>NC_049235.1:24301918-26856918 GCF_011100685.1 Canis lupus familiaris | reverse complement strand
TTTTGACATTGTCAGTGTACTTGTTGTTCCTATAGATAAGTGATTTTTCTTTGAGGCACTCACTTTGCCATTTCAGAAGTGCTTTTCTCTTATTCACTTTCAAGTTAATATCTTTATGGTTGTCTATTAAGTTCCCAACATCGTTTATTTAACTATATAGAAATGATAATTACAGCTATTTTAAAGCTTAGATCTGATAACATTATTTGGAGTGCTTATAGTCTATTTTGTTTATGTTATGTCCTTATGGGACTATCTTTTGCTTTGTTTTTGTTTTTTTCTTTTGCATTTGTGGAATTTTTTGTACAAATGTTTTGAGACCCTAGATGAAATGATCTTTCTTCAAAGAGGAATAATATTTTATTCTTCTAAGTGTGTATTTTTGCAGTCTCAATCATATTATTCCAGTTTTAGAGATTGAAATGATACAAAGGTGAATTGTATTCTGCTTTTTTTGTTGTTGTTCCAGTCAAAGCAAGGAGTTTCAGTGGGGAGCTTTGGTGACACTGGACTCAGTTTCTTTTTTTTTTTTTTTTTTTTTTGGACTCAGTTTCTATTCTGAGGCTTGACAGGACTATCAAAAACTTCTTAGTCTCTCAGCTTCTCCTTTACCAGATTATTAATGGTTCAGAATACGAAGATTATCTGAATTATTTAGTCTACCATTAACAGAAACAGAAGCAAAATGTTTATTTTTATTGAAATGCAATGTCATAAAACTTTTAGTTACATCGATTATAATAATGTGAATACTGTACTGGAAAGTTAGCTCCCTGCCTCGGACCTTTTCTCATTATTTGATGAATGGCATTTTTGAGTTAAATTATCTCCAGAATGCTTAGCAGACTTAATGTCTCATTTGCTGGATCACATTAGCAGTTGTTTATTTTTCTTAAAAATTAAGGCCCAAATTATATAAAGATAATTCTGTTTCCTTCCAACTTCCCAAGATAGTCATTCCAGAATATGTTCTCATAAAATGTTGTATTACCTCTGTATACCTCATACTATGCTTTGGAATTTGCTTTTAAGGATCTTTATTTTTTAATTTTTTAAAATATTTTGTTTATTTATGAGAGACACACAGAGAGAGAGTCAGAGACACAAGCAGAGGGAGAAGCAGGCTCCATGCAGGGAGCCAGACACAAGACTTGATCCTGGGTCTCCAGGAATCAGGCCCTGGACCGAAGGTGTTGCTAAACCACTGAGCCACTAGGACTGTCCTAGGATCCATTCCCCCCCTTTTTTTTTTAAACTAGTCAAGGGCATGTTTCACTCCATTGTCTATTTTCTCTTTTTAATAAAAATGTAATAAGGAATATAAGTACCTCAAAAGTTATCTGCTAAAAAAAAAAAAAGTTATCTGCTGTATTATCTGCTGTGCTACTAAATGAAAAGATAAGTTAAATAAAACGTATCCAGTATGACCAGCTTTTTGTTAATAAAGGAAAATTAGGTGTATGTTTATTTGTATAAGCATAAATAGTGGTGTAGAATGATATATGAAAACTGATTTCTTTAGAGGTAAGGTTTTCAATGTGGCAGGGAACAAGAACTATCTTTCCTTATACATTTTTAGATTACTTAACTTTTTATAATAGCTAGTATGTTTTGAGTGCTTACAGGAATCAGACACTTTTCTAAATTCTTTATTTGTCTTAACTAATTTAAACCTCACAAATATAAGAAGCAGTTTCTATTATTTCCCAATCGTAGACAGGGAAATTCAAGCACAAAAAGTTAGGGACTTTCCCAAGGACAATACTTGGCAGAACTGGGATTCTAAATAGCTTGCTTGTTAGCTTACTTTCTAGTTTAGTCGTTTAAAAAAAGAGACCGTGAATAAATTATATTCTTGTAATAGAGTCAGTGTGCTTGATTTAGTTGCTTTAAATATCATACATTTGTACAGTAGAACTTAATTCCATTGAAGAAGGAAAGGATTTTTTTTCCCTAGCTAACATTATAGGCCAGTGAGAATAAACCCAACTGCTAAATGACAAAAAAATACACTTTAAATCTGAATACATTTAAAGGTCAAATTGTCTTTATTCAACGATTCATGGCTGAGACTGTAGTTAGGTATTAAATCTTTATTTAGTGACTTGGGATTGAACATAAAGGACTCTAGTTAGAGCTTATTGTTTTCTTAACACAACAACAACAAAAAAATCCTGTAAAATTTCTCTTAGACAATAGGTGAGGTTTCTTTTTTTTTTTTTAATAAATTAATTTTTTATTGGTGTTCAATTTACCAACATACAGAACAACACCCAGTGCTCATCCCATCAATAGGTGAGGTTTCAAGGGAAGTCAAGTGCATTAATTCTTTGTGATTTGAGAATGTCTTTGAGCGTATTCTCTAATTTTAATCTTATGTATAATGTGATTCTTGACTTACTCTATGCAGCTGAAAGACACTCAGGAGGAATAAATCTCCTCCTCCAAACTTTTTTTTTTTCCCCTGAAATATTCTTTAGTGTTTTAGAACAAAAGATATTTGGCAAACGTTGGAGGGTTTTGTAAAAAAATTGACTACCCTGGAGATAAAGGTCTGTGGTGAGTTCTATCTGATACACCTGTTTAAAATAGCAAAGCATCTTAATTCAACAGTTTTGACAAATACTCATTTTTAATGGCCAAGCCAGGTTATCCTCAAAGGTACTGAATAGGAAAAACAGTCATATATTCAATAGCTTTAATTTTCCTTCTTTGAATTTCACATATCTCCATAACTGCTTGCAATTTGCATTCATCTCTTTGCTAATTGCTTCATTAATGTCTTGGAAATGAGGATGTTTGTTAAACTCTGCAGTTGTTAGGTCACCTAAGGCTGAGTAAATTCCTACTTTAAATAATTTCAGTAACATCACTGAAATAGTACCATTTATAGTTTTTTGTGCATTTATACTTGGTAGATTCTATACTGTGAACAAGACTCAGCAATGTTCTTATTCATACTTAGGATATTATGGAAACTTGTCTCAATTTAGAAGCTTTTATTTCTATTCATTTTAATTATTTTTTAAAAACTTGTACTGTATGTTAGACCTTTTGGAATCAATATGCAATGTAGATTAAATGTTTATGGAAAATTTCAAAAAAAGCATTATCTAAGAATAAATATGATGAACAGTTATTAAAGAGAAACTAGGAGATAGAAAGGTCCTGACTTTATATTTGTATGTAAATTTAGTCCCACAAAGTGTGATTGATAATTTGTGAAATTTTATTATCATCATGTGATAAATACATTTTAGGTTTAATATAACTAGATTGAAGTTCTCTTTTTTAATATTTACCACAAGGCTCAGATGAATATTTAACAGTATTAAAATCTCCATGTAGCAGTTTCAGAGATCTTCACAAGTATTCTAATGAAAACATATCCTCATTTTTGGACAAAGATGGAAAAAAAATGAGAAGTGTTACAAAATATTTGTTACATGAATTGGTTGATTGGCCTGTTTATTAAAGAAAATATTGTTTTGTTGACCTTCTGAGTTTATATTTTATAAATTAGATAACCTTAAAAATAGGATTTTAGGGTAAATGCTCTCATTTTTAATTTTATTTTACTCAAACACAGTAGCATATTGCTACATAAAAATTTCAATACTCTGAAGGAAAAAATTTGTCTTAATATATATATTTAAAGTATTATATTTAAAATATTTCATTGTTTTCCCTAAACAAAAAGGATAAAATCCTGAAACACATAAAGATATTTTCTAATTTAATAATTTTAGTTGGCTTTTTATTAAATAATTTGGTCTTCGGAACAATTATCTGAGCTATGGAAAATGAGTTTATAATTATTGACATTGTATAGATGAGATTAGGCACAGAGAGATTAAGTGATTTTTTTAAAGGGCTGGAATGAATACTCAGCTGTTCTGAATACTACTGCCCTTTTTATGATACTGGTTATGAAGAATGGCCAAAAAATTCATTATAAATTATAAGAATGAATAATCTCTGTATTTGTAACAAAGCATGAGATCATAGAGTTTTATATGGGCAAGCATTTTACTTAGCAATGAAAAAATTTTTAGAATGCACAGGATGATTGAGACACAATCCAAAGTAGATAAATGGGTGCTTGAATAAATGTAACAAAGTTTCATGATTCAAAATAGCAATAAAGACTTCTAAAATAAAGGCAAAAATAATTAAACTCTGACAGATAATTTAACACTGTAAAATAACATATAGTTGATTGGTTCATTCAGTCCTTCATGCCACAAATTGAATGCCTACCTACTGTACGTCAGATCCTGTTCTAAGAGCTAAGAGGACTAAATATGTTTGGGAAAGTCTTTTAGAAACTTGTCTTACAACTTGTATAGTTTCATGAATACTACATAATGATGATGAGTACTGACCATTTACATTCTATGTACTTCTTTCATATTAGGACTCCTTCAACATAATATAAATTTGTATTATGGACAGTGTCATGGTAATGATGACAGCTGCTATAGCGTCATATAAAACAAATTGACTGATGCTGAGTAAAAGGAGAGGAAAAAAACCCTTCCACAACAAAAAGCAACTGGCAAATAATCTAAGGGATGATGAGAAAGAGAAATTGGAATGAAGGCAGTTTGTCAGTTCTAATTATCCTAATTTGAAAAAGCAAATAGGCCCACCAGATGTTACTACGTGAGTTAATTTCTGTCTTCAACATTAAAAGTAATTAACTTACATGCTTACACTTGTACAATTTCTTAGACTAGAATTAAATTCACATGTTATGACTTTCCATAACACTGTCTTGAAACAAAAGCCCTCATTAGAATGATGTAAATTCCTTGTAAATAGGAAAACTTTGGCTCTCTACTCCTTCTTGCAGGAGACTGCCCAGGCCAGAGTTAACCACTCTCAGCATTTGTGACAGGGAGTAGGGTCTTTCACTTTGTCCCGCTGCTTCCTTAATTGGGTGGATGGCCACTGCTTATTTATTGAAGAGTCTCTTGACAATTCCTTTGCCTTCTCAATTCTTCCAAGGCTCCATAAAAGGAAGGTAAACTGAGACAGTGATGCTGTCTTTTCTTCCTGATGGTCACCCCATTGACTATAATAATAGCAGCTAACATTTATTGAATACCAAGCAGTTGTCTTGGTGTTTTATATGTATCTAGGCTTTTTATTCCTTAATACAGGATGAGTGTCCTGAGGCCTAGGTAGATCAAAGTGTCAGAAACACAGTAGTCTGAGATTTGAACCCAGGCAGTACAGATCATAAACTATGCTTGTAATAAGTCATGTCTTTGGAGCAAAAATGTTTTATGATTTAGATTTTTCCACATTCATGTTTATTGGTCTTAATCTTTCTTAACCTTGATTTCTTTTTTAACCTTGGTTTTTTTAAATCTATAAAAAAGGAAAAAAAAATAAATCTATAAAAAAGGAAAACTAATATCTATCCTGGGTCCAACATGGAATTGTCATTGGTAACAAATTTGAATATATGAAAAATATTGGAAACTACAAAATACAATGTAAGTGTGAAGAATTAATATCGTTACCACTTTGTGCTATTGACAACCTCCTTCTTTATTCAACTTTTTTTTCTGGCTTTATGATAGCAATCCATTTTAGATTTTCTCTAGCTTTTCTAATTGTTCCTTTTAAAACTTTCTTTTAAAACTTTCCCTCCCGGGGATCCCTGGGTGGCGCAGGGGTTTGGCGCCTGCCTTTGGCCCAGGGCGCGATCCTGGAGACCCGGGATCGAATCCCACACCAGGCTCCCGGTGCATGGAGCCTGCTTCTCTCTCTGCCTATGTCTCTGCCTCTCTCTCTCTCTCTCTCTCTGTGACTATCATAAAAAAAAAAAAAAAAAATGCATGGAGCCTGGTTCTCTCTCTGCCTATGTCTCTGCCTCTCTCTCTCTCTCTCTCTCTGTGACTATCATAAAAAAAAAAAAAAAAAAACTTTCCCTCCCACCCAACATACACCCCACACGCAAAGAGTAAAAGCCAGGATTCTATCCTTGACATTGGAAAATTGAGATGTCACATAGTCTGATTTGTCTTATAGAAAAGAAGACAAATTTTGAGTAGATACCTGATGGCACAGGTTAATTTTGTCAAAGATTGTATTTGTTTATGGATTCCACTACCTTGTCTGAAGTCCCTCCACTCCAAATGCTGGGCTGATTCAGTGAGAGGCATTCTTGCATCTTCTTTCTTTCACGTCAAAGGATGTTAGATTTGAAAGTTAATAGTAGTTAAAATGTAAGAATTTCAAGAGTAAATGTTTAAGACTATTTCTGTATAAGATTGGAAACAGTAGCATCAGTTAAAAGCAGACAATGGAAAAGATTAACCAAATTGATTCAACAATAAAAAGATAATGCAGTATCAGGGCAGAGTAACAAAAACATCTGTTTTTACATCTTTTGGGGAGGGAAAAAAAACTAATTAGTTTGGGACTGATTCAGATAGATGTCATTTTAAATTACTTTCTTCTGTTTACCAAAATAATGCAATTAGATGGAGTAAGTACAATAAAGAAGATAGGTTTAAAACAGATGTCTGGCAGTAGACATTAACACTATTAAAAACTGTATTATGGAACTGCCTGCTAGGCAAATTTATGCAGAACTAAATGTTAGTCATTCTCAAGAAAAATGAGTCTTGATTGAAGGGCATAGATTCAACCACAGGTTTCATTTTTAATTCACAGAGAACATCACTTGGTCAAACTAGGTAGAATGGTGTAGTTTGGATCTGTGAGAAGGGGCACGTGGTGAAGGAAATTGATTGGGTTAATCTAAAAAAAAATTTGACACGAGTCTTTATCTTCTCATTTTTTTTTTCTTATTTGCTTTATGTTGCTTTTGATTTGAATTGTGAATCTGCATCTCTCCATCTGTTTTAATGTATTTATACAGACACATTTCCTCAAAGAGTTAAGCAATAATATATATTGGATCTAATTTAGTAAAATTTTTACTAAGCCAATCCTTTGCCCAGATTTTCTTTGAATAAAGAAAAGAGAATGGTTAGACGGTTACTATAAGGTGGGAGCAATGCATTCTGACCAAAGCATAAGGGAATTTTTATTTGAATTGGAAGAGCATTTAAGATAAAAGCAAAGAACTGGATTTAAACTCCACTAGCGGGCAGCCCTGGTGACGCAGCGGTTTAGTGCCGCCTGCCGCCTGCCCCCTGGGGTGTGATCCTGGAGACCCGGGATCGAGTCCCGCATGGGGCTTCCTGCATGGGGCCTGCTTCTCCCTCTGCCTGTGTCTCTGCCTCTCTCTCGCTCTCTCTGAATGAATAAATAAATAAATCTTAAAAAAAAAAAAAAAAACTCCACTAGGTATATGAGATTCTTTGAGAATTTTCTTAGTGACACATAATTTAATAACTTGTAAAGACTAAATATTACAGAAATTATACTTATTCTGTAACCACTAGTTTATCTTTCCCTGGAGACTATAAATAATCCTTAAATAATTCATCCACTCATTTAAAATATTTCTTGCACATCTATGTACATGGGGCAAGTGTTGGATAGAATGAACAAAGTCTTGTCTTTGACATAGTTAAATTCTTTAAGAGATGCAGACTTATGATTTACAAATCAAAGTGATTTGGGCTGTGGGATGGGAGTTTTAGTATGTTCTATAAACATATATAGGGCCAGAGAATCTAGTCTGTTGTGGAAGTACTGGAGGATATGTAGGAGTCAAAGCAGAGAGATGTGGGGCTGCATTTGCAAAACATGGAGAGTTGGCAGAATCAGATTCTGAATTGTTTAATAAACTATGCTCGGAATTCTGAAATTCATTCCATCAACAATGGGAAATCATCAGTTGGTTTTAATGGAGAGAGAAGTGAGTGGATTGATTTGCATTTTAGAACCATTATTATTTAAGTTGATTTGCCAATTAGGATTATTTTCAGACAGGATTTATTCTCTTAATTTTTGACATAGCTGTATCAGTGCAGTCTTACCAGATATTGCAATAGAGATAGGAGAATCTTTGTCTTATTCATTTCTGTTCAACAGTTATCAATTGTGTGCCTATTAGACATACTGTAATTTGCTAGGCTCTATGAAGTATAAGACCCTTTGAGACGACATTTGGGTTGTTCCAGTTCTGAGTGACACAGATCTTCTGAGGAAGACCTGTAATCCCCATTTTCTTGATTTTCAGAGTTGTACAATCATTTGTTTACCGTTGCCCTCTATTTTTTTTCCCAAACAGTGCTGAATCTCCTTACACAGGTACCTCGAAGTCACCCTCTTGGTCTCCTTCTCTTTTTTCTTTTCTACCTCTGTCCCATCAAGCTTTAGTCTGATGGCAACCCTGGGTTTCTCAAAAAAAAAAAAAAAATTCTTGTTCCATACAGCTGTCTTTTTAAATTTATGTCTACAAGTCCCAGTTGCCTTGCATCTTCATAGTCTTAATAGCATCTAAAAGACAAATGTATTTTTTTCTAATTACTGATCACTTTGTATTGCATTGCTATGACTTATAATCATCCTAAAACTGGGGTGTTCTGATAAATGTATAACATCTGGTCCTTAAGGAAAAAAAAGTCCCATGATTTGTAGCCACTGTCCCTAGTGTAAATAATTCCATCATTGCATATTTCACACTACCAAATTGATATCACTACATGTAGTGTAGAGAAAGGGACTCACAATTGACTCTTGAAAGCTGATACAAGCTAGTTCTAGCAACCCACTGGAACATTCCCTTTCCACTACATGAGGCAACTGTAAGGGACAAAAAAACGTGTAGAGGGGCAGAGATCTTAAACCTCATCATGCTTCAGATGAACGAAATGAAGCAAAGAAGGTAAAATGACCCAAGAAGAAATGGGCTTCAAAAATAACTATTCCTTTCAATTTTAGAATGTTAGCAACCTTCCTTCATTTTTTGGGTTTACAGGCTGAGAATAAAATAGTAGTTGGCTCATTATGAACCTGCTTTCAGTTTTTACATCTAGCCTACAAATGCCCATCAAATAAATACTTCTAAAATGCTAATTAGAGAAGGAAAAATAATTTTCCATTATTCTAGATTCTTGGCTGAGACTCATCCCCCCCCCCAATAATAAAAAAAAGATTAAGAGGAGAGAAACAGAAATAAAATACATACCTCTCATATACATGAGAGACCTCAGAAAACTGATTAACTCCCTTGAAATGGCTCAAACTGCCACCTTCAATACCACGTGTAGCTAAAGACAAAAGAAGATGTTGGGATTGAGGACCAGATATGGCAGATGACCAGGCAAAGGATAGTCAACAAAAGTATTGTCATCAAGATTTAAGTCAGTAACTTCTCCATTGATGAGTTTATGCAGGTTTATTTATTTATTCAGAGAGAGGCAGAGACACAGGCAGAGGGAGAAACAGACTCCATGCAGGATGCCTGGTGTGGGACTTGATCCCGGGTCTCCAGGATCACACCCCAGGCTGCAGGCGGCGCTAAACCGCTGCACCACTAGGGCTGCCTGAGTTTGTAGGGATTTAGTGTCAGATTTAATTAGATCTATAGTGAAGTTAAAGAGAGAGGCCAGGCAAAAGTTGGTTGAAATAGGCTTTTAATGGGATGCGCTCTCGCTCTAGGGGCGAGGTTCTGCAGCCCGCAGGGGAGGGAGAGAGTGGAGAAGTCGTGGGCAGGGGAGTGAAAGCGGGCTTTTTAAGGGGGGAGAGGGGTAAGGGGTTAGGTGTCTGTACGGGGTGATAGGTATTAGGCATATTACTGGTGGAATCGGCCTGGGACAATAATTGCCCATGCCCTTATACGGGGTCTGGGTAAGTACGGTTCAGGTTTCCTGCATAGGTCCAGTCTCCCCTGATGACATGTCCCCGGGCGGTCTGCTGGTGATGGGAAAGTTCTGAGGCGGGGACAACAAGGTGGAGGGTCCGCTACCGTTTTGTTGGTGCCTCCTGATCCTCCTTGATCCTGCCCGCCCAACATTCCAATCCTTTTGTTGTTATAGGGCATTGGTTCAGATCTGGCTACTTCCTGATGAGTAGGGGGCGTCGTGGGTCCCTCAGAAGTGAGCAAGCGGGAGTAGGGGTGTAGGAGTTGGTTACAGATACTCCAGACATTTCCCGAATTCGTTCCTGGATGAATCAGAGAATGCAAGGGGCCATCGTTAATACTATGCCGATGATTAGGAGTGGACTTAGAAGGGGGAGGAGCCATGTAGTGGGGTCTGCCACCATTGGGCCGCTGGGGTGGTACCAGGTTTGGAGAGACTCAGGAACTTTGGTGAGAATGTGGAGATTGGTCTCAACTACACCTGTTTCATTGATGTAGTAACAGCATTTTTCATTGAGAAACATGCAGGTTCTGCCCTTGTCTGCGGTGAGGAGGTCCAAGGTGCATTGGCTCTGGAGAGCCATCTGGGCCACTGAGGTTATCTGGTGTTGGAGGGAAGCCAGAGACTGCTGAGGCCTCGATGGCCATTTGAAGCCTTTCAGGTAGGTCCCTGGTGGAATCTACAGAGTGGATTAAGGCCCCGTCCCGGATCCCATGGCCACCAAGGTTGAGGCCAGGGAGACCCCAATGACTAGTGGGAGAAAGAACGCTCGTTTCTGCTTTTCTGGAGGGCTGGCGAGGAGAGCTACTTCTGCCTGAATATAGATAATTAATCAGGGAACCAGGGAGACAGGCAGACAGAGGAGAGAGGCAGAGGTATTGAGAGATTTAGAAAGGGTATCATTGCACCAAAAGAAACCGCCGATAGGGGAGTGATGAGAGGTAACGTTTGACAGGGTGATGTTGCAGAGGGCAGAGTTAGGGGTGGAATAACAGGGAATTGGTGGTTGAGAGGGTTGGTGAATAAGGGAATGTAATGGAGAGAGGGAGAAGGCCCTCAGAGGTGTGGGTGTGGGGTTGGTGCAGTTAAATGGATTAGGGAGGGGAACGGCCACCAGGGGGGTTTGCCCAAGGCGGCACAGATACAACAGTGGGACAGATTGCCCATGTCGGAAAGGCTGGCGAGGGAAGTGCCTTATTGGATAAGTTTTATCCAGAAGAAGGGACCCTGGTCCTGAGCTGGGTTAGCCTGTAGGTGGGTTTGGAGAAGTTGTTCCTGTGCAAGTATGGTGTGAGCTTGGCTACTTAGGGCAGTTTGGAGAAGTTGATAGATGTTAGGATTTTCAATGAAGAGGAGGGGAGTAGAAACAGTGGGTGAGGGAGAAAGATGAATGGTGGCCTTGAGTTTGTGTAGGATATCCTGGCTGAGGAGAGGAGCTGGGCAGGAAGGAATTATAAGGAAGGAATGTGAGAAGGGGGACCCATCCAGGCTGCAAGAGAGGAGTGGGGTAGTCCGTGGAATAGGGCAGGTACCATCAATTCCCACCACTGCTACTGGAGAGGGGAAACTGGCACCTGAGTAGGAAGGCAAAATAGAGTAGTTCTCCCCTGTGTCCAACAGGAAAGAGATGGACTTACCCACTACCTGGAGCAGGACTCTGAGCTCGGCCTGGGTTAGGAGGGGTGTCCGAGTCTGGGCCCCATCAGTCATCATCCAATCTGAGTAGTTGGAAGGTTGGACTTACCAGCTCAGGGTTTCCTCCATGTGGAGGCACCAAGGATCCTCTGAGGCCAGGGCAGGCGGATTTCCAGCGGCCCGTCATTCGAGGTTGAGGGCATGGCTACGTTGGCTCCTGGGGATTGGGACATTGACAGGCCCAGTGTCCCTCGGTGCTGCATTTGAAGCAAGCCCCAGGCGGGGTGCGGTTGGTTCCCCCTTTCTGTGAGCTCCCGGAGCCTGCCAGCCACGGGGCTGCCACTAAAGCTCGAGTCTGGAGTTGGACCTTCTGCTGGAGTCTAGCCTGTCTCTTAAGTTCAGCTGCTTCATCTCGGGTGTTAAAGACCTTAAATGCCATTTTCACCAGGTTGGGAATGGGAAGTTAAGGACCCTCCTCCGCCTTCTTTCATTTTTACAGATGTTGGGGGAGGACTGAGAGATAAAATGGGTTGCCAAGGCAGTAGCCCCTGCTAGGAAGGCAGGGTCCAGGCGAGTGTCCTGGGTTAAAGCCTCAGTGAGCCTATTAAGGAAAACCGCAGGGTTTTCATCTGGGTTCTCTACGACTTCCTGGAGTTTATCATAGTGGACGGCCTTGTTAGAGGGAGCAGGAGTTCCAGCGGTGAGACAGTGGCCATGCCGCCGTGGCGCCCCCAGCCCTCCTGGCCCGCCGGATAATCCCGGCCGGATCCAGGGCCGGACAGCGGCCCCGGCCTACTGGCTCTCGGGCCGCAGGGTTGTGGTGTGTCTCCCCGGGTGTAAGGGTTGTGGTGTGGACAACATGCAATTCATGCCAAGCCAAGTCCTATGCCTGCGCCAAATATTGGAATTCCTTGATGTAGTTTCCCAGGTTAGCGGAGTAAGAGCCCAGCTGCTTAATTTGGGAAAAGTCCTGGAGCGAGAAAGGAGCGTGGCCCCGAACCCCTTCAGCTCCGCCACCTCTCGCAGGGGCCAGGTCAGGGGAGGAGGAGACCTTGTGGGATCTTGTGCGTGTGGAGCTCGGAGGGGAGGTAGGGGGTGAAGGCTGGGGGTCAGAAAGGGCAAAGGAGTGTGTGGTTGGGGGGCAGGAGGAGGAGAGGGGTCAGGGGGTTCCAGAGAGAGGGAGGGGGGAGGGCTGGTGTCCCCTGAGTAGGTGGACGGGGCCGAGGGCTCAGGGGACCCCGAGGGAGGGGAAGGGGGGAGGATTTGGGGGCTTTCGGAGCTGAGGGAATAGGCGGAAGGGAGGGAGGAAGGGAGGAGGTCCCAGGAAGCCTGCGCGTGGGGGGCTCGGTCCTCTTGCCCTGGCGTCTGCAGAGATTGTCCAGGTCCAGGAGAATCCGGTAAGACGGCGTTTTCTGAGATCCTGTGAGAGCCCCGGAGTTTCAAAATTGGCCAGTAGACAACCCCACGGAGTTTCGGGGTCAAATTGGGATTGGGCAGCTCCCATGATTCCCGCCCGGTAACCCAGAGACTGAAAACAGGCGACCCCGTTTGCAGCTCGGGGTCGCGGACAGAGACGGAGGTCGCCGTGAGGATGAGGACGGCTCCCGGCCCCCAGGGGCCCGTGGCTCGGTGGGGTTGCCCTGGCGCGGCCGCGGCTTCGGGCAGGGACTCGGGGACTTGCCGCGTTGCCAGGTGCTGGGCTCAGGTGAGGCCCCGGTGGGAGAGGAGAGAGGCTCCCCACCAGCGGGGCCTCCATCTCCTCCCGGGTTTTGGGTTTCGGCACCAAATGTCAGGTTTAATCGGATCCATAGTGGAGTGAAATAGGCCAAGCAAAAGTTGGTTGGAACAGGCTTTTAATGGGACGCGCTCTCGGGCCAGGTTCTGAGGCCTGCAGGGGAGGGCGGGGGGGGGGGGGGGAAGTCGAGGGCAAGGGGGGCAAGGGGCTCTGTAAGGGGGCAGGGGCAGGGCTTGGGTGTCTGTGCAGGGTGATAGGTATTAGCCGTATCACTGGTGGAATCAGCCTGGGGCAATAACTGCAGGTGCCCTTATATGGGGTCCAGGTAAAGTAGGTTCAGGTTTCCTGCATAGATCGGGTCTCCCCTGGGGCGGTCTGCTAGTGCTGGAAAGTTCTGAGGCAGGAGCAACAAGGTGGGGGGGGGGGGCGGTCTGCCAGCATTTTGTTGGTGCCTCCGGATCCCCCTTGATCCCGCCGGCCCAACGTTTAGTCCTCTTTCTCTCCGTGGCACAGGAGTGTACCCTTACAAATGGAGGTTTTTATTATACATTTCTCTTACAAAAGGGTAACTTTTACCCAGTTTTCAGGACTTTTTCCTTTGCTGTTTTTTGAAAAAAATGATCAGCCTAAAATAATCCTTACGCTAAAAAGGCATATTCTGTGGTCACAAATTCTCCCCTTCACTAATGTCAGTGAACTTTTCCATCTACCAGCTCTTCAAAGTAAGCTGGATTTATCTACGTATCATGTTATTTCTACTTGTTCTTGACCTACTTATGTTACATTTTAAAATTAGATATGTATAAAAATAAATATAAAAATCCCATATTTCTATAACAGATGCCTACCGTAAATATTTGCAGTGAGGTTTCTTCAAATCTGATCACTGACTCTGTTGTGTGTGCATACACGTGCATGTATATATATACATACGTGGAAAATATTTTGCAGATCATACCAATACAAGTTGGTATTTTTTTTTCTGTAAAAGTAAATCATATGCGTTTTTTATACGATAAAATTTTAGTAGACCCTGTTGGTAGTAATGAGATCATATGTTTTGCCAAATACATATCAGAATCAATTATTTGTATCTTTTGGAAGAATACAAAGTTTACAATTTACTATTATAAATAATACTGAAAGCACATAATTCTTTATATGCATGTGTTTGTTTGTTTTTTGTTCCTCTTGGAATAGCATCCCCCCCAAAACAAAATGAATTGTTCAAGATAAGAGCTAAGATGTTTACAAGAAAGGTTAGAGAAAAGGAACACTCCTGCCACTCCCCTCCCCCCACCAAGATGGCTAACATTTCCCTCAGATTAAACATTTCCCTCAACTCAGGTTGATTAAACTTCAGGCAGCCTTCTTCACAACTCCAGGCCTTTAAATTTCCTTTTCTTAGAGCATTTACTTTAGAAAACTTGTAACTGTCCATTCTTTCTCTGTCCTTTGAGATGTTAATCTTTTTCCTCTTGCCAGTATTATGTGGGAGTGTCTTTTTCAAACATTTGAGAACCATAGCTTTAAAATGTAATCATCAAAACAAATGGGACCCTTATCTCCTGTCTTGAAGATAAGGGAAGATAAATATTTTTTTTGGTAAAGCCATTTAGTGAACCCAGATGGCTTAAGATCTTCCTACCTCCCCTCAGGTCTTAAAACTCTTCAGTCCTTAGTTTCAGTGGAGTTGAGTTCACCCCGAACTCTGGTCTCTGTCCCCTATTTTAATAGTCTTGAAAGGTCTTCCTTGGTCAACATAATGTTTACTCTGATAACTTTATGGGTTGAATTGTGCCTCCATCTCCCAAATCATGTGTTGAAGTCTACCCCCAAGTACCTCACAATGTGACTGTATTTGGAGACAGGGCCTCTAAAGAGGTATGTAAGATAAAATGAAATCCTAATCCAATATGATTGGTGTCTTCATGAGAAAAAGAAATAAGGACACAGACACAGGGAAGACCATGTGAAGATGTAGAGAAAAGAAGGCCTTTTTATAAGGTAAGGAGAGAGGCCTTAGAAGAAACGAATCTTGCTAAAGTAAAACCTTAATTTAAGATTTCTCATCTCTCAAATTTTGAGAAAAAAAAGATTTCTGTAGTTTTAGTCACCCAAGCTGCGGTACTTGATTTTGGTCACTGTCATAAAATAATAAAATACTCCACTAGCAGAATAGAAGAGGGAAGGTCTTATTGCAACATCACCTGTATTCAATCTTAAACATTTAAAATTATTTGCTAATTTAATGTATAAAATCTATTTTTGATTGTTTTGCTTTCTGTATACATTGATTAGTACTAGTTTTATATATTCTGTATTTGTCCATTATATTTATCTTTCTATAAACTGGTCAACAATTTTGCAACTTTTAAACTTAAATTGATAATATAAATCCTTTGTCATTAATTCTTATAGAATATTGTTGACTATGTTTGTTAACTATTCTGGTTGACCTTCTCTATAATTTCACTGGATTTATTTAAATCCTCAGTCCTACTGCAGTATTATTTTGGGAAAAATAAAAACAATTTGTTCCTGTTCAATAACAAGATATTTTTGTTTTGTCTCTGTTTAATTAGGTATTTTACTTGAATTTCCGTAAGGATGTATAGTTTGTCTATTTAAAGTCATATTCCAAGCTAACTATTATTTGTTTTTCTTTGGTTATGATTGTTAATAGTTTGGTTAATGATTTTCTTATCTACTAAATAATCCATTGCTTTGGTATCTGAAAGCAGGCAGGCATTTAGGAAACTTACTCATTGTATAAATTTATTTTTTTAAAGATTTTATTTATTTATTTGAGATAGAAAGAGAACACACATGAGCAGGGTGTAGGGCAGAGAGACAAGCAGAAGCCCCCTTCCCCTGGCTGAGCTGGGAGCCTGAGGCTGGGCTTGATTCCAGGACCCTGAGATCATGACCTGAACCAAAGTCAGCCGCTTAACCAATTTAGCCACTATTTATAAGGCACACTTATAAATATTTTTCAGTTAGTTCTCTTCTGCTTTTACTTTTTAAGTGAATATTTTTGAAAAATAGTTAATTTCTACTAATAATTGCTATTATGTTTGCATGATCACTTGTATATTTTAGGACTTGTTGAATGAGATTATAATTGCTACTCTGAAATATGCTCCTACCTGTAGCAGTGAATTTCTATTATTTTTAAATTAAGTGTAAGATTGATTTGAACAATGATTTGCTTTAAATATTTTTTTAAATGAGGAATGCTGTTTATCAAAAGCATTTAAGTCGATTCGTATCTTATTTTTCATTTTCTTATTCATACAATTGTACTTAATGTGATACTAATATCTAATACTATTAGTATATAAAAATATTAGTGTAATCTGAAATGACTATGATAAATAGCCATTTTTTTACTTTTAAATTCTAATAAATGAAATAGAAATTAAACCATTTAAATTTTATTTGCTGGTATTTTGTTTAGCATTATGAAATTCAGATTTAGAGGTCAATGGTTTAATCTGTGGTTTTATTTTTTTATACATTTTTATTGTTTATAAAGATGCTTTATAGTTTTATAGGTGCTTGCAGTTTGACTTTTTGGAAAAACTTATAAACTTTTATTACAAGCAAAAGTGAAGTTCTTAAAAGTCTCAACTTGACCATATATGAAACAATTAAAACACCTTAAAGGTATGTCGAAAAAAGCAGGCCTTAAAAAAAAAAATCGCATTTGTCGTTATCAAAAAGAGACATCTCTAGGTAAAAATAATAAAGCCCCATGCTTTCACTATAGATAATTTTTGTATCAAAATCACATTGGCTAGTCATTGATTATATTGGCTAAATGAAATTGTTACGTAACTACTGTGTTCTTATATAAGTACTGCATAAATATGAGTGAGTGAATTTTTCTTGAATGATTTATGTCACATTAGAACTGCCAGTTTTCAGTATAGTCAGTTCTAATATAACATTGCCATATGCTCTGGTCATATGGTTACCTGGTAGGCAAAATGATGTATCAAACATTGTAGGGTTTATGGAGAAAATAGAGATATGAACACAGCCCTCAAAAACTTGGTCAGTGGTATACACACCAAAAATGGAACCTTATAAAAAATGGAAGCATACTTTTACATGTTAAATGATTTTACACACACACACACAGACACACACACACATATATATTGTACAATCAGCATAACATTTTACATTTTTAAAAAAGACCTGAAGTTTGCTTGTGGTGTGGAATTGGAAGCATTGCAGCGATGAGTTATTTTGAAGTGGTGGCAAGAAAGAGTGTGGCTTGGGATGTCTGGGTGGCTCAGCGGTTGGGTGGCTGCCTTTGGCTCAGGTTGTGATCCCGGGGTCTGAGATTGAGTCCTGCATCAGACTCCTGTGAAGAGCCTGCCTCTCTCTCTGCCTGTTTCTCTGCCTCTCTCTCTCTCTCTCTGTCTCTCATGAATAAATAAATAAAATCTTAAAAAAAAAAAAAAAGGAAGAGTGAGGCTCATAATACACACTGAGCTGCTGGTGGTATGTTTGTGTGTTGTGTATTTCTACACAACTCTCTTCAGACTAGGTGCAGTTTTCTGCTGTTGGCATGTGTTTCTCGAATGGTTTGTAGATGAAATCACATTTAGGCAAACACAAAATCGTTGCTATGCCAAAATGATGTTGGAACAAATTGACTGTTTAAAACAAGTGTTACAGCAGAACTGACTTTATGTAGGGAGCTCAAAAGCTAGTCTGAGAATTTGTTTGGAACTCATTCTTCCCTGACTGTCGTTTTGTTTTGTTTTCCTTTTTTGATCTATTCACATTATCTTCTAGGATTATTTTGGGTCACTCCTGATTTCATGTGCATTCAGAGTGCATGTCTGCTTCCATGGTCTGGTATTATTAGTCTTCACTTTAGCCCAATGCTCATGTCAAGTCTTTGTAAATGAGCCAGTTTGGAAAAAATATGAGGGAACCAGTAGTTCACAAAGGACATTTTCATAACACCTTCTACCTCATTTCTTTGCTGTGCCTGCAGTCATCTCTCCTTTGGAACATTTTTATTTATTTATTTTTTAGCCCAAATAGTGAAGTATAGAGTTTGTACAGGTACTGTTTTCTGTGAAGCATGACATTGACAGTTTATAAAATAATGATTCTTCTCCTACTGCCCTTAAAAGTGTGTTGTGTGTTTGACATTTATTTTTACTTTCCAGTTTTTTGAAATACAGTTGACATAGAGTACTATTTTAGTTTTTGGTGTACAATATAATGATAACTGCTATATTTACTTTAAAATGCTCACCATAAGTGTAGTTACCATATGTCACTATACAAAGTATTATACTATTAATGAATTTGTTCCCTATGCTGTACTTTTCATGTGTGTGATTTATTTACCTTATAACTGGAAATGTATAACTTGTTCCTTCACCCATTTTACCCATCTCCTACACCCCTCCCCTCTGATATCTGCTAGTTCTCTATTTTTTTTAAATTTTTATTTATTTATGGTAGTCACATCAGAGAGAGAGAGAGAGAGAGGAGAGAGAGGCAGAGACACAGGCAAAGGGAGAAGCAGGCAGGCTCCATGCACCGGGAGCCCGACGTGGGATTCGATCCCGAGTCTCCAGGATCGCGCCCTGGGCCAAAGGCAGGCGCTAAACTGCTGCGCCACCCAGGGATCCCTAGTTCTCCATTTTTATGCCTTCCTTCCTTCCTTCCTTCCTTCCTTCCTTCCTTCCTTCCTTCCTTCCTTCCTTCCTTCCTTCCTTCCTTCCTTCCTTCTTTTTTCCATCCTTTCTTTCTCTTTTTCTTTCTTTTAGATAATACCTATAAGTAAAATCGTATAATATTTCTTTTTCTGTCTAACTTATTTCACTCTGTAAAATACCCTCTAAGTACATCCATATAGTCATAATGGCAAGAACATTCCTTTTTTCTTTGCTAATATTCCATTGTGTATGTGTGTTCACATCATCTTTATCCACTCATCTATCAGTGGACACTTGTGTTACTTCTATATGTTAGCTATTATAAATAATGCTAGAATAAACATAGGGGTACATATATCTACAAATTAGTTTTTTTGTTTGTTTGTTTTCTTCATGTAAATACTCAGTGAAATTACTGGGTTGTATACTATTTCTACTTTCAATTTTTTGAGGAATCTCCATACTATTTTCTATAGTGACTCTACCAATTTGCATTCCTACCAATAATAGATAAAAGTTTCTGTTTTTCCATATCATTGCCAACACTTGTTATTTCTGGTCTTTTTGATATTAGCCATTCTAACTGATATGAGGTGATACCTGATTGTGGTTTTGATTTCCCTGATGATTAGTGATATTGAGCATCTTTTCACTTGTGTGTTGGCCATCTGTGTATCTTTTTTGGAAACATATTTGTTCAGCTCATCTTTCCATTTTTAATTGGATTATCGGGGGGGGGTTGGTGTTAAGTTTTTAAAAATATTTTGAACATTAGCCTCTTATCAAATATATGTTGCGTGAATATTTTTTTTTCTCATCATTAGATCACCTTTTAATTTTGTTGGTGGGTTCTTTTGCTGTGCAGAAGCTTTTTAGTTTGACAAGTCTTAGTAGTTATTTATGCTCTTGTTTCTCTTGCCTGAGGAGACAGGTCCAGAAAAATATTCCTAAATTCACTCTCCAAGAGATTATTACCTCTGTCTTCTCTTAGGAATTTTATGGTTTCAGGCCTAATATTTAGATCTCCAATCTGTTTGGAATTTATTCTTTGTCTGGTGTAATAAAGTGATCTAGTTTCATTCCTTTGAATGTAGCTGTCCAGTTTTCACAACACCACTTATTGAAGAGACTGTCTTTTCCCTATTGCATATTCTTGCCTTCTTTGTCAGAAACTAGTTGACCATATAAGCATGGATTTATTTCTGGATTCTCTATTCTGTTCCATTGATCTGTGTGTTTATTTGTGTGCAAGTGCCATACTGTTCTGATTGCTATAGTTTCGTAGCATAGTTTAAAATCTGAGCTTGTGGTACCTCCAGTTTTTTTCTCAAGCATGCTTAAGCTATTTAGGATATTTGATTCCAAATAAACTTTAGGATTATTTTACTTCTGTGAAAAATACCGCTGGTATTTTGACAGGGACTACATTGAATCTGAAGTCCCTGTCTTCCTTTGGGTAGTATTGATAATTTAACAATATTCTTCTAATCTGTGAGCATAGTGTATCTTTCCATTTGTTTGTGTCATCAATTTTTTTCATCAGTGTCTTACAGTTTGCAGAATACAGGCCCTTCATCTTCTTGGTTAAACTTACTTTCAGATATTTTTTGGGAAGCAATTATAAATGAAATTATTGCCTTGATTCCTCTTTTTGCTACTTTGTTGTTAGTATATAAAAGTGCACCTGATTTCTTGTATGTTAATCTTATACCCTGTAACTTTGCTGAATTCATTTATTAGCTCTAATAGGATTTTTTTTGTAAAGTCTTTATGTTTTTTTATATATAGTATCATGCCCTTTGCAAATAGTGAAAGTTTTATTACTTACTTACCAATTTGAATATCTTTTATTTCTTTTTCTTGTCTGAGGACTATGGCTAGGACTTTGAGTACTATGCTGAATAAAAGTGGTCAGAATAGACATCTTTGTCTTTTCTTGAACTTGGGAAATTTTTCAGCTTTTTACTATTGAGTATGAGGTTAGCTGTCATATATGTCATATATGGTATTTATTATGTTGAGATATGTTCTCTCTAAATCCACTGAAGAGTTTTTATCATGAATGAATATTGAATTTTATCAGATGCTGTTTCTGAATCTATTAAGATGATTTTATGATTTTTATCCTTCATTATGTTAATGTACTTTGTCACATTGATTGATTTGTGGATATTGAAACATCCTTGTATCCCTGGAATAAATACCACTGGATTATGGTGAATGATCCTTTTAATGTATTACTAAATTTAGCTTACTAAGATTTTGTTGAGTATATTTGCTCCTATGTTCATTAGAGATTATGACCTGTAATTTTCTTCTTTTTTTTTTAATAGTGTCTTTGTCTAGTTTTGGTAGCAAGGTAGTGTTGACCTCGTGGAATGAATTTGGTAGCATCCCTTCCTTTTCTGTTTTTTGGAATGGTTTGAGGAGAATAGATATACATACTTCTCTAAATGTTTGGTGGAGTTAATCTGTGAAGCTGTCTGGTCCTGGACTTATATTTGGGAGCTTTTTGATTGCCTATACAATTTTGTTATTAGTAATTATTCTATTCACACTTTCTATTTCTTCCTGATTCAGTATTAGAAGACTGTATGTTTCTAGTACATTTCTTCTAGCTTGCCTGATTTGTTGACATACAGTATTTCATAGCTTTCTCATAATCCTCTATATTTCTGTGATGTCAAATGTAACTTTTCTTCTTTCATGTCTTTTTACTAATTTGAGTCCTCTCTTTTTCATGTAAAGTCTGTTTAAATGTTTATCAATTTGTTTCTTTTCAAAGAACCAGTTTCTAGATTAATTTTTTCTGTTTTCTTTTGTTTTTGTCTCTATTTATTTCTGTTCTGATCTTAGTTATTTTCTTCCTTGCCCTGACTTTGGGCTTTGTTCTTTATTTCTCCCCCTAGTTTGTTAGATTGAGATTTTTTGTTTTTCTTGAGATAGGCCTATATTACTATAAACTTTCCTCTTAAAACTCTTTTTCTGCATCTTAAAGATTTTGAACTGTGCTTCCATCTTCATTTGTCTTTAATTTTCTTTTTTGATTTCTTTTTAGCCGTTTGGTTTTTAGCACCGTATTGCTTAGTGCCCACACATGTCTGTATTTTTCAGGTTTTCTTCCCTTCAATCGATAATTTCATACAATTGTGGTTGGAAAAAATTCTTGATACAATTTCAATATTAAATATATTGAGACTGATTTTTGTGGCCCAACATGTAATCTGTATTGGAGACTATTCCATGTATACTTGGAAGGAATGTGAGATTTTGCTTTTTTTTTAGGTGGAATGTTCTGTAAGTATGTTAAATCAACCTGGTGTAATGTGTCATTCAAAGCCAATTTTCTTGATTTTTCTCTCTGGTTGACTTATGCATTGATCTAAGTGGGGCTGTTAAAGTTACTTATTATTGTATTACTGTCAGTTTCTCCCCTTATGTTTACTAATATTTGCTTTATATATTTAAGTGCTCCCATGTTGGGTTTATAGATCTTTATAATTGTTCTATCTTCTAGTTGGATTGATTCCTTTATCATTATGTAGTGCCCTTCTTTGTCTTCTATTACAGTCTATTTTGTGTTAGAGTCTGTTTTGTCTAATGTAAGTATTTGCGCTCAAGCTTTTTAATCTTTTTTCTTTCTATTTTCAGGGAATTTTTTCCCCATTTCTTCACTTGCAGTCTATATGTCTTTGAGTTTGAAATAAGTCTTTATTTCTCTAGTATTATTTTCTCTAGTATTATTCTTGGATTCTCTTTTCTCCTTTGTGTATATATCTATTATAGGTTTTCGTTTTGGGATTACCATGAGGCTCATATGTAACATCCTAAGTATATAGCAGTCTATATTAAGTTGATGGTCATTTAAATTCAAACAGATTCTGGAAGCACTATATTTTTCCTCACTCTACATTTTATGGATTGGATGTCATATTTTTTTGAGTGTAGTTGACACACAATGTTACATTAGTTTCAGATGTACAACATAGTGATTCAAATTTATACATTATACTAGACTTACCACAAGTATAGTTACCATCTGTCACCATGCTATTATAATATTGACTATATTCCCTATGTGACACATTTTATTCTCGTGATTCATTTAATCTGCAACTGATACCCTGTATCTCCCAATCCCTTTCACCCATTTTGTCCATCTCTCCATCTCCAACCCTCTGGCAACCATCAATTTGTTCTCTGTATTTTATCTGTCATATTTTATGTCTTTTTATAAATACCTTAACTAATATTTAGATATAATTGATTCTACTACTTTTGTCTTAACCTTTATCCCAGCTTTATAAGTAATTGATCTACAGCCTTTGTCAGTGAATTTTTTTCTTTTTTCATAATTTTCTTCTAGTTATGGCCTTTACTTTTCTGCTTAATTAATCCCATTAACATAACTTGTAAGGTTGATTTACCCTATGAAATGAAAGGCAGTATTTGCAAATTCTATATTTAAGAAGTTAATATTAAAAATATGTAAGGTATTCCTATAACTAAATAGCAGTAAAAAACAAATAATCCAGTGAAAAATTATTTTTATTATTATTATTATTTTTTTTTATTTACGATAGTCACAGAGAGAGAGAGAGAGAGAGAGAGAGGGAGGCAGAGACATAGGCAGAGGGAGAAGCAGGCTCCATGCACCGGGAGCCCGATGTGGGATTCGATCCCGGGTCTCCAAGATCATGCCCTGGGCCAAAGGCAGGCGCTAAACCGCTGAGCCACCCAGGGATCCCTCCAGTGAAAAATTAGTCAAAGAACATGAATAGGCATTTTTCCAAAGAAGACATAAATCGAAAAAAAAAAAAAAAAAAAAAAAAAAAAAAAGACATAAATCGAATGGGTGTATGAAAAATGTTCACTGGTCACTAATTATTGTATAAAAACAAATTAGAATTACAATGAGATACTACTTCACGTCTGCTATGTTGGTAGTTATTAAAAAGACCAGAGATGAAAAAAAAAAAAAAAAAAAAAAAAGACCAGAGATGACAAGTGTTGACAAGGATGTGGAGAAAAGGGAACCATTGTGCACTGTTGGTGGGAATGTCAATTGTTATAGTCATTATGGACAGTAATGGAGGTTACTCACAAAATTATACCTAGAACTACCATATGATCCAGCAATCCCATATCTGGGTATATGTCCAAAGAAATATCTGTGCTCCCATGTCCATTGTAGCATTATTCATAATAGCCAAGATATGAAAACAATGTAAGTGCTCATTGAGAGGGTGAATGGATCAAATATAAGTAATGCATATATTAGTATTATTCAGCCTTTAAAAAATGGAGATCATGCCATTTTCAGCAGTATGGCTGAACCTGGAGTGCATTATGCTAGGTGAAGTAAAGTAGATAGAGGAAGACAAGTACTGTATGATCTCAAGTGGAGTGTAGAAAAAATATCAAACTTGGGGTGCCTGGGTGACTCAGTTGGTTAAGCTTCTGACTTTTGATTTTGGCTCAGGTCATGATCTCAGGGTCCTGAGAACAAAGCCTCATGTTCAGGCTCCCCACTCAGTGGGGAGTCTGCTTGTCTCCTCTTCCCCCTTCAAATAAATAAATAAATAAATAAATAAATAAATAAATAAATAAATAAATCTAAAAAATCAAACTCACAGAAACAAAAGTAAAACTTAGGATGCCAAGGGGCTGGGTGTGGGGTAAATGGGGGAGATATTGATCAAAGTGTAGAAACTTCCATTTATAAGATGAGCTGGTTCTGAGTATCTTAGTTATAGCATGGTAACTATAATTAATACTGCATTGTGTAATTGAAATTTGGTAAGGGAATAGATAGTTAAGTGTTTTTACCACATACGGTAACTATGTGAAATGAAGGATGTGTTAATTAGCTTGATTGTGGTAATCATTTAAAAATGTGTACAAATATTAAAGCTCATGTTTGTACTTCTGAAATATATTTTATTTTTATTTGTCAATTAAACCTAATAAAGCTGGGGAAAAGACACATAGCACCTAATTTAAGAGTTCTACAGGAATAAAAACAAAAGCATTAAACCATAGCTTTCTCTTGAATGTAATAAAAGTGATCCACAGGAGCAGTGAAACATCTACACAGTATCAGTGGATTTTGTCTTGAGATTTGCAGATGGTGGTGTAGCTTTTATGCCATGCTTGTTTTCCCTTGACTAAGCTGTAAAAATAGTTATGCCTTTTTGAGGTTCATTTTAGTTAAGGAGAAAACTAGAAAACTGACATAATATCAGTCCCTTCTAAAATAGAAGGGACTTTTGGGTAGCTCAGTTGGTGAAATATCTCACTCTTGATCTCAGCTCAGATCTTGATCTCAGCGTCATGAGTTTATTTTTTTTAAAGATTTTATTTATTTATTCATGAGAGACATAGAAAGAGAGAGTCACAGACACAGGCAGAGGGAGAAGCACGCTCCATGCAGGAAGCCCAATGTGGGACTTAATCCCGTAACTCTAGGATCATGCCCTGACCAGAGGCAGATGCCCAACTGCTGAGCCACCCAGGCGTCCCAGAGTCATGAGTTTAAGCCCTGCATTGGCTAGAGTGGAGCCTCCTTAAAAAAAAAAATAAAAAAAAAAAAGGTTGTTGAACACATGATGTTTACACTTAAAAAAATTTTTAGACATTAAAACATAACTTTATAAGTGCTTTAGACTTGCACACCTATCAGTTTATGATAAAGTCCACTCTCTTAAAATATTCCAGAGGATATTATTTCCACTGAAATAGAAAGACCTCTCAGAGTTCTAATGTCCTCATGCTACAAGGAAACAGAATAAGAGATTAAGCCAAACAAACAAAAAACTTGTTTGATCCCACAAGTCGGAATGTATTTACTGATGAGATCAAGAATTGAACACGTTCCAAAGCTACCTATAGAGTACACACGTGTAATTACTTCAAGGTCATTCTAACTTACTGTTGTGGGTGGGCCTGTATACTGTTTTCAATTTCTGTGCTTCCATAGTTATTAAACAGAATATGTCTATGACATGTTTTTAACCATTGTGTGAGCTGCCATTGTGAAATGCGTAGAGATAAAAGCAGCTGTCACAAAATAATATCTTCCTAATATTAATGATCTTTACACTGTCTCCCAGGCATAGTAAAGTAAGCAAGGAGAGATTAAAAATCTTCAGTTTCTTTTTAAAGTGTAGCAATCATTTTATGTCTAAGTTAGGCACTGGGATTGTTGCTTTCTTTTAAAAGATAGCTATTAGTGTAATAATGTATCACATTAGTGCCTCACCAAAGGAAGTTTAGATACTGCTATGAGGAAAAGCCCATAGGGAGTTTGACACATATTCCCAATCTAAAGAAACTGATTTTATTTTATTTATTTATTTTTTTAAGAAACTGGTTTTAGATGAAAGGTAAGAGGTCTGCCTGAGAAGGGCTCTCCCAGTGGGTATTCCAGTGAATAAAGCAGATTAAACAATGGAGACTATTAGCTGAGATGGGGTTGACAGAAGTTGTTTGGCTTATTTTGTATATGCCATGTCCTGTTCATGCTCTGGTGAATTTTACCTTTAGTGATTCATTTCCAGATACTTGTGTATGTTTTGATATAAAAAGTCAGGACTGCTTTTAATAATATTTTGACTGTAGTAAATTTGTTTTAAACTTTCAAGCCTTCATTGTTTCATTTATAAAACGAGGCTTGAAATATCTTTGTGTATTTAAAAGGCTGTGAGTATGAAATTAGGTGATGCAATAGAAGTATTTTACAGACTGAAAGGCACTATACATGTGGTAAATAATAGTGTTCATGTATAGCCAAAAGGACTTAAGCATAACATACTTTTTCAAAGTCTCTATCTAAATATGATTTATGGAATGATGATTCTATCTCCATTTGAAACTTGTCTCTGAGCTTGTAGTTTGATTAATAACAGCAACAACAACAGTTGCCTGTCATGTGATTCTCTGCCAAATGGCCATAGCAAGTGGATAGAATCAAAATTTTCTACCATGGCCCATAAGCCCTGTGTGCATCTGTCCACATTCATTTTCTGTCCAGCCCCTATCAACCACTCCAGGTAAGCCATGCTGGCCTTTATCTAGTTATTCGCAACAGGGTCATTTTCACTTCAGAAAGGGCTTTTAGTTGGGATTTTCTGGCATCAGACATGTTTTTTAAACCTTATGCATTGTTTTTGTTTGTTCCTTTTTGGACTTTCTGAGGGCCTCTTTCCTCCCTGGATGGTAGTCATTGGAAGGTAGAATTTATTTTTTATTTTTACTTTTTTTAAAAGATTCTTATTTATTTAATCATGAACGATGACACACACACACACACACACACAGAGAGAGAGAGAGAGAGAGAGAGAGGCAGAGACACAGGCAGAGGGAGAAGCTGGGTCCATGTAAGGAGCCCAATGCGGGACTCGATCCCAGGACCCCAGGATCCCAGGATCATGCCCTGGGCCAAAGGCCGGTGCTAAATGGCTGAGCCACCCAGGGATCCCCAAAGGTAGAGAATTTAATAGCCACACCCTGCCTTTTTAAAAACTGTATTCCAGGATCTTGAACAGTGCATAGCACAAAGAAGGTGCCTGATAAGTGTTGAAAGAAAGCAATAAAGAAAGAAAAAAAGAAAAAAGAGAGGACAGGAGAAAGGGATGGACCCATGCCAGCTATACAACTTGATCATCAGTTGCTGGTGTTTCCCTGCAGCCTAAAATATTGCTTCAGTATTTGGGTCTTATTTTCAGTGCATCTAAAGCTTATAAATGTACTATGACTTTTGAGATTGCCTTAGATATACCTATTTATCCATATATCTGAGTAAATACAGATTTATAGATAAAGTTATATAATCTTTTCCTATCATACATACCTTCATCTGTGGTTGCTATCTTTTATTTCACTACATTAAAGTTAGTGGGGCATAAAGCTTCTGTATATTCTCATTGCACAGCAACAAGAAAAAAAATGTCCATAGTATAACAGAAAGCTGTACTGTGATGGGCATCTCCCCCTCAGTATATTAACAATGGGTGATTTTTAATGTGGCATTGCTACTTGTCTGCTTATCCTTTGGTAGGACTAGCAAGCAGCATTATTATAGTTGTCTGCAAAAGCTGATTGTGATATTGATGGTAATGTGCACCTTAGTGAAACAATTAATGGAGATCCATTTCTATTAAATTTACTGAGTATGTTCCATTGCAAATACATTTTCATAGTGAATTAATAAGTTGGCAACTAATAGATAGATTATTAACATTGCTATTTAGGTTTGAAATAATTAGCCTGGAGACCACAGTGGTAATTATTGCCATCCAATGTTCCCATAGCTCTGTTCTTCTCTAGAGATAAAGATTTCATTTGTGAGGATCAATCACTAGACTTATCTACTGTGGTCTAATGCAGTAGGTATTAAATAATTATAATAACTCATCATTTGCTGAGGTTGAAAGCTGGCTTGGGGTTGAAAGTAGTTCCCAGCTTGCAGTAAGTATCGGTCTCAGTTATAGGTAGATTTGAAATCTTGTTATCCCTTGCTACATAAAAGGACCACTTCTAAGCATTTACTTTCCGTTTTATGTGGCTTATGTTAGCATGTCATAGATCTTGTTTTGTGTGCCATGCTCCGCCCCCCTTAATATTCCTGGAGTCACTTCATTGAAAAAGAACAATCTTATTTTCTAGACATCTTCCCAATACCATACTGAAAACTCGAAAACTTTAAAACAAATGACATTAGTCTTGAATTTTCGTTAGCTTTCTACTGTCAAAAGAAAATTCAAAAAAAAAATTTCAGAGAGCTTTACTCAGTATGAATATTTTATTGAGTGAGAAACTATTCAAGAGTAAGGATACTTCACTCTCAAAACTGGTAAAGCTCAGAGGCATGATGTTACTGGATGGCTTATAAAGTGAAAATGCAGAAGCTGTTTAACCTTCACAAGGATTTGTTACTAAAATGGGAGCTTTCAGACAGCAGGGCATTGGTAAAACATGATTATCTTGTACCATTTTGGGAAGGTGACTTAAGTTTCTTTATGATTAAATGATTAATAGAGACTTTTCCAATAAGATAACCTAAGTCTTGCTTATGTTCCTAAAATAAGCTGGATTTAATTTTGCTTACATGTTCTGTCTGCTTGGAGGACTGTCAACCTGGTTTCTATTTTATTTTAAAACTACTAAATGCTGTGTACTAAATGTGTGTTTCTTCTCTTATCTGTAAGATCTAGTGTAAAACAACTTTTGTTTAAGTCAAATGACATAATTTTTCTTAATTATATTGATTTAAAGATCAAAGCAATACTTAAAATTACTCAATTTAAGTTTTCACATTACATGTAAAATTTTAAGCATAAATTTATTTCTTAAAAGAATCTCCTTTTATTAATGCTATGATGTTGATGATTCTCTAGTGATTTTTGCAGGAAAAGTATTCCTTATGTATCCTAACACTAGTACTGAATTTTTATTTATAAACTTTTTAATTTACTGAGAAACATTTGAAGTATTAAATAGTTTCCATTGGGGTTCATTTTGTGTCAAAATAGAAAAATTTGATCCACATATGAAGATATTTTAAAAGTTTTCTTCAGACTTAGAGCTTAAATTTAGTATTCTCTTGTCCACAGAAATGTATTACCAAAGTAAATCCACAGAATTAGATAATATTGAAATATAACTAACAGAAGTAATATTTTTTTACCTGAAACTCCATTCTGATTTATGAGAATATGCTGTTTTAATATGTTTCTGTTCCTCCTCAAATATTATGATGTGTGCTCTGTTTTATCCCAGAAGAACATTTTCAACTGGGAGCAAAGGCAATGAAGTCCTTCTATACTAGAGAAAATTTATGAGTCCATGGATTTCATCACCCTTTCAGAGTATGACTCCACAAAATGTAAAAACCACTATTCTAGATGGCATATAGAATTTTGCGTATGATTTAGTGCTTTACTTATTTACCACAGCCCATTTATATTTAGGTATGTTTTTATTTTATCATATGTAATTTTCCAGCATTATATCATCCATATAAAAACCCAAGATTATAACATTATTTTTCTTACAGACTGGAAAGAAACATTTGACCTTCAGTTTAGAATCTCACTGTTGCTCTATATAGCTATTGATTATTAACAGTTTGTCACTCCTCCAAAAATAGCAGGGTCACTGTTAGGCAGTAAGAGAGTTCATGTAATTTCTAAGGTTATCAGTTGTGGGTCTTTATCTTGAATGTCTGAAAATAATGTAGTCAAATATAAGTTATCAACAGGATAATAATATTAATAAAACTTTAATTTAAAGTACTTCAGTGTGAAGCTGTAAAAAAGCAGGTTCCCACTGATGCCAGGCCTCTTTTCTAGAGGAAATTAATTTTAATTAACTTCTGTTTATTTTTATTCTCATAGGCCATTCTACAAAAATGTTCATTGATTCCTCTATCCTTAAGGTCCCAAAGGAAGAGAATCTCTCATTGTCTATCTCTAATAATGTGTTCTGAACCTAATATTTTCACTCTTGCTGGAAGATTTTGTTTCCATGGTTATCCCTATCATCTCTGTATCCTATTCCTCTTATTTTTCAGATTATAAAATGCTTTTCTTCTATCATAAAAATGTATATTCAGTCTCTAATCTTACCTTCTCTCTAGTTCTCAGCCTGCCATCTCTTGACACCTCAGTTTCTTGAAGATATAATTTACTATCTTTTATTTTTCATCTGAATTCACTCCTCACATTAGCTGACCAGGAGAGCCTTAAAGACCCATTTATCTTGATTAAACTTCACTCAAGCTTCATCCTGACTCTAGGCCCCAACTTCCCTTTTCTTAGAACATTTACTTCAGAAAAATTCTTATTGTCCATTTTTTCTCGCCCCTTTGAGATGTAAATTTTATTAAAGCTCCCACTTTACAACCCAGGAATGTTTGGGGCATCCCTTTGAAATTTTATCATTAAGGATGATGGAGCCCCTGTCCTGGAGTTTCTGCAGAAGAATAGGAAACTAACTTTAGTAGGCTCTTTGCACCAAGTTGTAAAACTTGAAGATAAGAGAAAATTTACTTTCTCTTTGGGCAAAGCCAAATGGAGGCACAAGTGGCATATGATTCCCCCCCCCCCCCCGCCCCCCGCCACCCCAGCTCTTAAAACTCTTCAGGCCTTAGTTTCAGTGGAGTTGATCTTGTACTTACTGTGGCCCTTCTACCCTTAATGTGGTAGCCTTGAATAAAGTCTTCCTTATCTGTTTAACTTTGTCCAGTACAATTTTTGTTTTGATGTGATAGAATTTATCATCTTTCAAGAAGATTACAAAATTTCTCTTACTGAAATCATTTTTTAAAAACCTTTCATTAACTGATGTCTCCAAAACTATTCAATACCGATGACCATATCCTCCTCCTCAAAATTAGATCAGAGTTGTTTCACCTGTCCCAGTATTGTTACTGATTTGGTAGCTCTTTAGCTATCTCATAGCTGTGGGTAATCCCCATGTATTAATTTTCTATTCTCTGTACATCTCTCTTGAGTTGATGTCAAACATGTTTCAACTCCCAAATACATGGTTATGGTTCTGCAGTGTTATTCTTTAGGTCATACTCCTCTTGTGTTGCTAGACTATATTTAAGTTGTTTTCATGTATCTCCACCTCATGCCTCATAAGCATCTCAGAACCTTAATTCATCTTGAAACTTCACCTTTTTAATATTCTTTTATTGGATGAGTGCACAGCTCTGCATGCAGCTGGCCAAACCAGTAACTTGGGTGTTGCCCAGAGCACGTTAACTAATTTATACACACAAGTACAGAGGAGGTGACTAATACATTCTGTTGAATAAAATAATACATGGATACTATTTTATAAAGTCTTGTAGGTTTTTATCTGACTTGGTATATTTCTTCTGAACGATGACCAGGAAGTAAGATATTACCAGATGAGCACAGCATTAAAAAATTTTGCCTGGGGAGGGAGAGGCTGACAACTTGGTGATAATTGGTTGGTTTTTGAACTATGAAGAGTTTAGCTCAAAATATAACAGTGATTAGTTTATAACATCATTTCACTTCATTAAAGGGTACAGTATACTCAATATTAAGACAAATATTTTCTGTAAAGAGACAGATAAGAAATATTTTAGGCTTCATATGCCAAGAGGCAACACTGAAAATATTATATTGGTCTTTATATCATCATTTAAAATATAATCATATAAAAATGTAAAATACTTTATCCCACCAGTCATATAAAAACAGGGGCCAGATTTATTCCATAAGCTATAGCTTACAAACCTATGCTCTATAACATTATAAATTGAATATCAAATTCATGGTGTAATGAGCCTGACTAAAAAAATTAATTCCCAAATTGTATGCCAAATAACCCCCAATTATGGTGCTTATGTGTGCATGTGTGTGTATTTTTGCTGTACTCAGAATTTTTCATAGGGACCTAATAGTTTCAGTATCTATAGCTTGATTTTTAGTTCTCTCAATGTTATAGTTTTTTGATAGATGTAATTGGTAAGGAACTAAGTAAATTAGTTAATTGCATTTTCACTGCAGTTGCATGTGAGGAGCTGATCATTAGATGGAAATGAGATGAATTATATTTATTTCTTGTTATTTAGAGAGAAAGTGGTGCTATTCTAATTGGTCGATGGTGGAAAGAATGGCCATATTTGCATTTATCACAAAATCATCTTTTATATTTGCCATTCAGAAGAGGTGCTTGTAAATCATCTGTGTTTCTTTTTAGTTGTAAGGAACTCAGACATGCTTAATTTGTAAAAATTTTTAGTTCATGAGTCTATATTGTAAGGATACCTTGGGGAACAGGAGAGTCAAGAAGAGCTGGAACTTCATCCTTATAGGAGGTAAATCAATAGCTCTCACAGTCTGTCTTCAGACTTGAGGTTCTCTGGTTAGTATTGTGACTTCCACTACAAAGAGATTTTGCTTTCCTACTTCCTAATGTGTATGTGTGTTTGGTGTTTTTTAGTTTTACTTTTCATTTACTAACCATGGCAGCCTCTTAAGGGTTTTTCATCAAAAAGGTAGACATAAATTTCAGATGAAAAGGGATTGGGGTGTGGTTTAAGAGTCTGACCCATTTCCTCTCTTCTAAGCCATGTGTGTTGCATTGGCTTTTCCGTAGGGGAAGTCAAAATCAAACTTTACAGTCTGACACCCTGTCATTTAAACAAGAAGACAGACAATACTTTAACAGGAACACATTATAATTTGAATACTTGTCCACAAATTTATGGTTATTACTCACTGAGTTATTGAAGAGAGATAAATGAAACTCAAAATCTTTATGATTACTCAAATCTTAAAAGAACTATGTTCATTAAAAATTCATCCAAACAGGGTACCTGGGTAGCAATGGTTGAGCATCTGCCTTTGGCTCAGGTCATGATCCTGGGGTCCTGGGATCAGGTCCTGCATCAGGCTCCCTGCAGGGAGCCTGCCTCTCCCTCTGCCTATGTCTCTCCCCCTCTCTGTGTCTGTCATGAATAAATAAATAAAATCTTACAAAAATTCATCCAAATATGATACAATAATCAGGAGAGTTGTAGATACAGAACAGAACGCTTCAGAAATATGACATCATTTAAACATAGTATCACTCTCAACTTGGCTTAATTTTGATTTGAATTCCACATTGTTTAATAGCATAGTCTTTTTTTAAATAATAAATTTATTTTTTATTGGTGTTCAATTTGCCAACATACAGAATAACACCCAGTGATCATCCCGTCAAGTGCCCCCCCTCAGTGCCCGTCACCCATGCACCCCCCGCCCTCCTCCCCTTCCACCACCCCTAGTTCATTTCCCAGAGTTAGGAGTCTTTATGTTCTGTCTCCCTTTCTGATATTTCCTACCCATTTCTTCTCCCTTCCCTTATATTCCCTTTCACTATTATTTATATTCCCCAAATGAATGAGAACATATAATGTTTGTCCTTCTCCGACTGACTTACTTCACTCAGCATAATACCCTCCAGTTCCATCCACGTTGAAGCAAATGGGGGTATTTGTCGTTTCTAATGGCTGAGGAATATTCCATTGTATACATAAACCACATCTTCTTGATCCATTCATCTTTCGATGGACACCAAGGCTCCTTCCACAGTTTGGCTATTGTGGGCATTGCTGCTAGAAACATCAGGGGTGCAGGTGTCCCGGCGTTTCATTGCATCCTGTATCTTTGGGGTAAATCCCCAACAGTGCATAGTCTTGTTGGTTCTGTTACTTGAATGCACATGATCCGTGCTGCTAGCAATTTTAAATATTTCATATTCACAAATAAACCGGTTAGTTAAAAAGCTAGGTTTTTTTTCCTATGTTAAACTGAACTGACTCTTAAATCAGCATATGCCATAATAATAAAATTTAGGAAAGTAAGAATGGATGTTTCATATGCAAAGGAAGTTTCTTTTTGCAACCATTATTTTGTGGAGAGGTGACTAAAACTAGTATATAAGAGATTATTTCAGATATATACCTCATTTTCCTAATGTATGAAATCAGGAAGTTGAACTATGTGAATTACAAAGTTCATTCTAAAAGAGAAATAAAAGTGCAAAGGGATAGTTTCCTTTCTTACTTGTCTAAAGTAAATTTTATTTAATCGTTAGGAGAAAAAGAATATTATGGAAAATAAGAGAGTGGTATTATTAGGAGAAAAAGAATATTATGGAAAATAAGAGAGTGGTATTAATATGAATACCAGTGTTCTTTGGTATAGGGTTTTTTCTTTCTTTTTACGACCTTTTGCTAGTGGAACAGATTGTCTAGGGCATACATTCAAAGAAGTGACAGCCTGTTTTTCCCCCATTTTAGATTAATGGTCATTTATTGAGGATTTTTTTTTTTTTTTTGTAGAGAAAACTGCCAGTAAACTTTTGTATATACCTCAAACTCTGGTGTCAGGGCAAGGACATGCCACTTGCAAAAGAAAATTTTCTAACTTTAACTACTTTCTAACTGTAACTATTTTTATCTGTTGATAAGAGAGGGACATCCTGAAATATACATGACTCATGGCTTAGGCATTAGGAAGTTGTATGAGGATATGAAGGATACAGAATTCATTCTGCTTTGAAAATGTTGAAACACAGGCAGCCCATAAAGAAAATATAAGTATGGGGTTACTAACATAAACATTTTAGTTACAATTATCTCAACTGGAAAAACTCTGACTTTTAAAGACACCCCTCAGATTTCCTAGATAGTTTCTGCAAACAGCTGTCATATCTATGGCTTCCCATGGAGAGTTTATGCTCTGCTGGGTATAACTCCTGGTGACAGACTCATGGTTTTTCTCCTAGTGCCACCTGCTGCAAACTCTAAATAATATATAGCTTCAAATTCTAAGCTGTATATTTGCTATTAACTTTATAGGATGAACATATATCAGAGCAAGGAGAAGGAACAGGGTTTAGACAGTATGATTTATTTTTGAGTTTTGCAACTCAGTTATGATTAATATATGTGCAGCAGCTGGCTTTTAATATAAAATACAATTTAAACTTTAGAAATCTATTAACCAAAGAGCCATGATTGGCATTAAATACAGTTATTCCATTCCAGGAAGTGAAGTCATAGCTACAGAATACAACAGATCACCTCTGAATGTACGTTATAAACTTCTGGACAACTTATCAGGGTGTTTTGCCCATTTTTTATAGGTTACTTTGATGCCCATTGCCATGGTACTATTTATCTTCAAGTGATAAATTAGTTGAAGATAAATCTGAACTCTTTTGTATAATTGCTTCCTTCCATTTACTAAGCTCCCTTACCAACTGGATTGTAGAAAATCCAAGCCTTTCTCACAGGAAGCTCAGTAGCATTTTGAGCGATGACAGCGTTAACCTGCACTTATAACCATCAAGGGTATTGAGCTCTAACCATGGGGAATTCATCTTTCCAAGTGTAACATAAACTACTTAACACTTTGCCAGATGAACAGATAAGTGGTGGGTGGATTTTATTGCAGTTTACAATATGTATTGACACTGTGAACTCCATTTTATCATATTAATATTTGTAGACATTTATTTTTTCTTTTTTTTGACATTTATTTTTTCAAGTGTATTAGTTACTGAAGAGATGATGTCAGCCATACTGATTTTTTTAACACAGAGAAACACATACACACACACACACACACACACACACACACAAACAGCATAAAACTCCAGAAAGAGTACTTTGTCATTGTGCTTTTTTTTTTTTTGGCTGTCAAATGTCCATCTTATTTATGAGATATTTTCCTTCTGTGACTCAGACAGTAAAGATAGAAGGAAAAGTTTTTTTCTGGGACTTATACCTTAAAGTAAAAAAAGTCTCTAATTTTTTTTACACAAGAGATCCACATAAGAGTTTCTTCAGAACCTTTTATTTATTTTTTAAAGATTTTATTTATTCATTTGAAAGAGACAGAGAACACAAGTAGGAAGGAAGGGAAGAGGGCAAGGGAGAAGCAGATCCCTCCACTGAGCAGGGAGTCCTGTGCGGCGCTTAATCCAAGGATCCTGGGATCATGATCTAAGCCAAAGGCAGACATTTAATTGACTATGCCACCCAGGTACCCTCTTCAGAACCTTTTAAAATGACACCATGGGAATCCCTGCTCATAGATACCCAATTTTAGTGGATCTGGCTGAAGTGAACCCATGAAGCTGACCAGTAACATCTCTTTTCTCAGAGTGATTCTTCTTTTTTATTTTTAAAGATTTATTTATTTATTCATGAGAGACATAGGCTGAGAGAAAGAGGTGGAGACACAGGCAGAGGGAGAAGCAGACTCCTTTCAGGGAGCCTGACAGTGGGACTCGATCCTGGATCCCAGGATCACAAAGCCGAAGGCAGGTGCCCAACCTCTGAGCCACCCAGGTGTCCCTCAGAGGGATTCTGATGAAAATGCTACTGAGGGGGAAAAATGTGAAAAATTGTAAAAGCAGTTTACCTGATCTAATTAAATCATCCATTCATTTTTTTTCTTCTAACCATTAATTAGTAGGCATTTATTAAATGCCTGGGGTCAGTAGCTCAGTATAAGTTTATATAATATTTATGTTGTAAGAGATCAAAGGGTACAAATATCCTTATTCTTTTTTTTTTTAAATCTCCTTATTCTTTAACCAAACATTAAGGTGAAGTGGATTTAGCTAAAATAAAATTATTTATTCCCAGACTCCAAAATGTCAATTTAACTAATAAATGTCTGTTTTTACTCCAGATTTTTTGGTTATAAAATACAAATTTTCCTCCTGGATCCATAGATATATATTATGACTCAGAATATTAAATCATGCAACTATTAGACTCTGCAAACCTTAAAGATACATTGTTTAGCTTTGACCTGAGATACAGGCCTCCTTTTATTACAAGAAAGCTTTCTTCACTAAGGAAAAGGGTGATAAACACCAGGGATTTCCTTATTATTAGGAACTCTTCTTAAGCCTTTTACATTTAAAAATTTTTTTGTTGTGTTTTTAAAGATTTTATTTATTCATTCATGAGAGACACACACACACAGAGGCAGAGATACAGGCAGAAGCAGGCTCCATGCAGGGAGCCTGATGCGGGACTTGATACCGGGTCTCCAGGATCAGGCCCTGGGCTGAAGGCAGCGCTAAACCACTGAGCCACCCAGGCTGCCCGCCTTTTACATTTTTAAAAAACTGTAAATTTTTATATCTCATTTTTTTAGGTTAAGGGATTAGAACTATGATCCCCATAATAGACTAGCAGAGTTAAGATTTTCTTTGTATAAATAGAGAAATACCCTGAAGAACAGAAGGGAAAGTCTTGGGTTGTTTTTGCAAGCAAACAAACAAGCAATTAAAAGTATACAAAAACAAAAGCTAATATTTTTTACCTGTTCTAGTTACATTGAATACATTCCAATAATCTTCTGTTTAATAAAATTTTATTTAATAAGTCCAGTCACAAAAAATGTATACAAAAGTCATCTAGCTGTCATGTTAAATGGCCATAGTTTCCTCTTACTTGTACATTCAGAAAACTATTCTGTTCCACTGATCACAGGACCATTTTTGTTAAGTTGCTTTTGTTCTTATCATTTTAAGAATTTTCTGGTTTAATGCCAGCTGATTACTTTTTTTTAAACAGCCAATTTAATACATTATTTCTTGTCAGAGGATCAGAAAATAATGTGTATATATGCAGATACATGGAATTATCCAACTGATTATGTTTATCAAAGATGTAAAAGCACAGGTGGGAGCTAATTGAGTACATGCTGAGTAATTATCAGTGGAAATGAGTTTGGCCATTTTCTTTTTACACTGGGAAATTTAAACAATATTGTTGAGTAAATATTGATACTATATTTGTGCATTCATTAAAGTGCAAAAGCTTCTCATTTTAATTCCAAGGGCATGGATTAGAAGGAAAGGATTAGATGGAAGCACCCTGCAGCATAAATGTGTTCATGGGTTGGATAAATTATTTTTAAGTAGAATCTGATTTGCAAAGGAATCCCCATATATTCTTGTTGCTCCTAAGATGATTTGACTCTATAGGGATGAGGGAACCCATGGTTGAAAATGAATAGAAATAATATATCAGCTAGTAATTTCTGAATAAACAGAATTTTTTTCATGGCATTATTTACAGATAATAACTTGTCAATTATTTGTCTTCTAGGTAGATAGCTGTAATAACTACTATTCTTATATTAATAGCCATTGTAATTTTTCCTCTAGGTCTTAAAAATAGTAATTGCTCTTGAAATCTAAAACCACAGCATTACAGTTGGTTTACAAAATGTGGTGATCCACTAGTACCAAATCTTACAGTACACTGTTAATATCATATAAACATATTCACATTTATTTTAAAATATATTTGAAATAAAATGCATATTACATTCCTCTTTTTAGAGAAAAATGTAGGTACTTCCCAAAATACGGTTCAACAAATAGCACCTTTTTCGAAAAATGCCTTGGACTGCATAAGGAAAGACAATATTGTAATGAGGAAAATTAATGTGCTTAGAATAATGTATCCTAAATCCAATGCTACCTTCAAAATGGGTGGATGGAACTGGAGGGTATTATGCTGAGTGAAATAAGTCAATCGGAGAAGGACAAACATTATATGTTCTCATTCATTTGGGGAATATAAATAATAGTGAAAGGGAATAGAAGGGAAGGGAGAAGAAATGGGTAGGAAATATCAGAAAGGGAGACAGAACATAAACACTCCTAACTCTGGGAAACGAACTAGGGGTGGTGGAAGGGGAGGTGGGTGGGGGGTGGGGGTGAATGGGTGACGGGCACTGAGGGGGGCACTTGACAGGATGAGCACTGGGTGTTCTTCTGTATGCTGGCAAATTGAACATCAATAAAAAATAAATTTATTATAAAAAAAGAAAATAAATAAAGTGAAAAAAAAATAAAGTTGTCACTGATAAAAGAACAACAACAAAAAAAAATGGGTGGGACTGTAGAGATGCCAGTCTGTTTTTTGTATGAAGGGGAGATGTTTTAATATTTTCAAACTGAGCAAGCTGACATAAGGATTATTAAATTATAGAAATATTTTAAAAGTTGAAGCAAGGAAGGGAAACATACAAAAAATGTAGTGTGGCTTCTACTTATATATGTGCTTTTTCATCATTCCGTGGCTTGGAACCTGGCCCCTGGCACCAGATGGGAATCCCTGTGCTAGAGTTTACCTCTGCCTGTGCTAAACATTCATTTCCATATCTAGCCTTGTTAAAAGAAGCCAGGGTAAAGTGTTCTCAGTGAGAAGTAGCAACATACATGAATCTTATTCCCTGCACCATCATCTACTTATCAGTGCAAATTTGGGCATCAGGTCCAGGTTGTTTGGCTGGTGCTGCCCTTTTCTCAACTTGAGTGTATATGATGACCACACATCTTGGGGAAGTGTATTGCCCTTCTTGACAAACAAATGAAGATGAAGACTCTTACAGTTTAAGGACAAATGTGAGCAATACGTGGGTTCTTGAGCAAATGATAAAAGGAGGCAAAAGAAAGATTCTGAACATCTGCTATGCTTCTAAGAATTTTCCATGTCTCATCATTTTGTAATACTTTTTATGAAGATAAACTTTTCTTCCGTTCTGTGGGAATTCTGTCTCTTTATTTTTCAATGTAAAGGTTCTAGTCACGCACTTTTGGAAAACCAGCTCTAGGTCACAAATGCTCAACAATATCACTCCTCTTTTTCTCTTTATGTTTCTTATATACATTACTACATTCTAGTCCTAAATTGCAGTCACATAAATTTTCATTGTATTTCAGTTTTAATTCAGCTAACGTTTGCCACCTGCCGGCTAATTTGTCAAGGTCTATATTGGACCCAAGCATAAAATTCTCATTTTCAAGGCTTTTGTAGCCCAGAATAGGGGCATAAGACAAGTCCTAAGTAACCATAATAAAAATAAAAATGTAATCAGCCATTCCCCAAACATACTGGAAATACAAAGATATAAAAGTCATGCTCCCTGCCTTGGATGTATGGTGAAAGTATATTTAGGAACCAAAGACAATAACCTAACTGTCTTGAGACCAAAGCATTATAAAACAAAGGTTTTTTAAAAAAGATTTTATTTATTTATTCATGAGACACGAGAGAGAGAGAGAGAGAGAGAGAAGCAGAGACACAAGCAGAGGGAGAGAAGCAGGCTCCATGCAGGGAGCCCGATGGCGGGACTGGATCCCGGGGCTCCAGGATCACGCCCTGGGCCAAAGGCAGGCGCTAAACCGCTGAGACACTCAGGCGTCCCAAAACAAAGATTTTTAATGGAATTTTATACATAATATAAAAGAAATGTAATATTTGAATAGGACCATGAAAGATGGATGGAATATGGGCAGAGATGTCATAAAATGGAAGGAGCATATTCCTGATGAAGTGAAGCACATTAATAGTATAGAATTCCAAATAACAAAGCATGATCAGACAATAAAATAATTTGGCTAGAGTTCTGGCAGGTTGAACAAGGTCTGTAATAGGCAATGGATAACGTCTAATGGTTATTGGGTGTTTGCTATGTGCAATGAAATGTGCCAAGCCCTCCTATAGCTATTAGATCTTTTTATCCTCACAAGAATATACCAAACTAATTATTGTTAAAGAAATTTTACAGTTGAAGTTGACCAAAAAAGTGAGAGGGGAGTCAGATACTAGAAATATTTAATGCCATTTTAGGTCCTGGCACTATTTTCTTTAGACAGTGTGAATTTATTGAAAGCCTTTTAGCTTGTTTGATTTTGTTCTTTGAAAGGAAATTAATGTTGAATTAATTTCCAATATCATCCACTATCATAAAGTCACATTAGTAAATCCAGCATTTTCTAATATAAATAGGATGATAAATGCTTAATACTATTTCTTCACTTTTTAAAAGGATGCTAAATGTCTCTTTTGCAATTGCCTTTTAATCTAACCTCCTTTCAAATACTAGAGAGGGTTTCTTCACTAGCTACAGTCTTTTCTATATTTTAGCCTTTTTTTTTTGTATTTTTTTTATTGGAGTTCAATTTGCCAACAAATAGCATAACACCCAGTGCTCATTCCATCAAGTGCCCCCCTCAGTGCCCGTCACCCAGTCACCCCATCCCCTCACCCACCTCTCCTTCCACTACCCCTTGTTCGTTTCCCAGTTTTAGGAGTCTCTCATTTTCTGTCTCCCTTTCTAATATTTCCCACTCATTTTCTCTCCTTTCCCCTATGATCCCTTTCGCTATTTTTTATATTCTCTGAATGAATGAGACCATATAATGTTTGTCCTTCTCCGACTGACTTACTTCACTCAGCATAATACCCTCCAGTTCTATCCATGTTGAAGCAAATGGTGGGTATTTGTCATTTCTAATATTTTAGCCTTCAATTAGTTGCTTTTAAATACTAAATCATATTGTTCTCAAATTTATATTTTTAGTCTAAATCTCTCCACTGAACTCTGTTACATTCAACTAACTACTTGATATGTCCCCTTGAATATCTAAGAAGCGTTTCATATTCTTGATTTGCCCATATTTTTCCAATTAAATTGCTGTTCATCCCAACCACAGTTACTAGGTAAGCCATTCTCTCCCACTTAGTTGAAATGTCCTGTTTTTGTACGTTAATTTATTTAGATACTTAGATCTGTTTCTTGACACCCCCCCCCCCTTTTCCTATATCATTCTATTTTGCTTTTGCAGTACACTTTCTGGTTGTGGTATCAACATTCTAAAGTGATTCTCTGGTAACTCTCACCCTTGTTTAATACCCTCCCATTGAGTATGAATGTAACCAGTGAATATGCTGGCATTATTACTCTATTCTTATGTCACCTTTTGTGGCATAGTTGACTTTAAGAAAGGGACATTATTCAGATGAGCATAACCTTCATCAACATGAGCTTGTTAAAAGCAAAACTTTCTCTGATAGAAAAAAATAATCATGAAGATGTTTGCACTCCATTACTCAGATGGGTTAAGAATCCAAGAGTAGCCTGTAGGAATGGAAAGTGTTCCCTGGCTGGCAGTCAGCAAAGGGGAATTTCTTTTTTATATATAACTGTATATGTATATGCATAACTATAAAGAACTGTTTTCTGCCAATAACAGGAATGAACTTGGAAAAACCCCAATCTCCAGATGAGAATCCAGCAGCTGACTTTTTTATTTTAGTCTTGTCATACTCTGCTCTTTAGTCTTGAGCAGAGAACCCACCAGTGCAGTACTAAACTTCTAACCTAAGGAACTATTAATTAAAGGCACTGTTTTCAGCACTTAATTTTGTGGTAATTTGTAATGCAACAGTAGTAAACTACAGCATTGGTAGAACAAGTTTCCTTTACACTTGATTTTTTTTCCCAATTATCAGGTTTTTTTCAACAGAGGTTCTTTTGTACTCATTTTAAAATTTTCTGGTCTCCAAAACAAAAGCAATAAAAAATGCTAAACATTAACATTTCATGATATATTGATTGTCAATTATATGTCATTTTTAAAATAATATTACATGAAAATGGAATTTATCTCCACTTATATCTTTTTTCTGCTGATTTTGATTTTCCCATGTTATTATATATTTTTATGTAGTTCATTTTAAGTTTCTTTTCATTGTAAAGTAATTTTTTTATACTTTTCAGGTATTTTATAAGCTCAAAAATTATACTATTAAGAATGGGATATTTTGCTTCACAAATATGTCCAAAGAAAGACATTGTATCTTTTTCAATGTATACTCTCAAAACACTTCAAAATGTATTCAGTGGCATAGAAACTATTTTACCATTGCAATGGTCTGACAAGCATTGCTCTTTATGAAGATGCATTTGTTGTGGTATATAGTATATGTTGGATAAAGAGTGAATTTATTTATTTATTTATTTTTAAAAGATATTATTTATTTATTCATGAGAGACATACAGAGAAAGAGAGGCAGAGACACAGGCAGAGGGAGAAGCAGGCTCCATGCAGGGAGCCTGATGTCAGACTTGACCCCAGGTCTCCAGGATCAGGCCCTGGGCTGAAGGCAGTGCTAAACCGCTGAGCCACCCAGGCTGCCCCAAAGAGTGAATTTAATAGCAGTAGGGACAACAGTTAGGATCTTATTTCCAAAATCTAGCATAGAGTAAAATGGAACAAAGAGGCACCACAGAGGTAAAACTGATAAAACCTGGGGAGTAAGTGAAGTCCTAGAAAAAAGTGAATGAAGGCACATAAATTCAAGCTGACTCAGAGATTTTAAAACTAGATGATCTTGTCCCTGGCAATTTAATTAATAGATAATGGTAAGAGCATGTCAGGTAGAAAATAGCTGAGAAGTCCCATTAATTTGGATGTGATTCTGTGGAGTTTATAATGCCAGAGTAATCTAGGTAGAGGCAATTTGACTGATAAGAATCTTTGGGGTGCCTGGGTGGTTCAGTCAATTAAGTGTCTGACTCTTGATTTCATCTCAGGTCATGATCTCAGGGTCATGAGATTGAGCCCTATGTTGGGGCTCCATGCTTAGCATGGAGTCTGCTGGAGATTCTTTCCCTCTCCCACTGCTCTTCCCTTCCCACTTGTGCTTACTCTCTCTCTCTCTCACTTTCTCTCTCTCAAGGAATCTCATAGTATGGTTGAGAAAGAGGTAGCCTGAAATTTTAGTCTTGAATTCAATCTGACTTTGCCATGAACTAACTCTTTTATCCTGGATAAACACATGAACTATTCTGAGTTTCAGTTTCCTCATTTACTGAAGCAAGATAGTTAATTTTACCAAACCTTGGGGCGCCTGTGTGGTTCACTATGTTAAACGTCTGACTTGATTTTGTCTTAGGTCATGATCTCAGGGTCTGAGATTGAGCCCACATCAGGCTCTGTGCTGAAGTAGAGACTCTCTGCACCTGCTGGAGATTCTCTCCCTCCCCCTCTCTCTCCCTCTCCCTCTCCTTCTCCCTCTTCTCTCTCTCATTCCCCCTCATTAATTAATAATTAATTAATTAAAAATTTACCAAACTTTTATTGAGGTTCTACTATGTGGAAGATATTGTTCTAGGAGTTTACAGGGGTTATGACAGAAATATTCTGAAAGGCATTAAAAAGAGCTATAATTAATTTTGCTAGATAAAGGTGAGTGACTGAAAAGTTTAGGGGTCACACAGGTATGGAGAAGATCAGATCTTATTTTGGAACATTGATCTAGTCCAGTGTATGGAAATGGAGCTGATATGGGAATGTAGGTGGAAATAGGTTAATAAGCTAAAAAGGAAGAATTTCAAATGTATGAAAAACTTAATGCTCAAAATAAGAGTTGGCTTTCATTTCATGTCATGATCTGACCTGAGTGAAGAGGCATAGATTGGCTTAGTAAGGAAATGGACTCTATCCTCATTGCATTCGCTCAAAAAGTCATCTTTTCTCACATGGATGACTTCAGTGTCTTAACAACTGTAGCTCCCACAAATTCACCCTCTCTTTCATTCTCAGTACAGTGAAGCGAAGGAATTTTACCTTCCTAATGTGAGAAATCCAATATGCGTTCCTCCACCTCTCAAAAAAATTTAAGTAGATTTCCATTGTTTATAGGATATAATATAAACTCCATAGTATAGTGTATGGTGTCTGTGATATTCCTTGTCTTTCACCCTGCACTATTGCTTCCACTTTCAACCTTGTACTTCAGCCATTCCAAACCTGTTTACTATGCACGTGACCTTGCATATAATATTCCTTCTGAATAGACTACTTTCCCCTACCACCATGTTATTTACTCAGTGAGTGTCTCTTGAGACCAGTTTGATCATCATATTCTTTATGGAGAGTTTCTCTGACCTTCTATCTTGCTTATGGCATTTCTCATCTCTACTACTGTTGTTTCTTATGTTCCCTTTATTTGCTGGGGTTAAAATATTTGGTCAAATCTCTTTTCCTCACTAGGTGAACATTTTAGAGAACAGGTGTTGCATCATATTTTTATATTTAAATAAAATTTTTGGTTGGAGATTTTTTCATTTTGGCATTTACCAGCAGTTCTAGGCTCAAACATCCTTCCTCATCTCTAAAAAAAAAATCACTGTAAATAGATCAATGTCAATTGTCTGAATTGATTTTACTCTAGCTTTTAAACACATTTCCAAATTGAAAAAACATATTGTCCAGAAAGGATAGAGATGAAAGAGTTTATATAAAACAAATCAGTGTAGTGATCAGTTCACTCTTTTGGAAAATATAGGATATTTTCATATCTTTCAGCATCATTTCATCATTTTGCTTTGATGTCTCCAGAAATTTTTAGAAAAAAATCTGTTATTTCTATAATCCAATGTTCAGTTCACTTGTAGGCTTGCATCATAATTTGTTTCAATCTCAATTTAGGACCTTCCTCTACCAGCACATTTATAAAACTGGGACATCTGCTACTATTGGACACTCAGGCCTATGCAAGAGCCAGCTGCAGCATACATTATTTATTTGAACAGCTGGTTGATTTGTAAGTCTTTAAAAATTCTCCCTTCAAAAGCATAATAGTATGATTTTTTTGTTTTATATTTCCCTTTTTTTGGTAATTGATTTCCTATGTATACAAGTTTCTATGAAGAAGACCTGGATAATTAAAACAATAACAGTAAGAAATCTGAGAAACAATGACATCCACACTAAACAAATTGAATTTAAAAAGGGCATAGCATTGTTTTATGTTCTGGAAGGTGCACTTATTTAAATATCTAACTTAAAGGTAAAAAAAGACCTTGGAATATTTTTATTTATACAGGTACTAAAACTGACACATTAAAAATATGCATAGCCAAATAACAAGCAAAATTTTAATAGGTAAGCTTTGAACATTTATTATTTTTTAATTGGTTCCTACACATTTTACCAAAAACTGAATTATTCTTAAATCCTACACATTTTAAATCCTAAAAATCTAGGAATTAAAATTAGAATCAACAATATTTTTCAAACTGAATATATTCCTCTTTCTGAAATGGCAAGTTTTTTCTTTTTTTTTTTTTTTGAACTAAAGGATAATATTGAAAACAAACTGCTATAAAGTAGCTTATGTAAATATATTTATCCTGCATAATTTTTCAGGATGTTCACTGAGACACAGAGGATGAGAAAAGCCTTCTGAGAATTTCTTCTAAAAATTCACATATATAATACAAACCACACAAAAAGCACTAGTGGTCTTTCACTACACCATGTTGTCATATAAACACCTACTTATTTGCAGCACATTTATTTATATTGTTAATTAGCTGAAGCTTAGATCCTGAAACAGTGGCTTTGATGGTTGATTTATCTGGATCACACATCCACATTATGGGTTATTAGGATAAGTGTCATATTGAGGCAACTGGGGGGCTTAGTTGAGCGTTCACCTCTTGGTTTTGACTCAGCTTGTGATCTCAGGATTGTGGGATGGAGTCCCAAGTCAAGCTCTACACTCAGTGCAAGTCTGCTTGAGATTCTCTGCCTTTCCCCTTGCCCCTGGCCCTTCTTACTCTCTTTCTCTCTGAAAATAGTATTTAAACCATTGATTTCTGATTATATGCAAAAAAAAATGAGAAATTTTATTAGCATTACTACTGTTTGCTCAATGGCATATAATGTATAGTCAAATTATGGGCTATTCTATTTTGTAATTATTTCTTAAGAGCAACTCATGATTATTATAGATATGGAAAATAGGGAATTATTAAAGGAAAACACAAAAAGTCACTTTTTATCTTATGATGTATCTTTAATAAAGTATCATATAGTTTATGTTCTTAAGAAAACTTTCATTTAACATATTTTAAGCATTTTCCCATACCACTGATAACTTTCTATAGTAAAATATTTTTAAGGCATGCATAGTATTGAATCATCAAAATAATTTTCAGTTTACTTAGCCAGATACCTATATTTGAACATTTAAGTTGTTTATAGACCATTTGCTATTATAACTAACTCAGTAGAAACATTGTTAAAAATCTCTCATTCCATGATAAAATCCTTATACATTGCTATGATGGACAAAGGACACATCCGTTCTAAGCAATATTGATACTGTTGATGTGCTCACTAGAATTTTTGTACCTGTTTTTGCTCTTAATGAGAGTCACAGATTATACTTTAGTAAATAAATATATGTTAACAGTATACAAATTTTTAAAAGTATCTCAAGAATAGATAGCATATAAACCTAAAAATCAGGACTCTTCCAATCTCACTACTTGGGTATATAAACAAAAAAGTTCTAAGCAATTAAAAGCCCTACCAGATGTATAAGATGATGTTTTGCTCCCAAACTCACTTATACCTTGAAGTGTTATTTTTTTAACCCAGTCTTTTATTATTATTATTAATAGAATATACTTTCCCATTCATTCCATTTTTTTCCCCTCAGCTAACTTTGAAGTTTACATACTTTATATTTGTTCCTTTAATGTTTGCTATTAAAATGTATTACTAACCTGGGTCTATGATTAGTACCTTTACTGGTTTCCCAAAGAATACAAGTATTATACAGGGCAGTAACACTGACCACCCCTCTCCTGACGCAAATATTTTTGTCCAGTATTTTATTATCATTGTTCCATATGGTAAAAATTGATTTAGTTTTGCATATTTATTTACCATTTTTTTCTCAGTATTTCTCTTGCATCTCCAACATTTCTTTTCCTCATTCCTGAAATTTCCATTTCAAATATGTGTTATTCTGTATCTTTTAAGTACCTCTCCTACATCCATATTCTGTAAGTGTTGCAGGATTTCCTTTTTTCATAGTTAACATTTTTTCAGTGGCTTTATCATCATCTATAGTAAGAGCCTTGCAGACCCAGTGTTTCTCAGAAAGTATGGTTAATTAATCATCAGTGTCCTTTGATTTCAGCCTACTTTTGTGAAGGTCATATCTTTTCAGCTATTCAGAGGGGATAAGCTTACTTTACACAGCTCTCAGTCACATTCTGGTTTTAAGATTTCTTGGATCCATACTGTCTCAATCACACTTTTTTTTTCTTCCCCAGCCTTAATCTGCCCCGCCCTCCCGCCCCACACACACTCGGTAAATAATCTAATGGAATACATGCAAAAGGAGAATGTCTAGAGTTTAATTCTATCAGAATCATTCATTTATATAGCTCAGCCTGTTTCAGGCAGTAATGGAATTTTTCAGTGTTTCATTTTTCCAAATAATAAAACCTGATTCAGAGTATAACAGTATGAAACACCGTTGTATATTTTCCTTTTTTTTTGTATATTTTCCTATTACTCTTTTGTTTAATTGAATATTTTTATCATATTATGGTGGTACATAGCAATAGAGGAGCAACTATCTACCATGTTACTTGGAAGTCTTCAAACTAAAATTCTGTGGATAACCTCTGAAACATCAAACTAGTGGAGCTCCCAAAATAAATAGCATTTTGATTTTTCTTTCTGTGTTTTGTCGTCTCTCTCCTAATCTTACAAACTTTTAGGTATAGCATTCTTCATAAAATTTCTCAATACATTACATTAACTTTTTAAATTCCAATATCTACCTCTTTCTCAACTCTCAGTTTTGTAATCTGTCCATGATATCTGTTCTGAAATTCAATTTTACCTGTCCAGAATTTTGTTGAAGACCTACATCCACTTATTTATTTTATGGCTTCTTAACCTTAATATATTCAAATTCTAATTCTCTTATTTTTGGCCTATTTCATTTACTTTCCTTCTTGCCATTTATAATCTGTTTGATATTCTTTTCTGCTTCACAGAGTCAAAATATTAGAATTGATTTTGTAGTATACTTTTGTTTGGATTCCAAAGACCTACTAATTCTGTATGTTCAAAGTTTTTTTTTTTTCTGTATGTTCAAAGTCTTTTTTTCTCTGTACTCATCTTCCTAGATACCATTATTGCTGCTCATTTCATCATTATATTTAACTTATTAAGGAATAAAAGGCTTCAAATTAGCTCCCAAATACCTGACTGTCCCCTTAAAGTCACCTCCAGGCACACTAAAATACATTTTCTTCATCATATACACATTTTGACTTCAAATTTTTGTTTATGTAACTTTAGCCCTAATAAATTCAATTTCTTACAGGCTTTGCTATTAAAACCATGGCCAGATAGATACTAATCACAGCACAGCAAATGTAGTTATGAACTATTCCTGATCCTCCAGGGAATACACTTTCTACTTTTTTTTAAATTCCAAGAAATATATATATATATAATATATATTTAATATATATAAAATAATATTTTATATAAAAATAATATTTTTATGCATCTAGCTTTACCTGTAAGATTCTAGAATACTGTTGCTCAATATAGTTGCAATTTGCCATATTTGGCTTTTGAGCACTTGAAATATAATTGAGATGTGCTATAAATGTAAAATATATACCAAATTTTGATGACTTAGTATGGGGAGAAAATAATGTAATGTCTTAATAACCTTTTATAGTAAATCATAACAGTTTCAAATATGCTGCAGCTTGTAGCACATACATAAAAAATGTTTGTAGAGATGTTTACTACATTAATATTGTATCAATTTTGAGGTCGCATAGTTTCCAGCAAAACAGTCTAGTTGAAAGGATACCTGGGGCACCTGGGTAGCTCAGTCAGTTAAGCATTTGGCTCTTGATTTTGACTCAGGTCATGATCTCAGGGTTGTGAGTCAAACACCACATTGAGCTCTGCACTGGGCATGGAGACTGCTTAGGATTCTTTCTCTCCCTAACCCTCTGTCCCTGCATATCCATCTCTCTAAATACAAAAGAAGGAAGGAAATGTAGATCATCTTGGAGGATAGAGATTCTTTTTTACTGTTTTCTATGTACACGACAAACTAACTGAAGCATCCTTCCAAGCTTGAGATCCTCCCTAGTTTTTCATAAGACTTAGGGTGACCTTGAGGTGGAACAGTATTTAGGAGCAATAACTAGTTAAATCCTATTTTTGATGCCTGAAAGAACCATGCAGCTCCTTACATAATAGTCAGGAACTAAATGAGACCCCAAGATTATCTAGGGAAGCAAGCGTTATTTTATAATGATCCATTTTGGTTGCATTGTGTTGCATGAAGTCATGGCTTTGGTTTATGATGCAGGGAATGTTGACAATATGACATAGACACATTCTGAAATTGGACTTGTGTCTTCTGGTATAAATGACCTTGCAGCACATTGATAGACTTTCTCCCCTCCTCTAAACCCGGGAGCACAGCAGTGTCCACTTGAATGGCAAATTGTGATAAAGTAGCAGGAGCAAAATTGCATAGCATAATCACTGCAATTTTTTATTGAATTGAGCCCTTTGCTCTTTCTCTTGACAGAACAGCTTATTGAATGTGTGTGTGGAAAACAAAGACAGTAAAGAAAAATACCTTTCTCTTTTCTTTCATTCTTTTTTTTCTTTTTTCTTTTTTCTTTTTTTTTTGCCTGAGAATAGAATAGAAAATCTGTCTACTTCCAGAGTGCATTTCCTAAGTGGGAGAACATTTCAGGTACAAACAGACTCCTTAGAAATATCATAAAACTGTGCCGCTCAAGGGCAATTCAGTGACTGATGAAGCCTCTATCTGGCAGTCCAGTCAGCTTGAACAATGGAAGTTTCTTGTGTCCTTTATTCCTGGAAAATGGAGAAATTCCACCAACTAATACGTTTTTTTTTTTTTTCATCAAAAAGGAGAAAGGATTTTAACAGATGGTTAATGTTTTATTTTGTACATTTAATAATAAAAGTCTGTCAGCTGTAGGTTGAAGTTTTATAATGAACATAATTTAAGAGTGAATCAGTTCAGAATTTAAGATAGAAATAGACTTTGGCAGTTTCTAGGTTTAAATCATAGTTTTAGCGTGGATGGGATTGAGAATGAGTCTTCCAGACTTTTTTTTTAGAAAATTTAATGATCTTGGAAAATAAAATCCTGAAGTATTTTATTTCATAGATTCTTTGTTTTAAAACCAGGAAATGGTATCTATCACAAAAATGTTTTGGTGAAATTTGTTAATAGATTAAATGCCTCAATTTTCAGACATTGGATTTTCCTATTATTTGGTGTTTTTGTTATTACCCATTCCAGTAGATGATATATTCTGATATAATAGATATTTTCATGTATATTATAATTTCAGCTCATTCTACTTATGAAGGCTAGGCTACTGACATATATATTTAACTATTCTTTTTTTTTTATTTAACTATTCTTAAAAAGAGTACAAAATTGAAGTGAATATCAATGGTCTTTGTAAAATTTTATTTCCTCCTAAATATGATTTTTTATTAAAAATTAGAAACATATTTTGGAATTATATATAATGATCTTTAACATCAATTATGATATTAACTGGTTTTCCAGAAGTTATTTAGCATGAATACCATTTTATAAAGCATTTTATTCTGGAATTTTTCCAAGGCAAGGAGGAGAAATTATATTACACTTCAAGCTTGGCACAGTCTTAGTATATTTTATAGGAAAATACCTTATTTGGCAGAATAGCTTGAAAAGGCTGGCAGATATTTGTTCTCACTTATTCTCTGGGAATTCCCTACTATCCACTCAAATTTTCTTTATTACTGATAAATCTTAAATGCCAATTGATAAGGTCTTATCTCAAAGACAGTTGGAGTTAGAACAGTTGGAGCTACTAAGAAACTAAAATTGAGCCACTCTTAAATACCCATTAGTTGTCTTCCACATTTCCTTTTATTGGCATTCCAATATATATTTGCTAATTGAGTGAGACAATTTATTATTGAGCAGTGATGTAAAATTAAGAATTCAAAAGAGAGGGACAGTAAGAAGAGCAGAAGGTATGGATTTTATATCACCCTTTCACTGTATCCCCAAAGCCTCTTGCTTTATATATTTATATGCTTCTCACAATTTCATCTCTCAGTGTCTAGGGCTGAGATCTTACTTGCAGCTAGGAATACTATAGTAGGTTACAACATTTTGGAGTATCTCAATGCTCTTGTCTTTAATTCAGTTAAGTGAGTAACATGTAAAGAAGAATTAGAAGGCATATTAAAAAGTTATAAAAGATAACATTTACTCAAATATTGATAAGGTTCATATCATATAAAGAAAAGTTAAAATACCACCTTATTTTATCCAATTTACTAATTCATAAAATACCATCAATTTTAATAACTACTGTATTTTGTTTTTAGGTTCAAATCTTATTAAGGTATGCATTATGCAAGTAAAATGGAAATATCTTTTTTTTATGGGATTTATACAAACAACCTAAAGTTTTAAATGGGTTCTTAAACCAAAAAAGTGAAATTAATGTTATTTCAATTATTATATCCCTATATAACAGTTATTTGTACCTGATTTTCTACCATCTGTTTGATATATTAAAACTCTCTACTGACTTATAAATTCTAATTTGAAAAAGAAATACTAATAGATAATTTCCTCATGATTCCTCATTTCTCTTCCTAATCAGTGTTAATGAACAGAAACCATGTTTTATTGCCCATCCTGTGTCTTTTGTATCAAAAGTGCCAGTTCCTGATGGTCCAATTCACATAGGATTCTTATTCCTCTGAATTTCTTTCTCAAATTCTGTCCTTAAGCTTGCTTCCTTACATCACTGAAGCATGTTTCCTTTCCTGCAAGCTCAGTTCCATTCTCATCCTGGAAGGATACAGTTGCTGCAAATGTCCCTGCTGCTGCTGTTTGGGCACTGATGGGCTCCTGCTGTTTTGGCATAAATGTTGCATTTACACACTGAGAATAGTTGGCATTTGGGAGAACTGTTATCATGAAGACAATGAATTCATGAACCAGAGTGTGTTTTTGTGTTTTATATTCTATTTTTCATTCATTTACTGTCTATTGTTTGGTGCCTCAAATAAGCATGACTTATTTTCACACTTTTATTTATAGAGCATAGTGCACTTTCAGGTACGCATCCCAGCAGATTTTATTTTCCGCTGAGGTTGTGTTATCCATCTATATTTGTCACATTTTTACTATTTTTGTTCCTGTTTAGAAGATATATGTGCAGTTGAAAAGCTCAGATTTGGGAAAAGACATACTTAGTTTTTAAACTGAGCATCATGCCTTCATCTGTGATATCAGAAAAATTATTCCATAATTAGTTTTACCATGGAGAAATGAGAATAATACTACCTTTTCTTTCAAAATTCTTGTGATGACTAAATTGAGTAACACATCTAATATATACAGCACCAGGAAGATTTTGAGCAAATTTTAATATCCCTTCTATTCCAGAATTTTATTAAATTTTCTAAATTAATAACTGATGGGGATAAAATAAGGCTTATCTAAGTTGGTCCTTGGTAGCTTTGGTAAATAAATTCTGCATAGGCCTCTCATTCTAAACTGATTTGCTTGCCATTAAAAAGTTTTTTTTAGTGTAGTTGACACATGAGGGTACATTAGTTTCAGTTGTAAAACGTCATGATTTAGCTTCTCTGTATGTAATGCTATGCCTGCCACAAATGTAGCTACCATCTGTCACTATAGAGGGCTAGTACAATGCCATTGACTATCATCTCTATGCTGTGCCTTTTAGTGGCTTACACATTCCATAACCGGGAAACCTTTATCTCCTACACCCCTTCATTCATTTTCCTAAGTACTACAGCATGAGCTAAGAACCCAGATCAACTGAAGTTATCAAAGTATGGAATATGCCTAAAGTAGGGTTAAATTTGACCAAGACAAGGCTGGTATTAAAAATCTCACTTCGTTAAGCACTTTGTTTCACATATTTTAAAGGGACCAAGAAATCTATCCTGCACACAAGATATTCTTCCCAATAAATATGCCTCATTCTCATCTACTTCCCTAAAATATAATGTAAGTTGACCTTGCTTTTATAGGCATAAATTTTTCAGAATAGATGATAATAGGGTATTATTAGTAAATTCATAGCACAATGTGAATTATTTTATTAGAATATTTTATAGGGTGGAAATAGCCTGGACTAAGAAAAAACCAGATAAATATGACCCTAATGTATGAGTTTTTCAATTAAGAAAATACAGTAAAATTGATCAGAAGTCTGATTCATCGTAAAGCAATTTTAAAGACAGTAGTGTATCATTACTGTGCCACTTAGCTCCAGCCTTACAGACATTTAGTAAAATTAAGGGTCCTATTCTGTATACATAAGAAATGACACCAAAATCTTTATCATGTGCTCCAACTTTTAGGTAATAGATAATGCTGTAAGAATAGTGACACTTTGTTAAGGAACCAATTCCACTATATACGAGGAAGAGGCTTTACTCTTCATTCAAGGTAGGAAATAGAGGAAGGCTTTGGAAATAATGGAGGAAGGACCATACTCCAATCTCAAGTCCAGGTTGCAGTTTTTGAGAATTGGGTCTGTCGAGGCAAAATGAGTAACTGTCATGGGATTACTTTCAGCTACCCTAGTATTTTATTAAGGTAAAGGCTGTGTATAGGTGTGTGTGTGTGTGTGTGTGTGTGTGTGTGTGTGTGTGTGAAAGAGAGAGAGAAAGAAAGAATGAATGTATGAGTGTGTAAGCCTAGTGAGTTTGACCAGCTTGAATAAGACTGGAATTATAGAAAAAAGTGATTGGAGCTCTCACATATATACATTTGACACATTTCCAAAGTTCTTGGCTCTTTTCAGGAAATACTCTTGAATTTCCTCAGATTTGACATAGATTTGCTAGGCTTCTAATTCAGTAGGTATTTTATCTACCCTCATCTTCAGGAAATATCTTGTATCTTAGAGCCTTGTCTTTGGAATGAAAATGGATTCCTAATGTTTATATGAGTGGAATTACCTGAAAGAGGGAAGACACTTATGGAAGGTAATAAGTGTTTTACAGAGAAATAAAACATACACATGTAGTATATATGTGTAGATATATGTAAATATATATGATATATGGAGAGGTGGAGGGGGAAGTGTGGGGGGAGGGATAAAGAAAGTGAGAGGGATAGGGAGAAGGAAAGAGGAAAGGAGGGAGAGAGAAAGAGGAATTGATACACACAACTATAAAGGCTGACAAGTCCCAAAATAAGCAGTTGGAAAGCTGGTGCCCCACCAGAGCTGATGTGTAGTTCTATCCTGAAGGACGATAGCCTTGAGACTCAGGAAGAGCCTTGGTTTCAATTGGAGTCCAAAGGTAGGGGGAAAAAAACTGGTGTTACAAGCTCTAGGCAGTGAGGTAGATATTCTGGTATTCTGAGGAAGGTTAGGCTTTTTGTTCTATTCAAGCCTTAAACTGAAAAAGTAAGCCCCCTCACATTAAAGAGAGCCATCAGCTTTACTTATTCTACTGATTCACATGTGAAACTCATCTAAAAACACCCTTATGGACACACTTAGAATAAAAATTGACCAATGTCTGGGCACCCTGTGGCCCAGTCAAATTGATATGTAAAATTAACCATCACAAAAGATGAGAATAACTTCAAATTCTTAACCAATTGGGCAACTGAATTTGCAGAATAAACAAGTGGCCCAAAATTTAAGGAGAAATGGAGCCTGTAGAGTAGATGAGAGAACTTCACCTTGGGTAAATTCAACTGCACATTGGTAAGAAGAGCTCAGCTAGAAGAGTTGATGAAATGGTAAAGGCCTATTATGGGCTGGTGGAGTATTGTGAAACCCCTGTGGATTTCAGAAATTGGTGGAATTCTTGGAGACTCTTACTCTAGAAATCTCACTGTGTGCTCACAGAAAAATTGGAAAGAGCTCTAAGAAATATTCACTGTGATCCAGGCCTGAAGAAGAATAGTAACTGTGTAGTAGAGGTAAGAATCTCTGCTGGAGCTTTCTCATTTTCTCCTTCAGAATAAGTCTTAATCTATGGTGGAAGAACAACAGGAATGGCTGCCATTGGGATGTGAGTGAACATTCACTGCTGCAGGGGTAAAGAAATAAGAAAAATTCAACTCCTGTGGGAGAGGAGGGATTACCCAGTGGACCCCAAACTACAACTGGGTGAGAGACAAAATGACTGTAAGACATATACCAGAGACATACTGCATATCAAAAAATAGTGCTTAATCAGAAGAGCATATATTTATACATCTCATCCTTTACTACTCTCTTAGAGAAGCCTAGCAAATGTTGAATACTGCTAAAAAGACAAGAGAACCACAAGCAAAGAAACCCTTCTCTGAAGCACAATGTAAAGGGAAGATCTAAAATCATAATTACCAGTCTTTGCTCTTGTAACCATCCCCACTATAGACATAAGCTATCTTTGCAGAAGATTGAAATTTATGAAGGAAACTTGAAACTTCCTAGATTTAGAAAATATTTTTTATGATATATTCAAAAATTAGGTACATTTCACAAAAATACATATAGAATCTGTATGCTAAAATTATAAATAGTAAAAATTATTGATTATAAAAAATCAAGGGATATATAAATGGTAATGTATTCAGTGTTCATGGATTAGAAGATACAACCTTGATTTTTAAGATGTAAATCTCTGCAAATATATTCAGTGTAATCCCTGTCAAAATTTTAGCAATGTTTTTATTGATATGAGCACAATGACTCCAAAATTCATATAAGTACAAAGGTCTTAGAATATAAAAAGTAATTTAAAGAAAGAACAAAGTTTGAGTACCCACTACCTGATTTCAAGACAGTATCAAGCTATAATAATAAAAACAATTTGGTATAAGCGAATGATTATTCATGGATTAACTGAATAAAATAGTGTAAAAATAGACTCATATAAAGTAATTTTCACAAAATTGGAGGCAATTAAATGAAAAAGCAGTTGCAGGCGGAGTTCAATGGAAGAAGTCTAATCTCAAAAAATGGTAATGGAACAATTTGACATCTGTATGCAGAACAAACAAAATACTCATATGACTTAAACCTTATACAAAAATTAATACAACATCAGTAACAGATTTTATATAAAATGCAAAAATTTTAAAAATTCAAGAAGAAAAAAGAAAATCCACATCATCATTGATTAAACTAAAAGTTTTTAGATACAAAAGCATAATCTATGAAAGAACACATAGATGATTGGACTTTATCAATTTTTAAAACCTTAGCTTTGAAAAGACACTAATAGGTTGATAAAAAACATAAGCCATAGAGTGGTAGAAAATATTTGCAGGTCATATTTCTGGCAATTCGTAACTGGACATGTAACTTCCATACCTCAATAACAAAAGGCAAAAAATAATTTTAAAAATAGGCAAGAGGATTTACACTTCTGGAAAGGTAGAGTAAGCATTTTTAAAAATTCTTTCTATGCAGTGAAACTAAAAATTCTGGAAATTATACATAGAAAATAGAGAGAAGATAACTGTTAGTGGTGGAGAGAACACAGACACTCTGGGACCACAGGACCCAAGAAACAACATGGTGGTCAATTTCTTGAGTTTTCATTTTGCCTTTGATATCCTAAAGTAGGGACTAAAGTTGGAAATATAAAAACACCAATAGGCACAGACAAAAGATAAAAATGTCCTGGGATCCCTGGGTGGCGCAGTGGTTTAGCGCCTGCCTTTGGCCCAGGGCGCGATCCTGGAGACCCGGGATCGAATCCCACATGTACTACTCAGGCAAAGGAGCAGATGAGGGTACCCTAGCCATACAGAGAATAACCACTCAATACAAGCTGTACACCACAGAAGATAAATGTGGTCCCCTCTCCGATCTCTTCTTCTGACCATGCTGTAACCAGACACCCCTTTTCTCTTCCTGCATTAGTGTCACACAAGGTCAAGTAGAGAGCCAGAACTTTTACCTCTACCATACAGAAACTAAACCCCTTTGTGGTGTCAGTGTAGGCCAGTTCAAGAGCTTGAACTGACTTTTGATGAGGATGAATGAAGAATCCCACGTTTCCATGTCTATGTCTTCCTCTGTGAGATTTCTCTTCATGTCTTTTGCCCATTTCATGATTGGATTGTTTGTTTGTTCTTTGGTGTTGAGTTTAAGAAGTTCTTTATAGATCTTGGAAACTAGCCCTTTATCTGATACGTCATTTGCAAATATCTTCTCCCGTTCTATAGGTTGTCTTTTAGTTTTGTTGACTGTATCCTTTGCTGTGCAAAAGCTTCTTATCTTGATGAAGTCCCAATAGTTCATTTTCCTTTTGTTTCTTTTGCCTTCGTGGATGTATCTTGCAAGAAGTTACTGTGGCCGAGTTCAAAAAGGGTGTTGCCTGTATTCTTCTCTAGGATTTTGATGGAATCTTGTCTCACATTTAGATCTTTCATCCATTTTGAGTTTATCTTTGTGTATGGTGCAAGAGAGTGGTCTAGTTTCATTCTTCTGCATGTGGATGTCCAGTATGCACATGAGAAAATGCTCTGTATCACTTGCCATCAGGGAAATACAAATCAAAACCACGATGAGATCCCACCTCACACCAGTGAGAATGGGGAAAATTAACAAGGCAGGAAACCACAAATGTTGGGGAGGATGCAGAGAAAAGGGAACCCTCTTACACTATTGGTGGGAATGTGAACTGGTGCAGCCACTCTGGAAAACTGTGTGGAGGTTCCTCAAAGAGTTAAAAATAGATCTTGCTTACGACCCAGCAATTGCACTGTTGGGGATTTACCCCAATGATTCAGATGCAGTGAAACGCCGGGACACCTGCACCCCGATGTTTATAGCAGTAATGTCCACAGTAGCCAAACTGTGGAAGGAGCCTCGGTGTCCATCGAAAGATGAATGGATAAAGAAGATGTGGTTTATGTATACAATGGAATATTACTCAGCCATTAGAAACGACAAATACCCCCATTTGCTTCAACGTGGATGGAACTGGAGGGTATTATGCTGAGTGAAGTAAGTCAATCGGAGAAGGACAAACAGTGTATGTTCTCATTCATTTGGGGAATATAAATAATAGTGAAAGGGAATATAAGGGAAGGGAGAAGAAATGTGTGGGAAAAATCAGAAAGGGAGACAGAACATAAAGACTCCTAACTCTGGGAAACGAACTAGGGGTGGTGGAAGGGGAGGAGGGCAGGGGGTGGGGGTGAGTGGGTAACGGGCACTGAGGGGGACACTTGATGGGATGAGCACTGGGTGTTATTCTGTATGTTGGTAAATTGAACACCAATAAAAATTATTTTATTAAAAAAAAAAGAATCCCACGTTTCCCTCACTGGGATGTTGTCAGAGGAGGATCAGTAGAGAGAGAAATAGAATTACATGATTAGAGTAATATGTAAATTGTCACAATTGAAAAATCCACTGATGCATGCTAGAACTAGCAAGTATAAAATAAACAGGCAAGATAACTTAGTGTCCAAGTGTCCTCCCTCTAAAAATGTGTTTAATAATTCACTAGGGAAAATAGTATGGAATGCAGAGTTCTGGCAAATACCACTTTAACCAAGCTATTAACATACCAATAATACATATCAACCTCCCGAACACTTCCCTTATAGGAAGCACTCAGTGAGAAGAACATATCACCTCTGTGTGATTCTTTAAAGTCATACAAAATCTAAGCTAACCATAAGAAAACATCAAATACTCTAAATTGAAGGATATTCTAAAAAATAACAGTACTCTCCCAAAAATGTCAGAAAGACCAGTAAGACTGAGGAAATTACTGATGGTACATGAAAGAAACCTGAGAACCAAATGATGTGTGGAATCCTGATTTGGATCACAGAACATACAAGACAATAGAGGAAAACTATGAATGTTGAAGAAGTTCAGTATATTAGAAGTATTCTAAAGTTAATTTCTTAATTTTGATAAATATTTTGTGATTGAGTAAAAAGTTAACATAAGGAGGAGCTGAGTGATAGATCTCATAGTTTAAAATCTGTGGTAGTTTTGAATTTCTTATGTGAATCTAAAATGATCACAACATTAAAAGTTAAATTTAGATATTTGCACTGTAAGCTGGAGAAATAGAACATATTGATTGTGATCAATAAATTGTTTTCTTTACTCTTGACCCATTTCACTGATTGGTCACTTTTTTACTGTGCTTTCCTAGTCTGTTTATCTGGTGTTTTCCTAGAAATAACTTTGCTTCATGCTGTTAGCTGTTATAAATGCATATTGGACTCCTGAAGTTTGCAGAGAAGTATTTGAGTAACATTATTCCCAAAGGTCATATAGTTTTTAAAAAGTGTTCAATCAATACAAAAAATATGTCATGAAATTTTAGTGCTACTCAGAAGCATTTATTTTCTAGGAAAATTGCAAAGATACAAAACAGCACTTGCCTCAGTGGTGATACTGTGGGCATTTTTTTTTTTTTTCATTTTTTACTTCAAAGAGACATTTACATTTTTTTTTTGATGGCTTCTTTAAGTGAAAGAGTGTTAGATGCACATTTCAGAGAAAAATTAACCATTTAGGGCCGGATTCTATTATACTAACATAAGAACTTAGCATTTCCTGTGAAGTATAAAAGTTGTGTTTATAACATCTGAGATATTCTTTTATTTTAGGCAGATCCAGGAAATGATCAGAGCTTATCTTGCAGAGTCAGCTACAGCTCAGCATGATGTCCTTGGAACAACTAATGGTAATTATAAGTGGTAACACTGCAGTGACAGTTCCTGGTTTACCTGATATATTTATATTCACCTCATTTAATTCTCATGGCTACTCTCTGAGTAGCTTAAAAGTGTGAAAAAAAAAAAAGATTAAACCTCAAGGAAAATCTGAAACCCAGAAATCTAGTACTGCTATCATTTACAAAAGAAAAGAAATTTATTGGTATGAAGGGGTGGAAAAGATGCTATCTGTTTGCTAGGAAAAGAATCTTCTGACTTCTAAGTAATGGAGTAAAGTGAGTCATGTTCAAGGAGCTATATTGAATGAAGGAGCACAGTAAGGATTTTACTTGAAACTTCTTTTGCAATAAGGAAAAAAAAGATTCAAGTGAAACCTTACTTTTTGTAGCTTACACATATTTGTTGATTTACTTTTTCCTTCACATTTTCTCTATACTTTTACATCTTTGTCTGAATTTTCCACTAGGATGTAGAAAACAACCAGTGCAATTATTTTAAGCCACAAAAAAACCTGTATCAGGTTTTGAATATATTGAGTTAGGCTAGGGATTTTATTTTATTATGTTGCTGCCCAGCTGAGGTAAAAATTTAAGGAATTCTGAGTCTTTCTAATTTTAGCCATTCTAATGAGTATATAGTGGAATTTCATTTGGGGTTTAATTCACATTTTTTCTAATGACCAATGATGTTGAGCAAAACTTCACGTGATGTCATTTGTGTCTCTTCTTGTGTGAAAGGTCTTATCAAATAGTTTGCCTATTTTTAATGGATTTTTTGAGACTAAAAGTTCATAATTTCTATATATTCTTTGACAGAAAGTGCATTACAAAGTTTCAAATTTTATACTCAATTTATCACCTTTCGTGTTTTTAGTTTGTACTTCTTATTATCCATCTTAGAAATATTTGCCTATACCAGGGTGGCAATGATATTTGTTTTCCTTGGTGAATGTGTATAATTTTAGATTTTATATTTAGTTGTATAATTGACTTTTAGTTAATTTTTGTACATGGTGGAATTTAAGGGCCCATATATATATATATATATTTTTGTACTGGAAAACCAGTTGTTGCAGCATCTTTGTTGAAAAGGTTGTCATTTCTACCCCTGAATTGCTTTGTTATCTCTTCTGAAAATCAAATAGACATGCATATGTAAGTTCATTTCTGGACTTATTTGATACCACTGAACTCTTTGTCTAGCCTTTAGTAAATCCTGGGCAATGTAGATGTCTAGTAATTTTTGCAAGCTAGTAGTGTAGACCTCTTTGTCTTTTTTTAAAAATGAATTGGTTTATCTTTTATAGATCCTTTGTATTTCCATATATATTTTTAGAATTGGCCTGTCAATGTCTAAAAGAATAAATCAAGTCTATGTTTTTGGATGGAATTGTGTTGAATATACATATCTATTTGTGGACAATTTACATAATTATAATTATATATAGCAATGTCTATTAGGGGTTTGGGTAGGAGTTGCTTATGTGTCAAACCTACCTTATATTATTTACTTCAATGTGGACCTATTCCTTTGCTTATCTTCTTATTATAAACATGGCTCAAAAAGTAACTGTCGTGTTACTATCCCTTTCTAGGTTTAGCATTATAATATTCTTAGAGTATGTAACAATGCTGTAGTAATTAATTTTGGTTTCATGTGAGCATGTTTTAATCATTGCATTTCCAAATGATTTAAAACCAAGCTGCTCGGCAGCCCGGGTGGCTCAGTGGATTAGCGCTGCCTTCAGCCCAGGATGTGTCCTGAAGTTCCAGGATGGAATCCTGCGTCGGGCTTCCTGGGTGGAGCCTGCTTCTCCCTATGCCTGTGTCTCTGCCTCTCTCTCTCTCTCTCTGTGTCTCTCATGGAGAAATAAATAAATTAATCTTTAAAAAAATTAAAAAATAACCAAAATGCTTATATGTATGTGTATATATTTACATACATATATTTACATATATATATATATATATTTGATCTGGAATAGATAGGAAAATAAAAAGATCAGTCTTTCATCACAGAGAGTTTGTAAAGCTCTGGACCAAAGAGCTTTGATTAACTTAAATGGCATCCCACATTTGGAAAAGGGCTATAATCTGACTATGAAATCCTGGGAACATGATCCTTAGTCAGTCCCAATTACTTTGTGTTAAATTTTTGATGTTATATGGAAATTCTTGTGAGGGGCATTTTCTCTTACTCTATTAATAGTTTCAGGTCTAATGACACTTTGGATTTGCTTTGCTGTTTCCATGAAAAGATATCTCAATTAGTTTAAAACTTGACTACCGATTTGAAACACATTGTTAAAAAAAATAGGCTGTCCTAAAGCAAAGGATTTTATCATCAATGGTCACACAAGTTTTTAGTGGATTACTGAATTCTAGGTGTAAAGTCATTGTCAGTCACTTAAAAATTAAAAATAAAACTATGATAAGAGCTCTTTAATGGCCACAGCATATTTGTAGTTAATATTTGCCTAGTTAAAAAACATATTGCTGATTTGAATAGTTTTTTTCTGACAGGTAAATTATGTGATAAAGAGGTTTATGGACAACTTTCAGTTGCTTTGGCGTATCTGATAATTAGTGATTACTGTTTCATATCCTACATTGTTTTATCTCTATGTTGTTAAGAAGACTTAAAAATTAAGTATAAAAATTAAATATATTTAAACATCCTTAAGGAAATACATTTCTTCACTTTATTGTTATGCAAGATAGTTTGATGATTTTTCTCACTTTAAAACATTGCTGTAGTTTGCTATTCAAATAAGTAAGGACAGAGGGTATACTGCATAGGGCCTTTCTTACTGTCATTTCCATATAAAATTTAGCTAACTGCTCTATAGAACCTCCTTTTTACTTATGAACCAGTTTTTACTTATGAACCAGGAGCAATGTACTTTCAATCATGAAGTGCTTTTAGGTGATAGTGTCATTAAATTTTCAATTTTCTAGGTTTCCCACTAAAATAGTAAAAAAAAGAATCTGTCAAATATTTTGATTCATTTCAATTCTCAATTGGAGAAAACTGGGCAAGTTGGTCTGTATGTTCTTCTTTTTAAAATCATATTTAGTGTGATTTAGGTCATTCTAGTATTATTTCTTTTTCTCTTGAGTAGAATCTGATCTTTCAGCACATTTTCTCATTTAGTTCACTGAACTAAAATATGTTTATCAGTCTTTTTTTGGATTTTCTCTTATCCTACTTAAAAAATATTTATTTACTGAGAAAGAGAGAGAGAGAGAGAATAAGTGGTGGAATGGGACAGAGAGAGAGAGAGATAGAAAGAGAAACAGACACCCTGCTGAGTAGGAAGCCCAACCTGGCACTGGATTCCAGGACCCCAAGATCATGACCTGAGCCATGGGCAGATGCTTTAACTGACTGGGCTATATAGTCGTCCATCTCTTATCCTGCTTTTATTGAATTTTCAGCTAACATGAATTTTATTTGTTACTCAATTATTAATATATTGGCCTACTTTTACAATGTACTACCTTTTATATTAATACTTCTGTGAATGCTTTTGATTTCTGTGAATCTTCTCAAGATTAAGTCCTATATAAAAAAAATGATTTTATTTATTTAGAGTGTTCATGGGGGAAGGAGCAGAGAGAGAGACAGAGAGGGAATCTGAAGCAGACTCTGCACTCTACGTGCAAAGCCCAATGCCCACTAAATCCTACAACACAGAGATTATGACCTGAGCCAAAATCAAGAGTCAGACCCTCAAACTGAGGCACCTAGGTGCCCCAACTCTACATTTTGAAGTTTAAATTTCTGTGCTACAATTCTTTCTAGTATTGTACATTAATTCTACACTACTCTTAGAGCTTCATGATGTTGTATCCCCAAAAGTATTTTTCTCAAATTTTTTATATATGTATTCAACAAACTTTTTATTGCATATCTTTTGTATCCCAGTAACTATTTTGTGCATTGAGGGTTTAAAATATATAGGGTTAGGGTTTGTCTCTTCTCATTATATACTTGTATTCTAGATGAGAAAGGCAGGATCCCTCTAATGTAGAACAAGTACTGAAGCAAAAGGAGGGCCACAGCTGCTTTATTTTATAGTCTAACTATATATTTTATAAAAGTCTAACTGTATTTTATAGTCTAATCAATGATGGTTACTCTGGTTTGATAGGTATTGGCAGAAAGTATGAATTTTCTTTTGTCTGCTCTTTAGACAACTATGGCATGCCCATATTTGGTAATAGTATTTCATTAACTCTTAGCTTTGAAATTAAGACATAATAATGAAGTAGAAAAAGAAACAACCTAAAAGAGTCTTTAGTTTCGCTTAGATTAGGAAAAAGTTTTGCTTTTTTTGGAAAGGAATACATTTTCTTCTCATGCTACAGAGTAACATAGGAAACATTTTTGAAGTCTAAACCATTTAGTATTTTCTTCAGTAATATTTTTAAGAGCAACAGATGCTGATACAAGATTTCCATGTAGAAAATTTATTGAAGAGTGCTCTCAGCAATAACACCTGTGGAAAGAGGGATTGGGCAGAGCTAGGAGTTGGACTGCAGTGCGTTTGCAGCAGATTTTAAGGAGAATTCTGGATCTGGAATGATCCAGAGGCATAGTAAATTGAGGTAATAGGGGTCATAGAATATGTGCTGTTTTTAGGAAAGGGCCTACCCTTTTGTGAGGCAGCTCCCTTCAGTAGAAAGGTAATTCTCGGGAGATATTCAGCTTTGAACTATCAGCATGCCAGCAGGTGATGGAATGAGTTGGTAGATCCCGATAGGAGTTATGGATAGTACACCAGAATATTCACTACATCTGTCTTCTTTGTTCAAAGTCTGTTTTCATTATGTAAAACTGTGATGGAGAACTCAGAGATATATTTCAGTATTTTTAGCTTATTTTAAGAAAAATTCTGAAATAGGTCATGATTGGGTTTTATTTGTGATTCTAGCTGCCCCCACTCCTTTGATCTTTCTTCATAACCTGTTTGGCTTTTTTAGTACAAATTTCTTAAGCTTGTGTGTGTGTGTGTGTATATAAATATATATTTGTATAATTATTAAAGCAGAAACTTATGGTAGGAATTTATTGCAACTTAAGTGATTAACTTGATCTTGACTATATAGAATTTGCTGGCATCTTACAATAAAAACTACTTAAAAATAATGTTGCCTGATTTATACAAATTGAAGCAGAATCTAACTAGCAGATTCCATGAAGTTTTGCTTAACTTCTCCCTGGATTATTCCTGAAGATACAGAGCAAAAGAACTGATAACTTTGATGGCAAAAATTAAACAGAAAACTTAATGTCAAATTCTAGTAAAAGCTGATTATTATTATTATTATGAATAAATGGAAGTAATTAAATAAAATCTCCCCAGACTCAGAAAGTGATGTCTCTTGGTTTCTTTTTCTCCTTTTAAAAATCTGTACCTCGTTTTACAAATGTAGAGCACAAATAAAACAGAGAATTTGTCACTTATTCCTTTTTAACTATTGAGACTACTGCATGAGGCAAATAGAATTCTTGATTTTTTTTTTCTCATTTCTTCAATTATCATCTTTCTGTATCTGAGCAGGGACTGCCACACTCAGAAAACAGCTTAAAAAGAAATAAAAGACTTACTGGTAAAGCTGGAGAAGGTAGCAGACCCACCAATAGTATATTTTACTAAATATATTAGCAAGGAGGGGTAAAGTTATTAGATCTTAGAAAAGAGGAAAGTGTATGCATCAGAATGATAGAAATACCTAGGTAATATCTAGTAGAAACAAGCATTATGCAAATTTTGAGCCATAGATTTTTGATGAGGATCACAACACAACTAATTGAAATAGATCAAGGACAAACTACTCATTCTACTATTAACAAATAACAGTGAGCCAACATCGTTTTTGGGATTTGAATAAAAAGAGGAAAATAATACAGCATGCTTTGCAAATTATTGCTGAACAGTAAAAAGAAGGAGGAGGTTGTCTGAAAAGCGCAAAAAAACCCCATATACTTTTATTATAAATGCCCAAATAAGGAAAAAAAAGGGATTTGATAATCTCAGTAGAGTACAATAAAAGTTGCCCTCTTAAATGGAGATGATAATGAATAAAGCATATATAAAATGACAAAAAAAAATGAGAGCAAGTGAAGGACATAGAGTCAAGAAAAAAGAAACAAAACCCCAATATGAGAAGTAAAATCCACACTGAAAGAAGTTAAAAGTACAATTGATGTGACAGAAATTGGTGTGTAGAATGAAAATAAAACAACAAGGTAGAGAATTTATCCCAAATTATAAAGGAATAACAGAGGAAAGGAAAAATGATTGACATGGAAGACAAAGGAAAGAAAGATGATATACAGCCAAAAGGAAAAAATTATATAATGATTGAAAACTAATTGAATGTAGATATGCTTCCAGGAAAGAGGAGCCCTGGTACAGCTGAGCTTTGAGCCAGGAACCAAAGAATCACTCCCTAAGAATAAAAATGAGCAAGACAGACTCATCACTAAGACTAAACTAAACTAGTCTTCATAATGTCTGGTCCCCTAGGTCCCTGAAAGAAACAAAGTGTCCTCTGAAGAGAAAGATATTGTCATCCATATTTCAAATATTTTGACTTTTTAGGTAACAATTGTGGGACAATTTTCCCATAATTTTTCATTTTTGTTTATTGAATAATTCAATTAACAATATTTTGTTATATTTGTTATATTCATATATATAATTTATTATTTTTATTACACTTATTGAATAATTAAGTTAGAAGCAGTTATTAATTTTATATACTATCACTGCCCCTGGGATGAGGTCTCAAGAGGCAGGGGTTGGGGAGATCCAGAGCTGAGTATTACCAGCATACAGGTGATGAAAATTTTCCACAGAAAAAATGCACAGTAAGAAATAGACTGAAATAGTCTCTCTCCCAAAGAGTGGATTTCTTTCTGAATCACAAATGTATTATCTAGATTGACAGAAAGGTAAATCTAAACAATCTTTTTCAGAAGAACCATCAAAGCTAGTTTGCTAATTTAACTTACTATTTGTGTTGAACAGTCCACTCCAATTTTATCTGATATCAAGAGGCCAAAACATAAGTACATTTCTTAATGAAAAGATTTTAAGTTTTAAGGTAGTGCCCTGCTGAGAAGAACATCTATTCTTTTGAACTTTCATATTGCTTGACTGAATATGACTGTTATTTTCTTATTTTCCAGATTTCAAATAGTTTATTATAAACTTTAGAAGCCATTATAAACTTGCTATATTGGTGGTACCTCTTTCATTACTTGTCTTTTATGTATGTGGGGGAAATCTATTAATTTCATCATTCCAAATCACTTCTATTAAACCTTCCTCCCATGACATTCTCTATATAATCAAAAAGCCAGTGATGCCAAAACAGTTAAGTCAAAGAAATGAGAGAAAAGTAGAAAATATAATTCAGAGCCCTCATTCTTATATCGTACTTTCAGTTTACATCTGAAGGTACATTACCCACTAGGGCCTGCTTGTAGAAACAATTGTGTACTTTATGTTTGCTATTTGGTCATTAAGACTTCTGTTTAAGTACGTAGGGATCTGTTGGGAACTGTGTTTGTCTCTCTGGCTTCTTTTAACTTTTTTCATTTTCCATGAGAAAATATTGTAGAATGGAAGCAGCTGTCCAAATTGCCATTTGGGGGCTCATTCCCAAAGATTTCTTCCTTGAGCTAAGGAAGCCATTACAGGTGTCATTCACCCCAGGGATTTGTGCCTTGAAGGACCAATGTCAGAAGTAAAGTTAAATGACTATTAAGGATAAAGTGTGGTGAAGTCCAGTAGTACCAATCATCAATCAATAAACATCACAGTCTGCTTTTAGGTAAAATTCTTTTTTTTATGTTCAAAATGGAGAAGTCCAAAATTAGTTCCCAAACACTAAATTTAGAATTTTTTTTCTGTGACTATTCTAATATTTTCACTTGTATTACACTTATTATTTCATTTCAAGCACCAAAGTCAATAAATCCCATTATAATGAATTATAATACTAATGATTTACTTATTAGGTATTTGTAATCATTACTGTAATTTTTAAGAAAAAAAAGAAAAATAAACACAAGCTTTATCAATTTGTTTAAAGTAATTTGATAATAAAAATTTTTATATAAATCTGAAAACATTACTTCAATACTGCGAACATCCAGTTTCTTTTTATCATATTAGCTAGTTTAATGGGATTTTTTTCTACTGATCTTTTTATCACACCTTTTTAAACATTACTTTTATATAAAAGTTATATAAAACATTTAAGGTAGGTTTAAAACAGTAAATATGACTAATATGATAGTTGATTCATTAAAACTAGTAGGTATAACAGTGACAGACTGGTGGTTTGGGCACTGAATTATTGAAGACTATTAATGTTTTGGGATTTCACCTCTGGGTACTTGGTCATATCTCTGTCCAGACAGCAATGTTTGCAAGCTTACTTGGCCAGATGGTACAACAAAGAATTTGAAGGGAAAAAACAACAGCAGACACAAGCTTTTTGTTATTCTTGTTAATGTAATTAGAAGAATACAAATTCCAAACTGTTAATTACTGATTAAATTTACCTGATCTTCACAGATTGCCATATTAAAAAAAAAAAAAAAGCTCAATAGGTTAGATCAGGTTAGGTTAGAATATGTAAGAAAAATTAAAGTATTCATAAGTAGGTCTATTCTTTTTTAATTAAATTGTTATTTAGAGTGTACAAAATATGATAATGTTTAAATGACTTTTAGGAGTCATTTAGGTTCATCTCAACTCCTAAACCAATGAAATTTAAATATAAATGATAGCTAAGTAAATTTAATGTAGCTTTTTTAGGTCACTTGCCTCCTACTCTAGAAAGGGTGCTAAACTGAGAATCAGATGACTAGCGTTTTGTTCCCAACTCAGCTTCTGAATTACTCTTTTATCAAGTATACTATCAAATTATTAAGCAGATATTAAATCTCCCTAAAACTTTGTAAAGATATACTGTGATGCAAAGATTAAAAAGTCAAGGTTTTATTTAACTTCTTAGTTTTGAATAGTTGTTACTGGAGTATGCTACAAATGCCTTGCTTAAGTAAAACTGGTTAGTTCAGTTAAATATAATATTTACTTTCAATAATCATTATTTAAAGCATATTAATGATAAAGTGATTTTTGAAAGGCAGGATTTAAATTTTTTCTTAGTTACCTAGTGTAGTGAGCTTTTATCATAAATAAATTTCTTTGATAAATTGTAATTTTATCTATCATATTTCAAGAAAGATAATTGCAAAGACAAAATGTAAATTTTATTAAAATTTTGGGGTTCTGAAGATGAAGTAAAATAAAAATAGAAGCTGACACTACTGGCATAAATTTTCAGTGCTAATTAAGTTGTGGTCTGTTAGTTCCCATATGGTTTGCTTGGCTGCCATGATCACTGTTCTGTTATCTCCAGGGCTTTGAAGGAGGCATGAAAATAAGTGGAAGCCCATGTGCCCATGGCCTAATTAGAATTGGGCAGTTAGCCTATGCAAAAATTAAATACTCTACTTTCGTTTTTTTATGTCAAATTATTTTTAAACTTTGTTTTGAGTGAAGCATCAAATGTTCCTTCTTCAAGCAAACATCTTTGCCTATTGGTAAAAATAATTAAGCTCAAGAAATATTGATAAGGATCTGTTATGTATAATTTACTGTGCAAGGTAATGGGGAAACAACTAATATAGTCCTTGCTCTCAAGAGGCTCTAATGTGGAAAGTATAGAGATGCTAACAAATAATTATTAATATACGTTAGATCATAGTTGTTTTCTAAATAGGGGGGAATCATGTTTACCTAGGCAAGTCAAGTAATAAATGGAAAGATTTCAATAAATATATAATTCCATATCCACTCATTGTCTCTTGCATGGTAGGTAAATTGTTAGTCATTTGTAATACACTTCAATATTTTGCAGAAGTGAAAATGGCTTGGAAAATGGTTGGAAAACAAATAAAAATGAAGAAACTTTATTACTTGAGGGTCAAATAGGAATATTGTGTTTTCCATACTTTTTAGTATTATTGTCCTATAACCACCATATCAAAGGTAACTGTTTAAGAAATGCAACATAACAGTAACACATGAGACTCAGACAAAAAATAACATTGGTAATCATAAATATTTAAATTATAAGACATAAGGGGTGCCTGGTGGCTCATTGGTTAAGCATTTGCCTTCAGCTCAGATCATGATCTCAGGGTCCTGGGATCAAGCCCACATTGGGCTCTTTGGTCAGCAGGGAGCTTGCTTCTTCCTCTCCTTCTGCCTGCCACTCCCTCTGCTTGTGCTGTCTCTCTCTCTTTCTCTCTCTGTTAAATAAATAAAAAACTTTAAAAAAATTACAAGAGATAAAACATATGTGTGTTCCCTCACTTTACATTTTATCTGTTTTCTCATTTTATCTTTTCCTGTAATTCTGCTCAGTTGATGAAAGTAATATCTTTATTCAGTTTTGTAAATACATAAAGAATTTTTGGACAAAATTTCCATGTATTCCTTCCTTGTATTCTGAATGTGAGGAGTTTTTCTGAAAATCGGATATTTGCATATGTACTTAGTTAAGATGAGGTCATAAGGAATTGGGGATGACCCTAAATCCAATGACTCATGTCCTTACTGGAAAGCCATGTAAAGTCACAGACACACTAGGAAAATACACCTGACAGTAGAGGCAGAAGTGGTGGTGATGCAACTACAAGCCAAGGTATGCAACAGATTGATGGTATTGGGAGGAAAAATTTTCCTCTACCCTTCAAAGCTGTTCTGGCTGGTCTAAGAATTAAATTGATATGAGACAGATTACAGAAGAAAATCAAATTTAATTACACACAGATGGGGAATCCAAATAAATGTGAGAAATTCCAAAGACAGTTGGCCAAATGTGGTATAAATGTCATTCTGGCTTAAGGAGAACCGATTAGGAGTCTGGGGCTTGAAAGGGAGGGAAAACAATTTATAGGAAGATGAAAAAGAGTAAATGTTTGGTAAGCAAACGTTTTTTGGGCCATACAGAAACAAGGAGACAGGAGAATTTTAACAAAGAGATTTTGCTAGCCTTCCTCCTATCTGGCATACCTAGTTCATACTATATTATATCCATCTATGGTCTTAGCTCCCTTTCTGGAGAGTCTTCTATCTAAATCCTTTTAGGCATTGGGGGGAAGGTCAAAGGTTCTTCCTGAGCTTCTTGTTTCTCAAAAAATATTCAACCTAAAATAACGTATATGTCAAAGAGACACACTTTGGGGTGGCAAATTTTGCCCACGTACACTGGCTGCCACTAGAAATTAGAGGGAAGGAAAGATTCTTCTCTAGAACCTTTAAGAGATCATGGTACTGCTGACACAATTTTGGGGTTCTAGACTCCAAATCTGTTAGAGAATAAATCAACATTATATTAAGCCAAATATTTTCTGGTAAATTTTAGAACAGACCTAGGAAGCTAATGTATTTGGGAACCTTTTTTTGTAGTGAGTTTTCTTCATCTGCCACTGTTCTTTTTCACCTTGAAGTGTCTTTGTATACTTGCTATAGCATCTATACAGGATCTGTCCTTTAAAGAAGCAGTTTTTCTGTTCTTTTCCTTTTCTTTTCTTTTTCTTTCTTTCTTTCTTTTTTTTTTTTTTTTTTTTTTTTTTTTTTTTTTTTTTTGTAAATTGTGGAGAACCAGGAGAATTTTTGAGCCAAACAGAAATTTTTGTTAATGACCTAGGGTTGTGTTTATATTTGTTTATCTTAAGCCAGTGAGGATGTGGAACTATAGTTTTGTTTTGTTTTTTAAGATTTTATTTATTTATTCATGAAAGATGCAGAGAGAGGGAGAGAGAGGCAGAGACACAGGCAGAGGGAGAAGCAGCCTCCATCCAGGGACCCCGACTCAGGACTCCATCCCGGTTCTCTGGGATCACACCCTAGGCTGAAGGCTACGCTGAACCACCGAGCCACCCGGGCTGCCCTGGAACTATAGTTTTGCATACAATAAAAGATTTCCTTCTGCCCTGATGCCATAGGGCCATAATAATGCTTTCTGGTATGATTTGCATATGTGCTCCCATTCTCAGCCTGTGCTTCCCATTTACTGCCACTACAAACATAGGGGTTTTGCATCATGACTTTATTTGTGCCTTTTTACCTAGTCTGTGCTTTATGGTTATCAAACTAGTAGTTACATTTCTGTATGTTATTTTTTTCCCTTTGGCTATGAGGTGATTTTTAGAAAGATAAGGGATGATGTTAGTATTATGCCACCATTTTTACATAGCAAGTTTTTAATTATGTAGTTGGCAATTCATTTGATAGTTGTCCAAATTGAATTTGGTTCAAATTACCCTAGTAAGAGATAGTTTTTATTGTGGGTTGAACATATGGAATCCAGAATCTTGTTACCCAGATGTGGATACCGGGTCTACTTCTTTTAATATCTTTGGGAAAGTGATTTAACTTTCCCTTACTTCAGTTTCATCATCTATAAATTATAGTAATAATTGTCACTTAGGTAGTTAAGAGCACTAAGTGAGTTGTCTCTAGAGAGCACTCAAGATCAGAGCCTAACATAGTAGGTGATATCCACCATTATTATTCCCCACCATACATAAACATTATATATTGTAACATTTCTTAAAAAAAGGAATTTATTCAAATGTATAGATTTGCATACACTCTTTGAAATTTTATTTTTATTGAAGATAAATATTGCTCTATTCTAGGTAACTTAAAGAGAAGTCAGTCCACTAAATTAATTTGTGTTCATTTATCTTTTGCAATGAAAGGGCCTTCAAAATTCGACCCATTTTCAAAAATAAAATTGACATTTTTTCTGTGGGTATATTAATTTAAAATTGTTTTAGTTTATTTCTAGCTCTCATGCAACAAAAGTCTAATTCTTTTAATTGTTCTTTATGTTGAAGATTTCTTTATGGTAAAAAGATTGTGGTGTGAGATGCATATTCAAATGATGAGTTTTTCCCTAAAACTTGGTCATAAGTAAATAAATATATAAGTTAGCTTACCATCTAGCATAATTTTAGTTCTAACCAGATGTCACTTTTTTTTACACTATCACATCTTTAAAATTTTTAGAATTTGTTATCATAATTTCCTGTAATATTTTGTTGTTAATATTCACATAGATTGCTTAGAATCGGCATAAAAACTTTTGTCTGGAAATACCCAGGTGTTTGTGCAAAATATGGTTATAATAAAAAGCATACCATTTTTAATATGTTAAAATTACTTGTATATCATTCTTTTTTTTACTCATGATGTTCTTTGAAATCCTTACAATTATTTTAATCTTTTCATTAAAAAGACAGCCTGAAATTAGAGAAACGTAGAAATAAAATTTGGTAAGTCAAGTAGTGTTTTATAGCTTCCTAGAGTACAATAAAACATTGTGAAAAGGCTAAAATAGTAAATATTCTGTTATCCCTGCACTTTTAAAGAATATATTTCAGAGTGTTGAGTCAGGGAGCCATTGTATCCCATGCACCCACGCATGTAAGTATAATTGCCAGATATTTTTCAGAATCACCAAGTCATTCTAATAATATGTAATTAATTTAAAAACCTTGGAAAACATTTTCTATTTTGGAAATGTGCTGGGAGAATAGTCACTAGTATAACTTGATTTCTTACTAAAACTGAAGCACACTTTTGTTTGGGTTCTTTACATGACATTTTAAAAATCCGGGGTCTTTCTTTTCCTTTTTTTTTTTTTTTTTAAGATTTATTTATTTAGTGAGAGAGAGAGAGAAAGTGGGAGAGGCTGAGGAGGATGAGGAGGAGGAAAAAGAGAGAGAGAGAAGGAGAGGGAGAGAGAGAGAGAAAGAGAGAATCTCAAGCAGACTCTACACTGAGCAAGCAGCCCAACGCAGGGCTCAATCTTGTGATCCTGAGATCATGACCTGAGCTAAATCAATCGGTTAACCAACTGCACCACCTAGGTGCCCCAAATCCAGTGTCTTTCTGATGAAGTTGCCTCATCTCATTGTCTGAGCTCCTTTATTCTGATTTTTTAGGCATTTGTAAGCATGAAATTTTGATTATAAGCCCAAATCCTCTTGGTACTAGATGGAAAAAAATTATTAAATGTCTTAGAAGAAAAAGCAAATTGCCGTATTGAAATTAGGGTTCCTACCATGAAATGGAAATCGAGTAGTGCTAGGAAATTTTATCTGTCAACTATGACTCACTCCGCAGTGAATGTGAAATCAGAGCAGATAATCAGAATCCTAGAAACATGAATTGTATTAGGGACCAAGAAGTCTTTTTCTTCTTGGGCAGTCATTTTTCTTTCTAATAAATGAAGGCCTGTCAGTCTTGACTCCTTTCACCTAATGCATGTACATTCAACTTGATGAAGACTAGGTTGATTTTGATGATTTCAAGCTATACTAACATGAATGAAAAATCTGTGTAATGATTATTGAGCAATACTATGCATTGATCTAATATTATAGAAATGGGAGCATTCCCAATGTTTTTGCTGATGGCTCATAAATCTATGCTTTGGTGAGAAAATTAGCTATTTTACTGATTCTCTTTAACTTATGTATAATTCCTAAACCACACATATCCATAGATAAGTGGTCCTAAGTCCTTAAACCTTCTACTTAGATTCATATATTTAGGAGAATGACTTGGGACTTTGCATTTCATGATGAGAGAATCTATTTTAAATATTTCCTAGAAAAGTCATGAAAATCTGCAAGAAAATATGGAGGCAAATACAGTACCCAGTTTTAACTTTATCTTCTATATCTTGTGGCCCTTTGATTCACTTTAAAGACTTTTGATCTAGTTTATCTGCATTAGTGAGTTTTGCATGGCTGTTGAACTTCTAACCTCTTTAAAGTTGCTCTTGAAAGCAAATGAATATTGGGGCACCTGGGTAGTTGGATACAAAAGTATCCAACTCTTGTTTTTTGGATCAGGTCATGATCTTTGCATTATAAGATCGAGCTCCATGTAGGGCTCCATCAGGTTCCATGCTGGGTGTGGAGCCTGCTTTAAGATTCTCTCTCTCCCTCTTCCTCTTTTTTCCTCCGTCTGAAAAACAAAAAAGAAAGAAAAAAAGTAGATGAACATGAGTGACAAACTTATGTACTTACAAAACGTTTTGTTTAAACTTTTCCTCTGTCATTTCAACACTTGCTATGTATTTATCACTCAAACATAATAATGAAGTGTTTGTGCCTGCACATTAATGTAACTGATAACTAATCTTTTGTCTTGAGCTACTTCAGTTGAATTTTAGTCTCAAAATGAAGCTCACACATAAGGTTGTGATTAATGCTTGAATAAATGATGTGTAAGGCTTGAATAAATGAGTACTATTAAAGACACACCCAAATACTGTAGCTTACATAAGAGAGAAGTTTGGTTCTTTTTCACATATAGTCCTGGGTTTATGGGATTACCCACAGATTTCCAGCATAGGTTTTGAAGAAATGTCTTCGTATACATCACTTAACTTACTGGTTATCCTCCAGATTGTCTTCATTAAGTACTCCCCAGTCAGCTCCAAACTTGTCTTTATAATCAGTAGTGTCATTGAAAAGAAAATGCCTCTTTTTTTACATTTTTAATACATCAAGCAGAGTCTTACTGTTCTGGCATTCTTCATGAGCCCATAACAGAATCAAGCACTGTAATCTGTTAGAAGGATACTTTGATCAGACCAGACATATTGAATTAGAAATTTTATGACATAAAACTCTCTCTATAACATAATTTTCAAAACCTGAATAGCATCCAATTGTATAGTTGTACCATACTTTAACTATCATTATTGGTATTAATCTTTTATGTTGTTTAAAATTTTTCACAACTATGTTGTGATAAAATTGTGTAGGAAGCATTTATTAAAAAATATTTGCCTTATCACTTAAGGATATATTCCTAGAAGTTAGAATTATATGTTAAAAAATATAAACATCTTTAAGCCTCTTAGTATTTATTATTTTGTGATCCTTTCCTATATTCACTTTCTCTTTTGTAAGAGTTATTTATATTTTAAAAAGGTTTAACATTTTTCTATAATATGTATTGTACATAATTTCCCATTTCACCATTTGCCTTTAAATTTTATTGTAATTTTCTTATCAGAAATTTAGGTTTAAGGGGATCCCTGAGTGGCTCAGCAGTTTAACACCTGCCTTCAGCCCATGGCACGATTCTGGAGACCCAGGATCAAGTCCCACGTCTGGCTCCCTGCATGGAGCCTGCTTCTCCCTCTGCCTGTGTCTCTGCCTCTCTCTCTCTCTCTCTCTCATGAATAAATGAATAAAATCTTTAGAAAAAAAAGAAATTTAGGCAATACTTTCCTTTTGTATTGTGCTTAGAAATCCCCATTAAAATATTTTTGTAACTATTGATCTATGTCTTGTTCTAGTATGCTTATGACCTCCTGTAGTGTTTAGCTTTTCACCCTAGAGTTATGATGAGAGAAAAAAACAAATAATCATCCTAGTATGATTACTGTTAGGATGGCCAGTGGTGGGCAGCAAAGAATTGCACAGAGAGTGAAAAAACAAGCAAGATAGAGTTTATTCACTCTCCAAGGGAGGAGAAGGGAGCAAACATCAAGAGAAATGTCAGCCCTGAGTTTCTGTTAGGTTGGGCCTTTTAAGGGGTTTTGAAGGATGTGAGAGTGTTGCAGCTGGTGCCCGTGATGGGGCAGAGTGTAGGGAGGGGGTCAGGTCTTGGCCAGGTAGAACAGGAGATGGCAGGTTTTTTGAGAGACTCTGTCCAGAGAGTGTCTGGGATCTACATTGTGGTCAGACTAGAGAAGAATATGTTTTGTAGTTGGGGTGTACTTTCCAGAATGGAGGGCACCAGAACTTGGAAAAATAGAGTTAGGGCCAAGTGCAGACACCTGTGAGTTTTGCCGTAAGCGTGGCTGGGGCAGGGGTGGGGGATTTGAATTGATTCCCTTCAATTTCTTTGCTCATCAGTTCAATATCGGAACATTAGTGTTTGCCCACATGTGCTTGCATTAGCTGGTGCACTTGGGCACAGGTGCTCTCTCAATCTCTCTCTCTCTCTCTCTCTGTCTCAGACACACACACACAATCTAGAATTATTTTATTCCCATCTGAGAGTCTTTGATATTTGTTAGAGAGCTTTAACCCATCTATTGATTGATTAACTGATTGATTTTAATAATGATTTATTTTACTTTGTATTTCTGTCTCTACATTCATATGTGTTTTGGTTCTTTGCTGTTTTCCATTTTCATATTGACATAGGTACTCTTTTTGGTCGTTCTTTTTTTCTCCAGCTTTATTGAGCTACGAATATATTTTGGTTGAACATTTGTTTTATCTGGTATAAGTATAGTCACTCCTGTTCTCTTGTGGTTTAAATTTGCATGGAATATCTTTTTCCATTCCTTCACTTTCAGCCTATATGTGTCCTTAAAGCTAAAGTGAGTCCCATGTAGGCAGTATATTGTTGGGTCCTTTTTTTTTAATCCCCTCAGCCGCTCCACTTTGTGTCCTTCAATTAGAATATTTAACCCACTTACATTTCAAGTAATTATTGATACGTAAGGACTGCTATTACCATTTTAATTGCTTTCTGACTGTTTTGTAGTTCATTTCTTCCCCTCTTGTGTGTCTCCCTTTGTAATTTTGTTGTTATTGTATGATTTTTCTCTTTCTATTTTTTTGTATCTGTTAAGACATTTTTCTTTGTGGTTATCCTGAGGTTTACATAAAATATACTTATAAGTGTATTTAAGCTGATAACAATCTACCTTTAATTGCATCTAAAAATTGCACATTTCTTTCTTCTCACATCTTTTTTTATTGATGTCACATTTTACATCATCTTTTATTTATATCCATTAACAAATAATTGTAGCATAGTTATTTTTGGTATCTTTGTGTCTTAACTTTTTAAAAATTAGTGTTGAAAGTGATTTCCATATTGCTATTACAGTATTAGAACATTGTGAATTTATATTTGCCCTTACCAGTGAGTTATATGTTTTGGTGGTATTACTTAGAATCCTTGAATTTTAACTTGAAGAATTCTCTTTAGCATTTCTTGCAGGAGGTCCAATGGTGATGAAGTCTTCAGCTTTTGTTTGTCTTGGTATGTCTTTATCTCTCCTTCATTTCTAAAAGGCATTTTTTGGGGGTATAGTATTAGTATTCTTGAATGGCAGGTTTTTTTTTTTTATTTCAACATTTTAAATATGTCAAACCACTCCACCACCATGGTGGTATCATGTTTTACTGTTTGTTTGTTTGTTGTTTGTTTGTTGTCTGTATAGTCTTGTTTTGGAGCCTGTGCATTTAAAGAAGCAAACCTCTCTTCTACTCTTTACATACCAGTTTTGTCAGGTAAAGACATTCTGCTGTTGGTTCCCCATGCTAATGGGATTACCTCTAGACTGGCAGTTGAACTAGACTGGAGCCAGGTCACATGGTGCTACTGAGTCTGCTATGGGTTCCATGGTTGACAAACCTATTACCAGGGCTCAGACAGACCTAGAACCTGTCTGTACCCTGATTGGATGGCAATACTTCTAATAACTTGTTCAATAGGGTTAACACTGGGCGAGAGTCTGCTTTAGAGTTCACAGTTGGGTGCACAGACATGTAGCCTATTACCAGGTACAGATGAGCCTGTCTCCCATCAGGTCCCCAAGAGAGGTCTTTATGGATTATTTGGTGAGTTGTTGGACAGTCAAAATTGTTCCTTAACTTTGGCTAAGGCTGAAACTAAGTTTCATTGCTGTTTTGTGGTCAGTAGCCAGGATGTGAGGTCTTTCAACCTATTTCCTGAGGCATGTGCACATATGACCCCTTTTGGGTCACTTGGCATATGATGTGTTGTTGACAGGACCAAGGCTAAACAGGGCCATAGCTCAGGGGGACAAAGTTGTTTCAGGTTTGTAACCATGACCACAGTGCCCAAGTCAGCCACTTGCGTATGGGCCTGCCTTCTTAAACAGCCCTACTCAGCGTTGGACTCCACTGGGCTTTCACAGTTTCCTAACTGGATTCCAAAGTTCCTGCAAAACACTCCTCCATGGATGGCTGCCAACTGTTGTTGTTGAGGGAATGTACAATTGGGGATTTTCTCTTCTCCTGTCTTGCTGGCCATCTTTTGCTTTTGTAAGAACAGTCATTTTCTGTCTTTTTGCCTTTTTTTTTTTCCATCTCTCTTGCCCCTAGAATTTCCATTGTAGATAGAAGGAGTTTCTTGGAGATATTGGTATATCTCTTATGGTTTCATGTTTGCATTATTTTCTTTCTTAAACCAGATAATTTCTTGAACTTCATTTTAACTTTATATATTTCATTTTATGTAAATAATTTAATGCAATCTGTTGTTCATTTTCTCTACTACAGTTTATAATTCAACAGCCATGTGTTAAGTCTCCATTTCTTGATCTCAGGTCTGTTCTTTCCTGTGAATGCTCACTCTGTTTTTACAGAGGCAATGTCTTCTTAAATCTTATTAAGATCATAAGTCAGATACTTTTTTAAAGAACTCCTTGTTTTTTTGTGGGGGAGGGTAATTCTGTTTCCTTAAAGTTAGGCCTATGCTAGTAAATAAATACACTAGAATGTTGCCCTTTTTTTTTTTTTTTTGAATGTTGCCCTTTTAACAATTTTAGTATGTAATATGTTTTAACATGTCTGTTAGTTTTTCTCAGTTTGCTGATATTTATAGGTAAAGCCTTAATCACATTTGATAACTGAGATGAGTCCTATTAACAATTTATTTGCATTCCTGTTCAAAGCTCAGACTCAAATAATAGAACATAGGTAAAATTTTTCTGTGATGGCTTTATGTTGTCTGACTCATGATCCAGCTGCCTGGTCAAAATAGAAAGATCATTTAAACAATTGTGGCAGGAAACAGCACCATTTCTCCCTTGCCTATGTTACTGTCAGAGCAGAATCTCTGTGTGCTCTGTAGAATGTAAGTAGAAAGTAAGTACAGTTCAGTGTTATTTCCACTCAGGATTAGGTCTGACAATTCATCTGTGTCCAGAGGCTTTAATGAGATTCAGATGTGCTACTCCAGAGGCCTTACTCCTCCGTGTTAGGGGCTATCAGTGGGGTTTAGCAATAATATATTCCCCACCCCCCACCAAGTAGCCTTTTCGATCACTTAAGAATCCATCAAGTAGCCCTTCCTTCAATATCTATCCTCAAGTATGAAGAAGGAATTCCTCACATTTTCAAGTATGTTCCTGTTTCCCTCTCTCATTTCCAGGTCTCATGTAAGTATTACCTACTGATAATTTCATTCATCCCTTTAGTTGAAATTTATGAAAAGAGGAAGTTGGATAAGTTGAATGAAATTTTCACTCAGAAGTGGACCTGATTTTTTTTTTATCAAGAAAAAACTTATTTCCCCTGTAGTTGTATCTTATTGCATTCATCTTATTTAAATCTTTCAGTATTTTGGAAATATTTTTGTATGTAATATAATGAATTTATATCCCTCCCAGTTTAGCTTTATCAATGTGATGAACAACTATCCAATATATTCACCTGAATTTTTAATAAAAATATTAAAAAGGAATATATATGTAGTTTATCTTTGTAGTCCTTATTGAGATTATCAGCTCTCCTATTATTATTAATTTTCTTATTTGTCCCTGTTCTCCCCTCATAATTTACCACATCCATTCTTAAGAGCAGGTTGAGGGACAGTAGAATTATTTTACTCAAGTTTAATACATTATATATACTGCCCCTGTTTAAATCTTAAGACTAAAAGCTTTACAGAGGAAGTGAGGATAGTCTAGGATCTACTTAATGAATTCATGTTGTTCACAGTGACTATTTTTTCCTCTTTCAGATACCCACAAACCATGCTATTAATAATTCATTTAGCTTCTTGACCAAAATTGACATTAGGTTCACTCTTCTGGAGTGTTGAGAATTAAATTATTTCTCCTTATGAAAATCTACACATTTGTTTATATTAAATTGTAAGTAAAAAACAATTAGGGACACAAATTATCTATAAAATATAAATTCAGCCTTATCTACTTCAGATATTTCTTGAAAGTAGGATTTTGGAGTATAAAAGGTTAAATAATGTTATATTTTCAGCACATATTTGTCATTATACAAATAAATCCATATTCTACAATTCTTCAGATACTACAAAATCTTATACCTCATCATGTTTATTTCTTGGCATATTTGAGAAGTTAGGATGCTCAGAATACTTGTAAAAATCCTGTATGACTATACCATAAACTGTGCATGGAGTTTTGCCTTAGTTCATGTAACTATCTTATCCTCCTTTTCATTTTGAATCCATTTCCTTAGTAATCTGTTGTTTTTCTTTTAAATCCTGTTACCCTTAGTATGTACACAACTTCAATATACCTCAAATTATTATTCATGGAATATGAAGGAGATGACTAAGTAAGTAGGTAGGGGGATAATATGAGTGAATTCATTGTGTTAGGTTCTGAGACCATTTCCTAAGATTGCATGTGCACAGAAAAAGCCAAGTGAACATAACAAGTACATATATGACATTAGATTGGAAAAGAGCAATAAAATGAGAAATAACAAAGAAAGTATTTGGTAACAGAGGATCTAAGAATTGTGAACTCAGGTTTGATTTATCCATTCATTCTGTTGTCCTTTTTTTTTTTATTAATAGGCAAGCTAGTTTCAAATAGTAAGATAGATAAATAGAATTAATAGCAAATACAATTCTGATAGTATGCCTCATATCTGAAAATACTTTAATACTTTTCTTTTCTACTTTGATGATGATAGGTGTTGATTTGTTTGTTGATATTTCAAATGCCCTGCCAGGATGGACCAGCTAAATGGTTAGGCTTGGACACTATTTAGATCTTACATATGGATCCCCAGTCAAATGACTGTCACATAATTATTGTTCCACTTGAGCAAATCAGTGTCTAAAAAAGGATCTGTGACTAACCTGGGGTAACTACACTTTTTAAAAAACTGTTTCCTTTGCTCTTTTTTTTCTGTTGTTTCCTAGTGTAATTTGTTAAAAAGACAAAACCTGACAGATTCCACTCTTGCTTACATATGTATTCATTTTTTTAAAGCCACTTTTGAAAATTATGGAAGACTCCTAATAATGAAAAAATATCATCAGGATTTTAAAAATATCAATTATTTGAATTATTTTTATAGAAACTCATAAGGCGATATTAGGTGATTTAGGAATAAGAATAAATCTGTTCTCTAGGCACTTTGGGTTTGGTGATAAAAAGCTCATCCCCTTCACTTTGTGGAAGCCAGTAAACCCCATAGTGCATGCTAACGTGTGTTTTGTTCCCTCTCTGTGCCCTGAAGAATCATTAGATTCAGTAACTGAAGTCTCATACACCCTTGCTCCTGTTTACCCCATCTTGTACCACAGATGGAGTAAATGGGCCTGCAATTCCTTAGGGTTTTAAAAAATTCACTGTCATAGTTTAGAAATTGTGGCTGCACCATTGACTTCCTACTATAACAGCCTGGTTTAGTGTGTCATCTTAGATGTAAAGGCTGCATAGATTAAACTCATAGCTTTGGTTAAAATCTCTTTATGGACTGTTAATCACCAAAGCAGAGAATATAATGGATTGCAAATATTTACTAGCTTTACACTTCTGTATACAGCTATGCTAGATAATTTAATCAAGGATTGCAAGGCAATTTCTCCCTAAGAGTTTTATAATTCTGAATTTAAATAAGAAAAAAAAATACCTGGAAAAGTATTGCACATTACAGTAGTTTAGATTGTTACCCATTAAATAGTTTCTAATTTATGACATACTATGTAAAAACACACTTAGTGTTATCTACTAACTGCATGCCATTGTATGCTTTTTTTTAAATGTGTGTCTACAAAAAAGCTCATTGAAATTTTTCGCATGGGAAAGAGGAAATTGACAATTCTGTTGAAAGGGCAGAAAAACAGAATAAAGAGAATGCAAATCTTAGGGAAAAGAATGCCACAGTTTCATTGATAATGTTTTAGTTGGCTAATGAACAGAACATTCATTTTGAATGCACATAACATTCAAGTAAATAAAACCTATCTAGTAAATAAAAACCTATCTCATAGATGAGCTTCTCCTTCCCAAGTGTACATTGCTTTATTTAATATTTTTAAATTACTTGGTGAGAATCTTTATGAGGGAATATTTAGGCAGCTGATGATGTCCTGATTTGTTATTTTATTGAATTTGCTTCTTTCTTCAGCCAATCTCTGCTTTGAAAATGCACAGCCTCAGGGCAGCCTGGGTGGCTCAGCGGTTTAACACTGCCTTCAGCCCAGGCAGGGCCTGATCCTGGAGACCTGGGATCGAGTCCTGTGTCAGGCTCCCTGCATGGAGCCTGCTTCTCCCTCTGCCGGTGTCTCTGCCTCTCTCTCTCTCCGTGTTTCTTATGAATAAATAAATAAAATGTTTAAAAAAAGAGAATGCACAGCCTCAAACCCAAACCTGCTGTGTAAGTGAATCCTGTAGGAGAATCCATATGAGGAAGCAAAAGGCTCTAGCAATAAGTCACATGTAAAACCATTTACCAGTGATGATGATTAAATTTAAGTCTATAGGGAGAGGCTAATTTTTGTAAAATCTCATTCAGATAAAACCAGTATCAGCAACCAGTTGTTAGAAAAAACTCTAAAATTCTCTCAGAGGGAAAGGAACTTTGTACTCCAAAGGATAAAAAGCCATGTGACTTTTATGATGAAAACTACAATGTTTGAGAACTAAACTGTCTGAGTTTAGGATTCAAATATAAGGCAAAATAAATTTAATAGTATACAAACTCTTACAGCAGATTTGAGAGGCACGGGTTAAATATTTAATGATCCTGTTTATATATCTGTAGAAGGATCTAAATGCCAAGTTGAGGGTCCATGCAGTGGACATATCTTGAATAAAATTAAGAACCAATTACACAACTTTGTGGCATATACACCAATAAATGTGCTAAATTGATAAGAAAAAGTCATATTAATTTGTGCTAATAAAGTATGCTTACGCTCCAGCCATTTATTTAAAGTATACTTCAGAAGAATAGAGGTATATTAGCTATTTTACAAAGGTTCTTCACATGGAAACAAAAAAGAGACTGTGTAATTAAGGTCCAGGAGCACTCTGTTAGGGCCTTGAGGGATGAGATAATCATGGGAGCAGGGGGGCTTTTATGCCATTTCCAAAGGAACCAGCATGTGGTATAATAAACCCTCGAGATTACTGGTGCTAAGTACAAAATGAAACCCCCCACATATTATGGGGCGAGATAGGAAACTGGGGACTGTTGGGTGCTTGTCTAATATTCCTGTACATCTGTAAGCCCAGCTTTATTTTATCACCTGTAAATTTACTTCCCCTACCTCTGGCAGATACACACATTCCTGCTTAAGAAAGTATGGATTTGGAAAAACAAAAAACAAAAGCTCAGAGCATGTTTAAAACCAATTTACTTTAAAGATTTGCCTGTGAGAAATAAGGAAAGCTTTGAAATGAAAACAAAAACATGGAGAAAAGTATACTATTTTTAAATGTAGTATAATGTGATTGCAACAGTATTTGGATTGTCTTTATTTTGAGATCTTGAAAAGCAACTTTATATTATATATTACTGTGTCAGCCATGATTTGTAGATTCTCTTGGAGAATCACAGTTGTGTATATTCCATTGTTTTGGCTGTGTTTTCATTAGAATTGTCAGGTCATGTGTCCAATTATTTGGCTGGGAATATATTATTCTGGGTATTGGTAAGGTGACCTAATTTTTGTTTTCATTATCCCTCTGCACATTGCTTTAATTCCAAACTGTTAATGCCAATTCTAACTTACTCTTGTGTATTTAAGTAGATTAAAGACTATTTAAGATGAGTGTTTGGAACGATAGCATGACACTTTTTTAGCATTCTAGTTAATCTGCACTTGGCAGTGTTTCTGCCAACATGATGTGAAACCTCTTTCTGATGGCTGTGAGTGGGACTGACTACATTGTAATACTAAAAGGATTAAGGATCATGTTAACTGTTTTATTCCACTATTTAAGTTCATGAGAACTTTCTGTTTTTCATATAGTCTATTGATTGTCCTTGAATTAAATTCTGCCTTAGTTTTAACCTTGTTTGTAAAGTAGAGCAACTTAAGGATGGAACTGAAATAATCTTGGCAAAATAAAGCCCAGGAACACAAGCACAGATAAGCAACTATACTGCATCTGTATTCTTGGGGTCAGGAGAAGGATAATAATTTTAAGGAACACTGGATAATATAAAGGTTATCATCCAACTCTCAGAAATCAGAAGTAGTATTGTTTAGGTAGAATGCAGATGAGGCTATCATGGACTTGCAGTTCCTGTGAGCTCTTCTGAGGATTAGGAGGAAGTCACACTGGTGAGGCATTTGAAAACAAACATCAAATAGAAGACAGCAAAAGACAGCTGGCTTTCTTCCAGGACTGTGACAATTGGCAGCTAGTATTTTTCCTAGTGTGTAAGTAGGAGAAAAAAAGAAATAAAAAACTCACAGAAACACAAAAACCCTGACCAATAAAAAGATGTGTCAGATCTGAAGGAGACCACCCTAAGAGGGTGAGATGTGTTGGGTTGTTGTAAAGGCTAAAGAGACATGAGCCTTGAGCCTTGATTGGGTCTATGTTAAAAACAAAACAATAAAGTGGTGTGTGTGTGTGTGTGTGTGTGTGTGTGCACGCACGTGCACCCAATTGAAATTTGAGTATAGGTTGGTAATTAAGATGAAATCAGAATTACTAATTTTTAAAAAAAGTGAGATGCAGTTATGTAGGAGATTATCTTTCTTATTTTTAGAAGTTGAATGCCTAAGTATTTGGGGTTGAAGTTCCTGCAAGTTACCAAATAGTAAACAAGAAAAAAAATGATACATACATATCACAAGAAATTAGCAGATACGGTAAAATGGTAAAAAAAAAATTGTTGACTTGGTCTAAGATATAAAGATGTCCATTGTTATTTCTTTTCTTTAAAAAGAGAAGTACATTTTTTATTATTTTATTTTTTTGAATTTTTTTATTGGAGTTCAATTTGCCAACATATAGCATATCACCCAGTGCTCATCCTGTCAAGTGCCCCCCTCAGTGCCCATCACCTAGTCACCCCAACCCCCTGCCTCCCTCCCTTGTCCATTGTAATTTGTTCAATATTTCTGTGTGTTTAAAGTTATAATAACAAAATACCAAATAAAATCTATACTCTTTACAAAGAAGCGTAGGAGCTAACAGAAAAAGATCCAAAGGGCCAACACCAGAACAGTCTGAGAAATTAAAAAAAAGAATAAAGTAGTATCAGATTATAATCCAAAGTATAAAATATCTTTATTTGTATCCATATTGACATAAATAAATGTTTGTAAAAATTAATTAATAGGTACAAGAGACAAAAAGCTCATACAGAAGAATTCCAAATAATTTATAAGGACACTCCACTCTCAAGGAAAGGAAGTGGAACTTCTCACTCCTTAGGAGTGGGCCATACAGAGTGATTTTCTTACAAAGAGTACAGTATGCAAAGGGGGAGAAATAAAAACTATTCTAGAACCTGAGAAACACTACCTCGACCATGTAGGTCAGAGTCAACATCAATGTTTATAAATTCTATGGATGATAGATAATCTTGGTATGATGTAATAAAAATGGTACTTTACCTCTCTGATCTTAATTCAGAACCCACTATTATGAGAAAAACATTGGGCAAATTCCAGTAGTGGCACAGCCTACAAAATATGTAATAGAAACAACAACAACAAAAAACTTCATTAGAATAGAAAAAGCTCATGAAGGAAAAACAAGGAAATTGGATTATATAATGGACTTTAATAATTTATCTATATTACTTCACTAATTATATAATACTTATAAAATGTTAGTAGGGGAAACTGGATGTAGTATATAGGAGAATGCTCTCTACTATCTGCTCAATTTTTCTGCAAATCTAAAAAAATTCTGAAGAATGATCTTTTTTAAAATTTACCAATTTTAAATAAGTGATTCATTTGTATGAATGTACCTTAAAATTACACAAATGATTTTAAAAGTGAAATATTAAAACAATTAAATATGATAGTTCAATAAATTACAATGCAGTATGCTGTATAGCAATCAAAAGGTATGTTATAGGAGAACATTAAAATAGTAAAAAGTCCATCGGCTACTGTAAAGGAGAAAATGGATTGCCTGAACTCATGTAATATGATTCTGAATTTCACTAAAGACATTATTTTTAAAATGATGCCTTTAGAAGTGATATAATTTGTTCTCTTCTGTGTCATGCTATTGCATACAGTTGATCCTTGAACATCAAATTTTTTGTACTGTTGGCATTACATTACTCTTTATTTGATGTGGATGGCTGGTTGGAGTGTTAAAGACTTAAGTATTTGCAAAGTTTTAAAAAAAATGAGTTTGGTTTTTATTTGTGTTTTGTCATGATTTGTATTTCAAGTGATATTTAAAGCATATTTTGCTTTATGCATACTTTTAATATAGTATGTACTTTTTATATTTTTTAAATTTACATAAAGTGAATACTACTGTTAATATCCTCTTGGGACTTCACCTGTTATATATTTGAGATTTATCCATGGTTGTAAGTATAATTAAAATTAATTGAAATGTATTGAGTGTATAAATATACTACAATATTTTTTATTCCTACTCTTGTAGAGAAGCATAAAGTGCATGACCTTATTTAATCTGAAAAAGTATAATAACTTCTTTTGTTTTCTAATGTAGCACTCATCCCATGCTAGAGATAACAAAAATTGAGGCACAAACTGTTTAAGTAATTGATCCATATTCTAACTCATAAGTCCTGAAGCTGAGGTATGAACGATGTAGTGACATGAGATAACACATTCTTAAATAATTAATTTCAGTGTCCTCCTCCACTGATGGTTTTGTTAAGTAAGATTTTGGGATATTGCAATAATGAATGTTGACATTTTATGAATTTCAGAGGAGCAAAAAGAGAATTGAGGGTCATAGCAGAATAGTATGAGTAAAACTAAGTTAGAAGGTAATTGGATGTGGGTTATGAATGCAGTAACAAACTAGGTTCTTTTTCATATCCAAAATGTTTATTTCCTTTACCATTGAATTATCAGCTGAACATTGAAAATGAAAATCCAAATTCATCTCAGTTCAACAAATACCCAAATACCCAGAGTGCTTATTCTGTGCAGACCTCTCCCTGGAAGATGTTAACTGTTTTTCACATTCCAGTTCACAACTCCCAGAGTTCACAACTGACTATGGAGGCAGATAATTAAGAGTTCAGACCTAGTCAGAGCATGACTCCCCTATAAGGGTCTTATATAGGACCCACTCACTATGGGTCATGCAACTTAGTCTAAAGATTAGGAAAGGACCCCTAGAGGAGAAAAATTGATAGAAATGTACAGTATAAGCAGGGTAAGCCAGATAAGGAAGGTGATAGGGTGTTTTCAGAAGAGGGGGTGTCCTAAGCAAAGACAAAGTTTTCAGTTTGAACATTGTGCTTTAGGGATCACAGTGCTGTGCGTAAAGATCCATTAAGTGTTGCAGGAAAGATAAGGGGAATGGTTTTCTACAAGTGGATAAGAATAACATGGTAAAGGTATTAAAATGTTGAGATATTTCCATGAAGACAAAAGGAAGCCATGAGATGTATATGGTTTTGATAAAAGCATCGACAGTTTATTGCAGTGAGGTAGTCTGAGGCTAAGAAGTCCAAAGCCAAGCTAATGGAAGTTGGCTTAGAGAAGAGAGGGCAACCTTAAGAAATACAAAATCAGCAACTTCTATCCTAATTGAACTTTATACTGTGTAGAAGAAAAAAAAATGAGCATGAACTTCTTGAAAATACAACTTTTTTTTGTAATTTCAAAATCTTTAGTTTTTGTGCCTATTTAGAATTATAGAGCTATATATCCAGTTGCCCACTTATGTGATTCTCTCATATCTCTACAATTTATTCATAGCCAAAATGTCCCTCCTGTCCTTTCCTCCTACATTTTCTGTATTGGATAAACACAGAGGGAAATGAGTATGATTGAGTCAACAAAAAAGATAATACCACTCTTAGAGTGGACATTTCATAGTGTCTTTTCTACTGAACGAGACATAGTCTTATTTAAATTATTATGTGGAATTGTATTGACAGAAATTTTAGTAGAAGTGAGAAGCATTAATATGAAGGCAGATATACAGTTTGTCTTAATAGTGAGTAAAAAAGGTTTCTCTAAAAATATGACTTACAGATAGATCTTAACCCAATAGTCTCTTTCTTGAAATGATTTTCAAAACTAATTAGCTAAATTGATGAAGACTTTGTTGAATATAGTATCTTGCTTTAAATGTATCTTGTTAATTGAAGAATCTAGTTCTCATTCCAAAGTGTAATTTTACATCAGACTCATCAATAAATATGTATTTTACATAGAATAATGCATTTTTTTCTTCTAAGGACTCTTTTTGTCTGTTCCCTACAAAATATGTCCTATGTTAACCAGTTAATTACCACTTAAGGTTTTCCCCCTTTGGGGGAGAGTGTCTTCTGTAATATATTTGTCTCTTCCTAATAAAGCAATTTGATATTTTAAGATACAAAAGTACAGTTGAAAAGTGAAAGGGAATAATAAGGTAAAATGTGGTGAGTGTTAAAGTGGACAATAGGGGAATGTTTTTATTAGATTAGAAATATTATATCTTACAACTGAAAATGCAAATTATGCTGTGCCATAATGTCCCTTTCAAGCACACAAGATAAAATTTGCATATCTAAATTGGATCAGGCCGAATGGGTTTCCCTAGTCTCTCTCCCGCTTGAGCAGCAATCAGCCTGAAAAAGCCTGCAGGTGATCCCAACAGTGAGTTAAAGTCAAGAGTCTTCATGTATGTGTATGTATATGTGTGTGTGTGTGTGCATATGTGTCTGTGTGTGTGTATATATATATATATATATGCCTATGGATATATATGTCTGGATATATATGTCTAAATATAAATATTCCATTTATTTTCACTTTAGTTTCTTAGTAGCTGATAAAATTCAACCTCCTTTTGAAGGAGTTATTTTTTATGTGTTATTTCATTTTTGCATATTTTTCAAAATCTTTATATGCAATGTTCACATTGCTATTTGTTCACTAGTGTTTCTCTGTTGGTTGACTTTTAGAGCGTGATAAATATTTGAAACTTTGAGTTCTGAATGAAATTATATTTATGTATTAATAGGCTATCCTCTCTCTTCACTCATCTTTAAAGAAATATCTGAAGTATCTAATTAAGAAGGATGAACTGTATTTTACTGGATTATTTGTTATCCAAAGATATCTATCTACATAATATTTTTTAAGTTGAAATTTTTACTCAAATTATTCATTTTGTTGGTCCCTTTACCCAGGGGTATATGCATGCAACTAATTTTGCAAATAATCCATTATTCAACACATACAAAGTTGATTTAACAATGGAATATGCTTTAAATTTCCATATTTACAGATACATTTATCTTATTTTAATTGGAGTGAAATTAAAATTATATTAGATAAAATGAATATAATACAAAAGATTTTTAGTTGTATTGGACCCATTACTTCATTATCAGGACTTAAACAAGCATTTCAAATTAAACCATCTGGCTCTAAGTGCTAATACAAAACAGCTCTAGATATGTTTGAGGGTTAAGATGAACCCAAAGACTACTGGACAACAGTAGTCTTATGCCCATTTAGTGGCTTTCCCCCCCATTTAGTGTTTCTAAAACTAAGGTATGTTTCTATCATTTTTATAGTAGGTAAGATGCACATCTATTATATTTGGGTATGGGGATTGTATTTTTTACCCAAATGTCATAAAAGTCTTATTACATCCATTTTATTTTTTAAGAGTGAATGAGTTAGGGTGAGGGAGGGGCACAGGGAGAGAGCATCCTCAGCAGGTTCCATGCCCAGCATGGAGTCACACAGGGCTCCATCCCAGGCCCCCGAGATCATGATGTGAGCTTAAATCAAGAGTTGGACACCCAACTGACTGAGCCACCCAGGTGTCCTTTATCATGTCCATTCTTGATTATTCATGGATAAAACATCCAGGTTATAGACAATCCATACCCCTAAGTTTCCCAAGTTTCATTCCACTTTGTCCTTTGCCAAACTTACTTTTAATTGGAATATCACTGAAATATTTAAAGATTAAGAGTAGATGGACTGTCAGTTTTATTTTATTTTATTTATTTATTTATTATTTATTATTATTATTTTTTAGTTTTAAATAGTAGTGTATGTATCTGGAAAAAGAAGTTAATAAAAAATGTTCTCAAAAAATGTGTTTTAAAAAGCAAGAATTTCATAATTTGAAGCAGCTTTCCAGGAAATAAAAACATGAAAGGCAGGACTACACCAGTGCTCTTGATACCATTATTTAAGATGAAGCTGACCCTGGACAAAGCTCCCTGTTTTATTTTTTGACTGCATTCACCAGTGTTTTTGTACCCATCTTGTATAATTAGTGATTTTATAGTGCCTTTTACTGCTACCTACCTACCCTCAAGCTCCTCTGTTTTGGTTCCTTTCTTTTTTCACTTCTCTCCCAGGTAATGGGAGGCACTAATAGGAGTCTTTATACAAACAAATGAGTCACAATTTGAAGATACTTAGGCCTTTAAAAGGGCAATATTTTAGGAAAATGGAAATATCAAATATTACATTAATTCCAACTACAAGGCATATTTGGTATATATTATTCATGATAAAGGCATGTAATTTATATAGATACATTAATTGTTGACAGTGACAGAGATGTATTCATACATGTGTACTGAACACACACTACTTAATTATATGTAATATAAGTATGTGTAATTATGTATGTATTTGTATTTTTCATACCCATTTGTATGTTTGTACCTATTGACTAGTTTCTTTTTTTTTATAAATTTATTTTTTATTGGTGTTCAATTTGCCAACATATAGAATAACACCCAGTTCTCATCCCATCAAGTGTCCCCCTCAGTGCCCGTCACTCAGTCACCCCCACCCCCCGCCCACCTCCCCTTCTACCACCCCTAGTTCTTTTCCCAGAGTTAGGAGTCTCTCATGTTCTGTCTCCCTTTCTGATATTTCACACACATTTTTTCTCCCTTCCCTTATATTCCCAATCACTATTATTTATATTCCCCAAATGAATGAGAACATACACTGTTTGTCCTTCTCCAATTGACTTCACTCAGCATAATACCCTCCAGTCCCATCCACATCGAGCAAGTGGTGAGTATTTGTCATTTCTAATGGCTGAGTAATATCCCATTGTATACATAAACCACATCTTCTTTATCCATTCATCTTTCGATGGACACCGAGGCTCCTTCCACAGTTTGGCTATTGTGGACATTGCTGCTAGAAACATCAGGGTGCAGGTGTCCCGGCATTTCACTGCATCTGTATCTTTGGGGTAAATCCCCAGCAGTGCAATTGCTGGGTCATAGGGCAGATCTATTTTTAACTCTTTGAGGAACCTCCACACGGTTTTCCAGAGTAGCTGCACCAGTTCCCATTCCCACCAACAGTGCAAGAGGGTTCCCCTTTCTCCACATCCTCTCCAACATTTGTTGTTTCCCGTCTTGTTATTTTTCACTATTCTCACTGGTGTGAGGTGGTATCTCATTGTGGTTTTGATTTGTATTTCCCTGATGGCCAGTGATGTGGAGCATTTTCTCATGTGCATGTTGGCCATGTCTATGTCTTCCTCTGTGAGATTTCTCTTCATGTCTTTTGCCCATTTCATGATTGGATTGTTTGTTTCTTTGGTGTTGAGTTTAATAAGTTCTTTATAGATCTCGGAAACTAGCCCTTTTTCTGATAGGTCATTTGCAAATATCTTCTCCCATTGTGTAGGTTGTCTTTGAGTTTTGTTGACTGTTTCTTTTGCTGTGCAGAAGCTTCTTATCTTGATGAAGTCACAATAGTTCATTTTTGCTTTTGTTTCTCTTGCCTTCGTGGATGTATCTTGCAAGAAGTTACTGTGGCCGAGTTCAAAAAGGTGTTGCCTGTGTTCCCCTCTAGGATTTTGATGGAATCTTGTCTCACATTTAGATCTTTCATCCATTTTGAGTTTATCTTTGTGTATGGTGCAAAAGAGTGGTCTAGTTTCATTCTTCTGCATGTGGATGTCCAGTTTTCCCAGCACCATTTATTGAAGAGACTGTCTTTCTTCCAATGGATAGTCTTTCCTCCTTTGTCCAATATTAGTTGACCATAAAGTTCAGGGTCCACTTCTGGATACTCTATTCTGTTCTATTGATCTATGTGTCTGTTTCTGTGCCAGTACCACAGGGTCTGGATGACCACAGCTTGTAGTACAACCTGAAATCTGGCATTGTGATGCTCCCAGCTATGGCTTTCTTTTTTAATATTTCCCTGGCTATTTGGGGTCTTTTCTGATTTCACACAAATCTTTAGATAATTTGTACCTACTCTCTGAAGAAAGTCCATGGTATTTTGATAGGGAGTGCATTAAAAGTGTAAATTTCCCTGGGTAACATTGACATTTTCACAATATTAATTCTTCCAATCCATGAGCATGGAATATTTTTCCATCTCTTTGTGTCTTCCTCAATTTCTTTCAGAAGTGTTCTGTAGTTTTTAGGGTATAGATCCTTTACCTCTTTAGTTAGGTTTATTCCTAGGAATCTTATACTTTGGGTGCAATTGTAAATGGGATTGACTCCTTAATTTCTCTTTCTTCCGTCTCATTGTTAGTGTATAGAAATGCCACTGACTTCTGGGCATTGATTTTGTATCCTGCCACGCTACCAAATTGCTGTATGAGTTCTAGCAATCTTGGGATGGAGTCTTTTGGGTTTTCTATGTAGAGTATCATGTCATCTGCGAAGAGGGAGAGTTTGACTTCTTTGCCAATTTGAATGCCTTTAATGTCTTTTTGTTGTCTGATTGCTCAGGCTAGGACTTCTAGTACTATGTTGAATAGCAGTGGTGAGAGTGGACATCCCTTTCATGTTCCTGATCTTAGGGGAAAGGCTCCCAGTGTTTCCCCATTGAGAATTATATTTGTTGTGGGCTTTTTGTAGATGGCTTTTAAGATGCTGAGGAATGTTCCCTCTATCCCTACACTCTGAAGAGTTTTGATCAGGAATGGATGCTGTATTTTGTCAAATGCTTTCTCTGCATCTATTGAGAGGATCATATGGTTCTTGTTTTTTCTCTTGCTCATATGATGAATCACATTGATTGTTTTATGAGTGTTGAACCAGCCTTGCATCCCTGGGATAAATCCCACTTAGTCATGGTGAATAATCTTCTTAATGTGTTGTTGTATCCTATTGGCTAGTATCTTCTTGAGAATTTTTGCATCCATGTTCATCAGGGATATTGGCCTGTAATTCTCCTTTATGGTGGGGTCTTTGTCTGATTGTGGAATTAAGGTGATGCTGGCCTCATAGAACGAGTTTGGAAGTACTCCATCTCTTTCTATCTTTCTGAACAGCTTTAGTAGAATAGGTATGGTTTCTTCTTTAAAGGTTTGATAGAATTCCCCAGGGAAGCCATCTGGCCCTGGACTTTTGTGTGTTGGCAGGTTTTTATTGACTGCTTCAATTTCCTCCCTGGCTATTGGCCTGTTCAGGTTTTCTATTTCTTCCTGTTCCAGTTTTGGTAGTTTGTGGCTTTCCAGAAATGTGTCCATTTCTTCTAGATTGCTTAATTTATTGGCATATAGCTGCTCATAATATGTTTTTAAAATCGTTTGTATTTCCTTGGTGTTGGTAGTGATCTCTCCTTTCTCATTCATGATTTTATTAATTTGAGTCTTTTCTCTCTTCTTTTTAATAAGGCTGGCTAATGGTTTATCTATCTTATTAATTCTTTCAAAGAACCAACTCCTGGTTTTGTTGATCTGTTCCACAGTTCTTCTGGTCTCTATTTCGTTGAGTTCTGCTCGAATCTTTATTAACTCTCTTCTTCTGCTGGGTGTAGGGTCTATTTGCTGTTTTTTCTCTAGCTCCCTTAGGTGCAAGGTTAGCTTTTGTATTTGAGTTCTTTCCAGTTTTGGGATGGATGCTTGTATTGTGATGTATTTCCCCCTCAGGACTGCTTTTACCGTATCCCAATGATTTTGAATATTTGTATCTTCATTATCTTTAGTTTCCATGAATCTTTTTAATTCTTCTCTAATTTCCTGGTTGGCCCTTTCATCTTTTAGCAGGATGGTTCTTAACCTCCACGTGTTTGAAATCCTTCCAAACTTCTTCTTGTGTTTTAGTTCTAATTTCACAGCATTATGGTCTGAAAATACAAAGGGGATGATCCCAATCTTTTGGTATCATATAAGATCTGATTTGTGACCCAGTGTGTGGTCTATTCTAGAGAAAGTTCCATGTGCAGTTGAGAAGAATGTGTATTCAGTTGCGTTTGGATGTAAAGTTCTGTAAATATCTGTGAAATCCATCTGGTCTAGTGTATCATTTAAAGCTCTTGTTTCTTTGGAGATGTTGTGCTTATAAAACCTATCGATTATAGAAAGCACTACATTGAAGTCACCAAGTATAAGTGTATTATTATCTCAGTATGTCTTAACTTTGGTTATTAATTGATTGATATACTTCTCAGCCCCCACATTCGGGGCATATATATTGATGATTGTTAAGTCTTCTTGTTGGATAGATACTTTAAGTATGATATAGTGTCCCTCTTCATCTCTCACTACAGTCTTTGGGATAAACTTTAATTTATCTGATATAAGGATGGCTACCCCTGCTTTCTTTTGAGGATCATTTGAATGGTAAATAGTTCTCCAACCTTTTATTTTCAGGCTGTAGGTGTCCTTATGTCAAAATGAGTCTCGTAGACAGCAAATAGATGGGTCCTGCTTTTTTATCCATATTGACTAGTTTCTAACTATTAATGGTGCTTTTAATTGAGTTCTAGTTTTTTGGGCACACAGAGCTCTCTCTTTTTATTACTTGCTCCAGCTTCATTCTAAGTTCTGAACGAATGGTCAGTATCATTTGCTGATTATTTGAAGAAATATGTGGAAAGAAAATGAGATTGACAAAATGTTTAAATCTTATGAAATCAGCTGTTGCTGAAATAAAATTTTGTTAAGTAATCTGTGGCATAATTTTGTACTATCTGAGAAAATGAAGCTATGTGTGCTTTAACTAAGCAATAATACCACCTGGGGGTGTTTAATGGAGAGAAACTCGCCTGTGTGCACAAGGAGAGGTATGTAAAGTTGTTCATGGTAGCCTAATGTTTAATAACAAACTAGCTGACTCAGTCTAAATGATCACGAAAAGGAAAATGTAGAAATAAAGTATGTGTCAGTTCCATAGATTTTAAAATGAATAAACATTATTTTTCATTTATGTTAACACACCGTTGGAAGGTATAATAGTTTGGGTGGCACAAAAGCCTACCCTGAGACAAAGCTGTAAAAGTGCAGGTAGCTTATTAGGAAGGTAATCTCAAAGAACACCAAGAGGGGAGTGGAGGGATGAAACAAGAATGGGTACGCCTGGGTGGCTCAGTAAGTTTCTAACTTCAGCTGGGGGCATGATCTTGGGTTCCTCAGGACTGAGTCCCGCATCAGGTTCCCTGCTCAGTGGGGAGTCTGCTTTTCCTTCTCTCTCTGCCCCTCCTCCCCTCATGCTTGCATACCTGCACTTGCTCTCTCTCTCAAATTAATAGATAAAACCTTTTTTTAAAAAAATATATGTTACCTAGTAAATTACAACTGTGAGTAACTGGGTAAAGTAGAGTCCTGAAGGAGAACTCTGGAGGACTATGTGAGGCAGGCAGTTTTGATAACTCAGTTAAGGGATCAGAGATACTAACCTCCATCCATCACTCGTTAAGGCTGCTTGGGAGGAAGGCAATGGTGTATTTCTTGAGATTTCTGGCCTACTGCACAAGGGTGGGGTGGGGGTGGGGGGTAGACTCTAGTGGTCACAGATAGCCATAGGCAAAAAGATGCCGGTGCTGGCAGTTTTCAGTCCAGGCTGTGATGAGTATCTGAGGGATATGGGGAGAACCTGATCCCCATTAAATTGATGACAGAGTGCTTGCTGTTGGGGATTAATGGGTAGAAAGGAAATGGGATTGGGTCTGCAAAGCTAATTCCATTTATACGATTTTCTTTCTTAATACAAATAGTTGAGGTAAATACGACATCTTAATTTTTCATTCTGGTATGTGTGCACAGCTGTTTGTGATGGCATTTTAAAAATAATTTCCTAAAATCAAAAAAAATCTGAAAATAGAGTAGGATTAAAAAGCCAGCTACTGTTTTATTATTCCATACACACTGAAAGGCTGAGAGTACAGATATGAATTATGAACTCCTTGAGATCTGGTAACATACAGTTTTGTTTACCGGGAGCTTACACAGAATCTTGGAGACAGTTTGTAAAATAAATGACAGAATTAATTAATTAATTATGATTCTACTTGACAAAGCCATGTCTCAATAGGTGTTGTAGGCCAGCTATGAGTCAGCCTCTTTTGCTTTAGCCACCATCAATGTAATTTTCTCTCATTTTTCTAATGTACTTTGGCATTGACTGGTGAGGAATGTAATGGCCATGCTTAGTGTATAATACTGGCATCTAGAAAGGTATGTTCCTGGATAATTACAGACATCCTCCAATGGATGCAAATAAAGAAGATTGCAGAAAATGTAAGAAGCCAGTTAATTGAGAATTTTATTAGAGCTCTGGATAGATGACAGTAAGTCTGGGAAGAAGAATTTTCCCTTTTTTATTCCTTTGAGAAAATCATCTTGGACGCAGTTGTGAAGGCAATATAATCTTAGTCCGTGTGCAAAATTGCCAAAGAGCAATAAGATATGCGTTGCCTTCCCCTTTATTGCTACAAACGGTATCGCTGCCAGACATTCTTTCTGAATATTAAGAAACATGCTGGGAGAACAGTGAACTGTGTGCCAGCCCCGTTCCAGAACACAACCAGGAGATATCCCAGCAATCCATGAAACCTCTTACAGCAACGCTTAGGCAAAAACTATTTGGGATGAACTGGTCCAGGTTACGTTGTCTCACCAGCATGAACTGAATTTTACCAGCCTTACTCTCTTGGTAACAAAAAGACTGTTAACAGTATTTGGCAAATACTACACAGCATGTTTTTTATTTGTACTTTGGAAGGAAATAAGAGCTGATAAAACCAAAATGAAAAGGCAGGAAATGGAAATGCTTAATATTGTGTAGATACTTCACAGAAAATATTGTTTGAACTGAAGTGAAGAAATAGTGATTGAAAAAGAAACAACTTGTCTTTTCTTTCTTAGGTAATTATGTGAAGAAATGTAGCTTTTCCTCTTTTAGAAAGAGAATTCCTTTGTGATCTTAATACCAGGAGTAATTTTTAAGAGTTATAAAGATGCAGTGTATTTGAAGGTGTTCTCCTAAAATAAAGTATTGCAAAATAAAATTTCAAAAGTCCACAGGACATAGAGCATTTGTTGTTATTTGCAGGTCTAGAAATTCACTGGTTGATTTGCTTAGATCCTAGACAACAAGACAATCTGCAAAAGTAAATGACCAAATGCTAACCCGAGACTTACTATGGAAATGGAAACAGTTTGCCTTAGGTAGCATATAATGCCAGGATGTCCAGATTTTGCTTCTGAAAGTTGATGTTTCAGTGTCAACCTTTTTAAGTGCATATTTTGTGAGCTCTACCTAATTAGTGACTGTGTGGAATTCTAAGATACAAATGCAGTCTCTATCATGTACAGCTTTGCCTCAGAGTCTTTTGATAGGGAGACCATGAACAAAGGATGATTTGTTTGTCACCTGGTGAGGGCTTCATTTCTCCCAGTTTTTGGTAGGCTTTGCAGCATGTGACTTAAAGCTGCTAAAGCATTGGAATAGAAGGTATGAATAGAAAATCTCTAAAACATAAAGTAGAAATTCAGGCTTCATACTTTGTATGTATTTACATGGATTGTAACTGCGAGTACTTATTGTAAAGAGTGGAGTTTATCTTGTGTAATATTTTGGAGCTTAATAACATTAGTGCTTGAGGAAAGAAGTTTAGAGAACATTGACATTAGCTGCTATAACTTAACAGAAAAGAACATAGACAAAGTCACAGAATCTTGTCATGTGAAAGCTAAATTTTCTTTAAAAGTATATTGAGAAATTGTATGATATCTTAGTAAAATTTTCCATCAAAAATTGAGTTCAATTTCACATTTATTATTTTCCTGAAGGAGAAATAAAATTTGATGCCTACCTACATGTTTCTTCAACTTCATAATTTCCATTTATTCTTTTTTATCAGAAATTGTTTTATATATTATATAAATATATATATGCACATGCTAAATCATCATGCCATATATCTAAAATTAGTATAATGTTGTATGTCAGTTATATCTCAGTAAAACTGGGAAAAATGATTAAGATGAATGTTCAAAAATTATTTTTCATCCTTAAGTATGAGACTTTTTGAAGACTTGTGTACTTGGTAAAGCTACTTACAATTTCTTGGACTTTAAGGACTAACCCACTTAGTAAAGTGCCAGTTACAAACCAAATTTTTCATTTTATTTTCTTCTTTTCGGGAGACTCCACAATCTTACCTGGTAAAACTCATGCTGAATTTTTTTGTTATTTTTACTATCATATAGATTTTTTAAGATTTTATTTATTTATTTATGAGAAACAGAGATGGAGAGAGAGGCAGAGACACAGGCAGAGGGAGTAGAAGGCTCCAAGCAGGGAACCCATCGTGGGACTCGACAGTGGGTCTCCAGGATCACACCCTGGGCTGAAGGCGGTGCTAAACCGCTGAGTCACCTGGGCTGACCTTACTATCATATTCTTAAATTTGAAGTGTTATTTCTTGTGCGTTGATGCTTTCTGTTTTATGACATCTTCTTTCTGTCCTGATTTGATTTTTTTCTCTGTTATTGACTTTATTTTTTGCTCCCTTATTTTATCTGCCCCTCCTCCTTTTTTTATTATGTGTATACATTTCACTTAAGAGGCTTTCCAGGAATTGTCTGTTGACATTTAAGTCCTGAAAACCAAACTGCATGCTACAGGAGCTCTACAGGTGGTGTTTATTAAAAAGTCTATTGTTCCTTTCACTGGGACTGGCAGGATTCCTCAAAGAAGTGGTATCTTCCAGTCTCCTTCATGAGTGAGTATATACCCTGTTGCTAGTGTTCTGACAGCTGCTTGAAAGGGAAGGAGTTGAATGTTTCCTTGTTGGGTACGCAGCTACTGCTCTTCTCCATTTCAGTACAATTCCTCACCTCCACACTTTGCTTTGCCTGCATAGCCATGTCTCTTCTGGTTTAACTTCTCTTGAGAGTAGCTTCTAGTTTCCTGGAGAATAGTAATAGGAATATGGTTCTGGTTATCAGAACTTGGAAGATATTTTTGAAAAGACATTTTCTAGATAGAGGGTACAAAGTTCACTCCATAGTTAATGAATCTGCACTTTATAATCAAATACATGTTGTGTAGCACATTTTCCTTTATTTCGGTAGTAAAGCTGAGAAGGCTTTTGTTTTTTATCTTCTTAATTTTTGCAGTAAGCTTATGATTTCTGAGTGGACCTCATTTCAGTAATCATAGAGAAATTATAATAAGACTTTCAAAATGAAGAGTCCTTTTTTCAATTATGGGAGTTTTTTTTTTTCTTTATAAAATGTGATTTGTTATTGTTGTTCCCAATACGTGTTTCCTCCTCAAGAAAGCTGTCCTGGCGCTGTACCACCTAACTACCATGCTTCTTACTTTGTGGTTATTGTCTGGCAGGGCCTTTCTTGTGGTATTATCTATATGTTTGTATCATTTGTATCCTGACCACTAATTTTTACATTTTAAGGGTTACCTTCTGCTCCGATATGAATTTTTCATGCCATTAGTGATTTAGTTTTACATTTTTCTTTTTAATAGCATTCTTTAATCATACAAATAATATGTGCTTATTTTGAAATAAAATTCAAATATCACTGGAAGACAAATAATAAAAAGAAAGTGTCTCCTTTATCTTCTGTCTTGAGTATCTTACACATTGGGATAAATCTCTGAAAAGTTTGATAAAGGATGTATTGTCCTTTTAATTTTGATCAATATTCTCAAACTGTGAAGAGGTTGTACCTAACCAGGATCTAACATACAGAGTATGAAAGGGTAGGCTCATCCACAGCAACACAAAGAGCAGCATTTAGCTACTCCTGGAGTTGAGGGGGGAGGGAGTGATGATAGGAACAGTTAACTATTTTCTGGAAAATATGGAGTAGGCAAGATTATTACTATAGAATGGGAAGAGGGCACTTCTTCATCAGAAGGATTGCCAGAGGGACAAAATGTAGGCACTCTAAAATATTATTAAACACTTTAATTTTGGCTAATATTATAAGTAAAAAAATGTCTTTTCCTTGCTGTTTTAAATTTTATTTTTTTAATTATATGGTTGAAGATGTTTTATGTCTCTTGGCCAACTCTATCACTTTCAGCGAACTACCTATTGATACTTTATCCAATTCTTATAGTATTATTAAACATTTTCTCTTAATTTGTTAGAGATTTTATTAAACATGAGAAAAGTACAGGAAAGCTTTTTCCAGTTTTTGTCATGTGATCTAATTTTGGAAGTTTATTTTATTTACCATAAGGAATGTTTAATTATGATGAAGCCATATGACTTCTTAATGGTTTCTGAGTTTTTGACTTTTTAAGAAAAACCTCTTCACCCCAAATTTATAAATATATTCTCCCAATATTCTATTTTAGTATGTATACAATTCCATTTTTATTCACAATGTCTTTGATTCATCTGTAATTTAAAGTATGAAGAGAAATGCATTATTCCTGACTTCCAAGTGGCTTGCAATTTGTCTAAACAATGACCTTTTCTTTTTTGATTTGAAATGCCCCTTTTATCATACACTAAACTATCATATAAACTTCCATTTCAAAATTTCTATCCAGGGATGCCTAGGTGGCTCAGCGGTTGAGCGACTGCCTTTGGCTCAGGGCGTCTGGAGTTCCAGGATCGAGTCCCACATCGGGCTCCTTGCATGGAGTCTCCCTCTGCTTGTGTCTCTGCCTCTCTCTCTGTGTGTCTCTCATGAAAAAAATAAATAAAATCTTAACAAACACAAAAAACTTCTATCCAGTGATCTGTCTGCAGGTCCACAGTTTTGTACATCTCCAATTGTTGCCACTACCATGTTGTTTTTGAAATATACATTTATCTAGTCGGTCCAGATTACCTTTTTATTACAGTGACTGTTTCACAGCTGTATGTTTCCATATAAATGTTAGAATCCATTTGTCAGGTTTACCAATGTCCTACTGCATATTTTACCGTCACATAATTATATGGATTAAAGTAAGAAAACGATATAAAATTTAGGGAAAATTACATGTTTGCATTTACCTAAGCAAGTGGGGTTTCTTTTGCCTTTTTTTTTTTTAGGAAACCTCTCCAGAAAATTCACATTTTCTTTTTATATACATCTTGTATATTTCTTATTAATTCCTAAAGCCTTTTAGCTTATTTCATTTTATCATATATGAGAATCCTTTTAATTGCATTTTTTAATTAAACATTCTTAGTTTTCAGAAAATTAATGATCATTTAATACATTAAACATTTAATTTTCTGATTTCTCTAATTTTTAGGCATTTTTCATTTGCTATTTTGGGTTTCTCTGATGTATAATAATATAACTTTTAATAATTTTCACATTTTCTAATAATCGTCTATTTCTTTTGTCTAATTCTATTTTCTTATACTATTAGAATAATATAAAGCTTTAGTGGTAATAATGGCATTTGTATCTTGTTCACTGACTTAGAATATATTAAATATTTGATGAAGAATAGAATTGTTTTGTGGTAAGAGGCAGGCATCTTTTATCACGGAAATATTGATTCATTCAAATTTTCTTTTCATAAGAAATTTTAGCAAATTTCTTTTTGGTATATTATGATAACCACAAAATATATCTCCCTGTGAATATCAGAATGTAGACTATAAATCCTAATGTACAACCATTCTTGCATTCCAGACATGACTCTAAATAATGTGGTGTTATACCAGGAGATTGAATTTGCCAATTTTTAATTCAGAATCTTGCTTGCATTGGTATTTCCTAGTGAAATTAGCCTGTGGCTTTTGTTGATTGTATCTTAATTATTATTATGTCTTTGCATTGTGGTAGGTTCAGTGAAACAAGAAAAACAATATGATTTTAAGTTACACACTGATAACTATGTTAATTAAATTTTAAACAAAATTAGGAAAGATAGCAAGTGAATGTATTGTCTGAAGGCAAAGATAGTGCTTTGCTATCCAGTCTTTTTCTTTTTTACAGCCTCATGTCAGGCTGTTTTTCTTGGTTAGCATGATTTGTCTGTATTTTATATAGAACAAAACTTATTTCTATGAGTCAAATGGAAAGGGTGGGAGGGGTGAGATTCATATAATTATATATCAGTATTTAATTTCACATGGTGAGAGGATAAGATACCTTAAAGAGTATATAAAAAGTAAATGAGCTGGGTAATATTTATTGCTTTATAGAGTATAAAATAATAGTTCTTAGAATTGAACATTGAGCAATACAGGGGTTAGGTGTGCCAATGCCTCACATAGCTGAAAATTTGCATATGATTTTGACTCCCCCAAAACTTAATTACTAATGGCCTACTGTTGACTGGAAGCCTTACCAATAACATGAAGAGTTGATTAATACATAGATGGTATGTTTTTGTATGACATACAGTATTCTTACAGTAAACTAGAGAAAAGAAAATGTTAAGAAAATGATAAGGAAGAGAAAATACATTTACAGTACTACCCTATATTATCAGACAAAATCTGTGTATAAGGAGACCTGTACAATTCAAATGCATGTTATTTAAGGGTCAACTGTACTTTATCCTTTTAATGGTATACAATCAGATCTACCTTCTTTTACCAATATGAAAAAAAATGCAATCCTTCTATTGTCATCACTTAAATGCTTCTGAACAGGAACCATCACCTTTTATATGAAACATTAGTAATTTGTCACTGGTATTACTAATTTTAATATTAATTTATTAGATACATACACACACATACTTTGAAAGTTAACCTCTTATCAGACATCATTTGCAAATATCCACTCTTTTTCAGTAGGTTGTCTTTTCATTTTGTTGATGGTACACTATGCAAAAGCTTTTTGCTTTGATGTAGTCCTAGTTATTTTTGTTATTTTGCTGCTTTTTAAAAAAGATTTTGTTTATTCATGAGAGATACAGAGAGAGAGAGAGAAGCAGAGACACAGGCAGAGGGAGAAGCAGGCTCCATGCAGGAAGCTCAACGTGGAATTCGATCCCAGGACTCCAGGATCATGCCCTGGGCCAAAGGCAGGCACTAAACTGCTGAGCCACCCATGGATCCCCCAGTTTTTGCTGCTTTTGCCTGAGAAGGTAGATCCAAAAAGATATTGCTAAGACCAATGTACAAGAGATTACCTCTTATATTTTGTTTTGTTTTTAGGAGTTTTATGGTTATAGGTCTTGTGTTTTGGTCTTTAACCTATTTTGAGTTTATTTTTGTATGTGGTGTATGCAAGTGGTCAGTTTCATCCTTTTCCATGTAGCTGTCCACTTTTTCTAACACCATTTATTGAAGAGACTGTCTTTTCCCTATTGTGTATTCTTACCTCCTCTGTTGTAGATTAATTGACCATATCTGTGTGGGTTTATTTCTGGGTTATATCCTGTTCTGTTCTTCTGTGTGTTTTTGTGTCAGTACCATACTGTCTTGATCACTATAGCTTTGTAGTATATTTTGAAATCTAGGAGCATAATATCTCCAGTTTTTTTTTTCAAGATTGCTTTGGCTATTTGGGGTCCTTTGTAGTTCCATATAAATTTTAGAATTGTTTAGTTCTATGAAAAATACTATTGGTATTTTTTATAGGGATTGCATTGAATTTCTAGACTGCATTGGAGAGTATGTACATTTTAACAATATTCTTCCAATCCATAACAAAGTATATTTTTGTTTCATTTGTTTAAACAATAGAAAGTATCAATTGAACTAAGAGCTGGTTCTTTGAAAAAGTAAGCAAAATTGATAAACCTTAGCCAAACTCATTAAGAAAAAGAGAGGACTCAAATAAAATCAGAAATGAGATAGAAATTAAAATCAACAACACCAATGAAATAAAAAAAGATTTTAAGAGACTATAATGAACTATTATGCCAACAAATTGGACAATCTAGAAGAAATGGATACATTCCTAGAAACATGCAATCTTCCGAAACTAAATCAAAAAGAAATAGAAAGTCTAAACAGACTGATTACTACTAATGAAATTGAATCAATAATCACAAAGCTTCCAGCAACCAATTATATTCTCTTGAGAGATGTTGGCTGACTTTTACCTTTTGAAATGAAAGGGTTAATAAAGCAACTGAAATTACTTGCAACACAAATTTATTCTTACTCTAATGGGACATCATTTCCATAAATACTTCCTGTTTTTTAAACCTCTTTTGAATTCACATTTATTAAATGGTATAAATGTGCCCTTGAGCCTTATGTAACCAATAAAAGGCAGAGATAGTATTTAGTAAAAGGAGGAAAATGTCAAAATTACATGCTTACCAGACAGAAGGGACTTGACTTGATAGCTATTACTAGAAGAAAGTGAGTTTTATAGTTCTATGTGTCCATATCTATATAAAATATGAGTATTTTAAATGTTCCAAGACAGTTTGACCCTAATGCAAGTCATTTACTAAGAAAGATAATCTGGAAGCCTTTATAGGTGCTTGGGGTGTAATGAACACACATTATTAAATAAATAAATAAATAAATAGTCTTTCTAAAACCTTGAATAAAAATAAAGCAGTGTTCTTTGGCAAAGTATTTAATACACTTGGAATTCCATACTGTTTGAATTCAGTTTTGTTTTTTTAAATTCTCTCCCTCTCTCTTTCTCTCTCTCTTTTTTTTTACTATAGCTTCAATAGTTTTCAAGTAATTTTCATTACTTTACTTGCATTTGCTAACTGGGCTGATAACTGCAATTTACCAATGTATAGCTACATGAAGAGCATCTATAATATACTGCAAGGTCAGTTAGTACTTCAGAAATTATGTTTAGAGTCACAATTCTGGAGATAGAATTCACTTTTCAGTGGGCGCCTAGGTGACTCAGTGGTTGAGTGTCTGCCTTTGGCTCCCAGGGTCCTGGGATCAAGTCCCACATTGGACTCCCCATAGGGAGCCTGCTTCTCCCTCTGCCTGTGTCTCTGCCTCTCTTTCTCTCATGAATAAATAAATAAAATCTTAAAAAAAAAAACAAAACTCACTTTTCAAGAAGGACTAAACTTTTTGGTGATTCAGAGTCTCAAGGTGAGGAAAGCGGAGGATATTTATGTTTTAAACACATTCCTCCTATCTCCATCACAAATCGCAGAAACATGTGAACATTCAGGATCGAGATTGTAGATAGAGAATGGAGTTTGATTTGATAATGACTCGAGTCTCTCAGTGATGCCCTAGATATAAATAGAGACTGAAAAGTCTAAAACTTTTATGGTTGTCTTTACTTGATTATTCCAGAGACATTTTAGAAGGTGTAATTTGGGGTCCGCTCGCGGGGCCGCCGCCCTCCACCCCGCGCCCCGCAAACCCGCCCCCTCCGGTGCCAGGAACTGACCCGCAACACGCGCTGCCGACACCCCGCGCGGACCCGGGCGCAGAAGGAGCTTCCTGACGTCGCTCACCGCATCGTGGCTCCGGGCAAGGGCGTCCTGGCTGCAGAGGAGTCCACTGGGAGCACCGCCAAGCGGCTGCAGTCCGTTGGCACCGAGGACACGGAGGAGAACCGGCGCTTCCACCGCCAGCTGCTGACCGCCGACCACCGCGTAAACCCCTGCGTTGGGGGTGTCGTCCTCTTCCACGAGACACTGCACCAGAAGACCGACGACGGGCGTCCCTTCCCCCAAGTCACCAAATCCAAGGGTGGTGCTGTAGGCATCAAGGTGGACAAAGGTGTGGTACCCCCGGCAGGAACAAATGGCGAGACAACCCCCCAAGGGCTGGCGGGGCTGGCTGAGCGCTGTGCCCAGGACAGGAAGGACGGGGCCGACTTTGCCAAGTGGCGCTGTGTGCTGAAATTCGGGGACACACCCCCTCAGCCCTTGCCATCATGGAAAATGCCAACGTTCTGGCCCCTTATGCCAGCATCTGCCAGCAGAATGGCATCGTGCCCATTGTGGAGCCTGAGGTCCTCCCCGATGGGGACCATGACTTGAAGGGCTGTCAGTATGTAACCGAGAGGGTGCTGGCTGCTGTCTGCAGGGCTCTGAGTGCCCGCCACATCTACCTGGAAGGCACTTTGCTGAAGCCCAATATGGTAACCCCAGGCCATGTCTGCACCCATAGATATTCTCCTGAGGATATTGCCATGGCAACTGTCACAGCACTACCCCCCGCTGTTACTGGGATCACCTTCCTGTCAGGTGGCCAGAGTGAGGAGGAGGCATCCATCAATCTCAATGCCCTCAACAAGCCATGGGCCCTGACCTTCTCCTATGGCCGAGCCCTACAGGCTTCTGCCCTGGAGGCCTGGGGTGGCAAGAAGGAGAACCTGAAGGCTGCCCAGGAGGAGTATATGAAGCGAGCCCTGGCCAACAGCCTCGCCTGTCAAGGAAAGTACACCCCAAGTGGTCAGGCCGGGGCTGCAGCCAGCGAGTCCCTCTTCATCCCTAACCAGGCCTACTGAGCGGAGGTGTTCTAAGGCTGCCCCCTCGACACTCCAGCCCCCGCCCCCTCCCACACTCACTCTTGAAGAGAGCGCCTCACCTGGGGCTCCAGGCTGCTCTTTCCCATCACTTTGGCCTCCCATGTGACATTGGTGTGTGGTGTTGTCTGTATATGCTAACTCCGTTGCTCTTTCCAGCCCACTGCCAATAAACAACTATTTAAGGGGGGGGGGGATGTAATTTGTTTGTAGTGTAGAGCAGTTGAAGGAGTATTGCATAAATTAGACTTGTCAAACCATTAGCATCGAAGTATTGGGAACCGTAAGGTACTAGATGGTTCTCTGTAAGACAGCAACAACTTAAGTTTCCTGTAGCCATGTAGGGACATGAAAGTAAGGCTTAATTTCAGGGCAAGATGGGCCTATGACCTTTTTGATGTATAATAAACTTTGATTAATGCTTACACTGAACGTGCTACAATAATCATTAACTCCATAAGAATCTTAACTAAAATATAAATAATTGAATGAACATTTTAGTACAAATTTTACAAGTTTAAAGAAGGTTAGCCCCTTAATTATTAAAAAATTTGAATCTTTCTGTTGCTATCACTAAGTGACTTCTCTTTAGTACAAATTGGTTGATGGAATTTAATTACCATCTTCATAAGATCTCAGTAAAAAATGTGGAAAAGTTTAATCTGGTTTCTTACAAATATTCCTCTATCAGATTAATAAACTAGGCAGGAATAATAGTCCAGTGCCATTCTGGTAGCAGCCAACAATACAATTATTTTTCTTAAATTATGATTAGAAGCAAGTAATACTTGATTAAAAAGAATCAACATACAATAAATATTTTAATGGAAACTGACAAATCAAATGAACCAACTCAAAAAAAGAAAGTCTGCCCACCTCCAGATTTCAAAAGCAAAATTCTTTATAATAATCTCCGGGTCGCTATAGTTCTTAGGGAATTAAGATTACAAAAATGTTAATTAAACTCAAAGTCACCAGTATATTGGAAGACCCCAGATAACTTGAATATTCTGCAATTATCTTTGTTGAAACACAGAGTTGGTGTTTTGCAAAGAAATCATTTGTTCTGCCTTAGTGAAGCTAATTATTCTCAGCATGCAACCACTGTTTCAAATTGCAAAAGGCACATCAGCCTTTGCTGTATGTTGCAGGAATTAAAACCCAATCAAATGAGATAATGAAGTGCATACAAAGAATATGATTCCACTTTTGCAATGCAATAAAAGTAAAATCCATTTAAAGAAATGTTGCAAAAATCATAATTTAGAGAGGAAAAACATGCTGTAAAGCAAATGTTTACTATTAATTTTAATTACTTTGTTGCTCAGAGGTAAGCATTAGGTTTATTTATCGTGTGGCTTAGACTCTTCTTTTTAATGACTGAAGAATATGGTGGCTAACAGTCCAATATGAAGCAACATAATGCAGCAGATTTTTTTTATTTTTTTATTTTTTTTATTTATTTATGATAGTCACACACAAAGAGAGAGAGAGAGAGAGAGAGAGAGGCAGAGACACAGACAGAGGGAGAAGCAGGCTCCATGCACCGGGAGCCTGACATGGGATTCGATCCCGGGTCTCCAGGATCGCGCCCTGGGCCAAAGGCAGGCACCAAACCGCTGCGCCACCCAGGGATCCCCAATGCAGCAGATTTTTAACTTCATGGAATACTAAGGAAATAATCCATATTATGTCAGAAATAAACATACTTGTTGGAATTTTATGAGAAAATATTTATGAAAAGTAGACTAGCATTGGTGCTCCTCTGTACTTGTATGATCTGAAATAATGAAATAAAGTGTCCCTATTCGTTAAAAGCAAAAACAAAAACAAACCATCTGTACACATTACCCACTTAAAAATCTCTACTTACTGTCTTTATCTGTGGGACCTATTTTTTCTAAGAACACTAAACCATTAAAAGCCGCCATAATTGTATAATGAGCTTTTGAAATATGATTGGGTCTGGGTCTGTGCTCCATTTCACTACAGAGAAATCTCTTGTGGTTTAAGCCCATTGAGTTAATGTTTTTCATTGTTTATTTTGGTGTTTGTTTTCTTTCACACTAGCCATTGTCAGTCATGCTTCTTCACCCACCAACACTACCTTTCAATTCACATGGGGTGAAATTAAGATGGATTATGGGTTTTGTCCCTTGCTTGTTATGGGAGAAACCAGAGCAAGCTTTCCTTTCAGCTGCCAAGAAAGTGCAGTCATCTCAGCAGCCCAGAATGTGAGAACAGCAGGACTCAAACATCAGTAGTGGCAACAGAGAGAGCATGAAGTTTCTGCTCATTACACATTGTGGGGGCTGCCTGTCTGGAGCAGTTTACTCTGCAGAGTATCGGTTGAGGACAATACCCACTGGTATTTATATGCCAATAGAATACTCTGGCTATTAATATATTAAAATATTTTTTTCTTAATTTTGTGTTTTTCTCCATATTTCATTTCATTTTTGTTTATATAACACCAATCATGAATATTATGTTGCTCTAGAGTCAAGGAATACAGCAGTTTGACTAGCATGTACAGATCCAAGCTCTGTGTCATGCATACATGTAAACTCAGTGAGAGATGCATGATGCATAAGTCACTGTATTCTAGAGCTTTGACACAGCACTTGTTACATGGTAGGCACTCAATAAGCTTTGTCCCATTTTTGTTGTTGTTGTTGAATGAATGGGTGAATTTTCCTTAATTTGATTTGGGAGACATAGTGGAGACTGCATAAAAATTGTGATAAGTGGGTCTTCTAAATTTTTATATGACTACATATGGGTTGTGACTCAACAGGTTCTAGGAAGAGCCTAAATCTAGATACTTGGCTTTGCATGATTTTGATGAGACTGCTCTTAGGTTGGTATTATATCCCTACTTTGAATTTGGCCTCAAAATGGAAGAATTTCAGAATATTCAAAGAGCTGCAAAAAGTGGTTTCTATCACTTTTCATTTAGGTACCCATGTGTTTATAAAAATGTTCTGTCACAATCCAGCTCTCTTGCATTGAGGGCTCACAGCAATTCGGTAAGTGAAATATATTGTGGATTATGTAGTTGTACTTGCTGATACAGTTTTTAAGAACTGCTTTATTCATATCGCAGCTGAGCTGCTTATGTTTATCTCTTTTTAGTTGAGTAAAGTAAAATTGGGTGGTGAGCTATTGTTCAGCCCAGACTTGGAGGCTCTCAACCCATTATTCTAGTTAGAAAAGAAAATAATTAAAAAATATCTTGTATCATCTGGGACCCCTTGCAACATTCTCTGTGCCATCTATTAGCAAATAAAAGAAAAATATTTTTTTTGTAAATTATAAAAGTATGCAATTTCATATGCTGAGTCAGGTTAGCATCTGTATCTCAGGGGAAAAACTTTTGGAAGTAGAGGTCTGCCAGTAGCAATTAATTAGAAAGCTTTTTATACTGTTTTTAGTTACAGATGTGTACTAGCAGATTGAGAAAATTGGTAGTGACGTCTGTTGTCACCACAGGATAGTACAATGGATGGAGCTAATTTAGTGACATTTGCTTTTTTCCCCTAGAAGTGTCATATCTTCATCTTGCAGTGAGGTTGATTTTGATTGCCAAATGAATTCTGCATAAATATAGTTTTTTATTGCTTTATAATGCATGGTGTGAGATGTAAGCATATCTTAGTCTATAAAAATGAATGCATCTATACTTATGAATGCCAAGATGTGTTGAACTGCTGGTCTGTTTTCACCACCTACTTGGCAGAAGTATACAGAAAGGCCACTTTTGGGCAGCCCTGGTGGCTCAGTGGTTTAGCGCCGCTTTCAGCCCAGGGCCTGATCCTGGAGACCCGGGATTGAGTCCCACATTAGGCTCCCTGCATGGAGCCTGCTTCTCCCTCTGCCTGTGTCTCTGCTTCTCTCTCTCTCTGTGTCTCTCATGAATGAATAAATAAAATCTTTTTTAAAAAGGACACTTACTTAGCAAAGAAAGACGTATCGACTTAAAATATCAATATGAAACTAAAAAATTATTAATTTTTATAAAAAACATAACTACTATTTAGTAAATTAAATTTTATCTCAAAGGCAAACTTCAAGTTTTTAGTTTGTTAATGGTGCTCGTATGCCAAGATTCATTCATTCTTCACAAAAGTATTGTTCTTGAATTCATTCTGCATTTTCTATCCTAGAACACCTAGGCACAGCTGTTACTCTTCCCTTCTGATTACTAAAACAAACAAAACAGTTCTTTTTAAATTTTAGGCAAGTGAATTATTTATTTGAATGATTTCCCTCTTGTCACAAATACTTGTCATGCATCTGTTATGAGCCTTATACTACTATGAATAAATTCAAATTAGACATATGTTTGCGTTTATTACATTTTTTAGTGCAGATACTCTCTACCAAGTCATTGATTTTTAGAAAGCTGTCTCTCATTTGAACAATACAGTGTATAGGGAAATCATGGCATCCTACTACTTTTGCTCTTGTTACTAGCTACATGCAAAAGTTAAAACTCTGTTATTTTTTCTTTTGCCACATAATAGTATCTTCACTATCTATTTCATCTGATGTGAAAGGTTTCTTTTTTTTCTTTAAAGATTTTATTTATTAATGAGAGACACAGAAAGGGGTAGAGACATAGGCAGAAGGAGAAGCAGGCTCCCTGCAGAAAGCTCGATGCAGGACTCGATCCCAGGACCCCGGGATTATGACCTGAGCCAAAAGCAGACATTCAACTGCTTAGCCACCCAGGTGCCCCTCGATGTAAAAGTTTTAACTGATATTTAGCCTGTAAAGATAACAAACATCACTCAATTAAATATTAAGGTTTTAATAGTTGACTAGAAAATATGAAAGAAAAATAGAAAATAAAATAATGTGTCCCAATTAAACATGAGGGTTGAATTTACAAGTTTTCTCTGCTTCATCCATCCTCAAACCGTACAAAAACATCAACAGCAGAACTTGAAGTGTATAAATAAGACCAAATACAAAAGGAAAGGAGATAATACAAAACGAGTGGTGTCAAAAAAAAAATTGAGAGGAGTACCTGACTGGCTCAGTTGGTAGAACTTGTGACTCTTGATCTTGGGGTTCTGGGTTTGAGCCCCACGATGGGTATAGAGATTACTTTAAAAAGTTTAGAAAAAAGTGAAAAATTCAGTGAGAAGAAAACTTTAACTCAACTAAATGGAGGAAGCTCATACCTTATATATCAGAAACAAAGCAAAAAATGTTTATCAGGAAAGGGTAGGAGTATCTCATATTCTGAAAGTGAGATGAAGGAAGGCTGTCGTGTTGTGGAGCCCAGAGAGAGCCATTCTCATTGCAGTTGATGTGAATCATATCTGAGGGATTATGAAGTGAAATCTGAAACCTGGTATAAAAATCTGTGCAAATACAGAGCTAAAGTGGTAATGTGACATAGGAAAATACTATCTGTTCACTTCTTTTATCAAAGATGAAGTGTTTCTTTTTCTGCTATTTGGCCTTATGCATTTATTTATACATTATATATACATTTTAAATTCTGCTATTGATAATTTTGTAGGATTTGGGAATAAAGCAGAGAGATCTCTTCTCTTCAACATATTATGAAGTAATCATTCCCAGCCTGCCTCCAATTTGAATTTCTTTTTCTTATTTGATCAGAATTGAACCCTAACAGAGGTCTTCCAATGCCAACTTCATTGCTGTCAGCATTCTAGAGAACAGAATCCAGTTTTTACATTGACTGGTTATTAACACACTATTATTCATATATGTGCCCAATAATTTCACCTGATAATATGTAGACAGGATACCTAGGTAAGCAGAAAACAAAAAAATCCACAAGCCATTTGGGTGACAATTGCCTGATGTAGGCATGTAGGAATATATGTATTGCTATGTGCTCATTGAATCCACTCCATTTTCTTCATTCTGGTCATAATGGGAGACAAATTTCCCAGCTTCCCTTGCAGTTAGATTGTGGCTATATGGTATAATTTCACCTAATGGTAAGTTGAGAACAGTAATGTAAACATCTCATAGTACTTTAGAACTCTCTTGCCTTCCCCTTTTCTTCAGAGGCAATCATGTCAGCCACATATTGAGATACTCAAAAGATGAAGTAGTCTAAGATCCTGGAAAATAGAAACATTGAATCACTAAACTTGAACATAGGTTAGTAGAAATGATCTAATCTGATGAATAGAGAGGGAAAAAAGTAAAATGAGCAAAAACTTAAAGATCTGTGAATGAAATCAAGCATGCCAACAAATAAGTCATTGAAGTTCCAGAAGGAAAATGAGAAGGGAGCAGAAAAATATATTGAAGAAACAGTGTGCAGAAACTTCCCAAATTTGCTGAGAGACATTAAACACTTAAGAAATTAACAAACCCTGAGTAGAATAGATGACCCACATCAAATATAATAAGAAAATATTATAAAGCATCAGAGAAAAGAGATTCCTCAAATACAAAGGAACCACAACAAGGTCATTAGCTGACTTTTCATTAGGCACAGTGGCTTCCAGAAGACATTGCAATGCCATCTTCAAAGAGTTGAAAGAAAACAGTGTAAACCAAGAAATCTTTATCCGACCAAACCACCCTTCAAAAATGAAGATGTTGACAGATAAAGTCTGAGGATTGCTTAACAGACCTGCCTTATAGGAAAACTAATGGAAGTTCATCAGTCTGAAGGGAAATGAAACCAGACAATAACTCCAATCACATAAGAAATGAAGAGTGTCAGAAATGTTAAACATATGATTAAATATAAGTCTATAAATGTATTTATTCATATTTTCTTCTGCTTTCTAAAATATATAAAATTTTATACAGGACTTACAACACTGTTTTGTTGGGTTTGTAATATATATAGATCATATAGAAGGAGGAGAAAAAGATATATTCAAAAAGATTTTATATTTTATGGGAATAATATTCTGAAGTAAGTGTTGAAAAGCTGAAATATACAGTCTTAGAGTAACCACTAAATTAAAATTTTATTTTAAAAATTCCAGAGGGGATTGCCTGGATGGCTTAGTTTGTTAAGCTTCTGCCTTCAGCTCAGGTCATGGTCCCAGGGTCCTGGGATCATCCTGAGTCCAGCTCCCTGCCCAACCAGGAAATCTACTTGTACTCTCTTCCTCGGTTGCTCCCCATCACTCCGCTTCTGCATGCATACATGCATGCTCTCTCTCAAATAAATAAAAATTTAAAAAATTTTAAAATAAAAAATCCTGAGGAATTCAATAGTATCCTGCAAAAATACAAAAGAAGGCATAAAGGAGTAACAGAGGAACAAAGAAAGATAAGATATATGTAAATATTTATAACAGTACTATTTTTAATAGCCAAAAGGTGGAAATAACTCAAATATCCATCGATTGATTAAAGGCTAAAGAAAATGTAGTATATTCACACAAAGTATATTATTTGACCATGAAATACAATAAGATTATGATTCATGATATACCATGAATGAACCTTGAAAACTTACACTAAGTGAAAGAAACCATTCATAAAGGCCACATATTTTGATTACATGTATGTGAAATATCCTTGAATAGATCAACTCATTATTAAGTTAGTGGTTGTCAGAGTCTGGGGGAAGGGAAGAATGAGAGTAACTGACAATGGGCTGAGGATTTCTTTTTGGCTTAATGACAAGGTTTTAAAACTACATGGTGATGATAACTGTAAAACTGCATGGATAAACCTGTGCATTTTATACTTTAAATGGGCACCTTATGTGGCATATAAATTATGCCTCAAAGCTGTTACTAAAAAAAAAGATATAAAACAGAGAATAGCAAAATGGCAATGTAAATATAACAATTTGAGTAATTACATCAGATGTGAATAAACTAAAAACTTCAATCCAAAGGCAAACAGTTATTGGACTAGATTAAAAACAAATTCAGCTTATGTACTGTCTAGAAGGGATATAGTCCCAATTTCAATATAAAAATTGATTGCAAGTTAAAGGATGGAAAAATATATGCTACGCAAACAACAGTAAGTGAGCTAAAGTAGTTTTATTATCAAAATAATAGACTGCACACCAAGAAAAATTGGTGGAAACAGTGAAGGATATGTCTTAATGATAGAAGGGTCAATTCATGAGGAAAATATAACAATCAGTGTATATCTATATGCACACTTAACAACAGAGCTCCCAAATATATGACATAAAATCTGACCAAACTAAAAGGAAAAATAAATTCAACAGTAGTACCTGGAGAAAACAATAATCCACTCTCAAAAATTGATAAAACAACTACACAGCAAGACAACCAGGATATAGAAATTTAAACAACACTATCAATCAACTTGTACTTTATAGGAAACTCCAGTGTCTGAAGGAGTTTCTTCTTAAGTGCTGGTGAAACATTCTTCAATATAAACCATAAGCTGGATCATAAGACAAAGCCGAACAAAGGTAAAACAAAACTAAACCAAACCTAGAAATTGTGCAAAATAGGTCTTCTTACTACAAATAAATTAAACTTCTACATCATAAATAGATCTGGAAAACCTTCAAATATTTAGAAATTACATAATGTGTTTGAAAATAACTCCTAAATCAAGGAGTAAATCATAAGGGAAATTAAGGATATATTTGAACTGAATGCAAATAAAACACAACATATCAAAATGTATGTAATGTAGATAAGCAATACTAGGAGGAAATTTTTGTCTTTAAGTCTTATATCAAAAAATATGAAAGGCCTCAGTAATTTAAGGAAATATTCTGTGTAAGTACCCAAGTAACCTAAGTTTCTACCTTAAGAAATGAGAAAAAAAAGAGCCTTTAGGTTTAGCCAAACCTAAAGCAAGAAGAAAAAAAGGAAATTATAAAATTAGAATGTAAATCAAGGAATTAAACACAAAATCAATAAAGAAAATTAAAAAGACAAAAACCAAGTATGTTCTATGTGAAGTTAAAATTGTAAAGACCTTTAGCTAGACCAAGTAAAGAGAAAACAGACATGAATTCCCAGTCAGGAACGAAGGAGGTAAAATCACTACTAGCCCTAGATAAATTGAAAGGATTTTTAATTATAATTACTATTTTTTAAAGATTTTATTTATTTATTCATGAGAGACACAGAGAAAGGCAGAGACACAGGCAGAGAGAGAAGCAGGCTCCATGCAGGGAACCTGATGTGGGACTTGGATCCAGGATCCAAGTGACTCCAGGATCACGCCTTGGGCTGAAGGCAGGCGCTCAACCACTGAACCACCCAGGCATCACAATTTAAAGAGTTTTAATTGAATATTATGAACAAACTTTGCCAATGATTTTAACAACTTGGATAATATGGATAAATTCCTAGAACACAAGGTACCAAAACTTAGGGAAGAAGAAACTGAAAACCCAGGGAGATCTATAACAAGTGAAAGAAATTGAAACAGTAATGAAATATTTCTTCACAAAGGACATGTCCAGGCCCAGCTGGTGTCAATAGTGAATATTAAGTATTTAAAGGAGAAGTCATACAATCCTTCACAAACTTTGAAAATAGAAGAAAGAACACATCCCAACGTATTCTCTGAGGTCTATATTACCCTGATACCAAAGCCAGCTAGTATCACAAGTAACAGCAACAACAGAAAATAAACTCAAGATCAATGCTCCTTATGAGTAGCTGAAGAAACCTAAACTGACTTTGAAAATCAAATTCAGTAACATAAAGGATATATATCATGACCAAGTGTGATTTATTTGAAGAATGCAAGGTTGATTTAACGTCAGGAAATCGATTAATATACTATATTGATCATTTAAAGGATATAAAACAGCTAAAGCATGCAGGAAAATCATTCAGGAAAATCCAACACCCACTCATGATAAAAACTTTCAACAATCTAAGAATTAATGTAAATTTCCCAATCTAGGCATGGAAATGGCATCTATGAAAAAAGTCTACAGCTCACATCATACTTCATAGTGAAAGACTGCATATTTTCTTTCTAAGATCAGTCCCAAAGCCAGATGCCAGCTCTTTCCATTTGCATTTAACATTGTGCTGAAAGTCTTAACTCAGATAATAGGCAAAATAATAATTATAATAGCATTGTAATAACAGGTAAGGCTTTCAGATTGAAAAGGCAGGAATAAAAATGTCTATGCAGATAATTTATATATTGAAAATTTGAAATTTAGAAAATATTTATTAGAAGAGATGAGTTAAGATTGTAGGGTATAAAATCAATACATAAAAATCAACTTGACTTCTATATCTAAGCAATTAGAAATCTGAAATGAAATTCAGAAAATGATTGTTCACAAATACATCAGAAACAATAAAACTGAGGTCTAAATTTAGCAAAATATGTGCAGTCTGTGCACTGAAAAGTATAAAATATTCTTGACAATAAGTTATGAAGATCTAAGAAGAGGTATTTTATGTTCATCAATTGGAAGATAGTATCATTAATATGACAGTTCATCTCAAATTAATCTATAGATTCATCGCAATGTCTTTCTAAATCTCAGCAGGCAGTTTGCAGAAATTGAGGAGTTGATCCTGAAAAAGGGATGATATGCAAAGGACAGTGAATAGGCAAAATGTTTTAAGAAAAAAAATTGACAGTCCTAACATTATTAAATTTCAAAACTTAATATAAGCTACAATAATCGAGGTAATGTGGTATGAACACAAAGAGCCTGTCAGTGGAGCCAAAATATTTTATTTATTTATTCATGAGAGACAGAGAGAGAGAGAGAGAGAGAGATTGGCAGAGACACAGGCAGAGGGAGAAGCAGCCTCCATCCAGGGAGCCTGACGTGGGACTCGATCCTGGGTCTCCAGGATCACACCCTGGGCTGGAGGCCACACTAAATCGCTAAGCCACTGGGGCTGCCCAAGCCTTTTCATTTATGGTCAAATTAGTTTTGGTAAAAAGTGTTGACACAATTCAATAAGAAAAATAATCCTTTAAATGGTGGTGGAACAATTGGATATCAGTGTGCAAAATACTAAATTTAGAACCTTCATAACTGTACAAAAATTAACTGAAACAGATCAGGGACTTAAACCTTTCTGGTCTCCTCTCCTCTGGTGGCATGCAAAGACACACTGTGGGAGACACTTGGATGGCTCAGAGGTTGAACGTGCCTTTCGCTCAGGGAGTGATCCCAGAGTCATGGGATCGAGTCCCACATTGGGTTTCCTGCATGGAGCCTGCTTCTCCCTCTGCCTATGTCTCTGCCTCTCTCTCTCTCTCTCTCTCTCTCTCTCAGTGTCTTTCATAAATAAATAAAAAGACACACTGTGGAATTTTATGATACTGTTGTCTCTTTCACCATCACATCTTGGATGTTTTTGTTTTTTAGTGTGTCCTCTGTATGTCCCCTTGGAGGACCGTAATCCATTCTTGGGTCTTCCTTGTCCTTATAAGATGTCTTCATTCCAACATATCCCCTCCTTCCCCATCTGTCTGGATCACAGTTTCCATCCGTGCTCGTCCAGGCTTCTGGGAACCACCAGCTTGCACTGCCCTTTTAGTTCTTGGCAGGGCATTAAATTCTATCTCCTTGGAGTGTTCCCTAAGCTAATAAACTCCCTCTTATCTTGTCTTATGTTCTGCCCTCTACTCAGACACTCTCAAAGTCTAGCCCCTTGAATTTTCTTCTGGCTCTTACCAGCACATCCTAGCTAATTCTTTGCAGCTCCTTTTATGATTTAAACAGGCACAGTCTATCCTATGCTGACTTAATGCAGCAAATTAACCCTAGTTAGTTGTCTACCTCCAGACTAGGAGAGAGGGTAGAGCAAGGAACACAAAGTCTTCCAGAGAAGCAGTGTGTGTGTGTGTGTGTGTGTGTGTGTGTGTGTGTGTGTGTAGGGGTGGGTGGTGATGCTAGCTCTAATAGGGAGGAGCCAGCTGGGAAGGCTCTGGGAACTCAGAGGAGTCTGGACACAAAGACTTTGAGACATCCACCTGGAAAGACTTGTCCCGCCTGTCAGGTTCCAGGTATTCCCAAGCAGAATCCTGATCTCAGCATAACAAAGTTTGCCTGGCTTTATCAATCGATCATCTTGCAGTTGTCAGCTCTTAACTTTAATTTTCAGTTTGATCTTCTGCTGTTTTCTACCCTATCGCAGCAGGAGACAGAGGTCTCTTTTGAAGGACTCTTGACCTTCATTTTTAGTTTTCAATAGTTTGTTAAAGGCCTGTATCTTTTAATTGTCTGAGGTATCAACACAACTAGTCATAACTTGTCAATTCTCTTGCCTTTATATATGTTGTTCCTCTGTGTTTTTCAAATGCCTGAATGACTGCACTGACTCAGGTGTTCATTAAGTCACTCACTGGTGAAATATTTTAGAAATTTCGATACTACACTGTGTCCAGGTCTGTTGGTGCTTACACATGGCCTAGGATGGGATCCGGAGAAGGTTGTGAACCAAAATATTACACATTTTCACCTGATACTCAAAACAAGGGGTCTCAGTATTTGTTGCATATCCATATTGTTACCAAACAAGCTTAGTTTTGAGTAAAATGGAGAAATGGTGGGATTAATTTTCTTTCTGTAAAACTATTTGAAATTTAGAATCTGCCCTGCCCTCATCACACATACCTACAAGCCAGCAAACGAATCAACCAACCAACCGACCAACCAGTGAAACAAAAGAAGTTAGAAAGAAAAAGAATTGGAAAGAAAATAAAAGGTGAATGTCAGCGTCAGAACTGGAAAAGAAAGTAAAATCTGTGACTCCTTATTACAAAGATAAAAAGTAAAATGTTTTATTGCTTAATACTTTGGTGGGTGTGGCAAGGAGGGAATTGACAGAAGCCCAAATTAAATTTTGTCTACCACAAATCTTGGTCAAGTATGACACCTAGAGGCCAGACAAACAATTCCTTTGGGTGATGATTTTTTTTTTTTTAAGTATGGCAAAATGTGTTTATATAGAAAAAATTAAAGTTTTCATTTCAAAATGGACATTCTTAGGTACTTCACTGTGTCAGTGAGTGATTTTTTTGTGTATATTCCTTCATTTATGTGTGTAGATATGTACACATCCTCACTATCTGGAATTTAGAAATGACAACAGAAGTAATAAAGACTCACGAAAGGACACCACTTGAGGGGTGAGAGGTTCAGAAGTGTCTCATTTCTAAATATTAAAAAAATATGCTTTGCATTTTTCACCCATTGGTTTGGAAAACTTTCGTAGCCCTGGCTCATTAATACTTGAACAGTTCTTCATGAAAAATGATGAACGATTTCCTTTGTGGCAGGTTGTACAGATGGTCAATTTAATCTGCATCCCTGAGACTTCTCATGACTAAATTTTGACATCATGTCATTAAACATTTGTGTATTATTTATATCATATTCTAGAAAACAAAGATGGCTATGTCTTGCCGTCCATCAGTTTTATTGATAGGATTTATCCAACTGGACACGGTAGCTTTCACAAAGGAACATGTATCTGAATATATATTTCACATCTGTCTCCTCAGAGACCCATATATTTTTGTCCTCAAGTGCAATAATGTCATTGTTATGGAACAGATATGTGGCAGTTGTGGGGACAAATGCTTATACGACTCAGTTTCTGCATCCTTGTCCAGAGATGTCTTTACTACTAACTGATAGGGCACGTGTGTGTATGTAACCCTTAAGCCTTGTGTAATTTGAAATTAAAGGAGGAAACAAATTGTTGGCTATTTTCAAACACTGCTCCAGAATATTCATCCTAGTTGTGTATTTTAGATGGCAGCACTTTTTTTTTTTTACTTAGAAGTGCTTCCTGGCTTTTATGTACAATGCTTGAAGTTGTAGCTATAACATTTAAACTCTTGACCAGATGAGTAATTATTCTATGATCATGGATAAATATAAACATCAGACTCTTAAATTTTCTTTTGACAGTAAGCCATTAACTATAGCATATGATGGCTTCTTGAAGGACTAATTACCCTGCACATTAAATCATACTAACTTGACTCTTTAGATTGTCTGTCTTCTGTTATATAATGAGTTTCTACTTGGTGAATTGGTTTGGGACTCCCTAAGAATGCTGAAAGTAGGCTGTTGTGAACACAGTACTTCCAATTGAAATCTTCCCTGTGCTGGAGTTAGAGGATTTCAGGGTAAACCTGAAAGGCCCTAACAGTAGCTGAGAAATAAACATAATCAGAATAGGAAAGCACTGCCATTGTAGAGTGATGCTGTGGAGTTTCCCCTAAGAGGACAGAACCAAGGAAGCCATAGCAGGTTCTGTTTTCTTCTTGGGTGTAACTGTTGAAACAAGTGCTCCTCTGGGGAACCATACATTTGTTAGGATCAGACTTCCTTTGTATCCCTTATCAACCTATAATCTTTTGATTGTTGCTTGCACGCGCGTGTGTATGTGTGTGTTTTAAACCAGTGAAGGAATAGTAATCCACACTAGTTTATCTCTCCTAATCACAGACTGGCAGAGCTAGGACTCTCTGAGCTTTTAATTCCCTCTTAGAGGCCTAACAGAGTGGAAAGTAAACAAAGACCGAATCTGCAACCTTAAACATTGCTAATTTCCTCTGATGTCAGAATACTTAAACAGGCAGGACCTGGGAATTATTTGATCAAACCTGCTTTTAATCTAATGCATGCAGAAGGGCTGTGTCTGGAATGATCTGCAAAACGGCAGGCGTCCCAAGAGAGCTTTATGGAAGGTTTCCTCTTTCAGAAACGGTAGTTTCCTCATTTTAAACTCTTGAGTTGGCTGTGTTGTTGGAGTAAAGTCATAAAGAGTAGTTTTCCTGCTTTTTAAATTTTATTTGGCCAAGTATTGCTGACCGGATGTGGATAGTTTTCTTTGGCTTTCTGTTTGCTGACTTTTTAATTGGCTAAATGCCTTATTATTTTAGCTTTACTAGAAAATGAATTAATAAAAGGTTATTATTGACGGAAAGAGAGAAGGCGAGAAAGGGCAAAGCGTTATCTGATTTCATACACATTCCTTTATTGTGTGTGGTTTAAGAAAGTAAAAACACAAAGAACAAAAGACCCCAAAACATCAGGTTACTTAGATTATGAAAGGCATTTTTCTATAGTAAGAGTTCAGAGAAATTAATGTCCAGGATTTTTTAGGTAAAGAAAGTACTAATTGGGAGATACCCAAATAGTGGAAACCCGATTCTCCCCTTAGTTTTACTCACAGCTGTGTGGGTACTTGAGGGTAGCATATTTGGGGACAGAAGTAGGTAAGGGGTCAGCCCTTTCATTTCATGCAGATCTGAAACAAAATTTCAGGATTGGTTTTTGTGAAATTTTATCCACATAACTGGAGTAGCATTGTGAAACGCTTAATAAATACTATTTCAATTTCAAAGACCCTAAAAAGACAGTGCCCTTTGAATTGTCCCAATGGGTCAATACCGTTCATATTGCTATTGAGAACAGATCAAGTTAAAAAAAAAAAAGAAAAGAAGAAGAAGAAACAACAACAATGACAAAAGTGTCCAAATGCATTTCAACAGCAAGTGGACAACTCTGCTCTTTTACTATGTTCTTCACATCTGATCATAAATCCTTGCTCCCCACGTAAAGTAATTCAGAAGCCGCCGCTTACAGATAAATCACAAACACCGATGCTTTGTGTAAATGCACACTAAGAATAGCGTGCCCGCAGATCCGGCGTTTGGCTCCTCGGATGACGGTGAATTTCGATGCCTGTCATTTGTCACGCTGGAGCCCGTCGGGCGAGCGCTCTTTTTATTGGCGCATCCTTCCAAACCTGTTTCGCCGCACCATGTGCAAGGGAGTTCTCGGGCGGGCGCGCTGGTCTGGCTGCCCGCTCTCGCCTCGGCTCCTTGCTCTCGCCCTGCCTGGCGCGCTCGCCTCCTCCCGCCTGCAGCCCCCCTCGCTCCTTCGCGGCCCCCCTCCCCTCCCTCCCCTCCCTCCCCTCCCCCTGCAGCCGGCGGCGGGGTGCGCTGCCTCCCAGCCCGGCTCCGTCAGCGGCGCCCCCCGCGGACCGCGCCTCCCTCGCGCTAGGACCCGCCACTCCGCGCGGAATGGCAGCCGCAGCAGCATCCCCGCCAGCGGCGGTGGCGGCCGCAGCCCCGGCCACCGCGGACGCTATTGTTCCCTGGTGTTAAACGCGCTTTCCCTCCTTTGCACCCGAAACGAACAATAGCAGGGAAGAGCTTTGCTTTGCGAACTGCTTGGGAGGACGGGGCGAGGGCGGAGGGGAATTGCCTGCGGGCGGCGTTGGGGATCCGGCCCCCGAGCGGCGGCGGGCGGCATGGGGCTGCAAGCGAGGCGCTCGGCGTCCCAGAGCCCCGGCGCCCCGGGCCCGCGCCGGGGTGTCCTGCAGCTGCTGCCGCTGCTCCTGCTGCTGCTGCTGCTGCTGCTGCTGCTGCGCCCCGGAGCCTGCGGGGCTGCGGCTCCCGGCGGGGCTGAGGCACCCACCCTCTACCTCTGGAAGACTGGTAAGTGGGACGGAGTTCTCCCCTCTTTCATCTTCCCGCCTGGGGCCCCATTCCGAAACTGCCCGGCTGCAGGAGCCCCCCACCCCACCCCACCCACCGCCCCGAGCTGCTTGATAGCCCGGGTGTGCTGGGATCCTAAGGTAAAAAGTATGATTACTAGGAAGCAAATTAGGTCACGTCCGATGCTGTTAGGAAAGAAAAACCTAACAACTAAGAGGCATTAGTGAGTCACTGGAATGATATTTCTCTCGCAGCCCTGGAGTTAATGAGGACGCCCAGCACTGCACTTTCATAATGAAGTGCATTTTTTTTTTTTTTTGACCTCTGGATTTTCCTTCTACTAGGAGTTTCTTAAATATATTTCCAGGAAAGAGCAAGCAAACAGCTTAGAGCCGGTTTTTGCACCCCCCGCCCCCCGCCCCGTCTTCAGGCAATTTGCGCAATGCCATGATATGTTGTGGGTATAGAGTTGAATTTGTTAAGTGTAGCTCTGTGATATGTGGGACACGTGGAAGCCAGCCAAGTGAGGGGAGTTCTAACAGTTAAAGGCAAATGGGGCTCCAGTGAGCTCGCCCCAGAGGGTGTTAAAGACCAGTTCTTAATTAGTGAATTGTGCCATTTTTAAAGGGTACGATTGTGAGGATGTTGAGGTTTAAACTTTTCCTGCCACGGGGATTCTTCCGCTTTGTTTTCAACCAACTAACAAAAGCAGCAACTAATTGTGCCTCAGAACCTTCAGGCAAAGTGCTGACTAGAGGTCCTGGTGGGATAGTGACAGGCAGGAAAACAATACCAAGTGAGAAATTACTCCCCTTCCTCTAGTGGCTTTTTTTCCTCCTCTGCTAAAGGACACTGAGAATTCTTCAGCAGACCTGAAACTTGGCATGCTTACAGGAATGAAGTAGGAAACGTTATTCCTTCGCTTAGGGGTAGGGGCAAATGAAGAGTTTCTTGGCAATGCCTAAACATGGAGAGAAGGCTGCAGTAGAAAGGAGGGAAAAGATGTATTGGGCAGGGATTGCAAACAAGTTACAGAGTGGGTCTCTTTCCCGATTTCAACTGTCTGTAACCCCCTGCTGCAGAGACAGATCAGTCTGCTCTACAATTATACCGATATCCTGAAATTTTTAAAGAAGTTGCATCTCTCCAGCAACTTAGTGAGCAGATTGAACAGATATTTATTACAAGCCAAAGTACCTAAATTGCCTTTGAATGTTGCAAGAAATAACACACACACACTTTTAGAAGAGTCATTTGGATGTTAGCATGAGCCAGCACTTGGAGTTTAAATATTAGTTGATTGGTAAGTACAGATGAAATCATATTAATATATTTCATTTTAAAACAAAGAGTTGAAGAGCTTCTCTAATTTAGCTAAACCCATGGTTTTACCTTTCAAAAACTCGGTCGTAACAACAAACAATGATCAAACTATAACTTACCATTAAATGGTATTATTTGGATGCTTGGTAAGAGCTTCTCAAGTAAGTAAGTGTTGGACAAAATAGCACTTGCCTGGCTTGAAATTTGTGATATTAAAGTAGGAAAAGCCAGGCAGTAATCTTCAGATCGAAGAAGAGTCTAGGCGATGTTCACTGTGTAGCATCTGAGGTGCCAATATATGTCAACATAAATGTCATGGTGGGAACACAAGCCAATAAACCATTTAAAATAGTGGAAAACTCTCAGGAGCAAGGATATGGAGACCTTGGTTCCAGTGCCAGTTCCAGCCCTTGCTAGCTGTAGGAACGTTGGCAGTTCACTTAACTTCTGACCCCTTGTTTTCTCAGCTGCATATAAATGTGATGATCCCTTCTTCTGACTACTCATTGCGTTATGAAGATTGAATGAGTGAGTTATTAGAAAGTAATATGTAAATTTCAAAGTTATGTGCATGTGCAAATAAAAGCATGATGAGGAGGATGATGACATCTCTTTTATGGTGGTCCTTGATTTGATGGAAAAAAAATGAGTTAAGCTAGAGAGGACAGTAATGACCTCTTTATTTTTTTTTTCCCCAGGGGGAAAGGAGGCTTTACTATTTCTATAAAGAAATTGAGAATTGTTATCAGAAGAACTAGGGGATATTTAAAGGAGAGGGATACACTGGGAATGAAAGTGTAGAGATGAAAGAATGCTAAGTGTATATCACGTGATGAAAAATAAAGTGTCAGGAAGAGAATTGAGAGAGAAAATGAGGTGAGACCATGTGGGATGTCTATTCCGGTGGAATACACTTGGTCTTGGTACAGGAGACTGTAGGGAGTCACGTTATTGGTCACATCATTGAATTACAGAGATGTAGGGAAAGGTATACTGACTGGATAAGGAACTAGGACAGGAACTTTAACACTGTGTTTGTCACTAACAAGCTGCAGAGCATTAGCAAAGTCATTTAATGACTTTGGTTCTTGGTTTCTGAGTTTGTAATATTCATTGATTAGAAAAGATGATATCTAAGGGCCTTTTCAGCCTTAACATATTTCATACATACACCATAAATGCACATATATATGTACGCATAGTTTATTAACATGTGTATATACATACTGTATGTATATGTGTGTGTGTGTGTGTATATATATATCTAAGGTCTATAATACATAGGTCATATATAATGTATATAATATAAAAGTTTAAGGTATGTATTGTATGAAATTTTTACTAAGCCAGCTCCCAACAAAGAATTATGGAGAGCTCACTGTGTGAGTTACATGGCCTCAGTGAGGTAGAGGCTGACTAAGATATTATCATCCCTTCCTTTAGGAAATTCACCATTGAACAATACTGTAAATACACAACAGTTAAAACATGGTGTATCATACGCATGAACAAAACACTATGAGAGCCGGGGTGTTGTGTAGCTGATAAAGGGGGTTGTGGAGAATTTTAAAGAGCAGTTCATCTTGATTGGGATTTTGAATGGGGGGGGCTGAACTTTTTACTCTGAGAGGAGTGGAAGTTCATTTCCAGCAGAGGGAAGAGAGAATATAAAGATGAAAAGCATGACAATATTTTTAGGTCTTGAAAGTACTCCAACTCAAGTCTAGGATGTTTGGTGGGAATGAATGTAATGCCAATTTGATGAATTGGGGCAAGATTGTAAGGAACCCTTCAAACTCTGGTAAAGATGTTGGAGTTAAACCTCTAAGCAAGTGAAAATTATTGTCATCTTTGTGCAGAGAATTGACCCTATTCTTTGCCCAGAATGGTGAGAGAGAAGTGAAGAGGCTGGGAGGGTAGTAAGGATGGGGATTGAGAGGCAAAGGGGAGCAAAACTAGAACGGTAGGAAGTGCGGAGTAAGGAGAGGAGAGCTGGGTGGGGGGGTCGCACTGTAGTAGTGTTAACTCAGCTTTAGCATGTAGGGAACTCTGTGCCAAGGAGGGGAGGAACTCATCCCATCAAGATCTCCATTATATCTATAGCCAATTACTTGAGACTGAGAATGTCAAAGAAGGAAGAACAGATTGCCTGGATTTAGAGAAGAAGAATATCAATTTAATCTAGTTAAACTGAACTTGAGATAGTAATCCACTCAGATGGATAAATCTAACAGGAAAACTAGTGATTGGATGTATAGTTTAGAAGAAAGAGGCTGAAGGTGTAAATTGAGAACTCAATACATGTATGATATTTCAGAGCACGATAGTTGGAGGGATCATTAAAAGAAGAGAAATACGGAAAAGAGGAACCAGGATACTTCACAGAGAATATTGAGATTTAAAGAAGGCCACTGTTGGGGAGAGACCAGTGGAAGAGTCAGAGAAAGGTGGTCAGAATGGGTCTGGGAAAAATGGCAGTACATGCTAAATTAAAGATGTTTTATGAGGGGGATGGCGGCAAAAGGTGTAAAACATTTCTGGAAGACTAGAAAGGAGGAGTTATGAAATATTTCAGAAATGATCAAGTAAAAGGTGGAATTGGTAAGATACTTAAGTGTTTTGGGAAAGGATGTTTTAACTGGAGTAGTAAAGACAAACTTATTTGAATAATAAGATAATGGAAAAGGTATAATGATAAAATCAAATAACCAAGGGGTATTTAAATTATAACAGTGCCATTTTTTGATAGTGAAAACCCCAGAATATAAGATATTAAAAATATTTATTGAAATATAAAAGTTAAATGTTTTAGCAGTTTTGTGTGTCATTTATTTGAAAGATAGCTTGCCTTTGTGTGAATAATTGAAAAGCATATTTCATACACACAGGTAAAGTACTTTATTATTGGAAGATAAATAATTTCTGATTAGTGTTAGTTTTTCCTTAATATTCTAGGATATGGAATTTTTTCATAATAAGTATGTCTAGTAATATTTACCTGGCAATTCTAAACTAAGAGTATCAATATATTGAGTAAAATGTGGCTGACTTAACATGAGTAGGACAGAAAATAGTGAATACCTCCAACCTTTATCAATTCTGTCAGATATATTTTCCCAAAGGTCCTAATGAAGTAATTGAATTTATTTTATTTTAAAAAATTGATGTATAGTTGACATGCAATGTGACATTAGTTTCAGGTGTACAATATAGTGATTTGACACATTCATACATTAGGCTATGCTCACCAGAAGTGTAGCTACCATCTGTACCATACAACACCATTATGACACCATTATATTTCTTTAAAGATTTTATTTATTCATTTGAGAGAGAGAAAGAAAGAGAGAGTGCAAGTGTGTGTGTGAGTGCATAAGTGGAGGGAGAAGGGAGCCTGACATTGGGCTCGATTCCAGGACCCTGAAATCATGCTAGGCCAAAGGCAGATGCTTAACTGAGCCACCCAGCTACCCCACCATTATGATACCATTGACTATTTCCTATGCTGTACCTTGTATTCCTGTGATTTATTCATTCCAGAATTAGAAGCCTGTATCTCCCACTCTCCTTCACCATTTTGTCCATCCATTTACCTCCTCCCCTCTAGGAACCATCACTTTGTTCTCTGTATTTATGGATCTGTTTCTGCTTACCATTTTTATTTGTTCATTTATTTTGTTTTTTAGATTTCACATATAAGTGAAACCATATGGCATTTGTCTTTCTCTGCCTGACTTATTTCACTTAGCATATTACCCTCTAGGTCCATCTCTTTTTTGACGAATGGCAAGATCTTATCCTTTTTTGATGGCTCAGTAATATTCCATTGCATATGTATGTATACACACACACACACACACCCCTTCTTCATTCATAGATACTTGGGTTGCTTCCACATTTTGGCTCTTGTAAATAATGCTGCAATAAATATAGGGATGTATATATCTTTCTGATTTAGTTTTTTTCATTTTCTTTGGGTAAATACCCAGTAGTGGAATTTCTGGACCATATGGTAGTTCTATTTTTAATTTTTTAAAGAATTTCCATACTGGTTTTCACAGTGGCTATACCAATTTACATTTTTGCCAACAATGTATGAGGGTTCCTTTTTCTCCACATTCTTGCCAATACTCATTATTTCTTGTCTTTTTTATTCTAGTCATTCTGTCAGGTATAAAGTGATATCTCATTGTAGTTTGGGTTTGCATTTCCTTGATGATTAGTGATTTTGAGCATCTTTTCATGTGTTTGTCATCCTAGTGTGTCTTCTTCAGAAAAAAATGTTTATTCGGGTCCTCCTTCCCATTTTAATCAATTATTTGTGATTTTTTTTTTGGTGTTGAGTTATGTAAGTTCTTTATATATTTTTGGATATTAATGTTTTATCAGATATATCAGTTGCAAACATCTTCTCCCCTTCAAGGTTGGCTTTTCTTTTTGCTGATGATTTCCTTCATTGTGCAAAAGATTTTAATTTTGGTATAGTCCCAAATTGAGTTAATTTTTATAACAATGAAATCAGACTGAAATCCAATAAAAAGGTGCACACTAGCTATTACTCAGAATTCAGGTAGTTAGGATATTTACAGGTGTGTGTTTTGTTCTCAAGGAAATTACTTCTCACATTAAACTTTTGAACTAAGTTCATCCAATGCAAGACAATACTTTTAACAATAATCACTGTGTCCTTTATGTAGTTGTGTATAAAATAATACCTTACTTCTTCAATATAAAATAAAAATAAGTATTATCCTTTTAACTTCTTTCATGTACTTGTCCTAATATACAATATTCTATAATGCATATAGAAGAATATTAATCCTAATCCTGTTATTAATTAAATAAGAAAGGAGAGAGGGATGCCATTCCAGGTAGTAGTAACATGACAGTGGCATTATCCTAATAAGTGTTTTGCACTTCAGTTGTGCTTAATTTGGAATGTGACACAGTTTGCTCATTAAATGGAAGATAGGGATAGAGCAGAGTGGATGGAGTGTAAGCATCAAAGTCGAGTAGTCCACAGTAACATGGATTACAATAATATATTTTATCAAAATATTATCAAATTATTTCAACTCCTTGAATCTTTTTCTTTCATTTCTAATATGGATAAATAATATTTGTTATATAGAGGTTTTCTGAGGTTTAATTAAATATTGTAGTGCATATAATGTACTAGTGGAGTGTTTGATATATGTTAGAACTTCAATGAATGGCAGTTTTTATTATTATTATTATTCTGTTATACAACACAGTGCCTACTTAATTTTATGACCTGGAACAAGTCCAGTAATGTGCACTAGCTTTCTTGAAAGCATTTTTTTTGTAAATACATTACAAATTACAAACTGATAGAGATGTATGATAACAAAATTATGAGTGCCAACAATTTATAAGGGAAGCAGCACTGGAGAATGGAAAGAACACAGACTTTGGGATCAGAAACCATTGTTTAAATATACCTCTACCTGACTGATCAAGTTACTTATACCCTGATTTTGTTTTCTCACCTTAGAATGATGACAGAAGTTCTGAAGTGAGAGACCATTTGCAAAGTTGTAACCGGTAGTAAATGGAAAGTGTCCTAAGTATAGTAGATATTCAGAAAATGTTCCCTTCCCATTCTTTATCTTTTTCTCTCCTAAAAATGACATAACAGAAATTTTACAGATTCAACACATTTATCTCTCCTCTAACCAACGGGCACCATGAAAAACAAGTTTAGGATGAAAAGTTATTTTATTACAGACTTGTCTTTTTTATGAGTTTGTTACTTAAAGATAGACAGCATGGACCAAAAACCATAAAAGGTGCCTGGGTGGCTCAGTGGTGTCACATCAGCCTTTGGCTCAGGTCATGATCCCAGGATCCTAGGATTGAGTCCTGCATAAGGCCCCTGCAGGGAGCCTGCTTCTCCCTCTGCTTATGTCTCTGCCTCTCTCTCTCTCATGTCTCTCATGAAAAAAAAAAAAAAACCCATAAAACTATTTTGAGCAGCAAATTTAGGGTGAATTATATAAATATATTTTTTTGTGCTTCATTTTATGCTGTATTTCAGGGGATTTCTCAAGAATGTGAAATTTTAGGTTCTTAAAATTATCTTGTCACAAGTGCCCTCCAAATTAAATGTTTCACAGAATTATTTTTATGCAATTTAGAAATTTTATGTATTAGATGATTATTTAAATGCATTTTTAAAAACTAGTTTATACCTTGTTTTCCTACCCTTCTTTCTTATCATAATTACACAGTGTTCAAAATTCATTAAGAGCGAATTGATTATTTGCATCAAAAAATAAAATGCTCAAGTGATTTTGTGAAACTTTAATATCTTAATGGACTGTGTTAACTCAGGTCATTATGCAAATCATAGATAGTTACCCATAGATAGCAAAATAATAGGAGCCCCAATCAGGGCTGAGATTGAGTGCTGTTGAGCAGCACTATTCAGACTCTTTCTTACCTACTACTTCGATACAAAAAAAACTGGTCTGATGGCAGTGGGATGAGATGTTGACATTCCAAGGATGACAAACCAAGGATGTTATAATGTTGACATTCTGACTAGGTTATGGAGGAAGTGTGGTGTGCTTTGGCTCCTTTTTAAAGGAAATGAAGCCTCTTAACTTTTCTTGTAAGTCAGATTGGTGACACTAGACAATGAGATGTCTCTGGGAAAAGGAGAGCAAAATCTCTATCTGGTGAATATATAGAACAGATTCTCTTGGAATTTCAAGAGAGGCTTGGAATTAATATAAAGGCTCATTAAAATGGTCCTTAATGAAAGAAACATTGAGGCAGCAGCATCTGAAAAATATATCACAGGAACATCATAGAGTGTGAGTTAGAGGTGCCAATGAGTCATAAGGTAGAGATTTTTTCCTTTTTTTTAATCACCACTTTATATTTGACACTTTAGAATGTGTTAAAATGATGTAAAATAAATGAATTTGCATTTAATCCTCAGGTGCCCAAGCAATAAGTAAAACAATTTTTAGGAAAGTGATATAACAATTAAAAATATGTTGGGAAAGACTAGAAGAAACATGGCAGTACTAAAAACAGTGATACTAAAAAGTAATCCATCTACTGCTTCTGATATATAACTGGACCTAACCAAAAGGAGACCTACAGAATGGGAGAAGATATTTGCAAATGACGTATCAGATAAAGGGCTAGTTTCCAAGATCTATAAAGAACTTATTAAACTCAACAGCAAAGAAACAAACAATCCAATCATGAAATGGGCAAAAGACATGAAGAGAAATCTCACAGAGGAAGACATAGACATGGCCAACAAGCACATGAGAAAATGCTCTGTGGAGCATTTGGACAGAATATATAATGACATGTAGCCACCATTATAGTATTATACAGAGTAGTTTCATAACCCTAAACATTCTCTGTGCTTCACCTACTAAGCCCTCAACCCATCCCTCTATCCTCTCAAATCGCTGGTAACCATTCCCTTTTTACCTTATGTCTCCACACTTGTGCTTTTTTTGGAACGTCATGTGATTGGAACCATATAGTATGTAGCCTTTTTTCTCACTTAGTAATTGTGCATTTAAATTTCTTCTATGTCTTTCCATGGCTTGATAGCTCATTTCTTTTTATTACCGAATAATACTGTTGTATGGGGATCCCTGGGTGGCGCACGGTTTGGCGCCTGCCTTTGGCCCAGGGCGCGATCCTGGAGACCTGGGATCGAATCCCACGTCGGGCTCCCAGGTGCATGGAGCCTGCTTCTCCCTTTGCCTGTGTCTCTGCTTCTCTCTCTCTCTCTCTGTGACTATCATAAATAAATAAAAAAAAAAACTGTTGTATGGGCATAGCACAGTTTGTTTATCCATTTACATATTGAAGGACATCTTGGTTGCTTCCAAGATGTAAACATCTGTGTGGATATGTTTTTATCTCCGTTATATAAATACCAAGGAACGCAATTGCTGAATCATATGGTAAAGAGAATGTTTAATCTTGCGAGGAACTGCCAAACTGTCTTTCAGAGTGGCTGTACCATTTGCATTCCCACCAACCAGTGAATGGAAGTTCCTGTTCCTCCACATCTCTGCCAGTGTTGTTGTCAGTATTTTGAATTTTGGCTGTTTTTAATGCGTGTGGTTGTATGTCGTTGTTTTCCTTTTCTGTTTTCTAATGACATACGATGTTGAGCATCATCTTTTCGTCTGCTTGTCATCGGGATGTCTTGTCTCGTAAGTGATCCTGTCTTTCCACCATGTGAGTAGTAGCAGGACCACCAGGTAGAACCTTCAGGTGACAGAGGTAAAAATCTCAATCCAGCCTGTGCTACAAGTAAGTGCTTCTCTTCTTGTTGCCTTGGTGACAGGACTCATACTAAAACCAAGGATGTTATAAAGAGAAAATACACATGGAAGTTAGGTAGAAAATAAGCACACAATGGAAATGGGCCTACATTTTGTCTTTTATTCCACCTTGAGGGAACACCATGGAAGAGAGTTTGGAAGTGATAGACAGTATCTTGAAGAGGAAGAAAATGATGTGATATACTAAGGGATATATTAAATGGAGACGGCAAGCTTGTGAGATTTTCAAGTGCACTGTACCTGTGCTCGGTCTCTAGCTGACTGGTCTGGTTAATCATGCAGTTGAGTATCTGCTCTTCCTTGCTCCTACCTGGAGGCTGCAAAAAGTTGATGTGCAGTCTCCTCCTGAACTCGTGGGAAGCAGTGCCAGTCCACTGTTTGAACCCCTGGTAAGCAAACCTGGGAACCGAGTTGTCAAGATAGCCTGCTGCTTATGGCTCCCATAAGCTTTTCCACAGAGAGAGTATTGAGCACCCCCAGAATGGGGGGAATACAACAGTGGCTCAGAAGTAGATAGCATATGTGCATAAATATGCTACACTGTCCAGGTAGTTAGCTTAGGACTATATAGAGAGCCTGATGGAAAATTAATTTCCCAAGCAAATGTGTCAAGCATAGGCATTGATGATGTAGTGGGACTCATCTGATTTGTGGTATATGGTGAATGCAGGACTTTCTAATTGTGCTATACTGTCTGGATAAAAAGTAATCCGTTGGGTTGTAATAGCAGTAGCAGTACCAGCACATACAGAGTATCGTGGATGGATGTGTTTGCAAGTATGTTCTTTAATATGTCTACTAAATAATGGCATCAGAACACAAATATAGCCTATTTCAGTTGCACTGTTCGAAGATTGTTTTTTTTTCTCTCAAAATCAGAAAGCACAACTATAAATGTCAGAGGGGTCCATCAACCTATTGAGGTACTTGCCCTTGACAGAGATTAGTTGAAAAGAATTTAAGTCATACCTTGAAATGAAAGAAGTACTGGTTGCTAAGTAATAAAATATATACTTACATGCATGTGTGTAATAAGTAAATTGAAATGTTCCAAAATCAACTTTTGAGCCCATATGAATCTTGACCTAATTTTGTAATTTATTAAGAATATGAACTCTAGGGATCCCTGGGTGGTGCAGCGGTTTAGCGCCTGCCTTTGGCCCAGGGTGCGATCCTGGAGACCCGGGATCGAATCCCACATCGGGCTCCCGGTGCATGGAGCCTGCTTCTCCCTCTGCCTGTGTCTCTGCCTCTCTCTCTCTCTTTCTGTGTCTCTCATGAATAAATAAAATCTTTTTTTTTTAATAATATGAACTCTAATCTCTGTGTCATTTGTTCCTCAGCCATACCATAGCTATGAGATTAGTTTCCACCTCTTCACGTTATTTTAAAAGTATCTTTAGACAAAACTGTAGAGCACATAGAGGGTTTCTTGCTCATGTCGGTACTTGGTAAATGCTATCTTTTATACTTGATATGATCCTGATGTGAACCACAAAAGCCTTCTCACAGAGATAGACTATGTCTCTGGAACTGAGTCTTTTTTTTCTTTATTTGGATTCTTCTTCCTTCTTGGATCTGCATGTGCATTTCAAGCTTCTCTGCATCTGGCCTTGTTCTGCTTTTACCTGCTGTCAGGGCCAGTTCATAGTTGGCAAGCCCTCAGCTTTGCTGTTTGCAGAGTTGTCCAAAGTGCAGTTCTAAAATACAGAGACATTCTGCCTCCGTGTTTTATTTTTACTTGTGATTGTGCGTATTTTGGTCACGCAGGAAATGCAGGAGGTGTGACTCTTTAAGTGGGACTGTGTGTTCCAAAATTCCTCCTTTGTGTGGAAACACCTGAGATTATTCTTGGCAGGACTTTCCTGGTCTGTGATGCCATGAGTGAAAGGGTGCAGGAAGTGTTCAGTGTGTGCTGAGGTGTCCTCTCTCAAAGTCCTCTTTTGTCTTCTAAAGTACATACCCAACCCCGTGAGTGTGTGTGTGTGTGTGTGTGTGTGTGTGTGAGATACATATGCTCTGCATATGTATATGCATATATGTAAATAACCTACTTCTATACCTCAAGATTTCAAAATCTGCTGTAAGAAACTAAAATGTTTCTCAACTTGGAGAAGTGATATTCAACTGCTACGTGCCCTTTACAACCTGTTTTACATGCAAATTCTCTAAAGTTGATATATAATTTGTAAGCTTATCACAGAATTACAATAATCCTTCAATGCATCATTCCAAGCATGCACATGCATGTGCATGCATACATACCCAGATGCATAAATATATGCAACATACATGCACATGCAAATAGCACAATCATTCACAGCTAACTTATTACACGGCCTTCATAATTTATTTGGCATTATGGAAGTTATTATACTACCTCAAATGTTATAGTGATGTTAAAGTGATGACTTTTAAAACTGTGTGCAATTATGAATACTTTTCACTAAATATTAATAACACAAATAGTTATATTAACATTTTAGAAATTTCATTTCAAACTTTATGCTCATCAAGAACTCGCTCATATAAAATATCTTAATATACAAGTCCTTGTGTTACCTTCCACTAACTTATAGCTTTTATTTTAAGATCCTTTTATGTCTAACCATCTTCCTGTGTTGACCACTTTGGTGCCTGAACAATGTCTTGAAACTGCAGTGCCTGCACAAACTTCCAAGAAATACTTTTCTTTTAATAGCATCTTCCTGCCAGCATATCCATGAACAGCATTTATATAAAATATTAGTTGTAAATTGTTTACACTGATTATATCATTAAGGCAGTACTGGTAACAGACTCAGGTGGAATAATACGTATTAACTATTATTTTTTATATATGTGGGTTCAGTGTATAAAATGTGTTTTCAACTTACAATATTTTCAACTTGAGACTTTTTTTGGGTGTAACCCCATTATAAATGGAGGAAGATCTCTATGTGTTTTGCATATATTATGAATAATTATGTAAGCTATATATAGTGTTATATTATGTTTATTATGTATAATGTATATATTAGAGTTAGGTGACCTTTTTCTTCATGTTTGTGTTGATCAATTCAGTTAAGTAAAACTGACAAGCACTTAGTGCCTTTTTTGACACCAACTCAGTGCTGGGGAGCAAATGTGAATAGCACATAGACCCACCACTCCTGAAGTTTCCTCTCACGTATAAATAAGTACTTCTTCTCTAGGTAACATATTGCAAAAATATAAATATATGTGGAACAGAGAAAGGGATTATTATCTTGTAGAAAGAGACAGGGAAGGGAAGATTTCATAAAACACAAGTTTGAAAAATAAGCAGCTTGCAAAATGAACAAAGGCTAGAGTGAAATGGAATTCTAGGCAAAGTGGAGCTATTGTGAAGAAATTAACTAGAATGTGTGTTCAGGGACAGTAAGAAGTTCTGAGGCATAAAAAACTGATCATGAGATAGGAAGAAGTGTGAGTGTGTGTATGGAGAACTGGTAGGAGAACAACATTGAGTGGGACACAGTAAGGAGCCTGGCTTTTGTTTGACACATGGAATCTCAGAACCCAGGTCACTTTAGTTAGATAAAATAACATATTTGCAAATGTTAAGTTCTACGTGAATTTATAAATTTTAGAAGATTGTTAATTTTGTAAATGACCTCTTATAATTCTTCTTGAGAACTTTCTGTTAGAAATGCTATCTTTAGGTAATGATAATTAAACATAGTTCTTTTAAAGGTAGAGTATCCTTTCAGGTTTGTATGTAAGGGTGATTTGATATTTTTTTCTCTACAGTTTTGATTAGACTAATGTGAAAATAAATAAGCCTCATATTTATGTAGTATTTCTCTGGTGGGGTGAGTTACAGAGAACGTATATGAGTGAAGTGGACCAGACCGTGTAGAGGCTGGTTGTGTTCACTCTTCTCTGTGTGGGCTTGACTAACTGAAGAAACAACGCCACTCCTTTACCTTGTTGTATGTTTATCATTTGCCATCATTTAGAGATGGGGTTCACTTTCTAAAAAAAAAAAATCATAAGAAACAGCACTATTGGTCACATACAATAATACCTAGTGAGTTGAAGTTGGATTTTGGGACCCTAGTTTACAACTTTTGCCTTTGACAATCATATGAGGTCTTCAGAAATCTGAAGCTTAAAGAGAAGGGTTGAAAAAATATTAAAAAGATACTTCTTTGAGTTTTAGAGAACGACTGCATGAGAAAATATGAAATGCCAAAGTCAGTTTGAAGTGTTTGAACTGTCCTTTTTCCAGTCAACATTGATATTTCTCTCCACTTCCCTATATGCTGTGCTTTGTTAGTTCTCATTAGTTAACCGGCCCTGTGGAATGAGAGAAGCTAGCAGGAGGAAGGCATCTGCTGCCCTGGGCTGGTGCATGTAATCACAGAAATGCAGCAAAGATCACAGGGTTCAATAACTCTATAAAACAGCTTCTTCTGACAGTTTGCAGTGGTGACTACACATCTCTAATGGGAGAGTCATCAAAATGGATTTGGATTTATGGAATCAAATAATTCATAAGGAAAGCTTTGACTGCTGCTAAGATACATTTCACTCCCTGTCTCTCACTGCAAGATTTAATGTAACTTCTTCAGTTCCCTTGGCTTGTTTTATAAGAGAACTGGCTTTGAACTGCTTCAGCTGTGAAAATTCCAGAAGAAGAGAATAAATATTATAGAGTGTCAAGGCAGTCTTTCAAACTTGGTTGATCAAGCACTACAGCACCATGAACATCAGATGTCTCAAATCATGATAGAAGTTTTCAGAGATTTCAAGAACATTTTTCTCTAGGTAGTTTTCTATCCTGATAGAATCATCAAGAAGCTAAATTAATTTGATTTAATGAAAAATGTGGAAATTAGAGGAATAATTCTTATACTCTATCATTATATGTAAGATGAATCTTCTTTGTTGGACATATGCTGAATATTGGAATTACTATCATAGAGACATTTGTTTAGCAACTTTGGGTATAAGAGTTGTGTATCCATCATCACAATCAATTTTAGAATATTTTCATTATCCCCAAAATATTCTGAACTCCATAGTCTCTCACCATTGAATTGTCCATTCTTCCCCATCAGGCCCAGTCCTAGGCAGATCCTAATCTATGTACTGTCTCTATAGATTTGCCTTTTCTGGAGATGTCTTACAGATAGAATTAAACCTTCTTTGATTTTTTTGTTACTGGCTCATTTTACCTAGCATGTTTTCAAGGTCTATGTGGTATCATATATCAGTATTTCCTTTTATTTCTGAATAATATTCCATTCTGTAGATACACCACATTTTATTAATCACTTGTTGGATATTTGGGCTATTTCCACATTTTTGGCTACAATGTGTAATGCTGCTATGAATATTCATGTACAAGTTTTTGAGTAGGCATATATTTTAATTTATCGTAAAAATATACTTAGGAATGAAATTGCTGGGTCTTATGGTAACTTTATATTTTATGATTTGAGGAACTACCAGACTGGGCCATGTATTTTTTAATTCAGCACAGCACAATACACATTGTGTTTTCCAGTCACTTTGATTATGAGTAATTGTCATTCAAAAAAACCCATTGAAGTTTCAATAAAGATATCATTGTGTAATTGGAAGGTAAGTAGTTAGAAAATGTAAGAAAATGATTTAGGGGACCCACTTTATAAGAATAAAAGCACATTTAGGAAGAAAATATGCTGAACTAGTCATGAGCACGTTTAATGGGATACCTACAAGGAGCTCCTTTTGTTTTTGGTTTTGCTGTTTTTAAAGATTTATTTATTTATTTTAGAGGGAGAGCACACACTAGGGTGAGGAAGGGCAGAGGGAAAGAGGGAAAGAGAGAAAGAAGCAGACTCCCCACTGAGCATAGAGCCTGACATGGGATTTCATTTCATGACCCTGATCATGACCTGAGCTAAAATCAAGAATAGATGCTTAACTGACTGACAACGCCCCCCTCCAAGGTGCCCTCCTTTTGGGTTTTTAATCTGATCATATAGTGAAGTCTTCAGTAAAGGGAAGACAAGTAGTAAGTATGGGGGAGCTGTGATGACTTAAAGAGTGGCTGACTTAATCATATGTATTTAACATGCACAGAGAAATCTAAGTGATACTGATGAAAAATTCAGATGTTAATGAATTTTAGAAGTTGCCCATTTGGTTTTTACAGCTTGGTCGATGTCATAACAAAACCTGTTTGTGTTCTCATGGTACTCTACATTTCTCCAAGCACTCATATCAAATGTTCTTTTACCGAATTCTCACAATTTCTTTGTGAATGTAGGATAAAAAATGATGCCCTTCTCTTTTAATGAAAGAGTAAATTCAGGTACCTAACGCTGAGGGATTTGACCTAAACCACAGACTTACAAGACTAGTAGCCAGCACAAACACCTTAGTATCCTAGATATACTAATATTTTAATTGAAGGGAGAAAAATGGGGAAAGTTCAGGGAAATTAATCTTTGGTTGTGTTGAGTAAGGTTCCAATATTTAAGTTAGCATTGTATAAATAATAGGCAATAACAGAAATTTTGTTTTGATGCTTTCAGATAAGCATAGGTAGATACAATAAGTAATTACAGATTTGTATTTTGATAGATATCTGACTTTAGTATCTTGACTGAGCATTTGACAGTGTTGTTGAGATTTTAACATTGATTTTTATAGCTTTCTTCAGTCGTGTGACATAGAATAACATATTTTATCTAAACAGTTTATTGCCCTATATAACCAATTGTAAATATATTTTGATATTCCATGATGCAATGAATCTTAACATTGAAAAAGTATCAAGAGCTGCTACAAGTCATAACTCAGTATTTATTTTCAGTATATTGATGTTTTCCTTTTTTATCCCTTAAAAAAAGTGTTATATAGATTTATACTGTGGATTTTCTTGGCAGTATAACACAGCAGTTTATACTGAACACCATATAACAAAACATCCTAAATCCTTCTTTACCTTTCCTGAAATATCCCCCTAGAGCTTCTTTCTCTTTCTCTCCTGTTCACATGTGCTTTCTCTCTCTGTCTTGCACACTTGCTTACACATCTCTTTTCTCTCTCCTCTGTGGTCTCATTTTTTTTTTTTCATTCTCAAAGTTCTCTTTACTATACCTTTCTCTTCTTTCCCACCTTCCATACCTGACCATCTGTGCTGTGTTTTGGTATAATATTGCAGTTTATCTTTAATTTCAGGGCATCATTTTCCAAGTGTATAAACTGACAAAATTTCTTGAATAGGAACATTATAGACAGCAGAAGTGCTGACTTTTGCAGTGTCCTGTACAGGGAGACTTGCATTCCAGCTGTAGTTCTCCCCAAAAGAGACAAAGTAAACACCTGCTGGCATCATTATATTTGTCTACAGGCAACTAAACTCTGATATATTCAATGTGGACTGTTGTATAGGATACAGCTGTGAAATGAGCTAAAATTTATTACTGAAAGTAAGAGAACTAGTGTAAATTTATTCCAATGAGATTCTTTGCAAGCATTACAGTAAATAGGTTTTAGAAACCTTTCTATTCTGTCTCTTGTCCTTTAAAAATGACTTTATACTATATATCTTAGGGTATGTGATGAAAGAGATGAAATTAGCACTGTCAGTTTTCAGAGATTTACCGGGATAGGTTTCTCCTACCACCAGTGTGATAAGATTTTTTAATTTGAGCTCAGGTCTATGTTCATTTCTTCCTGAATATTGGACCTATATCAAAAGTCCCTCTTGACAAAGAGGATGACAAGTTACTCCTAAATGCATCATGAACACATTGTAGAAGCATTTTGCGCCATAAGTATGAAGTATATTACCACATAGCAGTTTTACCCTTGAGGAAAACTTGGAGTATTTTCTTCCACCTTGAAGGTTTTTCTATAATTTTATACAGTGCATGGTCTTATTTTCAGTTGCTGTGTGTGTTTGTGTGTAGTTTGCACATTTGATAATTCTCTTGATTAATGTGCACAGGAAATTTAGTGTCTTAATCAAAGTCTGCTTAATGGACAGAGGAGACATTACACACAAAGTTTTAAAATATTATAAACCGATAAAATGTACTTAATACTAACATCATACTGCACATAATTTAATCTGTGGTTAATCATGATGCATAAATGTCTTCAGAACTTTGAAGTGCACCAGAGTCTTGATTATGAACAAAAAACGTATTGCTGTAATAGATCTAGGAGGAAGTACTGCAAGAAATTTTTATTTGGTAAAATGCTGAATTAAACCATATTTGATAGGTCTTTTAGTCTTTCTCATTTAATTTTGTACTTTCAAAGCATATTTTAAAGTATTAGTGTTTTTCTGAATGACTTTCTACATTCAGAAATTTATAGAGACCCATATATCCTACTCATATTCACACTTTGGAGAGTTGAAATTAAACCATTCAAGGGCTATGCTAATATATTCAATGATTTTGCCTTCATGTATGTGTATTTGGTATTTATCTTATTTTTTTATGTCACATTAATGGACCTAGAATGGAAAGATAAATTTGAGGTGGAGACACAGTACAATCTCATTTTTCAAGCAAAGCTATTCTCTCTTTCCCATTCTATTTTTTTTTAAAGATTATAAAGAGTGGATGAAAGCATGGAGAGTGGCAGAGGGAGAAAGAGAATCCTAAGCAGATTCCACACTGAACAGGGAGACTGATGTAGGGGTTAATCTCATAACCCATGAGGTTATGACCCAAGCCAACACCAAGAGTCAGATGCTTAACCAACTGAACCACCCACGCTCCCCTCTTCTTTCCTATTTTAAAAGACATATTAGTGACATCAGCTAATGGTGTGGTGCCTTCTGAGCCTCTTTATTAACTACACAAATAATTTACTGAACTGTACTTTAGATCTTCTTCTACTATGAGGAAATATGGACACATGTGACTGGGTCCCTCAGTTACTGACAAGCTCAAGTTTTTGAAAGAGATACACACATGTAACTATAAATCAGTGTGATTGGGGCCACTGAGCAGGCATTTTTGAAGTGCTTTAAGGGCTTCAAAAGGTGGAGGGATCAATTTATCTGGGCTGGGAGAGGTCAAGGACCAGGAAAGACCTGCCAGAGTTGTGAATACTTGAGCTAGTTTTGAAAAGGTGAGTAAAAAAATCTAAGAGATGAGAGATGATGGGATGTACATGGGTAGTTCAGAGGTGTGAATTAACAACCAAAATGGATTTTATATTCTAAGGAGCTCTCTCCTACCTCTAAGTAGGAGAGCTTCCTATTGGTCTTCTCTCCAGCTTCAGTGATTGCTCTCAGTTTTAACTCTTGTCTTATGTCAGATGAACCTTTACAGAGAGTGAACTGCTAGGACCAATCCTTAGGTGTTATACATTTCTTTTAAATAAAAAAGCATTCTGTATTAATCCTTATCATAAAGTAATGCTATGAATAATCCAAGTCACATTTAAAATGTTTTTTTTTTAATAGATTCGTGTTTGGATGTAATAAAATTGCATTTTGGATGCAGTAAAAATTGCAATATTTAGTATCATTCAATTTAGTTTATAGTATGATAAATCTCCAAATGTTAAAGATGATGAAAATCAATAACTTGCTTTATACTTTTACCTTCTCTTATTATTTCTTTCCATATATTCTATATATGAAGAAAACAGACTTCTGCTTGTTAAAAAATATAGCAAATAATTATGGTCCTTTGGTTACCCAGCATAAGTAGGATGTGGGAATAGCTTTCTCTCAGATGCTTACTTGAGGCTGTTATCTTGACCAGGAGTGAATGCCAACTTGAGATATTTATGCGAGTAAGTTCCTGCTTTGATCTTTTGCCAGTTCACTCCCTCACAGGTCTTAGACCAGGCTTGAGTCATGTGATCAGTGTGGCATCTCCCCATATGGCCACAGCTGACTACTATGTGCAATTTAGAAGGTCTGAGGGTGTAGCAGACAGATCCCACACATCCAGCTTAGAGAAAATGTAAAAGGGGGTGCCTGGGTGGCTCACTCAGTTAAGCTTTCAACTTCTGATTTTGGCTTAGATCATGATCTCAGCGTTTGTAAGATAGAGCGTTATGTTGGGCTCCATGCTGGGTGTGGAACCCCCTTAAGATTCTCTCTCTCGCTCTGCCCCTCTCCCCCTTAAAAATGTGAAAGATACACCTAGGAAGCATTGCTTTTATTAAAACACTTAAGAGTAAAAAAGGCATTTAGTAGTAGTTACTTGGGTTTAGGTCATGTTAGCATCAAACCTTGAAGAAAACAAATTAGAAGAAGATATGTTTTTATGTGTGTTTGAGGGGGGTGAGAGAGAAAGAGAGAGAGCGGGAGAGACAATGAGCTTGATTTCATACCTGAGAAAGTATAAATGAGAACAAGAGCAAGAGAGGGAGATTGAGATGGGAGTGGGAGTTCGGGGGGGTGGGGGGAGGAGGAAAGAGAAAGGGGGAAGGAAGGAAATTAATTGATTTTCATTTGTAAAAATAATACTGCATTGAGTATTAGTGCTGGTGAAGAATTATGGCAAGAGGTCTTAGATTAGCAATGGAAGGGAGACAAAGATGCAAGGCTCTTGGAATGGAGAAGTAGAAAACTTAAGGCACAAATAGACAGCTGAAAGGAGAGTACTTAGGGGTGGCACCTGTGTTCTCCTAGCTGCATGCTGGGCATCTCTTCTCTATCAGGTCTCCAATCAGCATCAGTAGTGAGTTGATCACCTAAGAACTGTTGGGCAAAACCCATCTGTAACAGCACTGCACATGTCACTCAATCGTGCAGCTCTGCTTTTCATATAAGAAGACCTATCATGCACTCTAATTTATTTTAAAAAAATGTACACTACTAACCATTTGTAAACTCATTGAATTAAATTTGAAGTTCTCTCTTTTATAAATCCTAACATATTTCTTTTTGACCATTCCTTTGGGAAAATGAGCTGTATAGTCCATGTTTCAAAAACTCTACATTTTACATATTGAGTGTTCTAATTCCTGGTGACTTTTAATAAAATGTAAAATTAGGTTTAACATACACTTTGAAATTAATTTAAGGGGTTATTTCTATTTAGATATTTTCAAATTATTTTCCTAAAATTAAAACAAATGTATTTGTGGAATTTACTGCATGAATTGAAGTTTGGACGTAATTAAAAATAAATGTCTTAAAGATATGGAATGCTAGTCAGCACTATAAGGAAGACAGTGAGTATTCAGGTGAGCATAGGGTGTTATTAGATTCTATTTTGCTTACAAAAATTAAATGTGTTCTAGCTATCACGAAGAAAACCAGAAACAATTAATGTTGTAGATCAGGAAGGTGTGACAGTTCGAACTGCTTTTGATTTTTGAATGAAGGTCAAAATAAAAATAGTGACTGAATAGCTGACGATTTTGCCCTTGCAACCATCTAAAATCATCTCATAAGGCAAATATAATTCATATTATCCTTTCACAAAATAAATTATCTGTTGATTACAGTCTACACAAGTGAAATTTTCAGGCCTCTATATTTTGCAAGTGCACCATATTTTTAAAATAGTGACATATAAATGATGGCACATATAAGCAGATGATAACTATTTCTGAATAAAATTATTGTGGCTTTTGATATTTTAAATTGTTTAAAATTGCATATGACTTTAAATTTGTCTTAAGGTTGAAATCACTATGATTTCTTTTGCATTATAAATTACTAGTTCACTTTTTCAAACCACATACTCAGATGTGAATTGGTAAAAGTTATCAACAAATCTTTTCATCTGTGCATGATGTATGGAAATTATGTTTTCTAAAGAACCTTTACAAAGATGTTCAAAGATTTTCCTAATTAGAATATTAGTGACAGTATAGAGACCGCTAAAGTCTGTGGAGATTTTTGTTTATATATACTTTTTGTCCGAAAAACTTGCGTTAACAAGTAAGAGAATTGCAGCCACAAGTGAAATACCAAGTATATATACTTTCATTGAGTAAATGAAGATAATAATAAATGATCACTTTATGGTGCTGCTTCTGTTGGTGCTAGAAATGATAAATACAGCATAATGTTTCAGTTAGTATTTTGATGACTGTGTTGGTTCAGTTAAAGGGATAAAAAGAAAAAAAAAAGACCATCTCCATTTTCTTCAAATCCCTTTTGGAATGAGAAGGGGTTTGAAGAAATCATGTTCCCAACTCAAGAATAGACTTAATTGGGCAGCCCGGATGGCTCAGCGGTTTAGCGCCGCCTTCAGTCCAGGGCCTGATCCTGGAGACCCAGGATCGAGTTCAAGGTCGGCTCCCTGCATGGAGCCTGCTTCTCCCTCTGCCTGTGTCTCTGCCTCTCTCTCTCTCTCTCTGTGTCTCTCATGAATGGATGGATAAAATATTAAAAAAAATAGAATAGACTTAATCATTTCCTTATACTTAATATATAAACCCAAGAATCCATAAAAAGAGAACTCTGTTAATAAAGTACAGTGCCTAAAGATCGTACTTAAAAGAAAAGAATACTCAAACATATTTTTGCTACTTAATTTGACTAATTTAAACTAAAAATGAGTGATAATTAATTTCAAATAAATTGTACTTAGTAATAGAACAGTCTTTAGTGGCAAAGAGATATGTTGTAAAAAGTCATTAAATATTCATTTAGATTTCTGAAGTAGAAAATATAAACCAAAATAATTTTAATAACATTCAGTATCTTTAATTGCCCCCTGGACAAGATAATTATTCCCCAAATTACTCTGCATACAATGTCTCTAAACTAACTTGTCATCTTCCATCATTGATATTTAAGAGGTCATATTCCACTTCATTCCTTTCTCCTTGTCTCCTGACTCCCAGTGTTATGGACCTAGTTCCTTCCTGATGTCTAATTTCCCTTCCATTAATTCTGAAGAGGCTTTTTAACATCTTTTACACTTTGAAATACATTTAAACCAATATGGAGAAAGGAATCATAGACTTTGAAACCAAGCTATTTAGAATTTCCACTTTTAGGTCTCTTGTGACTTTTCATGTGACTTTGCTTAGGTAATTAATCTTGTTAAGCTTCACTTTTCTCAACTAAAAAAAATATTGATCAAAATCTCTAATGTAAAGAGTTGTAATGATTTAAGATGCAGTCCCCAGACATAGGGTCACCAAAACGAATAGGCATTTTAGTAGACCCAAGATCGCTTTGCCTCCTCTTGATTTCTACTTTTCCACAGATTTCTCAGGAAAACATTTACTGTACTGTCTCTACATATTATCTTATTATATAATCTTTTAGCCCCATCTGATTCTCCCTTTCTAGATTTATAATAGTTATTATTTAATCTCTGAACAATTATTTAATTAATATATGTGTTCTTTACAATACTAAGGTTTCTAAAGGGAGAGAGATGGCATGTCTAGATTTTTTCATTGCTTTTTGATTACATAACACAGAGCTTGACACATTTTAAGGGGCAGATACTAGTCAAAAATATGGAGGAATGAATGCATGAATACTGCTAGGAATATTTAATAAATATAATCATAGAAAGGTTGGTTTACTTAAGGATACATAGATTGGGAAAAGCAGAACTGGAAAAAATAACTGGAACTTCAATCTTAACTCAGCCTCTTTGCCTCTATTCTTCTCTTTTATATTCCATTCACTTACTCAAGCCAGTAATCTGTCCGACTGTTAGGACATGCACAGAACCCAGAGAACCTTTTCACTGTGTCCCTACTTGGCTTCTCCCACAGTCAAGAGACGCGGATCACTAACCTCAAGGCCTCCAACACATAAATGGTGTTTGTCAAACTTTTCTCTATATCAGAAGCACATGAGAAAATGTTCACAATGCACATCCCCTTTCCCTACTCCAAGATTTTAATTCAACGATGCAATGGTAAGATCAAAGTATGTGCATTTATATGAAATCATTGAGTGATGATACTGCAGGTGCCATGTCTGTATCAGTGTTGGAGGAGCTGACGCCCAAGAAATCAAGAAATTCTGATTTGGGGAAGGAAATAGGTTTTGAAGGGCTTTTTAGGGATAGAGCAAGGAAGTGCTACAGTTGTGAAGATTACTCTAAAAACAGGATGTTTCAGCCTTAGAAAAGTGAACTGTCATGTTGGAGACTAAAAAGTTTTGTAAAGAGCATAGATGTGTCTCTGTGGTTAGAGATAACTACATCATGCACAGTAGACAGAAAAGGCAATACTTAAATGACTTTAAAGATCATACTGAAATACTGTCTGTGGAATAAGAAATCTTTATTTTGTAAAAATAACACTAGAATCATTTATGTGAACTGATTTCAATGTATTCCTATTAGCTATGCAGTATAAGAGTACGCATGTATATTCTTAAATATGTATCATTATAATTTTGTAAGTTTTGCCTAATTAGAATAATGTACTATGTGCATAATATCACAGACTTTTGAAATGCTTGCTCTGGAGCAAATTAGAACAGCGTGATTATAACTTACAGATTTTTGTGGTTATTTTTGTCACTGCCTTTGTTGTTGTTTGATTTCGTTTATTCTGGTACAAAAGGAAGATCTTATAGCTACTCATTTTTCCAAATCTAAATGGAATTTACACCTCCCCCCACCCCAGTTCTTTAGGAAAATCTTTTTTCAAATTTAAAGTTATATATGTTAAACTTTTATATGAATAGATGTGACTATTTAAAATTATAATTCACTCAGTAAAGTAGACTGCATTAATTTGGAATACATGATATTTTGAGGGGTGATGAAAGTTCTGAACTCAAATGCACATGGTTTAAAATCTTGTTAAGTTTTTATTTAAATTCCCAGTAATTAACATACAGTGTAATATTAGTTTCAGTAGTAGAATTTTGTGATTCATCACTTAGATACAACAGCAGTGCTCATCATAACATGTGGTCCTCCTTAATATCCATCACCCATTTAGCCCATCCCCCGACCCACCTCCCCTCCAGCGACCCTCAGTTTGTACTTAACAGTTAAGAGTCTCTTTTATGGTTTGCTTGTCTCTTTTTTTTTTAAAGAATCTAAGATAATAATTCCACTAAATATCTAGATCACACATAGGAGATCTGAGCCCAAAGGGAAAGGAGTGAGAAGTGCATGTGCCTGGCCTATGGGTAAAGATTTAAAAGGTCTCAAAAGGAGCCCACTGTCCTATGGAAGTTCAAAAAGTTATGTTGCTGATATGCAATGGAATATTATTCAGCCATAAAAAACACAATGAAATCTTGCTATTTGCAATGATATGGATGGAACTAGAGTGTATTATGCTAAACTAAATAAGCCAGTCAGGGGAAGACAAATACCATATGTTTGCACTCATATGTGGAATTTAAGAATCAAAACTATTATCTTAGATTCTTATGGGTAATTAGCCATCTTTGGAAGGTTTTCATTTTTCAAAATATGCATGTGAAAGCTTCATTCTATGTTATTTCTCTATTTGTGTTTTATTGTTTCTATATATAGCACATTAAAAAAAAAAGCTTCTAGTGCACAATGCTCTGACATAAAGATTTTGCTTTTGTTTTGAAGAAGCCAAAGATGGCATGTGTGCATTTATATGATATTAGAGTGAGTGAGATGGATATTGAAAAATATCTCACTGGCAGAGACTTATGTTTCAAGTGACTTTATGAAGATGAACCTCTCATTATTGATTCTTAGGTCTTAAGCAATGATATTAAAGCTTACTGGAAAATTAAGCAAGCTTAAATACTGGCACAGACCCCTCAGCAATGCTGCTTTTCAATTCATGCTGTGGATTAGTAAGAGATTGACCTGAATTAAATCCTTATATAGTATTGCCTGATACAAAAGAAGCAAGCAGGAGAGAGGGAAGTGAAAAGAAGAGATTTTCACTTTCTTTTATATCTGGTCTGAAAGACATCACTAATGATCATTAATTCCTGAGCAGAAGTTTGATATGGATATGATTCTAGGCCAACAGGATGCTATTCAGTTTAACTTCATAAGAAATTCTCAATTACATTATTCAGGGCAACAATGGCAAGTGACTGGATAAATCCTGAAGTAATGACTGCAGTTTTTCAGGTGCTGAATAAAATTGTTTTTTTATGCATCTGTGTAGTATACCTGTATTAGTAAAGAAGAAAATGATAGGAATTATATCCATGTATCTTGATTTCACAGACTTCTTTATCTTTTACTCTTCATTTTACTGATTTTATGGAAGTGGAGTATTTTAGAATATACTTAAGTAAATGAAACGTAACTTAAATCTTCATGAACTTGAAAATTCCTGTTTCTTCCAGTTCTCTTCTTTTTCCACATGATTTCACATCAGTTTTTGCAAATGGAATCTAGGGATCCCTGGGTGGCACAGCGGTTTAGTGCCTGTCTTTGGCCCAGGGCGTGATCCTGGAGACCTGGGATCGAATCCCACGTCGGGCTCCCGGTGCATGGAGCCTGCTTCTCCCTCTGCCTCTCTCTCTCTCTCTCTCTTTCTCTGTGTGACTATCATAAATAAATAAAAATTAAAAAAATTATTAAAAAAATGGAATCTAAAATTCATTGTATTTTTCCTCCTGAACTTTCCAAAGTTTGAAATCATTGTGCATTGGGTAATCTCATCACCAGACTAAAAATATATCTGCATGTTTAGTTAGTTTTCATTTATTTCTGACCTTGTCCTTCTTAAAAATATTGAAAAAGAAAGGAATATGTAAGGAAACAACAAATCTATATTAGAAGTCCAAGGCACCATGATTAAGTGTGAGTCTTTTCACTCTGTTGTTTTGTTTTGTTCTGTTTTTAAGTGGGCTAAACTTATGACCCTGAGATCAAGACCTGAGTTGAGATCAAAAGTCAGATGCCTAACTGACTGAAACATCCAGGCACCCCTTCATTCTGTTTTATTTAAAATGAATAAATGAAGAAAAAAGTTTTAATTTGCTGTTTATGAATTTTTATGTCTGATATGTTTTACTCAAAACATGCCATGTAGTTTTTCCACATGACTTTTAAAAAGACTTACTATAAAAAAAGCCTTATTATCCAAATTAATGACTACATAATATCCCCTTATTTTTATAGTTTTTGACATTTTTCTTTATTTATGATATTAACATAATATCAGGGTACCTGGGTGGCTCAGTGGTTGAGCAGCTGCCTTTGGCTCAGGTCATGATCCCGAGGTCCTGGGATCAAGTCTTACATCAGGTTCCCTGGAGGGAGCCTGCTTCAGTCTCTGCCTCTCTCTCTATGTCTCTCATGAATAAATAAAAATTAAGAAAAAATGCTAATTAAAAAAATAAAACATTATATCTTTGATTTTATTTTAGACTATTTCATTAGTTTAGATTTCTAAAAAGAAAAGAGTCCATTGTCTTATCATCATTTCCATAGTCTCCAGTTTTTGCTTATTTATTTTTTTAAATGTAAATTTCATTTCTGTGCAACTTTTTCTGACTTGTTCCTCAGAGGCAGAATTTTTTTTTCAAGTTCACTTTTTATCTCCTGTGGGTAATGCCTCTCTTTGTCATTGCTTTATGTTTTTTTCTATTACATACTGAAAGAATTATTCACAGGTTTTCTCATATAGCTGATGGTTTTGGCATTGTTATTCATGTTTTGTTGTTTGTTTTGTGTAAGAAGTAGATATTTTGCCATTAATTTTGATGATCTGAAATATTTCTTCCTCCTCAGTTTCCTCTTTTTTTCTCCCTGTTGTTTTCCCATCTTATCCTTTAGCTTCATTCTCTCTGTGGTTGTCTCCTTCTGTTGCATAAAGACTGTAATTCTTTTATTCATTTGAAGACACCACACAGTTTTATGCAGCTTTTTTTCTTGTTTACAGTGATAACTTACTAAACACAACAAAATCTTACTTGATCCATGGCTGTCTTACTTTGGAGGCAAGATGCTATAATAAATCGCAGAGGTCAAAAAACTACAACCCACAGGATAGAACTTGCCCACAATCTGTTTTTGTAATAAAATGTTATTGGCACAGAGTCATGTTCATTCCTTTACTTATTGTCTGTGGCTGCCTCTACAATGAAGAGGTGAACTGTCACAACAAAGACTATGTATGTAGACTTAAAACCATAAACTGTTTACTATTTGGCCCTTTATAGAAAATGTTTGCTGACCTATGGTAGAGGGGAAATTTTGAAAAAGTTTTATGTTTATTTTTGACTGTCCATCCATTTCTCCTAAGAACTTATTAGTATCTTTTATTGGAATTACAGCTTTCTCATTGGATGCAGGTGGGAGTATTTATACCATGCTGAGCAAATAACCTTGGTGGTTAGTTTACTCAGATGTACCATTCTTTGAATCTGTATTTGAATAGGTTGCTTTGTGTGAAAAGGCTCTGATTAGACCACCCCCACTGTAAGGCTTATTACAGATATCTTAAGGGAGAGCAGAATTGGTAATAAACTCAGGAAGATAGAGCTTGGAGTTAGGAGTCAGATTATTAAGGATTCATATGCCATGAAGAGTATTTTGCAATGAGTAGCCATCAAGGACTTTTTTTTTTTTTTCATCAAGGACTTTTTAGTGGGAAAATGACACCCAGATTTTTGATTTAGGGCAGGCAGATTACTTTGCTGACTGTGGAACAGCTCTGTTGTAAAGTCAAAAAACTTTTCCATTATCAGCAGAATGATCAGCTATGACTCAGAACAATCCGAACCGGAAGGATAAGAAACTGCAGTCAAGTCATAATGATGGAGTGTAACAGAGTGATATTTAGAGAGTATAAGCAATGACAGATAAATGGAAACAGTGAAATGGAGAGAGGAGGAAAGACAATTCTAAGGGTTCTAGTCTGGGTGACTGTGTTTACAATAGGGGATCCACGGAGAAGAGTGGCTTTGCGACTAGGAACTAATAGTTCACACTAATGGTTAGAAATGTGGAGCCCAAGGTGTCTGTGGGACACTTAGGTGCATTTATAAAATGGATAGACCACCAGTGAGCAATATAATTAAGAGAAAGCCTCTGAGGAAATGCCCCCAAAGCAAGGGTTAGGCAATGAAGAGAAGGCAGCAAACAGGACTAAGATGAAGCATCCAGAGAAAAGAAATGGTTTAATGCATGATTACTTTGCATACTCCACTCATTTCATGCAGTCCTCTGCGACATTAGAGTGTAGCCAGTATTTTTCATCTGCTTATATGAAAGAAAGAAAATAGCTCTTAACACCAAAATTTCAAATTTAAAGAGCTAGACCAAATAGGTTATTCTTCCTTTTTGTCTAAATATGTTCTTAAAAGGAAAAAACAGGAAATACGTAGGCTGCTATAATTTACTAAGGAATTTTCTCTGTGAAACTTGTGTTCCAATCAGCAGGTAAAGCCTCATCGGTAATTCACTTGACAGAAAACCTTCAACTGTCACAATCACATCATCTTTGGGAAACTACAACATTTCCCCAATTCTTGACAGAGGGTAAACCTATCTGATCTTGCTGCTTAAACTCCAAAATTTCCTAGGAAAAGGAGATGATGGAGTGGGGGCTAAGGGGATAACACGTTTACTGGTATGAGAGAGAAGCAGTCAAGCAAAATTTCCATAGCTATCTATAATAAGAGATAACAAATACTAGTTTCCAAGTAAATTGGAAGGAGTGCTGTTAGTGATAATCAGAACAAGCTGCTGAGACAGGCTGACTTAAAGATTTTAGGTTGTAACCAAAAACTATATTTATGTATCAACTAATCTATGTCCTAGCAGGCTTATTAAGTATTAAAATTGTCCTGAGAAGTAAAAGATTCAAGTGTAGATTAATTTTGAGCTTAAAAATGTATAGTAAGAAAATTATGCAAGTCTTGATTTCCAACTTTTCTCATTATATCTTTCATTCTTCATAATGTTATAAGCATGATTTCAGATTACAGTAGAATACAGAAGGATGTCTATAATTGGTTGTGTTCTTTTAAAAACAGTGATAAAAGCAGGAAGAGGGGACACCTGGGTGGCTCAGTGGTTGAGTGTCTGCCTTCAGCTCAGGTCTTGATCCTGGGGTCCTGGGATCAAGTCCTACATCAGGTTCCCTGTGAGGAGCCTGCTTCTCCCTCTGCCTGTGTCTGCCTCTCTCTCTCTCTCTCTCTCTGTGTGTCTTTCATGAATAAATAAATAAATAAATAAAAATCTTTAAAAAAAAAGAAATTACAGAAACTTTAAAAATCACCGATTACTTCACTGACTTGTCAGAGTGACCATTATTTACTGATTAGTATTATATTTTTATAAATTTATAATATGGTATCATTTATATGTATCTACATATATATGTGTATAATTGAATCTTAATATTTTAAAATACAGACTATTCAGCAAAAATTTTTCTAGACCATTAAATATATCATATTTTTATCAGTAATTGTCAGCCTAGTATTCTTCAGCAAAAATTCTTACGATTTTAGGAAAGTTTTAAGTAGAAAAAAATCCCATGTTTTTAATGTGATTTTAAATTTTAAATTTTCTCATGTTCCTTTGTTCTCTCATGAGGAAGGCCTTATTTTGTAAACTTTAATGCTACTTGTGCTAAAGCAGTTAATGAAACATATACAGATTTGAAGGACTTGAGTATGAAACCATTCTGTTACAGAGAACCAGTTTTTCCTTTTTTCTTTTGTTAAGATTTTATTCATTTATTCATGAAAGACATAGAGAGAGAGGCAGAGACATAGGCAGAGGGAGAAGCAGGCTCCCTGCAGGGGACCCTGATGCGGGACTTGATCCTGCATCCCGGGATCACAACCTGAGCCAAAGGCAGACACTCAACTACTGAACCATCCAGGTGCCTCTAGTTGTTCTTTTCTGAACAAGATTTCCCTGAATCTCTACAATTGCTTTTACTGTTCCTTCTTTGTAAATGTTACCAATCAGAAGATATCAGCTACAACTCCATTCCCGTAAATAGAGTATGTATTGGGACGCCTGGGTCGCTCAGTGGATGAGCATTTACCTTTGGCCCAGGGCATGATCCTGGAGTCCCAGGATCAAGTCCTCATTGGACTCCCTGCATGGAGCCTGCTTCTCTTTCTGCCTATGTCACTGCCTCTCTCTGTCTCTCACGAATAAATAAATAAAACCTTTAAAAAATAGAGTACATATTATTTTATTTTCTCAACAATGTTACTTTATAAGACACCACCATCCCTTTTCTGTTTTATTTATTTTACTTTCTGTACAGTATAACAGTATTTGAGCTGCTCAATTTGATTTTCAGCTCCAAACAATTTGTTTGCTTTTTTATAAAAGACTCAGCAGTTTTAGTTCAATCATGTATGCTTTTATTTTAACTCTGATTGAGAAGTCAATTAAATATTTAATTTGCACCTTTTAGACTTCAAAAACTATCCTCACTTATAATTTCTACCTCAGTGCACAGTTTGTGTCTCCTTGCCTTCTCACATTGTATCTTCATGAAATTTAATTTTTAGATAAATATTGGAAGAAAAATATCAATGTAGTACAAGGATTTTATTCTTATTTTATGACATTTTAGCATCTGATTCTAGGTATATGCGAACTTAGATATACAAAATTAATTTCTTTGGCAAGTATTTATGACACAAAATTGGACACCTAGAAGTGCATATCACATATATCTTTCCCATAAAAGCTTAGGGAATACTTAGTGGGGCATCTGGGTGGCTCAGTGGTTGAGCATCTGCCTTTGGCTCAGGTTATGATCCCAGGATTCTGGGATTGAGTCCCACATCAGGTTCCCTGCAGGGAGCCTTCTTCTCCCTCTGCCTATGTCTCTGCCTCTCTCTGTGTCCCTCATGAATAAATAAATACAATCTTAAAAAAAAAAGAGAGAGAGAGAGAGAACACTTAGGAAGAACTGCACACAAATGAATAATTATATACCCTGTGCCATAGGGGAAGTACAGATAAATGGTAATTCAAAGGAGGATCAGGAATGTCTCTAAAACAAAGGAATTTTTTGAGTTGATTCTTAAAAGATGAAGATTTATCTATTTAGAAAAGGAAACGAGGGGTTATAATCCACTGCTGGTAGACTGCACTGTCCTTCCCTCCTAACTGGTCTTGCCTTTTCAATTCCTTCCCTCCATATAGTAGTCAGAATGATCACACATGTCCTTGCTTAAAAGCCTTCTTTTTTCCCCTTAGAAGAAAAGCACAAGCCCTTACAGTGGCCTGTAGTGCCCTACATAATTGGTGAATCATCCATCTTTCTGATCGAGTGTCTTGTCTCTTTCCCCTTTGCTCAACAAAGTTCCAGACACACTGGCCTTCATGTTGTTTAAACACATCACTTTGGGCCTTTGCACTTTGGTATGTTCTTTGGATCTGTGGGGAGCTGGAAACACTTGGGAGTTCATGTCAGTGCTTCAGGGTCATCCATTCAGAGAGACTTTCCCTGGCTGTCCAATTGGTCTCCTTACCCTATTACTACCTATTACATAATTCAGTTTAATATGCCTCATAGCACTTACCACTATTTGAAAATCATTTTATTTATGTAACCTCTTGCTGCTTGTCTGATTTTTCTCACTAGACTATAGTCGTAATAGCTAACATTCATTGACAACTTATTTTTCTGGTACTTAATATGGCCTTATTCAGTGCTTAGTACTAATGCATTTAGTTTTCAGAACACCAGCAGTTGATTTGACTATTATCCCCATTTTACAGATAATGAAATCAAGTCACAAAGATTTAAAAACTCATCTGAGTGATAGAGTTGTGATCTGAATAAAGGTAACGTGACTCCACAGCCTGTGAGTTGATCCACAGCTCCATATTACAGTCTACAAAGTCTCCCCACTACATGCTGTCTCTGCCATTGTCTAGGAAGAAGCATGCCTCATTGTCTGAACTTAAATAATTATTAAAAATTTTAGAAGATATTCTAAGCCCTGAATGGTGCATTTGAGCATATGCTGCTTGTTAGATGCTGAAGGGAAAACAAGATGCTCTCAGGAAACTGAATGAAGGAGCAGGGGAGAGACGTGCATAGGAAATACTGAATTCCTCAGAAATAAGATCTTTTTATGTTATGATAAACCTAGAAATAAAAAAGGCTGCCATTTTCCAATGCTTAAGTATTGGTAATTAACTTAAAATTTGTATAAACTGTTTAGAGACAAGTGCATTGCTTGTTGGCACAGATATGCCCTGAGGTGCCACCACTTTGTGACCACTGCTTTGCATGAGTGGTTGGTGACAAAATAGGGATAGCAAGCATATATAATCTGTTTAATGTTTTAATTTCTGTCAGTTGGTTTTTTTTTTTTTGGGGGGGGGGAGGTCAGAGAAATGTGTACCTTAATATGTTGGCTTACAAATAGCAAAAATCAAACTACATGTTTTTATTTAAATGATGGTTTATTTTTTCATTAGCAAGAACTCTGGAATAAGGAATCTGGAGAGTTCCGTACCTGAAAAATATATCAAAGTCTCAGGTGCTTTCTGCTCTTTTCTTAGCTTTTTTGGTAAGGTCATAGTTTAGGATTGCAAGACAGCTGGCTGCTACATGTGTAGACTTATCTACTACATTTTAGGCAGAAAGCGTAGGAGAGACACAGAAAGCAAAGTTACTTCTCCTGGCAAGTCTTTGCCTTTCTTTTTAATAGGGGAATCTCTCTGTCACAGTTTTTTAGCTACGTTTATTTGTCCAGAACCGTATAGCATGGCTACCTATGATGGCGTGGGAGCATGCACAATTGATAGTTTGGTTTGCTTGTCTCTGCTGTAGAAGAATATGAGAGAGAACAGGGTTAATTATGGCTTTTGTGTAGGTGGTCTAGTGCCTGTCACAGGAGATGAATGAGTATAAAAATTATAATACTATAGAACGGAATTAAGAATCTATTGGAGAAAGAACACATAAAGATTTGGAAGAAAATGAAATAAAAAGTAAAGCAAATTATTCTTTGAGAAGGCAGAATGAAATTAATTAATATGCAGAGATATTCTATAATGGATAAATTAGCATAAAGGAAATCACTTCAGATTAGAATAGGAAATGAGATTGAGGGGAAGCAGAGAAGTCTCAATGATTTAGTGAAACATGAATTAGAGATTACAAATTAACCCTAAGAGTCCATTCGAGTTTTGAGAGAATTATTTTGTAGTACGAAATAGCTTCCTGCATTAAGGCTTGGCAAACTGCTAGCAATTGTATGTGAAGTTTAGTTGAGAGTAGAATAAATCCAGTGTTTGTGGTTGAAAAAAAAAATATATGGTATAAAATATGTGAGAATTACTAAAAGTGCTTATTAGAAGATTTTTATTTTACTTTATTTTTTAGAAGATTATTTTAATACTTGATCATGTATTCCATAAATATGGAAGAAATAAGAGCAGAGCAGGCCATGTAATGTGCTAAGGGACCAGAGTTGTTTGAAGAAAGGTAAAAATGACAATGATCAGATAAAATAAGAGAGTATTTCAGACACTGTGAAACTGTGTGTCATGAAAACCTCCCTTTACAAAATATAAGTGCCGAATAAAATGTAATTTAACTTTAAAAGTAAGGGTGAGCTCAGAAGAATGAAAAGGAGATTTGAAAGGTAAAAAATAAAATGACACTAAAATCCAGACTTGTTACCTCTACAAAGAAGTCAGGATGACCTGAGGTGCTTACAAAATTAGTAATCTGGGGATTTGGATTTTTGTAAGGCACGGAGGACAGGAAAAAAAGATGTGGAGGTGAGAGAAGGAGGTGGTTGGAATTGAGACCTCCCATATAATGTCGAGAGACATGCGAAGAGCTATATCCCCTGTATACAGAGGGATATGATCACAGGTATCCATCTCCTATGTTTAAGGTTCAAAATTGCACTAACTGAACAAACTGAGAAATTAATTTACATTGGTCACATTGGAATCCCTTATAATTTGTGGCAAAAGCCACCACAAATCTGGAATATATAGTATTCCGTATTCCTGTAGTCGGAATATTTGCTTACAGCCTAAAATTGCTATACACATAAATAAAAACTCCCTGAGGCTAACATTCAAGAGAAACTACAGACAGCATTATTAGAACTCCAGTAATTTCAGTGCTTGAAATTATTGGCCCCAGTCTGTAAAATAAGTATGTTTGAAATGATTAAAAAATTAAATATTGAGTGAAAACTTGTGAGAGCAGAAAAAGACACTAACCAAAAAGAATGCACATAACTGAAAAGAAAATAAACCTGGGAACAAATGAAAAATAGTAATAATTGAATTTAAAGTTCAGTGGATGTATTAATAGCTCAGAGTTCAGTGGCTATATTAACAGCAGATTAGATATGGGTGAATAGTGAAACTGAAGTTAACTAGAAGATGAGGAAATTAAGTTTAATACAGCAAAGAGAGTTGGGAATTATGAAAAAGGTAATCCTTTGATAGGAAGCACTACAGAACAGATGAGAACATGGCTACTTGTTGACAAAAATGTTTTTCCAATAAATACTCATAAATTACATTATATCCTTATATCTGTAACAGCAGTCCTTAGCCAAGGCTGATTTGGCCCCCAAGCAACATATGCTGATGTCAGCAAACATTTTTTATTACCATGACTTTGAGCAGGGGAGAGAAAGGTGCTACTGGCATCTGGTGAATTGAGAGAATAAGAATGCTGCTAAGTATACTACAATAGAAAGGAAAACCTCATGCAACACAGAATGTGTATAAAAGAGTTTGGGAAACTCTGATCTATGTTCCAAGAATTTGCACATTTACTTTTTAAGTTTACTGCTAGTTAAAATATTCAAAAATAATTTTTACATTAACTTTTTGAAGATAGATACCTTTAACAACTAGATTTCAAGATAAGAAAGAGGAATTCTGTGGGGCACCTGGGTAGTTTAATTGTTTAAGCATTTGCCTTTGGCTCAGGTCCTAATCCCTGAGGGATTAGACAACAGGCTCCCCATTTATCGGGAAGTCTGCTTCTCCCTCTGCCCCTCACCTCACTTGTGCACTCTCTCTCAAATAAATAAATAAATAAAATCTTTAAAAAAGGAAAATTGTGTTATCAATTTAGAACCAAATCCTCCTACCTTACCTTTTGTTGTTTGTTAGTATCTCAAAACGGTATTGAATAAATATACAAGCAAGAAACATGTGGATTGGCAGATATTTCTAATTTAGGATCAACCTAGGTTTTGCTAATCTATTTCAATTGTAGCAAACACATGAACCCCATGTATGGAATAAGAGAACTCTGGGGGAAAGGTTGTTAAATTGGATTTTTACATGAGATCACAGGTTGCAGAATGACCTTGTCTTTATCTCTTGACCTTGTAGGGTGTTTTGTATAACATATGCTACTCCTATCTCTCTCTCTCTCTCTTTTTTAAAGATTTTATTTATTAATTCATGAGAGACAGAGAGAGAGAGAGAGGCAGAGACACAGGCAGAGGGAGAAGCAGGCTCCAAGCAGGGAGCCTGACATGGGACTCGATCCTGGGTCTCCAGGATCAGGCCCTGGACCGAAGGCGGTGCTAAACCACTGAGCCACCGGGGCTGCTCGCTACTCCTATCCATATCTGATACTCGTGTTGATTCTCTGTCCAGGATTTTTTATTGCTAAATAATACTACCCATAAGATTAAGCTCCCATTGTATTATCCATTACAGTCTAAAAAAATACTCTGAGATTTAGTGGATTAAAAAAAATTTATTATTTAACACAGCTTCTGTAGGTCAGGAATCCCAGGAGTAAATTAACTGGATGATTCTGGCACAGGATCTCCAATGAGACTGAAGTCAAGATTTTTGGTAGAACTACATTCATCTGAAGGCTTGACTGGAACGAGAGAATCCACCTCCAAAGTGGATGGATCTCTCACACACCCAGCACATTAGAGCTGATTGTTGGTTAGAGACCTCATTTTCTCACCACATGGGTTTCTGTTTAGGGCTCCTTGAATATCATCAAAAATGGCAGCTGGCTTTCAGCAGAACTAGGGGTATAAGAAAGAGCAAGGCAGAAACCAGACTGTTTTTTATGACCTAGCTACAAAAGTTGTATACTGTCATTTACACAATACATGATTAGTTGCATAGGTCAGCCTTATTCAAAATGGAGGGAAACTATGCAAGACACAGTAACCTGGGGGTACAGGTCATTAGGGCATCTGTAATTCTGGTGCCCACACTTCTTATTTGTCAACAAGATATTTTATTACAGTTAGCCAAAGTTTTTACTTCCTTCTGTATATCGCATAATATGTTCATAAATTATTTAGTTGTGTTTTATATTAATTCTGCAACCCATTGATTGATGACTTGAAAGGAAAGAGACTAGAAGTGGGAAAATCAATATGCACGTTAATAAAATGATTCGTTCAAAGCAGGAAGAGGACCAGGCCTATGCAATCAGAAATAAACATTTAGTGGTGGTAGAAGAATGAGGAGATGTGAGGTTGAATAAATAAGCTTTGGATGTAAATTAGTGGTATCAACAGTAGATGATTCTGAGAAGTTTTGTTTCTGTTTTAAGAAAGGAGAATATGACCTTAGATAAGATTCAAAAAACACAGGTAAAAACAACTTTTAGGTAATAAACCTGGTTTCGATCCTTAAGATTTTTATCAGACCAAGAAATTCAGATAAAAATATCCAGAAAGGAGTTGAAAACTTGAATTTGTTTGAAAAGGGTACCTATTAGAGATCTTATTTGGGAATTAAGCACTAATAGGAATAGTTAAGATGGGTGAGGTTGATGTATTAGACATTAACATTGAGCAAACGTGGACATTTCTGAAAGAATGCAATACTTCTTGGTAATACATTATAGAACTGTATGAGTAAATACTCCTTTGCAGTTATAGTAACTTGGTAGAGTGAAAAGGACATCACATCAGGTGTCAAACCTGTCTCTGGTACTAAATAGCAAGATTGATCTCTGGCAAATCATTTAATTTCACTTATCCTTACTTTTAACACCCATTAAACACTTAACCTAGGAAATCTCTGTAGTACATCAAGGTCAAAAAGCAAATTATACTAATTAGGTTTACACTTGTTATGTGAGAAGTCTTCATAGGATTGGTGTAAGAACAAAATAAGATAATGTTTGTGAAAGTGTTTTATAAATTATTAATACAGAGTCTGCATGGTGTTTAAAAATTAATAAAGATATTATATATTTTGTTTGTATCCATAGTTTATAGAGTCGTTGGCATATTTCTCAGTCAGTATATGATTTCAATGTGACAATTTCTGTTCAGATGAGAATAGTTTCTATAAAAGAAAATATTGTGTGCATTTATTTTCCCTTAATTGTTCCTCCAGGCATAAGGGTTAAATTGTTATCTGTGCATATAACTATCATTCTTCATAATTCTAAAAGTATTTTATTAGTTTTTAAAATTATTTTTAAGCTGATGAATATTCTAAGAAATTTTTTAAAAATTTTATTTATTTGAGAGAGAGCAAGAGAGAGAGAGAGAGAGCACAGAGAGAAAGGGAAGCAGACTCCCTGTTGAGCAGGGAGCCCAATGTGGGGCCCTGTCCCAGGACCCTGAGATCATGACCTGAGCCCAAGGCAAGATGCTTAATTGACTGAGCCACCCAGGTGCCCCTCTAAGAAACTTCTTTCACTCTTCTTCCATCTTCCTTTATTAGTTTCCATTTAGTTTAATCTCAGAAAAAGAGATTCAATATATTGAAATTTATTTTTGTTGGCCCTATTAACCAAGTATGATTCTTTAAAAATAGATGTGAAACTATTGTTACCCATTAAATAAATGTTGCAGCTTGTTAGTCATAACTAAAGCCTAATCTAGTAGGAATAATGAAAGGCTTTATGCTCCAATCATGTTAAAATGTGTGAGGGAGTTTTTATCTTTTAGAGCAGGAATCTACCTAGTAGATTATCTTTTCCAAATCAAGAAATGGTTACCCTAAGTCCATTAATGTCTCTATATAGAGAGATTTTCTTGTAAGAGCAGATAGAATGTAAAGAGCTTCTATAGTGTGACATATTCAGGATTATATTTTATATATACATACACCAGGTTCAAAAGTGAGCTAAGGTTCACCAATGCTTTCCTTATATCTATGGGTTTTAAGGGGTAGAGGATTCTATAATTGGACTGCTTGCTGTAGATGAAGGTTGGAAATTTAGAAGATACACAAATAGGATTGAAGAATCTTCTCTGTTCCCTACTCTGAGCTGCTAGTAAGGGGGATAATTTGCCCACATAGGGGGAGACTTGAAATCAAGATAAAATACACTATGCCATAGATGCTGGCCAAATTTGGTTCAAGTCTACATGGTAAAGTGTGTGTGTGTGTGTGTGTGTGCGCGTGCGCGCACATATGAGAGAGAATTTAATTTATATTTGAAACATGGCTTTTTTTGCACCATTGTGGCAGAAGGGTGGTCTTCCAGTTTGTTGAGTTATCTGGCTCTAAATTATCTGTGTTGTTGGACATGTGAGCATTATTGAATTTTCATCTCCTGGGAAAAAAAAAGTGTATTGAACCTCTTGAAAATGTTATCAAATGACACAGAATGTCCCCTTCTATTAATAAAGACAACTATAAATTTGCTCCTATAAAGGGAATGGGCTTCTCAGAAATTGAGTTGAACTATTTATATTACTTTTTGTATTTTTCCCTTGCACATTGTTATCTCTGGTGATTTGCTGTCATGCAAAATAAGAATCACTTCCCATTCTGTTCTCAAAGTGATAAAAATTTTTAATGCTTTTAAACAGCTGAGAATATACACAGAGAATGAATGCCTAAATGAACAAATGTACGGTGATTAAAGTTTTTGATGTTAAATCTACTGCAAAATCTATAGCAGTGTTTCAAAAGCCAATAGTGGTTGCCATGATGGTTGAACTGCCTTAAATTTAAACTGGGCCTGATGTGAAAGAACTGCTGATGATTGGCACTTCACAATTTTACATAGCTATAGAATATTTTCAAACTCTTCATGTCAGGACTTACATATGAAAATAGTTTTTATTAATTTTCAGGTTGTGTCTAGCTCTTTTAGAACTCTTGTTCATTCAGTAGATATAATAGGTTTTCAGAAGCTAATTTTTTTTGAAAAATTATAAATCAGGTATGAAGAATGGAATGATAAAATCCCAGGTTTGACAAAACATAGCAAACATTAATACAGAAGAATCCAGAAGGGAAACATAATGTAGTGCTATATCCACCATAATATAAATTTAAAGTAGATTCTATATAAAGTCATAAAATAGAAAATCAGATCTGATTATAATGGACCACCCTCTCTATTAGCAAATGAGGTTGTGTATAGTGACCAGATAATAAAGAAAGGGCTTTTTAAAATTTTCTTTTTCTCTCTAGGGAATCCTGAAAAATTATAAAGCCTTCAACATTTTCCTCCCAGGCATTGTAGTTACAGAAGCTTGATGTGTTCTATTACTGGGACTGATTTTTCATATGCAGATTTAGTCTCTGGGGCAAAATTTCATATGTGAGGTTAAAACAGCTTCTTCTACAAATTTGTTAGCTGCCCTGGAGGAGAAAATGAAACATATGCCCTAACTTTCATGTTTCAGATCTTTAGTGGTCTGGAAAGAGGCATATTTTTTCCCCAGTAGAAGCTATCCAGAGATTCATTTTCAGTTTGCCTCATTGAAATGACAACTCCCTCGGGCCAGCCATGTCTTAGGAAACATCTGCTTCACTTTTGAAAGAGGTCTCCCCAGGAAGCCTACTCCATGAACAACTTACCTTTTAAAGAATACCCAATATCATTTATTTTGCTTATCAAACATCATACTTTTATAATCACAGTAGTGAGGCCATTCTGGGGGAAAATTAGGAAACTAGGTAATTATCTGAACACTCATAGGTATTTTTAATTACTGTCTATGGGACATTTAGTTTGATTCCTTTTTTGTTTTTTAAAACTATGGTAAAATATACAATGTAAAATTGACCATTTTCACTGTTTTGAAATGTACATTTCCATGGTAGTGTTCATATGTTTGTGCAGAAAACACCATCCTCCATCTTCAGAATGTTTCTCATTTTGCAAAGCGAAACTTTTTACCCATTTAATAGCAACCCTCCTTTCCCCAGGCCCTGGAAACCACCATTTTACTTTCTTTCTCCTTTTGACTATTTTGGATACCTACTATAAGTGGAATTCTACAGTAATTAACCTTACATGGCGGCCTTATTCTACTGAGCATAATGTCTTCAAGATTCATCCATGTTGTAGCATGTGTCAAAATTGCCCTTTTTTAAAGGCTGAATAACATTCCATCTTGTGTATACATCACTTTTTATTTATCTACTCATTCATTAATAAACACTTGGGCTGCTTCTACCTTTTGGCTATTGTGAATAATGCTGCTATGGACATGAAATGCAAATATCCCCCCAAAACTCTACTTTCCTTTAGAGTATACACCCAGAAGTGGAATTGCTGGATGATATGGTAGTTTTATTTTTAATTCTTTGAGGAACCACTATACTGTTTTCCACAATGATTGTATCTGATTATACATTCCCGTCCACAGTACACAAGGGTTCCAGTTTTTCCACATCCTTGCCAACACTTGTTATTTTCCGCTTTTAAAAAATAATAGCCATCCTAATAGATGTGTTGATCTCATTTTTTATTATAAATAATAATGCAGTAAGCAATCTTTCACTTAATTTTTTTTAGATTGCATTTCTACATAGAGATTTACTGGCATAAAAACAAGGCTAATTGTATGATTCTTAGCAAATAGTTTTATTATTATTCTAATTTATATTCCTGCTAGCCATTTATAAGTGACATTTTCAGCAAATTCTTGCCAATACTGATGAGGATAATGATGATGATTACTTAAGTTTGAGTAATTTTCAGATTGTTATCAGGTAAATTGGATTATTTATAATTTCCGACAATTTATTTGTGTCTTGTGAATGGTCTCTTTACGCCATTTGTTCATTTTTCTCTGTGGATTAGTTTTTTCATTAATAATAGGCTTTTTATTAACCACCTTATATGCAGTTTTTCTTCTTAATATATATTTTAGTTTTTTAATTTTTTTTCCATGTCAAAATTCAGAGTCATCCATTCAAATATATGTTTGATTTTCCTCTTTGTGTAGTAATTCATTGTTTTCATAATTAGAAGGACATTTTCCACTGTCTGTAATGATTGTTAAATCTTTCTCCTAATGCTGTTGTTTGGTTATCGATTTTACATTTAACTGTTAAAGTTAGGTGAAATTTATTTTGTGTCACAATGGACTCTAAGGGAGTGTCTTTTGATCTCTTAAAAATATTCATCCTTTAATTCTCAACAAATATGCTGATACCGCCTTTATTACTTACCATATTCTTAGAGTCTTTTTTAGGTTCTTCTATTTTGTGAATATTATTGTTGCTTTCTCATGAGCATCTAATGAGTATTAATTGTAATTTTTAAAAACTGTTTCTTAAGATTTGGCCTCACTGCTAAACTCCTACCAAACTGTCTTGGCTGTTGTTGGATTTCTGTTCTTCCAGATTAACTTTGGTCTCTTTTCCAAACTTCAGGAAAAAGTATCTTTGGAATTTTGATTGGATCGCATAGAATACTCTGAGAATAACAGCTATCTTTATAATATCAATTCAGTATAATTTGAAATTTGATGATTACCACCTCATTTATCAATGTTTAAATAAGCTATATTTAAATATAGCTGTTGCATTGGCTATATTTATTTTCTGTTTCTGTATTGAATTATAAGTGTATGCTAATTTTTTCACATCATACTTTTCTCTCTTTTATGGCTTCATATTCTGTCTTTTTAAAATAGTATTTTCTAATAAGCATTAAATTAAAACTCTTTGTTATTCATGTTTATTATTGGAAATGCCTAGAGTGCAATTAGTACCCATTTTTTACCAAGTTGAAGAATGCCATTGTTGATTTTTATGATTAAAGATAAATAATTCTGTATATATTTATGGGATTTTAAATTATAAAGATGTTTCATAATATTAATTGTGATGAAGAATCTTTTAGTGGTCAATGTCAATATATGTATCTTTTCCAGGCTTGATAAGTTGGCTTGTGGGGAAAAAAATTAAAAAGGAGAGATATTATGGGATATGTGTATGAAGAAATTGTCTCTTCTTTTTTAACTTTCTATATCTCAAAAAGAAAAATACAAACATTTTAAATGTTCATGTATTTATTAGGCTTACCTATAGATATAAATGCATTTTTCCTTTCGCATATAACTATTTTTGTTGATTAAAAAAATAAAATACACTACAAAAATCATCTCTTACTATGCCATAAATAATTTTATCTAGCCACAATCTCTTGATATATTTCATTGTATTCACTTGATTTGGAGATAAAGAGTATGAACCCATAAATATTGACCTTGCTTTAGTGTTATGATGTTTTGCAAAGTATACATAATATTCATTATTTTTTAAAAAGGAAATGATGTCATGTATATTTTTTTCAAGATATCAAGTTTAAAACAGACCATTTAAACTAAGCAATCTAGAATTATTTGTGATAATCCTATTTATTCTATTTAAAGATTTCATTTATTTATTCACGAAAGACACAGAGTCACGGGAAGAGGGAGAAGCAGGCTCCCTGAGGGGAGCCTGATGCAAGACTCAGTCCTGGAACTCTGGGATCACATCCTGAGCCGAAGGCAGATGCTAAACCGCTGAGCCACTCAGATGTCCCTGTGATAATCCTTTTTAAAATTCATTTTTTTCATACTGTATTTAGCCCTTGGAGCAGAATATAGAAGAAAGATCTGAGTAATGATAAAGTTCAAAAGTCAGATTGAAACTATCATTTGCCAATTTCTTTTTTTATATGTATATTTTTTTATTGGAGTCCAATTTGCCAACATATAGTAGATTTAAAGAGAAAACAACCAATTTCTAACATAATTTTATTCCCTTTCCTGGAGAACATTGGTAAAATGTGGGTACCCATCAAGATTTTATTTTTTAATTTTTTTTAAAGATTTTATTTAGTTTTTCATGAGACACACAGAGAGAGAGAGGCAGAGACACAGGCAGAAGGAGAAGCAGATGCCACGCAGGGATCCCGATGCGGGACTCGATCCCAGGACTCCAGGATCAGGCCCTGGGCGGAAGGTGGCTCTAAACCGCTGAGCCACCTGGGCTGCCCTATTTTTTAATTTTTTTAATTAAATTTTTTTTTCATCAAAATTAACATCCTCTACATTCTTGACTTTAGAAAAACAGATTATATATTCCATAATTTTATGTATAGAATGATTTCATTACAACAAAACTAAGATTAAACTAGATTGTTGCATTTACAGTTAAAGTATAATTCTTGGAATATTATTATTCTCTTAAGAAAAATAAATAAATAAATATTTAGTTTTACTGCTGAGTGCAACATTATTTAAACACTAATTACTAATTTAATATCCAGTTTTCAAAATATATACATGAAATATCCAGTTTCAAAATATTCTTTTTTCACATTATTTAATTTTAAGATCCTTGAAATTAATAATTGCTACATATTGTAAGTAGTTATAAAGATTTTTTAGATTAAAGTTAGAAGGAAGACTTATTGAAATATTTCTCATTAGAACTAAGCTGCTAGCAAGTAAAACTAAACATGCAAATATTTATTGGGTATAGATAAATGCAGTGGATATAGTAAATAGATAAATAGGAATATTTGATATAAATAGAGAAGCTGCAGGTGGTACTTTGTAAGTAGTAGGGACTCAAGATCTTTTTGCCAAAATTAACAAATCAAGTGGGATAGAATTACATAGGAGTAATAAATGCCTAGATGTAAATACTGGAAGTATTTCTGGCTAAACATATTCAGTAGAATTTTGCTTGGACAATTGAATTTCCCTAAGGACCATTTCTTAGGAGATAGGACTCTGAACAAAAAAGATAAATGTCTAGTTAAACTCATTTATTATCACAAGTTAATGTTAAATGGCAGTCCAGTGATAACCTTATGTACTCGCTTTAAGTTCTGACCAAGGGACTGCCACAATTGATTATTTAATAATTAACTACTGTCTGGTTACAAATATGTTTGAAATGACTTTTCCTGAATAGGCTGCTATACAAGTGATTATTTTAAAATCCATTAAAAGTATTATATAGGCCATGTGTTTGGAAGCATAAAGGATTGTGTTCTAGAAAACTTGTAAACCAAGTGATTGTAACTCATAATATATATTAAAATATATGTATATATAGTATTAAAATATTTTCTTTAGATAAATCTTCAAAAGCAAAATATTCTGTTTTATAAATTAACAATGCACAATAGGTTTCCTTAATTTTATCCCTAAGCCCCCCCAAGATATTTTCATCATCTATATCTATAACATCTATATCTATGTTACATATGTGGAAAGTCTTCCAGCATCTTTTAAATGAAACCATGATCTCAGAGTCTTTGTTCAAGAAGTCTGTTCTTTACCTCAGAATCACATGTTAAAATGTAAATAACTTTTGGTCATACCCATCACTAATCTCCTAAGTACCACTAATACCCAAGAAAAGTGACGATGTAATGTATATCCTGAAAAGAGGCTTTTGAGTTCATGCTTTTCAATCTTAAGATTTTTAACTATCTGTCTCCCATCTCAATTTAAGTGACTTCACATTGCCAGAAATATGCACTGTTTGTCATTGGTTGTATATTTTCTATGGTGTCAATGTAGTTTAAAATTGCACAGGTGATGCTAGCACTTTTAAATAATACAGAGAAGTTATTAGGTAGTTTTGCTTCATTACAAGAATAAGGTTCCATTTGACAATATCTTTTTTTTTTTTTGACAATATCTTTGATATATTGTAAACAAGTGGTATTGGTAGAGGCCTAGGCTCTGCAGATGAACTTTGATGACAGGGAACACATATCAACATTAACATTAAGTATTATCATTGCATTAAGATGCTAAGTAGTCTGACAAGTATGGTCTTTTTATTTAAATTCTGATTGAACATTTCTTGCTCATTACTTATAAAATATTTCATGTATATCTCATTTGGTTTGTTTATTCTAAATCTTCTGATTGTATATAAGCTTTCTCACATTATGAAATATTTAGAGGTTAGTTAATACATGTACTTCACTCCCTTTTCAACTCCTTATTCATATTGTAAAAGTGACCGAATATCTTGAGGTCATTTCTCAATCCAACTCTTATTCCTTGGAACTCTTCCCAGATTCTCCCTATACTCAGCTGTTTCTTCTTTGGACTTTTATTTTCCCCAACTCATTGTGTTCTACCAGAAAATTACACTCAGATCTTTCATTTTCTAACTTCAAGGAAAGCCATAAAGCTTCATTAAGCTTCCAACAAGAGTTATTTAGGAATCTGTTATGTGCCACGGACTCTTCTAGGTTATTCAGTGAATAAAGAAAACCCAAAGGACCATCCCTCATGGAGCTTAATTTGGGGTAATACATACAATAAAAGTTAAGAATACTGTGTAATCAAATATATAACAATTTGAGAAATGATATAAAAAATATACAAGAGGTAGGAGTACCTGGGTGGCTCAGTCAGTTGAGGGTCCGACTCTTGATTTCGGCTTAGGTCATGATCTCAGGATCCTGGGATGGAACTCCAAGCTCAGTGGGGAATCTGCTTGAGATTCTCTCCTTCTTTCTTTGCCCCTCTCTCTGCTCACACATTCTCTCTCTTTAATATATATAATTATATATGTACATATATAATTTATTTATTTATTACATCATCTTTATACATTTATCATATATATAAAATAAATCAACATTTAAAAAATGTACGGGAGGTTTATGTGTGTGTATCTGACTAACAATTTTCAATAATGTAGTAGATTAGGTTCCACTGAAATGTCTTTAAGAAATGAATTATTACATTGAGGCAAATAATGTTTCAGATTGAGGGAACTGGTAGTGCAAAGGCATGCCTGATATGTTTGAGAAACAACAAAAATGCCAGTGTGGCTGGAGTGAATTAACAAAAGGGAACAATTGTGGCAAAATGATCAGAGAGATTTTGAGGAACTGCATCGTTTTGGGTCTTGTAGGCCACTAAAGGATGGTCTAGATCCAAATAAAATGGATACCGTTAGAGATTTTTGAGCATTTGATTTTTTCATGTTAAATTGTGTAAGTCCCCAGAGAAGTTGAAATGGTTGCAGTGTATCCCTGTACACCCTTCCCTTAGATTTCTGAACTCTCTTCCCATAGTTGCTCTGTCTACACACACATACTCACATGCATGCATGTACACACAGTTCCACTTTTCCCATGTTGTAGCAAACATGACACCTCCCCTAAACATTTCTGTTTCCATTTCCCAGGAACAAAGACCTCATCCTACAAAGCCACATTACCATTACCACACTTAAGGCAATAATAGCAGTTTCAAATTTCCCAAATTTTCAAATTTCCCAAATTTTCCTTAAAATGTTCTTTTTAGCTATGTGGTTATTTCTTTCCTGAATAAACCAAGGCCCAGTCATTGCATTGGCTGAACTATTTCCCTCCATCTGAGTTCTTCTCCCTCCCTCTATTTTCGTGGCATTTAATCTCTGGAAAAAAATTGGCTCATTTGTCTGGTAGATCACCCCTCATTCTGGATCTGTGTGGTAGATGCCTCATTATTACATTCAAGGCATAACATAATATACTTTGCTTCTTTCATATATTCATTGCTTGGCTAGTTTGACAGAGAAAGTTAAACTTACATTTACAAAGTGCACATGACATTCACTCGTTTAATCTCCATGAGGACAAATGTTGAACCAACCGTGTCATTTCTAAAAGTCATTTCTGGTTGAAATGATAAATGAGACTCTTGGGAGACTATAATCTTGAGTTCAATAAGCTGTGAGTTTCGTTTGGAAAATTGTGTCTTATTTACCTACTTCATTTTTCCCTATAGGGCAGGCAGTTGATTTCTAAATTTTGGAACATTCTAGTTAGATGTGTTATTGATGAAATCACTGTTCAGATCTGATGACAATTTAATATAGAAGAAAACTGGATTGAGTGACCTTTGCTGCAATTGATGTTGGCCTTTCTTCTTGTTAAGTGACTGGACAATTTATCTAACTTATAGGAAATATTGTGATTGCTAAATGGACTGTCATAGATAAAGATATACACTATTCATCTTGAAAAGATTCACTAGGCAGTAGTAATAAGAAAAGGTCAAGGGGCATGAGACTTCATAAACCTTCCTTTAAAATTCATTGTTCTTCTACACATAAGTAGTTGCATTTTTTTTATTTAACTATTAACTTGGAGCCCAGTATCACTGAATAGACACTGGGTGTGCACGCTCAGTGGTTAGAATATGTTTTGCTAGACTGTTAGAAAGCCAAATAGTTTCACTTTTCCTCTAGGATAAAAATGATCTTTGTTTATTTTTTGAGATGGAAACTCAGGCTCAGTTTATCACTCAAGTTGCTCAAGTTCTGGCCTATTTCTAAGGAAAATTGAATGTATTTCCTTATAGGGCCATACATGTTCAGTATACATTCAGACTAAAAGGGACAGAACCATATAGTCACAACCAGTTTGGGGATAAAATGGTATACTATGGCTGTATCATTGAATGAAACTACTTAAGGTACCAGTCTTTCTTTAAGAGAGTGAAAGCAAATGAAATGTATAGTGTTCTTGCTTAGTGACAGAATGTATGACTAAAATAAAGAAAATATAGTTCAAAAACAAAAGTTAGGGTGGCAATAATGAAATTCTTTCCATGGAAATGATTATACAAACCATGGGTATTTTAACTATTCATTAGCCTAAGCAACTCCCAAGTGGAACAACATTTCTTAGTTCTGACCTAGTATAATTTGCCATTCTTCATAGGCAACTGGTCACCTCTAGGACTGACAAGTTCTGTTCATATTGTTGTTGACTTGTTGACTGGTTTGTCTCACACATGCAGGCTGGGCAAGTCTTTTCTGGGTCTTTATATTTTTAAAGCATATTCATAATTCTATAAAGAATTGTCCTAAGGTAGGAAAATAAATACAGATAGTTTCCTATCTGTATGGGCTTTAAAAAAGGATGAAATAAGATCTATGTTTCTTTTTTATAGTGAACTTCCAGTGATAAAGTTCCTGAACTGCTTTCTGTTAATGAATCTATATTTTTTATGCCTTATTTACAAATTTTCAAATGCATTTCTCAAAAACTGATTTTTTGGTTTTGTGGATTTTTTCTATTATCCCTTTTTGATAAAATGATTTACATTTATATATTTCTATATAGTATGTTTATACAATATCTGTGATTTCTCAGTCTTATCATTTAGAGTTTCCATATAGCTACATATATTCAAACCATTTCTTCCTATATTAGAGTGTGACATATTAGCCTTTTGAAATCCTTGTTCCATTTTTTAAATTTTTTCTAACTTTAGATTTTTTATGAACTATATAACCAGGGAAACTTACTTAAATTTTCCTGAAACTGGGTGGCTTCATTAGAAATACTGTATTTACCAATGGCTGGAGTTCAATAAACTAACTTCTTGAATTCTCTTCTAAGTACTATGATCTATTAGTTTACTATAGGTTCACCCATAATTGCTCAAAATTGTATTGACATCAAGATTTAGATTTTAATACTATTTTAGGATATCGAAAGGATTGTCTTTTTGTGTTTTCTTGAGCAATTGGCTAAGATCATTATAATTGTATTCTTTTTTCTTTATTTTCTTATTTGTTTTTTATAGCATTAGTTATTTGTAAATATCATTTAATTTCAAATGGTATTTAATAACAAAGACAACCATATTGTCAAATATACTGTCTGTTCATAACTTTTTTACTTCATTTAAGTCATTCAGTTTCTGAGATTTAAGGTAGGATTGAATAATCATATTGTACTAAATTAAATCTCTTAGAACAATAAATTAATAATTACATGTTTAAAATGACGATCTGCAGGATCAATCTATATTCTTTTTCTGATTTTCAATTGCAAGGAAGAAAGAAAAAATACAGAAAAGAGGAAAAATTTAATGTAATGAATAACTGATCATACAGTTTAAGTTCTCTTAAGAGTTTTATGAAATCTGATTTATCCCTACCACATACTAATCTTAGTCTTATTGTAAATATTGTACAATATTCCAAGCAAATTTTGTTCTTCCAACTCACGTTTTTATAAAATATATCATCTTTAAATTCTGTTAAATTAAGCAACAGCTTTGAGAAATAAGCTTTTAGAGAAGCTAAAGGAATTATTGAAGTATCTTTTTTTACCAGTAAAACAGGGACAATATTTAATGACCAGCCATAAATATTGCTATAATTATTAAGGGAAATTATGTTCCAAGGATGAGTCAAGGTGGTAAAAACTGATTTTTTTATTGTTAAACTAAATTAGAAGAGCTAACAAGCCTTATTAATCTATCTACTTAACTTTTTTTTTTAAAGATTTTATTTATTTATTCATGAGAGACACAGAGATAGAGAGAGGCAGAGACACAGGCAGAGGGAGAAGCAGGCTCCATGCAGGGAGCTCGATGTGGGACTCGATCCCGGGACTCCTGAATCAGGCCCTGGGCCGAAGGCAGGCGCCAAACCACTGAGCCACCCAGGCGTCCCTCTACTTAACTTTTTGAGTAGACTTTCAGGTACTATGTTACATATTGTCTTATTTATATTAAAAATATATGAATACATATGCATACATATATAGATACCCATGTATATATGCACATGTACAAATACATATGTCTGAGTGCATACATAATTATGTATGTACACATACACAAATAACAATGCATTGTAAAAGCAAAAGTATTTTTAATTCTAGGGCTCCTGAGTGGTTCAGATGCTTAGGTGTCTGACCCTTGATTTTGGTCATGAATTAAAGTTCCATGTTGGGCTCCACATTGGGTACAGTGCCTCCTTAAAAAAAAAAAAATTCCTCTGAGCACAAAGGAGGAAGCATCTTGCTCAGTGTAGTTGCAGAAAAGGGCAGCCATTAGTTGCCCCAAGGAGTGATATTTTACCTGATATCTGAAAGTTGAATAGAGTTGGTCTAGTAGATGAGGCTAGAGGTGGGAGGAGGCATCTTAGGTAGAGAAAGCAGCATGTGGGATGACTTGTTACCAATAGGGTAGGAATATACAGTTGACCCTTGAATGACATGAGGGTTAGGGATGCCAACCCCCTGCACAGTTAAAAATCTGTGTCTAACTTTCGACTGTCCCAATACTTACTGTTGATCAGAACTTATTCATAACATAGTTGATTAACACATATTTGATATTTATTATATTCTGTGTATTTATAATAATGTGAGTGAAAAGAAAATGTTTTTAAGAAAATCATAGGGAAGAAAAAATACATTTATAGTACTGTATTTATTGAAAGAAATCTGCATGTAAGGGGATCTATGGAATTCAAACTTGCATTGTTCAAAGGTCAACTGTAGTTAGTTTTGAGGTAACAGTTAAAATTAAGATATTAAAATAATACAGAATGGGTTTATATGCCTATAGTGTTTTTTTTGTTTTCTGGGTTTTGTTGGTGGTGGTAGTGGTGGTGGTGGGTGATAGGACACAGTAAAGAGCTAGAGGATGATGTTAATTACAAATTGTGATATTAACATGGAGAGTGATTTGAAGGATGTTTATGGCAAGATAAGAAAGTGCGAATTTGTCAGTTTGCAACTCTTTGAAAAGGTATTACTTCCCACTTATGTGTTAATGCAGTCTTCTCAAAAACACACCTTGTACATATGAGATTGATCCTTTTTTATGTTGTGATTTTTAAAAATAGCATAAAAATCTTTTTAAAAAATGACCCTTATTTAAAAAATCCATACTAAAAGCATCTTCATGAAATTCTAAGAAAGTGTATTTCTAAGATCTGCAAAGATGTTATAGATTGACCAGAATTGTAATAGTCAGATGCATTGTATCTTTCTCAACTTTAGAGGATCAGATTTTAGATTTCTCTTCCCTATGAAAAAACTACTGATTTTTTTTATATATTGCTTAACTACTAATATGCTTCATTAATGAAGACTCAGGGCAACTTTTGTATTTAGAAATGGGTTTACTTTTTAAGAAATAAGTATAAGGGTCTTAAACACTGTATAACATGATTAAATTTTCCTCAGATTTTAAGAACAGCAATTAAACCTTCAGCATTTACCCATAGAATTTTTGTTTGTTTGACATATTTACAATTTTGTGTTAGACATGTTTATAGCTTATCATTATTTTAACAGTATGACAAGTTTATATTAGAATTATAAATGAGAACACCATAGTTGAGTAGTTTTTGTGTTCCAAAATACGTAAAGTTAGTAGATAATTAGCTTTTAAGTAAATTTTAAAAATGATTAATATTACATTAGAACAAATGTAAACCTCATAAATTATTACCAGTTAAAAGTAATAATTTTTATCATCTGGTTTTTAATTGGTTGTTTGCTGTTATTATTAGCACAGTATGTGCCAAAGCCTCTGGTACAACATGAAAGCTGTAATAAAAATCTACTGTAAACCATCCATGAAGGGGACTTTTACAGATGTTGTGATTATGTGAGCCTAGAGGCTACATTGCTATAATTGGCCTCCTGTGAGGCTGCTGTTCTGCAATTGTTCCTGGAAGCTCAGCGAACAAGATTGTATTTCACAAGGTTTACATTTGTTGACTGATACTTTGAGTTAGCAATCCACATAATGATGAACAGTAATTCAAGTTTGTGTCACTGTTACTTGGATATGAATTGCAAAATTTATCTCTCTTTTTTGCACTTCATATTGAGCTAGGTTAGTATTTTGAAAATGTTTATCCTGTAAATATTACTGAATGTTCTTATTTTCCAAATGTTATATTTATCCCTGCTTCTGTTCAAATGTACTTGTCTTTACCAATAATCCCCTAAATCTCCCCAAACCTTGTTCTTTTTTTATCTTCTAGTGTTAATATTTCACTTTTACAACTACTTAGTGGTTATGATACTTTATCAGAATTATTAAATTAACAAATTATAAAGTTAGTAATTATCCTTTTCCTCCTTCCCCAAATTATAAGGACCTTAGAATTCCTTAAACCTAAGCAGCCCTTCCTAATTTTAATGATGCTGTTCATCACATTTAGTGTTTGCATCTTTTAGTTTCTATATAGCTATTTTTATTAATTCTTTATGTAGTCAATATTGGCTTAAGTCCAGCCCCATATGTGTACTGTTTCTCAGATATTTGATTTCAAAACTTTTTTGTGAAGCACATTCTTTAGAAGTTCTATTAGTGAGAATATGTAGTTGATGAATTGTCTCAATTTCTGGGCGCCTGAGAATTTGTTTAGTTCACCATTATTATGAAATAATATTTTCCATAGTATACAATTCTAGATTGACAGATATTTTATCTCAGCACTTTGAGGAAATTTAATAGGTTCCTTTGTTTTGGTGTTATGCTTCTCAAGGTGATTTTTTAAATTATATTTTTAAAGATTCACTACACTTTCCTCAACCCGAGAACTGGCATATTAATCAAATCTGAAAAATTTTTAGTCATTATTTCTTTTGATATCACTTTCATTCTCAGAACACTTATTAGATATATTAGAACTTATTATTTCTCCTTGTATATTCACATGCCTCTTTGTCACAATGTGAATGTTTTCTAAAGAGGAATATTTCATTTTATTAATTCTCTCTTCTGCTATATCTAATCTGTTTAACATTCTCACTGAATTTCTAATTTTTTTTTCTGAATTTCTAATTTTAAGCATATCTTTTTGTAGGATTATTTTATTGGTTTCCTTTCATTCTGTGTGGTCACTTTTATAGCCTCTTTTTCTTTCATCTACTTTTACTACATTCTATTACTGTTTTAAATAAACAAGCATTCTTACATTGTCATTTCATTATTTGCTTTCTTTGCACAACTTAACTGTAATGTGTTAGTTTTATTTACTTTTGCTTATGGTTATTCCTTTCCTGTTGAACTCCTGTTCCTTGGAACATTATTTGTGGGAATTCTTTGAAATCTGGGTTTGAAGTATTTTCTCCAGAAGTGATTTGTGTTTTCTTTCACCAGGTCCCTGGATTATCACCAGCATGGGATCACTTAAAGATAATTATTCATTTAAAGTACACTTTTGGTCAGGGGTCACTAAATTAGAGCTTGCAGAAAATATTAAGCCTGCTGCCTGCTTTGATGAATAAAGTTTTATTAGAACCCAGCCATAGCTATTTTTTGTCCTTGAATGATTTTCCTAATATAATGGCAAAATTGAATGACTCCAGTAGAGATCATATGGTTCACAAAGTGAAATACTTACTATCGAGCTCTTTACAGAGAAACTTTATCAACTACTGTTTTAGACCATATAGGTAGTATGAATTGCACTCCAATCCTTTAATGGAAGATGTGTGGGGATGAATTTTCATAAGATACTTTTTCCTTATTCCTTTCCAACTAGAGTCCATGATTTGACAGAAAACTGTCTCAAAAAAAAAAAAAAAAAGAAAAAAGAAAAAAAAGAAAAAGAAAAAAGAAAGGAAGAGAGAGAGGGACAGAGGACAGAGGGAGGGAAACTATCTCTGCTTTATTACCAACTAATGGATTCACCTGGTGGGAGTTCTGACATCTTGTATAAAATTTGTCTTCTCATTTTAAGCTGCTTCAAGATTTTGTTATATATTCAGTACATCTTTAATCTTTAGAGCCAAGCCCACACACTATCAAAGATGAATGAAAAGATACCTCTGCCAAATATAGATATTGTATCTGCTTGTTTCATTACAATCATATTTTCTCATCATTTCTGCATCTGAGAATTAACCTTTTTTATTAGCTCAGCAATTCATTACAAATATGCATGTTATATTTTTTTCTAGAATTTTTAGTTGTTCTACCCTGGAGAATTTCTCTAGACTTCAGTTTCATTGTATTACCGATATGGAATTTTACCTTTTTTTTTTTTTTTTTTTGGAACTTTACCTGTTTTAAAGATGATTTCAAGCTGTACTTCTTACTTCAAGCTGGTGTAGCATAAGACTACTAGCTTTGGATTCAGACTGCTCAACACAGTTTATTGTTCACTATTTTCTCTATATGTGACCTTGTATTATGTAGGCATAGTAAGTCCTTATTTCATCTCTATAAAATGAAAACACTAAATGTACCCTTTTCTTAGGGACTTTGTGACAAAAGAAATGAGACCTTATATTAACAAATATATCTCTATATATCATGTTAGCAGCTCATACAGCCATAGTAAGTAGTTAGTCAAAATAATATATAGTTATTATTGTTGCTGTTATATTGGCCTATTCCACAAATAGTCCTGTTCTTAAGTCATTTATTATAAAATCTAACAATTAGTAGTTAGTACTTTCCCACCCTTTATACATAATAAATGTGATAAATATTCACATATTGTAATACTTTATAAAAGCCCTTCAAAGATACATGCTCTAAGTCATAATAAATGTTATGATGGACATAGGGGGTATGAATATTAACATTCTGGAAAATCAGAAGACACAGCTTCTAATGAACCAATTAAAAAAAAGTACCTCTAATCTCAATCTACTTATTTTGAGAGTTTTACATAGTAGTTATTTAGAGCAAAAGAAAAATAAAGGAAATAAGAGTTTAGATTTTTGTAAAACCATTCTATCACCTGCCCCAGAGTTTATTATCCATTAAGAAATAAATATGGCTCCTTAAAAATATAATTAGATTGTCCTCATCAATTTTTTTTGTCCTCATCAATTTTTAGTGGCTCCCCATCTAAGAATAAAATCCAGATTCCTTACTGTGATTATGTAAGCCTTGTGTGATTTAACCAGTACATGATTTGACCTGTGAATTTTGAGTCTCTGATCTCATCTTTCCATGATTTCAATTTCCAGTCACATCTCTCTCATTTCTATTCCTTGGCAAGCCAAGGTTGCATTCATCACAAAATATTTGCACTTTCTACAATCCTTGTCTTTATCATCTCATGTTACCCTGTCAGAGAGGTCTTCACTGGCCACCCTACTTAAAATTGCACCTTTGCACCTTCTCCCCTCACTTTCTCCACCATGACCCTGCTTTGTAAATTTTCCTCTTTCATACATATATATATTATATATATATATATATATAATATATATATAAAATATATTATTATTTATTTGTTTATGTGTTCAGTGTCTTTCTCTCCCCACTAAAATAAAGTTCCATGAGATTAGGGGCATTTTACTTGTTCATTAAAATACACCAACTGCCTGGGCAAGTTCTTGGCACTTACAAGGGGCTCAGTGGATATTGTTTGAACAAAGGATTAATTCAAATCCAGGCCTACACAGACTAAAACATAAAAATTTGCCCTTCACCTTTCACCACACTTTAGTTCTAACTTCGGATTCTGTATTCTCTTTATGTTTAAAGCCTTTCCTCTCCTTTCAATCTGAAGGTCAGTAGTTACATGATTTCAACTATATTCTTGTTCTACAAACATTATTTTAAATTTCACCATTGACTACCATCCAACAATTTAGCCTAATAGCACCTTTCCTGCCTACTCCACATCATAGTTTTTTCCCTGAACTCATGAGCAAGATCCAGATATTCAGTTACTCAGTGTGTATTAAATCTAAACTTCAGAACCTACCAGTCAGTAATCTCTAGATTTTATTATCAAAGTGATAGAATCTGAGGACTGGGTGTCCAAGACAGGAATGGGGGTTGGCAAGTAAGAAACTATAGCTATGCCATTAGTTTGAGGGACAGGTACATAAAAAGTTGTGTTTACATTGCTTTTTCTACAGATGTGTTCTCAGAGTCTAATAATATGCTGCAGAAACATAGGAATTTTTGATTCTGTATCCCATATACTTAAAACATTATCTATTATAGTAGGAACTGGATACTTATTTTTGAAAAGTATAAATTGATATAGTTTGAAGATAAATCTGGCAGCATGTGTGTATGTAATAAGATGTGATAAAGTGAGAAAGAAGTCAGTGATTGACAGGATGGAGTTTTTATTTATAATTAAGAGAAAGAAGGCTCTATGGGTGAAATAAAGGGTCATGTTAAATTAAGATTGCATAAAGAGATATCAAAGTGGAGATGCCGAGTAGATCATGGATACATGATTCAAGAATTAGGGAAAAAGATTGTGGATGGAGATACAAATTTGGAAGTCATCCACATATGGCTGGCTAATGTCTGTATTGGACAGTAAAGGATTCTCTGAAGGACACACTGAAGGGATAAAGTATGCTTTCAGATGATTATTTTGGCAATAGTGCAAAGAATGAAAGAGAAATAGAAAGAAATTTCTTGAAATGGGAAATTAATATTTTATGCAAAATAAATACAAAAGGTAAAGAGATCCTGACAAGTGTAGGGAGAAGAGGAAAAGAAAGGCAGAAATAATTTTATGAACAATTAAGAAGGTGGGATTTTTTCGTTTTAGTAACACACTAGATATAGAGGAGAGAGAAGGGAAGTAATCAAAGGAGCCTGAATGTATACCCTGGTGCACTGATTATTGTAAATAAAGAAACTAGGATATGACATATGTAATGACGAAGTTGCCTCAAAATAGATTAAGTATCTTTAAATCATCAGTAAATAGATTTTTAGCTGAAATGTGAAAATATAAGTGTATGTGCAATATTTTATTTTGAACATGGCATCTTTTCAGAACTGCTTTCAAAAATGTATCTTGCATTTTTTTAGTTCTGTAAAAGTTGTTATAAATACATAATCGTCTAGTGACCTTTTCCTGTTTTATTTCAAGTTATTTAACTGAAGATGGCTAAATATGTTTTTAAGGAATATTTCTTTGAAACTTGTAATTACACATTAGACAAACTTTTTAATATAACAACTGTGCTGTACAACTTATATGCCTTTAGCACATGCATTTGTTAACTCAGAAATATTAAGTTTATTGATCCAATCTCAAAGTGAATACAGCTAGTTTCCTACATTTAACATTCTTTTTTTTTTTTCCTATTAAATAATATTCTTTCAACTGTGTTATTGAAGCTGGTAGACAAACAAGCAAAAACATTTTCTCTTGAATGATTTTCAGAAAACTATTTCGGTGGTCATAGAGGTATTGCTTAGAGCTCCATATGAGAGAACTTGCTGCAGGATACATGCTTCACTGTTAGCCTCACCTTTGCATAAGCTGCAGTATCAACACAGGACCACACTTCTCTTGGGTTTGTGACTGTGCACAGCAGGGATACTGGAGCCAAGATACTCTGCTCCACGTGGGATTCTTCTAATTGGTATTTTTGGTCCAAACACCTCCCATCAGCTTAACTGAGACTTCTTCAGAATTGTGCCATGGGCTTAGGCTTTTTCTACCTAATCCTTTCTTCCCTATCTCCTGTCATAGGTGTCATAGGTGAGGGAACTGCATCAGGGTCTGAAAGGCCCTCCATAACTGCTGTCCCTTCCCTGTTGGCCTTAATAAGCATTTTTCTCCTTAAATACCTTGTATGTTGATTCCATCTCACTATCTGCTTTATAGAGAACCTAAATTGACACACCTATATTATAGAGTTCTTGGATTTAGGATTTTTGCCTATGACCACATAGTTTTCATGTTTATGCTTTTAGTTGAAACTATAACTCAGTGTGGATGCTTGCTATTTTTTAGAAATAACTTTATTTAGGATTTGTATGAATTGTCATACAATTCATATACAATTCATACAAATTATATTTTAATTTATATATTAATATATATTATATAATTAATTATATACAATTATATACAATTAATTATATACAATACAATTCATACAAATTATATTTTAATTTATATATTAATATATTATATAATTAATTATATATTAATTATAATTAATATATAATTAATTATATATTTTAATATTATATAATTAATTATATATTATATATATTATATATATATATATTTTATATATTTATGTACCCAAACCAGAGTTTTTTCAACCTTGGCACTAATAGTATTTTTTTAAGATCTTATTTATTTATTCATGAGAGAGGCAGAGACACAGGCAGAGGGAGAAGCAGGCTCCCTGTGGGGAGGCTGTGGAACTCAATCCAGGATCCTGGGATCACGACCTGAGCCGAAGGCAGACGCGCAACCATTGAGCCACTCAGGCTTCCTGGCACTCACAGTGTTTTTGGCTAGTTAATTTTTTACTTGGGCCATCAGTGTTTTGCACTGTATGAAGTACGGCAGCATCTCTGGCCCCTCTTCCCACTGGATGCCAGAAGCACAGTTCCCTGGTCTGCAGACATTGTCAGATGTCTCCACAAATTGCCAAATGGCCTTTCATGGGCAAAAATCATTCCCTTTTGTATGAATACAGTATCTGGAAGAGTGTGTCATGCCCTAGGAAGTAAAAGCAACTATAACTATTGCAGCTGAAATAGCAGAAAAAGTTTCAGAAGATGGCATTGATACAAACTTTGAAAAATTACCAGGATTTGCTTACTTTTCAGGCAGGACATTAATTGCATGACATAAAATAGAGAAGCAGTGGGGCACCTGGTGGCTCGGTGGTTGAGCGTCTGTCTTTAGCTCAGGGCATGATCCCAGGGTCCTGGGATCGAGTTCTGCATCGGGCTCCCCACAGGGAGCCTGATTCTCCCCCTGCCTATGTCTCTGCCTCTCTGTCTTTCATGAATAAATAAATAAAATCTTTAAAAAGATAGAGAAGCAGAAATTAAAATACATTTTAAAGAGCTCTTTTTAAGAGGACTCTGTTGACAGAATCAGAAGAAAGATCCGAACAGATAGTGATACAGTGGTATGTAACCTCTCCAGTAGTGATAATCTCTAAGTCTTAAAGCTATCCTCGACTTCATTCCCTTTATTCTATCAATTACTAACTGAATCCTCTGTGTGGCACCATCATGTCATTTAAGTGTCTTTTCTCCATTGTAGTGCAGGCTACTAAACTCATAATCTTTTTACCACCGTAACATTCCCTTACCCAGAGTCCCTTCTCCCAGTTACTCCCTTCCCTACCTTTTATAAATTTATTCTCCTTACTGATACTTTCTATTTTGTGAGACAACATTCTCATAATTTTCTGTAGTCTTTTGGCATGGTTTTCTTTTTTAGTTAAACATATCTATAATAACTGATTTAAAGTCTTTGTCCAGTAAGTTCAACATCAGAGCTTCTTCGAGGTTAGTTTCTACTGATTGCTCTTTTCTGTATATGGGCCTGGCTTTCCAGTTTCTTTATATCACTTCTAATTATTTTTATTCAAACTGGAAATTTAATATAATATAGCAACTCTGGAAATTATGTTCTTCCCTCTCCACAGAGTTACTGTTTGTTCTATTGTTACTGTTGTTCATGTTGCTGTATGTTTGCTTAGTGATATTTGTGAACTCTGTAAATTCTGGATCCAATTCTCTTAAGATCTGTAGTGATACCCCTTCTTTATTCTTGATACTGATAATTTGTGTTTTCTCTATCTTTCTCACATCAGTTTTACTAGGAGTTTATAAGCATATTACTCTTTTCAAAGAGAGACTTTCTTGAGTTTTTTACAAATGTAGTCTCATGCCTCAGAGCAGACTAGAATGCAGTGCAGTTCCAAGGTGAGCACCTCCTTAATCTGGAAACTAGGTCAATTGAAAGTGGTGACAGGGGCAGCTACAGCATAAACAGTCATAGCGGCACTGACTGAAGCCTTAGCAGAAAGAAAGGACTCCATATGCTGGCAGTGCTGAGACTCATATTGGGAGGCTAGCTTGCCTGTCCATTATTCAATTACATACCTACAGCATCTATGAATATGAACTATCTGTCTTGAGGGCTGGGCAGGTGGTTAGGCAGTAAACTCTGTCGTAAGTTATTAAGAAATAAGTGGACATTGCAATAAAGTATATCAAGAGTTAACAGAATTCTTTTAAGAAGTTTAGAATTTCTAATTTTGAAAATTCTGTATCATTGCAGACCTAATACACGTTTAGAAATATAAATTAAATTTAAAGACTGTCACATACAGTGGGAAGAAACATCATATTCCTCTGGCCTTCAGATGAACTGGTTAAAGAGAAAGACAACTTTTATAATTTTTTTTCTACAATTGAAGATCCAACGAAAGATTACATAAATAGTCATTTTGAGTTATGTACAAATTATAAACCCACACCTAGTTTCTTACACAACCTTTTAAGTTATAGGAAATGTCAGAGGAAACGATCACATATTGTTGCATAAATTTACACTTAAATTAAAACTTGTACTACATTGATTTTTGTGGAGTTGTCTTTTTACAAATTTTTTTGCGAGTTGAATCGCCAGTTCTAGATGTTCTAAAATTTATATTTCAAAATAATGGATCAGAATTATCCTAATGTTGCATCTTATAAAATAGTCTTAACTCCAATATCAGTTGCATCAAAAAAAAGATCTTTCTGAGAATTAAAAATGATCAAAAGTTACTTGTGATTTTACATCGTCCAAGAACGACTGGCATTGCTTTCAGTTTTATTAATGAATAATGAAGTATAAAAGTACAAATTGTGATGATCTAATAAGTGAATTTGCAGAAATATGAGCAGAAAAGTCTTATGATCAATAAAGATATCACATTAATAAATTATTATATAAAATTGTGACATAAAATATTTTTGTAATTTATGAGTTCATGTTATTCAAGCATCATAATTGCCCCAGTTATATAAGTAATAAAATATTTCTAGAACAAGGCTTTATGTTTTAATACATTAACAGCACTTAAAAAAAAGACTTTTTTGGAGCAGTTTTAGGTTTGTAGCAAAACTGAGATGAAAGTATAGGTATCTATCTATCTTTACCCCTACACATGATAGCCTTCCCCATTATCAACATTACTCACCAAAATGGTCTATCTGTTACCAAGGATAAACCTATATTGACACATCATATTCCTCCAAAGTCTATAATTTATTTTAGGATTTACACTTAATGTGCATTCAGTGGATTTGTTCTGTATAGTTAAGAATGTGTTGCTTGGTTCACGTCTCTTTTTTATTTCCCTTTGTTCATTTGTTTTGTTTCTTAAATTTCATGTATGAGCAAAATCATATAGTATTTGTCTTTCTCTGACATTTCACTTAGTTTAATACTCTCTAGCTCCAACCATGGTCTTGCAAATATCAAGATTTCATTCTTTCTCATGGCTAATATTCCATATTATATATGTGTTTATGTGTGTGTGGTATATATAAATATATACATATATATATCTGTATGTGTATGTTATATGTGTGTATGTATGTATATATGTGTGTGTGTATGTGTATATATGTAACATATATTCATTGCACATCTTCTTTCTCCATTCATCAGCTGATGGATACTTGGGCTGCTTCCATGATTTGGCCATCATGGATAATGCAGCTGTAAACATCGGTGTGCATGTCTCCCTTTGAATTAGGATTTTGGTATTCTTGAGATAAATACTAAGTAGTGCAATTGCTGGAACCTAAGGTAGTTCTATTTTCAACTTTTTGAGGAACTTCCACACTGTTTTCCAGAGTGGCTGCACTGGTTTGCATTCTCACCATGAGTGCAAGAGGGTTCCCCTTTCTCCTCATCCTCCCCAGCACCTGTTGTTTCCTGTGTTACTGATCTTAGTCATTTTGATGAGGGATCTCCAGCACCTTTTCTTATATCTATTGGCCATCTGAATGTCTTGTTTGGAGAAAATCTTTTCATGTTTTCTGTGCATTTTTTAATTAGATTCTTTTGGATGTCAAATTTTATAAGTTTTTAATATATAATCCTGTATCAGATATGTCATTTGCCTATGTCCTTTACCATTCAATATGTTGTCTTTTAGTTTTGTTGGTTGTTTTCTCCACTATGCAGAAGCTTTTTATTTTGATGTAGTTCCAATAGTTTATTTTTGCTTTTGTTTCCTTGCTTCAGGAGACACCTAGAAAGAGGTTGCTATGGCCAACGTAAAAGTAGTTACTGCCTGTAAATCCTTTTCCAGGATTTTTATGGTTTCCCGTTTCACAATTATGTCTTTAATCCTCTTTTATTTTTGTGGATGATGTAAGAGAGTGGTTCAGCTTCATTCTTCTGCATGTTACTGTCCAGTTTTCCATACCATTTGTTGAAGACACTTTCGATATTCTTTCCTGCTTTGTTGAAGATTAATTGCCATATAGTTGTGGATTCAGTTTTGGGTTTTCTACTATGTTCTATTGATATCTATCTATCTATCTATCTATCTATCTATCTATCTATCTATCTAATGTTTGTGCCAGTATCTTATTATCTCGATGATTACAGCTTTATAATATAGCTTGAAATCTGGAATTGTGATGCCTGAAGCTTTGCTTTTCTTTTTCAAGGTTGCTTTGGCTATTTGGGGCCTTTTGTGGTTCCATATAAATGTTGGGATTGCTTTATCTCTGTGAAAAATGCTGTTGGTATTTTGATAGGGATTGCATTAAATGTGTATATTGCTTTGGGTAGTATAGATGTTTTAATAATATTTGTTCTTCTAGTTCATGAGCATGCAATGTCTTTCCATTCCTTTATGTTCTCTTTGATTTCTTTAATCAGTGTTTTACAGTTTTCAGAGTATAGGTCTTTCACCTCGGCTAGGTTTATTCCTAGATATCTTATTGCTTCCATAGAACTTTCCTTTCTTATATTTTGGAAGAGTTTGAGAATAGATATTAACTCTTCCATAAATGTTTGGTAGAATTTGCCTGTGAAGCCAGCTAGTTCTGGAGTTTGGTTCATTGAGAGTTTTTTGATTACTGATTAAATTTCATTGCTGGCTATGAATCTGTTCAAGTTTTCTATATCTTTCTCTTTCAGTTTTGTAGTTTACATGTTTCTAGGAATTTTCTTCTGTGTTGTCCAGTTTGTTATCATATAATTTTTCATAATATTCTCTTATAAAACGTTTTTATTTCTCTGGTGTTGGTTGTTGGTTCTCCCCTCTCATTTGTGATTTATTTGGGTCCTTTCTCTTTTCTTTTTTAGTAGGCCTGGCTATCAGTGTATCAATTTTAGTAATTTTTCAAAGAGTCAGCTCCTGATTTCATTGATCTGTTCTATTTTTTTTTTAATTTCTGTATCATTTATTTTGTTCTAATCCTTATTATTTATTTCCTTTTATTGGCTTTAGGCTTTGTGTGTTATTCTTGTTCTAGCTCCTTTAGATATAAGGTTAGGATGTTTGATATTTTTCTTACTTCTTAAGGTAGGTCTATATTGCTATCTAGTTTCTTGTCAGACCACTTTCACTGCATCTCAAAGGTTTTGGACTATTATGTTTTCATTTTCATTTGTTTCTCTCTCTCTCTCTCTCTCTCTCTCTCTGTGTGTGTGTTTATTTCTTCTTTGATTTCCTTCTTGACCCATTCAATGTTGACTAGCATGTTGTTTAACCTCCATGTATTTGTGGTGTTTCCAGATATTTTCTTGTGGTTGTTTCTTACTGTTGTGTTCAGAAAAGATGCATGGTATGACTTAAACCATTTTGTATTTGTTAAGGCCTGATTTGTAAACTAGTCTGTGATTTATTCTGGAGAAAGTTCCATGAACACTTGAAAAGAACGTATTTTCCGCTATTTTAGGATGGGATGTCCTGAACATATCTGTTAAGTCCAGTCAGTCTGCTGTGGCATTCAGAGCCATTGTTTCTTTGTTAATTTACTGTTTGTATGATCTGTCCATTGATGTAAGTGGGTTGTGAAAGTCCTCTACTATTACATTATTATCAATTAGTTCATTTATTTTTCTTATTGTTTTATATATTTGGGTGCTTCTGTGTTAGGTGCATAAAATCTTTACAATAATTAGAGTTTCTTGTTAGAATGTCCTCTTTATGATTATAAAGTGCCTTTCTTCATCTCTTGTTACAGTATTTGTTTTAAAGTCTTGTTTGTCTGATATAAATATTGCTATTTTGACTTTTTTTTGACATCCATTTGCACAATAAATGTTTCTCCATCTCTTCACTTTCAATCCTCAGGTGTCTTTAGGTCTAAAATGTAGTATGCTAAGCGAAATAAATCAGAGAAAGATGAATACCATATGATTTCACTCATATGTGGAATTTAGGAAACAAAACAGATGAACTTGTGGGAAGGTGGGGAAGAGAGGAGGGAGGAGGCAAACCATAAGATAGAACAAACTGAGGGTTGGTGGAGGGAGGTGGGTGAGGGAGGGACTAGACAGGTGACCCATATTAAGGAAGGCCCACTTTGTGATGAGCACTGGGTGTTGTATGTAAGTGATGAGTCACTAGATTCTACTCCTGAAACCAATATTACACCATGTGTTAACTAACTAGAGTTTAAATAAAAATTTGGAAAAAATAAAATTAAAAAAAAATCAGTCTCTTGTAGGCAGCATATAGATAGGTCTTGTTTTTTTTGTTTTGTTTTGTTTTTTTTGTTTTTTATTCATTCTGATACCCTCTTAATTGGAGCATTTAGTCCATTTACAATCAAAGTAATTATCAGTGTATTTATTGCCATTTTATTACTTTCTTTGTCATTGTTTTTGGAGATTTTCTATGGCCCTTTCTCATCTTTGTGACTTTTGAATCTCTTTTCACTCAGAGTCCCCTTTAATATTTCTCTTGCAAGGCTGGTTTAGTGGTCATGAACTCCTTAAGTTTTTGTCTGGGAAACTTTATCTCTCCTTCTATTCTGAATGATAGTGTTGTTGGATCCAGTATTCTTGGCTACAGATTTTTCCCACTCAGCACTTTGAATATATCATTCTGCTCTCCCTGGCTTACCAATTTTCACTTGAAATCTCCAGCTAGTTTTATGAGTTTTCCCTTTTAAGTCAATAACTTCTTTTGTCTTGCTTCTTTTAAGATTTTTTATCATTAAATTTTACAAATTTAATTACAGTATATCTTGATATTGGCCTCCTTTTGTTGACTTTGATGGAAGTTCTCTGTGCCTTCAGGATCTGAATGTCTATTTCCTTCCTCACATTAGGGAAGTTTTCAACTATTATTTCTTCAGATAAATGTTCTGCCCCTTTTTCTCTCTTCTCTTTCTCTGGGACTTCTGTAATATGAATGTCATTATATTTGATGGAGTCACTGAGATTCCTGTCTATTCTCATGTTGTATAATTCTTTGTTCTCTCCTTTGTTCAGCTTCATTACTTTCCATTTTGTCTTCTAGGTCCCTAATTTGTTCTTCTGCTTCCTCAGCCTGCTGCTCATTGCATCAAGCCTGTTTCCAATCTCGTTTATTGCATTCTTGATCTCTGATTCTTTTTTTTTAACCCTTTTATCTGTGTGGTAAGGATCTCTTTGATGTCCTCTATATATATATATTTTTTTTACAATTTTATTTATTCATGAGAGATACACAGAGAGAGGAAGAGACATAGGTGGAGGGAGAAGGCTCCCCTACAGGGAGCCTGATGTGAGACTTGATCCTGGAACTGGGATCGATCACACTCTGACCCAAAGGTAGATGCTCAACCACTGAGCCACCCAGGCATCCCTGATATCCTCTATTCTTTTCTCAAATACAGTGAGTATCTTTATGATATACCTTAAATTATCCATCAGGCATGTTACTTAAATCTGTTTCACTTAGGTCTCTGGCTAAGGCCTTATCTTTTTCTTTGATTTGGGATAAATTCCTTCCCCTTGGGCATTTTTTTCTAAGTCTCTGCTTTTCTCTGTACATTAGAAAAGGCAGTTATGTCTCCTGCTTCTGAAAGTAAAGGCCTTATGAAGAGATCATTTAGTGCCCAGGGCCTGGTACTTCAGGGAGTGTCTCTAGTGTGTGCTGGGTGTGTTCTGCTATTGTGTTTTAGCTGTCCTGTCCTTCAGCCTAGTCATCTACAGAAGCTCTCCTTGCCTAGTGTGGGAAGTATTTGGCCCTTGTCTTGAATGTGGCAAGTTTTAAAGAGGTATGCTCTGATCTGCTTGTGAAATGAGACCTGTCACCATGTCCACCAGAACTGAGGTCCTGCAGAACTCTCCAGTCAGGATTTGTGTTGGTCGTCTGGGAAAGAAGCCTACTGCACTGGAACAGAGGCAAACATGACTGAAAAGGGCAATTCCACTGGAGTACAAGGGGGTGGGGCTTGATATAAGTAAATTAGGCAGTCAGTGTCTGCACTGCATTGTTTCTACGACCTGTGTGTGTGTGTGTGGGAGGGCACTCTTTTTTTATGCTGAGGAATGGGGGAGGGAAATGGTGCTGACCAGCTCCTTGTTCTTGGAGAGGTATCTCCCAGAACATTCCCTCTCAGAGATGCACTCTGCTCCAAGAAGAGCAAATAATCTTCCCATTTTGTGCCTCAGGTGCTCTTCAGATAGTTGTTTCCATGCCGTCTGTCCCCATGTTGTTTGCCTGTCTTCTCTCCAAGAGAAGCATAGTGCCCATCAGGTTCTATCTCAGACAAGCCTGCTGACCTTTACTATTCATGACTTTAAGCACCCCCTGCTTGCAAGAACTCAAGAAATTCAGGCCCTCTTGTTTTCTAAGCCAGTGGGTTTGGGGAAACATTCTCCTGTGCATTTCCCCATGTGCTCCTTTCTCTCTTGCCCTTCTCCATGACCACAGCTCCTTTCCCTCTGTAGTAACCCCAGGCTGTTTCTTTTCAAACCAAGTTTCTGAACTTCTATGGCCTCTTTTTTCCCTTTAGTTGTGGAGTTTGTTCTGTTCAGTCTTCAGATATATTTCTTGAGTATTTAGAATGATTTTATAGTTACTAGTTGTGTTTATGGGACAGGGCAAGCCTAAAGTCCTCCAACTCTGCCTCCATCTTCCTTTCCCCAGAGTTTTTGTTTATTTGCTTTTTTAAAAAAAATCCATTCAGCTACAGAAGAACATCTTGGTTGCTTAAACATTTTGGCAATTATGAATAAGGCTGCTTATAAACATCCTTGTACACATTTCTGGGTCAGTATACCATTGGGTAAATACCAAGGAATACATTTACTAGATCACATGATAAAAATATGAATAATTGTGTAACAAACTGCAAAACTATCTTCCAAAGTGGCTGCATCATTTTGCATATCCACCAACAATGCCTGAGAGTTATTGTTGATTCTCATCCTCACCCATATTTGGTGTTGTCAATGTTTTAGATTTTGGCCACTCTAAAGGGTATGTAGTAGTGTCTCATTGCTTTTTTAAATTTGAATTTTTTGGATGTCCTATGAAGTGAAGCATCTTTTCATATGCTTATTTGCCATCTGTGTTTCTCCTTCATGAGATGTCTGGTAAGATCTTGGTCATAACTTTTAACCAAGTTGTTTTCTTATTGTTGAGTTTTAGGTGTTTTTTGTATATTTTGGATAAAAGCTCTTTATCAGATATGTCTCTTGCAAATATTTCCTCTCTCTTTGTGGTTTGTTTTCTCATTCTCTTGACATTATTTTTTACAGAGGAGACATTTTAATTTTAATGATATAGAATTTACCATTTTTTAATGGATTATGCTATCTAGTTATCTAGTTATCTAGTTATAACCATTCTCAAGGTCATCTACGTTTTCTCATATGTTATCTTCTAAAGTTTTATAGTTTTGTTCGTTTTTTTTTGTTTTTTTTGTGTTTTTTTTTTTTTACACATTTAGGTCTTGATCCATTTTGAGTTAATTTTTGTGAAGGGTATAAGATTAGTGTCTAGATTCATTTTTTTGCATGTTAATATCTAGTTATTCCAGGATCATATGTTGAAGAGACTCGATTTGCTCTGTTGTACTGCTTTTGCTCCTTTGTCAAATATTAGTCAACTATATTTAAGCATCTATCTTCAGCTCAGGTCATGACCTTAAGGTCCTGGTATCGAGCCCACTTTTGGGCTCCCTGTTCAATGCGGAGTCTGATTCTCCCTCAGCCTTTCCCACTGCTATTTGTCCGTAGTTTTTTGTTCTTGTTTTATCAAATATGAGTCAACTATATTTATGGGGTTGTATTTATGGGCTATCATGTTTCACTGATCTGTTTATCTTTCACAAGTACCACATCATCTTGATTACTGTAGCTTGATTACTTTAAGTCTTGAAGTTAGCATTAGTCCCCTAACTTTATTCTTTTTTGATTTTGTGTTGGTTCTTCTGGGTCTTTTGTCTTTTTATGAAAACTTTGGAATCACTTTGCAGATACACATAGAATGATTATTTTGATTGAGAATGCATGAAATCTATATATCAAGGTGGGAAGAACTGACATCTTGATAATATTGAGTCTTCCTATCCATGAACATGGAATAATTCTCCATTTATTTAGTTTCTTGTTAAGGTTCATTAGAGTTTGATAGTTTTCCTCATAAGATCTTGCATATTTTGTTAGATTCATCACTAAGTATTTTATTTTGGGGGAGTAGTAGTATAAAGAATATTTTGTTTTTAACTCAAAGTTTTACCTTTTCATTACTGGTATATTGAAAAGCAATTGAATTTTCTATATTGCAACCTTGCTATAATTTTTTTTTCAAATTTTCTCCATAGATGATTATGTCATCTGCAAACAAAGACAATTTTATGACTGTTCTCTGAATGCACATACTTTTTTTTTTCTTGCTTTATTGCATTATCAAGGACTTCCAGAGTGATATGAAAAACAATGGTTATGGGGGACACCTTACCTTGTACCTGTACTTCGAGGGAAAGCTTCCACTTTCTTACCATAAAATATATTAGTTGTAGGTTTTTGTAGATGGTCTTTTTCAATTTGAGAAAGTTTCCTATATATCTATTCATTGTGTGTTGAATTTTTTCAAGTGCTTTTTGTGGAACTATTGATATGACCATGTGACCTTTTTTAGTTGTTGGTGTGATGGATTACCTTAATTGATTTTCTAGTGTTGAACTAGCCTTGCATAGTAGGAATAAATCCTTCTTAATTGTGATATATAATTCTTTTTAGATATTTTGGACTTCAGTTACTGACATTTTTTGGTATTTTTGCTTCCGTATTCATGAGCAATATTTGTCTGTAGTTTTTTGTTCTTGTAATATCTTTCTTTGTCTGATTTTGGTATTTGAGTAGTGTTGAACTCATGAGTTAGTAAGTGCCACTTCTGCTTCCTCCCTCTGAAAGAGATTGTATAGATTGGCATGATTTCTTTCTTAAATATTTGGGAGAATTAATCAGTGAATTCATCTGGGCCTGTGTTTTCTCTTTTGAGATGTTATTAATTATTGATTCAATTTCTTTAATGGATGTCACCAGGTTATTTATTTCTTTTTTTGTGTGTGATTTGGCATCTGTTTTTCAAAGAATTGGTTGATTTCATTTAAGTTATTAAATGTTAGGGCATAAAGTTGTATTGTTTTATTTTCACTTTAAATTTTCATGAGATCTGTAGTGATGTCCCCTCTTTTATTTCTGTTAGCTAGCACTTACTCCTTGCTTTTTGCAAAAGGGCTCTCAATTTTTATTTTGCACTAGGCCTTGAAAATTATATGTTCATCTTTACCTCTAAACATATATATCACTTACATGCCTTTTAGTGATTTTTCTTGGCTTTGTTCTGAGTTTTGTTTTGGAAAGGGAGAAGTTCAAGATTAAAATACAGAAATAATGAGAAAATATATTTGCTTTTCCTAACTAATCAACTATTTGTGTGCTAACAATTAGATATCAAATACTTTTTAAGCTTTTTCTGACATTGGCCCTAAAAAATGTTTTCATGAACAAATGACCTGTCATAAATCAGAGGAAAGCTTTATTTCCGGTTATCCCCTAGTAATATTCATGAACAGCTTTCACAGTCATCTCCATTATCTGAAACAGTATTCATCTCATTCTACTCCTACCCAAGCTTTTCCTAAAGAGAAATTTGATCTTCACTATTGAAATTTAATCAGTTCACCCAGTCCTATCAATTTTGTCTTCAAAACAGTTTGGCAAATAACTCCTCTTCCTCCATTCCCACTGCTATAATCAGGCCCTCATACTTTCTGTGCTGCAGTTACACTCTACCTGGCCTGTCTTGTCACTATGCCAAACTATTCTTAAAAATACAAATTGTATAAAACTCCCAGGGGTCTTGGTGGCTCAGTCAGTTAAGTGTCTATCTTTAGCTCAGGTCATGATCTTAAGGTCCTGGTATCGAGCCCACTTTTGGGCTCCCTGTTCAATGGGGAGTCTGATTCTCCCTCACCCTCTCCCTCTGCCTTCTTCCCTCTGCTTATGCTTTCTTTCTCTCAAATAAACCAATAAAATTTAAAACAAACAAACAAACAAAAACCCTCCCCTACTTAGAATTTCTTAGCCTTCTGGCTAAAGTTTAAATTCCTTCACCTAGCATAAATCCACTCATGATTTGGCCACTAGTCATTTCTTTAGCCCTTTTCTCTGCAACTACTACACATATTCTGTTATCTAAAGAGTATTTGTATTTTCCTGAAAGGGGCCTTTTCTGCAAATATCATTGTACCTTTGTATATACTTTGCTATCCTTTCCTCCGCCAGGAATCTCTACTTGTCCATTGCTCTTCTGGTAAATGCCCCCTTAAGGCTCAAAGTATATGTCACTTTCTCTACGATGTTTTCCACAGTCTCACAGAAGAATATACTCTCCTGCATTTGGCCACACAAACTCCCCTTTTCTATTTTTACAGCAGCACATATTCACTGCAAGATTATTGTTCATTTAATGCATCTATCTGTCTATACTAGGTGATCATTTCCTTATATGTAGAGATTGTCTTTTTATTTGCATCTCCAGCACCTAGCTTGACATGTATTAGACTTAAAACTTACAGAATGAAAGAATAAATGAATAAGTGCAAGAAGCCAAATTGACATAATTTAGATTCAAATAATAAGTATATTTATGTATCTTTTAATAGTTTGATTAAATTTCTCTGTATTTCAGTATCCTAAGTTCTCTTTATTTTTAATTTAAACTGAAGAAAGAGAGAGAGAGGTTTCAAATCATAAGTAAACTCATGTAGACTTAAGAGAAGCAGGCCAAGTATACATCTTTGTATTCATCTCTAGGTCTACCTCATAGGGTATCTTTAAAGGAAGAACAATTAGCAAAAATGAGTGTAAGAATTGATAGAGGTGTAAGACACTATAAAATGTTTAATAAGCATAAAATGATTTTCTCATTGGAAGTAATCAAAGCTAATAAAAGGATTTTAGATTATCACTTTTAGGTATATCTCTTTTCATTAAAATAGAAAATAGTCATTTCATAAGGAGAAAATGCATTTTCTTTCTTATTTGGAAAGCTAAAGAGACCAATAATTGATAATACCATCAAAATTTTTTCACTTCAAATTACTTTGTAATTAGATACACTCATGTTGTGAATGATATTCACCTCTGGGAAGCAGACACTATTGACATGAGACAGTGATGATAATATTATCATATTTTAAATATACGGGCAGAAGAGAAAGGACAAGTATTCTTTGTGACTAATTAGATTACTACTCCAGAAGTAGTAGAGTTCAACCTTGAGAGTGTGGATGAATTTAATGACTCATTTCTAAATAATGGAGTAAGGCTAGAGAAAAATAGTCACTTAACAGTGGAGAATCCTGATATACATCACCCTAACCGAATGATCAAGTTTGACATCCTGGTGGTGTCGTGTTTAAATAATCTACTCCTTACATATTGGGATTAGAAAGCACCCTATCCTACGGAATTATCGTAGTCTAAAGTATCCTAAGGACACATGACAACTAAATGCAGTGAGGGAATCCTAGATTGGATCTTGAAACAGTAAAAGAATATTAGCAAAAACTGATGAAATCCAGGTGAAGCCTGTTATATAAAAATATAACAATGTTGGTCTCTTAGTTTTAATCTTATTATTGTATGATAATTTAATGATATTATAAGATATTAACATTAGGGAAAATTGTGTAAAGGTTATATCAGAATTCTCAATACAATATTTGTAACTTTTCGGGATGCTGAGGTAGTCAGTGGTTGAGCATCTGCCTTCGGCTCAGGGCGTGATCCTGGTCCAGGGATGGAGTCCCATGTTGGGCTCCCTGTGAGGAGTCTGCTTTTCTCTCTGCCTACGTCTCTGCCTTTCTCTGTGTGTCTCTCATGAATAAATAAATAAAATCTTAAAAAAAATATTTTCAACTTTTCTGTAATCCAAAATAAATATTCATATACAAAATATAAGGGCAAGTACAACAATCAAATATAATTATAAATCAATTAATTATGAGTTAATTAAAAGGTCAAGTAAAAAAAAGATCAAGTAGACATGGTATCATAAAAATTGATAAACACCTGTTAACTACTTATTTTAAATTAAAAGAAACACATAATCACCCATGAGACAATCTTTGGATGTTAGAAAAGACTTACTTATCGTTTTGATATATGAGTCAGTATGAATGTAGGACTTAATTTTAATGCAAAGGGCAGTTATATTGAGAGAAAAAAAAACACACCTCTCTCCTTTTAGACTGTTATTAACAGGACATTTATTTATTGTACTAAAAACATTTATCTTCAGTTCCCAACATAACATGTGAAAAATTAGATGTTAAATTTCTGTAAAATCTGTGTGAATTAATTTTCAGTTCCTTAAAAGTCAAGACATTTCTAGAAGGAAATAGCCCAAGAACATCTGAAGTGCTATATTAGCATCAGGCCATGTGGATCTCATCTCTATTAAATGTCTGACAACTGGCTTACATTTCAAGTGGTTGCATGGGAAAGAATGTGGTAGGTGCCATCAAAAGTTAGCAATATGTTCAAAGCTTATTTACTTGCAAAATATTCTGTCGTTGTTCTTTTTATCTAAAACTTGAATTTTTAAAGTTTTTTTTTTATTAGTTTCAGAGGTAGAATGTAGTCATTCATCAGTTACATATGTGGTCATTACATCAGTGCTTTCCTTAATGCCCATTACCCAATTATCACTTCTCTCCACCTTCTTTCTGCAACCTTCAATTTGTTTCCTAGAGTTCAGCATCTCTTATGATTTGTCTCCCTCTTAATTTTCATCTTTTTTTTCCTTCTCTTTCCCTATGTTCATCTGTTTTGTTTCTTATGTTCCACTTATAAGTGAAATCATGTGGTATTTGTCCTTCTCTGACTGACTTATTTTTCTTACCATAATACCCTCCAGTTCCATCTATGTCATTGCAAATGACAAGACTTCATTATTTTTGATGGCTGAGTAATATTCCAGTGTGTGAGAGAGAGTGTGTGTGTGTGTGTGTTTATACCACCTCTTTATCCATTGCTGCTATAAACATTGAGGTGCCCCTTTGTGTCACTATTTATCCTTTGGATAAATACATAGTAGTGCATTTCCTGTGTTATACGGTAGCTCCATTTTTAACTTTTTGAGGAACCTCTATTTGTTTTCCAGAGTGGCCGCACCAGTTTGCATTCCCATCTACATTATAAGAGGGTTCCTCTTTCTCTGCATCCTTGTCAACATCTGTTATTTCCTGAGTTGTTCATTTGAACTGTTCTGACTGGTGTGAGGTGGTATCTCATTGTGGTTTTGATTTGTAGTTTCCTCATGCCAAGTGATATAGAGCATTTTCTCATGTGTCTGTTGGCCATGTGTATGTCTTCTTTGGAGAAATGTCTGTTCATGTCTTCTGCCCTTTTCTTGACAGATTTGTTGTTTTTTGGGTGTCGAGCCCGATAAGTTCTTTATAGATTTTGGATACTAGCAATTTATCTGATAAGACATTTGCAAATATCTTCTCCCATTCCATAGGTTGCCTTTTAGTTTGGTTGACTGTTTCCTTTGCTGTGTAAAAGTTTTTCATCTTGATGAAGTCCCAATAGTTCATTTTTGCTTTTGCTTCTCTTGGTTTTTGGAGACATCTCTAGCAAGAAGTTGCTATGGCCAAAGTCAAAGAGATTGCTGCCTGTGTTCTGCTCTAGGATTTGGATGAATTCCTATATTATATTTAGATTTTTCATCTATTTTGAGTTTATTTTGTGTATGGTGTAAGGAAGTGATCCAGTTTCATTCTTCTGTGTGTGGCTGTCCAATGTTCCCAACACCATTTGTTGAAGAGATTGTCTTTGATTCATTGGATTTCTTTCCTGCCTTTTTTTTTTCTTCTTTCCTGCCTTATTGAAGGTTAGTTGACCCTAGAGTTGAAGTTCCATTTCTGAGTTCTCTATTCTGTTACATTGATCTATTGTCTATTATGTGTCTATTTCTTAAAGCTTTTATTTAAATTCTAGTTAGTTAACATACAATGTAATATTAATTTCAGGTGTACAATATAGTGATTCATCACTTCCAAACAACACTGAGCACTCGTTACAAGTGCACTCCTTGGGATGCCTGGGTGGCTCAGTGGTTGAGCAACTGCCTTTGGCTCAGGGCGTGATCCCAGATCAAGTCCTGTACTGGGCTTCCCACATGAAGCCTGTTTCTCCCTCTGCCTGTGTCTCTGCCTCTCTCTCTCTGTGTGTGTCTCTCAGAATAAATAAATAAAAATCTTTAAAACAAAACAGAACAAGTTCACTCAATTCCCATCACCTATTTAACCCATCCCCCCCACTTCCCCTCTGGTAACCATCAGTTTGTTCTCTATATTTAAGAGTTTGTTTCTTGGTAAAACTTGAATTTTTAAAAAAACAAGACCCTATTATTTCTTTGTGGACAACTTGAATATCACATATGATAGAGATACTGATTGGTGACCATAGTATAGGATTTTTAAAAAGATTTTATTTATTTATTCATGACAGACACAGAGAGAAAGAGAGGCAGAGACACATGCAGAGGGAGAAGCAGACTCCATGCGGGGAGCCTGATGTGGGACTCGATCCCGGGTCTCCAGAATCACACCCTGGGCTGAAGGTGGAGCTAAACTGCTAGGCCACTGGGGCTGCCCCCATAGTATAGGATTGAAAGAAAGACCTCTATCTATTAATAAAACTCTGAGTTAATCCCTTCGTATTTAGTCTTCATGTGACCTTGTTGTAGTCTGTCTTGAGTGAAATGCCAGTTTCTAGGACAAACTATATCTTCAAAAAACAAAAAGGGGATCCCTGGGTGGCTCAGCGGTTTAGCGCCTGCCTTTGGCCCAGGGCGCGATCCTGGAGTCCCGGGATCGAGTCCCACATCGGGCTCCCGGCATGGAGCCTGCTTCTCCCTCCTCCTGTGTCTCTGTCTCTCTCTCTGTGTCTATCTCTAAAATAAATAAATAAATAAATAAATAAATAAATAAATAAATAAATAAATCTAAAAAAAAACCCAGCACATTATATACTAAAAAGAATATAATAAAATACAGTAACTAACAATAAACTCTGAAGCCAGCATGGGTAATATTAGATTACAAAAGGGAGGACAATGTTTACTTTTAAGTATTATTAGTCTCAAGGATGCATGCTTTCCTTTGAACCCATCCCCAAATTGATGAGATACTTAGAGGGCATGCAGAATATAAATTTGATCTCTCAGACCTAGATAAATATTCCCAGTGGATGATAAATTTATTTCCAGTTGCTATAAATTTCAAGTTTAAGAGATAGAGAAACACAGTACCAGTAAAAGTAGGTCTGGTGTTACATTCTGAACACCTCAACTATTTATTATTGAGCTGCCTTGTAAAGATAATGAAAGTCAATAAAGCATTGCTAAGTATCTCATCTATTAGGGCTATAAAATATTTGTATGCTTTCATAAATGTTAATGAAAGAGAATAGGTAAACAAATGTCACTGACTATAAATTAGAATTTGGAGAGGCAGTAATATATAGCAGTGTTTTAAATTGTAAAATTTCTTGGCCTTTATCCTTTGAATGAACCTTGACATAGTAGCTGATTTCTTCAGTAGGGGAGGGGAATCAAGACTTCTCATTGCAGAAGTATACTTCTAAACTTAATGGTAATATTATTGAAGAATTATAAAGTAGCAGTTTGTATTGTAAACCTAAATGAACAAAATCATGACCCAGAAGACAGCCATTAATTAAGTATGAATTACTGTTTTAAAGCATTGGTTCTGGAACGAGAAATGCCTCCTTGGAATGAATGGCTTCCTCTGTCTCATCTGACCTTCTTCCACTTAGATGTGAAGGAGATAAATCATGAAGTGCAGTAACAGCAGGGATCCTTATTAATAGCAACATCTGAGTATCCTGGCAATCACTACAAGTGCAAGTGACATGCACAAAGGTTTTTCCTTTTTCAGCTGAAAGGATGTGAATTTTCTATGAGAATAAAAAAGATACCAGAGATAAATGCTGGTGTAGATGTGGAGAAAAGGGAACCCTTCTACACTGTTGGTAACATAATAAATTGGTACAGTCACTATGGAAAATTGTATGAAGTATCCTCAAAAAATTAAAAATAGAACTATTTCATCCAGCAATTCCACTTCTGGGTGTTTATCCAAAGGTAACAGAGAACTAACTTGAAAAGATGTGTGCAATGCCCATCTTCATAGCAGCAGTATCTATAATAGCCAAGACATGGAAACAACCTAAGTCTTCACTGGCAGATGAAAGGATAAAGCGCATACACAATGAAATATTATTCAGTCATAAAAAAAAACAAGGAAATCCTAACATCTGCAGAAGTATGAATGGACTTTGAAGGCATTATGCTAAGTGAAATGACAGAAACACAAATACTGTATTATCTCCTTGTAAGTGGAGTCTAAAAAAAAAAAAAATCCAACAACAAAAAACAAAAAATAAACTCAGAGAAAAAAAAAAAAGATCAGACTTGTGGTTATCAGAGACAGGGGAGGGAGTGGGGAATTGGAGGGAGGTTTTAAAAAGGTACAAACTTTCAGTTATAAGGTAAATAAATAGTAAGGATGTAGTGTACAACACGATGACTATAGTTAACATTGGTGTATGATATATAGGAAAGATGTTAAGAGAGAAAATCATAGGAGCTCTCATCACTGACACCTAACTCTGGGAAACGAACAAGGGGTAGTGGAAAGGGAGGTGGGCGGGGGGGGTTGAGGTGACTGGGTGACGGGCACTGAGGGGGGCACTTGATGGGATGAGCACTGGCTGATATGTTGGCAAATTAAATTCCAATAAAAAAATAAAAAAAAAAGAGTTCTCATCACATGGAGAAAAATGTTTTTAGTTTTTTATTTTTAAAAAGATTTCATTTATTTATTCATGAATGATACACAGAGAGAGGCAGAGACAGGCCAGGGAGAAGCAGGCTCCCTGCAGGAAGCCTGGTATAGGACTTGATTCCAGAACCTCAGGATCATGACCTGAACCAAAGGCAGACATTCAACCACTGAGCCACCCAGGGGCCCAAATATTTTTCCTTCTTTTCTTTTAATTGTATCTATATGAGAAGATGGATATTAGCTGGGTTTATTGTAAACCTTTTCCAATATATGTATATCAAGGCATCATGCTGTATATCTTAAATTTATACAGTAGTTTGGGGATCCCTGGGTGGCTCAGCGGTTTGGCGCCTTCCTTCAGCCCAGGGCGTGATCCTGAAGTCTCGGGATCGAGTCCCACGTTGGGCTCCGGCGCGGAGCCTGCTTCTCCCTCTGCCTATGTCTCTGCCTCTCTTTCTCTATCTCTCTCTGTGTGTCTATCATAAATAAATAAATAAATAAATAAATAAATAAATAAATAAATCTTAAAAAAACTTATACAGTGGTCTATATCAATTATGTCTCAGTAAAACTGTAAAAAAAAGGTTAAAAAGTGAATATAGAATTTTTGAGTGGAGTATCTAAACCTTCATCTGTTGGACAGTGAGTTCTTAGAATGTATGCTGTCAACACATCAAGGTCTTATATAATGATTTGGTTTGAGAATTTTGTTAATTAGGTATGTATATATTCTTGAAACAAGTCATTATTCAATTTACTTCTCTTTAATGCAAGTAAAATTGAAACATAGGCAAAGAATCTGATTTTTGCAAATTTGATCACTTGGAAGAGGTGTTAAATTTTTAAATAACTGAAAAACAAAGGAATTGTTATTTTTCTCTCATCTTCCTTATAGTCAGATTGTTGAATCTGGTATTTCTTTTTAATGATATGTATTTTTAAACTAGCTTTCTATCTCTTTTTCTTATGATGACTCTTGGACAGCTTCCTCGGAAAATCACAACCAGATAATAAGCAAAAAGTAGGTTCAATTTTGATTTTACAACTTTTTGGTGTTTCTAAAGTTAGAAGTTAGAGTTATTTTGAAGAAATAGAAGGAATATGAATTTAGGCAGCCTGTGTTTAAGTCCTACATTAAGCCTTATTTGACCTTGGACACGTCATTTATCCTTAAGAATTTGCACCCAAATCTATAAAATAAAAATGACCACAGCAGCATTATATAAGGATATTTTTGTGTGTGTATGATAACCATATGAAATAATGTATGCACATGGAACTTTGAAAACAGTAAACGTACAATTTTAAGGTAATTTTATAAATATTATTGACAAGAAAAACAAAATCATTTGAAGCACAAATACTTTGGGAATAATATGAAAACTTTATTCTTTGTTTCTGTCATCAACATAGTTATTCAAAAATTGGTTGATATAGGTAGTGTATATATTACTTTACTTTTTATTTTCCTTTCCCTATCCTAGAGGTTTTAGCCTTATAATTTAAAAATAATTATCTCAGATTTTCCTTAACCCATGAACGCTCACAGCTTAAAAATGTAATGAAATCAACATTTCATTTCTACCTATCCAGCATTTCATCAGTTATAAAGATAATATAGCATTAGAGAATTTAACTGAAAGGTAACCCATGAGCTTATTGTCAGTATTTTTCAGTGCATAAATAGCATATTTATCTCTATAAATTAATCATAAAGTATATTTCAGGATTTTACTGGTGGGGAGAGGTGGGACACAGCATAATTAATAAAGGTATACTCAGAACATGGCATGGCATGAATGTTTTTAGATGAAGAGGAATCTGTTTCTCTGTTAAATCCCTTAAGCAGGGATTAACTTTCCCATCAAAGGTGAATTAAAATGGTCTCTCCTGAGTTAAGACTGTGAAGCAAGGTAATCTTAGAAAAAAAACAAATATTATATACATCAGGTGGAAAAGGTATATTTAACCCCTGGCAAAGTACTTAGACCACAAGGGCCACCATATGCCTACTATTATCGTGTAATTAGTAATAGTGCCTCTGTATACTTTCCCAGTTTGGACAAGGAATTATATGATTAATTAAATAATAGGTATCTATCAAATGTTAACATTCTCTCAGTGTCCCAATTTGAGTAATAATTTATATAGTGATCATTTAATAAATAACAATTCCTTTTCTTCTACTGGGATTTTTTTAAAAAATGGTATTGACTCATCTAGCAAGTATTTATTGAGTGCTTACTGTGTTCCTGATGTTGGTAAAACAATAGGGAACAAGACAAACTTTCTGACTTTATGGAGTTTGCATTCCGGTAGAGAAAAGCAGACTCTAGGGTAGTAAATATTTGCATGCATTAATATACTTTCAGGTTTTGGTGAGTACCATAACATAAACAAAAGATAGGTATTTAAAAATAAAATGCTAAAAAAATATAAAAATAAAATGCTGTGGAAGGAGATTGATACATTGAAATACGAAAGAAATATCTCTGATGACATTTGGGAAAACACCAAATGAGCTGAGAAGAGTGCTATTTGAGTTTCTAGAAAAGGATATTTCTGGCAAAGGGAACACCTTTCCTAAGTATTCAACTGTTGAAAGGGAAAAGAAATGGCATGTTTTATTAGCAGCAAGAAGACCAGCACACCTGGAGCAAAGCAGACAAAGGAGATAAGGTTAGAGAGATGCTGAGTGTCACGGTAAAGAGTTTGAGTTGTCTTATAAATGCAGTGGGGAACTCTTGGAGATGGACACAGCCTTAATTTACTTTCTAAAGTGATCATTCCTCATGCTGTATGAACACTGCAGAGAGGGGTCTCACATTCCTCTAATGTGTCTCAGCAGATACTCATAGCTACGCCTGTCTTGCAGGCTGCTGACCACTAGTTTAACCCTGCCACCATGGCTACCACATTAATGTGGGCATGACCTGATATTGCCTTTTGTGATGCTTGTGCTTTGTACCTCTCACCTTTCATCCTAGGGCTTCACTGAAGCCATTGATGTACAGGATGCGTAAGAATCTACTGCTGTCCATGAAGCATGATTTGGAGTTGTAGTGGCATTAACAATCTAAGGTGATTCTTTACCATTGGGAGAAGAGACAATCATGACAGATTGTCTTATTTATTTATTTATTTATTTATTTATTTATTTATTTATTTATTTATATTTTTTATTGGAGTTTGATTTGCCAACATATAGTATAACACCTAGTGCTCATCCCATCAAGTGCCCCCCTCAGTGCCCATCATCCAGTCACCCACCCCCCCACCCACCTCCCTTTGGACTACCCCTTATTCATTTCCCAGAGTTAGGAGTCTCTCATGGTCTGTGTCCCTCTTTGATATTTCCCATTCATTTTCTCTCCTTTCCCCTTTCCTATTTTTTATATTCCCCGTATGAATGAAGCCATATAATGTTTGTCCTTCTCCAATTGAGTTACTTCACTCAACATAATACCCTCCAGTTCCATCCACATTGAAGCAAATGGTGGGTATTTGTCGTTTCTAATAGCTGAGTAATATTCCATTGTGTACATAGACCACAGCTTCTTTATCCATTCATCTTTCGATGGACACTGAGGCTCCTTCCACAGTTTTGCTATTGTGGACACCACTGCTATCAACCCTGGGGTGGAGGTGTCCCAGCGTTTCACTGCATCTGATCTTTGGGGTAAATCTCCAGCAGTGCAATTGCTGGGTCGTAGGGCAGATCTATTTTTAACTCTTTGAGGAACCTCCACACAGTTTTCCAGAGTGGCTGCACATTCCCACCAACAGTGCAAGAGGGTTCCCTTTTCTCCACATCCTCTCCAACATTTGTTGTTTCCTGTCTTGTTAGGAATTTTTCCCCATTCTCACTGGTGTGAGGTGGTATCTCATTGTGGTTTTGATTTGTATTTCCCTGATGGCAAGTGATGCAGAGCATTTTCTCATGTGCTTGTTGGCCATGTCTATGTCTTCCTCTGTGAGATTTCTGTTCATGTCTTTTGCCCATTTCATGATTAGATTGTTTGTTTCTTTGCTGTTGAGTTTAACCAGTTCTTTATAGATCTTAGATACTAGCTCTTGTCTAGGTCCTTCTCTGTGAAATTTCTATTCATGTGTTTTGCCCATTTCATGATTGGATTGTTTGTTTCTTTGCTGTTGAGTTTCATAAGTTCTTTATAGATCTTGGATACTAGCCTTTTATCTGATAGGTCATTAGCAAATATCTTCTCCCATTCTGTAGGTTGTCTTACAGTTTTGTTGACTGTTTCTTTTGCTGTGCAGAAGCTCTTTATCTTGATTAAGTCCCAATATTTCATTTTTGTTTTTGTTTCCCTTGCCTTCATGGATGTATCTTGTAAGAAGTTCAAAAAGAGTGTTGCCTGTGTTCTCCTCTAGGATTTTGATGGATTCTTGTCTTGCATTTAGATCTTTTGTTCATTTTGAGTTTATCTTTGTGCATGGTATAAGAGAGTAGTCTAGTTTCATTTTTCTGCATGTGTCTGTCCCTTTTCCAGTGGATAGTCTTTCCTGCTTTGTCAAATATTAGTTGACCATAGAGTTGAGGGCCCATTTCTGGATTCTCTATTCTGTTCCATTGATCTATATGTCTGTTTTTGTGCCAGTACCACACTGTCTTGATGATCACAGCTTTGTAGTACAACCTGAAACCTGGCATTGTGATCCCCCCAGCTCTGGTTTCTTTTTCAATATTCCCCTGGCTATTCGGGGTCTTTTCTGATTCCACACAAATCTTAAGATTATTAAGACAATCATGACAGATTGTCTTGAGACAGAGTAGCTCATCTGGTTTCTTAAATGTTTATTTTTTTTTAAGATTATTTATTTATTTATTCATAGAGACACACAGAGAGAGAGAGAGAGGCAGAGACACAGGCAGAGGGAGAAGCAGGCACCATGCAGAGAGCCTGACTGGGACTCGATCCAGGGTCTCCAGGATTATGCCCTAGGCTGCAGGTGGCGCTAAACCACTGCTACTGGGGCTGCCCCTTAAATGTTTATCTTGAAAGAATGACTAACCAACCCATTGTGATTGATATCAGTCCATGGCCAGCATTTGTAATGCATTTTGCTGGTGACTCTTTCTCCTTCTCTGCCTTTGTTGATATGCTATTTTGTTACATGTATCTGTAAATAATATGTTGAATGTGCTTATGGGTATTATGTTAACTGAACATAGATCCAGCATGCATGAACCTGGAAATTTAATGGAGGAGATAAAAACATATCAAGGTATACCATTAGTTAAATATATATGTAAATACCATAAGTGAGATACATTCATTTAAAGTGCTAAAAGGATTAAGAAAAATGAGATAGTCACATAGCTTAGTCCATTTCTCCAGCTGCATTGCTGTGTTCTTTGGTTCTGGCTGTATGTCTTCAGTTGTCTGTTTACTACTAAATACACTGTCATACTCAGTGATCATACTGGCTGCCTTTATTAGTACAATACCTTTGAGAAAATCATGATTATTTCCTGTTTTAAAGGATTTGAAATGTTTGTTATAACTTCTGTGCTTTCATCTGTGGAGATCGTTTGTTATATGTTTTATTTTTAAACTTTTTTTTAAAATTTATGCATAGAAAATGAAATTATCTAGTCCAAATACTCCTTGTTCCTTGGAAAATATGATACATTTGGCACAAAGCTCTAATTTCATGGCCTGTGAAAGTTTGGAGCCCTGATTTGTGAGTTTGTGACTATTTCCTCAGGTTTCTTGAGCTCTGGGCTAACCTGTGCACAAAATGGTATCTTTCCACAGATTTTCTGGAAAGTATCCATTGATGGCAAGTACCGAGTGAGTGTAGTAAATTTAGCCTTGTGATGTCTTGGGAAAGAGACATACCTTGCATGGACCACAGCCTTCTCCCTTACTCTGCTGCTATGCTTAATGACCTTCCACAAGCCACCATGTGGCCAACCCCCTCCTTTTGTTCTCAACAAGGCAATTTCTTTGCTCTTCTGGATCCTGTCCTTTAACAGACCCTTGGGGAAGTGGTATTTCCTGTAACACCTGATGCCTTTAGGAACAATTGAAAAGAGGAATGGCATATCCCTGTTGTGCAATCAATATGAGTTACTCATCCTCACTTATACAGAGCCACAAGGAATTCCATCCCCTATCACCACTACACATAAAAACAGTAGCTGTCTTCAGAAGCAGCCACTGTTCTCCATCTGGTAGTACTTTCCCAGTGGGCTCAGATTCTGATTTATAAAATGTCCCCTCATTATGTCAGCAAAATAAAATAAACACCAACCTATTTTCATAAAGATTTTTTAGCCTTCTTAGAAGGCCAAGAATGCCTTTTTCTTCACCATTTAGTGCCACTTAGTTTTCTACTTGTATATAGAATTTTGAGTATCCTTAGCTCTTTTCTTTTCCATATCAGGAAAAATAATGGCTTTCCTTTATGATTTTGGCACAAAGAGAAAAAAAGCAGTATTTCGAACTGTCTTATTGCAGCCCTATCATAACTTTGAACAACCCAAGAAATGAAAACCTAGTTGAGTTAAATGCTAACTATGTCAAATGTACTAATATGAAAGATGAAGAATTTTGCTCTGACTTCTATTATGTGGACCTAGTTTATTTAGTCAAAATATTTTAGATGTATCTATGACTTTAGCCAATTATGTCTTTATTTATTTTCTCCATGTGTTTAACATTAGAAAAGGATTCACTCAGTGTCTGTAAACACTATATTTGGCACTTCTTTCCTTTGATATTAATCTGAAAATTTAGTTGTAAATTAAGAATATTAAAAAAAAAGTATTGTTGAAGATTAAGAGCTATGCATTTATCATGTGTTTAAAATTTAGCATATTTAAAATAAAATAAAAAAAATTTAACATATTTAAATATGTTCAATATAACACTTGATCTAATAAGTATATTGCCATTTTAGTGTAAGAAACCAGGTAGTCTTGGTTCAATTTTTCTAATCATATATTTTTTATTTTAATACAAAATATTTTTATGTATATGTCCATTTTACACCTATAGCTAAGTATGTCAAAATAAAATATTTGCATTATTATCAAAGTACTTGGCTCTTAATGTCTTCCCATGAATCAAAGTGTCATTATCCATCCAAAAATGAACTGTAACAATTTTAGCATTGTATTACACTTCAATGTTTATTTTTTCCTGTTTCAATGAGACAAAAAGGTAATTTTAAGATTAATCGTAAAACTTGTGCTTGACAGTCAATTAATTATAATACATTGTTTCTTCCCTCTTTAATATACAGAAACAGTTCTGTTACTGTAACAGAGACACTTCAAAGCCCCACACCAACAAATATATTCTTTTATTTTTCTAAGATTTCATTTATTTATTCATGAGAGACACAGAGAGAGAGAGGCCGAGATACATGCGAGGGAAAAGCAGGCTCCATGCAGGTAACCTGATGTGGAACTCAATCCCGGGACTCCAGGATCATGCCGTGGACCAAAGATAGACACTAAACCACTGAGCCATCCAGGGATCCCCCCAACAAATATATTCTTAAATGCAAATAAATGATAAATTGCTGTGACTATAAAGGAGGAAAAAAGCCTGCCTAAACTAATTTAGGGATACTTAGGTGGGGTACTAAGAATTTGAGCTGAAAATACATATGACATAATTAAGTGAAGAATGTAAGGCATTCAAGATGGGGAATCTGAACATATAAAAAGACCTACTTAAAGAAACAGAGGGGTTCTTATGGAGAAATACTGTTACCCATAAAGATGGGAAAGTCCACTAAGTTTAGCCTTTGTTAAAAATAGGATAATTGGACAAGTCAATATATCATTTCTGACTTTTAGAGCCATCAAATGAAAATTCAGCATTGAGAATAACAATGGGTCTGATACTGACATAGTATGAAGTGAAGTAACTCACATCTATGGTACATGGGTATGTCGTTCCTGTTTTTCAGTTACTCCTATAGGCATCAGTCCCACAGGAAGCACCAATTCCCTGAGGGTTTTTTAAATTAGAGGACAGGAACGAACAAAGGGAAGAAATTGCTTTGTTGAAAGCATGAGATGAGTTTGTTAGTTGGTGACAACAGAAATGTCAGAGATTGTCAGTATATCCTCATACAGGTTTGTTTAGAGTTCTGGGAAATATTAGCTAATACTCTTCATGTATTTATGTTCAAGGGACTGTGTTTACTAAGAGTTTATGGTTATATAAGATAGCTTGATGTTGCTAACTATGTCCAGGGTCGGCCCAATGTACATGTCTTTGAAATTACATTCTTTGAAGGCGTTTTTTAAAAATCTGTGTGAGGGATAGAGGTTACAAACTTTGAAAATTATTCATCTGAAGAAATAGACTTTCAGCTATGGTTCATATGCCCTAACCTCCATTTGATAATCTTACAATGAGGTCACTGCCATAGGCCTCTACATGTACTTTCAAAGCCATGAAGATAATTAACTCTGGATCCAAGGCTGGGCAATGCTCCACAGATAAAGTTGAAAGTACATTTACTAGTACTGTTGTTGCTATTGTTGCTGTTTAAATAATTGAAAGGCTTTTGCTACATGTATGCTTTGGGTGTCACACATCAACTAAATAATACAGGCACAGTGTGAAATATCTTTGACTTTAAAATGTCCTGAAAGTATTTTGATAGAAGAAAGAACACTGATGTAGAAGCTTGGAAGAGTAATCCCTTTAGGGTTAAACTCATGAATAAGAATTAATTTCATGTTTAACATGACTTTGCTCACTTTGCATTGTGTGTCCTACAGTATGCCACATGGCTGACTGTGCTTGTTTTTCAGTTTTACTTTGCATTTCTGAATTGTGGTTCATCTACTTCTATTTTAAGATTATACATTATTATGTTTGAAGCGCTGCATGGTAAATTTTTCACAATGTCATTTTAAAAGGATTATCAAAAAATGTTGCTTGGATCTTCTTCTATTAAAATGAAAATATGTGTTCATGTTTTCAAAAAAAATACATAGCAGTGTGTTTGATGCTCAATCAACAACACTATTTTTTTGTGGCTAAAATTATATCTCTGAAATGAGGATTGTTTTTCCCAGGGAAATACTTTTTAAAAACCTTAGGTAACAAGTGACATTGTTCTTAATATATGCCTAATTGTGTGAGTACTCATTTATTAATTTTATGAAAATTCTTGGAATGCATAGTAACATCATAAAATATCAGTGTACTATGGATTCTAACACTAAAATAACTGAACCTAAGGTGCTATTACTTGTAATAATGATTAGGATGATCAAGTATACAATGCTTTTTTAATAGCATTTTTGGAGAAGGATGGAATACCATATGTCATAATTCTTTTATCAACAAGATTTCTCTGTTTCCATGAACACAAATTAGATTCCCTTGCAAAGGCTGTCTGAGATTTAGTTTACAGCTTGATTTCTTCTGTCATTTCAACCACATTACATTTCTGTTTTACTGGTGCATTGATTGCTGTCTGGCTCATTGCTTGTGTTATTTGTTTAGATTAGGCAGTTGAACTTACTCTAACTCCACAAATGAAATAAAGTAGACAACTAGCTGAAAGAGTAATACAAAAAGAAATGATCTTGAGATATCGGAAATAAGACCAATTTAACTTTAAAAATTTACCACAAACAAGCTATTTCTATTAGTAACTCTGAGGAATTATGGAAGTTAGAACTCTTAATTTTTAAGAATTATACTTGAATATATGCATTCTACATGCTTGATAAATCTTTCTCAAATTTTTTTTTTTTTTTTTTTTTTTTTTTTTTTTTTTTTTTTATTTATTTATGATAGTCACAGAGAGAGAGAGAGGCAGAGACACAGGCAGAGGGAGAAGCAGGCTCCATGCACTGGGAGCCTGATGTGGGATTCGATCCTGGGTCTCCAGGATCGCGCCCTGGGCCAAAGGCAGGCGCCAAACCGCTGCGCCACCCAGGGATCCCAAATCTTTCTCAAATTAATAAGACTTATTAAGAAGCATGTACTCTGTCTTCAGCATGGTAGGCACTCTCAGAAGCTCTCTCCCCCCTCAAGGAAGTTCAAACCTCATAGGTACAAAGCTGAAAGACAACAAAATAATTAAATAGGAAAATGCATCAATGTATATAATGGAGCAGCAATACAATGTGACAATGTATATAGCACAAAGTAATAAGTACAATGTCAAGTTACCTGCCTAGGGAATGAATATTGTAGAATTTCAGGAGAACAAATAAATTCAGTATATTGAAAAAGGTTAAAGCTAAATATAAACTATCTTGAAGGAAATGTATCGGATATGCAGAGAGGCCAGAAAAAACACATTTTTAAGGATGTGTAATGATCCAAATGAATTGCAAAATGAGACTTTTCTATATAAGGTATATACTAGGGAAGATGGGAGCCTGTTTTCACTGGACTAATGAGTTGATGTAAGAGAAAGAAAAAAATGTGAATGAACAGGTAAGTTGAGATTACCTTGTGGGGTGCCAGTGGATGCACTACAAGATAATTGGCTGAGGAGCTATCAGTGGATTGAGGGATTCTCAGGAGACAGAGAAGTATAAAATGGATAATCAGTGAAAAGATATGGCTCAAAAATGAGTGATCAACAGGCTGCAAGAGATGAGTAGAATATTGATCCAACGATAAAGGAACCGAGCATGAGGTATAACTACTATCTAGTGTACAGGAGGATTAATATTTACTTAGCCAAAATATTTGCATGAGGAGGATAAGTTGTGGACAGAAGCATCGTAAACTTAGTTCTTATGCTGAACCAAAGGTGAGGAACTGGGAAAAGAAAAATATAATAGATAGTAACTTTAGAATATTTATATCTATGTATTATATAAAATAATACTTAGCATTTTAAAGATTAACCTTTATAATACAAAAATATAAATCAAAAAGAAGAACCTGAGATTGAAGAATTTACAGTCTATCTGATATCCTCCAGAAGTTCCATTCATTTTTATTTTTTCTTTGTATACGATAAACACAAAAATAGGAATTAAAAGAACATTACTCAATTTAGTTAATCACTACTTTAAATATTTTTCATTAATTAAAAAATCCTTTATTACTTATTTTAATTCCAGTTGAACATATGGTAATAAAAAGTTTCAAAGTGCTAGTTCTGCTCTATTATTTAGTGTAACTTGTCCTTGCAAAATGATTCTAAAACAAAACAGATGAATCTCAAAGATAAAGAGTGCATCATTGTTTACTTTTACTAAGTAATGCTAATAATTTCAAATTTACTTAGCAGTTGTAGAAAGTGTGCTGATGTTGAAAATTTCAACATTCATTAGCTGGTTGTATCTCTGTCTCATTAATGTCAACCAGTTGTTTGACAAAGTAATTGGAAGACTTTTTTTCTGTACTTTTAAAACATAGGGCTAAAACCTACTGAGATTATTTTGAACATTTTAAAATAAGTGTGAGTACATTTTTAGCAAATATAATTGTGCATAATGTCCTTTGGAACTTCATTTGTTTAAAATATTACCTTGGAAAGACAGATTAAAAATGTTTATATCTTTTCCAAACCGTCTACTAGGTAACAACCTATAGGAAGGCAGTAAGTTAAGATTTCTAAGAGAAGACTTTTCAGCGTACATTCAACTCTGATTCTTTTAATTATGTTACATGAGAAAAAGAGCAAAGCATTCTGTAGTGTGAATATTCATTGTCACTGTCTCACAGAGTATTAAGATTTACTATAGTTTTAGTTTTTGTTTGCTCGCTTGCTTCTAAAACATCCTGTGGCACTTTGGGTCTTTGGTGCTTCAGTTTTTCTCTTGCATTCTATTGTCCAGGAAGGATACAGTAAAATAAATTCACATGCAGTGTTATCTCTTGGTAACCTTATTCTAGAATCCATTTCATTACCAGTTACACTTACAGATAGTGGTCCCTCACCACTTTTATTAAATGTTCATCTACCAATCAGAACATAACTTTCTTTATACACCTTCTTATTTCCTATCTCAAACTATGCTTTTCACAAGCTAACACAGGATAGAAACTTTCTATTTGTATCCCACTATGAGCAACCTTCCAAAATTAACATAATCTGACATGCATGATTTTCCACTTGTTGGCAATGTTCTCTGTGTGAATTTACCAAAAAAAGAGTTTGCTGGCAAAGGAAATCATTTAAGTTGCTACCATATTGTTTTCCATATATTGTCATTTTCTTTGACAGAGCAGAATAAATCTATCTTTTCTTAATGCTATAATTGCATTTCATTATTTAATTATTTCATTATCAAGTTAGAAATTTAAAAGATACTTCAAAATTTAGGAAATTTACGTGAAGGTTTATTATGATGGTTTATTGTTACTTTTAACATTGCTGGAAAAGAGAGATTTGTCTTTATTAACAAAATCTTCAGTTTTAAAATGTCTTGTTCACCATGAAACCTGAACATAACTAGAAAATAAATACTCTGTATTACTAATATTTTGTGTGCAAATGGATATGGAAAGACATAGTCTACTGGGTATGTATACTATTCTGAGGGAAGATAAGGCTTTTGTCAATGCAAACCTTAAAATACAAAGTATCCTTATGCCAGTTAGTATTAGCTTAGGTAAATGAAGTCCAGTAATAATTAATTTCTTATTAGTTTTTTTTAAGATTTTATTTATTTATTCATGACAGGGAGAGAGAGAGAGAGATAGGGAAAGAGAGAGAGAGAGAGAGAGAGAGAGAGAGATAGGCAGAGACACAGGCAGAGGGAGAAGCAGCCTCCACGCAAAGAGCCTGTGGGACTTAATCCCCAGACTCCAGGATCATGCCCTGAGCCCAAGGCAAACACTCAACTGCTGAACCACCCAGGCATCCCAAAAATTTCTTATTGGATCAAATTCTTATCAGATATGACTAAATCATTATTTCCCCCCTATACTACAATATGAATGAAACAAGCTCACAATAGGAAAAGTAAAATGAGCTATGCTGTTTTTTTGTTCACTTGTGTTTTTCATACTTTGGCCTATTGTCAGGTTCATGTTTATACTTTGCAAGCCATATATTTGTTGTAGGTGATTTACGCTACTCTAGATTATATAATCTTTTAATCTATATATCAATGTACATAGAAACTTTATTAAACAAGTGAAAAGGAAGGATTGAGCTTAATCAGATTCCGACCTTGTTTCAAAACAGCATATGCAGCAAATGGTCTGAGTGAGACTCGCATATCAATCTGTACACTAAATATTAGTAATGCTTCTTAAAGTGTTTCTTAGTTTATAGATTACAAATATGGAGAGTGAAACCTAGTGAAACACCTGGAGAATGTTCTATATATTCTGATGAAGAGGTCTGGGATAGGAACCCAAGAGTTTGCATTTTAACAAGATCCTAAGTGATTCAGGCTATGGGTCCCTGGACCCCACTTGGAATAAAAAGATCCCTATCACACTTGAGTCTGTCTTCTTACAAACACTGTAGGAGGCTTGTTTCCAGTTTGAAGGCAGCTATAAACAATGAGTGTCATTTAAGGGTTTTCTAAGAAAGACCAAAAATTCAAGTTTATTTTTCAGACCAACAAAAGAGATACCAATTATTAAGCTATTGCAGTAGTGAGGTATAAAGGGTTATCATTGTTAATGGAAGTGAAAAATAATGTATTCTAAGAGAAACATAAATCTCTATATTATGAATGAACACATATTGATATGAAAAATCTTTAAGCATAATTTTGAGAAGCTCTTTATCATTTATTTAAAAGAATTGTGTCAAGTGTTCTTCTAAAACTAGAAAAAATATGAAATAGTGTAAGGAACATATTGATGGCTTTTATATTTTTAAGTATGAAACCCTTATGGTGTTCCACATCTATCTGTTGTGCTAAATTGGTAATGTGTACATCAATTATTTTAACATTTTGGTGTCCAAATGATATCAGAAAAGGGTAGTTAATGAAGGTATTTTTTATAATCGATGTTTCTATAGGTGGTCTATTTATTAACTTATTCCCCCATTGGATCATTGTTGTGAATTGCTCCTTTCTCATATTATGGGTGCTATCATTCTGAGATTTCATCCTCTCTCAGGGTAAAAGAGCAGGAAGGGGAGATTGCTATAATTAGAGACTATGATGGCTTAGAGGAGAAGACCAGTGAGGGTAGAAAAGGCAAGGGGATTTTGGGAAAAGAATGAATAAGGGGTTTAAGAGGATTGAAAATTAACATCAGATGATGATTGGTAATAATGTCATTGACTCAGCTTCACTAGTATGTATCCATTGCCTGCTGCATTCCTAGTATAATGACAGAGTACAATTGTCTTCTGGTCAGTTGTCACCTACATTTCTATTAGAAAGACAATACCTATAATCTGATGTAATAACAGCACTAGAGTGTCAAGATTAAATCCAAAAATGATGTCAATGCCTCCGAAGGGAACCTCTGAGCCCTTGTCATCCAGACCGTGGTTGGTGTATCATGTAGCTCTCGTCAGAGACACAGCAGCCCTGTCAAGAGCTTTGCTGTGAACCTCTGGTGTACATTACAAGAGAGGAGCACTGAGATGGATGTGAGGAATTATTCTTAGATGACTGAAAAGGAAATATAGAAAACATGAGACTTACTAGGCATGAAGTATTTTGTTTTATGATTCCCAAGTCAGTGCTATTTTCTTCAGACTATGGAAGATGATAGAAGGGGGAAATAAGTTAATTTTAGTGCTACTCATACACTGGTCAGGATTCATATGGCACTCACAGAAAAAACAGGCAATGTGGAAAAAAATAATGGTCCAAATTACATTTCTCCTTGATTCAGGTATGCCATGAGGGAGTCACAATCCATTTAGAATATCAGCACAGTCATTGTCCACTTCAATCAATTTAATGCAGAGAGGGGAAAGGGAATCATTAGGGTACAGAAAAATCAATTCTGGGCATCTGTCTGCATGCAGACCTCAGGCCAAAACAGATTGAGTACCAAAAAGTAGACAAAAGGGAAATCCCAGATTTCATTGTGCAATTCGTTGGTGCTGCTCCTATTATGTGACTAATGAACCTTTCATTTTGAATCAGTGTGTTTTACAGCTGCACCTAATCATTATTTCTAAGACCTGAAACTATGATGTGTGGCAGAAGCTTTAGATGAGGTGAGGCATGATGGATTGTCATTGTCAAATTATTAATAGGAAGGTTCATTTTATATTGGAAATATAAAATATATTTTATCCACATCTCCCTTTTGAACTCTGGTTCCAGCTGCCAAAATGGACTATATCACTCAGGACTTCACAACTTTGCCAAGAGATATAGGTATTTGGCAGTACATATATTAAATCCTATTTTACTCCAATTCTTATGAAATCTATCTTACATCATCTTGTTTCTTCATAAAGCACAAGCAATTTTTTTTTCTAAATAAGGATAAAGTGTTAAAAAAAAAAAAAAGGATAAAGTGTGATCCAACCAAAGTGGGATAACCACAGTGAAAGAAGAATAATTTAAATTAGTGAGTCTTGGGCAGCCCCCATGGCGCAGCGGTTTGGCGCCGCCTGCAGCCCGGGGTGTGATCCTGGAGACCTGGGATTGAGTCCCACATCAGGCTTCCTGCATGGAGCCTGCTTCTCCCTCTGCCTGTGTCTCTGCCTCTATCTCCCTCTCTCTGAATGAATAAATAAATAAATCTTTAAAAAATAAATAAATAAATAAATAAATAAATAAATAAATAAATTAGTGAGTCTTGTTTCTGTTGAAATATCAAGATTTTTCCAAGTCACTTTCAATATATTTATGCATGTATTGTGAAATTTAATATTGTAACACTATTAAGTAATTGTTAAGTAATTATTACTTTCTATAGATGAAAAAGAAAAGACTCACAAGGATACATAATTCACTTAAGTATTCCAATCAAATAAGTACTCAACCTATAATTTGAAATATTGTATATCTAAACTTAGCTGTGGGGTCAGAGAAATAAGAAATTTGGACCTAAAGTCACATATATGCTTTTAGATACTTAAGTCACTATGTATATACCTCTCTCCTTCACACACATATAAACATGGAAGATTGCCATGAACTTCTTAATATACACAAATAACTATATTTTAAATATATGAGGTAGCTTATTTTTAAAAAACTAAGCACATAAAATTCAGTCATAAGAATTACAAATCATTTTCCATTTTTATGTGGTCCTGTAGACATTTCATTTTCCAACCTGGATTCTACACTAATGGAAAATTACTTTACAGAACTGGAAAGTAGTGAAATTTATTAAATCCACTGCCATTCAAATCCAAACAAGCTCAATATGTCTTTCAGGACTTTAACAACAGAACAGCCCAGAAAACAATATCTCTAAAACTGTGTAGTACAAGGTTTTATTATAAAAACTATATTCAGTGTAACCTCAGTCCCTGTCTACAGTTTCTGGTGAGGACAGATCAATTTAAGAATATCAACTTTAACCTGTTAATCCTGTTTCATTACATGCATAATCAATTCAACAAGTGGAATCAGACATCCCAGGGAATTTGGAAGTAGGGTTTATTTTTAATTAATGCTTCTGTATGTTAAAACTTAAGCATTTTGCTGTAAAAGGGCAAAGGGATGATGTTAAAACTCCAATTTTAAATTACATTATCTTTCCATAAATCATATTTGAGTAGGATTTTGAATTTTACAAATAAATCTTCAGTTAAAGAGCTTTTCTGCTGTTTCTTTGCTCTTAATTTTGAAGTTTCTTTAATTGATGCATTATTCTTGTAATAGGTTTTACACTACAAGGTTGTCTTTAGGAATTAACAAAAAAGTGTTCCCCAGGTTTGATCTGGGGGAAACTTCTCAGCATTTACTTTTTTGATTGCTGCATTCATAGCTTCTACAGCAGGCTTGTTCAGTGTTTTTTAGTATTGCATGTACTTATGGGTGTTTCTTCTTATGTCCATGTACTGATTTGAGTATTCAGTTATATATGTGATGGAGGTCTTAAATAAAATAATTATTTTTCTTTAACTCAAAAGAGTTATTTTCCCATTTAAAAACTTGTCTTCCTTAAATATTCCCAATTTTGGAAACAATTTGAAACCATTGTTTTAACCTATCAGGTATCAAAATATCACCATTTAGACTTAAATAATACATTGTTAGGGAAAAATATACACACACACATATATACATAAACACATATATGTATATATATTATAAACATACACATAAATGTATATATATTAAAAACACACAGAAATTTTCCTTAAGTTTTTGTTCAGGTTTTGATCCTTAGTAATATTCCATATGGTTAGTCATAAGGAATAAAATCTGTATAGAGTGCTGCTCTCAATATCACAGAGTCAGATGATCAGTAGAGAGTTACTTGAAAGTGTTTAATAAGCAGATGCTTCTGCGCATATGCCCAAGCTCTCCTGGCTTGACTGCAGAAAGACTTTGCACTGTATTGAATTCTGTACTGGAAATGATTATAGTTTGGCTCCAGAACAGTATTTAATATTCTGAATGATATCACATTCTCATTAAATGACAGTTCCATTCAATGTACTTAGGCAAAAAGCCTTGGTGTCGTGCTCCACATTTAATCCTTTAGTAAAACATAGGGTTCAGTGATCAGAGTATATCCCAGTCCCACAATTTCTACCACCTTCCTGTCCTGTTGTTTTGATTCAAGCCACCATTGTCAGCTTTTGCCTGGATTATTGCAATAACTTCCTAACTGGTCTCCTCAATTCTACCCTCACTACTTTTGGAATCAGTTCTTAATTCCAGCAGCTAGAGTACATACAACCCTCTGACAGCTTCCCACTTCACTCAGAATAAAATCCAAAGTTCTCACCATGGCTGTTAATATGCTATATGGTCTGGTCTAGTTACCTTCCTAATTTGACCTTATTTTCTCTTAATCTTGCTCATTCTGCTCCAGACCTACCAACCTCCTTATTATGATTGAAATACACTAGTCATGCTTATCCCTCAGATCCTCTGAACATGCTTTTCTGCTGAAAGACTGTTTTCTCACATAGACACATGGCCAGCTCTCTTATCTCTTTCATCTTCACCCAGATGAGAATCCTCTGGTTATAAATCTAAAAACTACAAAGCCAATCAACTGGCCTAAAAATAAAAGTGACATTTCCGATTTGCCTTATCTGCTTTATTTTATTGGTACTTATTACTATTTAACATGCATCTACTTATGTAGTTTTTTAAAATCTCTTCAAATATAGTGCAAACTCTGTAAGGGCAGAGACTTTTTCTTTTCTTCATCGCCATATGCCCAGTGCTTTGAATAGTACCTAAAACCTAGTAGGCAATCAGTATTTGTTGAAGGAATGAATAAAGTTTTTCATGAGAATAGTTCACAGGGATGGTAAATATTCAGGTTTCACTGCTGAATTTATTTTGTACATAATCAAAAATGTTACTAAGATGTTTCAGAGAGTTGATAAAAATAACAATTGCATAGATAGTAGAATGGAGGTTTGGCATATGTAAAACATTTTAAAGATATGTATTTTGGGATGTCCATTCTTTTGAGACAGAAGATATCAGCACTTCACATATTATTTTATCAAAAAAATCTTTATTGAATTTCTGTTGTGCATGAACAGAGAATTGAAATGAAAATCTGTGAAGACAGGTACATTACCTGACTTCAGTGAGTTTGCAGTTTGACTAGAAGACAAATTAATATGAAAAAAGAAAGTATGTAAATAAACTTAATTAATGGTATGATGGGAGTTATATAGTGCCATGGTACTCTCCGAGGGAAGACTTAAGCAGTTTGTGGGGGTCACATAAGTTTTCTGGAACAAAAAATAATTTAAGCCTTGAGGAGAAACCAGGCAGAGAGAATCAGAAAGTTTTGAAGCAGAAAAAAGAGCATGTTAAAGGACCCTAGGAGCAAAAGATAATAAGAACTCAGTATGTATGGAGCATAGAGAGCAAAAGGGAGACTCCAAACAAAGTTGAAGAGCTAGAGTGGGGCAAGATATCTGAAGGTCTGAAATAGCATGCACAAATTTTACATTTTTCCTTAAGAACATTAGGGTATCATTGGAGGGTTTAAAATAAAAATGCAGAGGCGCTTGGTTGGCTCAGTAGGTTAAGTGCCTAACACTCAATTTTGGCTCAGGTCATGATTTCAGGGTCATAGATTAAGCTTCATGCCTAGTTTAAGATTCTCTCTCTCCCTTTGCTCCTCCCCCAATAAATTAAAATAAAATAAAATAATAAATTTAAAAAATGCAAACATCAGTTATCTAGTGTAGAAATATTGCTAGGGTTGCAACTTGGAGAGCAAATTAAAGAAAAGAGACTACGTTTAAGGGAGCATTAGCAGACTCTGTTCAGCAATACAGCTGAGAGACACGTGTGGCTGCATTATGGCAGTGTGGTGGGAATGGAGAGAGATGGCCTAATTCAGGATTCTTTAGGACTATTCAAGGAATCAAAATCTTGGAATAAGGTGAGTTTTGTTTTGTGCATGTTGATTAAAAGTTGAAAGTGGAGGGGTTTCTGGGTGGCTCAGTCAGTTATTTACCCAGCTTTTGTTTCAGTTCAGATCATGATCTCATGGTTGTGGGATTTAGCCCTGTGTTGGGCTCTGTGATCAGTGCAGAATCTGCTTCAGATTCCTTCTCCCTCTCCCTCCCTCCCTACCCCTCCCTGTTCTCTCTCTCAAATGAATAAAATCTTTAAAAAACAAAAACAAAAACAAAGTTGGAGGTGGAGTTTTCTAACAGTTTTATGTATTTATCAGAAGCCAAAGATAAATTTTCTTACCTTAAGAAAAAGATTTGCAGTTCATAAACATACACATGGCAATTGAAGGCATGAGATTGGGTGTAATCACTTAAAGGGAGAGCATAGAGAACAAAAATGGAGGAGGGCTCTAAATGATGCCATCTGTTAGGAGAGAGGTGAAGTAGAAGGAGCCTGCCAAGGGGAGGAAGAAGGAGCAGACTGATAAATCAGAACACCAACAATCTGAAATACAGGGGAAATAATGTTTAAAGAGGAGAAAGTTGTCAAGAATGTCAAATGTTGCTGAGCATCCAACAAATAAAGACTGAGAAGTATCCATTGGATTTTTCAGTGTAGATGTCTGGGATGGCCATGATGCTTCAGGCAATTTCAGGGTAGTGACGGAGGTGGGGAGTCATTAGCAGTAGGTCGCTTATAGAAAGAGGAGTAAGGAAATGAAAAATAACAATTTTGGATGAGTTAAACTGCAAGAAATATGTTAGACAAAGGGAAGGCACTGAAATTCAACATGGGACTAAGAGTATTATTATTTTTGTTTAGTTTTGCTTCATTAAATTGAGAGAATATTGAACATATTGAAATGCTAATGAAATTAGGATAGTGTAATGGTGATAATCAATAGAACTAAATCCCCAGAAAAGCAGGGATTGAATCCAGAAAATAAGATCATTCCTATATAGAAGACACATTGTAGAAAATGAGATTGACAGTGATAAACATGGTTTCAGCTATGATGGGAAGTTTGTAAATCCAGGTTTTATACAAGTGAGGTAAGATTTACCTTTTCTAGAAGATGAAAGATGTGACCTTTGTTCTTATGTGACTTTAGGAAGAACACACACACACACACACACACAAAGATATTATGTTTGTACAGAAAAGATCAAGTCCAACTCTTATTTTTTTCAATACAGCTACAAAATTTCTCAGTGACTATGAGATAATGTTTGCTGCTTCTTTGACTCTCTTTTTGCTATTCATAATTCCCCCATTTCAATATTGGTACCTATGTTTAGAATCCGTTGAAACAGAAAAGGAAATTTGCAATGAAATTCAAATTTACATGACCATACTTTGTCTTAAATTATTTGGACAAAATGAGGACCAAAATATTTATTATATATTAGTTTTTGTTTTGTTTTTTAATTTGCTTTGAAGCTGTATAAATTACTGTTTAAAAGGACAAGAACTGTGGATCATGGGAAGATTTCTTATCAGCTAATTCCTTAGTCAATTTCTATCCTCCACCAATGCACTCAGTAGACTAATACTGTATCAGGAGCTATTGATTAAAGCAATTTAGGCACAAATTGATGATTCACTTAAAGGGAAAGAATGTAGATAATTGTCACAATTGTGCACTTTGCTTGCTTGTAGACTCTGGCGCGAATGTACCATCAGCTAGTTCCACACAACATAATCTTTTAGATTATTCATAAAAGCTGTAGAATGTACCAGCATTCATACTGCAAGTATCTTAATAAGTCCATATAAAATGTGAGAATATTTTGAATATTTTATCAGACCAGACATAGTGAAGGAAACAACTATAGTTCATGTGCTTGTGTGTGTGTGTGTGTGTGTGTGTGTGTATGTGCAGGCATAATGAGTTAGGCAATTTTGATGGAGGGAACCAAGTTTAAATATATAAGGTTGTTTATAGTATCCCTGTAATCAACAAAGCTCACATACAAAGAGGCATACATATTGTATCATACAAACATGAGTTTGCTAATCTTTGGATTTGCTAAGCTATATATCAAAGAAAATTAAAGTACTCTCAAGTGAGAATTCAGAGTGCTATTTGCAAATTTGTGTTTAGGCATTGGTCCAAAAGAATTACATTTCTTCCTATGTAAACTACTTCCATATGATTGCAGATATAGTGCTGATAATCCTTGACAATACTTAGAGACTAAAATCTTGAGAAAGATAATTGTCCTGAATTTGATAGAGAGAAACTGTAGATTTGAGAAGGTGCACAGTGAGCAAGGATGGTAAAAGAGATTAGAAGGTACTAATTTCAATTTCTTCATGAATTAGATATCATAGGAACTATATGAAGATATGTATCTCGGGTCATAGGTACTCAAGTGCTAGGTAAAACATCAAAGTTTGGCGCAGCTAGAACAAAAAATACATTTCATATTCATATTCACTTCTTAGAGTGGAACCAATTAAGAGACAAGAGTTGGACAGATGGAGATAGAAATTATAGCTTTGTGGGTCAAGGGAAATATGGCCACAATGGGTCCTCCTAGTACTTGCTGTGGAATTAGTAGAACATATCCTTTTAGGAACACAGCTGCACAGTAGACAGACTGCTCCATAGAGGCAGGCCAACTGTCAGAGAATAAAACAGAATATACCATACTACTGAAAGGCTGGTTCCAAGAAAGAATAAGAGTCTGTGAGGGTGTTGTGCAAATACTTAAATTCTCTCTTCCCTTCATGGAGAAGAGTAGACGAGGGGAAAGGTACTAGCAGGAGTGGTGAGGAGAAGCAGGAATATTTTTACAGTAAAAGTTCCTCCACACGGAAACAGGAGGTTCGGAAATAAAGTCTGGCTGAAACATGAAGTTCCTTAGGAATAAAATAAATATCTTTCCAAACAGCTTTAGGAGAATAGGTATGGTTTCTTCTTTAAACGTTTGATAAAATTCCCCTGGGAAGCCATCTGGCCCTGGACTCTTGTGTCTTGGGAGGTTTTTGATGACTGCTTCAATTTCCTCCCTGGTTATTGGCCTGTTCAGGTTTTCTATTTCTTCCTGTTTCAGTTTTGGTAGTTTGTGGCTTTCCAGGAATGCGTCCATTTCTTCTAGATTGCCTAATTTGTTGGAGTATAGCTGTTCATAATATGTTTTTAAAATCGTTTGTATTTCCTTGGTGCTGGTAGTGATCTCTCCTTTCTCATTCATGATTTTGTTAATTTGAGTCTTCTCTCTCTTCTTTTTAATAAGGCTGGCTAATGGTTTATCTATCTTATTAATTCTTTCAAAGAACCAACTCCTGGTTCTGTTGATCTGTTCCACAGTTCTTCTGGTCTCGATTTCATTGAGTTCTGCTCGAATCTTTATTAACTCCCTTCTTCTCTTGGGTGTAGGATCTATTTGCTGTTTTTTCTCTAGCTCCTTTATGTGTAAGGTTAGCTTTTGGAGTACTTCCAAATTCGTTCTATGAGGCCAGCATCACCTTAATTCCAAAACCAGACAAGACCCCACCAAAAAGGAGAATTACAGACCAATATCCCTGATGAACATGGATGCAAAAATTCTCAACAAGATACTGGCCAATAGGATCCAACAGTACATTAAGAAAATTATTCACCATGACCAAGTAGGATTTATCCCTGGGACACAAGGCTGGTTCAACACCCGTAAAACAATCAATGTGATTCATCATATCAGCAAGAGAAAAACCAAAAACCATATGATCCTCTCATTGGATGCAGAGAAAGCATTTGACAAAATACAGCATCCATTCCTGATCAAAACTCTTCAGAGTGTAGGGATAGAGGGAACATTCCTCGACATCTTAAAAGCCATCTATGAAAAGCCCACAGCAAATATCATTATCAATGGGGAAGCACTGGGAGCCTTTCCCCTAAGATCAGGAACAAGACAGGGATGTCCACTCTCACCACTGCTGTTCAATATAGTACTGGAAGTCCTAGCCTCAGCAATCAGACAACAAAAAGACATTAAAGGCATTCAAATTGGCAAAGAAGAAGTCAAACTCTCCCTCTTCGCCGATGACATGATACTCTACATAGAAAACCCAAAAGTCTCCACCCCAAGATTGCTAGAACTCATACAGCAATTTGGTAGCATGGCAGGATACAAAATCAATGCCCAGAAGTCAGTGGCATTTCTATACACTAACAATGAGACTGAAGAAAGAGAAATTAAGGAGTCAATCCCATATACAATTGCACCCAAAAGCATAAGATACCTAGGAATAAACCTCACCAAAGATGTAAAGGATCTATACCCTCAAAACTATAGAACACTTCTGAAAGAAATTGAGGAAGACACAAAGAGATGGAAAAATATTCCATGCTCATGGATTGGCAGAATTAATATTGTGAAAATGTCAATGTTACCCAGGGCAATATACACGTTTAATGCAATCCCTATCAAAATACCATGGACTTTCTTCAGAGAGTTAGAACAAATTATTTTAAGATTTGTGTGGAATCAGAAAGTACCCCGAATAGCCAGGGGAATTTTAAAAAAGAAAACCATATCTGGGGGCATCACAATGCCAGATTTCAGGTTGTACTACAAAGCTGTGGTCATCAAGACAGTGTGGTACTGGCACAAAAACAGACACATAGATCAGTGGAACAGAATAGAGAACCCAGAAGTGGACCCTGAACTTTATGGGCAACTAATATTCGATAAAGGAGGAAAGACTATCCATTGAAAGAAAGACAGTCTCTTCAATAAATGGTGCTGGGAAAATTGGACATCCACATGCAGAAGAATGAAACTAGACCACTCTCTTTCACCATACACAAAGATAAACTCAAAATGGATGAAAGATCTAAATGTGAGACAAGATTCCATCAAAATCCTAGAGAAGAACACAGGCAACACCCTTTTTGAACTTGGCCATAGTAACTTCTTGCAAGATACATCCACGAAGGCAAAAGAAACAAAAGCAGAAATGAACTATTGGGACTTCATCAAGATAAGAAGCTTTTGCACAGCAAAGGATACAGTCAACAAAACTCAAAGACAACCTACAGAATGGGAGAATATATTTGCAAATGACATATCAGATAAAGGGCTAGTTTCCAAGATCTATAAAGAACTTATTAAACTCAACACCAAAGAAACAAACAATCCAATCATGAAATGGGCAAAAGACATGAAGAGAAATCTCACAGAGGAAGACATAGACATGGCCAACATGCATATGAGAAAATGCTCTGCATCACTTGCCATCAGGGAAATACAAATCAAAACCACAATGAGATACCACCTCACACCAGTGAGAATGGGGAAAATTAACAAGGCAGGAAACCACAAATGTTGGAGAGGATGCGGAGAAAAGGGAACCCTCATACACTGTTGGTGGGAATGTGAACTGGTGCAGCCACTCTGGAAAACTGTGTGGAGGTTCCTCAAAGAGTTAAAAATAGACCTGCCCTACGACCCAGCAATTGCACTGTTGGGGATTTACCCCAAAGAAAGAAATGCAATGAAACGCCGGGACACCTGCACCCCGATGTTTCTAGCAGCAATGGCCACGATAGCCAAACTGTGGAAGGTGCCTCGGTGTCCAACGAAAGATGAATGGATAAAGAAGATGTGGTTTATGTATACAATGGAATATTACTCAGCTATTAGAAATGACAAATACCCACCATTTGCTTCAACGTGGATGGAACTGGAGGGTATTATGCTGAGTGAAGTAAGTCAGTCGGAGAAGGACAAACATTATATGTTCTCATTCATTTGGGGAATATAAATAGTAGTGAAAGGGAATATAAGGGAAGGGAGAAGAAATGTGTGGGAAATATCAGAAAGGGAGACAGAACGTAAAGACTGCTAACTCTGGGAAACGAACTAGGGGTGGTAGAAGGGGAGGAGGGCGGGGAGTGGGAGTGAATGGGTGTCGGGCACTGGGGGTTATTCTGTATGTTAGTAAATTGAACACCAATAAAAAATAAATTAAAAAAAATAAATAAACATCCGTATGTAACAAAGTAAAAAAAAAAAAAAAGAATAAAATAAATAAAGATGGCTTAGCGGAGAATCAGATCAGATGAATGTGGATATCTAAAAGACAGTCCAGAATATCGCCTCTGCTAGGAGGCCATCACCTCTAACATCTCTACCTCTGGCTGAGAGATGCCATCTTTAGTGCTTTCATACTGTCCTTATAATCAGAACTTTTGAATCAAGTCAAGTTTGTGTCTCAGGTTAGAATGATTAACACTAGTAAATGATCAGTGTTCAGTAAGTGTTAACTTCTACTCTTTTTCATTTATAAGAAAAATTATGAGCAAATGGTAGCCATGGGGGAAGTATGCTGTCTTTGCAAGGAGAGAGAATTGAAGAATTCTTAATAAGAATAGTAGAGGGGCACCTGGGTGACTTAGTTGTTGAACATCTACCTTTGGCTCAGATCATGATCCCAGGGTCCTGGGATTGAGTCCTATATCAGGTTCCCCTCAGGAGTCTGCTTCTCTTTCTGCCTATGTCTCTGCGTGTCTCTCATGAATAAATAAATAAAAATCCAGAAAAAAAAAAAAAGATCAATATAAGTTGAGAAAGGCAATTCCATTTCATGAAAGGTCTCTTCATTGCTACTGAGATTTTTTTTGTGTGTTTTTGTTTTTTGGATTCTATGTTTATGTGTTTTATGTTTGTGTTATAATTATTGTTTTTGTTATTAATATTATTATTATAGGAGCGATATAAGAGGTTTTCTTTTTCCAGAAAGACAAACAGGGCAGCCATATACCTAAAATTGGTTGGATTGAGTATAGAGTGAGAGAGAGAGAGAGAGAGAGAGAGAGAGAGAGAATGTAATAGAGTTTTCCAGAGAAAGAAATAAATATATATGATGTATATCATATTTATATTTTGAGGAGTTCACTCATATTATCATATGATCAGGGAAGCTGAGAAGTCCCATGATCTGCCATCTATAGGCTAGAGACCTGTGAAACCTGGTAGTATAATCTAGTTAAGTACAAAGGCCTGAAAGCCCAAGTTACAATGGTATAAATTCCAGTCTAAGGGCTAGAAAAGACTGATACTCCATCTCAAGCAGGCAGGAAAGAAAGGAACAAGTCTTCTTTCCTCTGCTTTGTTCTGTTCAGACCCTCAATAGATTGAATGATGAGTGGCCACACTGGGGAGGGTAATCTGCTTTACTAAATTTACCAATCCAAATCTTAATCTCATCTAGCATACAGGCACACAGAGAAACAATATTTAGCATGGGCATTCCAATCAAGTTGACACCATAAAATTAACTATCGGAGATGTAAAAACCAGCTTGAAGAATGTTATAGGCAAGCCTTAATATAAGCTTAGATATGATTATAAGCAATAAGAATGAGAAAAATTAAATAATATGAAGCATATAATGAGTTAGAAGAGAGCTACCAAATAGTCCATTAGATTCTGTGATTATTTTGTTGAAGAACTTAGAGATAGAAGTTTTATAGGGTCATGGCTGAGTTCCAAGATCCTAAAGCCCAGAAACCAGATCCTAGGGAAGAAAGTCAGGAGAGCAGGAATATATGGATGTCTGTAGAGGCCACAGAGCAGCATTAGCTCCCTCTGTTTTGTTCTTCAGAGCATTCTGTATATCCACATCATCCTCCTCAAAACCCAGTATTGTAATTTCTTTATTCACCTTAGTCCCTGCTTCATTATTATCATATTCTATGAGCTGACTAGGGATATGGGGTTGGAAGAGTCACAGATCATTCAAGAGGAGAGAGTTGTGGGAAGGGTATTGTAGGAAGAATGAATTACATGTGTAAATCCCTGAATGTAGAAGGCATGATGTACTATAGGATGGCAAGAATTTTAGGGAAGAAATTGGAAAGGCAAGAGGTATGGCTAAAGAGAGAAGTAAAATAGAATCAGTGTTAGCTAGCTATGCTACTTGAGGGCTATAGGCAGACAGATGTGCTTCTCTGTGTTCTGCACTGACATTATTGTCACATCTTGAAGGGTTCTCCTAGAACCCTTCTTAGTAACTTCTTAGTGACTCCACTTCAGCCACTCTAGGGTGTATAGGTTTCCCCCAGTTTATTTTCCACCTTTGTGAAATGTTATTCTTTCTTTTTTTGTTTTTGTTTTAAAGATTTTATTTATTTATTCATAGAGACAGAAAGAGAGGCAGAGACATAGGCAGAGGGAGAGGCAGGCTCCCTGCAGGGAGCCTAATGCAGTACTCAATCCCACAACCCCATGATAATGGCCTGAGCCAAAGGTAGATGTTCAACCACTGAGCCACCCAGACATCCCTGTTACTCTTTACATATAGGTGCAAAACAAATTGAAGACAATCATCTACTTCTTTTATACTCAGTTTTTTCTTGAACAATGAATATATCCAATTTCTGACCCAACTTTTATTGATCTGAAGATTCAAGTTATTCCATCAAATCCTCCTTTGCTATAAAGAATGAGAGACCCTTCGAACCACTTGGTCAGACTTGCACAGCCTAACATGAGAGGAAATGAGAATAATGTGCTCACCAAGGCCCCTTCTTCATACGATCATTCCTGGATTCTCTCAGCTAACCTGGATGTGCCTCTTGAAATGAACATGCTAAAAAATCTGTTGTGGTTTGCAAGTTTAAATTCTTCAAATTTGAAAAGATCCATTGGGGAGAGAGGTATCAACTAGAGTATTGATACAGAGTACTCTTTGTACAGTGTTTTCTGGCAAATTTAGTTAAATGGTATCTATTGGCTACAGATATTCCAATTGTTAGACTGTAATTCTGGACACTTTTTCTGTGGTTTTTTGAAATTAAAATTTGATACTAATTCAATAAAATGTTATTACAAGAGCCTCTGATGTCTCAGTAGCTCAAAGTATACAAAGTTGAATATAAAAATACCCACCTCATAAGGTTAATGCGAGGATTAACTGAGAAAATATAGTTGAAAAAAAAAAAAAGAAAATGTAGTTGACCCTTGAATAACGCAAGGCCTAGAGTATGCATATATCTTTTTAAACTACTATTTTCATATTCCTTGGGTGAATACACAGCAGTAGAATTACTCGATGAAATGGTAGCTCTGTCTTTAATTTTTTCAGGAACCTCTGTATTTTATTTTATTTTTTTTTACAGTGACTGCTTTGGCTATTCAAGGTATTTTGTTGTTCCATACAAATTTTAGGATCATTTGTTCTAGTTATGTGAAAAATGCTGTTGGTGTTTTGATAGATACTGTATTAGATCTGTAGATTGCTTTGTGTAGTATGGACATTTTGACAATGTTTGTTCTCTCAGTCCTTGTGCATGGCATATCATTCCATTTCTTTCTGTCATCTTCAATTTCTTTCAAATTTTTTCATCAGTTTGTCACAGTTGTTTTTAGAGTATGGTCTTTCCTCTCCTTGGCTAAATTTATTCCTAGGTATTTTATCATTTTTGGTGCAATTGTATATAGGGTTGTTTTCTTAAGTTCTCTTTCCTTGTGCTTCATCATTAGTGTATAGAAATACAATAGGATTTCTGTACATTGATTTTGTATCCTGTGACCTTACTGAAATCATTTATCAGTTCTTGTAGTTTTTTTGGTGGAGTCTTTAGGGTTTTCTATATGTAGTAACATATCCTCTTCAAAAGGTGGAAGTTTTACTTCTTTACCAATTTGTAATACCTTTTATTCCTTTTTCTTGTCTAATTGTGGCAGCTAGGACTTCCAGTACTATATGAACAAAAGTGGTAGGAGTAGACATCTTTGTCTTACTCTTGATCTTAGGGGGAAATTTCTCAGTTAATTTTTTTCAATTGAGTATGATGTTAACTGTGGGTTTTCCGTATGTGGCCTTTGTATCTTGAGGTATGTTCCCTCTAACCTACTTTGTTGAGAATTTTTACCATGAATGGATGTTGTACTTTGGCAAATGCTTTTTCTGTACCTATTGAAATGATTTTATGATCCTGTGTTTTCTCTTGTTGATGTGATGTATCAGATTGATTGATTTGCAAATATTCAACCACCCTTGCATCCCTGGAATAAATCCCACTTGATTGTGGTGAATGATTTTTTAAATGTATTGTTGAATTTGGTTTGCTAATATTTCAATGAGGATTTTTGCATTTGTGTTCATCAGAGATATTGGCTGGCCTGTAGTTCTCTTTTTCTTTCTTTCTTTGCGTTTTCGTTTGCTTTATGGCGGCTTAGTTATTGTCGGAGGGGATGTAGTGCTGTATGTCTTGATGGGGATTGAGGATGAGGGCATTAAGGAATAAGGAATGAGTCAGTACTGAAAGTAAGGACTTACGTAATGAATTCCTTCCTTCTTCTTTCCTTTTCTTTCTTTCTTTTCTTTTCTTTCTTTTCTTTCTTTCTTTCTTTTCTTTCTTCTTTCTTTCTTTCTTTCTTTCTTTCTTTCTTTCTTTCTTTCTTTCTTTCTTTCTTTCTTTCTTTCTTCTTTCTTTCCTTTTCTTTCTTCTTTCTTTCCTTTTTTGTGGATCCTTATCTGGTTTTGGTATCAGGATAATGCTGGCTTCATAGAATGAATTTGAAAGCTTTCCTTTCTCTTCTATTTTTTGGAATAGTTTGAGAAAAATGGGTACTCACTCTTTAAATAATTGATAGAATTCACCTGTGAAGCCATCTGGACCTGGACTTTTGTTTGTTGGGATGTTTGATTACTGATTCAATTTCGTGTCTGGTAATTTGTCTGTTCAACCTTTCTATTTCTTCCTGATTAATTTTTGGAGGGTTATATGTTTCCAGGAATTTATCCATTTTATCTAGGTTGTCCAATTGTTGGCATATAGTTTTTCATAATATTCTCTTACAATTTTTTGTATTTCTGTGGCATTGGTTGTTATTTTTCTTCTTCCAGTTATGATTTTATTTATTTGTGTCTTCTCTCTCTGTTTCTCTTTTCTTTTTTATGAGTCTAGCTAAAGGTTTATCAATTTTTTGGATCTTTTTAAAGAATCAACTTCTGATTTCATCGATCTGTTCCATTGTTTTTGTTGTTTTTTTTTTTTTTTTTTTTTTAGTTTTTATTTCTGCTCTAATCTTTATTATTTACTTCCTTCTACTGGTTTTCAGTTTTGTTGTTCCAGCTTCTTTAGATGTAAGGATAGGTTGTTTGTTTGAAATTTTTCTTGTTTCTTGAGGTAGGCCCATATAGGTATAAACTTTCCCCTTAGAACTGCTTTCGTGAGATCCAAAAGATTTGGGAACATACTGTTTTCCTTTTCATTTGTCTCTGTGTACTTTTAGGTTTTCTCTTTGATTTCTTGATTGACCCATTCATTGTTTAGTAGCATGTTATTGAACCTCTGTGTATTTTCATTTTTCCCAGGGTTTATTTTTTTGTTTTTGTTTTTGTTTCGTGTGTGTGCGTGTGCATTTGTGATTGAGTTCTAGTTTCATAGTATTGTGGTCAGAAAAAAATTCATAATATGACTTTGATCTTTTTGAATTTGCTGATTTGTTTTGTGGCCCATTACGCCATGTGTTCTGGAGAATATTCCATATGCACTCAAATGTGTATTCTGCTGTTTTAGGGCAGAATGTTCTGAATGTATATGTTTGATTCATCTGGTCCAGTGTTTCATGCAGTCATGCAAAGCCACTGTTTTCTTGTTGATTTTCTGCTTGGATAATCTTATCTGATGTAAGTGGGGTGTTAAAGTCCCCTACTATTATTGTATTACTGTCAGTTACTTCCTTTATGTTTCTTTTAGATTCTTTGTGTATTTGGGCATTGCCATATTGGATGTGTAAATATTTACAGTTATTATATCTTCTTATTGGATTGTCCTCTTTATGGTTATATAGTGTCCTTCTTTTTCTCTTGTTAGTCTTTTTTTCAACTCTATTTTGTCTTATATAAGTATTGCAACCCCAGCTTTCTTTTCACTTCTATTTGCATAATAATTAATACTTTTCCATCCCTTCTCTTTCAATCCTCATGTCTCTTTAGGTCTGAAATGAGTCTCTTACAGGCAGCAAATAGGTGGAACTTGATTTTTTATCTATTCTGTTACCCTCTATCTTTTGATTAGAGTGTGTAGTCCATTTTATTTAAAGTAATTACAGATGGGTATGTAGTTATTGTCATTTTGTTACTGTTTTTATGTTTGTTTTTGTAGTTCTTTGGTGCTTTCCTCTCTTGCTTTCATCTTTCACAGTTTGCTTGTTTTTTTTTTAGTGATATACTTGCATTCCTTTCTCTTTATTTTTTTGTATATATGTTACTGGTTTTTAATTTATGGTTACCATTAGGTTTGTGCATAACATATTATGTGTATAGCAGTGTGTATTAAGTTGATGGTCACTTAAGTTTGAACCCGTTCTTTGTTCCTCCCCCCATATTGTAGATATGTAGTGTCATACTTTACAACCTTACATTTTGTGAACCCTTTGACTTATTTTTATAGATATCCATATTTTTAATGTGGAAGAGTATGGTCTGCCTGACTTTGGGTGGTTTTCAGGGTTATTTACACTGATATGGGCATTATTTGATTGCATCTGTAGGACGAGGTGAGCTTAGTATACTCCTATTATGCCATTTTGCCTGGAAGTCTATTTTTCCCCCTTTCTTTACATTTATTTATTTATTTAGTTAGTTAGTTAGTTAGCCTATTATGTTCTGTTCACTTTTCTAGGAGGACTGACCTTGATCCATTTAGTGGTTGCACCATTTGAAAAGACTTTATTACCAGCATTCCTTTTAATATAATCTGAAGCATGTTAAGAGTTCAGGACCTACTAATAAGAATTTAAAAGTTTAAATGACAAGAGAATGTCTGACTTCAGTTGAATTTTCAGAGGTTTGCCAACTACACTGAGAAATATGATCCTCTGACCTGTGTAATATATATTGAGGTCCAATTTTTTTCTTTATCCTTAAGAAAAAAATTAGAATTTCCCATGCAGAAGTTGTACTTAAAATCACTTCCTGATTGATATCTGTAATAAGATTTTATCAATTACTTTGTCCTGGAAGTGTCCCCATATTCTCCATGTACCTTTAGGGCCTCACAAGTAATCTGCTGAAGAAGCAGAATGATAGGAAATTCAGACCTCAGTCTCAAAACTTGGGTGAAGGGAGTGTAATCTGTGACAAAGAAATTAGCAACCTATTTTTTTTTAAGATTTATTTATTAGAGAGAGACAGAGCATGCACAGGGAGAGAGGCTGAGTGAGAGGGAGCATGAATCTCAAGCAGACTCCTCACTGGGTGTGGAGCCCTTTTCTGGACTTGATCTCATGACCCTGAGATCATGACCTGAGCCAATATCAAGTAATCACCATGGGCAGCCCTGGTGGCTCAGTAGTTCAGTGCCACCTGCAGCCCAGGGTGTGATACTGGAGACCTGGGATTGAGTCCCATGTCGGGCTCCCTGCATGGAGCCTGCTTCTCCCTCTGCCTGTGTCTCTGCCTCTCTCTCTCTCTCTCTGTCTCTCATAAAAAAAAAAAAAAACAAAACTGACAGCTAACCAACTGAGCCACCCAGGCATCCCATCCCTCAATTTATTGGAAAAACCAAACAAACCTAGTAGCTACCACTATAACATAGCATCTTTTGGCCAAGCTGAAAAAGTTATTTGGAGAGGAAAGGAATATAAGTGTAAACTTGAGCCCTAAAAAGTATGATAAGTTTCAACCCTTTCAGGAATGGAAGGAAAACACAAAATGCCAGTCTCCAGCATCCACATATTTCATGACTTTACCTAGCTGCTAAATGGTTCAGGAGCAATGTGCTATGTACCCTGTGTTAAAATAAACCATCGTTTTGGAGTTATAGATGAAGGCGTTCTGTGTTTGGAAGAGTTAAGATTATCTGTCTACTTAATCACTCCTTACATATGCATGGGCATGCAAAGTTGAATAATTGATCAGAGACAAGTAGACATGTAATGCTATGGAAGTTTAAAGAAAGGAGAAATTTTAAACTTATTCTTGGGTTTAGAATGTTCCAGTTTGGGGCAGCCCAGGTGGCTCAGCAGTTTAGTGCCGCCTTCAGCCCAGGGCATGATCCTGGAGACCCGGGATCGAGTCTTACGTCAGGCTCCCTGCATGGAGCCTGCTTCTTCCTCTGCCTGTGTCTCTGCCTCTATCTCTCTGTGTTTCTCATGAATAAATAAAAATTAAAAAATTAAAAAAAAAGAATGCTCCAGTTTGAAAGGGACTTAAATTCATCTAGGTTCTAGGATTACCATCTACTTTGTGTATGAATTTTGCTCTTTGCCTTGACTATACTTAAAGAAAGCTTGTTAGGAAATTGATTTTTACATGGGAAATGGAAAAGTTTTATTTCTATAATAACTTACAATCAGAAACTTCTATCACTGCCTCTTAGGTGTGAAATTTGATGTTAAGATTAAATAAAAGACACTTGTAAGTAATAAATGTAGAGTCTAATGCTCATGCAGGCAATCTGACACTCTGCTTGAGCCATTGTGACATCATGTTCACCTAAGATCTGGCCACATAGCTGTGCTTGTAAGAAATAAAAATACCGGTATTTCAGGGCAAGGGGAATACCTGAAGTCTGGCACCTAGATTAATGATCATATTTGTGTCATATCAAAATATTGACCTTTTCAAGAAGTAAATGATTTCAGTAAGGTTAGGTGACTTCTATATAATCTATAAACTCTAAAGTGAAATGGCGTTTTATGTGATGAGAGGGAAAAAACCGCTTCGTTTCCCTTGTTCATGATTACTCATTTATGGTTTACAAGCCCAAGTGCAAACCAATAATGAATAATCTCTAGCTACAGTAGTAGACTGTGGACTATAATATTAGTGTTTAATACAGCAGATCAGCCCATCACCCAGAGACATAAATGGACCTGTCATTTTGTATGATACTGTCATCATTCTCTTTGGTTAAATGTACCATTTATTATAGTCCTAGTAATCAGCTGCAAGGTAATCTGGAAATAATATACCAGACACAAGTTTTCTAGTTTTCTCCATCTGTATTTGCATGGTTTCCTGCATAAGGGTTTCTTTTGAACATTTCTCTACATGTATTGACTTCTCAGCTGAAAAGAAGATTCCAGCTGAGCATTTTTGTTTCTTTTTGTTCTTTTTTTTTTTTTTTCTTTTTTTTTTTTTTTTTTCTGGCTAGAGGACTTGAAAATAGTTTCTGGTAACAGAAAAAGAAATCTAAATAAAATAAGTGAACACCTTACAGATAGTCTTGAAACTTTTACTGGTATGAATACAAAGGTGGTGAGTAAACAGTTCTTATCTCAACTGGGGTATTCACGTATTTTTTTTAAAGATTTATTTATTTATTTATGATAGACATAGAGAGAGAGAGAGGCAGAGACAAAGGAGGAGGGAGAAGCAGGCTCCATGCCGGGAACCTGACGTGGGACTCTATCCCGGGACTCCAGGATCGCGCCCTGGGCCAAAGGCAGGCGCCAAACCGTTGAGCCACCCAGGGATCCCGGGTATTCACATATTAATTAGCCTTTGACCACATTTCTCTTCTTCGGAGTTGTTACCCATAGAATAAACCTGGAGCACAACAGAGTTGTTTGTTGTCATTGGAATCATAGGCTTCTGCAGATTATTACTGGGATATAAAAAGCTAGTGGGTTTTTTTTTCCTTAGCAAAAGTTATCATGTTTAGTATCTATACTGTGCCATGTGTTACAGCTTCAAGTTCATTATTTCATGTAGTCCTAATAATAGTCTTACCTGGTAGCTAATTAGAGTGTAACTTTCCTGATGAGGAAATTGAGAATGCTAAAACATGGCAGTGTAACTGTGAATTTAATATAAAAGACAAGAAATATAAGAATAGAGAGAATTCTATAAACAAGTAAATGTCAGATTTAAGATTGAAGCGGCATTTCAGAACCTTCACTTGGATCACATGAATGTCATATTCACCTGGGGCATTGACACAAGTAATCAGTAGGATTTCTTTGAACTCTGGGGTGCGTTCAAGAGTAGTATGTTCTACAAGCAGCTTCATTTATAGTACATGGAGTAGAGGACAAACCCATGGTTTGAAGTCACTGAAACACAAAATCATCAAAAATTCTTTGCCTATGTGTTTAGCTAAATACTTAGAATACATTTGCTTATCTGATTGATTTATATTCCTTCAACTTTCCAATACTTTTTAGCAGTCCTTGGAGAATAAAAGAAGACAGTCTTGAGAATATTCTTAAAGCTTTTCCACATAGAAAGTAAACTGAAGATAGTTTGTTGAATTAAAACTATTTGATACATATTATTTAATAAATATAAGACCATTTAGTACATATATTTTGTTTGCTCTCTTCAAACCATTTAAAAAATATTTGATCAAAGTAACAATCACAATTAACATTTGAGTAACCACCATGAGGCGATTAGATCCTGAAACTTCTATTCACTCTATATTATCCTTTCTTTCCATTTTTTATATAACCTGTTTAATACCTTGATGATCAAAAGTGAATGATAGTCTGCAAATAGGGGCATGTAACAAATAGAAATTTAATAATTCAAATATATATTCTTGGCTTCTTGGGTGAAATAATAAAGCACTTATCCTCAGCATTTTGTGAATTTGATCAATCATGCTTTCTTGAGAAGTAGGTCAGTATACGGATCTTCTCTGCATTAGAACTGAAGAAGCGCTTTTTAATTCTGCATGCAAGAATTCAGCAGGGGATATCGATCCTGGATTTTATGGCTACCCTCGAATAATTCTGGCCTCTACCCTTTTGAGACTTGTAGGTTAAATTTTGTGCATATTTCTGTAGATCAAGACTTATACAACTCATTGCTGAATTTCATCTCTAGGACAGCCTTGATAAGTGGATGGAAAAAAATCAGAGTTCCTTGGGAATCCAATTTAGGTTCCCCTAATAGTCTGAGAGAAAGATGAATTGCTGGAAGTACTTGTATTTGAAATTAAAATGCCCCTGAACAATAGTTCCGTCAAAGTTTTCTCTTTTTTCTTGTAAAATGTATTTAATTTGTCCTTGATGCACTGGTTCTCATGTCTTGTTCCATGCCCTACCAGCATCCTTAGCATATGGGAACTTAATAGAAATACAAATTCTCAGGCCTCATCCCAGACCTACTGAATCAAAAAATCTTGGGGTGGAGTCAACCAATATATGTTTTAACAAGACTTCATGGGATTCTGATACTTGCTAAAGTTTTGAAGCTACCACTTTAATGCATACAACAGGCCCTTCAATTTTCTAAACTGTTCTGATTCAGTTATTTGTGTTTTCAGTAGAGTCAAATTATAAAACTAAACTTGTACTGAAAATTCACCACTCTTAGGCACAGTGACATTAAAGAAGTTTGTGGTTTGCACATATGTTTTATTTGCTATTTTAATAATTAGTGGCCAGCAAGCCTGGGTATATGAAGTTGTGTCCAAATAAGAAGGCACATTTGCTTTGATCCTTTCAGAAACCAGACTACTTTCAGCTTTCATCTCACATGAAAAGGTAGCAGGATTTAATTAGCAGAAAATAGTAAATTTCTTGACAAATGAACTTGCTGTCCTGTCTACAGATTTCAGTCACTTCTCAATTTAAGTGTTTATTTCTCTGTTGATTAAAAAAAAGGACCATTTTCTGCAACCTTCAAGTGTTAGTTCCTTCCAGGTATTTAATATACCATAATCAAAGTTAAGTTAAATTACTTCATATGTACCAAGGCCTTGTTCTATTTTTTTTTTAATGTAATATGTCAGATTCAGACTGAAATATAGACCAAAGAGCCAGCAGTTGAAGCTGGGTAGAGAAGAGAGTGAGTCCTTTCTGGTTCCTTCCATATGAATTCCATATCTATGAGTTATGGCCGTAAAATCAAACTGGTATCATAAGTGATTCAATTCACCATAACTCATTTACCAGGCCAAATCATGAGATTGATAAGTCAGAAAGCATAGCAGCCCTGACACTCAGGTGATATGTAAATCATGCCAGCTAATTTTATTATCTGAGGATGATCTGACTATAGTAGGGCATTTGAGGATATAAATTCATGTGGTTAAGAGAATCAATTATTATCCATTGAAAGCCTACTGTGTACAAGGCATTATGGGCATTACAAATATAACGTTTCACATTGAATCTATGCAGCTTGAACAGAGAGCCTACAACAGAGCAATAACTTAAATATTCTGAACAAATAGTTCAAAACACCTATAGCCTTGTTTTTGTCATAGACTGGCTCAAGTCATACCAGTGATTTCCATGAAAGCAGGGATCATGCCCTTATTCATTTTCATTTTCCCAGTCTTAACAGAGTTTAGTATAGAGGATGTTCAAAATAAATCAGTTATTTAATTTCTTCTTTTTCAGAATTGTCCTTATAATAATATTATAAACTATTCATGTACCAATGATCATGTATTGCTTAGATTTCCATTATGTTTCCTATGTTGATATGCTTTATCTGCCCACATACTATATCTAGCCATCTGACAGTCACATTAAATGATATTATGTATAACAAGCTCCTTAAGGACTGTGCTTAGTTGACCCATGTAACTATTTGTTAATGACTATGGAGCTAGCATATTAGAATACAACATATTAGACCATAATATAAGAGATGACATTTAACAGAGCACTGTCAGCTAAGTGATTCAAAACTTTTTTTTTTTTTAAGATTTTATTTATTTATTCATGAGAGACACAGAGAGAGAGAGAGGCAGAGACACAGGCAGAGGGAGAAGCAGGCTCCATGCAGGGAGCCTGACATGGGACTCGATCCTGGGTCTCCAGGATCAGGTCCTGGGCTGAAGGCAGCGCTAAATCCCTGAGCCACCTGGGCTGCCCCCCCCCCTTTTTTTTTAAAGATTTTATTTATTTATTCATGAGAGAACACACAGAGAGAGGCAGAGACACAGGCAGAGGGAGAATCCAAAACTTTTAAAATCAGAGAAGGCATAAATCTCTGGAGAGTAAGTGGAGAAAATGTAATGGCACAAGAGTTCAGAGCTAGGGTGAAATTAAAAGATACCTACTCAGAAGCTTCAGGTCTAATATTAGCTGAAAAGATCTAGTTTCTGAAACATGATTTATTTTACAGGCCATATGGTTTTATGTTCATTTATACTTGATTATCTCAAATTGATTTTTTTTAAAGATTTTATTTATTTATTTATTCATGAGAGACACAGAGAGAGAGAGAGAGAGAGGCAGAGACACAGGCAAAAGGAGAAGCAGGCTCCATGCAGGGAGCCTGATGCGGGACCGATCCGCATCTCTGGGATCACGCCCTGGGCCGGAGGCGGCACTAAACCACGGAGCCACTCAGGCTGCCCCTCAAGTTGATTTTTGATTGATTTATTAGGAAGGAGTTGTTTCCTACATTCAGAGATGTTGTTATTTTGTACCCTCAGTAGAATATAATACAGACATAGGCAAATATACTACGAAGCAAACAGTACATATTTACTGTCCTGGTTGTAGTGGTGATTTTTTTTTTTCTTCAAACCTATGGAAACATGCTCAAATCTGTGGAAAACATAGCAAAATTATTTTTCAAAAAAACTAAATAAAAAAAAACTAAATATGTTTTAATGGTACCTATGATTATAAAGTCCACTGATTTATAGCAAATATTTCTATGTAAGTTAAAGGAATGATCATAAATGATTTAAACTAAGTACTAAATTACAGCATTGTCCCTATGTTATCTCTGTAATGTATCAACTATTTTGTTTTGCTAGCTTAAGTCCAGGCTTTAAGCCAGACATTTTGAAAATTAATAAATTGTGATTAGTCAGAGAAGCTGGAAATCTCTTACAGAAATGGAGTGAAAAAGAATATAAAATGGGGAGAATTGGAAGGAATATTTCAGTGACCCTTTGGATTCTTCAACTTGATTTAGCTGTATGCTGTTTTCTTAACCAATTTATAGACACTTTTTTTAGGTTTAAGAAATCATGGACAAGCAGAAGAGATAAAATATGCATATTCAAACTTTTGACAGCCTCTTAGGAAAAAATAAGCAGAAAAATATAGAGTTCCTTGAATAAAATATTTTATTTGTATCAGCTTCTTTCACTTTCAAGAGTTCTGTGGCCCAAGCCAAATGAATTTCAAAGAAAAATCAAATAAGCATTGAAGGATGCAGACATGGAAACGAGAGCGTACCACACGCTGCTGAAGGCTTTAGAACTGATTCCTTTGGGTCTTTAAGTCTCTGGTTTCGATGTGCGTTTTATATTAATTAAAAATAAAAATAAGATATCTCTATAGCTGGAGAAGATCTTAGTCTCTCTGATGGTTTTCCCTGCCAGGCACACACAATCTGAGGTTTTGCACAGATTGTAATGATAGAATGTATTGATTTTAGCTAACAAATGGCTAGACAAAAATCAGTTGGGGCTCCCCTTAAAAATAAATGCCAAGATTCTCTGTGATTCCTAAACCCAACAGAATTACATGTACTTGTTCAGCAAGCAGCCAACACACTTGGCATATGAGGCAGGGTGTGGTGGAAGGTCTGTAAAAAATTAATAGCTCCATAACTGAGAGGTAACATTCAAACCAGGGAGGCAAAAAACTCTTTTAAAGATAAACACTATTATTACTTTGCCAGCTGTGGCTCCACAGTGACTTACAGCTCCTCAGGGCCTGTATTCAAAGAAAATCGGTGGAAGGAATTAGAAATATTAATAATGTCATAGCTAGATATGAGACTTTGGAGGTCTATTTCAAAGTGGTTGCCCTGCATCAGGGACAGAAATAATGACCTCATTTTCTAAATTCAGTGTGACCCCCTGAGTTCAATGGTTAAATTATTTCGGAAACTCATTCCATTTTATATTTAAACCAAGTGCATGTTTGGTGGACAAGGTTTTTTCTAGACTGTACCTTAGTCTACTTCTTTGGTTCATGTTTTTAAAAATAAAAGAAAGGGAAATTACATCAATGAGAAAGTCTTTTTGCGTGCAAAGAACAAGCTAAAAAACCCTGAATCAGAGCTGAGTGGATTGCCTGGCATCTGCTGTGTTCAGATAGTGACAAGACGATGACTGATCACTCATTTACCAATAAGTTATTGGTTCTTTGGGCTCTGATAAATGTATTTTAATGATTTTCTGTTAAGCTTGGGTTTAATCTTTGAAAGTGATTAGAACATGTTTCCTCCGTTTTGTATTGTCTTACCTAGTTTTTCACGAGCCTGGTTTTAAGAAGCAAATGTGTTCCTGCTAAGTGGTTGATATTTTTGTTTTTAAATAGTATCCATTCAGATGTTTACAAAACCCAAGTGGTAGAAATTTTTATGAAGAGTAACCTAAACAAAGAGAGTTTAAGTAAAGATGTTAATATACTACTGAACACAAACAAAATACATGTGTCCTGTCTTAATAGATGAGCTTGTAATGAGAGTAGATTATGTAGCTGCCAAAATATAAAGGGTATTTTTGCAAATTAATGCTTTTTTTTTTAATATCTGAGGAGTTGTAGCCTCTAAAATCTCTTTGTGTGCTTTCCCACTTGCAAGGTCATTGTGCAATCTCTGCTTTTAAATGGTCATTTGCACCCCATTGAAAGTAGCACTTCATTTTGTAAATGTTTAGTCTACATTCATATTCAAAACCATAGCATTTGGGTTGACACTGGGACAGTATAAAGTGGTTCTAGCAATAACAAAAAGAGATATGTGTATAAATTGCAAAGTGGTGCATTTTTAATAGCACGTTTTAATGTAAATATGGTGTCTGATAGTACCATATACAGATATTATCTACATGGAATAACCTTTTTAGATCAGTTTTCAGGTGCAAAATGTGGTAATTCTGCAACATTTTTAGAACTCGATCAATGTAGCTTCAGAGTATGTTAGTAAAAAGTACAACCTGAACCACTTGTGTAGAATGGAGACCATAATAATAAAAATGCTACTATTGATAATTGTGTGTGTTTAAATGTTGTAACATGTGCTCACTTGTTTTATTCACACAGTCTATATTAAGGGCCAGCTTGAAGTCTTACTATGTGATAGGTTCTTGAAACACTAAATAACAATAATATTGGAATATAGAATATGAGGTTTTTAGATATTTTGGTAATCCTTAATACATTCATGGACTAATTTATAGGCATTAGTTTATCATGGGTTGTTGTATTCCAAAAACATTTTCCCATAGGAAAAAAATGAGTATTTGCCCACTGAACCTACCTAAATGACTTCATGTATGTCAAATGTGTTACTTATTTTATTATAAAACCTAATAAATGAAAATGTAAAAGGTAAAAGTCCTCCTGTATCCATCCCTCAGTTACCAACTTGCAAGCATATCTTCTCTTATTTTTTGTTTTAATGTGGAAAGGATATAAGGAAGTGGGGGCACAATGTAAGCCCAGGCTGATTGAAAGGGAAGTGAATTGGGAATAAAAATTCCATGTGCCTCTGAAAAGAAAATAGGATGCTGGAATCACCATAACACCTAATTAAAGTGGCTATCACTGTTTTGTCTTTTAGAAGTAGGTGATGTTCCTAGGCCAGGCTAACTTAAATTTGGAAGCACTTTTATATTAGATTTTTAAAATGTATAATAGTTACTTTTTGAGTTTTGTATGTATTTACTCACCTCAGTAGCTTAAACTGCTTTTAGGTTAACTGTTTCTAACTATTTCTGTGACTCTTATTAAGCAAATATAATCATGATGAGTCTTTTTATTTTACTTAGTGTGCTATATCTATCTATAGGTCTAAGCAGCTAATTTCCTAATATTTGATGATAATCTCAAACTGTCAGTGTGACAATGACAAATACTTTCAAATTACATGCCGTAACTCAACAGTGCTTTTATTCTTCCTTTCCCTGCATGGGGAATTAATCACTTCCTTAAATCAGTCATAGTACCTGAGTATATATTTTAAGTTACTTCATTCTTAAATGTCAATTAAAGATTAGCATTTAAAATATGGCGCAGCCATTAAACTTAGCTTAGGTAAAGTACCCACTGACAGTATGTTTTTTCTGTGGAGAGCTATTTTAAATGAACCATGTTAAATTATTTGACTTTCTTTATGGTGCCATATAATATAGTTCCCAAACCACCACAAATCTTGACAAATTATGCCTCCACAAGTCTCAGAAACTATAGAACAATGGTTTCTTAACCTCTTCTCTATCTTGAGCCATGAATAGACTGTAAGCTGCAACCTTTTCCCTAGAAAGAAAGTGGAAGGAGAAGAGGCACATCTGTACGTTCACCTATAATTCATGGACCCAGCATAGCCTCAGGTTATCATTCCCACTCTGGAGAGCAGGATTGTTAGAAATGTTTCCAACAGGTGGTAAATACTGCCCTTTGTGAAGACCTTCCACAATGATTGCTTAACACTGAACACTATTCACAAAAGTGAAAGGAAGTGGGTAGAGAGTCAAAATAAGTGTGGAAGCTTTGGCCTTTTGGTGGGTGAGAAACCTGGTCTTCTGAAACAGGAGGTAAGGGAAAAAGAGTCATTTCACAAAATAATAATAATAACAATAATAGAATAATTATTTATTGAACCTTAGCATGTGCCAGGCCCCATAGAAACGCATTACATGATTAATTTAGTCCTTGCACCATCTCAGTAAAATAGAAACCATTAAATTCCATTTATATAGATGAAGAAACTGAATCTTAACAGAAAATTACTGACAGACCTAATGCACCCATTAGTAAGTGGAGGAGCCCAGTGTCAAAGCCCAGGTTCTTAATCACTATGCAAAAATTGAAACAGTGGGAGGTTTGTAGGTTGGTAACAGAAAAAGTGAAATGCATGCAATGGTGTTCCATTCTGCTGTGAAGTATGAGGCACGTTTATGTCCTGCAACTAAAGGGTAAGTTTTTTTTTTAAGATTTTATTTATTTATTCATGAGAGACACACAGAGAGACAGAGAGAGACAGAGAGAGGCAGAGACACAGGCAGAGGGAGAAGGAGGCTCTATAAAGGGAGCCTGACATGGGACTCCATCCCTGGACTCCAGGATCATGACCTGGGCTGAAGGCAGCACTAAACTGCTGAGCCACACGGGCTGCCCCCTAAAGGGTAAGTTTGATGAGAGTTTGGAGAATATTTAAAATGCTTTTTGTTTTTCATTGGGATATTTGTCCCAGGATTGACTGGAGAAAATGTTATAATTTGCAAAATTTATATGAGGACACTGATCATGAATTTATGATGATAACAGACTGGCTGGTGAGTAGATTCCCCCCCCCTCCCCCGAAATTCTGGGAAGCTCACTGTAGATATGGAGAAAGCATACAACAAAAAGATATTAGGGTATTGGCAGGGCCACTAATGAAATTTTAGGGCACTATATCAAAGATAGATGAAGAGAAATGTGAGAAAATCAAAGCAGTAATTATACTCAACTTCTAATGAGATTGAAATAAATGTCATATTGGGAAAAGTTGAACAAATCAACCAGAGGATAAATATATCACATTCAGAAAGCATAATCCTAGAGTTGATGATTTTGTATGAAAATTGGTCTTTAACTCCAGAGTATGACTTTCGGGTAATTGGATGATAGAGATGGAATTCTGGGTGCAAGTGATGGAAATATAGGTCAACTGATGTAAGCAAAATTGGCAAAAATTAAATGGAGGGTGAGAAAACTATAAAGTTAGATGTGGAACCAGCCTTGTAGTGATCTCTTTGAGAATCCCAATACTGCTAAGATGGCTAAAGGTCTCTATCTCCTCTCTTCTTGTCCATCAAAGACATTCTGCAAAGAGACATTGCTCTAAAGCAGATACTTCACCTATATCCCTATTCCCCACAAAGTTAAGTCAGTTATATCTTGTGCATGATTTGGGAAGAGAACATTGTAATTCCATTAACAGTATGATCTATTTAAGGTATACCAAGGTATGCGATTATCTATGGTTACTTTCTATATCTTAAAAATATCGTATTTCTTATTTTATCCCCATGTTCAACTTGAAAGTGCTGAGGATTTGGGGTTTCAGGCAGCCTTGTGTTATTAGGAGTAATGGTATACCCATGATTTAATTGCTTGCAGTTTGGCTTTAAAGTTTGATTAAACGTTTAAACAACTGGGCAGCCTGGGTGGCTCAGTGGTTTAGCGCCGCCTTCAGCCCAGGGCCTGATCCTGGAGACCAGGACCCGGGATCAAGTCCCACGTCAGGCTCCCTGCATGGAGCCTGCTTCTCCCTCTGTCTGTGTCTCTGCCTCTCTCTCTTTCTGTGTCTCTTGTGAATAAATAAATAAAATCTTAAAAAAAAAAAGTTTAAACAACTTAGTGTAGGTAGAAACTATCTTTTTCCCCACTTGTATTAGGGACCCTAGTGAGGGTTTCCAATGCTTTGTTCCTTTCAATTAAATACTTGTTCTGTGTATAGAATTAGTGTAAAGATTGGTTTATGGTTCAAAGATACCACTAATTAAGTGATAATCTAATGTATTCTGAAACCTATTTTGTTTTCAGCTCAAGTCAGTATCTGTTGCCAATTATACTCCAATTAATTCCAGTTTCTGTATGAGAAATTCTTCTTCCTCCACTGCACTAAATAGGGGGGATGCCTTTAACAGAAAAGCTTCTTGGATCTGAACTTTGCTTCCTCTTTCAAAAATGATATACTATATATAAGTATATATATAGTATTTATACCTATATACTACAGGTGCTACTGTTCAGTGCATTTCCATAGGTCTTATTGTCCATCGGAGTCTATTAATTCAGAGCATTAGGATATATGAAATCAAAGGGAAGGAGAAGGTCAAAGTACAGGCAGACATCATAATGCATATTTAATTTTAATATTCTCTGAACAAAAATTTATTAAATGCCAACTGCATATTAAGGCAGTTGTACTATTATCCTAGTACATAGTAATACATTTTATAATTATTTAAGAAATCTGTATTTCTTCAGATAATGACAAATATTAATTCCAGAAGAATAGTAACTACTCTTGTGATTAGTGAAAGAGGCAATGACAGGACAGCAAAAACCATGGACATTGGATCTACATTGACTGGGTTTTAATCCTGGTGCTACCACTTATTGGGCATAGTGAAATAAACCTTATTTAGTAAAGTAATTTTTATTCTGACATAAATCTCTTTGATCCTAGTTTCTAAACTGCAAAGCAGAAATAGTAATAATCACAGGTGTGTATGTGTGTGTGAGTTCATTTGAAGACATTTCTCATAGATTGCAGATGTGCTCCTATGTCTATAATTAGGCATTTTAAGACAATTTGGTAAAAGGTGTCTAGCCCCTTCAGCACCAGAGTTTGAGCACTGCCCAAAAGAGTGAATGATTGTGTGCAGCAAAACATGTGCTAGCTCACTTGGGTGAAACTGATACCAGGGCCATTCAGACTGCTGCTGCTTCAGAGTTTTCAGAGGGCGGAGCAGAAACAACTTTAAAAAGCTAAGAAAAATTACACTGAGCTCATCTAGTACCAGGAACAGGAATAAGGTTGAAGAAGTAAAAGATGTCAATGACTATAATATTGATGATAATAATTAAGCTAACAGATATTGAATACCTAGCATGAGACAGATAGTGCTCCAATATTTGTCACAAATATCTTGTAAGATAGGTATTAATATCATCCTCATTTACACATGAAGGAATTGAAACACAAAGCATTATTTCATTTGCTTAGGAAGAATTTTAAAATGGCTCCTCCCAGATTCTCAGTTCCATTTATTCAATCAAACACTAATCTAGGTACTACTGTGAAGAGATTTTGCAGATATAGTTAAAATTCAAATTCAACTGACTCTAAAATATGGAGATTTATCCAGGTGGGCCTGACTGACCATCACATGAGCCTTTTAAAGGCAGAGGGCTTTCTCAGGCTGGTGACAGACACCAGAGATTCAAACCATAGGAAGGATTTAAGGTACAATTGCAGCCTTGATGATGGAGAGAAATACTAGAAAAGACCTGAGAGTAACCTCCTATCCAGAGCCAGAAAGAAAATAAGGACCATAATCATGAGGCAGTAGGAACCTTGATTCTATAGTAGCTGGAATGAACCTAGTGGTAGATTTCCCCAGACCCTTGATTTTAGTCTCCTCATACCCTGAACAGAAAAGCTAGCCATACCATACTTGACTTCAGGCTTACAGAAGTGTGAAAAAATCTATGGGCGTTTCAAGGTGCTGTGCTTGTGGCGATTTGTTATATAGCAGTGGAGAACTAATATATTTACTGACCACAATGATCTAAACAGCTATGTAAGCTTTAATAGAACTAGAACATGGACAGAGGCATGAAACAGACCTCAGACCTGGAAAATAAGTCTATGCTGTAGTCAAAGTTGAGGCCTGGAAGTGAAAAGATGTAGTCAAGAGCATGCCATGAAGTCATCTCCTGGCAGGAAAGTACTCTCAGGTATGCCCTGGTGCTGAGAGGCAGAGGGAGAGATTGAAAAAGATAGGAGGAAGGAAAGATTGGTTCTGAAACTGCATCCCTCCATAGCCCACTTATTATCACATGAGCCAACTATAGGAAATGTAGTCTGAGACAGCTCTTCTGGTTTACATGTATTTGAGAAGTAGGCAGAAAGAGCATGAATATGTCATATGAATATGTTGAGCCTTGCAACTCAAATTGTGACTTGCGCCTCAAGTACCTACAGCATTGGGGAGCATGTTGGAAATGCTACATGCCAATTCCAGCCCTAGACTTAGTAAATCAAAGTCTGCATTTTTAACCAGATCCCGGATGATTTATTTGCACAGTGAAGTCTTTGAAGCACTACACTAGAAAAAACAAACAAACGAACAAAAAACCCCCAGCAGTTTCTGTATAATAGTCTCTGTCAGTTTTCATGTAGAGTATAGCTGAGAAAGAGATCTTTATGGAATTTGAAATAGTTTTCTTTCTCTTTTTAACATATCCTTCTAGCAAATTGTCATGATATTTATGGCTTAGAAAAACTGTCCAGAAAATTCAGATAATGAAACAAATGTATTACAGAACTAAGAAGGAAAATAATCCATGTCCATGAGTCTTTAAATGATTTGTACACATCTTTAAAGAAATATCTGCATATTGAAAATCTGTATGAATTGTACATAAAAGCCCTGCAAATACATTTACTGTATGCTGCTTGCATGATCTGATTTATCTTGGTATGAAACATCCACGTTCGAGTGGTGTGCACATCTTGACACATGCAGCTAGAATCCTAAGACATTTTATTACGTTTTCAAATTTTAAAGCAAAAATCACTATTTTAAATGTAAAAACTTAATTTAACACTAATAAAAATGCTAAAACAATTTAAAAAGATATGAAAAGGGAGGGTGTTTTTCATGTTCTTGTAAAATAACATTAATATAAAATTCAAGATTCCATTTCTTTAAAGAGAACTAATGCAACAACCTAGGCATATAAATTTAAATACAAGCCATTCATTAAGATTGCCAATTTTTTTCCAATGAGAAACTAGAATCACGTGTAGATGAAGTCTGTTATTTTTCCCTGGGCTGTGAAGCAATCATGAACATGGGAACATTTTATTAGATAGATAAGGCAGCGAGAGCAAACAGCTATGAAATCCAGGCCACAACAATCTCAACGTGAGATTGCCATTAAGATCAAAATAAATTATTACAATTTTCAGAAATGGTTTTGAGAGAAAATTTAGTCCATCTACTTTCAGGAAGGGCTGTGTACACAGGAACAACATGAAAACATTCCAACTACAGTTTTAGCTATAATTTTTAGAGACTTTGCATGTGAAGTCCCTGCAATTTGGGTTATAAACTGAGCTCTTAATTTTTTCCACTGAGGCCAATATATGTATTAATTGCTAACTTGAAATAATATCTTTTTGTGTTAGATTTAAATATCTTTATGTAGATTTCTTAATAGAAAAACACAGAATTACACAAAACTCAACTACTTTCCAATAGTTATGGCATTTCTAGTATCATATGGTGGGTTTGTCTTTGAAATGAGTGCCAGTGACTATGTATGTTCTTACACTATTATTATAGAAAAAGGAGAGTACATTACTTAATCAATTTCTTTTCTGTTATCCCATGAGTTGGAAGCCTGCCAGCAATTGATCTAACAAGTGGCATCTATTTAACTTGATCTACAACCAGAAGATCTCCTGTAAAATAGTCTATATTTTTATCATGTCGTATGCCTTGTGGTTTTCAGAAAGTAATTGCTTCATTAAAATAATAAATCTTCAATAACTACAAATAGTTACAATTAATAAAATTGTTTATAAAATTTTTAACTGGGGATCCCTGGGTGGCACAGCGGTTTGGCGCCTGCCTTTGGCCCAGGGCGCGATCCTGGAGACCCGGGATCGAATCCCACATCAGGCTCCCGGTGCATGGAGCCTGCTTCTCCCTCTGCCTGTGTCTCTGCCTCTCTCTCTCTCTGTGACTATCATAAATAAATAAAAATTAAAAAAAAATTTTAACTAATAAATATTATCTCCGTATAATTTTAAGAATATTTTTCCTTTATAGTGGTCTGCCTTTGCTGCTGAAGAAGTGATATTTTGTTTCACATTTTGTCTAGGATAACACAAGTTGTATTTGGGATAAAACAGCCATCTATATGTACACTTTCAGTGCCTTCCCTGACATTCTAATTGATACAAATTATAATCACCTTATAACACATTCTATTTACATGAGATTCAAGAAGTCTGTTAGGCAATAACTATCACACTTTAGTTACATAGGTGGAAAGCTGAAGTTTTCACCCAGGGGAAGTACTGCCACCAAAAAGCAAAAGTAGCATATTCTAAAATTAAGTGTGAGTTTGAAGGAGAATTAAAAAAAAAAAAAAAAAAAAACTACATGCAGTATTTACTTAGAATTTTTATCAACATAATTAACTTTTAGGTTAACTCATGTACTGAATTTTAAAGAATCCTTTCTGCATGATGCGAGATTCACTTTAAGTGTATCAAACTGAAAATTTGTCGTCATAAAATCAGAAAACCAAAACAAGTTGATAAGAAAATTAAGAATCAGTACTAGTAGCTGGCCATTCTGAAAGGTACAAAGCTTAAGTTAGTATTTTTACTGGAAAGACTTTTTCTAGTGGGTTTTCACCCGATTTTTCTCAGGAAGAATAAAAAACATTATATAAGTAGAACAATACTAGTACAATATGGGCTCAATTTTACTTTATACTACATTCTTGTACTTCATTTTCTCTTTTCTATGGCCATGGGAAATGATTTAAAAAAAAAAAAAAAAGCTAATGCCTTTTAAAGAGTGAGGCCATAGTGCTTAGATAGAACTCGGGATTCCATGCCTCAAGGTCAGCATCTAACTAACTCAAATGCACAAGTCATGCTATCTTATTAGTATGACACAGGTTCATTTATTTTCTTGCTGCAAATTTGCTGTATTGGGTTTTTCTCACTCCTAATTAGCTATCTGCCTCTTAGCAATGTTAAAGTATCTTGGCACTGTGAATGCAAAAACAAAACGATCAGTAGCATTTCAAGGGCCTACATACAGATTTGCTTCTTTTTAAAAAGTTGCTTTTTTTCATATAAAATAAAAAATAAACTTAGGGTATCTAGCTGACTCAAAATCTGATTTGATTTTCCAATTTTAGGTACCTATTTAAAATGATTAGACTGTTAGTTTCTATAATTAACATTGCTCTCTTTTCATATTACCATTTCTGAAATCAGCAAATTCCTTAATCTTTGTACTTCTTTTCAATGTTGGATGATTTCCAATTTGAAGTGTTGTTATGAACCTAAATAGAATCAGCCCAGAACAGCTCTGTGATACATTGAGAAATAAAGGTGTCTTTGGAGAGAGAACTTCAAGTGCAAATTAACTTGAAATAATTTAACCTGAGTGTGGAATAATTTGCAGTTTTTCTTCTGTGCAGCTGGTGGAATTGCTTCCCTTGGCCCAGTTGGGGGAGTTGCCCAGCTACTTGCAATTTTGTCACATCTGTCAGCTGTATAGCTAAATGGAACATAGAGTAAGGGGTAACATTACATAGATTTGGGACATTCCCTGGAGGGTCTTGTCTCCTTGCAGCAGTGAATAAATTATATGAAAACCGAAATGAAATATAGTATTGTTGATTTGCCAACTCATGCAATTTGAAGGAATGAAAAAAAATCACTTCTCAGATTGCCTGTTTAAATTCTTTATAGCCAGGGGCTCCTATCTATTATTATTATTATTACCATATTATCTGATCCAAAAATCAGAGCAAGGTTATCTATGCAGGTTGTGTTTTTTTTCTGATTTGTAAATTTTTATGGAAATATTTTAGAGAGAAGTAATCACTATATCATATTTAGATACATATTTCCAATAAGTTTTCATTTTTAGAAAAAGAAAAGTTAAGTGGAATCAGACATGCCACTGGACCTAAATATTAAATGTCAGAGTCCATCAAAGGCTAATGATTGTGATAATTATGTAGTAAAAACAGTTCATAGCTTCCAGATCAACTGGGGGCAGTTGTACAATTAGTATATAGATGCAACACCAGTTATCAGAGACTCCGTAGTTTACTAAAAGATGTCAGTATGCAGTGCCTATTACATGTATTGGATTGGTGTGATTTTTAAGTGGAGGAACTTTGTTATTTCAACTCCTAGGAAGGCACCTAAGTATGGAAACTAGGTGACCTTCAGTTTAGTCTTCTTACTGTATAGATTCCTGTGTTTTCTACACAGAAATCTTTAACTAATGGGAGATTAATCACAATAGCTTCCACTCTCATCTTGAAGAGTTCTTGCAAAGGTTAATGAGAAGACATTTGAAAGACATTTGTAAACAGTAAAGGATCGATAGCAATGATTATTATTATCATTGAGAGTTCAATAAACACCTGAAGAACAGGAATTGTACATGTCCTTTGCTTGAGGCTTGACATAAGATGTTTATCTTGCTATATAATGTCTCAAGATTTGCCTTGATGTTCATGAAAGAAATATTTACTAACCATTAAATTTATGCAGAATACCACATAAGATATAAAATCACATAAGTCATCACTACCCTCAGGGAGTTTGTAATTAAAATATATGGCCACATGGAGCAAGCATAGAAAAATAATTGTCAGCTGATTTAAGAAAAATGAAAATTCTGTTCTTCCTGAGGTCATCTGTGAAAACTTCTGGGCATGAATTGGGCCTTAAAAAGTTAACGGACAGTCGGCAGTCTGAGCAGAGTGGGGAGGTTATTCCAAGTATAGAGAATGCAATACAGGAAGATTTTGGAAGATTCATTGCAAAAGATAGGTTGGTCAATCGCATATAATATAGTTAGGTAAAAATATAGGGAAACTTTAAGCTATGATATATTAAAACGCTGAGAAGTACAGTATTTATTTACAGATCTTAAGTTGAGAGAACCCTAACTCTCGCAGTAGGAAATGTCTGAATCCATTATTAAATCCACAGAGAAGACAGTTTTGGCCTCACCACATTCAGAGATAATGAATTCATCACCAGTGTTTAAAAGCTTGATATTTCCCACAAAATTCTTGTTTCTAGTTTTCTTGAACTTCTGATCAGAACTAGAGTGGTGTGTCCATTTTCTCTTGTGGCTGTAATCAGAGCAGAATTCAAGTTCCATTATAGATAGGACACATGCTGTCCATGTTAAACTACTTGCTGATTCTCTTCAATTATTTGTGCTACTTGCCTGGTGTCGGTAGATATAGGAGTTTCCAAACCTTGATCTGCAGGATGCCAGAACTCCCTGTTTGACATTCATAATAGTTCTTTCTTCCCTCTCTTTGAGCATTACCCAGATTTTCCCTCCTGAGGTAGCTTCTTTATGTTTTAGAACATGTTTTTGAAGTTCTTCCTTATACTGAATTAAAATTTACTTTCTTGAATATTACAGCTGTTTGTCTTAAATATGCTTAAAGAGCTAACATAAGAAATCTAGGGGCACTTGGGTGGCTCAGTCAGTTAAGCATCTGACTCTTGGTTTTGGTTCAGGTTGTGATATCATGGGTCCTGAGGTCGAGCCCTTCACACTGCCGCTATAAGGTCTCTCTAAAATATCCATTTTCCTGGTTTCCCCCCTAATTTTTATCCCTGCTGAGCATGGAGCCCACTTGGAGATTCTCTCCCTCTGTCTCCCCCTCCACATGCTTGTGCACATGCTCTTTCTCTCTCTCCAAAATAAGTAAATCTTAAAAAAAAAAAAAAAGAAATCTAATTTTTTTCTTTTAGCAAATTTTTAAAATAATATATTTTGGCAGGGTTACCTTCATTTATGGATTTGTCATTCTGTTGCCAATTCATTGTTTCAAATTGCCTACTGAAGATGTCTAACTAGATCTTTGTCCTACAGAGAGATTAAAACACAGCATGTCTGAATGGAAGTTAAACTCATAATTTCCCCCACCAAACCGGGTTCTTCTGTATTCCCTAGCTTAGTAACTGGTCTCAACATTCATCAAATGACTCAGTCTAGAAATCGAGTCTTCCCAAACTCCTTGTACTACTTTATACCTTATATCCTTTCAGCAAGTATCATAGCTACACTGAAACTTATTTCATTCTTCCATTATCATTTATTGGGGACCACTGCCATAGCCCCCAAATCCCTTTGTCCTATATCATGCTCACCTTCAATCTAATCTTCACACTGCTGCTATAAGGTCTCTCCAAAATGTCCATTTTTCTGATTTTCCCCCTAATTTTTAAAGTGTCATTGATTTTGCCACCATATTCAAGATGAAGTCCAAACTATTTAGCTTGTCCTTTCAGAATCTGTTTCCGTGCACTTTCCAGCATCATTTACTACTCTACTATATCCTAACATACATGTCACAGCAACATTTAGTTTTCCTTTTTTTTTTAAAAGATTTTATACATTTATTTGAGAAAGAGAGAGAGAGAGAGAGAGAGAGAGAGAGAGAGGCAGAGACACAGGTAGAGGGAGAAGCAGGCCCCATGCAAGGAGCCGATGTGGGACTTGATCCTGGGACTCCAGGATCATGCCCCGGGCCAGAGGCAGGTGCTAAACCGCTGAACCACCCAGGGATCCCCAGTTTTCCATATTATCTATCAATTAACTGCTTGCCTAACATCCTTTTCCACCTCATCTGGCAAGTTAACTCTCTAGGGTCCTGTAATAGGAGTTCAGTTAATGCCTCCTTGGTTAGGCTGTTCTGCTCCACTCCATTTGAAACAGAGGAGGTCCTCAATTTTGTCTTTCCATAGCACCTTATGCATGTAACGGACATTGCATGGAAATCAGTATTTGTTTTTTCCTCTCCCTTTAATACCAAGTAGGCTTTTGAGCATACAGATTATATCTTAATAATTTTCTGGATCCTTAGCAACTAGCCCAGAAACTGACTCCAATTTGACACTCATTAAATGTTAATTGAATAAATGAATTAATAACTAAGTTATTAACTATAGGTTAAATATCCGTAGATTTTCATACTGAGACTTCATTTTTCTGACTGTTCTTGTATTTTCTCTTTTTGCTTATACTTTCCTTTATTGAGGTATATTGTAATCAGTGAGAGATGAACAGGGAGACCTAATTCTGTGATGAGAAATATGTGAACTTTAAAGTCGGATATACCCAATTTAGTATCATTTCATCCAGATGCTACCCATGTGATCATAGAAATTTATTAACCTCACTGAGTGAGTCTTGGTTTCCTCGTCCATAAAATATGAATGATAAAAATTGACCACAGAGTTATTACTAAAATTAAATGATACAGTCTAGGTAAGGATTCTGGTATGCAGCAAGTTAATATTCAATTCTTTACATTAGATTTATATTCTAGAACTCATCACATCATTGCAGTTTGTAATTGTTATGCTAACATTTTTGTGGAATAGTCCATCAGAATTAGACTTTGAATCCCCACTCTTTTGGTATAGATACAAATCAAATTCTATTTCTAAGAAATTGAGTGTAATAGGTTAATACTTTAGGTCAAAAAAAAGGAATGGGAAGTATATATTTCAATTCAAATATTGTGGCTATGTTCAGAGAAACATTACTAAAACAGAAACCCATTTGTCTCTTTATATTTATTGCTATGAACTATATATAACAAACTTCAAGAGTAGTGTGATGAGCAATCCCTCGAAATTATGAAAGCTTCACTAGCTCCTTTTCAGTTGGTGGGATGATAGTCAGCTAATTCCTCTGTGAGGCAACATCTGTCATTTAAGCCCTTGCATTGGTACTTTACCCTATGTCTGAATACTCTCAGTTTAACTGGAAAACTGCAGTGGAGATAGAATAGAGCTTGGATTTTGGAAGATGCCAGGGAATAGGCATAAAAATATTGGATACTGTTTCTGAATCCTGTTCTTCTCCAACAGATATTGATCTGACTGTGGTTTCTCATGGCCTGGGAAGAGCATAGAGTTGGTCTACTTTTGCCCTTGCTTGAAATGTGTGGAGGCAAACAGTGATTATTGATATACCAACAGTGACACTGCAAAAGTCCAAAATATCCAGTCACTCATCAACTGGAGTCAGGTTTAGAAAGATAGCTGAGAGGTGCAATGGAATGAAATGATAGCAAGAGTGAATGATGAAGCAAGTAGTTAAGAGTGGCAAAATTCCCTAGGTATACTCATTTATAATTTTATATGTCTGTACATTTTAAAATCTCAAATGGAAAACTTCTGTGAGTACTCTTATAACCTGAATTACTTAGATGTATTTAGATGTTGAAAAAAGTAAGAAGTGAAAGTATTATCCTGAGTTTTATGAAATAAATTACTATAAAAATATTTATTAAACTTTCATGAGAGAAGTAAAATAGAGGTGTCTTAATTAGTTGCAATTCTTGTGTATTGCAGATTTTTTAAGATAAATAAGCATGTAATAACAATAATGCAAACTATACAACAACTATCATATATCATGGTACATGAACCTGACACATGCCAGATTCTGTGCATATATATTTTCTAGTTTCCTCCAACAGGAACCCTGTAATGTAATTCTGTCTTTGTTTTCAAGATGAATAGAAACCCAAGATGAAATAAAGGTAGTCCATACCAAAGCTATTATTCTTTTATTTTGGAAACAAAATGGTGTCTAATTATGGTTAACCTTCAGTATTTTAACTTTTTTTTTTAAGAATTTATTTATCCATTCATGAGAGACACACAGAGAGAGAGGCAGAGACACAGGCAGAGGGAGAAGCAGGCTCCACGCAGGAAGCCCGATGGTTGGGACTCGATCCCTGGACCCCAGGATCAGGCCCTGGGCTGAAGGCGGCGCTAAACCGCTGAACCACCCAGGCTGCCCAACCTTCAGTATGCTGAGTAGGTAACTCCAGCAGCACTCATTTTGAACTCATGACTAAATGTTAGTCTCACCTCAATCACTTTCTAGCCAACTAGCTTTGAGCATATTACTTTAAACTTTGATTTTATTTCAAAATTATAGTATGTGGACAATATATATTATTACTAGCTTTACTGAATTCTAATGATCCATCTAGTTAATATATAAATGTATTCTTTGCACCATCAAACAGTATACTTGTTTTTGATAGCACTCTACATTAATAAATTTACTAAATTAAAATAGTCCCTTATCTTCAAGATTACGCCATTTTCAGAACTGAATATATCCTTGATAAGAAATGTTTCTTATATGGAAAATTTAAATGTCTATCTACATAAAGTACATTTCTGTTTTCTTATTTTAAGTTGTCCTTAAAGTGTTTCTTACAAACTTTGACAGGTTTATTGTCTTGAAAGTTCACTGGTTTAGGCTTAAGCAGAGAGGCCAAGAATTATCAGGAGTACATGTAATATTACAATAGCATATTTTCTTAGAAAAATTATATTAGTTTAAGATTCCCTTCAGTTACAAAGTATAAGTTAGTATCTGAGGAAGTGATACAAACAGAAGCTTATGGGCTATCTGTGTGTGGTGTGAGGGATTGCATAGACATGATCATAGAATCTTCTCCTGAAGCATTTCAACAATTGGGCTTAAATTATTGTTTAAGGTATAATATTATTTCTGGAAAGATATTAGACATCTTACCATATCCTTTATTTGCAAAGTTCAGTATTTATGTCTGGAAATTCATATAGAAAAATTAGTTCCATAGTTCACATTTCATATGTTTAAATGTTTACATTAAGAACATTCCCTAAAACACTCTTGTTATTTTAAGGAAAGTTGTCTTTACTATTTTTTTTAAGATTTTATTTTATTTATTTCTTTGAGAGAGAAAGACAGAGAACCTGTAAGTGTACAAGTAGGGGGAGGGGCAAAAGGAAAAGGAAAGCACAAATCTCAAGCAGTACCTCATGACTGTGGAACCCAATACAGAGCTCCATTCCAGGACAGGAGATCCTGACCTGAGCCAAAATCAAGAGTTGGCAACTTAACCTATTGAGCCACTCAGGTGCCCCACGTGGTTGTCTTTAAATTTATTTAAGGCAGTGATTTTTAAACTATTTTTGTAAGAATTCTTGAGGTATTTAGGTGCAGGGCATAGGTGGGAGGAGAGTGGGATGGAGCTAGCTGATGCCCATGTCCTAATCCTCTTCAAACCAGTCCAGCTTTACGTTTTCTTTGTTATGTATCTTGAGTACCTGCCTAATAGTTTAGCCTCTAAAAGAAATAATCGGTGTCTAAAACCAAACAGCAGTGTTAAAACCAATGGCCTAGAATAAAGCTGTCCTATTTTCTCATAGGAGATAACACAGAATTGCTCTTGAAATAATACATTCTTCATTTAACTATAAAGACTCATCATTTTATCCATTCCATTTACATAAATTATTAGCTTCTTATTTAGATATCAAAATCACTGTAAGCACACGCTTCAGTTAGAAATGTATGAAGCCATTACACTAGGTCTATAATTATGCTTGATCCAAGCATTACTTTGTTTTCAGAGTTCAAATTTTGTAACTATCATTTCTTTTATTTTTTTAAAAGATTTTATTTATTTATTCAGAAGAGACATAGAGAGAGAGAGGCAGAGACATAAGCAGAGGGAGGAGAAGCAGGCTCCATGCAGGGAGCCTGATGTGGGACTCTATCCCAGGACTCCAGGATCACACCCTGAGCCAAAGGCAGATAGATGCTCAACCACTGAGCCACCCAGATATCCCTTGTAACTATCATCTCTATTAACACTTTTTTACTTCCACAGATCTTGGTTGTTATTTTTGATCCCATCAGGTTCTGTTGAGCTAGAACCTTTGGATTTATTTTTGCCCTACCCAACCAGTCTCTCATAGCCTAACATGTTACTCTACTTGACACTCGTGACTTAATCAAACATGAGACTTCTCTGTGACTGGGCTTTATTAGCATAAATTTTTGAGTTTTTCTGACTGCTGATTGGTAGAATATTACTGTAGCCATGTGTGATTTTCAAAAATTCAGTTATTTTTTAATTATTATATCTTTTTTAAGAGTTTATTTATTGATTGATGAGAGACACACACACACAGAGAGAGAGAGAGAGAGAGAGAGAGAGGCAGAGACATAGGCAGAGGGAGAAGTAGGCTCCAGGCAGGGAGCCCGGTGTGGGACTCGATCCCAGGACCCTCGGATCATAACCTGAGCCAAAGGCAGATACTTAACCACTGAGCCACCCAGGTGCCCCTTAATTATTATTTCATGTCTTAATGATAAATGTCATTTCATGAGAATAGTATTTCCTGTTTTATAGTATGCAGCTAAGTTTCAGAGCAACATGAATGTTTTCTCTCTTAATATCATTTATGCCTAAACGTTCACTCATATCCAGAATTTAAAAGCCACCAAAATTACCTAAATCATTCAGTGTAAATAAAGTGAGAAATCAAACCTATTTATCTATTTATCTATCTGAATATTTTGCTATTGTTGGTTTTCTTTTTTTTTTTAAAGGTTGCCTTTTTTTTTTTTAGGATTTTATTTATTTATTCATGAGACACACACACACACACACACACACAGAGAGAGAGAGAGAGAGAGAGAGGCGGAGACACAGACAGAGGGAGAAGCAGGCTCCATGCAGGGAGCTGGACATGGGACTCGATCCTGGGTCTCCAGGATCACGCCCTGGGCTGAAGGCGGCGCTAAACCGCTGAGCCACCCGGGTTGCCCTATTGTTGGTTTTCATGTGTAATGTTATATGTAATTAATTATAACATTTGTAAATCACTCTTGCAAAAGGACTTGTAGAAAATCTGAAACCTTTGGAAGGGTTTCAGAGGCAACTGTAATTGATGGAAATGTAGCTTTTTGCCAACTTTTTCTCTCTTCAGTCTTTATAGAAGCTCACCCTCTCATTCTGTGAGGAAGCTTCCACTGAACCCCTCTGGACCAGGTGAAATACCTCTGTTCCACTATTTGGTAGTACCATATACCTCTTGTTGATAGTATTTGTTGCAGTTGCAGTTTTTTTCCATGCATTTAACTGGAAGTATTTGATTAATATCTGTTTCCCTCTTTGTGAGTTCTTTGAGGGCCATGACAATCATGCTGTTTGCTGATCATTGTATCCTCAATGCCTACCCCTAGTCCTGGACCTACCAGGTTCAAGAAATATGTTAAGTAAATTTTATTTATGCATGCATGTGAATTATTTCCTTTGTTTGCAATTACATTCACACCAAACCTTAAAAGATAATACCTAACACATTATAAACATTTTCATTTATATGTAAATCAGGTCCCTTCCTATATTTCTTCCAAAAATTCGACGGAATTGTCGAATTTATTTATTTATTTATTTATCTTGATGAGAGAGAGGAAACATACGCATGCATACGTAAGTGAGGGGGATGTTGGAAGGGGCAGAGGGAGACAAGCAGACTCCCTGCTGAGTAGGGAACCTCGCTGCCATGCAGGGCTTTATCCCTGGACCCTGAGATCATGACCTGAGCTGAAATCAAAAGTCAGACATTTAACTGAGTGAGCCATCTATGCACCCTTCAACTAACATTTTAAAAGGATGTATTTCAGCAAAGTAAGTTTAGAAGTATCAGCACAAATATGTATATAATTTAAGTCCATTAATATTTTTTAAAAGAGATTCTTGTAATGAAATTGTTAGCTTGTTTTCCCCAAGAAGAAGATTTGAGAAAGCATAAGTTATTTAGGGAGGGGCATAAATTAGCTTTCAGATTACGAATCTCCTCCAAAAGGACTGCTAGCATGAGTCAGCATACTTACCATGGAGCAAGAGTCCTCAAGGAAACAAATTTGTTTTAAAAACTTCCATCTCCTGAAATGCGGGGGCCACTTGCTTAAATAATAGAGCTGAAGAGAAAGCACAAACACCAGGCTTGGCACAGATTTCATGATTGGAAATAAAATACCAGAGAGCCAGTGAAATAAATTGTTGCTACCAGTCAGACTAGGTTTCAGGAAATATAGTTTGAGAAAAAGAGAGATCACTGATATGTATGTCTTTGTCACTATGAGGACTAACTTCATGCCTGAATTACAGTATATTTTTACTTTCCATATATTGTCAATCTGTCATACAAATTTTATTTTGAGAAAAAGCAAACATTTTCATAATATAGGGCCACTTCCCACATTCTGAACCAAAGTCAATACGTGTGCTGCTTCTTGTATACAAAGTTTGGCTTCTTTTTGGACCCTGAAGAGTCAGGTAGAAAAATATATAGTAATCAATTATAACAGAAAAGCAATTTATCCTTTGAAACAGAAGCTAAAGAAATATTTAAATCTCTAAGAATTTCACAAGAATGTGGAATGTTGTTTTCTCCATTCTAAGAAGAATATAGAGTAATGTTGACTATTTAAGTTCATATGTGATATTTAACATGAATTCTTTATCTGATGTGAGCTTATAAACAAGTCTCCTAATATTCCTTGAAACAAAATGAAATTTATAATTTGGCAGCATTTTAGTAACAGCCTAAGCTCTGAATGTAGTGCAGGCAGATACAAATCTCTGGAGCCCAGCTTGGCAGGGATGGATGCTTAGTGGTCTTTGTCCAAAGCTAACCTTTTCTTCTTTATTCATTCCAAATGGGTGAGAGCTTTCTTAATTGGAGTAGATTCCATACATAAAAAGCTGTCTTCACTCCATTTACTATTGATTTCTAAAGGCCTGACCTCTTATATTTTTCAAAATTGTGGGTTAACCTTTTTGCCTGAAGGAGAATGGCACCTGGGAATGACATTTCCATTTTCTAAAGTAATGTGACCATAGAAGCAGGACCAGAGATGGCCTGTGACATTAACCTATGGCTCTTAAGAGGATAACCTCATTTACTTGGTTTGATAAAAGGGGGGGAAAAAAGAAAAACCAAAAGATTTTATTTTCAGTTGACCAAAAAGGAGTATGGACTCTTTCAAAAAACTTCTCAAAAACCCTTTCTCAATATGATATGACAAGGCCAAGGTCACAGAAGTCACATCTACTCTCTACACTGTTGGTTGTACAAAGTCAGAACCCTGTTCCAGTAAAAGTTACTTCTTTATTGCAATCAAATTAGGGAAAATGACAGTGAAGAGAAAAGCATTTTATTGCACACTGTGATATCAAGGCCGTCATCGAACCAGCAAGTGCTTTGACCTGACATAATAGTTACCATTTTAGCAGCTTTAACCAATTTGGTCATAATTGCTGGGCAGATAGTTTGTCAAATAAAGAATTCCCTAGTTCAGACTCTGTAGCTTAATCTTTTATGACATAGCCCTATCATGGCCACAGCTTACATGATCGTTTCTTAAATGTTTTCACTATATTATATAAAATTTAGTAATTCTTAGTCACATTTTAACTCTAAAAAGAAGGAAAGCCTACAAAAGTTTATTCGCACTTGAGAAAACAAATGAAGGAGAAAGGGGAGGGAACTCACTTAAAAAAATCACCTTTACATTCTATCTACCATGAATTTCAATGAAGTCTATCTTTATTATATCTTTCATTATAGTTTGAACCATTACACTTTACTTACCTTTTGGCAAATCTTAAAGGATTGATATGTGAATTAACTGGGATAATGCAAGGTGAGTGCAGAGTACTGGGCTCGATGAAGGGCAGGTACCCAAAACTATTATTTCCTGATCACTCTCCTCCTCCACTCACCCCCTGTTGCTCTGCAGTCCTGCACACTCAGCTCAATCCTTCTTTTCCTATTTAAACATTGCTCATGATTTTCTTTTCTGCCTGAAATGTCCTATTCTTGCCCCTTCTGTGGCTGGTGCCTCATGATTTCAATCTCTCTTTGATTTTTTACCTCTCAAGAAGGTCTGTGTATATCCCGTGTAGGCAGTTTTTCTTCTTCTCTAAAACAGCATCCTTTTGTTCTCCCGTGGCATCATCTCACTTTGAGGATCGGGGTGGACATTTGTATGCAATACCGGTCTTCTCTCTATTAGACTGTAAGCCAGTGAGTTTCAGTGCAGGCTGCACTTTAAAATATCTGGGGAGCTTTTAAACAGTACTGGTGCTTGGGCTCCAGGAGATTTCCAGTAATTGGCTTTGGGTAAGTCCCAAGTATCAGTATTGTTAACAAGTTTCCCAGATGATTCCAACTCACAGCAGAGTTGAGAAGGTCTGCCTAGAGCCACAGGAAGACACTGGTCAGATTCATTGGCTGCTAGCACAGGGCTTGGCAGGATTGACACCCACTATGACCATCTGTGGGATATGAATGTTTGAATTACTTTCTGGCTTGTCACTGGCATTCTACTTTTCTTTGTCTGCCAAAATATTCCTTGGAGATGATAGAAATAGTCTCAAATAGTGTTACTGTAAAAGTTGAAATGAAGAAGATACTTGTAAGTGTAGGTAGCTCTTCTGATCTTCATAATAAAACCCAATCTTGTTGTTCCCCTTTCAGTAATGAACAGAAGATATTCTGCTTCAGTAAATTTTTTTTTTTTTTAGTTTGTTTGTTTCATTTTGTTTTTACTGACAAGAATGTTTTAAGAATCTTGGACTTAGGGGTGCCTGGGTGGCTCAGTAAGTTGAGTGACCCACTCTTGATTTTGGCTCAAGTCATAGTCTTGGGGTCTCCCATGAGGCTCTGTGCTCAGTGGGGAGTCTGCTTGAGATTCTCTCTCTCCCTTGCCCTCTGCCTCTACTCCCACTCACACACACATGCACACACTCCCTCTCTCTCTAAAATAAATAAATCTTTAAAAAAAATATCTGCCACAAATTTGTGATTTTAAGCTCTACGTGTATTTCATATTTCTTACCCCTGAGAATCAATCCATAGATCACTGAAGCCATAAACCGGTATTCCCACAGTAGGATAGTCATTCCTGCTTATTGCGACCCAAATAATTTTGAAATTAAATGTACAAAGTCCTCTGCTTATTAGCAAAATAGATTTTTTGAGTATTTTTTGAGTATTTTTTGAGTATTTGAGTATTTTTTGAGTATAATTTGAGTAACATTTAATTTTTTGAGATTATTTGAGTATTTTAGTGCACATTTTTTTCACACCTGGTGATTTTGTTATATATCAGACTAGAATTAGGGTGAGGCAAGCAAGACAGTGCAGAATTTAGATGAGGCTGCCAACAAACCCCTCAGTAATCAAAGTAATAATATTTTAATGTAATATTAGTAATGAAGGTAATAACATTTTAATGTAATATTTAAAATTTTGAAATAAAAATAATGCAAAAATTTATCATGATCAAAATATAAAAAATTTTAAATAAGCAATACTACCCTGCTGTACCATAAAAGAAACTGAGGGAAAAGGAAAAATGTATACCTCTAGATACATGTTTTTATGTATTTTTAATGGGTAATTTTTTCAGAATATTATAATTGACAGATGTTTAAATGATATTTTATGCTAAATATTTGGTACAAAACATATTATTATAATTTTGATGTGACTGAACCTAATTAAAATTGTTTTAGATTGTCTCTCGATCAAGAGAAATTGTCAAGTATGGCAGTTTTCTCAGTTTAAAATGTGATAAGCAAAGAAGTAGAGTTTGAAAAAAAGAAAGATGGATGAGTTTGCTTCCATTAAAGCCAGAGTTTGCATATTTCCTCTTGCCTCAGGCTCCTACATGGCTCCACGCAATGATGTATATAATGACTTCTTGTTTATAAAGAAATTTAACTGTCCCCCCAGAAGTAAATATGTGGCACTATTAAATCAAAATTGTTGGCAAAAATTAAAAGTGAGACAGAGATGGTTGTTATTATATATTGCTAATAAAGATTTAACATTTATGCCCTTGGAGATGTCATATAATATAAATGTAAATTTGCAAAATGTGTTCAACTGGAAGAACAATAGAATGATCCATAACTTTAGTATTAAAATCTTAATATTAATCTAAGATAGAACATAATCCAATAAGGGAATTTTAATAATAAAGTGAAATGTGTATTTTATGGCTAGATATCAGATTGACCAAAAAAAATTTTAATATAGTAAATTTTAAATAGAAGCAGTTGTACTAGCTATCCTCTGATGGGAAACAGCAAGAACGAAAATAATATTTTAAGCAAAAAGAAGAATCAGAAATTACATCCTGAGTTTGCAAAAAAAACCCAAAAAACCTTTTAAGGATTTTAATGTTTCTCCCATGGGAATATCTGGGAGAAAAAAAAGGATGAAGTATAATGATTCTCTCATTAAAAATACAGCCAGGAAATGAGCAAACCTTCACAGTTGTTATATCAAGTATTCCAGAAGTTCTGGAATATTTTATAGGTGCTAATAATAAGTTTGTAAAAGTTAGGAGTTAAAATGTCCCAAATTGTCCTGAATTCCATTCTTCATAATAATTGGCATTATTTTATTTTAAAAAGTGAGGGAAAAAGGAATGAAGCTAAGAGAGTGAAGAAAAAGAACAGTAAAAAGAGTATTTACTTTTTACTTAAGATTTTCTTAAAATCTTAATCATCAGACTCTCAATACACTACTGATTATAAACTCTCTTAGTCCTGCAGGAATCCCATAAATAGACAACCACAGAATGAGAAAATTGAAATTACAATGAAAAATTTAATCATCCTTCTTTGGATTACATGTATTACAGATGAAATGTGTAAATTGTGTTTCATTGTCCTAGTAAGATTTCATGATAACCCAAAGTACATCCTTTTTTTTCTTTTTAAATTTTTTATTTAAATTCTGGTTAGTTTGGGCACCTGGGTGGCTCAGTAGTTGAGCATCCAACTCTTGATTTTGGCTCAGGTCATGATCTCAGGATCCTGGGATCAAGTGCCCTGTGGTGCTCTGTGCTCAGCAGGGAGTCCCCTTGAGGATTTCTCCCTCTCCCTTTGCCCCTCCCCTCACTTGCACGTATGAGAGAGTGCTCACTCACTCTTTCTCTCTAAAATAAGTAAATAAATCTTTCTTAAAAATTCTAGTTAGTTGACATACCGTGCAATATTGGTTTCAGGAGTAGAATTCAATGATTCATCACTTACATACAACACCCAGTGCTCATCATAACAAGTGCCCTCCTAAAACCCATCACCCATCTAGCCCATCCCCCACCCACCTTCCTCTGTCAGTCCTCAGTTTGTTCTTTATCCCAAAGTGCTTTCTTAATTGAATCTTCTGTAAATCTGCTTTGTAATACATTATATGCATTGTATCTTTCTCATCATCCAACTACAAATAAAGCTAAGTGTCGCAATTTAGGAAATAAAAACAACAACAAAGATTTTATGTGGTCATCTTTTAAAAGGGTGTGTAAAGCTGTAAATGGGCTTCGCAGCAATTCAGCAAACTGCAAATTATGATGAATAATAAATGAACACAAGGCTACCTCTATAGGATGTTTCTCAGCAAGAGGAATGTCTTACAGACTTTATGCATATAAAATCGTTTTACTGTTGTTTCTACAATTTAAATAATGAGGTATTTGATTATTACTAATAAGCAATTTATAGCTCTGAATCACATCTGGAACTAAAAAGTAAACTGCTTTACCCTAGGAGTTTTTTGTAATGTCTTATAAATAAAACCATGCAAAGCCAGAGGCACAACCAGAGGCTATCAAAGGGGCTGGCCATTAAGTTTCCCTCTCATTTTGAAGATTGATTTCACTAATGCTGGGAGCATCAGAAAAGCAAGTAAAAGCATTTGCTGCTTTCCCTTCCCACTGTTTACCATCTAAGGTCTATTAATGTTCCTTTGTAGCCTTCAGATATTCCACAGACATGACAGGAGGGCTCTTCATTACCTGCTATTAGTCTCCAGGATTGCACACATGAAAACTTCTTGAAACTTCAAACTTGAAACATCATTGAACTTGTTAAATCTTATGCAGAATAGCATTATTTTATAGAAGTCGGGGAGTCTCACCATCTAAGACCAGTTGCTGTGCTGCCAGTCTTTTAAGAAAATGTGAGCATTTAGCAAAAGGTATTTGCTAGCTGTCACAGCACTAAGGAGACAGAGATATTTGTGGGGTAATTTGAGTATCGGGACTCAATTTTCTTAGGATACTCTGGGAGTATCTTCAAATGATGGGATCAAATCTCTGGGAATAATGGATTTGTACCAAGGACTTTGAAGCATATAATGCCCCATGCTTTTTTTTGCTAAATAAGTTAATACTGTCTACAGTGCTTTGTTATGAGACCCCAATGGATCATTTTATTAAACTCTCAGAATTCTGGAAATGTGCATTTTAGCCATCATCTCTTTTCAAAGTCAGTTTATGGCCAACTATATGCTAATACAGAGTATATCATCTTATTTTCACCTGCTGACCCAGATTGAATTTGTTTATCAGTTTGTTTAGGTGCCTCGCAGGACCCTAAGGCAAACTCTTGAATATAAATATTTGCCATCTTTAGATTTATGAAAATTAAGAATTGAGAGCCCAGATTGTACCCTGCTGAATGCCTGGATCATCTGTCTTCCTTCCAGTTCTACAGCCACAGGGCCTTAAGCTTTTGGCCTCTGTCTACTCATTGAAGATTTCTGTGTAGTAATGGCTCTCTGTTTGTTTCACAGAGCCTGAAGCTTCAAGTATAAATTCCTTACCCCAGCCTTCAGGGCTCTGTAGATGAAAACTAGACTTCCAGTCTATGTCCTACTCCCTGTATCTTACATTGTAGCTAAATTGGACTCTTCAGCAACATATTAATCCAAGGATTTTTTGCTGTTTGCCTCTGGTTTAGGTTGTTTGCTCTGCTTAGGGTGCTTTCTTCCTTTCTCTGTTTTGTTTTTTTAATTTTTTCGTGTCCGTTGAATATCACACATAGCAATTTATGTTGTTGACATTCGTAACACACGCAGTTTCACACAAACACACACATATGCAAATGCAAACATAAGCCTACTGAGACATGAAAAGTTTGAGAGAGTTGTGACTGGGAATGAAAATGGCTCATAGGTTTCCAGTGCAGTCACAGGGATTTGAAAATCTTTAGGGGCAATGGACCCTCAAATGGAAGATTACATTTGTCGGATGAGACAATGTCTCTTCCCTAATTTCTGTGGACCTATGATGATAATAAATAAATTTAAAGGCATTGTGTCTTTGAAGCCAGATCATTAGATTCTGGTTATGACCCACTTATTTACATTAATTATTAATTAACTTGTTAATAATTAATTCATATTAATCTATGTTCATAAAACCTCCATATGTAAGACTTTTTAAAAACCAAAGTTTTACTTTTTTAAGAATCAGTCATTTATCTAGAATTAGGGAAAGTAAAATCATAAAATCAGGTGGTTTTTGAGCTTTCTCTAATTTCCTAAACTGTGTTGGTCATGTCTTTATCTGGGGTCACTTGGTACTTTGTGTATTTCTTAAATTATAGCATTCTTCCATTTGCTAGGGGTTTTATTTTTTATTTATTTATTTTTGTTAAGGGTTTTAAAGTAACCAGTCCCAGTAACAGAACTCGTTACTGAATTAATCAAGGACAGGCAAAGCATTTTATTCTTTGTATCTCTGCACATGGTATAGTAACTGAAAGTAAAAAAATGCCTTAAATTAATGACTTAAAATACTGATTTTCAGAAACTATATTTTTAAGTGTGATATTTCTTTTATAATAAATATTTCTTGTTGGAGGTGACTGGTAGATTTTTTTCTCTCCTCTGGTGAAGTAGGAGAGAAAATGCATATTAGCTGCAAAATTAATTATTTAAGTTATAAATAAATGAATTCATATTTTATTCTGCCCTTTCACATTGCAGGTGAAACATTTCTGTAGCAGACATTCTTTATATACATAATGGTATATGGGTTAGGGAAATAGAAATATTAAGTGCTAAATAGCTCAACTGGGGAAAATGTCAAACTGTGACTCCAGGCAAAATGATGAGAGCTCTGCTGTGGACATAGCTAGCAGCCTTTCATCTAAAAATACTATTCCAACCCCTTTTTTGAAAGTTGAGTTTAATTAGGTAAAGAATTCGGTACATTGGGCAATATCTACATACTTATACTATGTACATAATAATCAGTAATGCCCAGGCTCATTATTTGACTTCAAATAAGTCCGTTTAACTTAACGAAATAATTTCAAACCTTTCAAGATAGAAGGCTAGATTACAATGCGTCCTGCTCTACGTTTCCACTTTGCTCCAGTCTCACCTCTATTTTAGGACTTAATTTTACTGATTCCATGAAATTCTGAGTCTTTTGAGGGCAGGCCCTTTAACCCCTACTTGTGGCTTATAAATGTTCACTATTTGCTTGATTCACTTACTCTTGTTTAATTATGCTGATAAATTGTGAGGTTGAAAACCATAAAACTTCCATTTCTTACAGGAAAAGTAAGAGCACTGCACCAGCTTCAGAGACCTGTATTTCTTGGCCCAGCTCATTATCATGACTCCCAGCTTGACCTTGGAAATAGCGCTTCAATGTTCTGCTTTCAGTGCCCTCACAGTAAAGCATTTGAGCTCAGTGGTCTCTGAATTCTCTTCTAACTCTAGAAGAGTGTGCTTTGGTTTAGCTATTATTGAAATTGTGTGTGTTGTTTTTTCCTAACTCATATGCTTTTAATGTATAGACCGGGAATTTTTTTCTAAGTATTTTTATAAAGCAGTTGAGCAGTTCCTTTCCTATTGTTTTCAAGGTTGCTTTTTGTGGTTGTTAAATACATTTTTTTATTTAAAAGTACTGTTAGATTTATAGAAAATTTACAAAAAGATAGTGGATTTTACAAACAGCCCAGATCAGGTTATTATCTCATTATGATATCATATAATAACAACCCATTATTACAATTGTGACCCAGTGATGACCCATTGTTATTAACTATAGTCCATTCTTTTTTCAGATTTTTTTTCTATCTTTTTTGCTATAAGATCCCATTCAGAATATTTCATTACATTTAGCAATCGTATCTCCTTAGGACTCTCTTGGTTATTAGATTCTGAAGTGTCCTTGTTGATGACCTTGACAATTTTCAGAATACTTGTCAGGAATTTTGTAGAATCTTCTCAGATTGTGTTCTACCCAACTTTTCTCTTGTCATTAGCCTGGGATCATGTGTTACATGAGGGCAGTGTAGTTTACAACACTTCATGTCTTATCAAAAGATGGTCTGAAGATGCTTTACTACTGTTGATGTTAGTAAGTCACAAGGAATTATCAAGAATAGTTATTGTAGATTACTCTCAATTTTACACATTGATATTTTCATGGTAACATATCTATACAGTTATATAGATGATAACAAAATTCCAGTTTAAGCGTTAACATTTATTGATGTTTTAACTGTGGGTACAAAAGGAGCACCTTCTTTTTCAAGAGTATCTTTATTGCAATGTGGCTATCTATAATCTACAACCACTGCATTTGCTCCACAGAGTAAAAATACTTTTCTCTCTATCTTGCCTTACTTTTTATTTTTTTAAAAGATTTTATTTATTCTTTTATTCATGAGGGACATAGAGGCATTCATGAGGGACATAGGCAGAGGGCTAAGCAGGCTCCTCAAGGGGAGCCTGGCGTAGGACTGGATCCTGGGACTCCGGGATCACGACCTGAGTCAAAGGCAGACTCAACCACTTGAGCCACTCAGGTGTCCCTTTTTTTTTTTTTTTTTTTTTTTTTACTTTGTAATATGATTTTAGTATTTAGGATTGCTGTTCCTATTTGGAGGCTAAGCTTTTGATAGAAAAGATGTGATTAATAATGACTTTTAAGAAAGCAGGAGCATAAGAAAGAATTCAAATATTTGTGATGTAGGCTGAAGCAATACTGGAAAAGAGTTGTTGAGAAAGCTGATTGCCTCCTCATCACATTCAATGACTAGACCTATACCACTTCATATAGCTAACACTTATATAAAACCTGTTAAAAACAAACAAACAAACATGATGATACTCTCTAGATTCTACAGGATGCAAGAAGACATTTTAGTTTTTCTGACTTCTTTTAAATATATTTGCATTAAATTGGTAAAAAATTAATGCAGTGAGCAGTAATGAAATTTCAGATGTTTTAATTCTTCCTTTTTCTATTTTTTTAAAAAGATTTTTAAAAAATTACTCATGAAAGACACAGAGAGGCAGAGACATAGACAGAGTAAGAAGCAGGCTCCCCGCAAGGAGCCTGGTGTGGGACTTGATCCCAGGACCCTGGGATCATGACCTGAGCCAAAGGCAAATGCTTAACCACTGAGCCACCCGAGTGTCCCAATTCCTCCTTTTCCTAAATTATTAGCTGATTGCTGCTATAAAATGGAATGTCAGACCTCATATTTATGAAAGTAAATATTTTATTTTAATTTTGATATGTTTTATAAAACATACCCGTATTTTCTAATAAAATGTTGCACTATAGATTAGCATTATATTTTAAAAGAACACACAAAACTGTTTCATCACCACTGGACAGTCAAATGTACTATGCGTCCCTTAATAGAAATTATAAAGGATATTACTCAAGGTATTGGGTAAATATACTGGTCACTGCAGTAAGCAGTATTTAATAGAATGTAAATTATAGGGGCACCTGAGTTGCTCAGTCAGTTAAGCATCTGACTTCAGCTCCACTTGTGATATCAGGGTCCTGGGATGGAGGCCCAAGCCAGGCTCCCCATACAGCAGGGAGTCTGTTTATCCCTCTGCCCCTCCCCCCACTTGTGCAAGCTCTCTCTCTCTCTCTCTCTCTCAAATAAATAAAATCTTTTAAAAGAAAAGAATGTAAATTGTAATTATATTAATTATTACTTGCCATTTATTGAGCACCTACAGGGAACTGCCCAGGACAATTTCTAAATGTATTACTTAGAAAATGATTTTTCTTACAAACTTTTAGGCCCAAATCATTAATTCAGAATCAATAAAGTAAATAACCTGGTCATCTTTATCCGGATAATTAGAGGAGAGTTAACTTTGAAGAGAGGAAAGTTCTTTACTTGCACAGATACCGTCTAAAGTCCCAAGTGAGGGAAGAAGTTCTGGTGACATTTTCATGTGGTCATATACTTTTATATTTGTTCTTTTAAAATATTTGCAATTTGTGACTATTCAGTTTTCTCATTCTATTTAAAACTTTGCTCTTAGACCTAATTTTCAGTCGGTAACTTTGTATTCTTATTTTCCTTAGGACTCCCAAATTGTTCAGACTTCTAATCCCACAAAACCTGAATCCACCCTGCAGCTAAAATGTCTGACCTGGGTGGCTCCAGTCTTTGAAACTCTGAAGACTGTGCTTTTTTCACTGTGCCACACAATCTTAGAGTGCTCTCATGCTAGTAAAGGGAATTTTATATGTGAACATCTAGAGATTACAAAAGGAGAGGAGTGCTCCAAACCCCTTTTATCTCAATATTGTGAAAGGTTTGTTACTGTCATAGTAGAGGGAGTTTTCTTGAGAAGAGATGGGAATGGCTTTTGAGTGTGGGTGTATGTGTCCAACAGATCAAGAAGGGTTCAATTAAGGACACGATACAAACCCAAGTCACATTTGCCTTATTTTTCTCTGGGGTTTTAGGTCTCCACCTTACCACTTATTAGTTCTACTCATACCATATTTATTGAATTTATGTGCCTGCAAAACTGTTCTAGCTGCCAGGGTCTGAAAATTATTGGTAATTAACATTAATGGGCAGAAATAATTTCAGTGGAAATTAGAAAATCCTTTGGCGTCATGGCATAATAACTAGTTCGGAAGATTGGCTCTTCCACCACTCACATTCCCTCCTTAGAAGTAAGCTTTGCCGCATGACCTTATAAATGCAGAGAACTGGAGATTTTTCCTTCCTTTATTTGGGATCTGAACATGCTTATGCCGTCAAGAAGCAGCCACGTAAACTCTGCTTGACATCACAGACAAAGCCTTTGATGGTGCTTTACCTGTGAATCGGTATCGATGGATCCTGAATTGTGAAATTCTGCTGCAAGTTAACAGACCAGTCAATTTAATACTTAAGTCACCCTTTCCCTTTTCTTTGATTTGCATCCATCTTATTTGAAAGTGACACTCTCTTATTGATTCCATTCAGTGCTTGAAAGAGAAGATAAGGAAGACGAAAATGTGACAGAGATAAGAGGCTCTCAAGGTGATCCATGGGTAGAATTTAAAGAGAAAGATTGTTTCCAAGGAAAACTGGAGTCTCAGTAAATGCAATTAAGGGGGACAGCATTCAGAGGTTAGAAAAAGCACTTTAAGGTTACCATCATGTACTTCAAAATATGTCTCGCAACTCTGTCCTTGGTAGTAATTTGAGTGCTTTGTAAAGCACATTATCTCTTATCTTTTGTGTTTCTATGTGCAAAGTAGTTTACAGTGTTAGGAGTGATAGCCCTATACTGCCTTGTATCAGTTTCAGTGGCTGTTTGCTACTCATTAGTAAGTAACTAAAATGTCAAAATACATTTCTGAACCTTAGATAAATGTGATTTCTGATCTCTGGGTTTTTTCCCTGCCAATAATAGTATTACTAAGTGTGTGATCTATTTAATATTCACAACATCACTATAAGATGTGTTCTATTATTATCCTCTATATAAAAATGAGGAAATAAATGTAAAAATGTTTACAAGTGTTAAATGATCCAAAGAAGGATACTAAATAAAAGACCAGCATCTCCACAAACTCAAATTCATCTGATAACTGACTATACTCTGAGAACTCCATTCTTTGAACTGCCATAGATTGTGTTTTGTTATAAACAGGAACAAAATACATATGCCTTGAGGTACTTCAAAACCCCTCTTTATTGTTCTAACATCTAACTTATTGGCCTTCTTAAGACATTTTATATTAGAAAAATTTATTGACTTTCTCATAAAAGACTGTGAATATTAGAGACTGAAAGCAATAAAAGATGAATAATAAGATTTTATACTCGAAATGAGGCCAGAGAGCACCAGTATAATACAAGGCATGGATAAAAAGTCAGTGTTTAGTCCTAATGGCATCTAGAATAAGAAACCAGAAAGTAGGTTGACTTCTATTTTTACCATAACACGTTATATTTATTTTTAAAGGAAATATATCAGAATTATTTAAAAACAAAATGGAGGGCAGCCCCAGTGGCCCAGCGGTTTAGCACTGCCTTCAGCCCAGGGTGTGATCCTGGAGACCCGGGATCAAGTCCCATGTCGGGCTCCTTGCATGGAGCCTGCTTCTTCCTCTGCCTGTGTCTCTGCCTCTCTCTCTCTCTGTCTCTCATGAATGAATAAATAAATAAAATCTTTTTAAAAAAATGGAAATTCATTATCTTAGAAGGTAAAAAAAATTCACCAGTTATATTTTTGTCCAACAAAATTGATATTCTTATATATTTAGTTCAACATCCTATACTTAATATACATGGAGAAATTCTCATTTCGTTACACTGATTTTCAAACATTGGAAACAATCTGTATTTTTGGAAGCATCTCCAGTTGGTCATGATGTATTATACTTTTACAATATTATTGGATTGTTTTTGTGAAATTTTTATTTATTTTTTTTTAATTTATTTATGATAGTCACAGAGAGAGAGAGAGAGAGAGGCAGAGAGGCAGAGAGACACAGGCAGAGGGAGAAGCAGGCTCCATGCACCAGGAGCCCGACGTGGGACTCGATCCCTGGTCTCCAGGATTGCGCCCTGGGCCAAAGGCAGGCGCCAAACTGCTGCGCCACCCAGGGATCCCCTGTTTTTGTGAATTTTTAAAAATTTTTACATTCGTGTTCATTAGCGATACTGGCCTACCATTTTTCCCTCCTCTAATGTCCTTGTCAGGTGTAGGGATCAAGGCTAGTCTGATTCTATAAAATGAGATGATAATGATTCTCTTTTTCTCTATATTCTGGAATATTTTAGGGGTCAAAATATCACACGTTTTGTTTGTTTGTTTTCCTTGGATGTTTGGATGGATGAATTCACCAGTGAAACCATTAGGGCCATGATGTTTCTTTGTGGAAACCTTTTCTCTATGGATTGAATAGGGCAATATTTAAATTTTCCGTGTCTAATGTCAGTTTTGATAAGCTTTGTGTTTGGGAATTTATTTAATTTTCATAGTATTCTATTTTTTTAATGTCTGCAGAATCTCTAAGGATGTCTCCTTTTTTTATTTCTAATAGTCATTTGAAAATGCTGTCTTAAAGTACATTCGTCTTAGTTTATCAATATTATCAGTCTTTTTAAAAAATGACTTTTCTGTATGGAACATTTGATTTATATTCCATTAATGTCTGCTTTTACCCTTACTATTTCCTTCTTTCCTCTGTCTTTGAGTTTATTACTCTTTCCTAACCTCTTCAGATGAATATTTAAATCTTAATTTTTCCAGCCTTTTCTCCTTACTTACAACTTGAGCGCTTAAAGGTATAAATTTTCCTCTAATTACTCTAAGTTTTATCTCACAGATTTTGATAAGTCAGTTTTATTCTCATTTGCAACAAAACAAAATGCTTATTTTAATATGCATTGTGATTTCTTCATTGACACATATGTTGGTGTGTATTGTTAATTTTCAAGTATTGTAGGAATTTCTAATTGTTCTTTTTTTAAAATCGATTTATGACTTAATTCCATTATGATCAGAGAATATACTCTCTCTGATTTCTCTTCTTTGAGATCTGTTGAGATTTGCTTTAAAGTCATCAGATGATCAGTCATGGTCAATGTTTTGTGTGCATTCAAAAGAAAGTAGTATTTTGCAACTCTGGATATAATGGTATATAATATCAGTTATGTTGATTTTGTTAGTCATGTTGTTTAAGTCTTTTTTTTTTAAAGATTTTATTTATTTATGCATGAGAGACACACAGAGAGAGAGAGAAACAGAGACACAGGCAGAGGGAGAAGCGGGCTCCATGCAGGGAGCCCGACGTGGGACTCAATCCCCGGTCTCCAGGATCAGGCCCTGGGCCAAAGGCAGGCAACTAAACCGCTAAGCCACCGGAGCTGCCCCTTGTTTAAGTCTTCTAAATTGCTAGCAATTCTTTCTGTAATTCTTCTATCAGTTAATAAGAGATGTGTCTTAAAGTCTTTTATTATGACTCTGTGTTTTTCTTGTAGTTCTATCCATTTTTGCTCTATACATTTTGAAGCCAGATATTATTAGGTACATACAAATTATAAAACGTTTTATTGTTTTGGTATTTGGTACTTAACATAAGATATTACATTCATTTCAGGTGTATAATATAGAGACTCAAAAATTCTGTTCATTATTCAGTGCTCATCATGATAGGTATACTCTTAATCCCCTTCAACTATTTTACTTAAACCCCTCCCCTCCCCATTCCCCTCCTTTTTGGCAATCATTAGTTTGTTCTCTGTAGTTAAGAATCTGGGTTTTTGGCCCTTGTTTTCTCTTTCTTTGTTTTGTTTCTTAAATTCTACATAGAAGTGAAATCACATGGTATTTGTCTTTCTCTGACTTATTTCACTTAGCATTATATTCTCTAGATCCATCTATGTTGTTGCAAATGGCAAGATGTCATTATTTTTTATGAGTAAATTCCACTCTGTGTGTGTGCATGCACGTGTGCACCATGCACCACATCTTCTTTATTCATTTATTTGTGGACATGGGTTGCTTCCATAATTTGGCTATAATAAGCATTACTGCTATAAACATAGTGGTACATTTATCTTTTCTGATTTTTGCTTTTGTATTCTTTGGGTAAATGCCCATTGTGGAATTACTGGATCATGTTCTTAAATTTTAATTATTATTATTATTATTTTATTATTATTATATCTATTAAATGTTAATTTTATTATTATTTTAATTTTAATTTAATTTTTTGAGGAACCTCCATACTCTTTACCATAGTGGCTGAACCAATATGCATTCCCACTAACAGTGCATGAGGGTTCCTTTTTCTTCACATCCTTGCCAACACTTATTGTTTCTTGTATTTTTTATTTTAGCCATTCTAACAGGTTTAAGTGATGTCTCATTGTAATTTGATTTGCATATCCCTGATTTGAGCATCTTTTCATGTGTCTGTTTGCCATTTGTTTATCTTCTTTAGAGAAATTTCTGTTCATGTCTTCTGCCCTTTTTTCAATTGTCTTATTTGAGTCCTTTGGTGTATAGCTGTGTGCAAGTTCTGTATATATTTTGGATACTAGCCTTTATCGGATATGTCATTTGAAAATATCCTCTCCCATTCAGTAAGCGGTCTTTTAGTTTTGTTGGTTGTTTCCTTTGCTGTACAGAAGCTTTTTTTTGATGTAGTACCGGTTTTATTTTTGCTTCTTTTTCCCTCACCTCAGGAGACATTTATTGTGGGTTCATCTTTTGGCTTATGGCTTCATTTCCTTATATCTAAGGTGTTACTCTTGCAAGCAGCAGAAGTTAGGTTTGAGTTTTTATCCCATCAGATCACTTTTGTCTTTTGCCTGAGATATTTATTTAATTTACATTTGATGAAGACTGTACTTTCAGAAATCATTTCTATAGTTTGTTAATTTGCATTCATTGGAAATGTATGCATTTTGAATAAATTTATATAATTTCTATAGTCTTTGAATAGCTATTTTATATATTTTGTATAGTGTTTTGTATAGCTCTTTTCTGTTTTTTCTACATTTTTCTTTTCTTTTATTAATTATTTTTATCAATTTTTTTCCTCTAATACCTCATTAATTATACATTCTTTGGCTAACCTTTTAGTGGCTCACACTTACCATTGCTTTATACATTCAGTATTCACTTGGATTTACATTTTCAGTCTTTTTTTAAAAAAATTAATTTCTGAATGCTTTATTCTTGGAAATTTTTTGTTTTCCTACTAACTGAAATGTTAAAGATTTCTTTCATGTTCCATATGTTTTTTTTTCAATCTTTGCATCATTCTATAATTGAGTTATCTTCTACTCACTATTCATGCTGCTAAATCTATTCAGCTTTTAATTCAGTTGCTTTGTTTTCCAGTTCTATGTTTTGCATTTGACTATTCAAAAATAAATTTCTGATCTCTGCTGAAAATTCTCCATCATGTTTTCCACTTTCTAGAAAATATTGATCACAGTTACTTTAATGTGCAGGTCTAGCGACTCATATATGGTTCTCCATATTTTGATATTCTAAACAATGTTTGGTTGTTTGTAGTTTTAAGAAGGTGTGTGTGGGGAGGTGGGGGGTTCTCTGAATAATTGACATATCCTCCCAGATAGGATTTGTGTGTGTGTGTGTGTGTGTGTGTGTGTGTTTAAAATCTTAAGCTACAAAAAGACCGCCTTCACCTAATCTGGAATTTAGCTGATTAGAAGCTGAATTTCAACTTTCTTAAAAAGTTATCTTTTTCCCTCTTTTTCTTTTATCCATAGGGATAGCCTTTTGGAAATCATAACTAACAGATGTGTGTTATCCTTCTTTCTGGTCAACCCGGGATATCATATTTTCTTCTCAGATCCCTAAAACTGCTTAAAGTTCTACTCACCTTCTTTACTTCTTGGTCATAGTTTAAGAATTGGAAAATGGATAAAAAAAAAGAATTATAAAACGTCTCAAGGGTACAAGCTAATGTCAGACTACTTATGCTGGACTTCATTTTTGTCTCAGATCTTAGTTTTCTTCAAGTTCTTGCTGTGTGATTGTCTCTGGTGTCTCCAAACAGATTTTTTAAAAGCTTAGTCAAATTTTCTACTTGTTCTCATTGAAAGGATTGGTCTGACACAAGCCATTATATCAAAGTTAGAAACAGAAGACTTCTTTCCTTGTCTCAAAAATACTTTCACACACATTTTTTCTTAATTTGGATTATAACAGGTTTTTAAAAAATATTTGCCTCTTTTATACATAATGCAGTTTATTTTGATGCATCTTATCAGGTAAGGATTTAAGTTCTTTTGCCAAAGAGTTAATTAATGATTCAATGTTATTTATTATTTATTTTGTATTTTATTTTATTTTATTATTAATACAAAATGTCGGTTTTATCATATTTTACTCACATATATATTTTCCAATATTTTACTATGTCTTGTTGAATATTCTTATATTCTTACTTGGCCATCATATTTTTATTTTTTATGATATTAAAATATGGCTTAATGTAAAAGTAGAACAAGGCTCAATATCACTATTTTTATTCATAATGTTTATTTAGATATAGTTGATTTTCACATGAATTAAAATTTGGAATCATTCCTTTCTAAAATTATTTTATTAGAATTTTTATTTGATTTATATTAACCTGAATTTTTTGTTAGACTTTGCTTTAATTATGAGTATAATAGTTTTTATTTTTATTTTTTTTAATTTTTTTAAGGACTTTATTTATTTATTCATAGAGACACAGAGAGAGAGAGAGAGAGAGAGAGAGAGAGAGGCAGAGACACAGGCAGAGGAAGAAACAGGCACCATGCAGAGAGCCTGACATGGGACTTGATCCAGAGTCTCCAGGATCACGCCTTGGGCTGCAGGCGGCACTAAACTGCTGCGCCACCAGGGCTGCCCAGTATAATAGTTTTTATTTGCTTCTTTAATGTTAATCTTCTGAAGAGGTGGAACACAGCAAGAGGGCAGTAACTACATTACTTTTAAACATTATGGTCTGTCCAGGGCTTCACATAGTCCATGGCAGGTAGTTGCTACCCATTATCTATTTGTCGAAAATTAATTTATAAATTCTCTTAACAGAAATCGGCTTTCTCTCCATATTAATTCTTTACATATAAGAACATATACCTCTGTATCTACTCTGATATAATGCTCTTTTATAAATCAGTGTCGATTATTATCTCTAATAAGCTCCCAAACATCATTAATGTTTCTGGTCCCTGTATAACACTTTGAGTAGAAAGGGTATACATTCTTACATAGGATTTCTGTGAAAATTTATATTTATATTTATATTTATTTTAAATTCAGAACCTTTTCCTTTGAAGGTTTAAATTAAGGTAGTGTGCTCTTTTTGGGGGGTGGGTGTTTCTCCTCACTAATGTATTAGCAGTGATAAATTTTTCTAATTAGGCAGCTGGAATTTTTATTCATTTAAATATATTCCTTAAACAAATATTTTATAGTAGTTATTAATATGTGATATGCATTGTCCTAAACATTGGGGATGGGAAAACTAACAAGACTATCTTTCAAGGTACTAATAATCGATAGAAAAGAAAGACAAATAATTGCAACACACTAAGTGCTATAGTGGGGTCTATTTGAGAGGAAATGGAGTAGAAGTGAAAGTGTCGTTAAAGCATAGTATCAAGAGGAAGCAAAATACAAGACAATCTCAGAGAGGGAGATACAGGTCAAATCCTACTAGAATTTATAGCTCATACTAACAAGCTTTGCTTTAACCTAATAGTAATGGGAAAGTATCAAATAGTTCTAAGCAAGATGGTGACATGAACCTATTTGTATGTTGGAAAAGTTCCTCTGGCTGTTCAGTGCAGAGAACAGGTTTAAGGTAGGCAAAAAAAGATGAGTGGCCTGTAGTTTTAGAATTCTAGAAGCAAACATTACCATGTTTACCAGGAGCTACAGAAAAGTCAGAAATACAGGAATTTTACCACCAGTAGCCCCTGCTTTATAATTCCCTATGTCATGAAAACTGTAAGCTATCAAAGAACACATGACTGGAATTTTTTTATGGTACAAAATTCTGAAAACTGCTTATCTACAGATAAAAAATTCAGCCTTTGGCAAAATGAGTAAAAACCCTCTAAGAGATTGAGATTTCCTGGGAGAGCTGTGAATCTCAAATCTTAGGGGCAATGCTTGTCACTGAAGAAATCGGGATGCTTCAGGATGATAGCAATTATAAAAATGAAACACATTCTCAGAGAGACATTGTGACACTGAAGAAAATGCCATTGAAATAATGAGTCAACCATTAGCACCATTAGTGTGAGAGAAGGCCTATATGGGGAACATAATTTGAATTCCATCGCTTAAACATATTAGCAAGCATATTAACAAGTGACAAAAAAAGAAGGTCTAAAATAAAAGCATGTGATAAACATCCTTCCTTCTGATGATAACCTCAGAGAAAAAAGAAAATAAACCAGAAGGATAATATCAATAAAGTTCACAGAGTTAAATCTTATCTTTAACATTCATAGATAGTTCGATCTTAAAAACAAAGATCCATACTTTATTTATTTTAATTGTCTAATGTCATTGAGCAGCTGGTAGAGCCTTGGATTAAATTTTAGGCACAAATTTCTTTAAACTGCAAGTTCATTTTTCTCACCAATTAGCCCTGCAATTGGTGCATTTTTGATGTTGTACTCCCTGACTGCTGGTCCTTTGTTGATACTGACAGGGTGGCCATGCTATCTAGTGCTTGACTTTCATTACTGTCACTTTTTGAGTATAAAATAACCTTGACCTCCATAGCTAGGTACTCTATTTTCTAGTCTCTTGATAATTCATACAGGATGTCAGACTATTTTATTTTAAATTCAGAACCTTTTCCTTTGAAGGTTTCTGGAAACGGCAATCTTCTGCTATCTCTTGCAGCTTATCAAGTATTTATTAAGGAGCAACACCAATTATATCTTAAATGTACTCTCGGAAGAACTTTCATAAATACGTTTATTGGCAGTCTGTCTCTACAGTGGGAACTACAGAAGTAACGTGACAAAGCTCCTATCTCTGAGAAGTTTAAAATCTTATTCAAGAAATAGGTTTGCCTACACAAAATATTTGGTGAGCAGTATAGAATGCAATTTAACAGTATGTCAAAACATGTAGGGTAGATGCAAGAATCTTAAACCTACATAACACAAAAAGAGAATGCCTGAGCACAACTAACACCAATTATTGGAAGTTAGGATTGCCTATGGTAGAGTATTATAACATTTATCAAGCTAGGATTCTCCTGTAGGTTCTGACACCTTCCCCAACCTGTTTCCAAGCACTTTTGACTTTTCATATCTATGCTCCTGTGCCTATGAATACGTTCAGTGTGCATTTCCTGTTTTTGGTTATGCCCTCCCTCTTCCTGGCATTCTGTACACCCATACTTGTACCTGTCCAACCGTAAGTTCCTTTCCCTTTCCATTTGTAGTCATCCAACTTAAATTCCATTATTTCCATCAAGCTGTGAATTCCTCACCAAGAATATACTGTCTTCCTTCTCTAGGCTCTCATTGTACCTATTTTTCCATCTCTGACTAAAATTCACAAAGCTCACTGTACTATTTGTAATTATTACATGTCTGCTAGTGAAATATGAAATAAGCATATTATCAAGGCCACGTTGCTCAAATATAAGTCTTCTCATCACTGCGCTTCAAAGTAGTGCCAACAGAATGCCATATGAAATTTACCACAGGGCAGGTTTGACAATTGGATCACAAAATTACCATAGAACTTGTTATGAATAATTAGTAGTTAATTATTTTTCCTCTGTTATTTTTCAAAAGAAGATATCAGTGCTCTTCTTTGCTATTCTACATCCAAAACTTCTTGAATTTTCCAATTATGATTTTTCAGTAACATGGAAGAAAATTCCACGTACTTCTGATTTTAAGTGTTCAACTTGAGAAGCTGATGGGTAAATGTAGAAAGAAATAATTTTAACTGATTCTCTGGATTGGCAGACACATCTATGTGCTTAAAATTGTAAGCACTCATGGAATTTAGTAAATTAAGTTGAATGGAATTCTTCAAGTAACCAGATACTGTTATGAAGGTGATCATAGGTATTAGATAATTAGACAGATTGGCAGTCTCATCTTAAGAAGAATAGGTGATCTACATTAATGTCTGAAGCCAAAGTCAATATATCAGAAATATTATCATTAAAAATGATATCTGCAAAAAAAATGACATCTGCTAATATACTTTTGATATCCTTATTTCACTTTTTTTTTTTGATAAATACCCAGAAGTGGGATTTCTGGATCATAGGGTGATTTTTAAATTTTTTTTGAGGAATCCTATACTGTTTACCATAGCACTTGACCATTTTGCAGTCTCACTAACAGTGCATATGGATTCCATTTTTTTTCCACATTTTCACCACATGTATTGTCTTTTTTTTTTTTTTTGACAATAACCTTCTTGACAGGTGTAAAGTAATATCTCCTTGCGGTTTTGATTTGCATTTGCCTAATGAATAGTGACAGTGAACATTTTTTCATATACCTGTAGGACATTGTATCTCTTCTTTGGAAAAATGGCAGCACTATTCACAATAGCCAAGATTTGGAAAAAACCTGAATGTCGATCAACAGAAGAATGGATAAAATGTGTTAGTGAATAGAGATATCTAAAATAGTCAAACTCACAGAAGCAGAGAGTTGAATGGTTGCCAGGGCCGAGGAAAGGGGAAAATGAGCTATAAATTAATGGACACAAAGTATCACTTAAGCAAGATGAATAAGTTGAATAGATCTTTTTGTTGTACAACTTTTACTTATAGTCAAAAATAATGTATTATAGATTAAAAATTAAGAGATAAAAAGTTAAGAGATGTATCTCACATTTGGTGTTTTTACCATAATAAGACACAATTTTTAAAAATAAAAATTAAATTCCGGTAGGGAAAATAGGCTAGGTTATCAAAATGCAAGTTTTCTCTATCCCTCTGGTATGTCCTACTTAGCCTAGAGACCATCTGTGAACTGTGAGCCACTATGACCTTTGTACTCTAGCAAATAATGAGCATTCAGTATAAAATGCTCAGAACATTTTTAGCACTGGAATTGCTTCAAAATTTACGAGAGTAATTTTGATTTAAATAATTCTCATTTCTTTGCACCAAAAGAATACTAAATTGATGAATATAGATGTATAAAGCATTTGCTGTGTATTTGCTGTTATAACTTAATAGCATTGTATACATATCATGCCAAAGCATACAAATACGTATTATGAACATTTATCTTCAAATGTAACCTACAAATTATCGATTCTGGACCATGTAGTGGAATTATAGCCTTCTGAGAGAAAAAAGTTTGGGGGGTGATGTCTGAATGCATGGCACCTCAAGAACCAGAGTCAGTACAGGTTGCTGATTAAGGAATCTGGAAGAGCTCAGAAGTAAGACATACATCTAATTCTTCTAGTCAGCCTCTGGATAGGATTATTTGAAGAAATAGGTATTTGGGAACAGGATTTTTCAGGATGTGCCTTTGTCCTTATGGTACTGAGTTGGCAAAGCAATTACCAAACGAATGGCCATAGCAAATAAATTTACTACACACTAACTACAGTGTAAATCAAGAAAGCCTAAACCCTGGTTTGCCAGGGTGGCTTAGTCAGTTAAGTGTCTGCCTTTGGCTTAGGTCATGATCCCAAGACCCTGGGATTGAGCCCTGAGTCAGGCTCCCTGCTCAGTGGGGAGCCTACTTCTCCCTCTCCCTCTGCCCTTTCCCTTGCATGTACTCTCTCTGTCTGTCTGTCTGTCTCTCTCTCAAATAAATTAAATCTTAAAAAAAGAATGCCTGAATGAACCTCGACAGAATGTGTGAGATAACAGTATTTAAAGAACCTTAAAGACTCATCATGTTGAAATGGATATAAGATTATTTGCCTTTTTTTGAAAACCAATCTCAGTAAGAGTAAGAGATATGTGGTTAGATATTTCATTTATTATTTGTCTACTCTTTTATTTTCTTTATTGTTCCCAGATTGTTCTGTGATATTATTGTATAATCTAACAGTGCCACAGAAAAGCATCAAGTGTAGTGATCAGACCAGAAATCTTACTAGGAATAAGAAAAAGAAAAGAAGGGATCCCTGGGTGGTGCAGTGGTGTGGCGCCTGCCTTTGGCCCAGGGCGTGATCCTGGAGACCCGGGATCGAATCCCACATCGGGCTCCCGGTGCATGGAGCCTGCTTCTCCCTCTGCCTATGTCTCTGCCTCTCTCTCTCTCTCTCTCTGTGTGTGACTATCATAAATAAATAAAAATTAAAAAAAGAAAAAGAATGTTATGTAGTACAGAGTTTTAAAATATTTGAAAAGCTGTGAGGAAAAAGTTAGATTAGAATTCTTAAAAAGGAAGATTTTATAGGCATATGGGGGAAAAAACTAAATCTATCCATCACCAGAATGGAAAACTATAATAAACAATAAGCTCTTTTCACCAGAAATATTCCACCTGAAGTTGACAGAACTAAAGGTAAAGAAAGATTTCATTAACATGATATCTGTGAAGCCTTGCAAATCACAGGTGCCAAGATAATGACATTTTTTGTTTGTAATTTAGTAAATTATTTATGAAGCCTAAGATCACTTTGATAACTTACTAACTGGAGCTTGATAAATACAGTTCCATTGTGAGCTACTCATCTGAACCAGTGTCCTAAGGTAGAATGTGAGGGTACTGAGCTGGGAAGTCAGGATACCTGGTTTGTAGTGGATTGGTTGGTAACTACATAACCTGCATTTAACTTAAAATGGCCTTAAGATCTTGGCTATAAAATGTTGCACTTTTTAGCACTATGGTGTCCTTCAGTTTTAAATTTTACAATTTCCATGAATGTGCAATTATCAGCTTCCCTTCCTCTAACCATCTGCCTTAGCTAATTCTCTGTCATACTCTTGGAACCAGTTACTTGGTGAGACCATGTGAATTGATGCTGTGAGTTATTTTCACTAGATATATGTTTTTAAAATGCACCCTTACTGTGATTTTTAATCAAGCAGAAGAAATATTACATCAACATGTGGTCTTCAAAAAGACTAATGATGTGTCTCAAAGTAGAGATTGGCCTCATAAACTGGTATTAATATAATATGATTTTTAAATTATGGCTATTTAATACTTGTAAAATTTGTCAGCCATGAAAAATTAGTTTCTAAGGAGAAATTGATACCCAAACACAGAACAAATGTGCATAGAAACAAAAAACAGAAAATTAATGTTCATTTCTGACTCCCTAGTTTTGGATAAGACCTTAGTGTTTCAAACTAAAAGGCAATTTTATTAAAGATGTATTAGGGCATCCCTGGGTGTCTCAGCGGTTTGGCACCTGCCTTCGGCCCAGGGCATGATCCCAGAGTCCCCAGATCGAATCCCTCATCGGGCTCCCTGCATGGAGCCTGCTTCTCTCTCTGCCTGTGTCTTTGCCTCTTTCTCTCTCTCTTTCTCTCTCTCTCTCTCTCTCTCATGAATGAATAAATAAAATCTTTTAAAAAAAGTAAATAAAATAAATAAAGATGTATTATTCACAGTTTAAAAAAATAACTGACAAAATTGTATGCATCTTCAACACTGCTTTATTGGTAACATTTCTTTAAAGATATAACTGATTACCTGATTTTTTTTTCCTGATTTTATTAACAGAGGACATGTCTTTTCAGCAGATTTCGAAATGCTCACCATTAGGGCACATGATGGGATGAGCACTTGGTGTTATACTATATGTTGGCAAATTGAATTTAAATAAAATTTAAAAAAAAAAAAGGAATACTCACCATTGACCAAATCCAATTTTGGCTTTGCATTTTATAACTTAGGACTTTATAACATATGCCCTTTTCCCAAAATACTATATGAAAAATGCTGATTAAATAATCTATTTTTTGAGAGGATTATGAATGTTTGTGGTTTATATGTTATTATCAAAGCTGGGAAAAAATCCTATTGAAAAATTAAGATATTCCTCAATTCACCTTTTGGGAAATTGAAGTGATTTACATGTGTATTTTTAAGCGATTATCTGCTGATTATTTTTCCTGGCATCTTATAATTTGAAGTTTGCATTGAACTTTACAAAATTTAGCTGATGTTTACCCATTATGGAAATAACAATCTAAGGTCCAATACACATTTCTAAGGCACTAGTATTGCTAATGACTACCCTAAACCATACATTGAAGATCCTTGGACACACACAGTTTGGAAAGATTAACTTGGCTTCAGATGAAATATTCATTTTAAGATGAAGTATTTTCATAGCAAAAAACATTTGTATTTAAAAAGAATATTTACATATACTTTACATTTACATTCATATGCATACCAATTAGTGTGTTAGAAATTTAATGTTTGAGGTATTTGAGTTGCTTTCCTTTCTAACTCTATATAATTACATCATTTCGTGGGTTAGAAATTATATGGAGATTATAAAAATATACAGCAATGCATATGGTTCTTGATTTAGGGTAACCATGAAGTTACCTTCTCTTGTAAAGAAGTCTCACTTCTCCGTTTCTTAAGTCTGTAACATTGATCTTTTTAAGTAAAAAGATTAAAAAAGTATGAAGATAAAAAGCAGAATTTGTTGTCCTTAAAAATTTATTGAAATGATGCCATTTTGGTCACTCCAGTATCAGGAGTGGCTTATTATATGTTAAGGAATACTAGAATGTAATACCTGAAAATGAGCATTATAAAAAAGAAAAAGTAACATATATATATTTGTTATATATATATATATATGAGGTATATATACATGTATATATGTATATATGCATATCTGTTAACCAGAGTACGGGTAAAAATGTTCTAAAGACTCAAAGATTGAAATGTTTCTAGATGTGTAATGAAAACAGCATAGATGTCAAAAGGTTATTCCTTCCTCTTCATTTTTATTTTTCTATTTTGTGTGGATCATATCCACAATCTAACATTATTGGCTAAAGCTTTATTTCAGTTGTTGAAGTATGCAGTTAACAATGTAACATCATTCAGGAAAAAAACTTGGAATATAGTATTTCTAATGATAACTGCCTATTTAATATGTGAAGCACTAACCTGATAGTGATAGGTGTCTCTAAGCTATCCCTTTTTTTTTCATTGTTTAATAAAACAAAGAAAAGTCTATCACATCTATAACTGATTCTTCCATTTTTGCCTATAGATTTTAAATAATTCGCTTTTAAGTCTAAGGAATTTAAGAATTCCCCAAGGCCTTGAACTTGGCAGTAACTTCATAGAACCTTAGCACCATGTTGTTATATCCAGAAAGGTTCTCTAAATTTCAGAGGAATATAGATGTGAATATAAAAAAGTATTGGCTAGAATTTGTTGTAGTGTTATATATCTTTTTTATTATGGTGAAATACACATAACATAAAATTTCCCATTTTACCACTTGCAAGTGAACAATTCTGTGGCCTAAGTACAGTCACATTATTGTGCAACCACCCTGTTATCCATCTCCAGAACTTTTTTGTCATACGGAACTGAAACTCTCTACCCATCGAACAATAATTCCCCTTTCCCAGTCCCCTGTAACTCCTGGTGGCAGTCTGCCTTTTGTTTCTATTAAACTGGTTATTCCAGGTACCTCATATAAGTGGATCATACAATATTTGTCCTTTTGTGTCTGGCATATTTGACTTAGCATAAGTTTTTGAGGTTCATTTATGCTACCGTCTATATCAGAATTTCATTCTCTTTTAAGGCTAAGTAATAGTATGCACATACTACATTTTGTTTATCCATCTACCAATTAATGGAATTTGGGGTGTTCCCATCATTTGTAGTGCTTTCTCATTTGAATACATATCTATCTTGCATGCTTATTACATCACCTAGCATGTTGTATGCCAGTACTAAGTATCTGTTGAATGAATACATAAATGTGACAAAAATTCAGACATTTTCAATCTTTAGCAATTTAATCCTGAAGGTACATTGTTTGTAGAAAAACGGATGCCTTTGGTTTGGCATTTTTAGAAGGAAAACAAAACAAAACCCTTCACCATTTGCTAGGCAGGGGATGCTACTGTGTGCCATTTCAGATCCTTTTGGCTCCACCTGCAGGTCTCCTGTGACTTCCTGTTTTGCACAGGTTTAACCAACCACATTCACACAGGTGCAGACTTACCACTGGCTGAGCAACGTACTTTCCCAGAGCTGCTCTGATGTAATTTAAAATGCCTGCAGAAATCCACTCTGCAGTCATTCATGTGCAACTTGAAATTGTGAGGAATTTAATGTTTATGATCATGGGGCATTCATAACTGATGCAGTATAGGGGCAAGTGGATAAATACTTTGCTTTCTCAATTGCTAGGTTAGCATACAAGTAATTTACTACTGAGAGTTACTAAGATGATTTTTTGATAGATTGAGGTGAATTGTAGATGGTAAAGTATTTTCTGTTATCCTCTAGCATAATATCCTTGCAGGAATTCCAGAAATTAGTGCCACATCAAGCATTGAAAAAATGTGGGAGAGGTGGTTTCATATCACATTCCTGTCTAATTGACCTGTATGGCCTCTGAAAAAAAGTAGAACCAAATTGGATGAATCTTGAAAAATGACAGCAGGCTGCTGTAAACTTAACCAAGTGTTAGGCCCAATTGTAGCTATTATGAAAGATGTGGTGTCTAAACTAGAACAAATCAACACTGTTTTTGGCATTCAGTATAAAGATACTGATCTAGCAAAGGCGTTCTTTCTCAGATTCCATTAGTGAAAAGAACTAAAAGCTGTTTGTTTTTACTTGAGAATGTACAGCAGATGCCTTCACTCCCTCATTCCGAGCCGAATTAACACTTCTGCCTTTTGTCAAAATATAGTTGGCAGGGACCTTGATTGTCTTGACATTCCCTAGAATATCACAGTGGTCCACTGCATTCATGGCATGTGTGTTGCATTGGGTAAATAGAAAGCAACACATATTAGAGATTCCCTAATGAGAAAAACCAGGTGGCACCCTCAATACACTGGGAATCTTAGATCGCCCCATCCACTAGTAATAGCTCCTGCTTTACACATTATTTTAGGTGACAGTCTTGCTGATCTTTGTGCCATGATGTAATAAGAACTCCCCTAAGTTTCCAGTAATACTTTCCTCACTTTTTTTTTAAGTCCTTTCTGGCAATCACCATAAGTGGCCTTCTAACTGTCTTTGTAATGAACCTTTGGCTTTTACTAACACTTTCCTTATTGTTCTTCCAGCTTTTGCCCCACATAGCTCCAGTGTGCCCCTCCCATATTTTAGATTTTTGCTGTGGCAATACAATATACCTCCTTCAGGTTCCATAGTCTGCCTTAGGTAACTATTCCTACATAACAAATTGCCTGAAAATTTAGCAAAGTATAACCAATAAACATCCATTATCTCACAGTTGCTGCGTGCCAGAAATTTGGAAGCAGCTTAGCTGGATAGTTCTGACTCAAGATCTTTCATGAGGCTATGGTTAAGACATTGGCCAGGCCTGTGGTCATCTGATGGCTTGACTGGTGCTGATGGAGCTGCTTCTAAGGAGTTCATGGGTTCAACTCACACGGCTGTTGGCAGGAGATCACAGGTCCTTTTAAAAAACCTGCTCGACTATACTCATGCTATCGTAGCTGCCTTCTCCCAGAACCAACCAAAAAGAAGACAAATCAGAAGCCATAATATCTTTTTGGACCTATACTTGTACATCATATACCAGTATTTCTGCAATATGTTAGTGGTTCCACAAGTCAACTCTATTCAGTGTTGGAAGGGACCATAGAAGGCTTGAATACCAAGAACCAGGAATCACTGGGCTGTCTTGTATGCTGGCGCCCCACAGCCTTTTTGCATTTTGAAAGTGGCATATATCATACTTGGGAATACTACTGCAGTCCATTTAATGATTGGAGGATGGCCAGTTTGGAATGGATCTTACCGTAGAGACCTCCATACAGCAGGTCTCGTCTGTGGTACAAGTTGCTAAGCTGAGTTTAGCATAATGGCCCAGAAAATCTGATGTTATTAGACTGATTTCTGATAGATATAATGACTATGTGGAAACTCTGGCTAGCCCTAATTGGAGTATTGCAGCATAGACCCCTAGGGTTTTGGAGCAAAACCATGCTTTCTACGGAGAACTGCCTTTAGGGATGGGAAAAGGTATATAACAGATACACCCAGATCCTAGCTTGCTATTGTGTCCTAGTAGATGTTGTATGTTAGATACTAGTTGACTCTGACTGAAGTTGTCTGTCCTGAGTGGGCTATTATGAAACTCATCAAATAAAATGGTTGGGTGCACATAATAAAAATCCCTTGTACAATGAAAATGGAGTATTTGGGATCAGGACCATATGGATCCAGAAAATTGAATAAAGTATGTAAACACTTTGCCTAGGCTTCCCTTGTACTTCTTTTATGTGGAAGTCTCTGTGAAATTACTTCTAAAATAAACAGCTTTCATACAAGCTTTTGTCTCAAGTTCTACTTTTGGGATAATCCAAGACTAGACAACAGGCTATTAGATTTGATTGGCTATATGAAAACTTCACTTACGATTTGTATCAGAGTTCTCCGAGATGAAGTAGTAATTATAAATGATGGGATCCCATCTCTCCAAAAACCCTGGATGGCTTAGCTTCCTTAGAGCCATTCAGCTCAGACAGTTGAATATGCACATTTTGAGAGGATTGTAACCAAATATATGCTTATGTAGTTGGATATGCATAAAAAGTTTTTGTGTTTAACATTTTGGGGATTATCATTCTATAGCTCTCATTCCATGCTTTGATATCACTCAAAAGGCAGAACTATTTGTTTTCTTTCTTCTTTTTTTTTTGGACAGAACCCAATTTCACACAATGACAGCATATACTCTAAGTACATTTGATGTTGCTACCTTAAATCCATTCTCTTAAAGCAAAGTGTGGAAGACCACATTAATGACTCGGCATATCTTCAAGGCTGTTGAGTTTACATGTTTGTTATGATCAGTAATTTCTATCTGTATTCTGTAAATATTTTGTTGCCAATCGCATGTGTAATGGAATCTAATACAAATCTCAAGCTGTGTTTTTGTTGTTGTTGTTATTTGGGGGACATGGAGGAATGGAGTTAAATATTGTTTTATAGAATGACAGTGTAACATCTCAAATAGATCTTTTTAATTTTGACATACAGTAGTACTATTAGTGTAACATTTTGTGTTTTCTAATGGAAGCTCTAACAAATTTTATAAGCTTGGAAGGAAAATACTGACTTCGCAGTTTATCATCCTGAAGAATACTTCACAAAATTCGTTTGGGCGTCCTAATATTTGAATGGAACATTATTCAAAAGTTAGGGACTTTTCATTATGGCAACATGAATTCCCTATCTGGAGTGTTCACTTTTATTTTTTGGAATGTTTAACTGTCCTATGACACAACAAATATTTGGGACATTTATGGCTTTATATTTTTCTCTAGTCTTAAGAAATTGAGCCTACTAGATAGTACAACAATCTATTCATATCTAACACAATGTAAAAATCAAGAGAAATCATATATGTGCAAGTACACTGTATGCTGTACAAATAAACTATAGCAATAAATAAAATATGGCAATAAAATTAAGTCTAGCAATAAAATCCAGGGATACAGTGTTTAAGCAGTTCTCATTTCCATGTTTTGATGCTAGTGAGTACCTTAAAATAATAGTTTTGTGTATTCTTGGTAAAATTACCTGATTATGGAGAAAATAAAATGTTCAGAAGTTTGCCTTTAAACATACTCAAAATAAATTCCTAATGGGTTTAATATACATGCTTTAAATGAATCTATAAAGAGAATGAAACTTTTGTAAAATTTTATGAATAATGTCTATATCTTTGTACTTGAAAATACTTTCAACCTAAAAGCAATGAAAGAAGAATAAGACAGTGTTAGTGAAAAATTTCCATATTAAAAACATAGGAAACATCATGAACAATAAAAAAATGGGGGTGCTGAGTGGCTCAATCAGTTAAGTGTCTGCCTTCAGCCCAGGTCATGATCTCAGGTGTCAAGTCATAATCTTATAATTTTAAAAAATATATAATATTATATATGTATAATTTTTATTATTTTTTTAACCTGCCTCCCAACTAGACAACAGGTAGCATTGAAGGCAGGGCTGTTATAAGGTCCAAAGGAATCTCCAATTCCCAACAGCATTCATAATATACTCCAAACAAATGTTTATTAAATTGATGAATGAATGAAAAAGCTCATAAGTGCTTCACTGTTTTATATATTTCTCTTTCAAGAATTAGTACAGTATTATTATTTTTTAAAGATTTATTTATTTACTCATGAGAGAGAGAGAGAGGCAGAGACACAAGCAGAGAGAAACAGGCTCCTCGCAGGGAGCCTGATGTGGGACTCAATCCCCGGACCCGGGAACAGGCCCTGATCCAAAGGCAGACGCTCAACTGCTGAGCCACCCAAGCGTCCCCTCTTAAAAAGTTAGTCTTTTAGGGTCACCTGGGTGGCTCAGTTAAGTGTCTGACTTCAGCTTAGGTCATGATCTCAGGATCCTGGGACCAAGCCTTATGTGAGGCTGTATGCTCAGCAGGGAGTCTGCTTCTCCCTCTCCTTCTGCCTACCACTCACTCTACTTGTGCTCTCTCTCTTAAATAAATAAAATCTTTAAAAAATATATGAGAGAAAAAAATACTACATTTTTAAAGGGCATAGAAAATGTTAATATCATCAACAAAATGTATTAAGATAAAAAGAAAAGTCCACAACACCACTGCAAAATAAACTAATTGAATAAATTACAGAAAAGGAAATGATTATGTTTAAGGTCATGTGTAATAAGAATTCAATTAAAACAACAATGGATTTGTATTTATCAAAGCAACAAATAATATGTATGGTAACAGTGAGGATAAGGGTGTCATGATGGGATTTAGAGTTCCATAAGTTTATCTGAAAAATCAGCTGTGCAACATATATTTAAAAACCTTAAAATTTTCAATACCCTTTGACTAATTATTCACTATAATGGAGTCTAGCCTAAAGAAATCATCATTGATGCATGTAGACTTTAAAATAGTAAGTCACGTGAAAGTGAGAGTTTTTTTGTGTCAGAAAAAACTATTTCACAACTTTATCACAGATACTCCTGGTATTACTGATAACTTTGGTCTGTATTTCACATAGAGTTACAAGATGATCAAAGTTAATGATGTGGTTTATAATGTGTTTTACAATTGAAGGAAACCAAGATCCAGAGAGGTTAAGCTATTTTCTTAAGAGAGATCAAACATGATAGGGGCTAAATATAGATTACTATACTTGGCAAACTGTAAAATCAGCTATTCTATCACTGATTCCTCATTCATTGTCTCATCAGATTTAAAGGGCTTGTTCTAATTTTGTACATTTAATTTTACATTCTTATGTAATTTCTTATTAAAATTTAATTACTTCTTGGAGATGAAAGCTCAGCTTGACTTCACAGTGATCTCTTCTTATCCACCAAACTGGTTTGTCATTTGAGAGTTATATTTTAAATTAAAATTAAATTAAATTAAATTAAAACTGAAGTCAAAGAAGTTATGAGCTCTCCTTTTGTTTTTCTTTAAAAAGGAAATTTTCATCTATTTTAGGTCAGTAAATTATTAAACATTTAATTGTTTTTGTGCTTATAAATCTATGTAGAGAACTCCTAGACAAAGCACATATTTATAATTAAATCAAGTAGTATGTCATTGAATGGTACAGTATGCCAGGCATTTGGATTACCAATCCTATGAAACTACTTCAAGACATTTAAGTTCATGTGTTTATTTCTACTCATAGTAAAAATTATTGAAATGACCAAATGAATACAAAATAAGCAAAATTGTGTTTCAGTAGTGAAAAGGGGGAAAGATATCATCAATTTTCCAAAAGCTTTGAAGTCTTTCTGGAAACCATAGGAGTTGGAGGATTGGATTTAAAGGAATAAACACTATATTTATAGTTAAAATAGTCAAAGGATGGAAATAAGTACATAAGATTCCCCCAGAATAAATCCAAATGTGGAGAAATAGCAGTCGGTTGATAACAGGGGAAAAACAAACTCATTAATTGCTGGTGGTAGGGTAAATAGATACATTTTGGTGTGGACTTCTGCAATAGTAGATGTATAAAAGGCTCGAAGAATTACAAAACTTTTGACTGAATTACCTAACCAATGTACAACAATATATGTTCGTTGTAGCATTCTTAAATGTTTGATATAATGGGGAAAAAACCCTAAATTTCAACAAATAGAATATGTGAAATCATGATAAATTGATACAACATACTGTACAACCATAGTATAGATCTAATTGTGTAAATATAAGGAACAAACAAGATGAAATAACTAGTAGGTTCAGTCTGTGTGTGGAGTGTATGTGTGTGTGTGTGTGTGTGTGTGTCTGAGGCCTCCCTCATATCTTTTGAAATGGATTTTTTTGGTAAGATGTTGTGAAATAAAAACACAGAACATAAAACAACTTATAACAAGATTTTAATTTATTTAAATATATTTTTAATTGCCTAATAGGAAGGCAGCAAATATGTGATTTGTTGCCTCTACTTCATGGGATTTATGAGGAATTATCTTTCCTTTTAGCAATAATTTCTGAGTTTTTCTATACTGATTTGCCTGAGTAAAAACAAATAGAATTTTAAAAAATTCTATGCATTGCAAATTTCAAAATAGGTTATTGCACAGCATTCATGACATTGAATCCAGTATGTTACTAAGCTGTGTGTGCATTTCTTGATCTTGGTAAACTAGGACATGCAGTTCCATAACCAAATCTGGAAGGGAAAATGCACTATCTCATTTGAAGGATGCAAACATATTTAGTCAAACAAGAAACTGGCTCATTTGAGAGTTTTATAGCAAACAAGGGCAGAAAGTAGTTTGCATAATTTTCTCATGCTCCTTTTATAGTGTTTATCTTTTATAAGGCTCTTTGGAACAGTTGCTCACCACCTGTCAATAATGTGTCCTTTTATAGACTCGACCTTTTATTGCTCTCATGCCCTTGACATATAATAGTCTTAGAAGTAGTATTGAGTATGGTGGGCAAAATACTAATTTTAAATTTAAAGGGCCATCTTTTGTAGACTAAAATAGAGAGTTTTGAACAACATGAAGAGAATGAACATGTAATAAAATCCTGTTTATGGGTGCCTCGGTGACTCAGTTGGTTAAGCATCCAACTCTTCTTTTTGGCTCAGGACATAAGATCTGAGTCCTAAGGTCAAGCCCCGCTCTACGCACAGTGAGGAGTCTGGTTCTCTCCCTTTACCTCTGCCCCCTCCTCCAGCTTGTGGGACGTGCTCTCTTTCTCTCTAAAATAAATACATCTTTATTTTTTAAAAAGATATTATTTATTTATTCATGAGAGACACAGAGAGAGAGAGAGAGAGGCAGAGAGATAACAGGCAGAGGGAGAAACAGGCTCCCTGTGGGACTCTATCCCAGGACTCCGGGATCACAACCTGAGCCAAAGGCAGATGCTCAAGCACTGAGTCACCCAGGTGCCCCAAAATAGATCTTTAGAAAAGTAAAATAAAGCAAAATCCTACTTATCAGAAATAACAATAAATTCATTGTTTTTATTAACATTTTTTGGAAAATTGATTAACAATTATATTTAAGGCACTATCCTTTGAAAAACTAAGCCAAGCAACATTCATTTAAATTCATTTTTTTGAAACATAATTCTGCATCAATTCCAAGTGAAAATATTTGTATTGTGAGTCTATCAATTACATAAATATTTTGGGCATGCAAACAGTTGCTTTAACTCCTTTTTAGTGGAAGATATCTAGTATTTCTCAATTTACATAAAATCTGTCAAGCTAAGTGTTCTACATATATTTATTGACCTACATCCTAGAAGTGTTTTGCATGATACTGAATGAACACAATCCTACAAATTTGTATGCAGGAATACATTTCCATTCATAAAGAGATATTATCCAAGACCTTAAGTCGAAAGCTGCCTATCCTTTGTTTTGTGCATTTAGATTCCAAGTTTTCTTTATATAATCATGAGCAAGAACAATAAGTGAAGTTAAGAGAAATTCTTTCTGTTCTTGTTAAAAAGCAAACATCCTCCCCTCAACACACACATACGCCACCTTTCCAGCACCACCATTTCTCATTCCTAGTAATGTAAGATGTGGGGAATCTAGCCCCATTAGCCACATTACTAGATGTGGGGCTAAGATTTAACATTTATGCAGAAACATAGGAGTTAAATATCACCTTTTCATATTGTATTTGGGAGAGGACTTCATATTTTACTTGATGGAGTTTGCATATTGTGCTTTCAAATTGTACTTTGAAACATTTGTTTTCTTTGAAACATGGTAGCTAATTGGGCTGACAATTCTTAGCTGTCAAGAGCAGTTTTAGATGTGGTCCTCTTTCTGTTCAATGTGTGATCATACTAAGACTGCTTAGAGGACAGAAGTAGACAGCCCTTCATCAGATGTACAATGGTAAAGATCTGATTTTTTTCAAGAGGTTTGTTAATTGGACACACATGCAATACCCAAGGGGCAATGAAAAGATAAGATAGCAGTTAAAGTCTGCAAAGTGAATGAGGTTTTTTTAAGGTTCAATTGTGATTATTTTGCAACCTCTACTTCCGTTGGTGCCTTCATGCATTTTATTTTACCTTACCTAGTGAGTATTCTTACAAATCTCCACGGAATTTTCTTGATATGCCCTATCTTCTGGTTCTCAATATAAATATACTTGGAATAAAATAAACCCAACAGTGTTATCATGAATAGCTGGTTAATAGGAATCTGTGATCATATTTTTTGGAATGGAATGGAGTTGTATTTGTATTTAGAATGTATGTTTTTAGTAATTACCTAAGCTTTAGAAATGCTTGTTCCTCGTCATTATATATGAAATAGGAGTTTTCTTGAACTCAATTTCTTTCTTTCTACTGGCATTGATGTCAATCATGTAATACTTTGAATATTAAGTTCTGCAAACTAAATTCTCTCTTTTCTGAGCAAAACAGTTGAGGAAATTCATTCAAAACCAGCCCTGAAAATTAACATGATCAAACCAAATGTTGCAGAAGACAAAGTTCTGTACATTAGGGGCCATAAAGTCAGTCTAATATGATATGCAAATGATTATTCAATCATTTAATTGAAATTATGATAAATGTAATGTGAGAAATTATATAGAGAATATTCTGAGAATGTGTAAAATGAGAACTGTCCTTCATTTGGTGTTAGTAAACCAAGAGTTATTTTCAAAGTGATCATCATCCACTTCTATTTTTGAACAACCGTAGATATAAACCTGGAATTGTAGCTAAAACTTGGTTTATAAGAGTTTATTGTCTTTATCACTTCTTTTATAGGGTAATTCTCAAACTTGTTATCTAGTGTTACATTCTTCATAGTTTGGGGGGGGTGTTTTGGGGATGTGTCTTTTCTGTACCCAGCAATGACAGGCAGACTTACAATCATTTCACACATTGTATCTAAGATTTCTATAATAAAATAATAATTTTCAGGGGCATCTGGGTAGCTCAGTGGGTTAAGCATCTGCCTTTGGCTCAGGTCATGATCCCAGGATCCGGGAATCCCTGCTCAGCAGGGAGTCTGCTTCTCCCTCTCCCTCTGCTCCTCCCCCTGCTCGTGCTCTCTCTCTCTCTCAAAGAGATAAATAATCTTTAAAAAAGATCTTAATTTTCATCAATTAGTTAAAACACATCCATTAATAATAGTATCTAAACTTATGTTAAAAATTCAATTAAATATTTTTAGGTGCCAAATTTATAACTGCTACACTTTTTTGTTGTTATTTTTAATTTGAGGATAAAAGCCTAGCTTCATGTATCCTTAATGTTAGCCATGCTGACAGGAGTGAGGTGATAACCCATGGTAATTTTGAGTTGTATTTCCTTGATGATGAATGATGTTGAGCATCTTTTCATGTGTCTATTGGCCATCTGGATGTCTTCTTTGGAAAAATGTCTGTTCATGTCTTCTGCCCGTTTTTCTAAACTGGATTATTCATTTTTGGGGTGTTGAGTTTTATAAGTTTATTATATATTTTGGATACTAACCCTGTATCAAATACATCATTTGATACAATTACATTAGCATAAATCTTCTCCCGTTTCATAAGTTGCCTTTTACTTTTGTTGATTGTTTCCTTTGCTGTTCAGGAGCTTTTTATCTTGATGAGGTCCCAAAAGTTTATTTTTGCTTTCCTTTCCTTTGCCTCAGGAGACCTATCTAAGTAAGAAGTTGCAATGGCTGATGTCAAATAAGTTATTGCCTGTGTTCTCTAGGACTTTTATGGTTTCAGGTCTCACATTTAGGTCTTAGTCCATTTTGAATTTATTTTCGTATATGATATAAGAAAGTGGTCCAATTTCATTCTTTTGCATATTGCTGTCCAGTTTTCCCATAACTATTTGTTGAAGAGACTGTTTTTTTTTTCCCCACTGGATGTTCTTTCCTGCTTTGTTAAAGATTAATTGACCTTACAGCTGTGGGCTCATTTCTGGGTTTTCTATTCTGTTCCATTGATCTGTATGTCCATTTTTGTGCCAGTACCATACTGTTTTGATCACTAGAGCTGTGGAATATAACTTAAAGTCCAGAATTGTGATACCTCCATCTTTGCTTTTCTTTTTCAAGGTCGCTTTGCCTATTTGGGGTCTTTTGTGGTTCTATACAAATTTTAGAATTGTTTTGGCTCTGTGAAAAATGCTGACAGTATTTTGATGGGAATTACATTAAATGTGAAGATTGTTTGGGGTAGTATAGACATTTTGACAATATCTGTTCTTCAAAGCCATGATGAGCATGGAATGTCTTTCCGTTTCTTTGTGTCATCTTCATTTTCTTTCATCAGTATTTTATACTTTTCAGAATACGGGTCTTTCATCTCTTTGGCTAGGTATCTTAAGTTTTCTGCTACAATTGTAAATGGAATTGATTCCTTAATTTCTCTTTCTGCTGCTTCATTATTGGTGTATAGAAATGCAATAGATTTCTTTACATTGATTTTGTATCCTGCAACTTTACTGAATTCATGTATCAGTTCTAACAGTTTTTTTGGTGGAGTCTTTCAGATTTTCTACATAGGGTATTATGTCATCTGCAAATAGTGAAAGTTTTACTTCTTCCTTGCTTATTTGGATGTCTTTTATTTCTTTTTGTTGTCTGATTGCTGTTGCTAAGACTTCCAGAACTATATTAAGTAACAGTATAAGAGTAGACATCTCTGTCTTATTCCTGACTGTAGAAGAAAAGCCCTCAGTTTTTCCCCATTGAGGATGACATTAGCTGTGTGTTTCATAGATAGCGTTTATTATGTCGAGGTATGTTACCTTTAACCCTCCTTCAAGGATGTGGAGAAAGGGGAAACCTTTGCACTGTTGGTGGGAATGCAAACTGGTGCAGTCATTCTGAAAAACAGTATGGAGGTTTTTCAGAAACTTAAAAATAGAATTACCCAGCAATCCAGTAATTGCACTACTAGATATTTACCCAAAGAATACAAAGATACTAATTTGAAGGGATACATGCACCCCGATGTTTATAGTCATATTATCTACGATACTGAAATTATGCAAAGAACCCAAATGTCCATTGACTGATGAATGGATAAAAATGTGGTGTATGTATACAGTGTAATATTATTTAGCCATAAAAAAGAGTGATATCTTGCCACTTGCAACAACATGAATGGAGCTAAAGAATATTATGTTAAATGAAATAAGTCAGAAAGACAAACACCATATGATTTCACTCATATGTGGAATTAAGAAACAAACCAAAAAAAATGAGCATAGGGAAGAGAAGAGAGAGAGGCAAACTAAGAAACACATTTTTAACTGTAGAAAACAAACTGATGGTTACCAGAGGTGAAGTGGGTGGGGGGATGGGTTAAATAGGTGATAGAGATTAAGGAGTGTACTTGCTGTGATGATCACTGAGTGTTACATGTAAGTATTGAACCACTAAATTTCACTCTTGAAGCTAATATTACACTTTATATTAACTAACTGTAATTTAAATAAAAAACTTTTTTAAAAACCTAGTTTTTGATGACTGCTTCAATTTCCTCCCTGGTTATTGGCCTGTCCAGGTTTTCAATTTCTTCCTGTTCCAGTTTTGGTAGTTTGTGGCTTTCCAGGAAAGCGTCCATTTCTTCTAGATGGCCTAATTTATTGGCGTATAGCTGTTCATAATATGTTTTTTAAATTGTTTGTATTTCCTTGGTGTTGGTAGTGATCTCTCCTTTCTCATTCATGATTTTATTAATTTGAGTCTTCTCTCTCTTCTTTTTAATAAGGCTGGTTAATAGTCCTAATCTGATTCATTAGTCTAAACTCATAATTGATATCAAAGATTGGAAAAAATAAAATATCAAGGAGTCCTCCTGAATTGCATCTAAGATTTAGACTCTGGGTTGTTTCAAGACCCTTATACTTTGAAATTTAGACTTACTGGCATTATTTAGCTTGCTCCTCACTTGATGGTCCAACATAAATGTACCTTTATATTCCATGCTTAGAGTGGGAAATAAAGACTACTGGGTTGTTTTTTGTTTGTTTGTTTTTTAGATTGCTGTTTTGTTTAAGCACAGTAGGGAAGAGGAAATAATACCAAATATGTGTAGAATTAATTCTGAAATTTTACACAAATTGTAATCTCTTATTGAGAAGCATCCTAAGTTCTGTGGTTCTCGAACTGAATATTTATAAAATCTCTAAGAGCATCAACACATTTATGGGTATATATTTTCCTTTGAAAAATTAAAGATAAGATTAAAATATCAGATATTGCATGTTGACAGATATAACAAACTCACTGACTTTCTTAGCTCATAAAGTTTTGACACTCTGGGAAGAGTATTTCCCTAAATGTATCTTAAGCCCTTATGGTTCTTTGCATGTGAATTTGGTAAACTAATGATATGGATATGCCAAATATCCAATTCTTATTTTCATGTACTAATGATTAATTAGTAAAGAGAATGATTGAAAATATTATCCTATTTTCAACTCCATTATTCCATTTGTAATGAAGTTGGCATCCTCATAAACATGTTTCTAGTTAAGATTAAATGTTTACACATGATGAACAAACACATTCTTCTTATTTCACTCTTTCTGGATTAATCATTTTGCATAGGATATCTAAGCCTTAAGCTCTAAAATCATAAAACTAAAATAACAAGAATCTGAAATCCAGGATGGTTTTGTTATTCCTTTAAGATATGAACTTGGGGAAATCACTTCCTCTTCCTGTCACCTGTTTTTCTCATCAAAAGAGTAAATCTTTTGGTTTCATTTCATAGTTTTCACTTTTCAGCAGCAAAAGCCTCTTGTCAGATAATATCTTATACATAATATCAGCCTGTGTTTTAAGAATAATAATAATGGAGCTCCTCTTATAGATACAGGAATGATGTAGAAGGGCAGTGGAGTGGGGTTGGAGACCATAGAGCCCAGTCCTTTTTTTTTTTTTTTAAGATTGTATTTGTTTATTCATGAGAGACACAGAGAGAGAGGCAGAGACATGGGCAGAGGGAGAAGCAGCTCCCTGTGGGGAGCCTGATGCACGACTTGATCCCAGGACCAGGATCAGGACGTGAGTCAAAGGCAGACAGTCAACAACTGAGCCACCTAGGCACCCCTAGAGCCCCAGTACTATAGACCAGCCATTACCTTCCAATACAATATATTGAAGATGGCTCTACATCAAGTAATTCCTCAAGTTCCATAGTCCGTATTTTGAAAATCATGTAATTATATACGATCATTATGTTTCTTTAAAATTCCAAAATAATAAATTATATAATTACTTATAATATTACATATAATTCTCAATTTCATATATTAAAGCTGTAAAAGTGCTGAAAATCCTATTGTACCTTAAAAAATATGTACAAATAAGTAGGTTTCAATTTACGCTAAGAGGATTTTTTTTTTCACTAAGAGTAATTCTAAGGTAAAAAGCTCACCTTATACTAAAGCTACTGACTTAAGTGTTCCATAAAACAACTCTGTAATCCCAAATAGTTTCTATTTTAGGAAACAAATTGATAAAACTCCAGGTAACCCTTCAACATTCAGAAAATCACAGAAGTTCTTGAGTTAAATTTTAATTCTCTTGCCCATCTTTATATTTCACTGGGGAGATCAGAAAAACAATTAATTTGGGGGGTTTATTTATTTATTTATTTATTTAATTTTTAAGATTTTATTTATTCATGAGAGACACACAGAGAGAGGCAGAAACATAGGTAGAGGGAGATGCAGTCTCCTCTCAGGGAGCCTGATGTGGGACTCACTCCCCCGACTTCTGGATCACGCCGGAGCGGAATGCAGATGTTCAACTGCTGAGGCACCCAGGGGTCTCTTGGAGGGGGGGTGGAATTTAAAGGCAGAATGTGCTTAAAAGATTTTTAACTTCTTAGCTTTGATGGCCAGTAAGGGAACACTTCCATCAGTACAGGTATACATCCACTAGATTTTTGCAGTCATAGAAGGTACAGAATGGAAAATGAGGTAGAGGAGAACACATTGTACAGAATCCTTAATTGCTCAGGAAAAGAAAAGCCTGTAGGAGATAGAGTTCTTCACCGAGGGCCCCTTTGTTAGCCTGTTACTGACATGATTTGTTGGCAATGAGGCAGGGGTAATAATGTGTTTTCCCTGTGACTGATTTCCGATGTCCTTTAGAAGCAACAGTTCTATATTTAAAACTAAGAAAATGAAGAAAAGCAAACTTTTCATAATCCCAGAAGGACCCAAAGAAATCTAGTCCCAGCGGTTACCTTATATAGACTCTGACACACTTCTCCTTTTGCAAAAATACTGAGTACAGATCATTACTTTCCGCCACTCATGCACAGAGACCTACTTTATAACACTTCAGGGAAGTTAATGTACTAGATCTTGAAACATCTTTCTGGAAAGTGAAATAACTTATAGTTTTCTTCTAGTGGCCCTGTTAACTCTTGTATCATTTTCAGGTCCATGGGGCCGGTGTATGGGAGATGAATGTGGTCCAGGAGGCATTCAGACCCGGGCCGTGTGGTGTGCTCATGTGGAAGGATGGACCACATTACATACAAACTGTAAGCAGGCTGAGAGACCCAGCAACCAGCAAAACTGTTTCAAGGTGTGTGACTGGCACAAGGAGTTGTATGATTGGAGGCTGGGACCTTGGAACCAGTGTCAGCCTGTGATATCCAAGAGCCTGGAGAAACCCCCTGAGTGCATTAAGGGGGAGGAAGGCATCCAGGTGAGAGAAATAACGTGCATCCAGAAAGAGAAGGACATTCCTGCAGAGGATATCATTTGTGAGTACTTTGAGCCCAAACCTCTCCTGGAACAGGCCTGCCTCATCCCCTGCCAGCAAGATTGCATCGTGTCTGAGTTTTCCGCGTGGTCAGAATGTTCCAAGACTTGTGGCAGTGGGCTCCAGCACCGGACTCGGCATGTGGTGGCGCCTCCCCAGTTTGGAGGTTCTGGCTGCCCAAACTTGACAGAGTTTCAGGTGTGCCAGTCCAGCCCCTGTGAAGATGAAGAGAGCATGTACAGCTTGCACGTGGGTCCCTGGAGCTCATGCTCGATGCCCCACTCAAGACAAGTAAGACAAGCAAGGAGACGTGGGAAGAATAAAGAACGGGAGAAGGACCGAGGAAAAGGAGTGAAGGATCCCGAAGCCCGTGAGCTTATTAAGAAAAAGAGAAACAGAAACAGACAGAATCGACAAGAGAACAAATATTGGGACATCCAGATTGGGTATCAGACCAGAGAGGTTATGTGTACTAACAAGACGGGAAAAGCTGTTGATTTGAGGTAACATTTTGTAACCATTAACTGGGTGTGTCTCTCTGCCAAGGCCATGGACTAGAAAGTACTTAAGACTCTACTAAGTCCCCAGATTCATATTCTTAAGCCTAGAATGAGCTACCCCCAAGTGTAACATTTCTGCTTTAAGGCACTTAAGCTTCTGTGGGTTTCCTGACATTATTTCTTTTGCTCATGCTTAGGCACTATACTACCAGAGTTCATTTAAATGTTCCTGTCAAAAATCTGTAGCGTGATCTGTTCTCCATGAGATGGTACTACTACTTTAGGTCAATAGTGCTGTTTCCACCCACAGGGGCAAGGGGGGAAACTTACTTAGAAGCTAGAGTTTGGGGATTGTGAATTCAGATATTTATTTTAGAGAGAATAAAGCACACTTGTAATCTCTCCAAATTTATAGCATTTTCAGAATTACCCTATAAACAAAATCTAAACAACCACCCAGGGAGCTATACCTAAGAATAATTCTCTTTCACATTTTGTAAAATGGAATAAATCTCCCCAGAGGAAAAAGGGGGAATCAGAAGAAACTAAGGTAAGTAGACATTATTTAATTATGAGTAGCCTCATTTAGAAAACATGTAATTTATTCGCTGCATGTTCTAGACAGAAATTATTTGTCAAATTATTTCTGGGTAAATAATGACTATATTATGAAAGACTTTTTCATATGTGGTTTATTTGTTGTGAAAATATTCATTGAGGATTATTCATTGAGGATTATCTAAAGGATATGATGTTCTCTGGATATTCTAAATTTTGCTCTTGGATAAGCCAGACCATCTGGGAGTGTCTTATCTGGATCATTTGCATAATTGCTTTTTCTGAACTATTTATGCAGTTATGATTTGGACTGAACTGAGTGAAATTATGGTAACATCACTCAGAATTTTATATCATATTTATTGTAGAAATGACATTGAAAGTGTCATATACTCCATCACACAGTCTGTTCTCTTGATTAAAAACACATAAGATAAATTTTACTGAAGCCTCAACCCATGTGCTGCTGGTGAGCAGCTGGGTTGCTTTCCTTTTGGCCCTGGAAATCTTGTAACCAATCACAGGTTGCTGTTTGGTTTGGCTCCTGGGAATATGAATAGGACTGTGTGGCAAGTGTGTTGTTTACTAACATACCCCACAGGCTTCATCTTTTTCTCACCATTATTTTCTTCACTCATTCTTTGCCATCTATGGAATTTGAAAACTGATTGAAAGCAAGATAGTTTAAATAAATGAGTAAACAATAAACAGTTGATTTATCTAAACAATAGTTTCTCTCAGCATAGTGTTTTTCTGGTTGCTATTTTTAGGGTATGTGCTAGTCCCTTCCCTTTTTGTACTTACACAAGTCGTATTTTCTCTCAGCCACACAATAATCTGCTTTTTCTTCCATCTAGTGACATCGGTCCAGCTCCTTTCTTGGTCTCATTAATGGTTGCTTGATCTGCCTTCATCCTCTAAGTTCCCTACAATCCCTTAAGTGTACCTGTGTTCACCTCTGATTCTGTATCATGTGTGTTTTCAATTCAATCCCTGTTTTATTCTTGTCTGACAATCTTATTCTGATTTCCTGATCTCTTTTCCTGAAGTATTTCAGTTATATTAGTTACTTGGCTCCCATCAAGTAATTAAATGAGCCTCCAGGGCAACTTGAGTTGTCTCCTGCTGTCACTGAGTTAACATGCAGTAGACATTTAATTTAATGTTGACCACTCAATTAAAAGTGTAATTAGGATAGTACCTGCCACTGCATTGAACCTAATATTCCCATTTGGTTCTTTGAAATAAGCAAACACATTTAAAAATGTGTAGATTATTTGTCAGGTACTTATATTCTGTTAGAAATATCCTATCTAACAATAAAATGATACTTGCATGCATGTTATAACTTAATAGGGTATAGATTAAACTTTACATTAAATTGGTTATTAATATTTCTTATATTTAAGAATTATATATAAGAATATATATGGGAAAATATATATGATTAAGAAAGTTAAAGTCTTAGTGAAGAAACAAAAATCAGGTATTTTGTCCTACATTTTGCTCAAACATTGCATCAAATCTGTGAAGCTAGTGAACTAGAGAGTGAATGGTTAATACCAACAAAGGAGAGAGCCACAGATCAAATTTAAAGTGTTTCACCTTATATCAGATTCAGAAACAATTTTGTCATGTCAGAGGGTAAAAAAATCATTTAATAAGTCTGAAAACATCTGTTAAGAGTAACTAAATGAATTTGGCTGAATAAACCTAAGAATTATGGGGAAGCAGTTCATAGGCAAATAAATATAACTGTAGCAGAATTACTGCTAGAACATCCAAGTTGCAGATGATAGATATAGCCTGCTTTTTGTTTTCAAACAGACTGAAATCAGTAAGAATTAAAAACACAAATGAAAGTCTATTCTTTCATGATAATAGGAAACAGTCACAGTCTCAAATCACAAATGACAGATTTAGAGAATGTGGAGAAACTGAACCTAACAGAAGGAAGAAATTTAGAAGGGTATTATGTTTTGTGACTTTTGTGAACCCTCAAAATCGTTGAGTAGCCTGCACTTTGTGAGGGCCAAACCAATGACTCCTCCTTGGTATGGCACGATCTATGTTAAAAGAAACGGCTGCCAAAGCATCTTTGAGTTTGTTTGAAAACAGAATGGCATAATAGGCAAGACCGAATGAGAAATTCAGTATGCCATTACTGTCGAGAAAGGACTACCAGTTTGATGGATTGAAGGATTAAAGTTTGATGAACAGTGGACGAGAATTCTAAATCACTATACAACACGCCATGACACAGAGGGCTTCCCTATGAACCAGTGAGTATCAGGTAGGCTTAAGTAGAGTATTGCCCGAGGCCAAGAGTTGATATGAAAGTAATGGCAAGCAGATCTCCAAGAAACCAAAGATAGTAAAGGAAATATAGTGTTTCTGAACCAAAAACAGAAGAGCTAAGAAAATTGAATGAGTTTAACTCATTAACTGAGTGAATGATTTGGCAAAGCTCCAACAAGGAATAGAAGGGAATTAAAAACAAGAAAAAGAAATGGCTTTATCTAAGAAGCAACAAAAAGTGAAAAAATATGTTGTAAAGAGTCAATGATATAGAGAACAGTTTGAGAACATCCAACTGAACTGCAATTGTTTAAAAAAATGATGGTTGTGGAAACAAGTGAGGGAGATCACTATATGAAACTCTGGTGTTCTTGAAGATAGGACCAGAAAAATTAGAACAGAAAAAAACAACAACAAAACACAAGGATATAATAGAAGACTTTCCTGAAATTAAGACTTTAATCCACAGATTGAAGTTACATATGGTTATATTCTGCTAGAAGGGGTTGAAATTACATCCTAGGGCAGCCCGTGTGACTAGGCAGTTTAGCGCTGCCTTTGGCCCAGGGCATGATCCTGGAGACCTGGGCTCGAGTCCCACATTGGGCTCCCTGCATGGAGCCTGCTTCTCCCTCCACCTGTGTCTCTTCCTCTCTCTCTCTCTCTCTGTTTCTCATGAATAAATAAAATCTTTAAAAAAAAAAAAAAGAAAAAAGTAGGGTACTTGATGTAATGAGCACTGGGTGTTATATGCAACTAATGAATCACTAAATTCTACCACTGAAACTATATGTTTACTAACATGAGTTTAAATAAAATTTTTAAAAGATTTTTTAAAAAGTAAGAACGATAAAAATAAATCTGTACATAAACCTGACTATAAAAAAAGTTCTGCACAGAATGCCAGACTTAGAAACATAAAAAATAGATGTGTGCCTATCTTGAACACCTGCTAAATATACCAATTGTCCCCACATTGTTACTATAAATTTATAAGGGAAAAATAAATGTGTAAGAAAGGCCAAAAAAAAAAAATGAAAACTAAAAGTAGAAAAAAACTAATGTCCCAAGATAATTAAATGTATTTTAATGTATGAAAATAGTAATAACAAATTTATGTTCATGAATGAATAATCAGATCAAAAAGAATAGGGTCTAGAAATAAGATCTGCAAAATCTCATAAAATGTCACCCGTGGTGAAGGAGCATTTCCAGTTTTGGGGAGGAAATTAATTAATTTACTTTGTTTGAGGGTGCGGTTGCTTTGCCATGTAAAGGAATAAGATGAATTATAAAAAAAAAAAAGAAAGAAAGAAAGAAAGAAAGAAGAAAGAAAGAAAGAAAGAAAGAAAGAAAGAAAGAAAGAGAAAGATTATATGCCTTTGACGCTTGTTATACCAAAGCAAAGCCCAGGTATACTTAATACTTCAGATTTTTCAATAATATTAGAAGAAAGGATAAATAAAGCTTCTAAAGTCTTAAACAAGGACAGTTTAGGGCACAGAATGCATAGATCATGCAGGAAAATAGTCAACTACATTTTTTAAAAAGAGTACATTTTGCTGAATAAAAATATTAATGAAGTTAAAGCCCCCGCCCCCCCACAAAAAAAGTTAAAGCCCAAATAGCAAACCGAGAAAAACTATGTGAACTTTTCATTGGCAAAGAGCTAATTTTCTTAATATATAAGGACTCATAATATTAAGAAAAAAAGGTCAAAACGTAATTGAAAATAAGCAGAGGATCAAGAGAATGAAAAGGTAAATCACGGACTGGTTAGAAAATATTTGTGAAAGGCACTTGCAATTAAGGACTATTATGCAAAATATATTTTAAAAAACTCTTAAAACTCAACAATGAGAAAACAACCTGATTTAAAAATGTGCCAAAGACCTTCACACCTCACCAAAGAAGATCTACAAATGGCAAATGAGCATATGAAAAGACACTTTATATCATAGGTGTCAGGGAAATACACATTAAAACAACAGAGATACTACAAACTTGTTAGAGTGGCCAAAATCTAGAACACTGGCAATACCAAATGCTGGTGAGTATGTGAAATAACAGGAACTGGTTCATTGCTGGTGGGAATGCAAAATGGTTACAGCTATACTACAAGATAGCCTAGCACTTTCTCACAACACTAAACACACTTCTTACCATGTGATCTAGCAGTTGTGCTCACTAGTATTTACCTAGAAGGACTGAAAACTTATATCTACACAAATATTTACACAGAGATATTTATATAAGAACTCTATTCATAATTGCCAAAACTTGAAGATATCCCTCAAAAGATGAATCGATACACTACAGAATATACAGACAATGGAATATTGTTCAGTGTTAAAAAGAAATGAGCTATCACGCATGAGAAGATATGGAAGAAACTAAATGCATAATTACTAAGTGAAATAAAAGACTGCATACTGTATGATTCCAACTCTGATATTCTGGAAAAAGCAAAACCATAGAGGCAGTGAAAAGAGCAGAAGTGTTGTCAGGGTTTAGGTGGAAGGGAGAGATGAACAGAGGAGCACAAAAGATTTTTAGGGCAGTGAAACTACTCTGTATGATATTATGATAGACATATGCCCTTATAGTTTTGCACAAATGCATAGACTATAGAACACCAAGGGTTACCTGTAGTGTAAACTACGGACTTTGAGTGGTTATGATGTATTCATGTAGGTTCTATTCTAGTGAGTGAAGTTGATAATGGGGAGGTTATGCATATATGAGAGCAGGAGGTTTATAGGAACTCTTTATAATTTGCACTCGATTTTGCTGTGAACCTATAATTGCTCTAAAAATTAAAATCTATTAAAATCAGCAAAGGACAGGTTCAGGTCACAGAAAATTTGCTAATCCTCAATCATAATTGAAGAAATACAAAAAATGTTTGATCCCATTTTCACCTATCAAATTAGTAAATAAAAATGTTTAATAGCATGTCAGGGATCACTAAGACCACCTCTAATGGTGGGAATTCATTAGAAGGACTCAAAGGATTCAGCATATGTCTGAGAGTCATCACAGTGAAAGGATACAAAGCAAAATTATAAAGGAACATATGCATGGGGTGAAGTCCAGAGGAAACTCTGTATGAGGTTCTCCTGGAAATTTCAAGCTTCCAGTATCCTCTCCTGGTGGAAATTCACAGCCTGCACTTAATCCCTCCAATGAAGAGTTGCAGCAAATTGTACAAGGCACTGTCTGCTAGGAAAGTTTATTAGAGACTTAGTGTCCCAAATTTTTAATGGAGGTTGATCACATAGGCACCTTCTGCTTAGAACATGCAAAAATCCTAAACTCCTGGAAGGAAAGCAAATGTTCAACATAAACCACATTGTTTATACAAATAAATTAAGCATAATGAACAACTTTATCATTTATGGCAGTTTTCTCATTCAGAGAAAAATTTTTTTAGCAGTGTAGATAACTGTTTACCAGGTAAGTTCCCAGCTGCCTACCAAGGGCCAACCCTGGAAGCAGGTCTTTATAAGGATAGAAGTCTGAGACTTGATATTTTATTAATAATAGCATTTGATATTAAAGAATTGGGGAAAACAAACATACTCTTGGTGGAGGCAAAAATTGGTGCAACCTATTTGAAAAATAATTTTGCAATTATGTGTCATAATTTTAAAGGACACTACCTTGGTCAGTGATTCTATTACTATGAGTTTCTTCTAAATATATGTACAGCTCTTGTGATAGCATGATTTGATGTAGCAAAATAATCAGAATTCCACTAATAAAATGACTAGTTAAATCACAGTGCTTCCCTGTATGCAATATGTAGCTATTGGCAAGTGAAGTACATATCTCAGTCAGGGCTCTTATAACAAAGTGCCATTGACTAGGTGACTTATAAACAATTTATTTCTCATTGTCCCAAAGTTAAGTCCAAGATCAAGGCAACAGCAGATTCACTGGTGAAAACGCTATTCTGGGTTCTAGACTTCTGTCTTTTCATTGTATCCTCACATGGACACAGAGTGGGAGAAAGCTTTCTTGGGTCCCTTTATGAGGATGCTAATGATCTTCATGAGGATTCACTTTGTGACATGATTACCTCCCAAAGGCTCCACCTCCTAATGCTATCACATTTAGGAGTTAAGGTATCCAAGTATGAATTTTGGAAGGACACACACCTTCGGTCCAATGCAGTAATTGCTTTCTAAACAAACGAGAGAGTAAGCACAGTTGTATTCCACTATCCTGCCCTAACCAGAAATATTATTAAAAGAAATAAGCACTTCTATATGCAGATAAAAAAAGGGAAAAAGAAAAGGAACCTAGAACTTGAGTCATGAATGAGATTCCTTTAAAATAATTGGAATATAATCCTGAAAGATTCATTTCAGGATTTTATCACTGGATTATTTCAGTTGGGCGTGGATGGGAGGAGAGTACAGGCAAGCCACAGGAAATGTGGAGGAGGGTCCTTTAAGAGCCACTTCTTCACCCTAGAATCACAGGGGAAGTATAGCTGGAGGGTAATTCAGTGAGAATGTAATTTCCCAGGTCTCCTGGCTCAGAGAAGCTGTCAAAGGTGAAGTGGGGAATAAAGGGGGTAGGGGAGGCAGACATCTCCAGATTGCAACAAATGTAGCCTGAGATTTAAGGCTTTACTCTGAGCCACTCTCACCTCTAGGACAGTTTAGCTGTCCTAGACTTGAAATAAAGTCCTGAATCTGCATATACAGATATAACATGTTTCAGAAGAACTACAAAATCTGTTATAAGTAATACAAGCAACATTTAGTGGAAGTAGTGCCTACTTTGGAAGATATTTTCCATTTGCACATGCCTTGTTTTGTTGTATTGGACAAAGACAATTACTTATAATTATAAATCCAGTGGACGCACTGCTAAGAAGTATGGGAAATTCCACTTGGTACATTCCTGAAGGAATAAGACAGAACTGGGATCTGAAACATATTTCTGTTGGCTAAGCCAAAACAAAAACCAACCAAACAAACAAAAACACCCAGATCTATCTATGTAGTTTCTAGATAACTAATAAAGCAGACATTTATTTTAGGAATAAACATAAAAGGGCAAAAAATAACTATGTCTCAAAAATACAGTCAACTGACCTTTGACAAAGGAGCAGAGACAATATAATGGAGCAAGGAGATTCTTCAACCAACAGTGCTGGGATAAGTGAATATCCACACACCCACACATACAAAATCTAGACATCGACCTTATAACCTTCCCCAAAAAAGTAACTCAAAATGCATCATAGACCTAAATGCAAAAGGCAAAACTACTATAACATTTCTAGAAGGTAACATAAGAGAAAACTCAGATGACCTTGGGCATGATGATACATTTTAAGATATAATGCAAAAGATGATGTGTGAAAGAAATAATTGATAAATTGTGCTTCATTAAAATTAAATGCTTCTGCTCTGCAAAAGACAATGTCAAGAGAATGACAAGCCACAGACTGAGAAAATATTTGCAAAAGACTCATCTGATGAAAGATGCTTATCCAAAATACACAAAGGACTCTTAAAACTGAACAATAAGAAAACAACTTGATTTAAAAATGAACCAAAGACCATAACTTCACCACCGAAGAAAGTCAGGTGGTAAATAAGCATATGAAGAAATGCTCTACATTATAGGTCATTGAGGAAATGCATTTTAAAGCAACAATGAGATACCACGGCATACCTGTTAGAATAGCAAAACTCCAGGACGCTGAAAATACCAAATGCTGGTGAGGATGTGAAGCAACAAAAATGAATATTGCTGGTGGGAATACAAAATGGTATAGCAACTCTGGAAGACAGTTTGGAGGTTTTTTACAAAACTGAACATACTGCCATAGGATCCACCAATCACACTCCTAGGCATTTACCCAAAGGAAGTGAAAACATACATCCACATAATATCTACACAGTGTTGCCAGGTGTTAGGTAGGAGAGAGAAATGAATAGGGGGAGCATGGATAACTTTTAGGGGAGTAAAAAATAGTCTGTAGGATATTATAATGATGGATATATGCTGCTATATATTTCTGCAAACTGGCAGGATGTACAGCGCCAAGAGTTAACTCTAATATAAGCGTGGATTTTGATTGATGCTGGTGTTTTAGTGTAGTTTCATCCTCGGTAAAAAATGTGCCCTTCAGATGAGTGATGTGAAATGGGGGAGCCTACATGTGGAGGGTCAGAAAGTTTATGGTAAATCTCTATACCTTGCTTTGAATTTTGTTGTAGATCGAAAACTGTTCTTAAAAAAATCTTTTAAAAAAGCTGGCTAAGGTATGAAGAGGAGAATAATCTAGTATCCCTGGAAAAATTGGCACATTGGAGTATTTTTCTGTCATTTTGTTATCAATTATATTTTTCCTTTTAAGGCTTTATATAAATTGAGTCTTGGTATTTCAGATAGTAGTGAATGACACTCAAGTGGCTTTCTGCATTTTTTTTTCTAAACTCATACTTCTCTGACATACCCTTTCATCTTCAAAATTATATCTATTAATATATGGGTGTATTTCTTCTCAACATGGTCTCTTTGTGCCTAACTCCTATTTTACCTTAGAATGCTAGCTGTTAACTACTCCATCCTTCTCTTTAAGGTGAACATAAAGCAACTGGCTATGTAATAGTAAAAAAATAAATAAATAAATAAATAAACACAACAACAAAAAACCTGGCCAGATCAATAAGAGAACTTAAGTAATAGGTAATTAGGAGAAATAAGTAATAAAAATAGGGAAACTTATACGCCCATGGCTACATAGTATTGAGCAAATAATTTAAACTTTTTGGGACTCCGTTTTCTTGTGGACAAATGCATGTGAAGGAAGCCGTGATGAGTGAAGGAAGGAGAGAGCCGAAAAATCTCTGAAAGCCTTCCAAGCTTTGTGATTCCTAGGAACTCTGAACCGAAACTATACCTAAAATTGTGGATATAACACCCCATATATCTTTCATGGCAGAAATTTAATGAATTTTGACGTGTTCTAAAAATCCATTCATACAGAAACATCAGAACAAATGCATGCCTAGTGCAGGTACAACAGGACAGCTTGCAGTCTTGAAAGTATCGATGAGGGATCCCTGAGTGGCGCAGCGGTTTGGCGCCTGCCTTTGGCCCAGGGCGCGATCCTGGAGACCTGGGATCGAATCCCACGTCGGGCTCCCAGTGCATGGAGCCTGCTTCTCCCTCTGCCTGTGTCTCTGCCTCTCTCTCTCTGTGACTATGATAAATAAATAAATAAGTAAAAAAAAAAAAAAAAAAAAAAAAGAAAGTATCGATGAAGTTTTTACTCGGTGGGTGTGCTGTGGAGCTCCGGAGTGCCCATCCCCGCAGGATGGCTCTGTGAATCGGTGCACTTGCAAATCTAATGCTAACCTTACCAAAAAGAAGGAGGTAAATTGCCCTACTATTTAAACTAATACTGACTACTTTTAGGTTATTTAGAATCCATTTATAAAATTACTACTTTTCATGCATAAATAGCAGGCTTTTAGATTAAAAAACTTTCTGTAACATTGAAAGTATTGATTTGCCAGATGCTCACCATTTTTTTCATCAGCTTGCCTCACCTTCCTGCTGGCCACAATTGGCTGAAGAAATAGAGTCAGTGTGCCCACGTTCTTTTGTACGTATAGAGTTAACAGAAGTATGTGGCTTTACTTGTCTCAAAATGCAGAGCTGCCTGGACAGTATATTACATTTACATTTCTCTCTTAGAGAGCCGCTCTCAGCCCTTCTAGACTCTGCTGCTTATGTGGAGGGAGGCTGATCCTTGTTAAAGTTTTCTGGTTCTCTACTTTCTGCTTGGATCCGACCCATAGGAGGCAGCAGCAGCATATAAGACTGTGGGAAGAGAGGCATTGAGTATATATTCCTGTCTTTTGGGGTCAGCAGTGACTAAGTACCTCCAACAAAAGGCTCTCCAGCAGTTTTGCCCTACAGCTCTAGGTCCATCTCAGGTTCTGGTAAAATCTTTTTCCTATCATCCCTTTATCACCTTGAGATGATAATCTTCCCATACCTGCTAACCCCAGGGTGCTCCCCCATCTGTTGGTAATTTCTCTGAACACTACACACACTTTTGTTAATAATCCTTTTATTAAATTCTTCTCATTTAACCTATGTGACTTTGCAATCTGTTTTCTGCTCCCTGATGGATATAACAGCTATACTAGAGTACAATGTTAAGAGTCAGAGAACTACTTCTATGTCACTGCTATTATGTATTACTTAATAAACTATGCATTTGCTTATTTACATTTTTGTTCAACAAAGTACAAGACATCAAGACATTCTGGGTGCTGGAATATATAACCAAAAAATAAAAAAAGCAGCCACTGTAATCTCAAGGACCTGTTCTTTGCTATGGGAAGAGTGGCACAAAAAAGCAATAAAATTCAACAAGTACTATCTTATGTCTATATAGAGAGAGTATATGCAAGTGACAACCTAGGCAACAAGTTCTTCCTAGAGTGAGGTTGACAGGATTAGAAATGGTGTTTGGGAGGAAACGCTGCTAAGGTTATGTCTTAGTAGATATGCCTAAGGTAGGAGAGGATAATGAAAGAAAAATATGGGAACAGCAAAAACAAAGGCCCTGAGATTTGAATCAGTAATGATTCACTGAGCAAGGATGTGATGTACACTGATCATTCACACATCCAGAGATTTCCTATAAAGGAATGAGAAACTAGACCAAAGGAAAAACCAGGCAAATCTTGGATGTCCAGCTTATATGTTTAGATTTTATGTCCTGTGAGTCGGTCATTTCCACTTTTATTAAAAACGGTGTTTTGAATGTATTCCAACATAGGTAGCATTTATTTATCAATTAAATCCATGCACTATTGAAAAAGTATGTACACTACTAAAAATCATATTAAAACAGTATAAGATAAGGACCCCTGGGTAGCTCAGCAGTTTAGCACCTGCCTTCCGCCCAGGGCGTGATCCTGGAGACCCGGGATTGAGTCTCGTCAGGCTCCCGGCATGGAGCCTGCTTCTTCCTCTGCCTGTGTCTCTTCCTCTCTCTGTGTCTCTCATGAATAAATAAAATCTTTAAAAAAAGAAAACAGTATAAGAGAAATAAAACAGTACTAGTATTTTGCTAATCAATGTGGGTTCACATTATCTTTACCTAAAATCTTAAGGCAAACCATGAAGAGTAGTGATTTTTAGTCTAATACACAATTTTTATAAATGTATATTTTATATAAATATATTTTCTATATAAATTTATGTCATATAAATACAAATATAAATATTTTATAAATATATTTAGATTTATATATATGTAAAATAAACTTTTTATATTGGTCAGTGGAGATTCATGAATAGAATTACCATGTGATATGCATATTATAATTAACCAATAAACAATTATTAACTATGCAGTACTATTTGCCCGACATTGGCTAGGTATAGAATTAACTTTGCATTTACACAAAAACATAATTTTTATGTGGAAGTAATTTTTTAAAAATCATCATGTATAAAATAAAGCAGATATTACTATTCCTATATTATAGATAACAAAGTTGAGTATCTGAAATTTTAAGTAACTTGCCCAGGTCACCCAAAAAAGAGCAAAAGCAGAGGGCAGCGACATAGCCTAGAGCAGGGCTGCCCAGTTGTTGTATATGTGAGACCCCGGTGTTGACCCGGATGCCTAGCTGAAAGGCAGTTCCCATAAAAGTGTTTCTAGGAGGAAGCTTAGGCTCAGTCTCAGCAGATGGGCACATATTTCAAAACTTGAAGCACAGCCATTTTTGAAATAGGCTTCTTGATACCTTTTGTTTTAGGGGTTATAGCTTTTTTGGATCTGATCTAATTATTATCCCTCCACCTTTTTATAATAAGGCTGTTTCATAGCAGAAATGTCAGTCTTCCCTTTTTGAAATTTTTTTTCATGTTTCCAGAAAGTGCTCCATTTTGATTATAGAGTATAACAGTGCGGGGAGAAGCAAAGCATATGCTTACCTAGAATCGGTAAAAAGGAAGCATGTATATTTTCATACCCCTACCAGAGGTATTCAGATTCACTTCAAAATACTAGAGCAACGGGGCCAATAACTATATACACTGTTTCACTAAACCAACATTAGGATTCAAGATGGCTACTCTTGTCAAAATTTTATAAAGAAAGCTTGTCTTCTGCTCTTTATTTAACATCTCTCACTGACTGCATGATACTTTTCTGTTCAGACTTGAGTCGAGGCACACCTCCCATCCTGATCTGTAATACCTACGGTATTACCTAAGTTTGTTTATATTTCCTTCTGCTCTTTCCCTCAACCTAATTTCATTCCTTGAATAAAAGATACCTCTTTAGTGGTGCACTTAAAACAACAACACAACTAATTAGGTTATTTATATTATGGCAGGCCCCACATTTCATTACAAACTACATTTTATTAAATTTTGAAAGTTTTCTCAGAAGTTATGATCTGTTTTATGTCAGAAAATATTCTATATATATAATATATGCAATAGCAATAGATGAATGCTACACAAGCTACTTCATCAAAGATAGACACAATATTAACCATTCTATCTCCCACTCAGCTAAGACAATTCTTAGCACATAATCAGGTCCCTCAATAAATGTTTGTTAAAGAATGAAAATTGATTCTTTCAGTTTTAGAAACAAATGTTGACAGGCATGTGGAGAAAGGGGAACCTCTTGCACTCTTGATGGGAATGCAAGCTAATGCAGCCACTCTGGAAAGCAGTGTGGAGGTTCCTCAAGAAGTTAAAAATAGAGCTACCCTATGACCCAGAAATTGCACTACTGAGTATTTACCCCAAAGATACAGATGTAGTGAAATGATGAGACACCTGCACCCCAGCAGTATCTACAATAGCCAAACTGCGGAAGGAGCCATGAAGTCCTTTGACTGATGAATGGATAAGAAGATGTGGTGTGTGTGTGTGTTTGTGTGTGTGTGTGTGTGTACACACAATGGAATATTACTTAGCCATCAGGAAGAATGAATACCTATCATTTACATCAACATGGATGGAACTGGAGGGTGTTAGGCTGAGTGAAATAAGTCAATCAGAGAAAGATAATTATCATGTAGTTTCATTCATATTTGGAATATAAAAAAATAGTTAAAGGGACCATAAGGAAAAGGAGGTAAACTGAGTGGAAAAAAATTAGAGAGGAAGGCAAACCATGAGAGACTCGTAACTCTGGGAAACAAACAAAGGGTTGCAGAAGGGGAAGTAGGTGGGGAGATGGAGTAACTGGGTGTCAGGCATTAAGGAGGGCACTTGATGGGATGAGCACTGAGTGTTATACTGTATGTTGGCAAATTGAACTTAAAGTATAAAAAAAAAGAAAAAAAAAGAAATTGAGCCTTTTAGTAAATAACTGAGGCCACTAGGAAAATCAACACTTCCACAGGTTATAAAGAGTGTAACTGAGATTTGCAAGAGAATATCCCACAGACAGGGGTACCTGGGTGGCTCAGTGGTTGAGCATCTGCCTTCAGCTCAGGTCGTAATCCCAGGGTCCTGGGGTCGAGTCCCACATCAGGTTCCCTGCAGGGAACCTGCTTCTCCCTCTGCCTATGTCTCTCCCTCTCTGTCTGTGTGTCTCATGAATAAATAAAATCTTAAAAAAAATAAAAAATAAAAGAATGTCCTGCAGACAGATAAATCATATTTACCTAAGAGAATATAGGATAGAGGTATCAGTTTCATTCATGAAACAGTGTTTAGAATGTATTTTAATATTACTGTGACTGGTTAAAACTAAACAATTACTATTGCATAGTTAAATATATTTTTGTAGAAATTATAAAATTATATTTTGTAAGGAGAAATGACATATATCTTCCTTGATATTGTAAATGTACTCCAATAGTTTATAAGCATTAGTCTACTTAGTTTAACTTTTTTGGTACATTTATAAGCATCCTTATTTATGTTATCTTCTACCCCTGTTTGTATATCTTGAAACCACTAAACTGTTTAGTCACAACTATCAAGTAATTGACACTGATGCTGGCAGACTAAAGCTAGTATTGTCCATGTTTACCTATAAACCTCTAGCAAATTCTTCTGAATATCCAATCAGTGTGACTACCAGGATCACTTCCCACATCCTAAGGCACAATGGTCTGTCTCATCATGCCTGGGCTGACTTCACCCCTTCCTATACCTCTGTCTCTCACCTCACAGGAGTGTTTTTGGTTTAAATGATGGCCTCTCAGGGAGCAATTGAACAAAAGGAAGCTCTTAGGTAATGTTTTAAGACTATTTAATAAGTTAAAAGAAAGTTCTGGGGACTAAGGACCAACCATAACTCAAATTATAGATACCACTGTTTATTCCTTCTTCACATAAAGTTTAAATAAAGTCCATTCTAATTTCCTCACTTTTCCTCAGAGCCTTAGTAATATCTTCCATTTGATTGTGCTAAGTTTAACTTTCTTTCTTGAGCCCGTGTGAGAGCAAATTTCCTTGAGCTGGCACTTCCTTGCACTGCCTGACCACTGTTTGGGGTGGTGACCTTGCCTCTCCCTAACAGCAATTGTGATCTCACCCATTGTTTTCATTTATTTGCTGGAATTCTGCTACTTTTATATGGGCAGCACTGAGTCTCCCTCTGACTGGAATATAACAAGAAGGGATTTAAATAGGAGGAAATGCTTTCAAAGGGAAAAAAAGTCCACTTAGGATAAGGAGTTTAACAAATTATTAAGGCACTATTTCTATAACCTAATTAAGAATATGCTAACTCTTATAGAGTCTATTAATATATTGTATTAGTAATTTTATGTTTTACTATCTTCTTAAAATTATTGCTTATATATTAGCCATGATTTTAAGCCTCTACTCACACTTTGACCTTGCTATGTTCTTTATTTTTCTTATCATCTTATTATAGAGTGATTATCTAGCTTTTTCCCAAAGGTTTCTTTGACAAATATTTCCTTCTCCATTTAGTACAAATATATGGTCAGTGATACTAGATTCTAAAAGTTGTGACCAGGGAAATTTTGTTTAGTAGTATTTACCAGGACAGGAGCTGAATTGTAAGTGAGCAAAGTAATTGTACTGTGCTTGGTACAAGAAGCCATTGTACTGAAAAGATTTTGAACTGTTGGGACCATCATGTACAGTGTACAGTGCTGGAAAAAACAAAGCAGGTTTTTGAAGAAGAATCACTAATGACCATTGATAGTTGAGATTACAGTAATTTTCTTCTTGGCTTAAAAAAGGAAAAGCTTTCAAAAGACTTCTCATAGACATAAACCAGACCACTAACTGACATGTATATGAATACACATGTAATCCTTTTGGAAGGTGAATAAGAATAGAGATAGGAAAAGAGATATAGTCTAAGTCAAGAATAATAACTATGAATATCTCAGAAATTATTTTCAGTAGTCTGAAATTTGAATACTTTGGGATTTTATCCAAGATGTGGTATACTGATGCACTTTGTATTTCATGCAGGTTTTCAAACACTTTTTATTGAAAACGGAGCTCTCTGGCATGTAAAATTGTTGTGTAAGTTGAGAATAGCTCAGCAAAATGTGAAAATTTTAGTGGTTTTTAAAATTTTTATTAAGTTTTTATTTGAATTCCAGTGTAGTTAACATAGTGTTATTTTAGCTTCAGATGTATAATATAGAGATTCAGTAATTCTCTACATTACTTAGTGCTCATCATGATAAGTGTCCTCCATAATCCCTATGGCGTGTTTCACCCATCCTCCTGATGCCTTCTCCTCTGGTAACCATCAGTTTATTCTCTGTAGTTAAGAGTCCAGAGGGAGAAAAAAGTCTATTTGGGGGCTTATGTCTTTCTCCCTCCTCTCTTTTTCTTTGCTTTGTTCTGAAATTTCACATGAGTGAAATCATATGCCATTTGTCTTTCTGTGAGCCACTTACTTCACTTAGCATTATACTCTCTAGTTCTATCCATGTCATTGCAAATGGCAAGATACCATTCTTTTTATGGCTGAATACTATTCCACTGTGGAATATAAATGGATATATAGTAGCATTTTTGTATTCTTTAAGTGAATACCCAGGAATAGAATTACTAAATCATATAGTAATTCTATTTTTAATTTTTTAGAGGAAACTCCATACTGTTTTTCACAGTGGCTGTACTATTTTGCATTCCCACCAACAGGGTAAGAGGTTCCCTTTTCTCCATACCCTTACCAACACTTGTTTCTTGTGGGGTTTTTTAGCCATTTTATCTTAGCCATTCTGATTGGTGTGAGGTAATATCTCATTGTAATTTAGATTAGCATTTCCCTGATGATGAGTGATATTAAGCATCTTTTCATGTGTCTGTTGGCCATCTGGATGTCTTCTTTGGAGAAATGTTTTTTCATGTCTTATGCCCACTTTTTAACTGGATCTTTGGAGGTATTGAGTATTATAAGTTCTTTATGTATTGTAGATACTAACCCTTTATTGGATATATAATTTGCAAATATCCTCTCCCATTCAGTATGTTGGTTTTTTAGTTTTGTTGGTTGTTTCCTTCACTGCTCAGAAGCTTTTTATTTTGATGTAGTCCAAGTAGTTAATTTTTGCTTTTATTTTCCTTGCCTCAGGAGAAATATGTAGAAAAATGTTGGTATGGCTGATGTCAGAGAAATTACTACCTGTGCTCTCTTCTAGAATTTTTACAGTTTTACATCTCAGAGTTTGGTCCTTAATCCATTTTGAGTTTGTTTTTGTGTGTGGTGTAAGAAAGTGGGCTAGTTTTATTCTTTTGCATATAGCTATCCAAGTTTCCTAACATTATTTGTTGAAGAGACTGTCTTTTTCCTATTACATATTCTTACCTCTTTGTGGAAGATTAATTGAGCACATAATTATGAGGTTTTTTTATAGGCCTTCTATCTTGTTCTGATATGTGTGTCTATCTTTGTGCCAGTAGTATGCTGTTTTGTTTACTACAGCTTTGTAGTATAACTTGAAATCTGAATTGTAATACCTCCAGATTTGATTTTCTTTTTCAAGATTCCTCTGGCTATTTGGGGTCTTTTGTGATTTCATACAAATTTTAGGATTACTTGTTCTGGGTCTGTGAAAAATGCTGTTGTATTTTGATAGGGATTACATCAATTCTGTAGAGTGCTTTGGGTAGTATGGACATTTTAACAGTGTTCTTTCAATACATGATTATAGATAGTTTTTCCATTTGTTTGTATCATCTTCAATTTCTTTCATCAGTGTTTTATAATTTTCAGAGTACAGGTCTTTTGCCTCCTTGGTTAAGTTTATACCTAGGTACTCTATTACTTTTGGTGCAATTGTAAATGAGATTGCTTATTAATTTCTTTTTGTGTTGCTTCACTGTTAGTGTATAGAAATGCAGCAGATCTCTTTTCATTGATTTTGTATCCTGCAACCTTCCTGAATTTTTTTTTATCCATTCCAGTAGTTTTGGGGTGGAGTCTTTAGGGCTTTCTAGATGTAGCAAGATGTCATCTGCAAATAGTAGAAGTTTCACTACTTTAACCAGTTTGGATTCCTTTTAATTCTTTTTCTGCCTTATTGATTTGACCAGGACGACTAGTACTATGTTGAATAAAAGTGGTGAGAGTAGACATTATTGTCTTTTTCCTGATCTTATGGATAAAGCTTTCAGTTTTTCATCATTGAGGATGATGTCAGCTGTGGACTTTTTTACATATGGCTTCTATTACAATGAGGTATGTTCCTCTAGAACTACTTTGATGAGGTTTTTTTTTTTTTTATCATGAATGGATGTTGTACTTTGTCAAATGCTTTTTCTGCATCTACTGAAATTATCAGATAGTTTTTATTATTTCTCTTATTGATGTGGTGTATCCCATTGAGTGATTTGCAAATATTGGAACAGCCTTGCATCCTAGCAGTAAGTCCCACTTGATAGTGATGAATGATTTTTTGAATGGATTGTTGGAATCAGTGTGCTACTATTTTGGTGGGGATTTTTGCATCTATGTTCATCAGAAATATTGGACTGTATTTCTGGGTTGGTTTTTTTTGTAGTGTTTTATCTGGTTTTGGTACTAGGATAATACAGGCCTTTATAGAATAAATTTGGAAGTTTTCCTTCATTTTCTGTTTTTGTTTGTTTGTTTGTTTGTTTTTAAGTAGTTTGAGACTGGGTATTCACTCTTCTTTAAATGTTTGGTAGAATTCACCTGTGAAGCTATCTGGTCCTGGACTTTTGTTTGTTGGGAGCTTTTTGATTACTAATTCAATTTCATTGCTTGTAATTGGCTTGTTCAAATTTTTATTTCTTTGTGGTTCAATTTTGGGAGGTTATATGTTTCTAGGATTTATCTATTTCTTCTAGGTTGTCCACAATTTGTTGGCATATAATTTTCATAATATTCTCTTATAATCCTTTGCATTTCTGTGATGTCAGTTGTGATTTCTTCTCTTTCAGTTCTGATTTTGTTTAGAATCCTTTTATTCTTCTGATGAGTATGGCTAAAGGTTTATCAATTTTGTTGATCTTTACAAAGAACTAGCTCCTGGTTTAATCTGTTCTATTGTTTATTTAATTTAATTTATTTCTGCTTTCATCTTTACTATTTCTTTCTTTCTACTGGGTTTGGGTTTGGTTTATTCTTTTTCTAACTTCTTTATGTTTGAGTTATTTGAAACTTTTCTTACTTCTTGAGGTAAGCCTATTTTGCTATACCTTTCCCTCTTAGAATTTCTGCATCTTTTGCTGCATCTCAAAGATGTTGGAACCTTGTGTTTTCATTTTCACTTGTGCCTGTGTATTTTTTGATGTCCCCTTTGGTTTCTTGATTGACCCAATCTTTGTTTAGCTGCATGTTACTTAACCTCCACGTATTTGTGCCCTTTCTGATTTTTTTCTTGCAGTTGATCTCTAGTTTCATAGCATTATGGTCAGAAACATGGTATAATTTCGATCTTTTTGAATTTTTTGAGGCTTGTTTTGTGTCCTGATGTGTAATTTGTTGTGGAGAATGTTCTATGTGAGCTTCAAAAGAATGTGTATTCTGCTGTTTTAGGATGGTATGTTCTGAATATATTAAATACGTTTGGTCTAGTATATTAGTCAAATCCACTGTTTCCTTGTTGATTTTCTGATTGGAGTATCTGTCCATTAATGCAAGTGGATGTTAAAAGTTCCCTACTGTTATTCTATTACTATCAATTATTTCCTTTATATTTGTTATTAACTACATTAAGTATTTGAGTGCTGTCACATTAGGTACAAAAATATTTACAATATTCACAGTATTATTATATATTCTTGTTGGATTCTCCTGTGAATGATTGATTATATAGTGTCCTTGTCTCTTGTACAATCTTTCTTTTAAAGTCTATATTTTTAATGTACATATTGCAATCCTGGCTTTCTTTTGACATCATAAATGCTTCTCTGTCCCTTCACTTTCGATCTGTGTGTGTCTTTAGATCTGAAGTGTCTCTTGTAGGCAACATATAGATGAGTCTTATTTTTTTTTTTATCCATTCTGTCACCCAGTGTCTTGTGATTGGAGCATTTAGTCCATTTATATTCAAAGTAATTATTGAGAGATATGTATTTTTGCCATTTTGTGCTTGTTTTATGGTAGTTTTTGCAGTTTTTTCTCTTTATTCTCTTACTCTCTTCTTTCATGACTAGTTAGCTTTTTTAGTAATATATTTGGGATCTATTTTCTTATATTGTGCTTTTATATTACTGTATTTTGATTTGTGGTTACCATTCAGTTTGTATATAATACCTTCTATACTATTAATATAACAGTCTATATTAAGTTGATGGTCACTTAAGTTTGAATCCATTCTTCTCTCCTCTATCCATTTTAGGTTATGGTGTCATATTTACATTATTTTTGTGAGTCTCTTGACTGATAGTTACAGATATACTTACTTCTGCTACTTTTATGCTTCCTATCTTTTTTTTTTTTTTTTTTTTTTTGCTCTTGTTTCTGTCTTTCCTTTCCACTCAAAGAGTCCCCTTTAACATGTAAGGCTGATTTAGTGGTCATGAATTCCTTTAACTTTTCTTTGTCTGGGAAACTCTTTATCTCTCCTATTCTAATTGATAGCCTTACTGCATAGAATATTTTTGACTGCAGATTTTTTTTTTCCTTTCAGCATTTTGAATATATCATGCCACTCCTTTCTGGTCTGCAAAGTTTTTGCTGAAAAATCAACTGATAACCTTATGGGATTTCCCTTATGTGTAACTGCTTTCTTTTCTCTTGCTCCTTTAAAAATTCTTGATCGCTGCTCTTTGACATCTTAATTACTGTGTGGCTTGGTGTGGATTTCCTTGGTTGATTTTGTTGGGACATATCTGTTCCTCCCGGATCTGCATTTCTGCTTCCTTTCCCAGATTTGGGGAGGTGTCAGCTATTATTTCTTCAAATAAATTTGCTTCCACCTTTCTTTCTCTTCTTATTATGGGATCCCTATAATGTGAATGTTATTTCACCTGATGGTATTGTTGATTTCTCGAAGTCTCTTCTCATTTTGCACATTTTTTTCCTTATCACCTCAGCTTGATTACTTTCTATTACTTTTTCCTCCAGGTTGCTGATGATTTGTTCTTCTGCTTCATCTAGTATGCTATTTATTCCACCTAGTGTGATTTTAATTTCCTTTATTGTGTTCCTCATATCTGGTTCTTTTTTTTTTTTATCTCATTGTTAAGTATCTCATAGATATCCTCCATTTTTTTCTCAAGTCCAATGAGTATGTTTATGTTCATTACTTTAAATTCTCTATCAGACATGTTACTTATCTCCATTTATTTCTCTTAGGAGGTCTCTTGCTGTGATTTTGTCCTTTCATTTGGGAACATATTCCTCTGTCTCCTCATTTTGTCTAATTTTCTGTGTCTCTTTCTCTGTTAGGAAAGACAGCTACATCTCCTGCACTTGAAAGTAATGGTCTTAAGGAGAAGAGATCCTGGAGTGACCTGCCCTGTCATGTCTCATGTTCACCAGGACCTGGCATTTCAGGGATGTGCTCTATATATGATGTGTATGCCCTGCTGTTGTGTCTGAACCACCTTTTTCTTCAGTTTAGTCATCTGCCAGGGATCTCTTTGCCTGTAGTGGGCAGTGTTTTCTTCTTGTGGTATTAGTGGGCCATTCTGGGGATGCCTTGGCCTTGAATTGAGTCAGACCAGGCATTTGCCAGAAATGCAGCAATGCCAAACTGCATGGTGCTTTCTCTGTGTTGTACCCTGTAGTGAGCCCAGTTATCTGCCACTGGCCCACAGCTAAGGCTTCCATGTAACTGGTGTGTGTGTGTGTGTGTGTGTGTGTGTGATTATCTTTCCCTCTCTCTGGGGCAGAAATCACTTTGGCAGTGGTGTGGCCACTGTAAGGGCTGTTTGCATACTATCAGGCCTCTGACACCACCCCGTATGGACTCTGGCCAAGAGCATGTGGGAAAGGGTGGATCTGCTGAAACACAGCACAGAGGGTGAGGTGGGGCAGCAGTGCTAGCCAGCTTTGGGCCTGCCCCCTTCTCTATGGAAGCTGCCCTGCAGCACTGCAACTGCGGAATGGGGGGTGTGTGTGGATTGGCAGAAGCACAGTTCAGGCTGGGGTGGCGGTGCTAGCAAGTTAGGTAACAAGTCCCACAGGTAACCCTGTTTTTATGCTGGGGGATGAGAGAGGAAAATGGTGCTTGTCAATTTCTGTGTTCCTGGAAGACTTCCCCAGAGATTTCTGTTCCTCTGGACATGTTCTGAGATTAATAAATAACTCCCTCTCATATACACCAAGCACCTTTCAAACTGCTGCTTCTGGGCTCTTTGTTGTGCTGTCTCTTTAAGATTGGACACTCAAATTCTTTTCACCCTCTAGGATCTCCCAGCTCTGAGCCTGCTGAGTTTTTAGAATTCCAAATTTTATGCCATGCTGTTATAAAAACTTATGAAATTGAAGCCCTCTGGTTTTCAAAGCCAAATGTTATGGGGATTCATCTTCCTCCGTGTAGGAGTCTGCTTCTCTCCCCTCTCCTCAGCAGCTACATCCCTTGCTTCTGCAGACAGTCCTGTGAGGCCCTCTAATTCCTGACTGTGTCTCTGCCCTTCCTACCCTTTTGATGTGGCCTCTTCTCTACAGTTATTTGCAGAACATATTCTGTGAGTCTTTGGGTCATTCTCTGGATTATTTGCACTGATGAGAGTGTTATCTAGGTATATCTGTTGGTGGAGGTGAGGCTAGGGTCCTCTTACTATTCCACCATCTTCCTGAAAGAGAAATTTTTATTAACAGTTAAGGGTGCTTTTAAAATAATTAGATGGGGGATCCCTGGGTGGCTCAGGTTTAGCGCCTGCTTTTGCCCTAGGGCGCGATCCTGCTGTCCTGCTTCTCCCTCAGCCTGTGTCTCTGCCTCTCTCTCTCTCTCTCTCTCTCTCTGTCTATCATGAATAAATAAATAAAAAACAAATTTAAAATAATTAGATGGTGGGATCCCTGGGTGGCTCAGCGGTTTAGCGCTTGCCTTTAGCCCAGGGTGTGATCCTGGAGTCCCAGGATCGAGTCCCACATCGGGCTCCCTGCATGGAGCCTGCTTCTCCCTCTGCCTGTGTCTTTGCCTCTCTCTCTGTCTCTCAGATTAAATAAATAAAAGCTAAATAAAATAAAAATTAGATGGTAAAGATCATTGAAAACAAAAGGAGACAAGAACATAAACTTTATCTTATCACTGGGTTCTTTAAATCTCTTTCAAAAGAGCAGTTACATTCTGTAGATGGAAAGAAATCAACATATATTTGATTTTATAATGAAAATAAGCACCTTTTTTACATCTATATACCTTTCATATACTAGGATGACACTAGTGTTAAGAAGATAAGTGTTTATGTTGTAAGTATATACATTTCACTGTGATTATGCCTTTCTATTCGGCTCATAGAATCTTGGATTCTACTCATATTACCCAAGGAAAGTATTTTAAATTCTAGGAGCATCCAAATATCATTAATAGGATACAATTTTTAGATAAATCTACTAAGCACAAAATAAAATTCTATTTCTGTAAAACTTTACTTTTTTTTTTTTTTTTTTTTTGAGAGAGACAGAGAGTGTGTGTAACTTATGAGGGAAGGGCAAAAGGAGAGAGAATCTTAAGCAGGCTCCATGCTCAGTGCAGAGCCAGACTTGGGATTCAATCTCAAGACCCTGAGATCATGAACTGAGATGAGATCTGAAGTCAGATACTTAACTGAGCAGCAACTCAGGTACCCCAAAAGTTTACTATTTTGATAAGGATATTTAAAAATAATTTTTGCATGATTTATGATATTCAGTAAACCTAGTACGATTATGTGACAGCCAATGTCATTGAATATATTGATCTTCAAATACATCATATAGATTTTCCTGATGAAAGAATTAGTGCATCTTAGATTCTATTGCAAAATCATTTATTACCAGCATTTCTTATTATTCCATCCTTGTTTCCTGACTTGTAAGATACTACATTCAAAATAAAGGTGGATGCAGAGAGAATTTGTTTATATTTTTTATCTTTTATTGTAACAGACTAATGACTACAACCACTCCTCCATGACAGAATCCTGACTTAGTTCAGGAAAATGTGGGGTTTTCTATGTAATAAAGGAGATTAACCAAAAAAAAAGGAAAGTGAGATAAACCAAATCTGAGATTAAAAAATAAAAATATGAAAATAAGGATTATATTGGAAATTATGATATCATATATAGAATCATATAAAATTTATAAGCTACCTTGGCAGAAAGAAAGGAAAGGGTAGAAATGACAAAAAAAAAATGGTAGAGTTGAAATGAATTGAAATTAGTTTGAAAGGAATATGTCGTTATTTGGATAATATAATGTTGAACAAAACACATAATGGATCATGTCATGTAATGTTAATTTTGACAACTGTAAATCAGGCTAGGGAACGCTATGAAATCATCATGAATGATGCATATGCTCTGCTGTGTCCTCTTAATTTTAGACTTGCAAATATGATTTCTGAAGCCGTTTGCATTTGAACAACCAAAGCAAAGTGCGGTGAAATAAATCAATTTGAAAAGAAACATTTCCTAATGTGATTTGTGGAGTTCCCTGGTAAGAGGGCACTGGTGACATATTTTTGCATAGTTTCATTTTACCACTTACTTTCATTATCAAGCTGACAGCCTGGGGCCCAGGGGAGTCAAAGGCACAAGTAGAGCTGAGATTACGTTGAAAGTGGGGGCAATAGTCCTGTTCTGTTGCCATGAACATCATCAAATGGTAAGTTTTTATTGCTCACCAGAGACATTTTCTGAGAATGGCTGATGGAAAAGTTGAACAAACAGTAATAACGGAAAAGATCTAGTTCTATCATCTTGGGTCTAAATGAAATGCTTCACTTTTGCTAAATTTTCCTTCGATGGTAAGCATAGGTTTTATCATTCATGTATTTTGTCAACTGGACTGTGAACTACTAGAAAATATCTCTCTGATCCTTATCCCCTGAGGGGACTTTGAGGAGGTGCTCAGGGCTTCATGGCTGCCTAAGGATAAGATGGGTTTTGTCATTAACACCTAGTAAATATGACCCCTGAAACTCCATTGATCGTTTTGCACTGATCACTTCTATTACAAATGACCACATTGACAATATCACTTTTTAAAGTTATGATTTCAGTTATGTCTTAAATGGGTAATCTCTTTATAAATATTATATTTATTATTTCATTTGTACACAAATGTGTGACAGTACTTATATATGTAAATAAATTAATCTAGGACAGTAGCCTCAATCCCATTGATCTACCACTGGCTTAAAAAAAAAAAGTTCTGGTGAATTTTATCCAGAAACTTTTTAAATGACAAGATGGATAAGAATATTTGAGACTTCTAAAGAAAATGCTAAATCTAAATGAAAAACTAATAGTGGAATATACCTCAACAAAAGAAAGTGATTGTTGAATGTCCATTGGAATTACAACTTTAGAGTATTTGAGGGAGAAAAAGGTATAAAGTAAGAATAAATTGTCAGTTATTTAGATGACTAGTTTTTATTAAGAAAAATCATCACACAAGTCATCAGATGTTTGTCAACCCCTTGGTTTGCCATTAATAACTTACTCTCCAGACCCAAGAGTAGAGTATAATGGATTGTCAGGAAGGGTTGCACCAGACTAGAGCCTTTTTCTAGGTCAGAGATGAGCAATACTTGGTGGGCACATATTTATTCAGCATTTTCTACTTATACAAAGGTGGAAATGATGTCATATAGGCACAAACAAAATAATTATAAAATAGGCACATTATTCTAGGAAGTCAGCAGAGTTAAATACCAATTATACAATTAGAAAATCAAAAATATTTGAACTGACTCATATTCAATCACTTGTTATTTCTGTGTCTTTCTTCATGTTACCTGTCTTCTTGAAAGTACAAGAATGGGAGAAATGGTCCTTTATTTAGCTGCCTATTTTAAATTAAAAGCTTAGATAAAACTCATAAATCATATCAAAATTTATCTCTGAAAACAGTTGTTTGTGACTAGATATGGTGCCAAAGATCATAAATGATTCAACTGTTTGTTGTAGTATTTTTTAAAAGATTTTGTTTATTTATTTGACAGAGAGTGCGCACAAGCAGGGGGAGCAGCAGGCAGAGGGAGAGGGAGCAGCAGGCTCCTTGCTGAGCAGGGACCCTGGGATCATGACCTGAGCTGAAGGCAGACACTTAACTGACTGAGCCACCGAGGCACCCCCATTTGTTGTAGTATTTGTTGCAGTCATCAATATTATAAAATTACACTGAAATTGATATCTGAAAGCTTTGAACATCCAGTATATTTCAGTAACAATAAATGAAACCACACTTCATTTTTTTAAATTTTCCTGATCATATTTCTGTAGTCTTGTGTCCTCTAGTTTACCTGTAAATATTGCATAATACAATTATATAAACAATATTTTATTACTCTTCATACACAGTGAGAATAGACTTATTTTACTGTTTATAAAATTAATAATATCTTTAAACTAAGAGCACGATGTTAAAATATAAAGCAAAAAGAAAATCTACCAAGAATCCAACCACGCTGAAATAACCACTATTAATAATCTTGGTGGCTGAGCATCATGTTATGTATCTGTTGGATTATATCATGCATCCTAAATTTACTACCCCATTTTTTGTATCATATTAATACATCAAGCACATTTCCTTTACCCATGAGGTATATTAACAAGCCATATCATATAAGACTACACATAATGATTATACATATGCATGCAGGCAACTAGCTTACTCGGTCCATTGTTTTTTTAATGGATCATATTGTACATATTTCATTTAGCTAATGAAACCCTGTGGAAACCCTTCCAATTTATAAGGAATAACTCTAATCCATATTTTTTTTAATTCTTAAATTCCCTGCTGATGGTGATTAAATTATTTCTGGCTTATGACTACTAGGAATCAGCTACATGAAGAACTATATATATATCCTTATATATATATATATATATATATATGTGAATTGATATTTTTACTTTTATAGCACATATTCCCAGATATGGGATTGCTGGGTCAAATTTAATTTTAAAAGATTTTTCTAGATACTTTCCAAGGAGGTGCTAACACCCAGTGTTTAATAAGAGTACACTTTTTCTCTTGTTCCTCTGAACAAAAAAGCTCTTGTTACTAGTCTTATGCAAGCTGAAGTTATATGACACTGTTGCTTGATTTTTCATTTCCCTGGGTGACAAACTTGAGCACTTCGTCATTTGTATATGGATTTTTGAGTTTCTGCTGCCATGCATCTACATATAAAATGAACAGAGTACATGTTCATTTCTCTTCTATTTGTGTTTCTCTTATCAATTTATAACAGCTTGTGTCACAGTAATTCAGTCTTTGTAACATCCATTTTAGGTTGTACACATTTATCAGTCTACTGACTAGTGCTAGGTTTGAGTTTTTAAGACATTGAACATGTTTGCCTTTTATTCTGCTTGTGCATTTTCATTTAAGGTTAAGGTGGCCTTCCTAGTCATAGGTTGCAAATTAAGTTTTCTAAATCTTTCTAAACTATATTATGTTGTTTTAATTTTAAATTTACATCTTCTCTTTTGGGCTTTAGTTTGTGAATGTGTAAGACACGGCTTCAATTTTGTGAGTTTTTTTTTTAATTTGCTTTGGCTATCTGGTACTGTTTAAATAGGTCATATCTTCCTCATTTACTGAACTATCAATATCTCACATTTTTTGAATCCATTTCTGGATTCTCTATGACTGATATATCTCCTTCTATATGATACCATATGGACATTTCTATAATGAATGTATATTTTGCTATATTTAAAATAGCAAATACTCCCCTTCTGCTCTTCTTTTTTTGTGATTTTCTAGCTATCCTAACCCTGTGGCCTTTATATCTAATTCTATGATGAACCATGTGATTTTAACTGGAATAATTCATATTTGAATGTAACTTTGAAATCCTATCAAGAATTATTATAGTTTTCTATTTGTTCAGATCTTATTTTTTAAAAGATTTTATTTATTTATTCATAATAGACATAGAGAGAGAGAGAGAGAGGCAGAGACGCAGGCAGAGGGAGAAGCAGGCTCCATGCACCGGGAGCCCGATGTGGGACTCGATCCCGTGTCTCCAGGATCGCGCCCTGGGCCAAAGGCAGGCGCTAAACCACTGGGCCACCCAGGGATCCCTTCTTCTGCTCTTATGTGTCAAGTTATTAAATAATATACTGCAATTTTTATATGGATTCTAGATATTTCTTGCTACAATTGCTCCTAAATATTTTGTATGTGATTTTTTTTCTTGCTAATATAGATTTTTTTTTAACATTTCTGTGTCTAGGTGCATTTATAAGGGTAAAACTATTTGATTTGTACATATTTAACTTACATCCATCCACATTGCCAATTCTCTTTTTAATTCCCAAAGTGTTTTATTAAATTCTCTTAAGTTTTCAGATTATATAATCTTAGCTTTAACAAAAGAAATTTCTCTCTTATCTTTTCCAATATTTATGCCAATTATTTCATTTGCATTATATTTTCAGTTGGATGAACTAAGCAGTTGCAACTATGACAGTAATCAATACAGATTTTGTTCTTAGGGATATATTTAAGTTTACAAAGTAATTATTTTCAATCACTAGTACACAAGAAAATACCTGATCAAAATCAAGTCACTTAGCATTAATATAGTATTTGAGTTTTCAAGTGTCTTCAGTTCTGTGAATAGTTAGAAAACCTTGAACCATTCTATGCTTCATACTAAGATTGATTTATCATAAAAATAATTAAAGATGAGAGGCTTTAGAACATTGAGTGATATGGAATTTACCCAAATTCAATCCTATTTAAGGAAGTACAAAGTCTTAGTAGAGTTTGTATGTGTCAAATCCCACTGGAGCTCAGAGCTGGCAGTGAGACCTATGGTCTTCAAATACAGAAATATGTGTGCTTTCTCTCTGATTACTAATTGAAGAAAGACTTGATAATGGCAATTTTCAATTAACTCTAGATCTCTTAAATAGCCTATTACTTAAAGAAGAGTCATTTAAGCATTGAAAGAAAACATTGTGGTTAATTTTCTTTTATCCTAGTTCACTTCCTAATTAGACCAGAAATTAACATCCAACAAAAGGTATTTGATGTAACAACAAAGAAATTGAAGATTGTTGATAATCTGTGATAAGTAGAATGCCAAATAGTGTGAAGTATTGGTGTCATTTGTCAACAATAAAAATCCTAGAAATTTGTATATAGATTTCAGGTCTCTGTTAGTATTCATATTTAGTGATTATAAAGTCTACTTCCTATAAGGACTTGGGGGTGATTTACAATAAAAAAGCTAAACCAGTGAATGAATGTTCGATACATATATAGATGTATAGATGTATAAATGCAATTAGAGAAAGAAGAGGGGAAGGGAGAGATTAGGTGAAGTTTTAGAATCACATGTGGAAGTTGGTGACAGTGATTAAAAACAAAAGTTAGATTGAGATACCTGAACAGCTAATAGAAAAAAAATGAAACATGATTTGTTCTTAAAAATGTGTCTGTGTACATGCTTGCATTCATACGTGTGTGTGCATGTGTGTTGTGCATACTTTGGTTTCTTCTGTTAGTAGCTGGTAAATATTGAGAACACGAGTCCAAACAATAGTTCTGTAAAGCAGTTTAAGAGGCATCGAAGTACTATGGACCAGATAAAAAATTTATCTCAGCTAGAGGAAATCTTGGGCTAATAGAATGTCTTGCTTACAGATAGCTGCATAAATTTCTCATAGTTGTTTTGCAAAGTGCTAATATACCATCACTGTGAGATTCTAAAACTCTTGCTTATGTTATTATTTCAGCAACTTTTTCCTGAGTCTCCTTGAAGAATAAGATGATAATTACCTTTACAAATTAAATTAATGGTTGAGTTAAAGGATCAAAATCAATAATTTATGAGAATCCACAGCCTTCTTCTGTTCTTTCACTATTTAATGCTTTCCCCTTTGCCTTTCTTTCCCCTATATGAGGGAAATATGAAAAAAGCTGCAGGAGAGTGTTCTCTCAAGAAAAGCAAGCTAGAGAACAAAAGAACTAGGCTTTTGTGGGGTCCATGGGTTGTGGCAAAACAAAATGTTGGGGAGAGCTCCAAAGGGCTGGCCAAAGTAAGAGAACAAGGATTCACAAGGAACCAAGAGGGAAAGGTTAAAAGAACTGAAGAGTAAGCCCTTCCTTGGGCTTTAAGTGAATAAGAGAATGAGCAACTTCATCAGTGCTGATAGAAACCACATTTTCTGGACTCCCTTTAATGTGTGAGAAAAAGTGAGAAGACTGAAATTTCAACTTTGATGATGCTTCTTAAATATCACATCATTCTTGGATGAGATAAAGCAATGCTATCCAAAATTTACTTCTGCTTCTTGAGATAGCCTTGGATGACAGTTGTCAGACCATATTGTTGTTATAGGACATGTGGCTTACTGGTGTTCATTCCCACATGTGTCCTCATGAGCTGATTTTATTGTACATCTAACTTAGCGGGAAGAGAGAGGTGAAATTAGAACACCATGCTGATCTGAATTCTAGACATATTTTGTGATATTACATGTTGCTCTTAAAAGCAGAGAAATTGAGAATTGGGACAACTTCATGAAGGCAGTAGTGGCGAATGTGTCTAAAGTAATTGAGGCTAGCAGTGTGCTTATATACTACAGAGAAACATAAAAACTAAGGGATTAATTATTTTTTTCTTTTTAAAAATTTTAATGTACTGCAAAGGAAGTATCACCAATCAGTGGATAAAGGAAACTTCATTCAATAAAATTACTGTGACATAAGTAATATATAAGTAATTTATATATTACATAATGTATAAGAATATATAAGAATGCTTTTAAAAATAAATTCAGAGCCCTATTGTACACAGTACAACAAAACAAATGCTAGTGAGATATTTTTAAATGTTAAATAATAAAGGAAAATAGAAGAAAACATAAACATTATCTAATTTGTAGATGGACTTCCTCCATTAAAGTAATCAAAATAATGGAGAAAATCACAGACTTCAAAATTATATAATGTGATGGATAAAAATACACTCTGTGAGACCAGACAAATCTGGATTAAATCAGTGGTCTTCCATTTATTTCCGACTGACTACATTTACTGTAATTACATATTACAATTAGAACTGGTAACTAAAGGATACCCAAAAGAAAAATATATACCTTTGGACTAAAAAGGAGATAGAACTAAGGACTTGACAGCTATTTATAAATAAGACAGAATGAGTACGCTATATATGAAAATATACAGTGTGGTATTTGACTAAAGTAGTAATTACAGACTTAAGTGAATTTATTAGAAAACTAGTATACTGGCCAGTTTTCTTATCCACTGATGACAAAGAACAAACAGCAAAAAGGAGTTTTAAAGCAGAAAGGAGTTTATTGTTGGCAGTAGGCAGAGTGCAGAATTCCTGGGAGAGCCCGAGAAACAAGCGTGGATGCCATATAGCTGGAAGAAGTACACCTGGAAAAATACCCAGTCCCACCAGAGGACAGCTCCAGCAGTGGCCCCCTGCCTCTACTCACTGCTCACTACTCAACATCTCTAGAGCCAGAAGCTACATTCTAGCTGGTGAGGAATAAATAACCAAACACCTCTGTAGCCATTTGCTTCTGTCTCTCAGGATGATCACACCCCCTTAAATGACATGCAGTTGTTTTCATATTAGCAAAATCCCTGCATAAAAATCATGGCAACCCTACAGAAAGATAGTGAAACTGTCTTGTTCTCCTTACCATGTGAAATCAAAGAGAAAATGTAAGAAGCCAGTTAATTTGTACAGAGATGTTTATTCTCATTCAGAGAAGTACAAAGTAAGACAACAGTGAGTTAATCACTTATTACCCTTTCAGTTTTTTAAAGACTGTACATAAAAGTTTTATAACATCAAGTTTGGGTTATGATTAAATGGGACTCATACACTACTAATCAGCATATAGATTAAGATTTTATATTGGAGGATGATTTGGTAATACTATCAAAATATATGACCCAATAAAATCATTTTTGATACTTTAAATCACAGATTTGCATACATGTATTTACATAAATATAAACATATGTTTAAGGATGCTTATGTTTGCAAATATGCAGTATATCTCTAGAAAACAGAGATGTGATTCAAAAGTAAATATGTGAACACTTGTTGACAATTTTTGATCCTCGTAAACAGGTAACAAATATAGAAAAGCGTCAAAGTACTGAGAAAGGATTTATTTGTGACGTGACTTTTTTGAAAAGAGCAGATACACTTTTTACCTCATACCTAATAAGAGGCATTTCCTGGAGACCTCTCCATTTCCTGGTGTCTGGTAATCTATTTAGATTGAGCTGATTGATACTTTGAAGTGGGAATGCCAACAGAATACTGCTGTGTCCTCAAAGGCTATGGGGTAGGTCCTAACTTCTCTGAGATAATTATGGCAAAAGATTGCTTCCTACAGACTCCGTGAAGATCATGCTATGGAGAGGGAGAACAGCATGGGGTCATCTTGGATGCTGTTTGGTAGGCCATTTGGAGGGTCATGGAACCCCAGCAGCAAGGATCTGGTACCTTTACCTTAGGCAGTTCAGGATATGGTAGCTTGGGGCTGGGGGTGCTGTCATGAAGAACTTAGTTTCTCAGCAGGCTCTAAGATGATGGCACTTACAGAAGTAGAGGGCCAATAACAGCAATTCAATAAATTCAGCAATTATCATTTTGGGGTCACAGTTACTTTACCTGTAAAAATTGGAGAAGGGGTACCTGGGTGTTTGCCTTCACCTCAGATCATGCTTTTGGGATTCACATGCTCATCAGCTCCTGCTCAGTGGAGAGCCTGCTTCTCCTTTTCCCTCTGCTCCTCACTTGTGCTTTCTCTATGTCAATTGAATAAATAAAATCTTAATTTTTTTTAAATGAAGAATCGCCTGGGGATATTACCTTGGGTTTAAACACAGAAATAAGTTTGTGTGCTTTATGATACTTTCATGAAACTTATGGCCAGTCATAGCAACGCATCCTGTATTAGCCTACCCCCTTCAACACCCTGTGTTTTTATATATTGCTTTGATTCAGGAAGTTTAAAGTCCAGTAAATTATGTTGTAACATTATTAAATCTATAAATTTATTGCATTTGATTACAAATACAGTATGTGTAACAGCTTTTCTGAACGAATAATGAGATATAATGCCTAGCAAACCATTAAATCAATGATGATGGTTATTATTAATATTAATGAAATTGATCATGAATATTTATTACCTTGTAAACATTTAATGTGCAGTAATTATTTTTATAAGTAACATAATAGGTCTCCTGCCTGAGTACACAGTTATCCATTAATATTAGAATTAATATACTCTGAAGAATAGCCTTATTATTCAGTTATCATAGAATATGTAGCACAATAAAATAACATTGTAGTCAGTTTTCCCTTCCCAAAATGAAAATCTATATATTTAAAAGTGCCATCTGCATACAGTTAATGCATTGCCTTCCTCCTCTAAAATAAAAATTGGATTCATTTCTTTTATTACACATTAAATGTTGATTTAGTTAGATCCCTAACACTTAAAATAGAGTTGCAATTTAAAAAAAAAACTTGCATTTTAGCTGAAAAATATCTTTCCAAATTCTCATAGTTATGACAAATATATACAATTGAAGTTGAAACATGAGATTCTTTCACTGTGGTTATTAGAGCCCAGATCAGACTCCAATTTACAACTTGAAGCCCTCTCTGTATTATAACATGTCAAATAGATATTTAAACAGGGAATCTGCCTTCCTCTTTTTGTTAATCTCTCTTAAGCATCCTTTTCCATGTAACTTGAATTCAACAAAAGAGATTTCTAACACTAAAGAGAAATAACTGAGATTACAATGTATATATATATATAGGAACATAATGAAAAAAATGATGAGATAAAAATGTAGCCAACCATAGGCACTTTTCCATTAAGTTGAACAAATATTCTATCAGGAATTCCTATATACTTATAATAACTTTTCATTTTTCCTATTTATTGCAATTTATCTAAAGATGTTGATTCTTAAGTCCTATTTCTGAATGTCTTGGTTTTTTCCCTGAGCCTTTGGAAGCTTTTGAGAATGCATTGCAGAATGGCAAATAGAATTATCTTCTTTTAAATGATTTAGCTTTCCCATTTCTCTCGGTGTAGAAAGAACTGAGCAAACTGTGTTCTTCATCCTACAGACTGCATATTTAAAGAATTTATTAAAGAGCTTTTGAGTAGTGAGGAGGATATTTTAAAGTACTATTTCTCCATAACTCTTTATATCTTCCACTGTAAAGCTTCTCCAGTTTTATCACTTTCGAAATACCCGTTACTACCTACACCCACTGTGTTGACAATGATTTCTTCCTGTTTGGTTATCTGCATCATGCAGTCTATCAATTGATTGTATGTCACTATTTTTCTCCAGCACTGAAGCAAAAATAAACAGATAAAAAAATAAAGCTACAATATTTGAGGAAGACTAAAGTTCAGTACAGGAGAAAATGGTATCATACTTGCAGAACTTAGAGATGAACCAGACAGTAAATCATCAAATGTCCCTTTCTGTGTCAGCAGAGATGACAGTTTTAGGGTGACTTGAGGTAGCTTCCAGAGAAGAATGTGAGTATGGAAGGTAGATTCAAATATGTGAGTTTATTTACCTCATCTTTGCCATCATCTTCATACTAAACATTTGTAGGAATTAAGCATTTTCAAGTAGTTTTCATGTCCGTTACTAACATGATTCTCACAGCTATGCTGTAAAATAGAAAAGCCAAATGCTGCCATCTCTAATTTAGTGACTCGGAGAGAATCACTGATTTGTTCAAGATCATGTTAGAAAGAAGGACAAGTATTGCAGGTCTTTCCACTCTCTCCGGGCTGATTCTCTCGTATTCTTTCACTAGAAAAAGAGAAAAAAACATGGCACCAGAACATCTAATTAAGCAAAACTTAACAGTCGCTCCAATATTAAAAAAAAAAAAAAATAGACGAAATAAGAATGTCTGGATGAACTGGGAGTGAGGAGGGTCTAGGAGTACCTCTCACTAAAGTCCCTTTAACCTCCCTCCCTAAGGCCACAGTGCCCTACCCTAATGGATGTTCGCCTAGACCCCGCTTCCAGTCATCTAGACCTCATCTCTCTGTAGGCAGCTCTTTACTCGTTGGGTGACAATATTTTGAAATGCTTCTCTGTGTGAAACAGGATTTCTGCCCCTGATCTGAACCATTTCACCCTCTTTGTCAATCCTGATGGTCTACTGTTCTAGGGACCAGTTCTCTTTGTCACAGGAATTATTATTAACATAAGTCTCCTCGATTCTGGACATATCACTTCCTAATTTAAATTCAATATTTGAAAATTTCCCCTGTTAAATTTGGCATTCGATAAAAATGTCATGGGCTTGAGCAGGTCGTTGAAAGATTAAGATAGCTAAAAGAAATGAGAGCGAAACAGGAGCTGTAAAGAGTTTGGACAGATATAATCAGCATCCCACATTTTCATATCCTTGAGAAGATGATAGGGATGGTGTGAAGAACCTTGAGAGTGAGGGGGAAGGGTTCCAGCTGAATAAAGTGAACTCTAGGGATTGTGAATTCTTGAACAGGTGATAAATCAGATAAATAAATACAAATTTGTCAGGAAAATCATTCTGGCAGGGCAGTGCAGGACAGTGAATACAGAAGACAAATTAAAAAAATGGCAGTTCATCCTCCTACTCCTGTTATAGAATACTTGGCTCAGGACTGTATGAGTGGAAAGGGAGACTAGAGATGATTGAAAGGATACTCTGCATAAGGATTTGTGATAAATTGTTGCTAAATTGGCAAGAGTGGAGTGAACAATGAAGAATCAAAAGGAATGGGAGATGCAGCAAGCCAAGTTAGGGGGGGAAATGTTGAATTCAGTTTGGGAGCTGAATTCTAGGTAAGTAGGTAAGTAGAGCTAGGTAAGTAGAAATATGTCCCCAGTTATTTTAGTTGAATTCATGGTTATGGATGTTCATCTAAGAGAGTGAAAGTTTAGAGAAAAGAGAAAAAGGGCAGGGAAATGTCCTAGAATCAGCAATCAGAAGCAGGAACAGTTGGCAATCTTTTAGAACAATTGCATTGATTTTCTTACATTTCTATGAATTCTGAATTACATTTTATGGTTAAGTGCTATACTAGTTTCAATAATCACTGGGACCTGTAGATTAACTAAACAATGGAGAAATGGAGAATTGGGCAGGTTAGGTGAATGCTTATGGAATCCAGTGTTTTAGTCAACATAAAAAAATTTCCAGGGGTACCTGGGTGGGTCAGACACTTAAGCATCTGCCTTCTGCTTAGGTCATGATCCCAGGGTCCTGGAGTGGGGCCCTGTGTTGTTAGGCTCCTTCCTCAGTGGGGAGTCTGCTTCTCCCTCTCCCTTCATCCTTCTGCCCCATTCGTGTGCACTCTCTCTCTCAAATAAATAAAATCCTTAAAATTTTTTTCCAGTCATTATCATTTCCCCAAAGCATTCTTGCCTTTAACTTCTGTCCCTTAATTTGGATGTATTTGACATGATTTCTCTCTCTTCCATTTGTCATAAAATTATAACAGTTAACCTTTGAATTGATACTTGATAATCCTTTTAAATAATTGATACACAATATTGTGATGTATAAGAAAAATATATATTTGATCTTCATCCACATTTCCTGGTTCACAGCTCCTAAAACACTTGGAATTTCATAAATGTTCAGAATGAGAAAGGTAATGAGGTGAAACATCTTTTGGAAAGCACCTAGAGATGAAGGCTTATGGCCATTGGAGCCCACCCTGTGATTAGAGAGGGTTGAACTTTCAATCCCACCCCCTACCCTTCTAGGAAGGCAGAGGCGCATGACATTAAGTGAGTTGCCAATGGCCAATGATTTAATAAATCATGCCTGTGTAATGAAGCCAAAAGGATGGGGTTTGCAGAGCTTCCAGGTCGGTGAGCCTGTGGACCTGTTGGGTGAGGTGAAGGTGGTGGGCCAAGAAGGGATATGGAAGCTCGACACCCTTTTTCTGTGCCTTGTCCTCTGCAGCTCTTCCATCTGGCTATTCCTGAGTTCTGTTCTTTTATAATAAACTGGCAATCTAGGAAGTAAAATGTTTCTCCTGAGTTCTGTCAAACCCAAGAAGAAAGTTTGGGGAACTTCTGGTCTATAGCTGATTGGTTGGAAACACAGATGATGACTTGGACTTGGAACTGGTATCTGTGGTATCTGCTGGGGACAGTTCCATAGGATGGAACTAGGTACATGATGTCAGCATTGAGTTGAATTCTCAGACACCTTGCTCATGTCTGAGAATCGCTCATTGGGACTCATTGGAAACTCTCGATTTCAGACCACGAAATTAGGTACAGAACCCAAAATAATACCTAAATAGCCCCATGGTTATGTTTTCCTTCTCTTTTTGTTTAGTGTGAATTTTAAAAATAGAGGCAAAAACTCCTTAATGTCACAGAATGCCAAAATTAATCATGCCACAAAAACCATTTGAGAAGTCTGGTAGATGGTTTTTACCCTGCCTCATAAAGCTATGTAAAGTTTTCACTTGGGGTGGATGTGGGATTGCGCCATGAAGCTGCACTATGGTTCGCCACCTGGAACAGCATGAGTGATAAGGAAGCAGCTGCATGAAAGCATTCGCTGTGTGAAAGGATAGAAAATATATGTACTGGCCCTTCCAGGGAGGCCTCATTGCTGTAGCAGTTTATCCCATTACTAAATACGTGCTGCGCTGATAGCCTCACATTCAGCTGCTGACCAGCAGCATGGCCCTGAGCTTTAATAGGGAGCATATGATCACTCCAGCTGGCAGGTGACACCATTTGGCAACATTCCCCAGCAGCTCAACAAAAGATTTTCAAACATCAAAGCAAGGGGAAAGACCTCTGCCTTTATAAGGAAAGTGGTTTGACTGTGCATGCATTTTGCTTCCATGAGAATTATTGCTTCTAACTTGCTGAATTCTGTAAAGGAAAGGGCACACTTAGAGAATGAAATTAGCTTGGAAAATTTGCAAACTGTTCATTCAAATTGATAAATAAATGGTAAATTACAGGAAATTTAATTTTGTGTTTAAAAAAGGAATGCAGCTTGAATATAAAGATGGAGATTTTTAAAGATTGAATATGCAAATACAAGCCAATAAGAATTTAGATTGGCTAGGCTATGAAAACTTAAGAGTCTTCAATTTTATTGAAGAGACCTTAGAGGTCTTTTAGGAAGATGTAATTTCACTATATGGGAAATTTATGAAGCAGTGTAATGTCTACCTGACCGGTCATGCTACTTGAAAGGAGCAACTTAGGAATATCTTGGGTCTCTTAATTATGAACCACAGCATCATTTTCTGTCTTGCTACAAACTGGGGAGCCAGAAAAACGGGGCCATCCTCTTGGTCCGTGCATTTTTTTTTTATTGAAAAAGCAACGGGTAGATTAGTAGGAAAAATAAATATATCTGAGCATTATGTTCTTATATTAATCTCTGAATATAATTTAAAAATTAAATTTGTGGCAGCCCGGTTGGCTCAGCGGTTTAGCTCTGCCTTCAGCCCAGGGCCTGATCCTGGAGACCTGGGATAGAGTCCCCCATCGGGCTCCCTACACAGAGCCTGCTTCTCCCTCTACCTGTGTCTCTGCCTCTCTCTCTCTCTCTCTCTCTTTCTCTGTGTGTCTCTCATGAATAAATAAATAAAATCTTTAAAAAATTAAATTTGTCTATAGGTAAGCATAAGAAATGGGACTATGGGTATGACTGTCAGTTGGCTGATGGCTATCTTAGTGCATGTGAGAAATGCATCTACCTCAGAAAGCATGTCCTCTCTTTCTCAGGAAGTTTGTGGAGTTACAGTATAACTCTTTAAGTGGCTTAAGTCCCATTGCCCTTACATTTTTTTTGGTCAGCATTGGGACAACCATTTCATTCCTGGAAAAAAAATAAAACCTAATCAAATTAAATATGTACTGTGCTGTTAGAACAGAGTATTCAAGCCTACACATATGTTTCCCATTATACAAACTGATATTTTGATCTACTCTGAACACCAAATTGTATTTTTTCATATTACAAAATTTGGGGATGCTTGTTAATATTACAAGAAGATTTAGGGTAAAATTCTTTATATAGAAAATTCTCCTGTAACATGAATAGTAATTCATTTGCATCTTTATAGGAAGAAAACATGGTCTTTAATTCAGTAAGAATTTACAGTTTGGGGGCACCTAGATGGCTCAGTCAGTTAAATGTCTGCCTTTGGCTCATGTCATGATCCCAGAGGCCTGGGATTGAGCTCCCCACATCAGACTTCCCGTTTAGCATGGAATCTGCTTCTTTCTCTCCCTCTACCCGTCCCCACCTCTGCTCATGCTCTCTCTCTCACTCTGTGCTCTCTCTCTCTCCCAAATAAATAAATGAAATCTTTTAAAAAATTCAGTGAGAATTTTATAAGTGCTTATAGACTAATTCTACATGAACTAAAAAAGATACATTGCCATGAATCTTATTTACAGATAATATGTTCTTAAGTGCCAAAGTGATTTATGTTTCTGAAAAGTCCCTGTGCTCATCACATTCTATAGGCCTTGTGGAGTAGGAATTGAGCTGGATTCAGGGGGTACCACAGATGGGCTGGGTCATCAATCATCCCATCCCACTCCCCCAGTGCAGAGCTTCTCAAGCTCTCTACAGCAAAGGATCCGAAGTCATTTACTGGTTTTATTTTTGTGTTTGCTTGTTTTCTTACTGATCAAATAACACGGTCCCATTGTATACATTTAGAATATAGCTCATGCCATATGCATCTCACCTCGGAATTCTACATCTACGCCTCGGAACTGGCCTATATCCTGTTCATCAAATTGCATACAAAGATCATGTGCTTGGGTCTTGCAAACTTCAAACTGCTTTAAAAATGCCTCAGTACTGCTTTTAACTCTTGTGCTTAGCTCATTGCATACCCTTAACAGACAGTTGCCCTCATCTGTGGATCACATTTTGAATAGCACTGCTTTTGTGGGATTTTCTGTCCTAGTAAGGCCGAAAACTGTATCATATTTTTTCAAAGTTGCTTGCAGCCTGGATGTGATTTAGATTGCTGTATTTTTTATGTGTGTGTGTGATTTAGATTCCAATAATGTGCTAGTGCTTGGCCTGGAATCTGTGTTGAGATTCTCAGGAAAAGACAGAAGTTCCCATTTCACAGGGTAGTTTGTGCCAGATAAGTGGCTTCCTGTAGCCACAAAGGCAGCTTTAAGGATGAGAGAAATGACGATATGATACTGAGGGTTAGAAGTTGTCCTGGAAGCTTGGCTTAGATGCCTTTTCCTCTAGCCTACCCAATTATTTTATAAATCATCTAATATCTGGTAATAAATCTTACTGTGTGATCTACTCAGTTTCTGTTATATAAGAAGTAAGGGTAAATCTGATAAAGATTTATTTGCCAACTATAAATATGGGATGGCTCATGTTTTTGGAGTGGTTGGGAGTTAGCTCGTCGAGAACAATATTCTCATACTTTATTCTGCTTCTAGATCAGCTGAGAACATTTTTAAAATACTAATTCTGATCCCATAGTACAGCCCAGTGACATGAGATTCTATATGCCTAATAAGCTCCCAGTTAGTTACAATGGTTGGTCCACACATCTGACTTTGAGTAGCCAAATTCTAGCCTTAGAAACAATTTCCATCTCCAGGGGCCTAGACTACAGATGTTAGTCTGCAGCAAGACAAGGAGAAGCTACTCTGACTAATTTATTACTTCCCCTAGATTAGAAACAAAGTGCCATGATGACATCCAACCATAATTTTTTTTCTTTTTTCTTTTGTTTTTTGCCTTATTATGAACAGTTGTTTTTTGTTTGTCTTTATCAAGAGAGAAGAAAAAGAGGGGAGGATTAAAGGAGAATTCAAAGCAAAGAGGTTTTAAGTGGGATTTGCAGGTGCCACTTTTTTGCCCCCCTCAGTGCATTCAGCCCATCTATTTTAAAACACACTTATCTTTTACTAATAGCTTATGATGCCGGATCTTCAGTCTATAATTTTATTTGCTTCCCATGAAGAGGAACTATTTTCACCTGGTATTTTTTGTGGCAGAGTGCTTCAGGCCACATTTGGAGACTTTTCCTGAGCATTATAGACATGCTACCTGAATGTGGAGAGAGCTTGCTTCAGAGAAGCAAAGAAGATGGCAGATGGAGTTCCATGTGGCAGTCCTGTAGAATCAGTGTAGACAGAAGTGGGTAGAAGAATGGGACTACTCATTTGTGAATTCAGTGAGAAGAGTGGGCAGGGCTCCACGCTACTGGCTGAGTGACAATCTGAGGGAGGGCATTGGCGCAGTGACAGATAACAGAGAGCTTTGGATACCAGAAAAGAAAGTTGAGGTTAAATCCTGAGGAAATGGGGTTAGTTAGAAGTTTCTCTTTAAGAAGCTAAAGAATGATAATGGTATTTTAGGAGACAGATTAGACTACCTTTAGAAAGAAGGTATGTTTCCATGGATGTTATGACTATTAAGTTTTTTTTTAAGATTTTATTTATTTATTTATGAGAGACACAGAGAGGGAGGCAGAGACATAGGCAGAGGGAGAAGCAGGCTCCCCACGGGGAACCTGATGCAGGACTCTATCCCAGGACTCTGGGATCACAACCTCAGCTGAAGGTAGGTGCTCAACCACTGAGCCACCTAAGTGCCCCGGATGTTATGATTGGACTACAGAAATAATTTTGGGAAAAAAGGATTTGAATTCAATTGCATTCTATTTTTGTGAACTTGAATAACTTGAATTACCAAAACTGAAATTTACAATTTATCAGTTTTAACCCTGACCTGAAATTAAAATGTCAAAGATGTGGCTCATTGCAGCTTAAAAGTAACTGTCAAAAATATCTGTGCTCTATCATCTCTTGTAAAGTTTCTTCAAGACAGGTACCGAACTCTACTTTCCACTATTTCTTTTTTTTCCTCAGTATTTATCTGGTTTATTGCCTGTCCATAGTAAGCATTCAATATGTTTGTTTCTGTCTGATGTAAGGTATGTTAACTAACATCTGCTTCTGTCTCAAAGCCCAGCTTTTGTTCCATTAAGTCTTGGCCATCCAGGCTATCCTGAACATAGCATGTAAAGGAAAAGGAAAATGTCACAGTGACCATCACATCTTCTCTCAGACCACCCTTGCAGAGGCATAGCCTCTGACTTTCTGAGAAGGGACGTTCTCATGAAAACCTTAATGAACCAGGATGTATAGTTCCTCTAAGCTCTTAGGGTCAACTTTTTGCATGGCCAGAATAAAGGAAAGACTAGTACAAATGGCAGCTGAATAATTTAGTAACCATGGATCATTCTGTGACCCTATTTAATCTCACCAACAATCACAAAATGGGCATACCAAGGCCTAAAATGTACCGCAGTGTGTGAGTCTTCAGATACTCCTATTGCCTTGACCTTCAACTCTGATGTGCTCATGATTATTACAAGTATATAAGCCATTCAGAACTTTCAACTAATCCCAACCTTTGTTTCTGGATCTGCCTACTGAACGTTAGCCGGTTGGATATATCTTGGATATGTCCATATCAAATCAAGACATTAATGTTAAACTGATTTATCCACTGCCAGAAACTTGCTTCTCATTCCATGCTCCCCATTCAAAAAAAATACAGTGCTGCTCATGAGATTGCTAAAGTTAAAAACCTCCAAGTTATTTAATGTTTCCTCTTCTTTTCACCCTTTCAAATATCCATCAGGTTGCATGGATTCTAACTCCTTTTTTCTTACAGTTGGTAACTCCTTTTAATTTCTATTGCTATCACTTTGGTTGGCACCTTCATAAGCCTCATAAGCAGAAAGATTTAGTTGGAATCGTTGTTCTGTTATTTGCTGGATTTAGGGGAGACATTTAGATTGTATTTCCTTATCTTAAACAGATGGCTTTCTACCTTACAGAGTAGTTATAAGGATTACAATTAGATATTCTAGGTAAAACTCAACACAGGGCATCTCTTATAGTAGACATTCAATAATGGTAAATCTCATATTCATGATCATACCTCTCAGCTTAAGCATTACCTGTCCATAGTAAGCACTCAATACATGTTTGTATTTATTGATATGTGCATTATGTCAGTGACATCATCATAATCATCATCGTAGCCTTCATCTCCAATCTTGTGTCCTGATATTCCACCCTCTACCTCACCATTAAAATGTATACAAAATACAAATACCATCTCCTTTTTGCTGCACAATTTTCAGTGGTGCTCTCATCTACAGGAAGTGCTTTTCTGGATAGACCTAACTGCCCTTGATCTGACCTACTTTTCAGTTCCACTCCTATTTCTACCATACAACACAAGCTCCTTACATTGAGGCCAAAGAAAAAAATCTGTTTTCCCCATCAACCAGTTGCTCTTTTATTTCATACTTCCACAAATTCTTTCTCTTAATCTGAAAATTCCTAATAATTAACAGGTTTTTTGCATTAAATTAAATAATATGCATTGTTTAAAACTCACCATATTGACCTACTACTTCATATAATCTTCCGTGCCTCCCCAAGCAGAAGTATATGCTTGCAACGTAATTAATCTTGACTTTGTACATCCAAATCCCAATATTAAGTAGAATTAATACAATTTGTTGAAATAATTGGGGTATTGGAAAATTACAGGAAAGACAATAGATTGATGGGTGAATAATATATATGTCACATATTAATATATGTAACTTAATGCTATTTTGTGTCTGTTCTAATTTCTCATATGTAGGACCTGTCCTGAAAATTAAAATTTATCAAGGAAATATATTTGTTTTGATTTTTCCATAATTACTAATTCTTCCTTAGAACAAGCAGCACATTTACAAAGTACATGGATAGTACAAATCCTGGAGCAGTGAAATAGCAATACTTAGCTGATTGACAATCAGCAAGTAACTTTGGCATTGGCCTCAGCTACAGCATTTGCTCTAACAAACCAAGATTTATAGCTTAAATTGTGAGAAGTAGGGAAGAATGGTTGAGAAAATGGGCTCTGATTTTTAAAAATCCAAGTTAAAATTCTAATCTCCTACTTACTAGCTATATGATCTTGACCATGTTCCCTAACCTTTTGAAGACTCCTTCCCTATAAAATGGAAATAATAATGGTATGTCCATAGAGGATTGTTGGGAGTCTCAAATGAAGTTTAAAACTTAGGTTACACATACACAAGACCCACATGACTACCAGAGGCCACATTTGGCGTCAGGTCTGCTTAGAAGGATATAGAATTGAAGCTTGACCTGATCCTAGCATCAGACATTCCTCATCTGGTGGGAATCCTCATAGAAATCCATGCAGCACAACCCAAATGGAAGAAAAGTTCTATATCAGACAGACCTAAGAGCTGCCCTGGCTTAAAAGTCCCATCTGGGATCTCTTGAGGCAACCTCATTGTCATAGCTTGCAAGGTCCCTATAAAAACAAGCCCTGTCCTAAGAGTTGCCACATTCACGGAAGCCCAAAACTGTGGCCATCTACCAGATATTTGTAGTTTCCCCACTGCAGGTGGAATTTATCCCAAGGGGTCATTTTGTCAAAAATAATACAGTGTAGTAGCATAGTTGACTTCTCAACTTTTATCAGATTACCAGGGTAATTAACTAGAGGTGGTTAAGCGAAGGTCAAATTCTCTGCAAAAGATTGAAAGGAATGGTTAATGCCTCTGCCTGGAACATGGAAACATGAACTTAGGAAGTATTATATGGTGGATAACATATGCCTGTTTATATGAAGACAATCTCATGAAAGATAAGAAATTATCTAAGGGGAAATTAAATATGGAGAATTGTGTAAAGAGAGGTATTATAGAGGTAATGATTTAGCCATATCTTGCCTGATTTTTGTGAATGAACTCATAAGTGTAAAAGTGCAAACTTACTCATTACAAAGGAAGTTTTGCTCTGTAATTAGTATTGTACCTAATGTATTATTAATACTCCATACATGCTATTTGAGTAAAAATTGGATTTTGATTCTCTCTGTTGTTATAAGAAAAACAGAGCTGACTCACAAGGCCCTTTTACCACTATTCTCGGATGATTCTTCTTCCCAGACGTCTCAACTCAGACAAATTGACTTTGATGCTTTGAGCCCTAATTGTCTCCTAGGAATGCAATTTTCGTACACATGCCAGTAGAATTAAGAAGATTGAATGTGAGTTGTTGCATTAGAATGGACCTGCCTCTCGGTATGGTTAATTACCATAGTTAAATATAGCACCTGAATGACAAGACAGGATTATCAGTGCATTCTCCCACTAGAACAGATGGCTCCATCATGGCGACAGGCTGCCTGTGTCTTGTAAACATGCACTATTGGTTATTGAGAATGGGCAAGAGTTCAACTAAGAATCAGCTCAAGGCCATCCAATTCCAGGAAAACCACTCAAAGTGCATATGCCTGTAGTCATTGGCATTCATAACATCATCTTCATGTGTATACGTTTCAACTTAGATTCCAACATCCCTCTAACGCAAGTAGGAGTAGAGAAAGAAAAGTTTGAACATAAATACTTTACTCATAAGTAAATATGGGAGATCTATTTAGAGAGTATTCTTTAATACATAAATAGACTTCTATTTCTAATGTTTATGATATATTTAAGATACCCATATGTATGTTGTATATTAAAGTGTGAACTAGAAAAGTTGATCTATTTGAATAAGCATACATTATCATTGTAAGTGGCAGCTAAATCTTCACATGATGTTAAAAATAACGTTAAATTTGTATTTATTTATATTTTCTATCTAAAACAGTATTGTATTAAGTTAGCCAGGCATGTTTGTTTAAATCACTCAACAATGAAAATTATATGTTAACAGCTCTTGGTTTCACATCTTCTAAATTAAAACAAGTCTGGAATGAGTGAAGTGAACAATATGGTGAACTTTAGTTCCAGTTAATTTTGTTTAGTCCCTTTATTTTCTATTTCCTATGAATAGTTTAACAACTCTTAGAAAATAGGAGGAAATGCAAATGTTAGCTTTGAGTCTAACTGCTTTTACACATCATAAATGTTGATATATTTTCAATGAAATTGGAATTGTACCTCCAAGTAGAAATAAAAATGTCCAAGCTTATTTTACTCTAGAGTGTAGAAGACAAAGTTCATAACTGCTTATTAGTCTGTGATGAGAATACCAATGTTCTTTTGCAGCTTTTGCCAGCAAGAGAAGCTGCCAATGACCTTCCAGTCCTGTGTGATCACCAAAGAGTGCCAGGTGTCAGAGTGGTCAGAATGGAGTCCCTGCTCAAAAACATGCCATGACATGACATCCCCCAGAGGCACTCGCGTCAGGACGCGGATCATTAGGCAGTTTCCTATTGGCAGCGAGAAAGAGTGTCCAGAACTTGAAGAAAAAGAACCCTGTGTGTCTCAAGGAGATGCAGTTGCCCCCTGTGCCACGTGAGTAATTAGGGACTGTAGTTCCTTCTATGAAGTTTCCCCAGATTACGTGTCTCCCCAGATTCACTTACCCATTTGACTTTAACTGAATAGTATGTTGAGAAATAGTGATTTTTACAAATTCTAAGTGGGGAAAAAATAAAATACCATTTTACAAACACTGTCTTTAAAAAATTCTGCTTTTACAGAATAAATGTGTCTTTAGCAAGCTATATTTTCAAATCTCCATGAAGTCTAGAATTTTAGCAGCAATTCTCATATATTTTCTGTAATACAGATTGATAGATTTCTTCTGTAAAGGGGAAAATGGTATATTAGGCTTTATGGGCCACATGTATCTCTGTGGCAATGACTCAATAGTACCATTGGAGGGGAGATCAAATATAAACAAATAAGTGGCTATGTTCCAATAAACCATTATTTATAGAAACAGTGGACAGGTTGGATTTGGTTCTTGGGTCTTAGTTTGTCAATCCCCATTCTATAACATAAAATAAACTTTCAGAGGACAGGTTCCTGTTGCTTATGAAGCAAGGCCTATTAAAATTCAATGCTATAGATAACAAATCCTGTTGAAGAGGGTAAGATACTACACCAAAAGAATGAGACTTTAAGCTATTTGAGGACAGGATTATTTACCTTGTTTGGCTTTGTTTGTCAGTGTACATTACAGGGCCCAGCACACAGTAAGTGCCTAATTAATGTTTGTTGAATTCAGGTGAAATAATAATGATTGTGAAACATTCAGCAGCATACCATAATTCTTTTTATCCTTAAGAAAAATATTTCCAAGACATTTCTCTGAATTATCTTGGCAATAAATACATTTCAGCTTAGTCTGAATATAGAATATTTATAAAACAACTTGGAGAATCTTAGTTTCTCCGAGGTAGGTGGAAGCTTCACTGAGAGCTTCTCTGGAATATTCCAAACATTTAAAGAACACACACACAATGCAAACCTCACAAATCAGTGAGGAGGAAAATTGATCCTACTACTACTGCTTCAAACAATAATAACAAGTGATAGCAAAGATAGTGATGATTTACGTGAGACCTTCAGTTACTCAGCACTCTGAAATCATCTATTCTCTCCTGATGTAACAAATGACTGCAAACTGCACAGAATTTCCTTCCTAACTTCTCTGCTTGTCCCACTGACCTTTGTTCCTCTCTCTCTGTAACAGGCTTGAGGAACTTGTCAGGATCTCCATGTTTTTTCTCCGTTGAGGGTTTTTTTTTTTCTTTTAGCTAGATGTTTCATCCTTTATCCTCTGAGATATTCAAATACTACTAACAAAATAAATATATATTCTCAATCTCTTTTTTCTTTCCCTTTTTGAAGGGTAGCATTTTTATTTTAGAATGTGTAACCAATTTAATTTAGGAAAAATGTAATCCTAGAATGGCCTATATTTGCACACCACTCTATAAAAAATAATTTTTTAATTCTAATTCCCCTAAGGAATGACTTGTTTGGTTTGACTTTCCTTATCTCCCTTCACCCCACCCTTTCACTCAAGGCATTAATTATCTATGCTGTTTTTCATTTACCTGAGTGCGGTACTTCCTTTATAAACATATGTCAGGATGTTCCTGCACCTGTGTTCAGCCACTTGTGAAAAAAAAATGGATGGGAAGGTCAGTTTCACTGTCATGAAACTCTACCATTGACATAGCAAGTCATCTAGATCAGACATCTAGAGGGCCCTTTAACTTTTTTGTCTAATTGAGATGAACATTAGCACCTCCATTTGTACCTGTGCTGGCTGTTAATCTGATTACTGAGGAAGCATCTTGGTTAAAGTGACACAAAGTGCTACATGAGCCATTTTCTTTATGCTTTTAGAATATCCATTTTCCTCGAGGTGGAGAAATGCCATCACTTTCTATCTTTAGTGGCATCGGGAAATGGTTCCCTGGCTATCTCCTTAAAGCACGAGTTGGGCTGACAAGCCCCCGACATTTCTTTCACATCATAATGTTGATTGGAGCTTTAATTTAGAACCACAGATCGTCTTTCCTGTGTTCCACTGATTAGAAACGTCAGCTCTTTTCAACATTCATCAGGCACTCATCAGGGATTCTCAGTGCTACAGAAAAACACTCATTCTTGACAATAAAGAGAAAACTCTGAATTGTTATGTTATATTTTTTAATCCTAACACACAATTATAATTTTGATCCAGTATGAAGTAGTAATTTTCATGCATTTTATTAAAGGCAAAACAAATGTTTGGGTGGATCGTCATTTAGAATGTTTTCCATTCTCAGATTTCAATCCTCCTTTGTTTATAAGCATCTAGAAAGGGCAAGGCCAAGTTCAGCTTAATTGAACATAAAATTTTATGTTTTCAGCATTATGCTCTCTTTTCATAAAATATTTATAAGTAACTTCCAGTAATTGCAATTAAAACAGGATCATCCTAAATTTAACCCTTTTTCAAATGGAACATTGCTGAGGATAAAGAAGAAATTGAAATTGAATCTGCACCACAGATGTAGTAGTCTATGACTGATTCAGAGGGAAGTGTTTTTTAGATTAATTTTCTTAAGAAAAAAATATAAGAGCAGAGCAAAGTTTCAATAAACGTGGTTGCCACTGCCAGCATTTTCTTTCTGTAGGTATGGCTGGAGAACTACAGAGTGGGCGGAGTGCCGTGTGGACCCCTTGCTCAGTCAGCAGGACAAGAGGCGGGGCAACCAGACAGCCCTCTGTGGAGGAGGAGTCCAGACACGAGAGGTGTACTGCGTGCAGGCCAATGAAAACCTCCTCTCACACTTAAACACCCACAAGGACAAAGAAGGTAAACTATCTTCTTCTTAAGGACTTATACATGGAGACTGAGCATGGACTCATCCTGCAGGGAGATAGATAGATAGATAGATAGATAGATAGATAGATAGATAGATAATAGATGTATAGATATATTTGGAACATGAATAGCCATAATTCTGTTTACATCTTCATGGTTGATATCCGCTACAGTGAACAGTAATTTAAATTTTGGTTGTAAAAAAATTTTAATCCAATTGTGTGGTCAGTTCTGATTTACTGACAAGTCTCTTTAAATTTTCTGACTGCAGGCCTTGAGTTAAAAGTTAGCAGGAGTAATTAATTATAAAAATAGAATAAAGTATCTTATAAATATATATATAAAGTGCTCATACGTATTCTCAAGTCAAGAGTTCTCTTACATGAAATGTAAAACCTGCTTGTGAGCAACCCCTTTTGCTATTTGTAATATGGTTGAAAAACAAGTTAATTATGGTATTGGGTGAAATTTTCAATTTGAATTTAAATGAAATAAGTACAGAATAAGTGCAGAATACAACTACAGTGAAAACAAAAATTAATGCAAAGGTATGACTTTTTAAAAAAACCCTTTGATTAAACCCTCTGACTGGCAAACATATCTTAGAACATTTTTGGTTAAATCTCAATTTGAGGACCAGATATGGTAGGTGTGCCAAAGGATAAGTGAGTCCCATATGACCATTATGCCAAAAGTATATGTAGTATATATTAATCTTGCTCTAAAATTCTAATCATTATTGGATCAAGTTTATATTCAATTAGTTGCTCTTAAGTTGCCACAAATAGGAATGTTTTTAAGCAATGTTATGAGTAGACCTTCTTATCTTCCCTCCTTGAGGAATAGCAGGGCTTTTGCCATTAGACTGTTCAATAAATATTTATTATTAGTTGCCAACAGAGTTCCAAAAATTGTGTAAGGTAGTGAGGATGGAAATACCAATACAAATTTTGTATCAGGAATGTGGTTATCATGAGGACACACAAACAAACCAATAGTAATAATACATTATGAAAGCATTACAATGTCAGTTTTAGAATAACTGCAGTGGTATCATAGAAACAGAAATTTAGAGGAAGTGGCACTGTAGCTAAGTGATGGCACACCCATTCCATATAGTACGTGGGTCAAGAATGCAAGAGGAATTTTATTCCAGGCAGAGGAGACAGCATGTATTAAAGCACACCATTAAGGAAAAGCAAAAACAAAAGAGAAACCCTGCCAAGCAAGATGAGTATGTTGTTGTATTTGGCAAGTTGTAAATAGGATAGGTTAGTATTTTCCAGCAAATATGTTGGCTGGAAAGGGAAAAGAATAAGAATAAAGACCTCAAAAATGAGAATATTCAGAGAAAAAATCTGGTTAGGGATGACTAGAAGAGAAGGGAAAGAACCAACAGAAATGGCTGTTTCAAATAAACAAAAGAAGAGATGACTCCTCTGCCTTCCCCCAAAATGAGTAGTGTGAGTAACGACTCATGGAAAATCAACACTGAAATTCTGTATTTGCAACTTGCAAAATTTAATTGTTTTGCAGCCACTAACTTTACGTAGCATGTCAACTCATTTAGGAATCTAGCCTAGGGATACATTTTACTACTAATCTATCTTGAGGTTGGAAGGAAGTAGCATAAAACATGTAATGTTAGTACATTAATATTTTTTGGCTATTTTAATGGCTACATTTTTAACACTCTTAGGTGGATTTATTATAGCTGTACTTTCAGAGTAGTATAATTTCATTGCTAGAAGTAGATCAGATTTTAGTTTCTGAATGTCAATTATGTCCTGTGGGTTATTACTTTCAAAAGATCCCTGAGAATTCTGAATTGCAACTAGGGTATTTTTTTTTAATCATTTTGCCATGGACTCTCCCTATCTCTGTGAAAGCATAGCAGAGCACCAAAAATAAAAGTCACAGAGAAAAAGGAAAACACAAAGAATATGGTTGTTATGATGCATCTGTTGGACTAAAGCAAATACCAAAGCAAAGATCCATGGATATGGAAATAATTGATTTGCTTAATATTAATATTTATCATATAAATATATAACATGAATAGCTTAGGAATTTCTGTCCTTTCTTTTCAAATACCAAGAATACTAATAAGCTCCATATAGTCTTTGTAAAAACAGTTAATTCTCCCTAAAAGTTGCAGCTTTTTTTTCTAAGAAGTTAGGCTTTATGATTCCCCCCTCCCCAGAAGCACTTAACATTTCCCAATGGGAAACTTATTCAATATGCCAGCATCCCAAGGGTGAAATGTAAAGACTATAAATATGTGTGAATGGAGAATAATTAGGCTGTGGGCTGTGAGGATTGCTCACATTCTATTTTCCTTTAATAAATATGAAAGAATGAAAGCTTACTTGATAAAGAGAGGGAAAGTTCTCAAAATAACTCCTTCAATCAATCCTAATAAGAAGGTACTGATCTCAAGTAATCCTGATTGTGTAACAATGAACAACCTACCCCAAGAGCAATTCATATTGTGGTTAATATGAAGAACAATTGCTTTTGTAGATTCTCACTAAGTGTTCTATGAATAAATGTCTTGTTTTCACATTTAACCATGCTATTAAAAAATACCTTAACCCAAAATAAAATACTTTAACTTAAAATTTCTTGATATAAAATTACTGAAAACAAGTGATATGAAGTTCACAAAAAATCCCTTTATTATCTTGGCATGTCACATTACACAGAAGAATGATAATGACCACATTAGTACAAGGAGGAAGCCACATTATATCACTTTATTCATTGGTATATTCACTATTCTTAATAGACTCACACCACACTGAGCCATAAAAATTCTCCTCCCTGAAGCTAATATGTATAATTTCCAGGAAATCAAAATATGTATTATTAAAGTAGTCGCAAAGTATAATGTATTATATTTACAACTTAGTATCCTGTCTGTGTCAGTTGAATTATACATGAGAATATTTATTAAGTTGGTGATAGTGTCTATAGACAAGAAGAAAAATGTATCTACATGACTTTGAAGAGTATCCACATTTTATTCATATATTGCTATAGACCATAGGTATCCCTCCCAATCTTGACAACGTTCAGATGAGCAAAATTACCGCTTCTTTAGAAGAAAGTTTGACAAGTTTCTACCGAGAAGAGTTAGTAGTAAAACCCTGGACAATTTCTGTCCAGCAGGCTGGTCAGAATTCCAGCAGTCTGTAAAGCATGTTCAGCTAATGCTAACATGAAATCTACCCTTATCAGAATATGACAGGAAGGGGCCCTGCCCATGGGGAAGTTAGCAGTAGCTAGAAAGCTGGTGAAAATGTTGTTGATCATTGGATGCATGAATATGAATTGATTGTTTAGAAGGCTCAAAGTGAAATGAAAGTAGATTTTAGCTATAGTAATCAAGACATTCTTTCTTTTGATACAGATTAAACATGTTTTTAAATGAGGGAAACCAAGAGTGTTGGTTATAAAGCACCACGAAACTTTCTGTGATATAATGTATTTATCAGGAAACTGTAGAACATTATTTTATAGAAAACATATAAAAAAATCCACACTGAAATATGGATAAGGCCTGTGGGATTTGAGATTATTAAGAAAAACAGCCTGGATAATGAGCCTGTATGATGGCATATAATAAGATAAACCAGCAGAAAGGAGGATCAATGGAAAGATAATGGATGGATGGAGGGAGGGAAGAAAGGAAGAAAAGAAGGAAAAAAGGAAGGGAGGAAGGATAGTTGAACTGTGAATGGGCTAGACAGAAAGGTGAATAAAGAGTTCTATTTTCCCTTGTTCTGCAAAGAAATAGGGAGAATAAAAAGTCACCATCTTGAAATGGAATGCAGATTATTTATAATTATAGTCGTTTATCCACAGTTTCCACAAACTAGCCCACTTTAGTCAAATCTATTTTGGAAAAAAAAAAAAAAAAAGGCTGTGCTTATGGTGCTGTTTCCCTGTTATTTCAGAAAGTAAATATCAGAGTACGTCGAAGTCTAGTGCTGCACCTTTCCTATCCATCACTTTTGAAATAACAGGTAGGTGAGAACATTTTACATGCCATTTCAATCAGAAATGTGTATTAGATATTATACATTTTCTGATAGAATTCTTAAACTGTCTAGGAAAGATAGTGGTTTACTTTTACTGTTTTTCTAGAAATGTATCAAAGATGACCTCTGAGATAGAAGTGCATTCCTGATTCTTGACTTTCTATAATAGCATCATTAGGTAGATGTAAATTATAGAAAAACATAAAAAGATTTTTAAATTTATTGACTTAAAAATGTCACTAGGATACCATAATTATATATACAAATATATAAAATTTGGTTTATGAACACTTTTGTTGAAATAAGTTAATGAAAATATGAACACTTTGCACAATTTGTCAAATTGTGCAAAGTGTTCATATTGAGCTCTACTAATCTTAATAAGATAATTGAAAAAGGAACTAAGTCACATCACATCTACCTTTTGGAAACAGTTTACACCAATGTAGTAGATGTAAAAAGGACTGTGATACAATTATAGAATAACTAAAACATAGGAAATCCCTGAAAATATCAGATATCTCTCGGAAATTACTTCTCAGGATATTTTGTGGGAGAGAAGGGCTGTTAACCCTATGAAATTTGTGATAGATAGATAACAAAATAGAAAGTGAGTTGCCAAGAGGTGTCAGCCGCTGGGATAGAAGCTAATAAAAACTTACATGCTGGGAATTAGATTAAGCTGGTCAGTGGTCTACCCCCAAGGTAACTAAGGATTTTTATCAGAGAAAGAGCTTACTAATGAGATATCAAGAAGTATTCAACCAAAAAAGCAATCAAAAGAATATATATGTAAATATATATACAAATAAATAAAATGAGACAACTTGGAAGCCATTCTAACATGAAAAAGGGCTTATAATACCTTTGACTTAGTCAACATTTAATAAACATTTGTTGTTTGACATATTTACTCTCCCCTTTGTAAAATGCTATGCATTTTTCCTTAATTTGTCTGAAAATTATTTCTTGAACATTTCAGATACGCTTAAGAGATTCTTTATATCAGCAAGGGGCTATCATACACAACCTTCATCCCTGAATAAACAATTATTCACACCTCTGACTTTGAATACAGGGAACATGCTCTAGTTGTTAGATCAAATGAGGAAAGTCAAAAGTCATGCACTGTTTCAGTTTGGCCACTCGTTTAAGAGAACATCTTTATTTATCTTATTTCTCTTTTCTAGCTACATACATAGCTTAAAAAAACTCTTTTGAATTTTCCGTCTTAAGGCTACTTTCAGAAGAACCCTGGACATTTAATCCAGAAGTCTCATTTTCATTTCTGCTTGGCCTTGAATCCTTATGCACACTATTTGACTTTATTTGCCTAAAAATACCTGTTAAATGACTCTTCTGTTCCATTTCCAGCAATATGGCAGATTAGAATAGCTGAAGATCACCCCTTACAGAAGACTAGACAGGATACAGTAATGTTTTAAATGCTTCTAAGAGCAGAACTGAGGTCTTAATTAACTAAATGATTTCCCAAAACAAACCAAGAAGGTTGACCTGATACTTTCCATGGTTGCCCTCAGGCAGTGATGGTACAGACAGGAGGAGGGCTATACATTACAGGGATTCAGGAGGAGTGATGCCAGTTAAGGGGTATGACATAAAATTTTCAGCCAAAAACAGAGTACAAGCAGAAATACTGCTTTACTTCATCACTCTTCAAGGGTTATTGCACCAATAAATGAGTAGAAAAACTCAATTTACCTACAAAGGAAGAACACAAAGGAACCACAATCAGCCTCAACCTCAGTCTGAATAACCCTCTCCTACGAATTCCAGCTATGGGCCTGTACTCACTACTAGTTAGTTAAGTTTCAAATTTCGGTTCAAAGACCACGAAGTTGAGAAATTAATATAAGAAATGGCATTAGGGGGATCCCTGGGTGGCGCAGCGGTTTGGCGCCTGCCTTTGGCCCAGGGCGTGATCCTGGAGACCCAGGATCGAATCCCACGTCGGGCTCCCGGTGCATGGAGCCTGCTTCTCCCTCTGCCTGTGTCTCTGCGCCTCTCTCTCTCTCTGTGACTATCATAAATAAATAAAAATTAAAAAAAAAAAAAAAAGAAATGGCATTAGGGGGTTTCACCAGGAGTTTGGGGGCACAGGCTGGAGAAGAGAAGCAAGTGTGTAGTCATGTCAGCGTTGGTGGTGTGGGTTATCTCGCGGTTCCTAGAAGAGTACTTGAGCTCCACTCCTCAGCGCCTGAAGTTGCTTGACGCGTACCTCCTGTACATACTGCTGACCGGGGCACTGCAGTTCGGTTATTGTCTCCCCGTGGGGACCTTCCCCTTCAACTCTTTTGTCTCGGGCTTCATCTCTTGTGTGGGGAGCTTCATCCTAGCAGTTTGCATCAGGATACAGATCAACCCACAGAACAAGAGCGAGCCTTTGCTGATTTTCTGTTTGCCTGCACCATCCTGCACCTTGTTGTAATGAACTTCGTTGGCTGAATTATTCCCATTTACTTAATTGGGGAGTGAGAGACTAGAAGAATGTTCACTTTTTGATTTCCCTTGGATGAGAACTTTTGAGATGGCAACTTGGACATGTGGATTTTCTTCAGATTGATACGTAACTACCGACTCTGATTTCGAATATAGGTGGAGAGCCCAGAGAAGTTTCCTTGCTTCTGTGTTAGAGCAGCTCTGTAATGGGCATTTATTAACATGACCTCTGCTTCCCATTAAGTGTAACCTTTTTGCCTTCCAAATTAAAAAACTCCATGCCACTCAAAACAAAACAAAACAAACAAAAGAAATGGCATTAGGCCAATGGTGCTACCAGATTTCCTGACATAAGTAAAAGCCCAAACTCTGAAGATGGGAATACCTTAACCACAGTAATTCCCCAGATAAACTGTACAATCAAAACTGCAAAGCACATGAGGAAAAAATAATCCATTTTAAACAGGATTTTAAATACCTAACAAATATTAAGATTAGACTTGCAATGTTGGAAATACTGGAAATAGGAGTTAGAGACCATAAATGATATATGCTAGAACTTACTAAAGATGTAAAGAGAAAAATTAAAACATTAAATATAGGGATCCCTGGGTGGCGCAGCGGTTTGGCGCCTGCCTTTGGCCCAGGGCGCGATCCTGGAGACCCGGGATCGAATCCCACGTCGGGCTCCCGGTGCATGGAGCCTGCTTCTCCCTCTGCCTGTGTCTCTGCCTCTCTCTCTCTCTCTCTCTCTCTCTCTGTGACTATCATAAATAAATAAAAATTAAAAAAAAACTTAAAAAAAAAAACATTAAATATAATAAGTCACAATCAAAAAAAGACCAGATTTTTTAAAAAATAATAAATAAAAAGGAGTTCTAGAACTGAAAAGTACTTTTACTGAAAATAAATGGGCAGATTAGAGCTCAACAGTTACTAATAAGCTCAAGACAAATGGAAGGAAATTATTCAAAATGCAACACTGAAAATAGGAGTTGAGAATAAAAGTGAAGTAAGTCATGCAGACTTAAACAAGAAGGTTCAAAATAAGGGAATGAATGGAAAAGATGAGAAAAATTTCTAGATTTTATGAAAGACAAGAATGTACAAAATCAACAAAGACAATTTCCAAGCAATATAGTGATATATGCATGCTTAGATATAGTACAGTGAGATTTCAGTCCATCCACTATATAAGGACAAAGTAAAAGGAGGGATCCCTGGGTGGCGCAGTGGTTTAGCGCCTGCCTTTGGCCCAGGGCGCGATCCTGGAGACTCGGGATCGAATCCCACGTCGGGCTCCCAGTGCATGGAGCCTGCTTCTCCCTCTGCCTATGTCTCTGCCTCTCTCTCTCTCTCTCTCTCTCTCTCTCTGTGTGTGTGACTATCATAAATAAATAAAAATTAAAAAAAAAAAAGAAAAAAAAAGGACAAAGTAAAAGGAATAAAGAAAAAGACAAAAACTAACTAAAAAGGAAGGAGAGGAACATGTGAAAGTTCATGAGTACCTGTTTATCAAACCTTTCTCCCTGTCTGTCTTTCATTTTCCTCAGTTTGCTAGTGGGAAAGATGCATGACATACATGGGCATTATTACCTAAAGCAAAGGTAATCATGTCAAAAAATTATTACCTAGAGAGGATAAAATGTATTACCTATGTTGGTGTCTAAAACAGTCATAGGGATCCCTGGGTGGCGCAGCGGTTTAGCGCCTGCCTTTGGCCCAGGGCGCGATCCTGGAGACCTGGGATCGAATCCCACGTCGGGCTCCTGGTGCATAGAGCCTGCTTCTCCCTCTGCCTGTGTCTCTGCCTCTCTCTCTCTCTCTCTCTGTGTGTGACTATCATAAATTTAAAAAAAAATAAAAAAAATAAAACAGTCATAGATGTTATGCTAATAAAATATGTAAATAATATGCTAACAAGGATAAAACATTGGAAAATAATTTTTATGCCCCAAAGAGATGGTAACATGCTAGGAACAATGGAATTTCTCTAGCAGCATGAAGTCTAATGAAATACTTACAATACTTAAGTCCCAAATGCCCAGTCTACAAGAAAACAATAGTAATAATGATATCAAGACAGTGACAATATTGATTGAATTTATTAAGACACTATGTTAATTATTTGGTTGATGCAAAGATTAAGTGCTTAATGTGGGAAACAAACAGTTGGAATCAGTGACTTAATGTTAAACTTATTCTGTGCCCATTCTCCGAAGTGTTACTTGTCTGAACGTCAATCACAATCTCTTTTTTTTTCTAAAGATTTTGTTTATTTATTCATGACAGACAGACAGACAGACAGAGAGAGAGAGAGAGGCAGAGACACAGGCAGAGAGAGAAGCAGGCTCCATCCAGGGAGCCTGATGTGGGACTCAATCCCAGGTCTCCAGGATCATGTCCTGGGCTGAAGGCAGCTCTAAACTGCTGAGCCACTGAGCTACCAGGGCTGCCCGTCAATCACAATCTGATTGATGAAGTGCTACAAATTTGAATATCCCACTTGATATTCCTTCATTCACTCAGTAAATACTAAACAATTACTAAGTTGCACCACTGGTTTATATGTTGAAGATAGATGTTTTAAAAAAGCAGACTTGATCCCTGTCCTCAGGGAGGTTATAGCATAAGAATAACCTTGGAACTGTAGTTTTTTTACTAGGGTTTCAGAACTGACCCTTCACAAGATTGACATGGAGAGAATTCTACATACATACCCATTTGAGATTCTTCAGTTAAGCCCTGAAAGAACACTGCAACCATGGCCCACCCTTAATAAAGAACCTTTACCCTCATTCACTGGGTGAATTATTTTTGCAGGAAGTATATATCTTCAGAATGTAGTTTAAGTATCACCTGGATGCTTTAAGAAAATGCAACAATTCCACATGTTATCCACTGAAATTGTGAGTCTGTAAGTCTGGAATGGGTTTATGAATCTCTGTTTTTTTTTAATAAGCTCCATTCTGATTATAATCAAGAGTTGATTTTTTTCCATAAAGCTCATAAAAGTCCTTTTAAAAGCCTTTCCAAAACTATATGAGACACTAGGATAGGGGTAGGGAAGCTCCAGGTTTCCAGAACCTGAAAGCTTACATAATTTAAGGGACTCTTGTTATTATAAAAAAAAGTTTTTTAAAAAGCAAAATTCCAAATACAAAATCACTAAGATCTCTGCCAGGGTCTCAGAAGGGGAGTGTATATGAGAAGGACCCTAAACGTTAAGCTTCATAGGCTTCTCAATAAATCTGTCCCGAATTGTAACAGATTTCGGCCTCTGTTAGATCCAAAGAGAATCACTGCCTTAAGATGAGACTCAGAAACAAAGGCATGTATGTCCAGAAAAGAGGTTTTCCACAGTTCGGGAGGGCAGAGCGGGGAAAATGGAGTGACTGGGAAAAGTCACTGGGTGTCCTCCAAAGTGAAGTAGAACTTTTAGTTCTACTACCAGTCTTACTTTCATTCATCAAGCCCTGGTTTTATCTTCCTGGGCTGCAAATCTTTGGAAAACCATGAAGCCTTGCTAGTAGTTAAGCTAGGAAATTGGAGAGGACAAACACCTAACACTCTCAGATACTGTTTCATCTTACTTCATACCTGTAACCTCAGATAGGATGAAGCCATCCATGGCTGTTAGAGAAGGACCTTCCATTAATGAAAGAAAGATGGTGGATAAGATGTCACATAACCTGCCACTGTCAAGTGACTGTAGTACCATGTGCTTTTTGTAACCCTTAAGCACTTATTTCTCAGTGCGCTGTAGATGAATGATAGCACCAGAAGGAATTTTGAAACGAGCACTCAGGGCTGCGTACTGGTGAATGAATAGCATTTTTTTCAGAGGCACACTCATGCTCTCTAAGAATGTAAAAGAAATGGTTTGTGGCTGACTGTTGCCTGCCTTGCTGATGATTGCTCAATAGGGAGTAGCTACTCTCACCGGTGTTAACAGAGGAGTACAAACTACATTGTGGAACTCATTAATATTTATTCCTTCTAAAAGCAATGGGCAATAAAAAGGGAAATAAACCAGGGAGAATAGCAGTGGGAAAAGGAAGCCATGACAACAGATTCATCTTGGAAAGGTTTCACCATTTATTGCCCACAAAAATACACTGAAAATACAGGATCCATATGGTTATATTATTAAACTGGAATCCACTAAGAATATCTCTTATTGGGCGAAGTAATTTGTGAAAAAAATTGTATATTGAACATAATTCAAGAATTCAAAGTCGCTGTCTATATTCTTGTAATTATATACTTTCAATGTACTTCTTTACAATTTCACATTTTTGATATTCAACAAAGATACATGTTCTCAGCGTCAGTCTGGACTTTATCTGCCTATACACGAGGACTTTCTCTAAGATAAGGATTACCTATGTTGCAACAGAAACCAGTTAACATCTCTGTCATCTCTGTCATGTTTTTTCTTGATGCTCCTCTACTTTCTGCATTAAAATCCCTTCAGCCATTGTCCCCAAACTATCCCAAATAACCTCCTCCTATTTCAAATAATCATTTTCACACCATAAGATATCAGCGATCTTTTTCACCCAAAGCCAATAGCTTTCTCAGACTATATTATACAATTTACCACTTGATTTACATATAATTCTATTATTTTACAATTCTCTCATGGATATTTATGCCACCACCACCACCACCCCACCCCACCACCCCACCCCAGTATTTCAAACTTCTGAGGAGGACATGGTGTTTTTTCCCTCCTAAATTTTAGTATTAATGTCCATCACTCTTACCAGAGGCCTGGAGAGATTTGCTGATTGTGTTGTTTAGAAATGTTTTAAGACTAAGAAAACCCTTCGAGGATGTTGAGTTCTCAGTCATCTGATTCATAGAGTTTAATTTCAGATTCATCTCTGTGTTTCACCAACTTCATTCTTATGCTTCTTTGTTTTCCTGTCCTCTGCAAAGGGCTAATGAGAACATATGTAAAACACATCCTAGCATAAGGCCTTTTACTTGTTATTTACCAAAATGAATATTCATTGCTTTTGTTTATGTCTTTACTTTTCTGGTTAATTTGAGAAAAGAGGAGAGATAGTTAAAATAGTTTTACTCTAAAACATCTACATGTCTCAAAGGCATAATGGTATACCAGCCTTGCTAGTTGAGAAACATAACAGAGGATATATAATTCATGGAGTCTCTTTGCAATATGTCCCAAGTTTCTGTGGTGTACTTACATTATATATAAAACTTCTCCTTTCTTGGAAAGAGTAGACTTTATTTGTATTAATCTGAACTAAAAAGAAATATAACTAATTTTACTGCTAGCATTATGAGATGCAGAATAATCTCAGCTTCCCTTACTTTGTGATGCTGAATCTTTGAGAAATTTAAGCAGCACTCTTGCTCAAGCATTCTGAAGGAAAAACTTACAGGAACCCTGGGATTGTTTGGTTGCTCAAAAAAGAACATTTTCCCTGTTTTACAGCCTGAGAAGGCCACACTGGTCCATCTGCCCAGAATTTCTGGGCATCTAAAACCACATTGATTAGACAGCTTTATGCATTGGAGAACTTAGCTCTTCTTGTCCAAATAATATTAATGACAATATGGAGACAAAAAGAATTATTAGAAAAGTCCTTGTTTTACATGTTCTCAGCTAGGTCTGATTACAAAGGCTTGGATCAATTAAGTATCCTACTTCATGAGAAATTTCTAAAAGACTTCGAAATAAAATCCTGTTTTTCACCAAGATAGCTCTTGATCCATTTCTTACTGTTTTCCAAATATATATGCATAACAAAGAGATAAGAAAAGAAACTAACATGTTGTGATAGATTATATCTATCCATTAATACATGACTAAATGGAGAATAATTTTCTACAACTATTAAAACAGTAAGTGACAGAGGATGGACTCAAAGCCAGTTTTTGTTTGTTTGGTTGTTTGGATCAGTTTGTTTTTTGTGGGGTTTTTTGTTTGTTTTGCTTCAGAATCTAAACTCTAATAATACTCCCCTGCTCTGTGAATTTGCTTCAGAGTAAATGACAGGGTACAATCACTGTCCACAACTTTATCAAAATCACCAAAGTAAGTGGATTATATTATCTGATGTTATCTCTATTACAAAATAAAAACACCATAGAGGTCTGCCTCTAATAACAGAAAATTGAAGGAAAACTAAACATAATTTAAGCCCTTTTAGGATTCAACCCAAGAAGTTTATTCCTGAGATGGTTCTCTAAGGTCAATGTGGATTCTTGTCAATGGTTATTTGAACCTGTATTATATTGAATCATATGAAATTGCTATTCTTTGCAGGTCAAGATCCATAGACTATTTTCAATTTCATATGGTTCAATGAGTAGGTGCCTTTACTGTGTTGTATCATCACCTGATGTGATCTGCTTTTTGTCCCAGACTTTTTACTGTCAGAATCAAGCCTGCAGCTGCTGGCTATGAATTATAGTCAATGTTTTCACATGAACAATATGCATTTGTGTTGTATGTAGTATGCTTTAGAGAGGGTAATGATTGTCTTCTATAAAAAAATATGTAGATTTCCCCATAGTAGATATTCTTTATGGGAAAATAACTCACATTGATGGTTTGAGAGTGACTTGAATTCATCAAGTAGCTTTTATTCTATGCACAGTTAGAAAAGAAATATCCTGCATTCAATGATGTGATTTTTAATAATTACCTATGCCCCATGTTGTTTTATGTAGGTGCATACAGTAAAAGGAGATAAAGTGATTTTAGGGATAAGTGGATGAGTAATATGGTGCAAAAGAAAAATGCTAGTAGGTGAATGCCAATAATGAATATAAAAAAATAATGTACAAAATGTATCCTATAAAATCCTGTGATTTTTCTTAAAGTAAGACCACAAGTTTTGGCTCTAAGCTTATAATAGCCCATGCAAAGAGGAATGCTACATAATTTATGAAATTCACAGTGTCCATTAGACAATAGAAAACATTTTTAAAGGAAAAGCATAACAATTTCTGTTTTGGAGTCTGAAAAACATTGACCAGTAGACCTTCATAAAGATGACACTGTAACTATATTAAATTATACCCTTATTAACATTTTTATAATAAACACCACAATGAATCTTATATGGAAGCTTTTTATTAAAGCAGTTTTCCTCAATGTAGACCATTAGCTTAAATATAAGTGTAACTCAGGAAAGGCAAATCAGTGGGGATTGATGTGATATAGTACAGATTTATAGGTCTCTGCTAAGCAAGATAACCCAGGGATAGAGTTGAGAATATCTAAACAAATGGATGCACAGCTATTCCCTCAGGCAACCCTCCTCAGAGCTTTGATAGATATTGAGAGGCAGAGAGTTCCCTTACATCCCCTGACACAAGGATCTGGAGTACCGCTATTCTGGTTTCTATTTAGGTGCAGTTAAATGCAGGGACACATTTTCCAGTCATCATCTGAGTGAGGAAAGGATTAGCATTCCTAAAGGAAAATCGAAAGGCTTGACAAAGACATAAACTTGAATAAAATATTATCTCACTTCGAACAGAAGGATGAATCCATGCCTAACGAGATGCAGGGCAAGGAAAAATTTTAGGAATAGATAAAGGAAAATTAAAGGTCATAAATCTATTCTATAGCTTATAAGCCATAGCAAAAATCTGAAACACATGGAAGGGAGATCTGCCTTCAACAATAATGCCATCTCTTAGAAGAAGCAATTTACCTTTCCAGTATCTTCTTCAAGATAAACTGACTCCCAAGAATAAATCTATGGAATTAAATGAATTAACTTGAAATAATAATAATAAAAATAATAATAATAATACTATGAGAATTATGTGAGACATTGTTCTCTTTTACATTTATTTGCTTATTAGACCCTCACTGAAAATCTATGAAGTAAATACTATATTTATATAATGTTGAGGTAAAGAGGAATTAAATTATTTTACCAAGGCACTTAGCTAATAAATATCATATTCAGGATTGTAGATCAAAATGTCTGGCTCCTGAGAGCTTGTGATAGTAACCATTGTGCCATTGAGTTAGAGTTATTAATTGTAAGCCAGTTTAATGTTGGGCAAAAGTGATATTTTTGTGGGTGATATTTTTTCCCTTAAGTAGCTTTAATGGATTTATTAACACATCTATTCAACAGATCATGCAGCTTGAACTATTTCAATGATACTGGTTTTAGAATGTGTGCCTTCTTTTAAATAGCAGGTAGGTCTCAGAGCCAATGATCTGTTAAGATTATTCTTATTTCATGATAATAAAGCTATACATGTATGAAAATGCCCATGTTTCAATTTTATATGGCAAAAAGTCATTCATTTATTAGACCAATATTTACTGAGTGCCTTCTATGTGTAAACACTGTTTAAATGCTAAAAACTGAGAAGTGAATAACACAGACAAGATTCCTTCTGTCACAGAGTTTATATTTTATAGAAAGAGACTATAAGCAAATGAAATAAATAACAGGTAGCAATAAGTACTATGCAGAAGATTAAAATATGGTGATGTGAGAGACAATAACTGGGGAATAATATTATTTGGATTACCAGGGTATTATTTGCATACACACACACACACACACACACACCAAATATACCAAAATATATATACCAAATTCTCTGAGGGACCAACTCCTATATGTTGATCTTTCTCTTTGATATCTTGAATCATAACAGTCAGGTATGCTTTTCTCCCCTGCACACACTCTTGTAATGACAAAATAAATAAATGTTTTTTTTTTGTTTTTTTTTTTTTTAAATAAATGTTTTAAAACAACATCAGAGAATAGTTCAAGCTGCATGATCTGTTAAATAGATGTGTTAATAAATCCCTTCAAGCTACTTAGGGGAAAAATATCACTCACAAAATAGATAATATATAACAAGTGTTCACTGAATAAATGAATAAATGGACTTAGTAATGACCCCCAAGCATTGATACATATGATTAGCAACTAGTGTTACTTGAGCAAAATTTCTCCTTCTAAAAGCCAGAGAGATGAATATTCTAAGATGTGTATTTAGAAATACATCACAAAACCTCTAAATAATAAGCCTAAGTAAATACTTTAAATCTTTAGAAAACCAAACTTATTGTTAGGCTTTTGCTTCAAGCCATAATCAAGTAACTGGAATTCTCTCAATACGAATAACTAAAATTGGACAAAATATGCAAAGCACCTATTTTTTTTTACATCAAATAGCAAACAGTAAAGACTGTGATCACAGTTGTGAGGTAATAGATCACTCTGTCTTCTACTGGAAGCTCTTTACTGACAGAAGGAAAACTGAAAGCAAGCATGTTATCAAGTGTTATTGAACCAAGTCATCCAGCATCTAAGTTCTGGATTGCTAAAGTGACTGGAAATTTCAGAACTGGGTAGAGAGAAAGGGGTTCTGTATTAGAGGTACTAGAGCAGAGTCTGGGAGTCCATGTGGAGATACATCATAGGTCCTTTGCCCATGGTTGGGCTGCACATGTACAGAATTATACTCTGTGAAGTCTAGCAGAAGACCTGTACTGCAAAGTGAAGGCTGAAAGGTAATTGTATAGGTAATGCCATGCTGGAAGGCATCAGAGTTCCAGCCCTATGATGGTGAAGAATTTTCATTAAACACCTTGAGCTTTGAAAGACCATGACTTCAGGGTAAGGACAACACTGTTACAATCAAGCTCAAATCTGAACCAAACAAACCTTAATCCAAAGGAAACCAAACCTATAAGGATCAGGAGGATTTTCTAGCAATTTAACTGTGTGACAGAACAAATCTTATAAAGGAAGATATAAAATAGAAAAAAATTAAAAATGAAGATGACATAATCCAGACTCTACAACATGCCATTCATGAAGTCCAGTGATTAAAAAGTTACTTCATGTGCAAAGAATTAGAATAAAAAGACCCATCATGAAGAAAAACATCAACAGAAAAATACCTTAAGATGACCCAGATATTAGAATTAGCAAGCAAAGACTTTAAGAAACTTATACATACATTGAGGGATTTAAAGGATAAGATTGTCTTGGGACATGAACAGATGGAAGTTTGAGGAAGTAGACATTATAAAAATATAGAACTTCAAGAATATAACAAAAATCTACAATAAAAAATTTATTGACTTGGATTAACAATTGGGAGATTGCTAAAGAAAGGCTAAGTGATCTTGAAGATAGATCAGTAGAAGTTATCAGATCTGAAGAACAAAGAGGAAGGAGACTGAGCTGGGAAAAGGTGAACAGAGACTCAGTGACTGATGAAATAGTATCAAGGTATTAATGATATTAGAGGAGAGAGCCTAATCTAACAGAAAACCTTTTTGAAGAAATAATGGCCAAAAATTTCTTAAATTTATTGAAAAAGAAACCAACAAGTCACAGATTTAAGAAGCTCAGCAAACCCCAAGCAGGATAAATACAAAGATAATAATAGCAAAAATATATTATGCTCAAATTGTTTAATCTAAAGATAGAGTATTTTTAAAGCAGCAAAAGGAAAAAAAAACATGTGATATGTACATGTGAATAAAGATAACAAATGAGGATTGAAATTTCATTGGAGACAATGATTAGGCCATAGAACAATGAAACAGTGTCTTCACTGAAAAATAATTGTCAGATTTCTATAGATGGTGAATATATTTGTCAACAATAGGCATGACAAACGAACATCTTCAGAAAAATAAAAGCTGAGAGAAATGATTACCAAGCAGTTTAGAGTATAGATTATGAAAACAGAATGCCTGAGCCATGTGATACTGAACAGATTATTTAACCTCTCTGTGAACCTGTTCCCTTCTCTATAAAATGGAAATACTAAAACCTGTCAAAATTTTAAATGAGAGAATCCATATACTGCACTTAGAATCATGCCAGGCATATAGTAAGGTCTCAATCAATATGATTTAAAATATAAAGTACGGCCTATGATTTAGAATAAATTTCTACTCAACAAAGGGGGGAAAAGTGTGTTATTCAATAATAGTTCTGTGAAGGCAAAACATTCCCACAATTCTAGCTTAGACCTTGAGCACTGAGTGAGTGCCTTCAAGCCCAGTTCTCAGCCTTCCTCCAGAATCACACATCCCAATTTTCATTTGGGTGATTAATTAAGGATCTATGGACCCTCCACCATTTCCTCTTTTCCAAAGAGCTTTATCCAGTAAAACCAAAACTGTCTTCAAAGGAATACCAGCTTCTTCCCTTTCTTATATTAGTGTTCTCGGATCTATTTAATGCCAGCTGATTTCATATCAATCTTTATAAATCACTGCGGCTTCCCAACTGAAATGCAGCTGAGCCCATAGAGAAACTCTCCTCTGACCAGAGAAAGGAGCTGAGAAAAGCCAAGAAGGTCCTTTGATGAATCCATCAAGAACAGAGATAGAAATTATCGTGACATGCAAATACAAGAACTAGGCTAAATACCTGTGAGACCAGATACCCGGTTTTGGATCTGCTCCTAAATACCATCTCAAAAGTTCTTTTTCAGGTAGTATACCACCTGGTCTCTCATCAAGGTGAAGCCAGAAGCTTAAAGCCCTCCCCAACCTGTTTGCCTAGAGTCCCTCCTTGCTTGATGTATTTTTCTCTACTTTGAATGATTCTCTGTGTCAGACTCAATAAATTTTAAAACAAGTAGCTCTCCATGTAAACTCTGAATGATGCATAATGTGAAAAAAACAGTCCATTCCATTTTTTTTTTAACACTCAGAGATGCTTTGGGAATAAACAAAGTCAACAAAGTGAAAGATGACCCTGCTGCACATACAGCACATTTTTGCAGTCCAGAGGAAAGAAGTCTGAAATATATGAGAACAAGAAACTTAAATATAATAGTAGGAGAGATTAGGAGTAGAATTTCTAAATTGCAAGGAAAGATTTAGAGAAAAAGTAATGAGGTAATAAATAGAATACTTAAAATTCCATTAGAATAAAAAATGAAAATGAATAAGATTTGGGGTGACTGTAGTAGACTAGAAGTCGGTGAAAACATAAATGTAAAAGACATAAAGTTGAGATTAAAAAGTTGAAACCTGTGAGATAAAATGTAAGAAGGCCTCATTAATAACTAATAAAAATTTCGCTCAAAATGAATTAAAGAATTTAATGTTAAGAACTGAAACCATAAAACTCCTAGAAGAAAGGTAAACTCCTTGAGATGAATCTTGGTGTTAGTTTTTTGCATTTGACATGAACAGCAGAGGCAACAAAAGCAAAAATAAGTGATCAGGACTACATCAAACTAGGATGTTTGCGCACAGCAGAAGGAACCATCAGCAGAATGAAAAGGTAACCTACAGAATGGGAGAGGGTATTTGCAAACCACAAATTTGATAAGAGGTTAATATCTAAGATATACAAGATAACCTGCTTTAAGAATTTTTCCCTTTTCCCTAAGACACAGTATTATCAACCCATAACAGTGAGTCAGGGAGATGACCAATATCCAACCTCCAGGCAGATTTCCTAGGGAGGTTTGAGATCTACGGTGGCAGATGTTTTTGAATCACCAGTATCATTCTTCTCAGCAGTTTTATTTAAAAAGAGTATAATGTATGCTTGGGGAAAGTATCCAAACCCAGTTTATATGCTGCCATAAATAAAAATGTGGATTTAGGCTTAGAAAAATGTCCAGGAAGAAATATGTCACCAGTAGGAAAAATAAAATACCACTGGAGAAATAATTCTTGATATTCTTATGACCAAAAACAATAGCAAGCAATTCTTTACCAAAGTGTATGGAGCTGTGTTCTGGAATGTACATAACATTTTCTAAAAAGTAAGCATTTAGTGCCATGGTGCTATGGCATCCAATCCTCCATAGGTGTGTTTCTCAAAGGGTACTATGAGCATTACTTGCGTCAGAATCAGCTGAAGTGCTTGTTGAAAATGCATATTCCTAGGTCGTTCCTAGATTCCAATCCAAATGTAGTGAATTAGAATTACTGGGGATGGTACCCAGGAGTCTCCTTCCTTAAAACAACCCTTGTCAAAAACAAAACAAAACCTTGTCATCATCCATCATCCCTACCATAAATTGTTGCATGGCCTGAAAATCAGAAAGCCACTGTTGTAAGGTTAAGCATCGATTATAAAAGTCTTGATTTCTGTTCCACCACCTCAGAATCCAGTACCTTTGTCAAATTCCAGAAAGCTCTAAGGTTACATTGATGACATTTCCAACAGGTGATGTTGTAACTCATTCATGTTTGACCTTTTAGTTTTGTTTTTAAAAAATACATGCTAGACTTAAATAAAAATCCCAGAAATGTTACTGCTATTTTTCCAAGGAGCCTTAACATCTATTTTATGTGTCTTAAACCATGAGTAGGGTGAACATTAGTGGCCCTCACGTTATAGTCTAAAGGGAGACCCTGAAAGTGTCAAGAAACTCTGTTATTTAAATGTCAAGCCAGACATTTAGTCCACACCTGCTGATTCAGCTGGCAGCTGCAGGAATGGGTAGGCTAACTGGAGGTGGAGCAGATTAGGGCAAGAATTGGAGGTACAGGAAGAAGAAACAGAGGGGATTTCTGTCCTTTGAAATGCATAGAGCACAGGACCCTGATCTTCTGAGTGAGCAGTATGAGAGAATAGAGTGATCACAGTTTAAGTCAAGAACAAGGAGATACTGCAGTGACAACCCAGGGCTGGGCATTGATTGCTTTAATCAAAATCTTTGGGGTCATTTTTGGTTCTTATCTCTCTTGTTCTCAAGACTCATTCCTCAGGAGATTCTACTTGCTTTCCCTTCAATATTTATCTGACCACTACATCTCCATTTTCACTCCCTAGTCTGGATCATGATCTCTTGCCTGAATTATTGCAATAGCTTCCTAATAGATATCCCTGTGTCCCATGTCACTCACAATTGATTCTGCACACAGCAGCAGAGCAGTCTTTTATATCTTAAAAGAACGATTGTGTCATTCTTCTGCTCAAAGCCCTGCTACAGTTCACTCCCAGTAAAAGTCAGTCTCTCTACCCTGTCTTGACTGCTGGATCCCATCTCTGACTCCTCTGCCTTTTGCTCCTTTCACTCCAGGTACATGGTTTCCTTTGCTGTCCTGGAATGCTTTATCCACAGACATTTGCTTGGCTAACTCCATCCCCTCCTTTCAGCCTTATCTCAAATATTTCTCTCTCGAAGAGGCTAAATGAGGGACACCTGGGTGGCTTAGCAGTTTAGTGCCTGCCTTCGGCCCAGGGCGTGATCCTGGAGTCCTGGAATCGAGTCCACATCGGGCTCCCTGCATAGAGCCAGTTGTGTCTCTGCCTCTCTCTCTCTCTCTCTCTGTGTGTGTCTCTCATGAATAAATAAATAAAATCCTAAAAAAAAAAGGCTAGATGTGACCCTTCTATTTAAAATTGTATCACACCTCCCACACACATACTCCTAGAGCCTTGCTCTTTTTTTCTTTATTTCAAAGCACTTTTTTTTTTTAAGATTTTATTTATTTCTTTGAGAGACACAGAGAAGAGGAATGGTGGGGAGGGGCAGAAGGAGAGGGAGAAGCAGACTCCCCACTGATCAGGGAGCCTGATGCTGGGCTCAATCCCAGGCCTCTGAGATCATGATCTGAGCTGAAGGCAGATGCTTGCTTAACTGGCTGACCCAACCAGGTGCCCCTCTTTTTTCATAGCACTTTTTGCTTATACCATACTGTGTCAGTTATTAGTTGCTAAGCTTCTGGTTCATCTTATGTTTCCCCACTCCCTTTATGAGAATGCTAACTATAGGAAAGCAAAAACCTTTGTCTGTTTTGTTGTCTGCTTAATCCTAAGCACCCCAGGTATACAGTATATGTCTGGTATATAGTAAATGCTCAATTAACATTTGTTGGGTGAATTAATTAAGCAAATATTCATGAGGTAGACCTGATCCTGACAAAGTATAGGGAGAAATTAAAGAATAACTATAGAGGACTAAATAGAGAATTTAGACTAGAATTAGCATCAGATCTGAGACAGCCAAAAATAACTAGATGGGCTAAAAAATCTGAGTGGGCCTGGAACCAAGTAACTCATTACCACAATGGTTCATTTGTAGGGGTGAGTAGTTTTGATGTTACGATTCAAAGCAACCCACAAATGGTGCTTTTGGCCATTCCTCTGTGTTCCAGGTTGTAGTTTATTTTTTGACTCCAAGACATTAGAGGAAAAAGCCATAAAACTTCTCCAAACGTTTTGGCAAGTTCCTCTTCTGCCCACACAATAATCAGGAAATAGGATTCTATACCTAGAATTCTATAAATGGAGATTTTGAGAAAATAATGGAAAATTTTATGAAAAACAGAAAAGCTCATATTGGAGATACTTACATCTGTGTGCCTCTAAATAAGGTGTGGTCAGACAGTCACAGTGGCAGTAATCTGCTGTGGAGAAACTTGAATGAGTACAAGTTTAGCATAGTTTCTTTTCCCCCCAGAACAGGGAAGAGTTGATAAAATAGGTCAGTGTATTATGGTCACCACTGGACTACACTTAAGTCTTTATTCACAGATTATTTCTTTCTTCAGTATCCCATCAAGTTTGGTGTTACAGACTGAATTGTGTCCCTTTCCTTCCAAATCACATGTTGAAACCCTAATCCTCAATGTGACATTTTTTGGAGATAGGGCCTTTAAAGAAGTAATGAAGGTTAAACAAAGTCATGAGTGGGACCTAAAAAAAAAAAAAAAAAAAAAAAAGAGTGGGACTTGACCCAAATAGGACTGATGTTCTTACAAGAAGAGAAAGATACACCAGGGATGTATGTACACAAAGAAAGGGCCAGGTGAGGGCACAGCAACAAGGTAGTTGTCTGCAATTCTTACCAGATTTCTACTGTGGCAATACTTTGATCTTAGACTTAAAGCCTCCAGAACTGTAAGAATATAAGTTTCTGCTATTTAAGCCACCTAGGTAGTGGTATTTTGTTACGACAGCCCTAGCTGACTAGTACACTTGGTCATCAGAATAATATCTATAGCAAGTATATGGAGTTAGTTGTAGACTTTGTTTGATTAGATATTTTGATTCTTTTTTATTACTCACTTTGAAACAACAGTTGCAGTTGTTTGAAATTCTAACTGCTAAGATTCTCTGCCATTATATTGTGGTAACATCCAAGTGCCAAACTGCTTCTTTTACTTTACACTATGCATTAATGTTATTTTCAAGTTAAGGACATTGTATATGGAAATTTGAGTCAATACTGATGTGTTATTGGAAAATTTCAGGGTAAGTTTTCCATAGACAGTGCTTCAACATGTCCTGTTTTTTTAAAGGGGGAGGGGAACCCAACTCCATATTTGCAGTGTTGCAACAGATGGTACATCCCTGTAGTAGGAGAGTGATGTCCTCATCAAGCTGTTGATACAGTTTGTGAAATTTAAATCTTCATATGATTGGTAATGCTGTGAAGATGGATATTTTGAACAGTCCCACATATTTTTAAAAATTCTTGTCTCATGTGAATCAGGGTCACTGAGAGAAATTATCTGACATATGTTTGTTTCTATAAATACTTAAAAAGATAGCATCATTCTGTTTTATTTGAGTCAAGGCATGAGGATAGTTTTTTCTAGGCAATATGGAATTGTGAACATAGGCACATGGACCTCTCTTTATAAGTCCCTAAAATGACCATTAGCATATGCAAATAGAGAAAAAACTGCATCAATCCTTGAAACAAGAGGTGAGCTCATGTAGCAGCTAGACCCTTAAAGGAGTTTCTATTTGCTAAGAAGATACTGATATAAAAATTGAAGGAACAGAGACATCAAAGCAAAAAAGCAATGCCTATGACACTGAGTAGAGTTTCTGAAAGAAGCAGGTAGGGATGTTGACAGTGTTCTGCCTTGTACCCCAACCCAGCAGAGTAAAGGCTGGACACAAGAACAAGAATAGGCCCATCACTCAGTGCCCTCCTGACTCTGCTAACAGGCAGGACTCAGACAGCAAACCACTTGTCGTGTGTGTCGAGTCCTTTACAGTGAAGGTTTTTCTCAGAAGTCTATCCATATCTTTTACAACACAGCTAGTGTTCATGTACTAGCTCCTTCCTCATCGTCAATCTCCTCAACATCCCTAATTTACAAGTTGAAACTAGAATGTACAACTGAGAAGTAAGAAAGAGGAATACTCACTTCTTATTTTAACCTAGACCTAAATATCCTTTATTGGAATATTTGGGGAGAATCTCATCTAAATTTATTAAATGAATCCACTGTAACTTCCACTTGACTAAAACCAAGTATACCTCCTGATTTACCTCTCAAAGAATAAACAAACAAAAAAGTCAAGAGGCCTATGTAAAAGTATCACAATTCCAAATTCAGGGACTACTCTTAATAGCTCAGCTCTGAAGCAGTTTAATCTAAAAAGACAATTGTTTAATGTTTTGTGATCTCAGTCAAATGTTTTGATTTGCAATCTCAACACAAAGAAGAGAGTATCCAAGCAGCAAGCACAAGCAAAGAAGAAGCAAAATGTAAATAAGTAGGATGGCCTGGTGATGAAAACCAAGGCTATCGATTTATGAATTGCACAGAAGTAACAAGTCTGTGGGTACTGGCATTAATTATGATGTAGAAAACAAACTCAAAAACTGCTATGTGGGCTTCTGAAACCTATACAGACAGTCCTTGACTTGGGATGGTTCAACCTAGAATTTTTTGACTTTATGGTAGTGTGAAAGTGATATAGATCCAGTAGAAAACATACTTGGAATTTAGAATTTTGATTTTTTTTTTCAGGGCTAGCAATATGTGCTATGATATTTTTTCATGATGGTGGGCAGTAGCAGTAAGCTGCAGCTCCTAGTCAGCTACATTATCATGAAGGTCAACAACCAGTATCCCTACAACCATTCTGTACCCAAACAACTATTCCATTTTTCACTTTTAGTATTCAATAAATTACATGAGATATTCAACACTTTATTATCTGTAGGGTAATGTAAATGTTCTGAAAATGTTTAAGGTAGGTAAGGCTAAGTAAGCTATGGTGTTTGGTAGGTTACATGTATTAAATGCATTCCTGACTTAATGATATTTTCAACTTACATTGGATTTATTGGGAACATAACACCATACATCAAGGAAGATCTGTGTAGTGCCTTGGGTTAATATAAGAAAAGATTAATCAAAAACAACAGCTCAATCTGCGTTAATCATAGCCAGAAAGGACTGGCAGGGAGCTTTGAAGCACATTAAATATTGAGAGCTAATTCTCAACCATTGTTTTAAATATAGTTACAAAATTGATGAAAGATTAAGTATTTATCTTAAAAACAATGCCCTATATTATGAAAAAGAACTTGATGGATTTTATGTCCCCATTTATCAGCCTTTAAAAGATAAAAGAAATTTCTGTGAATAATATGCAAGACCATCTACAAAAAACTTTAAGCAATCACTGTTACATGTAGAACCTGGTTAATTTTCAGAATAAAGGCTTTCTTTATTAGCTTGACATCAATTCTTGAGAGTAAATTTATAATGCCTCTAGGTGACATGTAAGTGGGTGTTGAGTAAATTATCAATAGAACCTTCTTGGAATTAAAACTACTTTGGTTAAATATACATTAAGTTACTGCCACACATTTGTAATAATTAAGAGAAACAAGCAAAAAAATATCACTGTTGACACTGTCATTGGCCCTGCAGCACCTTTGGCATATGGTTCCTAATACAAGGGTAGGGCTTTACACAAAAAAGACATTTAATATTTCTTTTAACTGACTGAACAACAGAATAACAAAGAAAAGGAAAGCTCTTTGTAACTGATTTTTATTTTTAAGTCTTTGGCTTCTCTTTTGTCAGTTCCTATACAGAATTTAAGATTGAAATCCAATAGAATTTCTTCGTAATGGTGAATTAGCACTCAAATAAGCTTGGTAAAAGAAACAATGCTATTTCAAGAAAAAGGTGGGTTTTCAGGGAAGACAATGGACAATAAAAGCAACATCAGGAGGTTTTGAATGCCTAAAATGCTCAGCTGTTTTGCTAAATGGATGAATGAATTATTCAACTATTGCATTTTTTCAACCTTTGAACCCTAATATATTTTTTGAACGACTGCAGAAAAGGCATATTATTTTACAAATGGGTCTGAAAAATAGACTGAATATGAAGATCTATGACTTAAAATATTTTGAGAATCTGAATGCATATTTCCATGGTGAAAAACAGTTAAAAATACACATGTGGCATATTTTTTGACATTAGAACAAAAATTATTTAGTTTTCGAAAATTTGATGTTAAAAATGGATGAGAATCTCAACTGTTTCTTATTAAAATACTGAGGATTCATTTTCCATATGAATATTCCCACTTCCTTCTGTCACCCCTCACAACAATAACCAAATAGGCTGTTTTAAGAATGTATGTGTTCTAGTTAAGCCACTCTTCATATTATGGACTTCTGGAAGTTGAGATAAGAAATGGGGAAGAATATGGCTTCTGCTAATCATCATAACAGTACAGGAGAGTGGCTAAAAGCATCGTCTCTGAAATCTAATGCCAGCGGCTACTAATTAGCTGTGTGATCATAGGCAAGTTACTTAACCTTTCTGTTCCTCAGTTTCCTCATCTTCAAATTCTGGATACGATTGTACCTACGTCAGAAGATTGCTGTAAGGATTAAAAAATTAATTTGGTAAATTCAATAGAAGTATCCATTCCTATTAGTATAAGTGCAGAACATTTTGTTTTAATAGTAATTTAATTGGACAGCATGTTCTTGATAGAAATTTAGTTTTCATTCCCACCTGACACACAAAAGTCAAAATAATTTTCATTAATGGACTACCAGGGTTGAAATTGTATTACCTTGACAGCATCATTATATTATTACATTAAGATGACACATACCATATTAGTAATCTCCATTAACTATATTTTTAATTCTGTGATCTATTTCAAATGTATTTGTGTATTTGTATTTGTTGGGAAAGTTATTTAATCTCTCCTCTCCATACTTAGTTTCCCCATTTGGGACATAATTATTGCCTCTCTCCAAATGGGCATGATTGAAATACCTACCACCATGGGGTTTTGTGAGAATTAAATAAATTAGTATTTGTTAAGTACTTGCAATACTGCAACATTGCTTAGCACATAGTAAATACCAATAAACATTTTTTATGAAATAAATACATCCCACTCTATCCACAAGTGGAATTCCTATTCTAATTTTATGTTTAATATTCTTTGTTTTTCTTTATATATTGACCTGTCTGTGCTTTTTAACCAAAGACCATCAGGAACACACCTGTATTTGAACAAGTTGGGTTTATTACTAATTGAGCAAGGGAGAACCAATACTATGGGCAGCCATGGCATCTAAGTAAGAGTGTCAGGAAGTACTTAACAGGATCTAGGTTTCAACTAAGTGATTTTTAGGAGAATTTAAACAAGTGGACTTTGCTCTGGATTGAATGCTATAAGGAAGCAAGAATAATTCTATGATAGGATATCTTGATAAATCATATTTGGAAGGAGGAAAGCCTGGAGAGAGGTTAAAGCTATAATCAATAATTATTTTATTTTTTTAAAGAAGCAGCGCTCACTCATTGTCTGGGAGAGGGGAATATTTGATATTGTTTATGGTTCTCATAGTGACCTGTTTTTACCTAAATAAAGTAGTCTTATTTTTTGTCTTACACCATCATTGTCTAGGATTACCTTATCTTATTTGATGATGTTCTGCGAAGTTTTTATGTCCAACAGAACACCATGGCAAAGTTCTGGGTGCCAGGTCAGCTCCTAAAAATATAAAGGCCTAGTTGAAAGTATCAAGCCAATTCCTAGACAATGGTGGACATTCTCCTCTTTCCCAGACTTATGTATTTATCCCAAAACATGATGATATGGCTTGTTTCTTGTAACTTTATATGGATGGTATCATTTAGTATATGTTCTTCCTAAACTTGCTTCCTTTACTCTTTTGATATGTTTGTTATTTTAATCATATTGATGATTGTGCTAGTTCATTTATTTCCACTTCTGTATAGTATTATGTAGTGTGGACAAGGATAATTTAATATTCCTTCCCTTTTTGTTGGACACTTGAATTGTTTCTGGATATTGATAATTATAAACAATGTTTCAATGATAATTCCTATCAGTATCTATTGAGGTAAATGTCTAATAGCTTTTCCAGGATATATACCTAGTAGTATGCATATCTTCAACTGTAGTTAAGAATTCCAAGTTATTTTCCAAAATGGTTAAAACAAATTAGATTTCTTCCAGCAGTGTTTAACTGTTCTAACTGCTTTACATCTTCTCTAGCACTTGATGTTATCAAAGTTTTAAATTTTTGACAAATTAGTGAATATAAAATGTTATTACAGATTTTATTTTTCTATTCAGTCTAATAGTTTTTGGCTTTTACTGGTTAAAAGTTTAGTGTTTTGCAGTCATTTCTTCCATCTTATTTTATTCTCTTTGTTCCACTTTTTCTGTGTCTTGTTTTGTTTTTCCTTTCTTGGCTCCCTTTGAATTTATTGCAATATTTTTATTGTTATTACATAGCTTCCCTAGGTTTGGAAATTATATATATAAAGAGATTTTATATATATAATATATATAATATATAAGATTATATATATGTGACATATATATGTGTATATATATAATATGGGGGAGGACATAGGGCTAAATCCATATATATATGTATATATAATATGTCCTCCCATATTATATATAAATATATATAATCTTTATATATATAAAGAGATTACTTTAAAATATCAAGGTAAAGACTCAAATAAATGTAGCCTAAAATTAATATATTTACCTTCCTAAGGGCTTTCAACTAGGTCACCTCTGATTACCCTTCATCAGCTAATATATTATGTAGTGTTGTACTTTATTTTTTTTAAGATTTTTAAAAATTTTATTTATTCATGAGAAACACACAGAGAGGCAGAGACATAGGCAGAGGGAGAAGCAGGCTCCCTGCGGGGAGCCTGATGCAGGACTCGATCTCAGGACCACAGGATCATGACCTGAGCCAAAGGCAGGTGCTCAACCACTGAGCCACCCAGACATCCCTTGTATTTTAGTTCTATCTTGTGATTTATAACTCCCTTATTAGTTTTCTGTTTCTACCATAACAACTTACCACAAACTTAACACCTTATCTTATAGTTCTGTAGATCACAAGTCTGACATGGGTCTCTCCCAGGCCAAAGTTGAGGGCTTAGGGGAGCTGCATTCCTTTCTGGAGGCTTTAGGGGAAGATCTGTTTCCTTGTTCATCTCAGATTGTTGGCAGAATTTAGTTCCTTGCAGTTGGAGTATCAGGATCTCCATTTCCTTCCTGGTCGTCTATCTGAGAACTGTTCATAGCTGCTAGAGGCCCCCCATTTTCCTTGCTTCTCCTCCAACTTCCTTCAAAGTTATCAGTGGCAAATCAGGCACCTCTCTTGCTTTGAATCCTTTCTCTTTCTTCCGCCTCATCTTTCTGACCATCTGGGAAAAGGTATCTGCTTTTAAGGACTCATGTGGTTAGATTGAGCCTGCCTGGATAAATCTGAATGATTTCGACATCTCAGGGTTTAAAACCTGAATCACATCTACAAGGTCCTTTTCTCCATTAAGATAATATATTCATGTAGTGCCTGCCTTTGGCACAGATCATGATCCCAGGGTTCTGGGATCCAGCCCTGCATCAGGCTCCCAGCTCATCAGGAAGCCTGCTTCTCCCTCTCTTTCCTGCTCATGCTCTCTCACTATCTCTGTCTCTCTCTCTCTCTCTCTCAAATAAACAAAGTATTTTCTTAAAAAGATAATATATTCACAAATTCCAAAGATTAAGGCATAAAATCTTTGAGGAACCATTATTTTACCTATCACAGTCCCCTATTTAATCATTATAATCAAGCTTTACATTCAACATTTACTTTTACTCACATGTAATATTTTCTTTGACTACCATCCCATCTGGCATCGTAGACCTTATTTCTGTATTCACGTTCCTTTTTAGGAGAAATAAGTCCTTTGGAAATTTCCATATTGATGATCTATTATAGATACATTTTCATTTCTGTCTGAAAATGCCTGCCTTTGTCCCTGATAATTAAAGAACTCTAGATATGCAATTCTACATCTCCCATCAGGCCATTAAAACTGAAAGTTATATAACCTAGGATCAATAATGCCCCTACAAGAGAGGGCAGCTTTAGGGCTCTAGTACCATATCATGAACTTGTGGATTTGGAGAATCTTTTGAGGATTTTCCTTTCTTGTAATCCCAGTTGTAAAATTGAAAGGTTTATTTTTATTTATTTTAAAAAAGATCTTATTTATTCATGAGAGACACACGGGGCGCGGGGCGGGGGGGGCAGGGCTGGGCAGAGACATAGGCAGAGGGAGAAGTAAGCTCCATGCAGGGAGCCCAATGTGAGACTCGATCCCAGATCTCCAGGATCATGCCCTGAGCTGAAGGTAGTGCTAAACCGCTGAGCCACCAGGGCTGCCTGAAAGGTTTTACTCTTAAAATCACACATAGGCTCCTGCTTCCAGGAAGATAGAGGAAATGTCAGTTTTCCTAATGCTCTTGCTAAATTGAAAAATATACATACCCTGATAATACATGACAAATAAACCATAAGACAACTCTGAAAGTTAGAGAGAAGAAGGAAGGCAAGCTAGAGATCTTAAGGCCCAAGAAACAAGGCCATAAGTTCCCTTGGTTATCTTTCTGCCTCTCATATCTCAGACTTGGTGTGAAAGAAGCCAGAATCCAGAAACACTGGCAGGTGCAGATTTTTTTAAAAGCCCTAACAAATGCCTGCTCAGGCAATGTTATAATTTGCTCCTAATGCAATATAAAGATTGAAATCTATTCTGTATCTAGAAAAAAAAAAAAAAACCTAAATTCCTAAGGGAAAAAAGACACAAATTGGTAGAGTGTATTAAAAAATATGACATGTTCTACAAGAAACTCACCTCAGCTATAACAATATACCCAGACTGAAAACAAAAAATGGAATACAAGACATCATGAAAATATTATCCAAAGAAAAGCAGGAGTGCTATGTTAATATCAGATAAATCAGACATCAAAGCAAAAAAATATAGAAACTGAGAAGAACATTATGTTATCAAAGGAGTCAATCCACCAAGAAGACAAATCCTAAATGTGTATGTACTAAACAATATATCATAAAATATGTGAATAAAAACTGATAAAAGGAGAAATACACAAATTCACAATTAAAGTCAGAGATGAAAACATTTTACCCCCAACACTTAATAGAACAACTAGGCAGAGAATCAGCAAGGATTTAGAAGAACTGAACAACACCATCTCATTCAACAGAATCTGCTAGGCTTTTATAGAACAGTCCATCCAAAAAGAACAGAATCCATCTTCTTTTCAAGTGTCTATAGAACACATATCAAGATAGACCATATTCTTATTCATAAAACAAACTTCAACAAATTTAAAATAATTTAAATAATACAGAGCATGTCCTCTGAGCACAGCTGGAATCAAACTAGAATTCTGTTACCAAAGATAACAGTAGAATCTTCAAACACTTAGAGAATAAAGGACACACTTTTAAATAATCCATGTGTGAAAAAGGAATTCTCAAGGAAAATCAAAATACTTTGAATGAAAATGAAAATGTATCAAAAATCTGTGCGACATAGCTAAAGCAGTGCTGAGATAGAAGTTTCTAACACTAAATACATCAGGAAAGAAGATAAGACAGAAATCAATATAATCTGAGCTCCCAGTTCAAGAACCAAGGAAAAAGAGAGCAAAAAAAGAAGAAAGCCACAGAAGGAAGGAAATAATAAAAATCAGAAGACAGGAATCAATGAAATTGAAAACAAAACAATAGAGAAAATCAATGAAACAAAGAGCTGATTCTTTGAACAGAGCATTAAAATTGAAGCTTCTAGCAAGGCTGATAGAGTAAAAAGAGGAAAGACACCAATCACCATCATCAGGGGAATGTCAATTTAACAGGAGGTATTACTGTAGACCTTACAGCCAGCCAGCAAAAGAATAACAAAGGAACACCACGACTTTGTACACATAAATTTGACAATGTAGACTAAAAGAAAATAATTGAAAAATCAAAGTGGAAAAACACAACCTACCATAATTTGTTCAATATAAAATAGATTATTTTTATCAAGAAAATAGGAAAAGAGGGGGCAAATACAGTAAAACAAAAATGTTTTTGTATTTTTAGGAGCCTCATGTGTTTTTGGCTTGTTTAATTAGGTCCAGAAAAGTTTGGACATTCTTTTATGACCTCATGAAGAATACAAATGATTGTATACCCTTAAAATCATATGCAAACAATGATATGTCACCTTTATTTTCAAGAGATCGACAATAATATTTTTAAAAAATTAATAGAAGTTCTCTGCAACTTACACTGGATGAATAATTTCTTAAGTGATAAAAATATACAAAATAATTACTGGACCATTCTAAAAAATTCAAATCTCAATATTTGAGAATATGGGATCAGCAGTAAGCACTGAGTTATATAATACAGAACTACAAGAATTATATCTCATAGATTAAACTAGAATTTAGTAAATTCTCCTGAGACTATCTTTTGCTTAATTTATTGAATCACACTGATTCCAAATAATTCCTGGGCAAATATAGAATTGACTTAGTTATTGAGGAGCTCAGCTTGTATCTGTGATTTTACATTTATCTATCTATCTATCTATCTATCTATCTATCTATCTATCTATCTATATTCTACTTACAAAAAAGACTAAAATAAAAATCACCAAAGGAATAGAATCATATACAACAAATATATATATTCAAATATGTATTTATTATTTATATAAAGACATCTATCAAATTGAGGTTAATTTTCAATGACTATTATTCAGTATAGACTTGATTAGCTTAGCAAAAGATCTGAAGAGTATTTTGTTTCAGGCAATACTTTCTCAAGCCTTTATTCATCATGTTTCTCTTTTAATAGCTCAACAAGATTCTAATGACTAATTATTCTGTTTGATTTATTCAAAATACACCAAAAGCTAAAATTAAGCTTATTTTTAAAAATGACCAGGTAGGGATCCCTGGGTGGTGCAGCGGTTTGGCGCCTGCCTTTGGCCCAGGGCGCGATCCTGGAGACCCGGGATCGAATCCCACGTTGGGCTCCCGGTGCATGGAGCCTACTTCTCCCTCTGCATGGTCTCTGCCTCTCTCTCTCTCTATGTGACTATCATAAATAAATAAAAATTTTAAAAAAATGACCAGGTATAAGAAACAATGTGTTACCCTGATAAAACCTGTTTTCCCTTCTCAAGTTTTCAACCTTATGTAGTCCTTACAATTGCATGGTCAAAGTAGACTTTGCAAAAAAATAGACTTCCCTTCCTAGTGACATAATTTCCAAATCAATGTAATAACACTAAATTTTAAAGTCACTTTTAGTCTATTGAAGGAAAAAAATAGAGGGTGCCTGGATGGCTCAGTTGGTTAAGCATCTGCCTTTGACTCAGGTCTGGATCTCAGGGTCCACGGATCCAGCCCCACATTGGGCTCCCTGCTTGGTAAGGAGTCTGTTTCTCCCTCTGCCCCTCACCCCGCTTGTGCTTTCTCTCTCACGCTCTCTCTCTCTCTCAAATAAATAGTATTTTAAAAAAAGAAAAATTGGAACTTTTCAGGTAATTATATACACAATTGCTAATTTAAATTATAGTGTGAAAGACTCCACAAGTGAAGAAATTACTTATGTTAATTTGTAGTTATAGGAGTTTTTCTGAATATTGTAGCCTTATATTAGTCAAGATTCTCCAAAGAAACAGATCAATGGGATATATGTATAGATATATGAGGAGATGTATTATAGGAATTGGCTCACAGAATTATGGGAAGATGGTCACTGCTGTAATTCTGGTTTTCCAAAACCAGGAACTCATCTCCAAGAACAGGGAAGATGGATTCCACAACTCAAAAAAGATTTTACCCTTCGTCCACTTTTTGTTTTCTACCTGTGTTCTCAATGGATAGGATAAGGCTCCACCTGCACTGGTGAGGGCTGTCTTCTTTACTCAATCTACTGATTCCAATGCTAATCTCTTCCAGAACATCCTCACAGATACACCTTAAAACAATGTTTTATCAGTTATGTGGGCATCCTTAGCCCAGACAAGTTGACACATAAAATTAACCATCACAAGACTCTTAAGCCTGTACAGATATTAATTTTTTTCATTTTATGTGAAATATGTATCATTGACATTGTTATTTTTTATATTTAAAGAAATGAAGCATTTATTTCTGTATTTTCTGTCATTAGTGTGCCAAATGCTTTCACCATTGAAAGCAACAAAATTAATCCTTCTTGGCTGTGACTGATGTTATGATGCACAGTAGCAACAATTCTGATAAACTTAAGTGAGAATGCTCATGGTGCTCCATACTAAGTGGAGTAGGAGTGCCCATTTATTTTCACTGCAGTGGGAGGTGGGGGAAAGGCGAGGAGTGAAAAACTTTAAGATATGCACTCCTTGGAGAAAAAAAATCTGTAGAATGTTTTTCAGAGCTAAAAAACTATTTTAGAAAGAGGAGTTAATAGCCTTCAGGTAGCATTTATGATTGTGTGTGTGTGTGTGTGTGTGTGTGTGTGTGTGTGTACATGCAGGAAGTTGAGGGATACACAATACCTACAGTTTGCCTTAGGGCTTAAACTATAAACAAATATATCTAGTACTTTTATTTAAAAGTTAGGATAATATAGCTTAAAATATCTTAATTTCTCTATGAGCTTCTAAATGTAACCCATGTGATTGGAATTGATAGTTTTTTACATAAAGAGAATGAGAATTATCTAAGACCTCTGTTGTTTCAGTCCACTATTCCACAAGGGTGGGCATTCCAAATTATCAGATAGAAACAGCAACTAGCTTTAATTAAAGGGAATGTCAAAGACATTTACTCCTTAAAATCTTTACAACAATAGCAACTATAGCTTTATATTATATAATATACCGCTAAACTTGGTTTTCTTCTGCTTTCTGTAAAGCTTCAAATATCTTTCTTTCTTAAGTCCTTTTTAGCCACTATGGACACATCTTGACGTTAAGTGTCAAAGTGTGTCCCATACAAAATAGCCAGACTTCAAGCATCAAAATAGAAGGGAAGCAAGGACAAGCACTATTTATTCACAGTTCATTGGTCAACGTATGAAAAGACATGGACAATTTTGAATTAGTTGCCTTAGCAATTCTAAGATTTGGATCACATATGCAGATAATGTATTCTACAGAAGTTCTGGAAGGTATCTTGTGAGTCACGTAGCTGGTGTAGAGAGAGAAACCCCATTGGTGGAATGGTGTTTTCATTATGTCCACTGATTATCCTTTTGTGGACCAAAAGGGAAGGAAGATTGCTCCACCAGAAGCCACCCAGTGGAGACTTTTTCCATATATACCTAAGGCCATCTCCCACTATGTTTAGTCCTCTGAAACAGATTCCATTTATTTAGAATCTAAATATAGAATTTTAGAGATAAAATTGACCTTAAAGATTATTTTACCGATTGAGAAAGTTAGTCTCGACATTATTAACCACCGGGCTAATAAGTGATGAAGCTGGTGATCAAACAATCTACAAGACTTCTAGTCCAGTTTCCTTGAACTACACTATGCTGCTTTTTTCCCTATCCCTTCTTTTTTTTTCTAGGATGAATGTCTTGGTGGCACTTTCCCTTCTTTATACACACAGAACAATCATATTGTTAACCATAACAAGTTAATTCTTAAGGAATCTCTGTATTTTTCTCCAAACAGCCTCAAAACCAGTGGACTTGAAATCATGCACTGGCCCTGTCCCTAATACTACACAGCTGTGCCACATTCCCTGTCCTATTGAATGTGAGGTTTCACCTTGGTCAGCTTGGGGACCTTGTACTTATGAAAACTGTAATGACCAGCAAGGCAAAAAAGGTATGTGCTATTAATATGATGTGCTTAAAACTCCCATCGGTTGAGTCAAACATGAATTATTTTATAATGCTCCTCAATGCTACTTGTGCTTATTCATCTATGATATTTTCCAGAATGGCCAATGAGTATCGATTGCAAAAGATGAATAAACCTACTCTAATGTTGGTACCAGAACATTAAAACTGAAGTTAATTATCTAAATCTTTGTCCCCTTTTCTGTAAAAAGGATATGATATCTGCTACCAAAGTTTTCTCTAAAGATTCAAAGAGATCATAAACATAAAGCACTTAATTCGGTGCCTGATCCATAGCTAGTCCTCAATAAACAGAACTCCTTATTACTGTGAAGGTAAGAAAGGGAAAAAAAAATTTCTATTGCTCTTTTGATGTAAATGATATATCTAAGAGGAGTAGAATAAATGCAGTGGTTTCTTATGGGCAAGATGGGGTAATTTTCACATGATCTAGTAATTAAAAACATTTTATTTTCTTTCAAAGACAGTATTCTAGTGATTCTAATATGTTCCCATAACAGTAAACAGACATTAATTTTGCTGGAAATTCTAATATGTTCACATATCAATAAGCAGACTTATTAATTTTGGTATACACTGTCCAGAAAGGCAACACTTAGGTACTATTAAAGCACAGAGCATGACTCTGAACACTCCTCATTAGAGTCCAGATGCTTTATATCATCACTAGTTCCTATTTCCAGGGCATCTAAAATCAACTAAGGCTCAAAGAGACGATTTATCTGGGACCATCCAACTTCTCAGAGGTTTCTTTTCAAATTTAATTATGAGATAGTGTTGAAAAATTCAAGGTAATAGCACTTTGTCTGGTCATGAATATTTCTAAATAGCTTGAGATTTCATTGTTTCTTTGAATATTTTATAACTACAGACTTTCCAAATCAACCAAAATCATTTTCTTGGTGCATGTGTATATGTGTATGTGTGTCTTTCTGCTTCTGCCTCTCTACCTTTCTCCAGTCCTATGAAGTAGTTAAGAGATATATGACTTTTCTTGCCTTCCTTCCTTGGCCATTCTGTTCATTCAATCATTTATTCATTTAATAAATGATTAACGAGTTCACATTAAGCTAGAGTTTGGGGATATATTACTGATTAAAGCAGATATGACTTCTACCCTCAACTCATCCAACTTTCCCTTGAGTTTTCATTCAGCCCTCTGAAATGTTCAACCTATGTCAGTAACAATAAATATGTCCTTCCCCAATAATTCAGGTTTCAAACTGAGGAAGCGACGCATTACCAATGAGCCCACTGGAGGCTCTGGGGGCACTGGGAACTGCCCTCACTTACTGGAAGCCATTCCCTGTGAAGAGCCATCCTGCTATGAATGGAAAGCAGTGAGGCTTGGAGACTGTGAACCAGACAATGGAAAAGAGTGTGGCCCAGGCACTCAAGTTCAGGAGGTTGTATGCATCAACAGTGATGGTGAGTCAGGCAGGTGCATCTACCCTGCTGTTATGAATATCTGTTTAACCCTAGAGAAATGCCTTTGCTTATGTTAAAGTCTCATGTCCCTTCATAACGGGCTTTATTTATAGCAACAGGAATAGCTACTTCTTCCTTTCTTTCTTCTTTCCTTCTTCCTTCTTTCTTTCCCTCCCTCCCTTCTTCCCTTCTCTCTTTCCTTTCTTCTCTTTCTTCCCTTCATTCTTTCTTTTTCTTTTTTTCTTTCCCCCCCTTTTTCTCAATCTCTCTCTCTCTCTCTCTCACTCTCTCTCTCCCTTTTCAGTGGTGGCAATGAGGAGGTTCTTTGGGAATTCACAGGATATTTTTTTATTTGAAAGCAGGTAACATAGAATAAGAATTAAATCATCATAAAGACAATACAGCATTAAATTGCCATTTAAAAATAGCATGGAGAGGTTAATCAGTTGAGCATTCAACTCTTGATCTCAGCTTTGGTCTTGATCTCAGGGTCATGAGTTTAAGCCCTGTATTAGACTCCCTGCTGGGCATGGAGCCTACTTAAAAGAAAAAAATAGCATTGAAAAATAATATTTTCTAAGTAATATTTTAATTTGCCATAGATATTTAAATTAAGAAGGATTGTAAGAATTGGTTGACTTGTATTGAGAAGCCTTTATTTCCTGCCCTGATATTTTGTCTTAGGGAATAATTTAAGTTCTAGACTCCGAAGCCACATGACCTATTGTGGCCTAGATTCCTGAATCAACCTCTGACTTCTGAGGTCTCCCCTCTAGGAATGTCATAGAGCTACTGAGATGGTGATTTTCCACAAGTTTCCTTTCCTGAACCATAAGAATTACCCCAGACTTTCACAACTCGTTTTTGTTTGATAAAATATCCTGTCTTGTTGTTACACTGATGTAAGATTTTTACATTTCTTTCCATGAATGCTGTTACTATTTTGGGGAGATCCCCTTACTCTTCAGTAATCTCTGAGTCACACTTAGGAAACATAGAACTCCTCATGACATAGTTTAAAACCTTTGACTAAGAGCATCTCTAAGGATCTTTTCAACTCTCAAATGCTATGACTTTGCACATCAGAGCAGCATGAGCACCAAGCCCCAGGGTCCCATGATTTGACAGTTTATGCTGTTTACAGCATATGCAGAAACATTCTGGTGCCCTCTCAGGAGCAGTGGAACATCTGGTAACCGTCATAATTCCTTCCATCCTATTTTCTTCCAGCAAGCAGAATTGTTTTCTCCTGTGACTCAGTCACTGTTCAGTAGAGAAAGATACTCTCTGGGATAAGACACTGACAGACACTGCTAGTACTGAGAAATTAGCCTTTCGACTTTGAAACATACAGTGTTGTCTTTGTACAAGGACCAACATCATCATGCAGGGCAGCATTAGGTAAAATCCAAACCAGCACTTGAGGTTGAAAAGTGAAAAGGGGAATTATTGCTCCAGATATTTTGTAGTGAATTTAATGTATTCTGGGTTTTTTTTCTAGATTTTCTGCTTTTCATAGATATAATTACCTATGATACAGCCTCTCTTTAGCTTTTACCCAGTTCTACACTAAAGGGAAAGAAAAGAAGGAGATTGACATCTAATGGGGAAAAGAAGCAAAAGCATTACATTTCGTTGCATTTATACATCTACTTCAAATCTTTATTTGGATTAGATGGCAGTCTATATTATTTTCTTTCTAAGTTGCTCTGAAAATAATGAGTCATATTTATTTCAGCATCACTTGCTGATACTTATTATTTTTTTCCTAAATTCAAATAATTGCTGATACTTATTATTTTTTTCCTAAATTCAAATAATTTATCCTTCTATAGACCTTGGAAGGAACTGGGATCCCACACATTGTATAAGGTGTATTTGAGTGAACTAAGGTGAATAAAAAACAGTAAGATGAAAAGTTCATTGTGCATGGAACTTCTCCCTAAATATTGTTAAATGAAAAATCAAATCTTACTTATTGCAATGATCTTCCTGGATGTTTGTATAAATCCAGTAGATTTTAAATATATCAGAGAAGCTGGCTATCTTAAAAATATCAATGGTTAATTTTTATTTTGTCAGGTAAAAAATATTTTGTAACACAAGTAATCACCCCCTAAATTATCTTATGGAACTTTAAAACACTCAAAAGCAGGCAGGAGAATGAGTTATGTAAGTCTACTTATCTTAAAAAGTAATATATATAATAACCTAAAAAGCACATTGGTAACTCACAGTATATATAAGCTGGTTTCACTTTGCCTATCTCCCAGAAAGAATGAATTAAGGAAAAGAAGTGTGTTATTCACTCATTAAAAACAATGATTGTAGTGATTTACTTCCTGACATGGAAAAAGATGAAATACATATGCTATTAATATACTATTAATTAATATAAATTAATATACTATTGATTTGAAAAAGGGCTGTGAAACATTATGCATAATATTGATGATTCCATGTTTATAAGAGAAAGTTTACATTAGCATGTGTAACGTATGTAGTACATTACCTAGCAAAAGGTCTGAAAGGCATTTATATTGTTAAAATACAATGTGGAATTATAAAAAAAAGTGTTATTGATATTCAATTTGTTATTATAGTCCTTTATCAAGATATGTCTTTCATCATTAAATTTTACTTCCTGACATGAATTTGTTGTGGTGCAATTTCATATTTTAATGGAGGGGTATAAAATCAGGAAAATTCTTTGTTATTGTAAATCCTAGAATTTTATATAGCTGAAACCTAATTGTGCTGATAGAATAGAGCAAAAGCTGGAGACTTGTAAATACTACTCCAGTATTATCATATGGTCACCTGGTAAGTGTTTAGCAGCTGCACCAAATGTTGTTTTGTAATTAAATCGAACCCAGGGAATTAAAGTTGATTAGTTGTACAGACTCTACCCCTAGGCCTGGCTGCAGCTATAGATTTTGTTTTATAATTAAGTTAAAGCTCAACTAGGGAAATGAAAAATTAGAGACTGTGAATGTTAGCAAATAATAAAAAGGCTTTTTTTTTCTCCCACATTCCTCACAAATTTCACAACTTTGTTAATGACCTCAAAGCATTTAAAGTCTCTTTCTCTCTCTTTTTTCCCCTCAATGTATCCTTTGCCCAGGCTTCCAAAGATCATTAGGATTTGCTGGCGATTATTGTTCATTTTTCTAGTTGTCTTCCAAGAAGCAGGATTGGGGAAGAGTTTTGGGAACATTCAGGGAAGAATGTTATATAGATTCTCTGACAGAGGGTATAAACAGAAATGTGAAATGAAAAAGAACTCAGAAGACAATTAGACTCTACGGAAAGAGAGAAACACTTGATGTATAGCAGAAAAAATATCACTCATAATTTAAAGATCATCAGGGAAGAATTTCCTGATCTCTGAGCACAAATACAGGAACCATTCCAAAGTTCTGGTGATGACATTTGGGGTCGGGAGGGGGGAGAGATCCTAGAGTTTGTTGGATTTTGGTTTTTCTTAAAACCCTATTTCCATTTTTGTGTAATTTGTGTGTTTTATTTAAAGGTATAAATTTGGTGGAGCAAGAGTACTTTTGGTACTCTTGGTTTGTACAATAGCATACTGGTTGGTGAGAGATAGAACAAAGGGAAACTTTCAGGTTGAAAGTGGAAAAGAAAATCCATTGTCTTGGATTGGATTTTGGAAAATCCAAAATCTATTGATTATTTAAGAAGACTGTAAACCAAACATTGTTTCCACATTTCCCTCCCCACTGTTGAAAAAAAAAATGATGCCATCTGTTTCTCATTACTATGTGCTCTATTTCAGATATGAGAATTTCAAAGCCATAGTTTTGTATTTTGTTATTGGTATTATTTTGTAAAGCAGTGAACTTTAACAGTTTCAAAATGCCTACAACTCCTATGCTGCATTTCTTACTCTTCCCCACAGCAGTAAAAGTTAACATATAACCAATGACATTGACATGTATGACTCACACTCATACTTGGCACAGATTTTTATGAAAACAAAAAACAATATTTCTGTGGAAGTAAATCAATACAATTCATTAGTACATAGCTCCTAAAGGTACAGTAGAAAAAGCAGTGATCAGCCAGGGCCCTCAAAGTCTATTAGGGCTATTCTTTAAAAAAAAAAAAAAAAAGAAAAGAAAAGAAAAAAAGATTTTATTTATTTATTCATGAGAGACAGAGAGAGAGAGAGGTGGAGACACAGGCAGAGGGAGAAGCAGGCTCCATGCAGGGAGCCCAATGTGGGATCCTGGGATCACGCCCTGAACCAAAGACAGATACTCAACCACTAAGCCACCCAGGCTTCTCTATTAGGCTATTCTTGAAGACCCATGGATCTTGCTCAAACTTATTTCTCTTCTATTGGATAAAGCGTATCAAAATTTAAATAAATGAAAATGCCATTATTATATAGATAACCTGTGATCACTCTAATTTATTTGTTAAAACCAGCTGACTTTAAATGTTATTAACAACAAATGTTTTCCCTATACCCAAAATTTGACTGTAACATACAATTATATCATGCCATCATGGTTAAAAGCTATTGGAATATTAAGTATGTCTGCCAACAAATGCCTCATATACAAATAAAAGTACTACATCAATAATATTAGATATTTACAGGTCATATATAAATGAATATAAAATATACAGGCATATGTATATATTCATTATATGCAAATATTTTTCCAGTTTACCCTATGAGATGCTAGATCTATTTTTGCAAAGAATGTTTAGATCCCCCAGTGTCAGAATCTCCCTAAGTCTGCTATTAAATTAGATTCCTAAGTCTTCTCTCAATGAACTCAAAAGGAATTTCCTCCAAAAGGAAGGCACATGTTTAGCCTAAATCACATTGTACAAATACTTTAAGCATTGTGATCAACACTTCTCATTTAGAGAATGGTGGAGGCCTCCAGAAATTGAAGTTCTTAGATGTAAGCTAAGGATAAACCTAGTTAACAAGACTGTTTAGGGGCAACACTCTTGGGCCTGCTATGTTAACTGTTTTGCACAGGGAAACAGCAAAGTTGCAGACTTAATCTGATTAGGGGAGATACTCTGAAATTCAAATTAAACCACAAAGGTTGTGATTTTAGGAAAAAAGCTGGGCTTTTATACTCACACCAGTCAGCTGTTGGTTCATAGCTGCTGGAGGAAAAAAGAAGGTGGGTCCCAGAAACTTCAAGCTCTCTACATTAGCCAGACAACACTCATGTCCAAGGTCATTCAACTGAAGGTCAGGAATGAGATACTAGCAGAATATGAGAGATGGGTACAAAGATCCAGTAAAAGGGATCACAGGAGTCCTAAGGTGCACAACAATATTGTCCAGGTCGAAATCCAGTTATAGTGGGAAGATTTATAAATGTTGTATATACTAAACAAACCTAAAACCTAATTGTGTCTTCTACACTACAGAGGAATGCCCATGAGTGTATGGGTTCTCCAGTTTCAGAAAATGATTTGATAGAACATTTTAGCTGACAAATATGCAGTACTCTTTACATTCATTGCTTGAATAATAACAAGAGAAGAGCTGAGTTCTGCAAAATAAAATAAAATTTTGGGGGTACCTGGGTGCCTCAGTTGGTTACGCATATGCCATTGGCTCAGGTCAGGATCCCAGAGACCTGCAGTTGAGCCCTACACCAAGGCTTCTCCCTCTCTCCCAACTTGTGCTCTCTCTCTCTCTCTATCAAATAACATATTTTAAAAATTAATAAATAAAATTGAATTTTAAGGTACCTCTAGCAGTATACAGAAAGAGGTATGGAGTTTGGGGATCATAAATAAAGATGTAAGAAAGGTCTAGTAGAAGTGAGAGTAAGGATCTCAAGGAAGAAAAAGTTTGAGGAGGGCCATAATTCACTAGAAATACCCTTTGGTATGAATCAGGTGATCTGCCTTACAGGTTTGTTCAGGACAATACCATTTTCTTGAGGTCATTACTAATACCATCCGTTTTGTCCCCGTAAGTGTCCTGCCTTGAAAAGCAAGTGATATGATCACCCTAAAAATGACTGATACATTTTGAGACAGAGGAGACAAAAATTTGGAACCAAAGTTTTAGGAGAAATATTAGCTCCATGAAAATCCTAATAGAAAGTAAAGAGAGGGATGATCCATAGCCACTTAAGAAGTTGCTGAATTCTTCTCTGGAATTCAAGTAATTCTATTTGAATGTTAAGAGAAAATGGAACTTCAGAAGGCTGAAAAATCTGAAAACAAGCATCAGACACTGAGATTGTTTAATATTTGAGAACCTTTCTGAAGTTCTCAAGAATATTTTTAAGAACTTCAAAGAACATTCATAAATATTTTTTTTCCTTTCCCCAGGGAGAATAACTTTTGTGCCATATTTTCTCATAATTATTTTATCAGTGATGGACAAGGAATATCATTATACACAAGAGGAAGTTATGAAAACTTAAGTTAAAATTTATGTAATTCTATTAAGGGAAACTAGCCTAAATAAGATTTTGGCGAGAACTCCAAGTTCAGATCAATTCAAATGTCTGTAGAGCTGATGAGAACACAATTTCAAAAGCATGATCACTCTCTGGAACTGGAATCTACTTCTTAACACAAATTACACAGCCATTACATGGAAAAGCTGATCTTTTAAATGCAAGAATAAGTCCTATAACTGAATTGTTTTTCCATAATTTAAGCAACAAATCAACTAAGAAGTTCCCTTCCTGGAGAATGCTATGCTATTTAATGTGTTCGGAATATAATTAGGTTGGATGTTATGCTTAAATCTAAGGTCTCTTACTTTACAATTAGGATCATCTAACACTGTTGGTAGGAGTTTTTCTGTAATTGGCTTGAGATTCTCTATTTAATTTGTTGTAAGGATGAAAATCATTATAGCTTTTTAGAAAATTTAAGGCAGTAGGTTATTCTTTAATGGTGGTTTGTAGTGATCACGATTTTATTCTGGCTTAAAAAAATCTAGCACAAAATAACCTGATCTGTCTGCTGTATTGTGTGTGTATGTGTGTATTATATTTTGATATATTATTAATAAAATTATTTTTTGTTTGTAAGAAAACCATCTGGATTGAGCCATGTGTTCTTTTACACATAAATGTCTTAGCACAGAGTAGGGTTTTATAAAGAATTTTCTATTTAAAGTAAGGGAGAATTAGCAGAAGACTGAGATGAAAGTTCAGTATGGGGCAGCCTGGGTGGCTTAGTGGTTTAGTGCCGCCTTTGGCCCAGGGCATGATCCTGGAGACCCGGGAATCGAGTCCCATGTCGGGCTCCCTACATGGAGCCTGCTTCTCCCTCTGCCTGTCTCTGCCTCTCTCTCTCTCTCTCTCTCTCTCCCTCCCTCTCTCTCTCTATGTGTGTGTCTCTCATGAATAAATAAATTTAAAAATCTTTAAAAAAAAAAAGTTCAGTATGCAATAGCTTACTTACCACTTCATGAGATACAATATAAATTTCCCACTAAGTGTTAGCTATCACTTCAAATAGGAAATACAAGGGGGGAAAAAAAAGATGAAGAGCCTTTCACTCTATCATAGGTAGTCAAGTGCTTGAACAAAACTCAAGGCAGTCAGTTTGTTCATAGCTGGGTCAGTGAAAGCCAGTATGGATGAAAAGGACAACTTTCAGTCAAATTAAACAGGAATTGAATTATTAAACCTCTAACAGATGCATCTCTTTCCTTATATTATCCCTTGTTTGCTTCTTCAGCTCTGCCTCTCTCTTATCTCCTGTCAGAGATTGTACTTCCATGACCTCATTGGTTTTACTTTCCTCTGATTCCCTTCATACCTCTCAGGCTATGTATCATTTACCTATTACTTGCTAACATGTCACCTTAAAACTCACTGGTTGAAAACAAACCCAGTTAGGATTTCCCATGATTCTGGGAGGTTCCCGGGCTCATTTATGGAGATTGGCTATGACTGGAAGATCCAGGATGGCCTCCCTCATATATTTTACAGTTGGTGCTGTGTGCTGAGGTACACAGGTGCTTCTCTACATGTGCTCTCATCCTCTAACAAGCTAGACTAGCTTTCTTACATGGTGGCTTTCAGGCACTCCTCTTAGAGGACAAAAAACAAGCTGACAGGCTCTTGAACTACCCATTGTCTCTTCTGCCACATTCTCTTGGTCAAAGCAAGTCACAGTGACAACTCAGATTTAATGGGTAGAGAAATAGACTCTATCTCCTGATAAGAGACATTACAAAGAATTACAGCAAAAAAAAGTAGCCTCTGGTCACAGTTGTTTTCATTCCTTCCACATGCAAAGTACACCCCCTCCTAACCCAAGAGCACCAAAATTCTCACGCAGTTTTATCATTCACTACTCAGGACCTGTGTTTGATTAGAATATAGATGAGGTTTGTCAAATACATCAGTTGGGTGTGACTATTCTTTTATTTTTATTTATTGATGGACCGATGGTACATATTAACTTTGAGCTCTTATTTTCAGAGGAGCTGTGGGGTTTTGTCCCCCACAAGGAAACTTGTCTCTTTTGTGCACTTCAAAATACTTTAGTATTATCCTTTAGTCATAGATTCTTTTAGAGGAAAAAAGAAAATATACAATATAAAAAATACATATAACATTCTTACTATGTACCATCTTATTTGATTAACTTAGAATTATAGAACTTGTCATCTTAAATAGAATTGTAGTTTGTATTTTCCACATAGTACCACACACACACCAAAAAATATTATTATTTTAGATCATAAGATTATTTATTTTTAAAATGCTTTTGGCCAATGTTTAAGTGCTTTTGTTCCTAACTTGTATATTTCCAGTCCTTTCTGTTTTCTAAAAATGTATTTTATTGTAGTGCTTAAATTTTCTTCTTACTAATTAAATCCTATATCCAGAAACCTTCCCTATGAGCTTACAAAGATCTTTTGATTATTGTGGGGCTTGGGGGACTTTTTTTTTTCTCTTGAAGATAATCCAATCCTACAGAATCTTTCAGTTTAACTCAACATCAGAATTTTTAAGGTTTTGGCAAACATGGAAAATATGACCTTCATATTAAAAAGTACTTTAATTTCTGGACACTAAAAAAGCGAATCATTCAAGCAATTTACTGATTACAAAGAAACTGATTTCAGATTGAAACCCAAACTCTGTTGTTTCTAGGGTATGGCCTATTAACTAGAAAGATAAAATATCTCCCCCTAATTCTCTCCACACATACAACATATAATGATGTAACAGGGACCAGAAAATAGATTCTCCCATTCAAAACCAAGAAAAATAGGAAGCATTCAGAAGTGTCTGGTCTTTATCAATTCTTAAATCCAGCCTGCTCACTCTTTACTAGGGTCAGGGGAAATTCCTTGATCTCAGCCTATTTTTGTTCTCTGAAAGTGATTCTCTAGTCTATTATTCATTCCACTTGGCTCTTTGTTCTTCACTCTGGGCTCTTGGATTTTCCATAGATGCCTTTCTCTTTTTATAAGAAATGACTTGTATTTGTGGCTGATGAGCTTTCTTAATCTGTCTCCTGTCCATGTAAATCACAGAGCCCAGGGGCCTTTCTTTCATTTTGAACTGTCTCATTTTCTCTAAGACCAAGTTGGCTGTGTTTTAACAATACAACACTTAATGTTTTGGGCTTATTAAGAATCTCATTGTAGATTACTCCATGTCCCAAAAGCCATATCCATAATTTATATAATTTATTTTTGAGAAAAGCCCCTCTTTACTTTGGACCATGTATGAGGCTACTATGGAAAATGGCATTAAGATTCTTAGAAGTTCTTCTATGTGGAGATGTCTATTTTATATGAGAGAGTTTTCTAGGAATCACTTAACTATTTTTGAGGTATTATCAAAGAATTTTTAGGTATATCCTTAAATTGGTTTTTACCTTAGGCCATTTATTACCCTGAAAATCCTTTGCCAGATGACTCGAGGTGAGAAACCATTCTATTTTCCATGTCAGCACATCATTCCAAATGCACACAGAATTATTCCCTCTTTAGTTTATTCTCTCCTTATAGCATATCATCCTCCAGAGGAAAAATTAAATAGACATTTTTAACACTTTTCCTGAAAATACCCTTATCTGTATCCACAGGTCCATTAGTACATTTTCCATTTTGCAAGTTTCCATAAGTAACTATTTTGCCAACTTTTCACCAATATGTGACATGAGACTCTGTCTCCATTCTCCATTAAATATCTTCACACCAAATTTTAGCTTTTACCTCTCCTCCTCCAAGTCTCAAATTCATTGCTACATATTATAGTTTTAGTTTTGGTTTTTGTTAAAGCAGTACCACATTTCTAGGTACTAAGTTCTGTATCAGATATGTATGCTGCATAACATACCACCCTACACTTAATGATTTAAATTTTTTTTCTCAATTCTATTGATTGGCAAGGCAGTTCTGGGATCACTGATGCAGCTGTGTTCAGCCAGAGGGCTGGCGTGACTGGGATGTGTAAGTTGCCCTCATTAATATCAATGAAGTTACCTTAGTTTTCTTCCATGTGTCCCCTCGTACTCCTGTAGAGCAAGCATATGGGCTTCTTTTCGAGGTGATCTCAAGACATTGTTCCAAAAGGGCAAAACAGATGAATGATCTCTTCATGTCTGCATCTGGAACAATCATAAGATCACTTCTATCATATTCTTTGGGTCAAAGCACGTTACAAGGCCAGCCAGATTCAAGGGACAGTAGAATCAATTCTACTTCTGATAGGAGGTACTCATCAGAATTTGTAGATGTATTTAATCTATACAAGCTACTTGTTCTGCTTCCTATATGCTGTATATTTTTCCCTCTGCTTCTTCCTTAAATGTTAACATTCCCTTTCAACCTTCTACTCTAAGGCTCTATCTGGAAGGCCCAACTGAAACCCACTGACATTTCAAAATCACTATGTACCAATGTGAGACTCATCATCTTTCCTCCAAAGTTCATTTCCCCTCCAGTATTTCTAACCTAGTTCATAGCATCACAATTTGCTTATTCCTGATAGAGTGACATCTATGAAGAGACATGAAAGAAGTAATAAAGTCCTATAAGAATCTGGGGAGATAATATTCTAGGCAGAAGGAACACCAAATGCAAGACCTTGAGGTAGGAGCTACTTTGAATCTGAGAACAACAGGGCAGCCAGTGTGTTTGGAGTAGGGTAAACTAGGGAAGAATAATCAGGAATGAGGTCAGAGAGGCTATGAAGGAGTGAGGCCATCCAGGATCCTTGTCGTTTACTCTAAGATGAGAATCTCTTGAAGGGTGTAAACTAACAAGTGACAGAAGTGATTTGTGCTTTTAAAGAATAACTCATGATGCTTTTGCATCAGATTTTCCTTATTCTGGAACTACAAGTATATAACCATAAATCCTCTCTTGATTATGCCAGTTAACTGCTTAAAACCTCTTGTTGGCTTCCTGTTTGTTGCTTTTTTTATATCAAGTTCATAGCCATTTGGGAATCACAGAATGTCCCTCCAATCCCATCCTGCCCTCTTACCAATCACCTTTTATGCCCTTCTATTTGTTACATCATTGTACATCTTCTAGAATTTGGTTATTTACACTTTACTGTTGCCTACTATCCCTTTTATACTCTTAGTTACCGTAGGATAGAGATCATACCTTATTTACTTTTTATACCTATTTCCTAGCACTGTTTCACATAGTAGATTGTCAATAAATCTCTGATTCATGGCTAATTTCTTTTTTTTTTTAATCCCTAAACATCACATCTTTTCAGGAAATGACTCTTAGTTTCTCCTTAAGTAAATTTTTATTATTACTCTCACCCAAAAATTCAAACTTTGCCTACCAGATGCCAGACAAAACATGACACCAAATTGCATACTCTATTACCATCTCAATATACCTTCAAACTCTATTACACGAAAGTCCCAGAACACCAGAGAAAACAGCTACTTCATTTGCATAAAGAGAAAAATAAACCGAATGTTCATAAAGTCTATAATCTGGAGGATTCCTCTCACAGTATTTTATTATTAGACTCTTTATTTGTGGAGACTCAATTTTCTGGACCCCAGTTATTGAGGCACTGAGTATAGGTTTAAACGCTAATTTTGCCACTCTTTTTGTCAGGTACTTTAAGTCCCCTGTGACTAAGTTTCCTCATCTGTGAAATATAAATATTCATAATAGTGTTGTAGAGTATGCATGAGTTAATATATACTAAGTGCTAAGAAATGCACCTGAACATAATAAAAATTATTTTAAGTATTTGCTGTTCTCTATCATTCATCTGAGATGAGTTCAATAGTGAAAAAGTTAACTAAGCACCAAAACTGTTCATTTTTCTTTGTTTGGCTAAGAACAAGAGTTTTATTAATTACCTATATCGATCAAATGATTTATAATCTATCTCATTTATTTTCATAACATCTTCGCTAAATAAGTGTACCTATTTTCAAAGCATATGTATGTATGTATGTATGTATGTATATATTTCCTTAAAGAAATAAGTGCCTAGTTCTTATTCTATTAGATATCAGAAAATAATAAGTATATAATAGTAAATTCCATAATAGAAAATCATATCATGTATTTCACTTGTTAAATTCCATAATATAAAATCTTTTTACCTGTTTCCTAGATGAAGGAAATAGATCTCTGAATTGAGATTTCTTTTTTTTCCACTTGACACATATTATTGATTCAAACTAGTATTGAGCTAGTAATGTCTTCTGAAGAGAACCAATAGTATTTCAGTTTGACTAAATTTTGAAAATTAATTATTGTAACAATTTGCTATTAATTTAAGGTAGATTATGACTGTGCATTTTTTATATGTATGACATAAAAATTGCACCCAAATATATGACACAAAAAATTGTAGTCTTTCTTTCCTTAGTAAGATAACAAGTTACTGACTATAGCCAGAAATTGGACTTCTCTTATATAAAATTAGACAAGATTTTCATGGAATGGCAATTAAATATAATGAGAAACGAAATCTGTAGTAATTTTGCACTTCAAAACCACTGGTATTTAGCACTACATTATGTAGGAGCTGGAAAAAATATATCTTCCAAAAAAACTTACCAAAAATCCATATTGGGAAGTGAAAGAGGAGATGCTGTTCAGCTGTGATCCTCAATCTGAGATTTATTATTTCAGGGACACCTATTGTTGAAATAGGGAATGAAGTATGAAAAGCCATAACACTACAGTTTTTTTTCTTGACTTTCAACTTTATCAATTGGCTAAAAGAAGGTAAAGAATTTTAAGTAAATTAGTAAAAAATTTAAATCTTTGATCTTCTATCTTAAAATTTTAAAATTTTTGATCAAAGAGATTGCTGAATTGACAGAAAATTTTAAAAAAATATATATTAATCATGTTTTCCTTGCCTCCTCAACTTTCATTCATTCTCTTCTCTCATCAACTGTGCTTCTGATTTTTTTCCTGAGGAATTCATCCATCCCCTACAACTATTCACAAGGCTTGCTAGGATTGATCACATCTCCCAGCCAAAGCTGTATCCCATCTACCTGGCTATGGTGATTTAAGGATGAACATATGACCCAATTTGGACTAGCAATAGAAAAAATACCCAAGAACCTGTGCAGAAATAACTAAAAGGAACATTGGAACCGTCCAACCTCACTACATAACATTGATAATATAAAAGGCAGACAGGAGAGATGGAGGTGTTTATTGGCATATTTTGAGCTGTTTTATTTATCTTCACCTGAAGCCACTTTTAATCTTTACCCAAACCATTTTTTAAACCGGTAAAGTCTCTTCATTATTTTTAGCTCCAAGGAGATCTAACTGAAACAGGAAAGACAGTCGTTTCTTTGACTGAGTGACTCCCTAGGTTGTACTCCCAGATGTACCCGAAATGCACCAGTAAACAAGTATTCACTCTCCATTTTCCTTAAGAATATAATTTGCAAATATATAAAACATTTGCAAAATCCCTAGATTATACTAAACAAGAGTCTAATGAAGCTCTTCCAAATGAGTTTCTTCAGAAGGTTTCTCAGTAGAAAGAATGCAGGGTGACAGTCTAGTTGGAAGAAGAGAAAATTGTTCTGTCTGTATAGAGCATTTGATGTTAGATTAAGAAAACATCAGTTGTCTTGACCAAAGCAGACCTTGTAAGCCAACAGAAATGGTGGAGTATCTAAAGTGCCTCAAGTCATCGTTTTTCTTTTTTTTGTCATTATCATCTAAAAATCTTTTTTCATTCCTTGTCTCTTCTACCCTTTTTTTAATTGATAGTAATACTTTTTTTTTTAATTGAAGTATAGTTGACACAATGTTACATTAGTTTCAGGTATACAGCCGAGTGATTCTGCAACTCTCTATGTTATGCAATGCTTACCGCAAGGGTAGCTACCATCTGTCAACAAACAACAATATTATAATAGCATTGACTGTATTCCCTATACTATACCATTCATCCCCAAGACTTAATTCATCTCATAACTGGAAACCTGTGTCTCCTACTCCCTTTCACCTATTTTGCCCTTATTTTTTAATGGCTGAGTAATATTTCTATGTGTGTGTGCATGTATGTGTGTCCTTGTGTGTGTGTGTATGTGTGTGTGTGTGTGTGTATCAATCACATCCTTTTTATCCATTGATCTATTGATGGACAGTTAGGTTGCTTCCATATCTTAGCTTTTGTGAATAATGCTACAATACACATAGGGCTGCATATGTATTTTCATATTAGTGTTTTTAGTTATGGGAGTTAAATATCCAATAATAGAGTTACTGCATCATATGGCAGTCCTATTTTTAATTTTCTGGGGAACCTGCATACTATTTTCCGCAGTGGCTGTACCAGTTTGCATTCCTACCAGTAGTACACAAGGATTCCCTTTTGTCCACATTCTCACCAGTACTTTTTAGTTCTTGTCTTTTGGATACTAACCATTCTGGCAGGTGTAAGGTGATATGTCATCATGATTTTTATTTGAATTTATTTTATAATTAATGGTAGCATTTTTTCACGTGTCTCTTGGCCATCTCTATGTCTTCTTTGGAAACTTATCTATTTATGTCCTCTGTCTATTTTTAGTTAAATTATTTGTTTTTGGATGTAAAGTTGTATAAGTTCTTCATATATTTTGGATATTAACCTTTTATCAATTATATTATTTGCAGATATCTTCTCCTATTCAGTAGGTTGCCTTGTTTTGTTGATGGTTTCCTTTATGTGCATAAGTTTTTTTTATTTTGGTGTCATCTCAATAGTTTCTTTTTGCCTTTGTTTCTCTTGCCCAAGGAGACTATCTAGAAAAATGCTGTTAAGATCAACTTCCAGGAGATTACTGCCTATGTTTTCTTTAAGGAGTTTTATGATTTTAAATCTCACATTGAAGTGTTTAATCCATTTTGATTTTTTTTTGTATATGGTGTAAGAAAGTGGTCCAGTTTCATTCTTTTGCATGTAGCTATCCAGTTTTCCCAATACCATTTGTTAAAGAGACTGTACTTTTATCATTGCGTATTCTTGACTCCTTTGTTGAATATTAATTTACCATATACTTATGGGTTTATTTCTGGACTTTCTTTTCTGTTCCATTGATTTGGCTAGTACCACACTGTTTTGATTACTATAGCTTTGTAATCTTGGAATTTGGGATTGTGATACTTGCAGTTTTGTTCTCTTTTTTCAAGATTGTTTTGGGAAAAAAAAAAAAAAAAGGATTGTTTTGGCTACCCAGGGTCTTTTGTGGTTCCATACAAATTTTAGTGTTATTTGTTCTAGTTCTGTGAAAAATGCTATTAGCATTTTGATAGGAATTCATTGAATGTGTAGATTGCTTTGGACAGTATGGACATTTAAACAGTATTAATTATTTGATTCCATGAGTATGGTATATCTTTTCATTTGTGTCATCTTCAATTTCTTTTATCAGTGTTTTTTAGTTCTCAGAGTACAGGTGTTCACTTCCTTTGTTAAGTTTATTCCTTGGTATTTTTCTTTTTTATGTGCAATTATAAATGGGATTGTTTTCTCTTCAGTATTAGAATCTCATTGTAGGAAATTGTTGCTGAGATCATGATAAAAGTCACAAAATGTCTTCTTGATTTTTGTTTGTTGTTTTTTTAATTTTTTTAAATAAGGTTTTAAAATGCCAGCTTTGATTTAGAGCTATATTATGATTTTTAAGCAAGAAACTTATGAAAGGAGCTCTATGAATATGTAGTCTGGGCTTTTGAAAGAGCTGTAACCCATGAGATGGCTATATTTGAAGAGAGAGCTAGAACCCTCTAGAGAAGTTCTGATCTCATAAACAGCAGTTTGACTTGGCTTGACCATAGGTTAGATTTTCAAGTCTGCTACCTAGACTGATTCATTCATTGCTTTCATAACATTCATTGTATGTGCTCTTTTTCAGGAATTCTAGTATGTGCTAGTGATATGCTATGATACTCATGTTAATAATGACAGTTAGATATGGGAAAATGTATAATCAAATTGTTTAAACATGCAATAATTTTTAAACTAGAAGTATATTCAGGTGCTCACATCAACAGCACATACACTAAAATGACAACATATTCAGCATGCTAAGGGCTGAGGCAGGTAGAGTTTGCTCTGTGCCTTGGAGAGGTACTGAAGGCTTTAGAAAAAAATATTATGTGTTAATTCAATGGATAAATACAAATTCTTAAGAAGGTCAGTGTATTTTAGGTTAAAATCACAGCCTTACAAGAACACAGAAATGTGAAAAAACTTGTGATATCTGGGATCTGTAAACATTTGGGATTGTCACTGCAGAATTTGTGTTTGGGAGGTTAGAGTCTTTGTGGATGGTACCAGACATGAAAGAAGCCTAGTTAAGGAGACTCTTTTACATCCATTGGAATTAAAAGTGTTCCTGCTAGGGAAGTGGTATAATCAGATAATTTAGAAATAGAATTCTAACCACATAAGGGAGGAAGGAAGGGGGAGACAGACACTCTTGTTCTTTTTTAAACTAAACCAAGAAATCTGGCTATAAAACAAAATATGATCTAACCATAACCCTGCAAATTTTATTGCAGTGAAATTTGTTTTTAATCTGTGATGTTGATGTTCTCTTGTTCCTCTGTCACACATTAAATTTAGGAAGTGGGGAGATGTATCCATATGTTTTAAAATTTATGTTTTACGTGAAAGACTCTTTATGGGTTGTCATAATGCTAATGGAAAGAAATGTTCCAAATGAGTATAATCTAGCAAGTAAATGAAGAAAGAAGTTATGTTGAGCACTTGATTATTTATTTATTTTAAAGACCCCTGAAGATGTAACTATAAGAATGTCTTTCATAATTATTGGAGAAATCTGTATTTGAGCTTTATGTGTTCATACCTCTGACACCTACATTAGAGTATGAAAGGTTGATACAGTAATATTGGTGAAAGCTGTAATTTTAAAATATATTTTTGTGTTAGGAATGCCTAAAAAAATAATAGTATAATTGTATTAATTCTGTTACTTACACATAATAGGTTTTTTAAGTTTCCTTTTCCTAAATTTGATCTATGACATTATTAACAATGGTTAAAATGTTATTGTTCTTATCTCTTTTATTTAAAAAGCTTATTTTTGTATATCTTCAATTTGATATGAAGAATATTACATTTATTTTATGGTATTTTAATCCATGCATGTAATGCCATTTCATAGCAGGTGGATTTAAACTCAGTGACTTTAGTGCTGTTTGGATGGACTGTATGTACTCTGCCATGATCTATTGACTGCAGTTTGGGAAAAATAAAGATGCATCTAAGTCATAGAAGAATCCTTTACCTTTGTTCCTAGAGTAATATTCTCTTGTTCTAATTTGGTAAAAGCATTTCCAAATGGATTTACTGATGGTTTCAAGTGCAGCTTCTGTCAATAGAAAGGTTAAATGTGAAAAACATGATAATGTATATGAGGAATGTGTCTTGTATCCCCAGAAAATGGAAGTGCTTATCTCCCACTAAAATTAAGAAAGGCAAAGCTGATTCTCTGCTGTTTTTTTTTTTTTAATAATCCCATAATCATTTAGTCAGATTCAGGAAAAAGAACATTTCTTTTTATGAACTCTTCTTTTTTTATAAGATTTTATTTATTTATTCATGAGAGAGAGAGAGGAACTCTTCTTTTACAAAGTTTTATTTCATGTTGATTTAGAGTATGCATTAACCATACATTCTGAATCAAGTATATCTTGATTTCTTTCAACCTTCACCCTTTCTCATTGAAGAGAATGGCAGTAATTCTTTTGAAGTAGAGTGGTCCCTGTTATTGTAGTATGTAAAAGGAGGAAAAGAGTTTAGGGGTCATTCAGAGCACCCTGGAGAGCTCAGACTCTGGAAATGTGCCTCTGGCTGTGTAGGCACAGGTAACACATAAAGATTGAAAGCATTTTGACAACCAAATTACCTTTGTATTTACCTTAAATAGCCATTTATCTTGTAAAGTTCCTATGTCTGATCAAAGATTATTCAACTGAACTCAGTTTCAGCTCAAGTTTCACTAAAACACTCAAAAATGTTACTCTAAATGAGTGGAGTTCATGCTTTTTGTAAAACAGTACATGTCTTAAATCTGCTACAGCTGAGCAGTCAGGAAGATCATGAGCCCTATTGTACTAGGAATGGACAACATGGCACAAACCCAGGAGCCCCATCCCATTCTGGGAAGTTATGCAGGCACACTGTCATTTATCTAGAATGTAAGGTTCTAGGTGCCCCTCTGGAGTCCTCCATGACATAGGCTCTCAGTTTTCATTGCCAGATTGTGAGTTCCACCACAAAAATAGGAACCAGTTTATATAACCACTGCAACAAAAAGGTGCAAATTGGTGAGATAGTATCTAATTTCCCCTATATAGCATAATAAAGTCAATAAAAAGAATGCTCCGTCCCATGAAATAAAACCCTTAGAAGAGGAGAAACTGTAAATTATTATATCTTTAGAATGTTGTTTAACAATGTACATTATAAACCTCAAATATGCTTGTCTCTACCACTCCTAGTAATCTAGGGTAAGGACTAATACCCCAAATGCAGATTCTTAAAGAAAAAATTATCTACAACATTTACTAAGGAAGTAAAAAGAAGTAGCCAATAAAGACTAAAATGACTACAAGAAAGAGTAGAGAACAATAAAAATATATTTTTGTAGATAAAATGTACTAGTTTTTACTAATTCCTATATTGTAGGACTACATGGTATATTCTGGTCTATTGATCCATCTATTATTTTTGTCTATTTCTTTCTTTCACTAGGACTAGACTGCTTTCTCATAGTCTGATCAGTTAAATAGTTAGGAAAGCCATTCTTCCTTCTCTTTTCTAAACTTTTAAAAAGTCACTGATTAGTTGTTTTTCCAAAATAGAAATTCACTTCTTTTGTAATTTTTAAACTGGGATTCTGGAAATCATGAATGTATTTAGGAAAAACTGATCTCTTGTCATGTATCTCCTCTCCATCCAGGAGCTTGGTATATTCCTCCATTATTTGTCAAGTTTTCCTTTATTTTGCTTTATAGAGATTTGAGTTTTGTTACATAGAAAAAAGATAATCTCAAAGGAAGAGATGAGGTTGTACATTTCATTTCATAGTACCTATGCCTCTCATGTTTTATTTTTTAATTTTTTTCAAGTTTTCTTTTTTAAGATTTTATTCATTCATTAATGAGAGAGAGAGAGAGAGAGAGGCAGAGATACAGGCAGAAGGAGAAGCAGGCTCCATGCAGGGAGCCTGACGCGGGACTCGATCCTAGGTCTCCAAGATCAGGCTCTGGTCTGAAGGCAGTGCTAAACCACTGAGCCACCCAGGCTGTCCCTGCCTCTCATGTTTTAAAAGCAGAAGTCCATATAGTAAAGACTTAAAGCCATATTTTTTAGAGACCAAAGAACAGAAAGCTACCTTTTTTTGTTGTTATGAGTCTGCCATTGAGTAGTTTTTAATATAACGCTTTGAACTTTGTGACCTTTCCAGTCACCAAAGTACAAAATCAACACAGAGCTGAAAATGGTGTGTTATATATTTTTAATTTTAGAAGGTAACTTTGTGTTAAAATTTGTGTTACTACTAGTAAAGCACCATTTTTCTATAAATTTCCTTTATAGTTCGGGCATTGAGAGAATTGATCTGAGTTTGTCAAACCTAATATTCTTTTTATTTCCTTGGCATTCAAATTCTACAGAAATATATAAAATACCTTAATAGACCTAGTGCAGATTATCCTAAAAGGAACAAGGAGTGTTTAACAAAAGAAAAATACAGTTGACTGTTGAATAACATAGATGGTTGTCCCTTGAACAATATTCCACAATATGGGTTCAAACTATGCAAGTTCACTTATATGAGGATTTTTTTAAATAAATGTATTGGAAAATTTGTTGGGGGTTGCAACAATTTGAAGAAACTTGCAGACAAATCACATAGCCTAGAAATATCAAAAATGTTAAGAACAAGTTAGCTATTATTGTAAGAACACAGAGTATAATACATATGCAAAATATGTGTTAATCAATGGTTTATGTTATCAGTAAGGCTCCTTTCTGATCAACAGTAGAATATTAATAATTAAGTTTTGGGGGTGTCAAATGTTATATATGGATTTTCTAATGTGGGGGGTTAGTACCCCTGAAGACTGTGTTGTTCAAGAGTCAACTGACTTGTATGTACATGTTGATAGGTTTGATCAAATTTGTGTTATACATCGATATTTTTATTTTCCAAGTACTTTCACATTATGGTGGAAACCAAATGAGCATTGCCACAATAAATATCTTCCAAAAAAAAAAAAATATCTTCCCATAAGAAAAGTGAAAGCAATGAGCTCTTAGAAACTTTTAAAGAGCAGTTATAGTTTTGTTTTCACAGCCTTGATGTGGTTCTTATATTCAGTATTTTATCATCGATCTGATTATTATTTTATCTTCTTCATAATTTATTTTAATGATGCAAGATGTCCTTATAGGAATAAAATTATTTTTTAGCTGTTGACAAGAGGTTTTATCTCAGATTGTCTGATATAACAGTATTAACCAAAGGTTAAATAAACAATAAAAAAAAAAAAGGAAAAAATCCCATGGATAAATGAGAAAAATACTGAAATACAGTATGTGTTAAGTGTCATCTATAAACATGAGAGTATGTGAAAGAAAACTGGTATAAATCAATGTGACGAAGTATTTATCCAAAGAACATTTTAAATAATATTGATTTCTAATAGTTCCTATTTAGGCAAAGTGACCTACTTCAACTGGGAATCTGCCTAGTGGCCTTTGGGAAACATATGCTTTTTAAAGGAAATGGGGAAGCAGGTTCTGAGTCTTAGGCTTCTAAATAGCAATAATTTTGTCCTAGGAATAACAGAATTATGAATGCCCTCACTCTGGCAAATAGTGCCATTTCCTTACCATTCTCCCCAGCTGAGTTTTTTCCCAGACAGTATTATGGAAGACCTTATTATCAAAATCTTTATGAAGCCCTAATTTTCCTTTCCCTAATTTCAGTCATACCTTGCCTGGATTTAGGAGCCAAAGAAGCTTAGAAACTCTAACTTTTCCAGACTAATGTCAAAAATATAACTCAATACAATTGCCCTTTCATTTAACTTTCTTTTACTTAATAGTGCCTATATTGAAGACACTATCAGAAAACCCATGTTGACATTATCGTAACATTTATGCATCAAATTAGGTAATATCTCCTTTATAAAAATTGTAGGAATAAATTTACTTGTTTTGAAATCAAGAAAATTTTACATCTCCTGAAAATTCTGGATGAATTCTGTAATTAATCCTCCTTTCGTAGACTGCTAATTATGAAGAACCTGTAAGCAAAGTATGGGATTCATATACACAAACATATCTATTAACCTCTAATGTTTCTCTCTACTTTATAAATAAATTTCTCATTTTTTAAAATTACTGTTAGCTAACTCTTAGGTGTTACAAACCACATTAAAACTATTGAGAGGACAGGATAACATAAAATTAATGTACGGGTGCCTGGGTGGCTCAGTCAATAATGTGTCCAACTCTTGATTCTTACTTAGGTTATGATCACAGGGTCATGAGATTGAGCTCCCATATCGTGCTCCACAGAGTTTGGATCCTACTTAAGACACTCTTCCCTCTTTTCCCTCATCCCCTCCCCATTATGCACATGCTTATGTACTCTCTCTATATAAAATAAATAAATCTTTTTAAAAAATAATGTAACAATTCCCATTTCTAGACATTTGCCTTACAATTTTTAAGCCACTCAGGTCATGACTGCCTATACCCACTATGTGACAATCTTCTTTTCCTCCCTCATCCCAATCAGTCATTTGAAGGCAAATCCCTATAATAAAAACATTATGCTATGAAAACTTTTAAGCATGTAGCTCTATCTCACTGCCCTAAACTTGTAACTTCAATGTCTCTAGAGAGCTCTATCTAGGAGATTCCATTGCCAATTAGCAAATGAATTTTTCAAAATAGTGAATACATTGGCACAGTGTTTTGAAAATATCAGGCAATGCATATGCAGTCGACCTGTTTAACTCTTTAAATTTCTATGAGACTAGCAGGTGACTTAGATGACATTTGGTAATTGGAAAGTATTGTTAATGGGACAGTTCAGGTTGAGTACTTTTTCTATATTTGTCTTTGTGTGTATGTGTGTATAGATGTGTTTTGATAGATGAAATGTCTGAGTGCATTATTGCTATGTTCCTTACATGGTCACCAATCATGATTGACAATGTTCTGAAAATTCTCTACTAGTAAAAGTATAGAAATTCTAAATGATTACATTTTGGAAAGCAGTATTTGGGAGCTTTAAAAAAATATATATCACAGCCATCATTCTGATATCCTGTAAAAACTTAAATGTATTTGTAGACTGAATATTGATCCTTCTGCTTCCATGACTAAAATTGATTTTTCCCCTCAACATTTGAGACCTTTGTTTGTCATCAAACTTACTTTTTTCTTGTGCCAAATTACATTTGATTAGATTATTCAACAGAAGGCAGCTTACGTTGTTGAGCACAATCAATATGTTGAGCACAATCAATATGTTCACTGATTTTATAGACTTTTCAGAGACTACCTTTGTAAATGAAACGTAGACTGACTCAGGTTCTAGTCATATTATAACAAAACTTGAAGATTTTGTTTACAACTGTGACATCTTTAATCAATCTAAAATAATACTCATCAAGTCTCTTCCTAAAAATATTACATATTCATATGTAAATGTCAATCAACAAACATTCTCAACTGTATATTATTTGTAAGATATGCAAAGGGATATGCATGATTCTTATCCTAAAGAACTTTACATACAAGTAGCACTTAGGAAATATCTGCATAAAAGGTAATTGACAATAAAAATAGCACATAATTAATTTTATATGAGTCACACTATCAGTAATGACAGAAGTAATATCTCTTGTTTATTTTAACAACTATTACATATGAGGCTCTTTATACTGTTTTCAGCTATTATATCATTCCTATATAATTTATATAATAGATGTCCAAAAGAGTTAGTATTAACCCTTAGTCCATTTTGCAGACAAGTAAGTCTTCATAAATTACTCAAGATTATGCAACTGGAAAAGAGTTTAAAATTCAGTTGCATTTGACTCTAATATCTGCAGTTTCCCGGAGCACCACATTGCATCCCCACAGATGTTACAGATTTTCAGAAGAATAAGGGATTGCCTTCAGCAATGTGGTCAGGAAGACTGGACAGAGGTGATATAAATTTAGCATTTCATGATACCAATGATTCAAAACAGTTGAGAGAAGGAAAAAAAGCATTCTAAGTGGGTGAGTAAAGACAAAAAGAGGAGAAGCACATGTATCCTGAAGAATTAAATACACTGATATGTACAGAACAGAAATTTCATATGAAAGTAGTTTGGAAATAAATTTGAAGGGAGAGTCAATAACATGAGATTATAGAAGGGCTTGCATGCCACCTAATGGCTTGGAATTTATTATTTAACATACCAGGCTTACTTGCAGGGTTTTGGGGAAAAATATTAAACTATCATGCTATATTAAGGCTACTGTATTAATTGACAGGACTGCAGTATAGAAGGAATGCATGAACATCTGAAAGTAAAAAGAAGAATTAGGAAACATGTAAACTAGTCCAAAGATACGGGGCTAAGTTTCACAACATTCATGCACTAGAACTAAGAATATAGGTGAGAGATGATTTTTTTTTAAGATTTATTTATTTATTAGAGAGGGAGAGAGAAAAAGTGCATGAGCAGGGGCAGGGGCAGAGGAAGACAGACAGGGAAGTGACAGAGGGAAAGAGAAAGGGGAGGAGTAGAGGGAGAGTGGTGGTGGGGGCAAAGGGAGAGAGAGGCAGCAGACTTCCTGCTGAGTGAGGAGCCCAATGAAGCGCTTGATTGTAGGGCTCAATCTTAGGATCCTGAGATCATGACCTGAGCCAAAACCAGGAGTAGGACATTTAACGGACTGAGCTACCCAGGAACCCCATGTGAGAGACACTTTTAAGAACTAATCAGATTTTTGTGACTAAAACATTCAAGTAAAATGTTTATCCAAATACATCTTCAAGATTTGGGGGCTCAACCATGTTACCCTGAAGAGATTTATCTAAATTTATGGGAACAAATGCCTTTGAGAAAAGGGATTCTTTGGGTGAACTTGTTTTATATATGAGATATTGGCAGCATAAGCAAATTAAAAGCAAACAGCAAATGATGAATACAGGATAGAACATCAAAAGAGATGTCAGGAAACAAAATATGGCTTGTCAAAGATATATAAAGCTACCAGACTAGATCAGATCTTTCAGTAAAGAAAGTATGGTTGAAGCCAAATAAAATTTTTGTCTGAATTACTACTCTTTGCAAAATATGCCCTAGAAAAAATTGTTTTTAAAGATTTTATTTATTTATTCATGAGAGAGAGAGAGAGGCAGAGACACAGGCAGAGGGAGAAGCAGGCTCCATACAGGGAGCCCAATATGGAACTCAATCCCGGGATCCCAGGACCATGCCCTGGGCCGAAGGCAGATGCTAAACCGCTGAGCCACCCAGGGATCCCCCTGCCCTAGAAAATTTTAAAGGTAATAATATATTTCTGTTTTATAGAAAAGTGACCTGAGATTCAGGTTAAGCACTTACTAAAGTCAAACCTAGCAACACTTCCACTACTGGTAACAGAAAAGTGATAATTAGGACCAATGGTATTTCTAAAAAACAATTAGCCTCACATCAGGCTCCACACGTGGATGCTGCTTGAGATTCTTTGTCTCCCTCTCTTTATGCCCCTCCCCCAGGCTGTGCACCCACTTGCTCTCTCTCTCAAATAATAAATAAAACAGAAATATAAACTCAAAATAATAGGAAGGAAAAAAATTTAAAGAACAAAAAATTTATTAAGAAAATAAAGCATACACTGGATAGGGTAAATGAACACAAATTTGGTTTTCTGAAAGGACTAATAGCATTTTTAAATTCATATAGAGACAAATGAAGAAAAAGAAATGATAGCATGTATTACCAGTTTCAGGGTAAAAAGGAGGACATCATTATAGATCCTAGACACCAAAAAATAGTAAAAGGATATGATAGCTTCATGCCCATACATTTTAAAATTTAGATGAACAGAAAAATACAACTCACCAAAACTGAATCCAAAATAAATATCTTTTCATAAGGAAAACCACAGATCCAGATGGCTTTACTAGTAAATACTGCCAAAATATTAAGAAAAAAACAACGCTAATCTTATAAAAATTTTTAAGATAATCAAAAATGATGAACATTTCTTGAGTTGTTTAGTGGCACCAAACATCATATTAATACCAAAGTTAAAGCCAAGATTAGGTATCAAAATTAGACACAAAAACCCTAAATAAAAATTAGCAAATAATATCTAATTATACATAAAAAGGGTAATACATAGTAACCAGATGACCTTATCCAGGAATGTGAAGTCAGTTTGTCATTCAAAAACTAAACAGTTGGGATCCCTGGGTGGCGCAGCGGTATAGTGCCTGCCTTTGGCCCAGGGCACGATCCTGGAGACCCGGGATCGAATCCCACGTCGGGCTCCCGGTGCATGGAGCCTGCTTCTCCCTCTGCCTATGTCTCTCTCTCTCTCTCTCTCTCTCTCTCTCTGTGTGACTATCATAAATAAAAAAAAAAAAAGAAATCCAGCATTGAGTAGAAGAAGGGAATGGTCTAAATGTGAAATATTTCAGAGGCAACAAATAGATATACCCAAAATACCTCTCAGTATTTAAAAAAAAAAAAAAAAAAAAAAAACTAAACAGTTGATTCCATTAATTAACAAGGTAGATTTTTTTAAAAGTACAATTATCTCAACAGACTTAGAAAAGATATTTGATAAAATTTAACTTTCATTTATGTTTTAAAAAAAGATCTATAACGATCTAGGCACAAAAGGAAACTTCCTTAACTTTATAAGCATATGATAAAAATACAAAACATACATCATACTTAATGTTGAAATATTAAAGCTTTCCATCCTATAAATAAAGAGAAGAATGTTCATTATCACCATTCCTCATAATTATCAAATCAAGTCAGTTTGTGTACTAAACATATCCAGCATATCTAAGATTGTAATAAAAATTATAACCTATTAACTTATTTAGTCACTTTTCAGCAGGAAATCTAAAAAAGAGCTAGTCTAAAATTCATATGGAATATCAAAGGGCCAGGAATAAACAATGTACTCTAGAAACAGAAAGATGGAAATATATGCTGTATCAGAGACTTTTCATTAACCTAAGTAAGACATAGTGGTATTGGGACAAGATATGGAATTAGGCCAGTTGAACAGAATACATAGTCCAGAAAGAGAACCACATGTTTGTGGACTCAATGTATGATAAAGTTGGCAAAGCATGGAGAAAACTTTTTTTCAACAAATTATATCAGCCAGATCAATGGGATAAGCAATAAGAAAAAAAAGAAACTTGGTCCATCTCTCAAGCAATACACATAAATCAATTGCAAGTGGATTATAAATCAAAATATAAAAGATTAAACAATAAAGTTTCTAATCTAGAAGATAATATAGAAAATTAACTTTATAAAATGGTATAGCGAAAACTATCTTTAACAACATATGAAGGAAAAAATTCTTAAGCTAAAGCCAGTAAATTCTGTTACTCACAAAACATTTAGATCACGGAAAGGCATAGGAAAGAATAGAGAACACATTTGCTGACAAAGCTTTTGTATTCAGAATATACAAAGAACCACTACAATTCAACAAGAAAAACAAATAAGAAAAGCACTGTCATGCCAGTAGAGATAAGTCGGGAGACTTGAACAGATATTTTTTTCAAAAGAGACTTCCTAAGCCAATAAATATGTTAAAACATACTCTTATTAGTAACTGGGAAATGCCAATTATAACCAAAATAATATACTACCAGTTACAAGAATGGCTAAAATTAAAAAGTTAGACACTACTAAGAGTTAGTGAAGATATAGAGCAAGAGAATTCTCAAATACAGCTGGAGAAGAGTGACAGTTTGCCAAAAATAAGACACTCAACACCATTGACATAGAAATCCCACTCCTAAGTATGTAACAAAAAGAAATGTATGCATAAATACACAAAAATATGTAAAGAATGTTAGCAACTTATTCATTGCCTTTCAAAACTAGGCAAAACCAGAAGACTGATTTAAAAATAACAGTAGTAGATCCTTTTAAGGAGAAAGGATGGAGAAATAGTTGGAAAGGCCATGATGGCAAAGTTCTGTTTTATGATCTGACGGATGATTACCCAGATGTTTGCCTTGTGGTAATTGTTGAGTACATTTTTTTGAGAATGTGTATGTATATTTCAATAAAAATATTATGAGTAAAACCAAATTTTAAAAAAGTCTTCTTACTGGAAAATGAAGTAAAGGGTTTAAATTCAGATCCACCTAACTTCAAAGTCCATGAATGATTTATCCTCACTCAGGAGAACAGATACTAGTAAAACTCTGGCGCATATTCAGATTTGGCAAACAGATTTGTCAGGAAGTCTTTATTAGTGAACATTAAAAATGGAAATATCAAAAAATACCCGTGAATGAAATATGTTCCTATGTCCTCTGCCATTCTTAACTGTGATTTCATTTATAGTCAGTGCTACAAAGTATGACTTACTGTTTCACATGAGTTCATTTTGTTCACTGGACTTGATTGTATATTTCTGGAAACCACGAGTCATATTTAACTGGCTTTTAATTTTCTACAGCACATAATTCTGAGTACATAGCACAGATACAGCAAATATTTCCCGTGTAATACAATTTTAGGGGGGAAAATCGGATATATACTTCTTTGTTTTTGTTTTTTTTTTTTTTTCTACTTCCTCCTCCTTACTTCTACTAGGATAATCAGTTGATTCACTTTGTCAGGAAAAGAATGTCTGTCTTATCCTCTTCACTGGCGTGCCCACTGTACCTAAAATGGTGCCAGCACACTCATGAGCGAAGCCTGGTACTTACCAAACCATTCAGTCATAAATACTCTTCTGCTTCTCCATCAACTTAGAATGCACTCACCTACCAATCTCTTTCTAATTGAAATCCTACTAATTTCTCACAAGCCAAATTGAACAATCTCCACAGTTTCCTTTACTCTGGCTAGTTAGAACCAAATGCTTTGCCCTGGCAATCCAGTAGTGTTTTCTTTGTATCCCTTAGATGACACTTGGTTGTGTATATGTCTGCCTCTCCAACTTAAGCCGTGAGTAGGTAGGCTGTGTAAGGAAAACAAAAGGTAAACAGGCACCAGTATGTTTTAAGTAGCTAAGTTCTCCACTCTGAGCAGAGTGCCACTTTGGCTCTGAGAAGCTGGATGTCATGGCCAAGGTGACACATCCAGCAAGCAGTCAAGCTTTTATTTAAACACAGATCCCTGTGGTTTGAAGTCAGCTGTCTTTTCACCTCTCTCTGCTGCCTCCGTAGCACTATGTCTGTCTTATCTATCTGTGGCTTTTACAGCTCCTTTCCCAGTGTCCTCCATGGGGTGGTCCAGAAGGAGCTGTAAATCGGAATGGTCTGTTGGGTCTTCAGTTATAAATGTTGAATTTCCCCGAGGAACACCTGATTCTATATGGGAAGTATGTAGATTAGCATATAAAAATGATATGTCTGTCAGTTTTCATAAAGCGTCAAAAAAAAACCACCAAGTACAAGATTTTTTCTATGTATTTCATTATATGCATCTTTAAAATGTGCTTCTATACAAGACATTTATAAAATCGTGTTTAAAATAGTGTAGTTGTTGACACCTCAGATCAATAGGAGGCCCTTAAAAAGGACTTGAGGTAAAATGACAATCAAAAGCTCACACCAAAATATTTTAATATGTTAGGATTTTCTTCTTTTTCTCTTATCTGATTCCCTTGTGCTTATTTTTTACTTTACAGCCTGTACTTGCTATATTCCATGCATCTATTTTTAATGACATAGTTTCAAGAGGGAAAACACTTTTTTTACTATCTCAGTATAAGTAGGTTTTGAAATGTGGTTTTCTGATTTTTTTAATTATATGGAAATATTTCTACCTTATCTTCCCCAAACTGTTGACTTTACAAACGTGACAGATGGCAATACATTTTAAATTTTAAAATAACTATTTGGTTAGGGAAAAATACTATTTTGCTTTCTCTCTTTTATCCCTTTGCATCACATAAAGATTTTATCTATGTGACCATAACTATAATTCTGATAGATATTAGCAATATAGGTAAAGATGCATACGTCCTCTTACCAAAATGCTGATGAGATTACAGAACAATTGGTACCATATTCCCAAATTCAGTTTCATTGTTAAACATACATGGTGTCTCCTAAGGAATTACTTAAATATGTGCTGATTCTGAATTAAAGATTAATATACAATCTTTCAAAGATGCTATTTAAATTCTGCTTGCTCTCTCTCCTGTAAAGAATAAATCATTGTTATACGGAAATTTATATTGTTGGTGAACAGCCTACCTTTTCTTAAGAAAAAGAGAAAAAAAAGGGTTTGCAGATAATTAAGAATTTAAAACCAAAATATTATTTATAGCATTATAAATAAATAAACCAGACATTGGCCTTAGTGCCGAGACAAAGTCATCTCTGCATACCAGCAAGGTCAACTGGCTTGTGGAAGCTTCATTTTATAGGAAGGTGGGGATGGGCAGCTATATTACATCAGCAAAGTACCCTTTAGTAATTTCTCTTCTGGCAGAGCCAACAAATCAGTAATAGGTCATCTGGAGTCATGAATCAATTCTCAGAGTCATTTCTAGGGTACAGGAACATTATCCAGGCTTAATCAACCACCCTACTTATCTTGGGTTCTGTCTTTCCTATTTCAAGAAACGGGTCAATGCAGTAGTTTAAAATTTCTGACTTTATGAGTGTATTTTATGTTAGGTATGTATTTATGAGTGCAGTCACCTTAACTCTTGGGTTTGAATTTATTTTCAGTGAGTTTACTAAATTACTAATTAGATATTAGACTTTATTGTAGCTAAAATAGAGCTTAAAATAAAAATGGATAGAAATAGTGGCTCTTCAAAATCTTTAATTTAGGAAAAGGAATTGACAAATAACTTTTAAAAAAATGACCACAACCAAAATTTCTCATATTTCTATAGTTTAAAGAATTTTAATCCATTATTTGTTCACTAACAGTATACTCTAAATCATGATTGATACTGCTACTTGAAATATTTTGATAGCCTTCTAATGGGGTCTGGTCAGTCACAGTTCTGAAGTTCCAGTTCAGCCAAAGCAATATTCCTTCTTTTTTCTCAGGTACCTGTCATAGTCTATCCCTGGATTGTACAACCAAGGTATTATGTATGCAAATCATTGCCAGACGTGTACTGGCAAGACTAATTAAATGTAGTTGAAGAGATTTGAATTCCAATCCTCATTCTTACTGTACATTCTTACTTATGGTACTTACTGTAAAACACTGGACAAGTCCTTTCTCTCATCCCAAGCTCAGTTTATTCATCTCTAAAAAAAAAAAGAAAAAAGAAAAAGAAAAAAATCATGGGTGAGGTCCTTAAGGCTTTAATTGTCTATAACAGTAACTCAGTATGTGGTAATGAATCCCCCTAAATGCAACAGCAATATATTACTTTCATGATCAGTACATAATGAATGAAATTTTCATCTTAAGTAGGTACATCATATTTGATTGTTGATATTTATGCTAATTTATGACACTCTGGATTATTGTCTACTTTGAACATTTACAGCGTCAAAAAAGAATTCTCTCCTTTCAGCTAAAAGGCAGAAGTGCACAATGTGAAGTCAAGTAGAAATTGTCAGAGGTCAACTGGAGAAACACCAAATAAATAAGAGGTTGAAAAATAAGATCAACTTGCCATCATCACCTCCGGTCATTATTCAATACCAATCTCGTTGGAGTTGTGAATATTAAGTTAAAATATTGCATGCCCAGCCACGAATTGTAATGTTCTGAAGCCAATAGGGGCTGATCCAGAGTCCAACAAGCAAATTTCATTATTAGAATAGATACTAAAATCATGGCAACATTTTTCCGTTTTCAGTTGAAGCTATGTGTTTTATTATTTTCTGATGGGCTTGCTGATGTCGTTTCTGATTATACATAAAAGCTTTTCTCTATAGCTGGTGTTTCTACAAATTCACTTATCACTTATTTTTCCATTCAAAGCAAAAGAAAACAGTTTTAAATGAGTATAAACATGAAGCAGTATAAATATGAAGCAGTGTTCAGGATTGGATGAAAGCCTCCTTCCTGGTAAGTTAGGGTGGAGTAACAGTTCTGAAGGCTTAGTTCCCCTACAAATGTTGGTGATTATTAGTTTTTGAGCCTCCATACAGTCTTAGCCAAGTGTGCCTATGTTCTTCTAAAGGGTAAAATAAGATTCTTGAAAGGAGAAAGCAGGTCACTTATTCAAGTACATTTAGTATTTTGTAAACGTTACCAGATAATTTATACTGCTGACCTGTTTAAAATTTTTGTAAACTATTTGATGTACATAAAAGATCGCAAGTAGTATTATGTCATAAAGCATAAACAACTCATTAAAACATTATCCAATTAAATAAATAGAACATTAATAATAGAATTAAAGTTCCCTGGGCCCCTCATGACCTCATCCCCTTGGCTCCTACTAACTCCTCTCCAGAGTGAATTTTTAAATAAACTTGTTGTTTATTGTTGCGATTTTGCCATATCATTCGGTTTTACCACAGATGAATTTGTTCTTAGGCAATTTATGTTTATTCAGGCAGGAATTTTACACAAATGATATTAACTTACTCAGTAAATATTAACTGATGGCATACTCTATGTCAGGCACCATTTTCATTTTCAATATAAGAATCATAACAAGATTAAAATAATATCCGTGTCTTAATTCTGGGGATGGGGGATAGACAGGCAACAAATAAATAAGTAAAATATAATAAGTCAGACGATAACAAGTGCTATGGAGAAAAATAATGCAAGGTGAGAGATGCGGGAGTGTGTTATTTTATTTTGGGTGATATATTTAAGGTGGGATATTTAAGCAGAGCCAGAAAGAAAAGAGAGAATAAGCCTGGCAGCAGTTGTGGGAATTATCAAGTGAGGGGAAGAGTAAGTGTGAAGGCTCCGACACTTGGCAGGTTTGAGGAATAACAAGGTGGGAGAGTGTCTGGGGCTGAGTGTGTGTGTGTGTCTGTGTGTAGGGAAGGTAGACTAGGGCAGGAGGGTAGGTAGTAGAAACCTAGCAAGGACCAGATCCTAAGGGCTTTGTAGACTATTGTAAACATAGCCTTTTTAAAAATTGAGGTGAGATGCACATGATATGAGAGTAACTATTTTGAAGCGTACAAATTAGTGGAATTTAGGACATCCACAGTGTTTGCAACTATTTCTGTCTAGTTCTAAAACATTTCATCACTCTCAAAAGATAACCCTGTAGCCGTTAAGCAGGCGCTCCACTCCCTATTTTGTTGTGCCTCCCTTGCCCAGCCCATGGCAATCACTGATCTGCCTCCTATCTCTATGACTTTACCTATGTTGGATATTTCTGTGAATGGAATCATAGGATATGTGACCTTCCGTGTATGGCTTCTTTCACTTAGCATAATGCGTTCAAGATTCACCTACATTGCAGCATGTATTAGTACTTCATTCCTTTTGTATGTGTGAGTAATAGTCCACATCCCCCACTTATCTACTGATGGACATTTGGGATGTTTCCACCTGACTGCTGTGAAGAGTGCTGTTGTGAACATTTGTGTGCAAGTTTTTGTGTGGACATATATTCTTGCTTCTCTTGAGAATATACCAAGTAGTGGAATTGCTGGGCCATATGGTAGTTCTAGTTTAACGCTTTGAGGAACAGCAAAACTGTTTTTGCAAAGTTTGGTGGAGTTTCCAATAGGCTGCGCCATTTTGCATTCCTACCAGCAGTGTATGAGAGTTTCAGTGGACCCATGTCCTCAACAATGACTGTTCTTTTCTTCTTCTTCTTCATTTTTTTTTTATCATGACCATCTTGGTGATTATAAAATGGTATTTTATTGCGGGCTTATTTGCATTTCCCTAATGATCAGTGTTGCTGAGCATTCTTTTTTGTGTGCTTCTTGACTCTCTCTATATTTTTTTGAAAAATGTCTATTCATCCTTTGTTTTTTAATTAGGTTGTCTTCCTATTGTTCTTTATCATAACTGCCTTGTCTTTAGATATCCTACTCATTTATGTACTCAGCAAATGTTTAATACGCCTGTACTTTGTGCCCAATCCTTTCTTGATCCTTAAGAACATAGCAATGAGAGATGAACAGGTAATATCTCAAACTTGGTGGTATTTGCATTCTAAGAGAAAGAGACAGGGCGTCTCGGTGGCTCAGTGGTTGAGGCATGATCCTGGGGTCTTGGGATCAAGTCACACATCACACTCCCCCCAGGGAGCCTGCTTCTCTCTCTGCCTGCGTCTCTGTCTCTGTGTGTGTGTGTGTGTGTCTCATCAATAAATAATAAATAAAATCTTTTTTTTTTTTTAAAGAAAAAAAGAAAGGAGGGATCCCTGTGTGGCTCAGTGGTTTAGCGCCGCCTTCAGCCAGGGTGTGATCCTGGAGACCCAGGATCGAGTCCCACATCGGGTTCCCTGCATGGAGCCTGCTTCTCCCTCTGTCTGTGTCTCTGCCTCTCACTCTCTCTGTGTCCCTCATGAATGAATAAATAAAATCTTTAAAAAAGAAAGAAGAAAGAAAGAAAGAAAGAAAGAAAGAAAGAAAGAAAGAAAGAAAGAAAGAAAGAGAGAGAAAGAAAGGAAAGAGAATGTAAATGCACAGAAAGATACAATGCATCAATGTATATTAACGATTTGTAAAAAGTATCTGAAAACAAAACAGAGAAGGTGTAGCAATGGAGAACTATAAGTGGGGAGAAGCATATTTTAGTCAGAATGGTCAGGGAAGGCCTTTCCCAGGGAAAGGTCAGAGACTTGTCATGAAGGAGTAAGTAAAGTATGTATCAGAGGGAAAAGTGTTAAATCCAGCGGAAGAGCCCAGTCAAGAGAAGGTGTTCCAAGATTATGGATGGCAAGGATCAATGTGGCTGAAAGAGTGAGGCAGCAGAAAAAGTGTAGAGGTAGCCAAGATACTGGATGGTGGAGAGCCTCTGGGGAATAAGGGAAGAATTTCATGTTAATGGGAAGCCACTGAAAGATTTCAGCACAGGAATGATGTAATCCGAATTATGTTTTAAAAGGATAGTTTTAGCTGCTGAGTGGAGAAGAGCAAGAGTAAAAGCTGGAATCTAAAAAGGAGCCAAATCAGTAATGAAATAATCAGGATACAAATGAACTAAATGCAATTAACAGCCATATAAATCAAGTAGAGCCCATACAATTAGTAGTAAAATGGATTCTCTCTGCTAAGAAAATATCTAGTTAATAGAAAAACTTTTCTTAAAAAATCAAAACACTTGTATTTTGTAGTGCCTCTTGGCGAAGTTAATTTTTTTGTAGGTACTGATATCTCTGCTATAATCCTGCTTTAGGAACTATGCCTTTGCTCCAGGACCTTCTTATGTCTCTATTGTTCTCATAAAATTTTATATAATTTGCTTCAGATGTACTTTTTAAAAAAAGGTGCTGTTTGTGAAGTACTTTTAGATTCTCTGTCCTGTAATTGTAGAATTTCATCAAGCCAAACCCCTACCAAAGGAGAAGAAACTAGATAGATAAGTCCCACAGAGAGATAATCTAAATCTGTAATGCATGTCCAACTAATGCGTAGTTAGCATGCTTGATATTTCTAATGATTCTGAAACCTTACTTTACTTTTAACCATGTAAAACTTTTCATAACCATATTCACTAACTATGCCAGTGTTATATAAATTCCTGGTTTGTTTTTTTTTTACTCTGATGGAAAAAGATGATTCTCTCTGAATCTTAAGCGTTTGTGTTTGTTTATTTATTTATTTATTTGATTTTATTTATTTATGAAAGAGAGAGATTGAGCAAGTGGGTGGGGGAAGGAGCAGAGAGAGGGACAAGGAGACTCCACTTTTCCTGAGCACAGAGCCCAATCTCAGGACCCAGAGATCATGACCTGAGCCAAAACCAAGAGTCAAATGTTAAGCCTTTTTACTTTATAAATTCTCTAGTGTATTTAATTTTTTGCCTTAAATGTATGTTCAGATTGCCCACTTTTAGTTTTGAGACTTCTGTCCCTGGCAGAGCTTTTTATTACCAATTCAAGTGCAAAGAAATCTTTGCCTTATACCCTGTAAGTCTTCTACTCAAACCTTTTAAATTGAAGAAAAGAAAAAGTCCCTTTACAATATTAGTTTTCAGAAATGCAAATTGTAGCTGAGTTCTTTTAAATACTTAAATCATTGCTACTTTAAATTGAAAAGGCAAAAGGAAATTGGACTCCCATATCAAATATTAGAAATGGATGTTTAGAATTAGTGACCATTTACTTGTAAGACAATTTAAGGAGAAGAATTAGGATAACTTCTAAAATGAGCCTCAGAATTTTAATTATTATTTCCTTTTATCAGAGTATTTTAATCCTCTGTATTGAGGATACTCAATTCTACTTCCTTTCAAAGAATAATTGAATTCTGTTATCCTCTAAAACTTCATGAATTCAAGATTTTTCCTAAGCAATGATATGCCTATCAAATCCACTTACCTCCCCATTGAACTGAATGAGCATGTGGTGGCCACAATTGAATTTGACGTCAGGAGTTCTTAAACGTACCTGCATCCGTGACAGTCTGACTAGCTGCCTCCTACATAGAACAAAGATAAACATTTTCTGAGTGGAAGGTGCTAGTAAGTATTAAAAATTATTGAAAGCACATTACGCTACAAAGGTGTATTAACTAAAAGGATGGTGACAATTTTGAAACAATGCTGGATTGGGCACTGACTTTGTTTGAACTGCTTTCTTGAGAACCAGCTTATTTCTAATGTCTCCTGGTGAAATGGAATGGGTGACTTAATACCATTTATTTTATAATTGGGAGATGTACTGAAATATTTTGCCTATCTCAGCAGATATGTATCCATTAAAATTACTTTATTTATTTTGGATACTTTAATTTCTGGATTCTTGGCACCTCTATTGTCTTCGTCAAGAAGTCTCACAGTTGTTTAGCTTCAGTACCTTTGTTTGCATAGATACAGTGATTGTTTTAAGGCCTGTAAATCATATCTTTTCCACTCCCAAGCTATTGACTTTGGTTTTACCCTTGATTGTCTGAATTTCTTGGTTTTGTTTTGCTTTCAAGAGAAACTCCACTGTATGTTTTTAATGTGATACATATTTGAGTAAAATTTCCTGCTTTTATATTTGATCCATAGAGTTTCCTTGCTTGTAAAAATGAGATAATATTTTGTGCTTCTTAAGACTATTGTAAGCAGTTTACATAGCACAGGTACCTGGCCCTTGGTAGAAGGTAATTTGTGTTTTCTTGGTGCGGCAGATAATTGAGCACAATGCTGTGAGGTAGTATCTGTAATCTCTGTAATGGCCTTATACATGAAGAAATACCAGATATTGCATCCCTACACTGCAGCTCCATTTGGTCCCTGGATGAATCCTAGAAACCCAATTCTGTCATTAACTTGTAGCATGACCTTGGGCGAGTCTTGTCTCTCCTGTGGGCCTCACTTCCTAATCTCTAGATCACACCTCCCCCACAGCTGTGCTTTCCACATTGTTCTGATGATACACACAGAACAGTGTTCTATTGGAGAATCACACAAAAGAGCAGTTAAATCAACCAGGTCACTCCCACTAGCAGGAAGAGCAGCACAGTGTAACTTTAGCCACGTTACTCAACTTCCCTGCCTTAGTTTCCTTCTCTGGAATGTAGGTATAAAAATCGTGTCTATCTCAGGATTGTTGGAGAATGGCATCAGTTAAAACCTGTAAAGCAAAAAAAAAAAAAAAAAAACCTGTAAAGCAGTGCCTAACACATAGCAATGCTCATAAATGTCAGCAATTATCAGTTCCAGATTGTGATTTTATGTTCATGTCTTTTAGGCTGGAAATCAGAAGCATAAGATTCACATGAGAACCTAGTATTTCTTTATACTTCTGACTCATTGTAGAATTTTATCACTTGAAAAATTTATGATCTTAGAAGAATAGCTGACAAGGTTCTCCTGTTTGAGTCTCTTGTTATTCTTTGCACTGATTTCCCAGTAACTTAACTTGTCTGAAAATCTTAACTCCCCAAATCCCCTATTATTTTGATTCTGTCTATTTCATCTCATCCATTTCCCCCCTGGCTTTGTAAGTCCATCCAAACGCAAGCAGAGTAGCTTATTATTCCTACCCTCAGGGTAAAGACTTCAAAAGTCTTAGCACATTCGCTATGGAATTCATTCTGCCTGCGTCTCCGCTCCTTGTCTGATCAAATAGGCAGCCTCCATTCCATCTTTCGGATATACACATAAGCCAAGCACTTTTTAAGATTTCTGTAATTCAGCTGTGGTTTTGATATTTTTTTAATGGCTTCTAGAGAGCATTATCTCGACATACAATGCTAGAAGAGTTCTACAATGGATAGTATTCAAATTGATTTTATGTTGTCGTCATTGATCCTGTTTAACAGCTACTATAGAAGGGGGAGTAAAAGAGCCGCCAGTTTATAAGTGACTGTAATCATTATTTCCCTAGTATCCAAGCTGATTTTTAGCAAAAGAGTTCACATGTGTAAATGCTATTTATTTCTCCTCTTTACTTACTTGATTATTCAGTTATTATTTTTTTCACACTTATCTTCAAGAGCATATAGGGCCAATGCTCCCTGAAGTGTACTTACCTAGTTATTGCATATGTGCTGATCTACAGGTTATGAAGGTATAGTGTGTAAAACAGCATTGTTAAAGGGTGTTAAAAAATAAATGAAAATAAATTCAAGTAAAAAAAAGGAAGGTGTTAAAAATAAATCAAAATAAATTCAAAGTAAAAAAAATTGAATAAAATTTCATCTGAAAAAGCATTGTTTTGTAAGCCATAGTTATTTTGGTTGTTTGGTTTTTTAACTCTCCTTCTGAATGTAATGTTTCTGGCAATTTATCAAGCTACAAGCTTGAAAAGAAAAATGTATCAAAGGTCAAGTTGCTTATAAATGCATTGCTGAAATGTCAGAAAAATTATACTGCACAGAAGATTAAGCCCCCAAAGAAATTAAATATCCATTTATGAAAAGTTTTGTCTGTACTATGATTCCCTTCCCCAAATTTATACTCTTGACGATTTCTAGATTGTAATATGCTACATACAATTGGTACATTTTAAGAGTAGTTTATGTCCTAAAGGAAGAAAAAAAGTGTGTTTTGGAAAATGTTATAGTACATAGATGTAGGCAAAATATAAGCTCACTTATTTTACCAGTTTTCAATCAAGTACCTGCCAGATGCTTGTGCCTGAAATACATCATGTTATGATGGAGAGAACATGAGCTTTGTAGTCTAGGAATACAGGCTTGAAATCCTGCTTCTGCCGCGAAGGAGCAAATGACTTAGAGCAAGGAGCAGGGAGGGGGGAAGCTGTTTGAGTCTCTATTTCAAAGGCTGCAAAATGTGATTTTAAAAAATATCCACCTCTTGACTTGCTATGATGATCATTTGCTTAGCACATAGTAAGTACTCAAAGTGTTTATTTTTATCCAGAATACACCAATCAGTGCGGAACTATTGGAGATTTTTAAACAAAAAGGAACATCAAAGGAATATTGTTAGGTCATCTTACCTTGAATTACACTTGTAGATAGATTTAGACTGGGAAGAAATTTAAGAGTCTTGAGTTCAACTGTGTGTGGGGTTTTTGCTATGTTTTACTTTGTCTTCTTTTAAGTTATAATAAGAACACTGAGAATTAAGAGGGCAGGACTTTTAAGTCAGTTGATTATACCTAGGGGTTTTATTCATGATATTTAACAAAATGTTCACCAGCACAAGGCACAAGCACTGACCTACCCATCTGCACAGATGCCTTGACCAATTGGTTTGTCTTTAAAAATAAGTGTGTCTTTATCTGTACAAGCTAGCACATACCAGCTGAATAGGAGCACCATAGTTATACAACAAAATTGTGTACCTTTAGCCTAATATAGTTACTTTTCAATTTTAGAAAATGTTTCTCCTGTAAGAGCAAAATTCCCACTAATGTACACCTATTCTTGCTTCTAGTTTTGAATCAAATTATATATGTGTGTGTTGATTTAAGTGTGTGTGTGTATTTTTCAGAGCAACAATTCTATTTTATTGATTCATGATTCAATAATCCTCCTAACACTCATCAAAGAACATTATAAACTAGAAGATATTATCCCCAAATGTCCCTATTAGGAAACCACTACTATAAAACTTCATTACTTTGTTCATAGAAGACTATGAAGTAAAAATGATCCCACTCTGATTTATTTATGTCTCCTTAAAATACCTAAATCGTTGCTTCAACTCAGGGCTTGAGATGAACAACAAAAAGTTATTTGAGATAAATTAAGATGGTACAATGGGCCAACAGTATTTTTATTTATTTATTTATTTTTAAAGATTTTATTTATCTATTCATTAGAGACACAGAGAGAGAGAGCGGGGGGCGGGGAGGCAGAGACATAGGCAGAGGGAGAAGCAGGCTCCACACTGGGAGCCCGATGTGGGACACTATCCCTGGATCCCGGGATCACGCCCTAAGCCAAAGGCGCACACCTACCACTGAGCCACCCAGGCGTCTCACATTATTTTTTTAAATTAAATATGTGTATGTAAATTCTAGTCACAAATAAGACTGAGAATTTGGTTCTATAAACCCTTTCTTCCAACATATTGAGATTTAATCAGGAATAAGTGGACAGAATAGCTCCTATGCACTGAAGTGTCAGAATCATGTAGGGATCTTTTTTTCCCTCCAACTATGTCCATATGTAATTGGCATATGGCATTCTGTAACTTTAAGGTGTATAAGGTACTGATTTGATGCACTTACATATTATGATGCAATTGCCACCATAGTGTTAGCACTGCGTTAAGTGAAGTAAGTCAGAGAAAGACAAATACTATATGAACTCACTTATATGTGGAACCTAAAGAAGCCGAAGTTATAGAAACAGAGACTAGAATAGTGGTTACTAGAAGCTGGGTGGAGGAAATAAGGAGCTATTAAGCAAAAGTACAAACTTCCAATTAGAAAGTGATTAAGTTCTGGGGACTTAATGCACAGCATGATGATTATAAACAACAATACTGTGCTATATATGTGAATTGCTAAGAGAGTTAGATCTTCAATGTTTTCACTAAAAAATAGAGAGATGAGAATTATGTGATATGGCAGTGTTAGGATATATGATGGAGATGTTTAGAAATTTTTTGTAACTAAGGAAATCATTGACATATAGCATTATATTAGTTTCAGTTATACAATATAATGATAGAAATTTGTATACACTGTTTAACAGTCACCACAATAAGTCTAGATACCATCCATTATATACATAGTTATAAAATTTCCTTTTCTTGTCATGAGAACTTTTAAGAGTTATTCTCTTAGCAGCTTTCAAATACACAATATAGTATTACTAGCTGAAATCATGGTATAATTACATTTCCGTGACTTACTTATTTTCTGACTAGAAATGTATACCTTTTAACCCCTTTCACCCATTTCATCCATGCTGCACTCCTCCCCATTGGCAGCCACCGATCTGTTCTCTGTGTTGTTGAGTTGGTTTTGTTTTCCTTTGATTTATTTGTTTTGTTTTCAGATTCCACATATAAGTGAAATCATATTGTATTTTTTAAGATATTACTTATTTATTCATGAGAGGCAAAGACATAGGCAGACAGAGAAGCAGGTTCCCCAAAGGGAGCTTGATGCAGGACTCCATCCCAGGACCCAAGGATCATGACCTGAGCCATAGGCAGATGCTCAAGTGCTGAGCCACCCATGTGTCCCAAAATCATATGGTATTTATCTTTCTCTAACTTATTTCACTTAGTATAATGTCTTCAAGGCCCACCTATGTTGTTACATATAACAAGATCTCACTCTATGTTGCAGTCAATTAATATTTTGTTGTTTTATATACCATGTCTTCTTTATCCATTCATCCATCAATGGACGCAGGCTGTTTCCATATCTTGCTTATTATATTTAATGCTGCAGTGAACATGAAAGTGCATATGTCTTTTCGAATTAGTATTTTTGTTTTGGTTAAATACCCAGTAGTGGAATTACTGCATCAGATAGAGGTTCTCTTTATAATTTTTTGAGGAATCTCCATACTGTTTTCCACAGTGGCTACACCAATTCACTTTCACCACAACAGTGAATGAGGGTTCCTTTTTCTCCACATCCTTGTCAAAGCTTGCTATTTCTTGTGTTTTAGATCCTGGCCATAATGACTGGTGCAAAGTGATAATATCTTTGGGGTTTTGATTTGCATTTCCCTGATGATGAGTAATGTTGAGCATCTTTTCATGTGTCTGTTGGCCATCTGTATGTCTTCTTTGGAAAATGAAGTCCTATTCAAAAAGTTATTGTCAAGAATATCAAAAAGCTTACCACTTAAGGTTTCTTCTAGGAGTTTTATGGCTTCAGATTTTAAATTGAAGTTTTTAACCCATTTTGTGTTAAAGTTTATATAGGATACAAGTCAGTAGTCTAATTTCATTCTGTTGTATGTGGTTGTCCAGTTTTCCTAACAAGATTTATTTAAAAAACTGTCCTTCTCCATTATGTTGTAAATTGACTGACCACATATGTGTGTCTATTTCTGGGTTCTCTGTTCTATTCCATTGATCTATATGTCTCTTTTTATGCCAATACCATACTATTTTGATTATTATAGCTTTGCAATCAGGGAGCTACATACCTTCAACTTGGTTTTCAAGATTGGTTTAGCTATTCTCGGTCTTATGTGGTTCCATACAGATTTTAGAATTGCTAGTTCTAGTTCTGTGAAAAAATGCCTTCGGAATTTTGATAAGGATTGATACAAATAAATTTTGATAAGGATAAGGATACAAATAAATCTGTAGATTGCTTCGGCTTATATGCACATTTAAAAAATATTCATTCTTCCAATTTATAAGTATGGAACATCTTTTTATTTAAATTGTATTCCTCAGTTTCTTCCATCACTGTCTTAGAGTTTTCAGAGTGCAGGTCTTTCATCTTCTTGGTTAAATTTATTCCTAGATATTTTATTCTTTTTGATGTGATATAAGTGGGATTAGTTTCTTAATTTCTCCTTCTGACTTTTTTTGCTATTGTTGTATAGAAATGCAGCAAAATTTTGTATGTTGATTTTGTATCCTGCAACTTTACTGAATTTGTTTATTAGCTTTAACAGTTTATTGGTGGACCCTTTAGGATTTTCTACATATAAAGTCATGTCATCCATGAATACTAACCATTCTAGTTCTTCCTTTCCCATTTTGATGCCTTGTATTTATTTTTATTGCCTTATTGATCTGCTTAGGGCTTCAATACTGTGTTGAATAAAAGTGGCAAGTGTGGCATTTTGTCCGGTTCCTGAACCTAGAGAAAAGACTTTTAGCTTTTCACCATTAAGTGTGATATTAGCTGTTGGCTTGTCAGTATGGCCTTTATTATGTTGATGTTTGTTTCCTTTATACTCACTTTGTTGAGAGTTTTATCATAAATGGATTTTGAATTTTGCCAAATATTTTTCCTGTATCTATTGAGATAATCATGTGATTTTTATCCTTCATTTATTAATGTGGTATATCATGTAGATTCATTCATGAATATTGAACTATCTTTTCATCCCTGAAATAAATTCCTCTTGATCGTGGTATATCATGTTTTCTATTTTTAAACAATGCAGTCTTGGAAGGTTGTATGTGGTCTAAGGACTTATCCATGTCTTCTAGGTTGTCCAATTTGTTGGCATATAATTATTCATAATAGTCTCTTAGGATCCTTTGTATTTCTGCAATGTCAGTTATAACACCTCTTTCATTTCTTATTTTATTTGATTTTTCTTATTTTCTTGGTATAGTTCAAGATTTGTTCTTTTCAAAGAACCAACTCTTAGTTCCATTAATTTTTTTCTATTGTTTTTTTAGTCTCTATTTCATTTATCTCCTCTCTGATCTTTGTTGTTTCCTTCCTTCTACTTTTATTCTTTTTGTAATTACATGATGTGTAAAGTTAGATTGCTTGAGATTTTTCTTCTTTTTTGAGGTAGACTTTATTGTTCTGAACTTTTCTCTTAGAACTGCTTTTGCTGCATCCCATAAATTTTGGTATATTGTTCTTCATTTTGTCTCATATTTTTTATTTCTCATTTGATTTCTTCATTGACCCATTGATTGTTCAGTAGCATGTTGTTGAGTCTCCACCTATTTCTGATTTTTTCCAGGCTTTTTCTTGTCATTGGTTTCTAGTTTCATACTAGAAACGATTGTAGTCAGAAAAGATGCCTGATATATCAGTCTTAAATTTACTGACTCAAGGAAAATTCCATACGTTCCTATACCTCCTCACTCCTCACTATAACCGTGGCCTCTCACCACCACCTTGTGGCAGACAGTCTCTCCTTTGCTGTCCTTGCAGTGTATTCAATAAATTTCCATCTCCTTAAAAAAAAGATTATTAAAACTTGTTTTGTGACCTTACATGTCATCTATCCTTGAGCATGTTCTATGTGTGTGTGACAAGAATGTGTATTCTGCTGTTTGGGATATAGAATATTTTGTATATATTAAGTCCATCTGGTCTAATGTGTCATTTAAGGCCAGTGTTTCCTTACTGATTTTTTTTTTGCATGGATGACTTATTCATTGATGTAAGTGAAGTATTAAGGTCCCCTATAATTATTATATTGCTGTCTATCTCCTCCCTTAGGTCTGTGAATATTTGTTTTATATATTAGGTTCTCCTGTGTGCAGTGCATAAATATTTATAAATTTTGAATCTTCTTGGATTGACAAGTTTATCATTTTGCAATACCCTTCTTTGTTTTTTATACAGTCTTTTGTTTTAAAGCCTATTTTGTCTGACATAAGTATAGCTACTGCAGTTATCCTTTGGCTTCTATTTGCATGGAACATCTTTTTCCATACCTTCACTTTTAGTTTGTGCATGTCCTTTCATCAGATTGGGTCTCCCACAATAGCATATAGCTGGCCAGCTTTAACAAGGCAGAGGGAGAATATAGGACACTTCGTACCAGCTTTAGTGAGGCAGAGGGAGAACACAAAAATGGTGCTTCCAGAATGCCCATCTCTGGAGAGAATCCCACGAGGCCCTGCACCTCCAGTAGATGCCTTAAGATTAGTAAATGAATCTCCTTCACTTAATAGGCTGGGTGCTTACTAAATTGCTGATTCTGCACTGGACCCTGGGGCAAATGGGTCTGCAGGAAGCCTTTCAAGAGCAGTCTTGCAGTTCTTTGCAGCTCAGGTCTCTTGGACACAAGCCTTATTGGTTTTCAAAAACACATTTTGGGGCCTGTCTTAGGGGTTGAAGTATCCGATATAGAGGTGCAAGATTTAAGAGTTGAGGTATAGGAGGTGGAGTGCAAACCCTTTGCTCCTCAGGGGAAAGTTTCAGATTTGTGAGATCCCTCCTGCTTGTGGATTGCTTGCTGGGGTAGAATTTTGTATGAGGTTCAACCTGCCTTGATGGAGCTCTCTCCTTGCTTGATGTGAAGCATCTGTTCAACTAGTCATTTTCGAGGGATCTTTTTCTACATGTAGCTGTAGATGCAGTGTATCTGGGGGAAGAAGTTCAGGATCTTCTTATGTGGCCGTCTTGGTCTGCCCTGCTTAAGGGTCTTTTTTAAATGAAAATTTCTAAGTCCTTGGGACACCTGGGTGGCTCAGTCAGTTAAGTGTCTGCCTTCCCAGGGTCCTTGGATCCAACCCCTCTTTGGGCTCCCTGCTCAGTGGGGAGTCTGCTTCTCCCTCTCACAGTCTCCTTGCTTATGTTCATGCTTGCTTATCAATCAGTCAATCCTTTAAAAATAATATAATTTCTATGACCTTGCTTTATAGATCCAGATGACTAGTTTTCTGGTGACACCTAAAGACAGGAACATTTAGAAAAACTCTACCACAACGGGGAAAACTGAACTATAATAGTTTTTCTGTCTTTTTCCGGTGACTGTTCTCACTGTCCTTTAATTTTGACATATGTTGACTGATTCCTGAGTACCATTTTGACCATCTCAAACTAACCAACTCCTTCTTTATCAGTACAATGTGAATCCTTTATAGCACTCTCAGGTTTTCTTTTTACAGATGCTCGTTTATCATGGTTTGCTCTTGTTTGATTTTAATAGAGACTTTCTCAACTGTTGACCTGATGATGCTCTTTCTCCATCAGCTGCATTCATTTTTATTACAAACTCTTATGATCATTATTAACTTCAAGATGGCCCCGAGCACCTTTTTTTTTTTTTTTTTTTTTTTTTTTTTACAAATGTTAACTGTTGATAAAATGAGCTGGGAGTTTCTAACATGTTTGTGGCTTTCAGTGTGGGTGCATACAGCTTCCAGGCCACTTAATAGAATAACACTTTCCCCATCATTGAAACTTCATTTTCCCTCAGATTATTTTCCTGTGATTTGCTAGGATACATTCTACTATAATTGTGAAGATTAAAAGGACAAATTGTGACTTGATCTCCTGTAGCTCTCAGCCTCATGTTTGTTTATGGTCCAGACTATAGTGTTTCTACATGGGGTCATCAGAGGACAGAGTGGATGATCTTGGAAAAGTTTAATGGTGATGATTAATACTTTGAATTAGTTGCTGCTTCAAAGCCTTCCCACATAGACCAAACTCCTACATTTTTTTTACTGCTTCTCTTCCTCATTTCCAATTCAGCCTTCATTCCTTCAAAACTCTGTTCAAATTTCACTGCCTTCAGAATGTATCCCTTTATAAACTATGCCATGTCTGATCATCCCATCAATCCACAGTCTCTATTGCTAACCAAAATTTTATGGTATGGTAATTGCTACATGTTTTCATAAGATAAACATAGTATCTCAAAGTCATATGGTTTTCTTAATCCTGGTAAGATTCCAAAGTCCAAATATATGTCTATTTACATTTCTCCTTTATTCGTAGTTTTGCCATTACTCTGTAGACTTGTTTGCATATCGTGATCTTTGAATAACTATGTATAGAATAACTATACTTTCTTTTATTTATGTGAGCATATAAGAGATCCTAAAATGTAGGAGTGCAGAAAGAGAGGTGGCAAAAATTGCTTTAAATGAGACAATTTACAAATTGAAATTGGTTTATAACCTAGGCCCAAAAAGTTGATAAGTGTGCAGTCATCCTTTTCAAAAGGCAGTAAGGTCTTCTGAGCCTAGTCTTCTTGCAACTATCCCCAGAGCATGGAAAATGCATTTGTTAGACAAGGTATGTCAAATGAGGGCAGTTGGTGAAATATCTTAAAACACAACTGACACAAAAGCATGCTGGATCTGGAGAACTACAGGGAGTCATTTGAGGGTATAATGTAGTCACAGCAGTGGGCCTAGCAGACTATTTGTCTGATAATTTGCAGGACAGATTGGAAAATGTAAGACTCTCTCAGAGAAAGATCTGAAACCAAGACCTGGGGTGGGGGGTTGGGGGGTGAGGGGACAATAAAACTAAGGGGAAAGCCTTTCCAAGACCCCTCATCCAGAGAGAGCCCTGCAAGGTTCTGGGAGGAACTGACTGGGATAGAGCCCATAAGATGCCTTACTTAGTGTGATGGAGAATGAGCCTAGAGAGATCAAAACAGGAGTAGTATTTCATCACAGAACAAATGGAATTCTATTGAAATACTTGATGTGGAACTATCTATTTACATAAGCTTTTAAAGTTAAATTACTTGTGGCACCTGAGTGGCTCAGTCAGTTGAGCAGCCAACTCTTGATTTTGGCTCAGGTCATGATCTTGGGATCCTGGAATCCAGCCCTGCATTGGGCACACTCAGTGAGGAGGCTGCTTGAGGATTTCTCTCTGTCTCCTTCTGCCCCACTCACACACATTTCTCTCTAAAACAAAGAAATCTTAAAGAAAATAAAGTTAAATTGATTAGACCAATAGACTATAATACATGTGACTTTTTGTTGATTGTATTGATAACTCTTCAAAATGACCCTACTATATCTTTCATTTAGAAGCATAATTACTCTCATTTAGTACTGTAACAGAGTTCAGTGTAACTGCATCATAGCACTTCCAGAAACAGCTTTTTTTCTTCTTGTCTAGAAGATGTGGAATGAAAGTAATTGTATGCAGTTGTTTAACTCACAGTTTTTAAGAGTCAATGTAAATGATTTAATCCATTGAGAGGGAACTAAAGGAGGATTATAGGATGCCACATGTCTTTGTACTTCTGCTTATCACTCACTGTCAGCTCAATATACTGTATTCTGTAGTATAACTTTTAATTAAAAATTTTATTGAGGCCCCAAATTATTTACAACACAACTCTAGTTTTCAAAATATGAACTATAACACTTAATAGGTTGGCTTTTCCTGAGTTTTCATTATTTCCTCACAATCTTACCACTTTAACAAAAAGAAAAATGTAAAATTACTGAATGATCAAGCTTATACTACCAGAGCAGTGGAGTCATTTTTTTACTAATACCTTCCTACAAACCTTCCTATAAGCAGAATTAGGAAAAAATAATTAAGCACATTAATTTAAGTTGACTGAAATAAAGTGGAAGACCTCCAATCCTATATTGGTGTGGGAGGGATGGTCAGCTCCTCCCCTGACAGGAGGTGGTGAAAGTCGGCATGATATTATTATAATAGATGGCATTTTTCAACTATGCACCAGACACTGAGCTAGGCACTTAGTTTTTAAGAATCTCTTTTAATATGAATAAAATAGGTACTATTATTAGTTTCCATTTTGTAGATTAGGAAATTGAATCTTAGCTCAAGTTAAATAATTTGCTCCAGGGTACATAGTTAATAAGTGGTAGAGCCAGAATTTGAACCAGGGCAGTTTGATTTCTAGGTATTTAAAAGAAAATAAATTTGAAGGAGATGAAATTAACATTGTAGATAATTTCAAACTCAAGAATAATTAAAAATAAGGAAGGAATTACTCAAGAATGAAAATGTAAAATAAATCTGCAGGAAATAAAAACAAAACTTTGTTTAATCTCAAATAATGTCAGAGATAAAGTTATTATTTGAATTTTCTGGATTTTCCATAATGTTTTTAAAAACATTTTAAAAATGTTCACTTTTTAGTCACTGAAAATAAACAAAGCCAGGTAGACTGGGACTTTCAGGCAAACAGATAATAGGAAGGGGCATAAAAGTGAAGTATTATCTTCAGTTAAATAAAGTTAAGTAAATGCATCATTTATTTATAACAAATCATGTTATTTACCATACTTTGTTAGAATGGGCTTCATCTTAAAAATGAAGTTAAAGGTTATTTTAATGGCTACATCTGGGCAAGGAGTTGGAAGGTAGGTGCTGCTGGGGGATGATGGGAAGGTACCTGTTTTTACTTTAGAGTCACCGGACTTATTTTGCAGACCGTGAAGGAACAGAAATACAGACTTGAGGTAACACAACAAAGGTGATGGGGAAGATAATATAGTAGGAACATAAGGATACACTTATTGGGAATGGAAAGGTTTAGAAGATAATGAAAAGGCAGGCAAATCTTGAAAATGAATATAGTAAAAAGATCCTAGATTGCTAAAAGATATTTAAAAGTCAATAGGTAAATATATATATTTTTTAAGAGAAGGTTAAGCTAAAGGCCATAAATTGGATATGAATTGGTCAAGAATTGCATCAGAGTTATGCAAATAAGGAAGACTTTATTCTATACTATTACAATAGAAACTGAAATTAACTCCAGAGAATCAAAAGGCAGGAATATTTTTAAGTATTAGGTGAATTACTGAGAAATCAGTAGAGGACTTTAGGCGGGAAATTGATCAGTGGGATGTGTTGAATATGTAAAGTTTCTCCTGAGTTTGCAAATATTTTTCTCAGTTATTAGACCATGTGTGTTTGCTAACTGCCACTGGCTAAAGAAGTTGGAGATGTTCCATCATACAGAGACCGAGGTATCAGAGTACTATCTCCTCTTTTGTTTCCATGTCAAGGAAATGGTTCTTAACTCCTTGAGAAAGATATTTCCTGGGTTGTAAGACTGAGAAGAGACTTGGAGAAATTTACATAAGTTTCAAAGACAGAAAAAGAATATATGGTTCTAAGGTTTTTTGTTTTTTGTTTTTTTTTTTACATAAATACTTTAGGAAAAGGGAGGTCAAGGGTCTAAAAACAGGAGGAAACCTGTCAAGTTCAGTCAAGCTAACGGTAATGTTAAGGCCATCTTAATGAAGTTCTGTAAACTAAAAGTTGGAAATATATAAACACAAGTGGCTTTTTCAGAAAAGCAAAGCATGTCCTGCAATTTCTAATCCATTCTTTTTCCTCATCCAACAAACATTTACTGCAAAACTTTTAAGTTCTGACAGCAACTGAACCAAGGACTCCAGCTATAAAGGTAATGAATAAGACAAATTCTCTGGCCAGAAGGTTCTCATAGGCCAATGGAGGTAAAGGTGAGTGAGTCAACAGACAATAAGCAAAAGTCTTTAAAGTGATATGTCTGCGATGTTGTGGGAACAGATAGTGTAGAGCACTACTCCAGCAGGGCATTTTGAAAGTCACAGAAGGTTCACAGAGGAAAAAGATGCAGTCCTAAAAAGCACTTAGCAAGAGGATGATGCAAGCAGACCTGGAGAACAGTATACACCAAATGGCAGAGGAATAAGAAAGCAGTGTTTCAGTTCACAGAAAAGCAAATGGCTTTCTGTGGATGTAGGCAAAACATGGGCAATGACAAAAGATGAGGATTTCCTAAATTCTAGAAAGGAATTCAGCCCTCAGCTAGTAGGTGTTAAGGACATTGTAATGTTTATATTTGCACTTTAGAGACCCACTTTGGAGGGCTGGGTGGATGAAGGCTGTGGGAGACCTAGGAAATAGCAGGAGATGGGAGGAAAGTACACAAGGGTCAAGAAGAAAACATAGGGTTGGGGGATAGTACATTGAATAAATCAGAATCACTATCTGGACGTCAAAGCTGAGGGAGTGCAGGGAATAAAAATTATTGGGACACTTCCTATTTAAAATGAAAAGATATGAAGCTTCTCGAAAGCGTTAGAAGACTCAATTCATGGGTCTTTTACTTTAGTAAGCTGAGAGTGATTCCAGACTTATATATCATACAGTTGTTATAAAGTTCAGATAAGATGGTTATATGAAAATGCTCTCTGGAAAGATCCAGGCAAATATAAGATTTCATTCTTTTCCCATCTCAATTCTTTTTTTTTTTAATTTATATTGGTTGTCAATAAGTAAGTAAATATATAAATAATAACTTCCACTGTCAAAGTCAATATGAAATTTTAAGACAATTTCTGAAGAATAAAAAAGATATCAACAATCCGGTAATAATTCTCAGGATTGCTATAGGATTGTTTAGGTCTGGCAAGGGAAATCTATCCCCTAAATATAATACTAGAGGCTTTCTAAATAGTGTGCTTTTTAAAAATTGTGGCTCTGTATCTGACATCTCTTTTCTTTAATTTCTCCTTTCTGTTTACCCCTCCTCTCAATTCCATTCCATTGATTGTGTTTCAATTCTTCAATGCCTTCCAGAGGTACCTTGTACATAGTACTACTATGACTTAAAAATCATCCACAGCAAATTGCACATTTCTATGATAAAAAAGAAATTAGAATATGCAAGGAATATTTAGGAAATAGTGCTAAACATGTATATTCCTGACATTAAAATACAGTTAATTATATTTTTACTGTATTAATGTTGTGTTCTTTGCTCATCTCTTAAGCTATAAAAACCTCAAAACTCTAAAGACCTTCATAAACCAGGATTTATCTTTTATATTACATTTAAGCTCCAGTACAATGAATGAAATAAACTTTCACATATACTTTTACCAAGAAAAAGAAGTCTATCCTCTGATCGCACTTTTCATTTTGTTTTATTTTTATGGAAATTGTCGTGAATTTTTAGTGTAATTACTTCAAGCAGATGTTCAGTTCTCTTTATCCTGATAATAGGAAACACAGTAGAATGAAAGGAGATATTTTGGAAGAGTTCATGAAAGATTTTGATGAAGTTCATGAAATAGACTGAACAAGGGGAAATTGGGGGTTACATTAAAGATATCAAACTACATGTTTAAATTGATTAAATTATTATTAAAAATGTATTCTTAAAATTAGATTTGTGAAGACAGAGATTGGAAGACACTAACTTAGACATTCAAATCTTGTTTTGAGTTCACAAAAATAAATAAACCCAAGTATTATCATTTTATTTCTCAACTTTTTATATAGGACATCACAAACCAGTTTAAGCCAAATATTGTTTAGTTAAGGCTTCACAGTAAGACAGAAGTTGTAATATGTAGACAATGGTTCATTCATTTCTTTCTGTGTTAATATATTTCATGTAAAATATACATTTTTGTAGGTCTGGTTAAGATGCCTAGATTTTTATGGGGGAAAGCTACAAATCTCATAAATATAAAGCAGTCCTTTGAAGCTTTTATGTTGGTACATGTATGTCAAAAATATATAGTGTATTTAATACACAATGGCAAGTGTGAGGATTCTAAACATTTATGACATCATGTCCAGGATCTAGCTAAGGAATCATCGTCAAAAAGAATAAAGAAAGAACAGGTTGCATGGGTCTGCACCTAAATGAGCAGTAGAAACCACATCACTCACTATAATGATCACTAGATTTGTATGCCCAGATTTATTTGGATGCACATTCAGATAACCAAAGTCTCAAAAGATTCTATAATCAGGACATATGGTAGTTGAAAATGTCCTAACAGTAGTCAATGGCTCCAAGCAAAAATATGTAACCTTGGACATGTCAACATGCATATTCTTTGTATTTGAGACAATATATAGCTGCCACTATGCTTCAACTCTGCCCTGAGAAACAATTTAGAGTGCCAATTTCTTGACTTTTTTGTAGACAAAATCTCATCCATCATTAACTCTTGGCATCCCTAGTTCCTACCACCATTCCAGGAAAAAGTAGATTGGGGATTGGTTAAAACTCAGTTCAAATCTCTGTTTCTTTAGTTAAACTTCTGCTCTTTGAAACAGTAAACTTAAACTTGCTGAGCTTCAGTTTCCTTTAAGTAAAAATTGGGTGCTAGTACTCGTGTCAGAAGGTTGTTGTGAAAGGTACAAACTTCCAGTTGTAATATAAATGAGTCATGAGGATGTAATGTACAGTGTGGTAACTATAGTTGATAATTCCGTAATGCATATTTGAAAGTTGCTAAGAGAGCAGATTTTAAAAGTCTTTATCACTTGAAAACAAATTATAACTGTATGTGGGGACAGATGTTAATTAGACTTATTATGCTTATTTCACAATGTATATAAATATCAAAGCATTATGTTGTACACCTAAAATGAATATAATGTTACATATCAATTATATCTCAAAAAATGTGTGGTGACAATTAGCTGAGATGGTGTACCCAATACAGCACAGTGCTTGACAAAAGATGGGCAGTCAGTATCTACTCTGAATGTTTTCATCTAAGTATACCCTGTATAAAGAGAAGTCTAAAGGGAAGTCCCACAGAGAAACGATTGATGTTAGGTATGAGATCCAGATGAATCTGTAGTGACCCATTCAAGAAGCAGTCTGATCCTATTCAAAACACAAGAGAAGAAAGGCAGAAAAATTCTAGAGCAACGCTCCTCATATTTTATGTGCATGCAGATCACCTAGGGAACTTTATAAAATGCAAATAATGATTCAGTGAATGGGATCTGAGAGACTGCATTTCTAGCAGACTCCAGGTGGTGCATATGCTGCCTGACTACTGAATACACATTAACAAAGTCTTAGAGCATTTGACTGCATGGCAATTTAAGAAATACTATACTTAAATCCATATTTGTCTAATCTAGCATTCTGTTTCCTGATACAACAGGTTTAAATTAATCAGTTCATTTGTTCATTTAGCAGAAGATTATTTAGTATCTATTATGTCCCAGGCACTGTTTTTGGTTCTAAATATAAAATAACAAGAGACATAAAGATCATGCCCTTATTGGGTTTTTAATCTAGTGATAGGGTTAGAAGATAAGCTTGTAAACAGTTAATTAAAATAGTTTCCAGTAATGCAGTTACTATGAGATTGTGTATGGTCAGTTAAGCCTCCTCTAGGAAGGAGACAATTAAACTGAAAACTGAATATTGAAAAGTAGTCTGCTGTGAGATCTGAAATTTTCATACAAAATGAAGAGAGAATGCCAAGGCCTTGAGGCAGTGATGAGACTGGTCTGTAGGAGAAAAGGGGGAAAAGCCATTGTGGCTAGAACATAATGCCATTATTTGGATGCAAGACAATGATAAGCAATCAGGAGCAATCAGGGGCAGGGGCTTACCTGGCAAAGTTGGGAAGAGTATGATAAGGGCTGAAATCTAAGGAAATTGAGAGATTGGATCCAAGGTGGGTCTTAATAGCTCCACAGAGGATTAAGATGTACTCTAGAAGGAATGTGCCTACAGGAAAATACACCTGGCTAAGCAAAACAAGACAATTGAAAAGAGCTAACATAAGGTATGGGACACAGATTGAAAATAAAGAATAACCCATAAAGCAAGAAAGGTTGAAATTGTACATCCCTTAAGTTTACACTACGAGAAAGAGAAATATAGCACTTATGCTATGCAAATTAATTTATAATAGCATACATGTAGCACACTTCCAATTGCTACAGAATAAATTGAATTTTTCTGAGTAGAAATGATTAAGTAACTATGAGAAGAAATAAAACTATAATTCCTGGTTGATTATAGGCTATCACACCAAACTTTCCTTACTTTTCACACAATATTAGAAATGAAAGTGAAAGAGAGTAGATGGAACATTAAAAGTAGCAATGAAAAAAATAAGACATATGCAAGTCTCCTCTTGCACTCAGAAAAAAAAGTCTAGTAGGAAAAAGAGTCATCATTATTATGTAAATTGTAAAATATTAAAATTCCTTGTACCATAATGATTTTTGTACTCTACCTTTGGTACCTATAAATCTACAATCTATCTTCATATTGTTTTACTGGGATATAAGCCAAACCCTAAAGCCAATAAAAGCAGAATTAAAAGAGATCCCACAGATCATAGTAACTAAAGAATGAATGATACAATGATGAATCAATTATCATTTCAGTGAGTCTTACTTACTAGTGAGCAAATCTAATAATTTAAAGCCTTGCAAACTGATGGCTATTAAGGTTCCACTTGACTTCTGATTGTGTCTAATGATTTAAGGCCCCGGCAAACTAGTAACTATTAACCTGTTAGAACATTTCCAATTGACTCTAATTTTCTGTCTTGTTATTCAAATATGTGAATAAAGGACTATACACTACATGCAGCTACTAGCCTTCCTCAGTGAAAAACACCTCTGAGTTGTTTTTCTAATAGCAATGAAGAATGACATGATTAGTCATTCTTTCTCACCTGAAAGTGTAAGGGCCCAAGGCATACATTTCTGATATATTCACCAGAATTATGGTCATATTTTGTGGCAAAATAGATTAACTTTTGCTTGTTTGTGTTTTGTTTCACTCTGTTCCATTGACGTCATTAGCACCCTACCTTAATCAGCTAAGCCACAGAATTCATTTCATATTCTATTTTGGTTATTTATTTGTAATCCTTTTGGTTATCTTTGGCATTTATTAACCACAAAAATATTTTCTTCCTCATTGGCTTTTTGTAAGTCTCATTGTATTCATTCAACAAATACTAAAGGTGTGCCAATCTCTAGAGCTCCAGGGTGAGGGAGGGAATGGAGTGAGATGAAGTTGGGAAGAGAAACCAGAGCCAGGTTTGCTGGCTTGAGGTCTTGTAAACTTGTAAGAATTCTTACCTCTATCTTAAGAGCAACAAGAAACTACTGAAGAGCTTTAAGCGCTGAAGTAGCACCATCTTCTGCCATTTGCTTACCTTGTCATTTTTTACCACCTCTCCCAATGGAACCTCTGAAACAGTAGTTTTATATTGTTATCCTATCATTTACATTTCTTGGCTATTTCCAACTAACAAAGAAATTTTTTATGAAAGTAAAAGGTTGCCAGTTATACAAAAAATAAATTATCTGGGAGACACAGAGTTTGCAAACAGAGATACCTGAGTTAATTCATGAAAGAATATGGTACATACCATGGATAGAGATGTTATTTGTAAATGCTGATGAAATGATGCATCTCCAATGATGCAATAAAAAGAGGAACATAATTCACTGATGCTCCTTATTGCCAGGGTACTATTATAAATACAAAAAATCACTAATTGGGCAGGAATCTGTAGTATAAAAATACTTCCAGCACTGTGCTTGATCTATACACCTAAGCTTCTGATAATAAGAGAACCTTCACTTAAGGATACATATTTATTCCTAGTGTTTTTTAAACATCTGGCCGTAGTGGGCTTTGTTTTAGCTTTGCTTTTAACTAAGAATAAAATAACCTAATTTATCTTGGTGCCCATCTGGTTACAACTGCTCACTTTACATTTGTTTAAAAATGATAGATTATTCGTGATGATGTCTTCCCCAGGAGAAGAAGTTGACAGACAGCTGTGCAGAGATGCCATCTTCCCCATCCCCGTTGCCTGTTATGCCCCATGCCCAAAGGACTGTGTGCTCAGCACGTGGTCTGCATGGTCCTCCTGCTCACACACCTGCTCGGGGAAAACCACAGAAGGGAAACAGATACGAGCACGGTCCATTCTGGCCTATGCCGGTGACGAAGGTAAGGTTGGTCACCAGCTTCAGAAGGGGATTTAGATTCCTTTCAGAAGTTGGCATTTTTTTTGCTTGTTTGTTTGTTTGTTTGTTTGTTTTGTTTTTTTGGTATTTATGTATATATGTGTGTCTTCTGTGGCTAAGGGGATGCTGTACAAAAATCTACCAAAATTGCAGCAATCCAAGGAAATTTAGTATCTGTTGACAGATTGAGCAACTTCTATTCCCCAAAATTAATCTCGAAAATAGATCTTTAATAAAAGAAAGACCTTTAAAAGTAAACTTATTTTGCCTTTCCTCTCTCCTGATATTGCTTCCCAGTTTGAATGTTAAACCTGTGGAAAACTATGAAAATGGCTCCCAAAATTCCAGATGTCAGGTTTGATTATTTTTTCTGTATTGCAGTAGTCCGTTTTTCCCTTTGAAATCACATTCTACTTTCTCTTAAATAGGCATATATGTTCAATAATAAAAGTATTTTGTTTCTAAAGAAATACCAACATGACTAGTACTTGATTGAAAATCACATGGATTTTCTGCCATTTGGGTTTCTAAACATAGGTTCTGAGATCCAGAAATCTCATATGTAGATTGTGTTCATTTTTCAAATATGCTACTCCTTAATCACCTCATTCTATCGGGGGAATAAAGCATGTTTGTCATATATTCATACCTCACTTGTGTAAGCTTTATTGTCGAGAAATATAAGGCTCTTGGTAATTATCTCTCAAGCTTACATCCAAATGCTAATTTGGCCTCTGTGTGACTGTGTGATATAATGTCATACTTAATCTTGTCATTCTTGAGAATAACACAGGAGGAAGAAAAAAACAGAAGTAATCAAGTTCTCTCACATTAACGCATGTTCTGTCTCAAGAATATAGGTGTATATTATTTAAACATTATCAAGCTGAATGACTCTTCTCATTCTCATTTAGCATTAGTAAATGATGATTACTATTTGTAATATGTATGTCTTTCTCTGTGTATATCCCCAAATAATAAATTGCCAGTTTTATTTTTCTATTTATAAAGCGTTTTAGTGATAGAAACCTGATAGTGTTTTTATTTAGTCAAACTTGCTACCTGTGAATAGAATAGCTATACAAAAATGTAACTACCTTGATCTTACGATGTGAGGGAAAAAAATAGCATATTTGACACAGTTAACCTATAGGAAAATTTAGATTTTCTTTAAAATGTCCAAAAACCCTTTTTCTGGTCACCTTAATGTAAATTTAACTATTTTCTCCCTGCAGAAAAATGTATCCTGGAACCAAATAGAAAAATAGAACACTTTAGAAAGTTATATTCCACATCTTGTCAAATACTAACTCCAACCTTGTATAGATTATATTCAGACTTCAAACTCTATCAGCTCAGATTATGTCTTGAACTTCATTAAAATTAGATCTGTGGTTACCCTGCTTCCTATAAATCTATTATACTCTGCAGACACTTGCTGTGTGACTAGTAATGAGTGACTTTTCGCCCCGTGAGTCACATGGCAGAGATTTTTGCCATGCTTGCAGAACTCACCAGATCATTATTTCTATAGACATGATGCTTCACACTGAAAGGTCATGAAATGCTTTAAAGGCAGAAATTTATGACTGCTTTTTGATATTTATCATCCACTTAGTTTGAAAGGGTGAGACTTCGATAATTTTTAATTAAGTCTAGTAGCTGCATCATAAGCAAGCCGTGCTGGAAAATTATAGATGTTTACATAGTAAATCATAAAAGCATGAATTCAAAACATAATTTTACATGGAAACCATAGAGGAAGCTGTCAGTGGAGAATCTGCTGCTGCTTATATCTGTTAATAACAGTTAGAAAAACCGGTATAATTGTATGACACTTTAAATAGGAATCTGTCCTTCAAAACTATTTAATACTTATTATTCACCAGACACTGAAACATTCTCTTTCACAAAATAAGTCTATAATTTTGAGACATTTATTTTTTTATTTTTTTATTTTTTTGAATTTTGTGGCACTTTTAAAGTTAATTAAGAACTTTGCAGGAAATTTTAAAAGATGCTTCCCTGCTAATTAGGTAACCCTTTATAATTCTACACAAAAGTAGGTCTATTATTCCCCAAGAATTAATGTTTTTTTTTTAAGATTTTATTTATTTATTCATGAGAGACACACAGAGAGAGGCAGAGCCACAGGCAGAGGGAAAAGCAGGCTCCCTGTGAGGAGCCCTATGTGGGACTCAATTCTGGGATCCCGGGATCACGATCTGAGCCCAAGGCAGATGCTCAACCACTGAGCCACCCAGGTGCCCGAGAATTAATGTTTTGTATGTGTCAAACATGTTCTAAATTTTCTAAATCAGAAAATTACTGTGATAACCTCAAGGGAAGAGATCACAGTATTAAAGTTATATGTTAAGTGTTTAGACATATAGTTTCTGGGGAAATAATTTATGGATCCATGTGCAAAGTATTAATCTGGATTTACAAAATCAATGCTGCTTCCCAAAATAAAAGATAAACTTTTATTTATCTCAGTCATAACTTCACTGTTGAACATTATACTGAAGATTATATAAACTCTTATATTATTAAGAGCAGATCAAGTTATTTTGCAGTAACAAATAGCTCAGAAGCTCAAAAACTTAAAAGAAAAATTATCCCTTCCTTGTGGGAATTTTGCCATGGTGTTGGTTAACTTTCCAAGGAAGTGCCCTCCATTAAATGTCTCAGCATTGTACCTCCATATGAAGACCTACTTCCCATGCCAGTGGAAGAACATAGTTGGAGAGTCTGTCTGCTGATTTCAAAACATCAGCATTAAGTTTTTCCATACAGAAGTGACTTATGTCCTCTCTACTGACACTTCATTGGCAAAGCAAATCATACAATCATGGCTTGAAGCTGGACCTAACTTCAGTCATAGCTCGGGGTAGGTTCCATATAATCTTGGTATGTGCTAGAAAAAGAAGAGTGCTAGCTCCTGGTCTTAGCCCTGATTTACTTAGGTTTCGTGTGTGTGTGTGTGTGTGTGTGTGTGTGTGTGTGTCTAAATCATCTCTATACCTGCATTCATAGATATATGATAAAGGATTATTCTCTTCTCTATTGTTGAAATGTTATAACTTTTTTTCAATTATTTCTTTGTTCCTACTAAATGAATGACAAGATACAGAATAACACTTCCTCTTCTCCATACTATACTTCTTTCTTTTCCTTTCCCTTTTTTCCCCTTCTCTTTCTTTCTAGGCCCTTTCTCTCTGTTCCTGAACAGTTTTATCTAAAAAGTTGTTAAGTGGAGTCAAGCATTTGAACATCTGTGGCAGCAGGTGGGGGTCTGCAGTTGTCCAGAATGGGTTATCAGAGTGCAACCTGGATGTGAAGAGCCTCTCCAATGGGAAGAGGGTCGCCTGGCATTTGATGTCAGAGGCATTGAATAGGCTTAGTGGGTGGGGGTGAAGAATACAAGGATTGTATAAGAGGATAAAAGCAGCAACCCAATATGGGTCAGAGCACAAGCAGAGTAAAGAGGCAGCCAGACAGTTGTGGAATGTCAGAACCAGGAAGGTTGGAAAAGGTTTTTATGCTATAGGGTGGCCTGATACAGGCTGTCCTAACATGAGTAGAGTGATAAAGACTTTCTTTCGGTACAACAATGGAGATGGCAGTGGGGGATTGGGGCTGGAAGGAGAGGGTGGGGTTCGAACAAATAAGTACATGTCTTAAAAGAGTAATAAGATTCAGGGGCACCTGGGTGGTTCAATGGTTGAGGAACTGCCTTCAGCTCAGGGCATGATCCTGGGGTCCTGGGTTGGAGTCCCACATCTGGCTCCCTGCAGGGAGCCTGCTTCTCCCTCTGTCTATGTCTCTGCCTCTCTCTCTATGTCTCGCGAATAAATAAATAAAATCTTTAAAATTTAAAAAGTAATAAGATTCAGGTTTTTTTCATTGCTAGAGAAGGGAGATATGTATTAACAAAAGTAAAATAAACCTTGTGTTACTGTATTGGAATTTAAAGTTATCACTGTGAATTCATTGTGTTAAATTTCTAGAGATAGATATAGAAATCAATATAAATGTTGAGTATGCTAAGTATATTTATACTATATACATATATTAGCTCTCTTCCCTCTAGAGGAACAAGACTCCAATAGCAACAACTGCATATAGCCCTCAGATCTTGGTTTCTTTTTTTTTTTTTTAAGATTTTATTTATTTATTCATAGAGACACAGCTAGAGAGAGAGGCAGAGACACAGGCAGAGGGAGAAGCAGGCTCCATGCCGGGAGCCCCATGTGGTACTTGATCCTGGGTCTCCAGGATCACGCCCCGGGCTGCAGGTGGCGCTAAACCGCTGCGCCACCGGGGCTATCTTGGTTTCTGCTAGCATTGTGGGGGGGAAATAAAAGGAACTAGGGCTCCTCGGAGAAATGGCTGATTCCAGGACTAGAATAGGAAGAGATTCAAGACAGACTTGGAAGATTTTGTGCCAGAAAGGATGGAAGAGAAGATGTCAAAGGTCATAGAAGGTAGCTTGAAGAGTCTCCCACTGACCACATATGGAAGTGATGTAAATGCCAAAATAATATTAAAAACAGATTATAACCCATTACATAAAGTAGGAAACCATGGATCCATACTTGATATTAATAAATATATTAATTGAACATCTGACCAAGAGCATTTTATTTTGTCTCAAGTACCTCCCTAATGGAGAAGTATGACAGACACCACCTTAATCCAAGGATTAAAATTTAAATAGTTGGTAATGGAACCAATAAAAATCACTTGTTCCTGGTGTGCTACAATGATAAATTGACATCAACTCTATGATATCCCTCTCAAAGATGCGTATTGTAGAATGTAATCATGAGGAAACATCCAAATTGAAAAACATTGAAAAACAATAATTGGTGTCTAAAGTGTCTAAATCATGAAAATGAGGTACTATTCCAGATTGAAGGAAATTACCAAGACCTGATATTTAAATGCAACACTTGATTATGAACTAGATTATTTAACTATAAAAAAGACATTTGAGGATAGTTAGACATTTTTAATAGGTATGAGGATTAGATAGTAATAAATGTATCAATGTTAGTTGATCTTGAATATTAAATGTGTTTAATATTAAATGTGAATATAAAATGCCGTTGACAATAGGAAATAAACATTTACGTATTTAGGGTAGTAGGGCGTCATTTCAACAACTTTGTCCAAATGATCCATGAAGGAAAATTATTGATAATGAAACAATAGAGCTAGGTTCTTGTCTCATGGAATGGATCTGGCAGACAAAAAAGAGTAAAGAGATAGAAGTTTATTAAGCAAGGATACAGGAAAAAGCTCTCAGGAATGAGAGGGATCCTGACAGGGTTACCACTGGGGACTTGTACAATTGGTCTTTTATTGAAAGCCAACCAGGGAACCTGAATCCTTTTTTTTTTTTTTTTTTTTTTTTTACCTGAATCCTTTTAACATCTCTACTGATATCACCTCACCATTGGGTAAGGACTAGTGATAACACCTTCAATGGCTTATTTCCTTTTTAGGGTCTGATAATTCTTTGTCGGTCACAAGTACTATTACAACAAGACCGCACCTCTGACAACTAGGACATGATGGTCTGGTTTGCTTCCTTATCTCTGATTTTCTTTCACCTCCAAATTTTTGGGATTTTTGTGAGCCTGATTCCATGGCCCACTTACCTATCTCTCCCTACCTAGCCTTGCCTGTTCCTTACTCAATAATATACTTTTGATTTTCTTGTAATTTTGACCTTGATTCAAAATTAAAACATAAAAAATTAATAGAATAAAAACAATTTGAATATAATTGCGCTTCATGCAGTCTTGAACACTTTTGTAACTTGTTATCAGCAATACATAGAAATTATCACAAAATGATTCTTATCCAAATGTCATTTGGAAAGCAAATACAAATACTAGCAACTAGAGGTAGTTAATATACTGAAGAAGGTAAAAAATATTTTTCAACTTAAAAAAACAAAACTGTGTGTGTGTATATATTTTTTTTAAGATTTTATTTATTCATGAGAGACACAGAGGAAGAGGCAGAGACTTAGGCAGAGGGAGAAGCCGGCTTCCTGCGGGGAGCCTGATGCAGGACTCTGTCTCAGGACCCCAGGATCACACCCTGAGCCAAAGGCAGATGCTCAACTACTGAGCCACCCAGGCTTCCCATGTGTGTGTGTTTAAATAAAATTGGTATTTCAGTTTTGACATTGTATACCTTGAGGTGAACATCTTCCTTGTCCTGGGTAAACTGTAGGATGGGTCCCAAAAGCTACTTTAAAAATATTTGAGAAGGAGGATGCAAAGATCATGTCAAGATTTTTGTGGTGTTTTCTCTAGCCTCTGAGACTCCCAAGGCCATCCAGGCCTTCAATGGGCACTGGTTTGCTAGCCGCAAAGTGGTGGCTGAACTGTATGAGTAGTAGCATTTTGATAAGTGACCTTTCTGCATGACCTTGACCCTATTCCCTGGACTTGTACTTGCTCCTCTGGGTTTTATAGAGTGATTCATTAGTACCTCAGGCCTAGCCTCTCAGTGTGGAGATAAAGAGGCACATGTTACTGGACCTGAAAAAAAAAAAAAAAAAATGTGTTGGGAAGATCTGAAAGGAAGCAATCTTCTAATACTTCAGCCTGACATATTTTTAATATCAATAGTAGTATGTTGAATTTGAATAAGAAATTAAAAATTGATGTTAGATTTATAGCCTTCTGAATTTTTTGAACCTGTCTTGCGGATCCTTAATAAACTCAGTTTAAAAAGAAAAAAATGATTTTCAAAATGTTTTCCACTGAGTGGAAAAAAAAAATTAACAACTTCTGTTAATTCTCATTACATAGTTAATTATCCTTACAGAGCAAGAAATGAGATGCTTTTTTTGCAAAGTTCAAAATGACCTAATATAATTTCATCAGCCAAATTTTAGTGTCTTTACACCTGCTTTATAAATACAGAAAATAGATGCAAATTGAAATAGAATTATGCCAAAAAAATTTTCAAATAATTAGCAGTCTTCAAAAATTATATTTCAAAGTACAAAACATTGAGGAGAGGAATATTTATATTTTAACTTTGGGTTTTCACAGCTAAAGTGTTTTACTCCTAGGAGCCAAGGAACACTTTTACTCCGGGGTGGATTTGAAGAATTCAGAATCCATTATCTGTGTATATACACATATAATTTTGCCTTCTAAGTAAAAGTACTGTCACTTCCTCATCCTCCCATTCTTGATTTTGAAAAAGGAGTTCTGTTGTAGTCTGCCCCTGCATAACCACAACGCCACATAAGGTTTACGCAGATTCCATAGTGGGATGTCTTCTTACCTCTTTCTGCAAGGGCAAAGAAAGGGGAGGAGTAGGAATGGCATGCTACAGCAAAATCTTCTGAGGGTCTCTGGGGTTGACATTCTTCCTTTCAGGTCCCCACAGTCATGCCGTTGCCAGTGTGCTTTTCACCCAGACATGATCTGCAGTCAAAGGGTTCTGGGCTGCAATAAGCAGGCAAAATTACAAGCATTTAAAAACTGTAATTCATAGTATACTAATAGCCACTTCTTAGCATGAGCCCAGTTTACTTCCTTTTCCTTATTGCCGGTTACTTCTCTGTGTGAACTTTGCACTCCAGTGGACTGCATCAGTATTGCTAATTCCCCTTGTCATACCTGTCTGCATGCCTTGGCTTTTGTTTTTGCTTCTGCTTAAGTAAAATTTTGCCTTCTTTCTCTCCCTTCCCAGAACTCTGCTTGACAAAATCCCACTCCTTCGAAACTCACCTCCCTGCCTCCTACTGAGTCATTTTTCAGTTGCCCCCAAACTGATGGAATCTTACACTTTTGAATCTCAGTTTTGGTACCACTTTTAACATGATTACTGCATTTCACCTAAAATTATACCCATTTGTATGCTTGCCCACCCCTACTACTTTTCCCCACTGCATTATAAAATCCTTGAAAGCAGAAAAACTATTTCTAATCCCTGTAGGTATCTATCTCTTGAAGTATTAGACATTAAGGGATACAAAATATGAGAGACTCCTAACTCTGGGAAACGAACAAGGGGTGGTAAAAAGGGAGGTGGGCAGGAGGTGAGGGAGGGACTGGGTGACGGGCTCTGAGGGGGGCACTTGATGGGATGAGCACTGGGTGTTATGCTATATGTTGGCAAATTGAACTCCAATAAAAAATAAATAAATATATTTTAAAAATAGACATAAACATTGCATACTATACAACTCAATACATATGTATCCAATTAATGTTTTGACAAGGTTCTTTTTTCATTCTGCCATTTAAATTATAAGGACTTCAATGCCAGAACCAGAAACACCATAGCTCTGTTCAAATGTATGTTAACACAGCTTTTATAGACCTGATGTGAGGAAGAAAAGTCACTTTTTCATTTTTATAAAAGTTTCACACGTAATAGTTAATATTTTTATGTAAGCATGGACATTTATTTATATAGTAGGATTTCATAAAAGTATTATAAAATCTTTCTACTTGATGGAATGATAGAGAGCCTATATGGTCATATTAGTATGAAGCATATATTTTTATTTATAAAAGGATTTTTTAAAAATACCATTTATCACTAATTTTGTCATGGGTGACATTTTATACTTTCCCCAGCACTATGGAAATATTCCCACATGTCTGGAATTATATCTTCCCATAAATAATAAATAAATTCAATATTATATCTATCAATTTTTCTACCATAAAAATATTCCCAAAACAGCAGGATGATACTGCAATGACTGATTAACCTAAGCCATGCTTTCGAAATTGCCATATCGTTGTTATAATTAAGAACACATTGGGGCTTATCTACACGAGTATCCTGACATTAGACCCAAACTGCTGATGTGGCTTTAATGTGGATTGGGGCAAGAAAATAAATAGCCTTTATGTCTGTAAACTTAACAGCCATCTTGCAGTTCCTTGACATGTTATGCTGATGCTGTAGAAGTTTTTTTCCTATCGTGTGTTCCGAAGCCAGCCAGTCAATTTCAATGTCAAAAACAATTTAAGAGTTTTAGGATCACAGTTTAAACAGCATACCTACACTCACAGTGAAAATGAGGTAAATAAATACTTTTTTTGTAAAAGATCAGTAATTTTACTATTAAATGTAAAGGTATGGTTAAAATGGTTCCATAAAATGTATATATCTAATGTCTATAATTAGATGTTTGTGTTAGAGATAAGATTGGATAAATCTAGAGCCTCAGGGAATGGATTATAAGAGTGCTCATTTACTTCTCCCCGATCCAATTAGTATGTTTTAGAATCCATTCCTATTCAAATCCTAAACTTCTTTTCAGAGGCTGCCAGGGTCACTGAGCTGTGTGATGGAGGACAAGCTATGATCTGTGACAGATGTTTTCACCATCATGAAGCAGGAGACTTTAATGAAATGCTGCTTAATGCAGGTTATTCTGATGTTGATCCCATGTTCAACGCTGTATAAATGATTCTGAATTGCAGTTAAATTCTCACAGACACTGCCTACTGATTTTTTTTTTTTGTTTTTTTGTTTTTTTTTTTTTGCTGGATTAGTGGGATGTTTTTAACCATAAGTGAAGCGATAAATGAAGATCATTTCAGGGTGTGGTTTTGTTTATGACTTTTACCCATATCTCAAATTTTGGGGTCATCTTCCACCTTAAGATCACTAGCTATTGAATTACCTTTTCTTATTTAACAAACAGCTATTTTCTTTCTTTTTTCTTTTTTAGATTTTATTTATTTATTTATTAGAGAGTGAGCAGGAAGAAAGTCCAGGAGACAACAGGGAGAACTTAAAAAAAAAGCAAAGGGAGAGGGAAAGAGAATCCTCAAGCCGACTCCCTGCTGAACGATGAGGCTGACGAGGGGCTCCAAGATCATGGACCCTGAGATCATGACCTAAGCTGAAATAGGAGTCAGTCACCCAACCGATTGAGCCACCCGGGTGTCCCAGCAACCAAGTTATTTGTTCGTAAAATAAAACCCAAAGGCTGTATAAGTTCAACTACATTAAATTATAAATAAATAAATAAATAAATAAATAAATAAATAAATAAATAAATAAGCAAGAAATTTCTCCTAGACTCTGCTTTTAACAGTATAAAGCTTTTTATTTTTGTAATTGCCATTATAAATAGCGCAGTTGTAAGAAACTGGGCTATTACTGTTATATCATTTAAATTGTATTGACTCATCCACTTTGTAATTTTTAACTTGTAAGGCAGTTTGGGTATTAAATGAGGTCTCACCTACAAAGTACTTATAACAGGGTAGCACATAAAAAATGGTTCCATAATGACAACTTCACATCATATTCTATTGATGAAAAGACAAATCCATTTCGACCTCTTATCATCTCTATAATTATTGCATCTTACAATGGATGCTTTTTAAACCACTGGAGCCAGACAGCAATTATAACATAGCTGTCACTGCTAGTACCTGAATTTTGTTGTTACTCCTGATAGCAATAGCAATTCCATATTTCTGCTAAAAAAATAACCCAAAACAGCTAAAAACCATTCCTCAGTTGCTTGCTTAAATCTTTTGTTGACATCTTCTGGTGCAATTAAGAATGCAGCAGCATCAAAACTTAGAGATGGGTTCCAGTATCCTGGAAGAAAGCCCAGGAGACAATAGGGAGAACTTAAAAAAAAAAAAAAAAGCATCCTACATCATCAATACTTTTGATACCATAGAGATGATTCTGTATAGGATGGCAAACTTTGACTACTTTGAGTTCGAAAGTGACTTAAAGGATTTGAACTCTGAATGTAAAGGAGATTTAGGAATGTCTTCCTTTTTAATATGTGCAGTTGAGTGATATCTGTTTTAAAAGCATGTAAATAAATCCTACAAATGTATTTCAGTTGGCATACAGTAAAAGTTAGGATTGATAAGGAGGCAGTATATCATAGTTTAACTTGTAGCCATTACTCTTTTTTTGACACACAAAGTGATAATATATCTTATAGCCAGTGATATCCTAGATTTAAAGAAACATGGTACTATCATTACCACATGGCTTTTCCAGTCGTACTGCAGAACATCAGACAGCATAAGGTGATTTTAAGCCCCTGTTTCTAATCACCCTAAAGCCTAGTACATTAAAATATGCAGTACTTTAAAACATGTTTTAAAGATTTTCAGGTTGGGGATAACATTCAAAAACACACTGGGTTTTCTCCATCCACAGCCTCTCAATCCTCGTTTCCCTTAGTCAACAATCCACAGGCTCCATTTGTACCTCATTTCAGCTTCTCTGGAGGATGGATAATGACCTCTCTCTTTGAGGTCCTCAGTAGTCTCCTGAAACAAATATCATGTATACTACATAGCTTAAACTTTAAGCTGGAGGATGCCAAATGATATAAGATTACTATGTAATTTGCCTTCCTAGTAGTGTGTCAGTCACAGGGTATGTGCTAACAAATGCAAGTTACCATCATTATTGTTAATCCCAAAGAAGAGAGAATGGTAAGTTTCCTGTTGGCGCCATATCTAATCTTCTTGTGTTGCCCATTTTTATAGGTGGAGCTCACTGTCCAAATAGCAGTGCTTTGCAAGAGGTGCGCAGTTGTAACGAGCATCCCTGCACTGTGTACCACTGGCAGACTGGTCCCTGGGGCCAGTGCATAGAGGACACTTCAGTATCATCCTTCAACACGACGACTACTTGGAATGGAGAGGCGTCTTGCTCTGTTGGCATGCAGACAAGAAAAGTCATTTGTGTGCGGGTCAATGTGGGCCAAGTAGGACCCAAAAAGTAAGGGCTTTAGAATGACAGCAGTAAATCCGGTGGCCAACCATGCAGGGGATTGACTCAGGCTTCACTTGCTTCATGAAATGAAGCATTTTGATGCTTGTCATACCTGTCCTCAAGAGTAAGATTTCTTTGTTTTGAATGTCAGCCCCTGATAAAGTTATAACAGCTTTGGAGTCTTGTACCTACAATCTATAAATTCTGTAGAAATATTTCTATGTGGTACCTACTTTCTGTTTTATAGTAGCACTTTCTCCTTTATTAAGCTAGAGAGGCAGCAAGAGAAGAGCTTGCTCTGGGCCTGTCTGGTCACTAATGACAGCATATGAAGTCCCAGCAGTGCAGGTCATCCGTGACCTCCTGTGTTCCCATAGGCTATTGAGTCCACCAATCTCGTTTAACTGGACTGTAGCCTTCTAAGATCTGCTTTTCATTTCCCCTAGAAAATACTATATCAAAATATCAAAAAATACTGAGGCCAAACTTATTACATCTTTTAATGGTTAAATGAATAAGCCATTCACTTCTAAGAGAGAGCCTTGGGATAGGATGAGTGTTATGATAAGTAGAAAAACCATCAGTTTCTCACTGTGGTTACAAATAGTGTAATAACAAGGCAAACAGTTTGCTAGAGGGGAAGACAAGGAACCAAAGAGTTGGCATATTATATATGCCCTGTAAGAAATATAAATGAAAACATGTCATGGCATAACTGAGTTAATCAATTCTTAGAGAAAATTAATAAATCAACTCCAAAAATGTATTCCTTTAAGGGGAAAAAGCCACTTTTATATTTTGAGATATAGACAACATAAATCTTTTAGAATTCAGATCTTCTTAGCCACATGAAACATGGAAAGTAAAATCAGTCAATTTTGCACTGGTAAAAAAACGGCTTCATAATTTCCAAATACGTGGCCAGGTGCTTCAGTATATGTGTGACCCTAAGCATGCTCCTTAACTGATTCTGGCCTTAATTTTCAAAGCTTATTGAAAGGATTTAATAGTTTTTAAAAATAGTAATAGAAGCACTCAATAAATCTGAGAAAGTATTATTTTCTCTTTAAAATTTGAGAGCCTTCCTAGGGTTTCAGGGAAATGATAATAATGTACCTGATGTCTGGAACACTTCAGGGTATAAATAATAATCCCATTAGGAGTTGTTTTTACTTGGTCAGGGTTCCAGACATTAAGGTTATTTTGCCCCATACTTTATTTGATTATATAATTTGAAAGTCTGAAACATTAGAAAACATATGCCAGGAAGACTTGAATAGATTGAGAAACTATTCTACTTCCTTAATAGGTAGCCCCAAACCACTTTTTTAATAGAAGTAATGTGAAAGTTGTGAACAATCTAACACAAGAAGTTAATGTGCAGTGTATTAAAATTCTCTGGCAGTAAGAGCAGGGCAGAAATGCTGAGTCCCGGGCGATTCTGCGTCTTGCTGGGACAAGCATGCAGGTAGAGATATGCCCTGCAGAGGGTTGTAACCTGACCAACCTGGCACAGGGTGGAGGGCAATTATGCTGAGCAGCTACAAGTGAGCTGACTCTGTTCCTGTTCCACGGCTAATCACGTTGCAGATATTTCTGTTGACATTTCTCTCACTTTATCCAAGTTACAAACTGTGCTAAGCAATAGATACACACATGTGTATAAACCTATGTGTGAAAAAGCCTGATGGATTAATGTCATTAGGTCATTCAATAGGAAGGGCATCTGAAGCCCCATGTCAAACCACCACAATAATCCATTAAAAATTTGCTTTGCCCCTGCAGCCTTTATTCAATGACCTGGATACATGTATAGATTTGCTAAATTAAGTGGATTTGCTTTGCCATTAAAGTTCTGAAAAATTAAGCAAACACTGAATTCAAAAGAAGATGTTATGCCCTTATCCCTAGAAGCTAGGTCAAATGTAGTGGATGCTTTTCAGGAGGAGGCATTTGAAACAAAAATGCAAATAGAAACATTGTCTTAAACTCCTCTTAATAAAACAGATTACTGTACAATGGTAAAATCAATGTTATTGATCTTATCTATCCTCCGAGTAACAAACTTCAACTCCTATCACATCTGTTTAATTTGACCTTGAATAAGATTTGGGGGAAAATCAATTCCTTGATTTAAACCACAAACACTAAATACAAACAGTACAAAGGAGAAAAGAAACATGTTGACTGAACCAATTGCTTCGCCAAAGGAAGTCTGCATTCATTTTATTGGTTGTAATCTAGGCTGTATAATTTATCTTTGTGTGTTCATTTAATGGCTTTGGTGTTAGTAATTTTGTTCTCCACAGTTAGCCAAGTATCTTGCTGTGGATATTTCTAAACTCAAACCGAATTTTGGAGGTTGTCAATGATAACATTGTAAATTCCATTGATTTATAAAGGGCTAAAATTTGAAGAGCTTGCTATGAATCCTCTCTCATTATTAAAGTTGTTAAATTGCTTGATTTGAAAAGAAGTGCCTCCAATAATAATTACTAATCAATAATTCTTAATTCCAAAAGCATAAACAGTACTATATGTGGAGTGCTGCCATATAATGTTCCTGGCTAGGAATGCAGATTAAATTATGATTCTAGTGGATTTATAATTTCATTTGTAACAATTCATTGACTTCTGTGACTCACTTCTAAATATCTTCGTTTTCATAGCAATTAGGAAAATCCAAGATTATCCTCAATATAAACCAGGGAGATTATTTCTTTTTGAAATCCTTAAGTCCAATATATTTTTCTAATCCACTTCTGAATAAACCTTAGCATTATAGAATGAAAGAGGAAAGCATGTATCTGTATAATTCGATAGAACATGATATTTATGCATGAGATGGAACATGTAGATAAATATCTGTAATACAAGTTATTTAAAAAGTGAAGTGTCAGCAAAGTGCTATAAAGAAATTATGGAAAGGAGATTAATGATGTTCATTTTTTTCCCCCATTCATAGTTCAGTTGTGAAAACCTGATTAACTTACTTGTTAAAAGACAATTTATCCTGACCTACAGAAAATTTGGTTTCTCCCATCAGGAGTATTTTTAAATTCCATTTTCCACTAATTTGCCAACATATTCCAGCAACTAGTAATACTAGTTGTTTGGTTTATTTCTTCACTGTCTCTGACCTTCCTTGTCAGAGATTTATATAACTTCAAAAGAGAACTCCTTAGGAGTCAGAACAATAAGCTACTTTTAGTCATATGAATTATGTTATTATTTCTTTTGTGCTTAATATACATCCTCTTCTGGTGTTAATGCTAGTGGTCACTATTTGACCACTAGCAATAGTAGAATTAAATCTTAAAGATACAGAGAATAGGGAAACTTAAAAATCGCTTAAGTCAATCACAAGACAGTATACTGAAAATTCATACATTGGCTTCCTCGAGTTATCTTTTAAAAAGTGAAAACTCCTGTATAAAATAAGACATTTCAGTGTTTTGTCATTATCTTTCTCTTATGTTCCTAATAAATGTTTGCTATATCTTTGAAAATAATTAATTTTACTATAATTTGCCAAGAACACAGTGTTTTATTTTTCTTTGAAGTATTGATTGACTGTTTATATTTTATTTATATTTACTCTTTTTGTTCCAAAAATATTTTAATTTATAAAATACTTAAAATCGCATAATTTAGATCACTGAAACTGGGGACAACATGGAAGAAAAAAGGAGAATAGAGACACAAAATGAAACCAGGAATAAAGTAAAAAACTGCTTATTATAATGATCTACCTATATACTTTTATTATTTTATTATTTATTGTGAAAAATATAGCTGTAAATATAGTATTTTCCTTGATCATATACTGTGTATTGAATGTAGTCCATTGTAAACTTATTTTATGCTACACATCTTTTGTAAAAATAAACTGTAAAACAACCTATAAACTTTAATCAGCAATAAGCATATTTACTTATACAAAGATGCAGAATCAGTCCTTAAATTAGTAGTTTGAATTTCCACAAATTTCTTGTAGAGCATGTTAGAAAATATGTATTTGTTAATAGATTCTTATTAGGGGATAAGATAGGATTGTTATATTTTGTTCTAGTAGTACATTACTATTATTAAATTTACACATCCTGCCTTGAGAAGCATTATTGAGGTCCAGTTTGGAAAAATTAATTTCGTTGAATAGTTCTTATGAAAAGTAAACAAGCTCCTGGAAGTTAAATAATACAGGTTGGTGACTGTTTAGCCATTTTAGTAATGAAAGATTTAAAGATATTAAATGACCAGGTTTTCTGGGTTACTAAAGAGGCCAAGTAATTTCCCTTTGTGTGTTCTAGGTGTCCTGAAAGCCTTAGACCTGAAACAGTGAGGCCCTGTCTGCTTCCTTGTAGAAAGGACTGTATTGTGACACCATATAGTGACTGGACATCATGCCCCAACTCATGTAAAGAAGGTATGAGCTACAGAGTTCTGAAGTCTACTCACCTAGAAAACCTACTCCAGGCAGGACCTCCAACTTCTTCTGGCTGAGCAATGTTTATGATTCTTACACAGGGCTGGGTAATCCTGGTTTGTCATGCATGCCATAAAATTCTAGTTTCATTCTAGAAAATAGCACAGCTTTAAAGAACCAAATGAATGAATTTTATGCCAAAAACTGATTTAAGACTATATGATATAGATCAAAATGAATGGATTCTAGACTTTATGCTATTAATAAGATTTCCTTTAACATTAATTCTAAAAGAATGTGTAGTGTCCCTGTATTTTTCATAAAGAATGTACAGCAATTTTATCAGTACTCATGGCTTCCAAACCTCTTACTGGCAAGAAATAGATGGTCATGGGCCCAGATTCACCATAGATTCAATTATGCAGCCCCCAAGGCTGGGAATAACAGAAAGAGAAAAATGGCCAAATTGTTCCTCTTCCAATACTTAACATGCCGTGAAGCATTTGTTTGCAAGATGAGGATTTGTTCCCAGTTTGGTTTGGTTTTGCTTTTATTACTCACAAAGACTCTTTAATATAATGGCACGCACTTTGATAACTCTTTACCCTTCAGGATGGGGTCCTTTCTCATTGCTGCTGAGAAAGATATCAATATCCTCCAGGTGACTTATGCAATACCTTAGCAAGTTTTCTCTCAGTGTCACGGGAGGCACTGTCTCCTATTTTGTTTTTTTTTTACTATTGCAGCAAATGCAGATGATGTTTCATAAATTTCTTTTATCTTTTTTATTTTATTTATGCTTCTTGACTAAAGAGATTCAATTAAGAATCAACTTCTAAGGGGGCCCGGGTGGCTCAGTTGGTTAAGTACCTGACTCTTGATTTTGGCTCAAGTCAAGATCTCAGTGCTGTGAGATTGAGCCTTGTGTCTACCCTCCACACTCAGTGCAGAGTCTGCTTGAGATTCTCTCTCTCCCTCTCCCTCTGCCCTTTCCCCCATTCACTATTTCTCTCTAAATAAATAAATAAAATCTTTAAAAAAAGAACTTCAACTTCTAGATTAACAACTATTTTAAATTGCCAAAAATTATTTAAATCCTTAAGATGCTATATGAAATCATAAATTTAATAATGGGTTGTTTTTACAGTGTGATTATCCTTTTATACAGTTAAAACATCAGTTCCTTTTTATGCTTTTTAAAAAATTTTAGGTACTCTTGAAGTATCAAATAAAATTAAACCTTTATAAAGTGAGCAAGAGTATACAATTTTGATTTTAAAATTCTTTGAGACATCTAAACTGTTTTTGCTGCAAAAAGTTACATGTGTTAATATTTTCAAAACAAAGCTAATGGCATTAAATTTTATGATTAAAGCAGCATCGCTGATAATTTTTCCAGATTTTCTTTTATTTTCTTAAAAATTAACATATGATATTATTTAGTTTGGTCATAATCAGCAACAGAATTCTACTTTATCAGTCAGTATTTCTGTAGCAATTGTTACTCATCACTGCACTAAAAAAGGTTATTACATGGAATTTATGTGCTTTCAAGTGTTATGTTTTCATACTTAATGTTCATGTTAATATGGGATAAGGCCATTTACTAATAATTCCAAAATATGTGCAGTTACATTTATAATCATATAATTAATCATCTAACACAAACTTAGCATTTTTAAGTGAAAATTTTTAAAGATTTTATTTATTTGAGAGAGAGAAACAGAGAGAGGAAGAGAAAACACAGTCAAGGGGATGGGGAGGGACAGAGGGAGAAACAGGCTCCCCAGTGAGCAGAATCTCAGGACCCTGGAATCATGACCTGAGCCAAAGACAGACACTTAACTGATTGAGCCACCCAGGCATCTCTATAATGCCCTTTAAATAAAATTTAGCAGATAGATGAAGAAATACATTATAAATACTATGTACATGATAATTAAATTAATACTTATCTATATATATATTTATATATAAATATAATATATATACATAAATTGTTATTGGATTTCTTATTTATTGATTCCTATATATATAACTGGTACATTAATGGCCCTGTAGAGAAGACATAGTCTCTGACTTTATGGAAGCTTTTGATCTCATTTAATATATAGAATAATATAAGATTTCTAAAATGTAAAGCTCTTCAATGTAAATCAGATAATGTAAGACTATTGAATAAGCTTTAGTGGTAAAACAGAGAGAGCTCTAAGGAAGGGAAGGGGGAAAATATTGTGAGAGCAAATAGCGAAAATCTTGAAATTAAAGTGGAAGCAATCTTTGTGAAAGGGGGAACATAGGGATTCCCTGGGTGGCTCAGCGTTTAGAGCCTGCCTTTGGTCCAACGTATGATCCTGGAGACCAGGGATCAAGTCCCATGTCAGGCTCCCTGCATGGAACCTGTTTCTACTTCTGCCAGTGTCTCTGCCTTTCTCTGTGTGTGTGTGTGTGTCTCTCAGGAATAAATAAATAAAATCTTAAAAAAAAAAGAAAAGAAAAGAAAGGGGGAACATATAAAGGAATCCCAAGAGAGGATCAAAAACATGAGGAAAACTCTTAGATGACCATGAGAAGATATGTTGTTTGAGAGGAAAATGACAGCTAGTCCACTGGAACCCAGACTGAGGGAAGAAAAATTAAGATGTGAAGTTGGAAAGAAGATTGGAGACAGGTTATGGAAGACCAAATTGAGCTTCTATATAGCAGGACACAATTTTTAGTTTTTGAACATAAATATGAGTAGTGGATTTCATGATATAATGGAATGAGTGAACTTTAAATCAGCAAATGGTTTGAACACATCCTGGCCACTTAGCAGCCAAGTAACCTTATGTAAGATATTTAAACTTGCCAAGCCTTGGTTATAACATCTATGAGTTGTTCTGTGGTACAAATGAGATATGGTAAAGTGCTCTATGCTTTGTGAACCATGGCCCAACTGACATATAACTTATTAGTTAGTTTATATTTTATATTAATTTTTATCCCATATTTTTTGTATAAGTTCCTATAGGAAACAAACCACAACCTGCATATGGTCAGTGTCTAGTGAATGTTTTAATTTGACTTATTAAGCGCAATCTTTCTTAGAAGTTTGTGTATCAGTGTGAGAAAAGTATTTAGATCATGATGAAGAGAAAAAATTATTTGTAGATATGTTTGTTGATAATTGTTTTTAAATGCTCATCATGTCATTAAACATTATTAAGCAATGATTCATTTTTTCTTTCTACAATGGTTTCTCAAGTAAGTATACTATACTAAGCACAATTTTAAATATAAAGGAAATAGCAGTAACAAGGAAATCAATGATCCTTGCTCTCAGGAAGCTTATAATCTGGTGGTAGGAGACAGACAAGGCATTTAATGACTGTTCAACAAGTATGAAGGATCAAGGGAAGTGTGTAGGGGTGCTGAGGAGAGAAAAGAAGATGTGACATCATTTTGGAGAATGCAAAAGCAGACAAGCTAATAACATACAGAATTTCTTGGCACCATGGAGTGCCTATTTAGTTGTATCTTTAAAAAGGGGTTGCTCCACACAATTGTCCTTGTTCCTCCAGCCGTGTTCAGCTGCCTGAGTGCAGAAAAAGTGTAACAAAAGAATTGGTTTAGATTAGAGTTGGGGCTTTCCAAGGAGAGTACAAGGTAAAAAAGAGAGGAACAGGGAATTAAGGATGTTTTCAAGGGAGTCCTTATTGTAGTAATGAAGTATGAAACCGAAGTTAGTTTGGGATGGAAGTGAGGTTATGAAGAGAATGATAGATAATGGAAAAGTAAAAAGGTAATAAGGAAAGTAGACTAGCAGTCGCAAGTGAATTTGAGGAATTTTAGTAGGATGATAACTGAAACTATTGACCTAGAAGGTTAGGAGGAGTGATGGAAAAGTAAGGAGTTTAAAGATGAACATGTACAATGAGAGTAACTAATGATAATAACATCAAGGGATGAATGAGAAAAGCTAGTAATTGATTTGAAATGGAGGGAAAGGTCATTGAAGATGAGGAGGAGCACTAATTCAGAGCCCAGCACCTTGCATGGAATAATCATGTGGTTGCCAAAGCCACCAGACTGGTGGCAGGGGTAGGAAGAGAAAGGATTACTGTGAGGGACATTCTAAAGTTGTTAATTAATGAAATGTTGGTAGCTGGCTGCTACAAGGTAAATAGCTGATGGAAAGTTGATGACAGAGGACTTGGAGACTTTTAAAGATAAACGGAGAATAAAAGACTAAGAAATGTCTAGAATCAGCTTCCACTGGCAAAAAATATGAAGGAAATTTTCCAAGAAGAGATAGAAGATGGGTGACTGATGGAAGGATTAGAGGATGGAACAAAATGAGAAGTTGAAAATCAGGTTATGTATGTAAGGAGTGCTGTGGGTCTAGATGATGATGGAAGACATGTGGGGGTGACAAGAGGGATGGTGGCAGCGGTACTAGCTTCTTGAAAGTGACAGACAGCTGAGATATATAATGAGTTTAGTTGGGCTGATCTTGTGAAGGGTTTAAATAACCTCTGTGAATTAAAATGCACAGTGCTATTAGGATACTGTTCTCCCCTGGAGCTTCTGGGTGGTGGTGGCCAAAGAGTGCAAGAATGCCAGCACAGAAATCTACTGTCCTGTGACAAGAAGCTCTCTGAGAGATAGGGCTGTGTTTGGTCGTCTCAGCAGGAACAGGAGATCAGCCCTGCTTGTTCTATTTGGAGGTTCTCTACTGAGTCCTATATAACAAGAGGTTTTTAGAAACCCTAAACCTAGGCACTCAGACTTAAAAAGAATAACTCTAATTGTCTATTGAGGAAATAAAGCCTAGGGGATGGCAGAGAGGGTTGCTGTTGGACAACAGTGCCAAGATGCTTTGTGTGTCTGGATAAGCCTTTTCTGTATTTGCCTGTAGACTGCTATAACTGATAATAACGATACAATGGTGTAATAGAAAACTAGCCTATTGTTGTAAGGACAAAAAAAGCAATGATATATGGGATTAGGGTTTTTTTTTCCCATCATTTGGTATGAAATGGGAATAGTCCAAACTTCATTGAAATAACACTGACTTCCACATACAATTAAAAATAGTAAATGGAGTTCTATGTCCAAGGATAGATAATAGCAACAGAAAATTAATTCAAGGATAGAGTGTTTTTTTTTAATTCTGCAGGTAAAGTCTAAATTGTATTAGAATTTTAAATTTATGAAAATGTGGAGCCACCCTTCCTTCAAAAATCACTTTAAATAGGTAATATTGAAAAAAAAAAAGAGGTAATATTGCAAAAAAATGGAATAGAATAGCTTAGCATTCCAGGACGAACAAAAGGAATTATTTGAAATGTTATTCAGAGAGGTCTCAAGATATGTCTTGAAAAATCAATGCCAATGAAGATCAGTTGAGTAGAGAGTAGTTTTAATCCTCAAACCAATGCACTTGTTAACTTTTTCCAAGTTTTTATAAATTTTTACACAAGACTTTTATGAGAACTAGTAAGCATTTATGCATATAAATTATTTATAACTATAATTTTAAAAATGTCAATACTTTTGATTAAATAATACATTTCACTATTCACATTTTGTTCACTCCTTTTTTCTAACTGCATTTATTGACTTGAGAGCTAGAACAGATATTGCAGAGATATCTATTCTGCCTTGATGCCCTGAAGCAGTATGACGTTAGGATTACCCCGAAAGATGTGAAAACTACCTTTACATTTTGCTTCTTACATGAAACATTTCCCTTTCAATTTCTTAGCTCAATGTTACTCCAGCCTGCCATCCATCCCTCCCATCTAGCTTAACAAATCTTAGTTTTTCCTGCCCTTTACATCTTCCCATCAAGTAAATTCCCCAGTGAAATTTATCTTGAATGTCTTCAAATAATCTGTAAAATGCCATAACTACCTGAGAGATTGCATGCCTTCTGAGTCTGTGTGCCTCATTATCACATGACTGTTTTCTGAATATATAATCCTTTTTTTTTCTATTTCCAGCCTAAATAGATACTTTCAAATATAAACAGGAATATTTCTTTATTTTCCCCATGTTTATTATTTCCAGGGAACAGAACGATCCCTTATCTTGTATTAATCCTCAGTGCACAAATTTTGTACCCATGTGCTTCCTACTATAAGAAAGTAGATAAAAAGACATAGAAGATACTATCTTCTCAGTTGAGAAGTGAGATAAATGTGTTTGTTCATCCAGCAAATATTTGTTAAATCCTTACCATGTGTGACTGGTATCCTAGGCACTAAAACACAAAGATAAATGGAAACTATACATGTCTGTCAACCAAATACAATAAACTAGGTGCATATGCATACAGGAAGCCATGAAGGTTATAAAATTCCAAGTTTGCCAGCTCAAGTTATTAGTGAGAAACCTTCCACTTTTCTTTTCAAATGTATGCCGTAGCTCTCCCTTTGTCTGCATTCTGATCTGAGGGCCCTATAACCTGGCTCAGCTCCGCAGTGCTATTTCTTTGAACATACAAGTAATTTCCTAACTGAGATCTGGGAGTCACTGAAACTCCCAGTGGATACGAACATGGGTATCCTGACACTTGCTGTGTAACTCCATTAGACTTCCTCTGTAGGTGTTAGGGTTTTAGAATGTCCTGCTTTCATCAGCTCACACTCTCTGTTTTGCGAGCTGCACAAGGTTAAGGTATTTGAACTTTTTAAAGAATAAACGGATTGCTACTGTGGAATCAATTATGGAAGAGAAAAGGGTTATTGTAGTCTTGTATATAAAACACAAGCTTGTGGACATTGTGATGAAAGGCACTAGAATGTTTTAGAGCTGTACCTGAGGTGAAATTTTTACTTTCGAGTCAAAAAATGAAGTGCGATTGAAACACTACATGCTGCCTCTCAAATCTGAACAGTGCTGCCCGTGTCCCATGTGATATCCAGATAGTTAGTGACCAGGAGCTTCGGTGTATAAAGTGCCACTGATGCTGAGCTCATGGTCTCCACCAGGCTCCAGATCCTTGAGTCTCAATTCCATGTCTGTTGTCTACCTGCAGGTAGAGAAGGGGTTGAGAGTTACTGACTCTGAGAATCTTGATCATTCCAGAAACAAAGGCCTGCTCCTCCATGTTCTTTGTCTCTTTTCCCTGTTAAACAGACGCACACCTCCTTCCTTCTCCCAATGCCAAACAGATGATTAGAATGGTTATTTAGCTCATATACTCTTTTAAAAAGGATGAAAGACGGATCATAATATTAAAAAAGAAAAATAATAGAAAGTATAAAAGAAGGATGAAATCAAGTAGTAAATGGAATTGGGGAGAGGAAGGGAAAAATTATCCTATCAAGTCAAAGTTAAGGTAAGCTCCTGCACTTGAGAAGAAAATTAGCCCTGAGATTCTAAAGAACGAAGCAAAAAATAGAAACCTGTAAGAGTTTTAACAGACTATCAAGGGAAACAAAATTTTCCTTGTTCTCAATTATTAGAGGAATTTGTCACCTGGATCTTAAAATAGGGGCCATTGGACAACATAATGATGGAAGCAGCATTAGCAATTTTATTAAAAGTCCCATTGCATTTCTTACATCTTTCCTAGATAAATGATATTTAATATGTAAAAGTTGCAGCTGGCATTCAAACTGCTATTTTACCTGTAGTATTCTAATTATTCACTGAAATTGTTAACATAATCACTAATGGGAATAATGGTAAAAAGTTGCATGTGGACCCTAGAATCTTAAATTGAGATAAGATATACAAGGTCATCTATTCCAATAGATCTCAAACGTGGCTGTTCATTCACAATTCCCTGGCAAGCTTTGTAAAAATCAGATTCCCAAATCCAGCTCCCAAAGATTCTGACCGATTTGTTTTTATTTTCAGTTTTTAAAGGAAATTCTTCTACATAGTCAGACATTTGGGAATCTTTAATCTGATTTCTGTGGAAATCTTCAGTTCACTTTGCTGGGAATCACTTGCCCAGACCATGTTGAGGGATGCCCCGACTTCATGAGGAAAGATATCCCTTATTAGGAAGTTTTAATTGTCAAATCACATTTTTCTACTGACACAATAACATTAAGAAAATTTCATTTAATTTTTTATTAAACATCCATTGTTAAGGACTGCTAACCCTTCTAAATTTTTCTTCTCCTGTCTCTGCATATCAAATATTTAATGATCTTGCAGAAAATGTAAATGCATTAAGGGAACTCTATTAAAATAATTCTTTAGGGAATTCTAATGTAATTAAAATTGTGTCATGTGGTCATTTGTCCTTAAAGGGTATATATTATAAATTGAAATATCTTTTATTAAAGTTGGCAAGTCTTATACATTGTCTCAAGTACTAAAATATTTAGACATCTTTATATGAGTAATACTGTCAAGTGGATATCTTCATTGAAGGTAAATCTTAATTATTTCCATTGTTTTTTAAAAAAATAATTTGGAGTTATTTATTTACAGTAATTGCTACTATGAATGCTTCTGTAAAAATTCTGCCTCTAAGAAGCCACTTTTGTTTCACTACTTACGGCCCTGATGTTTAGAATGTGACCTGAATTGAAGATCTTAGACTGTTTAACATGAATAATAAATGACTAGAATAATTTATGAGGTATGCATTTCAAATTAAGTGAATAACAAAGAAATAAAATTTCACATTAAAACATTGAATATAGTCTCCTAAGAAAGATTCATTAGAACTGTATGAGTCCCATGTGGTAAATAGGACTATGTGAAATGGCATAAAAATAAACCTAAGGTAAAGGAAAATAAATTAATTAGATCTGTCATATTTCTCCAGGGGAAAGAAATATACAAAGGAGCAATTACTTTGTAGCTGCACATTAGGAAGGCTAGTTGACTATGGAACTATTTTCTCTGTTCTTCACATTTTTGAATATAAATTGATTAGGTTCTCGGTATAAGGGTCTGGAGAATTTCGAAAGTGATTAGACTAGATGAGGCCCCTAATTCAGGGATGTCAAAGCACAGGTAGCTGGAAGCAATGTCATTTCTTCACGCCGGCTGGTATTTGAAGATTGTTTTAGCAGTGCAGAGTACAGCAGTTAAAACGCTGCCTCATTCCAGGGGACTCCGGAGTCAGAAAGCAGTCTCGGCACCGGGTCATCATTCAGCAGCCGGCCAACGGGGGCAGGGACTGCACGGACCCGCTCTACGAAGAGAAAGTCTGTGAGGCCCCTCAAGTGTGCCAAAGCTACAGGTAATGGAGTTAAAGAAAAATCACTGTAAGCCACGCACTGAGCAAATACTTCAAGACCATTTTCTTTCCGATGATGAGAAAAGAAAGCCAATGACTGTCCCGCAGGCTCAGCAGAGTTTGCAACTGTTTATGGCTGGATGTGCCAATTCTTGCCTCTTTAGGGGAGCTGTTCTGCTACCGAAATTATCTCCAGGGAGACAAATACTTGTGTAAATTTCCAGACTGTATCACTAGCTCCGGGGATTCGGGGAAACGTCTTATGTTGATTTTAAACTATAAGAAATTCAAAGAAGTAGTTAGCAATTATGAAACATATAAGCAATTCTTTTTCTGGGAGAGGAGTAGCCTAAGCCTTCCTCCCCTGGCTCCAAAGAGCACCTGTTCCTCATAAACGCTGGCATTCTGGTTCACAAAATGACATCTTTATTTCACTGATGCTAGTAAAATGTCTGTCCTGTTCATTTGTGGCCACGTCAAGGAAAATTCAGGTTATTCAGGCTCTACATCATCATCTTGATAATTATTAGGGAAATTTTTCCTTGTGACTATTAAAAGAAAGCACCTAATCGAAACTTGATGTGGTATATAATTGCCATCTGATGACAGATGACATATTATGGCAGTAACTGATGGTATGTGTGATCACAAAATACGATGAATCTGATGGTAAATTTGCCATCTTAATTTCTCTGTATTTAATTCTGATATGACAAACAGTATAATCGCATGTTTACCCTGAACAATGACAACTATCAGCCCCAAGCTAATTTATTTGGGAGATTTGTTTTTGTAAAATGTGTTGTAATTGCGATTTCTGAGTTACCCCTACACTGCTAACCAAAAGATACCATTCAGAAGGCTCATGACATGAATAGTTTCACAATTCTAATATAAAGTAAACAGGGCAGCTCCGGTGGCTCAGCGGTTTAGTGCTGCCTTTGGCCCAAGGCATGATCCTGGAGACCCAGGATTGAATCCCACGTCGGTCTCCCTGCATGGAGGCTGCTTCTCCCTCTGCCTGTGTCTCTGCCTCTGTGTGTGTGTGTGTATGTGTGTGTCTCTCATTAAATAAATAAAATCTTTTTTTAAAAACAGAATATAAAGTAAACATACCTTATTTAAATGGGATGCATCACTTCTAGTACTATCTGCTACATCTGATGGCAGTCCTAATCCAAGAAAAATGTAACAAGTATCAACTATACTTCAGGTTTTTTTTTTTTTAAGGCTAAATGCAGCTATAGATTTCATTTCTGTAGAAGTTGACAGTGATGAACTCTAGTCTCCACAGCCATAGAAAGTACTTGTATATTTAATGTTGCTTTTGACAATGTCTTGATAGAGGTCTAAATTACATTTAGATAGAACTAAGCATTGTGAAATAAATTCCCATTTGCTGTGCTCAAAGTCATGTTTCCATGCCACCGTATCTCTGTGATTTGCCTGGTATTTTTGCTTCCTCTCTATGAAACTTCTGTTCTTTTCTTGCAGGTGGAAGACCCACAAATGGCGCAGGTGCCAGTTGGTCCCTTGGAGCGTGCGACAGGACAGCCCTGGAGCACAGGAAGGCTGCGGACCCGGACGCCAGGCAAGAGGTGGGAGGCTCCCTTACACCCCTGATTTGCTTTACATTTACATTTACATTCTTCACTCACTTAACCACCAGCCTGATGAGTTTGTCACTTCGATGACATGCTTAGCAAACAGAGCAGCAGATATCTGTCTGCTACCACTCTTTCTACCTAACATGGCAACATGGAAGCTCATCCTTTTCAATCCTTTGTTCTTTGACAGGAGCCTATAAATACTGTGGTTGAATTTTTCCTTCATTCATATTTAGAAGTGAATCAAAGCAAGCTCTTTGAGAACCTTATGACTATATTGTACCCTGCAGCTTGTTTGGGATTTTTGGGTTACTTTTTGGATTGTGCTATTCCATTACAGTTTGCTTGCCACCCTAACAGTCAATAAGATCCTTATATCCTTGCCCATGTGAACTATATATGTATGTGCATATAATGTACCATAACTGGTTAACTTTCTGGAAATTCTCAGCAATAATATCCCTAGTGTTGTCATGGCTATGCCCAATTTTGTTCATATTCAGTGCTGATTTTTAAATGGCAGATTTATTTACTCAAAACCTGCCATATGTGGACTGCAATCTGTCTGCTCGACTAGATAACATGGAATCTTGCAAAAATGAGTGATGGAAACGTTTCCAACATTTACTGAGTAGTATGGTTATTTACTAGATATTGTGGATAATACATTCCAAGATTTGGAACAGGTTGTTTATACTTGTAACAAGTTCAGCCTTTAGAGAACATGATTGTTTTTACTTATATTGACTTTTAACATGTAGTTCCTGCTACATACTTAAAGTAGCTGAATACATAATTAAATACACAGCCTTTTTTTTAATGCATAAAAATGCATTTTGCCCCCTCATTTAGTAGCTATGTATATGATGATGATGCAAAAGTCTAAACACAGAATTCCAGTTTTTGTTTATTTTGATTCTTGACAGTGAAAAGGTTGCTTTCTTAATTTGAGAAAAATAATCTATGTTTTTGTAAAAATCTATTTTTATCTTATCCTTTTAGAGATCGTTATTTGAAACCTAAAATTTAGTTTATAAATAATATTAACTACCTAGTTGTTTTTAGAATTTTGTTTCATATGGTTAATTTTCCTTATTTATCCTTCATAAGCTATGGCTAAAACATAACTATCTCTTACAGTTAGAGAGACTTAGGTGTTTAGAATTGAAAATCATTTCAAACCATTCATTGAGAAGTTGAGTGATACAAGAACTTCTTATTCTACCTTGCTCATTCCTCCTGAGTCAAGCATATGGTTGCATACAATTCAGGCCCCACATAGAGTTTCTAATGAAACAGACTTGAAATTGAGAATCAGGAAACGTGGGTTTTAGTCTAGTTCTTTCACTAACACAGGGTGAGGCTTGCTCATCCCTTCAGCTTCCTGGGTCTCAGTTAATTTAAATGAAAAAAAAAAAAAAAGAGGGCTGGGCCAAATGATCTTTCAGGATTTTTCCAATTTTTGTATTCTATAATCTATGCACAGATAATACCCAGGGGACAAAGTGTGAAAATAAAGTTAGGTAAAACAAATGAAAGCCGTATTTTTATCAAATAGCATGGGAGGAAAAGCAGCACAAGTGTGAAACAGCTTCAGTTCCAAATTATTCCTTAACCACTGCACAACTGTGGTTCATTCATTTCCTCCCTCAGAGGCTGAGAACATAATGATCCCCACAGTGCTTTGTACATATTAAGTCTATCTTCAATGTTAATTCCTTCCCCCCTTCCTGTTAGATCATGGCCCCAGGGAATGTGCACAGAGGTCATAGTAGGCATAAAAGCAATAATATTAACATGGCCCTTTGGTTTTTGATGCATAATCTGCATAAAAACTGTTCTTTCTGTGATTACTGGCAATCATCTCATTTCCAAATCTAAAAACCTCTATTCATGCCTCCTCCTGGGTGTCTGCTTCCTAGTATCTAATACTGTGACCCACTCCCAGCAGGAAAAGGGGAGCTTCCTCTAGCTTCCTCAATGCTACTTTCTCCTGCCTTTCTGATTGTTCCATTCTTGGTTTCCTGTTACTGATACTTCTTCCTCTGCCTGTACTTAAATAATTTCTAATCTTGGCATACTTGTGAGACCACTTACATTATCTTGACAATCTTTTCTATTTTCCAGATCTCTGAAAGAGGAGGTCGCATTATAACAAATTATTTCTGCATAAATATATCAGAAGAACCCCTTTAATTTCCATCAGAAGACCCTTTAATTTCCATATGAAGATAGCCTTTTGCTTTGTTGCCTTGGTAGATTAAAGATTCTTTTCCTTAGAGCCTGTATTCCTACAGAAACATAAAATGAGGAAAATTAAGAATATAGAAATAGCTTTTGCTATTGGCAAAAAGCAGAAGTTTCTTCCCTTGAGGGTCATAGCTCTTTTCAGAACTCTGCATGATAGAGTCAGATTCTTACTATTTTCATCTTTATTCCTATCTGATCAGACTAAAATGCCAACTGGTACTGTTTTTCTGGTGATTAAAATAATTGTATGGTAAGTATTACCATCAATCAGCAAAGACTATAGAGAATCTACCCTCTGTCCTCTCCTATACATCAGACTTTCTAGTTCTAGTCACTCACTTGACTGCGACTGACTTTAGAAGACAGTGTAGAAAGCCATGAATGTCAGGAAAAGATGCATATGTTCAAGCCAGGGTGCCTTCGTTTGGTTAGGAAAATGAGATCACTGGTAACATCACCCAATAAGTAGGAGTTAAAGACTGAAATTGATCCATTGCAAAAGCAACCATTTGAAGCTAAAGCACTTAAGAAAGACCGAAAGGATAGGCTGGACTTAACTTCTACCATAACATTAGAATAAGTAGAAAGGAGGGAAAAAAGATCAATTATGTAAGCTAAGTATTTGGAGAAAGAAAAACAAAAACATTAAAAGTATTCACAGAAAATTGGTAGGTCAAAGCTCCAAAAATGTGAGCTAGAGCCTGGGGTGATTTTGTAAAAGGCTATAAATGTCAGGACCAGTATTTTAGGCCTCGTTCAATAAGTGGTAGGAGCAAGGACCTGATGAAAGTACTGTTTTATCTGTCAGCATGTAGAGAATAAACTAGGAAGATAAGACGTGTGAATCTGGATGCCAGCTAGCACAGGGTTATAGCAATGTGAGGCTGAGTAATAGGGGCTCAGATTGGAACTACAGTAGTGGGAATTGGCAAAAATAAGTGAATTTTTAACATACAAGTAGAGAAAAATAACATCAAGACTTAGTGGCAAACTATAGATGATGAGATTGAAATAAGTGAGTCAAAGATGATCATATGGTTCTTGACTCTAATATGTTCTTGAGAATAGTTGTAATATTGGTGAAAATTCTTAGGTCTGAAAGAACTAATTTTAGAAATTATATTTTATAGATTGTACATAAGAGATGATGGCAGGAGAGCAAACTGGAAATATCTAAGTATGCATTGAAATGTAGAAATGTCACTATAGAGAAAGCTTCGGACAGCAGATAGAAATTTGGGTAGCATTTCCATAAAAGGATTTAATGAAGCCATAGGAGAAGCTAAGATCTCTACAATATATGGTGCGTAGGAGAAAAGGTGGTTATTGTATTTTCCCATTAATAAGTCTCTTTTTTCTCTAACCAGTATGCATTTGTATACTCTTTAAGCATTTTTTTTTTTTTTTACATAGAGAATTTTAATGGTATCAGCTTTAAATTACTATTTTCTTGCTTAGGTTGGAAATGACATGCTATGAACTAAAATATGAGATTGCTAACTTTATCAGTCTATGATTCTAAAAATAAAAGTGAAAAAGAAAATAAATAAAGATAAAAGTGTTTATCACATGGTTTGTATCAAACTATTGATCTAGATCAGCTGACAGCTAACAGAGTAGCCTGTGTACCCAATCTAACCCACAGCCTGAGCATTTTTTGTCTTTGTTGTTGTTGCTGTGTTTTTTTTGTTTGTTTGTTTGTTTTGTTTTGTTTTTTTCATCTAAAGGTTGATTGGAACACAGCTGTACCAATTTCTTTACCTATGGCCTAAGGCTGTCTCCAAGATAATGAGGCATATGACTCAGAGCCAAAATATTTACTATCTATCTAGCCCTTTACAGAAAAAGGTTGCTGACCTCTGATCTAAACTCAAGCCAGGTAATCAATGATAGAGTCACAACTTCTGAATAGTCATTACTCAGTAGGATCAGAGAACCACTGAAGTTTATCTGATCACTTGGGAAGAAGTTTTTCCATTCATCCTTAAAGGAACTACTTTAGGGGCACCTGAGTGTCTCAGTGGTTGAGTGCCTGCCTTCAACTCAGGTCATGATCCCGGGGCCCGGGGATCAAGTCCCATGTCGGGCTCCCCACAGGGAGCCTGCTTCTCCTTCTGCCTATGTCTCTGCCTCTCTCTGTGTGTCTCTCATGAATAAATAAATAAAATCTTTAAAAAAAATAAAGGAACTACTTAAGTTATAAGAGCAGTGGACTTTAAACACTGTCACAGTAGTAAAATGCACACATTTAGAATGAAATTGCAGCATTCTTTGGTGGGGGGATGAGAAATAAAACTTTGACTGTAAAACTTTATTAGTAAATTTTTTTTTTAAAGAATAAAAGGTAAAACCAGATAATATATAGGATCTGGAAGACACGTGATAAGACCTCATAATTCCCCTGTCTAGAAGCTGATAAATCATATCCAAGACATTAAGAGTTAATTTACTAGGTATGAATAGAATGGAAAGAATGTGTGTGTCTTATATAGTATGCACGACTCAGCAGCAGACTTACAGGGTCACCTATTATTTTGGTCAGATTTTCTCAAATGACTTGAACTTTGCACAGTAGAAGAAACTCTGAATTCTCTTTTACTAGCTTACTAGCCAACCGTCCTAGGTCTCCTCTTTTCCAGTCACCTACACCTATTTTTACCAACCGTTAACAACAAAGTGGCTGTTATGGGCAGACTTTCATTTTTGCTATTAGTAGCATAATTGTTCTAATTGTAGGAATTATCTGTGTGGATACCCTGGAAAGGATTTGGGAAGCAATTATGTTCCCAGAGTCTCTTTAACAAGTGATTGTAACTGCTTACCATTCCAGCATGGACACTCACTCTAAAGCAAATTAGTGAGAATCAGCCTTACTCAAACATGAGTTAGAATGACACAGATGGGAGAATATAGGAAGATTCTACTCCAGTCAAGTAAATGCAGTCTTGACCAAGTCTACCTTCTCTGTATTTCAGAACTATGTGAAAATGCTTTCAGAACTATTATATCAGAACATAAAGTGCTTTGAGAGAAAATTGATATGCTCTGAAAATTGAAACATGTTTATTTATGATCCAATCCCATTACATTTTAAAGGAAAAATGAAATAATGGTGAAGGGAAATTTTGTATCGAGCATTCCCAGAACACATAATTTTTGCCCAATCTTCTCTAAATTGAATTAGCTACTCTGCTATAAACAGGATATTTTCCTTAAGTTTATCAAGTGTATCTATAAAAACATTAGAAATCCTCTATAAAATAAGTGCTTAAAACTTTGTGTTGATAACTTTATCAGTCTCCTTAGGCTCCTATAATAAAACACTATAGACTAGGTGTTTAAGCATAGGAATTTATATCTCACAGTCTGGAGGCTGGAAAATCCAAATCATGCTGCTGGCCAATTCCAGTTCTGGTAAGATCTCTCTTTCTAACTTGCGGATGGTTGTTTTCTTGCTATGTCTTCACATGTTGGAGAGAAGAAGAGAGCAAGCTAGCTCTCTGGTCTCTCCTTCCAAGGGCACTAACCTCATCATAAGGACCCCATCCTCATGACTTCCTCTATGCCCATTCACTTCCCAAACACTACATCTCCAAATTCTATCATATTGGAGAATTCAACATATGAATTTCCAGGGACACAGTCCATAGCAATAATGAAGGACCAGTGTCTTAAAATAAAATTCCTATTCCACTGTACACAGCCATTGATACTAGCTCACTCAGAAAGCTATAAAAACAGGTTAACACCAGTCCCTAAAAGCCAGTTCAAACTTCCTGAATATCATTCAGTACTATTCATTCTTGCATAAAACAAATATTTATTGAATACATGCCACATGTTGCCTGTTGCCTACATGGTAGTGGGCCCAGACTGTTGAGAGAATAAAAAGTATGTAATAAATAGTTTTCACTTATTTCCTATAGCAGGTAATATACTATGAGTATACATGATCCAGGTTTCAAGCATATTAGTAATACATTGGTAATGTATTTACACAATAACCACTAGAGACTTCAGAAAAGATAAAAAGAAGTAACCACAGATAAGGCATAGTGACAGAGGAAATGACTTTTAAATCTAAGATAACAAAAACAAAAAGGCACAAAATAAAATCTTTATGCATGGGGAACAGTGCATTGAGTAGTTTGCCTTTCACTCCATATGAGTGAGTTGGAAGCAAAGGGCTGCTCTGAGGAGGATTTGAATACTGGGGTGGGAGTGGGCACTAGGAGAGGCAGAGAGGGAGAAGGAGTACTGTTCTGATAGGAAATTAGACATAGGGAGGGGCTTGAGCCAGATTTTCACTATTAAGAATGGTACGGTCCAAGAAATTTTATGTAATGGTATAAGAAAAGAAGAGGGACGCCTGGGTGGCTCAGTGGTTTAGCACCTGCCTTTGGCCCAGGGCGTGATCCTGGAGTCCTGGGATCAAGTCCCACATTGGGCTCTCTGCATGGAGCCTGCTTCTCCCTCTGCCTGTGTCTGCCTCTCTCTCTCTCTCTCTTTCTCCCTGTCTCTCATAAATAAATAAATAAATAAATAAATAAATAAATAAATAATAAATAAATAAATAAATAAATAAATAAATAAATAAATAAATAAATCTTTAAGAAAAGAAGAAAAGGAAAGAAAGGAAGGAAGGAGAAAGACCTATTTTAAAGAAGGATTTGACCAGATTTGGCAACTTTAAAACTGAAATCATTCTTAAATGTTATTGGGAAATTTTAGAGGGCCTTTCAAATAGGCATCTTCCCTATAATATTGTCAATAAGATAAATGAAAATAACATAAAATTATGTTCACATTCCGTTTAATTTGTGAGTGAAGAGACAGCTTATATTTGCTTCATACTATTTGAGTCACTTGTATATAAACTTTTAATAGAACGCTAACTTCTACTGTCTTTTCTCTCTACTCACATGTCTACAGTGTGGATGGCATTTAGAAAGCTAACTTATGGCATATAAGTCAGTGACTATATCATCAAAACCTAGCCATAATAGCTATAGCTAGACTTAACCATTAGAGATCTATTTGAAATTAAATACATGGTTCACAAAAATGACAGTTTTGGACAATTTACCTATTTTTTTCTCTATGTCTGTCCTAAAGGGGTAATGTGTACCACTGCTACTTAAAATGTTTATGTATTGTTCCAGTGTTTATTACCTTATGACACATTTATACCAAGGGTATGATATAAATGTATCATAGGTTAGATGTTGAGTTTCATAAACTAACTTCAGATTTGCCTATGTTCAAACTTCTTGTTGATCTTCGTGCCATCTCCTGCCATGTGTGCTTCCTGAGAATTAGATGGATATATGGTTAATAATTCCCAGGGTCACCCTGGCTATCCTAATCCCCCATCCCTTCTATATCCTTGCCTACCAAAGAATGTCCGTTTTAATGTTGACCTGTCACTAAGATCTGGTATCAGTCTCTTTATGTCAAAGCCAGTGTAATTCAGATATATTCTCAAATAGACCAAAAAAAAAAAAAAGAAAGAAAGAAAAGAAAAGAGAAAAGAAAAGAAAAGAAAAGAAAGAAAAGAAAAGAAAAAGAAAAGAAAAAAAAAGAGAGAAAGAAAAGAAAAGAAAAGAAAAGAAAAGAAAAGAAAAGAAAAGAAAAGAAAAGAAAGAAAAGAAAAAAAGAAAAGAAAAGAAAAGGAAAGGAAAGAAAGAAAGAAAAGAAAGAAAAAAGACCCTTTAATAATATGCTTCATATGGCAGGGACCTTCCTGGTCCCAGAAGTATTCAGCCTGCATCATCTGTTGATTGAAAAGTTTGTAAAAGGAAAGTCAAGGGGGAAAAGGAAGTTCTAATTCTCCCTGTACCAGAATTAAATCTAAATGATGTGGAATGTATTTAACTATAATTTATGCAGTTATTTTTTTATGAGTAAATATGCTTAAATCTTGTGCTTAAATTAAGTGGCTTATTCTACATTGATGCCCTTGGCATCAGTCCTCTACTTAAAGTCTGGCCAACTTTGTTGTTTTTTTAAAAATTACATTTTAGAGGCACTAATCAAGATTTGGCCCAGAATATCTGGGTTGATTTATCTCAGGAATTCACATGAATGTGTTGATTTTCAGAGATTGTTATGCAATGAGGAAAAAAAAAAAGAATGAAAATGCAAAAAGAACAAGGTAAGAAAGAGCAAAGCTCAACATAACTCAAAGAGCAAAGGAACTTGCTTGAAAGAAATTTTGCAGAGACATGATTTTAAAACTTTTTTTGCCTGATATACATTTGGTTACCACCCAATATTTTTATACATCTATAATGCAACTTTTTATTTACAAAGCTATTTTTTAAACTTCTAGAATTATTTCTATATTTAAATGGTTTGCTCTAATTTCCTATGGATATGAGCAGCCTATCTGATTTGGAGATTTATATCTCTGCAAGGACCCTGTCATAAAATTATTATTAGTATCTACTATTTTTGAAATAGCTCATAAAATAAGCTTGGCTCTGCGCTGTGTCTAGGATGGTTCCTCAATGTGGTGTTTGTTGTGATGCAGTTAGTTAGCCCTTCTCAGGTCCCTTATCTGGGCTACTCCACTGGGAGCTGATTATTACTTCCTAGTAAGTCCTCATTCAAGGACTTTCACATACATTCACATATATTATTAGCATCAATGAGACTGGGGAATCATTGGTAACTATTTAGGATCAATAAAAAAAAAAAAAAAGTGCATTTCTTTCCATTCTGCCAGAGTTGTATTCACAAGCTGTAATTAGAAAGTAATTTGGCAAACTTGTCAGTGAAAATCTCTTCTACACAGAGAAAACCCAGGATCATTACATCCACCTGGTAAACAACTGGAGCCCTCTTGCATTATTTATGGGTTGGGTCTTATTTCTAAGCACAATTAGGTCTCTTGGTAACTAGCTTTCACTCACATTAAGCTTTTTCTTTTTCATTTCTACATGATTTGTTCTTACTTTTACCATTTTTTTTCATTAATAGTATAGGAAAAAAATCACTCCTCTAAGCATTTCAATCTGCCAAACACATACTCAGTCAGACACTGTTGCCGTGAGGTAAACCATGTTAATATTACTCAACTTAATAAATAATGTCTTAGATTTCCTTGAATTCTTTGTTTACATATAATCCAGCAGTTTTCACTGCACCAAGGCATTGATCTTCTGTTTCCTCTAATGAACTTCTATGTGCACATTTTAGATCTAGTAATTTATTTCACTGATTATTCAAATGAAAATACATGGTCTTGCATGCTGAAGGGTAATCTGCAGACCAAGAGAATTCCTTTTCTTTTGTGCATCCTGAATAATAAGGGAGTTTCATTCCTCTTCAAGAAAATGAAGATGAGCAACTACATTTGGAATTCTATTAGATTTACTTCAGGGCTGCATCAGTAACATTCCATTTACATAGTCATATATGCATAACAGAGATATCCATGTCCTTTTAGCTCAGACCAATGTTATCTATTCTCTTTCATTCCAGGAACCTTGATTATTCTCCTCTTTAAAACATAGTTCAAAATTCAGCCTACATGAAAACATTCTAAAATTGACTTTACTTATTCAACCGATTAATTTTTTAATTTAAATTTATGGGAAGTTTCAAAGAGACGCAAAAATAAGAAGACTAATATAATGACCCCTGGTAGTGTAGTCTTCGTTCACTCAGCTTCAATAGTTTTTAACATGTTGCCATTCTTCGGCATCAGCTACTCCTCAAGCACTTAACAAAAATTTTGCTGGGGTATTTTAAAGCAAGTCTCTGATAAGATGTAAATCAGCCATAAATACTTTAATTTTTTAACATAACAATAGTAGGATTATAACGCTAAACAAAATTAACAATAACTCTTCAATGTCATCTATATTCACACCATGTGTGAATTTTCCCCTATCACCTCAAAAATGTTCACTATTAATTTGTTCAACCCAGGATTCATAAAGGTCTTCACATTGCATTGGTTAGAATATTTGTTGAGTCACTTCTAGTCTGACAATTCTAGCTCCCTCTTCCAGAGCACTTATTTGTTGAAGAAACTCTCTTACTCATCTTCCCATCATTCCCTCAATGTTGCTAGGCTGAGCTTTCCTAGCCTAATTCAGATGTAACCCACAAGGCAGCCACATGGATGTCTCCCAGGCTTTCAGCCTGCTGGAAGCAAGCCGATCCCTGACACTTAAGTAAAAATTGCTGTGCCTCATATAAGTAAAATAAAATTATAAATAAAATAAACATAATCAATGTAGACTTAAAACATAATCAATGTAACTTAAAATAATTATTTTGGTATTTACTGACCTAAGAAGCTTTCATAGTGAATGAGGTAGATGGGCTGCATGGGTTTTTGGACCGTCTTGTCAACAAGACCTCAACCCAAAGAAGAATTTGCGTAATCACTATAAACCTTTCACCTGTAAATATAGATACACTTGTCTGGGTATTTGTAGCTTTCTGGTGTTCTAGGAAACCATGCTTAGTATGATGTATCTTTTCTATGGTTAAAACCATCCTGTTTTCTGTATCTTAGAAATGATTTTAAAGGTTTATAAAGTTGAGAGACCAGATGGTTTCCTCTCCAAACATTTATATCTTCCTCACCCTAATAGCAGGAAGTTCATTTCTGCTTGAAATGAAGTTGCATTTCTGTTCTTGAATTGTTGTGTTTCCTCTAAGTCAGAATAGAAACAAGTTGAGATGTATGACAAATTTTCAATATATTGTACAAATACTGCTGTTGTTATTGTTTAGATAACATTATATGAGTAATTCTTTCAGAATACACTGTCTGAAATCTCAGATAAGGGCAGCAAAATGCTGAGTGGGTTTCTGAGAACAGATATGGGAAATTTACATTTTTTTTTCTTTTCTACTAATTGAAATACTTAAGTTATATAGGGAAAAGGGCTTCACATTTATGCAAATAGTGCAAATCTGCACAAAATTAGCTTGTTTCTGAAATTATGTTGGTGGTGGTTTTACTTTATTTTGGTTTTTTGGTGTCAATCTTAATGTGAAATAAAATTTGCAAGAGAACCTTAGGAAGAGAGCCTTAAAGGAGAACCTAAGGCAATTTTATTTAGTTTCTCAAAAGATTTATATTCAAATAACTGTTTCAGAGAGTCAAATTGAAGAGTAGATAGTAGTTTTATTTCAAAGAACCCAAATTTAGTTTTGTATCTTTTATTATGAACAGTGTGACCCCTTTCACAGCTTAGAGTTCTGATATGGTCAAATCTCTTATTTTCCAAGCTAATCATTCTTCAGATTCCTCCATTTCCTGATACATAAATCATCTAATATCTCCCTCTTTGTCAGTCCTTCCTCTTGAGCTTCCTTGGGACAACTTTGCCCACAGACTATCAGAGATTACTAAATTTACATGGTATCAAACTGCAAAATCAAAATCATGACTATACCACCTCATGGGGAGTCCTCCAGCACCAATCCATAGATAACATTCTTCCAAACTATGTGGATACTCTTTTGATTCACTGATTGTGCAAGTCCCCTGGAGCTCCACTTTTAGAACTCCCTTAGTTCACTCCCATAGGCTCAGCCATTGTTTCCCAACCTTGACACAGTGCCAGGGTGACTGAGTATCAAAACAGTTTCACTCTTAGTACCAAATTTCAGCCTGACCCTTCCTTGTGCCTTGACTACTCAAGCTAATGGGTCTTAAATGTACATGAGGAACATCTAAGCAGTTGGGGGCGGGGGGTGGGGGGGGACGTGGAGAAACAAACATATTCTTTGACCCCATACGCAGAAATCTCATGCAGGAACTCTAGAATGAATCCAAGAATTTTCAATTTTAACAGTTTTCCAGGTGTTTCTGATGCAAGTGGAAATACATCACCTGCTAGGGTGGTGGTCTTGATCCACTGTTGCATATTTGAATCACCAAGGACCTTTTAAAAGGATGCTAATGCCCAGGACCTTGTCCTAGACTGATAAATCAGAATGTTTGAGTTTGGTGAGGGGACGGATATGTCTCAGACACCATCCAGGTGATTGTAATCCGCAGCCCGGTTTGGGAACTGCTGCTAGACCAGTACGATAAATACGGAACACCAGACAGCATCTCTTCTGAGTGATGAGCATCTGGTAGGGGAATTTGTTGCTATCTCCTGTCACATAACTTTCATAACCACCACTACTGTTCACACTACCAGGTTTCCATGGACCCCTGTCCTCTTTGTAAAAATTGGCCCTTTCAGTGTTGTGCACATAAATGAAGAGGTATCTTTAGCTAAAAACTAGATGAATACTCACCTACATTTGCACTATTAGACAATTTTACTGCACCAGTTGTGACAAGTTGTATTCACCTACACAGGGAAAGTCTTCCTTTGTGAAAATTGTTACATTCTTTTAGACACCCCATCACACAGCCCTACTACTAGGTGTTAAGTTTTAGTATACAGATCTGGAGACTGATGTCTAACCTGGGACCCTATATACCCTACCTCTAATTTAGGATCAAAATGTCAGGCTCCTTCACCTTGGTTTCATGATGAATAGAATTCTGAGCAGGAAAGAGCCCAAGTTCCAGCTTAGACTATAAAGCTAAAAGGGCCACATAAATCAGTCTGACTGAGGCCATGTAAGCTAGTTCAAGGAAGATTTTTAGGACCAAGGTCTAAATGTTTTGTCTTCTTCCTCAATAAATGAATAAATTATTTTTAAAACCGTGGGAGAAAATGTCAGAAAGGGGACTGTAAAACATCACTTGCTCTTTTTCTTTGAAACTTGATACCTTAAAGCAATTTTACAACTATGCTCAATAAGCAATAAAAATATGACATGATTTTTAAAAATCCAGTAGAACAATATCTTGGGGGAAATAGTACATATGAATTAAAATTATTTGAACATTTTTTAGAAATGTTTCCAACATTTTTGGAAATGTTGATTATGATATGATAGATTAAGGTGCTAAAAGTTTTTGTTTTTATTTTTAAATTCATGGTTGATATTTGTGCATGTGAAGAACTTACAGACAGAGCTGAAAGGGAGACTTTCACATAGTCCCCTCTCTCCCCATTAATCACTCCAAAACCATCCCAACAAACTTCCAATGTAGTTAAATAACATGCTTTCCATGCAAATGCAGCTGCAAGATGAGTTCCATAAGCATCCCCTTCTCAATCAAACTTTCCATTTGCTGCCACTAAGACCCTTGTATATAGAAATCCTAGAGCATCCAATGATAATATTAAAGGTATGTGTTATCTCCCAGTACCTCTATGAATAGTGTGGTTTCAACATAAACTGTTATCAGAACTCAGTGTTGTCTCTTAAATAATTAATTTCTAAATAAGGACTTGAAATCTTTAATAGCATCTAATAAAAACTGCTAAATGCTGTGTGTGTGTGTAACTGTGTGCTTTTCTGTGTCACAAAAACCACTGAGGGTTATCTGTTATTGAAAAAAAAAAAAACCTTGCAGGATCAAAAAATTATTAATTAAAAAAAAACCCTACAGGGTCAATTTAATGACTACTGTGATTATTAGAAACACTCCTCCCAGATTTGCTGCAAATAAAGAGTTAAAAGATGATTCCTCTGACTTCATAAGAAAATATTAGGTTAATTCTGAAATTGGAGAATAATTATAGACATTCAAATTTGTTTTAAACAGCTCTGTGTTTTTCCTTTAGCTATTACTTGTCGAAAGCAAGATGGAGGACAGGCTGGCATCCATGAATGCCTCTGGTATGCAGGCCCTGTGCCAGCCCTCACCCAGGCCTGCCAGATCCCATGCCAAGATGACTGTCAGTTTACCAGCTGGTCCAAGTTTTCTTCCTGCAACGGAGACTGTGGTGCAGTTAGGACCAGAAAACGCACTATTGTTGGTAAGAATAATTGGGTTGTGAAAACCAACACTGTCAACTTAGAAAACACATTAAAAGTTAGACCAAGAGAGTTCTGATAATATCTTTAGAAAATGCATGGCTATGCTTTATTGCTGGTATACTGATACTTAATTTGCCAGTGGATTCACATGTGTATTTTAATGTAAGTTGGCAGTGACAGACACGTTACGTACTTCTAGTAGAAAGAAAAAGTAACCTTGAAAATTGTGCTGGCTCCCTATACAATAGGTAGATGATTTTTTTTTTTTTTTTTTTTTTTGTTTAAACATACACTTCTGGTGGATTGCCTACGGACTGTGAGGTACTTGGAGAACAAAAGAAAAGGTTGTCACCTCATTTTCTTAAACTATTCTCACTGTCACAGCCTCAGATTATCCTTCATCTCCTAGAAGAGGGATATGACACTAATTTTGTATCTGAAAAGTACATTTTAAAAGGCAGTCACAATGACAAAAAGCAGTAATATAATGAGCAAGACCAGGAGCTATCATACTGAACTAAACCTGGTGCATTCAAAAATATTGTCAGTGGCAGAAAGAAACCTAAAAATATTGGTGCCAGTAGACTCTTTAGAATTTAAAAGATATAAAATTAACCACCTGTCATAATGAAATCTCTTGAAAACTATATAAGACACGTTCTGAAAGTTAGAAATAAATATATGTGAAACATATACAATTAATTGTGTGTGATATAACTAAATAGTATTATGATACGTGATATAATAAATATATAATAGAAACGTGATTCAATTAAAATGATACATTATTTTTCAAGCACATATTACTGTTATGTTCATTTTTTTATTTTAAAAGGGAATTTATTTCGATTTATATACAGACTATTTCTAGTGCTTTTTTTCTGACACTAAATATCTTCACTGTGACGCTGTGACTATGTACTACACTAATCACCATGGATGTCAAAATAATTATTCTTCAGAAATAATGAAAGATCAAAGACATAATCAGGAAAGTAAATATAAAAAATATCATTTTCTAAATTGTAATCCTATATAACCATGTCATCTATCTGGAATTAATAAAAAGCTGTATAGTCCTGGACAGCAACTCTCTCTCTCCATTTCATATTTTTGCACTTATAAATGAGAGATTCATGCAGTTACCTTAAACTCCCCTATTCAGTGAAAGCACGTGATCATTTGAAAGGATTTTAATCATTCGAAGAGTATAAAATTCAGCATAACAGTTAATGCCTTTTGCAAAATGGTAATTTTAAAATGCGAAAATAAGAAAAATTTCAATATGCAAAGCACCCAGTACTAATAAAGCCTACAGAGAAAACAGTATAGTGAGAAAATAGCATTCATTTTAAGTTACTGTTGAATATGGTTAAAAATGGAGAAAAGAAGCTTAGGAAAGGAGGAAAACTAGGGATGAAGTGAGTAACGATATTTTCCAACTCAAATTTCTCCACAGGAAAAAGTAAAAAGAAGGAAAAATGTAAAAATTCTCATTTGTACCCCCTGATTGAGACTCAGTACTGTCCTTGTGACAAGTATAATGCACAGCCTGTGGGGAACTGGTCAGACTGCATTTTACCAGAGGGGAAAGTGGAAGTGTTGCTTGGAGTGAAAACACAAGGAGATACCAAGGAATGTGGTCAAGGATATCGTTACCAAGCAATGGCATGCTACGACCAAAATGGCAGGCTCGTGGAAACATCCAGATGTAACAGTCATGGTAATTAATTTTCTTCAGTGTCATATGTTTGCTATCTTTGGAGGTGGAGGTTAAATGAACATGGATCAGAATGGAGGGAAATGAAGGTTCATAGACTGTGCTCTAAATGGAACATTTTGGGGGCATCAGGCAGGATATTCAGTGGCATTTGTCTTGTCTAGAAGTTGGCAACTAAATCCCAAAGTTGGTGGCAAAAAAGCCTTACAGGTAGACAAAAATAGTGCCAGAACCCTCCCTTGGTACTGATCAAGAGTCTGTAAAATAGGCCCAACAATCCCCCCACGAGAGAGGGAAGAGGAGAGGAGATTTGAATTTAATCTGAAAATAAAGTTATAAACTAGACAGTCTTCTAATAATGAAATTGGCAAGATTTGCAATATGTCTGAAATGTCATTAAGTGGCAGAGAGAAAAGACTGAAAGGTAGAATTGGTGAAAACACAAATATCTTATTTATTTCCCATTGTGTTGAAATTAGCAAAAAAAAAAGGGGGGGGGCAAGAGGAGGTGGGGAGAAAAAGAAAAGAAAAATGCACATACTCTTAGATGTGCCCACTTTAGGTTTCTAAACCAAACACAGTGATAAAAATTGAATTGCCAGAAGTTTGTGAAGAGTGGCCATCTTTGATCAGAGTATGTTATAAACTCTTTGGTTGTGAATCTTAATATACTAGTCCTTAAGCAACAGTTTCCATTATTCTTTTATTTTAATACATCTATCCTTTTGTATCAGACTGAGATTAGTTTACAGTGGGTCAGCCTGAATCATAGATGCCATATTTGTGAATACTGGACAATGATTCTCCTACCTTCTTTGTGGAGGTGACCTTAGAAAGATGTGTTAAGTTGCTAGGAGGGAGGGATGTGGCAATTACCCTCCAACTTTGTTGAAAAGGCTTCTGCTGTTGGAACAGTGCTCCTCCAGTTTATTATATGGTTTAGAAAACAATGTGAACTAATAAGACCACCTCGATTTATAAACCATCGACGGATTATCAATGACACATATATTGGAATCTCTTAAACCTTTCCTCGTAAAGTCCCCAAAATCCATTTCCCTTTTTTCCCCACCTTATCTCATAATTTCTTTTATCAAAGTCTAGTGATAATAGCCCCAAAGACTCCATAATATTGAAGCTTTATTTTTTTTTAAGATTTTATTTATTTATTCATAAGAGACAGAGAGAGAGAGAGAGAGAGAGAGAAGCAGAGAGACAGGCAGAGGGAGAAGCAGGCTCCATGCAGGGAGCCCGACATGGGACTCGATTCCGGGTCTCCAGAATCACACCCTGGGCCGAAGGCAGGCGCTAAACTGTTGAGCCACCTGGGCTGCCTGAAGTTGTAGCTATAAGGTTAATATATTCAGGTTAATGTATTTCTAACTAAAGATATTCAATGCATTTAGAACAATAACTACAAAAGAAAAAAGAATTTGATTTTTATAATAAGTATGCTTTGAGAAATAGGTGTAAGAGTAACTGGATATTTTATTCTTTGTATCAATAACATTAATGCTATGAATTAGAGACCAGGGAAAATGCAAATGCACTTGCCATACTGAGATGATATGATGATGTAGAAGATCATAATTAGTCATTAAAATGTAAAATTGAAGATCACTTTTAAATATACATTTCTCCTGGAATGTAACTTTCAAGAGTTTGCTCATATTTTAAATTGTTATGCCTAGTGAATCACCAAGATAATCATGTGTTTTTACCATAACCTTTGAGTTTTCAGAATGACTGTTGTATATTCTCACTTTTATTCCGATCTGTTAATTACATGCAAGAGAGTGTCAGTAAACCACTTAACAGTCAATCTTATTTTTAGGGAAAAAAAACCTTAAAATATCCTGTGAATTTCAGAGATGTTTGATCACTTAACAAAAGTAAAGTACAAAAATAATAAAAATTGACTAAAGGCAGTAGACTCCCCACCTTAGCATTGTCAGCCCAAAGCACAAAGAATGCAGTACTGTATTCTAGAAGAAAAGCACATATGTTTAAAAGATAGATTCCTGATAGCACTAAACTTCATAGGTATTGTGGAAGAATATAAGACTCAGAACTAAGTAAATTAGTTCCTTGTGTCTGTCCAGCATGATTTCTTGCTCATTAAATCTAACCTATGGTAGATGTCCAATGGGATATTTTAGTATTTACCAATACATTTACTCAAAGTGATGTCTGAGGAAATTGAATCTCTGTTGCCTGATTTCTTTGGAAATTACTACTTTGCCTATCTATGTTCTGTAAATTCTGCTGGCGTTGGTGGAATACTCTAACTTTGGTGTTCTACCCAAGGCACACTCCAAATTACAGCCTCTATGACCACTGCCTTCTCAGCCAAACTGACTTTCCAAATGGATGGTGGAAAAGTGGCTTTCACAAAAATGACTCTTTCTGCTTTCAGCTTAGACATAGAATTGATCGCCACATGTATGCAGTGCAAAGATGCTAATCCCCTGTTCGATAGTGGCCTTAGGGCATTTCTATTTTATCTGTGTTGTCTGTCTGTGGATCATATTATAGTTATTACACTGATAAAATAGTTTGACTTTCACCAGTTTAATTCTATTATTTTAGGCCATTTCCCATGTGCACACCATTTTTTAAATGTCTTAACCTTAAGGCACAGTTCTATTATGTCTGAAATTCTTTGTAATAGTGAACTTTGTACTGAAGAATGATATATCTGTTACTGGGCTCAGATTCCTGGAGCTAGCAAAAGTAGAAACAAGGCTGGACCCCAAATTTAAAGGTACAGGCAAGGCTTTATTGGGGCATCAGCTGCAGCCAAAGGAAGACATGGTCTCAACAAAGTGTCAGACTGGCTCTCAGAACAACAGCCAGGGGCTGAGGTGGGAAAGGAGTAATGGTTAAGCATGTAAGGGCTATGAATTCCTGGGAAGTGGACGTACAGATGTGGTTGATAGAACATGCTTCGTTGTGCATTGTATGTTTCATTTGCATGTTAAGTCTCCACCTCTGGACATGTTTTCTAGCATTAAAATGAGAGGAAAAGCTGATAAAAGGTCAAATTTGGTGGCCCGTCCTATCTCAGATGAGTTTGAATCAGTCTGGGCTTGCATTTTGGCCCCTGTTTGTGAGAAAAGCTATAATAATGTCCAGCAAGGAGCTTCCCAGGTGCATAGGGGCTTGTTCCCAATGTCCCTGATTATCCCATAGCAATACTCCAAAAATCAGATCTTAAAGTTTACCTTGGGAGTCACATAAATGTTAACCCATCTGATGACATTGTATTAGATGTAATTCTTACTGAAATATAAATATATTTGGGGGCATTTATCTATCCCAAGAACATAACACAGAATATGCTTATTTACTTTTGTTGTGGACTCTTGATAGTGTCACTGTAGCAGCAGATTTAAAATCATTCAAAAACCAAATTACACATGTTCTACTCACTACTGGGAACACTCTAATCTTAATTCATTATTTCATTAGAAATTTGAGTGATTGCAAAGAACCAGGGACTTCTCAATTTAATTATTTAAGATTTTACAGAGCAAGAGAAAGAATTTCTAGAACTTTCTAAAATCATTGTTATCAGTTACTCTTTAATAAAGAATCTTAAAGTGGGCAGCCTGGGTGGCTCAGCAGTTTTGTGCCACCTTCAGCCCAGGGTGTGATCCTGGACACCCAGGATCCAGTCCCACATCAGGCTCCCTGCATGGAGCCTGCTTCTCCATCTGCCTGTGTCTCTTCCTCTCTCTCTGTGGGTCTCTCATGAATAAATAAATAAAATCTAAAAAAAAAAAAAATCTTAGAGATAACCTAACCTATGTAAAATTCATGTATGCATGTTTTCCATTCAAACATAAGTGATAAAATCTTATCATGCTGCCCCTCAACCATACCCCTCTTTCCCAAACCCCATTATCCTGCTCTATGTTTTGTATTTTTAAAGCATGTGTCATGCTATAACCATACCATATAACTTACTTGTTATATTTATTTATGTTTTATCTCCTGTACAAGAATTTTACAGATTGCACAAGATTGATGAGGGTATCTTGGGCTACTTTGTTCACTGATGTATCTCTAGCACCTAGAATGAGTAGGTGTTCAATATTTGTAGGATGAAAAGATGAGTGAAACACTGGAAAGGATTTTTGTGGTTGTATTTGATCCACAGTCAGGCTTGGATTACTTTTTTCCAGACACTATTCTTTTTTCTGTGTCACGTTTCTGGGAAATTACCAAATAGATTATTGAGAACAACTAAGATCTTTGGAATAGAGCTCTTCATGTGACAAACTTTCTTTATGGTATTCATCAAATATTTGTGCTTTTTTTCTACCTACTAAATAGAAGAAATAGAAGAAATAATAGTCACATACCTATTCCACTGAATTAGTCCAGTGATATCAGTATTAAGTCTTCTTATTGCCATTCAAAGCTTATTGTTCAGAATTGCCTGATTTGTACAACACTAGGTTTGGACAACATCTTAATCTTGGTTTATATTAGTCATTGTGACAACTTATTTAACTCTTTGTTTTCACTTATCTTTTCCTTGAGAAATAAGAAACAACATTTCTATTTGAGTTATGTGGAAGTGATACTTGGAAGGTGAAATGGATAAAAATGTAAAAATGCCAGGTGCTCAAGTCTTGAGCTCTAAGAGCTACATAATTCCTTCCAGACACTTCTCTTCAATCTTTACCCTCAATCTTTACTCTCTTCAATCTTTGCTTTTAAGTTTATCATTGCTATGTCATAGGCAGTTTAAGCCATAATGCACTATCAGTAAATATTCTAAAACTCAGTTATATTTGTGATATTTTATTATTCATTAATATCAACTTAGCAGAAATGATTGTTCTTCAGGAGCCTGTGACATACAATGTATTTAAAATACATTGCTCTCCTGTTGCTTAAAAGTAATATATTGCTATTTATATCTATCAAATACCTGGTAACATGTAGAGACTATGAAGAAACTTAACAATCAGCTATTAGGGTAAATTACTTTATCACCAAATGTTTTCCTAAAGCTCCAGATAGCAAATATTTTAGGCTCTGTGGACCAAAAGGTTTCTGTCACAAGTACCCAACTCTGCGGTTATAGCCTGAAAGCATGATACAGTGTGTGAGTGGATGGCACAACTGTGTTCCAATAAAACGTTGTCTACAAAGACAGGCTGCCAGCCAGCGTTGTCATTTACCAACCGAGAGCTAACTCCTTGCTACACAAAATGTGGTCTAGAGACCAGCAGAATAGACCTCACAGGAAAACCACTGGAAATGCAATTCAACCCACATTACAGACCTACTTAGTCAGAATCTGCATTTTGACAAGATCCCCAGAGCATTCTATTACAGGTTTATTTTCTTTTTAATTTACTTTCATTCATTTATTTTTAAGTAAGTTCTATGCTCATTGTGGGGCTCGAACTCAGAACCCTGCAATCAAGACTCACATGCTCTACTGACTGAGCCAGCCAGGGGCCCCACACAATTTAAGGATTACTTTACTGGAACTTGCAGCCCCTCATAGGGTTTGGTAGGAACGTGAGCTTATATCTTTGTAGGAAAGGCCTTTGGAGATCACCCCATAGAGAAACATAATATGCTGCCTTGGGCAAGATAATCAACACCTCCCACACCATAGTTCACCAGTTATGGGGAAGAGAACATTAGAATTTTTTTTTCAATGTACAAGGATGAGTCTTTATAAGGTGAATGTCTATTTAGATATGATTTTGAAAACTGAATGAGTCTATAGGGCCCTCTGGAAAGGATATTGGCAATTTAGTGATTGCCAGTGCTCAATTTACAAATAGATTTTAGTTCAAGTGCAGGTACTTTTAAGACATGTTTGAAACTCAGGGTACATCTGATAAAAATAAGTATGAATATGGAGAGAGTAGATTCTGAGGATAACCTACAGAACCACTCAACCGTAATATAACTAGAACATATTACTTTTGTAATAAGATTCTATAGAAGGGTATAGAAGTTTAATATTAGAGGTTAATTAGAAACAAAATTGAATGAGAAATTTTTTCCTTATCATGGTGGATGCTTGTATTTGAGGAAGAACATGTTTAATTAAACCAGGCAGAGAAGGCAATAAATAGAGTCTTGTAAACAAACTGAAATGGAGTGCTATGTTCTCTGAAAAGTTTTTTCAGTTGATCGTATTTATTTAATATCTAATTCATTTCAGAATTTAAATCTTCCATTTGGCAGCACAGGTAAAACTGGTATTACTTTTGCAGTTACCATTCACAATTGAAATCTTTTTCCTTTTAAATGTAAAAGAGAGGCAGGGTTTAAGAGACAGACTTTTCCTGAGGTAATAGGTCCAAGTTTAAAGAGCCGGGGAAAGAAGGAAAGGGCCACTGTGGATACTGAGTACAAAAAGAAAGCTATAGCCTAGGGTCAAATTTAAATAAGGTGTGGAGACCAGCATTGTTCTCCAACAGGCTCCCTGAAGGAGTACCTTGGAGGTGATGAGGGAGAGACTTTCATTGGAAAATTTCCAGCAGCTACCATTCATGTCTTGTGTGATGGGAAAACATCTGGTGTTATTAGTTCTGTGTGCCCCATGTCCTGAAGACTTCAACTCATCCATTACTTAATAACATGGTTTTCAAACTGGGCTCCATGGAGCCCCTCAGGCCAGGCTGTCAAACACAGCTTCCAATAAATCCCGTAAACTTATTGGGCTTTCTCCTCAGCTTTTTAGAAAAAAGTGTTCTGCTGCTTAAAATAAATTTAACTACCAAAAATAGTTCATTATTTGCAACAATTAAAAACAAAAGAATTTTGATCTTTACCTTAATCAATGACTTCTGCCATTATATTTTACTCCACATCGTTTCTATAGGTCTCTGGCCCCATATTCCCCCTAATTCATTAAAGAAGTCATAACACTAATTTTCAATGAATGATTAGAGAGTGATAACCTTGCTGATATCTATGGCAATTTTATTGATTTAACCATAGAGTCGTTCATTCTTTATGTTACAAAGTTTCATAATTCATAAAGACACAAAATGACCTCTGTGAATCCACATATAGATTCTTATTGTATTAGTAAAACCCTGTGAATCCAAAATAGTTTTAAAGTTCTGTACCCCATTAATCTAGTCTCATTCCTACAGTGTGGGTCTTTTTCTACTTTAAACCATCATCAAATAGTCATGTAATGAACAAGACTTGAGTAAGGAATTTTTTTATACATTCATGAAGAAGGCATTATGTATTACACATAAGCCCTATCTGTGGGCTCAAAAAGGAACCTGAGAGCACACGAACAAATTTTATGGGCATTTAAAAATTAAATTTTAAAGAAAAATCTTTACTTGCATTTACCCTCCACATTTAGCCCATTTCTTCATAGTTACATTGAAATCCAATTTTGCTCTTACAGGAAATTTTAGTTAATTTGCATAAAAACAACATTGACTCCCCTTATGGTCTTTCTAAATAGCCGTTAAAAAAAAAAAAAAAAAAAACCTCAAGGTATTTATTCACATAACAGTTTCCCCACCTTTTGCCATAGGCTTGACCTTTAAAGCCTTAAAACTTTAAATATAATTTAAGAAAAAGAAAATCTCTTAAGTTTAGGACATTTAGAGGTTTTTTAATTTGTTTATCCACTTTTGCATTTTTTTTTCCATATCCAGAAATGGACGTGAAAAGTCCCTGTGTTTACGTATTAGAACTCTGTACAACTCAAAGCATGAATCCAAGATTAATGCATTATAATTACAACCTATCTGAATGGTTTATTTCTTACTGGTCCAGTGAGATGCTATAGAGAAAAATTAGTATAGGAATGCACTATCCAAGTCATTCTTCTGGAGATTCACAGCAAAAAAGGAAAGCCCAGGGTAAAGAAACCTATTTAATATAAATGCAATAATTTTCCAACTTGATCACAGAAATGTTTTTTGTTGTTGTTGTTGTTAAAATTAAGTTTAATGCTTTTTTTTTTTATTTTTTTTTATTTTTTTTTAAGTTTAATGCTTATTAGAATAAAAAATACTTATTAGAACCCAACAAACTAATGTTTAAAGATCATCTTTGGAAATAATTCTAAGGTAATATATGGTTCTCACTGACTGTAAGAAAAAGTCTTTAGCATTGGATCAAGCTAAAAATAAATCACTCTAAGTTCTAGAATTAATTTATTTCCCATTACTTCATAGTCTCTACATTCCATCAAATATATTTACATTGCTGACAAAGCCTTATTCCCAAAGTGAGCTTTTTAGCACCTCTTATTTTTAGCACAGTATATATTAAAATTATAAATGTTAAATCTAGGGAGATGGTCCATACAAGCTTTAATATATGTAATTATTCCCAAAGTTTTATTTTGGTTGAATAAGTAAACTATAGATACATGTGCCTATGTAAGTAAGTTATTTACTTTTTTAAATATAAAGGTATGTCTGAAAGTGCAGTGTAATTCTGGTGTTAGGTTGAACTCCACCAGCTAAGGGCTCAATCCTCTTCAAGACTGCTTGCACTTCAGACTTCAGCTGCAAGTTCTTGGCTTCCCAGGCCACCCTTACTATTGACATGCTGCCTGCAGATTTGGAGGTTCCCAGTACCCCTCCGGTTTACTTGAACAGCTCAGAGAACTTAGGAGAACACTATACAGTTGACAGTCGAACAACATAAGTTTAATTGTGTGGGTCCCCTTGTACACAGATTTGTTTTCATAGATACAGTACTATAAGTGTATTTTCTTTTCCTTATGATTTTCTTAACATTTTCTTCTGGTCAAGCTTACTTTACTGTAGGAACACAAAATATAACGTATACAATATACAAAAAATGTGTTGATCAACTGTTTATGTTATCCATAAGATTTCTGGTCAACAATAGGCTATTAATAGTTAGGTTTTGTGGGAGTCAAAGTTACACAAAAATTTTCAGCTGCACAGGGAGTCAGTTCCCATAACCACCATGCTGTTGAGGTCAACTGAACTTATAGAGTCTTATTTTAGCAAAGAGATACAAATCAGAAGTAGCCAGGGGCACCTGGATGGCTCAGTCAGTTAAGCATCTGACTCTTGATTTCAGCTCAGGTCATGATCTCAGCATTGTGAGACTGAGCCCTATCTTGGGCTCCGCACTGGGTGTAGAGCCTGCTCAAGATTCTCTCTCTCCTTCTCCCTCTGTCTCTCTCCTCACCTCTTAAAAAAAAATAAAATAAAAGTAGCTGAAATAAGAAATAAATGGGAAATGTCTGGGAAGGTCCCAAACTCAAGTCTTCTATGTTCTGTCCCCATGGAGCCAGAAGACATTGCCCTCTCTACATATTAAGGTGTACTATCTGCCAGAGAGCTCACCTGAGCTTTTGGTATCCAGAGTTTTTATTGGGGTTTCATTACATAGACATGATTAATTGACTCATTGGGCACATGGTCGAGTTCAATCTTTTTCCCTTTTGCCCCCAGAGATTGGGTGGATATCATGTGGCTTAAAGCCCCAACCCTCTAAACTTGTTCTTTGAGGTGTGACCAGTCCAACCTCCTGAGACAGCTCTTTAACATAAACTCACTTGTAGTCCAAGAAACCACCAAGAATAGGAAAGTTCAGGAAATATCAGGACTTGGAGGCTACCTCCCTGAAATCAAAAAAGAACATCCAAAGCCCTTATTATACTAACAGAAAGCTTTAGAGTTGGCAATAAGAAATGACCTTGATAATAAACTTGTGCATAGCTGTGCCTAAGTGAATCTGAATGTGCCTAGTCATGTAACTCCCAGTATTAGAATAATAACAGCAACAGAAATTCACAGCCATTGACACATGAAATTTCCTGAGAAAAATCTGTAAGTACCTGGCAGATATGAAGAGATAGGTCTTCATATGTATATAAAACAAATAAATATAAATAAAGTTAAAATAGTGTTTCATTGTAGTTACATTTTCCTGAATACTTCACTATGAAAATTTTAATTGCCCAAGATTGGTTCATAACTTTGCATACATTGAATATATAGATTTGGATTGAATATTTGATGATAGGAATTTGGCTTTTATGTAGTAATTTGGTTTTCCAGGACTAAGTTATCAGTCCTCAATATGTAATTATAAAGAATATCCTATTCATTTGAGAATTTTTTAATGATTTAATATTTTTAAACCCATGAAGACAATAATATAGTTCTAGCTAATTTTTCTCATTCCTGATTACAGTTATGTGCATAGAATATACATTAAAGTAGGAGAGATTTTTGAGGTTGCTTTTGAGATTAATCCAAAAGTTTCAGATAGAGTGCCAGAGTTGCTCATTCACAGAGCTGTAAATCAGAACCAAGCAATATTTTCCATGTGCTTTTAAAATGAATTCTTTATCAGCAGTGCACCTTTCAACAACACAATATAACAACTGTGAAGGTTGTTGAAAGCTGCATTATCTGTGCATTCATAATTCAAATGGAAGAGGTGATTGGATGTATCTCAAAAGCAATATGTCCTCCAGTTGCCACTTTAAGCCCGCTAGTGTTCTGGTTTTTTTCAACCTGCAGGAACAGTCAGAACAGATATGGGATACAAAAAATATGATCAGAAGTCAGGAGTTTGATTTTCCATGTGTCAAATTTAGTGTTGAACTGCTAAAAGTTTTAACACCCTAATTGTGAAGTCATTTGTTTTATTTCAGCATTCCTCACAAGGTATAAATTGCTAGAAGATGCCAGCAGTTTATTTAGCCTTAAAACACATGAAATGTTTCTGTCTTCCCATCCCCTATGATTGGTGTTAATTGCCCTCAAAAATGATCTTAGCAGAGAAGGCAAGGGAATGGTTATCTAGCAATTTACTAGTAGCATTAAGGATTTTAATTGTGCTAGATAAACATGACAGGCAATTATTGAGTGTTGTTACACATTGGAAAATAAAAATGGAATGCTGAGCATTATACTCTTTTGCAGTTTTGTCTTTATGTCAGTGCCTAATTTATATCTTTTAACAATTTAATAGGTTGAATTTTATTTGAGAGATGTTTTCTGGAATATGCTATTGGAAGATTAGTCATAAAAGTTTTATATCTGCTTACTTAGTAATACAATGTGAATCAGTCTGAAGTCATACATGTTAAATCTCACTAATGCCATAATCTTCCAACAGATAAAATGGAAAGAAAGAATTTCCATTTATCTGTTACTTTGTGAAGCAGTGACATGAATGATTGTGTGATTCTACTTGTCATCATTTTGAAGGTGGGAAAATGCAATTCTTCTAGAAATATTTCAATAATTTATTACCTTTGTAGCAAGAGATAAAGAAGGCACTATATCATAATAAAGGGGACAAATCAAAAATAATATCTGACAATTATGAATATTTATGCACCGAATATGGGAGCACCCAAATATACAAAACAATAACAAACATAAAGGAACTCACGGATAATAAAATAGTAATTGTAGGGGACTTTAAGACCCACGTACATCAATGGACAGATCATCTAAAGAGAAAATAAATAAGAAAACAGTGGCTTTGAATGACACACTGGACCAGATGGACTTAACAGATATATTCAGAACATTTCATCCTAAAACAGGAGAATACACATTTTTCCAGTGCAAATGAAACATTCTCTAGAATAGATCACATATTAATTAACAAAGCAGGCCTCAATGAGTACAAAAATGTTGAAGTCATACCATGCATCTTTCTGACCACAATGCTAGGAAACTGGAAATCAATCACAAAAAAAAATCTGGAAATTCCATAAATGCATGGAGGTTAAACAACATGCTAGTAAACAATGAATAGGTCAACCAGGAAACCAAAGAAGAAATTTAAAAAGTTCACAGAAACAAATGAAAATGAAAACACAATGGTCCAAAATATTTGGGACACAGCAAAAGTGGTTCTAATAGGGAGGCCTACTTAAGAAGCAAGAAAAATATCAAATAGGGGCACCTAGATGGCTCAGTCCGGTAAGCATCTACCTTCAGCTCACATCATGATCCCAGGGTCCTTCGATCAAGCCCAACATCATGCTCCCTGCTCAGCAGCCAGCCTGCTTCTCCCTCTCCTTCTGCCACTCCACCTGCTTGTGCTTTCTCATGTGCAGTCTCACAAATAAGTAAATAAATAAAATAAAATAACTCAAATAAACAACCTGGCCTTATACTTAAAGGAACTAGAAAAAGAACAACGCAAAGCCTAAAGCCAACCAAAGGAAGGAAATAATAAAGTTTGGAGCAGAAATAAATGATATAGAGGGAAGCGTGGATGGCTCAGCAGTTGAGCATCTGCATTTGACTCAGGGTATGATGCCCGAATTCAGGGGATCGAGTCCCACATTTGGCTCCCCGTGGGGAGTCTGCTTCTCCCTCTGCCTGTGTCTCTGCCTCTCTCTCTGTGTTTCTCATGAATAAAAACATAAAATCTTTAAAAAAAATTATATAGAAACTAAAAAACAAAACAAAACAAACCCACGATGGAACAGATCAATGAAACCAGGAGCTGGTTCTTTGAAAAAAATTACTAAAATTGATACACCTGTAGCCAAAATTATCAAAAAGAAAAGAGAAAGGACTCAAATAAAATCACAAATGAGAGAACTAACAATCAACACCACAGAAGTACAGTTATAAGAGAATATTATGAAAAACTATATGCCACCAAATTGGACAGCCTGGAAGAAATGAATAAATTCCTAGAGACATATAAAACTGAAGCAGGAAGAAATAGAAAACCTGAACAGACCAATAATCAGCAAAAAAATTGAATCAGTAATCAAAAAACTCTCAACAAACAAAAGTCCAGGAGCAGCTGGTTTCACAGACAAATTCTACAGAACTTTTAAAGAAGAATTAATATTCTTAATATTCTTCTCAAACTATTCCAAAAAATAGAAAATGAAGGAAAACTTCCCAACTCATTCTATGAGGCCAGCATTATTACCCTGATACTTAAACCAAAGACCACTAAAAAGAGAACTATAGGCCAATATCTCTGATGAACATGGATGCAAAAATTCTCAATTAAATACTAGCAAACTGAATCCAAAAATACGTTAAAAAAAATAATTCACCACAATCAAGTGAGATTTATTCCTGGGGTGCATGGGTGGTTCAATATTTGCAAATCAACCTGATACACTGCATTAATAAAAGAAAGGAAAAGAACTATATGGTCCTCTCAATAGATGCAGAAAAAAGCATTTGGCAAAGTACAATATGCATTCGTGATAAAAAAAAAAAAAAACCCTCAACAAAGTGGAGATAGGGCCTTAACATAATAAGGGCCATATATGAAAAACCTACAGTTTCATATCATCTTCAGTGGGGAAAAACTGAGAGCTTTTTGTCTATGGTCAGAAACAAGACAAGGATGTCCACTCCTACTATGGTTACTTAACATAGTACTGGAAGCCCTAGTCTCAGCAGTCAGACAATAAAAAGAACTAAGAGACATTCACATTGGCAAGAAACAAGTCAAATTTTTACTGTTTGGAGGTGACATGATAGTCTATATAGAAAACCTGAAACTTTACCAAAAACTGCTAGAACTGATACACAAATTGAGTAATGTCACAGCATACAAAATCAACATACAGAAATCTATTGCATTTCTATACACCAATAATGAAGCAGCAGAAAGAGAAATTAAGGAGTCGATCCCATTTACAATTGCACCAAAAACCGTAAGATACCTAGGAATAAACCTAACCAAAGAGGCAAAAGACATATACCCTGAATACTATAAAACTCTAGTGAAGGAAATTGAAGATGACACAAAGAAACGGAAAGATGTTCCCTACTTATGGATTGGAGGAACAAATATTATGAAAATGTCTATACTTTCCAAAGCAGTCTACACGTTTAATGCAATGCCTAACAAAATATGAATAGTATTTTTCACAGAACTATAACAAATAATCCTAAAATTTGTATGGGACCATAAAAGACCCTGAATAGCCAAAGCAACCGTGAAAAAGAAGAGCAAAGCTGGAGACATCACAATTCCAGACTTCAAGTTATATTGCACAGCTCTAGTGATCAAAACAGTGTGGTACTGGCACAAAAATAGGCACATAGTTCAATAGAACAGAACAGAAAACTCAGAAATGAACCACAAATATATGGTCAACTAATCTTCCATAAAACAGGAAAGAATATCCAATGAGAAAAAGTCTCTTCAGCAAATGGTGTTGGGAAATCTGGACAGCAACATGCAAAAGAATGAAACTGGACTATTTTCTTACACTATACACAAAACAAATTCAAAGTGGGTTAAAGACCTAAATGTAAGACCTGAAACCATAAAAATCTTAGAGGAGGGCACAGACAGTAACCTCTTTGACACCAGCCATAGCAGCTTCTTTCTAGATAGGTCTCATAAGGCAAAGGAAACAAAAGCAAAAATGAACTATTGGGACTACATCAAAATAAAAAGCTTCTGCACAGTGAAGGAAACAACAAAATTAAAAGGTAATCTATGGAATGGAAGAAAATATTTGCAAATGACATAAGTGATAAAGGATTAAAGTCCAAAATATATAAAGAACTTATAAAAGTCAACACCCCCTAAAAAACAATAATCCAATTAAAAAGTGGGCAGGAGAGGGATGCCTGGGTGTCTCAGTTGGTTGGATTTCAGCTAGGGTCGTGGTGTTAGAGTTATGGGATCAGGCTCCACATTAGGATCTGTGCTAGGTGTGGAGCCTGCTTGGAATTCTCTCTCTCCTTCTCCCCTTTCCTCTCAACCCCCTCCCCCCGCAAAAAAAAAGTGGGCAGAAGACATAAATAGACATTTTTCAAAAGGAGACATACATAAAGGTGGCCAATAGACATATGAAAAGATGCTCAGTATCAATGATCATCAGGGAAATACAAATCAAAATTACAGTGAGATCTCACCTCATACCTGTCAGAATTGCTAAAATCAATAACACAAGCAACAAGTGTTGGCGAGGATGTAGAGAAAAAAGGAACCCTCTTGCCCAGTTGATGGGAATGCAAACTGGTGCAACCACTTTGAAAAATAGTATGGAGATTCCTCAAAAACTTAAAAATAGAACTATCCTGCAATCCAGCAATTGTACCACTAGGTATTTACCCAAGGAATACAAAAATCAAAGGGACATATGCACCTCAGTGTTTATAGCAACATTATTCACAATAGCCATATTATGGAAACCTCCCAAGTATCCACTGACTGATGAATGGATAAAAAAAGATGTAGTTTACACACAACCACACACACACATGCACATGCACGCACGGGTATATTACTCAGCTATGAAAAAGAAATGAGATCTTGCAAAGGCCTGGATGGAGCTAGAGAGGATTATGCTAAATGAAATAAGTCAGGCAGAGAAAGACAAATGTCATATGATTTCAATCACATGTAGAATTTAAGAAATGAAACAAATGAAAGATGGGATAAAAGAGAGAAAGAGAGAGAGAAGCAAACCAAGAAACAGACCTTTAACTATAGAGAACAAACTGATGGTTTGTTCTACCAGAGGAGAGGTTTGTGGGGGGACTGGTTAAATAGGTGATTGGGCTCAAGGAGTACACTAGTTGTGATGAGTACTGGGTGATGTATGGAAGTGTTGAATCACTATATCGTACACTTGAATTACACTGTATGTTAATGAACTGGAATTTAAATAAAAACCTTAAAAAATAAAATAGTAAAATAATTACCTCTGAAATACTAGTGTCCTTTGCCAAAGCTATTGATAACATTTGGAAATAATTGGGATGTTTAAAATATATATACTTTTTTGCAAGCATTAAGTAGTTTGGCCACAGAATGCCATTGATTTGAAATGCCGTTGACTTTAGACATTTCTACAGCTTGATTCAGTTTCATAAACTATTACTTTGAAATACAAAATGAATTATTACTGACCTTTTCAAGGGTTACATTTTTAAGTATCCTACTGGTTTAGATAAATTCATTTTCTAAACTACTGTATGAAAAGAAAATGGGATTTGAAATTTGTTTCAGCTCAAAATAGTGAGATGGGCTTGTTTTCCCACCTCAAACCATAATAAAGTCAAAGTATAAGATGTAAGTAGACTCTACCGTGTATTTGAAGAAGTTATGCTTTTCAAAATTTTGGTAAACACTGCCATAAGGTACCTCAGTCCTTTGAACTTTTCTCTACATCATTATCAATAGCCCAGAAGCCTTCTAAATGCCAGAAGTACATTCAAAACTTAGCATGGACATCTCTTTTCTATCTTCAGTGTTCCACAACTGACAAAGACCCACCTCTGCCCTCTTGGTTACCTGAGACTATTTTATACACTTCTAAAAATTCTTTCATTGCATCCTGCTCTTCATGCCAAATTTGCAATCCTATCTTTAATAAAAACAACAGGGTTACTTGAGTGGCTCAGTTGGTGAAGCATCTGACTCCCAATTTCGGTTCAGGTCATGATCTCAGGGTAGTAAGATCGAGTGCCATATCAGGCTCCATGTTCGGTGTGGAGTCTGTCTCTCCTTCTCCCTCTGCTCCTCATCCTTACTTGTGCTCTCACTCTCTCAAATAAATAAATAAAGTCTTTTAAAAACCAACTTTTTATATACTTTACTTAGAATTAGATAATATAATATGCATATCTTCTGATGCATCAAATTTACTCCTAGGAATACTCCCAGCAAAAGTGCATACATATGTTCACCAAAAGGCATATTCTAGAATGTTCATAGCAATATTGTTAGCAATAGCTCCGCATTGGAAAATATACACAATTCATCATAAACAAATAAAGATGAAAAAATAAGCCATAATATATTTATACCACAGAATTCTATATGTTAATTAGAATGGTCTTCAACAGCATGCAACAATATGGATGAATCTCACACCACATTTTAGAATGAACGAAAGCTTGCACACATGAGTAAACACTGTATGATTCCATTTACATGAAGTTTTTTAAAAGTACAACAGTTCTGCATTGTGAGAAATCAGGATAGTGGTTGCACATATGGGAAGGGATAGTGATTGGAAGGGGGAACAAAAGAGGGCTCTGTGTTCATGTGTGTATTCAATGAACTTCATACTTATGAAATTGCACAAAAGATGCACTTTTGTGTATGGAGACTAAAACAGCTGATGTGTATCTTTGGCAGAAACACAGGAGATAATATATATAAAGATAAGCTATAAATCTACTTCTCATCCAGATTCTACTGGTTCTGCCTGTGTCTTATGATAGCATTCCCTAATTTCTGTTTTACACACTTATCCATGCATAAATGAGTACATGTTTGACTGGTGAAACCTGAATAAACTCAGTAGATTATATCAATCTCAGTATCTTGATTGAAATTATACTGTAGTTGACTATTGTAAGAAACTGGGGTAAGTAGACAGTGGACCTCTCCATTATTTCTTACAATTATATGTGAATCCAAAATTACCTTGAAAAAATAATTTCAATAAAGAAAGAGGGACTGCTGAATAAACGCAATATATTAAATTTCCAAAAGTGAGACCCTATCCCAAGTGAACTGTATCATGATGTTTGGGGTTGCTGGAAACCTGTACTTTTAGCATGTGTTCTAGGTAATTTATGAAAAGGCAAGGCTAGGAAATATTGTGTAATAACTGGCTAGCTTTTTAACACTTCTTAACAGAATATTTTGGTCACAAGCTTATAGGTTAAATTTGTCATATTGGTTTTTAGGTGGTCTTGTTTCACAATAATAAAATAAATCAGTGTTTGCTGATTCTCTTATGAATCTGCCTACAATAAAAAGAATGAAATCCTTAGGAATAAATTTAACAAAAGAAGTTCAAGATGTATCCACAAAAACTACATTGAAAGAAATTACAGACCTAAATAAATGGAAAGTATTCCCATGTATCTGAATTGTTAAGGTGGCAAATTGATCGAGTTCTTCAACACAATTCCTATCAAAATCCTAGCTGCCATTCTGAGTGAAAATTGACAAGCTGATTCTAAAATTACCTTAGATTTTGCATATGGAAATGCAAGGGACCCAAAAAAGCTAAAATTATCTTGAAAAATAAGAACAAAGTAGGACTCACGCATCCTGACTTCAAACCTTACTACAAAGTTACAGTACTCAAGATGGTGTGGTATTGGCATAACGATCAATGGAATGACATTTAGAATCCAGATATTAACTTTTACATTTGTGGTCAACTGATTTTCAGCAAAATAATTCAATGTATAAAAAATAGTATTTTCAACAAATGGGCCTGGTATAACTTGATAATCACATACAAATGAATGAAGTTGGACCCCCTTACAACTTTTACCATATACAAATATTAAGTGAATCACATACCTGAATGTGAGAGTTAAAACTGTAAAATCCCTAGAAGAAATCATAGGTGCAAATCTGAATTACCTCAGATTGGGTAATGGTTTCCTAGATGTGACATCAGAGCCCAAGCTCCCAAAGAAAAAAAAAATAGGTAAATTGGGCTCATTGACAGTTACAACTTTTGTTCTTCAAAGAATACTAAAATAAAAAAGACATGTTTTGACAAATGTAGAAATTAGGACAGTTATACCTTGCTAATGGTGGTGTAAAGTGATGTGCTTTGGAAAACAGTTTGGCACTTCCTCAAAAAGTTAAATATAGTTATCATATGACCCAGCAATTCCACTCCTAGATATATGCCCATGAAAATTAAAAGCATGTCCACACAGAAACCTATACACAAATGTTCACAGCAGCATTATTCATAATATACAAAATAGGGAAACTAAAATACCCATACACTTATGAGTGGATAAACAAAATATGATCTGTCCATTCAATGGAACACTATTCAGTCATAAAAAGGAATGAAGTACTAACACATGCTTGAACCCTCACAAAGATGAATCCTGAAAACATTATACTAAGTAAAATAAGCCAATTGAGAAAAGCCACATAATGTTTGATTTCATTTTAGGAAATGTCCAGAATAGGTGCATTCTCAGGGACAGAAAGTGGATGAGTGGTTGCCAGGTAATGGGGGAGGAGAAAATGATAACCCTCTGCTAACTGATAACCCTCTGCTAATGGCTAGAGGGTTTCTTTATGTGGCAATGGAAATGTTCTAAAATTAGATAATGGTGATGGTTGTACGACTTGGTGAATGTATTAAAAACTGAGTCATGAGCTGATTTTTATCGTATATAAATTATATTTCAATAACAAAATTGTAATCTACCTAGAGTCCCCTAGTACAAGTTGTCTATATTATCATTTTCAAAATTGAATCCTTGATGGCTGATGTAAAATGGTATAAGAACAAACCCTCTGCATATCAGAGTATTACACAGAACAACTATGCTTTTGACTCTTGACCGTAGGAAATTTAGCTTTTCCACGTATTTGCCTGGAGAGTATATACAAGTGATAAATTGATGTTTGAAATGCCAACTTGGTAATAAGGGACTGTTCCAGGAAAATGCACCCATTTCTCAAATCACATCTGTAGACTATTAAGTTAATTGGCTGTGTGATTTGATGAAATGAGTGCTGGACTAGACCCCATCTTTTACTGTGTGATCCTCCACTTGTCAATTATCTTTCTGCATTTGTTTTCCTATCTGTCCAATAGTATATCAATACGTATCCAATACATTTATAAGATTTTCAAGAGAATCAAATGAATATAAGATGTGAAATTGTTTTTTAAATTGACAGCACTGAAAATTATGAGACATTATTTATTTAACATCCTTCATTTTTCTTCTCCAGATCTGATTTGCAAAGAAGGGGAAACATAAGGTGCTAAGTTAAATGGTTCCTTTTGGATGTTGATTGAGAGGGTCTGTCTTTCTTCTTGAGGAAGAACTTTGCATGGACTCAAACACTTGGACTTGTGTGACATTAACAGACAGAATTTTACAGAAAACTGTTATAATTTTTTTAATGTATCATTCTGACAGCATGAGAACGATATAGCAGCAGACAGGTTATTGTCAATTAAACACGAGCTGTCAGAAAGTCAGAAATGCTGAAATATGGTGAGCATGAATCCTAAGCAGATCATATGGCAGCTGCTCAGCTGTTATTTTAACAGAGTCACTGTATGTATGTGTCATTTTCCTGCAGAATTTCAGTCTCTAACAACGCAGACATCTTTGCATTTGCATGTTGCTGTCAAGTCAAACTTGGACCTTCTAAGTGAGCTAGAATGGTGGGTGGTAGTGGGCAAGTGACATGTGGAGAAGATGGCTCTCATCTGATTTTTTTTCCATGCAGGTTACATTGAAGAGGCCTGCATCATCCCTTGTCCTTCCGATTGCAAGCTCAGTGAGTGGTCCAACTGGTCTCGCTGCAGTAAGTCCTGTGGAAGTGGTGTGAAGGTTCGGTCTAAATGGTTGCGTGAGAAACCATATAATGGAGGGAGGCCTTGCCCCAAGCTGGACCATGTCAACCAGGTATTCTCTACCACTGATTTTAATTAACGTATTATTTAGATTCACGTGATCTATTTTTTTCTCCAAAATGGAAATAAATAATAACCCTGAGTAAGACATTTAACCCATTGAATCCTTAGAATGCCTGAGTAAATAGAGGTATGTTGTTAAAATCCCAAATCAGATATATTATCTTTGCATTAGGAGATTTAGTACCTTGCATGTACATGCATATGAATATAATTAAGTGGAAATTAAAATGACACCTACCTTTAAAATAATGTCATAAAATTGTATCTAGCTGTGTGCTAAGAGCAAGATTGTCTCATTATTATAGTTCCCCTAGACTCTCAGAAAAGATATCTCAATTACCAACTACTTAAATTAAAATGAAAGAAAGCATTTGGATTTGGGTCTGAAACTAGGAAATCTCTCTCTCTCACACACACACTCTCACTCTCTCCCTCCCTCTCCCATCCCTCTATCTTTCCTTCTTGAAATAATAAAGGTGGAGGGGTACTTCCTGGATGGCTCAGTTGGTTGAGTGTCCAACTCTTAATTTCAACTTAGGTCATGATCTCAGGGTAGGTAGTAACATGGAGCCCCTCGTTGGGCTCCACGCTGAGTGTGGAGCCTGCTTAAGATTCTCTCTCTCCCTCTCCCTCTGCCCCTTCACACTCTCCCCCTTTCTAAAAAAATAAAACTAGGAAATATATATTGAATGTTCATTTAAATTTGCTTGATATAAAATAAGTTGAGAAAAAAGAAAAATAAAGATGACCTCAAAGTCAGTGTACCAACACTATATACCAATTTAGTCTTTGACCTTTTGAGTTTTATTTGGAACTTTATTTTATTTTTGTATCCTCACTTCATTAGCTGCAGTTAATAGTCGTTACTTGTGCCCTATTGGAGATATAAAATGAAAAGACTAATAGAGGGAATTATGACTAATTTAAATGTAATATAAAATATAGACAATTATTATCATGATTGACCTATATGTGAACTAACAAAGAATAAATTTAATATTGTATTTGTAGATGTTAAGATATGTATTTATATTGTTACAATCAAATGAACCAAGTCATATATATATAAACCAACCTTAAATATGTAGATAAGTTTCAGGCATACATAAACTCATTTTAATCTCCAAACACACTGCCTACCAGTACACATACTTTACTTCCCAAATTAACTTAAATTGTTAATGATAATAAAGATAAACTGTAGGATGTTCCCCTCTACCTGCTAAATGGAAGGCTATCCAATTTGTGAATCTCATGAGAAAGCCAATTAGATCTTCAAAAATAATAAAGTAAAATAAAGGGACAGTCTAGAGAAAATCAAAATACATTTTGAATAAAGAAATTAAGGACAAAGAAAGTGGAGAATTAAATGCCATAGGAAGTACTTCTCTGAAAAAAATCTTGATTTTTTTTCCCCCCGAGTGAAGTTGCTGAATATGCCCTTAAGGTCAGCCATTGGTGACTAGTACACTACACTGCTGCCATCTACTGGTGAATGAGTTTTCCTGCCAGAGTGAATACTTGCAAACAAGAAATTTCGGTTAACATAACCCAAAAGAAACAAAATAACTGAAATGCAAGGTTTAAAATGTAAATATTTTTCTACAAGTTTTGAAATTTTAAAGTTCCATTGGTAAATTTGAATTGTAATAAATTCTCATCCATTGCCCTAATAAAGAGAAATTCTACAGAAATGTTCAGGGTGTGTGTGTGTGTGTGTGTGTGTGTGTACAGCCAGTCAACCTCTCAATTAAAATGAGCTGTGTTTGCCTCAGCATTGTTTTTACTAGTGAATTTTCAAAGGTTCAGGACCTTCTGCCAAGTTTTCTTTGCTATGAAAAGTCTTCTACCTAAGCCATTTTTCTGTCACTCTCCAGCTCTGATAAAATTTAATACAGAGTTTGATGGAGACATTCAGGTACTTGTTAATCAGCTTACTGGTGACATATCAAGGCATTAACAACTAAAAATTAAAGCTAAAATGAGAAGTAATAGATTCCTACTATCTGAGTACAAATGTTCTACATTTAAAAATAGAAATTCCTAGGATTTTATCACCAAAATATTAGGAAAGTAAAGAATATGCAAAGGTTTGTGTTAACTTTGAAAATTGCAAATCACATGGATTTTTTACTACAATTATACATTCCTCAATAAAAAAATCAGAGGTCCATTGACTTGAAAATGGTTTTGAGGTACCATTTTCTAACTGAGGAAGCAAATTCTCATTTCCCAAGAAATGTAGATGGATGGATTGATTAAAATCAATAGATTAATCAAGCAGTCTATGGATAGATTTCACTCACAATTTGCATCACAGAGTAGTTGCCATCATTCATCAGTCCCCCCATCATTCATCAGTCATACATACATATGGTATGTATTTTGAGGACTACTCAGTGTCTTAAGATTTCTTCATCCTGCCCATCTAATCTTTTCCTTGACCATGAAGTTTGCAATACTCATTTATGTATTTCAACTTTAAACAATAATAAGGAGTTGCTTTTTCTCTCCCAAGGCTTAATAAAGATATTCTAATAATTTACCCCCCCAAAAAAGAAAAATAGACTTTTATATGTGGATGAAATTATATTTTAAATGTAGAATATGAATGTTTTCATTCAGCATACTGACACTTTTTCCTTATCTTTTTCCTCTCCCTTTTCTTCAATCCTGCTGAATGCCACCCCAGGCACAGGTAAGAATTCCTACACCCCCTGGTTCCTGGTAGGCTACTACTTGTTTTCCTTTTTCTCCCGACTCCAGAAAATGTATTTCATTTCCTGCTATTGTCTTTTATCTTTTACAGGGAGAAAATATCATATTTTCTATAAAATTTTTGTTCTGCAGCTGTTCCTCCCCCCCGCCCCCCATCCACCGTCCCCCTGGCCCAGCATGCCACCTGTGTTTTCTCACTTTATTATCAGGGCTGAGGTTCCGGGGTGGGGGGAACAAGCTTCACTTCACCAGCCCTGACAAGGCAGTGACACCTCTTGTTAATGCTGTCATGCTTCTCAGAGGGAAAGGGAAAGGCACAGGTGGGCTGAGGGTCGGTGGCAGGAAGTCGCTCTGAACTGGTTGGTATTCAGTCCAGTGGAGGAGATTCACATGAGCGCCATCAAAAGATTAGGAGAAATGCATTTCTCCTTCAATGTTTCCCTTCCTCACAAATTGTAGGGTCATGTTTTACTGGGTTGTATTTAGTCCTATTTTAATACAGTACCCCATGTGAAGGTGACCCTGTATAACAATGATGGATTCCTATTCCAGCACTGTATATTCTTTATTCTTACTTGCAATAGCTCAGCTTTATTCATTCACTAAAATTTGCACAAAAGAATAGCACCAAAGGGCTATTTATATCTATAGTTTCTGGAATTAGTTACGTAAAATATACATACACTAGTGTGTGTGTGTTGTGTGAAATAGGAAATAGAGTTGAATTACCCTAGATTTTGAAATTATTTTAAAAGACATTTTTCTTTAATGGTTGACTCAGCTGTGTTGCAGTGGATTACGGTTTATTTTATTCCCTCGATTTAGTCATTCTTCTCATTGAGAAAAAGAGTAATTGGTTCATTGTTCTAAAATCCTGAAACCAAACATACCAGTCTAAATGTGAGACTTTCAGCCTTTATGGTCACCAAAGCACAGACAGTTTGCTTTGTGTCATGTGACGCTCCCTGCTTTGAGCTGTAGCTGTGTAATATGAGGCCGATTTCAGACCTTGCTTCCAAGCCCTAAATGATTGAAGGTTACTTTTTAAATGGTTTTGTTTCTTGTTATCATCTAATTTAGTTTTACATATGGAATGCAAAAAATATACAAATTCTTATTGCTCTATACATTCACTTGGAAAACAGGCCAAGTTATATTTCTTTGAAAACAGTTACTTTTATATGCTCATTTAATTCATTAATTCATTTATTCATTCATCTATCCAACAAATCTCTATAGAAGGCCTAACATACGAGCACTCTGGCCTAAGTATTGAAGACACACAACACCGTGAACAAGACAGATGGCCCATGAAATCAGCACTGCGTGGTGAGGATCAGTACAGGAACGTACCCAATATGTCCCGTGTGCTCCATTGGGTCAGATGTACCACTGTCATGTAATATAGGATCAAGGGAATACGACACAGCTAGCCTTTTACTTCTAGAACTCTCAAGAGAGTTTCTATATTCCCATCTTAGAATAATGAACAATAAAGGAGAGGAGTGAAAATAGTGCAACAAGAATACAATGTTTGTTGTGATGTTCCGTGCTCCTGCCCACTCTCAGCGGGTTCCCTGAGGAGAAATCCCAGAAAACTGTGTGTGTTTCAGGTGTATGAGGTTGTCCCTTGCCACAGCGACTGCAACCAGTACATATGGGTCACAGAGCCATGGAGCATCTGCAAAGTGACCTTTGTCAACATGCGAGATAACTGTGGAGAGGGTGTGCAAACCCGAAAAGTGAGGTAAGAGTGAGCCTCATTGTGCAGAAACAGAACACACTACCACCTCCCAGCCTCATGTAGGCCAGCGTGGGGCTCTCACTCCTCCCTGGTCTCCTGCATTAAACTCTCTTTAGTTTTATTTCCAGGGAATCTGTGTTCATGGAATATTCTAAGGGCATCTGCTTCAAGCAGCAAGTTGTCACACTGGGCCTCCTGACAGGAAGCCTCACTTGAAGGTCCTCCTGAAGAGAAGGATACTCATCGTGAATGCAAGCTGAATGAATGCAAATTTTTCCAACCCCAAAAACTTTGTTCTTAAAAGCCAAAAAGATTTCTGTCTGCTTTTTAGTGATAATCTGTGATAAACCCTTGCTCCTTTGTGTCATCCAAATGGCTAACTTTTGAATATTCCCACCTTCCTCCAGGAAGCCTTCCTAATACTAAGTGCTGCTCATTTGTTCTATGACCATGCCACCTAGGAGGCAACCACCAGCCACGTGGGGGCTATTTCACTTTAAGTTTAAACTGGTTAAAATTAAATTAAATTAAATTGAAAATATGTTTCCTCAGCCACTCTGGACATATTTAAAGTGCTCAATAGCTGAGGAGGCTAATAGCTATGCTGTCAGACAGCAGAACTATAGAGCATTTCCATCATCACAGAAAGTTCTGTTGAGTGGTGTTGCTGTACAGTACCCCACTTCCCCCTCATTGTTTTGAAAAGATCCATTTACCATCTGTTGTTTTTATTAAACTCTATAATTTTCTCCAGAGACCTTGTCATATTTATAGAAATTTCCTAACACCTAATACAATTTTGATATTCATTAAATTTTCCCTCCAGTATCTGCATATGACTCTTAAGGGCTCTGGAACCCTACAAAACAAGTCTATGAGTTTTATTATCTCTACTTTGTGGAGTAGATTCAGAAGTACTGAGTAATTTACCAAGAACACTCATCTAGTAAAGTGACAGAGTTGTCACTCTTTATACCAGTTTCTTCTAACCCTGCCGAGTGATACACGGTAAAGACAAGTGTAAAAACATACAGAATTTGACCACTCATCTAGTGGACAAGCCCACTGCTACTCATGACCTAACTTTTCATGAATTTAAGATTTATGTTTCCCAATAGAAAAGTTGAGTGAATTAACATTTATATCGTAAAACTTTGGCACACTGTATAATTTGCTTCCAATAAAAATAATGTTTCTTTTTTCACAAGCCCTCTGAACTCTTAAGCTATTTTTCTGAGGAACTTAATAAAGGTAGATGAGCAATTAGAAGGTAACAAGTTGATAGGGAAACATAGGGAAAAGACAGAGATTCCATTTTCCACCATTCCCTTGCAAATTCAAAATTTCTCCTCCAAATTTAAAAATATTTTCCTTATAAAAATATTTTGATCAAGTTGGGTTTTTCATTAGTAAGAAAAATTATAATACTGTTTCTTTCAATTTTCTCTTCAATGATCTGTGTACATGCTTTTTTTTTTTGCTTTATAAATAATACTCTCAACATTTCCAAATACATCTTAAGCAAAGTAACTTTTGAGATCTATTCATTTTCTCAGTAAACATCTTTAATGTCAATAGAGAAAAGGGAAGGTCAGTATTGATTGTGATCTCTGATCATGTAATAATGTTTCTATTTGTTACTGATTGAGTAGTAAACCTCTCTAACCTTATCCTCTGCTAATTAAGGTCAAAATGTCTTGCTTATATGCAAGCATTATGTGACATTTCAGGATAGAAGAGTCTATAAGAGAGCAAGTACCAATTTATCCAGTGTCATTCTTTTTCTTTTAGGATGATATGACATATCAAAGGCTGGTGGCAGAAGTGATTTTTCCTGGTGGGAAGGGATATTTTTCACAGACATTTTTTTTTTTTTTTTTAGAATTTCTAGCACATGGTGATAATAAAAAACAGGTAATAAAGAGCAAGGGATTTGATTATCTTTATTGTTGCTTTTAAATTCTCTGCAGACAATGTACCCCTTTACTGTCATACCTATGACGGGCCTCAGGCCCTGCTCTTTGCCTCCAGCTTGGTTCTGAACTATGTATTTCTAATACAGTTCAATTTTTCTCACAGCATAATTCCTTGTCCTGTGGAAAGGAGAAAGGCCAAGAATTTGGAGGAAACCAAATGAACTTAAAGTGCTTTAGTGCTTTCCTTTGTGCTGAAAACCTGATGTGAATCTTGATTCTGTATTCTAGAGTGATTTTAAAAACTAATACCAAATAAAGTAAATAAAACATAAATAATTTGAATATCAACAATAAGGACATTTTTAACAATCGTGGCATATTGAAGTGATGACATTCAAATATAGTCATTAAAAATAATACCTTTGTTGGGGCACCTGGGTTGCACAGTTGGTTAGGCACCTGACTCCTGGTTTGGGCTCCTGTCCTGATTTCAGGCTCATGAGATTAAGCCCCTGAGTTGCTGAGCAAGGAGAAGAGTTGGCTTGAGTTCTCTCTTCCCTCTATCCCTCCCCCCTCAAATAAGTAAATCATTTTTTAAAGATTTTATTTATCTATTAGAGAGAGAGAGAGAGAGAGAGAGAGAGAGAGGCAGACACAGGCAGAGGGAGAAGCAGACTCTATGCAGGGAGCCAGACGTGGGACTCAATCCCGGGTCTCCAGGATTACGCCTGCCCTGGGCAGAAGGCGGCACTAAACTGCTGAGCCACCCGGGCTGCCCAAGTAAATCATTCTTAAAAAAAGAATTATATCTTAGGAAAATAGTTGGTGACAGGAAAAGATGTTCATATTATTGTTTTTTTAAATGGTACAAATAGTAGATAAAATTTGCTCTATTTTATGAAATGAAATATATGCTTAAATAGAATAGTCTTTAAAGAGTGGTTTTCTCTGAGTGATTTTTTGTTTTTGTTTGTTTCTTCTGATTTTCCTAAGCTGAATGAATTAGCTATGTAATAAAAAATTAAAGGAGAAAAGCCTGTGAAAATGTAGTTTTATGTACATAACTACTTAATAGAGTATTGAACATCTGTCTTTAACTCTGGATCAATAGGTAATTTTGCAAGTTAATCCTTGTACCCTGTGTCAATGACTAGCATGAATACAATCTTTTCTTGTAAGTGACAAACTTATCTTTTGAGCATTAAATTTTGTTCCATGTCATCCCAAAGCTGCTCCACATCCTCTCAAAGTTGCCGTCAACAGAATATTTTCTAAATGCCACTGAAGAGAGAACTTTTTCCTGGGAAGCTGAAAGTCTCCCAAAGAAATTTATATTTTTTTCTTTAGCAATGAAATCAAATAAATACCTACCTTTGCATATTTTTGTGGTCTCTCTTTCCTATTTTTATCCATCCACACCAAAAAGTGCAGAGGTGGGTTTTCGTAGAAGTATTTTTTTTCAGACTACAAACCCAATTAAGACATGAGCAACAGCACAGTTTTCCAGTCATTAAATGTATCCCATAGGAAAACAACATTTCTCTTAAATTGGGCAGCACTGTATAGAAAGGTATTTCTGCAGAGGAGATTTATAAAGATGCAAAGTCCCCACTGATTGTAAATCCTTGGGAACGGTGAGATTCCAGGTTTAACTGATAATGTAATTTAACCTAGAGTTTAAAACATGGCAATGGGTTTGAGAGGCTTAAGAACTCAAGCCTGCTTTTAGCTCTAGCAATGCATTCTCTTCCCAAACCCATTACTTTGGTTGACCTTCTCTGAGTTATAGATGAGGGATAAAGTTTTTCCCTTCCACTAGAAAAGTGCCTTGAGAGATTATTAATTATGCTAAGAGTGAAGTCTGGTACTAACCATGTTAATTAGATCCCCAAGAGATAAGTAAGCGAGACTTCCATGACTGCTTACAAAAGAAACATATAAGGTGGTTGAATCTGTTCTGTTAAGAAGAAAACTACCAATTAAAAAAGGCCAAGATAAAAAACAAAACAAAACAAAACAAAACAAAAAAAAAAAAAAAGGCCAAGATATATGAAAGATTCAAACAACCATATTTAGAGAATTTGTGCTATTATTATTACTATAATTGTATTTTCGCTTCTGCCTTTCTTTTAAAGTTATCAGCATATAGGAGGCTAATATTACTTTTTAGTGACAAAACAACTTGATAAATTCCATCAATTACTTTAGAAAATATTTCATGAAACCTCTAGGAAAGTTCAGTGTGCCTCATCTTCCATCATCTATGAATCTACCTTCTCTATGGAATCTGCCATTTCCAAAAATAAGCCCCTCAGTGAATCTCTGTGGACCATTCCTCATTAGTTGCTGCATCATACACGAGTATAAAAGGCCCTCTTTGGGACACCTGGGTGCCTCAGCAGTTGAGCCTCTACCTTTGGCTTGGGGCGTGATCTCAGAGTCCCAAGATTGAGTCCCACGTCGGCTTCCTGCAGGGAGCCTGCTTCTCCCTCTGCCTATGTCTCTGCCTCTCTCTGTGTGTTTCTCATGAAAAATAAATAAATAATCTTTTTATTTTTTAAAGACCTTCTTCCTTCAGAGGAAGACATACTATAATCCATACAGTGGCTATAATTTTAAAAGATTATGATGATACAAGCAATCGTCCATTTTATATCATGCTGAAGCTCTGCCAGTATTTATAGGAGGCAGAGATCCTTTTATGTCTTCATGTTTGGAGAATTTTATTAAATGCAAACATTCCCACCTCACAACCCCATAACAATGTTTTAGAGCCATCCTATCCTATGGGTTGGCCATCGTTCTAATTGTCCTGGTTCCTTCAGGAACCTTCATTCCTGAATAGGTATGGTTTTTTTTAGATGCATGCAGAACACAGCAGATGGCCCTTCTGACCATGTAGAAGATTACCTCTGCGATCCAGAAGAGATGCCCCTGGGCTCTAGAGAGTGCAAATTACCATGCCCTGAGGATTGTGTGATATCTGAATGGAGTCCATGGACCCGCTGCACTTTGGTGAGATGATTAACCATTTATCAATAGTGTTTACTTAATTCTTTACCACTAAAGCTTTAGAGCTATTAAAAAATAATAATTACTAAATTAGTTACCAAGGCGAGAGTGTTTTCTTCGCTACCTCATTCCATGTGACTGTGCCATTTAAAGTCAGCAGTGTTTTGACTCACACTGGAACAGCTCAACCACTTGCCAACTTCACACTTCTCCACCATCCTCCTAGACCTACAGAAAATGCCTTCAAATTGGCGTATAAGTACATAGGATGTTAAAAACTGCACTGGTGATAATGATCCCCTCCAGGTAAAGGGAAAAAGAATGAAGCTCCAGTAAAGGTACTTTAATGGTGTCGAGTTATTTTCATCCCTTGCTTTTTGCCCAATCCATTTTATTTAAATTGTAGGAATAATCTTTCACACAGTGGGTGTACTGCAGCAGGAGTATTGACACTAAAACACCAAAGATTCTGGCAAAAAAAAAAGGGACTTGAAGGAAGAAAGCTGTGTGTCAGTGAATCTCTTTCCACAGACTGACTCTGTGTCTCTGTGGGTCTGGAAAACCAGCTGAGAGTTTCAAATAACACAAAGCTTCTAGATTTCAACAGCCCATAGGGGTTCTTCCACGGGACCCTGGGAAGAGTCATTTAAAACAGAAGTGGCTGAGAATTTAGGATATTTGGCTTGGCCCAGGCACCGTTGTACAGCGGCACAATTCAAAATGGCATCAAATGTACAAGAAGAATACATCTAATGTGGAATTAATTTGCTAAAATACAATATAAGACAGTCTCAAAGAATTTATGATGCATGTTTTCAAGGTGAAATGAATTTTCTATCTCCGCGTTAACATTATTAAAGGTGTTAATTAGCAGCCAACTGATAGAGCAGTAGCAAAACAGGGCTGCTGGTTGACTTGGATACAGGTTAAATAGCAACAAAGAATCAACTGTATCACAAGGGCACGCAAATGATTTTCTACTCTAATTCTATAGCATCAGATCTGAGTTCCTGTTCTTAGAAACCAGATGGTTGCAGAACGAGACTCTGCCAGTAGCAGAAAGGCAAGCTAGTCTTTTTTAACTGCTGAATATGTGCCCATTAGGAAAACCAAGATCACTAAAAGCTAGTTATTGAAAGTCAATCTTAAGATGGTTTTCCAGGTCCAAGAAACTAGATAGATATATAGGTAGATGATGGGTAGATAGGTTGTCATTTCTGTGTTTGTGGTCTACAACAGCTAATATGTTCCCCCTTAAAATAGTTGTTCAGGTACAGAAACTGTATGCAATTTATTGATTATTAATTCTATATTAGTGATCTGCAATAATTAATATGATCATATGTATGTGTTTGCATATATGTGATATGATATATCTATTAGCATTTGACACACAGACTCTTAAGCATCTTATGGCTAGATGGGACGTCAGAAACTCATCTGACACGATGATTTTATAGATGAGGAAACTGAGGTGTATGAGACCCTTCAAGTTAGTCAGTGGCCTAGACACTCTTACTCCTGCTCCAGTGCTCTCCCTAATATACTAGTTCTTGTATGGCTAGGTATTCACCTTTCTGAGGAGTTGTATTATTCTTTGTCAGCCTTGCAGTCAAAGCAGTTTCCGGCAAAGGTCAGCTGATCCCATCAGACAACCTGCAGATGAAGGAAGAGCCTGCCCTAATGCTGTTGAGAAGGAACCCTGTAACCTAAACAAAAACTGCTTCCACTATGATTATAATGTAACAGGTATGTGCATAGTCATCTCATCAATCACCAAGCTAAAGGCCAAATCCCATGTCTTTCAGCTCAGTAGCATTCCTGTAAGTATTGTTCATCTCCATCTATGTCCCTTTTGGACATGCTGCTTACTTTCCCAGAGATCACTCTTTATTTAAAGACAGAGATATTTATCTATTTTTAATAAACATCAAGATATGGAGAATGAAAATATCACACAAATACTGAGTGCTTAAGGTAGAGTGTGAGGTAGAGTGTGAATAGTCTAAGTGATCCTATATAAGACATCCTCCCACTTTGGGAAGGTGCAAGTAAAAGATATATCTTTCCCAGAAGTATCAGGTTTATTGAAAGATAAACATCTTCTCTAGAAGATGTTTAATAGCTATAACATACTGGGACAATAATTCTAAGCATGATTAGTCTGATGTGAAAATGTCAGCAATCTTAACCTACAAAAAAATGTAGGAAGAAGATACAGACATTTCTGTATTATCAAAGGTACAGATGAAAAAAAGATGAGTATTGTTTTTGTGTTTTTTTTTTCAGAAAAAAAGACATTATAAACCATTTTTTCCATAACCCTCATCCTCATACCATCAAGGCACATTCTCTAGGAAAGAAGAGGGTGTGTTAGTTTATATGATGTGGGAAACATTGAAGCTGCTTGTGAAGTTTTTCCCAAGTAATTCTCACACTGAAGTGAACTCCAGGCCTTGTACAATAACACACAGCAGTCAGATTGGCTTTTTGTTTCCTTAGGTTTTTCTCTTCAATTTCTTTTGATGATACAAAGAAGTCACAGTTCTCTGGGACATGCTAAGCTAAGCTACTCTGGAAAGAAAGATGAATGAATTATTTTGCAAAAGACATGAAATAAAAGAATTAAATAGATATGGCCAAAGTGATTTTGAAATAAGTGTATATTTTAAAACATTCTAAGTATGGACAGTAAGTGAAATAGTGTTTTATCTGAATATAACTACATGGTTAAAGTGCCACCCGTTAAAATTATGATTGTTTTGCTAAATTAAAAATGTTAAAATTTAAATTTCTACTTTTATTAGGAAAGAAAGTTTTTAAGTGACATTTGATGCAGGCCAAAGTCAGTTCCGCAGTATCACCAAACAGCTAGCTGTCAAGATTATCAAGTAGACATCTGCCTTCAAGAATAATCCCTGTAGTTATGTGCAACCCCAGCAATTCCATTTGACTCTTGATATGTTCAAAGCCAGGACCCATATGCTCTGCATGTGGGATGATTGATTGTGGGGCTTAGAAAGCAGTTGTGAATTAAATATGGGATTCAGGTCATCAGAGTTTCATTTGAAATCTGTTTCATACGTAGCCTTCTGTTCTGATGGGCTCCCTTCCTTTCAGACTGGAGTACGTGTCAGCTGAGTGAGAAGGCAGTTTGTGGAAACGGCATTAAAACAAGGATGTTGGATTGTGTTCGAAGCGATGGCAAGTCGGTTGACCTGAAATATTGTGAAGAGGTGAGGGGATACTGTGTTATATCTCTGCAAGTAAATTCTTCCCTAATAATTTCAATTCATGCTGAGCCAAGTGACCTGTGCTCAATGCAGCTCATTGCCAGCAGATGTTTTTCTGTACTACTCAGAGGCTGCTAAGCACCCTCTTGAAAAGAAACACTGTCCAACTACTGATTTCTACACATAATTTCCTGTATTTTGTTCTGCTCAGAGCCTAAAGGTATGCTAATTAGCCTATTTTGAAAGAAATGCTTGGGGAACAATAAGTAATCAAGGTGAATAAAGGCAATAAATCTTAATCAGACTACTCATCATCTTTTGTAATTCCATGTGAATTTTGTGTTGCCTGGGACACCTGCCAAGAGCCATCATTTATTCTCTCTGTTGCTAAACATTGATCGCATGTGGTTTGGTAGCAGATTTTGATATTAGGATCTAATATCCAGCTGTGAGAGTCTAAGTATTCAGGTCTGGATAAGAGACAGCTTGAAATTCAAACAAAGGAATGAAGTCTGCCATTGTATCTTTGAGGCAAGAATCATTCTCTTTGAGAGAAAATTGTGACTATTAATTCTCCAACTTATAAAAGTCATGTGATCATTTCTAGGTATGACCTTATGAAATGTGAGGAAACATAGTTGTTGGCTTCTCTTAGTGTTCATGAATCTACACTTCACATTGCAATTATTTTGTCTGACTTCAGTACTAAAAGGGTATTCACATTCCTGCCAGGTTTTAACTTCTCCTGCATCTCAGCCCCACTGGGTTAAACATGAACTAAGATAAGAAGAAGCCTCATTAGATCTTGAACACATAGGGAGAAGCTTATGGCCTCATAAGGGTCCAGTAGACATGATGACCATAACTTCTATCTAAACATGCTGGAGCTTATATAAACTGATGGTAAATTGTTCCAATCCCTGAGAAAACTCGAGATGGAAATATCTTAGTCCTTTTCATATCGTTATCATGTGGCTCTAACAACTTCATTATATCTGTCCATGGGAATGGAGCACCCGAGTGTGCTGAAAACAAGTTGTTTACTTAATAAATTCCACTCACTACCATCTTATAATTTAGTGGATTCATTACTTTAATTATAAATTTTATACCTGAATTAATTTTGTCTGGAAACTAATAACATCAAAGTAATGTAACCATTATAAAAATAACATTAGCATTAATGAACATTATTATAGTCCTAGATTGGCTGGAGAGCTTTGATCTACTCCTAGTTGACTAATATATTGCCTTGTTTGCAAATGTACATATAAATGTCTTCCTGGATCAGAATGAAATATACAAGGAACAGCTGAGAGCTTTGTGAAAGCTAAACCCAAATCATACAAAACCAATTTAAAAACATGACTATAGGATAGAGGTATAAATAGAGTCCTTTATTTCTTAAATGAAATGTGAATAAAACCCTAAGATATTTCAATTATCCATAAGCCTAGATAAATTTACTCTTATGCATTAATATCATAATGTTTGAATACTGTGGTGACAATTAAGGTTTCAAATCATAATACTCTAGTAAACACGGTCTTTAAGGAGAATAGTGCTTTCTCTGCAGGAATTGGAATAAACAACTCATATCCCACTTTATCCATCCCCATGGATGCAGTAGTATTAAATCATAGCCCTGAGAAAAGCTGGCTATCTTTTTTAATAATGGATCGATTGCCTACCTACTAATACATGTGCAAACCCTGCATTCAGCGCAACAGCAGTAGCTAACTCTTGCTGCGTCCCTAACAGCCAAAAAGGAAAATGCCATTCCTACCCAACAAAGAGGACAATTAGGGTTAAACCCATCTAGCATTTATATAGCATTTTTTTCTTTGATGTTTTTCTTTATTCACCCAATACCTAGTAATTGGTTTCTCCTTTCCTGTTCTTTGATCCCCGAAGAGATTTCTTTTTCATTTACTTAGACACATATGTTTAGATGAGAGAGCATGAGACAGAGGGAAAAAGGACACAAAAATGTAAGAAAAAAATAGTAGAGGGTTAAAATGTCTCACTACTAGATTCCCAGAAGATCTAGACAAAGACATCCCTCAATTCTGTAGTGAAATAAATCAGTAGTAGCTTAATTCTGTGACTCAAACCCTCTCTTCACCAAACTATTGTCTACCTTAAATTTTACACATCATTTTTAGCCTATAACCACCTTAAGACTCCCTTCTGCAACCTCCCATGACTTTAAGTGACTTTATAAGACTTCAATTAAGTGATACGGTAAATATTTTTATATCAAATACTCAACTTTGTCATTTATTTCTGGCGGAGAATATAATGGGAATACCTGCAGAGGTATGTAGCATATAGTCATTGACCTGATCCTCTCTCAGTGGATAACTTAGAACCAAGAGTTATACTTGAATCACAACATAAGATTTCAGAAAAATTTTCTTTTGCCATCTTTTGCTATGTCCATTAGACAATATAAACTTCTTTTTCATATGGAAATTTTTAAAAAGATCTTGAAAATTCCCAAGGATTATTCCTGCCCCCCCAAATTGTACTTTTCTAACAATGCTCTTAAATATTTCTATTTTCATGTTACTCTGTACCTTGGACTTTTTAACTGTTTGTGATAAATTTGAAATCTCATATTTTAAAGGTAGAAGGATTAAGTAAACAACTCAATGCCAATTAAATGTCACAGTATTACTATCTGATGAGAGGCTAACCAAAACCAGTGAATTATAAACAGCTGCTGAGATCAGTTTAAGAAAAGAAAATCTTTGTATAAAATAAATGTATATAAAATATTTGTAATCAAAAAATTCTAGTGACCCATACTTCCTTTTGAAAAAGATAACATACCTGACAACTAATATTTTATATTATTTCAGTACATTATAATATTAGTTTTTGAGTGGTGATTTGTCCTTCAAACCTTTTGCTTTTCAGTTTAACATCATGCACATGTAAAAATAAATAATAGGGGTGCCTGGGTGGCTCAGCCGGTTAAGCATCTGCCTTCTGCTCAGGTCATGATCTCAGGGTCCTGGGATGGAGTTCAGCTGGGCTCCCTGCTCAGTGGGGAGTCTGTTTCTCCCTCTCCCTCTGCCCTCCGCCCCACTCATGCACACTCTCTCTCACTTTCAAATAAAATCTTAAAAAAACAAAAATAAATAATATCCCAAAGATACAATCCTAAAACTATATATTGGTGATATTTTTGGCTCTTAACTTCTAGAACGTAATCATGCTTACGTCTATTTGCTCCTTGCTTAGGGAAATTCAACCAATTTGGAGACTAAAATTACTTTTTTTTTATTCCTTATTGAAAAAGTTCAACTACATTGAGTAAATGGGCTCTTCCATTCATCCTGTGCCATTTGTTCCCTCTCTCCTGGGTTGAACCACTTCCTATTTGTCCTTTTTATTCTACTCTGCATCTTGCTTTTTGCCTTCCTTTCCCCTTCCTAATGCCACCCTGTGTCGTGCTTCCAGGTCAGTAATGAACAAATCTACCTCTCTCCTTTCAGCTTGGCCTGGAGAAGACCTGGCAGATGAACACATCCTGCATGGTAGAATGTCCCGTCAACTGCCAGCTTTCCGACTGGTCTCCTTGGTCAGAATGTTCTCAAACATGTGGCCTCACAGGTTTGTTTGTACCTGAGTTAATATTAGACTGATAGTCAAGGAACAGAAAATAAAATCTCTCTTGCTTTAAGTCTTACCACATAATCTTCAGAAAGGTTGAATCAGTGTTCTTTCTTTTCAAAACATCTGAGCCTTACCCATTCCTCAGATCCCCTCAGCAAAAAGGTCTGTGATGCCTTCCCTCAAGATAGATGCTTGCACAAATAAATCACTACAGTTGCATCACTTTGTATCTCTTAAAGGGAAAATGATCCGAAGACGCACAGTGACCCAGCCCTTTCAAGGTGATGGACGGCCATGCCCTGCCCTGATGGAACAGTCCAAGCCTTGCCCAGTGAAGCCCTGTTATCAGTGGCAATATGGCCAGTGGTCTCTATGCCAAGTGCAGGTAATCAAATCTCAAGAAGTTGTGTAGAAATGTGTGTTCACTATCTGCAGGGACTTGTTTGCAGAAATATGTTTCAGAGCTGACAGCATGTTTCCTCCTCAAGATTTTAGGTGCCTTGCTATTTTGTAACTGTTTAATTAGTTTTGATAACAAGCAGTCCCTGTCCTGTGTTTTCAAAATCATTTGGAGACTGATTCATTTTAATGAAAATTTATTTGCCTGTCTTTGGCTAGAAAACAAATAAATTGTTCACTGTATACTTTATAGCCACTGTCCTCTAGGACTTCTTCCCTAGGGTTACAAATGCTTCTTTAACTGCTCATAAATCAAAATCAGTGGTGCAGAGATAACTGTAAGTGATGAGCTCACTAATCAATTATTTTTCTTTTCCTAATTAGTTATTTCTTCCTGCATTCCAGGATGCCCAGTGTGGCGAAGGGACGAGAACAAGGAACATTTCTTGTGTAGTGAGTGACGGGTCAACTGATGATTTCAACAAAGTGGTGGATGAAGAATTCTGTACTGACATTGAACCCATAATAGATGGTAATAAAAAAATGGTTCTCGAGGAAACCTGCACCAAGCCTTGCCCAGGTGACAATAGCAAAACACAATTCATAGTCTGGTCATTTCTTACTAGCACGAGGGTTGAGAAGGGGTTGCATCTGTAATCTAAGTTAAAGGCATGTCAGCAAGTCTTCTCATTCAATAGTGTCTGTGCCAATAACTGGACACTATAGTGTCGATGAAAGGGGGCTACTGCCTTGTTGCTGCCAACTAAGGGTGAAATCTAGGTCTCCCATGTGGCCTCTGCTTATCCTCACCTACCTGGAGTTTTAACACCTGCAGGTGTTGGCAGTTAAGGCCATAGGCTTGTGCTTGAGTGGGAAAGTATGAAAGAGAATTTGCACCTATTTAGAATTTCCAAGAGAGAGAGAAGAAGGGTCTAAGCACATAAGGACTAAAGAAATATTTAAGTCCTTGTAATGAAGGCTCACTCTGGGTCCTGAATAGAATCAACAACAAATCCACACCTAGATATATTGTATTAAAACATAAACTGTAGAGAAATAAGTAGTAAAGAATTATGAGAAAAAAGCAGATTACGTGCAACTAGAAGACAAGTAGAATTATGATAGAATTCTTCTTGGTTACAATGAAAGCCCAAAGACAATGGAATACAATGGAATATATGCAAAGTGTGGTGGAAAATAGCCGTGAACTGAAAATGCTATCCCCAGCAACATCATTCAAGAGTGAGAAAAAATATTAGGGAAGAAAATATTGAAAGAAATTATTCCAACTCAAAGTTGGACACAAGGGGTTCATGAAGTAAAATGTGGAAAGCAAATACTGTATATAAAATAGTTTAGAAATAACTGGTAAACAGTGATAAGCTAATATTTAGGAATTTGGGTTTGGGGCTCCCTGGGTGACTCAGCGGTTTAGTGCCTGCCTTTGGTCTGGGGCGTGATCTTGGAGTCCTGGGATCGAGTCCTACATTGGGGTCCCTGTATGGAGCCTTCTTCCCCCTCTGCCTGTGTCTCTGCCTTCTCTCTCTCTTTCTCTCATGAATAAATAAATAAATAAAATCTTTAAAAAAAAAAGGAATTTGGGCTCGATGCAGAGAACTTTAGGACAGATAGAAGGTAAAAATAAGTTCAATGTCAAGCATGAGCCTAAGGCTTTGAGAAAGATAGGGGCAACAGCTTATTATTAGAACAGGAAAGAGTAAGACTAAAAGTAAATTGCCTATAGTTCACCCTTAGGGGAAAGTTTTTAATCTCCCAATTTGCCTATAAGAAAAATATCAATCTCTTTAAAGAATGTGTTATTTCAAACAAGATCCTCACCAAAATAATGATTTGGCAGACAAATATTGTTTGGAGGCAAAAATAAATCATACCTTTTTTATTTGGATAGTTTTATAAAATTTTAAAGATGGAGAACATATTTTCAAAAGTTTATTTTGATGGGATTCTCTAAACACTATAAAAAGCTGAACATATGGGTTGCTCATTCATTTTCATCAATTTGCTCATTGCTTAGTTAGTAAATTATTTGAGGTGATAATATTGGCAGTTTCTATAGTTTATCAAGATGAACTGAATAAAATTAAGTAGAGCAGTAGATAAAACAACCTGATACTTTGAACTAAGTGCTAGACTTTAAGAGCATTCCTCACTGCATATTCAGTTGTAATAACAGTCTTGTATATACAGATAGTTTCATCTACTTCAGATAAAGAACTATCTTTCTAAAAATCTTACTTTCTAGACCTAGGCTAAGTGTTGCTTCTTAGATATTGCCATACCCACTAATAATAACCTATTCCTGATCCAGCAGTTTCCCCCCCCCCTTCCACTTCCTATCCCCCAAACTGGCCAGATTTCAATCCAGATCTTACACCCAATTCAATTGAATAAAATCATTTTGCTTCACAACAAAAGGAGGTTGAGGCTGTGGCAGCAGATAAAGGTTCTGGGAAGAGCCAAGGACTGAACCTTTGAGCTTCAATGTGCTAAATGGCTGCATAGTTGGTGAAAAGGGATCAAAGCTAAAAGTTGGAAGGCCTATCTCTTCCAAAGCCATTAATAGGACTATTGTGATATCCACAACACAGAGCAGCACTGGCATTCCTTACCAGGCATTAGGGTCGACTTTCCTGTAGAATTTATCCTACTTCTTTTCATTATACTTCCTGCAGTGCGAGTACCCATTCATTTGACTACTATTATCAAGTGTTATTGGGGGCTGGGCACAGAGCTCAATTTTGGAGATACAGTGAGAGACAAATATCCCCTATCCAAATTGAGTTTACTTCTAACAGAAGAGACAGTTTAATCTTAAAGTAACATAAGTAAATACAAGATTGAAATCTGTCCCAAATGACCCAAAGGAAAGCAAGATCCCATAAGACCATCAAACTGGGCAAACACACCACTCTAATTAAATAATTACAAATCCAGGAGGAAGCTGCTCTTCTTGCATGAATTACCATCTATGCATCTCCCTTCCTCTCTTGCTCTAGTTGTCTCTAGTAATGGGTTTGGGAAGCTAGCAATATAGGAGCTACTAGGCTTTAAAGAGTAAAATACTAACATAGGAACACGTATTTCATACACTTGTCCTATTTTTTGCAGGCATAGTATAGTCTGTTATTACAATGGTTTGTATGGTCAACATATAAGAATATGTTTAGTACAAGCTAATGCCTCACTCTTATTTGCTGTTATTAAATTTTTGAGGCCTGATACTGGGTTCTTTGGGAGTAAGGATTATATAATTCACAGACAACTATTTATTTATTGAGTTCTGTTGTGAAATGCACTATGTCAAGTGATATAAGCACAGAGATAAAGCCTACTAGTAAAAAAGGTGTGTTTTGTCTCCATGTAGCTTGCAATTACTGAAGCACAGTTATATTACCTTTAGCTTGAGAGGATTGTTTAAAATTTTAAGTTTCTCCTGCATAATTAAAAACTGAGTAACCCAAAAGTATTTAAACATGCTTCCTAGCTTTTTAACACTTCTAAAATTTACTAGAATTTTCTGCACTTCAGGATGACATTGAATATTAACGACATACTATAAAACAGGTCTACAGAAATCACTTCATTTTATTATTATACATATATCTGTTAGTCAGTAATTCATGTCTGACCAAGATTTCTTAATTATAGCACAAGACATGTTTTCATTAATCAGATCTCCAGGCAACTTTGTGCTAATATTAGACAGCCAGCATAATATAAGGCAATATGAATTATGTATGTGGTATGGCTAGAATAATTAAAATGATAAGAATCCCTATGGATTTGTATCTATCATAATTTACTGTATCCTCTGAACAGTATCACCAATCAGTCCTGAAGAATGGAAGGGTATATAGGAAAGATATATTTCATTAACTCTTCCTTGTTCTCAAAATGGTTGACGATGCTGAACACATGATACACCAGCAATTCCACCCCTAGGTATACACCTAGTAGAAATGCACATATACATTTAAATGACTCATACTAAAATGTTCACAACAGCAGTATTCATAATAGAAAACATTTACAACTCTCCACATGCCCACCTATAGAATGAATATCTAAATTGTGATACCTTCATATAGTGAAATAGAATACAGCAGGAAGAATGATCAAAGTGGAACTACATTAAAACGTGGATCTTGCAAACAAATGAGTGAAATATTTTTTAAAACTTGTATAATTCCATATATAACACAAGAAGCATTTCTAAAACTCTTGAAAATGCCCTGTTGCTTGATTTGGGTATTGGTTCCATGGTTATATAATCAGATTGTGAAAATCCCAACATTTATAATATGTGATAATTTTTCATGTATATTATTTTTTAATAAATAATTGAAAAAAGAAGATGTTGATTGAAGATGTAGATCAGATAAAATTACAAGTATTATTGCCACTACTTCCATTGCTCAGTTGGCTATCTCATCTTCACACCTCTGGCAAGAAAGAGGGAAAAAAAAAGTATAAATGCCAGTTTTCCCAGCCTTGTAGTTCAAGTTCTTTTGAAATTATAAATACCTACCAGACAAATCTTTATGTATATTTAGATTTTCATTGATACTACCAAGTACTTAATAAATCCTTTTACAATAATGACAAGAATGGTGGTAGGTTTTAATCAATTTGTTGTCTCTTAAGAGGAGGTGAATGATAAGGAACAAGCTCCTTCAAGCCATAGTCTATACCCAGTAACATCCATTCCAAAAATAACATTAATGCACGCTTATAAACTACATATGAACTTGCAAATTTAAATACTTATCTAAATCTTGTAAATATCATGTGTGACTAGCATACCAAAAAACATTTCCCAGTGAGATTAAGAAATAAAATTAATATATGGCTGGCCACTGTTTATGGGTATAAACTACAAAACTGTGTTTTACAGGTGACTGTTATCTGAAGGACTGGTCTTCCTGGAGCCTGTGTCAGCTAACCTGTGTGAATGGTGAAGATCTAGGCTTTGGTGGAATACAGGTCCGTTCCAGAGCTGTGATTATACAAGAGCTAGAAAATCAGCATCTGTGCCCAGAGCAAATGTTAGAAACAAAATCATGTAATGGTGAGTGCTACACAATTCACGAAACCTTTTCAATTTAGTTTTATGTTGATAGACAAAAGCCTAAGATATAAAATTTTCTGTTCAATAAGTAATTTGCTAAGATCTTAGGACTGAGAATTAAGTTTGATTCTGAAGTGTAAAAATTTATAGGAGGAAAAATTCACCCTTCATAAATTAGATATAAAATGTAAAAAATGTTTCACAGTTTTATGAGCTACAGAAGACTGAGATAATTAGGAGCACATTATTTGTACACCCAGGACAATCCTGAGCATATATAAATTTAACAATATGCTTTATTTAAATCAAAGGAAACAAGGAAAAATCCACAGCCAAGTGAAAGGCTCTACTATATTCTTGGAAATTGATAAAAGTATTGGCAAGAATTTGACATAGAACATATGAACATACATGTTCACAGTCTATGTGTGTATGTATACACACAAAAAAAGCCATGCACCCAGTATAAACAATACATGAAATTTCTAAGAACCACAGAGCATTAAAATGTCTTAGCTTGTGAACCCAGAGGCAGTCTAAATGAAAACAAAAGAATTTATCGGGCCTTCCTGTTAATGTCTTGAAACAATTAGGGAGTAGGACATTTAATAGCAATAGGAGCCAAAATATTAGTCATTACTGAGAAGTTGGAGGAAAAAGCTTAGAATGTGAGGGAAGAATGCTTAGAATAAAAGCCAAATGGGCTAGATGACTTAAGAATTAGGTGGAATTACCCACCTTGTCAGTCAAATCTTCCCAAGCTTACCAGTCAGATAAATCATTCCATATGTGTTAGGATTGTGTAGGTAATGAAAATGAAATAAGGGCAGCCCGGGGGCTCAGCGGTTTAGCGCCGCCTTCGGCCCAGGACATGATTCTGGAGTCTCAGGATCAAGTCCCGCATTGGGATCCCTTCATGGAGCCTGCTTCTCCCTCTGCCTGTGTCTCTGCCTTCTCTTTCTGTGTGTCTCTCATGAATAAATAAATAAAATCTTTTTAAAAAAATGGAATAAATTCCAAGGAAAGATTTGTTCAACCCAAAATGACAAAATTAGAAATCAATAACAATTGCAAAAGAAATCTCCCCATGCACATATATCAGGAAAAACTAAAAACCACACTTCTAGAGCATTACCAATCAAATGGAATGTGAGAGGCAGCACAGAAGTGCTTAGTAGAGAACTTAAAGCCTTAAATATGTAAATAGGAGGGAGAAAAGTTTAAAATGAGCTAAGCATTAAACTCAAGAGATTTTTTTAAAAAGAAAAAGTAAAATTTAACCAATATAGATAAATACAAATTCAATGAAATAGAAAACAAGATAATCAAAAGCCAATAGTTGACCAAAACTAAATGGACTACCTCATGGCAAAAATTGAGGAAAAAAAAGAGCAAAATCCCTACTACAACTAATAGAGTAGAGTTTGACAATATATTTTATGAACGAATTTTGCTAATAAATATAAAAACTTCAAGATAATCTAGAATGTTACTATAATTTATATCAAGAAATAGAGAATCTACACCATGGATTCTGTAACTATTGAAAACTCAAATTTATCAAATATTTACTAACACATGAAACAAACTAAAACGTAAATGGCTTTGAGTTTTACCAAAATTTAAAGAAACAACTCCCTTTTATGTGCAATCTTAAAAAATAAAGTTGAATGGGAAAAAGATGAGGAAAATTCTCCCAGCTACAAGACAATATAACTGACAGTAAAAATCAGTCAATAAAGTCACCAATGAAAACAGATTGTCAAAGTCATAAAAATTATCTAACCAAATCATTAATATGACTAATTATAATTTATTTTATAAGTACAAAGATGCCAAAATATTAGAAAAACTTAAGGTAAGTCATCACAGTAACAGAAAAAAAGGCATATGATCTTTAATTGTGTGTTGAAAATATGTTTATACAATGCAACATTAATTCACAATAAAAACCTCCCCACACAACTTGAACTAGTAAATGATATCTGCCAAAACTAACAGCATACATCATAATATTAGGGAAAACATAAGAGACATTCCCTTGGAATCAATAACAAAGCAAGGATATTCACTATTGCTACTTCTTTTCAACCTAGAAAGCATAAACACAAGCTTAATAGTTGAAAACAAAGAAATAATCACTCACATTATAGATGATTTTCACATTGAATATTCTAACAGAAACAAAATAGCCAAAAGTCATGATTATCTCAATAGATACAGAAAAGGAATTGGACAAAAATATAACATACATTCATGATAAAAACTCAACAAGGGGGTCTCACCAAAGCAAAGGCCATCTTTGACAAACCCACAGTTAACATTATACTCAGTGGACAAGCTTGTAATTAAGAACAGGATGTCATCCTCTCTCACCACTTTTAGCAAATATACTACTGAAAAATCCTACCCATAGCAATGAGACAATAAAAGGAATTGAAAAGCATCCAAACTGATAAGGAAGAAGTAAAACTATCACTGCTTGCCAATGATATGATATAAAAAACTCTCCCCTAAAAACTATTAGAATAAATTAATTCAGTTATGTTGCAGGATACAAAATTGATATATAGAAACCTGTTTCATTTCTATATAATAATAACAAAATGGTAGAAAGAAAAAAACTCCATTTACAATTGTACCAAAAAGAATAAAACATCTAGAAAAAAAAAGCTTAACCAAGGAAATGAAATACTGTACACTGAAAACAATAAGGTATTGATGAGAGAAATTGAAAACTACATAAATAAATGGAAAGATATATCATGCTAATGGATTGGAAGAATATTGTTAAAATGTTCATATTACCCAAAGCAATCTATTGATTAAATATAACCCCTACCAAAGTACCAATGGTATTTTTCACAGAACTAGAAAAATCCTAAAATTATTTGGAATCACAAAAGACTGAACAGCTAAAGCAATCTTGAGAAAGAGTAACAATGCTGGAAGTAGCACAATCTCAGATTTCAAACTATACTACAAAGCTATAGTAATCAAAACAGTAGGAATTGGCACAGAAGTAGACACTTAAATCAATAGAACAGAATAGAGAGCCCAGAAACAACCCACAGGTATGGTCAATTAATCCACTACAAGAGAGGCAAGAAGATACAATTGGGAAAAGACAATCTCTTCAATAAGTGGTACTGGGAAAAGTGGACAGATACATGCGAAAGAATAAAACTGGACCAGTTGCTTATACCACACACAAAAATAAGCTCAAAATGGATTATAGACCTAAATATACCACCTGAAACCATAAATCTCCTAGAAGAAAACATAGGCAGTAATTTCTTTGACATTGGACTTAGCAACATTATTCTAGATATGTCTCCTCAGACAAGAGAAACAAAAGCAGAAATTAAACTATTGGGACTAGACCAAAATAAAAAAAGCTTTTACACAGAGAAGGAAACCATCCACAAAACAACAAGGCAACCAATTGAATGAGAGAAGATATTTGCAAATGATATATCTAATAATGGGTTAATATCCAGAATATATAAAGAACTTTTACAACTCAATACATACACACAAAAATCTAATGAAAAAAATGGGCTGAGGACCTGTATAGACATTTTTCCAAAGAAGATAACAGATAGATGGCCAAAAACATGAAAATATGCTCAACATCACTAATCACCAGAGAAATGCGAGTCAGAACCACAATGAGAATCTCCTCACAACCACTCAGGATGGTTAATTTCAAAAAGACAAGTGGTATTGGCCAGGAGTGGAGAATGCAAACCCTCATGCATTCTTGGCAGGAATGTAAATTGGTACAGCCACTGTGGTGAATAGTATGGAGGTTCCTCAAAAAATTAAAATTACCATATGACTCAGTAATTCCACTTCCGGGTATTTACCCAAAGAAAAAACACTAAGTCAAAAAGATATATGCACCCCATATTTATTACAGCATTATTTACAATTGCCAAGCAATTGTAATTGTACAATATAAAAGCAAGCTAAAAGCCCATCAATAAATGAATGGATAAAAAAATAAAATAAAATAAATGAATGGATAAAGATATGGTATATGTATACATATATACAATATTCTATTACTCAGCCATACCAAAGAATGTGATCTGGCCATTTGAGACAACATGGATGAACCTAGAGGCTATTATGATAAGTGAAATAAGTTAAAGACAAATGTGTGGAAGCTAAACGAAATGAATGAACAAAACAAAAACGCAGACTCATAAATACAGGGAACAAGCTCATGGTTGCCAGAGAAGGGATTAGGTGAAATAGATGAAGGGGATCAAGACATACAAATTTCCATTTACAGCATAAATAAGTCACAAGGATCAAGAGTACATCATGGGGAATCAATAAGATTGTCATAACTTTGTATGGTGACAGATGGCAGCTACCTTTATCATGGTGAGCGTTTTTGTAATGTATGTAACTGTTGAATCACTGTGTTATATATCTGAAATACTAACTATACTTTACTTGAATAAAAAAAATGAAAATGAAATCTCTTACCAATAAGACTCAATGACAAAATTAGAGAAAAATGAATCAAAACTAAGAAGAAATATATTTAACAGAAATGATGAAGATATATATAAAAGTAATGATGAAATCTTATTTAAGCACATAACAAAAACATCAGTAAAATAGACATGTTCGTGGATAAGCCTCAATGTCATTACATCTCAATTTTATACCAATTTATCTATAAATTCCATGTAATTTGAACAGATTTTTAAGTAATCTGGGAAATTGATGCTAAAATTCATATGGAGAGGTTGAAGACCATGAGTACCCCAGAATTATTAAAGCCCAGAATTTTAAGAAGAAAAACTGGGAGACAAGTTCAAGGGACTTACATGGCTTTATTTGAGATTTATTCTATAGCATTAATAATTTTTAAAGAGTGATCAGTCAACAATAAAGCAATTAGTCTAATGAAACTATTTCAGGAATAAATTCTCATGCATAGGTACATAACAGAAGTGAAAGTCAGTAGGGTAATGGGTGGGTAAATAATGTTGCAATAATTTGTCGTCCATATAATGTTTTTAAAATTATCTTTAAGCTCACACAAAACTGTACACAAAACTGTATTCTAGGTAAATTATAGACCCAAAGATGAAAAGCATAACTGTAAAACATTTAAAGAAAATATAGGAGACCATCATGAATTCAAGGTAGAGAATAATTTCCTAAACATGAAATGAGAAGCACAAAGATGGGAAAGATGAAAAATTATTTTAAGTGAAATCATGTACATAGTAATAGATCGTAAATAAGGTTAGCAGAGAAGCCAAGGGCTTAGAAAAGATGTTTGGGAAGTCAATTAATTACTAAGGATTAGTATCTAGAAAAACAATTTTAAAATGTTTTAGTCCAAGAATATAAAATTCATCCAATTTTATATTCTTACAATTGTTTTGAGGATCCCAAATCTAAAAATTCTATTAAAAATGAAAAGATTTAAGATAACCATGAACCAATTTTATGTAACCACAAATAACAATACTTCCTGAAAAATAACTACTTTGCAAAACAAAAACAATGACTTTGACAAGCATGGTCTTGTTTTACATTTTTGCATATCTATATCTGGCTTAAAGGCAGACAAATGGATTCTCTTCTCTGCTTCTGTTTGCAACCTGTTGCAATCTTAGTTTAGTTTATGTATATGAAGAAAATCCAGCTCTACTCACACATATGTGTAGTTGAAAAAGGAAAATACACACACATACACACAATCTGAAAGGATACCAAAGTCCTCCAGGTTCTCTGGACTATACTTTGAAAACTGCTATTCTAGAATAAATAATTTCCACAATTCAATAAGAAAAGGCATAGACTTCAGTAGTATATAAAAAAATGGCCACAAGATATAAAGAAGCAACTTTCATAAGAGGAAATCTAAATACCCACATTTTTTGCTCTTTAATAGCATTAATAAATAGAGAACTACAATTTAAAATGACGATATAGCTTCCACAGCCCCCAGACTAACCAAAAAATTTAAATCTGGCAATTATAAATGTTCATGAAAGCTTAAGCAATGAGAACCCTTCTTCACTGCTGGTGGCTATGTAGATTGTCACTTTTTGGAGGAAGAAACAAATAATATTTAGTAAAGTTTCACCCATCCTTATGGTGATACCTGGCAATTTGTCTTCTAGATATGTACCTTAAAGAAGCATGAAGAGACTGCACGAGGTTAACCACTGAAGCATTGCTCTAAAAGCAAAAATTGAAAACAACCAAAAAGACCACCCAGCGAGGAAATAGCTAAAAAAAATTGTGGTGTTTAGTACAACGGAATTCTATATAGCAGTTGAAAGAAACATGCTATAGCTACATTTTTAAAAAACACACAAATATTTTGTCTGTATAATACCTATATTTAGAACGATACATAAAATATGATACTTTTTCAAATTTTTAATACATACAATTGACCTTTGAACAACACAGGTTTGAATTGTCCAGGTCCACTTACATAAGAGGGTTTTTTTAAATATAAATAAATTACAATATATTTTCTCTTCCTTATGCTTTTCTTAATAACTTTTTTTCTAGCTAACTTTATTATAAGCATATAGTATAACAAACACATATAAAAACAATTAACTTGTATTTTGTGTTATCAGTAAGGCTTCTGGTCAAGAGTAGGCTGTTAATAGTTAAGTTTTGGAGGAGTCAAAAGTTATACACAGATTTTAGACTGCATAGGTGTACATGCCCCTAATTCCCATGTTGTTCAAGGATCAACTGTACTGTATTATCATTAAAAGAATAATAATCATGGCAAAGAAATGGGATTTAGGAATAGGTCAGGAATTTTATAACATTTATGTGGCAATTTCAGGACAATAAATTCGAATCGTTTTTGAGACAGATTTACCACTTTTCAATTGTTTATAAATATTTTCGTAATATTCTTTCCCTATGGTTGTCCTTCTAGCCAGCAGAATGCTTCTGTTCATGTTTATTGTGTCCCTGCAGATGGACAGTGTTATGAGTATAAATGGATGGCCAGTGCTTGGAAGGGTTCTTCCCGAACAGTCTGGTGTCAAAGGTCAGATGGTATAAATGTAACAGGTAAACTTCCAATTTCTCTTTGTTTCTTGAAAGTCTTCCTGTAATACACATTGTTTAAATAAAGTAATTAAGGAAACAAAGATATTCTTTCAGTACCTAGTCTGTTATAATTGTAATCATTGACTATTTTGTTCTTTAATATTTCAATTAAATTTTCCCTCATCCAGACATGTTAGACAATGTTGTTAGCATTTAGTTAAAATACTAATTCCAGTAAATTATCATAATTCTTAGATTACCGTCCCTAGAAATTTTACATGTGAATAATTCACCACATGCTGAAAAAAAAATCAGTATTTTGTGACTATATCTGTTTCTGTACCTTAAAAACAATATATATTAAGACCAAAAATATTACCAATGGAATATAATTATAGAAATCCAAATACCTTGCTTGAAATTCAGAAATCTGTAATTCAACTTTTTATTAATTAATAGGTGGCAAATCTCAAGCCCAGAACATCTGGTCAGCTAACTGACTCTATCCACTCTGCCCCTGACTCAAAACTTATATATTCAAAGAAGAAGTCTAAATGAAAAATTTTTCTGCAATGTCCTTTGACCCAAAAATACCAAAGAGCTTCTCCAACCTGCAATTACTAAAAGTTTCCTTTTCTGAACCCCGTAAATGCAAGGGTTCTTAAGGAAACTGTGAAGTGGAGAGAAACCTGGCTCCAGATACGTACCTTGCAAATTTCCTAGCAAGAAACCAAGGTCGGAACCAGAACCTCAACCTTAAATACATGACCCAAAGATCTAATGTCTCTCCTTTAACATTTTTATAGATTTAATCTATAGGAATCTTCATATTGTACCAGTAGCATGAATTTTGAGAGTTAAGTATTCAGGGGGACCTGCTGACTTACTGCCATTGTTTTGACCCTCTGGCAGAGATAAAAGGTAATGTGCATTTGGATGCCTATTAGTAATGTCCATTTATAAATGTAGCTGTAATATATACAGTAAGATAACAGGAACAGAGATCAATATGCTTTTTGGAAAGCATCAGTTTTTTTATTAAATTTTAAATTACCTGGATTTATTTAAACCTAATTACTTATTTCCTCCCTATGAAAGCTGGAACAGGATATCAAATTATATTCTTGTGAAGGTAAGATTTTATACATGAGAAATCTGTATCAAGAAACATTGATAATAGCAACTCCCAGTAGACACATATATAACAAAGAAGAGACACCTACCAGGAAACCCTTAACTCTCTCACATTACTATTTTCTGGGAGTAAAATCTATTCTGAAGACACCACTGTAAGAGGCATAAGGTGAAATGAGCCCTGGGAAGGGAAGCATAGGTTTTCTGAATGTGAAGGCATTTATAGAGATGGTCCATTCAACTCAAGTGTTGAAAATGAAGGTCAACATGCTTCTTGAAACTACTCAGAAGGAACGTTGCAGTTTCCCCAGAGGGTCCTGTTGCTTTTCATGGTTCCCCCCCCACCCCCGAATGGATGCAAATAATATTTGTCTGCCTTTTCTTCTACATGTTAGAAGCTCTTTTTCCACTAAAATTGGGGATATTCCCCAATGCAAAGGTAAGTCAAATTTTAAAGGACTTACCTGTAGAACTCATGTGTTCACCTTCTTTTTAATCCATTAAAGTATCCAATGTACTTCTTTCTAATACTCTTTGATACCAAAAAGCCAACGTGTAAATGATTTGTGATAAAATCTATATGCATATTCCTTCCATCTCTTAGGAAAAAGGAGATTCTTTGTGAGAAATAGACAAGCATGTAAAGTATATTACCTACCTTGATCTGTTGCTTTAATTTTATGAAGCTGTCCTTATTAGAAATCAAGATGTTGTTCACCTTTTTCTTCATGTGTTTCATGATAATAACTTCAATATGTCCATTTAACTGCAATTGCCTTGCAATGACTAACTGCTTTCTCATCACAACTTTTTAATGAATGGTTTATTTATAGTACTGAGAGATAGGGCAAAGAATTAACAAGAGGTATCTTTGATTAAATTCCAAAGGATCATCAATCCCATGAATAAAGGAAAAACTTTGTTTCCTAAAATTTTATTCAGCTGAGCAAGTATGGTCTGAAACTCTAAGTTCCCCCCATCACCAATATTGTTTCTCTAGTACATTTATTCTCATCTTAAAACCTCACTTGTAACAATTTAGGCATACTTGTTACTATACTTGGAACAAAGAAAGAGAAGGAGAAAAAACAGAGCTACAATGTCAAGTTGAACAGTAATGCAAATACATCACTTAGTAGCTACAAATGTTTTCTTTCCTATACCCACAAAAATCCTGAATTGGCAGGAACAGTGATCTTCTCAAAGAAATATGCATTATTAAAAAATACATTTATGGGGGTAGTCACATAAATTAAAGACTTAATCTATCTCAGTGAATATGAACACTATTTCTCTGACTAGCCAAGAAAAAAATTTAAAGGGATATCAAATCTGATTTTTAATGACTGGGCCAATAGGGGATACAGGGAACTATGACAGAAATAACCTGTGTGCAGTTAATGTTTTCAAAGCAACTATAAGAACAAGTGCTTGTGGAGCACCTGCTGAGTGCCAGGCACTATGCTATCTCCTCTGAATAAGAAAGGCCTCAACTTCCTCTAGGAAGCAGTCAAGGTTAACAAAATATTTCACAATCAATCACCCTCAGAAAATCCATGGGGCTTCCAAAGTGGTTCAGGATTCAAAGACAAGTCTATTCATTGTATTTCTATCATTGCAAGAGATGCTACTTGTCAATGTGTGATTTTCTGTTCTGCAGGGGGCTGCTTGGTGGTGCGCCAGCCTGATGCTGACAGGTCTTGTAACCCACCGTGTAGTCAACCCCACTCGTACTGTAGTGAGGTATGTGTGAATTTATTAGGAAAGACAAGCCAGCTTCATTATTTGTCACTCCACTACCCCTTAAAAAGTCCATTTTCTCCCGTCCCCCCAAAAGGCATGTCTTGGGTCCTAAAGCTTTACTTCTAGACCTCTCCTTTTAATAATATAAACAATTCTGAATGCACTTACTTCCACTGTTAAAACAATCTGTGTACAGTACAAAAAGTATGTTCTTTTTTATGTTAGGACAGAAATTACATGTAGTAAATTCCTAAAACAACACTCCTTTAGAGACTTCTCTTCAAGTCAGATCAATTAAGTTCTCAAAGATCACTTTCTATGTGTGGTAGAAATCCTCTTGTTCTCCTGCAGATGAGGACATGCAGTTGTGAAGAAGGGTATACTGAAGTCATGTCTTCTAACGGTACACTTGAGCAATGCACACTTATCCCCGTGGTGGTGATACCCACTGTGGAGGACAAAAGAGGAGATGTGAAAACCAGTCGGGCAGTACATCCAACCCAATCCTCCAGTAATCCAACAGGACGGGGAAGGACCTGGTTTCTACAGCCATTTGGGCCAGGTGAAGTGACTAGACAGTGTTGATGTAGAATCCTTTGGTTATACCTTTAACCAATGTCAAAAGGTTAAAAAATGAGCAAGTGTTTTCATATGATTTATTTTTCATCTGTACTCATTCTGATATTACCATATAGTATAATGGTTTGCTATTATGAAAAAAACACTCATGCTCAAAGTTCAGAGAAATGAAACTATTCTCTCCTGAGGAAAAAAAATTAAGATATTATTTTGATCTCGGACCTAAATTTACAAGTATAATTACATTCACATTGAACAAAGAAATCTAACAATGAAATATCAATTAGGACTAAAGTGTATTGTCATTCAGAATTGGAACAAATAAAACTCTAAAGACATATAAGAATTTTTCATTTGGCCACAAACTGGTAATAATTTGAACCTAAAATAGGAACATCAGTAATGCTGTACCAGAGGGCACTTGGTAGCCAGACCAATTTCTATCAGCCTCTAGATTTGATAAACTCAAATAATCAGAATCTGTAGTAGCACCAGATACAGAAGGGCGAAGGATGGAGCCTTCCTGTCTACATGGGATGATTTAAATTTGGAGACTGACCAGACCCTTGTCATATTAAACAGACCCTCTTAATGTGTCTAGTAATGGACTTGAAGCCAATACAGGCAAAAGCTTGAAGGCCTAATAAAATGTTATACCTACCCCACACACATTCTCTCCCCAGGTGGAATAAACTATATGCTTATTCCTGGAACTACAGCTGGTGCTTAAAATTGTGCTACAAGGGCTAAATGGTAGCTAAGATAATGACAGTTTTTCTCACACCAAGAGGTATTACTAGTTAATGACCAAAGGAAATCTCTAGGCAAAGCCAGGCATAGTCTACTTTACAGTTGTTAGAAATAGGAGAAAAGAAGGAATCTGTATAGCACTTCCCTATTTATAATGTATTAAGTCAAAAACACTTACCCTTATTGGAGAATTACTATTAGTATTTTAAGTATTTTCAGTATTTGGGTGATTTAACCTAAATACCGTGATTTAACTGCATGATCCCTGCCTCGGTAAGGTTATTAGCTGAAAATACAATTTATTTTGCAAAGCTGATGTGTCTATGCTGGAAACTCTTTTCTCAGTGTTCAAGATAGTGGACTGGCAAATGGCCATTCAATAGCCAATCTTGACCTTGACTAAGAATCCAAGCATACCTTCTCTCATCAAAACTGGTTTTTAGAGAGAATTGTCATTTTAAATGTAATATATACCCTCCCTAAAATGATTATAGGTTAAAAAGGTTTATGTTCTTTAAAAGTACATTTAGACTTTGTTCTTGGCTTTTAAAAAACTCAGTATGTGTTGAAGAACTCTCAGGGCAGATGAACCCAACAGTGGTTAATTTTAAGCCCAGTCTCTCATGTTTAAAATCTTTAGAATCGGGATCCCTGGGTGGCGCAGCGGTTTGGCGCCTGCCTTTGGCCCAGGGCGCGATCCTGGAGACCCGGGATCGAATCCCACGTCGGGCTCCCGGTGCATGGAGCCTGCTTCTCCCTCTGCCTGTGTCTCTGCCTCTCTCTCTCTCTCTCTCTCTCTGTGACTATCATAAATAAATAAAGAAAAAAAAAATAAAATAAAATCTTTAGAATCGAAAGGATTTCAGAATATTAACAGTTTAGTTCCAACAAATGGACCCCAGTTGATCAGTTCTCAGTGGGAAAACTTTCACAGTAGTGACTTTCTTTTGATGACTTCCAAATATTGAATAAACCAGAGTGTGGAGTCCATTTGCCCAATCTATAATTTCAGCACTGATATGTTTAATTATATGTATGCAACAGAAAATATATATTGATATAATGATCCAGTTAGGCAAATTAATACTATAATCTAGTTGAAGTTTATTCTAAACACAAAACTAAAAAACTCAAAGAAAAGGAGACCAGAAAACCGAATTAGAAAAGTTCCTATCCTTCCTAATTCCATATAATAAAAAAGGTAGAAAAAAGTTATTTAGAATTAAAAAGTTATTTATAGGTTATAGTCAAACTTGGCTAGTTTTACAAATGATATCATCAAATAAACTTTAAAGTACAGTGGTGTAAATTAGATAAAAAATTAATTCCAAAAAATGTTAAATATATTCACTTTCAATTCATCTAGGAAAAAAGGTTAAAATTACAAAATTTATGTTCAGATACCTGTCTGCATAAACCCTAAGCTCTAGGACTTTAATGAAATTGCATTACTTTTCTTCTTCCCTTATAATTGCCATTCTCAGAATGAAAATCAGAAGAAAATGTTTATTTAGCACTACACATATATTGGATTTGAAGTAAAATGTAGATAAGCAGCAGCAAAAATTTAGGCATATGAACTTGAAATCTGAATGCAAACTGAATTAAAACCATTATTTCTTTTCCATTCAATTCTCACTGATAATTTATCTTTAATGAAGCAGCATCTAACTCATAATAGCAGCTTTGCTTTAATCATTAACTATGCCTAAGCAATAATTAATTTTGTTTTGAAAGGATTTGCTCATATGTGACTGGTCATTGGTCATAGTTAAAGACTGTCATATATATTTTTATATATGCACACATACCAGACTAATGTAAATTAATAACTAATATCCATTCTTCTTAGATGGGAGACTAAAGACCTGGGTTTACGGTGTAGCAGCTGGGGCATTTGTGTTACTCATCTTTATTGTCTCCATGATTTATCTAGCTTGGTGAGTGATTAAATATTTCAAAATCTAAGGGGTTACATATCTCTTTAGTTTGGCAAAAATAGTTGACTATAATACAGAAACAGCAATTTTTGTCTCACGTAAGTACTTCACATTTATTTAGCATTCATCTGAAATTTGAAATAAAAATAGTTTTCATCATAGACAGTCTAAAAACTACCAAATATGAGCCATATAGTGTCTGAAAATGAGCCAGAGCTGCTCCAGGTCATCTCAAATATGTTCTCTTTGGTTATACAAGATAATATTGCTTTGTATGCTTATGGTGAACTACAAGGTTTGATACTGAATTACTACTGGAGAAAGATATGATAATGATACCTATTTTTATTTAACTGTCTTCTTTAACACGTTATAAAGATTTCTGGTCAAATATAAATGATTATAGTATTTCCATTATTAGTAATTCCATTTGATATTTCTTCTACAGGATAATAAAATATTTGAGGGGTTCCATTTCAAGTTTATTTAGAGCATAAAATAAGAAATTCAAAGACACCAGAATATCAAACTTTAATGTTGAATTTAGGTCATTAGGCAGTTAGGCAACTTTATCAATAGATTGAATTTTTCCATGTAAAAGAGTAAAATTTACAATTAAAGATGGATTTTCCTTTCCTGATTATTATTATTATTTACAGCAAAAAGCCAAAGAAACCCCAAAGAAGGCAAAACAACCGACTGAAACCTTTAACCCTAGCCTACGATGGAGATGCAGACATGTAAAATAGAACTTAACCCTGGCAACAACCAATTTCAGTTTTCTGACTTTGCAGTAGACATCCAGCAGCCACAAAGCTCTTCACACTGTGTGAATTAAAATGCACTGTAACTTTTTAAAAGAGCATCAATGAAAAGAGTGAAAATCACAGTGCCATTGGAGAAATCAAGACAGTACCACTTACATTAAAAAAAAAGAAAGAAAAGAAAAAGAAAATCAGCCCTGAGAATTCTAGATTTAGTTGAATACATGCTGCATTCTGAGAGTTTTTGTGATCTTTTCTGAAATCTACCAACTGACAGTTCCCTTTCATCACTACAATATGGTTGTGGGATTGGTCAGTTAGGAGACCTGATGAAAGCCTCTGTTGGCAGTGTTAACCCATAGTAACATTTTAGCATGAAGAATTTATACCAAGATCTCTACAATACTATAGTCAAGCATAACAACATGTATACTCAATTGAATGATACACATTACTATGTCAGACTATGTACTTGTCAATAAACAGTTTTAATGGTGAATGAGAAATAAGCTCTAAAGTGAACAGAAAACCATTGAATAAATTCAGCATTTGGGTGGTTGATGATAGCTCTCATTAACCTGTATTTCAGAGGCAAAGACTCTTTTATAAGACTTAATTTTTGTTTTTCTCCGAAGTACGAATGCTGGACATGTACTAGTATCTTAGAAAAAAAAAAAAAGTCCTCAAGTTCTGTATTTTAGAGTGGTTATTGTCTGGAAAACTAATTTGCTTGTGTTAATACGTTTCTACTTTCCCTAATTTTCAAACTGGTTGCCTGCATCTCTTTTGCTATATGGAAGGCACATTTTTGCACTATATTAGTGCAGCATGATAGGCACTTAACCAGTATCGCCATAGAAACTGCCTCTTTTCATACGGGATGAAGACATCTGTGCTAAGAGTGTCATGGAGACATTTGCAAGTTCTTGTATCCAGAAGAGAATAAAGTTCAGTTTGGATGAGGACAGGATGGAATTAGCTATTGCATCTGCTGAATACACTCTTCCTCATTGCTGCAGCCATTGTGAAATCGACATGACAGTGATTTAAATGTTCAAATCCCGAACTCATTGACCCTGCAAAAGATGAATCCCTCTAGTTGGTTTTTAATGTACTTTGAAGGCAGTTTATGACTAGATTTTTATATTTGTTATCTTTGTTAAAAAAAGAAAAGAAAAGAAAAAAAGGAGCCGGTTGTCTTTTTAATTTTGAGCAGATGGAAAAAATAATGTCTTGATAATGTTTGTAACTAGAACTCAAAATTGTGTGATTTCTCTTTTTCCCTGATTTGTTTTCCAGGTTCGCATCAAATGTATCCATAGTTTTGTCTTTCTCACTAGTAAAATTTGAAGCAGTCTTTGTAGTATTTCAAAAACTAAAATTTTCAGAAAAGAATAGTTTGCCCAGGGCTTCATTAAATATCTAGACCAAAGGTGGCAAACTTTTTCTGTGAAGGACCAGATAGTAGATATTTTCAGCCAGGTCTATGTTGCACCTTCTCAACTCTGTCATCATGAGGATGCAGGTGTAGACGATACACAGTGCATAAGAGAATGAGCGTGGCTGTTTTCCAATAAGCCTTTCTTTGTGACATGTTGTGGTTTGTGAACCACTGGTTTAGAAGTTTTTTCAGTGCTTACCTCTCTATATTGTGTCACCTTTTGTTTTCACTCATTTACCCTTAGAATGCCATCAGTGTTTAATTTCAAAGGTGAAAAAAAGTCATTAAACTTTATCACTGTTTTCAAAGTAACTGCATTTTTCACACATGTAACCCTGGGAATGGCACAGTGAAATGCTATTTCATTTGGCAGACTTCTTTTGTATGAAAAGAAAATGCAAAAGGTGCCATTGCAAAGCAACTCCATTTTTCAGGCAACATTTATTGCAACAACCTTTGGTAGAGGGGAGGACATTAGGTTTTCAGGTCTATTAAAAATAATGTAATAAGCTATTTTATCTTAAACATAGCTGTGTTACTATAAAAGTGGTTTAGACTAGCAGGTGTTTTACCTTCAAGTAGAGTTTGAACTCCCCCTGCTGTCCACTAGAGTACATGCAAAGATTACAAAAGACCTCAGATTAGGATGTCGCCCCTAAAATGAACAGATTTTTAACTATTTTAATAAGAATTAAATGTGGAAATCACTAATTCCTTAACACTCACTGTATTAGGCAAAGCAATCATTTCAAAGCAAACAGATGTTTACAGACATGAGAATTTTACTTTAAACCAAGGATTTAAACAAAACAAAGCATAAAAACAAATTCCATTGCATCGGTCTTATTGAAGAGGAAGACAAAAATAATACCGTTGCTCTAAAACTGTGATTGCCAGTGTATGCACTCAGGGGTCTTCCATATAATCCTCAAGTTGATCTCTTTGAATAAAATGAACTCCATTTGTCCAAAATGGCTGAGAAAGAATCTACTGCGGTTACTTGAAGAATTTAGCTAACAGCCTTGCATGCATGCAACATCTAATAATTTGAAATTACTGAATAAAATATTGTTATTATCACTACAAAAGCTATACGTATGATACTGTAAAATGTCATTAATTCAGAAAGCAGATCAGTATCACGCAACCCATACTGTAAGAATTAATGAATTGATCAAAATTTTATGAAAATATATTATTTTATTCATAAATTAATCACATTTTACAACACTGCATATATGAAAGGAAACTAGGTTCAAGGTGACCTAAAACTAGAAAACATATTGGAAATTCACTGTTAGGATAGATACTGGGTGGCCTCTTATTAAAAAGATGGAAGGAAGGACAGATAGCCAGCTGCCTATTTTGGACAAATGAAGGTTACTGTATTCATGTTTAGAACATGAAAATGGCCTTATTTTTGTTCCTGGCATGAGTCAATAATTAGTTTAGTATGTTACTGGAATTTCATCAAAACCTTATTCCTCCTGTTCATTCTGACAATTCAGGAGGGGAATAGAGTAGTAACTGGTCTGTTAACACTTTTGCCTTATCAAAATGGCCTGTGAGCCCCAAAAGATCTAGAACTACTGCTCTATAAATACAAAGGTCTGCTTGGTTTTGAGGAAAAAAAGAAAAGAAAAATGACGTTATATACTATTTTGTTGGACTGTTTCAATATAAACTACATAGAATTGGCACAACTGATCTCTCTTGAAAGGGGTTGATTTGCTTATTATCAGTACCTAATCTAAAATATGGACCATAATTCTTATTTGAAAGACTTTTTCAGGACACTGCAGTGTAGCTTAAAGTTAATTTGAAAAGGAGTACATAAAAGCATGTTCTTAATTACTTATAACAAAGCACAAATTACTCAAAACAAGACAAATATTTCTTGCATTATCACATGTAAGACACTCTGCTAGGCACTGTAAAACAATGAGTCATGGCTTTTGTATACCTATGTATCTTAGACACTCAAAAGAAGGAAAAATATTTCATGAATGAGGACAGCACTTACATCACCCTTGACTCTGGATTTGTTTCCAGTGCAGCATTTTTCCTTATGTAATGTCCATGTCTCAGGCCATGCTTTACGCTTTTGCTGTAATTCTCCTCCACCCTCAGGGAGGTGGCAATGTTCATGTGGCTGAACCAGAACCCTGTTACATTCCTGGACACTTCAAGATAAAGTCACTTATGCAGAACTTCTTACAGGAATTAACACCTCTCAGTTTTGTTTTGTTTTGTTTAATTTGTTTATCTCCTCCAAATCCCTATACCTATGTTCCTTTATGATGATTATCTCTGGTCTCTCTCTACTCTGCTTAACTAATCTTGTCTACTTTTCTCAGAACTACCTTCTACTAAACATACTCACAATTTTTAAGTAAGGAGGAAAAAAAAAAAGAAGGTGGTGAAGGTCTATATTCCCTACCTAATAGAGTCAAAGTGTCACTAAGAGTATGAACATCTTGATTTAAACAAAATGTACTGGTCAAAGACATGAGTAAAAAGGTAAGAAAAGATGTAGAAGACTTGCCCCCCCTCAAAAAAAAAGACTTTTTTTCTGTAAATATGTCAGTTTTTGTACTCATTTAGTATGACCCAGTACTCTCCTACCTCTACCTCGCCTCCGTGTCTATGACCCAACCTGCAAGACAGTAAGGCACTCCAGTACCTTAGAGAAAGGAGAGCCCATTCCTGGGCTTAGAGTTTGAATAGATTCACAAGAATTGTGTCTCCAAATGATCGGAGATCTGTTTGTAAAATTATTACCAAATTCAAATGTGTTTCATGTTCTATTTTCCCACTAAGACTGAAGGTGTTTGAAAGAAGCACTATCAGAACAAATCTGTGAAGAGCCTTGTCAAAAAATGAGTTTTCCTGGGTCTAGTTTAGATATGAGAACAAAACACCTGCCTGTCCCATCTGGTCCTATCCTCAGGTGGCTTGTGACAGCAGAAGAGGATTTGGGGGTCTGAAAGTGGAGTGCGGGCCCAGCAAACATGACTCTTTATAAAGAGGATTGTATTGCAGGGTGATTACAGGTAATTCTATATCTAGCAGGAACGCTGAAAATGGTTATGTCTGTGTTATTAAGTGAGTAAAACAAATACTGAGTGGATAGAGTTAACTTTGTAGTTTTAGGTTTTCATGCTTCTACCAAGCCAGATCTTAAAAATGGGCAGTATATGAAGACTTTTAGTTTGTGGCAGTCCTGTTTTCAGCGATCAAAATCTCTAGTCTATTTAGATTATAACTATCTTGTTGTTTTGTAGATGCTTTTTTTGTTTTTTTAAGCAGTAGTTTCTAGATCTTCTAGATCATCTACTTTGAACCCTTCAACGGAGTTTTCACAACTATTTTTCAGCAATCTATTTGTGTTTATTTTTAAAAAGTAAACATTAAGATCCCCTTTCTGGTACTTTTTCCTGCCTCTTTGTAGCACAGAGATTTGAAGAGATCAGTATCGGTCATTGTAAAATAGAACTTTATTAAATTTGCAATATGTCTTTATATAAATTATAATCCCCTAAATGTTTTTTTTGTTAATTTAATTACCTGAATATTTATTTTGTTTAAGGAGGCATTTGTCTAAGAAGTTTTTGTTATTACTTTGTAAATTGTGTAATGTAATTTATTTTAAATTATGTACATTTCTTTTTTAACGCACAAAATGTCTATGTACAATTAACTACAGATTTGAAAATAATGTCACTAAGCTTTATTCAGTTAATACAGATGGCATGTGAAGATGTAATATGCTTTTTTACATTTTCATATGGGTTATTTGTAAATAACTATGTTGCTGACAAACATGGAAATCATTTTCATTCTACTCCTGTGTACTTTTTTTGGTTTGCACATTTGCTGTTCATACATGGGTTAAAAAAAAATATTTCCGTGAATATCCAAACCCTTTTACCACTGCATTGCCTATTCCTAAGGCTTTTTTTTTTTTTAACAACTCCAATTGAGAAAGTTCGAGAGATACAAATCTTAACTTTAAAAGTCTGCTGAGGCCACCATATTAATCATTATGGATAAATGACCTCTTGGTTTCCAGTCAATTAAAAGAGAGCAGCCGCAGAGAATAGTGAGACACTCGAGAACAGAGCAGCTCTTCCTGCGCCTCAGTCAGAAGGTAGGCCTCTCCCTATGCCTACCAATGAAAGGCCAAACCAAAAAAACAAGGTAGGAGCTCACACATTAACAAATTAAGATTCCCTCCATTCCCCAAATTGAGACGCACACATTCATAAAATCAGAAGAGGTGCACAAATTAGATAAATTATTGCCAGTGTAGCTTGGAGTTAAAACATTTTCTAAAATAGCTGTGTGCCGAAATATATCTAAGTAGGGAACCCTTTAAACACTTAGCACATGATCCCCTAAAATACACAGCTAGCCACAAGTGCTAGATGAAAAAATGATTTGCAGTCTTCTTATATTCCATAATGTTCATTACAACTGAATCTGGATGAAAAAAAAAAGTTTGACTCTATCACCCAAATTATTCCTTATAGATATTGCAGATACTCATAGTCAAATTACTAACTTCACTTTTTATTTTGCAACTCCAATTTATGTCCTGAAAACACAAAGAGAAACCTGAACAGTCTACATTCTTTATTTGCTTCTTCTGAGTACCTAGTGATCTCTGCCATTGAACTCTGAACATATTTTAAAGAAAAGCCAACACACACTTAATTGTAGAGTTCTCAGTGTCAATTAGTCTCAAAAGATAGTAGATAAATACAAAATGTTTAAATGCAGTCATGCTCTCTAGTATTGCAGGGGTTTGGGGTTTTTGTTTTATTTATTTATTTTTTAGATGACTTCTCCTTCCCTCTCCACCTTACTCCAAGCATCTCCCTGCCAAGGAAGCTCAATTGAACAATCTGATGTATGTCCTAACATATTTTTCTTCTTGATCACATAATCTTATAAACATGATGGGGACAGGAAGCAGGGAGAGAAAAAGAGAAAAACGGGCTGAAATTGGTAGGCACAACAGAAAATAATTTCCTTTTTTGTGAGTGGTACTGTTTTCAAACAAGTATAATGGCCTTTGCCTCCCTCCCAAACTTCATCAACACCTAAGGCAAATCCTACAGCTTTTTGGTCACAATTTGAGTTATGTAAAGTCCCAGTTCCATAGAAAAACACTAAACACTCCACCAAAAAATCTATCAGAAATAATAAATGAATTCAATAAGTTGCAGGATACAAAATACACAAATCAGTTGTGTTTCTATACACAAAATAGCAGAAAGAGAAATTAAGAAAATAATTCCATTTATAATTTCCCCACAAATAATGCCTAAAAATAAACCAAGGAAGCTATCTACATTCTGAAAACCATAAAACATTGATAAAAGAAATTGAAGAGAACACAAATATTCAACGCTCACAGTTGGAAGAATATTGATAAAATGTCCACACTTCTTAAAGCAATCTACAAATTGAATCTCTATCAAAACACCAAAAGCATTTTCCAGAGAACTAAAACAAATAATTCTAAAATTTGTATGGAACCACAAATGACACCAAATAGACCAAATAATCCTGAAAAGGAACAAAGTTGGAGGCATCACATTCCCAGATTTCAAGATCTACTATAAAGCCGTAGTAATCAAAATAGGCAACCTGGCACAAAAACAGATATGTGGATCAATGAAACAGAATATCCCAAAAATAAACCCACATATATATGACTACTCACAACAAAGGAGGCAAGAAGATACTTGGGCAAAAGACAGTACCTTCAATATATGTAGTAGGGAAAACTGGACAGCTACATGCAAAACAATGAAACTGGACTACTTCCTTATACCATACACAAAAATAAAATATAAAGACCTAGATGTGAGATCTGAAACCCTGGAACTCCTAAAACATAGCCAATAGTTTCCTTGCATTGGCCTTAGTAACATTTTTCTAAATAGGTCTCCTTAGGCAAGGGAAATAAAAGCACAATTAAACTATTGAGATTATGTCAAAACAAAAAGCTTTTGCACAGAGAGGGAAATTATCAACAACATGACAACCTATTGAATGGATAAAGATATATGCAAATATTGTATTCAATAAGAGATTAATATTGAAAATACATAAATAATTTACACAACTCAACTGAATAATAATCTGATTTAAATGGAGAGAGGACCTGAATGGACATTTTTCCAAAGAGGATATACAATGGCCAAAACATGAAAAGATGCTCAACACAACTAATCATCAGGAAAATGCAAATCAAAACCACAATGAGATACCACCTTATGCCTGTAAGAATGTCTAGACTCAAAAAATAACAAGTGTTGGGGAGGAGGGGAGAAAAAGGATCCTTCATACTCTGTTGGCAAGAATGTAATTGGTACAGCCATTATGGTAAACAGTACAGAGATTCTTCAAAAATTAAAAATAGAAATGCCATACAATCCAATAATTCCACTACTGGGTATTTACTCAGAGAAAAAGGAAACACTAATTCAAAAAGATAGATACACCCTTATTGCAGCATTATTTACAATAGCAATCCATCCAGTACCAGGTGTGGTAAACATATACAATGGAATATTACTCAGCTATAAAAAAGAATGAGGTCTTGCCATTTACAACAATAGGGATGGGCCTAGAGGGTATTATGCTAGTTGAACTAAGAGAAAGACAAATACCATAGGATATCACTTATATGTGAAATCTAAATAAAGAAATAAATAAATAAAAATAAAAAATAAACAAACAAATTAGAAATATACCAATAAATACAGAGAACAAATTGGTGGTTCCCAGAGCAGGGAAGGGAGGCGAGATGAACAAAATGGATGAAGGGGTGTAGCAAGTATATGCTTCCAGTTATGGAATAAATAAGTCACAGGGATAAAAGGTACAGTATAAGGAATACAGTCAATGGGACTGTAATGGTGTTGTATGGGGACAGATGGGAGCTATACTTGTGGTGAGCACAGCATGATGTACAGAGTTGTCAAATCACCATCTCATACACCTGAAACTAATGTAACCTTGTGTGTCAACTATATGCTTAAAAAAAAGTCCCAATCAGGCTAAAATAAACCATCAATCTCTTTCATTGTTTCCCTTTTCTTGACTACTAGCAAATTTGATCAACTTTTCATCTTTTCACATTGGATTCAGTCCTCTACTACATATTATTTTTAAATGGCAATTCTGATGATGCCATGGGGTTGTTAATTTTAGGCCATCAACAATTTTAACTTTTCTTCAGTAAAGAAAAGAGAACTTTCTGGATTTTATTCCTCCACAGTTTATTTTTTCTTATTATCTCAGGCAGCGGTGCTTTTACAATGGGCTTGGCCACCTCACTGCCCCTAACCCTCTGCTAAATCCTGAGCATGCTCACCTCACTCTCAGGCTAACCCTCAAGGATACAGTCAGCTGAAGGTGCTGAAGGTAGATCCTAATCTTCCACTAAAACCACACTTTCCTCAAAGCTGTGACCTTTCTATTACTTCTACTTGGGATGCTCTTTCCTTCAATATAGGCTGGGCTGCTTCCTCACTTTGCACAGGTGTCTGCTTACAGCCACCTCCTCTAGGAAGTCTTCTTGACTCTCCTTGTCATTTCTCTGTTCTTCTGCCCTTTTTAGGTTTTGGGTTTTTTTGGTTGGTTGTTTTTTGGTTTTGTTTTTGTTTTTTTAAGATTTTATTTGTGAGAAAGAAAGCATGAGCAGGGGGAGGAGCAGAGGGAGAGGGAGAAGCAGACATTCTGCAGAACAGGGAGCCCAACTCTATTCCAGGGCCCTAGGATCAAGACCTGAGTCAAAGGCAGACACTTAACTGACTGAGCAGCCCAGGAGCCCCTAGTTTGTTTTTTTGTTTTAGCAGCACTTGATACTCTCTTTTTAGTTTGTAGGGGTTTGTTTGTTTGTTTGTTTTTAATGCTTTTTCACACATGAGAGAGGCCAGGTTGTTACTGATTTTGTACCTTGCCTGGAATGAAGCCCAACACATAGTAAGACTAATGAATTATTGTTGGATGAATAAATTAACAACAACAACAAAAAGAATTGGTGAACTTCAAGGTCTATGGGCAAAGAGTGGTTAAGATTCAACAATAGATCAATGACAAGGAGGCCAGTAGAATTAAGAAATCAACTAATTCATCTCAGGCTCAAACTTGTCAGGCTTCCATCATAAATACATTTCATTTTCCTTTCACTTGCCAGGAATAGGTTAACCTAAACTCTTTAGAAGGCACAATGTTGTGATGTGGACAGAATCGTAACAGAGCAGTGAAAGAAAAGAAAAACAGTAGTGACTGAGCCTCTCATCACAGAGGAGTGATAGCTGAGAATAAGCCAGTTATAAGAGGGAGCTGGAAATACTGGAAGATGAGGAAGGGAAGCTAATTAAGAGCAATTGCAAATTTCTAGAAAGCCTTTGTTCTAGACTACAAAAGCAGCTTGGCTATCATGTTTAGTCTTAAACGACATTAATTTATGATATCAAGAACAACCAAATGAAATGCAAGTAAGAAGTAAACCAGAAAGAACCGTATAATGTTACAATTCCGAGTGCTTCCCAAATCCCCATAACTCACTTTGGAACAATAGTAGGGAACTTTTAGCAACCAAGTAAATACAATGATAGATCATTTAAAATTCCTTACAGCATGTAACATTTTGATTTCTTAGAAAATTAAAATGTATTTCAAAATTGGTGTCAACCAGTAAGTCTAGAAAGTAACATGGAGGAGAATGTGAACACCTTCTGGGAAGGGATAGGCCAGTGCCCCAGGCTTTCATAAACACTGTGATTGTAGTGAAAACCCTGTCAAACCATGTCCCCAGTGACCCTCCAGCTGCTAGTCTGACAGCTGATATATAATCATACCCTTCCAAAATTTATCTTTATAAAAGGTTCACTCATTTATAATATTTGTCTGCTGGGGGATTTTGTTGTTATCACTTTTTACTGTCTTTACCAAAGGCTACTGGCACTGTCCTTTGATGGCACTACCTTGCTGCCTATGGGGAAAATGATTTACAAAAATAAATCAAGAAAAAGTATCCTGGCTGTAGAAGAAGTCATAGTGTACAGAATTTTGACCTGTTATTTGTATAAAAGACACTTAGAACTTGTAAGAATTAATTTTTGTATGCTCATTCTAACATCTACATATAAGAATCCACAGGAAAAATCAAATTAAGATATCTCCTATAATGAAGTAAAAAATAACAAACTGAGGCCGTGCCTGGTAGTAATGATATAATGCATGTTTTTAAAAGGATTACGGCAATGTTTGTTCAGTGATTTAAGAAACTCAAGAGGACTTTGATATAATTCCCTTCAGAATTACAACCATATTTGCTTTCAAAAATCAGCAGTTCCTGGCCAGAAACATTTAAATGTAATTATGGATCCATAATCAAAGCGGACATCACAATAAATTGATACATTATCTTACCTTCGACTACATTGCCACTCATTGGCACAGTCCTTTGGACATGTAAGTATTAAGAGCAGCTCCTATCACTGATAATGATCAGATCCTGCATATTTTACAGGTTGTTTAAAAAGGAAATGAAGGAAGGACCAAAAACCTCAGTTGAAAATTCTGTATCACTTTCTGGTAGGATAATAGCACACAGTGCCAGAACAGAGAAGGAAATACAGTAACTTTTGAACTTATGAAAAAGATTCTCACATTCATAGTCAAAGAAATGTCATTTAAAACAGTGACCCAGTATATGAAGAAAATAAAGTTTCACAATATACAATCTTATCAAATATAAGGCAAAAAAATATATTTTTAATCCTAGTGAGGAAAATGTTGATTCAAGTCAATGAAGGGCAATGTGAACACTATCTTTTTAGTTAAAAAATAAAAATCATTTGACCTAGTATCTCTATTCTAGAAGCTGATCCTAAAGTTTAGAGAGAGAGACAAAGAGGTTAGAGACAGAGCATGTGTGGTGCACATATGCAAAGATAGATAATGGAAATAAAGCATACGTACAATGATATAAGGACATTTATCACATTTGTAGTTACAAACATATGGCAGCAACAACATGAATGGATATAAATAATGGAAAGTTTAAAAAAAGAAAAAGTGATGGGAAGTTTAAGTAATAGTGCATATATAACACAAGATGCTATGCAAGATTGTGTCTGTATGATTTTCTAATTGCGGTCCTTCATTTTTCAGAACTTAGGACTGCCAAGAATTAGTGATAAACCACAGCACATACACATACTCACATAATGTTTCTTATTTATGCTTCGAACATGGTCTTTAAGCCATTTATTTTAAATGTTACAAATAATTGAGAGTCAAAATTTCTGGGTGCAGTATGAGCCTCATTTCCCCCTAATCATGCATCTGAAAAGCCAACTTAAAAGGCAATTACAGGCAAATCAAAAAACAGACTCTTCACTACAGAGAACAAACAGATGGTTACCAGAATGGGGGTGGGGTAGGGGGTAGGGGGGTGTGAGATAGGTGAATGGGAATAGGAGTGCACTTGTCTTGATGAGTACTGAGCCACATATAGAACTGCTGAATCATTGTATTGTACCCTTGAAACAATATATGTTAACCATACTGATTTTTTTTGAGGAATGAATAAATATTTTTAAAAACAATTATAGTTAAGGCCCCTTTAGCATAAATAAAGGGAAAAATAATGCTAAGTAATGGCCACTTGGAATGGATCTTTATTCCAGCCTAAAATTCCCTATCCTCCAAAAAAAAAAAAAAAAAGAAAGAAAGAAAAAACTTTGAAATCCTGTGGCTCATTGTTGCTAATGTGAGACTGAACTTTAGAAGTGCCAAATAACAAAAAAAGAATTATCTTGTGTTTTAGCTATTGCCTGAAGTTAAATTTAATGAACTGAAAAGGAAGGTTTCTGCAACATTAGGGAGAGCAGCTGGAAAAAGCAGCCCTGTTTCTGTCTGTAGTGGTCGGTGCTTACCAGATAATGAGCAAAATGTTTGCGGCTCATCTGGACTTAGAAAAACATCAAAACCAACTAAGAAGCGCAGAGAACTGATAATTGTCTTTCTGATTAGATATTCAGCCTCAATTTTTGAAGCTAATAAAGTAGATAAGGAAAAGAAAAAATGTGTATTAACGGCCTCTGGGTAAAAATATTGGAACAAATGTTTGTCTAATTGAATTATCACTATATATCTTCTGAAACACTATTAGAAGTCTGTGAAGAACAAGAACAACAAACACATGAGAAGCTTTTATCTTCCACCCCAAGCAAGTTAAAGGAATTTTAAAATAGTGGGAAATGAGTATCCATAGTCAGTCCAGACGCAGGTGTAATGAGAATGTTATTTTACCAAATGAAAAGACTTAGTTCTAATATTCCCCAATTGCTTCGCTAATATCATAACTGCTGGCAAACTATATATTATTTCATAGAGGAAATTGCAGACAAAGTTGATAGTCTAAGAAGGCCACTTGGTTAGAGAACAGTCTGAAACCTCTCAAACAGAATGAGAGGGGTGTATTCACTAAATACAGGCAGTGATAATTACAGAGCATACTATGTACCCGGCACCATTCTAGGGGTAGGAAGTGGCATTCTGAACAGTAGGAAGTGGCAAAGAAAAAAGACAACCCTTTGCCTCACTGATCATACATTCACATGAGTGGAAAGAAATGATTAAAAAAGAGAGAGAGAGAGAGAGAGAGAGAGAGAAAGAAGTTAATATGCTGGTTGGTGAAAACTCCAGGGAGAAAATAAAGTAGGACACAGGTGACAGGGAGTGCCAGTGCACTGAAGGAGAGGCCCTCATGGCAAGTGTGCTACTTTGGATTCCTGGACCCAAACCCAGGGGAGGATCTGAGTAAGAATCACCATGTCAACAACAAGCAATACTCTTGACACCAGCGGGTGTCCTACAGTTCAACTCAATTCTGACACTAACCACCTGGAGGTACCATCAGGTTCCAGAGCTCAAGGGTCTGGTCCTACAGTACAGTCCAACCCCCCTTCGGATGCCAGTCACAACCCATGCTGTTACCTGACCTCTGACCAACTGGCTACCAATTGGAAGTTCCAAAATCTCCTTCCTTGGACTTCAGATGCCATTCCCAAATCCAGGCTGTGACCTATACTTCTGCCAGACTGGCGTAAATCAGGGAGGCCACAACCCCCTCCTGGGATTTGATTTATTTGTTAAAGAGCTCAGAAAAACATTTTACTTACTAAATCACGGATGTATTATAAAAGGAGAAAACTCAGGAAGAGCCAGGTATTCAAGTTGATAAAGCAAGGCATGGGGAAAGGGCACAGGGGCATGGAGCTTCCATGCCCTCTCTCCAGGGCTTCATGATCCCAGGATATCCATGAGTTCACCAACATGAAAGCTTTCCTAACCCCCTCATTTTGGATTTTTTTTTTAAAGATTTTATTCATTTATTCATGAGAGACAGAGAGAGAGAGAGAGAGAGAGAGAGAGAGAGGGGGCATAGACACAAGCAGAGAGAGAAGCAGGCTCCTGAAGCAGGGAACCTGATGTGGGACTCAATCTCCACACTCCAGGATCACGCCCTGGGCCAAAGGCAGGCACCAAACCGCTGAGCAACCCAGGGATCCCCCTCCTTTTGGATTTTTATGGAAGTTTCCTTACATAGGCATTATTGATTATAGCACTGACCATTGAGAACTGAACTCAATCTCCAACCCCCTCCCATTCCCAGAATCAGGGGGTGGGACCAATCACATGGTTGATTCTCCTGGCCAACAAACCCCATCCTTAAACCACCCCATCCTCATTACATAATGGAAGACAGCTTTATCACTCTGTTACAGGAAATTCCAAGGGTGTTAGGAGCTGTGAGCCAGGAAACTTGGACTAAGACCAAATATGGATTTCTTATTATAAATCACAGTATCACAATCTACTCTGAAAAGTTGAACCCTGACAGAAATAGTCAGAAACTTTCTTGCAACCTACCCTCCAAGAGAAATTGACATAGCAATTCTTGGGGAAAGTGCTTTTAATTGTTTTATAGCAAATTATGCAGTCAAGTGTAGTTCACTTTTATTCTTTCAAGAATCTAGTGATCTTTAGTTTTTCTTTTCCTTTTGTACTTGGTTTCGCAAAGTTTATTCAACCTGTGTTTCTAAAAATGTCATTACTAAGACTAAATCTTCAAATTAGCCTAATAATTAAATTAGCCTCTTAACAGCAAGATTGTAACCAAATGTTTGCTTCTCTGTGCAATCAGCAAGATTATAACAAAACACATTCCCATAACTAAATTTCCAATACTGGGGAAAAAATTTAAGATTTGTGTGGGTCAATTTATCCACTTACTTTGCTGCTTTAGGCTACTTATCCTCCGTATCTAAGACGAGGGAGCTGAATGAAGCTGTGGTCCATATTATCAGAGTGGACCTTATGATAACATCTGCAAAATGCCTGGCATGTTGACCTCCTTCCTTCCTTTTTCATTCCCTCTGTTCAGAACAACCATAACTGTCAAATGATTTTAGGGCAAGAAGATTTGCTCCCAAACACCAGGCTCTTATCCTCACCGTCTGCTCATGACTTTTCACAATTTCCACTTGAAGTATTGCCTTTATGTTTTCAACAGGAATCTGTTCTTTCAATATACTCCATTAATCACAGAATGATTTATTGTATCTGCGTGGCCGACCCTGAAGGTTGCCTTTATTGAAATTGAGTGCACTTGTTCCCATCCTCTGGGTGGGGACTGGCTCTGTGTGGGGATGAAACAGGTGTGGGGGTTTGTTCCAATCCCTTCAACTCAAAGAACAACTTCATGGCTGAGGTCAAACTGAGAATAGATCCCTCCCCACTGGGCAGAGACCTGGCTGTCAGGACACTTTCTGTCGGGTATGATTAAAGCCTACCCCTGACAGCAGAGGCCCGGGGCTGTCCTTGGTCCACTTCGTGCCCCCCACGGTGTGCGCAGGCTAAATATCACACTTCGTCACTTCAGGGAATCCGAACCATGGGGACAGGTTATCTTTATTTCGTAGAGGGAAAAGCAGATTCTCAAAGGGATTAGTTCAGTTTTCCCAAGGACATATGGCCAGTGAGTGGGGGACGGAGGTCCCCCCGCTGGCTGACTGTGGAGTCCCTGTGTCTCAGGGTGCGTTTCGGGACCTGCCATGCTACCACGTTGTCTAGGGCCTGCTGTACAGAGCCCGGGCTGCAGACCAGCAGCACTGGCATCTCCACGAACCCCTGGCAATACAGACGCTCAGGTGCCACCTGGAATCAGAATCCTCAATCCTCATTTTACTAAGATTCCCAGGTGATCACAGGGACGTTTGGGAAGCACATCGATAGGGCATAATTTGCAGTTATGAAATAAAGTCCTACAGAGCGTGAAAAAACTTTCTAAAACATGTAGGAGGGATCCTTGGGTGGCGCAGCAGTTTGGCACGGGCCTTTAGCCCAGGGCGCGATCCTGGAGACCCTGGATCGAATCCCACATCGGGCTCCCGGTGCATGGAGCCTGCTTCTCCCTCTGCCTATGTCTCTGCCTCTCTCTCTCTCTGTGACTATCATAAATAAATAAAAATTTAAAAAAAAATTTAAAACATGTAGGATAGGTGAAGAAGGTCTGGGATCGGTCAGGTAGGCCATCTAGAAGACACCAGACAGAAGGGATGGAAGACAACATGCCACGAACAGCAGAGCGGGATTTCTCTGCACTAAGTGTCAGACTGGATGGGTTCATCGAGGACCGAGTAGGACAAAGGAAAAACGACATCCAGAGACACTGGATAAACGGAAGACACGTTTCAGAACACTTAGGATGAGGAAAAACCTGGTAAAACTTCCAGAGAGAAGAAACAGGTTTACTAGGGAATGAGAAGCAGGGGTATATGTCACAAGAAGAAATGGAATCATCAAAAACGTCTGAGGGAAAAGATACTTGAAGCCAGCGTTTCGTACCCAGTGAATCCTTTATTCAAAGACAAGAACAAAAGAAACTTATTTTCAAACACAGTCGATTCAGTTAGATTCTTCGTGGCAGACCCCAGGCTGTCTCTCGAGGGTAAGCAGAAAAGGGCTCCTTCTCAGCCGCAGGCCACCCGGCCAGGAAGGAGGCAGCCAGAGGGGGGCTCGGACTCACAGTGTGGGGGGAGCTGTGGAGAGGATCCTGGAGACACCCCTCAGTGTCATCCCTCACCCCGCCCACGCTGTCCTTGGCAGCTGGCTCCCACTCTGCTGTTAGGTCTCTCCTTCAGCCCTGGGGCCTAGGAGGCCAATGAAGTGCTCCATTCTGTGCAACCAGCTCGCAGGAGGACCGGGTGGCTGCCAGTGGGTGAATCAAATGTCAGCTGGCCTTACAGGGTGAGAGACGATCTGTTCTAGCTGTTCTTGGACGCCAAAAGAGCTGTTCTGTAGCATACCCGGCTCTCAAGGAGCTGGGGAAAGCCCGCTGAATGCCAGTTTACTACAGGGTCGGGACTGTGCCACTTATCTATCAGTAGGCACAAGAGCAATCATTTTCTTAGCATGAAGGATAAGATTTTCTGAAGAACACTGCCTTAGATAAAAAAATGCAGGGAAGAGACATATGTATAGAAAACTCTGGTAGAACATGAGTCAAAATTCATAGCTTCTGGGTTTGGGTACTAACCTAGGGGGATATTAATTCCTTAGTCTATTTATTTTGTATTACCTTTCAAGCCCTAAAGATTCTCATTTCTTTCTATATTTATATTTCTTTCTATATTACAATTTCAATTATAATAATTTTCTTAAATAAAAATAACTTTTATATTTGGGGAATACATTAATAAAATATATGTGCATTTGCATTTCCCTAATGGTTAGTGATGTTGACCATCTAATACACAAATTTTTAAAGCTTTGATTTATATTGCCAGTCCCTCCCCAGAAATATTTTACCAATTAAATCTCTAAACATAGTGCCTCATTTGCCCTCTCCAACATCTACTGGTAATATTTATCATATAACTTTTGAGCAACACTGATCACAAACAAGGAAAATGTTGCTCTAAGTGCCTTTGACTAGTTATCAGGTGCCACATTTCCTCAATATTATATAAGCTTGCACTAAAAATATACTTACTTAATTGAAAGCTACATTATCAAACATATAATTGATTTTTAGAAGGATTACATGAGATTAAATACCTGATTTGATTCTTTTCTCTGCCTCTCCGAAACCCTGCCACTTCTAATTCCCAAGTTTTTCATATGGCTTCCCATATCCCTGTGGACTCCTTGATGATATTTGTTTACTTACTGAATCCCTACTTCATTTCTCTTTCCTTCTGTTGACATAGTCAATATATAGCAATTATTCTTTTATAAGGAAAAAAAGGAAAGGAGAGCAGGAAAGTATATTCTTCTTCAGTGAGAGAGCTCACATTTCTTGAATGTTGGCCTTAAGAATTCATTGACATGCTGTACTGTACCTTTCATTACAGTGAACACTTCACTTTCTCTCTCCTATTAACTGTAAGGTGGCAAATCTACTAGTAAATCCTCTATTAATAACATGCCCTTCAGTTAGGACGTGGATGTACTTGAGTAGCCTTCTGCTCATGTCTTGCCCCTTGAATCTCAGATTTAGTGACTTGCTTTATCTGTGTCTTTTTGACAATGCAATTGATGGAAGAAGAAAAGAACATCTAGTTTAGACCTTAACTGACAAAATGCCCTAGATTGTATGAAAATTGGTTGGAGATTTCCTTCTCATTGAAACTGGTACCCTACCCTGACTTTTTGTGTTTTTCTAATCAAAACAAGGAAGAGTCATTCAGTTTCTTTCTCGGGAATATAAAATAGGTGAATAAAAATACACATGTTCTGGGCAGTGTGGGTGGATCAGCAGTTTAGCACCACCTTTGGCCAAGGGCGTGATCCTGGAGACCCAGGAGCGAGTCCCACATCAGGCTCCCTGCATGGAGCCTGCTTCTGTCTCTGCGCCTCTCTCTCTCTCTCTCTCTCTCATGAATAAATAAATTTTAAAAATCTTTAAAAAATACACATGTTCTACTGGAACAAATAGAAAACCATAAAATGGTTCAGCCTGCAGGCATGCATAAAACTATTTTATTTTATTTTTTTTAATTTTTATTTATTTATGATAGTCACACAGAGAGAGAGAGAGAGAGAGAGAGAGGCAGAGACACAGGCAGAGGGAGAAGCAGGCCCCATGCACTGGAAGCCCGATGTGGGATTCGATCCCGGGTCTCCAGGATCGCGCCCTGGGCCAAAGGCAGGCGCCAAACCACTGCGCCACCCAGGGATCCCCCATAAAACTATTTTAAAAAAATAACAGAACCTCAAACAAACATAATCTTTGGGGAGGGCATTTTGAAAATAATCACCACTCACCTTTTCTGTATCCTGTCATCGGTATACGAACATTTAGTTGTTTCTCCACTTGGCTATTATGAATGGTACTACAAATGACCAACAAATATATGAAAAAAAATGCTCAATGTTACTAGTAATTAGGGAAAATCAAATCAAAACTACAATGAGATACCACCTCACATCTGTCAGGATAATTAATATAAAAAAGTGGGGCAGCAAGTGTCGGTGAGGATGTGGATAAACTGAAACATTTACATACTGCCTGTAGGAATGAAAACTGGTGCAGCTACTAAGGAAAACAATATGGAAGTTCTCCAAAAAGATAAAAATAGAACTACTTATGATCCATCAATTCCACATCTACATATTTATCCAAAAGAATTGAAACCAGGATCTCAAAGACATCTTAGCATTCTCATGTTCAGAGGTAAGTCTTAAGATGCAAAGAGATGGGATGAGTTCAGGCAGAGTCCCGGGAAGAATCAAGTCCCAGGCACAAGAATGTCAACAGTTTGATACTGTCCACTGGGTAGGCAAAGAATGAGGTAAACAGAAGCGAGGTCATTGATGTGCATGCAGGGGTTTCTGTATCACACACAGTATGTGGAGCTTGGCTTTTGTAACATAAGGCTGGATATTCACCAAAGCCATTTAAAGATTATTTATTTGAGAAAGAAGACAGGGAGAGAGCAAGTGCATGTGAGCGAGTGGGCGCCAGGGGGCAGAGGGAGAGGAAAGAGAATCTCAAGCAGACTCACTGCTGAGCCCAGACCCTGACACAGCACTCAATCCCAGGACACTGGGATCATGACCTGAGCCAAAATCAAGAATTGGATGCTTTAAGAGACTGAGCCACCCAGGTGCCCCTTCACCAAAGCCATTTAAAGAATGCAATGACACAGCTAATTCTGGGATCACACTCTCGACCTGGTAGACTTTGAGAGGATTGATTTTGGGGGCATGGAGTAGGAGCTAGTGGCAGGTATCCAACAATGAGTCCAGGGCAATGGTCCAGGAGGGAGAATGAGGGCACAAAGTAAGACCATGCAAGGAAGGGTGGAGAGAACTGAGAAATGTTTAGGTAGATTGGGTATGAGGGAGAAGACAGAGGAAGGGGAGGATTGCTATTGGTATCTGAGATTTTTTGTATAGGAGACTGTGTCGTTGGGAGGTCCTCTAAACTGGGCAATAACTCAAGACGATGGACCCATTCAGATCTGTAAATGATAACAAGCTTCATTTTGGTGCCCAATTTGTTGTTTCATTTTATTTTGTTTCTTAAGTTTTTATCTAAATTCAAGTTAGTTGACATACAGTGTAATATTAGTTTCAGATGTACAATATACTAATATAACACTTCCATATATCACCCAGTGCTCATCACAAGCATGTACGCCTTAATCTTCATCACCCATCTCAGCCATCCCCCCTCCCACCTCCTTTCTGGTAACCATCCGTTTGCTCTCTATAGTTAAGGGTCTGATTCTTGGTGTTCCTCTCTCCTTTTTTCCCTTTGCTCATTTGTTTTGTACATTCCACATATAAATGAAATCATATGGTATTTGTCTTTCTCTGACTTATTTCGCTTTGCATAGTACTCTCTAGCTCTATCCATGTCATTCCAAATGGCAATATTTCATTCTTTTTTTTTGGCTGAATAGTATTCCATTGATGCCCAATTTGAAGATTTCCTGAAGTGATAGGAAGAGCTGAAGCATAGTTCTAGACCAGTGCTTCTTAGGCTATGACAAAGGTCCTATTTTTTTTTAAATTTCCAATCCATCGTGGACAAAAAAAATAATAACTAGGAAATATGAAAAAATGAATAAGTAGGAAAAGTGAAAAAGTCATACAAAATATAAATCCGACTAAACATAAAATGACTGTGTCAAATTAGTATCAAAATTTCTAACTTCTTAGTCTCAATTTCTTTACTTATGTTGTCATGAACCTGTAACAATTTGTCTGTCAACAGGGACCACACTTTCAGTAACATTGCTGTAGGTTATAGTTAAAGATTTGAGGGTCACCATATATTTACCCTACATTTATTTAGCATATACTTGCTTCAATTTTTTTTTTTTAATTTTCTCCCTATTGCAATCAGGATAAAATCAAACCACCTTATTAAGGCTTACCAATTCAATTGTTTTTTAGCTCAGAGCTTCTCACACTTTAAAGTGCTAGTAATCTCCTGGAGATCTTGTTAAATGCAGAATCACATTCAGTAGGTCCAAGGCAAGACCTAAGCTTCTACATTTCTATGAGTTCCCAGGTGATGTTGATGCTTCTGGTCCATCGACCACACCTTAATAGCAATGTCAGTCAACTGCTTCTCAACCCTCAATGTGTGCTTCCCAGGCATCTAGGGTTGTTAGGCGGGTACCCTACTCACAGACATTCTGATTTTGTAGGGCTGGAGAGTTTTCAAAAGTCCCCTGGATAACTGAGACAGCCATGTTGATAACTTTACAATTTGCAGCACTTCTTGCCTATTTTCATCCTCCTGTGGAAGGTAGGATGCCTAGGTTCTCCTGAGCAGCCCACATGGAGTTCTCAGAAGCCATCAGGAAAACCTATGTTTTGCAGAACACTGCACATAATTAAAGCATACAACTCATGTGCATAATTTTATGACTTTGAAAATATATCTACACCCGTACTATCATATTACTGGTAATTTTTTAAGGATAACATGTACAAGGACCTAGGCAAAGTAGGATTTTAGAAACCAGAAATTCTAGGGTCTTAAAAGTAAGGTTAATAAATGTTCTGTTTGCATAGTTTATGGTTGTTATCATCCTGATTTATTTATAGTTACCCCCCTCACCCTTGAAAATTTCATTGGATAATAAATAATATGGCAAATCTACTTTTAAAGGTGCAAAATATGATCGCACATAGACGCTCTGACACTTCCTCCTATAGGGTTCCTTCATGTAAATGATGGCCAAAGACCAGTCTGAGGGATATGGAACTACAAAAATTTGATTTATTTCAGATTTGGTAGATCAGGTTTGTGGAAGAGTTGACAGGACCAGCCAGATGCTCTTGAGCTCATGAGCTCAAAGATTTCCTTTTAATATACACAATTTTATTCTTCCCATATCATCTCAGTCATTGTTCTTACCAGAAACTATACCTTAACTACAGATACCCTACTGACAAAGACATCTTTTGCTTTGTGAATCATATTTGTCTAATTCTATTAGTGTAAATCATTCTGTTTTATGATAGAGCAGAATCTCTTACAATATACTGTCCGCCTTAAATTTCTCCCTCATTTTAAGTGAGGGAGACAGTAAATTTTGCTCCAAGAGAACTGCCTATCCCTTCCTCATCTTGTGTTACACGTATCCTAAAATTTTTATCTCTCTATACATGGAGCTAACATCTGGATTTTCCATATACTTCTCCCCTGACTGATATTACCCATTAAAATCAACACAACACATGCTGCTGCCATTGTAAATTCAACTCAAATACTGACAGCCCATTACATAGACTATTGGTTACTATTCACAGTTAACATCACTTACATTTTTACCGGGTTAAAATTTTCCTGCAAGGTGTCTCTCTGAGAGATTAAGAAGAAAAGAGTGAAAAAAATATTTTAGATAGGAATGTTGGAGGATCATTCGAAGGGGCCAAAGAGTCTAGGCTTGTTTGATATAACAATTATAACAAGCAAAACACCAAATTCAAAAACTGACATGTGAGTATTGGGGGTGTTTAGAAGAAAGATGCCAAGAAAGCAAATCTAGAAGAAAACTTTGTTTATGAAGGGCAACAAGGTAGGCCCAGGTGAGTAAGGACAACTAAGTGAAGATTAATTTATCAACATTGACAGTGGCTATAAGAAGACAATTTATAGATTTAAAAGAAAAATGAGGGCAGCCCTGGTGGCTCAGCAGTTTAGCGCCGCCTTCAGCCCAGGGCATGATCCTGGAGTCCCGGGATCGAGTTCCACTATCAGGCTCCCAGCATGGAGCCTGCTTCTCCCTCTGCCTGTGTCTCTGCCTCTCTCTCTCTCTCTCTCTCTCATAAATAAATAAATAAAATCTTTTATAAAAAAATAAAGAAAGAAAAGAAAAGAAAAATGTTGCATATGTTTATATGGTCATGCAATTGCTTATAGTACTGGTTTATTTTACATAATAGTCAAGTTTTATGAAATACCATTAAATTAAAGATGTTTGAACTAAAACAGAATTCACTGTGTAACACATTTATGCAGTGTCAAGACACAATTATTTGTAGTAAGATATATCTAAGTATATTACTGGAAACGATATCATTATTGGATTATTGGCTGCTATATGGGGAGATTCAGAATGAGTTGAAGTTGTTGGCAATGTTTAATAAGATTTCCTATTTTTCCTATTTTAATAACACCAGTAGGGCTCATTTCTTATCTTAGGGGATGGCAACAGATAGTCATTGGAGAAGACTGCCACCAGGCTGCTCGGATCCTAAAGTGCTGCTGCAAATGGTCTGAAGCTTATTCAGACCAAATCCTCTTTATTATGTTGTGTGCTCTGTCATAAATGCTAACACTGAATTTCTTTTTGTTTGTTGACAACATGCTAGCTAAGCACTGCACAGTGTTCCAGGGAAAACATATATTTTCTTTGAAGTATTTGCTTTATGATTTTTCAAAAGTTTCCTTTGTTACTAGCTACCTCTTCTGTATCTCAAATGTATATATAGTCTAGAATTGGAAAACCAACCAACCAACCAAACAAACAGAAAAAACAAAACCCTGATTCTTATTTGGCATCAACTGAGTTTCACACATTTACCTATCCTGGTAGGTAATGAACGAAGCTTACGAAACATTGTCATGACATTTTCATCATTCCTTGAAGATGTCCAAGCTGTTTATGTGCGGGCAAGTAGAGGCTCTCAGTTATTGACTACATTAAGCAGGAGACAAAATGGCATGGGGATTTTTTTTTTTTTTTTGGACACACAGGATTTCAACATCTCAGGAATTCATATGCAAGCCTGAAAAATGTAAAGGAATATCCTGAGTAAAATATGTAATTATTGCAAAAATCCTGCCATCATTTGCTGTGGTTAGCCCCATAAAGTCTATTACCCTGTCTTTTGTTTTACAAAAGTAGTTAGTATCACAAATTGTAAGGTAACTACACATGATATTCTTCCACTAAATAATTACTATAACCATTAGTAGAGGCGTTTACATGCCTCTAAATGGCTCCATCTTTCACACAGTTCTTCCTCATTAAGTGTTTTAATGATGACGTTACTGACTGTATCCTTTTGTTAAGGAGAAGTGGAAATTTGACAGTTTTCTCTTTTATCAGTCCTTAGAGCCCTAGGAATTTGTTTTTTTCTACTATGTTGAAAATGGGTTTTAAATTCTATTATTTGCATGTAAAATTCTTCCATTTTCCCCATCTTCACCAGAAAAAATAAGAAATCAATCTAGTGGGGACAATCCTTTAGCACCATTTATGTTCATGTTGCATGTGAGCCACACTTGTGAGGTATATAAGCCAGCCTCTTGTGCTTTTATCACTACACAGCCAATTTTTATTTATTTATTTTAAAGATTTTATTTATTTGTTCATGAGAAACACACAGAGAGAGGCAGAGACATAGGCAGAGGGAGAAGCAGGCTCTATGCAGGGACTATCCCAGGACTCTGGGATCATGCCCTGAGTGAAAGGCAGACGCTCCACTGCTGAGCCACCCAGGTGTCCCGACAACCAATTTTTAAATCACCATCCAATTCTCTATCCATCTAGTAGTGTGAGGAGGATATTGTTTAAGAAGAAAAGAGCTTGTCAAAATAGTGTAGAGAAGGCAAAGTAAAACAAAAATTGGAGTCTATTATATTTGGCAGTTTGACCTTTGTCAGAGCAGGGTCAGTGGAGTGGTGGGTGCAGCAGTTGGTGGAAAGGCAAGCTGGAGGTCAGAAAATGAAGACATTTTATAGATTAGTCCACTGAGGTTATTAGGTACTAGGACAGAGAGGACATTTCTCTAAATAAATGAAATATATGATAGAGCAATAAAAATAGGGGTGATATAAAAGGTAGGAAAAGACGGTTGTTATTAAAAATAATATCTGTTTTGAATTTACCACATGAAATGTACTAAGAGTTTAGCATACATCATTATTTCATTCAAATAAAGGTTTAATGTGGTAAGTAACATCACATTTTACGGTCACAATATTGGGACTCAGCCTCCAGAGTTACAATCCTCTTAACCACTGGACTATGCCTCATGGTAAGTTTATTGAACTGAAACCTGTAGCCTAAAATTCTCTTCTGGAACTATAGAGAATAGTCATAATTCTTTTCCCATATTGTTTAAATGTTTAAAGAAAGCTCTCATGCTATTTCACAACTCCTTTTCAAGCAAAACATCCCTAATTCTATCATCGTTCTTCAGATAAAAATTTACTTATCTTTAGGCTTGCCTTTTGTACAAAAGGATTTGAAGTTCACAAGCTTTCTACCATCCTGGTCATTCTACTGCAGACATTCTACATTATTCTTCTTCAGATAAAATGCCTACAACTTAAAACAACAATGGCAGATGAGGTCAAACCATCTTTGTCTTACACCAAGCAACAAGGAGAGTGCATTAAGATTATACTAACCTACAGAATGGGAGAAGATATTTGCAAATGACGTATCAGGTAAAGGGCTAGTTTCCAAGATCTATAAAGAACTTATTAAACTCAACAGCAAAGAAACAAACAATCCAATCATGAAATGGGCAAAAGACATGAAGAGAAATCTCACAGAGGAAGACATAGACATGGCCAACATGCACATGAGAAAATGCTCTGCATCACTTGCCATCAGGGAAATACAAATCAAAACCACAATGAGATACCACCTCACACCAGTGAGAGTGGGGAAAATTAACAAGGCAGGAAAACACAAATGTTGGAGAGGATGCGGAGAAAAGGGAACCCTCTTACACTGTTGGTGGGAATGTGAACTGGTGCAGCCACTCTGGAAAACTGTGTGGAGGTTCCTCAAAGAGTTAAAAATAGACCGGCCCTATGACCCAGCAATTGCACTGTTGGGGATTTACCCCAAAGATTCAGATACAATGAAACGCCGGGACACCTGCACCCCGATGTTTATAGCAGCAATGTCCACAATAGCCAAACTGTGGAAGGAGCCTCGGTGTCCATCGAAAGATGAATGGATCAAGAAGATGTGGTCTATGTATACAATGGAATATTCCTCAGCCATTAGAAACGACAAATACCCACCATTTGCTTCCACGTGGATGGAACTGGAGGGTATTATGCTGAGTGAAATAATTCAATCGGAGAACAAACATTGTATGTTCTCATTCATTTGGGGAATATAAATAATAGTGAAAGGGAATATAAGGGAAGGGAGAAGAAATGTGTGGGAAATATCAGAAAGGGAGACAGAACATAAAGACTCCTAACTCTGGGAAACGAACTAGGGGTGATGGAAGGGGAGGAAGGTGGGGGGTGGTGGTGAATGGGTGACAGGCACTGAGTGGGGCACTTGGCGGGATGAGCACTGGGTGTTATTCTGTATATTGGTAAATTGAACACCAATAAAAAATAAATTTATGATTTAAAAAATAATAAAAAAATAAAGGGTTAAAAAAAAAGATTATACTAACATTTTTGGTTTCATAGTGTCCTTTAAGAGAAGTAATACTTCTCAACTGTCAAATTCCAATAAGAAAGAGTAGTAAATTCTTCCCAATAATGTACTTAGAGGGACACACAACCATTTACCATTTATCTATTACAGAATTTTAGCTTCATTTCAGGGTCTCTAACTTTTGAGAAATTTTGGAGACTTGTCTGTAATCCAGTGTATTTTTATCTCTCATCTTTGTGCCATTTGTGGATTCAATAAAAAAATTTCTGTTTTCATCCAATACACTCATAATATTATACATGACCAGTAGAAAACAGATCCCTACTATTCCCCCAAAGACTGTCCTTCATTTATTCACTCAGTAAATATCTATCAAGGGCTTCCAGAATACTACTCATGTTCTATTCTGTTACCTGGGTGGTGATTAAATCAATGGAATGACAATAAGATAACTCAGTAAGCTAAATTCTTATGATTTTTGCAAAGGAACAAAGTCCAAAAATAGATCCAGATATACTGATTTTATAATAAAGATATTCGTTCAAATCATTGAGGGAAATATGAATTATTTAATAAGTGGTAGTATAGGGAAAATTGGGTAACCACCTGGAGAAAAAATAACCCCCAAGAATTTTAGGGTTTATTTTTACAGTTTTATTTTAGATTTAATTTTTCTTTTATCAGTCTGTAACTTCTAGTCTGAATAGTGTAAGCTTTCACCTTTAACATTACAACTTTGCCGTATGGTTTTGCATTTCCTGATTTGAAAAGTACTTCAAATACATCATAATGTACTTGTTTTTATTTGTCATTGATTTCATGTGTAAGCCAACACTCCCTTATACTTAAAAAAAACTTTTCTAACAAAGATATATTATAATTGGGCAAATTAATTCCTTGCAGAAATGTTAATTCCAAACCTGACTTTGCAGTCACATTTCTTTGCCCATTCATTCATTAACAGACACATATTGTGTATCTAATATGCCATGCTATGCATCAGACTCTAGAGAAACCAGCAATGAAAAAATAATGATCTCTCTTCTTAGTGGGCTCAAGATTTACTGACAAACTTCTTAAAAGAAAGATTACTTGGGACAAAGTAAGAAATGCATCTCATGCCAAAATGCTATTTGATGTCAATTGACAAAATTCTCACTTTTTATAAATTGGTAATATCAAAAATTAAAAATTTGCAATTTTTTTCCAGTTTAAGCAGATAGTAGGAAATGAAGAAAGAAAGAAAGAAAAGAAAGAAAGAAAGAAAGAAAGAAAGAAAGAAAGAAAGAAAGAAAGAAAAGAAAGAAGCATAATTCTATTAAGTTTGGCCAATTAAAATTAAAATTGGTATTTGCCCAAAGTAAAGAAACCACAAAGACCTCTCCCATGTACCAGTCATGCTCCCTGTTATCAGGATGACCTGAGAAAACAAAGGATGCTCTCTTCCTTTGATCTTTTCCTAAGGACTCCAACCATTCCTATCCTTTCATCAGGACTTCTCCAAAGGAAGTCTACATACCCAAACCTGCCAATTCAAGAACAGGTGGAATAAAGAAATACAGCTCCAACCTCTCATCTCATCCTAGACACCCAAAGAGAGTCTACCAATGAGAACACTCCATTTTAAACATCAGGTCATTTTGTGGATTATTTTTGTGGTTATTTCAGAGCCTCTGCTAAATTCTGCCTAACTGTGACACAATCCTTAAAAGGCCCGTGGCATCCAGATCAAAGTGAAAAGAGGTGAGGGAACAGTGAAAGGCATAAACCATCTTACAAATAGCACCTCTGGGTGCTCAAAATGCTAAAGAGGAATTTGTGCTGTTTGGGGAGACTCTCACAAGAGCAGACTTGGTAAGCCCATAAAAGGGCATGCTGTCTTTTGGAAAGAAGCAGGAAGAGAAATAAGATGATTGTAGAGACTGAACTTTTTAAATCAAGAAAACCTAAAAAAAAAAAAGGTAAATTATCTGATCAGTTTATATTTTAACCAATTATGAAAAGTTGATTTAAAAAGGTTTTCTCTTGAGCTAATATATAAGGTTAATAAAATTCCAATCAGAAATTCAACAATTTTTAATTGGAGAAAATGGTCTTAAAGTTTATATTAAAAATAATTACAATCACCAAAGAATAGTCAAGGAAAAGATCATAGTGATTTACCAGATATTTGAAAATATTATGAATAATGAATTAAGCAAAGTATTGTATGACAGGACAAACAGACCAGTGGAGCAGAATAGAGAATCCAGAAATAGCATCCAGTATACACGAGAAGTAGTAGATAGTCCATATGATAGTTCAATTACATGAGAAAATGATGAATTATTAAATAAATAGTACTTATATAAATGGATATATATCTTGGAGAAAATAAAAGTAGACCTTCATCTTCTAATATTTACGATAGTAAACACAAAAAAGCTTATAAATGTACATATACACATGTACACTTTCTAGAAGACTTCATTTTAAAAATAGGGATGAGTGGGTCCTTCTAAACTAGGACTGCTACATAACTTCCCTTCTGTATTTTTCTCTGGCAATCATCTCAATTCTAATCCTCTTCTCCTTTATCCTTCGCAAGTCCATAGACTTCCTCCAATAGCATCCTTTTCCATTCAGTTGCTTAGAAATTCTTACCGTTTTCCTCTTTTCTTTCTACCAGAGACTTTGCCTTCCATTTTTCTCATTCATGCAAACAGATTGCTTTTTGATTTTTCATTTGAAAAAAAGTATTTGTTATTTTAAACTATTCAATTGGTTTAAAAATTAATTTTACTAAGTTAGAAAATATCTATGGTAAATTGGCTTCAGTACTTTGGCTAACCCAACAGTATAGCCTGTGGGAAATTATATTGACTAAAAAGTTAACTTTTTCCCTCTTACCAGCTTCAAGCAAGATAAAGACAATGGGAATTTAAAGTTTGTTAAAATGTGTTTAATTTTAAATTCATTTTAAAAATTTATTTGTTTAATAATTATTAAAATTTAAAATGTTAAAATTTGTTATATTACTATGCTAGAATAAAACTTAGTATTTCCTGATTAATTGGAGTGCTTCCTATATTTATATATTGAGACTTGGTTCACTTTAGGCATTGATTAGCCAACTTAACATTAAATCATAGGGATCAGTTGTCAGAGGCTTTCCTTTGTCAAGTTTTCTCATAAATGTATGGTTGTAAAGAATTAGGACTATAGCCATATGGCCTAAATTAAAATCTTAGATATATTACAAGACATGTGACTTTAAGGAAATTAACTTTTATACATTTCCATTTTCTTGGTTTTAAAATCTGGATAGAATTAATACCCTCAGCTTAGTAATAATGAGTGTAAGTTCTTTGTTGCTCCAGCTGCATCTGTCTCTTTTGAATTAGACAGAATCTGTGACTGCTTGATCAACAGAATACAGAAGTGATGCTGTGCTTAAGAGATTGATAGTTTCCTCTTCTCTATTAGAGCACTTGTTCTTGGAATCCTGCTATCATTCTGTGCAAGAGCTCAAGTAGCTATAAGGAATAGATATTCTAGAGAGGAATCATCCCCAGCCACCAACATTGGCTGGGCTCCCAGCCATTAGCCAGCACCAACTGGCAGACAAGATGAGTGAATTATCTTAAAAGTTGAGATATCCCACCTGTATCACTTGCAGCAGAGATCAGCTAGTCCTACCAAACTATGCCCATATGCCAGATTGGTGAGCCAAATAAATTACTGTTGTTTTAACCCATTAAGTTGCATATGATTTGTTACTCAGAAATCATAACACAACAGAATTTAGTCCCTAGAAGTTACAAAAACCTAAAACTTGTGACACAGGCATTGCCATCATGTAGCAGGTAGAAGTGGAAGGGTCTCTAGAGGATTGCTTGTAAAAGCTGGAAGGGTCTTTCCTAATTTAGGACAGTTGTAGATTTGGGAAATCATATTAGAGTCATTATTTATTCCCACGTTGTTGAAGCTTATGATGCTCAAAGTTTCAAAATATAAAATAATGTAAGAATGTAAAAAGGAGATCAATTAGACTAGAATGTAATTAACTGCTTTGGATCCAATTTAAGGGGTTGTAAAATAAGATCTATCAGGAAAGTCTTAAGGTTCAGAGATTAATTAATGTTGGAATAGAAGTGACTGGGAACATTTGCCAAACAACACTCGGTATATCACCTAGAGTTTTTCTCTACTGACAGGACAATAAAACATGTGTTTAAACAACAGCAGGAAGGAGACAAGCTAAATTAAAGACACACTTGGCAAAAGAGTTAAGCTTGTAAGTCCTGAGAAGGTATAAATCAGTCACTTTTCCTCCAGGGGGAACCCTGTCAAGAAGCCAGGAGATGAACTAGTTGGCCTCAATATTTATTTGCATGCTTTCAGCTGCAAGTAACCCTGATTCCGATTCCTTAAGCAGTGAAGCCATGTATTATTATCTTACATAGCAGATCCCTGAAAAATTGATTGGATCACAGTCTCAGTTCCATCAGCAGCAGTCCAGATTCTGGGTACCTGAGTCTCTGGTGAGGTTCATGTCTTATCAGTGAGAATTTATTCATGTAACTACACCCAGCCACAAATCTCAGGTTAGCCAGCCACGTCTCAGAAAGAAGGGAAAAATAGATAAAGGGGAATAACCACAATCCGACACAAAGTGCTAGTGGCAAACAGTACTGAACTCAGCTTGTATTTGCTTTGCAGGCTACATGGAAATCGTTCTCACTTGTGTTAACTAGAGTACAAAATAAGACACAATGGAGTCACTGTAGTTAATAATACAACATTGCATTTTGAAAGTGGCTAAGAGAATAGATCTTAAAAGTTGTTACAAGAAAAAATTCTGTAACTATGTATGGTAACATATGTTAACTAGATTTATAGTGCTGATCAACATGCAATTTATAAAAATATTGAATCACTATGTTGTAGACTTGAAACTAATGTAATATTGCATGTCAATTATGCTTCAAAAGAAAAAAAAATAAGCAGTGGAGACTTGCAGATAAATCCAATGCCCAAAAAGGACAGAGAAAGAACCATTAGAATTATCTGTTTGATAGATATAGTCAGTAAGACTAAGAACACAGGACTAGTACCCAGCCAGGAATCCCTTACATGGTAGTAGGTAGATGCATAAATGCCAACATGACACATCCTCAGTCTCCTGGTATAAAAGCAGGATGCTCCTGCTCTGAGCTGCTCTGACTTGGAGAATTCCCCATTCCACATGAGTCACATGGAACCAAGAAGGCAAGAGGAAGCTGTGTCCACTTCCTTTTTTCACTGAACTAGTTATTTGCAGTGCTTTGGGGTAGAACCTAAGGTGAAAATGACCTAAGCTAATAAAGAATGGCTATTTTTTTTTAAGATTTATTTATTTGAGAGAGAGTATTGAGTAGGGGGAGGGGCAGAAAGAGAGAGAGAATCTCCAGCAGACTCTCTGCTGAGCTTGGAGCTCCATGCAGGGCTTGATCTTAGAATGCTGAGATTATGACCTGAGCTGAAATCAAGAGTTGGAAACTTAACCAACTGAGCCAGCCACCTAGGTGCCCCAAGAATGGCCATTCTTTTTTTTTTTTAAGAATAGCCATTCTTAAAGCCAAAACTAGGCCTTGGTGGTCTGGCCTTTCTTGCCAGCACAATACTCTCCATTCATTGAAGAGTCAGTGTTGCCCATTCTCAACCAGCTACAAAATGGCATGAGGCATTTGTTGAAAAGCAGAATGAAGAAACCAGATAATGTCTAACACCTGCAAGAAGATTTCACAGCCCAGCTTCTCAATGAGTTAGCTTGCTTTCTTATAACAAGTACACAAAACTGCTACTTTGCATTCCATCATCAAAAAAAGACTGTTTTGAATTATTTTACATTTTAGATTATCTGTACAGTTGTCCCTTTCTAAATCAACAATTGAGTGCAAAATGTTAAATGCAAGATGTCATCTATATCCAGAAATTTTAATAGCCATGAAAATCCAATGTCTCTTTTTCAAAAGAAATATTTAAATGCCATGCTTTAATTTTTTAACAGGAAAATGGGGCCATAAAACCACTTACTGCAACCATCCCTGAAAGAGCACCTTCTGACTGAGGGAAACCTGCAGATTATACATGCGTTTATTTTTTTATCTTTGTTTGAATCCCAGGGAACAAAACTCTCCTAAAACAAAGCTTATCATGCTGTACCACACACACACACACACACACACACACACACACACACACACACTTCCAAATTGACTTGTCTTTAAAAAGATTGACATAAAATGTCTTTTAAGATGATAGCAAACATCTGAGGGTTTTAATACTAAAATCTGTGACAGATAATGTCAGACAACCCTAAGCAAATTAATTAATATACAACACTGGAACTTCAAATACCTGAATACACAGAAGTCAGATGACAGGGCAGCTGCATTGTAGAATTCCAGGGAATATCATGTACCTGAAAGACCGGTACGGTGCAGAGCAAACCTGAGACAGTCATACAGGCATCCCAGCAGGCTTTTTTCTTGCTGCCTCTAAACTTTGAGCTATACATGACACAAGGATTTCCCACTGCTTCTCTTGTGGATGACAACTTGCTAGTATAAAAAGCAAACCCCTCAACTTCCAAATTGTATCACTTTACATTTCATGCCCAAATGATTGTGCTCAAGCTACCACCAGCCTGTCAGAAGTTCATCCCCACTTGCCATGAACTCCAGCTACTTCGAAACCTCAATGATGTGGTCTCACATGGTCTAGAAATGGGTCCCTCATGTTCTTCAGCTCCAGCTTCATCATGTCACTTTGCTGCCACCTCCTCAGCTTATGACCGCCATAAGCATGGGTTAGGCAGTGTGAACCTGGAGGTTGGCAAGCACCTCTGAACTGCATGCAACCCATGCATTGCTCCACTGATGAGAAGGAAGATAAGATAAACATCACTCTCTTCCGCCTGTCTCCTGGGTGAAGAAACTGAAGAAAGAGGTAGTCTTGTGTGATCTCACAATAGGAAATTCAAGGAAGGATGCCATGGGGGTCTCTAATTTGGATGTTGAGGTCTAGGTAGCATCCAGTCATTCTCCTACTGCATTCGCTTCTGTGGTAGTATGATGAGCAAACATGGAGACTTTCTATAGCTGGACAATCCCTGAGGTTCTATCAAGAGGATTCTGGGGACTATTCCATGGCAGCCCCATGTTTTACCAAATGCTTGATTAGTAGGGGAACTTGGTGCTTCTATAACAGCAAGACAGAATTTCACAGTGTTAGGAGAATCCACTAAACAGTAAGTCATTTTTCCTTGGACTGCTAGTAACTGGGACTTCTGGGGAGAAGAAAGTGTGTTAACTTCTATGACTTCATCCCAAGGGCAGAATTTCAATTCTCCAAAACATTACAGAAACTAGCCTATAAGTTTCACCTAAACTTTGTGGAAGGATGTTGGACAAAGGAGGGAAGGGCAATGTTTATGAATAGTATTATTTGTGGCTATACAGAGAGGCCATAAGCCTAGCTGTATCCCCAGAATCCTCTGTCCAAACCCATGGATCACCAGGACAATTTGTGGTTTTTCTACCAGGCTAAACACCACACAGACCCTGACATTTGTCAGTGTTACTTCTCTCATTTCCCAAGCTCACCTTCTAGCCCAAAGCACACTTCTGGAGCTCCCCATTCTCTGAAGATCAACTGAAGAAACACCTATTCCTTTCAGGAAAAATTCACAAGATAATCACATTATATTTGACATCAGAACATCTCACATCTCACCCCAGGCACCTGGTGCCTGACCAGATCCCTCCCAGTGCTGTTGCTAACCCTGTTCTACCCAGGCCTCTGCCTTCCCACCCCCAGACCAGCCATTCCCTAGCCCTGGAAATACACTACATGTGAGAAGTCCCAGCCTGCTGGTAGGGGACAGGAGGGAATGAGGAGATGGGAGCCTTACAAGAACTGAGGCACCTGTAGGTCCTGCTCATCCCCCAGGTTCCCAGGGCAGAACTGGAACTGGGGCCCAGGTACAGCCACTGAGGCTGGGCCTGGGTCTCTCAGCCATTTGGTTTTGTTTCCCTGTCCCTCTGTTTGCTTGTAAGTCTGTCAGTCTATTCCTGGGAAGCTCACTACTATGGGCCCTGGTACTTTACTAGTTTGTCCCATACCGTTAACCATAAACTGATCTCTTACTATCAAAAAAAAAAAAAAAAAAAAAAAGACAACTTAAGACAACTTTTTTTCTTTAAAAAGAAAAAAAAAAGACAACTTAAACTTTCTTATTTATTCTTTTTTATTTCCTGAAGTGTTCACAGAGAATAAATATTATTTTTGTAAGAAAACAAAATCATTTTCATTAAAAAAAAATCCACTTCTGAGTAATGTTTGCTCAGGGGCCCTACTTTTCTCCAACAAAAATTAAATGTTACTTCGAAAAGATTCATTTCAATCAAATACAAATTGAAAATGAGCCAGTAATTAAAATGTCACAAATCTGCATGAAACGATGTAATGGAAGAGTATGCTGTCTTTAATCTAATAAAACAGATACTCTTTTGCTTGACTATGGTGCTCTAAGTTAAAGGGACAAAACTAAGTTAAATCCCCATGTTTTACTTTCCTATTACTGCTGTAACAGATAATCCCAAAGTTAATGGCTTATACCAACACAAATTAATTATCTTACAATCCTGGAGATCAGAAGTCTAAAATTAAGGTGTCAGCAGGGTTATGTTCCATCTAGAGGTTTCAAGGGAGAATCTGTTTCCTTGCCTCTTTCAATTTCCAGAGGCCACCTACATTCCTTTCTTGGATTACCTCGTAGCCCTTCATCACATGGCTCTAATCTCTCACTTGTACCATCACATCACATTAGCTCTGACCTGATTGCCTCCCTTCTGTAAGGGCCCTTGTGATTACATTGGGCCAACTCAGATATTCTAGAATAGCTCTCTGTCTCAAGATCCTTAATTTAATCACATGTGCAATATCCTTCTTTTCATGTAAGGTAATATCTTCACAGCTTCCATGGATTAGGACCTAGCTACCTCTGGTGAAGAGGAGGATATTATGCAGCCCACCATACCCAGCTATATTACAGTATGTTCTCAGTAAGTAGCTATCATGATATTATCAACATGACTAAAAATTCGAAAATGGAAAACTTGACAGTAATTATTTCTAGAACTGTCAAATCTCCTGACTTTTATATCTCATATATTTTTATTTTTTTTCCAATTTCATTGAGATATAAATGATACACAGCACTGTATAAGTTTAAGGTGCAGAGCATAATGACTTCACTTACATATATTGTGAAATGATTAAGATAAATTTAGATAAAATCCATCATCTCATATCCATACAAAAAAAAAAAAGAAGAAGAAGAAATGGATTTTTTTCTTCATAATGAGAACTCTTAGGATCTACCTTCATGGTAATTTTCAAATATAGCACGCAGCTGTGTTAACTGTAGTCAGCGTGTTGTATATAACATCTCCAGTAGTTACTTAACTTATAAATGATCTTTGTAACTTTGACCACTTTCCACCAATTCACTCTCTCCCACATCCCACCTTCCACCAATTCACCCTCTCCCACATCCATACCAGGGTATCTACTCTTTTTCTGATCTCTTTTTCTGTTTGATTATTAGTTTTTTAGATTCCACATGTAAATGAGATCATACAGTATTTGTCTTTCTCTGTCTGACCTATTTCACTTAGCAGAGTGCCCTCAAATTTTCATATCTCAAATTTTTAATAAATTAGCTGGATAATCTCAGATTTGAATCCAGTTAAACTAGAAGTCTTTTTATGTGCAGACACAACTAGTAAGAACAGTTGTACATAAATAGAGGGGTTTAAATGCTTCACTCTGCAGGATAACAATAGCTTATATTTGCAATTATCTCATTTTATCTTTACCCCAACGTGTGAGGTTGGCAAGGCAGGAATTCGTATTCCAAGTTTTTTTGGAGGACATGGTGAGGTGACTTGTGTAAAGTCACATGGTTAATGAGTGACAAAACCAGCACTCTCTCTTCAACCCCTCTATTTCATCCTCTATTTGTAATTAGGATCACAAGAAGAAACACTTCAGTTTGGAGTTCATTAAGTAATATTCCTGGAATTTAAACCATGGTGCATTGGATCTGAAATTTCTTCTATCCTCACATAAAGCCTCTGAGGGGAAAAAAAAAAAGGATCATTTTAAAAATAAAAAGTATTCTTAAAGAACCAAAGGTGTCGTCAGGTGACTGGCTGGCTTGGTTGGTGGAGTGCATGACTCTTGATCTTGGGGTTGTAAGTTTGAGCCCCACGTTGGGTATAGAGCTTACTCAAAAATAAAATCTTTAAGAAAAAAAACAATCAAATTTATCTGTGGCATTTTCAGACTTGATGATTATCTATATTCAATTAGAACTCAGTACATCTGTCAGCAAACCTGGCCTACTCGAGTTTTCTTTTTTTTCCACCTCCAAAAATTTTCGTCAAGTTCTCACAGAACAATGAAAAGTCATTCAAAAAAGAAGAAGTAGAAGGAGAAGGTAAAGGAGAAGAAGAAACTATATTCCATGTCAGGATGGCCTGAAATGTATATTGTGAACTCCCTCCTATTCTCTGGGGGAACCACTGCATGGTTAAACATGTTCATTCATTTAATAGTATCAACTTGCTTAAACAATCTTAAGCCTCTCTTAGTTGCCTAAGGTTCCCCAAATTATGTTTTGCACACACAGTTTCTGTCATAAACCACATTCATAATTGACTTTATCTTCCCCCAAGATTGTATATGAACATGTTCCAAATTCCATCCTTTTAAGACCTACATGATTCAGCAATTCAAGAAAAGGCTTCTGAGGGTGAAGCTGGCAGTCAAATACAGAAATCAAAGATAGCTCTGTGTACCTTAAAGAAAACCTGCTTCAACTTCTATTTAATATTACTGAGAACCATCACATTTCTCTTTGACAAGATTGTTTGCATAAAGGTTTCTCTAGAGAGAAAGCCATGGGATTAATTTACTTCTGCCATTGTGATTGACTGCAGAACAGCTGTCAGGCAACTGAAGTGTCTCCAATCTCCATCACAAATTACTTTAAATGGTTTTTAAGATAAACTTGCCAAGCCTGTTTAGCTTAGAAGGTCTGACAGGAAAATGTGCAATTGACTTAAATGAGAAACAAGAGGATCCGTCTGGGGTCTTCATAATAAAACTGCCATGGCGCCTTTGTTTGATGATGCTCAGGAAGTCACAGATTTATCATGTATCTCTAGAAAATAAGGGACCTGTTATATATACATTTCTATGTAGTTCATGATTTAGCATGATAAAGCTGAGCTTGTCCAAAGTAACAGATTACTTTGTAAGGTTACGTGAGATTTCAAAAAAATGTTAATAAAAAAATTAGTCACAAAATGTTGAGAATCCATTGTTTTTTATCAATGCAGACAAATCCAAAAGGAGAGTAACGTATTTCTTGCTCCACTTTTCCAGAGAGGTAAGTCATATCCTGCAGTATGGAAATAAGTCTACTAACCATGGTGGACAATACCTGTATCATGAGGAGGTGGTTTAATGAATACTTGGAGGTAGAGACAAAAGGCATAGGTTTTGAGGGGAAAAAAAAGACAAACCATGAGATAAACCTGTTTAAATCTGTTTTTGCCTTTTGTTTTTAATTTATATAGCTATGGCCATTTTCTAACGGGTGTTTTTTTTATTGAGGATTAGAAAGGAATCTTGGGCATCTTATCTGCTATGATGGTAGTGCAAAGGTAGAATGAGAATGTCCTCAATAACTGAGGGACATGAGCTAGAAGTAACCCAGGCTATTAGTGCACACGGAGAACTTTATATGCTAGCAGAGTACAAAATAACCCCTTGATAAAGTAACTATCAGAAGGATCCTGGGAGCAGAGAATAAGATAAGAAAGTGGCAAAGAAAGATAATTTTATTGTAAGAGTTATTAAATATTAATCACTATTATATACTGCAGTAAGTGCTGAAGATACACTAAATAGGATAGGGTCTCTGTTCAGACTACACAAAGGGAAGAAATAAAGTGATCTCATCATGTCAAAACTATTGGAACTTAACTAAAGCAGAGCTTTTGAGAAAATTTTTATACTTTAAATGCTAATAACAGGAAATAAGGAAGGTAACAAATAATGATCTATACTACAACCATAAAAAGCCAGAAATAATAATAAAGAGTAAAAATCCCAAGTAAGTAGAAAAAATAAAGAATAGAGCAGAAATCAATAATAGAAAACAAACAATAGAGAAAAAATCAGTATAATCAAAAGCAAATTATTTTAAAAGATTAATAAAATTTTTAAATAAATAAATAAATGATCAGTAAAATTAATTAAAGTTTGACACAAATGATCAAAAGAAACCTTTAACACAAAGAATATACAAACTATCCATGTCAGGAATGAAAGAAGAAACCTCTTACAGAGCTTCTAGATATTGAAAGGATAATCAGGAACATGACATCAATAAATCTGATAACTTAAATAAAATGAATAAATTTCTTGAATTACAAATGTTATGCTAACTGATGTAAGAAATAGAAAAATCTAAATACATCCATATACATTAAAGAAATTGACCTTACAGTTTAAAACATGCCCAGAAAGAAAATTTCAGATTCAGAAGGCTTCACTTGTAAATGCTCTTAAATATTTCAGGAAGAAATAGTACCAGTCTTATAGTAACTTAAAAAAAAAAATGGGATATAACCAAATAATTTTCTAGCAAACTAACGAGTTTAACCTAATATAAAAACCTGAGAATAACACGAAAGTAAAGAAAGTCGAAGATCAATATCAATAACCCTTATGGTATAGATAGAAAAATCCTTTTAAAAATTTGCAAATCAAAATAAATAAATAAATAAAATAAAAATTTGCAAATGTGCATCTGGTGGCTCAGCTGGTTAAGTGTCTGCCTTCAGCTCAGGTCCTGATCTCAGGGTCCTGGGATGAGCCCCATCTCAGGCTCTCTGCTTAGCAGGGAGTCTGCATCTCCCTCTCCTTCAGTGTGCTCTCTCTCTCACTTACTCTCAAATAAATAAATAAAATCTTTTTTTAAAGTTTGCAAATCAAACCTAGAAATATATAAGAAAGATAATATATGAAGGCAAAATCAGGTTTATCCCATGAATATAAGGTATTAAATAAGCAATATTAATCAATATTGTTAATTAAATGTAAGTCACCAAATTAACAGACTAAAGAAAACGTACATAATCATCTCAATACATGCAGGAAAAGCATCAAACAAAATTCAAAACCTGTTTATGATAGAAACTTTCAAAACTAATACAAGGAAACTTCCCTAAAGTGATAAAGGGTGTTAAATGTAGTGAAAAGCCTACATTTAGCATCATACTTAATGGTAAATAGTTTCTTTCTAACATAAGGTACAAGGCAAGGATGTCTAGGTTCATGACTTCTATCAAACATTATATTGGACCCAAACATTGCAATAAGTCAAGGAAAAAAGAAAATATGGAAAGATCAGAAAAGAATAATTAAAACTGTTTCTATTTTCAGATGATACAATTGTTCACATAGAAATTCCCAGGGAAATTAGGAAAACAGCTACACAAAGTAATAAATTAATTCAATAAGATCACAGGATACAAGATCAATTATAGAATGTATTGAGATTCTATAAACAAGCAACAAAAAAATTTAGAAATTGTAACATTGTAATGGCATCAAAAAATAAAATACTAGGGGATAAATTTAATGAAAGATGTACAAGATCTCTATACTGAAAACTGCAAAATATTACTGAGGGAAGTTTTAAAGATCAACTATAGGGAGAAATATACTATATTTATGAACTGGAAAAACTCAATATTGTTTATTAAGATATCAGTTCTTTTTAGATCGATTTATAAAACCAATGCAATATCAGTTAAAATCCCTGCAGACTTTTTTGAAGAAACTGACGATGATTTTTTTTTTAAGATTTTATTTATTCATTCATGCCTCACAGAGAGAGGCAGAGACATAGGCAAAGGGAGAAGCAGGCTCCCTTTAGGGAGCCCGATGCGGGACATGATCCCTGGACCCCGGATCACAACCTGAGCCAAATGCAGATGCTCAACCACTGAACCACCCAGGCATCCCGACAAGATGATCTTAAAATTTACATGGAAATGCAAAAACCTAGAGTCATCAAAACAAACCTGAAAAAAAGTTTGCAAAAATTTAAACTGCCTAATTTCAAGAGTTGCTGTAAGAATTTCTATGTAAATAATTTCATCATCTGAAAATAGAGACAGTTTTATTTCTTCCTTTCTGATCTTTATGTCACAAAATTCTGGTTTCCAGAATATAAAAAATATATATATATAAAATATATAAAAATAAATATTTAACAACTACAATTCAATATGAAAAAGAGAACAATTCAATTAATAGTAAATGGGCTCATGCATTGGAAGAATTGATGTTGTTAAATGTAATTCTACCCAGGCACCTGAGTGACTCAGTCAGTTAAGCGTCTGACTCTTAGTTTTGGCTCAGATCATGCTCTCGGAGTTATACAATTGAGCCCCACCTAGGGTTCTGCACTCAGCCTGGAGTCTGCTTGAGATTCTCCCTCTACCTCTAACTACTCTCTATCTTTCTTTCTCTCTCTAAAATAAATAAATAATAAAATATTTTTAAAAATGTGATACTACCCAAAGCAATCTACAGATTTAATACAATCCCTATCAAAATACCAACATTTTTCATAGAGCTAGAAAAAAATCATACTAAAATTTCTATGGAACCACAAAAGACCTTGAATAGCCAAAGCAATCTTGAGAGAGAACAAAGCTGGAAGTATCACAATCCCACATTGAAGATATACTACCAAGCTGTGTAATCAAAATGATACAGTACCGGTACAAAAATAAACACATAGGGACACCTGGGATTGAGTCCCGCATCAGGCTCCCTGAATGGACCTGTTTCTTCTTCTGCCTATGTCTCTGCCTCTCTCTGTCTTTCATGAATACGTAAATAAAATCTTAAAAAAAATAAAAAAGAAAAAAAGACCTGTAGATCAGTAGAACAGAATAGAGAGCCTAGAAATAAACTCATGATTATATGGCCAATTAACCTATGAAAAAGGAGGCAAGAAAATACAATTTAGAAAACACAGTCCCTTCAATAAATGGTTTTGGGAAACTTGGACAGCTACATGCAAAAGAATGAAACTGAACCACTTTCTTATGCCATATACAAAATTAAACTCAAAACGGACTCAAGACCTAATGGGAGATACAAAATCATAAAATGCCTAAAGGAAAAATAGGCAGTAATTTCTTTGACATCAGTCACAGAAACATTTTTCTAGGTATGTCTCCTCAGGCACGAGAAACTAAAGAAAAAAATTAAACTTTATGGAGACTACACCAAACTAAAAAGCTTCTGCACAGCAAAAGAAACCATCAGCAAAATAAAAATGCAACCTACTGAATGGGAGAAGGCATTTGCCATAAGAAGTCTCTGTGAGGATGTGGAGAAAAAAGAACCCCTGTGCACTGTTGGTGGGAATGCAGATTGCTGTAGACACTGTGGAAAAGCCACTATGGAAGATCCTCAGAAAATTAAAAATAGAAACACCATATCATCCAACAATTCCACTAGTAGGCATTTACCCCAAGAAAATAAAACACTAATTGAAAAAGATATGTGCACCCTGATGTTTATTGCAGCACTATTTACAACAGCCAAGATATGGAAGGAACCAAAGTGTCCATCAATAGAGGAATGGATGAAGAAGGTGTAGTATATATGTATACAGTGTAACATTAGTCATAAAAAAATAATGAAATCCTACCATTCATGACAACATGGATGAACCTAAAGTGTAAAATGCTAAGTGAAACAAGTCAGAGAAAGACAAATACCGTACAATTTTGCTCGTATGTGGGATTTAAGAAACAAAACAAACAAAATAGAGACAAAAAAACAACAGAGAAAAAAAAAGACTCATAAATGCAGAGAATGAACTGATGGTTGCCAGAGGTAAGGGAAGGGGGAGGAGGTAAAACTGATAAAGGGAATTAAGAGCACATGATCGTGATGACCACTGAGTAATGTACAGAATTATTGAATCATTATATTGTACACCTGAAACTAAGTAACACCGGGCATTAATTGTACTTCAATAAATAAATAAATGTAAACAAGTAATAATAATCCCCCCAAATGGGCAAAAGACAAGGATAAACCTTCACGAAGGAAGATGTAAAATGCCAATGAGCACATAAAAAGTTACTCAAAAATAATGCATTTGGGAAATGCAAATTAAAACCACAGTGAGATTCCATTTTACAAATACTGAAAGGCTAATTATAAATGTTCAAAAATTGATAGACCCAAATATTGGAGAGCAACTGGAGCTCTCACATATTCCTGGTTAGATTATAAAACAGTTCATCAACTATGGAAACTGTGGTTTCTTATAATCTTACAAATATATCTATTCTACAACTCAGCCTTCTTCTTCTAGGCATTCTACCCGGAGAAGTGAAAGAACATGCCCACAAAAAGAAACGTACAAGAGGGGCTCAGTCGGTTAAGCATCTACCTTCAGCTCAGGTCATGATCCCAGAGACCTGGGTTGGAGCCCCATGTCCAGTCTGCCTCTCCTCCCACAGTCTCTCCCCCTGCTCTTTTTCTCACACACTCTCTCTCAAATAAATAAAATCTTTAAAAAAATGAAAGGAAGGATAGAAGGAAGGAAGGAAGGAAGGAAGGAAGGAAGGAAGGAAGGAAGGAAGGAAGGAAGGAAGGAAGGAAGGAAGGAAGGAAGGAAGGAAGGAAGGAAGGAAGGAAAAAAAAGCAAGCAAGCAAGTTAGTTAGTTCATGGTAGCTTTATTCATAACTACCAAAAACTGAAACAACCCAAATGTTCAGCAATAGGAGAATGGATAAACAAATGCTGGGATATTTCTACAATGAAATACTACTCATAAATTTTTTAAAGGAATAATCTATTAACCCATGACCAATGTGAATGAATTGCAAAAACATTATTCTAAACCATATAATCCTTACACTAAGATTCCATCTATACAGAATTCTAGAATAACTAATAATTCTGATAGAAATCAGAATTACCTCTGGGGGTTTAGGACAGTGATTAATTGGGAAGGGGCATAAAGGAGCTTTCTAGAGTAATGGAAAAACACTGTATCTTGATAGCAGTGTGGGTTTCATGGAAATAAGTATTTGCCAACCTTATTTAACTTTAGACCTCAGATGTGTACATTACTCTGTATGTAAATTTAATATCAGTTTAGAAAATTCTCAAGCAAAACAATAAAATGTTAATGTTCATTAAATCTAAGTGGTGAATAAATGGTTTTTATTAATTTCCATTAATTCCTGTTTTTCTGTAATTTGAAATAATACCTAACTTTTGAAAATGAAAGAAACCAATATATTTTCAACAACAATTCTGAAAACTAATTTTCTCATAAATTCTGATAACCTCAAGGAGGCACAAGAGAACATTGGGTACCTATGGATTGGTGGAGATAGAAACAGGGAGTGAGACAGAGAGCTTGAGAAAAAATACACACACACACACACACGTACACACACACACACTTTGCCATTTAATCTGTTTACCAGGGACAGGGAACTTTATATTTAGTTTTACATCTTATTTGATGAGCATAGATATTCATCTTTGACTGTAGTAAACACACATCTTACTTAGGGTTTTCTAAATCCCACAGTCAGTAGTTGTGGGGTCAATTAAATCTATAAAAAGTCTTTTGCTGAATATCAGCTACAAGTATAGTCTCTTAGAAGATTCAGTTCTAAATGCTATATTAATAATTCGCAAATAAATACCGATTTAAAGAATAATCAAATGCGAATGTGATTTGACATAAACCATAGCTTATGCCATTGTGCTTTACTAATGGATGTGTCCCCCCCAGAAAATCATTTGGTAAAATAAAACTCTGCAAATCAAGCACTTTTCTATTCCCATCAGGTTTTTGGACAGAGTTAAGGAATAAAGTAGTAATTTCTAAATTAATAAAATTTTTGTTATATTGTTATTTCAGAGTTCTCTGAACTGTCTTTATTACATGTAGTTTCTAGCATATATTGTTTGTCTGCCCCAATAGAGATTTATAAAGCAGCATTTACTGGACACCTCTGGGTTAACTCCCAGACCCTCCTTTCTCGGTCTTCCCCCTTTTCTCCATGTACATAACATGTAGAGCATTCACAGCGGGCATGTTTACCAAAGAGACACAGTTGATGGGACAGGGTGGGAAGCATACGCACCAAAAATGGTCACAAAGAGTAACTCCTTCTATTGGTCTGGGAGATGGGTAGTGCTGGAATTGGAATCAGAATTGATTCATTCTGATGGCTAGATCAGTGACATATAAACTTGGACTTGTTGGGGATATTATTTTTGACCATGTGGGCTGGGGAAGCAGAGAGCCAGTCAACAGTCAGGAAGGGGGAAGAGTGAAGCCAGAGACTAGTAAGAAAGAAGTCCTCAAGGTGTGCAAGGCTCTAACTCTCTTGTTTCTAGAGCTCAATTTCAGGTCTATTTACCCTCCCCCCATTTTTAATTATGCTAGTTCAAAGAGGCTACCATAATTGCAATCCAAAAATTCCTAGATTTCTACTATTAGGGAGACAGTGTATATATCTCTGATCTCCAGTTACTGTAATTTCTAACACCTAAATTCCTGCTCCCCCTCCCCAAATTAACATTTGAATACAATTAGAGAGACCTGTAGTGGAAGAGAATAAAATTATCGTCCCTTAGATTATCTTCGAAGTAACAAAGCCCCACTTCCACATGTTGAGTATTTGATTTAAAGGAGATCAAAGACCAGTGCCTGGGTGGCTTAGTTGGTTAAGCATCTGCCTTTGGCTCAGATCTTGATCCCAGAGTCCTGTGATCAAGCCCCACATTGGGTTCCCTGCTCAGCGGGGACCCTGCTTCTCCCACCCTCTCTCCCTCTGCTGCTCCTCCTGCTCGTGATCTCTCTCTCTCTGTCAAATAAATAAATACAATCTTTAAAAAAATAAATAAAAGATCAAATCTATAACCCACCCAATACCATTCTAAAGCTCTTGCTATGTGTCGGGCTTTCTTCTAAATATGTTAGATGTATTATCTCAGTTAATCCTCACAACACTCAGCGAAGTAGATATAATTATAACCATATAATTAATTTCTGGTGTGTAACACAGTAATTCAACAATTATATGCATTATAAAATGCTCACCATAGTAAGTGTTAGTTACCATCTATCACCATTACAATTTTATCGACTATATTCCCTATGCTGTACTTTTCATCCCTATGGCTTTTTATTTTACAACTAGAAGTTTGTATCTCTCAATCCCTTTCACCTATTTTACTTATCCCCCCTCTGGCTGAATGACAAGACTTCATTGACTAATATTTCATTGTACAGGTATATGTCACACCTTCTTAATCCATTCATCTATCAAAGGACACTTGGGTTGCTTCCATATTTTGGTGTTGTAAATAATTCTGCAATAAACATTGGAGTGCATATGTCTTTTTGAGTTAGTGTTTCTGAGGTGTTTTGGGTAAATGCCTACTATAATTGCTGGCTTATATGGTATTTCTATTTTTAATTATCTGAGGGACCTCCATAGTGCTTTCCACATGGCTATACCAATTTATACTCTAAGACATTTGTTACTTTTTGTCTTTTTGATACCAGTCATTCTGACTGGTATGAGGTGAAACCTCACCATAGTTTTGATTTCCATTTCCCTGATGAATGCTAATATTGAACATCTCTTCATGAGTCTGTTGGCCATCTGTATGTCTTCTTTGAAAGAGTGTCTCTTCAGGTCTTCTGCCAATTTCTTAATCGGATTATTTTGCTTTTGATGTTGAGTTGTAGGAGTTCTTTATATATTTTGGATATTAACCCCCTATTGGATATATCATTTTCAAATATCTTCTTTCATTCAGTAGGTTGCTTTTTCATTTTATTGATGCTTTCCTTTGCTGTGCAGAAGCTTTTTAGTTTGGTATAGTCCCAAGTGTTTATCTCTCCTTTGGTTTTCCTTGCCCAGAGAAATCCAGGAAATATTGTTAAGGTTGGTATCTTAAGTATTCACTGCCTCTGTTTTCTTTTAGGAGTTTTATGGTTTCAGGTCTCACATTTAGTTGTTGAATCCATTTTGAGTTTATTTTTGTGTATGGTATAAGAAAATGGCCGTTTCATTCTTTTGCATGTAGCTGTCCACTTTTCCCAACACCATTTATTTATATGGTTTTAAACCTTAGATTGTGGTGTTATTATGGGAGAAACTGGAGGAGGGAAGAAGAAAACATAGAGGGAACCAAAAATAACTGATGGGCATTACCTTCATTTGCCTCCATTTTGTATTAGGATATAAAACAACAAAGTGTGCAATGCTGTGATGCTATTCAAGGTGACTTCCTACCACAAAAGGGCAAAAAAAAAAATTAAGTTATCAGATGGACAACAGGGAAAGGGCACACTGGCTTGAAATGTCACCCTGCTCAATTTCATTTACCTGTCACTTTAGTAAGTGGGGGTTGGAGAAAAATGAGATGCCACAGTTCAGTAATTTCTGAGCAGGGTGTAGGTGGGAGAAGTGTTTTAGGATCAAAATACCAGTCATTCTGTCTGCCTAAATTTCCTCAGGAATGTCCATATTTTTTATTAAAGGAATTAACCTGACCCACAATCCCCACAAGGAGGCAAGCATATCTGTGTCATCAGTATCAGATGTGAATCAGTCAAGGTCATTTGGGGTTATCTTAATTACAACAGTTCCCAGCTTTCACTCATTTCTCCTTTTCTCCTGATCATTACTAAATAAAAGATATAAAACAGATGTAAGTTTAGAATGGCAAGGAATTCACACCCCAGTGTCTCCTGGTGTCCTATTAAAAATTTAATTCTGAAAAAGAAAGGGAAAAAAAACCCTTGTAACAGCACTCAAAATTAACTCTAATAAAAACTTTTCTACAATTAGGGAAAAAATTTCACTAATTATAACCTATGGAAAGTGCTGCTTTATTATTCCCAAAAACTAAGGGGGAAAATTATATTAGAAAATGGTTAATAAAAAAAACAAAAGAAAACGATTTTCATTTCTAAAAGATATCTTCAAAAAGATGTAAAAAGGCATTGCCTCTATGAAATGGAAATGGAAAAGCAGAAGCAAAAGACAGAGATGAAGGTAGAAAATGAAAGGAACATTTCTGAACATAAAAGCTGAAAATGGAGTGTGAAAGAAAAATTGGTGAATTTTACTATACACAAAGAAAGTTAAAACTTCACAAACCAAAAAAAAAAAAAAAAAATGCATGCAACAAGCTGGCGAGATGATTGGCAGCATATATGATGAAAAATGATTAATAGCCTAACTTCATAAATAGCTCTAACAAATCAACAAGAAAGATCCCACAAGAGAAAAAAAAAGTACAAATACTTACATAAGCAATGTGATTTCTGGTAAGCGTAAAAGCAGTCAGTGTATTTAATAATCAAAGAAATGCAAATTATTATTATTCAAGGAGATACTCTTTATATCTGTGAAAAAAAATGTTGCTATGGGTGAGATGAAAGGATCTTCTGATACAATGTTAGCCTAAACAAAATTATTGTAACTATAAAAGGTAACTTCGTTATTTAAATCAAAAACCTTAAAATGTTTTATAATCTTGAACTCTTTAAGCTTCAAGTGAATTTGTCCTCAGGAAATAAATTTTCACCATTATATACATGCTAGACCAAGGTGGCAGTATGTCTAAAAGCAAAATATTTTGGAAAAAAAAACCTATATTTTTAATAATTAGAATTGGTTAAATAATTCATATATAACTATGAAAAATATTTTACAGACATTAAAATTTGTATTCTTGAATTGTATGAGTGAAAATGTTCACTTGTAGTGTTAAGTGGAACCATACTGATAAAAATTTTGTCAAAGAAAAATTATAAATATATTACATGTATGAAATATCAAAGCTTGAATGGAAATACATCAACATGATAAAAAAGTGATTACGCCTGGAGTGCAAAATTACAGGTGTCTTTTTTATTCTTTATTTCTTTTATTAATGTTTCTGGATCTTATAAATTATCTATAATGAAACTGTCCTATTTTTATAGAGAATATATTTCAAAAATCACAAATAGATGATAAACATAAATACATTCTTCACTCATCTATGAAGAAAAAATGGGTGAATGATATGAGTAATTATTTGATACTATATCATTTCATACAATAGCTGTATGCTCCCTTTGTCTTCTGAAGAGCATCTGTTGCAGCCTAAAATTTTCCATGGCATACAGTTACTATAAGGTTAATGACATATTTTTATGATTTTCTTTTCCTAGGACAAAACAGCTGTGATCTTTGATGGTCACCAGAAAAGACACTGCTTTTAATTTTAGCCTTTATCCTAAAATCATTCCTGTCATTAGTGTAACCATCCCACTTTTCACAGCAAATATAACAGAGCTACCTCGGGTAACTCAATTCTTCAGAGGCTCTGAGAAATTTAATCAAAGAGCAAACATAGTTATATATCCAGCAACCATTTTAGACAATTAAATGTAACTTTCAGTTTCAGTACAGAAATTTTGTAAATTGAAGTCCAGGCATTGCTTTGAACTCTGATGAAAGGAGTAATTTCTATTTCAAGCAATGCTGCCCCTGATTTAGACTTTCAACTCTCACTATTAAAAGTTGCCTTGACCACTTTATTCCACTAGATGGCAGACATGGGATGCCACAAGTAACCAACTGATTTCTGACAATAACCAAAAGACTAAGACGATAAAAGACCATAAGAAGGTAAAATAAGGTTGAAAATGCTAAAATGAGATAATATAAACAAGCAAGAGGGAAATATTGAATAATCACAGCTAATACTAATAGTGGAAAATAAAAATGATAAATCTCTATTTTTATTAAGTGTGCAATTTTAGTATATAGGTCAATCTATCATATTTTCCTTTCTTTGATTAAGAAATATAGAAAAACATATATATTCCACAAAGAAAGAGAAGTAACTAAGCAACTTTGAAAAATAATGCTGGAATGTCTTCAAGTATGAATCACAGACATGTCGATTAAAAATAATTATTTGCTATCAATGGTTACATTGATAACATTATCTTTATTCCTACTAATGATCCATTCACTTTTCTTTCATTCAGCAAACACCGGTGGCTGTCTGGGTGTAGGCACTGTGCAATCCAGATTTTACATGATACTAAAATGCATGCATTCCAGAATCCTGTTCTACCAAAGATTAATGGTGCCCCTATCCTGCCCCAAATTAGGTTCCCCCAGTGAGTCAGTAACTGAGTGAGAACTCCATGCCTAAGCTCCTTGTGATTTATCTCTCACCACCACTCTGCTGTGGTTGCTGTACGTAATGTAGCAGAGAGCATACTGTTCCCAGGCTAACATTTTCTAATATCTGCCATCACTATACTTTAGCTCATCACACAGCTATTTAGAGGGTGAACATACTCATTTGTTAAAAGTTTAGATCTCACAATTACTATTTCATTTATTTAACAAATATATCTTGAATTTTTACTACACCCTAGTCACTCAGTTGGGTTAAAAGGAAAAAGTGACAGTCACAGCCCTTTAGAGCTATTACCTCGTAAAAGGGAAGAGATGGTATGAGAAGCTGAAGGACAGACATGGAGTATATGGGGAGCTAAGACACCACATGTGATTTCAAAATCAGAACCCAGGACCAAGACAAAGGTGACTCTGACGAACACAAAGCCCCTCATCACAGGTAAATGCTGAATCCACGGTTATCTGACTGCAGAGCCCATGGCTTTAAGCTCTGGTCTACTTTACACATACTATGTGAAAAGCATTATGTTAAGCTTCTAGTATCAAACATTCTAATAAGAAATATGTCTTCCCTTTAAATCACTTACAGTCTACTAATAGGGATATATAAGTATATGTACCATTTAGAAAGTGCTACTTTTGTAAAAGTTTTAGGGAGCCAAGAGGGGTGCCATTATTTATAACTGGGAAGAATTAATAGACATTCTACGGATAAGGTGACATTGAGCAAACCTTGAAGGGTTAATAGGATTTAAACTTGTGCTACTGGGTACAGACAATGGCTCATAAATTGTGGATTGGGCAAAGGGAGCAGTAAGTAGTTCAAGGTGATTAGGATGTTTACTTCTCAATTCAAAATAAACATTTATTGAGTATCTACTGTATTCTTGGTACTCTTGCAGACTCTAGCAATTTAGCAGTGAACAAAATAGTTTAAAAATCCCTGCTTATGGGAGCACCTGGGTGGCTCTGTTGGTTAAGCATCTGACTCTTTTTTTTTTTTAAGATTTTATTTATTTATTCATGAGAGATACAGAGAGAGAGAGGCAGAGACACAGGCAGAGGGAGAAGCAGACTCCCTGCAGGGAGCCTGATGTGGGACTCAATCCTGGGATCCTGGGATCATGACCTGAGCCAAAGACATGTTCAACCACTGAGCCACCCAGGTGCCAAGCATCTGATTCCTGATTTTCACTCAGGGTCTTGGGATTGCATTGGGTTCCACACACTCAGCAGGGAGTCTGCTTGAGATTCTCTCTTTTTCCACTGCCTTTTCCCCACTCTCTCCTCTCTAATAAATAAATATAATCTTTAAAAAAAAAATCCCTGCTTCTGTGGCATATTATAAATGAGTAAAATATACACATATCAGATGATGGTAAATAAACAAAGAATGTCCAAGCAGAGAAGGAGCTGTGCTGCAGAAGACCACAGAAATCAAGGAGGAGAAAGAGAAAGCCAAGCGTTCCAGGAGGGGAAACAGCATGTGCCAAGGTCCTGAGACAAGAAAACACAAAAAATAAAAAGAAATAAAATTGGAAAGATAAATTGGAGAATAAAGAATGGCCATCGTATTGGCATAGAAATTACTTTGAATTTAAATTCAGCCATTTCTTTTTTTTTTTAATTTTTTTTTTATTTATTTATTTATGATAGTCACAGAGAGAGAGAGAGAGGCAGAGACATAGGCAGAGGGAGAAGCAGGCTCCATGCACCGGGAGCCCGATGTGGGATTCGATCCCGGGTCTCCGGGATCGCGCCCTGGGCCAAAGGCAGGCGCCAAACCACTGCGCCACCCAGGGATCCCAAATTCAGCCATTTCTGAACCCGCAACAATTGAAACCATCACACTGATTCCTTTAATCTGCAGTAAAAGCTGAACACAAAGTTCAGCCCTGCAAGGCCTTCAGATTGAGAAACTCTTTTCCCAGAATGGAGAGGATGTACAACAGTACCCCACACTTGTCATCAGGCCTTCGGAGTACAGGTCACCATTTTTTTTTTCAGGCCACCATTTAATGTGGCTTTCTATGCTTTTCCTTTTTGGATCCTTACCCTTCTCAGGGCTGATTAGGGAATGGAATGAAGTCTCGTTATTTTAAGAATGCCATAGAACATTTTAAGAGCCTGAGTGGCTCAGTGGTTGAGCATCTGCCTTTGGCTCAGGTTGTGATCCTGGGGTCCTGGGATTGAGTCCCCCATTGGGCTCCCTGCAGGGAGCCTGCTTCTCCCTCTGCCTATGTTTCTGCCTCTGTGTCTCTCATGAATAAAGAAATAAAATCTTAAAAAAAAAAAAAAAAAGAATGCCTCAGATGAACTTAGCAGCACTAAAGCACATGGACAAAGAAATATCTTTGAGTCTCTGATAATTGGTCTTTAACCTTCCATTAAAATCATCACTAATTGAGACTGAATTGCTGTTGCAAAGACTGGGTAGAAATCACTTCATGGCATTCATTCGCTGGGTCGAGAAAGATAGTGACTCTATTTCAATCTCTACACGATACTGTAATCCTTTAGTCTGCCCCTTCCAAAACTCAGCAGCACAGTATTTGTCTGTAATTCTTAACAGCAAAACAGGGAGATTTCACGAATATAAAAAATGAATGGTGTCAAGCAACTGCCAGTTACATCTTCAAGAATGTTGCACTGAATTTCAGGACATGAATTTTTAATTCTAACAGACAGTCAACCAGAACAATCAAAACTTAGATAAACTTCAACTGCCAAAATGAAAAAAAAAAAAATGTCATTGGGTAATGCAACATTATCAATAATGTGGAATACAGTAATAGAAACATAAACACCTAGACTATTTTTTAAAATGTGAAAAAAATAAAAAATGTAGTGACCAGGTATCTTTTTACCTGACCAAATATTCTTCATTTGAAAGAAAAGTAAATATGTCCTTTGTCATCCAAATTTCTGTTCTGTGTGTACCCAAATGTGCACCTGAAGTCTTCTTTTCGAGTATTGTTTTAAGATTTTATTTTTAAGTAGTCTCTATACCCAACATGGGGCTCTAACTTACAACCCTGAGGTCAAGAGTCGCACACTCTACTGTCTGAGCCAGCCAGGCACCCCTCTAGCTTTCTGTGCATCATGTTGAAAATTCACTATAAATAAAGCTGTAAAATAAACTTTATGTGCTTGAACAAATGTGCCTAGGCAAGTTGATACTGAGATAATATCAATCGATTGAATCAAAATGCTGAATTAAGAAGTTTGATATAGAAAATATAAGACAAAATACATGTTATTTTCTTGGGGACAGTGAAGTTATCTTAAAAGATATGAAGGGAAATACTAATAATCTTGACAATGTCAAAATTCAAAACTTTGCAAGGCTCATTTTTTTAAAAAAATTGCAAAAGGCATCATAAAATTTAAAATATAAGTAACAAATTAAATGAAAATTGTTTCCATTATACATAAAAGACAAAAGATCAGAAACCAAAATAAGCAAAAAATAAAAATTACCCCCTCAAAATCAAACAATATATACAGCAACTCTCAGATAAGGAGGAAGTATATAAATGTGCTTCTACTTCATTAAAAACCAGATAATTAGATATTAAAGCTCAATATTTCCTTTTATGCTCATCAAATTAAAAAATCTGATAATACCAAGATCTGATGATGGTGTGAGAAAACAGGTACACTTCTGTATGCCACTGGCATTACAAGTCAGCATAGCTGCATTGAAGGGCAATTTGTCAGAATATACTGAAGACTCAGAACATTCCTCCTCTGAATCTCACTGAGGAAAAGACTTGCACACATCCGCAAGAAGAATATTCAAGGATAAGCCGAGAATTGTATGTATGGTAAAAAATGTATGCAGTGGAACACTATTTCTCCAGATGCTTAATTGGTAGTAAGCAAAGAAGGATTTCCCAATCAGGAAGGTTGAAGAAACTCTAAGTTAAATTAAACTGATCTGACTTTGTTGCTATGGGATTTCTCAGATCTTCAATGTGCTACTCTGCACTGTGAGTCAATGAGGGCCCTTTCCAAATTTGATGAATCACTCAACTCTTCCTTCATGGACACAAGGAACCAATGGTTTAAGCAAATGAATTTGGGAAGATGCCCAGCTACTTGGTGATGAGAAAATGCCTGGGATCTTTTTTCGCCAAAGGGCCAGTAGCATGGTATTCTCGTGGGCAGGCAGATTTAGCAATGAGAAGACAATAAAGAAATAAGATGGTGTAGAGTGTAGACTCTTCTTTTTGATAAAGTCCAAACAAGTAGGATCAGAGCTGGAGGACAGTACAGGATTTGGGGCAGGTGTGACTTGTATTGCTTTGTTTATGGGCTCTCTGGTTTCTGTTTATGCTTGTAATATGGAAGACACGTGTATATGTTTGTAGGTAGTAACTGGGAATGAATCAGTAGAGGAGCAGAATTTCAAAACACAAACACCCGTTAGGAGGACGTGTGCATCCTGAGAGAGGAAAAGATGAACTGTGCTCGGGGGCAGGGCAATTCTGGCAGTACTAACTGGAAGGATCTGGAATATGGACTCAGATATATTGGTCAATGAAGGAGGGAAATTGTAATGGTAAGACAGATGAATGTACTGTCTTCTACTTTTTTAACAAAGTAGGAGGCAAAACTGTCTTCTGTAAGTAAGGGAAAAATCAGTGTGCCAAGGGCTGAGGTGGGAAAAGACAGTGGAACAAAGCAACTGGGGAGAGATGGGGATAAACTCTTCCATTTCATTTTTTTTCTACCTCTTTTAATTGGTGCCAGTATTTTCCTTAGCTTTACCTTGCTTACCATTCACCCATGTTGTGTCCATGAATTACTTTGTATTTAAAAAACAAACAAACTGGGATGGCTGGGTAGCTCACAGGTTGAGCATCTGCCTTCAGCTCAGGATATGATCCTGGAGTCCTGGGATCGAGTCCTACATCGAGCTCCCTGCATGGAGCCTGCTTCCCCCTCTGCCTGTGTCTCTGCCTCTCTCTCTGTATGTCTCTCACGAATAAATAAATAAATAAAATATTAAAAAAAAATAAAAATATAAAATAAAATAAAAACTTGAAATATCCAGATTTCTGTAGTTTATTTTACAGAGAAAGCTGTAAAGCCTATTCATGATATGATTAGTAAAGACAGCAAAGAGGAGCAAGATAAGGTAGTTACAGGAAAGGAATAGATATTCTCTTTTTGGGGAAAGCACATTAGTGAGTTTTTTTTGTTTTTTTTTTTTAAGAACAATAGTTAAGTCTAGCCTTTGGATTTATATTTGACCTTATGCATTGAGAAGGTAGGCAAAAGAATAAATACAGTATATGGATGCCACCAGAAATTTTCAAATGTTGTTCTGGGAGCCTAATTAAGTAGACCACTTAAAACCATTTCTTTAGGAAAATTAAAGGCACTCAAATCAGGCTGCACGTGCTCGCACCACAGGTGTCCACAAGAGGGCAGCATGTCCTCATTTTTTGACTAGAGCAGGGCTTGGGTTTTGCTTCCTTTCTCTTCTCCAGTCAAGCTTTCTTTTTCCCCTAGCAGACCACGCTAAACATAAACGTGTTTTGGTTTCATCTGGGAACGCTGATGTGAATATAATACATTCCTCCCCTACACAGGCACAGGTGAGATTTTATTGGACACATGCTCACCATTTGCAGGAACACAGACCTGACACTGCATAAAAAGCATAAGTCGCAATGGTGACAGTGGAGAAGCTGTTTGAGATCATGTAATTTCATGCTACAAAAGTTGGCAGAATTTTTCCCTTTAATAAGCATTGTTGACTTTCAGAAAAATCTATCCTCCTCTCTTGGGTGAGTACATATTCACCAAAATCTTATAGCAACATATACTGCCTAATATAAAAATATGATGGATATAAGTACTGTTTCCCAAGCTTAAAAGATATTTATACAATTTCTTTGGGACCTTGCTTCCACTATAAACATTATATTACAATGTCTTAATCTTTTAAGTACCAAAAAGGTGCTGGGTACTATAGTACATATAAAAAATAAAGTTAAATGGAGGGTATTAATAATATAAGAATCCAGTTTTTATTAATCTTATATTAATTCACAGGAAGACACTGTTGTAGTGGATATATTTTCCAAGTTGGTAGAAATTCTTTTAATCCCACACAATTAATGTGATAAAAACAGGAAAGCCATATTAACCCCATAGAATACTTGGGCATTTTGTAAGTTAAGTAATTGTAATTCAATGAAACATCAAAGAATTTAAAATAAAACTCTGGTCTATTTTCTCCTCATTAATTATGAAACAGATTTGTTTTATTGGGTTTTGTTTTTGTTTTAAATTCTCTGATGCCTGGGTTGCTTTCCTGGAGTAAATTCTTTACTAATACATATCACCCTCAAAATAGAAGATTTCCATCAAACTATTGGCATCCACTAAGCACTAATAACCTAAGAATTCAGCCGTGCAGAAAAGCAATCTGAAGTGTCCAGGAATGAATTACCTGTTTCACAGATAATCCTGTCTTTGCACAAAAGAAACAGGGGAAAGAGGACTGCATTGTTCTTTTGATAACAAATAACAGAGACCCTACTCCAGGAATGAAGATGGAAATGTTACGCAAAGCATCCTGGTCCTTGCTCATTATGATTCTGCAAAGTCCTGCCATTTAGGAAATGTGTCTCAATTTCCGTGGAGATGAAGCAGGAAGGTCAGACTGAGCTTTAATCAAAGGTATCTCCCTGCTGGGGTAAGAGGCTTCCCTCCCTCATACATGTGGCTTTAATTTGGTTGCTTTTTTTTCTTTTCTTTCTTTTTTTTTTTTTTTTAAGGTGCCTAAAGCCATGTCAAGTCCTGGCCGGACTGTTGTCCAGTTAATCCCTGAGGCCAAGTGAGGACGCTGATTTTGTCATTGACAATTTACTCCTGCAGTATTTCTCTGCTAAACTGAGAGGGATTTTGTCACTGGTGCACCATCAAAAATACATGAAGGACTCGCCCCTTATTAAGAGATGTCATGTCAGCTGAGCTAACATTTATAATACAAGCCTAGCAATGAGCAATCCCCATCCCTCACAGGAAACATGTGGACATACTGCTTCAAGGGATATTATCTCCTCCAGGAGAGAGTATATTGTGCTGTCATTCTATTTCCTTCAGAGGCTCTTCACTTCTTTCTGACCTCTATGATAGTGCCCTCCCTCGCCTCAGCCCCAGCAGCATCCACATCTCCACTGCCACATGAGTACCCCATCCTCCCTGACTCTCTCCCCATACCTGCCTTTATTGCTGAAAGGGCCTCAGTAATCTCCAACCTTTTTGTTTCATAGGAGAGAGAATCCCTCTTACCTTTCAGTGTCCTAGATGCCATAATTCATTCATTCTGCATTAAATGGGAACTGTTGGTTTCCTCCTGAGAAACCTGGCTAATTAGAAGAATTGATAATTCAGGGGTTTTTTTGCTGTTTACAAGGATGTCACAGCATCACTACATGGTAGGCCGTCTCTCCTCCTAGACTTAATGTTGCATGTCCCACCTAAGTTTTTCTCTTCAATTGGAAGTCTCTCAAGTCCCACTAAATTGCAAGTCTGTGTGTTATAAAGAAAACTTGATTTCTATTCCTCAAGTTGAAAAATAATATGGGTTTCCGCCAGATGATTGTGAGCAGTAAAGCTGGCCCCAGGCAAAATCAACCCACGTTTTCCAGGCATCTCTTCCCCATTGTTCCTTCTGGCTGGCTTTTTGCTGCCAGCTAACAAACCATTAATACCCCTTAATTTGGGGCCATTGCCGGGGAGGTTTGCAATTGAGAAGTGAGATGTAAGGAAGGCCTGCTATATGATCTCGGAAGGATGCTTTTCTGTGTTCTAAATAAAACCTTTGAAGTAACTCCAAGGATGTTATCCAGGATTAGGGACTCTCAAGAGAAAGGACCTTCACCATGTCCTCCTCTTCCTTCATCTTCATAGCCTTTCCTTAATAAAATGCCTGTCCTTTTACTTGAGCATCTGGAGCTATAGAATCTTCAAGAGATTAAGTAATAGTGCTTCAGGGAATCAAAAGAACTATTTTTTTAAGGCCACAAAATGTCTGCCTCCCTACTTTTTGGTTGCACATATTACCTGCTTTTACTACACAGCACCTAGACATTTAAAATCCAGTTACCAAAACCACAGTATGACACTAACAGACCAACCTAGTAGCTCTGTCTCCAGTCCCAGTCATTACCCTTCTGCTGCCCAGTATCAAGGGACTCAAAGTCAGATTCTTATCTATAGGTCTTGCGTTCTCTACCCCATGAGCAGCCATATTCTCTGTCTTTATAATCTTGCATTTGTTTTTTGTTTCTTTTAAAGATTTTATTTATTTATTCATGAAAGATAGAGAGAGAAAGGCAGAGACACAGGCAGAGGGAAAAGCAGACTCCATGCAGGGAACCCGATGTGGGACTTGATCTGGAACTGGATCCTGGGACTTGATCCTGGGACTCCAGGATCACGCGCTGGGCTGAAAGCAGGTGCTAAACTGCTGAGCCACCCAGGGATCCCCCTATTCTTGCATTTGTTAAGTAAGACTCTTGGTTGAGGGACACCTGGGTGGCTCAGCGGTTGAGTGTCTGCCTTTGGCTCAGGGTGTGATCCTGGGTCCAGGAATCGAGTCCCACATCTGGCTCCCTGTAGGGAGCCTGTTTCTCCCTCTGCCTCTCTCTCTCTCCCTCTCTCTCTCTCTCTCTCTCTCACTGTGTGTGTCTCTCAATAAATAAATAAAATCTTAAAAAAAAAAAGACACTCGGTTGAGAGTGACACAAGCAAACTTATGGGAAAGAAAAGGGATCTGTTGTTCAGAGATGAAGGTATCTCACAGAAACAGCAGGACACACTAAGGGCACGGGGTTCATAAATGGAAGCAGGACCATGAAGCTCTTCACCCCATTTCAGCTGTTTCTCTCTCTCTTCCTCACTCTCTTGCTCTCTCTCACTCTCACTCTACTTCAACTGGTATCATTTTCTCTGTTCCTATAGTCGAAAAACATAACAGAATTATCTTTCCTAGTACAAATTTTAAAATGCAAGCTAATACTTTGGCCTATGTAGGCACCTTAATCTTGGACTATAAACTGTGTTTGGATGTATGCAGATGTCAGTGCTCATTACAACCAGATAGCCAGATAAAGGTCAAAAAGGGAAAGGATGGTTGTGGTAAGCTGAATAATCACCCCAAAAGATATCCAGGCTCCCAAAGATATCTGGAACCTCTGCATGTCACCTATGTGGTCAAAGTGACTTTACAAATGTGATTAAGCTAAGGATCTTGAGATGGAAAGGTTATCCAAGATTATCAAGTGAACCGTAATGGAATTAAAAGTGTCTTTTAAAAAGACAGGCAGAGGGGACTTCTGAGTGGCTCAGTGGTTGAGCTTCTGACTTCAGCTTAAGGTGTGATCCTGGAGTCCCGGGATCGAGGCCCACATCAGGCTCCCTGCATGGAGTCTGCTTCTCCCTCTGTCTATGTCTCTGCCTCTCTTCTCCCTGTGTCTCTCATGAATAAATAAATAAAACCTTTAAAAAAATAAAATAAATAAATAAAAATAAAAAGACAGGCAGAAGGGGATTCCATTTAGAGGGGATGGGAGCTGAGATTGGAGTGACCTGCTCTGAAAATGAATGAAGGGGCCCAAACCAAGGAAGACAAGCAAGCACTGGAGATCAGAAAAGGGAAGGAACTGAATTCTCTCTTGGAGCCTCAGAAGGGTAACATAACCCTGCTTGTACCTTGATTTTGGCCCCAGAAAAACCATTTCAGATTTCTGACATCCAGAACTGTAAGTTTTTGTTGTTTTAAGCCAACAAGTTTGTCGGTATTTTATTACAGCAGCCATAGGGAACTAATATAGAAGTTCTTAAAATACAAGGAGGTACGACAATGCCTAGGAAGGAATTCTTGGGAAAGCTCTGAGTGGTCAATACAAAAGGAACCTCCATAATACTGCCCAGGAGAGAGCGTATCACAGGATTAGCCAGTTTCTGACTTCTGGTTAGCAACTTCATATACAACACAAAGAAAGTACCTCATGATTGAACAACCAGATGCAAATCCCTTCTGCTTTAAGGGGCAAAGGTTCAAAAGAAGGAGGAATGGTAATGGTCATTGTGGGAGAAAGTTCAAAGAGAAACCAAGTAAGAGGGCGAAGACCTGTACAGAGAAGGAAAGAGAAGTATTAGGCCCTTGAAAGAACTCTAAATCAGAAATTAGGGTTCTCTTCTCCCTGATTCTACTAATAAGAGTAGGGGAGTTCCTCTCATTGTTTTAGCCTTTCTCTATGCATCTTTAACATCAAGGTTTCAGTGATATGATTCTAAAGACCTCTTCCAGCTCTAGGATACTACAATCTTCAAATTTCTGTCTAGATTTTGGCCTAGATATTTCAGTGTTCAATCCTGGGGCTCTTGAAGTTTAGCTTCCTGTGCTTTGACATGGTTGATACATTGACATAAAATCCTGCATAACTAAAGTGGAAAACCCACAAATGGTCAGCCTGGAAAAAATATTCACAATGAATGGCTGCTTACAGGGGCAAATGTGAATATTCTTCAAGGAAATCTGGAGAGAGTTCTGCAGAGTTGAAGGTTAAGAAACCCATCAGCACCACTAGAGAGAAAAACACATCCGCTGGTGATGGTAGAATTTAATGGTAACAGGGAAAAAAATGTCACTTTAAAAAAATATATAAGGTAATTTCTGCAGTTGAAAAATAAATTGAAGATAAACAAATGTGCCTGAAATTGGTACATCAAAAGTTACTTCGTCCTAAATTCCTCATCTGTGTTTCTTTTGTCAGCTAAAATCATAGCAATCTTAACAAAAGTTATTAGTTATTTCAATCTCTAAAAAAAATATGGCCATAAATTGTACTTTCAATAGCATCAAATCATCTGCATAGCTCTGTCATATATATGGAAATAGGAAAGTTTTTGTTCTGTCCTGAAACTATAATAAAAAGAAGGGAAGCTGCATGAGCCAGTTCAATGTTGCCTTCATTTAAATGTAACAGAACCCAAAACACAGTGGTTTAATCAAAAAGGGTTCAACTCTTCTCTCATTAGAGTAAGTTCAGAGGTTGACAATCCATGGTTAGTCCAAGGACTTCACAATGACATCAGTGTCTCAACAACTTCTACCTTCTGCTCTGTCATCCTCAGCAGATGGCTTTGCTTTACATTGTTAATCCATGGATATAAGACAGCTGCTCCAACTTCAACTTGCTCTACATTCTAGGCAAGAAGGGAGTGCAAAGGACAAAAGGTAAAAGGTTTATTGTTCCCTTTCAAAGGCTTGAAAAGGACCATAAGGGAAGGGGGTGAGGATCACTGAGTGGGGAAGAATTAAAGACAAACCATGAGAAACTCCTCACTCTGGGATACAAACAGAGGGAGGGTTGCAGAAAGCGAGGTGGGTGGGGGGATGGGGTAACTGGATGATGGGCATTTAAGGGGGCATGTGATGTGATGTGATGAGCACAGGATGTTATACTTAAATTGGCAAACTGAATGTAAATTAAAACAAAACAAAACAAAAAATACCAAGATTTGCCTTGAAAGGAGTATTTCCTTCCATCCCATTACCAGAGCTGTATCTCTCTTAAGCCATCGCCAGCTGCAGAAGAGGTTGAACAATGTCATTTCTTAAAACTGAGAACTTTGCTTTCTTAAAGAACATCAGAATTTCTTTTAGGGATAAAGTAAATGAGAATAGATACTGGGTGTACAACTAAGATTTCCACCATACTCTTGAAAAACTGCCAACTATTCTATTTGCCTCAATGAAAATGATCACTGGGGATCCTCTTACAGCTATTTAAAAGAAGAAGAAGAAACACACTTTACTAGTAGGGTGCATTCATTAACAATCCTTGGTTGTAAGCAACTGAAACCAATTGACAAACTGGGGCAAAAAGGGAAAAAGGGAGAGGGTGGATTTTTGTACATGTACTAGGTTGTTTCATAAAAGTGAAGAAAAAGTTTGAATAACCTACTCTCAGAAAGAAAGAAAAAAATAAGGATGCTCCAAGAAGTTTTGGACTATTTCTCTACAAATCTGCCAATAACAGATACAGACCACATAGTGCATCTCACAAAATAGCACCCAAAAATTGCAAGGGGATAACTGTCAGCTCATGTCACACAGCTGGGGTTTTATTAGGTCATTGAATCATCCAATAAGGCCAGTATTTTCTGAATGATAGAACATACGACAGTGTCCAGTAATCTCTTGGGTATCATCCCATTGCTTACCAGTTTTGCTGTGAAGTGAATTTAGAGGTAATATGTTTACTCTGACAAAGTATATGACCTTCAATAAACTCAAAGAAGACGAGTGTAGGTATAAAGGGAAGAAAAATAAATATAGGTCCAGAGCATGAGTATCTATTCTGATAGAAAAAAAAAAAAAAAAAACACTCTGATTTATTCACTGATGATAGGGGCTCGATTTAGTTGATCTAATTACCAGGTATCCCGAAAGCACCCTTGAGGTTTGGTGCCAGATTGTGGTTCAGGATTGGATGCTATTGCTTGAAAAATTGGTCGCTCACCGATCTTCCTAGCTAGGCAGGTCAGATCTAGTGAGAGGAAATTCATAAAGTTGAACCTATCGCAAGAATAGCATATGTCTCCACCACCATGCCTGCCTTACTCAGAAGCCCACTGATTAAAAAAGCATACTGGCTAATAAAGGAAAATTACTGGCATCTATGGGCTGTCCTGTCTACTCGATCACTAAGAGTCTCTTCTACAGTGAAAGTCTTCTGAAAGGTCTACATAAGATACAATTGTTTTCATACTACAATCTTATTTTGAGAGAGCCATCCAAACCAGACCATTCCTTAACTATCTTATCAATAGTATCCTAATCTTGCTCTTCCCCAACAAGGGCCAGACAAAAACAATTGCCTAAAAATCAATATAGATCATGATTTTAAGCCATATTTCCTTTTAGGCAAAGTAAATAGCAAATTGTTATGCTTGGTTTTCTGACCAGAAAGAGGTTTGATTTTCTCCACTATCTTTCAAGCTACTCCTATCTGGAGCTGCAATACCATGGACTACTTCCAATCTGTATCAGTATTTTACAGAGAACCAAGTACAAGTGTTTTATCTTTAGCCATGTGGTTATGGGAAGCTACCCATGAAGCTATCCATAGGTATAGACTGAGGCATGAACAGTGGGAGTGTGTGCGACCTGACTGTGCAAACAGTTTGTGCCTTCAGTATCTGATTTGATGATGGAATATTACTAGCTATTCCCAGCTTTAAAGCTAAGTATATCCGATAGCATTAGTTGCTTATAAATACCTCAAAACCTGTAGCTGTCCGAGACCAGAGATTCTGTCTTCACCAGAGTCCATTCAAAATCTGGAAGCTCATTCTGAAAAGGAGTTACTTGATAGAAGAGCATGGCTCTGCTCTCAAACTCTGGAGATCATGACTGGATTGTCCCATTAGGGCTTATCAGAGACTCCATTGCGCATCCTGGTCTCCAAACAGCACCTTTAGAACTACTGGGTCATTAGAGCTGAGTAAAGAACAATATGAACCTTTCTATGAAAGAGCCAGAGGTGCTTCTCTTGCTCTGGGAGATTTTCAGATACCCAGAGGTGATAAATCCCCAATTCTTTCTCTTGCTTTTCTTGCAATGTTTTACTCTGGATATGTTTTCTTGTCTTACAGACTCTGGTTTTTGCCACCATATGACTTGCTTTGATCAATGGAATACGGAGTGGATATGACAGTATTCCAGTTCCTAAAAGAGACTTTAAAATGTGATGTGTATTAATCGTTCTCTCATCCTTGCTTTGTACCAAGAGAACATCCCAAGTAGGTGGCATTCCTTCAACTTTGGCCCTAGAATGAAAAGACACATAGAGCAGACCTGAAGCCTCCTTGCTGCTTATATAGTAGAGCTGCTGTGGCAATGTGCAATTCAAGTAAAGGAAAAGCAAATGCTTCTTTTGTAAGTCACTCAGTTTCTGAAGACTTTTGTTATAGAGTAAAACCTATTTAAGCCTACTAAGATGCCAAATCAGAGACAATGCACAACATGCTTCTTTCAAAGATTATACAAACTGTCTTCAGAATATGAAGACAATCACTAAACCATGTGTTGTGCCTCCTTCTCCAAGGTGGAAGACACCAGGTATATACAGTTGTCTTTCATTTTAGAAACAATATCCCAACATACTCTAAACCATTAATGTCATAGAAATATCAAAGTATCAAACCCCAGAATTTTTGTAAGCATTATCTTCTACCCCTTGAATCAAACCATCTGGGGTATCTCCCATTTCCTGTCCTCCCAGGCCCAACATTTTAACAGCATCAATGTAATGAACCTATATAGAAGCTACTCTTGATGGCTTACCCAGACCTCCTTGTCCAGACCAGTGCACCAACCCCCCAGTGGCTTTGAGTATTACAAGCTAATGACTTCGAGCTGCAACCTTTTGCCATTAGACAACAAGCAGGAAGAGACTTATTGAGCAGTGTCCCCGATGGACCACAGGCTGCTAGGTTTCTGTTCCAGAACATACTGGGGTGCCATGCCATACACACACAATCTAGTGACCAATGACAAATACCTGGCCTTACTCATTTCCTGAGAGTCTACCACAAACTCTCCTGTATGATGGCAATTTGGGTTGAGGCTATTAGGGCTATAGCAACAGAAATGAGTTATGGCTAGCTAAATTGAAAACATTATTGGAAGAGTAGAGGAGTGGCCCCCAAAATAAAATAGGAGTTGAGCAATGAAGATGTGAGATGTGAAGAAACCACAGAAGCTCCAGGGACATTTGCAGTAGAGATTGAAGACCCTCTGTTCTCAAGTTTGCCTGCACATTATAATCACATGAGAATTTAAAAATCCTGGTGCTGATACTCAGTCCATGCCCTAAATGAATTAAAATCAAAATCTTTTGGAATGGGGCCCAAGGATCAACAGCCTTTAACGCCTTTAACATCCCACAGGTGATTCTAGTCAGTAGCCATTGTTGAAACTAGCTGTATCAAAATCACCCAGAATGCTTATTAAAATAGATTGTTAGGCTCCAATCCCAGAGTTTCTGAAATACATAAAAGTCAGTTAGAAATGATTTGCATTTATAACAAGTTCCCAGGTAATGCTTAACCGGGGTCTGGGGTAGGCCTAAGATTCTGCATTCTTAACATGCTGTCATATGATCTGAGGCTGTGGATATTCAACTCACACTTTAAATAGCAAAGTTCTAGAGCAGTGGTTCTCAAAATTTAGCAAGCATAAAAGTCATTGCAAACCTTGTGAAACCACCAGATTTTAATTCATTGGTTCTGATGTGAAAGCCAACATTTTCTATAGTTAAGTAGCTCCCAGGTGATGCCAATGCTGCCAGTCCTTAGACCATACTTCTTCTAGCTCTAGAGTGGTGAGTCTGAGCCAGAGGTGCTTTCCACTCCAGAGGGACATTTAGCAAGATATGGATACATTTTTGATTGTCACAGCCATGGCAGATTGCAAGAGAGAAGTACAAAAGAGCGAAACTGGTATCTAATGGATAGAAGCCAGGGAAGCAGCTAAACATCCTACAATGCAGATAGGTTAGCCCCCACAACAAACTGCCCAGCCTAAAATGTAAACGTACCGGAGTTGAGAAACCCTGCTCTAGAGGGTGGCTGTTATCAAAACAGCTGCCCCTCTCTAGGTATCCATCCTGATTTTGTAATTCCTGTGAGAAAGAATTATATTGCCCCAGCTTAGGTAGACCCTTGGATCAATCAACTATGCCAGGGAGACAAGACCCTATAGTACATACAAGACAACTGGAGACTTGGTCCTCAGAAAAAAGCAATAGAAGGCAGACAATGTGCCATTCTGAAAGTCAAGAGAAGGAGGGAAAGGTATAACTTTAGCCAAGACAATCATGCTCACTAGAGCAGGGTGGCCGTGGGTAATAGGCATGTTTCTGAGGAATGATGAATGATTGGGTGTTCATACACACAGCAGTCACTGGAACTGCTGCTGTAGCCTAAACAGCTGTGAACCTCATTGCAGGATCTTGAAGCCTGAGACAGCTGCAAAGAACTCCCTGTATTTCTTTACTTTCCATGTGTCCTTGAAATAAGTCTCCATCCCTCAGGTAACAGAACCTATTTCTTTTCCTTACAAATTGAAGCATGTACACACACAGGCACATGCATGTGAGGTGCGCATGTACACACACACATATACACACAGTGTTCACTGTTAAAATCTGAACTTTCAGGGATCCCTGGGTGGCACAGTGGTTTGGCGCCTGCCTTTGGCCCAGGGCGTGATCCTGGAGACCCGGGATCGAATCCCACGTCGGGCTCCCGGTGCATGGAGCCTGCTTCTCCCTCTGCCTGTGTCTCTGCCTCTCTCTCTCTCTCTCTCTGTGTGTGTGTGTGTGTGACTATCATAAATAAATAAAAATTTTTAAAAAAAGATTAAAAAAATAAAATAAAATAAAATCTGAACTTTCAATCTATTCCTAAGAACTGGTGAAACACATAACCAGTTGGGCGGATAAAGGAAATGATCCTGCCCTAGTCTTTATTTTCACTTTGGTTGATCAGTTCTGTCTCAGACACTGACTTCTTTGTGCTAGCAGAGTTTGTCCTGGAATTATTACTTTCTTGAATGGGAGTTATAATAGCTACCCACTATTAAGAACTCATTTAGGCTCTACATACACGTACCTGCATATATAACACATGAATACATTTATGTGTTTTTAATCCTCATAACATTCTTATGGGGTAGCATTACTATTATCAATGAAAACAATCAGCCTTAGAGAGGTTAGAGAACTTGTCCAACATCACGTATTTCCTTAAGCGCTAGAACTGGAATACAAACCCAGGTCTGTAAAACACCAAAATCTTTCACTTAGCCGCGGTATCTTTTCCTTTTCTCCCCCACTTTGGCCTTTTCTCTACTTCCCAATCCTAAGCATGAGACATAATATATCTCAACATCCTCAGTAGCTAAAATAGGTTAATAAAATCTCACAGGGCTGTCATGAAAATAAATTAAACCATAAAATGACAATCAAGGTTGGTTACACTTATAGTACCTGATGTTTATTAAAGACATCTGAATACTTACCTGAGATACGTATCACCACTTAATCACAATAGAATTTTCATGGCAATCGCGATAGGTACACACCACATGAGTGATTTCAGACCAGATGGTAAAGTAAACTTAGAATGAGAGAGCCCTCATTGCAACTGCTTTCTCAACAAAGATACTACATATGAGCCTGTTACTGCAACTAGCTCCCTATAGATCACCCAGAAACATGCTGTCAGATCAGCCCAGCTGGAATGAACCCTGGGTGTTAAAGAATTTATTAGGAATTTCCCAATGCTTTGTGGGTTTTGGACTCAGGCTTCACTAGCTGTGACAACAGAGGGAAAATGAGTGGAGCATGCATGTGCCATGCCAGCTTCTCAGAAGGTTGTGTCTCACTTAGATCATCAAAGCCATTGGCCAGATGTCCGGTCATCCCTTATGCTTTATGCTTTGCACAATGCCAAGTATTCTGCAGATGGTTCCCCAAGTGCTAAATAATAACAGTGTCTAGCTTTCAAGGGCTATTTGCAGTACAGTCATTCTTTATACTCATTCTATTAACTGCTGTTGTCTTCACTCTTGGTGCGAAACAGTATTACGAGTGACAAGATGGACACCTGGTTCAAAGACATCTTCAGAAATAGAACTCATTGCTCCCAATCATTTCAAACTCTTACAGCATTTGACTGGAGCAAAGCATAAAAAATTTTAGTGCCTTGTCCTTTCTGCTAGTTGCAAAATTTACAACCACCCCTCCACCTGCATCTTCTCTGAGATCCTATCTGCCTTTGAGGGCTAACATGACATAATTCTACTCCACTATATAATGTAATGGTGAAGAGGAATTTTCTGCTTGGAAGAGACCGTCTCATTTCAATATGCTGTGACATCTTTTGGAAACCAATATCCTCTATAATGGGGAATGGCTGCAGATCAAGGGCAATCATTTCTGTGATTTATGAGCAGTGCAAGCAGATGGTTTTTTGAATATTTGGCTTTTTCCCAAAAACCTCATGCAAGCTAAGCTGTTGTATCTTACTGCATGAAAAGCCTCTGATTCCAGGTAAGGGGATGGGCTGACTCAGAATCTGACTTTGTACTTGAAAACCAGGACGTGCTGCTAACCTACAGAAAGCCAAGAAACTTTTTTTTTTTTTTTTTAATTTCTCCTACAGCTAGCAGCAATCATAACCACAGACCACGTTGTAAGCCAAGAACAGAGAAAGCCAGATACCTGGTCTGGAAGGTGAAGATGTCTCACTTTGCTACAGTTATTAGATTATCAATTTTCTCCCCTCAAGACCTGTGTGAGTCACAGGGAACATTATTAGCCTGGCAAGAATTAATTACAGCCCTGACAAAGGTGACCTTCCAAACAAAAGCAAAGAGGCAAACCAGTCTTTTGTGTGAGGTGCCTGAGAAGTCAGGAGGTTTAACTAGGAATCCAAATAGTATCTTGAAAAAGACTATCTAATTCAAAAGGAGTGTGTTGGCTCTTTTAAGTGAGAGGACAGGTGAGTGAGATGTTAGCCCTGGCCATCATAGAAAATTTTAATTATCTACATTACTCAATATTTTGAATGTGAATGCTTTCATTTCAGTTTGGCTGATTTTTTTCACAGATAAAAATAATGGGAATTTTTTTTGAGGACTAAGGATTGATTCTGGATAAAAATATATAATTTCATCTCAACCTCAGAAGACTTGGGATTGTTGCACATATAAGTGAAGGCAACCAGTAAGAGTGACTTGAAACAGGGAACCACGAGAAGCGACTTTCTCTACAGTCAATATACCCCAGAATGTGTCATTAGCTTGGAATACTTTTTGCTGCTCTTTCTTTTTTTTTTTTTTTTTTAATTTTTATTTATTTATGATAGTCACAGAGAGAGAGAGAGAGAGAGAGAGGCAGAGACATAGGCCGAGGGAGAAGCAGGCTCCATGCACCGGGAGCCTGATGTGGGCTTCTATCCCGGGTCTCCAGGATCGCGCCCTGGGCCAAAGGCAGGCGCCAAACCGCTGCGCCACCCAGGGATCCCAGCTCTTTCTTTTCTGGAAGAAAATGTGTAATCAAAATGAATCTTTAATGATCCTACAGTCTTTCCTGTAGCAATAAAAACCCTCCCTCTCCTTCAGTTTCTTGGACTTTTCCTATTTAAAACTGTGTGTTCAGGAAAGGTTTTTGCTACCAGTAACCTCAAAAGTAAACCTAGATCACTTTGTTACTGCAAGGTTTTATGTTGGGGTTGAAATGGAAGTCTTCAGTACCTGTTCAAAGGATTTTGAAGGTAAATAATAAGGGAAAGCTTTCTTCTTTTGCAATGCCACTAAATTGCCACAAGGCAGGCCTACTCTGAGGCAGACCTCCTCAGTGACAGATTCCCCCCTGTACGGTGCCAAACATTCCAAAAATGAACATTAGGCCTCCAACATGCCCCACCTGTACATCTGAGACCACACATGGCTCAGCTTCCCTGTTTGCCTATGAACAGGCTTTTGCACTGTTCCTTTCACAAGGCAAAAGGTAGAGTCTTCAAGAATGTATAGCCTGAGCCTCCTTAGGAAGTCATAGATTTGCAATTCTATTAATATTCTTTTTATGGCACAAGTTCTATTTTTATTCAGTCACTTGTTTAATCACTCATTCACATATCAATCTAATAAACATTTACTGATTGCTTTCCTAGCTTCCAGACACAGGCCTAGGCCCCCCAGCTCTGAACAAAACACACGGGTCCTGCTTAACTTCATGTTATTTGGTTTTGCCTGTAATAAATTACTGAGTTGCTTAATTTTTTTCTTGTTTAATAATGGAAAAGTTTGAAACTATGAATTTGCTTCTGATTACAGCTTTGATAATATGCCATTAAAGTTTTTACTTAGCATCTTCTTTGTCATTGGTTTTCCAAACAACTGATTTGAACCTCTCTTAAGAGTTTGCAAAAAAAAAAAAAAAAGTTTGCAAAAGGCTGGTTTGTATTAATATTTGTCTAATTTCTACAAAAAGTTGGATATATTTTGCTTTCTTATTATTAATTTCTGGTTTATTCTGCATTAGAGCCAAAAATGTACCTATTATATTCTGCTTTCTAGAAGTTTTCTGGGGTTTTTTGTGTACTAATGGGTTTTTAATTTCTTGTAAATGTTTTATTGGGGGTTGACAAAAATGTATATTCTGTTAGTAATGAAGTTGAAATATGCCAATGAAATAGAAATCATTTTATTCAGATGGTATTATTATTATTTTATATGCCATGTTATAATACCATAATATTACATAGTATATTTATTATGTACATTATAAATATAAATGTTATAAATCATACTATTAAAAGCTATTATTAAATGATTTTTACATGTTATTTTCTTTATGTTTGATTTGCTAAAAACTGAAAAGTGTGTTCAAAATCTCATATTTTTAATGTTTGCTTATATATTTTGATATTATTTTATTCAGAACGTTAAAATTAATAACTATTACATCTATTCCAAGAGATCTTCTTGATCCCCTTTAATTGTTTTTTCCATGAATTCTATTTTCTTTGATGTTAATATTGCTGTCTGTGCTTTATATCTGTTTTTATTTGCCTTATGTATCTTGTTCCTAGTTTTTACTTTGAAATGTTCCTTCTTCATATCTCATATAGCACTTATCTTCATTTTTAGAACTCTTGTACTTTTATTTGATATATGTATGTTAACCATACCTAAACATCTCATTTTCTTATTAGAAAGGTTAATCCACTTAAGTATATTATCATAATTTGTATATTTGATCTTACTCTATTCCTTTTTTAACACAATATGTCTTATGCCTTCTACTTGCTAGACTTATTCTTTTAGGCCTACTTCTTTTGCCCCCATTTTTTGCTATATTGATCATACTTTTTGTTTTATTTCTATTTTCAATTAGTAGGTTACTTATATTTTTCCAAAGGTATATATCTCTGGCTTTCTACTGATATCCACTTTGCTCCAGCACCATTTGTTAAAAGGCTAGCTTCCCTCCATTGGGTTGCTTTTGTACCTTTGTGAAAAATCATATAGGTATATTTGTGTGGGTCTATTTCTCAATTATCTATTCTGTTCATTGATCCACATATCTATACTTTGGCCAATAACATATAGTTCTGATGCTGTAGAAATTGGGTAGACTTATTCCTACTAATTTGTTTTTCAAGTTGTTCTACCTATTCTAGTTCCATTTAAAAATGAATAGAATAGTAGAATAACTTTGTGCATATGTACAAAATATTATGTATGAGTTATGAAGGGAATTATTTGAACTTCTATATTAATCTGTGGAGTATTGATATTTTTACTATATTGATTCTTCCAATCCATGAACATAGTATGTCTCTTCAGTTATTTAGATAATCTTTGATTTTTTTTTCATCAGAATTCTGTAGTTTTCAGTATTCAGGTTTTGTTCACATTTTGATAGTTTTATACTTAATTATTTCTCTGTGGGTTTTTTGAGAAAATTTAAATGGTATTTTTTAAAGATTTATTTATTTTAGAGAGGTGGGGAGCAGAAGAGGGGGTGGGAAAGAGAGTCTCAAGCAGACTCCACACTGAGCACAGAGCCTGACTCATTGCTCCATCTCATGACCCTGAGATCACGACCTGAGCCAAAACCAAGGGTCAGATGCTTAACCAACCGCACTACCCAGGCACCCCATAAATGGTATTTTATTTTTAAGTTTAATTTCCATACAATCATTGCTAGTATATAGAAATATAATTGTTTTTTCTAGGCCTATCTTGCATCTTATGATTCTACTGAACTCACTTATTAGTTCTAGTTTTTATGTAGATTCCTTGGGATTTCTTTGTAGTTATGTTATCTGAAAACAGGAAGAGGTTTTTTTCTTACATTCTAATTCATATGCTTTTTAGTTCCTTTTCTTTCTTATTGCTTTAGCTAGAATTTCTAGCACTATGTTTAATAAAATTGGAGAGTAGATATTGCTCTACTTTCTTCTCAATCTTAGGAGAATGTGTTCAATCTTTCACAATTAAGTAAAATACTAGCTGTAGGATTTTTGTACATAATCTTTATCAGATTTTGTACATGATCTTTATCAGATTTAGGAAGTTGCATTCTATTCCTACTTATTCTAAAAGCCTTTATGGTAAATATGTATTCAATTGTGTGAAATTCTTTTTGACATAATAGATACTGAATTATAACAAATGCTTTTTCAGCATTGCTTGCTATAATCATGTAATATTTTTCTCTACCCTGTTAATATGGTGGATTGTATTGCTTGGTTTTCAAACAGTCTTGCATTGTTGGAATAAATCCCTCTTATTCATGATGCATAATTCTTTTTATATGTGGCTGAATTCTATTTGCTAATATTTTTTAAGGATTTTGCATCTAAATTCATGAAGGATATCAGTCTGTAGTTATTTTTTTATTAGTCTTTGACTAATTTTTTTCCGTATCAGAGTAAGACTAGTGTCATAAAATGATTTGGATATACCTTCTCTTAGTCTCATTTCTGGAAGAGATTGTATACAACTGATATGAATTCTTCCTTAAATGTTTGGTAGAATTCTCCAGGAAAGCCATCTAATCCTGGAGACTTCTGTTTAGTGAATTTTAAAGTAATGAATTCAATTTCTTTAATAGTTACAAAGCTATTCAAATTATCTATTTTATATTGGGTGAATTGTGGTAATTTGTTTTTTTGAGAAATTGGTTCATCTAAGTTATGTGCATAAAGTTGCTCATTGTGGTCTTAGCTACCATCATGGGAAATGTGAGTGGCCTTCTTACCACTGGGCGGTGGCAAAAGCCTTGACTCCCTTCTGGACATCCTCTGACACCAATCCAGGAAGAGGGATAGAAGCGCTTCATTACTGCTGGGTGAGGTTGGAAGTCCAAGATTTCTATATGGTATCCACTGACACAGCAGAGTACATGAAGCCTCCTTACTGCCCAACAGGTATGGAAGTTTTGGCTCCTTACGCAGCCTTCTCTGACATCACCCTAACCAAATAAGATACCTTGCCACATTCTGACAAGGGTAGAAGTCTAGGTTCCCTACTCAACCTTTGTTGGCATGGGTGAGGGTGAGGCCACAAAATTTCTGAGGTGTTTGACTATAGTATAGTGGTTATTGTCTAAAACTTTTCTATCTTTCTAGGCTGCCTCTTTCCCAGTCTTTTGGCTAGAAGGAGGAGGCTTTTGGTGTGATTTTTAAATCTGTACTCATTATTTTTTCTGGGTTGCTGCCTTCTTTAGTTCTAAATCTGGGATGTATGAGGCAAAGAGAAAATCCTGAGAACTTAGTACTGTGTCAGTCCTTGGGTCCCAAGAACCCCAGTTAGCCTAACTTCTCTCCACCTTTCAAAGTCTACTTATGTTTGTTTTATATGTAATGAGCAGCAGTTTTGTTGTATTTAGAGGCAAGAATAAAGAACATGTCTACTTCATCCTCTCAGGAGCAGAAGTCCTGAATTTGTTTAAAAATAAATTTTAAGGGGATCTCTGGGTGGCTCAGCAGTTTGGCGCCTGCCTTTGGCCCAGGGCTCAATCCTGGAGTCCCTGGATTGAGTCCTGAGTCCGGGTCCAGCATGGAGCCTGCTTCTCCCTCTGCCTGTGTCTCTGCCTCTCTCTCTCTCTCTCTTTCTGTGTCTCTCATGAATAAATAAGTAAATAAATAAATAAATAAATAAATAAATAAATAAATAAAATCTTTAAAAAATTTTTTTTAACTTTGGCTAGTTTAAGTGTATCTCTGAATTATCCTTTTTCAATCAAGAGTAATATATGGAGCATATTCTCTAAAGCTTATAATAAGTACATCAATATATACTAAATAAAAAGTACTTCTTTATACATGATTGATATCATGACTAAATAGGAAATTCCTAGTTAGATCTCAAATTATTTTTACTTACTTCAAAAGTCTTAGACACTGCTCCACTGACATCTAATGTTCATTATTATGCTGGGTTAAGATCAGCCAGTTCTCACTACTTTTTCTTTCTGTACAGAAAATTCTTTATTTACTATTAAAATTAAAAAATTTCACCAGAGTATGTTTAGGTGTTGTTTTTCTTTAGCTCAATTTTTATGTGCTGCCACAGGATATTCTTCATCTCAAAAAGGTTTTACACCATTATTTCCTGATGCTTGCTCTGTCATTTTTTTTCTCTTCTCTTGGAAGACCAATTTTCTGTAGAATGAACTTCTGTTCTTTGCCTTTTGCACCAGTCCTCATCTTTCTTTTAATTTCTTCTCTTTTTTCCTTATCTTCTGAATTCTGGGAAATTGTTGAAAGAAGTCTTTCAAGTTGCTGTTACTTCTCTTAAGAAATGATTCTTATCTGTCTTACTTATCTGTATTCTAACATATACTTTAATTTCCTCATTATATTTTAAATTTCCTTCCAATTTAAAATTTCTTGACAGTTCCCTTTATACTTACAACTGTGTAGAAACCCTTTTCTGCTTTTTTTATGTCCTCTTTCTTCTCTCATTTCAGAAATTTTGTGTCTTCTGGAAGTTAATTGAGTGCACAAGTAGATGCGATTTTGTTCCCTCATGTAAATCTCCTCCAGTTGAATAAATAATATGTGAAGAGAAAACAATCAAACATGACAAATATATATCTAATTAAAAGCAAATCTCTCAGGGACACCTGGGTGGCTCAGTGGTTGAGCATCAGCTTTTGGCTCAAGTCATGATCCTGGGGTCCTGGGATTGAGTCCCGCATCAGGCTCCCTACAGGGGGCCTGCATCTCCCTCTGCCTCTCTCTCTCTCTCTCTGTGTCTCTCATGAATAAATATAAAATATTTAAAAATAAATAAATAAAAGCAAACATCTCATCCCAGATATTCACCTTTTTCCTAAAATAGAAAATTGTCAATAATTCCTCATTTCCTCCAGAAATGTTTTATGTATATACACAAGCATGTAAATGCATATTTAAGTTTTCTGGTGTTAATACAAATGGGATCATTTTATGAAAGCTTTGCTTTTTACAATTAATATATCTTGAAGGTCACTTCATCTTAGCATACAACATTCTACCTCATTCCACTAACATAGAACAAATAATACTGTTCTCAAAGTGATACATGAATAGCATTTGTACAAACATCTTTTTAACAAGTTCACAAACACTCCACATGAATCATAAATTGGCTATCACAACCATTCATTGAAGTAACACTGTTCTCAAAATAAATAAATAAATAACACTGTTCTCAAAGTAGTGAACAAGTATCACTGAATGAATCCACCCTAATGCTTTTTATCCACTACCCCACCGTAGACATTTAAGTTGTCATAAGTATTCAATCATAATAAATATTCTTAAAAAGCATAGTCTTCCTTTGATTCTTGAATTATGTTTTGAGGGGAATTATAAATATTTACTGTTTTTGTTTTTCCTTCTATTCCCTTTTTTCTTGTTTGCATATCCTTGAATAATAAGAGATATTTAAACTTAGTGCTTACTCAGCAACAAGGTGACTTACTTCTCCTTTCCTCTTACCCCACTCACTTTTTTTTTTTTTTTTTTTACCATATCCTACTTCCAAACATAAAATTGAGGTGCTGATTTTTTTTTTTTGTAGCCCCATTCAAGAATGTTTAAGGTACAATGAGGTCAAATGGATGGGCCCTTATCCAATCTTACTGGTGTCTTTTAAGAAAAGGAGATAAGATTTGGACAGAAACATACAGAGGGTGGCCCTAATCCAATCTGACTGGTGTCTTTATAAGAAAAGGAGATGAAATTTAGACAGAAACATACAGAGGTTGGATCATGTGAGGACATAGGGAGAGGGCTCCATCTACAAGCCAAGGAAAGAAGCCCCAGAAGAAATCAACTCTGGGGGACACCTTGATCTTGGACTTCTAACCTCTTGAACTGTGAGAAATAAATTTCTGTTGTTAAAGGGAGAAAAAAAGAATGTTTAAAGGAAAATATACCAAAATGTTAATATTTATCTGTGGGAGGTTGAATTAAGGGAGATTTCCTTTTATCTTTATGCCTTTTTGTATTATTTTAATCCTTTACATTGAAAAGACATTAGTGTTATAAAAAGAAAAAATAATGCAATGAAAATGTAAAATACGCATTCTCCCAAGTTCAACAACTCAAAATTTGGAAGCAGAGGCCACCAAAGGTGAAAATTGTCCCTGAATAGGAATTTTATCTCTACATCATTTTTCAAAATGTGTGGAAGCCATTACACTGGTGGCAAGCTTTCTGTTGATCTTGGCCTTTATAACAAGAATAATGGATGATCTTAAATGCCAACCCAAACAATGTTTCCCCTTCTTTACTGCTCACAAAACCTCAGTTTTATGTAGGTGGAAAACAAAGCATAAAGGATTAATCAGATGAAAGTTTAATGAAAGGACTGTTTAGAGTGGTTTGGGCAGGCTCCAAGGATCAGCAGCAGCAGAAAGCTAAAACCTACTCTAGGCCTGAAGGAAAGAGGAAAAAGGAGTTATTAAATTCAATAAAGCGCAACAGCTGTAGGAGAAGGTGCCTTGGAAGTATTTATGGCTTTTGGTATAAAGAGAATGGTGATACCAAAACCCAAAGACAGCTGGAACCACAGAAGCAGCACTATCCAATAGGAGTTGCATCTAGTGGCAGTGCAAGGAGGGAGAAAGCATGGGGAAATAAATACTATTCTCCTGCCTTCAGATTTCCTGCTACATCTCCCGGTATGAAGACTCAATGAGAAGCCAAATTGGCAAGGGAACTCGGGTGATCTAGGCCAGATCAGACCCCTGAAGTGTGGAGTAGGTTAAGAAGGGCAGTGGGACATATATCTTTTATGTCCTGTTTCACATCCCCTTGGCCCACCATTTTGTTCTGGCCATTCCTATGTCAACTGGCTACAGCAATAGCTCCTGAACTCAGCTGTTTCTTGTTCCTCAGGAATCTTTTGCCTTCATTGAGTGAGACACCTACATGAGGCTAGCCTGTGTATCCATGCTGCAGCATGCTCAAACTGTACATGCAAAGAAGTTAGTGGCTGCTGGGGCAACCCTTGGCCAATCAAGTTTGGAATGCAGGATAAATAAATATATCTTCTTCCATGTCTTGAGCAAACCATTGGAGAATGGAACTACACAGTTCTGTAGAGAGTTTTTAGCTAGATTGAGCTCCAGTTGCCCACAACAGTAACTAACACTAAACTTTAATAACCCCACTCTTGGTTTAACTTTACCTCCTTCTCTGTGTTACTGCACCGAGTCTCCTGGCTCATGTTCCCTAACATCATTTCCCAAAATAGTATCCTTCATGTATTCTTTTTTTCAAGTGCTGCTTTTGGAGGAACTCAAGATAAAACATGGAGAATGGGTAGTTCTGGATGGGATAAAGGAGAATAAGCATTCTCAGTATCCATCCTTCTCCCAAGGGATGCAGGAGTAAGTAATCCTATTCAAAAATACAGGTATAGATTCCTATTAGTCTATGGTAATATTTTAGAAAAGGGTGTGTGACCAGTTTAGGCCAATGATAAAAGAGAAGTATATTTTTCTACCTTATACTGTAATAAACTATAGCACAAGGGCAGTTCTAAACAGGCAGCCTAAAATGTGAAGCTGTTGTAAAACACGTAATGTTTCTGTTGGGTTCAAAACATAACTCCAAAGGTTTAGGTAAAAACACACACTATCAGTCCAACAATACTTTATCAATTCCAAATTATTGGTGCCACAGTCACAAATAAAAGGTAGGGCCCAGTAACCTGAGAAAGAAGAAAGAGATGCCTGGGTGGCTCAGTCAGTTAAATGTCTGCCTTTGGCTCTGGTCATGATCCCACGGGTTTGGAATTGAACCACACATCGAGCTCCATGTTCAGTGGGGAGGCTGCTTCTCCCTTTCCCCTCCTTCTTGTGCTCTCTCTCCCTATCTCTTTCTCTCTCTCAACATATAAAATCTTAAAAAAAAAAAAAGACGAAAGACAAAAGGAAGCTTGAAGTTGTCACAATGTCTAGCTAGTGTTCAAGGGTGGGGAAAGTCTTAGGTTAAATTGTTTGTCAAATATGTGGTTTGATTCTCCCATAGTTTAGAGGATATGACTTAGTTTAGAGTTAATGACAAGTTGGCCAGGAGTTTCTTTTTCTAGAAACAACCAGATAGTAAATATTTTAGGCCATACAGTGCCTACAAAGGCAAACATAGGAAATACATAAACAAATGGGCATGGTCATTCTTCAACGAAACTTAGTTTACAAAAAGAGGTGGTGGGCCTGATTTTGCCTGTGGGCTATAGTTTGCTGACCCTCGTGTTAACTAAGCAGTCCTTTGTTGCCATCGCACAAAGAACCCAAGTGTGCCTCAATTAATACTTTCTTCAAAATGTGAAAGATTGCATCAGTAAATAAAATATTAGATTATCTGGCAGCTGCCTTCCAAAAATTTTATTTCCTCCTAAGAATACCAGCTTTCTATTGTTTGTATTTCCATGAAAAAAAAAAAAAACAGATCAGCAAAATACTAATTGATATTTTAACTTATTCATCTCACAATTCCTTTCCTAAAAAGGAATTGAAAGCACAAGATTTGAAAACCTATCGTGAAAGTCCATCAATTTAAAAAACACTGAGCAGAATTAAAGAAAAATACATTTGTTCAAATACAATCACATAACTAAACCAAAAAGTAGGCTCCTGGAGATAACCTTATGTTAAAAGATTTTCATGTTTTCTTGAGAGCCTTTCATGCTGAAATTTCTAAAAGCCTACTGGCTGCAAACAGTGGCAAAATGCAACAGTGATTTAACAACCCCAGGCAAAATTATATAACAGAGCAAGGCTATGACAGAGTATATTTCTTATCCAGTGGTAAGTAATCTGCAATTGTACACATTAGAATTTGGTCAGACCACAGATGCTAATTGCAATACCAGGCAGAGTGCACTCACGGTTTAATTTACATCAAATAGAGAGAAGGCTTCCAGTACCAGGCATTGAACCCCGTGTTGGAATGCTGTAGCTTTTCCTAAAGCAAAATAACACACTACCAACATCATTGTTCAGCAGCACCATGGGTATCTCTGTGGGACTTTTCTGACAAATTACTGACAAGAGTTGGCCCTATTTAATCCATAATCATGAATGCCATCAGTGCCTATGGTTAGAGGACTATAAAGCCAAAGAATAGCACACACTCGGGTCTTGTTCAGACTAAATTACTACAGGACAAGGGCCAAATACCAAAGGAACTGTGACTGCATCTTTACACAGTCCTCTCAAAATAGTTATTTTTTAATCCTGAGGACTTAATGAAAAAATAAGCAATTCCTTTGAAGTTAGGAATGTATTTTTTCTGGTAAGCAAATGTTTAACTTTCCCATCAAATAATGATTTTCTTTATCAACACACATTTTCAATCAAAGATTACAGATTTTTCTTTGGCATCTTCTTTAGATATTCTCTAAACTAGATCATTTATCATGTGTAGATAATGATGTCCAGCAGCTTATGGCTACATTGTATAATTTAGATATATTCCAACAGATGCATAAGGAACACAAAAACCACTAACCAAACTCTGAAACATTGGTGAGCAAATGGCACCACGTGTATTTTTAGGTGTGGGTGTACGGGGCAAGATCGTTGGTGACTTCCATTTCTTCACAAAGCCCTTCTGAGAGACAGAGTCTGGGGATAAGAAGGAAGTCCAAGTCCACATCCAAGACTGGCTGAGCTGGGAGACAGATAAAACATGGCAGACAAAATAGGATAAACAAACAACTATTTAAAACACGTATGTGCTGCTGAAATTAAGGGGAACTGGAATAAATTTGCATAAGCAGAGAGTAAGAGAAGTAATCTGATTATGAAAAATCAGAATGGTCCTAAAGAGACTTGACTGGAGTCACATTAAGGCTGTGTTTAGGTAACGTGTGAGACATTAGAGATCAAAAGAAAAGCATCATACTTGTCATTCACAGACACTGATTTCACCTTGATAACAACCCTGTAAAGTAGATATATTATAACCGATTTCCTGATAAGGAAGTAGAAGAAATATGAGTGATTCATATAAGCTCATTTAGCTAATAAGTGATAGAGTTAGAAAAAAACCACACACACAAAAACTCAGATCTTTTTTTAGTTATGTATAGGCATTATTTCCATTCTACCACAGTAACCCTACTATTTATGAAGGACAGAGAAGATATCATGATATATGTACTCTTGGACTGAAGGGTGTAATAATTTTAAAGTCAGTCTGGAATATTTTACTTCAGTAATCAGTATTTCCCCAGGCCTTTTGCTGATTACTTGCAGGATCTTATTCATGGCAATAATCCAAATTTCACCGATCTTGCCTCTCCCTACAGTATACATACTCTCAGCCCTTTCGAACTCCTTCCATGTGCTTCCAAGAGTTTCAAGAGTGTCTCATGAACTATCACAAGCTGTCTTTTCACAGTCTCCAAGCCCTATCTTCTCAGGGATGCCCACTACCTTGAAACTACCTGAGCACAGTGCCTCTCAAGGCAACTTCTAATAGCCATATTCCATGAGAAGGCTGAAGTCTAACTAAAATGGCCTTACTGTTTCCTCAGCTTGACTACACGTCGGAGAGGCTTCTTCCTGAGTCTAGTCTCCCTCTGCCCCCCATCTCTCTTTTCTTAGAGCATTTACTTCAGAAAACTTGCAATTATAAAGTCTTTTCTGCCCCTTTGAGATGTAAATCTTCTTCCAAGGTCTTGCGAGTCTTACAACCCAGGAATGTCTTCCTCAAGGACCTGGGAGCCATCCCTTTGAAATATAATCATTGAGAAAGATAGAGCACCGGTCTCTCTGTCTCTGTGGGAGAGCAGGAGCCTGCCTTTGATAAGTGCCAATTAGTAAACACAGGTGGACTCACACTACATAGACCAACCTCACTACCATCTGCTGGTTACCTTCCACTAATTCACCCCACCTTAAATACTCTCCCACCTTTTTTCTCAGTGCAGTTGAGTTTCAATCTTTCTCCCCTATTACTGAATCACTTACTTTTCCTGTATAACTCCAGCAGTGCAATTTTTCCAGAACAAGAGTGCTACCACCAAAAATTCTCAGACCAGTAAACCCCCAGGGACTCAAAGAGATGCAGAGATAATATCTCTCTCCCTAATTCACACTTTGTAACCTGGTGAAGCCAAAGCACTATCACTTTCCCCATATTTCATGGAGTCCTTTATGCAAAGAGTTCTTCTACCTTCTGGCTGCAGTTCTATAGATTCATGTAGGGACAGTCTGACAGTCAAACACCATGCTACTCTCTATGTCTCAATTCCTAAATCAGCAGCCCAAACAAACCAACCCACTTTCTGCCTAAGGAGCCACTCCATTTTTTTAAAATACATATAAGCTTCTCATAGACTCATCCACCAGATTGCAATCATGCCCATGCATGCTTGAATTCCAGTTCAGTCCAAAACTGAGATAGATCCCAATTTCACTCAGATGAGTAAAACAGTGTCTTGGGGGAAGTGCTTAAAAATACAACAAATGAGGAGGGAAAAAAATTAAGTATTCTAATTTTTTTCTTTACCCCCTTTGCACAGTTTGAAAGATATAGTTCAAATGATCATTCACAAAATATATTTAAACATTCATACACCTTATACCACACACTGATTTTTTTTTTTAAGATTTCATTTATTTATTCATGAGAGACAGAGAGAGAGAGAGAGAGAGAGGCAAAGATAGAGGCAGAGGGAGAAGCAGGCCCCATGCAGGGAACCTGACAAGGGACTCTATCCCGGGTTTCCAGGATCACACCTTGGGCTGAAAGCAGCCCTAAACCGCTGAGCCACCCAGGCTGCCCAGTGATTTTTCAATTAAACTTTAAATGCCAGATCAGGAAGTTTAGAGCAATTTTACTCAAAAGAAAGAAATGAAGAAAGAGACAGAAAGAGAAAAAGGGATGGAAAGGAAAGAATAAAAAGACTAGCAGGGTGGAAATCAGAGAAAGTTGATTTCAGTTCAGTATTAGAAAGAGCTGTAACAATTACAGCAATCCAACATTCAAATGGACTGTTGTAAGAAAATAATTTTGTCCATGTTAGGAGCTAGGTAAAGGCTGGAGATAGTGCATTCAGGATGCTGTAGAGGAAATTTATGCATACAGTAAAACATTCAATTCATCCTAGGACCCTTCGAACTCTGAGATGATGCTATGTGATGGGATTACCATTTGTAAAATATCAATTTTTTGTATTCTTTAATGAGGTTTTCTTAATTTTTTATATATTAGCACCTTATTAATCAAATGGAAAATATCCTCCAGTATAGAGCATTTCTTTCTGAAATGAGCACCTAATAACAGAAAGTCATTTTTATCAACATATCAGCTTCAGGTCAGGGAAGTAAAGCAATTGAATGGTGCATTTAACTGAATATTATATAGTTGCTATTATCTTTGCTCTTTGACATCATGTGTGAATTGATTTAGTTATTCTTCACAGTAATCTCCATGCAATTAGGCATTGCTTACTCATAGCTGAATGATCTGAACGGCAGCAAATAGCTTTCTCTTTTTCTACAAGTATTTCATTAGAATACTTCCCAGAACTCTATGCCAGACATAAAACTACCACAGAAAACAGAATCCTACTTTTAAATAGCCAATGATATAGTAGAAAGGGGAGCTGGCGCTCCAGGCAGAATCAGATATTTATCTTTCAGTTGATCTACCCCACTCTCAGGTTGGTGAGGGAGCAGCTGGGCTCCACCAATGCTGGAAATCAAGCCAATTGGCCTGACATGTTGCGCATTGGCCCAGGTGAATTTCTGAAGGTCACCCAATCTTGCTGGTATGGAAAGCCACAGAATATTAATAGTAAGAAGAGACTATAGACTCCAGGACACCCTAGTCTTAGCTACAGGATGCTCTAGACTTATAGGTAAGTTACCTAACCTTTTCAAATCTTAAGATCTCATACACATCTGCAAAAAGGAATATCACATACTCTGATTATCATAAAGTATTGTTTAAAAATAAGATAAAAATGCCAGATATATGTGTATATTATTTAAAGCAGTTTTGGGGGAATCTGGGTGACTCAGAAGTTAAATGAATGACTTTGATTTTGGCTCAGGTCATGATCTGAGAGTCAGAAAATCCAACCCCACCTAGGACTCCATGTTGGGCTCTGCATCAAACTCCACGCTGGGCATGAGGCCTGCTTAAGATTCTCTCTCCCTCTCCTGATGCCACCACTCCCAAGTCCTGTCTCAAAAATACATACATACATACATACATACATACATACATACTGGTTATTATTTTTGAAAAAAAATGAAGAGCAACTCCTATGCGAATCGGGAAGGCCCTAGACTGTATCATTTCCATATACCTGGTGCCTGAGTCACAGAGAGAAAAAACAACAGGCTGAGGCAACATTTCCTAACAGTCTCTTCAAAGTAGAGTAGAATTTGAGATTCTACTTTCTCATCCTTTACCAATAATGTCAATTACTGACCTAGACTTTAAATATAGAATGCAAAGAATTCTGCTTGTGCAGAACATAAAATGTTTCTTCCCTTATACACAGCTTAGTATATGTTTAAAGCTTTTTAATATGCTTACCATGAAACTTATCCCCCAAATGATGCCCTTTTTTGTTAGTAGAAAAATTTTTAATGATTTCTAAAAATGAAATAAAAGAAAACCAAAAAAAATTATCTTAAAGCTTTTAGCTCTAGGGGGATAAAATGCTAAGAGTAATAGTGGGTTCCCCTCTTGGTACATTCTATCATTGTGCTCTAACTGCTATTATTTACCTCTCTGATTTTTGTTACTGAAGAGAGTAAAAGCCCATTATACAAGAAAAACCATTTAAAGAATTTATTGGTATTGTGTGAAATGCTCTGCTCATCAAAACAAATGGAGAGCAGAGTTGTCTGTGATTGTTGGAATCCAGCACTCTTGGAATTGTGTCAAGAAGAATATAAACAGGCAGACTCCCTTCCACTAAAAGCCCATATGTGTTCCTGGCTCAAATGAGGTTCTGAGATTTTTAAACTTGCAGTAACTAATCAGAACCACAATATTCTGATCCCAGTTAAAAATAAAACATCTAACCACCCTTTTCTGCAATGATAATGCTATTTTTTTCTGAAAGCTTGGGAAAACACTTTAATACCAAAATTTAAATATTACCCATCTTCCCTCCAACTCTAGCTCCAAAGGGGAACAATTCTGTTTCTTTATTGTTTCCTAGTCACTGTCACTCTTTTACTTTTACTAACAATATTTTAAATAAGCTTCTCTTTATCAAATTTTAGTTGGAAAAAACTTTGAGTTTAAATTATGTTGGCATTCTGGATTGCTCTAGTCAGAGCACAGAAAAATATGGCCAAAACATACCTTTAAAGTCAGTGTGTTGGCTTAGACACTAACCAGCTTTCATACAAAGGTGCTTTATGAATCATGGATCAAATGAATAGCAAAATAAAAGCACACACCTCTGGAAGTATCCACCTAATGCATTTTAGGGGGACAAAAAATATCTCATTTCTGAAACGATAGAAGTAAAAATTTTAAAAGGTTTATATTTACCCAAATCTATACCTGCTTTTTTCCCTTCTTCTTTTAGGGGACATTACTTATTTACGTCGTGTTCTCCCTAGGATAGTCTGTGAAAGGAACATCATGTTTGCCCAACACACTTTTAAAAAATTATAAGCACATGAACATCCATTACCAAAAGTCCCCATAGTAGAAGTAGAACAACTTTGATAACAATATAAATCAAACAAAGGTAATGGGGAGTGCACAAACAGACACAAAGGTTAAAAACAATGATGAAGGTCATTCCCCAAAGCTGACAAGAATATTTCCAAGTGAGAATAGTTGGTGAAGTTTTCTTGAATTTATTGGAGTATTAAGCTCAGATACAGCTTTATTTGAAATTTCCTCTTGGGGTTTTTATTTTTTTTCCATTCCTTTTCCAAATTTTTTCATCACTGAAATTTTCTTAAAAATGAAATTGAAGCTAAAAGGAGTTTAGGAAAACACATTAAATCACAGAAGATATATTCTGACATCTGTGCATAAATTATTAGCAGAGGAGTAAATGGGAGGAAATTTTTTCCTACATAGTCCTGCTCAAGAGTAAGAGCTATCAGTTTTGCTTTTTATCCTGGAGGCATCTTTAAGCCATTGAAAAAGTAAGTTCCAAAGGAGGGAATTCAAATACATCTTATAAAAGCTTTGGGCAAGTGTCAATGGAAAATCGTCTCTGTGCCTGCCCCCCAAATTAATGAGGATTCTTTGCACAGACTACACGAAACTCATGGCATTGGCACAATGATATTCACTCAACTTGTCTCCATATGGTACCCTCAGGGAAGGCTTTTGTCTCAGGCCTCACCAACATCCCTAATGTATTAACCATCCAACTCATCATTTCTCTACCCCCAATCCACTGTAATTTTTTCCCTGGGAAATTTTTATTTTTTTAAAGTATATTTTTCCAGGCTCCTGTGCAACTAATTATAGTGGAGCCAACTTTGGCCTATAATACAGATGTGGGGCTGGAGCCATGCCATTGTGACCATGAAATCACCGTGTTATGAAAACCAGAGATAACTGAATAACAAAGTAAAAGACAGAGTCCAGGATATTGATATCATGGAACTGCCTTGACAGCTTTTTCTGGACTTCTTTTTAAATGAACACACATTTGGTTAAGGCACCTTTGGCTGGTTTCTGTTACATGTAACCAAACACAATTACTAACTGATAGTTGTTGCTCATGTATGTCCTAGACGGTGAGGTAATTGAACCTGTCTCTGCTCTTTCCTATTTCTTATAGCCTTAATGTCTATGCATACCTCTTTCAGAGTCTTCCCTTTTGATTCTCAAGAGACTGTTTTCCTTTCAATTAAATTCAACTTTTGTAAAACAAGATCTTTGGCTTTTGAAAATATTGATTTTGATGTGGATTTTAAGAGTCTATTTTGGAAGTCAAAAACTGAACAGCCGATGATTCTTTCTCTTTGCTTTCCAATTGTAACTCTTAACTCTCTTCAAGGCAACAATGGAAATCTCTGGCTACTGAAGGAATGATCATACACTGAGAATTGTGGACAGGAAAATACAAATTTAAGATATTATATTAAGTAATATCAAAAGAGGAAACAGGCTTATGAACTTATTCTGAGCCCTTTTAAATGTCCAAGTTATTCTTCTTATTATGTCAGTAAGCTAAGTCTTCTTCTGATCCTGTAATTCAGATTTGTATGTTTGTCCTGGAGAGAAATAGGATGGTTAAACTTATTCCTGTCTCTCAATACACATGTACTCCTTTAGTGAATGAAAACTATCCTGTGGTGGACACCACGCCAATTAAAAACCAAACCTAAAAGACTTCTGGAAGACAATATTAGGTTATCCCCTGTAAACCTTAGAAAGACTATGGAAAGTTTGTGGTCCAGACTTTTGACAAAAAAGAAAAATGTACAGAACATAGTGAAACATACATATTTCTCTCATTTCTCTAGAGAATTCAAGAGAGCTCATTTAATCCTTACAAAACTAGGTCTACGGACAGTGATTAATTCTACTGTGACTACAGTAATAGTCTTCTAGAGACAAAAGAATAAAAAGGAAGTAGATAGCAAGAGTATGTATCAATATCTCAGAGAAGAGGACAGACCTGCAACACCAAGCTCTTTAGGATGCCAGACCAAAGACACTGATACACAAATCATGAGAAGCATGAAGAATCACTAGAGAAGGTGTTAGACAAAAAACTAAGGAATCCTTCCAAATCCATGGCTTTCAGGAATAACAAAACCTCAACATCTGTCTCTTCAAATGAGAAAGAAAGATAACAACTCTTAATGTCTACATTTCTCTTGAGAAAGATTAATTTTCCAAGACATATTTGGTGGAGGTTAAGATAATAACGTATCAGATCATCTAATATCATAGATATGATACTTTGAGCCAGGGTTCAAACTTCTAGTGCCAAGCTTAAAGCCCTCTGATCCTGAGAAAGAAGTAAGCACAGAAATTTATGGGCAACAAAATATCAGCATTTAATTCCCAATTTAAGCGTCTATGAACTTGAGAGATTACAGTGGCATATCACCATACTGTTCATCTTTCAATCAAGTGCATTACTTTGGACCATGTTCTTCTGTAGCCCTTTCTATAAAAAATTTTTTAAAAAATTGGTTTTCCTCTCAGGGGCAGAGACTGTGGCTTTACTTCCTCTGTATGCCAAATACAGTGTTAGGAACCTACTGGACTCTTACTAAATAATTTTTGTGGTCATTTCCAAGATGCTCCTTATCATGTTTGAATAGCAGAACTTCCTTGTTAAAAAAAGGCACAATTAATTTGAGAATAAAATGACATGGGTCATTCTTATTATGGAATCCCAGCCCTCCCCTTTTAAGTTGGCAAGGCATTTCCTACCACTAATTACTGTAATTCCTTTTTATAATAACTCTATTTATCTACAGTGGTTTATGTCCTCTATTTTCTAGGGAAAAAAAAAAAAGAAATGTACTTGTCAAACCCCCTTCAATATTCCAGGGCTCTGCCTTCTCCCCACACTCACTCTTAAAGATGAGACTTTGTTTAGAGCTCCATTACTCTTTCCCATCATTCTTGCCTCCTTTGCAACATTGGTGTACGGTGCTCTCTGATAATGGTAACTCAAATCGCCCTTTCCAGCCCCCTGCAAATAAACTATTTAAAGGAGAGAATTGAGATCTTACTTAAAAACTTGTGAAATATATTTGAAATATTATATTATTAATATAGTATTAATTTCATTATTGATATTATCTTATTAATAATAGAATTATTACTTGGGAGAAAGGAAAGGGAAAAAGGCTTGGACAAAAAGAGAAGTATTGATAAAATGTCATCTCTGTGAAAAACTCGGTCAACCCTACAGGGTGTTCTGAAGCTGGGATGATCCCGCAGAATTGTCCAGAGTTAGGGCAAGGGAGCCAAGTCTTTATTTAAACTCATCAACCAGTCATTGAATACAGGTTTCCCTGAAAGAGGGCATGACCCTCGGCTACATGCATTTTTTCAACTGATACAATCCCCAAAAGAGCTAAGCACTGAGAGTTGTCTGTCAGCATCATATAGTTAGAGGAATAATTCTTCATGCTTGAAGAGGAATCTAGGTAGCAAATCACAACTTCTCTATGAACATCTAAGCTTTAGACAGGGAATTTCATCATATATATATATATATTTTTTTCTTTCTCAGTGTAAGTTTCTTCTGATATTAGGTAACTATCATTCTCTTCCTATAAATCAAACCTATCCTCAAAGTCCAGCACCAATCCTACAAATGCCTCACTAAATACAGCACTAACATATACTTCAGTTGCTTCCTAAGTGTATAATAATTGTTACAAAACACACTGACAAAAAGTATACAAATACTTTAAAGATTCTAAGACTCACAGTCACTTTATAGAGCTCTTATAATGAAACACACACTATAGAGATTTCTCATAGCACTTCTCCAAATTCTTGTCTAAATAATGGCTATTTTCATCAGCAAAAAAACCATGAAAGAGCATATGGTAGCCATTAACCACCAGAAAATGCAAGTGTTTTATATGGAAAATACTGGTCATTAATATCTTAGAAAGTTGTTAAGAGAATTGAAGGAAATTGAAGTATCTTAAAGAACATAATGTACACTATAATATGCTATCTTAATAGCATTGTCTAACACAATGCCAGAAAATAAATAAATACTAATTTCAGAACTTGGTTATCTAAAAATTCCTCAGTTTAGTCACTATTTACTGATTTTTCTAGGTCTAGTGACATTTATGGTAATATGCTATTTCCATAATTTTTATATTGAAGGAATATCTTAAAACACAGTTGAACCCATATTTCTCATTATGTTTTTAGGATAATGGGATCTTTATATATACTGGGTGTCACAATATGTTTATTACTATGATGAGTTTGTGACCTTTTCTATTAAACATCACTTAAACATGCTAGCAACCTCTAATATAGGATTATTCATTATTCAGTCTTGAAGATTTGGTAAAATAGAAAAGAAATATACTATATTAAATTTTTAGCTGGATAATTGGTGCATAACATATTTTTATAAACTTTTTTAATAAATGTTTTTATTGAGGTATAACATATACACTACACAAATGCTAAATGCAATCACTACCAAGAGCAAAATCTAGAATATAAGTGGCAAGATTAAAATGATAAATAGACAAATACACAGTCACAGTTAATTCTGTCAATTTTTATATATGTTTTGAAGCTATTTTATTAAATGCATGCAGGTTTAGGATTATTTGGGCTTTGTGTTTATTTTTTATTTTTTTATTTTTTAAGATTTTATTTATTTATTCATGAGAGACACACAGAGAGAGAGAAAGAGAGAGGCAGAGACAGAGGCAGAGGGAGAAGCAGGCCCCATGCAGGGAGCCCAACGTGGGACTCGATCCCGGGTCCCCAGGGTCAGGCCGTGGGCTGAAGGTGGCGCTAAACCGCTGAGCCACCTGGGCTGCCCCAGGCTTTGTGTTTAATTGACCCTTTTTCATTATGAAATACCTTTTTATATCTTTCAATATTTCTTGCAGTAAAGTCTTCTTTGCCTGATATTATCATAACCACATTGAATTTCTTTGTGTTATTGTTTATTTGATATGTCTTCATACATCCCTTTCTTTTGTTTCAATGACAAAAATATTTCTCTAAAAGATCATATAAAAGTAGGGAAAAGAAATGAGGATGTCAACTAGCTTGCATCAAAACTGGGCTGAAGAAAGACAAAGTGCTGCCTAGAGAAACTGGTAGTTTTAACAGTTTGCAGATCTCAAGATGGTCACAGGCCAACAGAACCAGCAGCTGCATTCATGAGCACCACCAACGGACAGGAGGGACAGCAAAGCTATTGATCCCAATCATTCCTCCTTTTCAGGAAGGGAGAAGGTGGAGCTCACTCTTTAGACCTATTCTTGATGATCTTGTGCTTCTTCATGGCTTTCTCCCAATAGATGTCATTGAATTTCTCACTGACCACATTCCTGGCAGCACTCTCATCCAGGCAGTGTGGGAGCAATTCTGGAGCCTCCAGGGTTTGAGCAAGTGAATGTAAAAGCTCTGAACATTACATCTTTCAAAGAGGTGTTGTGTTGTGGGCCTGTTGAATGTATATGTGGTTAGGACCCCCGCAGAAGCTTGAAGTGAGAAACCAGAATAATGAAGTGCCTATTCCACTTCTTACAAATGCTGCAGGTGCAGTCAAAGATGTGCAAGTCCACTGAGGCCCAAACTTCAAAGCTCCACAGCAGCAGCCTCCTGGGTTTTTTACCAGGCCCCGGTTTTGGAAGGTGTCCAGCAGCAGCTTTGTCATGTCCTGGAGGATGGCTCTTTGCTACATCTGGAACACCTGCCTGTGCTCCTACTGGTCGCCCAGGTCCAGTATGGCCATGGAGGCTATTGAGGTTGCTGGGGTTGGCTGCAGTTGTGACTTGGAAGGGGCAGCACCATGATCAATGCCAGCTCTGCCTACCTCTACCTAGGGCTGCCTCCTGGGCTCCTAGTGTCAACTTTACCACTGGGCTCCTACCCCCCGTCTGGCATGTGGGGTGCCGTGGGGCCAAGGTGGCAGCTGTGGGGGCCTTAGAGGACGCAGGCCACTTCTCTTATCCTTTTTTTTTTAACCCGTATCCTTTTATTTTCAATTAATATCTATATTTACAATGGATCTCTTTATGGAGCATATACTTGGATTCTGTTTTTAATCCATTTGTCTTTCTAGTGCTTAATCCATGTATATTGAATAACTAAAGTAGTTGCATTTAACAGCATCTCAATAATTGTTTTTCTTTGCTCCATCTGGTCTTTGTTCACTTTTTCATCTTTCCCTGTCTCTTTTAGAATTAATCAAATTGTTTTACTTCCTTTTATTTCTTCTTTTAGATTGTCTACATTTTTATTACTTTTTAGAAGTTTCCCCAGAGATTACAATATTCATCTTTGCCTCTGTACAATCATCCTAACATTAGTACTTTTATCACTTCCAAACAATGCAATAATCTGACAACAATTTAACTCCATTTACATGCTTCTTGACATTTATGCCATTATAGTCATATGTTATACATTTCCATATATTATAAGCCACATAGCTATGATTATTGTTGTTTTAAATACCAATATCTTCTCATATTTACTCCTGTATTTACACTTTCCATTGCTCTTTATTTCCTCCTGCAATTTTATGTATCCATCTGGAATCACTTTCCTTTAGCGTGAAGAATTTCCTTTAACATATTGTATAATCTGCTTCTACTGGTGACAGATAACTCTCAAATTTTGTCTGAGAACTTTATTTTATCTTTATTTTTTAATAACTTAAAAAAATTTTTTTGAATGATTTTAGATTTATATAAAAGTTGTAAGGGTAGAACTGCTTCCTTACAGCCTTCACCCAGATTCCTCCTAATGTTAACCATGAGACATAACCATGGCACACTACAAAACTAAAACACTAATACTACTAAACAAACAAATAAATAGAACATTCATTGCTTAAACTACAGATTTTATTCATATTTCACCATATTTTCCACTAATGTTCTTTTTCCATCCTAGGATACAATCTGAGCTAATGTATAGCATCTAGCATCTTATATTTCAAGAATATTTTTATTGCACATAAAATTCTGTATTGGCCATTATTTTCCTTTCAGCTCTTTAAAGATGTCATTCTAGTGCTCACGTTGGCAGCACATATACTAAAATAAGATGTCATTCTACTATTTTCTAGATTCCAGTTTCTACCAAAAAGTTATTATCCTTATTGCTGCTAGTTTACAGATAATGTGTGTTTATTTTGCCTCTGACTGATTTTAAGCTTTTTATTATACATTGGCTTTCAGCTGTTTAATATCATGTGCCTAGATACAGATTTCTTTGTACTTATCTTGATTAGTTCAGAGTTCACTGAATCTCTTGTACCTGTGTGTTTTTGCTTTTTATTTTTAAAGACTTACTCATCAGAGAGTGAGTGCGCAAGAAATCATGTGCACTTGCACAAGTGAGAGGAGGGGCCAAGGGAATCCTCAGGCAGACTCCCCACTGAGCGCAGAGCCCAATGCAGGCTAATCTCACCTTCCATGAAATCATGACCTGAGCCGAAACCAAGAGTTTGATATTCAACTTACTGTGCCCCCCAGGTGCCCCTCTTGTATCTGTATTGATATCTTCTTTCAGTTTTGGAAAGTTCACAGATATTATCTCTACAAATATTGATTCTGCCCAATTTTCTCTCAAATCTCCTTCTGGAACTCCAACCATATGTATATATTCAAACTTTCCTTGCATCTTGTGTCCCCTATACTTTGATTTATTCTTTTCATTATTTTTGCTCTTTGGTTGAGTTTCTATTGGTGTGTCTTCAAGTCCAAGAACACTGCCTTCCACTACATCCAGTTTGGTGTTAGGCCACCAAACTATTCTTATTTTCAGATATTGTATTTTTACTACTAAATGTTTATCTTACTCTCTTTTATAACTTCTAGTACTAAGTTAAAATTCTTATTCTTGAGGAAAGCATAGTGGGGCAGAATAGGGGAGGATACAGGGGGACTGCAATGACCTTGAGGGGATGTGGAAAGGTGATGAAAATGTTTTAAAACTAAATTGTAGTGATAGTTGTATAACTATAAAATCACTAAAAAAAATCATTTAATTGTACATTTACAATAACATATCAATAAAGATGTCAAAAAGTGAAAAACTCCATCTTTTTATTCATTTTTCCTCATCTTGTCTTCCATTTCTTAACATATTTAAAATAATTCTTTTAGGGGCTCAGTTGTTTAAGTCCCTGACTCTGGCTCAGGTCATGATCTTAGGGTCCTGGGATTAAGCCCCCACACTGTGCTCCCTGCTCAGTGGAGAGTCTGCTTCTCCCTCTGCCTCTCCCCGTGCTCATGCTCTCTCTCTCTCTCTGTCTCTCTCTCAAATAAAATATTTTTTAAAAAATAATTATTTTGTTTTTTTTAAAGATTTAATTTATTTATTCATGAGAGACACGGAAAGAGAGGCAGAGATACAGGCAGAGGGAGAGGCAGGCTCCCTAAAGGGAGCCTTATGCGGGACTCGATCCCAAGACCCCAGAATCATGCCCCAAGCCAAAGGCAGAGGCTCAACCATTGAGCCACCTAGGCATCCCAAAAATAATTCTTTTAAAGTCTTTGTTAGCTATATCCAATTCCTGGTTTAGCTAGGGGAGTCTGCGTTTATTGCCTATTTTTGCTCTTGCTTACTGGTCATACTATCCTATCTTGTCATATTATCATAATTTTTATTGTATGCTTTGGATTATGTAAAAAAATACTTGTAGCACTTATTGATGATGTTTATTTTCCCAAAAGGAAGGCTATTCTTTTCCTCTCTTTGGCAGATAAGTTAAAAAGTTAGCTACCTACATTCAGTCAGAGATTTCACTGAGTCACGTCTAGGTTTCGGTTTTAGTAAAATGCAGTCCCCCGTTAGTTCAAAAATGTTTCTTGGGCGTGGATGTTCTGGACTTTTCCTGTAGACTCTGGCAGGTCTTTGCCTATTTAGCCCTGAAAAACTATGGGAGATTCTGTTTTGTCCTTTACAGATTTTAAGCTTAGCTCAATAGTTTCCTCCTCCACACTATTGCAAATATATATTAAATACAGTGATATGTTAAATATTTTGATGTGAAGACTGGCCATGTCTAGCTTCCTTACTCTAGCTAGACTGTGGTGTACACATGAGGAAACTGCAATAAATTTCATCTGTTTTAGAAGTCTTGACCCAGTCACTAAACTATGTTACATGGAAAAAAAAGGAAGTATACTTTTGAGTCTGATCTGAATTCAACCAATCATATTATCTTTTGCAATTGCCAAAAGAGCCAAATTTGAAAAAAAAAAAAATCAGAAGAAACAAACTCTGGGGCGCCTGTGTGGTGCATTCAATTTAGCATCCAGCTCTTGATTTTAGCTCAGACCGTGATCTCACGGTAGTGAGACTGAGCCCCTTGTGGGGGTCCACGCTTAGCTCGAAGTCTGCTTGGAATTCTCTTTCCTTTTCCCTCTGCCACTTCCATTTGTTCTCTCTCTCTCTCTCTCTCTCTCTCTGGAATAAATAAATCTTAAAAAGAAAGAAGAACAACACAACAACCAACACTACCACCACCACCACCGCCACCTCCACCACCATTATCACCACCACCATCACCACCAAACTCAAAAAACAGTGGAATGGTAATTACCGGGGGCTGGGGATGGTAAAATAGGAGAGATATTATTTAAGGGTATATACTACTATCTAATACACAGTACAGTGATTATAGACAACAAAACTATAGCATAAACATTAAACTCACTAAGAGACTAGGTCTTAAATGTTCCTACCACTAGAAGAAATCATAATTAAGTGGCACAACAGAGATGTTTAGCTAATACTACAATGGTAATCTTACTGTAATATAAATGTATCAAATCAATATGTTGTACACTTTAAACTAAGTGTAATATTATATGTCAATTATATCTCAATTTTAAAAGAAGTTCCAGTTCTTCCCTCAGCAAGATTACCCTCTGTTTAGACTAAGGCCCATCTTCCTGTACCAAATAAGCAAAATGCTCCCATAGAAGAAAATGATTTGGTAATTGTGAACCCATCTAAAAAATGGCTCTTTCCCCTCTGGAATTTCAGTTCATCTATTCTCCTTACTGATATAACAATCTAATATTTTTTAAAACATAATTCTGTAATTTATCTTCTTTTTAAAATTTGTTACAGTGAAATTGTTGCCTTCCCATGATCTATTACATCACACTTGCAAGCATACTGTCAATCTTATTACACTTAAACAAACATACATTTAATTATTTGAGGTCTATGTTAAGAAACAGAATTGCAAATGATCTCAAAAACATGTCTTTTGCTTATAATGTTGAAAAAGGTCTGGAAATAGTAATGATACTCTAGATAATATACAACCATTGTCATTACCCACATAACCATGTCTAAAGTGGCAAAGATGTGGCCACTTTCCAAAACATACCAGTTAGAAAGCAATAGACTCATTTATCATAGCACCAGTTGTATACATCTGGGATGAATATATATCCTAATTTTCCCTGGACAGTCCCAGTTTATATTTATAATCACTTAGTAACCAAGCAGTGTCCTTTTTACTCACAAAGATGTCACAGGTAAAATGATAAATTACATGGTTCCACCTTAATTCATATATGGATATGAGGCATAGAGAAAGACAAGATTCTAATTTTCACTGTGCCTCCCACCTCCCATATTCATATATATCATTAGATCTTACTGTCAACATACTAGGATGTTGATAATTTCTGAACCATGGCCCTATTATAGTATCATTTGCCAAAATCAGGGCAAAAATAAATGACTTGTATTCTAGGTATTTCTTGATACTTTATACTTGTAGCTTCAGAACTTTTTTCTGTTATGCTCATATGACTATAGTTTTAAGAAAACCACTACCAAAAGTTCACTATTAACACCACCTTACATCCCAATAGGTAAAATGTAGTTCAATTCTATTAAAATATGTTTATATATGAGTATAAACTGTTTATAGTTTTAAGACATTTAGATACATACTTTTTTTCCGTTTAGCATAATATAATAGATACTTCAAAAACAGAGCCAGAAAACAACTTTAGAATTTTCATCATTTTTATAGCTAGTATATAAAACAGGTTGCATTCAATTCTCCATGGAGTAAAGTTTGAAAATGAGGCTGAATTATTTGCAGATGACAAATTTTAGACCCTAAAACATGCTTGGTACACTGAAGAAAATCCTGTTGGTTAAATCACTTAAGCCATCAAGTTTTTCTTAAAGTGTCTCGATATGCTTTTGACTGATACCATCTGTTATCTACTGAAAAAATTACTTTCCTTTGGAAGGTATTCATCAAATTATAGGTGACATATTTGTTTGAGAATATACTAGACCATCTGGTTCTATAAAAACGTGTTTCTAAAAAATACTGCCATCCTATCTCAGCTACACCATCCATATTTTTCAGAAGCTCTGTTTGTTACACTCCCAAAACAGAAACACATGATATTTTTGGCTCCTGGCTAAAGAAACCAGGGAAAACATTTACAAAGAGATTTTTCTAAGCACCATGATATTTTACAGCTATTCATTAAAAGAATAAGTAGGTGACCAGCAGAATGGAGTGTGGAGAAGAAAGGAAGAAGGCATGGTGGGTTCAATATTTCATATCCTGAATAGAAAGCCACTAAAACAAAAACCTGACATAATCTTCCCTCCATATATGAGCTTTATAGAACACCAGGTGTATTATTCTATTTATAATAAAAAAACCTAAATTTTCTGTTTATAGATATACTCCCATTCCTATTAGCTTCCTGCAGTTGCTACTTGGCAATGTAAAAAGTTATTTTCTTTTCCTAAGGGTGCTTTTTTGTTTCTTAAAGCAATAGGTGATAAACCTAAGAATATAATCTCACTTCTGATTTTCTATCTGATTTTAGTAGACTTGCTAAAGGCCAAATTTTCTCTAACTATAAAATGGGCCAGTTTCTCATCAGAACAAAGTTTATCTAAATCAGACCCAAATTTCTTTTTAACACAATGAACTAGAGCAATTGCCCTCAAACATTCATACTGTATATCTCACTGGTCTTCACAAGGAATGGTAAACCACTGTGAAATAAAAAAGCAGCTCAGTACTCCTATTAAGGATATTCATATATTTTACCACATTTAAATGGTACAGTACTCATTTATTCATTTAAAAATATGTATTGAGCCCTTTTCATGTGGTCAGCACTACTAAGCACTGAGGACCTACTAATGAACAGGAATAGTCATAGCCCCTGCCCATCAAAAGTTTAAAGTCTAGGAAGTGAAAGAGGCATTGCTTAATCAACAAAACAAATGTAAATTTGCCTGTGTAAGAAGAGTTTTGGAGGCATGAAGTACGTTATGAGTGTATAATAGGGAGCTAAAAATTAGAAGGGTCACGGTAGGCCTCTGTAAGGAAGTAATACATGATACAAGATATGAAATGTGAGTAGAAGTTAATTCAGTGAAGAAGAAAAGAAAGAGCTTTGCAAAAGAAAAAACAGTCTCACCCTTGGCTTGGGCAGAACCTTCAATGTAATATAACTCATAGTTTCTGTCTGGAATATATACATTCCAACTGTCAGCTGACCTTTAATTGGATATTCATTTCCCTTTCTGTCTAACCCATCCATGATTATTAAACCATCCTTTTTTTTTTTTCTATAAATGCCACTACGGGATAAACCTCTGATTTGATGCTAGAGATCTTTTCAGTTGTAGTAAAGCTGTAATAAAATGAGCGCGTAACTATCATCAAAAGCATGTATAACAGTTTCAGAGAACCCATCAAGATTAGCTTTTCTCAAAAGGACCTACCAGAGTTAAAGGGATTAAGGAACACTTCAAGCTCACTGGTGAGATCCTTTCTGTTGCCCCAGCCTTCCAGTACCTGAGCTTCTACGGAAAGTTATTGCTGATGCATGAAAAATTGGGCTCATTTTCAGAGTGTTCACACATCAAAATCCCAAGGCTACTATATTCATTTTCTATTGCTATGATAATAAGCTACCACAAATTAGCATCTGAAAACAACACCTATCTATTATCTCATGATTCTTTAAGTCAGAAGTCCAGGTACTGCATGGCTTAGTTGGTATCTCTGCTTAGAGTCCCACAGACTGAAATCAAGATATCAGCTGAGCTGCATTCCATTCTGGAGGCTCTGGGGATGAATCTTCTAAACTCATTCAGGTTGTTGAACAAATTCAGTTCGTGTGGTTATAAGACTGAGAGGACCTTTTCTTTGCTAGCTGTCTAGTAGCCTCCCTGGGCTCTTTAAATCTGCCTCCTTCCCTTGTCATGTGTGTCCCCTCCATCTTCAAACCAGCAACAATCATCCCCTCCTTCTCACACTTCAAAGCCTTCTGACTTTCCTTTCAGCCCCATCTCTTCCATTTCCAGCCAGAGGAAGTTTCTACTTTTACAGGCTCATAGATCCTATCACCCAGATAATCCAGGATAGTGTCTCTTTTAACATCTGTAAACTTAATTACACCTGCAAGGCCCTTTTGCCATAACATAGCATATACATAGATAATGGGGATTAGAGCATTGGCCTCTTTGGAGGTCTATGATTCACACATTTCAAAAGATAATTGCTTTTGAGACTCTTGCCATCCAAGGAAAGAGCTTAGGAAAGGTAATGTCGGTCTGTAACTTTGGTCCTATCGGTGACTTCCTCCAGATCGAGAGCATGTGATTTGGCATGTGGGGGAATATTAGATTCCTCCAGACAAGAGAACTAGATATGGTGCCTTATGGTTTTGATCAAAGCTCTACATTGAGGATTTCTAGGGATGTGTGAGGAATTCGTGATCATATATTCTTTTTCCTGCAGGGTTTGTTTTTAGACACATTTGTGTCTTTTGACTAGAATATTATATTTTACTCAGGATCCTCTACATGTTTGCCTATGTATCTAGGAAGCTGCTTCTAGGCGCTTGTGTTTATGGTCAGTGAAATTCTCTGAAAACCTTTTAATATGCAGCTGCCCACTGGCTGAAAGCAGCAGTTCTAAAACTTTTGGTCTTAGTATTCCTTTTATACTCTTAAAAAGAACTGAGGGTTCCAAACAGCACCTTTATAGGAGTTTTATCCATTGATTTTCAATATACTATAAATAAAAACTAAGAAAAATTGTAAATATTTATTTTATAAACTAATAAAACAATTTCATATTAGCATAAATAGCATATTTTATGAAAAAGAACTAAAATTTTCCAGAACAAAAATATATTTTATAAGAAGACTAGCATTGTTTTACTTTCATGCAAAACTCTTTCTTGTCAAATCTAATGGAAGATAAGCCATATTCTCACACCTACTTCTATGTTCAGCCTATTGCAATACGTTGTTTTGGTTTAAGTAATAAAGAAAATCTGGACTTACACAGATAAATAGTTGCAAAGGGGAGAATTCTTTAATAAACTTTTAGATAATTGTGAATATTCTTCTTTGACACTAAAATGCTACAATTGGTAGTTTTTAAAAGGTTAGTTGTTATATGGAACTTGATATGATATGAATGAAATTCTTATACATCACTACATTAAAATCAATTTTTCTACTTTGCTTAAATGGATCTTTCTGACATATATATGATTTTGCAATATCATGCATTTGTCATTTGGACAATGTGGATTCTCAACTTATGCAGACCTTCCAAATACTAACAAATTTCATTATAAAAATAAAAACAAAATATCATTTTAATCAATATCATCACCAATGTCAAAAAATTATTAAGCCACGAGGTTCCTAGTGGCAGGTACAAGTTTTCCAAAATTCAAAAATTTTACTCAAAATTTTATTATTGGCAATAAATACTATCAGATGTTTCTCTTTTTTTAAAAGATTTTACTTTTAAGTAATCCCTATACCAAACATGGGGCTTGAACTCATAATCCTTAGATCAAGAGTCTCATGCTCTACTGACTGAGCCAGCCAGGCAACCCTCAGATGTTTTTCTTGAAGTGACACACAAGCTTCATTCATTTTCAGAGAAGTGTCTGCCAACTACCAAAGTCTGATTAACCTGAGTTTTTCTTTCAAGTAAAAATAGTATTCCATGAAAAATGCCACCAGTTGCAGGGCTCATCATTTGTGTGATCATGGGGCTAGTTCAAAACAAATAGGCCTTTAAGCCAAGGGGACTCAAAAGGACTTTTTTAAAAATTTTATTTATTTATTCATGAGAGACACAGAGAGAGAGACAGAGAGAGAGAGGCAGAGACACAGGCAGAGGGAGAAGCAGGCTCCATGCAGGGAGCCTGATGTGGGACTTGATCCTGGGTCTCCAGGATCACACCCCGGGCTGAAGTTGGCACTAAACCGCTGAGCCACCGGGGCTGCCCTCAAGACTTCTTTTTATCTATTTATGTATTATAAGTGAAAAGCTCTAAGATAGTTAAGAACATGTAAATTTTTAGAGATTATTTGAATTCACAATGGTACGTTAACTATTGCTAAGTAACAAATAATTACAATATTTAAAACATTTTTTAAAGGTTTATTAGTCTAACAATACTGTGGTTTGGCCAAATGTTTCTGCTGGTTTTGCCTGAGCTCTTCGTGCAGTCAATTCAGTTGGAGGATCACCTGTGCTAGAATATCCATGGTGACCTTACTCACATGTCAGACAACTGGTCCTGGTTCTCACTGGGAGCTTTGATTTTCCTCTGGGTAGCCTTTCATCTTCAATAAGCTAAACTAGCTTCCTTACATGGTTACCTCAGGGCAAAACTCAAGGAGGTGAAAGTAGAAATTGCCAGATCCTATTAGTCAAAGTAAGTCACAGAACTTGATGGAAGGGCCTGTAAAGACTCTATGACCATTTTTAATCTATCACAATGACCACTGAAGGTCTCTTTTAACATGACTACAACAAACCACTTTAGAAAAGCTTGGAATCAAACAGTAATAAAATTTCTTGAAGTCAGTGTCTGCCCTAAAAAATGAAGGTAATGTATTCTCAGAAAGACAACACAAGTCTCAAGTGTGAAGTCCTCTTAAACACTGATTGTTTCATAAGACCGTGCTTAAAGAAGGATAGCGACATGCCAAAGAGCACAAGGGTTCCAACTGGCAAAATAAGGAACAATTTCAATTAAAGTAAATAGTAATGTATTATGTCCTATTAAATAAGAGTCCATGAGTCCACTAATTTATATTAATAAATAGAGGGATGGGGTGCCTGAGTGGCTCAGTCAGCTAAGTGTTTGCCTTCAGCTCAGATCATGATCCCAGGGGCCTGGGATTGAGCCCAGCATCGGGCTGTTCCTTGGAAGCCTGCTTCTCCCTCTTCCTCTGCCTACCACTCCTCCCACCTGTGCTCGCTCTCTCTTTCTCTCTCCATCAAATAAAAATAAAAATAATAATAATAATAAAATATAAATAAATAAAAAATAAATAAATATATTTATAAAAAATAAATAAATAAATAAAAAGAAGACGGTTCTACCTTACAGTAGTAAGCCAAGTAATAAATGAAGAAGAAATACTGGAATTAAACAAATCCCTATTTGACAACCACCTATTAATAATTCCTCCAGGGAAACATCATCAATAGATATTAAAACTAGTGGATGTAAGCTTGATGAGGAGTATTGACAAGGTCTTAAAGTAAATCACCATGAAGACATTTTAGTTTCAGGAAGGAGAAACCTGGTAAACATGACCTTAACCAAGTAATCAATGGTAATTTCAGTAGTAATGGGAAAAACAAATGTCATGTGCCCCCTGATAGTATGCACTGAGAAGCACATGATATCATTTCTGTGATATTCTTGTTAAAATGGTACAGTCCAAATTTAATCAAGATGAAACATCAGATAATGCTAATCTGAGGATGATTTTACCAAAATAAATGAACTATACTCCTCAAAAATATCAAGGAAATGAAAGAAAAGGAATGATTGAGGAACTGTTACAAACTCAAGGAAACTAAAAAGACGTGGCAACTAAATGCAACATGTGTTCCTGGATTGGATCCAGTACTCTCAAGTACACTCTAAAGGATATTAGTGAGACAATTAGTGAAATTTGAATGAGGTCTTTGGATTGGATAATAGTATTGTACTGGGGTTAAGTTCCTGATTTTGATAATCGTGCAATGGTTATAATAAGAAAAATGGGTCCCTTCTTTAAGGGAAAGGAGGGGAACTGAGTGGGGAAAAATTAGAGAAGACAAAGCATGAGAGACTCCTAATCTAACAAACAAATGGTTGCAGAAGGGGACGTGAGGGGTGGGGAATGGGATGACTGGGTGAAGGGCACTAAGGAGGGCATTTGATTGGATGTAAACTGGGTGTTACACTATATGTTGGCAAACTGAATTTAAATAAAATATATTTTTTAAAATGTGTCCCTTAAGAAATAAACACTGAAGTGTTTATGGTGCTATAAGGTGTTAAAGGTCTGCAATTTATTCTCAAGTGCTTCACAAATTATAATACTTAGGTATGTATTTACATAGAAAATAACAAAGCAAGTGTGATTAAAATGTTAACATTTGCACCATCTATATATGAGGGTAATTCACATGGAATTTTTTGTACAATCCTTAGAACTCTTCCTGAAATAATTTTTAAAATTCCTGAAATAATTTTAAAATGTAAAGATTAAATAAATAAAATCAATTTTAAAATTACTCTCCAATTAATAAACCAAAATATAATATTGTATACAAAACTCTGGAGAAACAGTACCAAATTACTAAGTCTGCTTCCGTTAGTTATTTTTACAACATTCTGGTATCACATATCCTAACATAAAGATAGGAACATTTTGGCTGCTACTGTTCTAGGCCAAATTCTGAAACTCAAAGCTTAGTGAAAAGAAAAAGTTCAATTGTTAAAGAGCCATTTTGGGTGAGATTCAAGGTACGTCAGAACATCAGAACATTGTTAAAAAAGAACCACCTTGCCAACATAACACCCTAGGAGACAGTAAGAAATCTGCAAGAAGTGTTAGTTTGAGAAATGTAGCAATTAGGGGATGCCCAAATTAATCTAAATCCATTTCAAAATCCCCATTAAATGCCAAGTCCTTTTAATTCACCTCTATATTTGTAAAAAAAAAAAAAATAGATCATTGAAAAAATGAATACCTAAATAGAAACAATAACTTACACATTAATTGTGTTGCAGGAAAGGCTTCCATGATTGGTTCCAAAAATAATTATGAGCCCCCTAACAGAAAGAGACAAAAATTTCTGAGAAGGAAATAATTGAATTTCACTTAATGGTTAAGATCTTGGTGACTAAGATAAAAAAATAAAAGATAAACAATCATCAGGTCATCCTTAAGAAACGTTTTTGTATTGAGTTTTTATCATTTTCTAAAGAAATATTTTAAAATACTAGTATATAAATGTTTTAATTATTGATAAATATTTTATAAATAAATATTTTATAGGAGTGCCTCTCTCTGAGTCAGTGAGCCTGGGTGGCTTATCTGACTCTCGATCTCTGTTCAGGTCTTGATCTCAGGGTCTCGAGTTCAAGTTTGGCATTGGGCTACACAGTGTGTGTTGAGCCTACTTAATAAATAAGTAAATAAATAAATAAATATTTTATGTATAATTACATTAATACTCCTAATTATGGTAATACATGTACAAATGAAATACTATTACAGTCCAGGATAAAATGCAAACAACATGTTAGTTTATCCATGACTAATTTGTTCTCTGACAAGGAGCCTAATTTATTGGTAACAACTTGCATTTGTCATATAGATCAGATAAGTAATCACTAATTATACTGAGATTTTAAGATTGTAAAAATAAAAATATGGTTATAAAACCATCTTTAATTAAAATAATGAACACCTTAACCACTGTTGTTACAAACTTCAAGCAATGCTAAAAAATTACCTAACTCCACAATTACCTTATTTGTATTATCTGAGTAAAATTTTAGGGATAAGTGTTTAGTACCAAGTAGATTTACTGTTTTTTAATGTCAACTTAAATTGTAATTCTAAAACCCTTAATTAACTTTAAGACTTCAGACTTAATTAACTTTGAGACCTAAGGCTTAAAAATATTTAAGTAATTAAAAAAATATTTAAGTAATTAAAATAAATAGAAACTTCTTGCAACAAAGGATACAGTATTTGGCAAGTAGGGACACTAGCAATAGTATAGTTACCATACAATAATTTTTACTTATGTAGTATTCTTTGTTATTTTTATCATTTTTTAAGAGGATAAAATTAGGGGTGCCTGGGTGGCTCAGTTAAGTGTCTGCCTCCAGCTCAGTCATGATCCCAGAGTCCTAGGATAAGCTGAGCATCAGACTCCCTGATAGGTAGGGGAGTCTGCCTCTCACTCTCACTCTGCCTCTGCTCATGTTCTCTCGCTCTCTCTCAAATAAATAAAATCTTAAAAATTAATTAATTGATTATTAATTAAAAGAGAATAAAATTAGGGGCATGAAAATACTGTCTTAAAATACACTTAAAAGAATAGCTGTATCTCAAAACTAATGATTGAAGCTTAAGTAATATCATATTATTGTGTAATACATGTATATGTATTCAAATAAAAACATTTGGAGGTGGTAAGATTAAATTTTAAAAGAAGCTATGTATAACAGAGAAATTGAGCACTGATGGTTCACAAAGAAAATTGGTCTTTCAGTGTACAGCCTGTCGTAAATAGAAGGCTGCACAAAAATATTTTTGTTTTCTTCATATTCTCTCCAGATGTCAGGATTTTTGCCTAACCACTGCATATGTGGACTGTATAAAAGGTTTATTAAATTGAGCTGCTTTGGCATATTTTATAACTGTAAATAACTATAAGCAAAGAAATAGGAAAATAAGGGATTTCTCGCTTCTATAAAGCTAACATTCTGGGTGCCTGGGTGGCTCAGTGGGTCAGGCATCTACCTTTGGCTTGGGTCAGGATCCCAGGGTCCTGGGATTGAGCTTTGCATCAGGCAGGGAGTCTGCTTCTCCCTCTCCCTCTGCCTGCCACTCCTCCTGCTTGTGCTTGCTCTCTATCAAATAAATAAATAAAATCTAAAAAATAAAAAGAATTAAAAATAAAAAGCTAACATTCCCTTAGTAGTTATAATGTATTGCCATTCTGGTTAATAACACAGCCAATATTGTGGCTATTTCTTGTTCTTTGGAACGGTGATTTTATCCACAACAATTTAATTGCTGATCCAGGATACGGCCCCAAATACAAAATAATAAAAGTGACCAGGTGTTTCTAATGTTCAAATCATCTCTGGTACTCTCTTGAAGGGACAGACCCTCTCTCCTTCTAAAACAGAATTGGCCTTGGAAAGGAGGAATACTAGCAATAGGATGTTAAGATAGATATGCTTCATATTTTCTTAGTTAAATGAAAAAGAGAAGATCAATGCAATTAATCTCATTCAGTGAAAGTATTAATAACATGAATATAATTTAGTAAGTATATAACCCCTGAGAATAAATGGAAATATATTTAAGTTCATGTACATGGGCTGACACAGTGATTCCTGACAAACTGACATCTAAGCAGTTTTTATATTTAATTTAAAAATTTAATTTTAAAATACCTGGATTATGACCCCTGCTTCTGGCCAAAATGGAGAAACAGGGACTGGATTTTCTCTCCCGCCTGAAAAAATAAAAGGCATACAAAACATATGAAGGATTTTTAAGACATTGGGTTATTAGGCAGTAAAATGCCTAATGATGACCCTTGAGAGACAGAAAATAAGTGAGGTAAACCCCACAATTGTCCCAACCAACTACTTTGATAGAATTTCCACACAACAGAGAACTAATAAATTGAATAAATTTAACAACTCAGAAAATCTTGAAAGTCTCAAACTACCAAAGTTCACTTAAAAAGAAATAGATAACCTGGATATCCCCATACATATTATTTTTTTAAGATTTTATTTATTTATGAGAGACACAGAGAGGGGCAGAGACACAGGCAGAGGGAGTGGCAGGCTCCATGCAGGGAGCCCGATGTGGGACTCCATTCCAGGACTCCAGGATCATGCCCTGGGCTGAAGGCAGACACTTTACCATTGAGCCACCCAAGCGACCCTTCCTATACAAATTTAAAAAATTAAATTTTAGTTAAAAAACCTTCTGGCAAAGAAAACTGCAAGCTCAGGTGACTTCACTGGTGAATTCTATGAAATATCTAAAAGAAAACATCAGTTTTTCCGAAAGTCTTCCACAAAATTGAAAAAGGAACACTTCCCAATTTCTTCTAAAACAAAGAACACTACCATGATACTAAAACTAGGTAAAGATATTACATGTAAGGAAGTCCACAAACTGACCTTTATCTCTGAAACTAATAATACATTATATGTTAATTAAGTGAATTTAAATTTAAAAAATTTAAACCAGAAAAAATAAATTTTAAAAATGTAAGTAAAAAATAAATAATAAAAAATATAATATTTGACCAGGAAAAGAGACCACAAATCAGTATTTCTCAAGAACATAGATATATTCAAAACAGAATTTTAGTAAACTAAATCCAGTGATACATAAAATTAATAATAAGCCATGAATAAGCAATGTTTATTCCAGGAATGTGAGATTGGTTTACTATTTAAAAATTAATCAATGTAATTTACCATATTAAACAACTAGAAAAGAAAAAAGTATATGATATCTCAACGGATACAAGAAGGGAATTTGTCAAAATCTAATATCTCTTCCTGATAAAAACTTTCTTCACAAACTAAGACTATTCTTAGGAAACTTTTTCAACCTGATAGAAGGAATTTGTGAAAAACCTATAGGTAACATTATACTTAATGGTGAATGTTTTCCCCTTAGTATCAGGAACAAGACAGGGATGTCTGCTCTCATCCTTTCTATTCAACATTGTACCAGAAGTTTTAGTCAAAGCAATAAGGCAAGGACAAAAAATAAATCTATATTGGAAAGGAAAAGGAGAATTTAGTGAGGGGCGGGGCAAGAAGGCAGAGGAGTAGGGTCCCCGAGTCACCTGTCCCCACCAGCTTACCTAGATAACCTTCAAATCATCCTGAACACCTATGACTTTGGCCTGAGATTTCAAGAGAGAACAGCTGGAACGCTACAGAGAGAAGAGTTTGCACTTCTAGCAAGGTAGATAGACGGAAATAAATAAATAAATACATAAATACATACATAAATAAATAAATAAATAATCAATCCAGTGGGGGAGGGGCCCCGCGAGGAGCCGGCTAAGGGGGCGGCGGGAGCCTCCAGGACAGGAAGGCCCAGCCCCGGAGAAGCGGGAACTTGAACAATCCGCACCGGATTCTTCCCGGAGGGAAAGGCGCTCACGGGGAAACGAGGCAGGATCGCAGGAGGGGCAGTGGAGCCCAGGCTCCCGGGGTCACGAACAGAGGAGGGGCGCCCCGGGGAGAGCGCCCCGCACCCCGCGGGCCGAGCGGGTAAAGGGCTGGGGCAGCGGCGGGCCTGGGAGCAGCCGGTGGGTCAGGCGGGGGCTCCGGGGAGGGGGCTCCGGGGAGGGGGCTCTGGGGAAGGCGATTCCAGCAGCGCAGACCCCGGAGCCGGGGGACACAGCCCAGGATCCTGCGCTCCCCCCCCGCCTGGGACAGGCAGAGGTGGGGAGGGCACAGGACAACCAGGATGCTCCTGCCAGGCCAGTGAGGACTGGGAGACTGTGGTGGTTACTGGGGGAGCTGACTCCAGGGCTGGGGAGCTGGCCGCTGCCACTGTTGTTGTCCCTCCTGGTGTCACCCTGTGCCTGGGACAGAGCAGGACCGCCAGGGAACAGAGGCCTCACAGGATAAACAGCTCCCACTGAGCCCTGCACCTGGCAGGGGTGGGATGAGGGGGCTCCCCCAGGTGCACACACCTGAGAATCAGCACAACAGCCCCTCCCCCAGAAGACCAGCTGATAGGACAAGGGAAGAGCAAGTTCCTGATGGAGCAGCGCTGGAAAGCTCCAGGGGAAGTCGAGGGATTTACAGCATATAAAACCAGAGGGTACCCCTCCTATTTTTTTCTTCCTTTTTCCAGTACAACTCGTTTTTATATGACTGTAAATTTCCAATTTTTTTCTCTTTTCCCACCTTAATTATAATATTTTACCACCTCTTCATTTTTAAGATTCTTCCTTTTTGACTTTCATATTTCTAAAATTACAGCTCCTAGATATATTTTCCACTTCTAGATTCCCTTCAACATACTCAACTTAATTTAGGGAGATATACAAGATATGGGTTTTTTTGTTTTGTTTTGTTTTGTTTTCTCTGCCTCATTTTGTTCTACAATGGTGGAAGTTAATACCTTCTAAAACATGACCAGTATGCACCCAGAACCAAGTGGTATACCATGCTGGTTCATTCTGTGAGATTCTTCATTCCCATTCTTCCCCCTTCTTTTATCTCATTTTTGTTTTGGTGGTCAATGTTGGGGCCTTCTACAAGTATTTCTGGTTTATATAAATTTGGGACTGAGTATCTTCTAAAATACAGAACTTAACATACTCAGAAACAAGAGGATCACCCTCTAGAACCACTCACGTAGACTATATTCTCCCTCCACTACAACTTCCTCACCACCACTATCTCCCAGTCCCTCCCTGCTTTTTTTTTTCTTCTTTGCCTATTTTTTTTCTCTCTTCTTCTTTGGGAGTCTTGGCCTTTTATTTTTTACTACCTTGTTTTAAAATTTGTTTTTCACTTTAGTGGTCCTTTTGTTTTATATCATTCTGATCTTTGTTTTCAATTTCTGGTCTCTGACTTTGGCAGATTCATCTAGGGTGAAATTTATGTAGGTTGTGGTTGATATTCCTGACTGAGCCCACTCATACAGCCACTCTGCACTGAGCAAAATGACTAGAAAGAACTCACCACAAAAGAAAGAATCAGAAACCATACTCTCTGCCACAGAGTTACAGAATTTGGATTACAATTAGATGTCAGAAAGCCAATTCAGAAGCACAATTATAAAGCTACTGGTGGCTCTGGAAAAAAGCATAAAGGATTCAAGAGACTTCATAACTGCAGAATTTAGATCTAACCAGGCCAAAATTAAAAATCAATTAAATGAGATGCAATCCAAACTGGAGGTCCTAATGATGAGGGTTAATGAGATAGAAGAAAGAGTGAGTGACATAGAAGACAGGTTGATGGCAAAGAGGGAAACTGAGGAAAAACAATTAAAAGACCATGAGGAAAGGTTAAGGGAAATAAATGATAGCCCCAGAAGGAAAAATCTACGTATAATTGGGGTTCCAGAGAATGCCGACAGGGACAGAGGGCCAGAAAGCATATTTGAACAAATCATAGCTAAGAAATTCCCTAATTTGGGGACGGAAACAGGCATTCAGATCCAGGAGATAGATAGGTCCTTCCCCCCAAAATCAGTAAAAACGTTCAACACCTTGACATTTAATAGTGAAACTTGCAAATTCCAAATATAAAGAGAAAATCCTCAAAGCAGCAAGAGACAAGAGACCCCTAACTTATAAATGGGGAGAAATATTAGATTAACAGCAGACCTCTCCACAGAGACCTCACAGTCCAGAAAGGGCTGTCAAGATATATTCAGGGTCCTAAATGAGAAGAACCTGCAGCCAAGAATACTTTATCCAGCAAGCCTCTCATTCAGAATAGGAGAGATAAAGAGCTTCCAAGACAGACAGAAACTAAAAAATTTGTGACCACCAAACCAAGCCCTGCAAAAAATATTAAGGAGCACCCTGTAAAGGAAAGAGGAAGCCCAAAGAAATAATCCACAAAATCAGGGACTGAATAGGTATTACAATGGCACTAAATTCATATCTTTCAATAGTAACTTGGAACATGAGTGGGCTAGATGATCTCATCAAAAGATGCAAGGTTTTAGACTGGATAAAAAAGCAAGACCCATCTATTTGCTGTCTACAAGAGACTCATTTTAGACGTAAGGACACCTACAGCCTGAAAATGAAAGGCTGGAGAACCATTTACCATTCAGATGGATCTCAAAAGAAATATGATAATCCTCATATCAGATAAATTAAATTTTATCCCAAAGAATGTAGTAAAAGATGAAGAGGGACACTATATCATACTTAAAGGGTCTATTCAATAATAGGACCTAATAATTATGAATATTTATGCCCCTAATGTGGGAGCTGCCAAGTATCTCAATCAATTAATAACCAAAGTAAAGAGATCCCTGGGTGGTGCAGTGGTTTAGCTCCTGCCTTTGGCCCAGGGTGCGATCCTGGAGACCCGGGATCGAATCCCACATCAGGCTCCTGGTGCATGGAGCCTGCTTCTCCCTCTGCCTGTGTCTCTGCCTCTCTCTCTGTGTGTGTGTGTGTGTGTGTGACTATCATAAATAAAAAAATAAAAAATAAAATTAAAAAAAATAACCAAAGTAAAGACATACTTAAATAATACACTAATACTGGGAGACTTCAACACAGCACTTTCTGCAAATGACAGTCATTCTAAGCACAACATCTCCAAAGAAACAAGAGCTTTAAATGATACACTGGACCAGATAGATTTCACAGATATATACAGAACTTTGCATCGGAATGCCACTGAATACACATTCTTCTCAAGTGCACATGGAACTTTCTCCAGAATGGATCACAATAGACCCATTCTGGGTCACAAATCAGGTCTCAACTGATACCAAAAGATTGGGATTGTCCCCTGCATATTTTCAGACAATAATGCTTTGAAACTAGAACTCAATCACAAGAAGAAATTTGGAAGACAGTCAAACACGTGGAGGTTAAAGAGCATCCTGCTTAAAGATGAATGGGTCAACCAGGAAATTAGAGAAGAATTAAAAAGATTCATGGAAACTAATGAGAATGAAGATACAACTGCTCAAAATCTTTGGGACACAGCAAAAGCAGTCCTGAGAGGGAAATACGTCGCAATACAAGTATCCCTCAAAAAAATGGAAAAAACTCAAATACACAAGCTAACCTCACACCTAAAGGAACTGGAGAAAGAACAGCAAATAAAACTTACACCAAGTAGAAGAGAGAGTTAATAAAGATTTGAGCAGAAATCAATGACATAGAGATAGAAGAACTATAGAACAGATCAACAAAACCAGGAGTTGGCTCCTTGAAAGAATTAATAAGATAGATGAACCATTAGCCAGCCTTATTAAAAACAAAAGAGAAAAGACTCAAATTGATAAAATCACGAATGAAAAAGGAGAGATCACAACCAATACCAAGGAAATACAAACGATTTTAAAAACATATTATGAGTAGCTATATGCCAATAAATTAGGCAATCCAGAAGAAATGGACACATTTCTGGGAAACCACAAACTACCAAAACTGGAACAGGAAGAACTAGAAAACCTGAACAGGCCAATGACCAGGGAGGAAATTGAAGCAGTCATCAAAAACCTCCCAAGACACAAAAGTCCAGGGCCAGATGGCTTCCAAGGGGAAATTCTATCAAACTTTTATTTTTTTTTCTATCAAACTTTTAAAGAAGAAACAATACATATTCTACTAAAGCTGTTCCAAAAGATAGAAATGGATGGAATACTTCCTAACTCGTTTTATGAGACCAGCATCACTTTGATTCCAAAACCAGACAAAGACACCACCAAAAAGGAGATTTATAGACCAATATCCCCGATGAACACAGATGCAAAAATTCTCAACAAGATACTAGCCAATAGGATCCAACAGTACATTAAGAAGATTATTCACTGTGACCAAGTGGGATTTATCCCCGGGATGAAAGGCTTGTTCAACACTCAAAAAACAATCAACATGATAGATCATATCAATAAGAGAAAAAACAAGACACATATGATCCTCTCAATAGATGCAGAGAAAGCATTTGACAAAATACAGCATCCATTCCTGATCAAAACTCTTCAGAGTGTAGGGATAGAGAGAACATTCCTTAGCATCTTAAAAGCCATCTAGGAAAAGCCCACAGCAAATATCATTCTCAATGGGGAAACACGGAGAGCCTTTTACCTAAGATCAGGAACACGACAGGGATGTTCACTCTCACCACTGCTATTCAACATAGTACTAGAAGTACTAGCCTCAGCAATCAGACAACAAAAAGAAATAAAAGGCATTCAAATTGGCAAAGAAGAAGTCAAACTCTTGCTCTTCGCAGATGACATGACACTGTACACAGAAAATCTAAAAGCCTCCACCCCAAGATTGCTAGAACTCATACGGCAATTCAGCAGTGTGGCAGGATACAAACTCAATGCCCAGAAGTCAGTGGCATTTCTATACACTAACAATGAGACTGAAGAAAGAGAAATTATGGAGTCAATCCCATTTACAATTGCACCCAAAAGCTTAAGATACCTAAGAATAAACCTTACCAAAGAGGTAAAGGATCTATACCCTAAAAACTACAGAACACTTATGAAAGAAATTGAGGAAGACACAAAGAGATGGAAAAATATTCCATGCTCATGGATTGGAAGAATTAATATAGTGAAAATGTCAATGCTACCCAGGCAATTTACACATTCAATGCAATCCCTATCAAAATACCATGGACTTTCTTCAGAGAGTTGGAACAAATCATCTTAAGATTTGTGTGGAATCAGAAAAGACCCCGAATAGCCAGGGGAATATTGAAAAAGAAAACTGAGGTGGGGGCATCACAATGCCAGATTTCAGGTTGTACTACAAAGCTGTGATCATTAAGACAGTGTGGTACTGGCACAAAAACAGACGCATAGATCAATGGAACAGGATAGCGAACCCAGAAATGGGCCCTCAACTCTATGGCCAACCAATATTCGACAAAGCAGGAAAGACAAGCCACTGGAAAAAGGACAGTCTCTTCAGTAAATGGTGCTAGGAAAATTGTACAGCCACGTGTAGAAGAATGAAATTAGACCATTCTCTTACACCATACACAAAAATAAACTCAAAATGGATGAAAGATCTAAATGTGAGACAAGAATCCATCAAAATCCTAGAGGAAACACAGGTAGCACCCTTTTTGAACTTGGCCACAGCAACTTCTTGCAAGATACAACTAGGAAGGCAAGGGAAACAAAAGCAAAAATGAACTATTGGGACTTCATCAAGATAAAAAGCTTCTGCACAGCAAAAGAAACAGTCAACAAAACTGTAAGACAACCTACAGAATGGGAGAAGATATTTGCAAATGACATATCAGATAAAGGGCTAGTTTCCAAGATCTACAAAGAACTGATTAAACTCAACAGCAAAGAAACAAACAATCCAATGGGCAAAAGACATGAACAGAAATCTCACAGAGGAAGACCTAGACATGGCCAACAAGCATATGAGAAAATGCTCCGCATCACTGGCCATCAGGGAAATACAAATCAAAACCACAATGAGGTATCACCTCACACCAGTGAGAATGATGAGAATTAACAAGACAGGAAACAACAAATGTTGGAGAGGATGTGGAGAAAGGGGAACCCTCTTGCACTTTTGGTGGGAATGTGAACTGGTGCAGCCACTCTGGAAAACTGTGTGGAGGTTCCTCAAAGAGTTAAAAATAGAACTGCCCTATGACCCAGCAATTGCACTGCTGGGGATTTACCCCAAAGATACAGATGCAGTGAAATGCCGGGACACCTGCATCCCAAAGTTTATAGCAGCAATGTCCCACAATAGCCAAACTGTGGAAGGAGCCTTGGTGTCCATCGAAAGATGAATGGATCAAGAAGATGTGGTTTATGTATACAATGGAATATTACTCAGCCATCAGAAATGACAAATACCCCCCATTGGCTTCAACGTGGATGGAACTGGAGGGTATTATGCTGAGTGAAATAAGTCAATCGGAGAAAGACAAACATTATGTGGTCCCATTCATCTGGGGGATATAAAATATAGTGAAAGGGAATAAAGGGGAAAGGAGAGAAAATGAATGAGAAATATCAGTGAGGGAGACAGAACATGAGAGACTCCTAACTCTGGGAAACGAACAAGGGGGTGGTGGAAGGGGAAGTGGGCAGGGGGTTGAGGTGACTAGGTGACAGGCACTGAGGGGGCACTTGACGGGATGAGCACTGAGTGTTATGCCATATGTTTGCAAATTGAACTCCAATAAAAAAATATTTTAAAACAGAGAGTAGTAAAAACTAATAAACTTAAAAGAAAACTTTGAACAGAGGTTAATTCTCAGTCCCTAGTATGAAATAGCTCTAGTTTTATTAATTAAACAGCAAGAACACTACTCATCACCCTTTAACTGGACTTAGGTAAGTAAAGTAGGCCATGTTGAAAAGAAAATCGGTAAAAATTTTAGTGCACAGATTATGTATAACAACTAATATTGATTTTTAGTTGCCACAGGATTTTGTTTGGAAATATTCCTATTACAGAGGAAAAGGAATATCAATATAGAATGAAACATTGTGTATGACCGGGTAAGCATGGATTCCATATACACTGCATACATTAAGCCCATGACTAACTTTTTCCATTTATAAAAAAAATATATAAAAGTGGACAAAAAAATCCACTGAATAATCTTAGCACAAACATGCAATGAAAACTTGCTTTTTGACTGAGACAGATCTTTGAGGGCTGAGTCAAAAGGAGGACTTTAACCTAAAAACTGTCCAAAATCTGCTCTGAGAATCTTTTTTGTAATGTTATACAAAAACTTCACCCCCCCCCAAAAAAAATTGTACTCCTGATGAACTATTTAAGCCAGTTTTGATGGATGTTAACTGGATTAAAACCTCTTTCGAGAAAATAATAACCCATCCAATTGAGTTACCTGTCATTGACCTTGAACTAAATTTATTTTTGAATGTCACCATCTTTTCCCTATAAATGTCTCTACCAAAACAGAAATCCTTGAAATGGCCTGCTATTTTACAAGTCCATAAAGTTCTTGGCATGTGTACATAACTAATTACTCAATGTTATTTAATAGTATTTTGTGCAAAAGAAAGAGCAAATTATCAATTATTAACAGATGTTTTAAAATGAGAATACTGAATATAAATTGCATTGTTATGGCTTAAGGGGAAAAAATCAAAATAATCATTATGTTAGCCACCAGTATGAGGGGAAGATAATTCCAAGATTATCAGTATCAACATGTCACATGTGACATGACAGCTACCCCTGGGATGATATAGAACATATACCTAAACAAGGGGAATAAGAACAATAAATAATTCCTGGTGAGATGAAGGAAATTAGGAAAACCAGCTCATGTTTAAGATTCTGAATTATATTAAATAGCACAAATGGATTATGGCTATTAGGGAAAGTAGTCAGGAGATAGCATGTTACATAAATACAATGATTGCAAGGGAAGAAATAATTCATAGCAAAATGGAATTAAAGTACTATGTCTGTTGTAACCCCCTCCTCTATAGCATAGAGATTATGATTTTCTTCAAAGGGCTGAATCATATGAAAAGATATTTATGAAGTATTCAGCAATCACAGTCCCACTCAGGGCACATAAAAACCTACTTAGATTGTCACTAACTAAAATTACCCAAAATTTATTTTCAATTACTACAAAAAAATTTGACATAAACACTAGATTTTTACCCCTCAGCATTTTTTTAAATCCTAGACTACCCAAGAACACATTAATTCATATCATGTGAAAATATTAGAGAAGAAAGAGAGTGAACAACAGGACGTTTAACTTCAAGTTATAAAAAATAAGCTAAGAACTATTTAAGAAGTACTGATACAACAGATGAAAACTTATATCCACACCCAATACGGCGGGGGGGCGGGGGGGGCTTGGGTACAGCTTTTACAACATGACTGCCACATCTTCATTCTTTTTTATCTCTTGCAAGCCAGGGAGGACACAGCAGAGATGTCTTTATAGGCATCTGGGGGGCCTGGTGATAAAAGGAAGAGTCAAAAGTAGGAGAAGATAGTAAATCTCATTTTCCCAATAATTTATATTGGTCAGCAGTTTATAACCTGAGTAGTGGTGTAAGAAAATATATAACATTTTGTTTGCCAGCCCCAAGTTACATCATGTAACCTTTTAGGATAGTTGTCTTGGGACACCTGAGCGGCTCAGCAGTTGAGTGTCTGCCTTCAGCTCAGGACATGATCTCGGAGTTCTGGGATCTAGTCCCACATTGGGCTCCTGCATGGAGCCTGCTTCTCCTCCCTCTGTCTATGTCTCTGCCTCACTCTGTGTGTGTGTGTGTGTATGTGTGTGTCTCCTGAATAAATAAATAAATAAAATCTTTTAAAAAAGAGGATAGTTGTCTTTAGTGTGCTAATATTTTCAGAGACCATCCAGGAGTTCTTTTTTTTTTTTAAGATTTTATTTATTTATTTATGAGAGACACAGAGAGAGAGACAGAGACATAGGCAGAGGGAGAAGCAGGCTCCATGCAGGGAGCCTGATGTGAGACTCAATCCCAGGACTCCAGGATCATGCCCTGAGCCGAAGGCAGATGCTTAACTGCTAAGCCACCCAAGTGTCCCCATCCCAGAGTTCTGAGTTATATAGGAGATAGTGATTCAGGTACAAAGAATGAACTGTAGATAGGAGGTCATCCATAGACCAGTTTTGCACCAAGTGTGTGCTCAAGTATTTCAAATTTTCTTTGATACTAGTTATTATAACTATAAGAACCTCTTCAGATCCTAGTTCAGGGCCTAAACTGCAATTCTCAGCCATAATCATCTAGAACCCCTGCTCTGAAAAGTATCCCACTTCATCTAGTCCCTTTCCAGCTGCCCTCAGGAGAACAGGGCTCAAACCAGGGTGGAGGATAATAAGCACCTATGATGAAGTCAACACATCCAAAGGATGTAATTTTAATGCTCTCTGCTCTAACCAAATTTTATTCTATACCTCATTCTTTTGAAATGCATGCCAGACTTGTCAGCCCCTTTTTGAAAACTTAGATCACTCTTCTCACCTTAGATTTTCCCCCTGGTCTAAATTTCTTGTAACTGAACTAATGCAAGTGACATATTGGATAAAGGAGTCAGTATCCAAAATCTATAAAGAACTTATCAAACTCAACACCCAAAACGAATTATCCAGTTAAGAAATGGGCAGAAGACATGAATAGACACTTTTCCAAAGACATCCAAGTGGCTAACAGACACATGAAAAGATGCTCAACATCACTTATCATCAGGGAAATACAAATTGAATACCACCTCAGCCTGGTCAGAATGACTAAAATTAAGACAGGAAACAACAGATGTTGGCCAGGATCAGGAGAAAGGGGAACTCTCTTGCACTCTTGGTGAAAATGCAAACTGGTATAGCTACTTTGCAAAACAGTATGGAGGTTCCTCAGAAAAGTTGAAAATAGAACTATTTGATCTCTGTGATCAAATATGAAAATAGAACTCAATGATCTAGCAATTGTACTATTAGGTATTTACCCAAAGGATACAAAAAATACATGAAAATTTTTATTTAAATTCCAGTTAGTTAACATATGTTAACAACGTTGGTTTCAGTAGTAGAATTAAGTGATTCATGATTCATCACTTACATTCAACACTAGTGCTCATCATATCAAGCGTCTTCCTTAATACCCATCACCATTTAGCTCATCCCCTACCCACTTCCCTCCATCAACTCTCATTTTGTTCTCTATCTTTAAGAGTCTCTTATGGTTTGTTTCTCTCTGATTTTTCTTTTTTTCCCTTCCTTCTGCTCATCTGTTTTGTTTTTCAAATTTTATATATGAGTGAGATCATAGAGTATTTGTCTTTCTCTGACTTATTTCATTTAGTATAATACACTCTAGCTCCATCATGACTCAGAGAAAGTAGAAAAATACAAGGGGTCTCATGGTTTTGACAAAGGGACACTGTCAGCAGAGATAGTATGGACAAAAAGAGTTAGAAATCATGCTAGGAATGCAGACATCAGCCGCAGATGGTGGTGGGACAGATGCCAACTTCCAAAAATCAAACAGAAGCCAGAAAGAACAGAGGACAATATAAACCAGATACTCCTCTCCAATACCCCTCTCCAAAGTCCAACCACAAGATGTTATGATGAAATCCAAGCTCTTTAAAGTATGAATATATCCCTGGAGACAGGAGATAGAAACCCAAAATAATAAATACTAAAATTGATATAAACATTACTGAACTTTATTCAGTATACTTGAGAATGATAGTTTAAATTAATAAAGTGATATATTTCTGCATATCAGAGTTTATGGAAATTATTCTTGCAATAGAAGACATCATTTCTCTTCTCTGTTACTTTCTAGACTAACTAAACTTCCTTTCCTCCTCCTACTTAGCCTATATTTTGGCACATGCTACTTCCAGACTTCAGAAGTTAAGTCCCACACCCATCCTAACTAAATCTAGTCTAGATGTCTAGACTACTACAGACATTCAGCAAATGGCAGCTAGATATATACTGCTCACAAGCATGATCTATTTTTAGGTCTACCAATTTTTTATTTCTTTTCAGTGTTTAGGGATATTTTAGTATTATTTGGTTCTATTAAATAGTGTAAGACTAATATATCATTCTAAGGCTAAAGAGTTGAAGAGAATGTGAAGAGCTATAGCAATGCCACTCAGTATTTTGAACTGTTTCTAAGTTCTATGTCAAACAAAAAAAATTATATATGAATCTATCATTTTTTTAAAATTGCAATTAATCTTCCCTTTGGTTGAAAACAATCAGTTGGAAAATACCTGAATCATGAGACTCTGCTATCTGAATATCTGAATGCTTCACTTTCTAAATTTGATCACGTCTGTCACCATTTTTTTTGGTGCATCAGAAGTTTTTACATCTTAGAGCAATACATTATATTAAGATAAGCAGGAAATAGACATTGTTTTTTTAAAAAGTAGTCTAGAGACTATTGTTAAAGGGGAGTTGGCAAAAAAATCTGAATGATGGATTCTCAGAACAATTTTAGAAAAGAATACATATGGAAGCTGGAATAGAAGTGGATTTCTCTTAAAACTGTCAATTTTTATGTTCCCCTGGGAATATTTATACTCCAGTTTAAAGACCAGATCTATATATCATTCTAGACCTAGAGATAGATCAGTGACTAAGACAAAGACCCTGACCTCAAGGAAATTTTATTCTAGTCTGAGGACACGTATTTCTTAAAAGACCAGTAAAAAAATAATCAAGCAATATAATCTCAGCAGTAAGTGCCACAAAGCATTTAAAAAGGGATGACAGTGTGGTCAATGGAAAATTCCCTGAAGGGATAACTTTGAACTGAAACCTGAAGGATGCCAAAGAGACAGATGTAAATAAAACTAGAAGGAAAAAGCTCCAGGCAGAAAGAAAACTAGTCAGCAAAGAACACAATCAGAGAAGAAGGAGGAAACAATATGCAACATAGTTTGAGAAGTAAGCAGGGGGATAGACTTTTAGGTCATATGGAGGAGGTAGGTATCACTTCATTCTAAGAGCACTGGCGAGGCACTGAAGGTTCTGAGCATGTAAGTGGCACACTCCATTATATTTGTTAAAGTCTGGCTTGTAAAGAAGGTATTGTGGAGAGGCCAAAGAGGATACTTTAGTCAAAGTTCCAATTAAGAGACAGCAGTGGCTCAGAATACAGTGAGGAAAAATAGAAGTAGATGGCTTTGAGATGTATTACAGAAAAATCAAGAATAATTCCTTGTGGTGTGCTTATGGGAGATGAAAGAAAAAGGGAAATAATAATCCCCTGATTTTTTGAGTCCCTAGGAGGATGACTGGCTTGAGACAGATTAAGAGAAGAAGATGTTTGAGAGGGAAACCAAGGGTTCAGATTTGAATGTGTAGACTATGAAAAGCTTATTAGATCTCCAAATAAAGGTGTCAATTGGGTATTTGTTTATGTGAGATTCTCAGAGAAGAGGTCAGGGTTAGATAAATAAACTTGAAAATCATCAGCATATAAATTGTATGTTAAAAAGAGGTCTAGATTAGGGGCACCAGGATGGCTCAGATGATTAAGAGACCTGCTCTTGGTTTGGGCTTCCGTGGTGGTCTCAGGGTTGTGAGGTCCAGCCCTGCATCAGGGTCCATACACTGCACAAAGTCTACTTGTCCATCTTCCTCCCACCCTGCTCCTTCCCTCATTCATGCCCCTGCTCTCTCTCTCTCAAATAAATACATTATATCTTTTTTAAAAAATAGGTATAGATTAACTCAATTGTGGAGAGAATGAAATGGGTAGAGGGAAATATATCAAGAACAAGCTCTGAAACAATCTAACAGTTAGTACTTAACTGAATTTTAGAACACAGAGGTCACTGCGGACCTTGACAAGACAGTTTCATTGAAGTGGAGTAGGATTAAGAACAAGCAAAAAAAAAAAAAAAGAACAAGCAGGAGGTGTGAAAATGGGGGCAAGCTGTGGAAACGGGATAACTGCCAGTCAGGGATCACAGGTCAAGATAAGATTTGTTTTCGTTGCTTTTTAATAGAAAGAAGTGCCTGCAGTATTTACGCCTCCTCAAATGCCTACTTGAAGTTTATGAAATTGATGCTTGAAATGACTCCGTTAATATTGAGATGTTGCTGATACATGACAGCACTGGAGAGACCACCAATGGTGGGAGAGAGCAACTCTATGCTCGGGCAGGAAAGGGACATATTTGAACACCCTGTGCAAGGGAAGAATGGCATCCATATATTAAAAATAACTTGCGACCACAGGATGCAAACACTTCCACTTAAAATAACCCCCAGGGTCAATATACTGAAGCAGCCATGCAGCACTGTGCAGACTGTACTGAACTGCCAACAGAGCTGCTGGCCCACTTGATCCCACAGCTTATCCCAAGGAACACATACCAGCAGCTTTTCCAGGGGGTGCTGGTGAACTGGCTCTCCAGGGGGAAAAAAGCAGGGGATATGGAAGGAAAGGGAGAGAGACAGAAAGAAAGAATGAAAATGAGGGAGGAAGGAAGGGAGAGTTAATTGCAGTTAATTTTGATCAATTTCAGCTCTTAGCATAGTAGCACTGCTCATCTCCCACCTCCATAGCAGGCAGCTGTGCACACGTTCCAGAGCAACCTGCACCACAGCTGGCAGGAAACAGGGTAAGCAAAAGATCTGTGCTCCGATTGCTGAATGCTGCTCCTGACCACAGAAGTTCAGGGAGGGGGTGGGCCAGTATGGTTGCGAGCTGTCATTGCAAGCCCCCGCTTCTTGAGCTGAAGTGACTTGTAGGGGATGTAAAGGGCTAGCTCTCGTCCTCTTGCCCCCGCTTCATTTTTATCTTTTCCTTTTTATGAGCCAGAGATTAAATATTAGGTCATTCTAAAGCAACTGCATATATGGGGAAAATCAGAAAATGACCATGCATTCCCAGGCAAAGGTACAGACTCACAAAACATCTGAGAAAACTTTAAGTATGCCTCTCAAGTCTATCCTTTCCGCATTGTTTCATTTCTCTGATAGAAACAATTTCTTTAAATCTGCTTAGAGTCATTCTGTTTAAATTTTTTTTTAAAAGATGACGGGCACCTGGGTGACTCAATCAGTTAAGCGTCTGCCTTTGGCTCAGGTCATGATCCCAGGGTCCTGGAATCAAGCCCTGCAAGCTGGGAGTCTGCGTCTCCCTCTCCCTCTGCCACTCCCCGTTTCTTCTCTTTCTCCCTCTCTCTCTCTCTCTCTCTCTGTCAAATAAAGAAATAAAGATGACATATATTTGATAATAAATGTACACTCACTAAATAGCATAATACAAAGGAAGAAGCAGCTTTTAAATTGCCAATAACCTTAAGATTACAATTATTAAGACATTGAATTGTACAGGATGGAGCAAAGGGTGAATACAAAATGAAAAGCAAAATTGTTCTGTATTTTTAAGTGTGCAAAACACCTTTATTGATATATCCTATTCTTAATTCATGCTGAATAAATATAGTGTAGAAGAAATCAAATTCCACAGACAGCAAATAGTAACAAAGAACTGAAAGGGGTTCTTTTTCGGTCATCATATGAATTTACAATTTCCAGGTATAACAAATTCAGAAAGCACTGCACAAACTGAATAGAGTTCTGGGAATGTTTTGCACATTTGCTGAATAATCAAAACACTTCTAACAGAGCGGGTGGGGCGGGGGGGGGTGCAGAAAAAGTAGATCTACTGAAAAACATTTTCATGGCAGAGAACCACTGAATTAAATAACTTCAAATAAACATGTGACCCTTGCAATATTTTCAAGTAACATTCAATAAGAAGAAAAGATTTACATGAAAGAACTTCCTAAAGGTGTGTGAGCATTCAGATGAAAGAAGTATGCTCAGTGGAGTAGAGAACCCAAAATGCTTTGCAAAAGCCTGTCCATTGCTCGAGCATTATGGTTTCAAAAGGGGCTATAGAAGGAAATGAAAAATTAGAATAAATACTGATCAAGCAGTGAAAGGGCGGAATGAAAGTGAGTTTCCATATTGATATATCCAACTCCAGATATCATTTCTCTATGGATGATCCAGAGATGATTAAGTCACGGTACATCAAAACCTGAATTCAATCTCAAATCTGCTGCCAAATTTTCTTTCTTAAGATCTCGTTTGAAAACAGCCCATCTACCCAGGTACAACAAACCTCAGTCAGCTTTGAATCCTTGCTCTTTTTCATTTTTCCCAATTTTTACCGATTATATTGGTTTCACTACTAATATATAGACACTCCTTTCAATTTGTATGTTAATGACCTACGTCAGAGCCTTAGTGGTCTTTTGCCTAGGTCACTGTAACAATGCTTAATTGATTTCCCTGTCCCCAGAGTTTCTTCTTTCAATCTATTCTCCACGTAGCTGCCAAAGTGATCATTCTGAAATGTAAATCTGATCATATCACTTCCTTGATAAATATTCTCCAAAAGTTTCCTGATACCAACTGGGATAAAATCCAGACTCCTTAGCATGACATAAAAAGCCCTTGATAGAAATTAACATTCTATCTTCTTATGCATTCTTTCCCCAGATTCCTGGCTGTCCTTTCAGATCCAATTCAAGAATTATCTTCTCTGAATATTCATTTGTGAAACCCTTATCTAACTCAGATTCCCTAACCACAGTAGTTACTATTCCCTTTGTCTTAGAATTTATTTTAGTTTGTTGTAATTGACTGACCATGTGTCTTCATTCCTAAGATTTTGTCAACAATTTAAGGGAAGAAGTAATTGTATCTCATTTTTGTATCCCCAGCATGGAACACAAACACAGTAAGCAATTAAAGTCCTTGAGGAATAAAGAAAATAAGAAAGGAAATAAAGGAGGGATCAACTAGATAACTCTTAGAACCCTATAGCTCTAATATTCTGGCTCCATGATTTCATTTATTTGGCCATAGCCTCGTGTTATGCACATATGATCGACGTGCAGTGAGGTGTAAACTACCAAAACCAGTAGGCTTCTCTTCTATTCTCCAACTCCTGGAGAAATAATTTCCTTAAACTCGTCACATAAAGGCAACCAGGAAATTTTTAAATAAGAGAAACTTTAAGTAGTATAAATTCTTAGGATTACCAAGAGAAATAGATCCCGGGTGGTATACCAAAGACCTGGCTTTTACCTCCAAAGCAAATGCCTCCACCCCATGGCTGTAGAAAGTTGTCACCAAAGCCAAGTATCACAGAGGTGAAATTTTCCATACACTAGAGGGCAGTCTTGGAGCAGCAGTTGGTGTTTTCTATGCTGCTGAAGTTCCTTTGTCTGGATTTTTATCCCCTTCTATCAAGTGAAAATGTATCTTCCCTTCCTAGACTCAGCTAGGTTGTGCCCTCCTCTGTAGCATACCCATAGCTTTTTTTTTTTTTTTTTCAGGAATACAACACACTGTTGTTATTATTGTTGTTATGTAAATGTTGAGAGGCCATTCTCTCCATGGGGGTCTTGCATTCCTGCTCATTTGAGCAAAGACACTGACTGATTTTGTTTCCAAATATCTTTTCAAGGATGTGTGTATGGTAAACTGCCTTAGAAGACAAAGACAGTGTTTCTCTTTGAGGGAGAAGAAGGTGGGATTTTTTCTTAACCTGTCTTGGTAATAAGGTACTATCTCCCACCAAGGTAAAGGTTAGACAAGTTTGCTAGCAGCTTCCTTTATAAGATGAAGAGCTTCCTAAGCTTAAGTGTCCTCAACTGTGATAGAAACCTACTGTGTACACATCTACCTGAGCCATTCACATCACCCCAAGGAAAAAAGGAGGGTGGGGAAAGGATCCATGAGAACATGAAGTTCACGCTGCTCATTGTACCATGAGTAATAAAAGTCCTTTTTTCTGACCCAGAGATCTCATTTTATACCAGCATCTATGAAGCTCTGGCAGGCTTACTTGCTAAGCATTTAACCAGAGTGGAATCTTGGACCCTCTTTGAGTTCCTGATATTGTGCAAAGAGTGTGTGTGCAACCTATTCTGTTTCTTCTGACCATGAACTCCTTAAGAGTAAGAACTGTAACTAATTCATCCTGATATCTCTAAGACCTCACCTACTTAAAATTAAAAGAGATGTTAACTGAATAAAAATCTGAGAACATGACTAATTGAGAAGATGAAAAGGGGTCAGGGAAAATGTGTCCCATAATTCACAAATCTTTTCATTACTTAAATTCATGCTTTTCATTAAGTTAAATTAATGCTATTATTCCAAGTTAGAAAAATACTAGACTGTTGTTCATACACACTTTTTACATGACAATTACCATCTTAACACCAACTCTCACACTGTCATTCTATCCTCATTTTGTAAGTTTTTTGCCCTACTTCATTTTTTAAAATTTTTTTTATTTATTTATGATAGTCACCGAGAGAGAGAGAGAGAGAGAGAGAGAGAGAGGCAGAGACACGGGCAGAGGGAGAAGCAGGCTCCATGCACCGGGAGCCCGACGTGGGATTCGATCCCGGGTCTCCAGGATCGCGCCCTGGGCCAAAGGCAGGCGCTAAACCACTGCGCCACCCAGGGATCCCTTTTTGCCCTACTTTAGCAAAAAAAAAAAAAAAAAAAAAAAATTTGCATTCTTTCTAAGTATCCAAAATATTTTATCACAGATATATAAAAAGTTACAAAGAGTTTTGGTACAAAGATTACATATAAAAATCTGTGCTTAGATGTAATCAATGATAGAAATGAGATGTCATTCTCTCTTTCTAATGGCGTGGATTGAGAGGAGTGGGGAAAAAAATCCTTCCTTTAACATATACACTTAGTGCCACAAATAAACACAGAAGAATACAAATCTCATGGAAGATAACGAACTTGGACCATGATTCTTCTTCTCCCTACTCCCCACATCGCCATCAACATTAAAGTTCAAAATAGAAAATCATGTCTTTTTGTAATAAAGGACAATGAGAGCTTCTGACTAAATATGAACCATAAGAAAGAAGGGGTGTGTTTTTGTGTTCCACATAGGAATGTTGCTTTTGGATTCCATGTTTGGTTAACTTTGGAACTCATCCTTATTCAGTCACTCTTGTACTATGGGTATGTCTAGAAAAATGACTGTATGGGTGTGCAAAGAGTTAAAACATTATAACTACTAAAAATTGGGGCCCAAACAATTTTGTTGTGGGTCTCTCTTCTGAGTGTGATAGTAAAGAAAGAAATGTCCCCTTCTTCCTAAGAGGAAACCTCATAGCTCGACAAGGCATCCAGAGAAGTGGAAAGTTCAATGGTGGTAGCAATAGAATCAGCAAGTAAGGCATAAGAACCAGGAGGAACAGAAAATTTACCAAAGCCATATCTCTGTAGATCTTCTGGGTCCTTGTGGCTTTTCTCATTGACTTGGGGAGAGTGGGTGCCAATGAAACTGGAGGCACCTGATTGATTGACATACCTGATAGATCAAGTTATCTGGGTATCAGCCACAGTGGGGTCCAGACAAAAGGTCTGAATCAAAAGACCATGTGTAGGCATCCCTGGTGAGTCTTAGAAACATTTGGGAAGGGGAACCTTGCAAGTAAACTGGATGAAGTTTTAAAGCCATTGAAATTTGGTCATAAATACAAATGCAATTTCATTTTATCCTCAAGCTTGTGAAGCACAGGGGACATTTGGTAACAAAAATATCAAAGTACAAAAGATAAATTTCAAAGGAAAAGTTTACAGCTTGTCCTCTGCAGGACAGACTATCTGTGATGCTCTTTCATCACAGTTAGTTAAATGACGGTTCTGGCGGTGCAATGACTCAGAGATAACAAAATAAAGTTGTAACATCAATATCCTCAAATGTTTGGGGATATATTTGAGAACATAAATATTAAATGTTGAAAAAGGGAGTCAACCTGCCCTTCAAGTTCAGCCAGCTGGCTTTCCTCCACCATGCAGTGTCCTCTAAGATTACCCAAGTGAAAAAAATCAAAACTCTCAAAGAGCAATGGACTGTAGTACTTTGTAAAGAGGTGGTGAATTACTGGTTTTGTCATTGTCATTGTTCTATTTTATTTTTAGAAATAAAAAATTTAATTGTTCCAACTCCACAGGAAAAGATACCTTATTTTAAGGCTGCTATGACAGTATAAGAGGCTCTGAGTACTCTTAACCCAATAAAGCCTTCTCGCATCTATCTAATGTGGCCGATGATAGATAAATTGCAGCAACTCGTTTCTTTGGCCTTGTTAACTTTCAAGGTCTATTGGTTAATAATGCATTAAAGTAAATTTGCTTATTTCCCTTCCCCACATGGCAGTAATGTAGAGCCATTTAGAATAATGAAAAATGTGGCGAATAAGTTAAGAGCATGACATACAAACTTCATTACCCAGATTGCCATAAAAGAGGAAGGAAAAAAGGAGAAAGCAGTAAAGACGGAGGTGAAACAGCTCCAGAGGCAAACTTCACAGATTTGACCTAAATCTTGACAATAAGAGCCAAGCTAAAGATCTAAATTCCTTTCTGAAGTATGAAACTTTCCACTCTTTCTTGGAAGTGCACCTCTCAAAATTATGTTAAATGACTGCCACTTAGGGGAATCTTGCTGGCTGTGCATTATTGATAGAAGTATAATGTCATCTTAACTTAATACACTAAAATGAAAATCCCATCGAGAAGTAAAAGAATGGTAGAGAGAAGCAAATATTCCCCTAGAATGCATGATTAACACCTCTGACTATTTTTCTTAAGTTCAAAGAGCTATTATTAGAAAATTGTAGCACTGTGCAGTTAAGTGTAGCAGATGGCATATAGGAGTGAGTGGTGTGCAATTTACAGTAAACAAATTCTTTATCTTTGACGGGTCATGGGGAGAACTAAAACGGTCTCCAATTCAATCAGGGAATATGCTAGAAAACACTGACATGCAGATTCACTAATTATAGTGAAATGTGTTAAAAAGCTACAATTATCCCAATGGATAGAACCTTTTCCCATGAAGATTAAAAAAAAAGAACAACAACAACGACAACCAGGCATCATGGACTGACAGCAGGATACCATTTGTAAATGTGCCCCAGATTGGTTGACACCTGTTCAGAGAAGAGATTCAAGTCTTCAGGGCCTTCCACTTGGTCTCCTCTCAAGGTAGGAACACATTTTGATAGTATGTGTGAGTGGGATTTCATCAGTTGCTCTTGTATCAAACATAAGAGAAAAAACTGTAGCTGACATTCTTTTTGTCTTCAAAAGGAAAGGATCATACGTCAGTAGAGAGTGATTCCTATAAGAATCATTAGTTTGGTTATCATCGAAATAATGTTTGAAATACTCCAGAGTTTGGCTTCTACCACTGCAAACAGAAGAAAGGGAGATAACACAAATATTATAAAACGTATTTTTAAAAACTAGTTGTTTGACCATATAGTGAACTGTGACCATAAAAAATTTACCAGATTGTGGAATAAAGGTACAAGAATGTACAATCGCATAATATATAAGAGCCACCTACATGAACTAGAATGTGTTCTACATCATAGCACTCCACAGTTTGCCGGTGGTTAGGGGCAATGAACCTGAACAGAGATACGATGGGATGCTCTTAAATGATACCAAGTGGGACTTTGATCGAAAGAGATGAGATCAGTGCATTAGAGGAAGAGGTGATTTGGATAATACCTTTAATTTGATGATAGATACTGGGATGGATAAAAGAACACCCAGGATTTTAGGAGAATGTCTTCTAAAATTTCCTGCAGACATCTGGAGGCCTAGGAAATTTTGTGGGGTTTGTGCCTTTTTTGTGTGTTATTACCTGTAACATAACCATTATCCAAAGAAGCTCAGGCAAGAATTTCGATTGTCAACTGCTGTCTGGTGTGCCAATTGTATTGTGAATGGCCTAAGCATCCCTGAGTAGGCCAGGCAAATTCTAGAGCATAAGGCCACAGACTGTGCCCTGGAATGGTGGTATCCCCATTTTTAAAATGAAAGATTGATTTCTCATTCTAACTAGGAAGAGGAGATTCCCAGCTCCTCTACAAAATATAATTCATTTATAAGGAGTTACGGGGAATTGTCTGACCCCATTCAATGTTTATCCTGTCACTGAACACATTTCTCTAAAAGGGATACAAGACTTTATGCCAGGGCCTGTAGTATAGGCCAATGCTTCTGGGCCCAAGACAGATGTAAAGAGATTGCCACCAAGTGGGCCTCATGTTTTTAAAAGATTCCTATTATATAAGAAGTGGTAGAAAAAAATATATTGAACTTTAATTCATTGGATTTATAATTCACAGGAACAAAAGAATTTGATTTGGGACTTTGTTTTAGAATTTAACTTAAGAATTCTCTAATTTAATTTCCTTGTGTTTCTAAATCTTTGAACTTTAGTTTTTCCCATATAACTTGATAATAGTGTAGCACAGGTATTCAAATTTAGGGTTCCTCTGTGTTGGTGGCATCTTTATGTCATTGTATAATCTCATTACATATCTAGTGAGTTCTAGTAGACCAACGTCTAGATATAATGCAGGAGGAGAAACAGAATAAGGTGATTTCTAAGCAATGGGTAGAGAAAGGCTCTTGAATTAATTTAAATAATGTATCATTCTCATTCATTTTTAGAGCCTTTTGACCAAAGTCTATACTGCTCACTAAAGGTTTCAGGAAGCTACGTGGCTTGGAATTAAGAGAATGGCTTTATAAAGGTCAGATTACTGTCCGGAAAAGAGGTGATCTCCTGAATAGGCTCCTCTGGGGTCCACAGTCACATCCCTGGGTGATCATTGGCTAATTGCTAAGCCAAATGGTTTAGAAGAGCAAAAAGTTGGAAATGTTATGGGGACTATCTGTCCATCACTCATCAGGATTTCCTATGGAGAGATTTCAAGTAGAGTAAGGCTTCTACACCTTTGCACTATCACTTTCTCACCGCTCACTCACTATCCAGTGGTGAGAAGTCAGTAGATCAGCTTTCCAAATCAAATGAAGCCTCCTATTATGTCTCTTACACATTGAGGATTAGTCTCTTTTTCTTCTCTGGCCATTTAAATCAGTGAGTAGATGGCAGTGCTATCGGGTAGGTCTCCATCTAGGAAGCACTAGCAACCTTATTTGTTCCTCTCATTTAAACCACATTCTTCGAACTAGCAGTAAAAGTAATGATATTGGCTGACATAAGTAACTATCTCCAATAGTTCTGCATTGAAGCAGAGAATAAGAGTGTTGCTTATTAGCCTACTCAGATTCCTAAACATCTAATTGTCTTAAATCTTCAAATTATTTTCAGTATCAAAATGGGAACATTCATTCCTACATGTTTGCTCTGGGAATATCCTTTGGTTTCTAAATACTTAGAACTTATCTTTCCAGAAAAAAAACGAAAGTCAAATAAACTTACTTTTATAGATTTTATAAATCCCTTCATGTTATATTTTTGGTATAAAATGAAGCCACAAATCATGGATACTGCTTTCATATTGGGAAGAAAAGATTTCATATATATAAAATTTTTTTACCTTAATTTTTCTAAAATGTTTTAATCCTCAGAAGCCCTCATCCTAGATTATTGGAGAGTCAGAAAACCCAGGATTATTAGGCAGACACTGCCTTTCTTTTGGATTGTAACAGCCCCACCCCACCCCTCTCTATATGTGAGGGAGTTCCTTACTCTCTGAATCTTGATGAGAGGCAGTGACTACTGCCTACTCTGGAAATGGAAAGCTTTGGTTCCTGGCTTTCCTTGTAGCTGATCACATGACCCAGATTCTGCCAATAAAACGCACACACAGTAGACACTGGCTTAGAAGCTGGGATACAAAGAAGTAGGTTGTGGGAAAAAAAAAAAAAGAAGTAGGTTGTGTTCAGAATCCATTCTGCCAATTTTGGCTGTAAACATAATAGTTGAATCCGTTTCCCAAAGCCAGCAGCAGTGAAAGTGGTTCTAGCATTATCTTTAATGTCCAGCATTGATCAAGGAGGCAATTCAAGTGTAAACACTCATTCTCAGCAGTGCTGTCTTGATGGACCAGTTCTGCAGAATGATTTGGACTTTGTCTCTGACTATGCACCCTCCAAGTATAGTTTTGTAGCAGTCACAGAAATTGTTAACCATGTAATAGCCTTAATAAATCTGATTTTCTACTTAAATTATCCAGAGCTGGTTCTACCACTTGAAAGTAAGGATCCTGATGGAGAATAGAGAATCCAGAAATGGGCCCTCAACTCTATGGTCAATGAATATTTGACAAAGCAGGAAAGACAAGCCACTGGAAAAAGGACAGTCTCTTCAGTAAATGGTGCTGGGAAAATTGCACAGCCACGTGCAGAAGAATGAAACCAGACCATTCTCTCATACCATACACAAAGATAAACTCAAAATGGATGAAAGATCTAAATGTGAGACAAGAATCCAACAAAATTCTAGAGGAGAACACAGGCAACTCCCTTTTTGAACTTGGCCACCGCAACTTCTTGCAAGATACATCTAGGAAGGCAAGGGAAACAAAAGCAAAAATGATATTGGGACTCAATCAAGATAAAAAGCTTCTGCACTGCAAAAGAAACAGTCAACAAAACTGTAAGACAACCTACAGAATGGGAGAAGATACTTTGCAAATGACCTATCAGATAAAGGGCTAGTATCCAAGATCTACAAAGAACTGATTAAACTCAACAGCAAAGAATCAAACAATCCAATCATGAAATGGGCAAAAGACATGAACAGAAATTTCACAGAGGAAGACATAGACATGGCCAACAAGCACATGAGAAAATGCTCTGCATCACTGGCCATCAGGGAAATACAAATCCAAACCACAATGAGATACCACCTCACACCAGTGAGAATAGGGAAAATTAACAAGACAGGAAACAACAAATGTTAGAGCAGATGTGGAGAAAGGGAAACCCTCTTGCACTGTTGGTGGGAATGTGAACTGGTGCAGCCACTCTGGAAAACTGTGTGGAGGTTCCTCAAAGAGTTAAAAATAGACCTGCCCTACGACCCAGCAATTGCACTGCTGGGGATTTACCCCAAAGATACAGATGCAGTGAAATGCCGGGACACCTGCATCCCAAAGTTTCTAGCAGCAATGTCCACAATAGCCAAACTGTGGAAGGAGCCTCGGTGTCCATCGAAAGATGAATGGATAAAGAAGATGTGGTTTATGTATACAATGGAATATTCCTCAGCCATTAGAAACGACAAATACCCACATTTGCTTCGACGTGGATGGAACTGGAGGGTATTATGCTTAGTGAAGTAAGTCAATTGGAGAAGGACAAACATCATTCGGTCTCATTCATTTGGGGAATATAAAAAATAGTGAAAGGGAATAAAGGGAAAATGAGTGGGAAATATCAGTGAGGGAGACAGAACATGAGAGACTCCTAACTCTGGGAAACGAACAAGGGATAGTGGAAGGGGAGGTGGGTGGGGGGATGGAGTGACTGGGTGACAGGCACTGAGGGGGGCACTTGACGGGATGAGCAATGGATGTTACGCTATATGTTGGCATATCAAACTCCAATAAAAAAATATATACAAAAAATGGAAAAAAAACTAAAAAAGAAAAGAATCCTGGTGGATAATGCTGTCCAGTTAACACTATCTCATTTCTGTTAGTATGAACCATCTCCTATCAGTTTAAAACAATTGGTTTTGGGGTTAAGTCCTAAGTTTTGCAGTGTTCTACCCACTTCCGTTTTTTCCCCACAAAAACTACCTAGGTCTATAGAGGTCAATAGAGCAGAACTTGTCACAAGTGGCTATTGAACACCTAACGTGTGGCTATACTGGTTTCAAGGACTTAGTACAAAAGAAAATGCAGAATATCTTCTTAAAAATGTTTCATGTTAATTACGTGGTAAAATATTTGGGAAACAATAGGTTAAATATATTACTAAAATTAATTTCCCCCATTTATGTTTACTTTTTTAAATACAGCCACTAAAAAATTTTAAATTACATTTGTAGCTCACATTATATTTCTAATGGACAATCACATGGAGAAGCAAAAGGTCATACATTTATATATTATATCATTATTCTATTAACAATAATCCAAATACTTAGCACTTAAAAATAATAAAATCCTTATTTTCCACAATATAGTTTTATGACTAGATCATTTTTATTACCAAGGGAAGGTAAAGGAGCCAGTGTAATAAAACTGCCCAGGTGCCTGGCACAGTGCTATGTAATTCACATGCATTATTTCTTTTAATCTCATTATCATGCTATGAAGAAGATATTAGAATCTTCACCTTATAAATAAGGATATATACTAAAAAGTTAAGTAGTTTTCCCAAGTATACATATCTATTATGTGGAAGAGCAAGGTATGGAACACAGATCAATTAGGCTTCCAAGACCTTTATAGTGTGGGTGACATTCCCTTCCTCTCATCCTCACCCCATTAACCATTCAGAAGAAAGATTCCAAAATAAATCTACAGCCCATGGATCAACAAAAACTCGTTTGTTTCAGTCTATACCTCGTATTCCTCTATATTTCTATTTCAGAAAATTATGGTAATTCCCCTAAGTTATATTGCCAAATTCTATAATCGTTCGTGACTTAAACTTATTGGACTGAGACGTTCTTACTCAATACAATTTCTGAACCAAAAGCAATTCTCTATTTCTTCTATCTTTTAGGTCTAAGTATTCAGGTCTACTCTAAAACATGGCTATTTTTTTTTAGGAATCTATTTCAATTGACCAACTATCTGGTCCATTCAGAACCCTTTGAGCCTATGTGGACAATGACTATATTTTGTGTACATATGTACAAGTGATCAAATAATTTACTGTGTGCAAGAGGTTGTCTAGGAAATGTATTTTTAAGTTATGGAAAGCTGAAATTTTCTGAGGCATTTTGATAATTTATGGGAACATCTGGAAAGACTATATTTTTGTTAGTAGGTATCAGAATATCTGGAACATTTGAAACTATACACAAAGGTTCAGGAAAAAAATTGATACCACTATTTATAGGTTCAAAATAAATACCAAAATAAGTTCATTAATTTGTGACAGACTTTGTGACAGATTTTTTTTTCCAAAATCTGGTTCTTTTTAACCTCTGAGCTTTTATTAATTGGACACTAATCTGTCCCACATACATATCCATCCAAGACAAACTAAACCTGCTGTTCATTCTGTGATGGCCAGAGAAGTAGTAATGGGCCTATAGAAACAAGGCTCTACCGAAATGTTCCATTAACAAGAATCTTCACAACTTCTGAGTGCCATAATCCATATATCTCAGAGCTTAAGTGATATACTTCTGTATCAGTAAGGGACTGGGACCTGAGAAAGGTAGAAAATGTGTCACAGCATGTCTTTTGGTAATAGAATTCACATACCGAACTTACCTAATGAAGTAGCTTCATTTGGACACTTAAAAAAATTAGATAGTACCTAAAGGTCTTAAAATATTTCCAGAGGAGAGACATAGAGAAATATATGTATGGTTCTATCGTAAAGACAAACACACAGAAGAACAGTGAAGTTGAGATTATCAGACTCTCTGACTTCAAATGCAAGACGGATCGCTATAAACCAAAATGATCTGAGGAGGTTATCAGGCCTTAGATGGGGCAGTCATTGAAGGATGGAAGCAAAGAGAACCTCAGAAGTAAAAATATAGAGGCAGGAAAGAGAATTGCATTTTCCAAGACAGAGAAAAGATAAAGTTGGTTGCAGCAGAATGTGAAGGAAATGAAAGGGAAATCAGATAGAACATCTTCAATTTAGTTTATGCTGTGAAAATCTTGAATATCAGGTTAAAGATTTTGGATATTATCCTATATGTTATTGGATTAATATTAAACAATTTTATGCTTAAATGATGAAAACATACCAATTGGATAAGATTTTGAATGAATGAGATCAAAACGAGAAAAGGGGATGTGATACATATGATAAAGTGAGCCCTGACAAAATTGTGGCTCTAGATGAAGAATAAGGATAAGAGCTTAATACAAATTGAAACAAAGGTAACAAGCCTGGAAGTTTAGGAGAGGCACTTAAGTATGGACAAAAATAGAGATAATATAAATATGGCAAGAGGGCAGTAAGTTGGAAGAGTAAGATGCAAAATTCTGTTGTTCTGGGGCTGACAAACTATTAACAAGACATTTAAGCCACTCAAGACTGTGGACAGCCTTGTGGGGTATGAGTTTTTTTATTTGCTAACTTTACCAAATTCACTGAGTGCACTAGAGCAATATGAACAAAGTCACTGAGAAATTGTTTATTATTTATTGGAATTCCTACCAGTTGAAATAACATAGCATGAAGTGATTATTCAAGAATAATTATAGGTGGACAGCCTGGGTGGCTCAGCGGTTTAGTGCCGCCTTCAGCCCAGGGCATGATCCTGGAGACCCAGGATCGAGTCCTATATCAGGCTCCCTCCATGGAGCTTGCCTCTCCCTCTGCCTGTGTCTCTGCCTCTCTCTTTCTCTGTGTCTCTCATGAATAAATAAATAAAATATTTAAAAAAGTAAAAAAGAATAATCATAGGTAATTGGGCAAATGAGCACACACATGCAGAAGCAAAGAGACTATTGAAGGCATTTATCCTTGGAAGATATAAAACAGCTAAACTAGTAGTTGTTTCACTATTTTGTTTTCATTCATTGGAATGTATCCTTTGATCTGAAATGTTAAAATTTCTCATAACAGATACAGTTCACCTTGACCTTGTCTTTTTAAAATTGTCATCAGCAGTTCTCCAAAACTCCATTCTTATTCCATATGACTTTTATACCAGGCACTCAAATATAGGAAGTGAGAGAATGAATAGTACACTAAGTGGTGAATTTGTTTATTCCTTTAATCTAGTTTATTGGAGCACCTGGGTGGCTCAGTGGTTGAGTATCTGCCTTTGGCTCAGGCCATGGTCCCAGAGTCTTGGGATCAAGTCCCACATCAGGGTCCCCTCAGGGAGCCTGCTTCTCCCTCTACGTATGTCTCTGCCTTTCTCTGTCTCTCTCATGGATAAATAAAAATAAAATCTTTTAAAAATATATATATTTAAATATATATATATACTTTATATTTTTATATATACTATACTTTATATTTTTAACCAAGATTATTGTTGAGTTTTCTCTAAATTATTTCAACTACATGATTTTATAAGAAGCATATGGGGACTTATCTTGGGAAGGATGCATTTGGGAGGATTGGCTTTTATTTGATCACACACTCAAAAGAAATCATTTATAACAGATTGGGGTCTATTTATCTTTCCACAGTTTGTTATCTAACATTACCATCAAGGTCATGTTCTAAATCAAACAAGTTTGAAATAATAGAGATCTGAGAACTTTAAAAGCATTATAACAAGTAATGCTTGATGATACTTTATGGTACATTGTAACAAAAAAAAAACTACTTATATTTTTTTCTTCCTAACCCCCCTCTACATTACAACTATAATAGAGACACTATGAACTTTATTCTATCTTGATTCACTTGGAAAAATAAAAGTACATTTAAAAAGTTCTAAGATAAATGGACTACTATTACTAAAGCCACAGCTATTAGTATTATTTATAATTGCTGTTCCCTTTTAAAAGGAGCCCCTTGCCAAAGGAATCATAAAAGCTACCGATTTTCACTTCTGCAGAGATGGATTTGTGGATATTAATGTCTCCTTTTGTCACATCTTTTTATTTTATTCAGCAAAGTCGAGAGAAAAGCTAAACTAGGCAGAACAAATAGAAGTTCTTTGACTTGTATGACAGAAAATTCCCTCAGGTGGAAGCTTCAAACAGCTATAATAAATCTTGATTTAGAGAAGTGTAATATTTCATGATAGAAGATATTTCATTTCCCTAAACTGCTGTATTGCACATGCCTATAAAAGAAGAGCAAAAAACACGAGATTTTTATTGACTGACAAAAACAGGACTGGTAGTTACTTAGGATCTGAAAACAAAAAAAAAGCAGTAAGCTAATTTGTGAAATTAGGATAAGACTACATAAATTGTAGGATGGTATTAGTAGCTACCTTCATAAGGTTCTTGTCACAATCAGTAGGTATTCCATCAAATACCTACTATCACCACCACCAGTGTTACTTTTTGTTTGTTTATTTAAGATTTTAAGTAATCTCTATACCCAACATGAGGCTGGAACTCACAGCCCCGAGATCAAGAGTCACATGCCCCACTGACTGAGTTAGCCAGGTGCTCCATAGTGTTACTTCTATTACTACTAATATATCTTAAGCAACATCATATAATAACTATATAATATTTATATCACATTTAAATGACTTTCATTATATCAGAAGTTACTATCTATTAGAAATTGCACTTTTGGGGGGCACCTGGGTGGCTGAGTCAGTTAACCATCTGACTCTTGATTTAAGCTCAGGTAGTGATCTCAGGATTGTGATCTCAGGGTCATGGGATTGAGCCATATCTTGGGCTCCATGCTGGATGGTGTGGAGTCTGCTTGGGATCCTCTCTTGCCCTTTCCCTTCTCCCACACACTTTTTATCTAAATAAATAAATAAATAAACCTTTAATTTAAAAAAATCACACTTTTTTTCCTTTGCTTTTCACACTTGAATATAATTTAATATAAATCAGGATTAGTAGTATAGTCATCATAACTCTATTTGGTAATTTTTAATAGATTAAGCTTAACTTTAGCCAAGTCCTCACTCTAAACACTCCACTTTAGTTTGTTTAAACAATCAATATTTAACCCCAGAAAGATAACTTCAGGTTATTTTGTGAAGATACATTGGAGGCCATCATCAGGCTACCCCATGATGTAAGTGGGGTTTTGGAAATGTGCTTCTGGAAGTCACAGAGGGGCTAGTCTGGAGAGGAATAGAATGTTGGGAGAAAGAATAGTTAGAAGGTTGTCGGAGTCATTCAGGAATAAAATGAGAAAAATGTGTCCATTTTTGCAAATAATATGAAATGAAATGAAATGAAAAAAATAGAGTAATACCTCACTTAGATAAAAATGAACTTTTGGCAGGTGGTAGTCATTAAATATAAAGCTATGAACCTGCCCTGGAACAAAAAATGACCATAAGCACATGCACAAGAAATGACCCTCAGCCCTATTCAGAGCCTATCTTTACATAGAAATCACGCAGTCCATCCCAGATTGCAAAAAAGTATTTTCAAAACGAAAGAGAATTTAAAAATACATAAAAGGAGAAAAACTACTATAGCAATACCCCTAGGGAACATTTTAATCTAACATCATCATCAAGATGAGTTTGGTTATATTTATAACCCAACAAGAGAGTGAATGTTTTCTCCAGAAGTCTCGAGCTACAGATGGTCAATAGCAAAGTAAGGCTGTTTCTCAAGAGGACAGCAGCATAGGATTAGGGAGAGAAAATGGCCAAGTTTCCTAACAGGCTGTCAGAAGTAGGGAGTGCAACTTGGGAGGAGGCAGAGGAACCAGAGGGCATGGGAACTGAAGCAATGCCATGGAACCCCATTTGAACATTGTAATGCATGCACAGCAACAACCAGAACCGAGGTTCAGAACAATATCCACCTAAATTTCTGAAAGACAGAGAGGATTTGGATGGCATTAACTTTCTGATTAATGAGAAAAACCCAAATTTTATTTATGCATTACTGTTTAAAATTTCTGTCACCGGAGATAGAATAGTTTAACAGTGCTAAGAAGTGACTTTGGAGTCAGCCAGATCTGAGTTTAAAGCCCAATTTCACTGGGTTGTATTACTTTGGACAAGATATTTAACATCTCAGTCTTTCTTCATAACAGTAATGACAATACTTACCTTACTAGACTGTTAAAAAGATGAAATAATACATCTAAAGTTGTGTTAGTTATTGATTACTGTGTAGCAAATTACCTCAAAACTTAGTGACTGAAATTTGATCATGTTATAGTAACTTAACTGAGTTCCTCATTCAGAGGAAGGGATTACCCTAAGCATGAATTCCAGGAGGTGGGATCATTGGAGGTTTTCTTGGAGACTGCCTGCCACAACTGTGTTTGGCAAAGTATTAGCATATAATGAAAGCTCAATACATGCTTGCTTCTAGGATTATTATCATCTGGAAAATTTACAAAAACAGCTATTTATTGTTAGCAGATAAATGAGGTACTACTTGTGCTCAAGCTTCAAGTAATATCCTAAAGAGCAAATAAAATGGGATATACCCAAGCCTGAAACGCAAGTCAAAATATTAATCCAGCAAGTTTTACCTGAACACACAATATTAGAAAACATTTGTATCAGGGAAAAAGGGAGACAGTCAGCAGCAAAAGGCTATAAGGAGGATTAGTATCATCTATCCACTCTGAAGATTTGAAAAAAAGTGGCCTACTCTCACCATGACCACTAGATTTTACAACTGAAGAGACCTGAATTAAGAAATGCCTGGCTATCTTTCAAATGATAACGTGGGGCAAAGAAAAATTATTATCTATCACCTCAGGAATTTGGCAGAATGGCTAGACAATGATTTTTTTTTAGTTTTTATTTATTTTTTAATTTTTATTTATTTATGATAGTCACACAGAGAGAGAGAGAGAGAGAGAGAGAGAGAGAGAGGCAGAGACATAGGCAGAGGGAGAAGGAGGCTCCATGCACCGGGAGCCTGACGTGGGATTCGATCCTGGGTCTCCAGGATCGCGCCCTGGGCCAAAGGCAGGCGCCAAACCGCTGCGCCACCCAGGGATCCCCGACAATGATTTTTATAAACCAAATCAGATCTCCTTCAAATTTAGTGAATACACACTGTAGGAGAAAATGAAAGAGGAATTCAAAGAATTTGATGGTCGAAATCCTGAACTAAAATAGCTGTCTCTCTAGTCTTTGCCAAGAAAATATTAAAGATGTCAAAAACTGGTCACTATCACTGTTATAAACATGAACAGTTCTCAGAAGAGCACAATCTTGGATAACATAGACACCCTAAAACTGACAAGCTCAAATCCATTACATTCTAAATGTATCTTCATCTGCAACCCACCCACCAGCAAAATGTCCTAAGACAGCTGCTAATTTAAAGGCAGAATTAATTATAAGTGACTTAGTGACGGATGCTCTGCGTTTGGACTCCAACTGAAAAGTCTCTATGTTCTGGGCACAATGCTGGTGTTTTACTCTAAAGATTTTGCTACAGCCATGCAGTGCTACTTGGTGGGTGGCTTGCTTGCAACCTGTTTGGGCATACCACTGTGACTTAGCCTAGTTTTCTGATTTCCCCAGCTTGCAGTCCCTTTGCTAGTCCTTTTCTTCTTTCCCTATGGCTAAAGTACAGTTTTACTTGTCACAGTCCATCAGGATATACAGGAGAAAAGGGATCCACACCAATAAATGTCCCTACCCTTCCTTTCTTTATAAGCCAGACAAGGTATTTCAGACAGAAAGCACTGACCCTGCAAAGAGCCACTTCCTCTTAGGGATGAGCCACTGCTTCACGAATTCACAGCTACTGTGTCAATCGACATTCCTATTTTCCCATAAAACATCTGATTCTTCATGCTAGAGAAGAAATCTAGAATGTTTCCATTATTTTAAAAGTAATACATTGGAAAAATTAGAAATGTAGAACACTAAACGGGAAAGGAGAGAAAATGAGTGGGAAAAATCAGAGAGGGTGACAGAACATGAGACTTCTTTTTTTAAATTATTTTTTTTATTGGAGTTTGATTTGCCAACATATAGCATAACACCCAGGGCTCATCCCGCCAAGTGCCCCCCTCAGTGCCCGTCACCCAGTCACCCCCACCCCCTGCCCACCTCCCTTTCCACCACCCCTTGCTTGTTTCCCACAGTTCGGAGTCTCTCATGTTCTATCTCCCTCTCTGATATTTCCCACTCATTTTCTCTCCTTTCCCCTTTATTCCCTTTCACTATTTTCTATATTCCCTGAATTAACGAGACCATATAATGTTTGTCCTTCTCCTACTGACTTACTTCACTCAGCATAGTACCCTCCAGTTTCATCCATGTAGAAGCAAATGGTGGGTATTTGTCGTTTCTAATGGCTGAGGAATATTCCATTGTATACATAGACCACATCTTCTTGATCCATTCATCTTTCGATGGACACCGAGGCTTCTTCCACAGTTTGGCTATTGTGGACATTGCTGCTATAAACTTTAGGGATGCAGGTGTCCTGGCATTTCACTGCATCTGTATCTTTGGGGTAAATCCCCAGCAGTGCAATTGCTGGGTCGTAGGGCAAGGTCTATTTTTAACTCTTTGAGGAACCTCCACACAGTTTTCCAGAGTGGCTGCACCAGTTCACATTCCCACCAACAGTGTAAGAGGGTTCCCCTTTCTCCACATCTGCTCTAACATTTGTTGTTTCCTGCCTTGTTAATTTTCCCCATTCTCACTGGTGTGAGGTGGTATCTCATTGTGGTTTTGATTTGTATTTCTCTGATGGCCAGTGATGCGGAGCATTTTCTCATGTGCTTGTTGGCCATGTCTGTGTCTTCCTCTGAAATTTCTGTTCATGTCTTTTGCCCATTTCATGATTGGATTGTTTGATTCTTTGCTGTTGAGTTTAATCAGTTCTTTATAGATCTTGGAAACTAGCCCTTTATCTGATATGTCATTTGCAAATATCTTCTCCCATTCTGTAGGTTGTCTTACAGTTTTGTTGACTGTTTCTTTTGCTGTGCAGAAGCTTTTTATCTTGATTAAGTCCCAATATAATTTTTGCTTTTGTTTCCCTTGCCTTCATAGATGTATCTTGAAAGAAGTTGCTGTGGGGAAACACTGGGAGCCCTTCCCCTAAGATCAGGAACACGACAGGGATGTCCACTCTCACCACTGCTATTCAACATAGTACTAGAAGTACTAGCCTCAGCAATCAGACAACAAAAAGAAATAAAAGGCATTCAAGTTGGCAAAGAAGTAAGTCAAACTCTCCCTCTTCACAGATGACATGACACTGTACATAGAAAACCCAAAAGACTCCACCCCAAGATTGCTAGAACTCATACGGCAATTCGGCAGTGTGACAGGATACAAAATCAATGCCCAGAAATCAGTGGCATTTCTATACACTAACAATGAGACTGAAGAAAGAGAAATTAAGGAGTCAATCCCATTTACAATTGCACCCAAAAGCATAAGATACCTAGGAATAAAGCTTACCAAAGAGGTAAAGGAGCTATACCCTAAAAACTACAGAACACTTCTGAAAGAAATGAGGAGGACACAAAAAGATGGAAAAATATTCCATGCTCATGGATTGGAAGAATTAATATAGTGAAAATGTCAATGCTACCCAGGGCAATTTACACATTCAATGCAATCCCTATCAAAATACCATGGACTTTCTTCAGAGAGTTGGAACAAATCATCTTAAGATTTGTGTGGAATCAGAAAAGACCCTGAATAGCCAGGGGAATATTGAAAAAGAAAACCATGAGGTGGGGGCATCACAATGCCAGATTTCAGGTTGTACTACAAAGCTGTGATCATCAAGACAGTGTGATACTGGCACAAAAACAGACGCATAGATCAGTGGAACAGAATAGAGAACCCAGAAATGGGTCCTCAACTCTATGGTCAACTAATATTCGACAAAGCAGGGAAGACTATCCACTGGATAAAAGACAGTTTCTTCAATAAATGGTGCTGAGAAAATTGGACAGCCACGTGCAGAAGAATGAAACTAGACCACTCTCTTACACCAGACACAAAGATAAACTCAAAATGGATGAAAGATCTAAATGTGAGACAAAATTCCATCAAAATCCTAGAGGAGAACACAGGCAACACCCTTTTTGAACTTGGCTACAGCAACTCCTTGGGAGAGATTCCTAACTCTGGGAAACCAACAAAGGGTAGTGGAAGGGGAGGTGGGTGGGTGGATGGAGTGATGGGGTGATGGGCACTGAGGGGGGCACTTGACGGGATGAGAACTGGGTGTTATACTATATGTCGGCAAATCGAACTCCAATAAAAAAATATACTAAAAAAATTGGAATACATTTTTCTAGTTGATTAGATGAATTATTTTAAAGAGTTTTCCATGTCTTGTTTTTGGCAGAAGTCCTTATTATGTATCATACATAGAGGAAAAGGATGTTTTTGCCTTAATTTTATACTTATATGCCTGGGGTAATTGTTGGCTGATGATATTTTTTATACTTATCTTTATTAAGACATTCCTGAATTCAATTCAGCATATTCTAAAGACTAAATTCTAATATGTTATACAAGATAAGATAACCAATGTTATTATTTTTCTTTATAAAAATTAAGCTTCATCTACTGATAAGTTTGGAGAAAATTATAGTATTTGGGAAAAACGGCTATCCTTTCTGTGTACTTAAATCATATTTTTTAGAAAGGCTTAACTATACAAATGTTACTCCTATCACATAGGTTTTGTTCACCAAATTTCTAGGAACTTAACAATTCTCTTTCATAGATTCTACTCTCCTGACTGCCATATATTTTTTAAAGTAGGCCCTATGTCCAACGTTGAATTTGAACTCATGACCCAAGATCGAGAGTCACATGCTCTATGAACTGAGCCAACCGTGCACCCCCAGACTGCTGTATTTACTTTGTATAATCATTATATTCAACAATCATGATTTGCAAAATATTAAAAAAGGAAAATTATTTCTTTTTTTATCTTATCATCTCTTAAAGTACACTCTATGGACTAGATCATTCCTGGTAGGTACCTAAGTGAAAATTAAGGACAGTCCCTTGATGTTTTCTGGTACTTCTTAAATAATAAAAAGTTCTATGGTCAAGTCCCATGATACAGTTGCAGTAATTATGTGATTTATTTCTATATAATGGTCAAATTCAACACTGCTTTAAAGTTAAAACAAATACCTCCTTCGAAACATGTCTGAGTTTTTATACTTTGCTTTGAAATACAGTATCAATCTTCTCAGTGCTTCAACCAAAACTTCTGACATCTTTTTATGTGTCCCTTTTGCCTTATGTTCATAACTTTTACAAGTTATACTAGTTCCCCAAATATTAGCTGTTAGTATATTCTAGAGCACCTGCTCTCTATAACAAATGAAAATAAACCAAATCTGATATTCAAAGGATTTATTCTGTTCACCTTTCAGAAAAAAACAAAAGCAAAAACAGAATTGCCTTATTACTTGTCCTCTGTTTATCACAAGAATTATATGCTTTCTCTAAACAGTAAGAACAAAAGGCCTAAATTTCATCTCCAGGGCCCTCATCAAATCCCAGAGAAGACAATTTTATTCTAGTGAAACCTCACCAACTCTTTCTTTTTTTTTTTTTTTCTTTTATTTTTTTAGAATATTAGAGCTACCTCTGTCTACTTTCCTCTTTAGTGTTTCTGGTCTACTACTTCTCATCACTCCCCTTCCCAAGCCTACCCACCACCACCACCCCCACACACACTATTAATATATTCCCTACCCATTTCAACCCACTGTCTTATTCATCCTAATTCCCTTCATCAATACCTTTGGCACCAAAACTTACTAGCCTTACATAAATGAAAGCTTATCCAAACCTACATCTTAGTCTGTGAAAACTTTTTTACTCCATTATGGCTCATATGCTAAAAGATATTAAGTAATGCATTGACATCATTTCTTACCAGCCTATTAAAGGTTTTTCTGCCTCTGGCTCCTTCCACTTGGAGCAGACTAGAGAATAAAAGGGCATCAGCCTCCTCTGTCCTTCTCTACCACTCAGTTGGATCACTACTGACACATTCCTTACCACACTCCTAGAACAATCACAGTGCAAACATGTCATAACCATGCTTTGGGACATAGTTCCCCTACATGATATGTATGCTGTACCCACAGAATCTACTCTCTGTCTTCATAAAACCCAAACTTAAGTCACTTATCTCCTGAACTTAGGTAATCAGGAAGATATGATTCATCATCTACCCCAACATACCACTACCATTCTTGTTCTCCTTAAACATAGCTCTTTATATACAAACCTTTGCCCAAGTACCATTAATGGTTCCCCTTTATATACAAGAGTAAATATCAGTTTGGATTTAAGCTCCTGCACTGTAGAGACCTAGCCTTACTGTACTGAAGATAGAGTTGCCATATTTAGCAAATAAAAATAGAGGACTTTATCTAGCCATCCTTATTGAAGGACAGCCAACTATAGAGGTGAGACCAAACTACTCCCAAATCAAATACTATGCTTGCTACTATTTAAAATTCTAAATGTCAGGGAATCCCTGGGTGTTTCAGTGGTTTAGCACCTGCCTTTGGCCCGGGGCATGATCCTGGAGTCCTGGGATTGAGTCCCACATCAGGCTCCCTGCATGGAGCCTGCTTCTCGTTCTGCCTATGTCTCTGCCTTTCTCTCTCTGTGTGTGTCTTTCATGAATAAATAAATAAATAAAATCTTTAAAAAAAATTAAAAAAAAAAAAAAAAAATTTAAATGTCAGAGGAGCTGGGGTGGCTCAGTTGGTTAAACATCCAACTAGATCTCAGCTCAGGTCTTGATCTTAGGGTCATGAGTTCAAGCCCCACATTGGGTTCCATGCTAGGTGTGGAGCCTACTTAAAAAAAAAACAACAACAACAAAAAACAAAAAACATTCTAAACAATATAGCACGGACACTGACCAATCAGAATGGATATAGATGGTTAACAAGTAATAAGACTGAATCAATGTTTCCCCATAACATATCAACTTTGAGCACTTCCCAACTCGTACTGCATTCCCCAAAAGAAATACCATTGCCCTTTCCTTTATCCCTCCAAATACTACCCATCTTTCAAAGATTTCTTTAATGTTAACTTTTTCTGTAAAACTTTTCTGAACTATCCAAAGTGGTTTAGTATAAAAGTCAAGTTGAATCCTTCCTTATTTAAATTTCTCTATAGCAAGGACTGCTTATGTGGCTCACTTAAGATATGTGGTCTATGCAATGTCAACTCTCCATAGATCTTTTGCATTTCTGCATATCTCATAAGCAGAGACACTGGCTGCTCTTTGTTCTGGACTATCTTTTCAAGGATTATTATACAGCAAACAGCCTCAGAATACAGAGTAGTGTTTCCCTCTGGAGCAAAGGGAAGGCATGCTTACTGCCTATTATAAAACATTCAGATTTCCTAAGCATAGAGTTGCTCTTCTGTAACAAAACCCAGTAAGTATGCAAGTATTCATCAGGCCCATGGGTATTACTTCTTTGGAACTTAGAAGCAAGGGAAACTGACTCAAATATGCCATTGCTCATAGAGTGTGCTCTTCGGTAATATTGAAGGCCTTGTTCTCCCACCTAGGAGTCTTTTGTCTTCTGCTAGCATACACAAAACTAATCGACAGGCTAACTTATAAGCTATTTAGTACAGTAAAACCTCAGATCCTTCATAGTTATTGTTACTCCCTTGTTATTTAAATGTTTTGTACATGAAATATAATACCTCCAACTAGATTACACTTAATTAATAAATTACCATTCATTTAATGCCTACACTGCATATAGTAATAATTACACCAAAAAGTCTCATTGAATAATAATACTTAAAAATATTTTGAGAAGAAAAACAAAAATGTAAAGGGAAAAGAGGTTATAGGAAATGTTTAGGAAAAGACTCTAAACAAGGAAGAAAGTCTTCTTGAGAAATTGGGCATCGGCTTAAAGTTAAGAATAAGGCTAAACTTGGAATGTTGGAAAAAGATCCAGACAAAGTGAAGGAATCAATAAGAACTCATCTCCAAATCTGATTTCTGAATTGGTGCTGCATATTGGCATTGCCTAATTTTTAAAGAGCCTACATCATCATTCTTGCCATCTGCAACAAATTATTTATCATTCTTAAATATCATTTTGATATTATTAAGGATACCACTGCCATGATGGCGATGCAGATGGACAGCAGGAATTAAGAAGGCACCAACACAAAGCTTCTCTAAGCTCTGAACTAAAACAGAGTGGGCCACAGTTAACAATCATCTGGCTGTGGATCTCCAAATAACTATAGGGCACTCTGGTATTAGCAGTAAGGCTGTGTAATGACCCTGTGCAGGAGCTGTATAGTAGAACACTGCTGTCAAGTAGGTGGTCTTGCACCAAAGACTTAAGCTACATGAAAACTACAACATTCATCTGAAAAAAAATTAGGTATACATTTTTAAATAGCCTGACATTAGAATGGCCTCAAGCTACCTATGTTTATTTAGGAAGAGAAATTTATAGTATTGTTCACCATAGAAGGTAAAAGTATTCATATTATTACTGAATTGACCTCTCCAGTGATCCATAAGAAATTCATGGTAAAATCTATAACCTCTGTCATTAGAAAGAAATGCCAATGGAATGCACTTGATTTTTAAGTAACAAAGTCTACATTTGGAAAATCAAAACCTTTCTTGACCTGGAACTTTATATTCCAAATTGGCACATGGATTATGAACTAAATGTCAAGATTTTTCTAGCCTCTTTCCCTGACTTGTTTTAATTTCATAAGACAATTTTGGATGCCCTCATGCTGAGTCTCATCATCCATCAGAACATTTAAATTAAAACATCTGACAGACAAACTTGGCTTATGAATTCATTTTCATAATGTTCAAATACCCAGATCAAGGCTCTGTGTCTGATAAGTGGGCTTTTTTGGAAAAAAATAAGCATATTATAAGCCAGCAGGAGCTATCCGGTTACTTACATTTTTATGCAAGAATTAGATATTAGAAGATTCCTAGGTCCGTGTAATCAACCGCAATTTAAACTTTTTTCTTTTGTAGGACTTATCAGCTTCTAGAAATGGACAATGATGACTTCCAAATGCAATGAAAAATTGCAGGAAAAAAAAGTATTGTATTATAATGTTTCTCTGATATCCTCAAGCTCCTTATCCTAAAGTCTATAACTGAAGTATAAAAGTAACAGGTTTACAAAACATATATTCTCTAGGTGTTTTTCTTCTCTCCTTCAGCAGGGCCTAAAGCTTAGACATCAACAAAGTGTACTTTGTTCACTTCATCTCTAACTTCAGTCAGACTCTCAACCTTGAGCTCCCTTTAGGTGCCAAACCACCACAACTTACCCCCAGTTACCATATTCTCTCTAGTCTAAGACCTCAGGCTTCCAGAGTGTAGCCACATTCAATGACTAAAGGGCCATGGTAAACAGAAGTACTTCACATACTATTTTTCTGAGTTTAAAAAAATGTACCTCATGCCAGGCTTCCTGAGAATTATTTTCTTAACACCAGAAGATTATTCTAATAGTCACATAAAATAGTACTTGGCACATTACATGGGCTCAATAGCTTTTTAACCAGACTGACCTAATCATAACAATTTTCAGCAGACTGAAAGAGAAGATGTTCTCACACATTTTACACTATAGACACAGAGCTTGATAGTAACAGACTGACAAACCTTGCAAAGAGAAAGGGATACACCCAGAAATTAGGCTGAAAATGTTACTCAATAATTCATTACACAAGCAAATTTGAGCCACCTGATATTCATTATCAATTTTGGGGGTCAGATAACAAATCATAACGATAGCCATAAGGAAGGTCATTTTAAGTACTTACTATGCACTACATATTGTGACCATCATGTTATATATGCTGCCTCTGCACTGGGTTACACCACATGTATCAGTCAGGACATGTTAGTTAATACTGTGAAACAGATAGCTCTGAAATATCAGTGCCTTTAAACAGCAAAGATTTATTTCTGGCCCACATTGTTCTGCCAGCAGGGACCAGCTGGAGCTGACTATAACTAATACTATGTCAACACTTGCTTCAAACATCTCCAAGACAGAGGAAAGGTTGTCGCAATTTGTGCATTGGTTTATAAAAGCTTCTGTCTGGAAAACACACACATCACTTCCACTCACATTTTATTGGCCAGGGAAGTTACTGACTTCAAGTGTGTCCAAAAGACAATCCAGAACATTATTAACAGCCCTAATTATACCACCTTATAAAATACTGGAGCCTCAAGAGACTTTGGAGGTTGTCTTGCAAAATCCTATCATTTTACAGATGTGGAATGCAGTCCTAGAGAGATGAAATTCACACAGCCATCAATGGTAGTGCCAGAAGAAAGAACCTGCATCCTGCTACGAGACTTTTATCCTTAAGAAATCATGCTATTGCAGGAAATTTGACTGAATGTATAGGAATAACTATAGATAAGGCAGCATTTGGTAAAGAAGGTTGTTTTGTGGGTTTATTTATTTCAAAGAGAGTTTTACAATATGTTTTAGTTTTTTCTGTTCTGTCCAGATATTTACCTATAATAGACCCTAAAAAGGTCTTTAAATAAAGTTCTTAAAATGACAACAAAGAATTAATTTAAAGTAACTGGACCACCCAATAGCTAATATAGTAAGTTCAAACTACAATGATAGTAAAGTGTACGGCACATTTATTATGTGTCCAGGCACCACTTTAACATTTAATAGGTACTATTCATTTAATCCTCAGAACGGCCTTTTAAGGTACATACTAATACTTCCACCATTTGACTGAGATAACTGGAGAGTTAAATAACTTGTTCAAGGCCACACATCTATTAAGTAGTAGACCTAAGATTTTAAGTTGGACATTCCACCTAGAATCCACACTCTTAATCTCTGCCATTCTAAACCACCACACCTTACATGAGGACTTCGTTTATCTGTTAATTTAAGTATGTAATAAATACACACAATAATTTACAGTTAATTTACAGTGTCTTTTTTTTTTAAAGTTTTTATTTATTTATGATAGTCACACAGAGAGAGAGAGAGAGGCAGAGACACAGGCAGAGGGAGAAGCAGGCTCCATGCACCGGGAGCCCGATGTGGGATTCGATCCCGGGTCTCCAGGATCGCGCCCTGGGCCAAAGGCAGGCGCTAAACCGCTGCGCCACCCAGGGATCCCTAATTTACAGTGTCTAATCTTAATTTCCAGTTCTTTCAGCAACATATGTTAAGGAAATGTCCTTGGCCTAAGTAGGGTATTTCATTCTATCCATTGCACCTTTTAAGTTTCTTGAGGGCATAGATCAGGCCAACATCCAGCACCATGCCAGGAATGTAATTAATGCTTAATAAATATTTGTGGAGGCAATGAATGAATTCAAGTTCTCCACTGTTTCTGATTTATCATTGTCATTAATAACATCTATACGAGAAAGTCTTTTTATTAAGAAGGTTTTTAAAAATTTAATACACATTTCAAAATCTTTAGGTTCTTGGTCTGAAATGCTCAGACACAGTCTTTATCAACTGTTATTTTTTGCCAATACACTGAAGATTTGGCTGTAGATTTTGACCCCAAAATAGCTTTTTGGTATCTATTGAACTATACTTGCTTTTTATCTCCCCCATGCTCTTTAGTCATTTGGTACCATGTCCTATAGCCTCCATGTGCACCTTTCTGCATCCCAAGGAGAAAGTTCTCCCTGAGTTCATGAAAAGAAATCCAGATGACTACTACTATATTTATTATACATGAATTCCCCCACTGCCCTCTAGTGTCTTCCAGAATCCAGGCTGAGAGACTGGAAACAGGTCACTGAAATCTGATACTAAACATAAGATTCACAAAATTCACCATTTCATGTAGAAAGGTACACTAGAAATTTCCATCTCCTTAGATGTACTGATCACCAATTATAACAAAAGAGGCAGAAGGAGGGAAAGATAGAGGAAAAAAGAGACTAAGATAGACTGTTACATCCTCAACTATCCATATCAGGAGAAGGATCATGCCTTGACTCCTTTTCTGGTTATTATATTAAGCACCTATTTCCTAATGAACTTAGCTTTAATAACTAATAGGAAGTCTTAAAGAATTGGCAGGGGGTGGGGAAAATATTAGTTTAGAGAATATTCCTCACACTGTGCTCCCTTGACTTGGTTTTCCTCAAAACACTTATCAACCCTTCATGTTAAATGGGGTCTTTGATCAAATAGACTAGGAAAAAAAGTGCGTTTAAATGCTTTTTTTTTTTTTTTAAGATTTTATTTATTTAGTCATGACAGAGAGAGAGACAGAGGCAGAGGGAGAAGCAGGCTCCCTGCAGGGAGCCCAACATGGTACTCGATCTCGGGTCTTCAGGATCACACCCTGGGCCGAAGGTGGCCCTAAACTGCTGGGCTACTGGGGCTGCCCAAAAAGTGGGTTTAGAACAATTAAATGGTTTTCTTTGTACAACTTCTCAGATATTTTTCAAAACATACTGCATAAATAGAAATTTATAGGATACCTTAAGTTCACTATATTTTCTCATCCTTTTACACCAATATGGTAAAACAAAGCTATACAGTTGAATGTTCATTTATCTATAGGAAATGTGTATTTGTTGAACCATACATGACAAGTAAATTTCTTTCAAACCCAAAGCTGAGGACCTTAAATTTCCCCAAAGCCCTATTTGTTGAGAACCCATGTGTCTAACAAACATGCCATTTAACAGTCCTTCTAAGCATATACTGCAATCTCAAACACACAAACACACACACCATTAGTAAACTTCATTTATCTTTTTGGGGGAATTGATCATAACATTTTGCATTTCCTTACTCTGCAGGATCCTTCTATGAGTTGGGTGCTCACTTTCTATGTAATTAATGCACCAAGAATGACTAATGAAACCATTTATCAGTTCTACTAGATCCAGCAATGTGCTCAAAATTTGTGATCTCTTCCATTCTTCTTCTTTTCCTCTGATTATTAGAGCCAGAAAAGTGAAGTTCAACTACTGTCACTGTCACTTACTCATTGTAAGTTGGACAAATTATTTCATATTTGTTAGTTTTTGTTTCCCTCCTTGTATTATGAATAGTAATATTTCTTTTGAGAGTACTTATGAGATTAAATGAGCACATTGTTTAGAGAGGACTAGCACAACTCATTAACAGGAAGTATTCCACAGAGGCTACTTCCCAACATTCTGTCATTCTATCCACTTCATGCCACCTCCTTCTCAATTTATCATCTAATCTCCCTAAATCTTTTAGTAAGAAAATAAAATATTCCAGAGCATACTTTGTATTCTTTCTAAATTCTTTAATCAACTTCTAAATTGTCTATCTAATTGGTACAATGAAGTTCTCTTAAGAAGCAGTAAAATTAGGGGATTCCTGGGTGGCTCAGTGGTTGAGCATCTGCCTTTGGCTCAGGTCATAATCCCAGGGTCCTGGGATTGAGTCCCCGAAGGGAGCCCGCTTCTGACTCTGCCTATATCTCTGCCTCTGTCTGTGTCTCTCATGAATAAATAAATAAAATCTTAAAAAAAAAAAAGAAGCAGTAAAATTAGAAGGGAAAATGAAAGGTACTACCATGCCATGGTGGGATACATTTACCGAGTTCTCTCTTTTCTAATCCTTTCAGCCAAAACTGGAAAGATGCAACATTTCCTTCACTCAAAGTGTTATAGACAAGGCTAATGAAAAAATGTCTAATGTTTGCTGACTTACAGGTTCATATCTTATCTTATTTAAAGAAAAAAAATGTAGGTGAGCTAATATATAGAATTGTTGAATTATATTATATACCTGAAACTAATATGATACTGTATGTTCATTCTACTTGAATAGAAAGAAATTGAGAAAGCAATCTATTCCACATACTTGATTGACAGAGACATTGATCCTGATTGTTGTTCTATTTGGTGTTGGTGAGAATACAGTAAAAGGTTACTAACACTAAAAAAAGAGAAAGAGAGAAGAAAAATTGTAGGTGATGACTTTCAAATTTCAAGTTAGATATTCTTTGTCACAAAAATGGAATTTAATTTTAGTTGTAAAATTTGGAGCTGGTGACATTTCAGAAAACTCTAAGTTTCATTCTCCATTAGAACATGAATTTCTGGGCAGCCCGGGTGGCTCAGCGGTTTGGCACCGCCTTCGGCCCAGGGGCCTGATCCTAGAGTCCTGGGATCGAGTCCCGCATTGGGCTTCCTGCATGGAGCCTTCTTCTCCCTCTGCCTGTGTCTCAGCCTCTCTCTGTGTCTCTCTGTCTCTCATGAGTAAATAAATAAAATCTTTAAAAAAAAATGAATTTCTATTTGGAAAGTCTCATTTATTCCTAAGTTGTAATTTTAAAAAGAATTAATTATCTCCCTTATCTCTTAAGCAATAGAAAATGTGTTGTTTCTAATGGATGTAGACCATCTATGATGCTTTAAATTGGAATTTTTAACCAAAATACACATAAGAGAAAAATGATTTTGACTTTGTGATTAGTGGGATGACATGTCTCTTCAGGGTTAATACCAAATCAGAGGCTTAGTGCTGGGCCCTCCAACCGCAGATCATCACTAAATAGTTATAGGTAGCCAGGTTCCTATTTCTAGGAAGAAAAATACATGTTGTGGGGCTCATGCTTAGTCTCCCATCCCTGACATCACAATCAATTTCTTCATTAATCTATTTATTCTCTTCAAAGGAGCTTTCAATGTTAGTTATTTTTGCTTTCTCATCTCCAATTCACTCTTGAACCTAACTCAATCTGGCACTCATACCCACCACCAGATTTAAATAGCTTCTTTAACAAGATTTATTGGGATCCCCGGGTGGTGCAGCGGTTTGGCGCCTGCCTTTGGCCCAGGGCGCGATCCTGGAGACCCAGGATCGAATCCCATGTTGGGCTCCCTGCGTGGAGCCTGCTTTTCCCTCTGCCTGTGTCTCTGCCTCTCTCTCTCTCTCTCTGTGACTATCATGAATAAATAATAAAATAAAATCTTAAAAAAAATAAAAAAATAAAAAGATTTATTAATTTATTTGAGATGGGAGAGGGGCAGAGGCAGAGAGGGAGGGAGAAAATCTCAAGAAGACTCTCTGCTGAGTGTAGAGTCAGAGGCAGGGCTTGACTAGGGGTTTGATCTCAGGATCCTGAGTTCATGACCTGAGCCGAAATTAAGATTCAGACACTCAAAAAAAAAAAAAAAAAAAAAAAAAAAAAAAAAAAAAAAGATTCAGACACTCAACGGACTGAGCCACCCATGTACCTTGTTCACAAGTTCTTTTTAAGACAACTAAAAGCCTCTATTTGAACAAATCCAATTGTCAGTGATTAAACTGCATCCTTCACAACACTCTTCAGTTCTTTTCCTTGAAACTTGGCTTATTTTGGCCTCTAGAACCTCATTTTCTCCATTTTCTTCCTATTTTACTTCTCCTCTTTGTTAGATCCTTTTCATCTCCCATCCCCAGGGCTCTATCAGAGATATCTCTTGCCTGTCTACACTCCCTTTAGAGGTGATATCATTTACTCTCTTGGCTTTAACTTTCCTCTGTAAGCCAGGAATTTCCAAATTTATATCATCAGTTCAGACCTCCCCAAATTCCATACCATACAACTACCTACTCAATATCTTCGTACTCATTTAATAGGAATCTCAAAAGTAATACATCCAAAAATTATTTCTTCCTATCCCATAGTATATTTCTCACAAAGTCCTCCTTAACTTAGTAAATGTCAACTTTGTCCTTCTGTTGTTCAGACCAAAAGCTTTGGAACCATCCTGGACACCTCTGTTTTTCTTATACCCATATCCAAGCTATTAGCAAATCCTGTCAGCTCTATCTCCAAAGTATATTCAGAATCCAACCACTTATTACTACCTTGCCCACAATCTCCCTAGTTTAATCCATTATTTCTTTTAAAAAAAAAGATTTTTTATTTTATCTTTTTTTTTATTTGTTTGACAGAAAGAGACTGAGAGAGCACAAGCAGGGGGAGTGATGAAGGAAGAGAGAGAAGCAGGGTCCCTACTGAGCAGGGAACCCGACGTGGGGCTTGACCCCAGGACCCTTGGATCATGACCTGACCGGAAGGCAGACACTTATCTGAGCCCCCCAGGTGCCCTACTCCATTATTTCTTTTCCTGAACTGCTAAGGAGTTTCCTAACCTGGCTCCTTCTCTCTCTCTCACCTCCTTCAGTCTATTCCCCACCACAGCATTCCAAATGATCCTTTTAAAACCTAAGTTCTATCATGTTACTCTTCTAATTGAAATCCTCTAGTATCTTCCCATCTCAGAATTAAACTTTGAAGTTTTATTGAGCTTTATAAGACTCTACATGATTAGGCCCCTCCTTCCTCTCTTTCCCCCTTGCTTACTTGCTGTCAAACTGACCTCCTTGCTATTTTCAGAACAAACCAAGTATATTCCCACTATTCCAAATTCTCTGTAACATATTTACCGCCTACTAGTGTGAAATTCCCTAAATAGTATCTAGAATATCACCTTATTACTCTCTACCTACTGATACTTTTTTTTCTTCTTAGCATTTACTACCCCCTGAAAATAGTATGTGTATTTTTATTTGATATCTCTCTTCTCCACTAGAAGTTTATAAGTTTCCATAAGACAGTGGGCATTTTTTGTTTTGTTACTGCTATATTCCACTTCCTCAAACAATACTCAGAATATACAGGGATTTGGTAAATATTTGTTGATTGGTTGAATGAGCTAATTTAATAAAGAAGCAATGGCAAGAGAATGAGCCTAGCATCCATTGAATGGTCAGCTTGTCCTTTGCAATAGGGCACTTTTGATAAGAATTCACATAAGACCCAAATATTCTCTTACTCTGGGATGATATTAGAAAACCCAAAAACTATTTACCTTCCCTTACACCTTCTTATCTCCAACCCTTGAATTTTTCTGTTTCTAAGACCCTGGTCATTCAGCCAATCTTTGTCATAACACACGAGTCATACAATTCTTTATCTCAAGCTTTTCTTCTGCCAGACTAAGAGGATAGTATGATGTACTTGGAATTAATCCCACCTAGAGAACTTTCTTTCCTACTGTCCTTCAGGAAAACTATTTATCGTGCAGCACCATTTGTAATTAAGATTTGAATCTTTTCCTCAGTATCATAATTAACTCCCCAGGTGGCCATGAATGTAGGTTCACAAAGGTGTAGCCATAAGGAGGAGTAGGACGCTGAGAGTTTGACTAAGTAGGTATACTTAGGTAACTTTTTTGTGCCTTTCAGGATCTGCTGGTTTGATATTCAATTTGATGATAGGGTGCTGCTGGGTACCCACAACTTAATGGAGATATGATAGCACCATTTTATGAGAGGCAACGCAGGTCACTCCCTCTCTTGGTCCTATGATATCTACTGAGTTAGTTGCAGATAAGAGCTACTTCTTAATGTGACCACAGTTACTTAAACAAAGGGAATTATTTTGCTTCTTCCCCATAATAGATATTTGTCTTAGAGCTTGACTTGTTTTCACTCAACTTCCCAATCTGCCACAGGCAATTTCTTCATCACATTATCAGCTACGTCATTAGAGTGGCATGACTAATGGACCAGTTTGAGGGCTCTCCTCTTGTTCTGAAAACCTTCAGGTTCACATAACATACACAGATGTAAAAAGCATTACCTCTAAAGCATACACACACACCACACACACACACACACACACACATCCAAAGATTTATACCTCTTTCTTAGTTATTCAATGGGCTCATTGAATAACTGTTTTTCACTTTGAAGAAAAAAAATCCTGATATTTTTCAGAGGTGACAGGATGCTATATTGTCCAGATTTCTATCCTTCTTTCCTGGTAAGATGTCTTGCCAAGGCTTCCAGGGTTTCTTCTACTTCCCTTTCTCCTCATATCATCAGGATGTGATAAATGTGGTGAACCAGCATGACATTCAGTAGGACAGTGATACAACCACGTTTCGTTTAGACAAAATTGTAGCATAAAGCTGGACAATTGATCAGACCCTGGGGCAAAACAGTAAGAGTGTACTATTTTCCCTGCCAGGTAAGAACAAACTGATTCTGATACCTTTTACTTACTGGACACAGATAAAAACTATTCACCAGTTTAATGGCTGCATAACAGATTCAATGGGCTGTAATGATTTTCTCGACTTAGGAGACCTCATCAAGAAAAGCAACTATAATTAAATTCACTACCTGATTAAGTTTATAATAATCTACCATCATTCTCTAAGATACATCTGCCTTCTGCATTAATCTAACTGGGGATGTGATAAGAATCATCAATCTTCATCTTTTAAGCCTTTAGTAGTAAGTAGTGGCACTAACATCTACAATTTCTCCAGAGATACAGGATTGATTATGATTTACTCTTTTGGAAAATAATAGACATTTCAAATGCTTCCTCTTTGCCATTCCTACCACAATGGGGTTCATACCAATTTTTCTCAACTCACAGCAAAATTGTTAATCAGAAAGCATATTTATATTTTCATTTCTTTTTTTTTTTATTGGTGTTCAATTTACCAACATACAGAATAACCCCCAGTGCCCGTCACCCATTCACTCCCACCCCCCGCACTCCTCCGCTTCTACCACCCCTAGTTCGTTTCCCAGAGTTAGCAGTCTTTACGTTCTGTCTCCCTTTCTGATATTTCCCACATATTTCTTCTCCTTTCCCTTATATTACCTTTCACTATTATTTATATTCCCCAAATGAATGAGAACATACAATGTTTGTCCTTCTCCGACTGACTTACTTCACTCAGCATAATACCCTCCAGTTCCATCCACGTTGAAGCAAATGGTGGGTATTTGTCGTTTCTAATAGCTGAGTAATATTCCATTGTATACATAAACCACATCTTTATTCACTCATCTTTCGATGGACACTGAGGCTCCTTCCACAGTTTGGCTATTGTGGACATTGCTGCTATAAACATTGGGGTGCAGGTGTCCCTGCATTTCATTGCATCTGTATCTTTGGGGTAAATCCCCAACAGTGCAATTGCTGGGTCATAGGGCAGGTCTATTTTTAACTCTTTGAGTAACCTCCACACAGTTTTCCAGAGTGGCTGCACCAGTTCACATTCCCACCAACAGTGTAAGATGGTTCCCCTTTTCTCCACATCCTCTCCAACATTTGTGGTTTCCTGCCTTGTTAATTTTCCCCATTCTCACTGGTGTGTGGTGGTATCTCATTGTGGTTTTGATTTGTATTTCCCTGATGGCAAGTGATGCAGAGCATTTTCTCATGTGCATGTTGGCCATGTCTATGTCTTCCTCTGTGAGATTTCTGTTCATGTCTTTTGCCCATTTCATGATTAGATTGTTTGTTTCTTTGCTGTTGAGTTTAATAAGTTCTTTATAGATCTTGGAAACTAGCCCTTTATCTGATACGTCATTTGCAAATATCTTCTCCCATTGTGTAGGTTGTCTTTTAGTTTTGTTGACTGTATCCTTTGCTGTGCAAAAGCTTCGTATCTTGATGAAGTCCCAATAGTTCATTTTTGCTTTTGTTTCTTTTGCCTTCGTGGATGTATCTTGCAAGAAGTTACTGTGGCCGAGTTCAAAAAGGGTGTTGCCTGTGTTCTCCTCTAGGATTTTGATGGAATCTTGTCTCACATTTAGATCTTTCATCCATTTTGAGTTTATATTTGTGTATGGTGCAAGAGAGTGGTCTAGTTTCATTCTTCTGCATGTGGATGTCCAATTTTCCCAGCACCATTTATTGAAGAGACTGTCTTTCTTCCAATGGATAGTCTTTCCTCCTTTATCGAATATTAGTTGACCATAAAGTTCAGGGTCCACTTCTGGATTCTCTATTCTGTTCCATTGATCTATGTGTCTGTTTTTGTGCCAGTACCACACTGTCTTGATGACCACAGCTTTGTAGTACAACCTGAAATCTAGCATTGTGATGCCCCCAGATATGGTTTTTCTTTTTTAAAATTCCCCTGGCTATTCGGGGTCCTTTCTGATTCCACACAAATCTTTTTTTTTCTTTTTTTTTCTTTATTTTTTATTGGTGTTCAATTTACCAACATACAGAATAACCCCCAGTGCCCGTCACCCATTCACTCCCACCCCCCGCCCTCCTCCCCTTCTTAAAATAATTTGTTCTAACTCTCTGAAGAAAGTCCATGGTATTTTGATAGGGATTGCATTAAACGTGTATATTGCCCTGGGTAACATTGACATTCTCAGCAATCAGACAACAAAAAGACATTAAAGGCATTCAAATTGGCAAAGAAGAAGTCAAACTCTCCCTCTTCGCTGATGACCTGATACTCTACATAGAAAACCCAAAAGTCTCCACCCCAAGATTGCTAGAACTCATACAGCAATTTGGTAGCGTGGCAGGATACAAAATCAATGCCCAGAAATCAGTGGCATTTCTATACACTAACAATGAAACTGAAGAAAGAGAAATTAAGGAATCAATCCCATTTACAATTGCACCCAAAAGCATAAGATACCTAGGAATAAACCTAACCAAAGAGGTAAAGGATCTATACCCTAAAAATTATAGAACACTTCTGAAAGAAATTGAGGAAGACACAAAGAGATAGAAAAATATTCCATGCTCATGGATTGGCAGAATTAATATTGTGAAAATGTCTATATTTTCATTTCTTTTTGCTCCATGTTCTCAACTATATAGATTTAATGCTACATTTATAACACCTCTGTAAGCAAAGCTTGAGAAGATGTGTCATTTGCCCTTTGAAATACACTCATATTTACATGAAAAAGAAAGACCATAAGGTCCAAGCAGACCCAATTTCTAATTATTGGTTCTATTATTTCTATTATTTCTAATTATAAATTCATTATCTGCTAGAACACATGTAACTTTGCCCATATTAACTTTTCTAAGCCTCAGTTTTCTCATCTATAAGAGAGTAACAAGTCTAAAGACTTAAGAGGCAAACTCACTGAGCACAGGAATGTAGAGTAACCACAGGCAGGGCTGTAAAGCATAAATTGATCTTTTTGCCTATAATACTCCAACTCTCCAAGCCTTCTGCTTTTCTTTTGGATTTTTCTGGGAAAGACACTGTTTATTTTCTCTGCTGAGATTTAATTCCTTCTTATGTATATTCCCTTAACATCATCTGTCTCTCTTTCTAGTGTTTGTCTCAGTTGTTATTTTATATTCATTTTTGTATTTACTTGAGTATTATCTGTTTATGCCAACATTCTCTGTGCCCTGTGAGAGGAAGCCCTGTCTGCTTTAGCTCATCTTTGTCATCTTTGTACTTAACATAGGGCTTGACTATTACAGGCACTTAAAAATCACAGGGTGCCTGCCTAGCTAGGTTGGTAGACTATGCAACTCTTGATCTCAGAGTATTTCCTATGTTAAATACAGATTACTTTAAAAACTAGTTGAATGAATGAATGAATGAATGAATATCACAAAGGAACAACTTATTAACACTTACTATGGGTAATACTCCATGCTTTATGTACATTACACATATAACACCCAAACATCCTTCATATTTCTTTATTATAAATTTGAGAAAGTGAGATTTAGAGAAGGCTCAGTGCTGAAATTTTTCTATTTTCTTCATTGGTCTGATTATTTTCTCTCTTCCCACAAAATCTTGATCACATAAAAATCTCAGGTGCATGATACAATTTGTCTGCAATTTCAAGACCTTCAATGCAACATAGCTGATTTGGGAACTCTAGTCTGCATTAGAAACATCTGAACGCTAATTTAAGTACCTCCATCATGCACAGAGATTCTATTCTGTAGTTCAGGAGAGAAACCCAAGTATATATGTTTTTATAAAATACCTCAGGTGATGCTGGTGCTAATGCAAAGACTATGTATATATCACTTAAGAAATTTTGAAGCCCAGAAGCCCAGAGTTCAGGAAGCAAACAGGTGGTAGGGTTGGAATGTTTAGTGATAGAGCACAGAAAACTTCAAAGGAAGGTCTTAGGGAAGAGAGGTTCTTGCTCCTAAATGTATGTATGTCAGAGAACTTCTGTATAATTGAAACAGTGATCTCTGTGAATCTGTCTTTTTAGGTTACTTCCCTAAAACTACAGACATTTGTTTTTGTTTTTGAGAAGGAGAGAGAATGCATGCAGGGCTGGGGGAGAGAGAGAGAGAGAGAGAGAGAGAAAATCTTAAGCAGATTCCATGCGCTGCACAGAGCCTTACAAGGGGCTTGAGATCATGATCTGAGCCAAAATCAAAAGCTGGACACTCAGCTGAGTCACCCAGGCATCCCCTAAAGCTATAGACATTTGTCCACAGCTCTAAAACAAATAGTAAAAAAATATGATATTGATTGATTGATTGATTGATTGTGATTGTTTAGGGAATTGTTCTACATCCTACTAGAAAGAGAAAACTGGTATATATTTTCAAGAGGATAATTTGGAATCTCTGAGAACGACAATTGAGATTTTTGTAGATGGACACAAAATGATCCATATGGTTATCTCTGGGCAGTGGACAAAGGAGCCTTATATGCCTCACTGAAGCACATTTCAAATGCTAACATAGGACTTCATGTATAAGAATGGGTACTATCACTCTATAAGTTAAATGATACACCTTGCCTTTGTCATGGAGATTATCAGATTATTTTTCCTTAAAATGTCTGCCAAGATCTCCATGAAGAACAAATAGAATTTCCCACTTACACATTCAACCCATGCATCCCCTTTATATAATTATTTTGATTCCTCAAATACGGACATTTAGGCAGTACAATCAAAATGAACAAATGGAGCTAAAAATAAATTATCAAATCAAAGAAAACTCTAAACTGATGCTACTGATTTCAAGTTTCAGGCAACTCTTCTTTAAAATAATATAGACATTATATTAGAAATAGTATAGATATATAAGAATATGTACATGTTAAGATAAGACTCTGAAATCAGATTGACCGTAGTTCAAATATTAGCTTGGCCATTTACTAGCTATGTGATCAGAGGTCGAGTTTCTGAACTCTTCCAAGACTCAGTCCATTCATCAGTAAAATGGGATATCTACTGCATAGGTTTGATGTGAGAATTAAATGAAAGTATGTACTGAAGAGTGCATTAAAATGGACCTGTAAAGGTAGATATAAAAAGTTATTACTTGGGGGGGGGGGTGCCTAGCTGGCTCAGTCAGTGGAGTGAGCCAACTCTTGATCTCAGGGTTATGAGGTCAAGCCCCATGTTGGGGGATGGCTGGGTGGCTCAGCAGTTGAGCATCTGCCTTTGGTTCAGGGCTTGATCCTAGAATTCTGGGATTCTGGGATTGAGTCCCACATCAGGCTTTCTGCATGGAGCCTGCTTCTCCCTTTGCCTATGTCTCTGCATCTCTCTCTCTGTGTGTCCCTCATGAATAAATAAATAAAATCTTTAAAAAAAAAAAAAGCCCCACGTTGGGTATGGCGCCTACTTAAAAAAATGATTAATTAATTAATTAATTAATTAAAAAAATTAAGTAAAATGCTACTTCTATATTTTTCAAAAAGAAATTATTCCTTTTATTTTACTAGTCATCACGGAAACTGTATATTGAGAACAATCATAATAGTGATTACTATGAGGGTATGAAACAAAGGACCAGCAGGTCTGTCACAAACCTCAAATCGATAAGTACTTTAGATTGTGGCCACAGTTGTTTATAAACTCTGACTCTTGTCTTTTGGACTCTGATGGATGCTTTTCTTTCTGAGCCCAGTTGTTAAAAAAATATTTAAGAATTTGGGGTTAATGTACCTGTTAAACAAAATGACGAAGGATCCTTTGGTTTCTAGTTTTCAAGTTTCATGCTTGTTTTGATGTCTTTTGGAGAAGTGAAACTATTGTGATGCTCAAATGGTAGCAACACTTTTATCACATGCCCCATTAGTCAGTTCTCTTGATGTGAAAAGCTGAACTTGGTCCACACAGCTGTCATTTAGCATTCTCACCTGTGAAAAGAAAAATTAAAGAAAGATGGAAACTAGCTATTTTTCTGTTTCAAAAATAAAACAAGGCCAGTAGAACTGTCATCAGGTCACTTTTCTCAGAAAAGCATTGGCTGACATCCCAAAGGCAAATTGAATTGTGGAAAACAGTCCCGTTGATTTTTGCTGGACAAAGCAGGATAACTGAGGGCCAAAGCAGGCCATGAGTTGAAAATAGGAAGGAAAATAAAATGTAAATGAGCACTCATGAACTCACATTAATGTTGCCTTTGCTTTATTTGATGAACAAAGAAAAAACTGGGAATTGATTTTACAGTTAAATATTTACCTAAAGGTTGATTAACATAAAAGTATTTAATTTAGAGCACTGAAGTTGAGATGAGGTATGTCTAACTTCCATGGATGTTAACTTTGTACTCAGAATTATGTACAGATAAATGACCAAAGAAACATTCTGTCAGCCTGAGTTCCAAAATTAAAACATACTCACAAAGCAAGGCCGTGTTTCAAGTAACTCAATTTGTATTACTTTGGATCTAAGTGGAAATCATGATTTGACTCACATTCTAATGGAGTACAGAGAGAAAGCAAGTATCAGGGCTGAATACAAATACAATCACATTATATCTCATAAAACTTATTATTTTGGCAAGATAACACTACAAAGAATAGTATCATAAAACCTCTATCCTTGGGGCTCTTGACTGGCTCAGTTGGTGGAGCATGGGATTCTTGACCTCAGGGTCATGAGTTTTAGCCATAAAGCTTATTTACTTAAAGAAAAATGTTAAAGATAGATAAAAATAACACTTTTATCCTCAAGTATAATACTTCAAAGACGGAGAAAGACATTATGTAATTAAATAAATAATGAAATCATTTGTGGGAATAAGAAAGAATAAAGAGTTATTTGCTTTCTTTCTTGTGGTATCTCTTCACTAGCTTTTATTAAATGAAAAACACTTTTGAGTGAAATTCTTAATGGAAAGTGCTTATGTTTATATTGTTCTGAGTAATTTTTTACACTCAGATAGATTCAAGTTACAGAAACATCCTATTAGGACAGGATTTCTTTTAAAGAAAAAGAAAAAAGGAGCTAGAAATTCTAAGCTCAGCTAGATGTTAAAAACTGCAATAAATTGTAACTAGAAAATAAAGAGTAAATTTATATGAGTAACAAAGACAATAATTTTTCCTGAAATTTGACATAGCCCTTCACTGAAGTATTATTTTTGGATTATCAATAAAGGGTACTAAATAAACTAGATTGTAATTTAAGTGGATTTTTTTGTGTGGGAAATTTCACAGATGTAGTTATGAAACATAAAGAGACATATAAATGGAAAAGTTTGTTGAAGATGAGGAAGTGTATTATTATCTAAGTATTTCTTCACTTTGGTTAATAATTGATTGATATATTTGGCAGCTCCCACATTCGGGGCATATATATTGAGGATTGTTAAGTCCTCTTGTTGAATAGATCCTTTAAGTATGATATAGTGTCCCTCTTCATCTCTCACTACAGTCTTTGGGGTAAATTTTAGTTTATCTGATATAAGGATGGCTACCCCTGCTTTCTTTTGAGGACCATTCGAATGGTAAATGGTTCTCCAACCTTTTATTTTCAGGCTGTAGGTGTCCTTCTGTCTAAAATGAGTCTCTTGTAGACAGCAAATAGATGGGTCCTGCTTTTTTATCCAGTCTGAAACCCTGCGCCTTTTGATGGGGTCATTAAGCCCGTTCACATTCAGAGTTACTATTGAGAGATATGAGTTTAGTGTCATCATGATATCTATTCAGTCCTTGTTTTTGTGGACTGTTCCACTGAACTTCTTCTTAAAGGGGAATTTTAAGAGTCCCCCTTAAAATTTCTTGCAGAGCTGGTTTGGAGGTCACATATTCTTTCAGTTCCTGCCTGTCTTGGAAGCTCTTTATCTCTCCTTCCATTTTGAATGAGAGCCTTGCTGGATAAAGTATTCTTGGTTGCATGTTCTTCTCATTTAGGACCCTGAATATATCCTGCCAGCCCTTTCTGGCCTGCCAGGTCTCTGTGGAGAGGTCTGCTGTTACCCTAGTACTCCTCCCCATAAAAGTCAGGGATTTCTTGTCTCTTGCTGCCTTAAGGATCTTCTCTTTATCTTTGGAATTTGCAAGCTTCACTATTAAATGTCGAGGTATTGAACGGTTTTTATTGATTTTAGGGGGGGATCTCTCTATTTCCTGGATCTGAATGCCTGTTTCCCTTCCCAGATTAGGAAAGTTTTCAGCTAGAATTTGTTCAAATACATATTCTGGCCCTCTGTCCCTTTCGGCACCCTCGGGAACCCCAATTAAACGTAGGTTTTTCTTTCTCAGGCTGTCGTTTATTTCCCTTAATCTATCTTCATGGTCTTTTAATTGTTTGTGTCTTTTTTCCTCAGTTTCCCTCTTTGCTATCAACTTGTCTTCTATGTCACTCACTTGTTCTTCCACCTCGTTAACCCTCGTCGTTAGGACTTCTAGTTTGGATTGCATCTCAGTCAATTGATTTTTAATTTCTGCCTGATTAGCTCTAAATTCTGCAGTCATGAAGTCTCTTGAGTCTTTTATACTTTTTTCTAGAGCCACCAGTAGCTGTATAATAGTGCTTCTGAATTGGCTTTCTGACATTGAATTGTAATCCAGATTTTGTAAATCTGTGGGAGAGAGGACTGTTTCTGATTCTTTCTTTTGAGGTGAGGTTTTCCTTCTAGTCATTTTGCTCAGTGCAGAGTGGCCAAAAGCAAGTTGTATTGGGAAAAAGAGAAAAAGAGAGGAGAGAAAGAAGGAAAGAAAAGAGAAAGAGAAAAAAAGGGAAGAAAAAACAAACGAAAAAAAAAAGAAAAAAAAAGAAGAAAAAGAGAAAGAAAAAGAAAGGAGAAAAAAAGGGGCTGGGGGAAGGAAACAAATCAAAAAGCAAAAAAAAAAAAAAAAAAAGAACCACGGGGGAGTATCTTCTGATTCTGTATACTTTAAGTCCCTTGGCTTCCCCTGGAACTTGTCCGTCTAGCTGGTCTTCTGGGGGAGGGGCCTGTTGTGCTGAGTTTCAGGTGTTAGCACTTGGGGGAGCTGCTGTGCCCCTGCCTGGTGCAGGGCTCAGTGGGGGTTGTTTACCCCGTGAGGCTGCAGGAGGAACAGCCCCAGTGGCGGGGCCAGCTCTCCAGCCCTGGAGTCAGCCCCCGCAGTAACCCCGGAGCTCTCCGTCTGCAGGGCCTGGAGGCTCCGGGGCGGGGCCGCTGATCTGCTCAGCTGGGGCAGGAGCGTCCTTGCTGTCCTGGGCCCTCCCGGCCTCTGCCTGTCCCGGGGGAGGCGGGATCCTGGGCTGTGTCCCGGCGCCCTGTGCTCCGGGGCCTGCGCTGGTGGATTCGCGCTCCCGCCCCGCAGCCCCCTCCGCGGAGCCGCCGCCCGAGCCCCACCCCGAGCTGCTCCTGGAACCGCGCAGCCCCCTCCGCACGGAGCCTCTTCCTCTGCCCGAGCCCCTCCGAGCTGCTCCCGGGGCCGCGCAGCCCCCTCCGCGGAGCCGCCCCCGAGCCCCTCCGAGCTGCTCCGGGTCCCGCCGTGCGCTGCAGCCCTTAGGGAGCTCGGCGCACTCTCCCGGGGCGCAGGTGCCTGTTACTGTCCCAGGGAGCCCGAGGGCATCCCCGCCCTCCTGGGTCCTGCTCCAACTCCCCGCGAGCCCCTTTCCGCCCGGGAAGGTCGGTGCAGCTCCTGCTCCTCCGGGACGGGGCTCTCCTGTCCTGGGGACACTCGCCCCGGCCTCAGCCCCGCTCCTCGCGGGGCCCCTCCCCCTTGGAGGCCTTTGTTTCTTTACTTCTTTTTCCCCGTCTTCCTACCTTGATAGAAGCGCGAACTCTTCTCACTGTAGCATTCCAGCTGTTCTCTCTTTAAATCTCAGGCCGAATTGATAGATTTTCAGGATAATTTGAAGGTTTTCTAGGTAATTTGGTGGAGACAGGTGATTTGGGGACCCTACTCTTCGCCATCTTGCTCCTCCCCTCTTTGAAGATGAGGAAGTATTCATCTTATGACAAAGGGTTTTGGAGCTTCATAAAAATAGTGAATTGAGATAATAGGCAATGGGTAACAAAATATGCCACATTAGCACAAAGAAAATTTTAGCCTGAATGCAATTGAGAAAAATACATACACATAAAGCTCTTGGCCCTTCCCCATTTGCTTAAGAGTAGGACATAAATTTGTCAAGTTGTTCCTCCTCCCTTTTCTACCAGGAAGGACACAATTTAGTCACCAGTGACAACTCTAGACCCTTATCAGCCCAGAGATTCACTACAGGAATCAACATCTCAAACTTTACTTACCAGGCTTTATTGCCCATTAGTTCCCCCACACATTTACCTTCCCACAATCCCCAGCCTCGAAACTCAGTCTCTTTCCTTTGTCCTGTCACTTCTCTAAAACTTTATTGTTCTATTAAGATACTGCATAAGTCCAAGTTCTAACCACTCCTTTGAGTTATTCATCAATGAGAACTCCCATGTATATGTGCAATGCACAATTTTCTATTTGTCTTTCTCTTGTTCATCTTCTGTCAGTCTAATTTGCAGGGTCCTACCTGGAGAACCTCAAGACGGTAGAGGAAAAAGAAACCTTTTCCTCCCCTACATAGAGATTCAGCAAATTGGCAATAGTTCTACAAAAATTATTCCAATAAATATCTTAAATCATGAAGAGATTTAAATTGTAGAAAGAAAAGCAGGTATGATCACTCCATTCATTAAGACAATGAGGCTGGTGAACAACATAAGATGAAAGGGCCATATACTTAGCAGAACACTATGTAAATTATAAGCTCCTGTCTGGGAGATACCAGTGCGCTGTAGTGACGTAGAGGGAGAACACAAAGATGGCATGCGCCAGCCTACATTCCCACAAAGTACATTCATAGTCCCCTAGATATGCCAAGGCTATTGTCCTGCTAAAGCTCCAGGACAACCAATAGGCCTCCCTCACGGAAAGACTAAGGGTGAGTCTCAGTCTGCTGTCCTCACAATGCCCTGGAAGTGGCAACCTACCACGAACTCTCTGGTTACTACAGTCCTGTGAGATCGGGGAATGCCGAGTCCCCCCTGGCCACCAAGCCCAGGTCACCAAGGATATTCCTGGGGTGGCAGCAGCAAAGACCAGCACACCAGGCATGCATAAAAGCTGCACTCTGGGAAATCCTGGCAGGCTGGAGTGCAGCAGCAAGACAGCACGGAGATAGCACCCACCCTCCAAGGTCTCTGGAAAGGGCTGCAGGTGGCCCTTACATATGTATTTCATGAGAAGCCTCGCTCTCAAGCTGCAGCTGTAATGATGAAGAGCTGATAGGCCTCTTTCACAGAAAGGCCTGACCTGCTGGGTCTGTTGCCTGTTGCTGAGCCCTGCAGATGGTAGCCCGTCTAAGAACCCTTTCCCTGTTGATTGGAATCCTGCAGGATGCCCGAGCATAAGCCCCACTGACCACGGGAGCGGGGCGATGCAGAGGTCGCCCCTCGCAGAAGCCCCAAAAACCGTGGCACCTGAGCCTACTGGCTGCCCCCCAGGGGACAGTGGCGGAGGGAGGAGGGCACAGAGATGCCACCGGGGCTGAGCAAGGCAGACGGAGGGCGCGGAGCTGGCACCTGCTGGGAAAGGAACATTTATAAAGGGGGGACGGGGGGGGACAGAAAGAAAAACCTAGAGTTCAAAAAAGAAACAACAACAAAATGGTATCTGCCAGCTAAAGCAAGACAGAGAGAGAGGGCACAGAGATGGTATCTGCCAGGAAACAAAAAAGAAAGAAAAAAAGGGAAGAAAGAAAAAAGCCTGGAGTTAAAAAAAAAAAAAAAAGATAGCATCCCGCAGCTGTAGCAAGAGCCCAAGGGGAGCCCCCCGCCCCCCCCAGTCTCCATCCCAGCAGAGGGCCTCGTGCGTGTTCAGGGAGATGCCTACCCCGCAGGCCAACCTTCCCACGCGCCATGCGGCACCCCTAGACTGGCGGCCTCTGCACAGGGGGGTCGGGGGGCACAAGCAGTCTCTGTAGCCGAGTGGATCTTGGGGACATGAGCGCCATCGGTTTTCAGAGCTAGATGGTTTTCCAGGTTCCTCTCCCAGGTTCTGGTCTTAAAGCTGGGGGTGCCCCCTGTGGGGTTTGAACCCTTGGCTCCTCTGGGAGAAGCTCTGGGTTTCGAGTTCCCGCCCTATCACTGCGCGAGGGGTGAGGTCAACTGCCAGGCTGATGGTGTCCTAGTGTCTCCTACCTCCGTATGTTGGAGGGAGGTCAGTGTAGACCTCCATTTGCCCGGTGCTTAGGAGTGATTAGCATTTGGGGTTTTGTTTTGTCTTGTCTTTTTTTTTTTTTTTTCCAGAGGCATTTGTTCCAAATGTAGTGTAGCTTTGGTGTATTTGTGGAAGGAGTTGAGTTTACCTCTTAGGCTACCATTTTGAGCAGAACCTAGTTTTGTTGTGTGTGTGACCTAATGTATGTGCACAGTGTATTTTAGAATTTTCATTAAAATACAAGTGTGGTAAGCCATTAAGACCTACTGTCAATGAGGCCCAAGGATGCAAGAGCACCTGGCTCTGAGGGTTCCAAACAGAGGAGGATCAGTCATTGGCCTTGACAAAATTCAAAGCCAGAGAGACAAGTGGTGGTGAAACAAGAAAGAAAATTATTTCAGTGAGGTCAATATTGGAAAGACAGCTGACTAACGTCTCAAAAAGTCTCTGAAGTGCAGAAAGTACTTCTCTGGTTTGTATAAAGAAGATGTGGGACAAAGGTCAGTGGGTAAGAGCAGGTGAGCAGTAAAGGTCAGGCTGATCATTGTGTTAAAGTCAATCCCATGGGGTCTTATTGGTATTAGGCCAGTCCCTATTGCTTGAGGGAGTAGTTTTGATTCCCAAAAAAGGGATGCTTTGCCTGCAGGGTCTTTTGCCTGAGTTAAAACTAAAGCTGAAAAGAACTTAATCAGAAAGTGCAGGGGGGTGGGGGTGTCTGGGCGACTCAGTGGGTTAAGCGACTGCCTTCCATCGGGTTGATCTGGAATCCTGGGATTAATCCTCGGATGGGGCTTCCTGTTCAGTTGGGGGCCTACTTCTCCCTCTTGTTCTGACACCCCCTCCACACACACTCATGCTCTTTCTCTTGCCTCACTCTCTCTCAAATCTTAAAAAAGAAAAAAAAAAAGTGCAGATGGAGGCCAAAATGGGGGTAGTTGAAGTCCTCTTTCAGTACCAACATTTATTCCTTTATTAGGAATGTTGTGTAAGGATCTACTGTAGGCCAGGGACTTTCCTAGGTATCCAAGTACAGCAGGGAACAAATCTATGAACCACTGGAATCTACAAAGTAAAGGGGAAAGAGTCAATAAACATATTTTCAAGTAATGACAGATACGTGTTTCAAGGGGAAATAAAGCCAGATAATAGAACAGAGAGAGTGATGAGGTGTTGTTTTCCATGGGGAGACCAGAGCATTCTTCTCTGAGGAAGTGGCATTTGAAAAGAAAATTGAATACGTTAGAGTGAAACTGAGGGAGAAAAACGGGGAAGAGGCTGTAGCCATGACCCTGGGAGAAAAACCCAGGAGCACTGCAGGTGCATTAGGAGGACATTGTAGTGAGGACAGAGAGGACTTTAAGAGGAGTTTACAGTGTAGCCAAAAACAACGATTATTTTAAACTACCATTCTACTAGTAGCATTTACTTCAGCTTTCTCATTTCACACCAAATGGAAAATTCACAAGGGACAGAGATGGGAAGAATTTTACATGTGAATCACAGAATTTAGAACTAAAAACTCGTCTTCGACATAGTAGAAAAAAATCAAATCCCTAGGGCTCTAAGGACTGCTGAAAGAGAAAACTGTCAAATTTCCACTTACCCTCAACAAAAAGATACAGTCAGTAGCATCATCATCAAAACACTTAATGAAGAAGAACTGTGTGAAAGATGGAGCCACTTAGGGCATGTAAATGCCTCTACTAATGGTTATGGTAATTATTTAGTCGAAGAATATCACGTGTAGTTACCTTATAATTTGGGATATAAGCTATGTAAAACAAAATACAGGGTAATAGACTTTATGGGGCTAACCACAGTGAATGATGGCAGGGTTCTCAGGATTTTTTGCAATAATTACACATTTTACTCAGAATATTCCTTTATATTTGTCAGGCTCACATATAAACTCCTGAGATGTTGAAATCCTGTATGTCCAAAAAAAATCCCCATGCCATTTTGTCTCCTGCTTAATGTAGTCAATAACTGAGAGCCTCTACTTGCCCGCACATAAACAGCTTGGACATCTTCAAGGAATGATGAAAGTGTCTTGACAATGTTTCATAAACTGTTCATTACTGGGTGCCTGGGTTGCGCAGTAGGTTAAGCATCCCACTCTTGATTTTGACTCCAGTCATGATCTCAGGGTTCTGAGATCTAGCCCAAAGTCAGTCTTCACACTCCATGCGGAGTCCTCTTGTCCCTCTGCCTCCCCCTCTGCCTCTCCCCCGGCTCCTGGGTGTGCGCACTCATATGTGCAAGCGCTCTCTCTCTCTCTCTCTCTCTCTCTCTCGTAAATAAATAAATTCTTAGTTCATTACCTACTAGGATAGTTGAATGTGTGAAACCCAGTTAGTGCCCAAACAGTGATCAGGATTTTGTTGTAGATTTTTTTTGTTTAATTCTTCAATTCTAGACCGCACACACACATACACACACATACACACACATACACACACACACACACACTTGAGATACAGAAGAGGTAGCTAGCAACAAGGCAAACCTTTGAAAAATCATAAAGCAAATACTTCAAAGAAAATATGTTTTCCCTGGAACACTGCACAGTGCTTAGCTGGCATGTTGTCAGCAAACAAAAAGAAATTCAGTGTTAGCATTTATGACAGAGCACACAACATAATAAAGAGGATTTGGTCTGAATAAAGAGATGGTCCTAAAATGCTTCAGACCATCTGCAGCAGCACTTTAGGACCCGAGCAGCCTGGTGGCAGTCTTCTTTTCTATCAATTATTTGTTGCCAGCCCCCGAGATAAGAAACGAGCCCTACTGGTGTTATTAAAATAAGAAAAATAGGAAATCTCATTTAACATTGCCAACAGCTTCAACTCATTCTGAATCTCCCCATATAGCAGCCAATAATCCAATAATGATATTGTTTCCAGTAATATACTTAAATATATCTCACTACAAATAATTGTGTCTTGACACTCCATAAATGTTTTGCACAGTGAAATCTTTTTTAGTTCAAACATCTTCATTTTAATGATATTTCATAAAACTTGACTATTAGGTAAAATAAACCAGTACTGTAAGCAACTGTGCATAACCACATAAAGCACCTATAAGTCATCTTTTTTTTAAACCTAAATTGTCTTCTTATAGCCACTGTCAATGTTGATAAATTAAGCTTCACTTAGTTGTCCTGACTCACCTGGGTCTACCTTGTTGTCCGTTATAAACAAAGTTTTCTTCTAGATTTGCTTTCTTGGCCTCTTTCTTCTACACTCCCCCAATACTGACATGTCAGTTTTTGAATTTGGTGTTTTGCATGTTCGAACTGTTATATCAAATAAGCCTAGACTCTTTGATCCCTTCTAATGCTCCCCTGACACAATATCTAAAATATTTTTCCAGTTTTTTCATCTTGATTTCTCAGAGACCTCTTGTGGGAAAATTTTGTCAGTAAAAAATGTGAGTGACATCAACTGTGAACTGTGACATAAACTAGTAACTGACAGTTCATGCAATGGGCTATATTTCAGTACAGTTTGCAATGGTAATGGCATATATTTTGATTTTAATGTAATACCAATCATGGAAGAAGAATGTAGAAAACTTAGATGTTATCTCCATATAAAAAGAGAGAAAAATTTTAGAAGGACACGTGTAATACATAATGAGGAAGGGCTAGGCAGTACTGTTAGGAGGAAAATTTACTATACTAAAATCAGGGAGGAATTTAGGATGGGCAATATGTTAAAAGAGATTCTGCACTATGGTAAAAGCAGAATGATTTTATCAACAAAATGACACAGATGTGATTCACAAAGCAAAAGATGTCTTTGTCAGTAGGGGACCTGTAGTTAAGGTACAGTTTCTGGTAAGAACAATGACTGAGATGATATGGGAAGAATAAGGTTGTGTATATTAAAGGGAAATCTTCGAGCCCATGAGCTCAAGAGCATCTGCCTGTCAATTCTCCCACAAACCTGATCTACCAATCTGAAGTAAATCAAATTTTCATAGTTCCATGATGCCTCCTAGACTGGTCTCCTGCTATAGGTTCATGAGGAAATCCTGTAACAGGAAGTGCATCTACATGCGATCATATTTTGCTCTCTTATAGGTAGATCGATCATGTTATTTATAACACAAATGAAATTTTCTTTTTAAGTTTTCTTTAAGATATTTTATTCATTTGAGAGAGACAGAGTGAGCACACACTAGCAGGGGGAGGGGCAGAAGAATTTCTTGAATGATGGCCCAAGAATTCATTGACATGCTCTACTACACTCCCCCCTTTAAAAAAAAAAAAGGATTTTATTTATTTATTCAGGAGAGACACAGGCAAAGGGAGAAGTAGGCTCCCTGTGGGGAGCCTGATGTGGACTCGATTCCAGGACTCCAGGATCATCCCCTGAGCCGAAGGCAGATGCTCAGCTCTGCTTCTGTCATGGTCATAAGAACATGCCCTGGGGAGCTCACTGGTGCCAGGAGAAGGGAGACATGCATCAGACATGTGCTCAGCTCCCCGGCACCTGGCACCTTCCAGTTATCACCTTAGTCAACTCTAGACCTATGTGAATGAGGGTGAAGCTCACTGCTGTCATGCCACTGAATTTGGGATATCTTTGTTACACATCAATAACTAACTGATCCAAGGCTGTATCCTAAGCACAGACTAAGCTCTGAAGCATCTGTCAGCCTTGTGAGCTATATTATTAGCTCTGTTTTGCAAGAAACTAAAGTTTAGAGAAGTTCTCTAATTGAGTATAGTTTCTAGCCAGGCCTGCCTAAGTCTTTCTTCTTTAATCCTATCAATACCTTTCAGTGTTCTAGAAAATTCAGGTTTGATCCTTTTCTTGAACTTTCCTTTACCCTGCTTTTGGATGGATATACTCAGTGGGTAGGACTAGAAGGCTTTCTCTCTTTTGTTTTCTGTTTTTGACCTGAGTAATAATGACACTAACAAGGGCCTGATTGTGAAGCTGGAAAAAGCTAATCTGCAGCTATGCAATTGCTCTAATTTATGTTGCTGTTTCTTCTTCCAGAGACGTATACTACTCTTTCCTTTCAGGTACACATTTTTTTGTTTGAATCCTTCTCAAATTAAAGAGAAAAAGATCTGAAATATGTGCTTGGTGAAAACAACTCACCAACACTGTATGATCTTGATCCTAGTTAATTGCATTTTAACCTTATCTCTAAATGAGGAATTTATTTATTTATTTATTCATTTTTAAAGATTTTTTATTTTAAGTAATCTTGATATCCAACATAGGGCTCAAACTCACAATCCCGAGACCAAGAGCCCCATGCTCTACCAACTGAGCCAGTCAGGTGCCCTGCTAAATGTGGAATTTAGGGCTTTGTTTTTTTTTTTTTTTAAGGGCTTTGTATTCTTTTAAATATACTTGAAGCATTTTCTGCTCTCCTTTTCTTTCTTCCTTATAAAGGAATAACTGGTATATATTGACTATGTCAATAGAAGGAAAATAAAATGAAGTAGGAATTCAGTAAGTAAACAGATATCATCAAGGAGTCTACAGGGGGATGGGAGACCACATGGAATCCTTGGGAATTAGAGGTAGCAGGAGTTAGGAGAGGCAGAGAAAATGCAGATATAAAAGAATAAAATCCGATATTTAATCTCATATACTCTTTTAAAAGTCCGTTGTCTTTTAAAAATGTAACTTTCAATTCAATAAGTATATCTTTTTAGTGCCAAGCGTGCTAAATCCATGTATAATACTGAAGAAATGTAGGACCTTATACTGCAATAAGAGGGGCTTGCAGCAACATTCTCCTTATATGTGATCAGCATTTTTTTTCAAAGTTATATGATAAATATAACCTGTGGATTTTGGAGAGAGCAAATAAGCCACCATTTGGTAAGAGTTTTAGTTGGTAAAACATTTGTGAAGAACAATTGGCAGTATAAATCAGAAGCCTTAAAAATTTGTGCCTTAGAGGCTTACTTAACATTCCTAATTATTAGAAAAAGGCAAGTAAGTGCACATGAAGACCACAATGAGATACTACCTCACACCCATGAGGATGGCTCTGGTCCTAGTTCACTAGGGCCACTAAAACAAAATACCACTGGCTGGATGGTTAAACAACAGAAATTGATTTCTCACAGTTCTGAAGACCAGAAATTTTTGTCAGGATGATGGCCATTTGGTGGTTTCTTAGGTTGTTCTCCTTTGCTTGAGATGCTCACTTTGTCTGTGTCTTCGCATTGTCCTTTCCTCTATGCACACATGGAAATGGACAAATCTCTGTACTTCCTCCTCTTAAGGACAGCAGTCCTACAGGATTAGACCCCTACCCTCATGACCTGTTATATCCTTAGAGCTCTCTCCTTCAAAATAGTCACATTGGGGGTTAAGTCTTTAACATATGAATCTGTGTGTGTAGGAGTGGGAGTGACATATAATTCAATTCATAATAATCTTATTGTTTACAATAGCCCCAAGTGAGAAATATTTCAAATACCCACCAATACATCCTTAAATACATCCTTATACATTCATATGATGGAATATGATTTACATGTATATATTAACATGGAATGATGTCATGATATAGTGAGATGAAAAAAGATATATGCATGTATATGCTATAAATGCAATGTGTGTAGTGTGATCTCATTTTGTAAATATAGAAAAATGCATCCACAAATACATTTTTAAATTTCTCTTCCTTTCTCTCTACCTATATATGATCATCAGGAAAGATCATAAAGTAAACCTAGGAATAGATTTATTGAATAGTGGGTTATGATTGATTTTTCCTTTTTCCTTTAAAATTAAGTTATTGCTTGAGTATTTGTATCTGAACGTATTTTATTCATATATTCCTTAAGTAACATTTTCATTTTTTAAAAAAATCTATAAAAATTGAAAATACAATTTACAAAGAATTAAATCCTTAAGGCTTAAAAGGTAATCTGAAATAAAGAGGCTAAGGAGTCTATTGGATATTTTCCAGTATCCCTCTTAGGTTAGTACCAAAATCCAGAGGCTATGAATTTTGATTCATATTCTAAGCACTGAGTGTTATATACATATATCTGTTTCCTACTTTTTTTCATCTAAGGCAATGTTCTTCAGAAAATCTTATCCTTCATGCTAAGAAAATGATTGCTCTTGTGCCTACTGATAGATAAGTGGCACAGTCCCGACCCTGTAGTAAACTGGCATTCAGCGGGCTTTCCCCAGCTCCTTGAGAGCCGGGTATGCTACAGAACAGCTCTTTTTGGCGTCCAAGAACAGCTAGAACAGATCGTCTCTCACCCTGTAAGGCCAGCTGACATTTGATTCACCCACTGGCAGCCACCCGGTCCTCCTGCGAGCTGGTTGCACAGAATGGAGCACTTCATTGGCCTCCTAGGCCCCAGGGCTGAAGGAGAGACCTAACAGCAGAGTGGGAGCCAGCTGCCAAGGACAGCGTGGGCGGGGTGAGGGATGACACTGAGGGGTGTCTCCAGGATCCTCTCCACAGCTCCCCCCACACTGTGAGTCTGAGCCCCCCTCTGGCTGCCTCCTTCCTGGCCGGGTGGCCTGCGGCTGAGAAGGAGCCCTTTTCTGCTTACCCTCGAGAGACAGCCTGGGGTCTGCCACGAAGAATCTAACTGAATCGACTGTGTTTGAAAATAAGTTTCTTTTGTTCTTGTCTTTGAATAAAGGATTCACTGGGTACGAAACGCTGGCTTCAAGTATCTTTTCCCTCAGACGTTTTTGATGATTCCATTTCTTCTTGTGACATATACCCCTGCTTCTCATTCCCTAGTAAAGCTGTTTCTTCTCTCTGGAAGTTTTACCAGGTTTTTCCTCATCCTAAGTGTTCTGAAACGTGTCTTCCGTTTATCCAGTGTCTCTGGAGGTCGTTTTTCCTTTGTCCTACTCGGTCCTCGATGAACCCATCCAGTCTGACACTTAGTGCAGAGAAATCCCGCTCTGCTGTTCGTGGCATGTTGTCTTCCATCCCTTCTGTCTGGTGTCTTCTAGATGGCCTACCTGACCGATCCCAGACCTTCTTCACCTATCCTACATGTTTTAGAAAGTTCTTTCACGCTCTGTAGGACTTTATTTCATAACTGCAAATTATGCCCTATCGATGTGCTTCCCAAACGTCCCTGTGCATACAGATCACCTTGGAATCTTAGTAAAATGAGGATTCTGATTCCAGGTGGCACCTGAGCGTCTGTATTGCCAGGGGTTCATGGAGATGCCAGTGCTGCTGGTCTGCAGCCCGGGCTCTGTACAGCAGGCCCTAGACAACGTGGTAGCATGGCAGGTCCCGAAATGCACCCTGAGACACAGGGACTCCACAGTCAGCCAGCGGGGGGACCTCTGTCCCCCACTCACTGGCCACGTGTCCTTGGGAAAACTGAACTAATCCCTTTGAGAATCTGCTTTTCCCTCTACGAAATAAAGATAACCTGTCCCCATGGTTCGGATTCCCTGAAGTGACGAAGTGTGATATTTAGCCTGCGCACACCGTGGGGGGCACGAAGTGGACCAAGGACAGCCCCGGGCCTCTGCTGTCAGGGGTAGGCTTTAATCATACCCGACAGAAAGTGTCCTGGCAGCCAGGTCTCTGCCCAGTGGGGAGGGATCTATTCTCAGCTTGACCTCAGCCATGAAGTTGTTCTTTGAGTTGAAGGGATTGGAACAAACCCCCACACCTGTTTCATCCCCACACAGAGCCAGTCCCCACCCAGAGGATGGGAACAAGTGCACTCAATTTCAATAAAGGCAACCTTCAGGGTCGGCCACGCAGATACAGTAAATCATTCTGTGATTAATGGAGTATATTGAAAGAACAGATTCCTGTTAAAAACATAAAGGCAATACTTCAAGTGGAAATTGTGAAAAGTCATGAGCAGACGGTGAGGATAAGAGCCTGGTGTTTGGGAGCAAATCTTCTTGCCCTAAAATCATTTGACAGTTATGGTTGTTCTGAACAGAGGGAATGGAAAAGGAAGGAAGGAGGTCAATATTGAGCAGATATTTCATGCCAGGCATTTTGCAAATATTATTATGGGGTCCGCTGTGATAATGTGCGGCTCACCAGAGTTGCATTCAGCTCCCTCGTCTTAGATACGGAGGGTAAGTAGCCTAAAGCAGCAGAATGAGAGGACATATTGGACCAGACATATTTTTAAATTTTTTCCAGTATTGATAATTGAGTTACCAATTTCTGTTTGGTTATAATCTTGCTATTGATAAGCAAACATTTGGTTATAGTTTTGCGGTTAGGAGGCCTGTTTGCATTTGTTAAGTCAAATACAAAAAGAACAGCAGAGTATAGTATCATAGACTCTTGAAAGGATGGGTGATAATTTTCCTAAGAACTAATTTTACCCTTATTAATTCTCATGGAATTTATCAGAAAATTGCTTAGTGGGGCACCCGAGTGGCTCAGGTCATGATCTTGGGGTCATGATATTGAGCCCCAAGTAGGTGTGGAGCCTGTTTGGGATTCCCTCTCCCTCTGCCCCTCTCCTGCCATGCATGTCCATGTGTTCTCTCTCTCTTTCTTAAGAAAAGAAAGGAAAGGGGATCCCTGGGTGGCTCAGCAGTTTGGCGCCTGCCTTTGGCTCAGGGCGTGATCCTGGAGTCCTGGGATGGAGTCCCATGTCGGGCTCCCTGCGTGGAGCCTGCTTCTCCCTCTGCCTATGTCTCTGCCTCTCTTTCTGTCTCTCATGAATAAATAAAGTCTTTAAAAAAAAGAGAAAGAATTGCTTAGTATTTTATTAGCCATGCCACATTCTAGAGGAGAGTCATGAATTACATTGCACAAAACAATTCTGTTCCAATGAAGTTTGGGGAAATTTTTCTTTGGCTAAGGATTTTCACCATTTCCTTAATGAAGAAAAAGCAAGAAATCTGAAAGTGGACTACATACAATATAAGGCGTAGTTTGCTCTAAAGCAGTTAAAAGGACTTTTTCCCAAGAATTGCTTTAAATCATTTTCTCTTGGTGGGAAGGCTTACAGGACAGTACCCCTATCTATATCAGTCAAGGTTCAACTTTTCAGAGAAAATTGTGATATTGTGATTTATAATAAGAAATCTATATCTAGTCTTAGTCTAAGGTTCCTGGCTCACAGCTTCTAAAACCCTTGAAATTTCCTGTGATGGAGAGTGATAAAAATACCTTGTTATGTTAAGGAGGTAACTTTTGGACGCCGCCTAAGGACAGGGGCAGGTTGTCTTGAGAACCAACCTTTTGATTAAAGAGCTGGGATTTCTGGGGCACTTGGGTGGCTCAGTTGGTTAAGTGCCTTCTGCTCAGGTCACAATCTCAGGGTCCAGGGTGGAGCCCTGTGACCAAGCCTGGCATAGGGCATTCTGATCACTGGTGGTGGGGGGGGGTCTGCTTCTCTCTCTCCCTCTGCCCTTACACCCACTGTGTGTATGCACACTTGGGCTCACTCTCACTCTCTCTCAAATAAATAAATAAAATTTTTTAAAAAAGAGAGCTGTGATTTTCAGACCCACTCCCTGACTCCAGGGATGAGAGAGGAGTTGGAAACTGATTTTCAATCTACGATGGTCAGTGGTTTAACCAGTTATGTCTATGTAATGGAGCCTCCATGAAAACCCAGAAGGATGGGGTTTAGAAAGCTTCTCATTTGGTGAATGCAGGGAGATGTTGGAGAGGGCATGGACATTCTATAACCTTTCCCCATGCCTTTCCCTACACAGTTCTTTCATCTGGCTCCTGAGTTCTGTCCTTTTATAATAAACACAAGTGATCTATCTGGTAAGTAAAATGTTTCTGCGAGTTCTGTGAGCTGCTCTAGTAAATTAATGGAACCCAAGGAGGAAGTCATGGGAACCTCTGATTTCTAGCCAGTTGGTCAGAAGTACAGGTAGCAACAACCTGGGTTTGTGACTAGCATCTGAAGTGCGAAGGACAATGCATTCTTGTTGGATTAAACCATTAACCTATAAAATATGATGTTCTGCCCAGGTGTCAGATAGTGTCAGAACTGAATTTTCAGACACCCTGATGGTATCCAAAAATTGCTCGGTTGACGTGAGAAGTCTCAAACATACATTGAAATTGGGCCCAGGAACCCAAAAGAAGATGAAGCCTGTGTGGCAGTTTCTATCCAGGTGGCCTACCTGCTACATCAGAACATATGTCCAGCACTTAAAGTGAGCTCAAATCTGTATTTTGTTTTTTCTTTCCTATAAACTACACACTTATTCCTTTCTTCCCTTCCCTTCAGAGCTAGACTTATTTACTATAGTATTTCAGGCTGAAGAAGTTCTCTCTAGCCCCAACAATTTTTTTTAACCTGCTTAGATTTGTCTCAAGTATATTTAAAAGAATACAAAGTCCTAACACAACAACAACAACAACAACAACAAACAAAGCCCTAAATTCCACATTTAGCAGGTCATCTGACTGGCTCAGTTGGTAGAGCATGGGGCTCTTGGTCTCGGGATTGTGAGTTTGAGCCCTATGTTGGATATCAAGATTACTTAAAATAAAAAATCTTTAAAAATGAATAAATAAATAAATAAATTCCTCATTTAGAGATAAGGTTAAAATGCAATTAACTAGGATCAAGATCATACAGTGTTGGTGAGTTGTTTTCACCAAGCACATATTTCAGATCTTTTTCTCTTTAATTTGAGAAGGATTCAAACAAAAAAATGTGTACCTGAAAGGAAAGAGTAGTATACGTCTCTGGAAGAAGAAACAGCAACATAAATTAGAGCAATTGCATAGCTGCAGATTAGCTTTTTCCAGCTTCACAATCAGGCCCTTGTTAGTGTCATTATTACTCAGGTCAAAAACAGAAAACAAAAGAGAGAAAGCCTTCTAGTCCTACCCACTGAGTATATCCATCCAAAAGCAGGGTAAAGGAAAGTTCAAGAAAAGGATCAAACCTGAATTTTCTAGAACACTGAAAGGTATTGATAGGATTAAAGAAGAAAGACTTAGGCAGGCCTGGCTAGAAACTATACTCAATTAGAGAACTTCTCTAAACTTTAGTTTCTTGCAAAACAGAGCTAATAATATAGCTCACAAGGCTGACAGATGCTTCAGAGCTTAGTCTGTGCTTAGGATACAGCCTTGGATCAGTTAGTTATTGATGTATAACAAAGATATCCCAAATTCAGTGGCATGACAGCAGTGAGCTTCACCCTCATTCACATAGGTCTAGAGTTGACTAAGGTGATAACTGGAAGGTGCCAGGTGCCAGGGAGCTGAGCACATGTCTGATGCATGTCTCCCTTCTCCTGGCACCAGTGAGCTCCCCAGGGCATGTTCTTATGACCATGACAGAAGCAGAGGCATACAAGCATGATTCAAGCATTTGCTTATATAATTTCCACTAATATACCATTAGCCAAAGCAAATCACATGGCCACACTTAGCACCAATGAAGCAGTGAGAGGGGAGGGAAAGTTGTTTTTCTTTCTCTCTCTCTCTCTCTTTTTTACAGTCAACTGTCTTTACATTAATTTGTATCCTCGCCATATGCAAAACACATCCATCCCCATCCCAAGACCCTCTTGAAGTCCCATGTAATCCCAGCATCAAATTCAAAGTCCAGAGCCTTGTGATCTACATCAGATCTAAATGCAGCTTTTCTGAATCCAGAGATCTCTTAATAAAATGACAAGTTATTTGCCTGGTACACATCCAACATACAAATGCAGAACAGGGATAGGATAAATAACAACTCCCATTAGACAAGTGAATGATTTTCACACGCAGACTCTTGCCTGAGGAAGGCAGGTCCCAAGAACTTTTTATATCTCAGAGGATTTCAGTCTATAAGTTCAGGCTGGCCGTGCTTTCCCCAATATGGTTCTTTTCAAAAACACTCTAAGTTCCAAACACCATGGCCCCAAAATAGATGACATCCGTAATTCTTTCCGAGACATGCCTCTCTCTCTGGAGACTCAATTACAGATAGTTTGATGGTTTGGGGCATCTATAGACCAAAACCTTAATCTTTGTAGGAACTCCTTTGTCCGTGTAAGAGGATCTAGTAGACACCTTAATCATTTCAAGAGTCTCAGCAAAGAGTCTTACAACCAGTCTTCAATTCATCTTTACCCTGAGTCAGTTTCTTGCTGGCAGTCCCCTGAATTTGTTCTTTTCCTTAACACTATGTCATAATGGTTATATGGTTTTGATGAGAAATAGTTTCATTTTCTACTGCCACTCCCACTGACATGTGTTTTTTAAAATGTATTTATTAAACAGAACCTGATTTTTCAACATGAGTAAGGGATGACCACCCATTTCATCATTCTTCAAAAAGCATATTGGAAGGGCATGGAGCCTTTCAGATAAGGACTTTGGTCCTATAAATGAATTGTCAGACTATGACTAAAGCTCAGATAACACAGGGAGTTTACAAAGAACTAGAGAGATTCAGCAACAGGAACAAAATTAATGATTGCTCTTCAGGCACATGATCTGTTCTTGGTGCTGATCTTCCTAATGCAATAAGGGAAACCTAATAAAGAGTTTCAGAAGATGTTCATGGACCAATTCAGCATAATATAGTGAGCATTATTGATGAATGAAAACAACCACCAGTGATTACACCTGGAACCTCGGTGTGAAGAGAGCAATTATCAGCCACTCAATTAAAAAATCTGAAGGAAATGAATGTTCATAATGATGCCTTGCAATTATGTGAAACTATACCCTCTCATAGTATCACTAGGGACTAGGAAATTATTCAGTATCATCAGTAGGCCTTTTTGGATTGACCTATAGAATTGTGAATTATAAAGTTAAATAGAATTACCGGGAATCATGCTTTAGATCCTGTCTTTGCCGTTCCTGGCACACAAAAGTGGCTTCTGATTTCCTCTTAAGTGCGATGAAAAGTCTAATCATAGGTACTCCATACACCAGCCTCGTACAACTATAGACCATTCCCTGAATACACTTTTGATTCTTTCTCAATTCCCTGTGGCCTCCTTTAGCCCTTCATTATCTCTGACCTGGATATGACAGTGGTGCTATTCCATCAGCCTCAGTTCTTATTCCCTTGTCTTTCAGAGTCTGTTCCAATGCCATCTCCTCCCTAAAGCCCTTACCAATTACATTGCTCAGAATTATTATATTTACATAGTGCTGTGTTTATTCCTCATTTTGAGATAATCACCATGTAGTACATTTTACTACAGTCTGATATATTGAAGTCTGTTGCCCATCATTGGACAATAGGCTTCCTGAGGTAGCATACAGGCTTCATCCCATTTTATCCCCTGCAGATGATGTTCATTATTCTAAATTCTATTCTATGCAAAACTACTAACATTTGAATCATTTATAAAATGATCCAAACTTACCAACATACTCAGACCCAAGTTAGACAAATAGTTAGACCTGTCATCCTACTGACCTAACTCAGCCCTTTATTTTCCCAACCCATAGTTTTACAGCCAGTCTCATGATCTCTAAGCTCTTCAGAACAATCTTCCTATATAATTTCAATCCAAACTTTTCAATTAGAATAATGCTAGCAATGGTAGTGAAGTGGACTCTTAAGTATGCACTAGGTTATTATGAAAATATATAACTATGGACATGCTCACGTGTGTGTGTGTGTGTGTGTGTGTGTGTGTGTTCCACCACATATATGTAGGTGGAAGATTTTTCAAAATTTCTGAAGCTAGCTACAGATGGCTAATACATCAGGGCAGAAAAAGCATAAAAACTTATTTATGAAACACATTAATTACAGAAGAGGAATTCCTGAATACTTACTTGATTTCCATATGGCATTTTGTACATATATTTTATGAAGCCAAAGATGAATAAGACTGGCTTGGAAATCACTGAACGTAGGTATTAACTGACCATGCATTTTCTTTGTAAAGGTCAAGTAAGAGGAATAAGACCATTTTCTGAAAAAAATTAGTGTGTGAAAATTGTAGTTGAAGTCTCCAGTTCACTCCATGTTTCATATTGATCACCCAAAAATGCAAGCAACACTTAATAGTTCAACAGAATTTTCAGGGTTTTATTTGTGATGTTCTCAATTGGGGAGGTGAGAAAATTTGGGACCAGTCTAATCATCGTGAGAATTCTCTAAAGAATTGATGCAATTATCTCACCAAAAGAAGGAAAGGGAAAGCCATACCGGACATATTTCATTCTGGATATTGAGTTTGTTTTTGTTTAAAATTTGCAGTGGATGTAAGATACGTTTGAAATGATGAGCACAACCTAGCCATAAAAAATGCTGAGTAAAAAAGGTGCCTAAATCTTACTGAACTTGACCCTTCTAAATGAGAGCGATCAGTTGAGCCCCTACTTTTGTGAGTGATTCTTAAGGGTGCATAAAACCCTGAGGAAAAACCTTACATTTCCAATATTCTGAAGCTGGAAGGGGGAGCTTTTTAGATCACAGAATGCAGTTTTGTTGCAGTTGACATGCTACACACCATACCTAGAAGTCCAGGCCTATTGCTGCGTGCCTCTCTGTTTCCTGAAGATGATTGTTGGGAAGGGAGCTGCCATTATTCAGTCCCATCATGGAAGTGCTGTTAAGCCGACATCCTTCACTAGTCTCATGCACTTTAGGGAAAATTTCCCCAGATGTGGCTGAGGGCAAAAGAACTTGCTAAGGGTGGACAGTTGCTCTCTGTATTTCCACTTGGCCCCTTGCTGCTTATCAAGTAGTCTCTATTCCTTTTTCATTTTTTTTTTAAGTGCCTGGAGTTGGATACCCAGTTCTAGTGTTAGATCTGCCTGAGTTAGGGAAAAGCCACAGGAGACTTTCTGGCTAGCTTAAAGGAGGTATTCCTGCCATTAATTATCTTAATGAAGATGGTATAGGTATATGTTGTCAGTCGGTATAACTGTGAAATTTAAATCCATTTTCCCTTTGGCTGTTAAGTGTCTCTCATTGCTTTTAAGTTAATAATCTTCTGACATCTTTTTTTTACATCTCTGCTGTATATTCTTTTTATCGTAGATCTCTTCTGGAGAAACCTACCCAGGGCCTGAATGATTCTAAATTCTGATGCAATATCCTAAATTCCTTGATATGTTAACAATTTTTTTTTATTCCTACTTTACACTCCTCTGGACTGGGGACCATGGTTTTCCCTTTCTGTGATCATTCTAAAGCACTGCCCTGTTCAGTAGAGTTCTCCATCCACCCCACATCTAAAGGACAGAACTGTCAAATGAGTAACTTATATGCATTCTGTTCACACCCATACTATTTCCAAATTCTACTGATTCTATTTCAGGAAAATATCAATCTCCCCTCTCTCATTGCCACCACTCCCTGCTTTTCCATATTTCCTAACTCATTCTCCTCACTGATTCCAACAGAACTGTTACAATCCATATGACTCCCACCATTGGTATTGTTAAAATACAGACATAATTATGTTATTTCATCATTTTAAAGCTTATGATTTAAATAAAATTGAAAATAGAGTATTTTGTGTAGTAGGAAAAGCTATTCATAACTTCTCTATCTTTCCACCATTTCTTTCCACTTCCCTGCATGTGCCCTTATCTCTAGTCACTGGTACTTACTCCCAGTTTCCAAAAATATAACTCGCTTTTATTCATGCTGTTCCTGCTTCTGAAATCCCCTATGACTACTCAAAGCACCTCCAATCCCTAGATGTATATATTGAATTAATATCCACACTCCCAGGCCCTCCTATTACAGGATAAATGTTTTCCTAGGAAGCATTCACAATATACTTTGCACTCTCTTTGTTGTGTGTTAGTGTCTTACAATTAACTTTAAGTATAATGTGTCCTGAATGCAAACATGTGTTAGTGCAATATAAAGTGACTATTGTTTAATCACATTTTGGATTCCCCTTACTAGGTGAATAGCATTGAGAATAGGGCCAAAAGATTTCTAAAGATCCCTTTAGACAAATATTTATTCAGTTAATCTGAATATGTGCCAAGTATTTTTGTTTTTGTTTTAAAATTTTATTTATTTATTTTAGAAAGAGACAGAGTATGAGTGGGGAGGTGCAGAGGAAAAGGGAGAGAACCTCAATCAGACTCCATGCTGAGCATGGAGCCTGACTTAGAGCTGGATCTCGGGACCATGAGAGCATGACCTGAGCCGAAACCAAGAGTTGGACACTTGACTGACTGTGCCACCCAGGCGCCCCTCAAGTGTTTTATAGTAGGCTGAAAATATGCGAATGAACAAGACAAAGGCTCTATCTGCATGACGTTAACATTCTGAGGAGGGGTGTTATGGTGGAGACAATTAAAAAAATAATTACATAATATAATATAGGTACTGAGAGAAATTTTTTAAAAAGAATAAAACAGGATAATAGGCAAGTGATAGAGCATCCAGCGAAGGCTTTTCAAGTGGTAACAGGAGAAGAGAGCTAAATCGAGTGAGACCTATCACCAAGCATGTGAAGATCCAGGGAAGTATAAGTGCAAAGGCCCTGTGGCAGGAGTGGGCTTCTTGTGTTCCCATGCATAAGTGACCCATGCATAGGGAGTAACATGAGGGGAGAGTGGTATTGAGGAGGCAGGAGGTAAAAGCTAGAGGGAACATCTTGAAGGGCTGTGTAAGGGGTGATGGATGGACTGACTGTTCTGGGATTGTTCCTTACTTGTCTTCAAGAAGAAAAGCTGGAGACATGAGCCAAAGTCAGAGAACTGAAGCAGTTGGGGAACTAAATATTGCTTCAGACTTACACTTCCAGATGTTTCCAAAGGCAACCAGTAGGGCATCTATAGTGACTCCCAAGAAGAGCCCCTCCCAGCATGTAGTCCTTTTATTGCCTCAGAGGTTCACAGGCCAACTAAGCCTTTGGAATGAGGGGTGGGGGAAGGAAATACAGCCTGTGCCAATCTTCCATTTGACCGTTATTTTGGAGCCTAAACAGTATTCTAGAATGCTATAAAGTAGGAGTCACCTGGAAAGCTTATTCAAAATACAGATTTCCGTGTTCTTCAACCTTCACAAATACAAAATATATAAATAATGAGGGCCTACTATACATGTCTGGTGAAGGAAGACAATATATTCATTCTCATCACCTGTTGGCACGAATAAAGAAACCTATGAGGTACCATTACTATATATAAAAAGTTGCCAATAGCAGCTGTTTTTTTAGTGATGGTAGAATTTATTTCCTATGCTTTCATTGCTATCTGTCTTCTAAGTAAGTTAGGGGCTCTAAGAATAATAAACTCTTAGAAGTAACTTTGTTCAAGAATTCCCAGCCTTAGGTATTCATGTACCTACTTTCTATTTTCCCCAAGTCTGATGGAACTGGGTCTTGTCTGGGTCCATCTGGCCCAGAGATAAGGAGGTATTTGGAAGACTGGTATAACAGGACCCGGTGCTGAGGTTAAATGAAAGGGGCAGTGACAGATGTTTCTCTGAGATGCAAGGCTCTGTTTTGTTACAGTTGCCTTCTTCTTGTCATCTGCATCTGTTCAAGTGGTCAACCCCAGTGACAGACAAGAAGTAAGTGCAAGATTTAACAGATCCGTTCCGGAGCAACTGATCTTACATAACAAAATTGCAGCAAGCTGTCAGTTCTGTATGTCCTCGGTCTCTAGACCTTTGCACTCTCTCCCATGCTGCAATCCTGCTGACCTCTTAGCCTACACATAAAAGAATGATGCTAGTTTGCTGTCTGGCATAGTGTTTTCCATGAAATGCCACAATTTGTGAGACAGGGACTTGGTGTTTTAAATGCATTTCTTTTCCTAACTTCTTGATGTGTGTCTGGTTGGGTGGGTGGGAAATACTAGTTTTTTATGATTAAAAGTGCAGTTAGAAATTCAGGGGACCACCCTTCCACAAGCACCATGATGATGTGAAATGGCAAAAGGATAAAGAACAAAAATGATGGTAAATCTTGTTTCCCATGTGAATGGTCCTACAATTTCAAAATATGAAATATCCCAAGTAGTTAACCCATGGCCAGTAAGACCTCACATGTTCATCTAATGAGAAAATGTCCTTTGGGCTTTTTCCTGTGGCTTTGCTCATTTGCTTTTGTTTATATGTAATGATGAAATAATCTAAGATTCATTATACTCTGTGACAACTTCATAAGGTGTTAAGGTAATGATTTGCTTTCAAAGTCAGTGTAGTTATCCTAGAACAATAGAGAAATTATCTGTCACAATTTCAGGTATTGACCTTTCCATAAACCTAATTTTTCATATTCATTATTTTATCAATTCCTTTTTTCTTTGCTAAAACCCATCTCCCTCTTTCTTATATCAAACAGAGCTTATTTGCCAGAATAAAACTAATCAGGACATCCTTATTTACAAGATATTTGCTAGAACAGAAAAAATAATTCATTAGTAAATCAGTTTATCTAACTACATTTTTTGTCTCCTGCTTAAGAATATAACCACCCAGATAAGCTTGAGAGGGAGAAGTTCGGGTCTAGGCATTCACTCACTCTTCCCCTAAAACTCATTTGTTTGTGAAGGCCATATTTTAGACACATCAGTCTTGAAAAATAAATGGAATTCTTTTAATTTGGCCAATCTGTTCTGGCAGTAAAGACAGAAGATAAAACGTATCAATAGCAAGGTGCTATAAAAAAAACAAAAATGAAGATGCTGGGGGAGAGGGGTGCTCAGCCATGGCCAATAGCACAAGAGACATTCAATGTGAATTTGAATGTCCTTCCTGATTTCGTCCTAGTGCATATGCAAACCCTACATGGGGAGAACTCACAAACCTTCTGGAAATTAAGAGTTTACATTCTAGAGGGCCCTAAATATCAAACTACAGAACAACAAAAAAAGTTGCAGTAGCTTTATTTGTAATGCTACCTTATTCCTGGGAGACCTATTTCAAGACCCCCAGCGATACCTGAAACCATAGATAGTACCAAACCCTGGAGAGGCCATGTATTTTCCTGGACATCCAATACCTATGGTACAGTTGCATTGATAAATTAGGCGTGACAAGAGATTGACAAGGATAACTAATAACAAAATAGAACAATCATAACGATATACTCTAATAAAAGTTTTATGTGACTGGTATCTCTCAAAATCTTATACTGTTTTTCACGCTCCTTTTTGTGACGATGTGATGATAAAATGCCAGTGTGCTGAGACAAAGTGAGATCAATCATGTAGGCATTGTGACGTAGCGTTAGGCTGCTGCTGCCCCCGATGATGATGTGTTAGGAGGAGGGTCATCTGCTTCCAGACCGTGGCTGACCATGGTTAACTAAAACTGTGGATAAGGGGGGACTGCTGTACCACTGTCTACAACTTTTGGGCTCTTTATTTTTAATTCTATTATTTTAGTTAAACATAATCCTAGATTTACCTATCATATTCCTTTTGCTTTCCCTTTATGCTAAAGTAAATCTGGGTAGTGCTTGTTAAAATAGGCTGACAGGGGCGCCTGGGTGGCTCAGTTGGTTAAGTGTCTGCCTTCCCCTCTGGTCATGATCTCAGGGTCCTAGGATGGGCCTGCATCTGGCTCCCTGCTCAGGGGATGCCTGCTTTTCCCTCACTTCTCTGCTCGTGATTTCTCTCTCACAAATAAATCTTTTAAAATAGATAAAGCAGACAGACAAACAAAAATAACAAAAATATACACATTTATTCTGTTCAGTTTAATCTGCTGGATCTTTCAATATGTAAGTAACATAAGTAGATCTGCTCTTTTTCCATGTGGTTTGGTTCACTCGTTGTGGTATAATTAAAAATAAATGGAATTGGGGATCCCTGGGTGGCTCAGCGGTTTGGCGCCTGCCTTTGGCCCAGGGAGTGATCCTGGAGTCCCAGGATGGAGCCCCACATCGGGCTCCCTGCATGGAGCCTGCTTCTTCCTCTGCCTGTGTCTCTGCCTCTCTCTCTCTGTGTCTATCATAAATAAATAAATAAATAAATAAATAAATAAATAAATAAATAAATAAATCTATCTTTAAAAAAATAAAAAAAGAATGATTCAAAAATAAATGGAATTGACAAGTGTGGAAGATGCTAGAATAGAAAAGAAAAATCTAATTGTCTTTAAGAGTGTCAAGAGCTTTCTTGTTTATTTATTGATACCTACTAACTTTTGCTTCACAATTTCCTAAAAATTTTTATAAACAATCCTTTTTTTTAATGTGGAAAAAAGTTTATTCAGTAAACAGCAGATACTGCATACACTGGGAATCACCTCCCCCAGTGATGGCAGGAAAGAGTGACCTCACCTGCTCGGCCTCCTGGACTCTGGGATTGGCTCCGGGTGCTCCCTGTGCCCTGCCCCTCTGTCGTAGGCCTCATCCTCCTCCTCCCAATCCTGTTTGTTTGTTTCTTGTACAATATGCAGAAGGAAAATTTGTTCTCAATGAACAGATTTGGAAAAAATGATTGAGGACCCTGATTTTTATTGCAGTGTGAATTGGAGAAACAGGGAACTTCTCAAGAATGAAAACAGGATGCATTTCATAAATGGACAGTCACAAACCTCTTTCATGGTTTATGTTCCCCCAAGACTGTTGTCCCCACCATTAGCTTGTTGTTTTACAGCATTATACAGTTCATCCTCACAAAAGCTTTAGAATGATCTCTAAACCTTTCAGCTGCTCAGAAGCTGAAGGGGGCAGGTGGTTTCCTCTTATAAATGTCACTGTGTGTGTGTTTCCTGGTGACTATACTTTGAATCTACTTACTTCATTGCAGTTAACTTGCTGTATTATAACTTGTGTGTTCTATATTTATTTCTTCAACTAGATTATGAATTCTAAGAATATGCACTTTCATCTTTATAATCCTAGTGTCTGGCAGGGCCTGATACATAGAAAGTGCTTGAAAATGCCTATGGAATAGAAAGTGGCCAGTTTAATAAAATGGACATTTAATCAGAAAAGTTCAGTTTAACCAGTTACATATAGGCTTCCTGCACAGATTTTCTTTACAAGTAATAACAAATAGTGGGTGACATCTCAGGATGTGGTGGTCTCTCAGCTCAAATTCCTACTAAGAACTGAAGACACTTCTCTGAAACAAACTGGTTCTCCTCACCTTCAAACTTTACACAGGAAGAAAATCAATGACTCCAACCTCCAACTTCTTGGGAGTTCACTGTTGTTGAAATAGCCATGAATTTGTTCAAACCAGCATTGTCAGTAGCCTCATACAGAAATACAGTCATAAACAGTAGTAGAAAGTAAATACTGCGTTCCTCTTAGTTGATGACTGTCAACAGGATATTTTTCTGCCATTTCTAGATGCTTTTTTTAATTCCACAAAACCACATTTATTCAGTTTATGTTCTCCCCTTCTTGACATACTTTGCAGTTGCTAGAAATCATACTGAAAGAGAGAAGGAAGAGGAAAACCTCACTGAGAATGGATGTGTAAATGTAGGGATAACACTTCGGGGATTTTCCTTGATTAGTCTTTTGGGTCCCCCACCTATTTTGAGGCAGGCTGTGTTCACAAAAATCCTGAAAGTTTATTATATTCCTTTTGTTTACTTTTGAGCGTGTTTAAAATTTTTATTAGTAAAAGATGGTGATATATATGTGTGTGTATATATATATAGTGTTTTTTTTTTTTTTTTAATCTTGTACTATAGTATCTAACTTTGGCCTCTCAGGCACATTTTTCAGAAGGATGATTTTTCAGAGTTTTTATTCCTTTGCAGAAATGTTCTAAGCATATACACATACATACATGTGTATGTTTTTCTGATGGAATCGTATTGCTCCACACATTGCTCTACAGCTGGCTTTTTCAATACACAATACTCATTCTAATACTGCGTAGTATTTCATCATGAAGTTACCCTATGATTTGTTTAATCAGATCCCTTATTGACCAACACTTAGATCACTTCCAATTTTTTACCTCTAAAGGGTGCTTTTGTGATTACTCTTCCATCCATCTTCGCACATTTGTATGGGTATATCTGTAGGGAAACTTCCCTAGTAGTTAAATTGCAGGATCAAAGGACATTTCATATATTTAATTTTGCTAGGTATCTAAACTGCCTCCCAAAACAGTGTCCCAAGTGACTTTACCACCAACAGCCTACATGAACATACCTCCCACCCTATCTCAACAAGCTCCCTCCCTCTGTATTTTTAATTGTTGTAAATTGATATATAGTGTTATATTAGTTTAGGGCTTACAACAGAATGATTTGATATTTGTATATGTTGCAAAATGATCCCTACAATAAGTCTAGTTAACATCTGGCACCATGTGTAGTTTTAACATCTGGCACCATGTGTGGTTACATTTTTTTTTCTTATGATGAGACCTTTTCTTATGATGAGATCTTAAAGATCTCTTAGTAACTTTCAAATATACAATACAATATTTTAACTGTAGTTACCATTCTGTATAGCATATGCCCAGGATTTATTTATAACTGGAAGTTTGTATTTTTTGACCCTCTTTACCCATTTTGCTTTTGCCCTCCCCTTCTCTGCTCATTTGCCAGCCACCAGTCTGTTCTCCATACTTGGTTTTGTTTGTTCTTAGATTCCACAGATACATGAGTACATACAGCACTAATCTTTCCCTGAGTTATTTTATTTAGCATCCATCCATGTCATAAGTGGCTCCTCAAAAAAGAAACCCCAGGTACATTTTATTAGCTCATAATTATTTAAAATATTATAAATATTGACAGGTTATTTGTAAAAATGTAGGAATACCAAGACAGAAGATAAAGCTTAGTCTTCACACATTATATATGACTATAGTTTGTGATACTTTTATTACATTATTTTTGTGACAACAAAAGTCAGATACACACTATAGCACAATGTAGAAGGATAGGGACATAATCGATGTATGTATAAATTCCAATTTGCTTGGTCTCTGAGCTTCCTGCTTGCTGAGATAAAGGAGGAAGGTTGTTGGCTTTAACCAGGAAAAAAAAAAAACCCCACCAACAAAGCCTATTACCCACAATTCCTTGCAACCTCTCTGCTTGATGATGTACCAATGACAATACAATAAATCTGCTTGTTCATGAGAGCCTGACGTAGCCCAGTTAGGAAGGTAGCATTCAGCAGCCTGTATCATCATATATCACCTGGAGGTGCTGCTGGCCCCGCTCTACAGAGTGACACTGCTCTGATTTTTCTCTTTTTTGTCACTGACTCCTCCAGACATCACTGTCTCATTGAATGTAGCTGATTCCTGGCCATATTTCCCCTCTTCTTGCCACCTCCTATTATTTCTGCTCAGATAAATCTTCTCACTTTGGCAAAAGGGGTTGAATATACAGCCTCTTCCCTTTGCAGTAATCAATACTTGCACGGAGATAAGCCAACCAAAAGGGCGAGCAAGAGCAAAGGAACTGACTCTTACCATGATTATATCTCATGTTTGAGGGATATCTAACCTTTATGGTGTAATCCATAAAAATAATACACATTAGGAAGGTATGGCCACAAGCACATGTAAGAGAAAGGCTTTCAGGTACAGGCTAAGGGTACTGAACCACAAGACCCAACCAGGTATACTCCTGAATCTAGCATTATTGCAAGCCAAATCTTACAGAACTTACCCATATGTGGAAACAAATGGGACTCAAAATATCTGTGTTAATAATAATTTCAATGACACTAACTCCCATCTACTTATGCAGTCCACTATGAAGTCTGGCTTAATTATTTTGAGGAATCTCCGTGGGATCACCCTAAAGTACCTACATACCAGTGGTCAGTTCCAGTCAAGTTATGTTGCAGCATCTGTCATGTTGCCTGGGTCTAGCCTCCTCCTTTGTAACTACTACCTGCAAAGGTGCTTGAAGATGCTGTATTCCTAGGCAGGCTTGCTATGCCTAGTAGCCTAGTAGCTCCTTAATGGAGTTATGCCTAGTAACTCCATTAAGGGAGCAGTCTCCTGATTTTCAGAGAGCTAATACGGCCCCCACATTCCCGAGGAAGTAGAAGAATGTCCTTCTCCCCAAGGCAGGAAGGTCTTTAGCACCTGGGTACCAAAGTAACTCTGCTACTGTTCTTGCCTCACGTTCCCTCATAGAAACAGCTCCATGAATCTGGGCCTCTAGTCCCTCTTGACAGGACTTGACATAAATCTCTATAACTGGGCCATCAGGAGCAGCACAGCTAGCTTGGACCCCACTATTTCTGTCTCTAACTTTCCTGAGGTCTGCTTCCACTCATGCCTATCAGCTGCTGCACACTGCCTGCGCAGAGAGACAACATAAAAATGACAGTTTACATAACACCAGGGGCAAATGGGAGACAGATCTATTCGTATTGATTTCAGAGCATGTTCCCCGACTGCTTTGAAAACAGTGGGGCTGGCGAGCACCATTTCTCTGGTCCACACCACAGCAGAAACACGGAGTTACCGGCAGGGGGCAGGGCTGCACAGACCCTGGTAGCCTCCGCCCAGAGCTCAGGGCAAATATTGTTAAAGCTGCAAGCAGGACTCATCATCTGGCCCCTGGATGACTGGCTGTTGCACAGCACCCAGACTTGCAGCCCCCACCCCTACCCCGCCACCCCACCACCCTACCTGGCATTCGCCCCCTCCCAGGCTGCCACAGTGCTTGGGGATGTCCTAGGACCAGTGGCCCAGAGCAAATTTTGCTAAGATCATGGCCCCACTCCCATTTTCCCAGCAGGCTTGCCCCTCAGAGCTGGCCTGCCTGGGTCCCAGCAACACCACAGACAGCAGGCACAGCCCTTAGCAGGCAGAGTCTGTGCAGACAACGGTCCTGAAAGGAACAGTGACTCAGACACAACTGCAGGGCATAAGCAGCACACACAGGAGAGTCTGCTGAGGTGCCAGGTCTTGGTGAACAGGGGACACGGCACTGCAGGGCACACCAGGACCTCCTCTTCATAGAGTCACTGCTTTCAAGAGCAGAAGGCAGAGCTGACTCTCTTAACACACAGAAACAGACACAGAGAGGCAGACAGAATGAGGAGACAGAGGAATTTTTCCTAAATGAAAGAGGACAAGGCCACAGCCAGAGATCTGAGTGAAACAGACATAGGAATATGCCTGATAGAGAATTTAAAGCAATGATTGAAAGGATGTTCACTGGGCTTGAGAAAAGAGTGGAAGACCTGAGTGAGACCCTTACCACTGAGATAAGGAACGATATAGCAGAGATGAAGGACTCAAGTCCTGCACACACAGGCCTGGGCGCCCCTGTCCTACTGTTTCATCAGTCCTCCTCTTAAATTGCTTCTTTTCCGCACATTTACTAACTAATGCAATTCCATGTCCCCAAAAGAAGTTACATACACAGCTGCATTGTATAAGTCACATGAAAGATATGCTTATATGATTAGAGTCATCACTAAATTGTAACTACTCACTGGAATTGCCTTTCTAGAAAGGTTTCTTGGGCTTTTTAAAAATTTTTTATTTTTTTTGAAGATTTTATTTATTTATTCATGAGAGAGAGAGAGAGAGAGAGAGGCAGAGACACAGGCAGAGGGAGAAGCAGGCTCCATGCAGAGAGCCTGATGTGGGACTCGATCCCAGGTCTCCAGGATCAGGCCCTGGGCTGAAGGCGGCTCTAAACCGCTGAGCTGCTGGGGCTGCCCGGGTTTTTTTTTTTTTTTTTTTTTTTTTTTTAATATTGATTTTGTATATTCCCAAACTCAGAATTTTGAACACGTTTGAGTATTCTGTGTTCCTGCCAGGAATGTTCCATGTCAGCTCAGTGATGTAGACAATTATCTGGTCTAACCTACAGTCTCCATGATCTGTCCCTTCCTCTTTTTCCATATCTGGCTTTACCCCTTTATACCCACTTACTAGTTTTACTGAATGATTTTCAGTTTCCCAGTCATGTTTCATTTTCATGCTTACAACCTTTGCTCCCAATATAATTCAACCTAGAAAACATTCCTCTCCACTAGTTGTCTCAAAACCCAAATCAAGCATCAGTGCATTAATGAAAATTTTACTCTCTACTTTTACCTCATCCCTCACCACCCTGAAAGAGTCAACCACTTTCTCCACTGACTCAACACCATACTCCATAAAAAACTCTTCCATATCACCACAGTATTTTATTTTATGAAACTTGTTAAACTTAAGGGCAGACTTATTTTATCAGCACTTAGCAGTGTCTGGTGCTCAGTAAAAGTTTGGTGACCTAATCTCTTGAAAACATAACATGGGCTGTATAGCTCCTGTGCCCACATCACATTCCCTTGGCCCACCTCTGGTTGCAGCTAGAGGGGACAGGTGTTTGGTGAGCCTCTCTGCATTGTTGCCCAGGACCTTCTCTGACAGGCCCGCATAAGCACACCTGGAAGCAGAGGGGACTTAATGTCCTCTGTCCCAAGACTTGACAGATAAGTACTTCAGACTCTTATTTCTCAGGTGGGCAATCCGAGAGGCATCTGGGTGCTTCTCAGCAGCCCTAGCAGAATCGAATCCCATTCCTTACAGTTATAGTATCAGTAACACATGCCCCTACTAGCATTCCCTTCTTCCTTTTTGTCTTTCTGCTCCCTCACTTCTTCATGAAGTCCCCTTCTAGAAATGACTTGCACAAAAGTTTATCTCAGGCTCTGCTTTCAAGGAACCTAAACCAAGCCCATGGGAACTTGGCCTGGACAACCCACACTCTCTCGAACATTAGTGCATGAGAAGATAAACCGGTCTAGATTGAAAGAAACCTAAGACACATAACAATTAAAGGCAATGTGTGTTTCTGGATTGGATGCCAGTTTGGACAAGCTTGATTTAAAGGACATTTTTGAGACAATTTTTAAAATGTGAATACGGTTGGGTACATGAGATAAAAATATACTGAAGTGGAAAAATAGACTTTAACTATAGAGCAGATTTCAAAACAAAATTTTATATATCCCCAAGGACATGTAAAAATCTAAAAATGGGGATGGCTGGGTGGCTGAGTGGTTGAGCATTTGCCTTCAGCTCGGGGTGTGATCCCGGGGTCCTGGGACCGAGTCCCACATCGGGCCCTTCACAGGGTGCCTGCTTCTCCCTCTGCTTGTGTCTCTGCCTCTCTCGTGAATAAATAAATTTAAAAAAATTTTTAAATGATCCAGAAAGATACATACCCAGGCATTAACTCTTCAGTCTCTAGGTGTTTGCAATATAATCCTTTTATTCCTTTAGTTTTGCTTGTAAGTACTTTTTTTTAATATGCCACCACACACATACTGTTTCTGTATTTAAAAGAACATTTTTGAAAAGCTCATGCTATGTCCAACTTTCAACCTGTCATGTTGTTATTCTAGGGCACTTTCTATACCGTTCAGTGATGAATGAGTCTGAGAAACAAAGAGAAATGTAAATGGACTGAGGAGGGTCCCATCATGCGCTGTGGCAGGATAAGAATACACAAGCTGTGACCCGGCTCCCAGGCAGACAGGATCCCATAAATATGAGAGTCCGACTCTAGGTGAGTTATGTTCACTCCTCTCAGTAAACTCATTCGCATGCACGCATTACAATACTCAGGAAACACAGGCCCATTCCTCAGCCCAGATGGAGGAAGAGGCTTGTTTTAAACAGTACTTTATAATTTATGATTGCAGGGATTAGGAGCCAGCCTTCGTGCTTACTAACGGCACCCGATGTGCCTCGGCAGGAGACTTCCACAACAAGCACATTCTCCGGGAGCCGGTTATCCTCCTATATACTTAATCTTTCCCCAACCAATCCCCCGAAAAGAAAACAAATATTTGTAGATTAAAGGAGAACTGCCTTGTCATCCTTTACAGCTGCTGGCGTGCAAGCTGTTAAGCACCGAGTGTTTAATTAATGGAGAGATACCATTAGAGAGACAGCTGGACCTGCATTCAGATGAGCCCGGCTTCAAGGTGCCAGGAGATAAAGATCTGGAAGTGGAAAAGCTGAACTGCAGTTGGGTTCATTTATAAGAGAGGCTGTTAAAGGTCAACTGTGGTTCCTTGGGCTGGAGATAAAGAGATGCTATTAAAAACAATTGGAAAGTAATTCATAAGGGAGCAGCAAGTCACTCACGTTAAATTAATTTGTCTTTCTGGTAGCATGGCCCTCACGATGGGAAAGTAAATTTACCTAAAATCAAGATCTTTTGAAAACAGCCATTGATCATGCGTTCCATGCAAAGCCACAGGCACACACGCCGGGCGCCAGGCCCTCGGTCCGGGCTGACTAGTGTCCCCTTTGTTCACTGCAGCCCTACCCAGCGTGGCGTTCACCATTTCCCCCTAAAGGTAGCAAGGACGGTGGCATTTCCGTGGACCCCCTGAGGGGCTCGAGCCTGCCGACTTCTTCCCGCCTCCGCCGATGAGCTAACAGCCAAGCACCAGGACAAGTGCACGCGATCCCACTCTCCTGACGTTCAGCAACGTGTTAGAACATTCTAGCCCACCGTGCTCCGCTTACAACCTCTCCTCCCCCCTTTACTCACCCTAACGCACCACATGTTCACACATACACATGCCAGGATGAAAATTGTTCATGTACCCCAGGACTACATCTGTAATCATGACTGGCAGCTGACTTAACGCCACGCTAGAAACCTGGTAGGTCTTCTTTGTCCTTGGCCTCCTAGGGGCAAATCCTTGCATTCGCCGGCTCCACTCCTCTTCGCTTCCTCACGCATCCCAGCAGCAGCCTGTGGTGTGACAAAGGGCAGGTGCTCTTCATGTGAGAAGGCCAGCTTTGCTGAAGCCCGCCACATCTTCCTCCGGCACGGTGGCAGCTGTGCCCCGGTGCTGCCACCCGGGGCTAAGGGGGAGCCGATGCCCTGCGTCAGCCCATGATTGTGACCCTGCGAGCTCGGCTGGGTCTCATCAGGCTTCTCCCCTTCTTCGTGTTGCCCGAGGAAAACTGCTGGTTGTTCTTCTGTCTTTCTTGGGCTGGGAAATTAATTGGGGTTGTTCTTTATTTCCTGAAATAAGGGGAACAAGGAGTGATTCCCTGCCCAGGTCTGTTGGCGACCAACGTGCGTTCCTGGGCACCGGCTACTATACAGCCCAGCTCAGCGGGCTGCTCACCGGTCCCTGGGGTCAGTTGGGAGTGTCAGCCAAGGGGACAAGAAGAGGCGGAGAGGCGGTTCATATCACACATTTACTGCTGCTGATCATTTGCGGTTTTTAATAACAACTTTGCAATTCAGATTTTGCAGTAAAAAGGGTTTCCAGATCAGATATCACAAGTTTGTTTTTTTTTCTAAGCCTGTCACCTTTGAAAAACTAGGGACGTGTACGTGTTCAGCATTAACCGCACCAGGATGGATGCACCTTGCTCATGTTCAGACTTCACACACATGATCTTAATAGGATGTGCTTTAGGCTGCAGCCAGTGGAGAGAATTCCAGAAAGGGAAGAGGCCGAGTCAGGGGGGCTCTCCTCTTGTAATGGAAGCTAATGAGAAACAGCACATCACAGAAGGAGCCAGGAATAATAGCGACAACCAAGAGGCCCCACTTACAGAGTGCCCACTCTATGTCATGTGCCAGAGCACTTGTTTCACATACACGATCTCACTTAATTTCTGGAACCATGCTGGGAGATGTTTTCACTCAAGTGGTGTTTTCACTCTCCAGTATGCAGAGAATTTAAGTAAAGCTAATGTAATAATCCCAAAGATTGAATGCCTAGTAAATAGAAGAGACAGCATACCCTCAAGCGGCCTGCTCTGTGCTAGGTATCTGTAACCATCTCCTGTGATTCAGAGTTTAGCAATGAAACCAATTCGGGAAAGAACAACAAGGTCCTGGGCACATTCTTCTTGTATTTTCTGCCCTACGTGCCTCTCATCATAACATGGAATCAGTAGCCATGTCTTCTGGGCAATGCTTCTTCTATCATATCTAACCATCTCATTAAATGGGAACTACTTTCTTCTTACAGACCCTCAACCCCTTTTTTACAAGCCAATCTCTAAGAGCCTTCCCACCTCTCTCACTACAGTTTGTGGCTGGGCATGTGAAACTGTAATATAATTTTTAAAAAATTTATAATTTTTCCTTATGCCAGACACTTTACATTTTAACTTATCTTATTCTCACAACAATTCTGTGATATGGGTACAGGTACTATCTCCATTTTGCAGAGGTAGAGAATGAAATCTGGATGGTTAGGCATCTTGGCCAGGGTCACATATCTGGAAAGTTGTAAAATTGAGATTTGGTTTGTATCAATTAGCTATTGACACACCATTAAAAAAAATCTAGGTTAATAATTCAGTGGCTTAAAGCAGTAATTACGTATTCTTCTAGGATCTGGGGAACACTTAGGTGTTGGCTGGCTGAGGCAGGGCTCAGCTGAGTGGCTCTGATCTTGGCTGAGATCACTCATGCAGTGGAGTCAGCAGGGAACAGCACAAATAATCTGGATTGGCTAGGTGGCTATGTGCCATGTGTCTCTGGGGACTTCAGAGACTGGCCTGGGAATGTCCTTTCCATGGAGCAGCTAAAAAGCAAGGGCACAGATGGAAATTAAAGAGACCTCCTAAGGCCTGGGCTCAGAATCCGCACACTGCCGTCTTCACCTCATCCAAACATCTCACGAAAAGTGAGAAATGTAGTCTGTCTTTTGTGAGGAGAACTTCACAAAGACAAAAATAAAGATTCAAGGAGAAGTAAAGAGGAGGGGCTAATGCCCCAATCTACCACATAATCCCATATACTTCTTAAGGATGTTTCATCTCAAGCTGGGCAATTTCAGGTCCTTGTTAGGTAGCTGACATTGACAGGAAGTGAATCTAAGATTGTCAGCACCCACATTCCTCAGAGTGAGGAAGAAGTTACTCTGCAACTGTATGTGGAGACACAAGACAGAAAGTCCCAGGGATGCTCATGACCCTAGGAGCAGTTGTCTTTAAGCCTCAGTGGTCTTCTTGCCTTTCCTTTCATTTGGTTGGTCAAGGCTACTTCTGAGGTCCTCACCCCAAAGTCTTCTAATTTAGGTTTATTTTCTGCCAAGTGTTACTCAGAATGTCCTACACAATGTAACATCCTGTAACTAAAACCAATCAAGCAATCTGCAGGAATTCATGCTAAGATATGTAACATTTAACATGTTTTATGCATCTACTGTTTGCAATGGATTATGTTAAAAAGTGAGGATCAGAAAGAATGGGTAAGATTGAATCCCTGTCCTCAGAGAACCCATAACCTAGAGGAAGACACTGAACATACATAGCTTGTAGCCCCACAAAATGAGTGCAGTTTGCTTCTAAAGGAAAATGCAGGAGAAGGCGGGATTAAACTGATTTAGGCAAAAATGGGAATGTCTCGAAGGAACTCATGTGTTCTATCAAATCCTGGAGATTAGGAGGATTCCTACAATCAGAAGAGAGAAAAGAGGTGGCAGTACAGGTTTTGCTTGGGGTGGGAGTTAGGAAGCAAGGACTGAGCAAAGTCATTGAGGTATAAAACTCCATGATATCTGACGAAGTGATCAAAATCACTTGGCAAGTGATAAGAAATCTTAAAGTGTAAAGTTGAAAAGAAGAATTTGTCAGTGTGCCTCTAAGCATTATGCAAAGGACTGGGGCCCTGTTTAGCTAGCTAAATTGTTCTGCTCCACTTAACAGGCATTATGTCCCCAAAGTGCCATGGGATGTGGAAAGGGCCCCTTGAGATTGTCCTACTCCTTTTATCCTGATATTGTTCTTTTGAAGCAACCTTTTCATCATCATTTGGTTTCCCACATAAGCTGTCCTCCAGGGAAGAGCTAACCTATAGTATTATTCCAATCCATTTGGCAGTTATATTTCTTAGCATAAATTTTTAAATTGACAACCTAGTTTATAAAACAAACTCCTGGGAGTTTAGTATTTAGTCAGGACTCTTTATTTTACAGAAATCCAACATAAGCTAAGCAAAAAGTTTCCTGGAAAATGATCAGTTTGGCTCACAAAAGAGGAACTTCAAGTACCAGGGCTACTTCAGAGCCTTCAGAATGTGGAGCCTGAAAGTCCATGTTCTGCTCTCATCATTATCCTGAGATTTACTACACCTGGAAAGACACTGGGAGCCCTGAGAGCGTATTTTTATAGCTCACCAGCAGGAAGGAAGGAAGGAAGGAAGGAAGGAAGGAAGGAAGGAAGGAAGGAAGGAAGGAAGGAAGGAAGGAAGTATTTTGCTAATTCCAGCCAAGAGGAAATCTTAAAGGATGCCCCCTGTTGTTCAGATCTGGATTATATGTTCATTTGTGAGGAATGCCAAAAGAATGAGATAGAATTATTGGTCCAGTTCTGGATCGTGTGGTCAGAGGTAGGTGAGAATATTGTTCCAAAGTTTGAGGACTGGAGAGAGGGTATTTCCTTGGACAGAAAATCACTGTTCCCACCTCTGTTTATCATGAACCAGTTAGGCCCTAAATACAGTGGTCCCCAGGCTAATAGAGGAAACTGAATATGAACCTCAAAAGCACAAGACAAGACGTGGACTGTTCCCCTTTCCTAAGGATGAAACAGCCAAACAACTTTTAGTCTGGCACTGCTTTTCTTAAGGCATGATTTGAAATGATATGGATTGAGTAAGCTTTCAGACAAGTCATAAATTAAGTCTGCAAAGGTCAACCCTGTGGGTAAGATACTAAATTTATACTGAAGTGGAAAAATCTGGCTGAGCATCAAATAACATAAGAGAATGGGTATGTTTTTGTCTCCTTTTCTCCCTTGGGGAAGCACTCACATACCTTGTAATTCTGACACAGAAGATCTGGGATCAGCAGCATTCCAGATGCTCAGGGAAAGGTGTAAAAAGGAATAGCATGCCCAGATCCCAGCCGAGGCAGCTGCTCTTCACTTACTCCCACTCCTACCTGAGAAACTCGACATTACTTTCAAAATAGCACAAGAACTTTTGGTACTCACAGATATAAAGGATCAGCACTTTTTTTCTGATTTCTTTCAGCCTTGTTTAAACCAGGGATTGCTCTGGCAGGTCAAAAACAGCCCATTAATTCACTTGCTAAGTTGAGAATAGTTAAAAGCATGGATAATAATACAAAGTTTTGAAAGGGGGGCATGAAATATAAAGAAAAAAGCAATAGACATCAGGAGACCAAATCTCTGATGCTCATTCTGTGTGTGCTCTTGAGCAAGACACATCATCTTTGATGCTATTTCTTCATCTGTGAAAAGCACCAGTTGGACAAATTAATCTCTAAGAATCTTTACACATCGGAAAATGTACAATTTCTCTAGAGTGCCCAGTTCCTAACCTTTTCTGGGATTGATGTATTTTCAGTGTGCTTTGTTGTTAGTGAGGATGAGGGCAACATTGGTATGGGAACAGTATCTATATACTGAACCATCCTCATTAATTAATTTATACAGGATAGGAGAGTATTTAGAGTTTAGCATTTGGAATCACACAGATCTGCATTCAAACCATATCTCTTCTACATTGCCTAGTATGAGGGACATTGTGAACAAAAAATCAGTAAAACTTGGCTCCTGCCTTTCTGGTATAGGACACTCAACAGTGGCTCCTTGACTTTGAGTCTGGGAGAAGTAGGAAAGTGGGCATGGAGAGTCTGGTTTTAGACATTCAAGAGAAAAAGGGCAAGAAGCAGAGAGAGAAGTGAGAATGGAGGCCATGAGCTACAGATTTTTTAGTTGGAAAAACAGTTGGTATCTTTTTTTGTTCTTTCAACAATGAGTGCTACAAGCTAAAAAAAATTGGTTTGGACGTGAAGATTAACAATGGTGTTACAAATGGTGTTTTATAAGGAGTAAGCGAGGGAGGCCCTGGGGGGACATACACAGTCTAATACTCTATCGACACAGATAATACGAGGCAGACAGCTGGATGAGGCTGCCATGCCTTTCTCTTCACCTGGTGTGATGAGAGCAATCCCATTCAACTTCAGTTATCTGACACTCCCTATGTGAGTTATATTGTTGTCTTTGGTGAATAAAAGAAAAGTTCTTTCAGTTACATGTCTTTTTATTCCAATCGTATTACCTACCTTCACAAAGATGAGTTGACGGGTGCCCATCACTAGATGCCCGTCATTAATCTATAATAGCCGACCCAATGAAATACTATGCAACTATAAAAAAAGAATGAGTAGGCTCTTGTATAATAGAATAGAAAGGTCATCAGGATATTTTGTTATGTGACAGGAACGAGATGTAAACCAGTTTAGATAGTAGGCTACCTCTGGGCTTGGAAGGAAAGAAAAGAATATATTTACATATATCATTGGTATATACTTTTGTGTTGTATGTATAAAAAAACACTGGCAAGATATCCAAGAAACTATTAAAGTAGGTCACTCAAGGCAGAGAGGATGGGGCATGGAGCATTGTATGGAGAAATGACACAAGAGAGCATCTTTTATATTCATCTTCATTTTTATATTGTTTGGACTTAATAGGAATATATTACCTATTTTTAAAATTTTAAATTCAAATGAAATTTGGAATGTGTATTTGTTAGTTAAGGTAATGCTAACTGCAGCTGAACTCAAACACTTAATACATTGTATGTTTATTTCTTACTCACACAAAGTCCAGAAGCAGATGGTCATTTAGGACCTACGCTTCTTTTAAAATAATAGGTCTCCTTCATCCAATGTATCTCTGATGTCTCTGTATACAGCCAGCAGAGCTAGGGGTGCAGAGGAGGCACAGGCCTACAAGTGGAGCAGTCATTTCTACCCATATTGCTTTGGCCACAATGCAGCCATATGGCTACACCTAACTACAAAGGAAGCTGGGAACACAGTCTAGCTGTGTGCCCGGAGGAGGAGATGAATTTGGTGAACAGGTAGTGTCTCTGCCACCCGTAGAAAGACCTAACAAAAGGGAATTCTGAAGAATTTTATTTCTCTGTTGAGTACATAAAGTTATTGCTAAAGCATTATTTTGAAATCATGGCATTGAGGTAATGAGTTCTTGCAAGACAGCTTTATTGCTGTTGATGAAATATGGACATTCACTAATCTCATCCATTCATCAAATGCCTTAGTCTTAGGTTAAAGGCAACCATTGGAAGATCTGTTATTAGGGCAAATTGGACTGTCCACAGAACAGTAGGACTCTGCTAAGAACCCTCTATCTTGTTGACTTTAGGTAGGATGAGGGCCCCTGCTCTGTTTATTGAATCCCAAGAGATAAGGAGCATCGGATGATTTGAAATGCCTCAAAGGTGGGTGCTGCTAGTACCAGCAGGTTGTCCAAGATGGAGGTCATGTTCCTTCCCTGTGTAAGGAAATTCAGACTGAGCAAATAAGATGACTAGGTGTCTCCAAAGGTAGACTATGCATTGTTTAAAGACATCTTCCTAGGGTTGTCCAGTGATAGCCTCTAATTGCCTTTAGGCAATTTTACAATTGATGGCAAGGTGAATCATACATGTCTGTGGATGCGCAAATGGATTCTGTTTGGTGGAGGGACTGCTCTCTCCTTTGTGGCAAAGACACTTACAGGTCCGTTTACTAATTCAATTCAGTATTCCTGACTGGTAAATATGTCTGTTCTTTGGATTCTCCTTTAAGCCAGTTTTAACATCTGCCTGGTGTTTTTGTTAACAGCAAGTTAAATAAAATCTTTAATGTGTGTGTGTGTCTTTATCTGCATGAGACTTGTAATTTTACCTTCTTTTTTGAAATGTATCCTGAAACACCGGTAATTGCTCAGAACTGAGGATCTGTGCTTCTGGCCCTTGTTAAGCTTTACTTTCTTTCTTTGGTTTATTTACTTGTTTTGTTTTTTCTTGTTGTTACACCTATCAGCATTGCCAGAAAAGCTGTTATGTAGTATAGCATAAAAATTAGGCAATGAAATGATTTTACTATCGTGCACTTCACCCCCACCTCAACTGTTAGGATGGTAATGCCAGCATAATTTCATCAGAAAGCCTCTTCTGCTGACATTTCAAGCTCCCACAGAAAACGCTGTAAATTTTCTGAGAAGGCCTTTTTTGCAAGATTTGTTCAACAAAGAGGTGGGATAAGCACCTTGGATTAAACCTTCAAAGCAGCAGGCCTTTGGTTACTTTTCTTGATTAACCTGGGAACACTTTGAAACTCTCTTCTTTATCATACCATGTTTTTCGAGTCCATCAATTTTCATAATGAGAAACACTTTTGTAAACACCTTTTTTGTGTTTCTTTGTAATTAGCAAAATCTTTATTTTGCACAAAGGTTTCCATGTATACACTTTATCTGCAAAGAATATTTAGTGTGAACTATTAAAGAATTAGAAGGCTAATGGAAATTACATTTTTCCTACTGATAACATATCAAAATCTGTTGGTCTATCCATTAATATCTAGCTGCTTAGCCTCCAGGAAGCTCAGAGCCAAATTTGTGACTCAACTTTAATAACTCAGTAGGATCTACCTATCTGCATTCTACCTTTGCCATTCTTGACCTTGGTTCTTTATTTATATTTTACCTGCTACTGATTTTAGTTATTTAAGATTATTATATTTTACCTTTTTAATAACATTTCATAAGCTATCTCTACTTCCTTAGGGAATAGGATGGATACAAAGAGAAATGTTTATACAGGCACATTGCTAATGTCTTTATATTCAGTCTTCTAAGATAAATTCTTGGAAAAATCATAATTTACTTTGTCATTGTGCTTTCTGGGTGTATTTCATTCACAGACAAGGAGACATTTGGGTATTTTACTTATCTAGTCCATATCCTATGTAACTATTTTATATACTTCAGGAATGGACAAAGTCATAGTAAGGTCATTTGGTGTGTCTCAGTTCCTATAGTAATTCACGTCATTTAAATGAGATTGTATTTTCAATCTCTAAAATATTTCTTAGCCATATCATTATTTATTAGAAAAGTACTTGCTGATCATCAGACTCTCATCCATCTTTCTATAAACAGCTCATGAGCTAGGAAATGGCTTGCCATTATGCCTAGAAGGTTAAGAATTCAACTTGAACAGGCTTACAATTCAGGGATTTAAGTACAACTAAATCACCCTGGGAGCTCAGGGCTCCTCAGATCCCTTTATAGAAGTGAAGTCTCCCTGAAAGGAATCAAAGTATTGCCCTAAAGGGGCAAAACAAAAGAGTTGGTTAGCTGCCTTCCCACTGTCATAAGTGGGGAAAGCCCATTTGATGATGTATTAAAAACATACTGGACGAGGGAACACTTTCTTCCTTATAGTGTGTTTCTGGGGCAGCTGCCCTAACTTGAGCTCGAACAAAACTCTTTTCCTTTCTCTTAAAACAACAACAACAATAACACACTGGACCTGAAGCCCCAAATCTGAGTTCAAGCCCTTGTTTTGCAACTCATTGAAGTGCAGTTTCCTGCATCTTTAAAATATGGGTAAAAATTCCCCTTACTTTTGAGTAATTGTGAAAAGGTCTTTTGAGCATGTTTGGTATGGAAGAGGACTCCCTCATCTTCAACACTCTCCTGACTTGCTGTGGGAATTAACTCTGTATGTGTGAACTCTAGAGCTTTTAGAGCCTCTTTCTTTTCCCATGCCCTGCTGCCATGCTGAGGCAGGCTGCAGCAAGCAGCTCAGAGCTTTGAGTTTTACTCTTTCCCCATGGGATGTCTTAGCCCAACCTTAGGACATCCTTTATTTTGCCCGAATAATCTTTGAGGAAACCATCATTAAGGAATTACTTGATCATTTCTGGCATTTTATATTTCCAAAGATGGCCACAACAATTTCCTTCACCCCATAAGCACTTCTGCAGTGTGAAAGTAAAGAAAGGAAAAATTGGGGTTCTGAAAGGATTTAATACCTAGTTTAATGGTCTTTCACTTTCTGAACATAGACACCAGTGTTTCAAATTGTCCCTCTGTCATCTAGAGCTTTACTGGGCTTGAATGGGAAGGACACCTTTCTTTTGTAAAGTGGAAAAGGAATATTGAAGGCTTCTCCCCATGAATATTGTCCAGCCGGTTAGTTTGGGGAACACAATATAAGGAAGTGGGAATCTGGAAATTGATTTCCTTAAAATTACCATAGGCATGTACCTGTTGCAGGTCTTAATCGTACCCTTGAAGGGATGAGCTTCCTAGCTTGAAAGTTACTGTTCTTTGCAACCATTACCTTGTGGTGTGATAATTTGAAAATTAGTTTTATAAGATATTACTAGAAGTTTAAAAAAAATCAAAATGAGGCTGAGCTCCATAATGGAAAAAAAATCCAGGTAACTCTGATTTAGTGATATCTCTTTGTTGTTGCATTTTTCAGAATACAGTGATTCAGGGATCCCTGGGTGGCTCAGCAGTTTAGCGCCTGCCTTTGACCCAGGGCATGATCCTGGAGTCCCGGGATCGAGTCCCATGTCGGGCTCCCTGCATGGAGCCTGCTTCTCCCTCTGCCTGTGTCTCTGCCTCTCTCTCTCTCTCTATGTGTGTATCATGAATAAAAAAAATAATTAATTAAAAAAAAAAAGAATACAGTGATTCTCTAAGGGGGCAGAGAGTATAGAATGCAACATTCCCCAAACTGATTTAGATGTGAAACCTCCCCCACTGCCTAAGGAGCCCAATATGAGAATAAAGTTAAACTAAACATGCTTTTGGAAGCATGGACTATATTAGCTATCTATTGCTCTATGACAAATCACCATAAATTTAGCTTAGAAATATATCTATTTATTATTTCACAATTTCTGTGCCAGGAATGTGAGCACACTTTGATTCATTTTCTGTAGGGGCACAATCCAAGTGTTGTCTGGAATCGATCTCATCTGAATGTTTGACTGGGAAAGGGTTCGTTCCATTGAAGTGGTTGACAGATTTCATTTCCTTGTGGTTGTGGGACTGGGGGCCTTTTTTCTCACTGACTGTTGGCTGGAGGCCATCCTTAGTTTCCTTCCATTTGGGTCTCCTTTCATCATGACCGATAAGTGAGCAGATAGTCTCTTCACAAGATGTTTTTGCCATCTTATGTAATGTTATTACATAAATGTAGACATGTTCATTTTGTCATCTTTGTTGAATCAATAGATTAGAAGCAATTTATAGGTTTCACCTGTATTCCAAGAGAGGAGATTACACAAAGATATGAATATCAGGAGGTAGGAATTATGGAGGTAAGAACTGACAAACTCTCAGTACAAATGACTTTATCCACTATGCATACTAAGACATTTGAACAAACTCTAACGTAGCTTCTATCAGCTCAAGGCTATGTCCTAGGATGACAAACCTGTCCTCTTAAAAGAGTTGTCTGAAAAAGCTCAGTGCTGCCAAAAGAAAATATTGTTCTTTTAGCTAAAATCTGATTATAGGTCCCTGATCTCCCTTTTTGTAGAGCATTTACTTTAGAAAGCTTGCAATTGTAAATCCTTTCTCTACCTCTTTGAGATGTATCTTCTGCAACCCAGAAATGTCTTTCTCAAGGACCTGGAGAGCCATCTCTCTGAAATGTAATCATTAAGAGAGAGATGTTTGTTTCCCTTTTCCCTGGGAAGAAATGAGCCTGACTTCAGTAAGCAGTTAGCCGCCATAGCCCCCTCATCACATTGGCCGACCTCCCCCTAGTGTCCTTCAGTGCTTTCCCTCTGGCCCACCCAGCATTAAAAGGCATCCTTTTTATTTCAGTGGAGTTGAATTAGTTTATACTGGGGTCTCTGTCCCCTACTGCCATAGCCTTAATAAAATCTATCTTGCAGCCTTTGACAAATGTCTGACTGTTTTCTTTGACAGGGGCAACCTTAAAGTGTATCTTCCACAATTACCCAGAAGTTTGGGAATCATTTTACTTTCCATCCTAACACATCTAGTCTAGCAAAGCTGAGCTTCAATGAGCATTTTTTGGATTATGTGTTTGTAGAGTAACTTGGGTGTTTCTCTCTTTACATAATAGACATGTTCCTAAAGAGTGGTAATTGTTTTAAAATAAATTAATAAAAGTTAAACTATGAAGGGACTTTGATATTGAAAAGCAGCATAAGCAGAGGAGCATATCTGGCTTGTAGATGTGGCTCTGTAACATCGACTAACCTAGCCAATTAGTAGGCAGAAATGACTTCTCTTGATGATGAGATAGGATTACCTTGAGACAATTTTGTAGGGGAAAAAAATTATCTCAGCCTTGCAAATAGAGAAACTGAGCTGGAATCATGTAACACACCATTTGCTCCCCACTCCAGCTCTTCAGTGGGAGTTCACTCTTTTCCCTGGAAGAAGTCAGGAGAACCTTGAGCAGAGAAATGTTCTACTCATCCAGCTCAAGCCTAGGATAGAAGAATCAACACAAAATGAAAAGGAATTTAGGCTTTATAGGATGGTTTTGAGATATTTATTTGAGCCCTTCAATTAAAGAACTTCTTTAAGGTAGTTGGATCTAGAAGTGGTGAAATCATGTGTTCTCTCTGGCCTCCTCCACTGAGGCCCATAATCAACCAAAGAGCAAGGGCCGCTTCTTGTAGTTTCTTGAAGGAATGGATCACTCTCTACCACATACCTCTCTTCTGACCCTATCAAGCCAGTTCCTTTGCATTGAGCTTGTACCTCCTGCCCAGCTTGTCAAAGTGTAAATGTGCTTCATGGATCATGATGCATTAAACCAGGAGGAAAAAGACACTACACAGGTGTTGAATGAGTACAGAATAAGAGGGCTTTGTAAGTGCTGGTGTTTTCTTTTGTTTTGTTTTTTAAGAGAAGCTCACAGCTTCTTTTATGTTTTATAATATAAACTATGGATAAGAAGAGCTGAGATTTCCCTTTGACATTTTGTCTGTTCAGTGAACTGCAGAAAATGCAAACCTTTCCAAGCCAGAGAAATATATCTTCCTTGTGTGTGCTTAGAATATTTAAAGAACAATCTGTGTCTAAGTTTTTTGTTCTCAAAGTTTTGGGAATGACATTCCTCTTGATTTTTTTCCTTTTAAAAATTAATTGGTTCTAATAGTGTTTTTAAATCAACAGTTATTTCCCTAGTTTTATATTTTTATATTTAATATTCCAAACTAATCATTTCTGTCATTGCAATATCATCATGTAGTATCCTTGGAAATGTGATTCTTTGGACAAATAATATGCCAAAGCCATAATAACTCTAAAATGAAGTTAAATTCTATATAGGTTTTTACCTCTTCTTTTTTATTTTATTTTCTTACCCTGAGATTTAGATCTACTTTTCAATAAAACTGTTTCTTTTCATATGGAACTTTATTTCTATTTTTAATCCATTAGTACTTTGGTTCTAAATTATTCACTCTAACATTGTTCTAACTACATTAAGAAGTTTCAAGTCTTGCTCTGAGTGTTGGTCATTGAGTTGTAGATTCTGAACTAGAATCTTGCACCTCTGTTACCTTCTCATTCAATGTCTCTGTATAGCAGTCATAGTCTTCATGCTTTGAGATTCCATCACCATGTGTAGCTTCTCTGAGCCACTTGGCTAACCTTACTAGCTTTCATTTTCTTTTTTGTATCTTTTAAGCTTATTTAGGAGTGAAAGATTTTAATGAAATTACAAATGATGAAGATATTCCATAAATTTGGAACTATTTGAGGAAAAGCTTAATATCTATGTTATACTAGAACACTGTCATATCCACTACTTATTTAATCAGCATGTAGTAGATAAGTCTTAGTGCTTTGGGTCCAGGAGAAATGTCTCCTTCCAATGGCCCTAGCTGTCACTGAGTTTGTAGCCTATCACTCCCTGCCCTTAGCTGATAAGATATGGGAAAACGTGACTCAAGACCTAGGCCAATCAGATTACCTCGTTTGAGACTTTAGAGTTAGTTGATGGAAATTCCTAGAGTTGGAAGATCAGGAGCCAATGTTGTAGCTCATTTAGACCCTATGCTGATGAGTAACCAAAAGGAGTTTTTACAGGGAAGAAGGGAGAGGTGGATGGGGGAAGAAAGGAAAGGGGAAAGAGAAAAGAGAAGAGGACCATTTTAGGTAAAAATAAAGGGGCAACTCCAGAAAGTTATAGTGCCAATGAACTACCCTGATTCTGGAAGATCTTTTAGTTCCCCATTCCAGTCTAAGGTTTTTAGGTATTTGGATTCTGTGAGACATTCCTGTGCTCATACATGAAACCTCTCTTTACATAAGTAGGCTTGAGTGGATTGTTATTACTTACAAACAAGCTATATTTGACTAAGAAACTTCCTAACAATCATGTGAAAATTATATTTAAAAATTGGGGCAGATTTTTGTTTAAAAAATAGTAGATTGAACTCATGTTTCTCTCTGCTGCCTCTGGAAGACCCAGTAAAACTGAAATAAAGTAAGAGGATTTGAAATCACAGGGACAAGGAGAACAATAAAATCAAATTTTGGAATGATGGAAGGAATATGATGAGTGGTCACTCTCTTAGCTCAGCAGAGAAGGTGAGCTCCAGGGCCCAGGAAAAGGGGGATGAGAGTCAGACTGGTATGTGTTTCCAAACTCCATAATACCCAAGAAATTGAACTACCAGACTTGGTGGGAGGCTGGAGTGAAGAGTGAAGCTGAAAAACATGAATGAGGAACAAATATCTAGGTGCATTTTTCCACTCTATACTGTCAGATGTGTCCCTTCAGCTAAAGGGGGGACATCCATTCCTTACCAAAAGACCAGAGGGTCTCCAAACAGAAAGACAGGAAGTCCTTCTAAGGACAGAGGGGAGAGGTCACAGGGAGGTTGAGTGACTGTACAGGTGATGCCATGAGACTTTCTAGCCCCACTAGAGCCCTGGCTCTCTCACCCTTGGCATACTGTCCTAAGACACATAGTTTCAAGAAGGAGGTTGTAGCATTTTTCCTGGAGGAAATGGTCAGACAGACAGACACACACACACACACACAATCAGAGATGTACTGGCTTTTGACAGATTTTTTTAAAAAGATTTTATTTATTCATGAGAGACACAGAGAGAAAGAGAGGCAGAGACACAGGCAGAGGGAGAAGCAGGCTCCATGCAGGGAGCCTGATGTGGAACTTGATCCCGGGTCTCCAGGATCACGGTTGAAGGCAGGCGCCAAACCGCTGAGCCACCCAGGGATCCCCGATTCTTTTATTAATTTATCAATGCCTCCTGAAGTGAATCTCACCAACCTACAACCTTTTCCCACGTACATAGCATACGCAGTGCCCATTCTTTAGAATGAGTGGGCTGTCAAGGATTTCCAGACATTTGAGGAAAACCTTCAACATGAAAGGGGGAAAAAAAAAAGAGAGAAAAGGCTATTTGGGTGAACAAAGAGGAAAAAGAGACAATTCAAAATAGCTTTGGCTAAAAGTAGGTTTAGAAGTACACACATCTATAAGGAAGTGTGGATTGTCCAGAGCAGGACATAGTAGAACAGAGACAAAAGCTTCATTAGACTAAGAGGTAACTTTCAAGACCTCAACCTTGTGAGAGAAAGAATGGCCTCAGATAAGGGGAGATAGGTGGCTGAATATAACAAGAGGAGACTATTTATTGATCCTGAAAGCAGGAGCTAGAAGGAGATTTAATGATAGAAAAAGAAAATTTTATTATTTTAATAGAAGAAAAACTGCCTGGGTCAAAGTTAGAGAAAAGCAATGAGGGACATTTAAAAAACAACTTTGTAAACAACCCAGTAGAAAAACAGGCAAAGGATATGAACAAGCACTTCCGTAGAGAATATATACAAGTGACAAATAGCACATGAAAAAGCGTTCAAAGTTGTTAGTCATTAGGGAAGTGCAAAGTAAAACCACAGTGAGATGCCTGTTTGGCTAAAAAATGAAAGCAAAACAAAACATAAAATGCCAAGTCCTGGTGAGAATGTGGAGATGTGGAGCACCTATAACCATCATATATTGCTTGTGGCGATGTAAAATGTTGCAGTCACTCTGGCAGACACCTTGGTAGCATAGTACAAAGTGAAATATATGCCTACCACATGACCCAGCACGTCACTTCTAGGTACCCAAGAGAAGTAAAAATTATGTTTCCACAAAGACACAAATATTTATAGAAACTGTATTCATAATCACCAAAACCTGGAAACCACTCAGATTTCTCTCAACTGGTGAGTGGGTAATATAAACTGTGGTATATCTGTACAATCAACACTTCTCAACAGTAAAAAGGAATTAACTCCTGATACATGAAACAACACAAATGAACTATTTTAAGTGAAAGAAGCCCCACCTAAAACTATATACTACAGCATTCCATTTTTATGACATTCTGAAAAAGGCAAAACTCTATGGACAGAAAATAGATGAGCAGTTGCCAGAGGTTGGGGGTCGGGAGAAGACATTGACCGTTGGCTATAAAGGAGCATAAGGTAACTCAGGGATGTGATAAAACTGTTTTCTACCTTAATTGTGATGGTAGAATGACTGTAGTTATGTCAAAACACAAAGAACTGTACATTAAAAGTGTGAATTTTACTATATGCAAATCATAACTTTTAAAAATGGAGGAAAAATGAATGAGGTTTCTGTCTTGAGAGACAATTGGAGAATTGTTAATAGGGAAGCCTGTATGGGCAGCAGACAAGCCTACAGGAAATAAGGGCAGATATTGCCTTGGAAAATAGAGCTTGAGGCAGCAGAAATACAGTTAGTATGATCAAGGTAGTGGGAACTTTTATTGCTGAATAGTATTCTGTTGTATGAATATACCAGAATTTATTTTGACATTTGTCAGCTAAGGGACATTGGAGTTGTTTCCAGATTTAGGCCGTTATAGTCTCTATACACATTCGTTTGGCTACCAAAGGATCTGAGCAGAAAAGTCAAGGATCTATGTTCCTAAAATGCAGATTCGATCATGTTACTCCCCTGATTAAAATTCTTCACTGGTTCCTTATTGTCTACAGCAATGATCCTGCACCATGACCATACATCAGAGTCACCTGGAGTGCTTCAAGATGCTGAATGTTCAGCCCACCCCCAGAGATTCAGCCCTAATTGATCATTGGATGGGGCTCAAGTGTCAGGGTTTTTTTAAAGCTCTTCATATGATTTTATTTTTTAAGGCCTAAATCATTTTCTTTTTTTTTTTTTCCTAAATCATTTTCAAATAAAATTATTGAGATATAATGTATATAACATAAAATTTATTGATTTAAAGTGTACAGTTAAATCATTTTTAGTATAACCCATTATTGATATTTTCAAATGTGTATTCTATCTATAATAAAATCTGCCATCTTATTTTTGTACATTTTTTTTTAAGGATTTTGTTTTTTGGGGGCACCTGGGTGGCTCAGTGGTTGAGTGTCTGCCTTTGGCTCAGGTTGTGATCCCGGGGTACTGGGATCGAGTCCTGCATCAGGCTCTCTTGAGAGAGCCTGCTTCTCTCTGCCTCTCTCTCTGTCTCTCATGAATAAATAAAATCTTTAAAAAAAAAAAAAAGATTTTGTTTTTAAGTAATCTCTACACCCAACACAGGGCTTAAACTTGCAACCCTGAGATCAAGAGTCACATGCTCTATCAACAGGGCAGCCAGGAGCCCCTAAAATTTGCTATTTTCAAGTGTATAATTCAGTGGCATTAATTATATTCACAGTGTTGTACAGCCATCACCCCTGTTTGATTTTAATAAATGTCCAATTCTGCAGAACTAAGTCCAAGTGCCTTAGGAAACTCCCAAAACCTTTCATAAGAATACATCATCCTTTCTTCCTAGGTGCAGCTCCTGTCACTTCCTGCCCTGCTTTCTCTTGGATCCAGACATGCTGAATCATCTTTAACCTTTGAAAACTCATTATCTTTGCATATTCTTGTTTCATCTCTCTAAAACATTATTCCCACTACCACTTCTGATAAAATCCCATGCCTTCAAAGCCAGGTATCAATGTGGTATATAATAATAATAATAATAATAATAATAATAATGATATTTATATATTATATAACATACTTCTGTTATAGAATTATAATTATATTATAATTATATATATAATTTATATATATAATATATATAATATATAATTATAATTTATTATATAAACTATATAATATATAGCATATAAATTTATTATGTAAATTATATAAAATGTAATTTTATTGTGATTATAAATATAATTCATATTCATATATAAATATAAATATATAATATAATTATATATAAATTATAAATATGAATATAATTCATATAAATATGAATTATAATTATTAATAGAATCATTATTATATAATACTCAGGTATTATTTGTATGAAGTATTTTTCCACCTCTGTGCTTCTTTAGCTGCTCTCCATCTGTGATCTGTATAGCCCCTTTCATGAACCTCTGTTGGAAGCCTTACTCATGACAATTTTCTGTTTTTTATCTCTCTCACCAGATTCTCTTTCTTCCCTCTCTTTCTCTTTTTCTTTCTCTCTCTTTCAAGTGGTGAACACTCAAATGTTGAAGCTGCAGTGTGAACATATAAATCCATGAGGCAGTTCTTGAAGAACTGGCAAGAAGTGCCACAGACAGTGATACAGGTGAGAAGTAGACTTTTGTTGGTTTAAGGCACTGACTGAGATTTCTGGACTGTTTGTTTCCACAGTATAGCGTAGCCTAGCCTGACTAATACACTCATGAAGAATTTATTCATCATGTTCACCAGCTGTTCTGGTGTGTTATAACCAAATGGAGAATGTAGAACTCCATGGGAAAGTGATCCTGGATTTGAGGGCAAGTGGGAGAACTTGATTTTAGAGGATCTAGGAAAGATACAGGTTTAAGGAAAGGTCTTGAGCAGAAATGGTTCACCAAGGAAGACAGACCTGGGCTCTGGGACAAGGGAAGAAGGAACGCATATATTGGCTGTGTCTAAGGGCACTGAAAGCAAACAGCCTCTTAAAACTTTTTACATAAGACTGCTCATGACTTCCAGAATTACACATAACCAAATGTAAAATTTTAAGTCCCAAATCAATACTTGCCAAAAAGATAGTGTAGAAAAGGAGAGATAATCATAACCCTGAACAGATGTTCCATTTGTTAATCTGATTTTTACTAACCAGATACATGTTTGGAGGCGTTGCTGAATGCACAGTTTTGTCCCTTGTTAGTATAATCAGGACGTCCTGGTTCAACAGTGCTCTGGAGGTTGAAACGTGCTCTCCTTTATGATTTGCAGCTCTGATTGGTTCAAGTTTTCTGCCTAAGGTGCAAAAATGCAAATGTGAATTAAGAGTCTGTGTGATTTCTGCTTCTTATATCATCACCATTAAAAAAAAAAAAATTCAGACCAAGTGTCTTCTGTTGAATCTCCCTAGAAGCGTGGCCTGAAGTGCACAAGGCGGACTATATACTGTGGTCCGATCTTCCGTGAACATATTACCCTACAGTCCCACAGTATTAAAAAAATAAAGCAAAATGTTCATCTGTCAGAGAAAAATATGTACAAGTTAAACACATCCAATCAGAAGCAAATTGTTGAAAGGAGAATATGTGTTAAAAGGCATTGTAGTCTGCGATCTGCTTTAAAATAATTAGGTGAAAAAGAAAGGAAACATATATAAAGCAAGCATGGCAAAATTTCAAGCATTGTTGACTCTCAGTTATGAGTAGATAGGGATTCATTGTAACCTTCTCTATACTTTTGTATTTATGTCTGATATTGTTGATGGTAATAAATAGTAGAGGCATCATAAATTTACAGATAGGATACCTTCAAATATTTGCATGAATTTGAGGGCACAGCTTACAGAATTAGGTTCCTTAATCACAGAATTACATTGTGTTATATAAGAAAAATATTTTGCAAACCATAGACTTGATTAATCTTCAGAGCTCTTTCACCATGTTCTTTCCACCATGGAGCATAGAATGACAGATTCCTTCAACGATTATTACCTCTTTCTGATGCTATTTAATAAGCTGCCTTTCTCACTGTCCTGAAATCTGAATATGCTGAAAGAGTTCATCTGTCTTTAAAAGCAATAATGAGCTTGCATCACCTTTGGAATTAGACTCAATGTTATAAATGATAGTTGGAACTGGCATGCATGAGGGAGAGCCACATTTTCTCCTCCTTATGTATCAAGAAGGGATATTATCATCTTCAAACTTATACATACAACATGATTCAATTATTGTTTTGTAGAAACCTTATCTATTGTTTGTGTCTTGAAACATGGATTTGAAAACAGTGATTTTTTTTTTTTACTGCAATGACAGTATCAATAAAGGTAAAGTATATCTTATTGTCTAGAGAGATATTTAGCATGCTGTAGGTGTAAATGAAAGACATAAGCTAAGAGACAAAAGCGAACCTTTCAAACATTAATGTGATATTGGCTGTGTTATTATGAGCCTAATGATATCAAGTGCACACAAGAACACATAGGTGTCATGCTGGGAAACCAATGATCTAGCTTTCATTTTGACTGCAGGCAAAGAATATCTCATTAAAGCTATAAATTTCATGAGTCTGTTCCCAAATTTAAAACCCTTAAGGAAAATGGCTTTCATGGTTCAACAGTTTTAAAGGGTTGTACTTAACTTGGCTTTGTAACAAGGAAATTAATAGTTTTCCTAAAACAAATCAGAATTATGCCATAGTTCCATGTGTTTTCATGCTGCTGCTGTTAGCACTTAACTTCCTCTCTAGATAACAAAACCACAGACTCCACATTGAATTCACCACGGGAAAACATTTATTACCTGCTATGTTTGTTCAGGATAGGCTGGGATGGGGATGAAATTTGTTCAATCGTGGCTAGGTAAAAATTGTTTTCTTGAGGTGATGTGAAATGGAGTAGGTTTCTAATCAACCTTCACTATTCAGAGTGAATCTTACTTAGCCTACTATCTGGAGGAGTAAGTTGCTCTGGTCCCACGCCGTGTTACCAACCAACTGATCGAAATGCGTGCAGGCCTCAGGGACCCGAGGCATTGGGAAATAAATGTCAGTGCAATGAACTGAACTTATTCTTCTTTCTCAGTGGACTTTGTAATAAATCTTAGATAGTCATGTGAGAGATGCATTTATAAGAAACTGTTTTGTTTTTGTATACATTTAACTTAAATAGCAATTGTTCTATCTGGGAAAAAAACAAGACAGATTTTAACAGATATAAGAGAGTACAGATATGTCAGATGTCTCTAATGGTTTAAGCTTAAAGGAAAGTCATTAGTGATTTACAGAAAGAATATACAAAACAAAGTGAGCAATAAGAATGTAATTGTCATTTTCCAAAAAATGTTAGAGAAGCAAAACTACCTAGACTCACCTCATTTCATCTGGATGATCAGAATGTCACACCCTGGAAAGAGCATATACTGTTAGGGATGTGGGGAAGTAAAACTTGAAGTTCATAGACACTTAAAGTTCATAGAAACTAAAAGTAGTTCATATATGCTTCAAGTTGAGCAACTGGGTGCACATCTTACTTCCCTCCCTCACTTAAGCTCCCTAATCATATGGCAAGGGACAGAATTTATCCAGAAGATATAGTTATGACTTAAAAATTTAGGTTGTATATAAATGTACTTTCAACTGCAAAGGTCATTCAAAACAAATCATTAAAACGGAACAAGGTGTCATTAAAAAGTTTTAACTACATGAAATGCTTTCAAATAAGGCATTACACTGTTTTTCAAAAGCTGAATTTTTTGAAAATTTTTATGCTGTTTAATTTCTTTTTAAATTCAGGATCTTTTTGTAGGTAGTGATTACTCTCGTCCTTTATATTGTTGTTGTTACAAATCTGCACAATATGTCCAATTTTCCAATACCCTACAGCTTAGGGTGAAAAATAGTTTCTGAAGAGAATAACCATTATAAAATGCAACTTTTACTTAAAAAGAAAAAAAAATGTCTCCAGCTTTTAGCTAATTATGAATATTATAAGGTTGTTTAAAATGTCCTTGGAACAAATGTAATTCATGTATGTAACTATATGTAATTCATGTAAACAAATACTTGTGTAAGCATATATTTTCATTTCTCTTATGTAAAAATCTATAGGGGAGGTATGGGGTCACATATTAAGTGTATGTTTGACTTCATACAAAAATTGAACCCTTTTCAAAGTGTACCATTTTACACTTGTACTAAGAATCAGGTGGACAAGATGACAATTTCTTTAGCTGTCTTCCAGCCTCTTTCCATGGCTGCATCACATTCTCAATAGGTTCATGAATAAAATGCCCATCCTAAAGGGATTGAGCTGTGTATGGACTCCATCACGTTACTCTTTACTCCCAAAAGGAGATCCGGTTACCACTGTTGAATGCCAGACTTGCCAACAGTAGCAGCCTATCCCCAACTGCTTATGCAGTGTCTCATTTGTTTTCTATTACTGCATAACAATTGCCACAAAACTAGCAACTTACAACACGTTTAATATTCAGAAGTTCTGTGGGGCATGAGTCTGAACATAGGTTAGTTGAGTCCTCTATATAAGTTCTATTTGCTTCATAACTGCACCAGCATTTCATCATCAAACTTTAAATTATAGCCCAGGACCGTCCATAGAAATACAATGGAAAATACATGGACAACTACATTAAAACAGTGGAAACAGTGGAGATTTATTTTAATAGTATACTTTCTTTAGCCAGATCTATTTGAATTTATTTTCATTTCAGCATGTAATCAGAATAAAATTAATGAGACACTTTATTCTTCTTTCATGCAAGCCACATGTGGCTAGTGGTTGCTGTATTGGACAACATAATTACAGATATTTTAGTGTGTATACAGTGGTAATTGTGATTTTAATGTGCATGTTCCTGATAACTAAATGATGTTGAACATATTTTCAGATACTTCTTGTCCATTTGAATATCTCCTTTTATGTAATATCTGTTCAAATGGATATAGATTGTGGTATATTCATATGATGAAAAAGTACTCAGCAATAAAAAGGAAAAAAAAACCCTACTGATTCATGCAATATGTACATTTAGAATGTGTGTATGATATTGTATGTAAACTATACTCCAATACAATTAATTTAAAGAGTAAAAGCAATATGTTTAGTAGTACCTGGTATGTACTTTGGCCCAGGGCACAGTAAAACTGTGGGGCCCCATATTTAAAAAGTATTGAGAATTTCAAGACAGTGACAGCAGAGGGAGTTTGTTATTAAATTCCTGGTAATAGACAGTGCACAGCAGGTAGAAAGTTCCAGTAAAGTTCTATTGAATGAATTTAAGATCTTAGTGCTCAGCAGTTTCCATTTGAGAACAGCCTAACACCTCTTCCAACGTCTGCTGTTTACTTCACAGACCTGAGGAAAGACTAGAATTCTGAACACAATTTTTAAAAAACTGCTGGTTGTTAAGTATGATAGAGAAAAGTACTGAGTAAAGTTGTTTTAAGTTTTCTAAAGATATGAAGAAATAGAGCCCAAACACTAACATGAAGAAAGAACAATTCAGTCGAGTGGGTGGAGGTTATACAGGCACCATGAGGTACAAAGGAATTTTGTCCTTTACGTAGTCTGTATTGTCAGTCACAGGCTGACCTACAGTGGCAGTGTTACACCTTCCATGGGCTAGGAAACAAGCTAAGGAATGGGGATGTACAGAGATAAAACAGGTACATACAATTGTGCAATGGTTTGTCTTCTTTAGAAATCAGTTTTAGATCATGTTCCAGTTATTAACATTTCTAATATTTTGTTCCATCATAACTCAGTGTACAAAACATAAAGCAGAATTCTCGTGTTTTGGAGGAGGTGGCATAGTAGTTTTTATATAATCCACTCTGTCACAGACATTTCATTGGGAGTTTGCTCCTGTGCTTTTTAACTAGAGTAGTTATTAACAGAGGCACTGGGACTTCCTTAAACAATGGGTTATGGACTGGATGTGTCCCTCCCAACCGCCCATATTTATATCCTGAAGCCCTACCTCCCCAGGATGGCTGTAATTGGAGTAAGGAAATAATTAAGGTTAGTGAGGTCATAAGGCTAGAATCCTGATGACAGGATTAGTGTCCTTATAAGAAACCAGAGAGCTTGCCTGTTTTCTTGCTCCTGATGCACCAAGAGCCCATGTGAGGAGGCAGTGAGGCCACCTTCTGCAAGCCAGGAAGAGCCTTCAACAGAAATGAAAACCTGGAACTTCTAGCCTCCCAAATTATGAAAGGATAAATTTCTGATGTTTAATCTGCCCAGGCTGGGGTATTTTGTTATGGCAGCCTGAGCTACTATAATATGTAATATTTTATGAAACCTTAAACAAAATATGCATAATCTGCATATTAAATACAACCTAATCAGTTACATAAGGTGGACAGCCTTGTAGGGTGACAACAGGATCTATATGGAGACACCTGGGTGGTGGTTGAGGCTCCCTTTGGCTCAAGGCACGATCCTGGAGTCCTGAGATTGAGTCCCAGGGAGCCTGCTTCTCCCTCTGCCTATGTCTCTGCTTTCTCTCTTCTGTGTCTCATGAATAAATAAATAAGTCTTAAAAAAAAACAGGATTTATATGTATGTAGTGATAGTATGAATGTGTGGATCCTAAAATTTTGGGAAGTTCATATGGCAAATTATCCCTAAAGGAAATTTACAGTGATTCTACTTTATCACTCCCTGTCCTAAAACAGGGGTATTTTTTTTTTATTTTAAAAAGGAAAAGTACAGTTTTAAATGATTAAAGCTATCCTGTAAATATAAATATTTAAAATGCCTGTCATGGGGCAACCCGGGTGGCTCAGCGGTTTAGCCCAGGGCCTGATCCTGGAGACCCGGGATCGAGTCCCTCGTCAGGCTCCCTGCACGGAGCCTGCTTCTCCCTCTGCCTGTGTCTCTACCTCTCTCTCTCTGTGCATGTCTCTCATGAATAAATAAATAAAATCTTTATTAAAAAATAAAATAAAAGGTCAGGTGGCTGCGTGTCACTATGCCTCTCATACTATTCAACAACTTATTTTAGGAACGAAAGTAGTAAGAGATGAGATGGCAGTGCACTAACAATTGAATAAAGTTTACTGGAAAAAAAAATGGCCAAAAAGTTTTGTTATACTTGTTTCATTGTAACTTGGTGTAAAAAAGATAAAGCAGGATTCTCCTGTTCTGAAGCAGGTGGAATGGTAGTTATAATTATTTCACTTATTTCACTTAAGCCAGAGTCTTCAAAATAATATTAAGCATGGCTAAGAAGTTGGGGAATAGACATAACTAAAGAAGTGATGAATGAAGTGCTAACAAGGAAGACTGTACATTTTGGGGAGGATTGAAAGAGGGTGGTAGTAATTGGTTATTTCCACAATAATTGTGGTATTAATTCTGGGGTGAGACTGTTTGGGTTTGATGTCTTGCTATGCCAGTTACAAGCTACATAAACTTAGCTTATTACCCATCTAAACCTCAGATTGATCATTGGAAAATGGGAAGAATAGTGACCATCTTATATGTTAGCAGGGATGATTAGTGGCATAATGTACAGTAAGCATTTAGCACAGTACCTGCAACATAATAAATAAGTACTACCTCTGATGTGAATAACGTATTACTGCTGCTTTTCAAAAATTACATTAATGGGGCAGCCTGGGTGGCTCAGCGGTTTAGCGTCACCTTCAGCCCAGGGTGTGATCCTGGAGACCCGGGATCGAGTCCCACGTCAGGCTCCCTGCATGGAGCCTGCTTCTCGCTCTGCCTGTGTCTCTGCCTCTCTGTGTCTTTCATGAATAAATAAAATATTTTAAAAAGTTGCATTAATGTAATTCCAATCTACGTGAATATGGGTATTTTGAAATAGACTGATGTAACTCAAAAACAAAAAAATGAGGGAAAATGTCAAATTTTATTTATTTTTGCTTATTGTAAAGATTGTCTTTAGACTCCAGCCTGCCTTTCTCAGGTATTTGTCTCAAAGTCTTTGTTCCAAAATTCATCCAAGGAGTTCAGTATGTGGGATATGGCTGTTTTCCTGATATCCACAGTTAACATTAGTTGAGGCTATATATCAATGAATTTTCTATCTTGCCTACTTGTAGTTTCTCCCATTTCGGTTCACTGTATCATAACTGTCAGCATGTCCCACTGTCATACCTTTATTGAGCTTGTCAGATGCATGTGATAAAACTATGGCTCCAGGGCAAGTCCACAGATTTCATTTCTCATAGGGAAGAAGTTGTATGCTGACATTCTCTTACAAGTCCTCCAAAGTTCTGCTTCTCATTTTAAGAAACTCTGCCTTAAATAATCAAACAAAGACATCTGCCAAAAACATTTGGCTCTGCAAATAGCAAGTAGATTTGTTGCTCCTGCTGTAGTTGGCAAATGGTAGCTAAAGAAGTAGAATCTGGGGAAGCAAAATGTCTTGTTATGAGAACTCTCTGATAAAGACAGGAATCAAAGGAATTTTAGAACATTTCTAAGCCAAAGAAATAAAGATGGGAAAACTGTTCTTGAAAAGTCCAGTATAAGTGTGTAGGGCACAGTAAATAGTAGGTCCTTAGTATTTTATGAATTAGAAGTCATGGTACTCCTGCTGCAGAGAATGCTAAATTATTTCTTTTTAGCCTTGACCTGCAATCCCAGAGTAGTAAGTCATACATAAGTTGATGAAATCACAAAATGGTATTTCATCTTGTGGGGCACTGTTTGGTCTTAAGTGTTTTCGCATCAAGTGTTCTCTGTTCATGTTTGAACTATGTTGGTTCATATACTACGGTATATGGTACTTATACTAATAGTTAGGATTCTGTTAAAGTGCTTGAAGAAGACAACAGAGACTACTAAGGGGGAAAAATGACTGTTGGAAATTTGTTTAGGTCATCCAGATGTATTCATACTTACAGATAGGTTAGAGACAAGAGACATGCTTTAGAAAACATACAAATTCTAAATGCAAGTTCCTATTTCATTTTCAACGACTTTATTGAGAACATTTTGCAAATTAGATTTTACAATTTAACATTTTACAATTAGAAATTTTATCTGCTACTACATAAGTTGCAAACTTTTCAAAACACTACAGAAAATCCTTTATTTCTTTGGATTTTTCTGTTCCATGCTGAGCTCCTGAGATATATTTTTTCTTTCAGCTTCATTTTCATCTTCCTGTGAAATAAATTTTAGAAAACATTAAAATATAAACTTTAGGGCATTTTATCAGCTATACTTAATACATTTTTCATTCTGTTTCTCTGAAGAATTAACTATGGTGATTCTGGTAATCCTAGAAAAAAGGCTAGAAACAAAATGGTAAAATTATGTAACATTCAAATATTTACAGTGGATGTTCTCTTATACTACACATTCACTAAAATTTGCTATACGTTTTTAAAGGCAACTTAATTAATGACCAAAAAATTACTTTTGAAATCCCCTGCCCACAAAAAGTGTCCTTTTGAAGGAGGTGAATCAGGTATATTTTTACTTCACTGTTTGATAAAAATAAATTTAACTTCTGAGACACTTTATGTGCTCCAGCATAGTGTTTTTGTCTCATCTAGCATACTTCCTTGACAGGTCTGCCAATTTTCCAATTACTTGTACCACCATATGTTATCTGAAGATCAGTCAGCTCTAAAATAGGAAACATGGGCATGTCAGGCTATCGAATGCTTACAATCTTCTACAGTTTCGATTCTAAGTGGTGGCTTCATAATTCACAGCAGATTCCTGTGAAACATGGTGAATAAATGAAGTGACTTCATAATGTCAGTCTCCATAGGAATGAAGTGTATCTTGTGTTCAATATTAAATGATGACCTCCAAAGCATAATGAAGAATATGGAAAAATATTTCATCTTACAATTTGTAACCCATTTCATCATCTATATTTCTTCAACAATACAAAGTATAAAGCAGTCTTGTTTTCCTAATATTTCTAATATTTATCAAGATCTTTAATTTTTATTAACTGAAGGTAAAAAGCACCGTCTCTTCTATTGAATTAATTAAAGCATGAAGGGAAATTTCTTAAGTATCTCTAGACAACAGTAATACCAGTATCATCAAATACATCACCCTCTATCTCTGAATCATATAAAACCAAATTCAAGTAAATAATTGTTGAGCTCTGCTTTAGTAAATTGACATTATCAAGTAAATGCAAATCAAGGCATATATATTTGTTTCCCATGAAAAACCACATCCTTGCCTATAAACATTAAGATGGAGAATGCTTCCTTTATACACGGACTCTCTCGAAGCTCGCCAGCATCTGTGATTTAGACTTTTGTCAACACCAGAGAAGTGGAGAAATTATCAATATTATTATCCAACTGGAACCATTTATAAATATGTGGCATACAAGAGATGGAGTTTTGAATGTCATTTTGGCAATGTAATATTTTTCTAAGCATAATAGGCACTGTATGTTTAATTTTTTTCCAATTTCTCTTTACTGAACAGAGATATTATTATGTTCGACTCACTCTTAAACAGGTAGCTTCCACTAGTGGACATGAGTTTCTAGAGATTATTACATTTTGCTTAGATCCTAGTAAAAAGCCATCTTGCTCTGTACTTTCCACTGTCTTCTTCGAGTGAGACATTGACAGGAAGAGTTAAATCAGCAGGTAAAGGGCAAGACATTTTCTGTTAGGTAGCACTGAATTTAGTTATATATTCCTCAAGGCAGGGCTTTTTTTTTTTTTTATATTCTTACCATCAACAGGGCATACTTAGTATAGTTGGAATACAATAAATGTTTTCTGAATTATGTGTAACAGTGGAGTAAAAAATGAATAAAAGAGAAGTCTGCCTAAACTAATATGTAACTTGGAAAAGCATTCTTCTTAACCAATAGACTTACTAGAACAGTACTGAAAACAAAAATAAGCAAAAATGTTTGAAGCAACATTAGCCAAAAATAGCCACTATCAAGCTCATATCCTTTGATTTATAAGACAGGAATGGAACCTTTTTTATGTGCACAGTCTAAGTTCCCACATTGACATGATGTACTGGTTTAATAAGCTTGGTTATCTTGCTTTCCCTAGCAACCTTCAATAATGCTCTAAGTCAAAATAATGCTCTAAGTCAAAATGGAAATGTAAAGGCTAATAACCCTGAGGACTAGGAAGTATCTATACACTTTCATATTTAACTAAAATTCTTATGCCAGCCTTCTTGTTGAATTGTTTCTGTAATAATTGACCATTGAACAACACAGTTTTGAACTATATAGATTTTTTTTTCAATAAATACAGTACTGAAAATGTATTTTCTCTTCCTTCTGATTTTCTCAGTATTTCTAGCTTACTTAACAAAGTATGTATTAATCAACTCTTTATGTTATCACTAAGGCTTCTGGTCAATGGTAGTCTATGTTAGTTAAATTTGGGGTGAGTGAAAAGTCACATGCATGTTGTTGGCACACTGAAGCCCCCCTGCATTATTCAAGGGTCAACTGTAGTTTATAAATGCATGTCTCTTGTAACATTGTCTCCTGTTCAGGACAGGTGAAGAACTGTTCCACATTTTTCTTTATGCTGAGGACATATCCTACCTTTTTATGCCTTTAGACTATTTCCATAGATAACAAGATCCACCCTCTTTTTTCCTTTGTACAAGAGTAATCGTGATTTGGATGAAGAGGATTATGAAGGGGAGGAAAAGGCATTTAACCCTAACACACTGTAACTGCTATAGTAGAACACCATCAAAATAATGAAAATAACAGTAACAGACTAACAGATTTTATTATTATAAATAAAAACATTAGGATTAGACACAATAAAGCTCCAGAAAGGATTTTAGAGGTTGCTTTGTTTGTTTGTTTGTTTTTGTTTGTTTGTTTGTTTTGTTTTGTTTTTTGTGTTTTTTTTTGGAAGTACTGATTTGTGTTTCCAGCATTACAGGTCAACTTGTATAAGAACTTTATAAGCAATTAAGATTAATAAAATCATTAAAATAGCTCAGGCAGCAAACCAAATATCATTGACAAATGATTGCATAATGAATAAAACTGCAAAGAAAGGAAGCTTTTTATCAAAGTATTTCTTCACTATTAGATATTAAGGGCAGGCAAAAATTTCTTCTGATAAATGGCAGGTTTTTGTTACTCTTTGCTGAGATACGACATCTGTTTGTTTCCCAGTGAAAGAAGACCCTTGCTACACGGATCATTTTCTTAGTGACAGTCCTGACAATTTTGACATTTGTTTCATGAAGTGTTCTGAGCAGTGAGCAAGAAATGTACCCTTTGGGGCCACTGGAAAGTGTAGACAGGTTTACCTCTTAACTTTGAAGCTTGCTAATTCATACTCCAGAAAACATGTTGTTTGTAACAACACAGCAAAGCTACTAGTTACCTGTGGAATTTCAAGAATACCCACTCATGTAACAAGTTAACAACAGTAACTAAGGTGGTTCTTTAGCCTTCTTGTTTTTACACTACAGCATTGTTGTTGTAAGGAGAACAGTAATTTCTAGGCATACACAGACCATGTGATTATGGTCTAATACTCCAGGTGGCAACACAAGACTGAAAGAGAGTTATTCTAACAGAGAAATCCATAAAAACACTGCCATTCTTATCTAAACTAAATCCATCTTACCACTGAATAAAACTTCCAAGATTTTGGTTAAATACTATTCAGGCTTCCAATATCAATTGGAACAGAGGTGCCGTCAATTTTCCTTATTACAAAATTGTCTTAGTTCCCATAAGAGTTCTAAGAATTGATGCCAATTAATCCAACCTGTCCATCCTGCTTTCCCTTTCTCTTAGGAGGTAACCAACTCCAAATAAAGGGCAACTATTTTAGCAGCTGGGATTTCTACTGTTCAGGTAATATTTTGACTCAAATTAGTCTGTACAGATGACTTTGTTTTTACCAAATTGTAAATGATTTCTTTTAAAGTACAGAGACAACTTATCCCATTGATTCTTTTTTTTTTTTTTTTTTTAATTTTTCTATTTGACACAGAGCACAAGCAGAGGGAATAGCAGGCAGAGGGAGAAGCATGATCCCCAGAACCCTGGGATCATGACCTGAGCTGAAGGCAGACACTTAATCGACTGAGCCACTCAGTCGCTCCTGGTTCTCTATATCTTTAAAGACTTTGAGTACCTCTATAGAGCAGATATCTGTCAAATACCACCATACCCAAGTGATCAAGATTAACATCATCAGTTATACATATTAACACTAACCATTTGCTGTGATGCACAAAAAAGAACACAACTCTGGTCTGTGGTATCCTTCCTAAAAGTGTATAACCTCAATCTAATAATGAGAAAACATCAGATAAAAACTCTATAAAATAATTGAACAGTAGTCTTTAAAACTGTCCAGGTCACGAAAGACAATACAAAGCTTGAACTATCACGGATGGGAGAAAACTAAAGGAACATGATGACTAAAGGCAGTGGGTGGGCTCCTCGACCATAAAAAGGATATTTGTGGGAAAACTGACAAAATTTAAATATGGTCTATGCGGTAGCTAATAGTATTTTCTTGATGTTAATTTCCTGATTTTAGTAACCTACTTTGGTTATAGAAGCTGGTAGCTACAGCAAGCTGGATGCAGGACAAATGGGAATTATTTGTGCTATTTCTGCAGTTTTTCTCTAAGTCTACAATTACTTCAAAATAAAAAGGGCAACTTAATGAAGGTTTTCCTAAATTCAAAATAAGTATCATGTACATGCAGGGATTTTGTGGAAAAAAATTTAAGCCATCCATTATAGCTGCCTACACTGAAAATATACAGCTAAAAGAGTTTGCTTTCCATTGTTCTACTTAAAATTCCTTTTGTAAGTATCTCTAATGTTAATAATGTTGATGCTCTTAATTTTTATTCCTTTGTGCTTTCATGTGTTTTCTTACTGAGTATGCATTACTCTTACACAGAACATAAGCTTTCTTTCAATAAATGCCTTTATAATCTGGCCATTTGAACTATTTCCAGAAGTAAGTATAATGGAGGTCAGTGTTTACAAAGAGAATGGTTTCAGTTGTTTTTACTTAACTGAATTTGCTATTCATAGCAGACAGATACATGGTAGTACAACAGTAAGATGAAGCGAGAAGGTGCAGCAAGCATTAACTTAATGTATTTTTAAAAAAGATTTTATTTATTCATTTATGAGCAACACAGAGAGAGAGAGGCAGAGACATAGGCAGAGGGAGAAGCCTGAAGTGGGACTCCATCCCGGATCCTGGGATCACGCCCTGAGCCAAGGGTAGATGCTCAACTGCTGAGGCACCCAGGCATCCCAACTTAATGTATTTTTATTTTCGTATATAATCTTTATATTTTAAATATTCCTTTGGCCAATTAGAGAAGAGTTGTTATAGTTAGATTCAAATCAATAGTCAAAATTATCTGTATGCTTTAACAATGGTCTTTTAAAAAATGTTAGTGTATATATATATTTACGTATGTATATATGCATGTATGTATGTATGTATATAGCTTCTGGCAAAAAATATGTACACCTAACCTGTTATGTTAGCTATAGAATAAGTGTCAAAAAGCAAAAATACTGTTCCAATCTGTGGTCAAAACTGCTTTCTTTTATTCACTTATTAAAGCATATTCCAGATATAATTCTCAACAGCATTTAAGATTGTGCTTTTAATACAGAAAATATGCCACTGCTGCACAATGAGGAAAAAATTTATCTTAATAACTGGAAAAATACTGATGATAATGAAAATGTTTTAGGCAAAATGGGCACGCTGCATGCCTCAGACTAAAATTAATTAGAGATTTTAATGTTTTACAATTCCACCATAATTCTTTAAATGGTGCATTTACTTCATAGTAATAAACACTTGGATCATTAAGTAAAGTGCAAGATGTGTGTGATGTGCTACATTTAACAACCTTTGGGTCTTTTTTCTATACTTCTGCATTCAGTTTTCCAATGCATTGAATAAGCAATTGAAGACCACAATTAAATTTCCTGACTTTGCATATCTGAGATTCTGATTTCATTTAATACAAAAGGCAATTAATCTACCATTTTACAACTGAATTCCAACTTTAGTGGGCCATGATAGATACTGAAATGAACTTACAAGAAATGCTTAATTAAATATACTGTAAAAAGCATAAGATGGTTTTTTTTTTATGACAGAAGTTGCATATTTAATTAGAAAGTGCAGGCTATATTATAAAATTAAAGTAACTTGGGGATTCTTAGTAAACCTAGCTCAAACACTTATGTCATTCACAGAGTGGAGTTATTTTGTAAATTTCTACCTTTTTTTCTCTAGTGATTCAAACAAGAAATCATCAAGGAGATTTCCCTTTATTTAACATTACAAAATCATATCCCTTATTTTATTAGCAAGTAAGATAGATAAAAGGGTGGTCACGAATATCTAATTTCATGTATAAGAATATATGAACAATTCTATTTCATTTGTTAGGCACTTACCTCCAATTTGTGATTTTGGAGCAGACCTAGTGGAGTAGATTTGCTTTTCTAAGTCGTTAGTTCCTCTAGCCACTTTTTACTTGGTGGTGGCTTTTGGAAGCATGGAGAATGGGGAAGTCAAAAATAAAACATTGGATTTCCCACATATAATTTGGGACTCTCTCTAGAAAGAAAGGCCCTAAGACTGGCATAACTATCTAGAGAGGGTATAATTATAGTAAAGGAAATGAAGATCAGTGAGTGGAAGGTGAGAGTTTGGCAAAATAGGTAGGGTAAAAGAAAGGAAATGAATGGCAATGTTAAGTGTGAGCTATAGTAGATTCTTAATGAGCATAAACCCAATTCTATGGGTTTACATCCTTATATCTTCCCATAAACATGAGAAAAAAGCACAACTTCCATAGTGTGAATTTTTGGGTACTTCAGATATGTTTAAGATATAAACCTTCTAGGGCTAAGAATACCACCATTCTCTATATGTGGAGTTTATGGCCTTGAAAAAAAAAAATTCTCCTTCTCTAGTAGAAGTCTAATTTTGGGAAATAAGCATAGAAACGTATGCTAGATTCTATATTAGAAGCCCCTAACTTGATAACTCACCCTCATTTATAACATTTTTGCTTTATTTATAAAGACATTTATCTATATTGAGAGAGAGAGAGAGAGCGCGCACATGAGTGGGGGAGGGGGCAGAGAGAGAAAGAATCTAAGGCAGACTCCCCACTGAGCATGGAGCCTGATGTGGGGCTCAATCCAAGGATTTTGAGATCATAACTGGAGCTGAAATCTAGAGTTGGTGCTCAACCAACTGAGCCACCCAGGTGCCCCCATTTTTGCTTTAGAAGATAATACTTTGTTTAAAGAATTTAGGTTGGTAAACTGGTATGTAGTCAGCAATGATTACAGAAAAAAATAAAAGCAAAAACAAAAACACCCCAAATTCCATAATGAGCCAACATAAATATATTTAAATGAGGATAGCAGAAACCCTATATTTTTCCATGTTTTTTTCCATGTATATTTTCCATGTACATTGTTTTTATTTACTTATTTTAGCTGAAGCATAGTTGACACAGTATATTAGTTTTAGGTGTATAACATAGTGATTTGACAATTATATTCATTATCCAGTGCTCACCACAATAAGTATAGCTACCATTTGTCACCATATAAAGTTACTAAAATATTGACTACATTCCCTATTCTGTACTTTTCATCCTCATGACTTACTTTATAACTGAAACTCTGTACCTCTTTGTCCTCTTAACCTGTTTTGCCATTCCTCCACACCCTCTCCTCTGGCGATTATCAGTTTGTTCTATTTAGGAGTCTGTTTCCGTTTTGTTTGTGTGTGTTCATTTGTTGTTTTTAGTTTCCACAAAAAGTAAAATCTTATGGTATTTATCTTTCTTTGACTTAGTGTAATAACTTCTGGGTCCCTCCATGTTATTACAAGTGACAAAACTTCATTCCTTTTTCATGGTAGGGTAATATTCCATTGTGTATATTACCACAACTTCTTTATCCATTCAGCTATCCATGGACACATAGGTTGCTTCAATATCTTGGCTATTGTCAACAATGCTGTAATAAACATAGGGGTATTTGTATCTTTTTGAATTACTATTGTTCTTTTCTTTGGGTAAATACCCAGAAGTAGAATTACTGTGCTGTATGTTTTCTCTATTTTTTAACTTTTGGAGGAAACTCCATGCTGTTTTCCATAGTGGCTGTGCCAATTTATATTCCCACCAACAGTGTACAAGGGTTCCTTTTTCTCCACATCCTTGCTGACTCTTGTTATTTCTTGTCATTGTGATAGTAGGTGGTATCTCTTCGTGGTTTTGATGTGCATTTCCCTGATGATCAGTGATGTTGAGCATCTTTTAATATATCTATTGGCTATCTGTATATCTTCTTTGATAAAATGTCTATTCAGGTCCTCTGCTCATTTCTTACCTGTATTTTGTTTTGTTTAGTTTTTAGTATTGGGTTTTAGGCGAGAGAGAAATATATATATCCCTTATCATTTGCAAATATCTTCTCCCATTCAGTAGATTGTCTTTGTTTCCTTTGCTTTGCAGAATAGTTTTATTTTGATGCAGTCACAACAGTTTAATTTTGCTTTATTACCCCTGCCTTAGGAGACATACTAGAAAAATGTTCCTAGAGCTACTGTCAAATAAATTACTGCCTGTGCTCTCTTTTAGAATTTTTATAGTTTAAGGTCTCACATTTAGGTCTTTAATTCATTTTGAGTATATTCTTGTATATAATGTAAGAAAGTGGTCCAGTTTCATTATTTTCCACATAGGTGTCCGGTCTCCTCAATATCATTCATCTCTCTTTCTCATTGCATATTCTTTCTTCTTTTGTTGAAGACTGACCATATAATAATGGGTTTATTTTTGAGCTGTCTTTGGTTTCATTGATCTATGTGTCTGTTTCTGTGCCAATACCATACTGTTTTAGTATAGCTTTGTAGTATAGTTTTAAATCTGGGATTGTGATACCTCCACCTTTGTTCTTTCTCAGGATTGCTTTGGCTATTTTAAGCCTTTTGTGGTCTCATACAGATTTTAGTATTATTTGTTCTAATTCTTTGAAAAATCTTATTGTTATTTTGATACAGATTGAATCTCTAAGTTGCTCTGGGTAGGATGGACATTTTAATATTATTAATTTCCAACTGATGACCATGATATATCTATTTATTTGTATCATCTTCAATTTCTTTCATCAGTATGTTTTAGTTTTCAAAATACAGGTCTTTCACCTTCTTGGTTGAATTTATTCCTACGTATTTTACTGTGTTCAACACAATTATAAATAGGACTGTCTTCTTAATCTTTCTGTTAATTCGTTATTAATTTATGAAAAAACAATAGATTTCTGCATATTGATTTTATATTCTACAACTTTACTAAACTCATTTATTAGTTCTAATAGTATTTTGCTGGAGTCTTTAAGATTTTCTACATATAATATCAGGTCATCTGCAAATATGAGTGCCTTTTAATGGATGCCTTTTATTTTTTCTCATCATACACCTGTGGCTAGGACTTCCAGTACAATCTTGAATAAAAGTGCTAAGAGTAGACATCCTTGTCTTATTCCTCTTCTTAGAGGAAAATATTTCAGCTTTTCACCATTGAGTATTATATTAGCTGTGGATCTGTCATATATGGCCTTTATAATGTTGAGATATGTTCCCTTTATATCCAGTTTGTTGAAGTTTTAACATAAATGGATGTTGAATTTTGTCAGATACTTTTTCTGCATCTATTGAGATGATCATGTGGTTTTTATGTCGTATAGAATGTTGGTTGATTGAACCATCCTTGCATCCCTGAAATGAATCCCATTTAATAGTGGTAAATGATCCTTTCAGTGTATTTTTGTATCTATATCCATCAGGGATATTGGTCTGTGATTTTCTTTTTTGTAGGGTCTTCGTCTGATTTTAGTATGAATATAATGCTGGCATCGTAAAATGAATCTGAAAGCATTCCTTCCTCTTCTGATTTTTGGAATAATTTGAGAGTAATGGGTAATTATTCTTTAAATACTTGGTAGAATTCACTTATACAGCCATCTGGTCCTGCACTTTTGTTTTTTGGGAGTTTTTGGATTACCAATTCAATTCTATTACTAGTAATCAGTCTGTGCGGGTTTTCTATTTCTTTCTGATCCAGTCTTGAAAGACTATGTTTGCAAGGATTTATCCATTTCTTCTAGTTTGTCCAATTTATTGACATATAATTTTTCATGGGAGTCTTTTGTAATCCTTTGTATTTCTATGGAGTTGGTTGCAGTGTACTTTTCTTTCATTTCTGGTTTTATTTGAGTCCTCTCTTTTCTTGATGAGTCTGGCTAAAGGTTTATCAATTTTTGTTATCTTTTCAAAGAATCAGCCCTTAGTTTCATTGATCTTTTATACTGTTTTCAGTCTCTCATTTATTTCTGCTCTAATCTTTTTATTTCCTTCCTTCTACTAAATTTGGGCTTATTTGTTCTTCTTTTTCTAGTTCCTTATGGTGTAAAGTTAGGTTTACTAACTTTGTTTGAAATTTTTCATTTCTTGAGGGAAGCCCCTATCACTCAGTGTACCTCTTAGAACCGCTTTTACTGCACCCCAAATATTTTAAACCATTGTTTCCTTTGTGATTTGTCTCTAGGTTATTTTTTATTTCCTCTTTGATTTCTTAATTGACCCATTAACTGTTTAGCAGCACGTTGCTTAGCTTCTACATGTTTATTTCTTCCAGTTCTTTTCTTAGGCTTGATTATTTTATTTAGACTGTTGTAGTTGGAAAATATGTTTGATATGATTTAAATCTTCTTGAATTTAGTGAGACTTGTTTTGTGGCCTAACGTGATCTATCTTTGAGAATGTCCCATATGCACTTAAAAATAATGTATATTCCTCTTTTTGGGATCCCTGGGTGGCGCAGCGGTTTGGCGCCTGCCTTTGGCCCAGGGCGCGATCCTGGAGACCCGGGATCGAATCCCACATCGGGCTCCCGGTGCATGGAGCCTGCTTCTCCCTCTGCCTGAGTCTCTGCCTCTCTCTCTCTCTCTCTGTGACTATCATAAATAAATAAAAATTAAAAAAAATGTATATTCCTCTTTTGGATGGAATGCTCTGTATATATCATTTAAGTCCACTGGTCTAATCTACCATTCAAAGCCATGGTTTCCTTATTGATTTTCTGTCTGGATGATCTATCCGTTGGTGTAAGTGGAATATTAAAATTGTCAAAAACTGTCAAATTCTCCCTTTATGCTTATTAATATTTGCTTTATATATATATTCAGGTATTCCTTTGTGAGTACATAGGTATTTCCAATTATTATATCTTCTTGCTGGATTAATCTCTTTATCTTCTGTAATACTATTGTCTCTAGTTCCAGCCTTTGTTTTAATGTCTATTTTGTCTGATGTAAATATTGTTACTTCAGCTTTTTTTTCTCCACTTCCATACTCTTATTCCATCCCTTCACTTTTTTTTTTTTAAAGGTTTTATTTATTCATTTGAGAGAGAGAGTGGAGAGAACATGAGCAGGGGTAAGGGCAGAGGGGGAGAGGGAGAAGCAGCCTTCCTACTGAGCAGGGTTCCCAATGTGGGGCTTGATCCCAGGACCCTGAGGTCATGACCTCAGCTGAAGTCAGAAACTTATCTGACTGAGCCGCCCAGGCACCCCTCCATCCCTTCACTTTCAATCTGTAGGTGTTTTCAGGCCTGGAGGGAGTCTGTAGCTAGTATATAGATGACTTTAGGGTTTTTTAAATGTATTCAGTCACCCTCTGGCTTTTGACTGAAGCCCTAAGTCCATTTACATTTAAAGTAATAACTAATAGGTATGTACTTATTGCTATTTTGTTAACTGTTTTCTGGTTGTTTTTGTGGTTCTTCTTCTCTTGCTCTCTTCCCTTGTAATTTGATTATTTTATTTATTGTTATGCTTGGATTCCTTTATTTTTACTTTTTTGTGTATCTGTTATAGGTTTTTGGTTTATGGTTACTATGAGGTTTATACATGGTTCATACATACATGTATGTACATATATAAATATGTATATAGCATTTTATAATAAGTTGATGGTCACTTAAGTTTAAACACTTTCTTAAAAAGCACTATCTTTTTATTCCCTTCTCTAAGTTTTATGTATACAATGTTACATTTTATGTCTTTTTATTTCATTTATTCATTGACTAATTTAGGTATCACTGATTTTACTACTTTTGTCTTTTAACCTTCATATTAGCTTTATAAGTGATAGATGTACTACCTTGACTATGTTTGCTTTTACCAGTAAACATTTTTCCTGTCTTAATCATCTTTTTCCCAGTTGTGGCCTTTTCTTTTCCACTTAAAGGAGTCCCTTTGACATTTCTTGTAAGGCTGGTTTAGTGCTGATGAACTCCTTTAACTTCTGTCTGGGAAACTCTTTATCTGTCCTTTAATTCTAAACAATACCCATTCTGAGTAGAGTTTTCTTGGTTGTAGGTTTTTCTTTTCAGAACTTTAAATAAATCATGCTATTCCCTGCTGGCCTACAAAGTAACTACTGAAAAATCAGCTGATACCCTAATGGAGTTTACCTTGTATGTAACTGTTTTCTCTTGTTCCCTTTAAGATTCTCTCTTTATTCTTAATTTTTGCCATTTTAATTATTATGTGTCTTGGTGTAAATCACCTTGGGTTCATCTTATTTGGGGATTTATACACTTCTTGGATCTGGATGTCTGCTTCCTTCTCCTGGCTAGGGAAGTTTTCAATTATATCTTCAATTAAGTTTTCTGCTCCCATGTCTCTCTCTTCTCGTTCTGAGATCCCTGTGCTTGATGTTGTTCCAGAAATCACTTAACGTATCCTCTTTTATTTATTGATTTATTTTTAATGATTTTATTTATTTATTCATGAGAGACACAGGCAGAGGGAGAAGCAGGCTCCAAGCAGGGAGCCCGACGTGGGACTCAATCCTGAGTCTCCAGGATCACACCCTGGGCTGAAGGTGGTGCTAAACTGCTGAGCCATCCAGGCTGCCCTACCTATTCTCTTTTTTAAAAATTATTTTTTTCTTTTTGCTGTTCAAGCTTAGTTGCTTTCCACTATACTGTCTTTCAGATTACTTATTTATTCTGTATCCACTGATCAGCTACTGATTCCCTCTAGTACATTTTTCATTTCAGTATTGTATTCTTCAGCTCTGTTGTTTAAAAAAAAAAATATATATATATATATATACACACACACACACACACACATTTCTTTCTCTTTGTTGAAGTTCTCACAGAGTTCATCTACTTCTCTCCCAAGTCTGGTGAGTGTCTTTATGACTATTACTTTGATCTCTATCAGGCAGTTTACTTATCTCTATTTGTTTTAGTTCTTTTCTGGGATTTTTGTCTTGTTCTTTCATTTGGAAAACATTCATCTCTCTCATTTTGTCAGACTCTCTAGTTTATTTCTATTTATTAGGTAGGTCAGCCTCATCTCCAGGTCTTGAAAGTAGTGTTCTTGTGTCAGAGGCATCCTGAGATGCCTAGTAGCATAGTTCCTTCTGGTTACTAAAGCTAGGTGCTCCAGGGGTGTCCCCTGTGTGGGCTGCATATGCCCTTCTATTGTGATTGGGGCACAAGTGGGTATGCTGGTGGGTGGGACTTGCCTTCTGACAAGGCAGCGATGACCAGCTGCAACTACTGTGGGCACACTGATAAGGAAGGCTGGATGAGAGACCGGATGAAGCCACTGTGGATACATTGGTGAGCATGGCTTGCCATTAGACTGTCTTTCTGCAATGAACAGCTATGACTATGTGGGTACACTGATGGGCATGGCTTTGCCACACAGCTGGCTGAGAGAACCAGCTAAGCAACTACTAGTGTGCTGCTGAGTAGGGCTATGTCCTCCCCTCCCCCAGGGCAGGAGTTGCTCTGTTTGGGTGCTGGTCCAGGATAGGGCTGCCTGCCGGGTGAAGCAGGGCAATAGTTGCTCTGAGGGAGGATGAGTCCCAAATGAGGTTGCCTGCTGGGTGTGATGGGTGGAAGATACTTTGGAGGAGTACCTGCCAGGCTGGCTAGGGCAGATCCACAGGGGGAATGCTAGGGTGGGGCAAGTGGTACTAGCAAGGTAGACATCAGAACTGGCTCCCTACAAGACTCTGACCAGCTAGGCTGATGGGAAGTAAGTAAATGGTGCCCACCAATCATTCTATTCCTGGAGAAAGCTTCTGCAGATCCCTGCCTCTAGTCAATAAAGCTTCATATGTAACCCAGGTGCTTTTCAAACTGCTACTTTTGTGCTGGTTCTTGAGCTCAGTGATATAGCATGCTGACCTTTTAATTATTAAGACTCAAGTTTCTTACAGCCCTCTAGCTCTCCTAGAGCTAAGTCCTGTTGATTATCAAAGCAAGACCTTATGGGCGCTCGTCTTCCCACTGGAAGTCCCTAGGAATGGGGGTGCTTGACATAAGGCTTGGTCCCCTCAATCTTCTGTGCCTGTGATACCCCTCTCATTTGTGGGTTGCATACTGCTGGTTTTTGGGTTCTGACCATGTCTCTGTCTCTCCAGCACTCCTCAATGTGGCCTTCTCTTAAAGTCTTTAGCTATGGAAGGTCTATTCTGCCAGCCTTCAGGTTATTTTCATAGTGTGTTGCATTATATGTAGTTGTTTCCTTGGTATATACATGGTGAGCTCAGGATCCTCCTACTCTACCATCTTTCTACCTTCCAGGTAGTACATTCACAAGCTCAATATATATTAAAGTTTATTGTATACTAAGATAAATTTAAAGAGGTTCTTTAGAAAATATTTTTATGTAAATCATCTACCATTTACTAAATGTAACATTTCAAAAATCCCAAATGTGCTAATGACAGTACATATAACTTTCCCCATAAATACTCAAGGAAAAGAGACATTTCTAAATTTATGCTGTTTTATTTTTTAGCCTAAATATACACATACAGATTTAAGTTCCCAGGGGTTTAAAAAATTCTACCAAATTAAAATGAGATAAAAAATAATGCCTAAAAATGTTTGAGATATTCAAGATATATGATCACCAAAGTATAGTTGTCAAGAGATTTCCAAGTTGGATTAAAAAAAAATCAATGATTGGCTCATTAAAATTTTCAGAGATACATGCATTGTTTACGATGACCAGAAATTATTCAGCCATAACTGAGTTTATTATAAAAGCTGGAAAATACTTATACGTAGCATATTTATTTATTCATTAACATAAGCAATAGCCATGATACTGGAATTGGCCACTAGAAAAGTGACTTTATTGGGTATGACAACATTTTGTTTATCCTTCACAATACAATGAGGGGTTTAATGCAACATAGATTAAAAAGACACTTTATAATTTAAAAGAATTTTGTTTTTTGCTTAGTAAGATCCTAAGGTTAATTTTTACCAAAACTAACTTCTGTGCCATTAGAAAAATTATAATCTCTAGCCATTTCATTGAAAACAGAGAGAAAGAGGGAGAGGGAAAATATACTTTATATTTCTTTTGCTGAGTTTTCATATTCTAAAGAAAGGTTATAGCTCAAATGTACCAAATCACTGTCAAAGAAACAATTTATATAAATGGTAATGTTACAACCTTACTATTACTTTAGAGGTAGGTAGAAGACATTCAAAAAGTAAAGAGTACCAAAACCTCCCTTAATGAAAATTATATTATTTATATAATCTGTTATTATTTATAAAACTTGATATCACTGAATGGAATTTATCAAAGTGAAAACTACAGTTTGTATTAGGATAAAAAAATCAGCTGACAGTATTTCACTAATTAAAATTCTTTTAATGTTGCAGTTTCTGAGGCTAGGTAATGTAGATGTTTTAAACTGACAATTTTTAGACTAATAAATAACTTCATATCTAAGTAATAAAATGTCTAGATAGTAGATTTTCAGGTAGGAATTTATAAACTGTCTCAATTTAAGTTGTTTTCAATGTATAATGCCCGTGTTAAGCAGGAAGTAAAAGTATTTATATCAAAAGCCACATCAAATTCAAAGATGGACTTGAGGCTAATATGTAAACAACTATGATATGTATGGGACATCTCTTAACTCGTTTCCAGTTCTCCTCAGAGTGATTAAGCTACAGAATATTAAAGCTGAAAGATTCTTCGAAGATCCTACCTAATCCCCCACTGTATATATGACATACTGAGCACTGGATAGATAAAAACATGAAACCAATTTCTTCACTAGGTTAGTTAGTGATTTAAAACAACTCCCCAAACTGTCTTCCAAACTCAAATGATTTAAAACTACATTATTAAAGAAAAACAGTAATTTTCCAGTGGAGAAACCTGACAAACACTAACCTAACTTGAGTGAGCCAGGTTAACCTCACTAGTAATAGATATTGACATCGTATTTTCTGTCATAGGATGCACTGAGAAGGGATATCACCTCTAGGCTGTGGTAGCCTTGATCTAATCATGAGAAAATACCAGACAAACCCAAATTGAAGGATATTCCACAAAACAAATGAATAATCCTCTTCAAAAGTGCCAAGATTTTAAAAAAGTAAGTAAATGCCACACATTAGAAGACCCATGACAAAATTAGAGGATTCTGTGTCAGAAAAGTTTCACTAGTGGCAAACCTAGTAAAACCCAAATAAATTCTATAGTGTACTTAAAAATATTATAATACAAAGGTTTAGGTTTGATAATAGTCCTATGCTTATACAAGATGTTAACATAAGGAGAAGCGGGATACTACATACTCTCCATACAATTTTTGCAACTCTTAAAATCTAAAGTTATCGCAACACAAAAAGTAAAGACAGATAAGCAAATAAACAAAATCCTTGTTAGGATGATTCAGAAATAAGTATACTTTGGTTTAAGTACTATAAAGTTTTGCACCAAAGTAGTATGCAAAGGTAATCACAGTTATACATAAAGAGGTTTTGGCATTTCCATGATATGACCAGCTCATTATTGACTACACTATAAAGTAGTGCTTTTAGTAAAAACAGTGCTAATAAAATCGTACAATCATTCAATAGTACAGAATAGTGTTTCACCCATGAAGTTCATTGTCATGTTTTTCTGATTCATGCAGTTTAAGAGCCATTAGAACAATATTCAACTGTGATATGGTTAAAATATGACATGTTTTTTATTATTTCATTTCATAGTTTTTTTGGGTAGCAGATGTTCTTATTAATACTGACATGTAATTAATATTTAATAGGGGCCTTCAAAAATAAGTCTGTTATCTAGAGGGAAAGAGGTACTCTTGTTCAACAAAATAAATTTCTCCAAAGAAACATCATTTGATCTAAAACTGACTTAATATGGTACAAATGTTAAAACAAAGTAAAAATATTAGTAAGTAAAAACCTAATGATTAATCAATTGATCTATCTATTCATTTTTGGTAACCCAATAACAGACTTGATTGCATTGATTAAACAATCTTTATTTTATGTTTTAGAAGGGTCTGGAATATACTTTCTCCATTGACTCATATTAAACATTTTTTTGAAAATGATCTTAACTAGAAGTAAATTCTATTCCTAGAATCCTTCCTTTTATTCTCTCACAAAAATTTAATAAACAGTGACCATGTGTTAAGACACTAGGCAAGGTACTGGAAACAACAAAGAGGAATAAAAGGTCTTCCTTTCCAGAGGAGTCCATGTTCCAGTTTGGTAGATAGGCATGCACATAATTACAACGCAATTAAGAAAGTATACCTGACATATAAATGTGAAGAGAAGAAAACTGAACCATGATAATACATAGAGAGTATTTTTTTTAATGATTAATATCCTACAGAGTTGGGCTATGTCATCAAAATAATAAACCTTCCCTTGTGCCCAAAGATTAGTATTCTGAGTCTTTAAAACAAATACTTCTCAACGTAACTTACACAGTTCTTGTATTAAGATAAATTCAACTTCAAGGACATATTTCAGAAATAGATTATGTTTAGAAAGTGAATTTTAAAAACTTAAATCCCAAGTGAACAGATTAAGTTGCCTTAAATATCTCTATTTCAAGTTTAATACTATTTTCCCCAGAGTGAACCTATTAATCTTCACAGTTTTACTGGAAATTAATAGCTCATTAGATGTCCAAGTAAAACATTTCCTATGGCACATTAATTTTTCATGGATTAAAAAACTGATTTTGCTTCAAGAAAAATTAAAAATACTACTTTAGAAAATTCTACACACAAAAATTCTCTAATGGTGATATTTCATAATCAGTGTCAAAAATAACAGCCACAGGATCCCTGGGTGGCGCAGCGGTTTGGCGCCTGCCTTTGGCCCAGGGCGCGATCCTGGAGACCCGGGATCGAATCCCACGTCGGGCTCCCGGTGCATGGAGCCTGCTTCTCCCTCTGCCTGTGTCTCTGCCCTCTGCCTCATTCTCTCTCTCTCTCTGTGACTATCACAAAAAAAAAAAAAAAAAAAAAAAAAACAGCCACATTTCCACATCTTGAATTTGTAGATTACTGCTCTGCCACTATTTTGCTTTTTTAAGAAAAAGATTAAATATTTTAAACATGTTACCATAAATAAAATCATGCAATGATACATTAAAAAAAGTAGGCCTCTTGGCAAGTACGGAATCACTTAGAAAGCTTGTCTAAAAATGCACTCATTTATTTAATGTTTTTCTGTGACCAATTAATTATTCTATATTTCTCAGTATTCCATAATCTAGGCTATGGGACATTAGAAAAAATAATTCATACAATGATATTTTCAAATATTCTATTTGAAAAAAGATACCTGGAGAGTTATATAAGCTATTTATGCATCCTTCTCTGATTTAGAACTGTGTATCAAATATTGTGCTAGGTGCTCAAAAATTATGATCTATTAGACAGACATAGTCCCTGCTTTATGGAGCTTTTTATCTGTGACTAGAACAACTGATCAGTTGAGTAACTATATAATTGCGGTTACGGTATGTTCAATGAAAGAGAAGTAGAGTGCGAGTAAACTTTTAATAGAAGAATCTGAAAATTCCTGGAAAGATCTCCACCTTCCTGAAAATAAAAAATACACTGAGATCTGAAGGATGAGAAGGAGGAGAATTAAATAATGAAGGAATAGCATTCCAGGTAAGGAGAACAGTGAGAAGGTGAAATCAGATGAAGTCCAGTAAGAGAAAGGAAAAGAGTAGGAAATGACATGGAAAGGTAGACATTTCTAGCATTTTCTGTTGTAGCATTACACACTTTCCACAGAGGGTTACTTTAATTGTACTTTAATATTTTTTATGTTTCTTCTGTGCAATTAGGTGGTGGAGATTCAACTTGGGCTTCCTGGTCAGTGACTAGCAAACCCAGGTTCAGATCCTAACTTTGATAAACACGCTATCTGAAGCTATGCAACTCTGAGAAAAACTGCTTACCCTTTCTGAACCTTTTTTCCCTCCTCTATAAAATGATAATAACTGTTACTGATGATTAAAGGTACTAAATCAAATAAAATGTGAGGAGACTAGCACAGATACTGGCCCACAGAAGGCATTCAAAAGCTTTATCCCTGCTTCCTTCCAGGGTTGACTTTATGACAGAGTTTAACCATCAAGGGCCTACTAATATGCTGTTAAGTAGTGGGGATCCTTTTAAAAAACAGTACTTAGCTAAATTGCCAACATTATGATATTAAATAGAACCCTATTCCATCTATGTCTTTTTAATTTTTTGATCTTGCAATTTTGTTTGTGTTACCAGACTCAAAGCAAGAGTAAATAAAAGAGTAAGTTAAATGAGTGAATGATTACTCTCAAAGATAATCATTCAAAAATAGTAGTAATTAAGGAAAGGCAATAATTAAATAATTTTTCAAAATGACAATAAGGGCCTTTGATTATCATTTTTACTGAAGTTCTTCCCAACTTTACCTTATAGTCTGCACAATGTTGTAATTGTAGATGAATGTAAACTAATGCTTTTCTCCCTGAGTAAAGCAACAATCTTATTGTGGTAGTCCAATTGAAATGAAAATAATCTTGGGATTTGGATAGGTCCAGTACATAAAAACATGAATAATGATTTGGTGTAGAAGTTAGATAAGTATATTTCTTGTAGAACTGACTTAAACTTTTAGGCATATCATTCAAAAAATAGGTCATAATCTTACAGATAAATTTTTCAATTTTTAGAAATACTGAATCTGGTAAATTGAAAGAAAAGCTAAAAGTATTTAATTCACCTCCCTTAAGTAATATTTAAATTTTGTTTTTCTTTTACATATGTATTACCTAGATATATACAGACATACTGCAATGGACAATATTTTATATTTGTGAGGATTGTATAAATATGGTAAATGATCATTCCTTATTATAAATATAATATTAATTATTTGAATAAATAGTCCATGCCACAGGAATGAATCCTCATTGCAAGGTAAATTCCATAGAAATAACCTGGTTAAATTTATTAGTTTCTTTAAAATGTATTTGACTATCATGATAGACCCCACTGGAAACATGAACTGATTTTAGATGAAATACGTAAGGAAACCTACTGGGAAATTCTGTGAAAGTATTCCTTACTCTCTAAACAAACAAACAACAACAAAAAACCCACACGCAGACAAGGATCCCTTCCACTGAATTGCCTTTATATGTATTATATGAGGACATAATACCTGGAGCTCCTAAAGCCATCTTGTTATCACTGAACCACAAGCCTAATGCCAAAAGTAAACACATTGATAATTCCAGAAGACAGAATATCTTAATTAGTCCTATAACCACCAAAATCTTCTCAATTCTGAAATGCAGGGTATAAAATATTAAAAGTAGTTCAGTTTTCTGTTACTTGCAGTTAAAGCATACCAATATAACACTGGCATCTTTCTTAAATTCTTCTTCTAGTTCTCTTAAGTTTTCCTCATATCTTTTAACTTTGTTTTATTGCTGTCTTTATCTTGGGATGGCTCTGAAGTGCCTCAAATTCCACCTATTTTATGATGATTCTCCAATTTGTATCTTCAGCACTGATATATACTCCATACTTTAAACTCACATACCCACTGGGTGGGTATACCTACTTGATGTTTTCAATGAAGTTTTAATAGGCACCTCAAACATATCATGTACAAAGCCAAAATCTTCTTTATCTCTCTCTCCTTTTTTTTTTTTTTTTTTTTTTTTTTTTTGAGAAAGAGAGAGAGGGGAGGGAGAGAATCTCAAGCAGGCTGCTCACCCAGCATGGAGCCCAATGTAAGGCTCAGGCTCACAACACTGAGATCATGACCTGAGCCAAAACCAAGAGTCCGACACTTAGCTGACTGAGCCACCCATGCACCCCTAAAGCCAAATTCTTGTTTCTCCTTTCTCAACTACTGTCAATCCTCCCACCCCCTTCAAAAGCTTTACACTTCTCTTGGTCTGCAGTTTACTCAATTACTCAAACCCAAACTCTAGGGATCATTCCATAATTTCACATACAAAGCCAACTCCTGCTGTCTCTATCACCAAAGGGTATCTAAAGTTTGTCTAGTGTTTTCCATCTCCATTGTTACCATCTTAGTCCAAGATATATTTCTTGCCTGGATTACACCAATAGCTTCCTAATCAGACTTCTTACTTCCCCTTTATACTTGTAAAAACTATTCTCCATAAAGACAGAAATCTCTATAAGGCACAGAGAATGTAAGGCCACCCTAGAATGAAATCCTCCTATAGCACTGTATTTAGAGTAGAATCCAAACTCCTGACATGGCATATAAAGTCCGATATCATATGGCCCTTCTCACCTTTCTAGCTTCATCTGTATACTTCTCCAACTTGTTTAGCTGGCTCGAAACATGCTAATGGTTTCTAAACAAATGGTGGTTATTTCCTCTGCAACTAATTTTGTGGACTTGTGCTTAGTTTACTTTTGTCATACAGGTCTTGGTCAATGAGGAGTTCTCTAACTTTATACATGAAACTAGCTATTCCTTCAGCACTCTGATTGTTCTCCATAACATTTATCACAATGAAATGATCATTTACTTATTTACATATCCTGTCCTTTAAATAGATTTTCTGTCTTGTTTACTACAGTATCTCAGGAACTAGTGCAATTCCTATTATACTTTGGCTTCTCCATGAGTATTTCTTGAATGTATGAATAAATTCACTAGTATATAGACGACACAGGAAACAAATAATACTTTTGACTTTTTGAGTACTTATAAATACCAAGTACTTACATGCATTATATGTAATCTTCACAAATGCCAGGCAAGAATAAGTATTATTATTCCCACATTTCATTGAGAAAATTAAGGATTGGAAACATTAAGGAACTGTTTTTGGTCACACGCTCAAAAATATGATGACCTAGGATTCAAACGCAACTCTGACTCCAAAGAGTCCTCTTTCCAATATACCAAAAGTACAATTAGAATTGCTCACGATCAGTACATTTTAAAATCTTCCCATACCTTACCAAAATAACTCAACTTTTCCTTACTGAATACTGACCACTAATTATTCAGTTATACAAAAAGGTCCTAAAAGTCTATCTTGAAGAACTGATTGAAAGGCAACCTTAAATCCAAAACAGTTCAACAGTTCTGCTCCCTGAAGATAATTTATAGAAATCTTGATAAACATGCTAATTGGTTTTTCATTTTTTTCAAGCATTATGACAATATTTAGGATTTGTTGTATTATATTTCTTAAATTTCATGAGGAAATAGAAATAGTTGAGGACAAAAAGGGGTATTGGGAAAATACTGCAAGAATCAGTTTCTGAGCAACATACAGTTCTGCATTACCTTGGTATTCCTGTTCTTATGTCTTCAAGTAAGCTAATGTAAAGAGGATTTACTATTAAGATCCGTGGTTTTCTCAACTCTTCAATAGCTACTAATATAAAAGCTTACTTTCTAAGAAAAAAAAGTAGCCTCTACTTAGAAGAAGAAGAATCATAAGCTTCTAACAGGTAGGACTGTGAAGGACTCTTCTGGGTTCTTGGGAATGTTGGGAGTTCAGACTCAATGGTCTCAAAAGGAAATCCTAGTGTACTATTAAATTGAATATAAAACTCTGATATAACTCAATAGTTAAAAATGAAGTTATAAATTCAAAAATATAAAAATTACAAAATAAAAGTTAATGATCTCATAGTCACATTATGGAGGAACCATACTGTTCAATCAAAAATATATTAAACACTTAAAACGTGATAATTTTCCCAATACAGATGTTCAGCAATTACCCAGAAAATTTTAATTTATAGTTCTTCATTGCATTATGAGGTTTTTTAAAAAATGATTTTACTTATTTTAAAAATACCGGTATATAGATTTTATCACAAAAAATAAATAGAATGTGTTTTTCCAGTTTTATTTATTTATATATTTTTAAAGATTTTATGTATTTATTCATGAGAGACACAGAGAGAGAGGCAGAGACAGAAGCAGACTCCCTCTGGGGATGCGGAACTCGATCCAAGGACCCCAGGATCATGACCTGAGTCAAAGGCAGATGCTCAAACACCGAGCCACCCAGGTGCTCCTCCAATTTTCTTTTAAAATAGAAAATAAAGTGTATGCTCTGTAATTCACCACAGATTGAAATGTCTTGTCAATATATTCAATTTAAAAAAGAATGATAAATCAGGATTTTAACTGAGCAATAGCAGGCATTTGAGACTATGATACCATTTTGTTCCATCTTAATGTAGGTAGCCTGAATCAGGACTTTATTTTGCTAATATACAGGTAATAAACCCCATTATTAATTTGTGTTACATGTTTCACATACACTACAAGAAGTACAATAAGTATGTAATAATATGTTGATTTCTGAAAAGCTGTATAGAAAACCGGGTAACCCTGTTCTTTAGAAAAGTTGAGGCTTTCTAATATACAAAATACATAAAATCTACAGGACTTATTTAAACTCAGCTTTAGTTAAAAAATTGATACGTATGAAATAATGAGAAATAAGAAATAAGGACAATTAATGAAAATATCCTCCTTTCGGGGATCCCTGGGTGGCGCAGCGGTTTAGCGCCTGCCTTTGGCCCAGGGCGTGATCCTGGAGACCCGGGATCGAATCCCACGTCGGACTCCCAGTGCATGGAACCTGCTTCTCCCTCTGCCTATGTCTCTGCCTCTCTCTCTCTCTCTGTGTGACTATCATAAATAAAAAAATAAAAAAAAAAAGAAAAAGAAAAAAAAAGAAAATATCCTCCTTTCCTTCTTTCTTTCCTCTAGTTTTTCACTCAGTAATTATTAAGTGAATACTTACTATGTGCAATAAGTTGAGGGTAGAGAGGACAGCAGAGCTGACTGATCCCTGCTATCAGGAAATTTATATACTTGAAATGTATAGTGTGTTCAACTCATGCTTATGTTCTTTACACCAGACACCTGGTCAGCAGATACCTCTATGTTTCTTCAGCAAATCAAATTATTTTGTTATAAAATGTTGCAAACATAACAGTAATCATAACCATAACTTGTAAGACTTACTGAAGCCCTTTAGGTATTCCTTCCCCATCCCTTTCCCCTTCTTTTCTTCTTACCAGATGGACCAATACACTAAATTGGATATTAATCATTCTCTGGTATGTTTTTATATTTTAACACTTTATATGAATGGCATATTATGGATCTTCTACAGCTTACAATTTATGTTCAACATTACACTTTACATATTTACATTAAACTTTCGTTAAATTTTTAGCTCAAAAGCTAGCTTCATTTGCTTAAAACATTCCAACTAAAGTCAAAGTAACACATATACTAATATTATTTAATCTTTTTTTGGATATATTTAGCCAACACAATTAAGCAAGAGAAAGACACAGTATAAAATTGCAAATGAGGAAGTGAAACTATTCCTATCTGTGTATACCTGGAAATAATCAAGAGAATCAACTGAAACACCATTACAAACAAAAAGAAAATACAGTGAAGACCTCTATTGATAACATTAGGAAAATCAACAGTAGGTAACAATAAAACAATATAGATTATTCAACCCTATATTCTGTCTCTGTATTCTTCTAATTACCTTCCTAAATTTCAAGAGTAGTTAAACCAAGGAAACTGTATATTTCCAAGAAGAGCAAATCAGTATGTAAGCAATTCATATTCAAGATATATATCAGATATCAAGATAAGTTACAACAAATTTCTATGGTCTTTTCCAGACCACTCTTCTCTGCTAAGAGCTGTAAGATGTTAGAGATAGGAGGTACTTTAGAGAATGGATCATTTGATTTATTCTTTTTATGCTGCTGATAGAAAAGCCATTCTCAGATTATGTGATTGACATCCCCAAAGCCCCACAGATAATTAATATAGAGCTGGAATCAGAATTCATGTATCCTAAGTGGCTGTCTGGAAGTGTCTTTCATAATGAGTCAGTATTACTACAATGAAACAATAGGATTTTAAATCAGATGTTAGCCACACTCTGTGTGTACATACTCTGTGAATTGAATTGATCTTATACTGGAAAACAGTTGTGTGATGTTCTTATGCAAGACATCTATATGAACACAGTGGGCAATGTCTAGGCTTTGGTGTCAGATAAACCTATCTGAATCCTGCTTTGCTTACTTACTACTAATGTGATTTTGGGAATGACCTTAGTCTTGGTTTCCTTACCTGTAAAATGTGAAAAAATAAAAACCTAACCTCAGAACCTAACTACAATTTTAGTATTTCAGTACAAATGGTAACTGCTAAGAATTACTTAAACTAAAAAATATAAAATGTTTTCTATTTGTTGATAAATTTATAAATATGTGTCTACTATGTGCCAGGTTCTGTTCTAGGAAATGGAGAAACAGCATATCTATCCTTTTGGATCTTAAATTCCACCCGGGAAAGAGATAATAAATTGTTAACAGGTAATTTCAAATTCTGATGTAGCAGAAAAAAACACAGCAAAGGGATATGAAGTGTGGGAGAACACTTTTTCTTACACAAAATAGGAAAGTCCCTCTACTAAAGTGGTGACATTCAAGCTGAGACCTGAATGATATGAAGGAACCACTCATGTATTCATCTGTGAGAAGAGAATGTCCAGGCCAGGGAACAAGAGCAAGGGTGTTATGATACAAATGAGTGCAGCATGCATGTGGGCAGCATGCATGTGGACCAGAAAGGTCAGCATATGTGGCATGAGATTAAATGTTAGACATAACTATGTAGGTCAAGCTGAATATTCTATTTGCAATGAGAGGCCACCGGAGTGTTTAAAAATTTAAGTAATATGATTTGATTTTGAATTTTATGCTGGTTTTGGTTGTAATATAGAGAAAGTAGAGGATAGGTAAGAATGAAAATAGGGAAATAGGGCAAAAGGCTATTCCAACAGTCCATATCAAGAATGAAGGTGTCTTAGAGTACTGTAGGAGTAGTGGGAATGGAAAATATGATATACTCCAGAGTGTGTTATAGTTCAGAGTGACGGTAAGGTTGATAAGTAGATGCAGGAATAAACAAGAGTAATTAGAAAGGATTCTCTGTTTTTGGCACCTGAAAATGGTAAGGTGGTAAAAACTATGGGAGAAGTAGCTGTGATGGAGTGGTGAAGGATCAGAAAACAAGAATTACATTTTGGCAATATTAAGCTGAAGACAATCTTTAGGTATTCAATGGGAATGTCAGGCAAATGTTTGGACATAAGAATTTAGATCTTGGAAGAAGAATTAAGGGCTGCTGTTAGAAGTTTTGAAGTCCTCAACATATACTTACTAATAGACTTATTTGCAATCATCTAGGGAACAATATGTAAATTGAGAAGAAAAAGGACTTAAGGAGTAAGTCATGGTAATACAACTTGAGTGGAGGTGGAGATTTAAGAAGACCGAGAATTTAAGGAGTTGCCAGTTTTGTTAGAAGAAAATTAGGGGACAATGGAGGTCACAGAAGCCAAGGTAAGAGAATTTTTCAAGAGAGAGGGAATGGCCAGTTGATTGTCAAATAATATTGAGAGGTCAGACAAGATTCAGAAGCATGACTATTCAGTTTGACAAAAGACTGTAAGTGACCTTAACAAAAACCATTTCAGTGGAATGCTATGTATGAAAACCTAGTTGAAATTGTTTAAAGAGGGAATAGGACATGTCATTTTGCACTTCATCTTTCCTCTTTAATTTCAGAAACATGGATATAATGTAATGACTGGAGTTTTGACAGCAGTCTTTGAACCATGGTAGAAAGACCAAAAGAATCATGGTAAAATTACACATAACCTGGGATCCTGACAATACTATTTCTGGGTTTTTTGTTAAGTGTTGCATTTTCTATCTTCTATATTAATCCAATCTTTCCTGCAGCATAAAAATATCCCTCCTCTAAAAACAATATGTGGTATATTCTCTATCCTAGTCTCTAAAACTTTTAGTTTGAGTAAAACAAAAACAGAAAACAACTGCAACACCGATTCGCACAAGGTCCACTGCATTTACTGTAAATAAGAACATCTTTTAGCATCTCCTTTTAATTCTCTATGTCCTAGTTATCCCTGAAATGACCATATAAAGCTGAATGTGTGTATGAAAGGGAAACTTTCAGACAAAGTAGAGATCTATAACTGCTTTTTTTTAAAAATGTACCTATATGTGGCTTTATACACCCAACCATAAACAGTCAAATCAGAATGATCTTCCCAAATTCAATTTGGTGTTCTGAGAATTAATACTACCTGACTATAATCAGGAGGTATATATTTTGTACTGTTTCATTTTTTTATTAACATTTCTAATCTTGAGGGAAAAAGGAAATGAAGGTCCTGAGTATAGACAACTACTTAGAAGTTCTGTCATAGGAATATGGAAATGAGCAATAATTGGAGAAAGGATGAGCTCAAATTTAGAGATTCTGAAAGACTGGGAGATATTAAAACATGTTTGTCAAAGAAAATTTAAATAAATGAAGAAATTCCTTTTGAAAAAACAAAAATATTTTCTCTTATATTCCTCTGGTATTAGTTTCTAAAATGAAGTCTTAGATCATAACAAAATTATTGGCTTTCAAAATTAATTTTACAGTATTTAAATAAACATTGTTATTAGGAATTCATGTTTTGACTGTAAAGCACTGGAAACTGTATGTCATGAAACATACAGTTATAAGTCTAGATTTTCCAACGAAACTTTTTAGTATAATAGGATTAAATTAATATAGTTAATCCATGATGGAGAATTTAGGCTCAACATATTAAACAGCTTACTTGCCACTATTAAAATTTTTTAATATGAAATATGCTTTCATATTTTCCTAAGTTTGCTTTGTAATATAACAAGTTTAAAATATGGTAATATATAAAATACAGAACAGAATGAAAATAGAAATAAAACAAAAAATTGAAAGGCTTTGCATTCTATTACATTTATTTACTGTTTTTAATAGAACAGAATTACAGTACTGTTCATATATTACATGCCACTCTTCAAATTTATTAGCATATTTCATAATGGTAAAAACAAAGCACATAATTATTTTAACAGAAAAACGGGTGCCTGGGTGGCTCAGTCAGTTAAATGTTTAAATGTCTGTCTTTGGCTCAGGTCATGATCTGGGGGTCCTGGGATGGAGCCTCACATCGGGTTCCCTGTTCAGCAGGGAGTCTGCTTCTCCCTCTTCACCTCCCTCTCTCAAATAAATAAGTTGACTCTTTTTAAAAAAGAAAAAAATAGTCTTTAAATAGCTTGATTAAATTAAGTATATTGCTATAAAATATATTGCAAAATTGCTATGAAATTCTGCTAATTGATTTAGGACAATTGCAGTGTCAAGCTGGATAAAATAAAATACTTTCATAAATTATAACAAGTGAACCAAGCAACTTTATATTATCGTAAAAATAATCTGGAAATGCTAATTTTTTTCTGCCTGCAATGAAGAAATTGCCTAAGAGACATTTTGGATATTTGCTCATTTTCAGTCTATTTAAGTTTATAGCAGTGATAATGATACCATAGTGGTTTTTAAAATAATGCGAATTTTTCAGATATGAAGGTTTATGCATACAAGAATGTTATTTTCTTTTAGATCTCAATGAAATGGCCAATGAAAATTTTAAAATATGAGAAATAAAAAGAACAAGTGAGAACATATGCCTATAACAGTACTGGCATCACAGAACACTCCTACTACATTCTAAATATAGCAAGTGTACTTGCTGGGACCCAACCAACAAGGTTAGTTCCCTTGCTATGGGTTTTAACAGTACCTTGGGTGCTTTTCTCATAGCTTCCATCTCATTTGCCTATATTCTCTGACACTCTATAAGCAACCATCAAGAGGACAGGGGTTATATCCCCACAGATGCTATGCTACTCAGAAATTATTACTGGGCCTTACACTTATAAAATGCTCAGTAAATACTTGTTAAATGAAGGCAAAATGAAATAAGTATAAATAAATAAATAAAAATAAAATATATTTATAAAAATATTTATAAAAATATTTATAAAAAAGTATTTTATTTACTTACAAATTACTGTAGCATACCATTTTCAAAAATTAAGTACATATTTTAGTATATAGACCATTGTTCAATAAAATTTAGTTTTTCATTGTCAAAAATGGCAATGTCAAAGTCAAGAAATGTAAATCTGAATTTCCAAAGCCCGTCAAATATTTCTAACATACCTAAAACCTTTTATACGTCTGATTTTTAAGTAATGCAGATCAAGTAGTATATAGCGTGTTCCTAACCTAGGCAAATATTTAACTGTGAAAATATAAAGCAGTAAATTATAGAGCTACATTTTGTCTGAGCAGAAAATACTATATTTTTCAAACTGATAACTTTTATGGCATTAGTCAACTAGCCATTAAGTCATCTCATTTTATTACTGTATATTTATAGAGGATGATAATTTGTTTTTGAGAACTCAAAGTATTATACTATTAACAAAAGAACTATTTCACTTTTTTTTGCATTTTAGTAGGGTTTTTTGGTGGTTTTATATAGTGAACATATGATAACAATAAAATCTTCCTATTCCCCCCCCCCCATCAAACAGAAGAGGATCTTCTTTAAGCTAGGTTTGTAATAATGATAGGTTAAACTTGTCATACTATTTTTAATAAAATACTGCATCCTTACTTTAGTATATGGAAGATACATTTTCAAGAAGGAAAATGCTGATATTATCTTGGTTATAAGCTTGCTGCTAAAATGATTTAGATAGTTTTCTCTTCCATTCAGTATCAGTGGAAAGTCTTTCTTTTCAAGCAATGAATTATAGTGGATACTTCAAACCTACTTTATGTGTATCTCTTAGTTCAGAAAAATGAAAAAACATAAATATTCTATATAAACAGAACACAAGATATAGATAAAAAATGATCCATTATAGAGCAGTGAATAATTGCAATCCCTATCACTGTAAGAATGGAAAAGGGCATCAAGAATTTCTACCAGTTTTCAATCTGAGGCTACCTAAAGTTAGTGAGAAAATTTAAAATCCATAATTATATATGTTTGGGATATGCATTTATGGTTCATGAACTTACATTGATAATAAATTTAACATTGTTGTCTATAGCACACTTTGTCAAAATAAAACTATTGGCTTTGATTGAAAAGCATCTACAAACAAACAAACAAAAGTCTTAAAAATCCCAATGTATAAAAATAACCAGTGAAGCTTTTTAAGTATTTTCTTCCTTTTACTTTGCCATTTCTGATATCTAAATATTTAAAAGGTAGCCACCTAAGATTTTGTAAACGAAACATTCTCAGAGTCTGGTAACTTGAGGAAAATACAATAATATATATTTTTTTCTTTCATGAAAGAGTATTTTCAAATTTTGGGAGACTATGGGTAAGGAAAAGGAAGTATCAATTAGGAACAGCAATATCACTAATAAAGTGATAAGTATAAAAACTTATACATGCTAGATATGATTTCAAACTAGGTTAAAAAATGAAACACAAAAATGTCTATTATCAGAGATTCACATACTACACTGATGCAAGATGAAGCTGATAATATCAAAGAATAAAATTTGTACACAGATTAAACCTCTCTGTAGGAACCATATATCAAATTATGCTCTTGATGAAACTCAGACTATTATATACAACAATGCAAAAAAAATTTAAGTAACTTATTTTACATCAAAATGACAAGAAAATATTTTTGCCTACATATGCCAAACAATAAGCCCAATTAGATAATTACTGAAATTATACAATATTTGGGAAATGTATAGGCACTATAACAGATTTAACCACCAACGTCCATAAAGGAACACTGAACATCAGTACTATATAGGGCAAAGGCCAATGGATTTGGAGACAGAAAGTCAAAGTCCTTTGCTGGTTCCTGCAACTCACTATGGGTCTTTGACAATTCATTCACAAATCTTCTGGAACCCCAGATTCCTTAAATACAGAGATAACCTTGAGGAAGATGAGGTCTAAGAGCATTCAATCAGTTGACTGCAAAGTCAATTCTAGATTTAAATTTAAAAATTCCAACTATTCTAAATGAGAAGTATATTATGATGAACAGAACTCAAGGTGAAATTAGTATTTTCCTCAAATGACCTTGGGGAACCAATTCTCTTCCTGGGTAAATGCTTTATAATTCTAACCAACTGAATTTTTAATGCAGACATTACTTATTGAGGACATTACTTACTGTGAGCATATTTGCAGTATCTATTGACCTGTTATTAGCAATAATTGAATATCATGTAAAAAATAACACTAATAGCTTGAATTAAAACTCAAGATGATTAGAAAATACAGTATATAACCCTTTGTTGAGAAATTATGAAATAGTACTGTGTTATAATTCTATATTGACCCAGAAAAAAAAGTGTCTATAGCCAGATTTATACATGATACTATTTTTCTCAAGGAATCTTTTTGACAGTAACAATTATATAAAGAACTACTCTAAGTTTTTAGGCATTCCTATTTTTGAGTTATGAAAAACCAAGCATAGATGCAACAAAATAGCTTGACTTTGTTCACAAATCAAGATAAATATAAGATTAGCAACAAAATTAAGAACTATGTATCATCATGATTATTATAATAGCACATTACATCATATACTATGGAAAATTTTACTCAACTCTCATCAATTTTAGAAACATTTATTGTATCTTTTGTATACTTACTATAACTTTTGGTATATAATAATAATCACAGTGATATATATTACCACTTATGGAGGATTTAATGGGCCAGCAATTGTGCTAGGCATTCTATATATGCTATTCTTTGATCTTCAGAACATGCCTATTAAGTATTATCTTTACCTTACAGATGATGACATTGAAACTCAGAAGGGTTAAGGACTTTGCCAAAGTATCACAACTACTAAGTAGAGGAGTAGATATTCAAATCCAGGTCTGACTGACCATAATCCTGATGCTCTTCAGGCATGTTTCACTTAAATTTCAATTTTGTAGAAATATGATCATGACCTGAAACCAAGAGTCAGCTGCTCAACCTACTCAGCTACCCAGATGTCTGAATTTGGTTACATTACTTGGGTTCCAAAATCCCTTGTTACAATGGCTTCAAAGTCACTTAAAAGAGAGTACAATTTTTAAAAATAAGGTTTTAATATTATATGATTTAAGTCTAGGAGTTTAAATTTTAGTGATAGTGAAACAAATGAGAAGAGCTGAATAAAAAAATCTGCAAGACATAAAAATAAGAACACAATAAATATATACTATTCTCCGTCTTAAGGGAGCTTGTCTCTCACGATCTTCTCAAGATAATTAGTGGAAATACAGATGTTAGATAAGTTTTAGGAATTAAACTATTGTTACAGTATTCAGTGTAATATATATGACTTATATGGTAAAACATTTGTTATTGTCAGACATCATTCTGCCAAATATTTGATTGCTTGGCTCCATAAAACAATGGTTTCTTTATTTCTACAATATCAAATACCCAGTAGTGTTAATTTTTTTAAAAAAGACTTATTTAAGTAATCTCTACAACCAACATGGGGCTTGCACTCAACCCTGAGATCAAGAGTTGCATGCTCTACCAACTGAGCCAGCCAGGCACTCCTACCTAGACTTTTAAAGCAGGAGTAAGTCCTTACTTTTCAGTTTACATGCCTTTCTTCCCAATAAGACAGAGTTACTCAGAGGAAGAATTATGTCTTGCTCTCATTTTTAAGTAATTAAGACAAAATGTCTTACAAATTTAACCTTCATAGCACAGTAGTGGCCAGCACAAAGGCATTAATGTTTGTAAATGAAAAAGTCATAAATCATACCCTAGAATTATGTTACAGAAAATATGCATACAAACTAGAAGGACCATAGTAAATACAAAGGTCAGATCATTTGAAAGACTTCAAACAATAACACATAAAAAAATGTTACAAAGGAATCCTACTGAAACTTAGATTTATTAAGACTGAAACATCAGTAGATAAGTAGATATTTACGAATCTGTCTCTAACAATCACAAAATGACCTAGTACTCTAGTACTCTTAGATATTTGTGGATTACTAGAATTTATGAATTATCATCTCAAATGAAATTTCAAATAAAACTGATCATTAATGACTGATGTCACAAGTGAATCTACAATTTCTTATATATCTTGTGTGCAGGGCACAAAATTGGCTTTGCATAAAAATAATTTGAATGTTTACTATGTAATATTAAGTAAAAGAGCAGGATAACAGTTGTTTATGCTAGTGTTTCTCAACTATTTTATTAGCATCCCCCAAAGTCTTTTTAGAATTTTTTTTTCCTAACTGCCTCTCCATGATATTTTAATGCCACGGATATAATGGTATATCTGTTTATATGCTATATGTATAGCTGTACCTTATTTAATAAAAGGAGTTAAGCTTTATGCTTTAAAAGAGCTTAACTCTTTTTATTTGATACAAGGTTATAAATGACTAAATAATAAATTTTTATATTTTTAAATCTAACAAGTGAAAAATTAAAAGCTATTAACATACAACTTAACTATGTAACTGTAGGTGTTGAGTAATTTATTTATATAACTTATTTGTCAAAAAACAATCCTATTTTAAAAAATGGGCAGAGGACCTGAATAGGCATTTTTCCAAAGATGACTTACAGATAGACAATGGATTCATGAAAAGATGCTCAACATCACTGATCCCATTGGAGAAATGTAAATCAAAACCATAATGAAATATCACCTTACACTTGTCAGAATGGTTAAAATCCAAAAGACAACTGCTGACAAAAATATGGAGAAAAGAAATTCATACACCGTTGGTGGGAATGTAAATTGGTACAGCCACAGTAGAAAACAGTGAGGAGGTTTCTCAAAAGACTAAAAGTAGACTTTTTTAACTTACCCCAAGAGAACAAAAACACCATTTCGAAAAGATGTATGTACCATTATGTTTATTACAGCATTGTTTATGACAGCAAAAAAATGGAAGCAACCGAGGTATCATCAGTAGGTGATGGATAAGGAAAATGTGATACATATACACAATGGAATATTACTAGCAACAAAAAAGGATGAGATCTTGCCATTTATGACAACACGGATAGACCTAGAGAGTACTATGCTAAGTGAAAAAAGTCAGACCTAGAACAAATACCATAAATTTCACATATGTGTGGAATCTTAAAAAACACAAATAAATAATAAGTAGAACTAGACCTATAAATAAAGAGAATAACTGATGGGGATTAGAGAGATAGGCAAAATGGATGAAGAAGAGTAGGATATACAGGCTTTCAGTTATGGAAGAAATATGTCATGGGAATAAAAGTACAACATATGGAATAAACAGTGATACTGTAATAGCATTGTATGGTGCCAGATGCAGCTACACTTGTGGTGAGCAAAACATAATGTACTCTTGTCAAATCATGACACTGTACACCTGAAACCCATGTAATACCATGTTAACTATATTTAGAAAAATTATAAAACATTACAAAATTTTAAAATTATGTCGTTACATATAACAAAACGTGTGAGAATAACAATGTAAAAATCAAGTCATTCAATCTACTATATTTCCAGCAAAAGTAACTGAAAAAATTAAGCCTTAAAATTTTAGTGAACTTTAGGTTTTGCTTGATAGAAGAAAATAACTAGCTGTTAAATAATCATTCATATCATGTCAGTATGTTCTCATTTCAGCAACTGATACAATTAATAACAGATTAAATAATTTTGTAATATTAAATAATCTATTTTTATTCATTCTCAAAGCCTAAGTTATACACAAAAGCACTGAAGATCAAGCATAAACAACATCCACAAGATAGCCAACAGCAGCCAGCAGGCATATGTAGCCATCTTATGTGACATAACTTCAAGATCGAACAATTTGATGGAATGTCATGTGATCATAACCATCTGTTTGTCATTGTTTTATAGCACTGATCAAAATATATAAATATATAAATATATAATATATATATAAATATTTTGTATATTTCTACTACTACTACTTGTGTGATACCCAACAAAACCTGAGAGAAATTAAATACGAAGATTTTATCAGAAAAGGTTAAACAGTGGAGAGTCACAAACCCTCTTTTGTTTCTATTCCTGTGTGAACCAATAATTGCCCCCTTGTAACAACACTGCCTCTACTGGGAATGCATGTCATGTCATACTATGTTAAGATCTTTAAAAATACACATAGAAAAAATAACAAAATACTAGCAATGGTTATTCCCTAAATGACTTTTATTTTCATCTTTATATATTATCCTATAATCATGTACTGCTTTATAATTTTCAAGAGTAATTAAAATAATTATAGCCATACTTACTATGGGCAGAATTAGATTAACTACCATCTTTTTGTCTTAATATCTCACAATATATCTAGACACGTTTCATTGATGAAACTATAGAATATGACAGTACAGTCTTATATATCTAAATCTATGTTTATATACATTTATTGACGTTTTTAGCTTAGATATCCAAAACATTTCCAATGTATTAGTGTGATACACATGGTTAAAGATGGTAAATGTCCTTTTCAAAATTTAAACATATGTCATAGCATATGACAAAAGATATGCTCATCCTCCACTGTCTTTTTCTTTCAAGGGAAAAAGTTACAACCATGCAGAGGACTTAAATATAAAAAAGGAAAATGTAATCCATTTTTACTCCTGAATGCTGACATGAAATTTCTGAAAACCTGGCTTCATTCACAGTACAAATTATCTTACTATGGTGGTTATTTTATTTGTGGGTCAAAAAATGTTCAAATAAAGAGATAAAAATAGCCCACAAAGGCCAAAAGTCTATGGATTTTTTTCAGCCCAAATAAAACTGAAGAGTTCTCCTTTCAGCTTGCATGTTGAAAAAAGATTAAATTAAATGCTGACAAAACTATTTAGCATCAGTCACTATGGCATACAGTACATTTGTCATTGTGGAAATCACAGCACCTGCTAACTGTACCTAGCCTCTCACTAAACTAAATATATATGTGATGAAAAATGAAGGAATTTAAAATACAGTAAATGCAAATAGCACAGATTTTATGAAGAGAAGACAAGAAATTAGGTCTGAAATGAGATGATGACAAATTTAAACTGTTGTCAACAATGCTACTTATGTGAAGCAAAGTTTACCAATTATTATTTCTGCCATTCCCTTCCCACCTATGTTTTCTAATACCAGCTGACTTTAACAAAACAGATCTGAATGTGTCACAAGTTAATTCTTTATCAGTTTTCATATATCATCCTTTACCTTGGTTGGCTGGCTAAGAATTATGCAAGCTATAAATTAGCTTTAAACAACCTCTGAATCAGGTTAGAACTGGTTTTGAATTAAAGAGCCTTCAATATATTACAAGTTGCTGTCATTTTATTACCTCAATCAATTCTGTGTGGCCTGAGGTGGAAGAAAATGAATGCTGTCTTCATTTGCAATGGGTTTATCTCTTACAGCAGGCTCTGGAAACACAACCACAGCAATGAATTGAAAGCTAAAGTTACATTTAACATTACCAATGCAGGAAATTGTGCTCCTAACAAAGTTGGAGTTGCAATGGAAAAAAGACATTTCTTTACTGTGGAAAGATATACAAAAAATTAACAAACACTTGCTTAAATTTAAATTTTTATGGAGTATTTAAAAAATTATATTTAAAACCAACATTATATTAAAATAATTTTAGATGGTTCTCAAATGAAGAAAAAAATGAAAACAAGGGACTTGCTGTTCTCCATGTTTCAGAAATAGTAGACAGAAAATATATATAATTCATCTTTATCTTAGTGAAAACCATTTCTTTTCCTTTCCTTGCGGACATGCAACTAAATGGAAAAGTGAATCAGGTACTAGTGAGGCTCATCGACATTGTTATCAGACTCTAAAACACAGATAAAATAGCCCTTCAGAAGCCTTAATGAGTAGGTATTATTATTATCTCCATTTTAAAATGAGGAAACAAGGCAGAAAGATTAAGTCACTTACCCAAATTTATACGATTACCTAGACAATATGATTCTGAGTCTGTTTTTGAAGGAGACTATTTGAGATTAGAGTAACAATAAGAACATCCAAGAGACTACTTTCTCAGGAAACACTGCATCAGAAGAAGTAATGAGTGTGGGCTACTGATGACAGAATAAAATTAAGTTTAGAGGCCTTAGAAAGGTATGTCAAGTGAAGAAAGAGGTGGGTTCTAGTGCCAGTAGACAAAGAAATCAGAATTTTTATGTGTAAGTACTTTTATATAATGCAACAATGCCTTTAGTCTTTTAACAAAGCTTACTTAAAAATGACTTGTATTTCTCTACCTAATCATTCACTGTGTATCATTCTACAGTTCGAGTTGACTTGTTTTTGCAAAATGTTTTTTTAGGTATATATATTTTAGCACCAAACTTATTTTTAATCACTGAATAAATTTAGTGACAAGTACAATAATTTCTGAGGTGCTCAATGATAGATTAGTAAATGACTGTAGAAAGAGAAATAACCAGTACTAACCTCATCATAGCTCTGCCATTAACTAGCTGTGTAACTCTAACATGAACCTGAGGTTACTTCTCTGAGTTTCATCTTTCTTATTCTGTAAAACAAAGCACTTTGAAGAGATCAATGTTTTTGTTTTTTTTAAGATTTTATTTATTCATTTGAGAGAGAGAATGAGAGAGCACAAGTAGGGGGACAACCAGAGGGAGATGGAAAAGCAGTCTCCTCACTGAGCAGGGAGCCTGACGGCCAACATGGGGCTCAATCCCAGGACCCTGAGATCATGACCTCAGCCAAAGTCAGATGCTTAACTGACTGGGCCACCCAGGAGCCCCTATATCAATGTGTTTCAAATTACTTAACCCTATAAGGGGTAGCGAAGTCAATTTAGTAAAGACTGATTAGCATTTTTTTTAATCTATAAAGCACAAAACAAAAATTATCAGCATGCTTTTATTCCATGAAATCTTTAAATTATATGTAACAAACTATATAAAATAAATTCTCTCATTGAAAGAGTTTGCAAATCACTTGTCTAAAGGATATTTCTTCTTCTGATCCCTAACATCCTCCGAAAAGGCCTTTAGTGGCTACAAATTTATGACATTTATAATCTTTTATGACATAGTGTCCTCTGCATTCCCATAGTGACTTCACATTAAAACCATATTAGCTAAAAGACTATACTTTCTTCAATGAACTGCCTTTGCCAATGGTCACTTGACTATACATGTGAGACTGTTTCTGGACCATGTATTCTGTTCCATTGATCTGTATGTCCTTTTGCTGATACCATGCGGTTCTTTTCTTTTCTTTTCTTTTCTTTCTTTTCTTTTTTTTTCTTTCTTTTCTTTTCTTTTCTTTTTTCTTTTCTTTTCCTTTTTCTTTCTTTCTTTCTTTCCTTTCTTTTCTTTCTTTCTTTCTTTCTTTCTTCTTTCTTTCTTTCTTTCTTTCTTTCTTTCTTTCTTTCTTTCTTTCTTTCTTTCTTTCTTTCTTTTTCTTTTTTTATATACCACATTGTCTTTATTACTATAGCTTTATAGTAAGTCTTGAAATCAATTTCATTACTCCAACTATGTTCTTCTTCAGTATTGTGTTAGCTATTCTGGAACTTATCTTTGCATGTAGACTTTATATCTTATATCTTATTTTAATTCCAGTATAGTTAACATACAGTGTTATATTTTCAGGTTTCAGGTGTACAATATAATGATTCAACAATACCATACATCACCTAGTGCTCATCACAAGTGTACTCCTTACTCCCCATTACCTAGTTCACCCATCATACTACACACCTTCCCTATCTTTTCAGATAAACTTTAGATCAGTTTGTCGATATCCACAAAATAGCTTGCTGGGATTCTGACTAGAATTGCACTGAATCTATACTTCGAGTTGGAAAGAACTGACATGCTGACATTACTGAGTATTCTTTGTTGTGTACCTGGAATGGTTTTGAAGATTTTGAAGTTTTCTTCATATAGGTTTTATACATATTTTGTTAGACTTAAATCTAAGTACTTAATTTTTTGGTTCCAATGAAAATGGTAATGTGTTTTGAATTCAAATTCCTATTGTTCATGGCTGGTATATAAGAGAGGAATTGACTTTTGAATATTAACAAACAGTGCTAGAACACTTGGATATCCATGTGAAAAAAGAGAAATATAATCCATACACAGACCTTACCTTTTCACAAAAAATAACTTAAGTTGATCACAGATCTAAAGGTAAAACATAAAACCATAAAGCTCCTAGAAGATAACAATAGAAGATCTTGTTGACCATGGGTTTGACTATGACTTTTTAGATACGATACCAAAAGCATGATCCATAGAAGAAAAAAATTAAGTTAGGTTTCATTAAAATAAAAAACTTCTGCTTTGCAAATGACACTCCTCAGAGAATGAAATGACAAACTACAGAGTGGAAGAAAATATTTGCAAAACATATATCTGACAAAGAATTGGCATCTAAAATATACAAAGAACTCTAAAACTCAAAAATAAGAAAAAATACAACCAAATTAAGAAATAGACAAAAGATCTGAAAAGACAAATCATCAAAGATATATAGATGGAAAATAAGTTTGCAAAAAGATGTTCAGCATCATATGTCATAAGGGAACTACAGATTAAAGCAATGACGAGATACTACCACACATCTTTTAAAACTGGTAAAATCTAAAACACCAAAAACACTAAGTGCTGGCAAAGATGTAGAGCAAGAATTTTCATTCATTGCTGGTTAGAATGCAAAATGACAGGCACTTTGAAGTTCAAAATGAAGTTTGACAGCAGCTTACAAAACTAAACATGCTCTTACCACATACTCTAGTAACCATGCTCCTTGGTTTTTGTCAAATGAGTTGAAAGCTTATTTATGTCCACAAACCCTGAACATGCATACTTATAGGAGCTTTATTCAGAGTAGCCAAAACTTGGAAGCAACCATGATTGTTGTACACACAACAAACTAACTGTACACATATTCTTTCTCTCTCACCTTCACTAGGTGAATGGATAAATCACATGTGGTATATCCATACATACTGTATGATGTCAACCGTGTGACATTCTCTAATAGGCAAAGCTATGGAAACAGTAAAATGATCTGTAGTTGCCAGCGGTTTGGGGGAATGGAAAAAAGAGGTAAAGAGGTGGGGCACAGGAGATTTTTTTGGGCATTCCATTCTGTATGATCCTGTACAGGTATATATTTGTTATCATACATTTTTCAAAATCCATAGAATAGACAACACAAAGAGTGAATCCTAATGTAAACTATGGGCTTTTAATAGTGCCTCATTAACTGTAACAAATGTACCACACTAATACAAGATGTTAATAACAGGGCAGGAATGAGGGGGCATATGGGAATTCTCTATACTTACTACTGAGTTTTTCCGTAAACTTAAAACTGCTAAAAAATATTTTAAAAATTTTTTAAAAACATATTAGTAACTATTATTACAGTTATGTTTCAAACTGTTACGCAGTTTCCTTCATAGAAATTATACACACACTCTTTCCAAGGATTCCCCTACACTGCTTCAAACATCAGAAAGGCCTTTGGAAGTATGGTCACATGTGGTAGCGTTATATTTCTCTGGCTTCTTAACAGTAGGTTTAACTATGTAATTTGTGGAATGTAAATTAAAGTGATATGTGTCAATTTCCAAATATGATTTTAAAAGCCATTCTGCAGTTTGCCGTATTTCCCACTACAGTGCCAGGGACCATATATGTTGAAATAAAACTGTGATCAGCTTGGGTCCCCAAATTACTCTGATGTACAGATTTGCTCTGCCAATCTGTAATGAGATGTTACTTGCATGAGAATTCAACTTGTGTTAATCTCTTAAAAATTTGGGGTTTGGGGGTGTATTGAATAACTTAGCCCATTCTCATATTCTTACAAATCCTACCTAGTTTTCATAATTCCATTCAAATGATATGTTATCCATCAATTTCCAATTTCTCTTTGATTGATGGAGCTGAAAGTAAACTAATGTTCTTAGTCTTTCAATTCCCAGAGTGGCTTTTCTATACTTTAATGGCATTTAACACTTTAAATCTTGTATTCTGTGTTTATCCTACTAGAATGTTAAGTTTTTTAAGAGCCAGAGTCATGTCTGATCTTTTTTTTTTTTTTTTTTTTTTTAAAGATCTTACTTATCTGAGAGAGTAAGAGTGAGGCAGCACAACCGGTGGAGGGGGTGGGTGGGGAAGGGAGAGGGGGAGGGAGAAGGAGGAGCAGATTTTTGGCTGAGCAGGGGAGCCTAACATGGAGCTAGATCCAAGACACTCAGATTACAACCTGAGCCAAAGGCAGACAGCAGACATGTAACCAACTGAGCCACCCGGGTGGCCAATGTCTGATTATATATATCAAGCACCTAGTACAGTGTATAGCATATCTTTTGAATATGCTACAGGTTTTTATTCAATAAAATGAGGTTACTGTTGCAGATGTATTAGTAGGATCATCAAAAGAAAGATAATACCTATATAAATATTCCTTCTCAATTTATATATAAAAATATGAAATAAACATTTTCTTTCAGATTAGTTTTACCATCTTAGACAACCCCAGTCTTCTCCATTCTGGAGGAAACAATTTCTTTTTAATTTAAAACTGCATTTCTATTCCAAAGAAATCTACTCTAATCAGCAGGTACTCATAAATGTTAACAGAAATGCTGAGTGAACTAGACAGGAATAGAAACTATTCTAAGAAAAGATATTATTTTAAACTTGCTGAACAGGTATTTTCTTATGTCTTTTACCCTAGGTCTTTTATGCATATATGGGTCATGGCTGGCAGAAATTTATGTTTTAGACATCATTTGTTGTTTCAACAAATAGCCTTGAGCATCTATGGCAAAAAGTAGAACCTGTACTATTTCTACTGCCATTCAGCAAAATAAAACTTTAAAAAATATTTTAATAACTAATAGGAAATAATAGCAGTGAAGAACTATTAGAAGCAATTTAGAATCTATCTCAGAAAAAATTATATGTAACATTGAGACTCCTTGTCTAAAGAAAAGTATGAAAGAAATATTCTCTGCCATACCCATTTGTAATCTAGCTAGTAAAAAGAACCTAGAACCTAGACATAAAAAGATGAATAAAAATGCGAAGAAACATCTACTAAACGGTAAATGAACAGTCTAGCAAAGAAATTAAAGAGAAATTCAGTCTAGTCCTAAAGATTATAGAAAAACTGGAACTTAAGCTGAACCATTAATTTTAAAAATACCCTTATATTTGTAAAAGAGAGCAGAGTGAAGGAGGAAGGGAAGAGGGAGAGAAAAGGAGACAGAGAGATCCATCTGGAGTATAGTATGGACACAGATCAACAGATGGCCTTGGAAGTCAGGGATAAAACCCTGATGGTCTGTGCTACAGTATGGACAATGAAGAACTCCTTCCTGGAGTTTTCTAATCGGGAAGGATGTGAAGAATCATCTTTCAAAAAGACTGATTTGGAAGTTTGTAGAATGGCTTAATGAGAACAGAAACCTAGATTCTGAAAAGAAAGGTGATTTGGGAAATAAAGAACAAAAGTAAACAACATTTTTCTTTCCTTTGGAGACAGGAAATAAGAGACTGAGGTAAGGAAAGTAACAAAAGTTGAATTAGGAAAAATATGAAGGATTATTTCTAGGGTTGAGAGGAGATACAATAGCGATATGGGAATGATGTTAAGAGACATGTTAAGAGTCATCTTGAAAAATGAGAGTGCTAGAAATAAAACTAAGACCTGAGATATGTGGCATAGATTTGACATAGCTGCTATAAGAAATTTGATAAGGAGCTCACAAATGAACCTAAATCCATAAATTCCTCTAGTTATTTCTGGCCAGAAAAAAACCAGTTAAGATGAAATAGCACAATGGATCCAGGAAAGCAGGGGAATCATAATGGAGGGCTCCAATGCTTTATTTTGTTTTAAGTGTAATATTAAATGCCAAAAAATAGTGTAATAAAGGGAGAAGGATAAAATCAGAAGGAAGATGAGGGTCTAGGGGTCTTGAAAAGTTGAGAAACTATATGAGAACATATTTGAAGAAGTAGAAAAACTAAGAAAAAGATCATGATTTGAGTCATAGTGACAGGGCATTCATTTGACATACATTAAAGTATTCATGAGGTGGGTTGAATTTTCTTCATCATAAACAGTCTAAAATTTCATTTTTGTAAAGATATGCACTGATAAAATATTTCAGAAAATATTTACTTCAAAGGCTCACACACATAAAAATTGGTCTGGAAACTCATCAAAGAAACCAGAAGACAGCAAAGGTGAGACAAGAGAGCAAGGATTTCTTTAGAAGAGGAAGTTTAAAGGGAGTCCCTATATGAGAAGGATTTTCTGAAAGGTACTCAGAGTTTGCCCTGAGGAGTTTGAGGGTCACAGAGACTACGGTGATGCATGTCTGTCTAGCTGTAGGGTGGAGCAGTGGAGAAATAAAAAATCAGGGCCACAGATGGAATGACTCCTTTTCTGAGCTTTCAGGGCAGAAGTGTGAGTGTATGTGCTTATCTCAGGAATAATAATGAGATATGAAAGACAGCAAGATTCTGGTTATCTAAAAAAGGAGTTAGCCAAAGAGGACAGCCTAGTAGGAATGAGGTGACGCCAAGCAAAGAGGAGACAAAAGGGAGTCTAAGTTCTAAAAAATGAGTTGTAAGTAATGCACAGGGGAAGGCATCCATCTTTCTCTCACATCAAAGGAACTGCAGGTAGGCAAGCCTTAACAATGAGAGATCACCAAAAACCCACAAAAGAAAGCAGGAAAAAGAATCAAAGTCCAGTATGGCCCCCATCAAACTATAGATTTTCCAGTTTGAAGCAGGCCTGAGGTGGGGAGAGGAGAAGCTTTGAATTGGTTGAGAGAATGAACCCTTGACACGAAACTAGATTGGATTTTATGTATTAAAAAAAAAAAAAAGAGGATTAATACCTTAAGGAGACTAGAAGAGCCATGAAATACATCCTAGAATCACTGAAGAAAAGATCCAACACAGCTTGTTTTAAAGGCACTGAAAAGAATTAAGTTGCTTTCTGTTTGTATCTTGTCTTAAATTCATATTTATAACTGAATAAAAATTAAAGACTAGTATTTTTTTAAAAGATTTTATGTATTTATTCATGAGAGACACACACACAGAGAGAGAGAGACAGAGACACAGGCAGAGGGAGAAGCAGGCTCCATGCAGGGAGCCCGACATGGGACTCCATCCCAGGTCTTCAGGATCACGCCCTAGACTAAAGGTGGCACCAAACCGTTGAGCCACCCTGGCTGCCCAACACTAGTATTTTACAAAAAATCTGGATAGTCCTTAAAGCATTTAATATGGAGAACAGATAAGACCATTTCTATGGTCTTTAATACTCTTTTTATTTAAAATTAATTTGAATAGTTTTTATTTAAAAGGTGTCAATTTCAGACTGCAGGATTTTTTTTTCCAAATTGCTATGGTGAGTAAACAATAATAATATTAATTTAAAAAGCAACTAACTATATTTGACCCTATTAAAGAGGTTTTTATGGATAGAGGACTACAAATACACAGAGTATTCATTACATCTTAGGGGAAAATGAGGATGGTAAAAAACCTAGGAAAGGAAAAAACTGGGTGATTATGGAACAGCTAAATCATAAAGAAAGAAAGTTTACCTCACTGCAAAAATTAGATTCATGAGTAGTAGACTTGGGAGCACTCAAAAATAAATGGAGAATAAGATAGTACTTACTTAATACAGTCATTGTGCTGCAAACAAGTTAAAGCTTCCACATTGTCACTAAATGTCACAGGGAAAAGGTAGACAAGTGTCTGAATTATACAGCAGTTCACCTTCTTGTAAAAGCGGAAAGTGTTTTCTGAAAATATGTTTCATTCAGAATTCTAAAATGACTTAAAACACAGAAAAATAACTACGTGATAAGTAAACTTAATGACTGGATACTAGAATACATTTTATGTTGAATTATTAAGTAAGGAATTTTGTTGTTGTGGGATATATGTTGAAACTGCTGCATTAAAATAAGGAAATAATGCTAAAATATAAATTCATGACTTGCTTTGAGCTACCTATTTGTACTTTGGAAACGGATCTACAAATATCTGCTAATCTAAATCTAGACATCTGATTCTAGAAATAGAATTTATACTGTACTATAATGTAATGTCTTTGAAAGTCGAGAATATAGCACAGTCCCTCAGGAACACAAAAGTGAAGTGATAAAAATGCACTGATGCAGCCTGAACTTTTCAAAGTGATTCTTAAAAAATGTAACCTCTATATGCATACTTTAAAGAGTTTTCAAGCCAGCGAACCAGATAATCATTTGTAGCCATTATTGAAGGTACATTTAACAAAAAACCAACTTAACTTCAATGAAGATATAACACTACAGCATAAACCTTTAAGAAACCTTCAAAGAAAACATTAAAATAAATTGCATCTTAGGTGGCCAGAGTTTAAATTCAACATATGAATACAGTTCAAAGGAAAAAAAAGAGACCAATATATTAAAGCTAAAAAAAACTTGTGGAAGCCTGAGATCATAAGAGAACATAGATATCTGTGCTGGGTCACTGGGGAAATATAGCAGAACAACACCGTGCACATGTGGATGCTTTATCTGCCAACGATGGGGAGACAGGTTTTAACTTAAATTATAGGTTGGGTGATGATTTCATGCACTCTGACAAAAAAAATCAACAAAAGAATTAATCCAAATGAATCTAAATTGCATTTTAATTAGTATTTGATCCACTTATAAAGTATTATTTTTGAGTAAGAGGAATTTTTTCTGCAAAAGAAAGCTAGTATTAAAAAATATATATAAAATCTTCCCATTTGTACACAAAGTGGCTGACATTGCACAAATCAGAATATTCTTAAACCATCTTTGCAAAGAAACTAAAAGTGGCTGCTTTTAGTTTCTTTTCATGGTGCAGTTTTCAAACTTCACAATTAATGACAAACATTAAGATAGAATATTTGACTGAGGGAAAATACTTGACTCAGGGCCTTGAGAAGTTATGGTCTATCTTCTACACCTTACAATAGGACCATCTTTAATTTATTTGTTTTAAGAATTACCTCTAGGTTTTATTCATTCCTCTATTCGTTAGAAACACCAAAACAGATCCCACATAACAGTAAAGGTATTTTTTCCTTTTCCTAATACCAGCAGTGTTTGTTTATAATACAAAATTATGAGTTTCTACATTATGAAAATCTGAAGTGGCTAGGACAAAATCTAACTTGAATATCTTATGCAAGAAAGAATAGAAAATACCTATTTCAATATATGAAAGCAAGTTTCTAAAACACAGGCTCCTGAATCAGGCAGAGCTAAGTTTGAATCACTCTTATACCACTTAGGTGTGTAATCCTTCTCTGAACCTCACTTTTTTCCCCACACACAAAGGAAATAAAAAGTTAACTACCTTCAAAACTGTGGTAAGGATTAAGAGATTATAAAGGGCTTTTTTTTTTTTAAAAGGTTTTATTTATTTATTTGAGAGTGAGTGAGAGCGAGTGAGCACAAGGGTAGGAGGGTCAGAGGGAGAAGCAGACTCCCCGATGAACAGAAAGGCCAATGCAGGACTTGATCCCAGGACTCAGGGATCATAACCTGAACAGAAGGCAGATGCTTAACTGACTGAGCTACCCAGGAGCCTGAGATTATGTTTTAAGTGCTTAAACAATGCTAGGCACAGAGTTACTCAATAAATGTTAACTGCTATTATTATTTCTAAAATTCTACTTTATTTTAATGATGTTCATTTTTCTGACCCAGAAGTTACACCAAGACTGTATTTGTGCAAAGGAATGTACAGTACTTAAAAATCTGGTTTAAAGAAAAATCTGGTTTGGGATGCCCGGGTGGCTCAGTGGTTGAGAATCTGCCTTCAGCTCAAGGTGTGATCCTGGGGTCCCGGATCGAGTTCCTCATCAGGCTTCCTGTGAGAAGCCTGCTTCTCCCTCTGCCTATGTCTCTGCCCTTCTCTCTCTGTGTCTCTAATGAATAAATAAATGAAATCTTATAAAAAAACCAAATCTGGTTAGAAAAAAAGTATCTAACATCATGGAAAATGGTCACATACACAGATACATTTTAAAAAATTAAAAATGTATAATATGATTGAAATTTTTAAAGAATAGGTTGTTGTAGGATATACTACTGAAACATGAGCATAAATGTAATGCCTATAGGTACTATAATTGCAGGTAATTTTAAAGATTTTGTTTATTTGAGAAAAGAGAGAGTGCAGGCACGAGTTGAGGGGAGGGGCAGAAGGAAAGAGCGAAGCAGACTCCTCCCACTAAGTAGGGACCCCAATGCAGGGCTCAATCGCCAGACCCTGAGATCATGACCTGAACCAAAGGCAGATGTTTAACAGACTATGCCACCCAGGTGCCCCTGCAGGTAATTTTAAATATTTTTCTTTATATTTTTAAAATTTTTCCTAATATTCTATAATGACCATGTATTATATTTACAAGAAATTGTTACAAAAACACAATGTATGTAATTTCTTTTCTGATTCCAATTTTCTCCAGAAAAGCTGAGTCAGAGAAAAGAAAAAAATTAAGTGAAAAACACAAGAATATGATTTTTTAAAGCAAGATTTTATATAAAGGATGTAAACTATATTGAAAACTGCTATTTTGAATTATTACTCTCTAGTGCTAAAGTTAAACAAAACTCAAAGTCTGACACCTCATTTACAGCATATTTAATCATATGTCCAGAACAATATTTCACTTGGAGATCAAATTGATAAGTATTCTCCCACTTAGATAAATTACTACTTAAACTTTGTGGTAATTTTTTTAGTTTTTTTCACCAAATTTACTGAGATTAATTGACATATAACACTGTGGAAGTTTTAAGGTGTGCAACATGTTGATCTAATACACATATACTGCAAAATGATTACCACCATTGTGTTAACACATCCATCATGTCACATAATTACCATCTCTTTTTGTGATGAGAATACTTTAAGATCAATACTTTGTCAGCAACTTTCAAGTATGCAATACAGTATTATTAACTATTATGACCATGCTGTTCATTAGATCACCAGAACTTACTCTGCATTCCAAGTGATTACACCATTTTGTCTTCACCCAAAACTCACTTGCTCCTCCCTCCTTATTTAGAAGTTGCTACTATAAAAATTTTTAGGTTTTCCTCAGTAGACTACTAGACAGTGCAAAGCCAACTAAAATTTGGTGGATTTATCACCAAATTATATCTTAATTATTAGGCAAAAGATAGTATTTTATTTTTTTAAAGGATAATTTTTTAAAAGACAGAAAGTCTCTCTTGATGAACATTAACTCAGAAAAACTAGATGGATCATTAAATCCTAAATCCCAAGTTTTCCTGTAGCTTTAAGTATGGATGCTGTCAACTGCAAGAGAAGCCAAAGAAGCCTATCAAAAGACCAAAGATATATATGGTCTGCTAAGAAGGGAGCAAACCAGGACAAAGTAAGTTCACTGAAAGGCAAGGGACAGTTTGTAAAAAGGGGAAAGTTACCACCAGTATCAGCTGCTGCAAAGAAGTAGAAAAAAAGATGAAGCAAAGTAACTAAGGAAGATTCTGCATGGGGGCAAACTAAATTTATAGCTCAGAGAAGATCCTTAAGATATGGCTGAGCAATTCCAGAACTCAGAAATAAGAAAGGGAATATGGTATATTAATCCAGGAATGTTACTGTACTGAACCTGAATCAGGTATCATAAATCTACTTTGAACCTGCCTGGGGGGCTAAAAGTCCATTTATAGAACAGTAAAGTCTGTACATATAATGAGTACTTGAAGTAGAGACCAAACTATGTGGGAATTTAAAAGAAATTAGGGTCAAAGGCAGTGGTTCTTAAGCTTTAAAGATCACTTGTGGTGCTTATAAAAATGCGGATTCTTGAGCACTATTCCAGAAATACTGATTTAGTGGGTCTGTATGGGGCCTTCCAAACTGCATATTTAATAGTACTTTAGAAGATCCTGGTGCAGGTGGTTTGTAGGCTTTGGGGAAAAATCACTGGCATTTTGCCTATGTGGATTGACAAGTGATAAAAATGTCAAGTTATGATGTAAATCAGAAGACTAAAAAATTTTTTTGACAAAGCACATGAAGGAATAAAGTGATGTTCACTTAACCTATTAAAGTTAGTTACAGGTAGTTCTGGGATGCTGTCAAATAAGAACTGAAGCTCTTAATTCAATATGTAGCAGGAATGGACTAAGCTGGGGCCATAGGAAGATACTGTGGACCACAGTCTTAGTTAGCATTCTATCAATGGAAAATAAGTTAAAAGCTATATATCTGATATTCCCAGATAGAGCTATTTTTTAAGGTAACATGAAGGTAACAGAGAAATTTATATGCTTAAAGTTTTCCACTGGAAATCAGGGGAGTGGGTGGCAGAGAGGGGAAGAAATGTGGGGTGTAAAGATAGGGCTTTGAAGAATTTATAAATCTCTATCCTTTAAGTCATATATGTAAAGCACATGTTGAAATCTACTTTTTCAAAAAACATTAGTAGCATCTGAGAATGAGTATAAATTTCCTTACTTAAGAATGAGGCTTTCACATGGCATAAATGCCATAAGATATATTGAGGGGCACTTGGGTGACTTAGTTGGTTAAGAGCTTGACTTCTGATTTTGCTCAGGTCATAGTCTCAAGGTTGTGCAATCAAGTACCACACCATGCTCCATGCTCAGGGCAGAGTCTGCTTGAGATTCTCCTTCCCCCTCTACCTCTGCCCCTCCTCACACATGTCCATGCACTCTCTCTCTCTCAAATAAATAAAATCTTTAAAAAAAGACATATTGAAGGCACATGTTATGAAATTCTAAATATGTTTACACAGTATGCCCTAAAAGTTAATAACCTTAATTTCCAGATTTTATAAGGAGTGTGAAAGTCTAGTCCAGAACCTTCCACATTTTCATCCATAGGAGTTTTCAATTATTTAAATGGTAAAAGCATGTGCTGCTGATATATGCCTGTTCTCTATAGGGCATTCATTAGGATTAATGAAAATCTTTTATTATCGAAAACTGTATATACTTTGACAAAATAGACTCATAAATTATCTTACACCTGTCTTCAATGGTTTGTTAATTTTTTTTTAATTTTTATTTATTTATGATAGTCACAGAGAGAGAGAGAGGAGAGAGAGAGAGGCAGAGACACAGGCAGAGGGAGAAGCAGGCTCCATGCACCGGGAGCCCGATGTGGGATTCGATCCCAGGTCTCCAGGATCGCGCCTTGAGACAACGGCAGGCGCCAAACCGCTGCGCCACCCAGGGATCCCCTGTTAATTTTTAATTTCATTTTATTTACTTTCTAATTTCATTTCAGTTTCAGGTTTATAGTTTTCATGACTTTGACAATAATACCCCTCCAGTCTATGGGGAATTTCTTGAGTATTTCTTCACCCATTAACAAAATCTGTCTTTAGCTAAGGGCAGGTTTCTTTTTATGCCCATACCAGTTACGTCTTTTTTTATTATTATTATTCAATAGTTGGTAGAACCAGTTTAAATATGACAGTAACTCTAGAAAGAAATTAGAACAAATGGGCTTTTTTGTGAATGGAAATGTTAGAGATGTTATTCTGTTTAGCGTAATACTCTGAAAGAGGCAAGAAAAGATTTTTTCTTGGTACATGAAGACAAAAAAAATTGCTCTTTAGATTAGCTTTCAAAACATTTCTTACATTTGAAAAGCAGAACATTAGCACTAGCTCTGAACTTTTCTCTCTGTAACTAAAATGATTGTGTATTTTTAAGAATAAGAAGAGATATCATTTACTGAGTATCTCTATTAGTCCAAGTATTGCCATTAAACCTTTCACAAATAAGCAACCCGAAGCTCACTGAACTGAAGCAACTTGCTAAAGGTCACAAGCATCATAAAGTTAATATCTGGACCCATTCCGTTTCTTTTCAAAGCTCATAAAGCTCTTTATTCTACACTGCATTACATACTTTGACTTTCTCTGTATTTTATTGTTTTTTACTCAACAATGCCTCATATTATAAGAAACTCAAAAAATTGCCATTAAATTTATGAAGAAAAAAAAAGTGTTATGACTTAAAAATACAAACTGCTTACAGACACACACCCTAATTTCAGAAATGTCAAAAAATGTTAAAATGCATGTAACATGGTGTAACACACTTCGGCTATGTCCCAGCCCCCTAATCCACAATATTTTATCAATCTTGATAAGGATTCTATCAGAACATCAAGATTAGAAGACTTAAATATGTTTGATTTCAGAACTCAATTCCATTAACTTTCAGAGTTCATTCTTTGAATTTTCTTAGCTTAGAAGTCTTAGTTGTAGATAAACAGTACTTCTGAAACCACAATGTATAGGTTAGAAGGATAATTTTTTAACCAATAAATAATTCCACACAATGATGACATAGTTAAAATAAATGTTTATTAGAAGGAATAAGCTATCTGCAATATAGAACATATGAAATTTCACTCTGTTTTTTGAAGCCTGGAGTTAAGCTTTTCCTATTATTTAGGTTAGTTCCACAACTCTGAGATTGAGCTAGCCTATTTCAACTAGGACCATCTCTTTACAACAAACAAGGTCTCTCACCCTCCTATTACATACAAATACTGGAATAACAAGTTTACATAATTAATGTATTCTACCCTCCTGAATTCTTATATTAATATATTATACAATACAAATTTAATAATGCTGGGTTAATAGGTAAAAATATTCTTATTAACTTTTTATTTTTTTTTAATTTTTTTTTATTTATTTATGATAGTCACACACAGAGAGAGAGAGAGAGGCAGAGACATAGGCAGAGGGAGAAGCAGGCTCCATGCACCGGGAGCCTGACGTGGGATTTAATCCCGGGTCTCCAAGGCAGGCGCTAAACCGCTGCGCCACCCAGGGATCCCTCTTAACTTTTTAAAATCTGTAATGAAAATCCTTCAGTCTAACTACCAGATTTTTAGTAGGTGGCTTTTTCCACCAACATAATATAAGTATATATATTTTAAAAATTATTTAAAAACTAAAGAATAGTATAAAGTTGGTGAGTTCTGAAAGGCTTGCCCATGTATGGCACCCTACTGTACTTTGATTAAGATCTCTCAGTTATGAGTTGGTTTCTTATCACATATGGTATCCACAGCATGTTATGCAAAGGCCCACATGCCGTCTAAATAGCTTAGTTTTTCCAGTTTGTAGTAAGCATAACTTAAATAGTGATTTAGTTTTTCAATTTTTCAAATTATTAACATAAAAAAATTTTGTCTAATATTAGAGGTTCCACTCATTTTCTTTCTGTGGATATGGTGTTGAAATATATACAAATGTATGTCATAAACACTGACAAACTTTACCTGGAGGATAGAAACCAAATTTGCAGAAAAATTCTTAAGGAATACCTAACCATGACATAACAAAGTATACCAATATGCTTAACATGTATCATATAATCCCCATGAAAATTACCTTAAGTTACAGAACTAAACAGATCAGTAAAGAGTCCAGTTCTATTGTAAAGATAACCATAAACAGTCCCTTGTTTAGCTCAAAATTGTTACCTGATAAAAATAGTGCCTGGAACAGGTTTCAGAAAATGTCTAGGACAATCAAGTAAAGAACCTCTGAGCAAGCAATAATGACAAATAATAAGTTCATTTCAGTACATAAATGCTTAGTTTTAAAAAAATACACTCTAAAAAAAAAAAGCACAGTACCAACTATAATTAGTGGAATTGTTAATGACTATTACTTCTTATTGAATTCACAAATCATTGTTACTAGTCTCAAATTACAACACTCAGAAACTAAGCTTAAATAAGACATTTATACAAACAATTTTGCCTACCACAGGAAATGCTAGAGGTATCTGGCAATTGCCTGGACTTAATCTAGATATTAAGTAGAAGATCAACTGGAAGACTGTGGGCTTTATTCCATATACTAACAAAGAGGAAATCTAAAGTTTAAATATATAACTATAGCTATCATCAAGGATAACCATGCCAGTTTTAATTCTCAGATTTTTACTAAGTCTACAAACTGCCACAGTTTGATCTATGGTATTCTACTGTAAGATAGTGTATAAACAACTTTTCTGCAGACTTTTACATAACTGTATCAGAAAAAGCTAAATCAAAACTCAGTAAAACTTGCTAAGCACACTGTTGTAAGCTTTAATGCTTGTTACATAAATGCTAGAAGAATACCAAATTAAGATAATTAAGTGGTACAATTTTTACTTGAAAATGACTTCTTGGCCAACCATGCTAAATCTAGAAACTTAAAATTTAACCTAATGTCAGATAAAATCCCAGAGGTCAAATGAAGTTAAAATATTTTAAAAATCCTTTTTCTTATGGGTCAATTATATACTTCAAATTTAAAAGAGCTTTAAAGTATAATTCATTACAATTTTATTTTTTATTATTTTTTAATAAGGACTTTAAGTAATCTCTATACCCAACATGGGGGTCTAACTCACACTCCTGAGATGAAGAGTCACATGTTCCACCAACTGAGCCAACCAGGCACCCCTTAATTTTATATTTTTCATAAATTTTTATCATATAAAAAATTCAGACATTCAATTTCCATAATACCAGGTTTAATTAAATGTGCTTGTTTAATGTATTACGGCAAGATACTCCTTGAAGAGACTATTTTGTTCAATTCTTAAAGGGGCAAAATTCACAATGTTTTATTTGAAAATAAATATTTATATATGTAGTTTTTACTCAGGTATATCAGTTTTAGAATTCTAGTTGCCTAGTGCAGAAAATTAGGAAATAAAGGTTAAAAAAAAAATCCTACTTTCCCTATCCAGGGATTTCTAATACAAATGATTATCAAAAAGTACCACTTGCCTCAGCAGGCATGTATTTCGTTTGTAGTTCCAGAAAATCTTACATAGGGATTTAGATGACATTTCTGTGCATATGAATTCAACTAATTACTGCTCAAAAAGAGTAGTAAACTAGGGGACACCTAGGTGACTCAGTGATTGAGCATCTGCCTTTGGCTCAGGGTGTGATCCTGGGGTACTGGGATTGAGTCACACACTGGGCTCCAGGCAGGAGCCTCTCTGTGTCTCTCATGAATAAATAAATAAAATCTTAAAAAATAAGAGTATATACTAGACAGAGCAAATAAGAATGAACCAAATGGAGGTCTTCATGCTAAGAGAGTTCATCCTGTAGTAGTCTGGATACCTGTCATGTATACTCTACAGCTTTTCACTGAACAGGGCTTAAATAAGGATGAAAAGCTAAAATCAAGCTAAAGATCATAAGATCAAGCCCTGTGTCAGCTGCCACTCTGAGCTCCCTCTTTCAAATAAATAAAATCTTAAAGAAAAAAAAAAAAAGAATAATAGGAGCCAGTTTTCTGTCAGGGAGTTACAAATACAGAAAGGGAGAAAACTGGAATGGTTTCCAATGTTTATAAAGGCAGAAATATAGATGCAAATGTGTATGTATACCTACATACATCTAAGCTAAAACTGGCATAGTCACTGTAAAATATGTGATATACATTTAAATTCTCACTGGCATTTGTAAATATATATGACTTGGATGAAGCACTTTAAAAAATATGCAGGTTCATTTAACCATGTCAAAATAAATTATCTTCATTTTGGAAGTTTTGGCAGACAGAAGTTGTTGAAATCTGTATCAAATAGACTCTAGGAAGAGACTGAATAGTGAACTGTGCCCTATATTTAAAAAAAAAAAATTCTTTAGTCTACCTTGTATATTATATGTAAGTATACAACATAATTTTAAAGTAGTCTGTTGACATTTCACTTGGGTTATAGGCATTGTGTATATTTATTTTAAAGTTCTGAAAATTAATTTTTAAAGTCTTAAAACTGAGGAATTCGTAAAGTACATAAAACAGAGGTTCTTATTCTTGACTGCTCATTAAAATAATTCAGGAAGCTTGTAAAAGATACAAATCTCCACCCTCTTTCCCTCTCTCACTTCCTCCTGAGCCATCCAGTCTAAAAACTCTAATGAGACTACAGAGTAAGCAAAATAGGTCTCCAAGTGGGGTGGGGGTGGACAGTGACAGAGATTAGTTTTGTATCAGGGGACTAATCATATAAGAATATTTAATAAGGGGGGGCACTTTGCTTAAGCATCCAACTCTTGGTTTCAGTTCAGGTCATATATCAGGGTCGTAAGATCAAGCCCTATGTCAGCTCCCTCTGTGCCCTCCCTCTTTTGAATAAATAAAATCTTAAAAAAAAAGAATAAGAAGAAAGAAGAAGAAAAAGAAAGAAGAAAAGAAGAAGAAGAGGAGGAAGAGGAAGAAGAGGAAGAAGAGAGAAGAAGAAGAAGAAGAAGAAGAAGAAGAAGAAGAAGAAGAAGAAAAAAGAAAAGGCAAAAAAAAAGGATCTACCTCTTAGGCTCCCCCTCCTCCCTCCTCTCCCCTCCCTCAGAAGAAAAACGCCCCCCCCTCCCCTCTATCCCCCCTCCTCCTCCGAAGCCGGCCGCCTCCGCCGCCGCCCCCGGAAGAAAGAAAGAACGAAAGAAGCCGACCGGAGCCGTGAAGGCGAACGTCGACAGAAGAAAGAAGAAGAAAGAAGAAGAAGAAGAAGAAGAAGAATAGGAGCCAGTTTTCTGTTAGGGAGTTACAATACAGAAAGGGAGAAAACTGGAATGGTTTCCAATGTTTATAAAGACAGAAATATAGATGCAAATGTGTATGTATACCTACATACATCTAATCCTTGACTCTACTGTGAAGACCCAGAAGGAACAGTGCAGCAACAATGAGCACATCTAGTACCTACACTGTGGTGTCTAAATATCATTCTCCACTGAAAGGAACTGGAGCTTCTAGAAGAAATGGCTGGTTCCAAGAATAGGGAAAAGGAAAGTATAGTTGACCCTGGAACATCGTTAGTAAGGAATTAGTTAAAGATGCTGGGATCATGTCAAAAGATCATACATGCCAGGGTGAAGTGTCAGAAGCCAAATCTGGGACAATCTGAATATCAAAACAAATGGTAATAACCAATATAATCCACTGAATAAAACAGAAAATCAAAGTTTGATGAAGAATAGGATATTTGCATAGTCTCAAGGTTCTTCCCCACAAATTAATTAATTAGAAAGGTGAGGAGAATGGAGAAGACTTGCAGAAAACTTGTCGAATGATTAAAGTTATTGTCACCATATGTGGTCCACACTGAAATCATGTGTCATCTGAGAGAATGCATACTGCATTGCATCTGTGGCATTTTATCACAGATGCATAAAATGAATCTATAAGAAAAGATTAAAAATGCAAAGTGAGATATTCTACAAAATAACTGCCCTGTAATCTTTAAAAGTGGCAAGGTCATGAAAGTAAGGAGAGACTAAGAGTACATTGGAGAAATATTTAAGGAAGATAACTTTTTACAGGACTCAGGAAGTGATTTTCTGTATGGCACAAGGATTGGGAAGACTTAAAAAAGGACCAGGTATTTGGCTTGGGTGAACAGATGGAATAGAGGGAAGAAAAAAATAAGGGATAGGTGGAGAGGAGGATTAAGAATAAAATGCATTACTTTTCCAGGCATGTAGCATTCATTAACAATACTATTAACATAGTAAAGACCAGAAAAAAAAAAAAAAAACAACACTAATGCATGGTGATGGGTAGCAATGAACTAACTGAACATAAACATAATATATTGACTGAAGAGTTGCTGCCTTAGTCAAATGTCTTTGAAGCATAGCTTAGGGGAGAAGGTAAGTTTTAGGCATGTGTGTTTCCATATGTCTGTATGTGTATAAATCTGTGTTTCCATGTATGCACAAGTACATGTATGTATATCCATGTATCCATGATATGCATGGACTGTATCCATGCAGTCATTTTCCATGAAACCTAGAGTGAACTAACTAGGTTTATAATGAGTTGATAAGGCAGAGAAAGTCCTAAGCCATACTTCATGGATTTAGGTAGAATAAAAAGTCATTCTATATACAAATATTGAATGGTGATGTTATCATACCCCAGACTAATGTTATATGCAAATTATTTCTCAATTTTAAAAAATTATCTTACTTTTAGGTATATTATTATTAAATCAATATTAAAACTACACTTAGGTATATTTTTTCATGTTTAAAACTTAAAATTATGGATTATGATATGATGAATCTTCTACTTTAGTGGAATTTCCATAAAAGTAAAAAGCAGGATTTGTGACAGAAGATTTTCACCCTCATAAAGCCCACAGCAGTAAACCTATTACTTGAAAAACAAAAACATATATAAATATATTATGCTACTGAGAATATATGTGGCAATATTTTACTTTCCTCTGCTTGCTACACAAAATTTGGAGACAATGATAACAGTTAAACTAATATTTAAAGTGCAATGTATTTTCAAACACATGTTCAGCTATATGCCTTCCTCTTGTATTTATCTAAAATTCTAAGCAAAACAATTTATTTGGGAATTTAATTTTCATAATAATATTTAAAGTGCAATGTATTTTCAAACACATGTTCAGCTATATGCCTTCCTCTTGTATTTATCTAAAATTCTAAGCAAAACAATTTATTTGGGAATTGAATTTGCATAATAAAAGTTAAGACTTCTTAGACTTAATAATCCTGACTACCACAGAAAAGGGAAGTTGGATATATATTTTATGGCTATCACAATTTTATACATTCACTTCCCTGCACCTAAATTTATTAGCAACTTAATCACTTCCTTTCTCCTGGCAATAACTAGTTCTATCTTACTTTTCATATCATTAAAATATATGAACATGGCAAACATACCCAAGTATTATCTAACAAATAACACTTCACCAAATCTAACAGAGGAAAATAAAGGACAAGCAAAGTATATTAACTTCCATTGTGGGGTTTCTCTTAGGCCTGAAGACTATACTAATTTTGACTCAGATGTTAATAGTATACTGATTTCTTAATTTGAAACAGCTTCTGCAGCAATTCACTGAATTATAAAGCATGATGTTATCTATCCATGCTTTCTTGTTGGGACCCAGATTGGCAAACGTCTTTCAAAGGAAAATGCAAACAGAAATCTACTACCTGCTAGTCAAGAATGAAGTTTTCCAAAGTGAACAAAACAATGGATGCAACACAAATATTCTCAGGAATAAATTATGTTTCCAATCTAACTATTATATTAAATATTATTTATTAGAAAAAAAGTTTCAGTATACAATAGTCATGTTAGTAGGATAAAAAATACAAATCCACATCACTGCTATAAAACTTACAGTAAAATGCTGTGACATTCCAAAGATTAGATACCATATTGGATGAAATTTTGACCATGTTGTTTGTTTATATCTAGTATTCAATAAGAGGTGAGAACACAGGAAATACAATGTAAGTTTTCTAACAATGTGCCTTCCTAATGGATTACCATCAGAGTCCAAAGACCTACAGTCTCATAAAGAAGGAAAAACAAAAACAAAAATAAAAATATCTTATCCTTCTCAATGGCTACTGGCATCCTAGGGCATTATAAAATGTAAGATATACTCCTATCCTGAAAACAAAATAGGCTCACTTTCATTTTCAGGATTAATTCACTAAATTACTATATACCGTAAAGCCATTCTTTAGGCACTGAATACAGTGCTACACATTTACACAGTACAGAACCTTTTCAAGAGAATGTATGCAAAAAAGGTGTACTTATAAAGGGCAATAAATCCTTTAAAGATGCTTTCCTTTTTTTAAAAAAAAAGATTTTATTTATTCATGACAGACACACATTGAGAGAGAAAGAGAGAGAGAGAGAGGCAGAGACACAGGCAGAGGGAGAAGCAGGCTCCATGCAGGGAGCCTGTCGTGGGACTAGATCCTGGGTCTCCAGGATCACACCCCAGGCCGAAGGCGGCACCAAACTGCTGAGCCACTGGGGCTGCCCAAAAAATGCTTTCCTAATTTGCTTGTTGAGGGTAGAAGGAAACTCCCCCCAAAAAATGTATTATAAAAATCATATCACAAAGAGTCCCATAAGACAACTCTCTAAAATCTATAGTACAATCACTATTTTATTTTTAAAATATAATTTCTAAAAAAAATAAAAAATAAAATATAATTTCTGTAAAGCATTTTTTAAATTATGCAGTAAAACTTTTGCTATTCAATATGCTCCCTCTTAAATCTGCATTGTAATAAAATTCCTGGAAAATAATGCTTGATATCATATAGTTTAAAATTTGGGCAAAAATGCTTGGTTATTAAATAAAATACATAGTATATTCTATTTTAATAATAATTATACAAATATGTAAAATCCTTAATAAAGTTAGTTATTTAAAAATGCTTTAGTTTTTTTATAACCAAATGTTTTATGCAGTTTTTCATAAATAAATTTTTACAGATGGCCTCTGTGGTAACCTGGAACAAATCATTTTAACTTAAAAAATATATTTTTGGTTTTTTTTTTCTTCTTTTCTTTTTTTTGGTTTTGGTTTCTTTTTACTAGAGTTTGTACTTTATTAAAAGATAAAACTGCAAACATTTATACAGACATCCATTGTGCCTTTGGGGTTACTCATGATTTGGTATGTTCTGAAAACAGTGGATATCTATCCTTTGGAGGATCTCAAATTAAAAATGGATCATTCATTACTGAATTATTAGTCTCAATCTACATACCTTTCTCCTTGGCCATTATTGAGGTTCTTGAACATTCAAAATCAGACTCAATCTAAAGGCAATAATTTGGCCAAAAAACCCTGCTATCTATACCACACACACACACACACACACACACACACACACACACAGGATTCCACAAGCAGAAAGGAATTTAGTATCAATCTTAAATAACTCTAGGACAGACAGATGCATTTAAGTAGCATTTTAGAAAGATGGCTTCATGTTTATATTACAATAAATAGCTGATTTCCATTGTCTTTTTAAGGCAGAACAATTTGATTAACCTACAGCTGACCAGAAGGTCTTAGTTCAAACATTCAATATTTTTGTCAAATGAGTCGAAGTATCAGGAGTCTAACTAGTCACACACTTTAAAGAAACAATAATTTTAAACTGCAGGTTACCATAATTTAAGGTTATAATATTGCTATTCAAAAGATATAATTTCACTAACTTTTGGGGATAAAATATTAAGCCTTATTATCCTTTTTACTCAGCTAAATAAATACTAAAAATAAATTTTGGAATATAAAAACTAGTTTTTCAAAGAACAGACCTTTTTGATTCCCTACTATATTCATGTTCTGTTTCGTTAAGTGAAATCACGGTATTTGTCTTTCTCTGATTTATTTCACTTAGATCTCAAAGAACAGATTTTATAAAACATTTACAAAATACTTAATGAGTCATCTACAAAATAAAACTGGATTTAATTGGTGATTCTGTTGATTCACATTTATATATGTTACCATACATTTGTCAAAACAAATTTCTTATGACCCAAGGCAGAATTTCCCTGCCATCCCTAGGTGTGGTAAATTAGCACAGGTGACTTCTTTGGCACTATTTATAAGTTACAGTAACACAGAAAATACGCAAAACTGCTAAAATACTTCAGAAGAAATTTATAAATAATTTAGTAGAGCTGTTTATCCCTTATTTTAAGGACAATAAAAATCACCATGGCAAAATATTCTTGAAGTACATTAAACTAAAATGTCATTCATAATGCTAATTCTCTTTAAAGTTAGGAAGATGATGTATGATATGGCTATCAAAATCAAGCAAAACTTTCTCTTATGGACCTTTTTTTCTCCTTACCTTAGAAGATGAAGAATCGCACTCCTGACATATCCAACCATAGCCAGTTTGTTTAGGAGACTTTTTCAAAGGGGGATCCAAACAGCCAAAATGGTAGCACAGTCTGCATTCATCACACCTGCAGGGTAAACAGATTTATGGTTTATCTAAATAATGTAAAAAAAAAAAACACCCTATCTTTTTCAAAGACAAATGGCAAACTACTACATAGTTCAACACAATTCTATGCTTAGTTTGTAAAATTACTAAATTAATGTCTATGACAAAGATAATCTAAACCTGAAATAAATGTTTTAGGAAAAAACAAAATACAACAAAATTAACAAAGTAAATATCATTAAGAATACTTTGATAGTAGAAATGTTAAGAGCATATGAGTGAATGTATGTGTATAGCCAAACGTGTTCAAAACTAGTAAGCACAACAATTTCAGTTTTGAACTCCAAGAACTAATCATTTACCCATTCGTTTAAAAACATTTAATATAAGATACACATAATTCTAGATTATGAAGTCAATCTAGTACATTGTGGTTACTTAAAAAAATTTAAGCTGTAATCAATCCTATACAATTTATACCTTATCATCTTTTTCCACATTAAGTTAGATTGTAAATATACTTTCTATGTTTACAGCATGCTAACACAATCTAGCAAATAAAAACCATCCTAAAAATTCAGTATTATTTTCTCAAATATAAATATACTAAAAATTTACCTGTCACTTTCTCTCAGTGCATTTGTTTTTTCAAAGTACCTCCTAGGACACCTTAAAGCTTATTAACAAATATTTTTATAATGTCTTTGCCACCTACAATGTACAAAATCTAAGAAAACTATCATACCTATTCTTCGTTTCAGACAATCTCATCCTGCTGACAATGAAGAAAGATCTGCATTATTTCATTGTTATGTAAAAAAAATTTGCATCAGTTGGAATAACAAGACCAACATTTAACAACAAATAACAAAGATGTATACATCTTATAGAAAGGATTATATGCTTATTTTCTTTGTGCTCGTTTAAATTAAATATTTTTCTTCAATCTGTCAGATTCTCTTTATATATGGTTTCTCCTACTGATTTATACCTTAAAACATTGAGAAATCTACAACTATGAAACTAAAAGGAAAAAGTTCATAATACATATATTATTTGAATAAAATGCAAAATTACTACTCAGTAACCTTTATTAGAAAAAAGAGAGAAGGAACTATTGTTATAAACCACATACAAACAAAAACAATTGATTTTCAAAAACCATCACAATACAGGTGACTGTAAATCTACATTTATGTAAAAAATCTCAAATCATGCTACAAAATCCAATTGCCCAAAGACTCATTTTGGAAATCAAGAGTTTCAGAAAGTTAGCAACTTAGCAAGTTATAAAGAAGGTTAAAACACAGTATGTCATAAGTTTATGCATTTCTTCCTCTATAACTTTCTTCTTAAGAACCAAATAAACATAGGTACTTTTCCAAAAACCATTTTTTAGACTCAAGACAGGGACTTGAAAAAAAACTGTCTACCATGATAATTCAGCTACATGAAACATAAAATCCAATAGGAATAACAACACTTTGTTTACTATGCCAATTATTTAAATAAACCAAAGTACATTTAGAAGCAGTCAAAATATTCAAATATATGTTGTTCTGTCATTAAGAAAAAATAATATATAGCTAATATCAAATGCAACATAAAGAGACTAAATGGCAAGCCCACACGATTTTATGTTCTTTCTTGTCAATTCACCTTATTTACCTTTCAATAGTTAAAACTTCAATTACATTACATATAGTTACAGGAACCTTCAGAACATGAGCACTTCTGAATTTATGAGAAGGTTGAGATTGTAGATAGCTGAGTGCATATTCTGTCAAGCATGAAAACTAGTATTTCAATCATCTTTGATGGGAAATTAAAAAGAATCACATTTTTGCTTCATCAAGAAAATACATTAAGTATAGTTTATTTTGTCATCTCTGGGTCATGAATACAAGTAACACATGCTGCTATGCATATATATAACAGCGTGCCAGGCTTTAGTGATTTGGAGTACTATCCATCCATCCGCTATTCTGTTTGAACTCTCATATTCAAATATTATAGGTTTTCAGGGTCCTCACTTTCTTGAAAAGTGTTGGCTACTGCTTTCTCATATTGTGACTTTATTTGTCTAAGCATTTCCCTAATAATAATTAGTTGTGGATTTAGAAAACACATCTTTAACCTTAGGAAAATTGTGCAAACAGACAGATAAAAGATATGAAAATGAGAACTTCTACTGCGTTAAGTACATGGACTCAATTTTGGTTAACTAATATAGTCTTTTTTTGGCTTCACTTCAGGTTTTGGGGCAATGTTCCTTAGAGTTCAGATTGCCAATAATTCGGGCTCTTGAGAGGTGAAGAGTTATGGCATTAATGTTCTCCTAGTTCATATCAAATTACAACCTAATTATTGCATATTTAACTTTAAAACTCTGTAAAAATAACTTGGAATTATGATTTATAGTATATAACATACATCAAACATCATGATGAATATAAAGATTAATTTTGTTATTTTTCACTTGTATCTGTGCAAATGATTCTTGTTGCTCTATCTATGTATTTCAAGCTAATAAATTTAAGAACAAGTTTGCTATACTGATATATTTCCAGTTTGTACTGGATCTCAATTTATTGTAAAATCAAGTTACCAGCTCAAGAATAAATGCATAGGGAAAAGATTTTATATGCTACATTTGTTAGATGATAATGCTGAAGTATATGCCATTTGGAAATAACTAATCCTTACTGACTACTTCATTAGTAATACCTTTTAGAATGACTTAGTCTCCGTATGGAACTCTAATGTATTCATAATAGGTCTCAGAGGAAAGGCAAAATTTGCTTGTCAGAATTAGGGGGTGATATGAGAATTCTCTCAAGTTATAGCTCACTCACCAGTAAATAAAAACTGCAATTACAAGACTAAATAACAAAAAAAGAGTAGTTAATACACTTTAGAACTGCCAAAATCCAGGAGAGAAAAAAAACACAAAGAGAGACAAATCAATCTTCAAATCAAAAGCTCTGTTAATAAATATGCAAATTAAAGCTCTTTCTACAAAAGACTAAAATTGTTTCTATGTGGAAAAAATAAAGTTGTTTCTACATTAGAATATTGAGGACATCCATAGCTTTATGTGCTGGTAACAAAAATACCCTGAATGATACATGTAAACTTGAACAGAATCTGTAAGAATTAATATATCATAGACAAATGTAAGAGATACCATTAAGAATCCTAATAACCGAAAAACAATGTAGATGGTAAAAACAGTGTATTACTTATTTCATTCACATATACACCACTCTGAAAACTTCAGCAAATTTTGTCAGCCAATAAATTCTAGCTATGTTACAAATTTAGATCTTTTCTAAAATTTGAAAATCAGAAACTCTTCAATTAAAAATTGAAAATCTGCAATCATTCTGCTACCTAAAAGCTGAAATAAAGTTGAAGTAGTTATGGATCAAATTATTATTTATTGTCTCTCTTCTATTTCTTACATATACCTAGAAACACATAACTGCATCACATAATGTATACATATTTAATTAATCAAAATAATAATGAATATAATGTTTTAAAATCTTTTCCAAGTGCAGTCATTGACCCACAAAAGCATGGTATACAACACAATATATTTTATTAAAGAACAAAAATGTCTATGTAAAAAAAAAGCAGATTATAATATATCAACAGCACATATACTAAATAGAAAGGCAGTATCTTAAAATATTTAAAAGAGAATATTTACTAACCTATAAAGAAACACTATAATTTTTTTAAATAAAATACAAACTGGATGCTTAAAGAAGTATCCTTTAAACATCTAATAAATATTGTACACATAAATAATATAGGGCATTCTAAATTACAATTTTAAAGAGATAAAATGAATCCCATTTATAAGATGAAAGGAAACCTGATTCTTTAATTGGATTATTACTAAGTACAACTTCCTAGGTATATTTATAAAGGATACAGATGTAAACAATAAAGCAGCTATATATGTGGTCTTTTATACAATGATTTGACAAAATGCAGTGACCAAATAAACACAGTTCTATATGTATTTAAAATACTTACTTAGTATATGGTTAAGTATAGCACCATAGACAAAGAAGAAAATGACTTATGTTCACGTCCTAATATCCATACAACAAGCTGTTCTTGGTTTACCTGATTACTGAGAATAGGAATACAAGTAAAAAGAAACTGATTTATTTCTGCCTGTGCCAAGAGAAAGGATAAAAGCCAGTATTCCAAAGGATTTCTTTAACCCTTTTAATTTCCAATTGATAATTTCATTAGAATACACTAAATAACTCTCTTTAAACTAACTGAAACAATTAAGTGCACCTACTATGCATATAATTTATAACCAAATGATAAACTAAACTTTGGAAGAGAAATTCATAACACTTGAAAAAGGATGTACATTTTTTTGAGATCAAGGTAACTCATAATCACAGCTATTTTTTTTATGTCAAAGAACGTTTTGTTTAGATCTATGTCTATATAGGGTAAAATACTGACTAGAAATATACTACATCTGTTCACTCAAAAAGAAAACGGACTAAATATTGAGAGAACTGATGGGCTGGGTTTCCTTGCTTTTTCATTATTTTTATGTAAAACTTCTGTATGAAAAAGATCAAAAGAATTGATCCTTAATATTAACATTACTTAAATAAAATCTCACTAGCATCTTAAAACACCCACAAAAAACTATTAACAGTAGTGATAGATTCTTTCATTGGATAGTGCCCAATTATTTCAATTACTCATTTTAACAGAGAAAATGCTGGATTGTGGCCCATGAGTTAAATCACTTTTAAAATAATACAAGCTTGAACAAAATTCTGCATTCTACCAATATCAGAATAATATTTCATTATCAATAAAGACATATTTTATTCCTTCTATTTTACAATTTTAGTGCAAACTACCTATACGACCATTTTCTAAACAAAGTAATTAGAAAATCTACTTTATATCCTATTTTACAAATAGAAGACTAAGGTGGAGATCTTCAATATATTTTCATTAATGCCCCTATAGACCACTATTTTTTATCACAGGCAATAATGAATGAATGTGTGATAAGAAAGACAAAAATACCCTTTACACATGAAAGTATATTAACTGAAGAAAAGTATCTGGATAATTATTGAGATTCAAATTCATATATAATGATAACTTAAATAATGACACCAATTCAGTTAGCTACATCTGTAGCAGCCAGATTACAAGATTCAAAGAGAAGGAAAAAAATAAAACATGAAATAAAAAGAATTCATATGAAAATACACAATTAAGGTCAAGTACCTCCTCACAGCATGAGAGAGTGACTAGACATTTCCATACCTGAAACATGTCTGCTTTGTTCTTTAATAAACTGATCTCCATCTGCTCATGCCCTTGGAAATTTTTCAGCAGTACAACCTGCTGTGCTCAAGCCCCACATAACTTTGTATTTCCCTGTTCATAATTAACTAATTATGCTCTAATCAATAGTGTAGATCCTGATTTTACAATGTAAATCAGATAAATGAGATAATAGCTGGGGGTCAATCTCATTTTATTTACAAAGCCCAGCATGAACATCCAATTTCATTACATCTTATGTACCTGAACAGCAGTGAATCTTATCAGCAGGCCTGCAGAAAGTCTTAGAGTGAGCACTGGGAGAAAGAGGCCTATGTTTTAATAAAGAAAAGTACTTGCAAACCATGTCCATCTCAGAAATATTTTTAATCACAATCCTTAATATTATGTAAATTTACAAAGTGCTGACCCAGATAGGTAGGAAAACTCTATCTTCATATGCATGCAACCCTAAAGCTGAGTCTCTTAAACAAGCTTCACTTGTCGAAAACAATTTTAGAAAAAAAAAAAAATTAAACATTTCATTCTACTCTGCTGTAGAAAGTCCTTCTATATTCCTTAAATAGATTTTGGTGAAATATTCATAAAATATTCCCATATTGTGAATCAAGTAAAATAGTGGTAAGTTTTGTCAATTAAGGAATATTGTTTAAAAAGAGTAATCTCAAGTGATAGGATATAAAAACAAGGAAATGATTGTTATTTGTCAGTAATCTATTTTTAATGCCATAAATGTAAAATCAGATAAACATCAAATAATAAAAAAATGATATTGGTATATAAGTGATACATAAATATCATTTCTAAACCTAAGATGGATAAAGGTTAAGGCTAACCTTTTTATGTTCAAACATAACCCTAATTTCCCATGTCTTTTTTAACAAAGGAATTATTAGTGAATTATGGACAAAGTCTATGTTCTCTGATTAATTTCTGTTATCTAAAATAGTGATGTCCCCATAAAATCAGAATTAGAAACTAAAAAGTAAAAACTTATTTAAGTGAATTCATAAAAATAGATTGTAAGTGTTGTAGATGTAATTCCTACAATCTTATCTAGACAAGTATTTGAAAATTTAAGGGCTCTTTTAAGGACATTAATTCCATCTTCAATCAATCAATGTCAATCACAACACGATGATTCTTCTAAAAACAATTATATACAAATGGTTCTCAAAGTAGTGGTCCCTGGCCAGCAGTATCATTTAGGAACCTGTTAAAAATGCAAATTTTCAAGCCTCATCCTAGACCTATTGAATCAGAAAACTGTAGGGAGACAGAGGAGGAGGGAGTAAGGTGAGGAAGAGGACAATAAGGAGGTGGAATAGCATAGCAATCTATGTTTTAACAAATCCTTCCTAAGATTCTGATGCACTATAAAGTCTGAGAACCACCATATATACTACTATGTCATTTTTCTTGTATTTTGAATCTTTTCATTTCCTTCCTGATATTTTAGTGTATTTTTCCTTTCCCTACCATATGAGAAATAGCCATCATTTACCTGTCATGTCCATTTTACACATCTGTGAAATATGCATCATTTAGTGCGTATTTTCATTTTTTTTTTTAGTGCGTATTTTCTTAAGGACACATTAAAATCTCCTTTGAACAGCAATTGGACCAATTATGGAAAAGAATTCTATACTATAGAAATATGAGAGCACTTAGGAGATTATTAGGAGAAAATGTTTCATTCTCCTCCCTTTAAAAGTCTTCTTACTCTGAATACAATTGCAGGACCAATGATCTTATGAATTATGATTTGTATTTATGATGTTTGACAAAGATTTTAGGCTAGCACCAAATATGGAATAGCAAATCTACCACTAAAGATTGTAAGATAGAGAAGAAGGATAATGTAGCCTTCTAATTAGAACCAGAGTAGAAAAGTTTTTTATTAATAGTGACACCAAAACCACAAAGCTTAATGATTTCTCAAAAAATTTAAAATAAAATGACCACTAGTAATTTCTCACCATATATCAAAGGAGAGCCAGGAACATTAGCATATTCATTTAAGTAAATGGCAATCTGTCATTTTTCTCATAATCAGCTGCAATTAAGCAATAGTAATAATTATTGACTTTTTCTTAAGCTTAGGTTGAGATAATGAGTCCTTCCTATTTCAAAAAAAAAAATCCTACTGGTTTGGCTACAGGCTATTAATATTTTTCCTCCGATGTTAAAAGATTTTTTGATAAGTTAATAATCTCAGTTTATACATATTTTATATACGTATTACTGTTATTAAACATCTTATCCAATAATATGGTTCCTAACTGTAACTATAGATTACTAGCATACAGTAACTTTATACTTACACTTGCCTTTGATTATCTATATATAACATTGCCTACTCTATTCCTAAAGTTTAAACTATTTTCAATGTCACTATACCTGAAAAAGATGTCCAAACCACATTTATAAGTCAGGATATTCCAAGAGACATGTTAACAATTACATGTATATGTACATTTCAATTTCAGCCAAGAGTTTCTTCTAAATCAGTTCAAGATGAAGTGATGGAATATTCAACATATTTCTGTCGTTGATTTAAAACGGGATCATTAAAACTTGAAGATCAAATATTAATTCTGCAAATCTCTGGAAAAATACAGATGTTGATGAAGATCTTTCGGCTGGCAGGTGGTATAGTCATTAAGTTTTGTATTTCCCTCCTTATTTCATAACCTCATATTTAAGGTCACCAAAAATTACTGAACACAGAAAGTTCATTTAACTCAATAAAGACTGAATAAATTTGAGTATTACTAAAAAAATATCTAGAGATCAACACAGATATATTTTACTAATGAGCTTAAAATCTCAAGTCGTAAAAGTTTCATGCTAATAATATTAGTGCTTTCACACTAGGAGTAATGAGCCAAAACTGGAATGGCATATGCTTCACAAGTCTTTCATTTTTGCTGAATATTATAAATAGAAATAACCTTTAATATAAGAGTCTATATTTGTTTCCCAATGTAACATTTCACATATGAATATATGTATTAAGTTGGATGAAATAAAATAGTAGACTAGTGGAATGCATTGTCTTTCTTGTTTGTTACTGGTATTGTTCAACAACAACAGTGAGTAGCACATTGCATTTAAGTCCCACAGGCTTCCATAACTCTTCAGTAAGTCCAAACACTGTATATCATCATTTGCCAAAGAAGCATGAGGGAAAGACATTACTTAATAGGACAATTCTCACAAGACATCACCTACTATTTTTCAACAATGCACATATCAAGTGTTTCTGATTAGTGCAAGGAAAAAAAAAAAGTAGAAGAAAAAATAGAAAAAAATCCACCCAGGCAAATTAACTGCCTTGTCAGTCCAAGCAACAAACCAATCAATTACGTTCTATCCAAACCTGACAAGCAAAGGCAACTTTTTGAAGTGATAAGCTTATGGGAAGGACAAGATAGCTGTTCTCCTTTACTTTATGTACTCTATTGAGAGTGTTATCCACATTTTTAAAATCACACTTATAAAAGAGGTTTCCAGGATTGCCTCCGAGGATGAGCTGTGGCAGAGTTGGGTCTCATGAAGGGTATCTACACAGTAAAGTGATAAGAAAAGAACATTAACATTTAAAGATCATAGCAGCTCTGTACTATGTCTTATGAAACATACTAACAATACCACAGTAGATTCAAATAACATGATTTGGTCCAAAGAGACAGATACCCTAAACCTAAATGCCATGATCTTGTATAGGTTAATGGTTAAAATGGAATCATTTTATCCTTTAAAACATTAAGTTGCCTCCTCTTGTATTATTATTATTGTTACTATTAGTTTTAGTTGTCAAAATCAATCTATCGTAACTAAAACAAAAAATAAAATATAAAAATGTTGAGTTTATATTTATATAAGCAAACATGTATTTCATCAATAAATGTTTCAAAAAATAGCAGTTTGCTCTTTTTTCTTCAACTATGGAGATTTAATAATGCCTGAGAAACTATGCTAAAGGCATACTGAATGCAACTGTGCTGAAAACAAGTACACCTACTATGTTACAACGCTGGTTCTGCTCAACTTACAGTCTCAGGGAGGAAATTTTCAAATGATTCTTAGCCTCTGTGCCTACATTGCCTTCCTTTGTTGGAAGGAATTGTTTGGTTACAATTATAAAAAGTATATCCCAAACTAGCAATTTTAGTGAACTGTGCAACAATGATGGCAGAGAATATACCTCACTATAAAGACCCGGTAGATTATGAATGCACTAATTTTAACCAGACTTTCAAAACTCACTCATGTGCATTTATTTCTTAAAACTCCTTCTAGTGTTTCTTGTATTTATTTCACTTGCAACATGTATTCATTTGCTACCTTCATACATTTATTTTCAGAGGAAAAATGTTAGGTGCTTAGTGATTAGAAGAACATTTTTTTGTGATAAAAACAGAAATTTGTTTATTTCCTTCAGATATCTATGCCTATGTAGATGAGGTGAAACTATCAAAGTAATCATACATCATAGAGAAATTTCATTTTAATATTTAACTATTAGAAAGATGTGTTTAATGCTTCTAAGTTCCATTGAGAAAAAGAAAGTGAAAAGTGGCACAATCACAGACAAATACAGCACTATTGAGAAGAGCTACCATGCCAAGCTGAATATTTCCAAAGAAAGCAAAACAAAAGTACACAGGAAAAATAAGAATATAATGTGAAACATAGCTTTCAGAGAAATGTACTTATCGACATATGAGAAATAAACAGAAAGAGTTGAATTCCCTTGCCAAATAACAAGGAAATACAGAGAGCTGAATTCCCTTGCTGAATAGCCATGTGCTAATAACTTTTCTCAGTGCTTCAGTCTCTAAGTGAAGAGCTTTAAGCACATTCTGAATGTGATATTCTGAGAAGTGCTTTGACTGCAAGTTAAGAACTACTACATAAGCATAATGCAAGAGGAAGCAACCACATCATTTACCACAGAAGTGTAATTAAATCTTAATTACATGGACAAATGATGGAGACTAGCAGACAACCCAAAAGACATATCTGCATTTAACTTCTGATAGGAATTTGAACATAGAAACATTAGACATAGAAATCTGCTTTAAACCCCAATAAAAATTCTAAATTTCACTCTAACTTTGAAAAAAAGTAAAAGTTATTGCTGATATTCCTCTATCCTAAAATTTCACAGAATATTCCAAATTTCCCTTAAAGCCAGAATAAGCAGTATGACTTTCTTGGCTACTGTCTTCCTAGGACAAAAGACTATATGGTCTTTTACATCAGAGATCAAGTCGTGGCTTTGTATTTATTCTGTATGTATCTAGTAAGCTTACAAATTCTGTAACAAAAAGGAATGTAGTATTTTCAAAGGGCTTCCTTAATGTATGTACCAGTAGTCTGTATCTTATATAGTTGGAATTGCCTGCCAAGAAGCCTTTACTTCTTCTGACCCAACAAAGTCAAATACGCTAAAGCAGTGTCGTCTGGAGAGGAAGTATACCTAATGATTAGAACATAAGCTACACAGTCAAGACTACCTAGACTCAAACTCTAAACCCACCACTTTTCAGTTGTATGATCTTGGACAAGTAATTCTTCTCAGTTCACTCACCCATAAAATAAGGATAAAATCTGTATCTATTTCCTGGGATTGCTAAGAGGATTACATGAGATAAAGTATTGAAAGCTCTAGCATACTGACTGGCCCATAAAAAGCACTCTGTAAATCTCAGAAACTAATATGATTTATCAAATGGTATAAGAGTATTTACTGGATGTGGAAAATTATTTTTTAATACATAATCTATATATAATTTCAATATATAATTGGAACAATTTCTATTTCATAATGCTTGGTATCTCTGTACCTCAGTTACCTAATTTCCAAATTGGAGATATGCATACCTCATAAGATTGTTGTAAAAACATTTGAATGAGATGATAAATTTAGAGAGCAAAGAATAGAGTCGGGGCATTATAAACATCTAACATTAGTATTATCTAAATTCCCAGTCCAAAAGGCTCTAAAATAACATTTTTCAGGGTTCAGTTATAAAAGTTAAAAATATGAGATTCTTATACATTATTATCTAGATATAAAAATATATCAACCCTAAAATTTATATCCAATGGTATTTTCAGATTTATTTCACCTCTAATATCATTAATATTGTTTATTTCATATGTCCAAAACAATGCAAAACCAATACAAATCAAAACCTTGTTATAGAAGGAACAGATGAAACAGGATGTTTGATTAAAAAAAGAAAAACCAGAAAATATAAATGGTTTCTAATAATAGAACTTGGATTATCCTTATTTTGTATGACTCCAAGGACTGAAATTATTAAGGAGAGACATGTCAGTTCACCTGGGGAGAGAAATTGCCAAAGGTCCGACCTGCCTCAAGAGGAAATGGGTTACTTACACACTCCCCTCTCTGGCAGAGCTATTTCCCTGTCACTTAGTAGTGATACTGACTGGGCAGATGACTGAAGTATCAGATGGAAGGTGGGATTACAGGTTTTGAGATCCTTGTCAGGACCGCACAGTGTTTGTTTTAAAATCTCTTCAAGTTACAAAAGTTACAAAATTTGAGAAAAAATAAGATTGATGCTTTTATTATACGGATGAGAAAATGACTTCAGAGGTAACTTAATTCAAAGTCATTCATGTAGCCAAAAGCAGAACTGTAGCTAGAGTCCCAGTCCAAACAACTGAATGTATAATAGATAGACCCCTCTGTATAACTTGAAATATTAAAACATTGCAATGGAAAATAAGTAAAAAATTTCAAAACCAAATTTTACTGAAAAATAGATGAATGAATGAGAAATATTTCACTGCTATAGATGCTTGAAATTACGATGTTTACTACTCTAAAATTGCTTACTCCAGAAATACCACACTTCACTATGTAATTAATATATACCATGTTCAGGCTTTTGTTTTCTTTAAATACAAATTACTTGTTTATAATGTATTTAATTTAAAAAGAAAAATAAAATTTAAAAATTCAAACACTGATAACATGTAACATAAAAATATTTATAGAATCATACAAAGTTAAAGGTTAGATGTTTTAATTAATATATATTTAAAAGTCAAAGAATGTCAAATTAAATACTGAATGTGTAAGGCAAATTAGCCATCCTACATATCTAACAAAATTGATTAAATCAACTTAATTATAAAAGAAAAATAAACAGTAAACATTTTATTTTTCATGTAAATTTTATCAGAATATCACCTTAATAAGAAAATTTCAGTGGTAGATGAGTTACTTTTATTATCCAAATATGAATATTGTAAAAATTAAACATCTCTTCCCAAATTTTTGCTAGCAGAAAATCATTCTTAAAAAATAGCTAAGTAAAGTTTCCTTCACCAGACCAAGTTTATTTTCTAATTTCCTCTTTAGGATCTAATCTCTTTATGATGTATAATACAGAATCATTTTATGTTCAAAGAGATTAACTTAAATCACTGATGATGGCTTTTTATAAAGTCAGGTCTAAGGCAAAGAGGCAACATTCTTGGTGGTAGGGATGACCAAGTAACTTCTAAGAGCAGTGATATAAAGCATTCAATTATTTTAAATTTTAGACTACTGTGTCCATAAGACATTTCTATTATCTTGAGTTTGTTCAGTAAATGTTCATGACAGACCTGGAATAATTCATTTGGAGAAAAATGTAAAGTACAGTAGGGTCTAGTGGAGAATAGAGAAGTAGGAGAACACATGGCCTACTCTGAATATTAGGGAGGATACTGGTGGGCTTTCTACAATGACTACGGTTGAGGTTTAAGCCATTTTATCAGGCAAGCAAAAGACCCAAATTTTGGAGGAATTGAATCTATTAGAGCTACAAAATGCAGTTATACACTAGCAATAAAAATGAATAGAGCAAAAGCAAACAGAGTGGAATCCACGGAGGTCTAATCATAAGTAAAAAACACAGAAAGAAGGCAAAAGAAAACACTGAAGCAGCTAAGTAGAGAAGAATGAAACAGTAACAGAGTAGAGAACAATGAAACAGATATTGAGAAAGATCTCAAGGAAGCCACAAGAATGAAAATGGGCGGGAATGGATATCAAGAAATGCTATGATGGAAAATTATTCCCAAAGTATTCTGATATTGGTAGTTTTCAAATAATACACCACAGCTATATTTAAAACTTTTTTAGAACAAAATCATTTTTTTAAAAGATTTTATTTATTCATGAGAGAGACACAGAGAGAGAAGCAGAGACATAGGCAGAGGAAGAAGTAGGCTTCATGCAAGGAGCCTGAGGCAGGACTCGATCCCTGAGCCAAAGGCTGATACTCAACTGCTGAGCCACCCAGGTGTCCCAGAACAAAATCATTATAGTTATATGAATAAAAGTAAATATACTAAGATTTAATCTTATATGCTATAAGATTAAAGGATATATGCTATAAGATTAAAGGAATTTAACCTCTCATTTTTGAATTTTTTGTATGTATATTTTTATAATGAACAGAACTTCAAATATGTTTCCATGTACCTAAGTTTCTTTAATTAATAGATTTTATTTTTCAAACAGGTTTAGGAAAATTGAGTAGATATACAGATACACACACACACACAGACACACACACCTCCCTTTAAATTTAAATGTTAAAGACTTCAATTTTATATAATAGACACTTCTGATAGCTCAGGGATAAGAAAAAAATGAAAAAGAAGAATGCTGGATAGAAATAGAGGAAGAAATAAGCATGCTAAGATTTAAGAATGTGCACACTTCATTGATTCTTATTCAGTATAATGATATTGGACCAGTCTCTAAGTTAGAGACAAGGAGATTAACCCTAGACTTTGAGAATTTGAAGGGAAGGGAGGCTTTCAGAGGAGAACTGAACTAGCCTCCATTGCCTCTGGCATTCAGGGTGTGTTTTAAGATTCTTACATTAATTGTGAAGAAGTAAAATAATACTTGAAGAGTGTTAGTGATACATTAAGGATGCATTCTGTAAACCCTAGGGTAAATATTAATTCTTAAAACAGGGTCAAATTAATAAGACAACAATGGAGATAGAATGGAATCATAACATAATATCCAATGCAAAAGTAGGCAGAAAAAGAGAATAAAAAATAACAAAGAACAATTGAAATAAATAGCAAAAAATACCAAGATGGTAGATTTAAATTCAACCATATCAATAATTACATTAACTCTAAATGATGTAACCCAGTAAAAGACTGAGATTGTCAAACTGGATAAAATATCAAGTTCCAACTACATGCTGTTTACTAGAAATCCAATCCATTTTAAATAAAGTCTGCCTTTCGGAGTGTGCATGCAAGTATGGAGATACATATGCATCTCATATTAATTATAAGCATAATGCTATTTTTAAGCATAAGGATATGGATAGTTAAAAGTAAAGAAGGGTAAAAGATATACCATGAACAGCAATCAAAAGCTTATTGGAGTGCCTAAGGTAACATTAGATGAAATAAGCTTCAGAACAATAATGTTACCAGAGATTAAAAGGAGCATTACATTGATAAAGGAGTCATTTTACTAAGAAGAAATAATGTATGAAGCAAATACTAATAAAACTGAAAGATACATACAATTCTACAATTAGAGTCAGAGACTTTAATACTCTTCTCTTAGTAATTAATAGTACAAGTACATAGAAAATAAATAAATATAAAACTACTTTAACAACGTCTCAACCTACTTTTATAGAACATTCCATTCAACAAGAGATGAATACACAATCTTTTCAATTGCACACAGAACCAGACATATCATATTCTAAGGCCATAAAATAAACCTCAATGAATCTGAAAGAATTGAAATCATATAAAACATGCTTTTTATACCATTTTGGCCAAGAGAACTGTATTTGCTCCCTAAAGGCTCTAAAAGTCAAAGATCAGTTTCAATGAGAAGAGAATGAGGCTCCTGGTCTTATGAGATCCCTACATAAACATAGCTCCAGTATAAAGACTTTAAAAAAACCAACTCATTTGGGTTTGGATCAGTGAATATGTTAGCATATGCAAAAAAGGCAGGGAATATTTAAACTCTGAGGTATCATGCCTATGTTATTCACTGCTGTCTTTTTTTTTTTTTCTTTTTGAGAGAGAGAGAGAGAATCTCAAGTAGGCTCCACACCCAGCATGGAGCCCGACACAGGGTTTGATCTCACAAATCAAGAGTTGGATGTTCAACTGACTGAGCTACTCAGACACCCCTAGTCACCTCTGAATTTCTGGAACTAAGAGCAGTATCTGGTGCAAGGAAACACAAAATAACTATTTGCTGAATGAATGCTTGTTTAAAATCTTTCCCCAACAGTTGGAACTGAGTACAATGAAAGGATGAATCTAAGGGCTAAAGAGAGAACTGGTAGCTAGTATTAGGTAGCTAGTATCTGTGAAGCTTTGTAAAACCACAGATGCCTAAATTCTACTCCACAGATTTAGAATCTAACAGAATCAGATTCTCCAAGAGTGGGATTTTTCTTTTTATTTGTTTGGGGTAATTCTTTCCAATGGTGATTCGCATCCCTAACAAGCTTAGAAACATATCTTACGGCTTCAACTAAAAGGACTTTTGGAATAAAGCAGTAGTTCTCGAAGTATGCCCAAACCATCAGAATCAGCATTAATTAGGAATTTGTTATAAATACAAATTTTGGGGCACCACCCTAGAATATCCAAAACAAAATTCTGTGGCTTACTATTCCTGTCAGGTGGTTGAATGTACCCTAAAGATAAAGAACTTCCGCTTAGAGCAAATAGAGCTAATATGAAGAAAACACAAAGAAAGAGGCACAGAAAGAAAGTTAAATTAATAATAATAAAGAGGGCAGGAGACAAATTACAAATATTTCATAAGTTTACTTAAGGTAAACTTGACATGCAACTACTCAAAGATAAATTTTATTTACATGGAGATATTTTGGTCAGTAAAACAAATCTTCAAAAATCCCCACAAAATACCATACTACTTCATCTTGAGATATCCTACATGGCAGTTAAATTTCTCTGGACTCAGCCTGTGACACAACTAAGCCAAGGATACCTATACCCAATTCTTTCAGTTCCTCCATTCTTTCCCCACCTCCCTCCTTTTTCCCCCCAATTCCTCCATTCTTACAGAACATGGTTTCCTACTAGCCCTTCAGTATCCATTTAGAGACACAGTCATTTACTTAAAAGTAAAGGTAGTAAAGTTAGGATTGGATACTTGAGTTGTATAGAATAAATCTGTAACAGTTACCAAATCTATTTCCAGAGTTTGATTCCTCTCTATATTCATAACCCCATAACTTAAAATGTATTCTGTAAACTAATTAAGAGTCCTAAAAAGAAACCTCACAATATCCTCTATAACACCATTCATCTACTGTATCTGTATCCAATAATAAATATGGCCACTCATCTTTCTGTTACTAGTATCACCATTTTTTCCAACTAGTTATCTTAAAGTCAGTCAGTTGAGTTAAAGTCAGTCATTCTTTGAGGAGTATTTCCAGGATCCTCTAAATTCTTATGTCTCTTATATATCCTCCATATAACAATTTGATGGATGAATAAATGAATGGATTTTAATATCCTTAATAAATAGGAGACAGATTAGAAAAAAAAGAGACTAAACACGGGAATCTTATTTTTAAAAAGAATATAAAAAAATAGATTTCATAGTCTATTTACAAATGAAAGCTTCAAAAGAATAGCCAAAGAAATCGTTGGGCAGTGTGCTCAATGTTCTAAATGAAACTCAACTTTCCTTTTAAAAAGATCTACATTTACAGGCCATGTCACAACAAGGTCCTTGATATATCTAGGCAATTTTTCAATTCCTTAGTAAATGATATAAATGAGTACCTGACAAGAGAAATTTGGGTCTGGAAGATTTCAGTCACTTAAAAGGAAAGTTACTGACTGATGTAATTTCACTTAGATGTGACTGAATCCCATTGATTTAGTCTTTCCTAGGCCTATCTTCCTTGTGCAGCTGTCTGTGTCAATCTGATTTACTGAGCAATTACAGGGAATGTCTACCAGTTTCTTTCAAAGCAGAACTCCTCCTCCACTTGCTATTATTTGGAGAGAACATACTTAAAGAGCTACTTTTATATAGTTCAATCTATCAATTCAAAGTGCTCAAATGGTTGCCTATTTATGAACTAAACCACACTTAGGATCCTTGGATTCGCGTATTATCTTTATACAAAAAAAATACATACAAAGAATGCATGAACAATTTTATGCTTAGTCACATTATGCAGTCACATTTTTAATCATACAGTCAGAAGGTAATGCTCAACCATTCTTTCTTTTATCCATAATTCATTCCTCAAACTTAGGTCCAAGTATTTTAGGAATACATACATACATACATACATACATATATACATACAGTACCTCATTTAAAAAAATTATTTCCAGAGTTCTGAATTTTACCTTTTAAAGAAACCAGAGTATTTCGACAAGGTTCAAAGAAAACTATGAGGAATTAAACAACTGATATAGTACCTATGAGAGGAAAACTAAAGAAACTAGGTAATTCACTTGCTTTTTTTCTAAATTTCTTCCTCTCTCTTTCACCAAAGAACTAAAGTAAGGGTACAATAAAAAATTTTTTAAATAAAAAATAAAAATAAAACTTCGGTTAAAAGGCTATGTAACTCGTTTCTAGGAGAGAATTAAATATAATAACCATCTTATAATAACCAACTTGGAAAAATGAAAGAAGTATTGTCTTGGAGAGAGATAAGAAATTCTGGAAAAGATATGTTAATTTTCAGAAAAGGATACATTCAAGGGAATAAAGGTTACAAGAACATTTAAAAACACACACACACAAAAATGCAGGGTTTTAAAGAGAAAAATCCAAATTTAAAATCATAGTCTGATGAAAAGGTCAATTGAACAAAAGCATAAGACTCTAAGAGACATTCAGTACAGGGTGACAAGTATGAAATCACAGAAGCCTGCATAAGCTCCTAATGTAATAAGAGACTACATTTACTTGAAAAGTAGGAGAGAGGGTTAAATAAAAAATTAACAAAAAGATGAACAAAACAAAGAATTAAAGCAAGTGTTAAAAGGTATGTTGGAATTTATCGGGCAGAGAATATGTGGAATAAAATTTGAGGCAGAAAGAAAGTACAGAGGAATTTTTAAAGAATATGTCAGAAAAGCTTCTCCATGGCACTCATGGATAAGCAACAGGGGTCTGGACAGTTTCCTGGAGATCCTCTTAAAGTACTTAAGCAAATAGATGACATAAGTATGTAATACAGAAAGCTGTGGATGCATTAACTGGAGAAAAAAGAAGCTATAAGGAGGGGGTATTTTAGAAAGTTATCTGCAAAAGTTCAAACATGACAGACAAAGGCTAAAACTGAGGCAGTAGAAGTGAAGATACAAAATGATGGCATAGACATAGCAGGTACAGACTGCGACAGATATGTGACTGGCTATGCTAGTAGGGAGAGTCTGGCTAGAATTAAGAATTTTGAGTATTCCAAATTAAAAATAGAAAATACCAAATGATCCAGTAATCCCACTAGTGGGGACTTACCCAAAGAAAATGAAAACACTAACTCAAAAAGATATATGCATCCCGTGTCTACTGCAGCATTATTTACAACAGTCAAGATATGGAAGCAATCCAAGTGTCCATTGATAGATGAATGGGTGTGTGTGTGTGTGTGTATACACACACACACACACACACACACAATGGAGTATTACTCAAGACATAAAAAGGTATGGAATCTTGCCATCTGCAACATTTGAACCAAGAGGGTATTCTGCTAAGTTAAATAAGTCAGAGAAAGACAATTACCATACAATTTCACTTATATGTGGAATCTAAAAACCAAAACAAATGAATAAACAAAAGGCAGAAACTACCTCTTAAACATGGAAAACAAACTGATGGTTGACAGAAAGGTTGGGTGGTAGGGGGATGGGCGAAATGGGTGAAGAGGAGTAGGAGACACAATCTTCAGTTATGGAATAAATCAGTCACAGGGATAAAGAAGGTACAGCAGAGGGAATATAATGAATGATACTATAATAGCATTGTATGGTGTCAGATGGTAGCTACACCTGTGGTGAGCATAGCATAATGTATAGACTTGTTCAATCAGTACTATGCACACTGAAACTAATGTGACATTGTATGTCAACTATAATTCAATTAAAAAAAAGAACACAAAAAGTTTTTCAGGGAATTCAGTATTAATCGGAAAACTGAAGATATGTCAAAGATGAAATCACCAGAGAATGTGAAGAATGATAAAAGAATATTGGACAGAATGTTAAGGAACACTAACATGAGCAGGGAAGGCAGAGTGAGAGAAGTCTACAAAAGGCCTATCCAGAGAGATAGAATACATAGGAGAATGCCATGTTTTGAGAGCTGAAGAAAGCAATCAATGGAGAAGAACAAGTTGAAGATATAGGAGTAGGAAAAAAAAAAAAGATATAGGAGTAGGAAATCATCTGAGTTGAGGAGAATGGGATCCAGGGCACTGGTAGAAATAGTACCTTCAAAAGGAAAAAGGACCACCTTGTCTAGGTGTACTGCTGTTAAAAGAGGAGAGATTAAGGGTGATAGATGAGATGCCTATGGATATCTATACACTTATAGGTAAGCTATAGGTTACATATCAGAAAGTTTGTGCAGTTCTGCCTGATGGGTTCTGTTTTCTATGTGAAGCAGGAGATGAGGTCACTGTTTAACCATGAAGAAAGAGGAGGTGTTAAGATGAGGTTAGGTTCATAAGGAGAATGGAAATAGATTCTGTCAGCAATGAATGTTCAAGTTGACTATGAAAACATGGAAGCACTGCCAGACAATACTGGGGGCCTAATTTATAATGATCAGGTATGCCAAAATATATATACTTATATACGAATCAATAAATTGTTTATACCTCAATAAACATCCTTTCACTCTTAGTATTTTGTTCCTTAGCTAACTAAAATTATGTGTATAAAAATTTATTTAGCCTATCTTTAGTGTCTTTTTTTGAGGAGGAATTTGATTTCATTTGAATATTTTTTCCCTAGGAAATGATCATTTCTGAGCAAAGGTTAATGTTAGGTCTGATCATACCCATTTTTTTTATATTTAGTCTTTTTGTATGTGTGTCAAATAGGGTTGTATTTAAATATTAAATTCATGTAATTAACTACATAACACTTTGTAAAAAGTTTTTACTGTATTACTCACAATCCTACCATAGTAAAAAAAATAAAAATACATGCTCATTTTTATTCCCTTCCAATCTCTAGCTATCTATATTTAACAATTTAGTGGTATATACTTATGTTCAAAAATAGGCTTCTTCATTCCTATGTAATTCTGTTGTAATTTATAAAATATACCTAATACTTTTGTTATCCTGATTTGCATCATGTACCTCAGATATACCATTGTTTAAGCTGCTTTTTTTTTTTTTGTAATTTGGGTGTTTTGAAGGCAGATCATTTTCCTACAATGAAATGTACTTTTATATAGCTTTTATTCTTTGAGTAAATCTTTTTGACATATTCTGAGGAGAAAGATTATTATGATGAAATGTAAGATTATGTAATTAACACAAAGCAGTAAAAAATTGATTTTCCCCTTAAAATGAAACAGTATATAATAAGTATATGAAACATACTTAACTTATAAAAGATATTTTTTAAATGCCAGAAAATAAAAAATATTATGTTATTCATCAGTTGTTAGTGTTTGGTATTTGACAATCTGCAACTTATACATGTTAGGAAATAGGCTATTTTTACATATGTATGTATGTGTGTGGCCAATAAAAAATTTCCTTCTAGGGGCAGCCCCAGTGGCGCAGCGGTTTAGCGCTGCCTGCAGCCTGGGGTGTGATTCTGGAGACCCTGGATAGAGTCCCATGTCGGGCTCCCTGCAGGGAGCCTGCTCCTCCATCTGGACATGTGTCTGTGTCTGTCTCTGTCTCTGTCTCTGTCTCTCTCTCTCTCTCTCTCTGAATAAATAAATAAATCTTTTAAAAAATTTCCTTATAAAATTGATAATAATGACAATCTTATAAAGTTAAATTTTACACTGAAGGAAGTAAGCAGTATTCTACCAGAAGTTAAAGCTTATAAAATTATATCCTACAAATAATTCTGGGTGATTTATAATCTTTATGTTAGTTTAAAGATGTACATGTTATTTTATTTTTTCTTTTCGCCTCCAGTTAGGTTCTGGAAATCATCACAATTTTCCTAAATTATTCATAGTTGGATTTTATTTTTACATATTTAAAATGCTCACCTGATACCAGAAAAGAGAGTCAAAGTTAGAGTCTTATACATTCACATATATACTAATGAAGCTACAACATAAAAAGTACTGGAAGTTAAATAGATTGCTGGTAGGTATAATTCATGTCAGCAAGAGCCGCTGAAAAAAATAACTGCACAGGTAAACAATCCTTAGAAGTCAATCACTGGAGTGAAATAAAAGAATAAAGTACTATATCAAAATACCTATACCAACAAAACAAAATAAACAAACTCCAAAAAAAGAGAAAAAAAGCAGCACTGTGCTTTCTATTGCCATGAAACTACTCCAGGAAGCAAAATTAGAAGTTCTCAATCTGTTAAATTTAGGATCAGAGTAAAAAGGAAGCCCAGTTACATATTACAAATCAAATTGTAGTCTTATTTCCTCTATCCTGACCAAACTAGATTAAGGAACAGTCAGACTTAATTTAGCTGACTCTACATTACCCAAGCAGTTAAAATCAGCAAAAACTAACAGTGATGCATATTTTCAGATTAAAGATACTTCCGATTTCAATGAAATAGGTACTAAATTAGAAACACAACAGGAATAAGAGTAATAAAATTCATGTAAGAATTTTAACACATACATAACTCATAGAACAATACAGCCATGAACAAAAATTAACTGAATTACTACACAAATTATATTAAAATTGATGACAAAAACTGCCATCTCAATCTAAATAAGGCTTCACTGCTTTATATATAAAATAACTAAGCCAAGTACCCACTAGCATTTGATGACTATCACTCTTAAAATATGAAATAAGAGCCACTTTATTTAAAATCTATAGGTTCTTATTCTCCTCAGATGTGTAAAGGGCATACTATGTGATCAGCACTGAGTCTGGGATTGGGATTATTAAAACTTCCTTGCTTTATTTTTTTAGATATACTATTTACTCACTGAGAATCATGGACTGACCAAGACATACAGACTAAATATAGACAAGTGAGAAACCCGCATTCCAGAGAAAAAGGGGAGGTCATATTAGGTAAAAGGATACAACATAAAGTAAAAGAAAGATGGCATGAAAGTAACAGGCAAGTTTTAATAGGGAGCAATAGCCTGCAATGGTTTGAATAGATGTCATCTGTTGCTGTGAATATCCAGTAATAAAGATAAAAATTGAACTAAGGTCAGTTTCGGAGCACCTTATAAGCCATGGTATAGACTTGATTTACCTTGCAAGAAATGAGAAGTTGCTGGACAAGTACAAGTATAACATGAACAAATACATTCAGACAACTAGATAAAGACTACAGACATTCAAACTAATGAAGGTGCTTGCTACTGCAACAGACTAGGAGGGGGTTGATGAAGGTATATAATCATGATATATTTTTATTCATTTAATTCTCATAGCAATTATATGAGATAGAAATGATTGTTATTCTGTTTACAAATGAGGAAACTAAAGCACAGAGATTATAAAACCAAATCAAAGTCATAACTCATTAAGCGTTGGGGGAAAGATTTGAACCCAAATAACTGGGCTCCAAAATTCAAGCATTTTAACCACTATTTTGCTATTGAGAACTAGAAATAAAATACTGCATAATAAAACCCAAAAGTTTTAAGGAGTAAGGTTGGTCACTAATGTTATTTGCTGACATAAGACCAAATGCAATGAGTACTTAAAAATTAAAAAGGCCATTAAATTTAGCATTTCATGTTCACCAGTGACTTCTTCAACACAAATGATAATTTTTGCCTTAGGAATCAATCACCAAACATACATTCAACTTAAGATACCAAACACTACACAAAAGATTTAGAACATTAACGAGTAGCTTTAACATGCTTTAAAATTTAGTTTTAGTAAATAAAATTTAGTAAATAAAATTTGTTAGATAAAATTTATTTTAACTTAGAATAGAGTCTGAAAGCTAATAAATTATGTTTTTAAATAAAAAAAAGAATATGGCATTCTAGTAAAACAAAATAACATTTTTATATTAGGCTACCGCCAAAACGTAAAGGAAAAAATTATTCTTAAATAGCACAGTATTTCAGCAGATATTTAAAAATATTTGAAGCAAAATTCCACATAGGTCATTTACAAGGCAAAGACAAATAATATGTGGTGCCTGCCTAAGTAATGTATATTAGCTGGCCATTTCATAATAACATGTCAGATTAGGTTTTTTTCAGACACACATTACGACAAAGAAAAATTAAAGTTGTGATTTGGCAAAAAGTACTATTAGCAGACAAAGCACATACATACAAAAAAAAATGAAAGAAAGTATTTGCAACTTACACAAAGTTGCAATACAAAGATATGTGATAAACTCATCTTTAAGTAAGGAAAACACCTAATAGACAAAAGAGGCACAGGAAATAGAAAGACACCACATGGATGAGAAAACCCAGATGGTGAATGGCTAATCAATATGTGATAAATCCTCAGTCTCATAGGTAGTCACAATATATAATCAAAATGCCAATTTCTAACCACTGGATTGTTAAAAATCTGTGTGATGATATTCTCACACATTCGCATCTACTGGGTAATGAAATAATTGTATATTAAACTGTAAAGTGCACACACTGTATATTTAATAAACATATTCTTTGGTCTAGTAAACTCACTTTGAATAGAAATCAAACAAAAAATTCCATCAATAGAGAAATATTAAAATAAATCATGGCACATCCACATATTTTGTGGCTATTTAAAAACTGGTTTAGTTTTATTTTTATTGAAAAAAGTCCTTTGGATGTTTTCAAGTTAAAAAAAAAAAGTAGATTTCAGAGTCAAGCCTACTATAACTGTAAAAAGGAGAGAGAAGTTAGAGGGAGGGAGGGAGGTGAGCCACTGGGCCCTGAATATTTTGTTTGTACTTAGAAGAAAGAAGTATGGATGATTACATATGAAACTTAACATGTTCCATCAAAGAAGTGGGGTTTAGGGCAGCCCGGGTGGCTCAGCAGTTTAGCACTGCCTTCGGCCCAGGGCATGACCCTGGAGACCCAGGATAGAGTCCCACATCGGGCTCCCTGCATGGAGCCGGCTTCTCCCTCTGCCTGTGTCTCTGCCTCTTTCTCTCTGTATCTCCCATGAATAAATAAATAAAAATCTTTTTTTAAAAAAAAGAAGCGGGGTTTAGAGTAAGGAGAAAATTAACATTCTTCTATACATTTGTTATTTACATTGTTACAAACAACATATATTGCTTTGGTATTAAAATAAATCAATCTGGTAAGTTAATAAATGTGTTCTAATCTAGTATGCCATTAATTATTAAAATGAAAAGCTAACTGTATATGCCAAAGCATTTGTTTTACTATTGGTTGTATTTTTTTCTTTCTTTTTTTGTATATTTTTTTATTGGAGTTCAATTTGCCAATATATAGTATAACACCCAGTGCTCATCCCATCAAGTGCCTCCCTCAGTGCCCGCCACCCAGTGTGTGTGTATGTATATGAATATGTATGTAGAGTGTATGTGTATATTCATTTTCTTCATGAATATTTTATACTTTAGGTTTTATAACTGTTATTAAATTTTATAATTAAATTTTTAGCAAATGGTAATAGTTTGAAAATAGTGTCATATAAAACATCCTTGTATATCTTACATAATGCTACAGTTCAAGAAAACTACCACACATTGTGCTGTTTCAGGTCAAATAATTCTCCATAGATCTTTGTTTGAATCTACCTACTGACATAACAGAACTTCCCATCTTCTGGCTATGGTCACAGAGATTCTCTTCTCTTATGGAATGTCTTGCTCCTGGTCTTCCTTATTTGTATAAACCTACCCAACCTTTTACAGCTCCATTGGTTATACTGGATACTGCTCATTTTTGACAATTCTCTCACTGGGTAATCCTATATCTAACTATGTAACACTCTTGGGAAAACAGATTCTTCCTCTATAACAAATTTCTGTGGCTTTCTGGTCATGATAGTATAGGACAGGTGTGGGAAAGAGGGAGAGGAGGAGAGTGGAAAGGAGATAAGGGGAAAAGGAGAGAAGAGGGAGGAAGAGAAAGAAAGGTCCTTGTTCAGCAGGACATACCTGAAATTTAACACTAACAAAGGCCTTCAATCACTTTTAGTTAAAAGCATGGGGATACATATCCATCCTGCATACTTTCCTGATTAGTTCTTTTGATCTAGATACTGCTGTTATTGGCAAAAAATTAAATAAAATAAAATGAAGATAAAGAATTGTTGAACTCAATGTTAACTCTACTATTTTGAAACCTTTGGAAGAAAAAGCAGCAGAGTTAACATTTGTTAGGAAACTACATCTAATCTACGCTTAGCTCAGAGAGATCAATGAAATCTACTGAAATAGTTACCCAGTTGGGTAAAAGGAAACAGCAGACAGCATACTGAGTAATTTCACATTAAATTTGCACTCCTTTAATTGATACTGCACATTTTATAAATATTCCTATAATCCTGGGGGTAAGGAGAATCAAAGTAATGTTTAGTTAGAACACTATTTGATGCATATTTTTTAAAACATGAGATACTAAGAAATGTGCATGTATCAACTACATTCTCAAGTTGTTTTTTTTTTAATAATTTTGTGACTGAACCCATACCCGAGCACTCCATATCAACACTAAAACTGAAAATCCAATGCTGCAAAAGTCTTACAAACTGTATATTGCTAAATTACTTTCTCGTTCTTGGCATGTTTTCATAGATGCAAATAAGCTTTGTACTAGTTTTATGTAGGACAACTTTGTAACTTAATTCCCACTAGAAGCGTGCCCTCTCAAAGTTAAAAGACATTGATCTTTTATTTTTATTATTGTATATTTATTTATTTTAGAGAGAGTCAGAGCATGCGCAGCTGGGGGTAGGACCAGAAAGGAAGGGAGAGAGAATCTCAAGCAGACTCCAAATTAGTGTGGAGCCAGAAGTGGTGCTGGTGTAGACCGACCGACACTGAGAACATGACCCTAGCAGAGACGAACAGTCAGATGTTTAACCAACTTAATCACCCAGACTCCCAGACAGGCACTGATGTTTTAGACCAGACTATATTCATACTTTAGACCAGAGTCTATTCATACTTTTAGACCAGAGTTCTATTCATGAATAGACTAATAGTCTAGTCTATTCATGACCCTAGTAGAGACGAACAGTCAGATGTTTAACCAACTGAATCACCCAGACTCCCAGACAGGCACTGATGTTTTAGACCAGAGTCTATTCATACATAAGCAGCTCTAGTAATATACATACAAAGTGATAATAATAAGGACATATTCTGGTTACATGTAATAAGTGAGACATACGCATTTACTAACAAAGTTTTCCTGATTTAGTGACAGGCCACTGATGATCAAGGGTTACTAGGATGAAAAAAGAGTAAGTGCACAATGGAGAAAGGGATTAACTTTAAAGAATAAACAAGCCATCCTTCTACAGATATAACTGATTTGTATATCACAGTTTACATACAACATAAAGGAGGAAAAGCCATGCTCCTAAAATATCTTTTTATGTATTTTGAAAAGAGACTTCTATAATAGAATTCAGTGCTTGGTCACCCTTCCCCTACATTTCTATCCTAACTTTGGTTTCTTTTTTAATGAAAAAAAAGGAGTCAGCAAAACAAAATGCCACCATTAAATCATTTTGCAACATTTTGTGTCAAAAATGTAATGGGAAATGCACACATCAAGGGAAAGGTTACTGTTCTTCCAGAACATCTTTTCACTTGGTTCATGGCTCATCCTTCTACGTAACTGTGCAGGCACTACTGATGGTTTTCTCTCTTGGTTTAATGTGGCATTTGAAGGATTATGGCATTTTCAGGAAAGCACACTGCAGTGATTTTAGTGGTTATCTGGCTGAAAGTGATACGGAGATTTAGAATAACTATGCTGTTTTATGTGCAGTGGTGAAAGTCATCTCACAATGTCAACTTAATTCTTGATTATGTATTTTCTTAATAATATCTGAGATCATTCTAGAAAGGGAAACCAGAATTAGAGGAAACTCCTTCGAAATGGGAGCTTGCTATATAAAGGAATACTATATTTAGCTTTAAATTCTACTAAGTGCATTATAACAGGAAGAGCTAATTCAGAAATTGATAATCTAAAATCATGCTAGTTGAAGATAAGTATAATTGCTCCTTGAAACTGTTTCACAAAAAGGATTAAAATGAATTAAGAATTAAGAGAAAAAAATCTTAAAATGAAAAGAAACTATATATCATACACATAAAACAATTAGGAGATACAAAGGAAGAGTAAATATGAAACCTGCGATAAGTACTTACTTAGATAACATGTCTTTTTTTTTTAAAGATTGTATTTATTTATTCATGAGAGACAGAGAGAGGCAGAGAAATAGGCAGAGGGAGAAGCAGGCTCCATGCAGGGAGCCCAACGTGGGACTCCATCCTCCATCTCCAGGATCACACCCTGAGCTGCAGGTGGCGCTAACCCGCTGCGCCACCGGGGCTGCCCAACATGTCATTTTTATGTACAAATATACTTAAGCCAATTTAAAAGCTCAACTTATATTTTGTTTTAGAGAATTAAAAAGAAGACAAAACTGTTTCAGGTTAAAAGGAAAACATTTTCTACTATAAACCATTCCTCACAAACTTATGTCTCAATTAGTAAAAAAATATAAAGTGACCACCTTATAATTAAATCACATATTTTGGTAGGCTATAATCCATAAAATGTATAACCCAATTTAAAATTAGAAAAATATTATGGAAAAAACAAAAATATCATGAGCTTATAATACAATTAAAATAGTACTGTTGGTGAATGTTTTATGCTATAAACTTTTTGTAATTCCATACACCTAAATAATAACTTTCATTTCTGACTTTTTTTCATTGCTATACTATTATAAAATCCTAGAATGAAAATTAAAGAAGATTCTCAAGTCAATCTAGGATGCTGTTGGTTTTATGAATGAGATAACTAGTTTCCAAAGAAGTTATACTGGCTCTTGCTGGCAAAGCCTTACTTAATATTTTAACCTCTCAATTTTAGTTCGATGCCCTCCTTACCATTTTTTCCTGGCTGGTTACTTAATTAAGTTTTCAAGTGAGACTCACTTTTTGAGTCTATTAAAAATTCAATGCACTACCACTGCCAAAAAATAAAAAAAAAGAAAGAAAGAAAGAAAGAAGAGATTTCTTCCTTTAATAAGTAGAAAAATTATCACCCTCATTTTCCTTATTAACAGTCTCTTCATATATGTCAACAATATTAATTTGAATATTAAAGTTATACTACTAATGATGCGTACTATATCTAGAATGTATGAATAAGATGAAATGAGGAGAAAAAATCTGATAGCTTCTCTTCTCAATCCTTAATCATAAAACAGAAATGTAAAATCATTTCTGTTCAGATACCACAGTGTTAACTAAAATATACATGCACAGACACACACACACACACACACACTTTGTATCTGAGCAAGATTTCCCACGGTTATGTAATTCTGAGGTTTTGTATTTCTGAGATTTAAGTCTTCATGCATATGAATGAATGAATCAAATTCTCAGTTAATGAACAAATTAACATTTATTTTTTGAAGATTCTAAAATCGTAATATCTTATTAGCTAAGCTTACTAAATTTCAAAGGACTGTAATCTTTGTCTATTATCTTGTATTATTCCATTCATTTACATGACCTCTCCTCTCTGAACAACACATCCTCAGATTATAATCAAGAGGCTGACTATATGTGACATATATCTGTTCTACAAATATAATTCACAACATGCAAATATACTATGTTTGTGATTTTCTTTTTTTTCCTTTTTTTTGAACAACTAGTGGTTAATATAAATACTCACACCTCTCTAAAATTTCACATCATTGTCCTGGCATATTCAGAAATTTCTTTAATCTACAATTAGGACAATGATGTATGCTGTTCTTTAAGATAAGACAGAGGGACTTCAAAAGCATTTAGTAAATAGATGAACACAATTAAAATTACTAATGATCAAAAGTAAAAATATAGATGGCATCTCATATTTTCACAAACAGAAACTTCAATTAATATATCTGGTATTAAAGGTATTTAATACATTTTATATGTATATATACAACATAAATATTATGTAAACATATACTGATATACCTTTTAGATATTAATATTTCTTAAAATTATCTGAAAAAAATATAATCTTGCCTCCCCAAAAGGATAAAGTATATTTACTTAAAAACATATATCCCAGAGATAAACATCTTCAATAGTCAGATCCATTATTAGTGCTATGATCGTCATTCAATATAAAATATAAATAAAGAGCAATTCAGTAACACCTAAAGTTAAAAAGGAAAAAGTACATTTCAATAAATCTTCTCAATATCAAAGAAACTCTAATAGCATGGTTAGAAGAATAAAGATTATAGGACTGAAGTCGCAGAGAATATCATGAAAACTATAAACACAACATCAAATCATCTTGAAAGTACTGCTATCATTTAGCCTGCAACAAATTCATTTATCAATGATATGTTATCCAACCAGGGAGCTGAAACGTAAATTATACTGAGACTATATAGGATTCACAGCACAGACTCTAGACAGACTTCCTGAATCTGAATATCAGCTCCATTACTTTCTAAGCTTTCTAAGCTTTGCAACTTTTGGAAACTTAAGTTCCCTATGGCTTAGTTTCCTCATCAATTCAATTGGGATAATAATACTCCTTAGCTCACAGGATAAGGATGAAATGATTAAATGTATATGGTACCTGGTACATATTATGTGTTTTATTACAGTTGTTTGCATATATAGCATTTACAACTCTAACAACTGAGCCAACCCCTATACTAGCATTTATCACATTTAATCTTCCAATAGCCTGAGGGGTTGGTACTATTAAGTATTTCAATTTTCTAGATAAGGAAACTAAGCCACAGGAAAGATAAGGACAGAGTTAACAAAAACAAAACAGGCTTCAAACCCAGCAGAGTGGTTATAAATCCTCAAACTAATCATTTGTTACATAATACTGTCTCCCAAAATGTAGAAAAATGTCAAAAGTTAATAAAATTTGGCTCTTCATGTAAATCTAGTAGGCTTCTTTTTAAAATATCCAATGTTAAAAAATATCAAGTTGAAGGACTAAAATGGGATAATATCTTCACCTTTCAAGATTCATTTTTATATATCTTTTCTAAAAAAAAAAATTCTATCACACTCATTAAAGATGGTAAGGTATAAGTTATTTAGGACCATCACAATAGATAGTGTGATCACTGCAATAGGATTTTACAGTGGGAGAGAGATGCAGCTCAACTCTGAATACATCATGGGCAAGTGAGAATGTAAGGCCAAGGAGCAGGGTGGGAGTCAGTGGATGAAAAATTACTAAGAGGCAACAACATTAAAGATAAGGGGAGATTCTAGCTCAACCAACCAAACAGGACTGTTGCTGAAGATAGCCCAGGTGATCAGACATCTGGCTGGGGGTACTGGAGGATGAGGAACCTGATCAGATATCAAGGGTGGGGGGCTTTGGTTGAACTGACTTAGCAGGATAAACACTCTAACCTTACATTTAAGAGAGCTAGAAAAAGAACAAAGCCCAAAACAAGTAGAAGGAAGGAACTAAAAGATTAGAGCTGAAATAAATGAAAGACTAAAAAAATCAGTATAACAGATCAATGAAAACAGAAGTTAGTTCTTTGGAAAGATAACAAAATGGTAAATTTAGCCAGACTCATTAAAAAAAGGGGGTGGGGGCAAGAAGGAAGATTCAAATAAATAAAATCAGAAATGAAAGAAAAGTAAAACCCACACCACAGAAATACAGAGGATTATAAGAGAATATTATTAAAAATTATATAACTTACAAATTCAATAACCTAGATGAAATGGATAAATTTCTAGAAACATAACCTTCCAAAACTGAATTAGGAATAGAAATTTTGAACAGACTGATTACTAGCAATGAAACTGAATCAGTAATTAAAACAAAACAAAACAAAACACCTCCCAGCAAGCAAAATTCCAGGATCAGAGGGCTTCACAGGTGAATTCTAGCAAACATTTAAAGAGGTAATACCTATTCTTCTCAAACTATTCCAAAAAAAAAAAAAAAAAAAGAAAGCTTCTAAACTCACTCTAAGAGGCCTGTGTTACCCTGATTCCAAAACCAGATAAAGACAACAAAAAAGAAAACTACACACCAATATGTCTGATAAACATAGATACAGAAATCCTCAACAAAATATTACCAAATGGAATCCAACAACATATTAAAAAAATCAATCATCAGATAAAGTAGAATTTATCTCAGGTATAAAAGGGTGGTTCAATATTTGCAAATCAATGTGATACATCACATTAACAAGAGAAAGGATAAAAAAACATGTGATCATCCCACCAGATGCAGAAAAGGCATTTCACAAAGTACAACATCCATTCTTGATAAAAACTCTCAACAAAGTAGGTTTAGAGGAAGATACCTCAGAATAATAAAGGCCATAATATGAAAAACCCACAGCTAACATCATACTCAAGGTGAAAAACAGCTTTTCCTCCAACTGCTGGAACAAGAATGCCCGCTCTCGCCACTTCTTCAACATGGTACTGGAAAGTCCCAGCCACAACAATCAAACAAGTAAAAGAAATAAAAGGTATCCAAATTTGTAAGGAAGAAGTAAACTTTCACTATTTGCAAATGATATAATCCCATATATAGAAAACCCTAAAAACTCTCCCAAAAAACTACCAGGACTCATTAATAATTTCAGCATAAAATATTAATTAATATATCAATTCCATATCTTTGCAATAACAAATAATTATCAGTTACTTTCTTTACACTAATAATGAATTAGCAGAAAAAGAAATTAAGAAAACAATCCCATTTACAATTGACCAAAAATAATAAAATATATAGGAATAAACTTAACCAAGGAGGTATACTCTGAAAACTATAAAACCTTGATGAAAGAAATTGAAGACAACACAAATAGAGATATTCCATGCCCATGGATTAGAAGAACCAATACTGTTTAAAATGTCCATAAGCAATCTACCCAAAGCAATCTACAGATTTAATGGAAACACTATCAAAATGCCAAAAATATTTTTCATAGAACTAGAACAAACAATCCTAAAATTTGTATGGAACTATGGAACCACAAAAGAACCAAAATGAGCCAAAGCAATCCTAAAAAAGAAAAACAAAGCTGAAGTATCACAATTCCAAAGAACAAGTTATATTCAAGAGGTGTAGTAATCAAAACAGTATGGTACTGCTCAAAAAATGGGACACATAGATCAATGAAACAAAATAGAATCCAGATATAAACCCAAGTCTAACTAGTCAATTAAACTACAGGAGGTAAGGATTAAAATGGAAAAAAGAGTCTTTTCAACAAATGGTGCTGGGACAATGGGACAACTGTATACAAAAAACAAACAAACAAAAAAACAATGAACCATTTCCTTACACTATGCACAAAAATAAATTCAAAGTGGATTAAAGACCTACATGTGATACCCGAGACCATAAAATTCCTAGAAGAAAACACAGGCAGCAATTTCTTTTACATCAGCCTTAGCAACATTTTTCTAGATGTGTCTCCTCAGGGAAGAGAAACAAAAACAAAATTAAACTATTAGGAGTGCACCAAAATAAAAAGCTTTTGTACAGGGAAGGAAACCATCAGCAAAAGCATAAAGTAAACTCTGGGCTAGGAGAAGATATTTGCAAATAATATATCAGAAAAAGGGTAAATATCTAAAATATATAAAGAACTTATACAACTTAACACCAAAGAACTAAACAATCTCATAAAAAAATGGGAAGAGGACCATTTTTTCCAAAGAAGACATACAAACAGCCAACAAACACATGAAAAGATGCTGAACATCACACATCATCAGGGAAATGCAAATCAAAACCATTAAATATCATCTCACACTAGTCAAAATAGCTAAAATAAAAAAGACAAGAAATAATAAGTGCTGGCAAGGATGTGGAGAAAAAGGAACCCTGATGCAGCATTGGTGGGAATGCAAATTGGTGCAAACACTGTAGAAAACAATATGGAGGTTCCACAAAAAATTAAAAACAGAATTACTGTATGATACAGTAATTCCACTACTGGGTATTTACCCAAAGAAAACAAAAACAGCAATTTGAAAAGATATATGCACCCCTACTTTTACTGCAGCATTATTTACAGTGGACAAGCTATGGAAGCAAGCCAAGTAAATTGTGTATTGACAGATGAATGGGTAAAGATGTGGTGCATGTGTGTATGAATATGAATGAATGAATATTAGTCATAAAAAGGAATGAGATCTTGCCATTTTCAACAACATGGATGGACCTAGAGGGTACTGTGGTAAGTGAAATAAGTCAGATAAATACCATATGATTTCACTCATACATGGAATTTAAGAAACAAAACAATTGATAAACAAAGGAAAAAAAGAGAAAACACGAAAGCAGACTCTTAACTATAGAGAACTGATGGTTGCCAGAGGGGAAGTGGGTGGGAAGATAAGTGACATAGATAAAAAAAATTAACAGTACACTTACCATGATAAACTCTGAGTAATTTATAGAATTGTTAAATCATTAGATTGCATACCTGAAACTAACATAACACTACATGTTAATTATACTTCAAAAAAAAAAAAAAACAAACTAAAAATGGGGTGCCTAGGTGGCTCCTTGTGTTGGGCAACCAACTCTTGATTTTGGCTTAGGTCATGATCTTAGGGTCATGGGATCAAGCCATACCTTGAGCTCTGCACTCTGCTTGGGATTTTCTCCCTCTGCCCCTTCCCCTGTTTGCACCCTTTGTCTCAAATAATAAAGAAATCTTAAAAAAAAAAAAAAAAAAAAAGAGCAGCAAAAGCTAAGCAACATAGCATTAAAATAGGAATAGCACTAAGATATTTTGGAGGCCAGAAACTCAGGGCAATACCTGGAGGTTAGCAAAAAGTAAGATTAGCTGTGGGGTAAAAACTATTTGTCTGAGAGAAACATTACAAATAAAAATGCACAAAAATAAAAACTGTGAAAAATAAATTTTAAAAAACCACCTGACTTAGCAGGGTTCTTGACAAAACCGTATTTACAATGAAGTACACAGATGAATCTAGGAGGAAGTTCAGGAATCTGACTAAAGTTTGGATCAGAAAAAGAATCTTTGTTGGGCACCTGGGTGGGTCAGTTAGTTAAGCATCTGTTCACCTTCAGTTCAGGTCATGATCAGCATCACCTTCAGTTCAGGTCATGATCCTGGAGTCCTGGGATTGAATCCCAAGGCTGCCTCCCTGCTCAGCAGGAGCCTGCTTCTTCCTCTCCCTCTCCCTCTGTCATTCCTGCTTATGCTCTCTCTCTCAAATAAATAAAATCTTTTTTTTTTAATAATCTTTGTTGCCTTCAGTATATTAAAAATGTTTTTGAAAAAAATCTGTAACCAGAAACATGTATAATAGTAATATGAAAATGAATAAAGGGGCAGCCTGGGTGGCTTAGCAGTTTAGCGCCACTTTCAGCCTAGGGCCTGATCCTGGAGACCTGGGATCGAGTCCCAGGTCAGGCTCCCTGCATGGAGCCTGCTTCTCCCTCTGCCTGTATCTCTGCCTCTCTCTCTCTCTCTCTCTCTCGTCTCTCATGAATAAATAAATAAAATCTTAAAAAAAAAATGAAAAAAGGTCAGGAAAGGAATAGGCTATGCGGAACCAGTGACAATAGAACATTTAAAGAGGGTGGAAGCTAGATTTAACAGTAAATAGGCATAGCACTTTTTGAGGTGATAAAAATACTATAAAACTAGATTGCAGCGATGGCAAACCACTTTACAAATTTATTAAAAATCATTATGTTCTACATTTATAATGCTGAATCTTATGGCATGAACACTGGACCTCAGTATATTTATTTTTTAAAAAGAAAGGAAGTATTCAGGTGCCTGCATAGCTCAGTCAGTTGAGCGTCTAACCCTTGATTTTGGCTCAGGTCATGATCTCAGGGTCATGGAATTGAGCCCCATGTCAGGGTCCACATTCAGCAGGGATTTGGCTTGACATTCTCTCTCTACATCTCTCTCTGCTCCTTCTCCCACCTTGTGTTCTCTCTCTCTAAAATAAATAAATCTTAAAAAAATAAAAATTAGTATATGCTATTTATCAACAGAAGAAGGTGTTGTGAATTAACTTACTTTCCACTCCTCTTTAGCTAAATGAGAGACACAGCAACACGAAAATGGATCTAAGAAACCTTTTTTTTTTTTTGAGACTTAATCAAGAAAAATAATCTTATTCTATGTAGTTACAGAGTAGCCTCAAAAGAGATGCTACTGAATGTTGCCAGGACAGCTTAAGAGGGAATGTAAACAAAAAAGTAGCATGGAGTTAGGAATTTAGAGTGTCACATAATCTATGAATAGCAGAGCTAGTTTGTTAAACCTCAGAGATGACACAGCCTAAATTCTTCTACTGAAATAAGAAAACAGAGGTACACAGAGATGAACTGACTTGCCTAAAAAGAAAGAACTGGCAAATGACAAGTATGAAGTAGCCGAGATCTCTCAGTGAAGTAATCAATCAAAAAACTATTATTTACCTTCTTGTTTCTTTACAACATGTATATACTATTTTTGTTTTTGATAATTAAAAATGTTTATAACATTTAAAAATAAAACAAGCAGGATCTATTTAAAGAAATGTCCCTGCCCTCAGAGAGATTATAAACTATTTCAATTGTATAAAGTTACAAAAGTGGGGGTGCCTGGGTGGTTTAATCAGTTAAGCATATGCCTTTGGCTCAGGTTATAATCCCCGCTCAGCAGGGAGCCTGCTCCTCCCTCTGTCCCCCTTCCCCTGCTTGTGCTCATGCAAGCAGGGGCTCTCTCGCTGTTGTTCTCAAATAATAAAATATTTAAAAGTAAAAACTAAGAAAATGAAATAAATAAAGCAATAAAAGTGTACAGACTTAACAATGCATCAGCAAATCAAGAAGTATTTATTCTGAATTAGTTGCCTGTGCCATAGTATATTATATTAGACTTTAAGAACTATCACAAATAAATGGAAGGCTAAGACCCTGCCCTTATCTAATTGAAAAAGTAAAAATAATTCAGAGACAATTTTCAAACAAGAGGATGACAGCATGATGTAGGATTTTATATGGGTCCCAAGGGCAACCAAGGCAAGAAAAAGATCACTGCGGGATCAGGTAAGTCAAGAAGGATACGTGGAAGAAGTAAATACTGACTTTGTCTTAGAAGAGAATGTGATCCAAAATATTACAAGTAGTAGAAAAGTCACAAGCAAATAGTGCATATCCAAAGATAAGTGTACGCAGAGGCAGGAAGGTGTGACCAGGAGGGGGACTGAAGAGTTTCAAAGGTTTGAATAATGTTCAGTTTCTTAGTCTATGTGATAGCTCAGTAAATAGCTGCCTGTTCTATTTTTGTGTCATGAACAGATTATTTTTCTTTAAACTGGACATGTAAGTTAATACTCTTTTGTATGTAAGATGTACTTTAAATTTTAACTGTTCTTTAAAAAAAAAGATGAGTACGACTAAAGAAAATAAGTAACTGACAACAGAGAAAAAATTAATAAATTCCTTGGAAAACCCATCTTATCAAAACTGACACAAAACAAAATTAAAAAGTTCAGTCTATATTTATATTAAAAATTGAATTATCAAAAACCATCCAAGAAAGAAAACCGTGGCCCAGATGGTTTCATTGGGAAATTAAAAAAAAAAAAATTAGTGAAGAAATATCAATTGTAAGCAAACACAGATGAGACAGGAATACTTTCTAGTGCCTTTTAGAAATCCAGTATACCCTGAGAACAAAACCTGATAAAGACTACAAGAAATTAACAAGAACAGTACTTTTTTTTTTTTTACAAGAACAGTACTTTCATCAATAGAGAGCCAAAACCATGATCAAATTTTACTTGATTTCAATAACAAATTTTAGCAATATTACCAAATGAAATCCAAAAACATATATATGAGGCAATACCTCACGACCTGGAGGGGGCTTATCCCAGAACTGCAAGATTGGTGTAATTTTTGAAGCCTCCTGATGTGGAGGAAGGAGGAGGTAGAATCAAACACTGAAGTAAGAGCTCATGCACCTCTGCCAAATCTCCTTATTGAGTGGTCTTAAAGACTTTACTGACTCAATTATTTTCTGCTTTCTGGACCTATTCCCAGTGCCTGGGTCCATAAAACAGCAAAAGCTTTTTGTTCAGGACTCCCTCAGCAGTGACATTAATGCCCCACTCCCCTCCATGTCTGTACTGATTAATTTGACCTTTATCTAGTACTATTCAGTGGAGAAAATGGAGTATTGGAGGAGCCAGCAACTTTTCCTGTTTGGTATCTTGTTTATACTACTGGAATAAATAAATAATTTTAATTGTCCTAACTGAACACCTCAATACCTGGCAGCTCGCCATGCTTGGATAAACAGTTTTTAAAAATTGTATTTAAAAATCTCTTATACAATAACATCAAAAAACACTAAATGCATAGAAATACATTTAATAAAAGACATGCAAGACTTTTATACTGAAAAGTACAAAGACATTGATGAGAAAAAAATATATAGGATATCTGAAAATGTGAATAAATGTAGAGATATATCAAGTTCAAGGATCAGAACACAATCCTGTTAAACACCCAAAAAACAAATAATCCAATGAGAAATGAACAGAAGATATGAAGAGACATTTCTCTAATGAACACATACAGATGGCCAACAGACACATAAAAATGCTCAAAATCACTTATCACAAGGGAAATGCAAATCAAAACTACATATCACCTCACATCTGTCAGAATGGCTAACATCAACAACACAGGAAATGACAGATGTTAGCAAGCATGTGGAGAAAGGAGAACTCTATAGCACTGTTGCTGGGAACACAACTGGCGCAGCCACTGTGGAAAACAGTATGGAGGTTCCTCAAAAACTGAAAAATAGAACTACTCTACTATCCAGTAATTGTACTACTGTGTATTTACCCAAAAATACAAAGACACTAATTCAAAGGGATACATGCACTTTGATGTTTATTGCAGTATTACTTATCATAGCCAAATAATGGAAGCAGCCTGTGTCAATCATTAAATAAATGGGTAAAGATGAGATATATATTGATAATAATATATTTATTATATAATTAATATACATATTTTATAATTCATTTTATTTTATATATTATTATTTACATACATTTATATATATTATTTTACTTTTATTTTATATACTATATATTTTATAACATAGAATATATATTTATATAATTAGTATATATGAATAATATAATTATATAATCTAATATTATATATTATATAATTATAAAATCTAATATTATATATTATATAATTATATATTATGCATATAATGGAATATTATTTAGGCGTAAAAAAAGAATGAAATCTTGCCATTTGCAACAACATGGATGGGGCTAGAGTATAATGCTAAGCAAAATAAGCCAGCCAGGGAAAGACAAATACCATATGATTTTCCTCATATGTGGGATTTAGGAAATAAAACAAATGAACAAAGAAAAAGAGGAGAGACAAACCAAGAAACACACTCTTAACTATAGAGAACAAATTGATGGTTACCAGAGGTGAGGTGAGTGGGAAGGGGTTATAGGTGATGGAGATTAAAGAGTATATTTATCATGATAAGCACTGAGTAATGTATAGAATTGTTGAGTCACTACATTGTACATCTGAAATAATATAACACTGTATGTTAACTATACTGAAATCAAAATTTAAAACTAAACTAAAAAAATAATTTTTAAAAAAGACAAAGGGTGCCTGGTGGCTCAGTTGGTTGAGCATCTGACTCCAGCTTAGGTCATATTCTCAGGATCCTGGGATAGAGCCCCATGTTCACCTCCGCACTCAGCAGAGTCTCCTTCTCCCTCTCCCTTTGCCCTTCCTCCTGCTTGTACACTTTCTCTCTCAAATAAGTAAAATCTTAAAAAATTAATAAAAGACAATACTCTTGAAATTTTAATGCTCCTCCAAATTCATCCACATATTCAACACAAAATTAATCATAATTGCAGTAGGCTTTCTGTTTTGGTCTTTAAAAAACTGTAGTTAAGTATACATAACATTATCATTTTAAGCATTTTTTAGGTGCACAGTTCTAAGGCATTATGTAGACTTTTTTTTCTTTTTTTTTTTAATTTTTTTTGAGAGAGAGGGAGAGAGGAAGGGCAGAGGCAGAGGGAGAGGGAGAGAGAATCCTAAGCATGTTTCATGCCCACAGCTGAGCCCCACACTCATCTCACAACCTTGAGATCATGACCTGAGCCAAATCAAGAGTTGAGACATTTAACCAACTGAACCATCCGGGAGCCCCGGTATGAAGCACTTTTATATTGCTCTGCAACCATTACCACCATCCATCTCTGCAACTTTTCATTTTCCCCACATGAAACTCTGTGCCCATCAAACAGTAACTTTCCAGTCACCCTATCCCTGGAAACCAATATTCTACTTTCTGTCTCTATGAATTTGACTACTCTAAATAACTCATATTACGTGGAATCAGATATTGAACGTAAGGTCTTCAAGGTTCATCCATATTGTATGTCAGAATTTCCTTACTTTTAAGGCTGAATAATAATATTCCATTATATGTATATGCCCTATTTTGTTTATCCATTCATCCATAAATGGACATTTCGGTTGTTTCCACCTTTTGGCTATTGCCTCTAATGTTGCTATGAACATGGATGTACAATATCTTAAGTCCTTGCCTTCAATTCTTTTGGATATATGCTCAGAACTGGAACTGCTGGATCATATGGCAATTCTGTTTTTAATTTGTTGAGGAATTGCTTACTGTTTTTCTCAGTAGATGCACCATTTTATAGTCTGATCAACAATGCACAATGGATCCAATTTCACCACATCATCACCACACTTGTTATTTTCTGTTTTAAAATATCCATTCTAATGGTCTGACATGGTATCTTGTGGTTTTCATTTGAATTTCTCTAATGATGAGTGATGCTGAGGATCTTTTCATGTGTTTGTTAGCTGTTGTATATCTTCACTGGCAAAATGTCTACTCCAGTCCTGCTAGTTTTAATTACCTTTTTTGTTTTGCTGATGAGTCGTGGTTCTTTATGTATTTTTGATTACCAATCTCTTATCAGATACATGATTTGCAAATATTTTCTCACATTTTTGGGGGCTACCTTTTCACTCTGTTGAGACTGTCCTTTGATACATAAAAGTTTAATTTTAAATGAAGTTCAGAGAAGCCTGGGTGGCTCAGCAGTTGAGTGCCTGCCTTTGGCCCAGGGCGTGATCCTGCAGTACCAGGATCGAGTCCCACATCGGGCTCCCTGCATGGAGCCTGCTTCTCCTTCTGCCTGTCTCTGCCGTGTTCTCTCTCTCTGTTTCTCATGAATAAATAAATAAAAATCTTTAAAAAAAATTACATGAAGTTCAACTTATCTATTTTTGTGGTTTTGATACTGCCTGTGCCTTTTATGGTATTATGTCCAGTCTTCTTCTTCTTTTTTTTTTTTAATGGAAATGGACAAGTATTTCTAACATTTATATGAAAATGCAAAGGAACTAGAAGCACAAAAGAACTTACTATAAGGCTTCAGTAATCAAGGCAATTGATACTGGCATAGGAATAAATAGATAGCTTAATGGAACAGAATATAGTTTCAAAAGGACTCACATTTAAAAAGCCAACTGATTTTTAACAGTGATACCAAAACAACTTAATATAGGAAGACAAGCATCCTCAATAGATGGTGCTGGGAAACTGGAAACCCACATGAGATAATAAATAAACCTTCCTTAACTCTACCTGTGACTCTAAACAAAAATTAATTTCAGATTGATCATATATCTCAATATTAGAGTCATAAAGCTTCTAGGAGAAAATGAAGGTAATAATCTTTGTTACCTGGATTTAGCAAAGGATTCTTAGATAGGAAACAAAAGCAATAATCATAAAAGAAAAGGGTGTTTAATTTTAATTGGACTTCAGCAAAATTAGTAATTTCTACTAACTTCTGCTGTTTAAATGATACCATTAAGGAAATGAATAAGCAAGTCATGAATAAGGAGAATATGTTTGAAAAATATTTATAAAAGGACTTATATTCAAAATATATTTTAAAATTTCTAAAACTCAATACTAAACATAAAACCCAATCTTTAAAATAAAAAATGGGCAAAAGAATTAGTTCTCAGAGAATCCAAATAGCCTGGGAGTGCATGACAATGTGTTATATATTATATATATATCAGACTAATGCAAATTAAAACTACAGTAGGAATCCCTCACATACTCCTTGAAATAGCTGACATCAAATAAAAACTAAACATATCATTTATATGAAATTCTACCAGAGGCAAAACTAACATACGGTTAAAAAAAAAAATAGAAAAATGGGCGCCTTTGAGAAGAATGACTGGGAAAGGCCACAAATTCTTGGAAGTGATGACAATGTTCCAGCTATTATTAGAAATGGGGGTTACATGAGTGCATGCTTTTGTGAAAAACCATCAATTTATCCACTAACATTTATGCATTTCATTGTATGTAACTTATGCCCCCCACAACACACACATATACTAGTGAGCTTAGTAGCTATACCTTTTGTAGTTGTTTTGGTTGGCAATTCTGAAACTACTTCCATATATCCTAAACTCAAGCAAACAGAGTTATTGGACATGATACTTTTTAATAAATTTTAATAAATGGAAATGTTTCCACGAAGCTGTTTAAGCTTGTTTCATCATTGCATTATTACTTTAGAATTTACAACTTTAGGAACATTGAATTGTTTTTTGTCTATGTAGTTAACATAGCCTAGATTTTAAAAACTTGAAACAAAAATGATTTTCTATTTAGGAATAGTCATTTTTTTACTTTTAATTTTCTGTCATCTACATCCAAATTACTAAGATTGTATTTCATCAAAACATCTACTTTTAAAAATATATCATCAAGGATATTTAAATTGTAACATATATGCTCCTTTTTTCCTACTTATCTTTAATAATCAGGGAAAGAAAAATATCTTTGTTAACCAATAATCGTACTTATTTCTTCATACATTCTAGCATTTTTCATATATTAAATATTGTCATTCTTATAGTTTTATGTCCAGCATTAGGCTTACCCAATTAAGCAGCTTTTTAAAGGTTAAAACAATTAAACAACCAAGTTTTCAAGAATAAATTAAGCTCTCAAAACTAAAGATGACCTCATAAAGTAGTATCTTTTTTTAAAGATATCAAAAGATTAAAAATCAACTGTGTGCTAAACAAAATGGAAGTTTATGAATATTTCTCATAACAGGAACATAATTATGTTTAACACTCCAGAATGTGGCTGAGATAGGTGTTCTTAATTTTACTGAATTTTAATTTTGCTAAAGTATTAGATGGTATTATTTTCACTAAACATATCAGAATTTCCTTGAACAGCAACTGTTTCCATAACCATTATTAAAATAATAAATAAAAATTTTAAAGGACAGTTAAAAATCAAAGAAAATAAAATTTCAGAGGTCATAATTATGTTCCTTTGTTTACATTTTCAAATATTTCTAAGGCTTCTTCAGTTTGGATAGAATCCCAGAATTTTCTTCCCTTTGGCTGTGAACCCCATTAAAGGAGTTGAGCAGCATAATTCTTCAGGCTCTGAGTTACAGGAAGTCCATATGTCTTCTGAGAAATCTTGATATGTTGCTCTTTGTTTTTTTATATTAAATCTAACATAAAAATTAGTAAGATTTACTATGTTAGCAATGATTCCTTGAGGCAACTTCCTACAAAGTGTGTAAGCCATTAACTGGAATGAGAACACAAAGCTATATGAGGTTAAGTGAAACAGAGACTATTACCTTCAAGATGGTTATAATTTCAAGAGAGAAAAGCCAAGTTAAACATATACCAGAGAGAGAAGCAGCCAAACTTGAAGGAAGAGGTATATCACAAAGGCTGTCAGGGAGACACGAGAGAATATATTTTACCACACATAACTGAAAGAAATAATTGAAATCCAAGCTTTGGAAGTAGTCTTTTAGAATAAAGTAACTGTATGGTACTAACGAACCACTGACTCAGGAATGCAAGACAAATCAAAGTAAAACAAAAACCTAAAACTTATCCTTGAAATTGCTTGTAGAGGCAAAGAGTAAAAACAGAAGTTTGTCCAGAAATGTCTTTGTACAGGGGAATATCTGTTTTTCATATATTTGAAATTTATTAGAAGACACAAATCATTTTAAAACTTGTAGTTGTTTCTAGGTTTTAATTTAAAATTATCCAAATAATCCAAACACCATCACTTACAATCATGATATTCCTACATCAGTATGTAAATTTTATCATTAAGAATGATTGCTGTGTGATAAACTGCACAAGAAACAGTAAACTAACAAGTGTGTAATCAAAATAAAATAAGTCATTCTATTTAAGAAATCTACCAATTGCAATTTTAACTGCTCTTAAAAAATAACACTAGGCTTCATTTTTTTAAGTATTTTTTAAACATTTATTTATTTATTTTAGAGAGAGTGTGTGTATGCGGGGGATGGGGTGTGGAGGAGCATAAGGGGTGGGAGAGAGAATTCAAGCAGACTCTGCTGAGCGAGGAGCCAACACAACAATCCCACAACACAATCGTGGGATTGTGGCTCAATCCCACGAATCATGACCTAAGCTGACACCAAGAGTCAGGTGCTCAACCCACTGGGCAAACCAGGCACCCTTTCATTTTTTAAAAGTAATTTAAAGCAATTCATTTTTAGTGACCTGATGTTCTATGAGCATAGTAACAAATAAACTAATCATAGCTTTACTTTTTTTTTTTAAAGATTTTATTTATTTATTCATGAGAGACACAGAGAAAGAGAGAGGCAGAGACACAGGCAGAGGGAGAAGCAGGCTCCATGCAGGGAGCCTGATGTGGGACTTGATCCCGAGTCTCCAGGATCACACCCTGGGCTAACGGTGGCATTAAACTGATGAGCTGCCCGGGCTGCCCAGCTTTACTCTTTAGTCTAATAAAATCTCTGCAAGAAAACAACCCCTCAACCACAACACAGGTAATCTAATAAGCCTCCATACATGTCAGAACAAAATAATTTTTAAAAAATCTGAGTAATCAAAGAGATTAATATTTGATTTATTTTATTTTATTTATTTATGATAGCCACACAGTGAGAGAGAGAGAGAGAGGCAGAGACATAGGCAGAGGGAGAAGCAGGCTCCATGCACCGGGAGCCCGACGTGGGACTCGATCCCGGGTCTCCAGGATCACGCCCTGGGCCAAAGGCAGGCGCTAAACCGCTGCGCCACCCAGGGATCCCAGAGATTAATATTTGAATAAAAAATCTGATAAACATGAATTTTTGCTGGTGTTCTTAACCACTTATGATACAAAGTTAGTTAGGAGGGAAGCACTCAGAAGCCAGATGTTTAAAATATGAAATAAATAAAAGTGCTAATATTGCTGAGACCAAACAAACATCCTAATCTTATAACCAAAATGGTTCAGTATCTAAGTAATTTGCCATTTACTCAAATGAGGAGAATATAGTAAGCATTTAATACGTGGACCTAGATAAAAAAGTGAAATAGCTTCATAGGATAATATCCTACACTCAATGCTTCTGAGTAGTGGCCACAATACAAAATAAAATTAAAGATACTATTTAAGATGATTGATGGATTCTAGGGTTTTTAGCTTTACAAAACCTTTTTTTCTCTCTCCTATCTTCCATTAAGTAATAAAATGTGTCACTGAGTTTACAGGGTTAAGCTAAAATTTGAGGTCTAAAAGTTTGGTCTCATTCCTAATCTGACAGTTTGATAGAGACTTAAAGATGCACCAACATCTAAAAATATATCTTTTGCAGATCAAATTTGATCAAGGAGAGGGATCACTTCATTTCTGTTTATTACACTGATATATCAACTAACTAATCTGAGATCTGTAGTTCCTATTTCCTTAGTTGTATTCATCTTGTATTTTTAGTGACATAAAAGCAATTTTCCTTTATTAAGCCTTTTAAACAACTTCATCAAATACTTGTATTTAATGACCAATTTGTTCTAGGAATAAATTATAACATATTTTTTTAAATTAATTCAGCAAAGAATGATCAGTCATTACTTATATGAAGTAGTCATTCATTTACCAAGCATTTACTGAGTATTAATTGTTCCAGGAACTGTGGAAACAAAAACCAATAAATGTATCACTACATAGGCCATTACTACCTCAACAAGAACATCCATCACAAAAAGATAAATACCTAAAAAGACTTCATAATTCCAAAACAGAGCTTCAATGTGACCTTTAGCACTAAGAAATACACATTTTTAATTGGGAATTTCCCATGTAATTTTTAATTAAATTTTAAATGCAGATAGCAAAAAGGAGGCACTATTTTTTAAAAATGTGTAAGATACTGTAAACCATCTTTCTCTTTAGGACCTTGATCATTTTCAAATTCCCAAGTCTAGTGGAAATAGCTGAGTCAAATCATTTTGACATGTTTCAACAAATTCAACAAAAACAAGGCATGCACATTCTCTGGAAAGCAAAAATAAGCATGTATTATTATGGAAATATATTTACCAACTGGAACCCTTATTTTGGAGCCCACATATATGTATCCTTTGTATTACTAAACTATACCACTACCCTACCACTCTATATGGAAAATATTTATCACTCAGTAGTTACTCATTTAAGTCCCTAATAGAACAGAGTATAATTTTGATCATGTACAATAGAGGGAAAAACTGAGACACAGAAACGCTAAATTACTTGCCAAAGACCTGAGAAAAACTTAGAGGCAAACCAAAAATAACAGCTAGAACTTAATATTACAGTTAATGGATCAACTGAACTCAATTTCCCAATGATATGAAAAGATTATACATGTAAATTCACATATACACGTATACAGGTAACTGAAAAAGCCTGGAAAATAATTAAGAAGGATTTTTTTTGTATATAGCCTGAATTACATAGAGAAGTGTGGTTTCAAAATCAAAGCTGCTAAACAGCAGGTTCTAGTGAATCACGTACACTAGTTCAAAAGAACCTGAGAAAATATAGTATATTCAGCAAAATATTATTAATTAAATTACCACCCAAGAAGTTTAATTTTATGAGAACCTAATAGACATACATAGTAAGCATAATATATCACTGACTAAGCACTGAAATATATCTTTAGGAAAAGTAAAGTCTAATTTAAAATGTCTTAAAATTAAAGTTAAAAAATAGCATGTGTACATAATATTTAAGATGCAACTTAATCATAAAAGCATAGATTGGGGGGTGATTTGCAAATAATAATGGTGCCAATTACAAAATTAAAGACGTTAGGGAAAATGGCAAATATTAGCTTATAAGATTACCTTTTAAAACACATGAAATTCTACATTAAAAAAAAAAAAAGTTCTCTTTAACCCAAGAGCAATAGTGCTAAAACTGAATATGTTGTTTTGTTTTGTTTTATAACAGAAGAATCACATTATAACTATAAAACATTTTATGTCATTGCTTTATATCCAGCTTATTTTATCCTCAAAAACATTAATATATAATATTATAAAACATTTAATTCCCTCTTCATTACCTCTTTAAAACCTTTGCAGAAAATCTGTGATGTTATCTTCTTATCAAGGCAAAATCAAGGAAGACTTTGTATATTCATCATTTCTAGAGTAACAAAAATATCTTTACCTTCCAGAAGAACTTTCCACAAAATCCCAGACACTGGCATGTTATAATAATGCAATTAGGAATGGAAATTTTATAACAATTAATTAAATAAATGATAGGAAAGGCTAATACTATTTTTAAAATCTCATCAAGAATCAAAAAAAGATTATACCTACTTTTTTATGATAACTAAAATATGATGTGTTGATATACTCTTGTTATAAAGTGGTTTTTAAAATAAAAATGAATTTATGTCCTACGTTCTTTCAAATACATGACCAAGGAAATAAAATAAATAAATTTATAGGTGCTACAGCAAAAATGTCATAAATCAGCTTAGGATCTTGAAAAAATATATGAGGACATATATATATAAAATTAAAAATATAATCTAATTATATATTATTTCATATAATTAAAATTATTTACATAATTTTCACATAATTAAAAAGAGAACCAGCTCTCTAGTTTTTAACTACTGTTTCAAATTGATCAGATCCCAAGATGCATCCCTCAACCCCAAGGGGATTTCCTTTAGATTGAATTTTTGTTCATTATATAAGACTGTTTTATGGTGTTTTTCTTTTATTTATTTTTATTGTTTTATGCACTCCATCATGTTATACTTATGCTTGGGATTTCTTTTTTTTTTTTTTTTTTACGTAAAGAAAATTGTATTATGGTCAGAATTATTCATGTGTATCTTCTGATACAAAAACTACTCTACCCTAAATTTAAATGAGTTTCATCTACAGGATAGCTCTCATTACTATGTACTACTTCGGAGAACACTGACCAAACATGATAGACCTTCCTAACTCTGTGGAAGCACTTGTATTTCTTCACTGGAATTTTTATTTTCTCATTTTCTTTAATGATAGTATAAAAAAAAAACACATAAAATTTAAAACTGCATGCCTTTATTTGATGAATTAAAACAAACAAATTAGATTTTTAATGGCAAATAAATGACATCATTTTGGAAGCAAATATTTAAAATCATTTAACAGTGCTAACGTATGTTTTAACAACTCATTCTTTTTGAAACATTTAATTTCTGTGCCCTCAGTTAATTTCACAGGGCTTTATCAAAAGATAATTCTTGAAAGAAATCAGAAATGGCTTCCTTAACATGCTAGAAGGCTCTTTGTGCCACTGTCCTTTGAAAGAATGATACTACTTTTAAATTAGATCTTTTGCTCACCACTCCACCCACTCCTCCATCTCACCCAGGGCTTTGAGTAATTTCTTTATCTCAGCAAGAAGCAAAAGGCTAAAATTAGCAGTCTCTGGACCCTCAGGAATAGTCACTGTGCAACATCAGCTGAGATTCCTGATTAGCATTATGTCTGATTCTTTAAAAAAGTACCAAAGCAAAACAAAGAAACAAAGAAGAAAACAAAACAAAAAACAAAATCTAACTAGGCCATCTTTTCACCTTTCTTTATTTCATGAGAGAAGCATTTAACACATTCGTTTTGATAAATGGTAAGGAAGTACTAATGAAGCTCTTGTCAATAAAAAAGAATCTGTATCATTATTACTAATAAACTTCAACTTTTATAATATGTAACAACTTAGGAATTTTATTGTTTATGAAATGAAATAATAATCTTTAGTACGAAGTGTTTAGATGAAATTATTTTTGTGGCCTATAAACACAGAGCATTGCTAACTGCTATTGTCAAGAGAAAATTGTTTCTTGTGTTCAAAATCCAGACTTCACTCTTAATTACACCTAAAGCCAGAGAATAACCATGTGTGGCAAGTTAATAAGTGGATGAAATCTGTTTCTGAACTACTATTTCCACTAAATAAGATTTTAAGAAAGGTCCTATACTGTGATTTTTTCCCCATTATATCTGTGATGAGAAAATGATGAAGATGGAACCTCAATCCCCTAAAGACAAAGTCTCAGCAACCAATTTACCTGACAAGATTTTCATTGTCTCCAGTTCCCTTGCAAGTTGCACATTCAGTTCGCAAATCTTCAGCCTTAGGCTTCTTTTGTAACACAGACTGCCTTTGCCTTCTCTCTCTAGGAATTCTTTCCTGCCATACGAGGGAAAACAAAACAAAACATAAAACAAAACCAAGATATGAGGAAAAAAGAAAATTTAAGCAAGAAAGTTTCTCAAAGTTTAGACTGTAAAAAATGCTTAACTTATTCCAACCTCATGTTTTTCTTCCTCAGGAATGAAGCTTCGCTTTCGTCCTCTGGTTCTCTAAGAAAAAAAAAAATTCCACAAAAATATCTAATGTTTAATTAATAATAAAAATAAATATTTTCTGTTAAATGTTACTGTTTTAAGTTAAGCACTTGAAAAAGTAGTATTTCTAATTAATACTGTATCGCTCTAGTGCACTTTGTTACAGTTTATGTCATAAGAGATAAAACATGACAAATTAAATGTACAAGTGTTTTACTTTTAAATTACACAACTATCTGATAGGAAAAGTAAGTTCTCCAAAATCAGCTGAAATGATTTTTCAACACTTCACACATGTCACACAATTATGATTTATCCAGAGCATTTAAATTTTAACTTCTATGACTTCTATAGCCGAAATGCTAAACCTGGACTCATATTACTATTATTTCCAATGTTTGTGTAGAGTACATACATGTTTGTATAACATAAACAACCAACTTTTAACTGCCATCAAAAAGTGGGAATAAAAGATCTCAGATTCCCCCAAATCCAAGATTAAATAAAACTAACTAAAAAAAGAAGAAGAAGAAGAAGAAGTAAGAAAAAATAAAAACCTAACTAACACATGGTATAATAAGTGACTTACTTTAAATTTATTTAGTTGAAATTCTACATCCTATATTTCAGAACACATTTATCATTAGAAAGATGACATCTAAATGTTAAAAGAAAACTACAATATTATTTGTATCCAATATGTTAAAAATTTTCACCCACATTGCACAGCCTCTATAAATTTATAATCCTCCTACGCAGACCAGTTCTTTAGAGGCTGAAAGATAAAGGAGGCACCATTCCCACAAATTTGTTTGTCTGACCCTTAAGATCAAGGAACATTCCCAAATTAGAATAGGTACCAAATAATTGTGAACAAAACTGATGTCCATTACAAGCTGTTTTCCTAAATTACTGTCCATTTCAATTCTTCATAATATTGAGTCCCTTGTTATTTAACACCATGGCTAATTGCATACTGTTTAATCTGCTCCAAGATATAACCAACAGCTGACTAAATGAGTCATTCAAAAGAAGCAAATTTATAAACTTTGTATTCATTTATATTTGTACCGCTAATCAGTATGTTCTAATTAAATTATGAAGTTAGAAGAAGAAAGACTTTATCTAGGAAAAGACTTTATTTTTTTTTAATTTTTTTTATTTATTTATTATAGTCACAGAGAGAGAGAGAGGCAGAGACACAGGCAGAGGGAGAAGCAGGCTCCATGCACCCAGAGCCCGACATGGGATTCGATCCCGGGTCTCCAGGATCTTGCCCTGGGCCAAAGGCAGGCACCAAACCGCTGCACCACCCAGGGATCCCAGGAAAAGACTTTAAATGCAAGCCCTAAAGAGAGTCTATTCTTACTTCTGAAAAAAACAGCACTGAGCCTTGCTCCTCAAAATATCAATCATAGCTCATAAGCACTGGCATGCCCGGGGGCTTGTCACAAACACAGAAGCTCACACTCACTTCAACATACTAAATTAGAATCTGCCTTCCTTTTTAACAAGATCTGCAAGTAAATTATACACACATTAAGGTCTGAGAACATCAATGTGGAAGAGTCCTTAATGCTGACAACACTTATCCATGTTCTAACTAAAATCTTGGGACTAGCTCTTTACATATTCATCTTTTCTTTCTGTGACATTCCTGTCCTTTTTGCTTCTACTTCTGTCCTCCAACACAGTTCATCATAAAACTGGCAAGAACCATGCCATATTCATCTTCTAGACTCAATTAAACTTAGTATAATATGTATTACATAAAAACTCAATAAATGTTTTAATAAAATAACCAAGTGGTTAGATTAAAACCATAAATATACTAGATAATGCAAATGATAAAACAGTTGACATAATGGATAAATTATTGTTCCCTTCTCCAGTAATCTATTTTTCGATTTGTATAATTTACGAATAAGGTCATTTCCATCAGGTGATCCAAATAATTGGTACCAAAGGGAAAATATTTGGGGTGCCAGGCTGGCTCAGTTCCAAGAGTATATGAAATTCTTTATCTCTGGGTCATTAGTTTCAGCCCCATGTTGGGTGTAGAGGTTACTTAAATAAAACTTAAAAAAAAAAAAAAAAACATTTTATTTATTTATTTATTTGGAGAGAGAGAGAGAGAGTGCAGAAGTATGAAGAACAGCAGTCAGAGGCAAAGAAAGAATCAGGCTCCTTGCTGAGCAAGGAGCCAAAAAGCAGGGCTCAATCCCAGGACCCTGGGATCATGATCTGAGTTGAAGTCAGACGCTTAACTGACTAAGCCACGCAGGCACTCTAATAAAAGTCATGTTAAATGAAGTACACTTATTACCAAATGATAATCAATGATGTATTCCTGTGGTAATCTTAAATAACTAAACATAAACAGTTCCCAGCCAGAAAAAACAGAAGTGTTATAAGCAATATGAAATTATAGCATCTTGGAGCTCTGAAAAGCAGTCCAAACAAGTGACTTATCACAGAGCTGATAACTGACAGAGGAAAAACTGCAAACCCACGTATCTCAACTCTCAATTCAGTGATTTTTCTTCATGCCAAATCCAAGGTTAATGGTGTAATCCAAGTAGAAATAAATAAAATTATTATGAGAAAGAAAATCTCTTATTCTCACTTGAGTACTTAAATACATTGTAACACTGTAATGCCATCGCTTCTCGGCCTTTTGGCTTAAGATCAAGTGTATAACACTGTAATGCCTAAAGGAAGAATTCTTCCATTTTACCTCAATATCTTAAATTGATACTATATTCTACCAATTGGGTACTCTGTCAGTACAATGACTAACATTATCCATTACCAAAGTAAATTACAGCAAGCTTCTTCTTTGGCATTTAGCACATCAGTAATATTTCCAAAAAAAGAGGAAGAAGAAAGAAGAAAGAGGAAAGAAGAAGGAAAAAGGATGAAGGAAGAAGAAGAAAGAAGAAGGAAGAAGAAGGAAGAAGAAGGAAGAAGAAGGAAGAAGAAGGAAGAAGAAGAAGAAGAAGAAGAAGAAGAAGAGAAGAAGAAGAAGAAGAAGAAGAAGAAGAAGAGAGAAGGAAGGAAGGAAGGAAGGAAGGAAGGAAGGAAGGAAGGAAGGAAGGAAGGAAGGAAGAAGAAGAAGAAGAAGAAGAAGAAGAATTATTATTATTATTATTATTATTATTATTATTATTATTATTATTCAAACACAACTTTTCATATACCAAGTCCTCCAACCAGGAAAATACTGACAGTTCTGGGTTTTCTTTCTTTCTTTCTTTCTTTCTTTTCTTTCTTTCTTTCTTTCTTTCTTTCTTTCTTTCTTTCTTTCTTTCTTTCTTTCTTTCTTTCTTTTTTTTTCTAGTTTTAATGAAGTGGCAACAACTGTAACTATGACAATTCATGACTGCCTACAATCACAACAGAGAAGATATCTTACACATGGTATCCCTGAATCAGAAGAGGAATGCTAAGAGGAATTAGAAAGAGGGAGAAATGATGCAAAAAGGAGTAACAAAAACATGTTCGGTTCATCTAATAAATCTCAATCATCCAAAGGCTTACCCCATCTTACATATATTAGAAGTATTCATAACTGGATGGTCATTTCATGATATATACTGAGGCTGACACCATTTTAGAAACAAAAATAAATAAAGCAGCAGGGTGAACACAGCATGTAGAAAAAGGAAGAATTTTATTTATCAAACATAGGCTTCAGAACTTAAAAAAGATAGATACATTACCTCGTAGTTCTATATAACTGAGGGTTCAGTTGCAAATTGTGCTTTCTTTTGTAATTATTAAGCTATTAAGAGTAAATGAAAGTTTGAAATTCACTCCAAAACTTGACATATTTCTATTTTTTTCTGTTGTTATTTTGTAAGAATTTTATTTGCCTAAGGAACAAGGACAATCAGAATTACATAGATCACTTGGCTCTTTATCTGTCTATAGTACATTTTCTTGAAAACAGAAGGGGATAAAATATACACAAAGAGCGTAGCATGGTATTACAGACAGTGTATATATGTTAAAAAGGAGTATTTTTAGCAACCACGCATCATTTTAATAGTTTATTCATCTAAAACAAATAATTAAATGTTTCCATAACTTCACTCATTTGGACTAGAAAACATGTAACAAATTTTCATTAATTCTTTAGCACTGGGTTATTTAATTTACAATGAAGTTAGGTGCATGATGATTTTTCCAAGGTTGGAATGATTCATTTGACAAATGAACTAAATTTAAAATTAAAAGACAGTGCCTCAACATATTTGATATCACTAAGATAGGTTTCAACATATTCATTTGTGTACTGTTTCCTCTAAATTTAAAATGGATCTTTTTAATGACAATTAATAAACAAGCTTATATGTGGTTAGAGAAACATAAGGAATGCTTCCTTGTGTAAGTTCTATACAAAAAGAGGAAAATGCTTATTCATGAACAAAATTCCAAATTCAAAGTTAATTAAGACAATTAGGTCAAACTTTGACAATTTCTGCTAAGCTAAAATTCAGATTTATGCTGTGGAAAAAATGCCAACAGCTATGGGGCAGTTATACAAAATCCTTCAATATCATTTATTTTTAATTTTCAACATAAATTATTATATAAAATTCCTAAAAAAATAAGTATATGCTTTCCAATTATAAAACAATATGTTGAAAACAGTCATATATGAAAGCTCATAAAATATTTAGAATAAAATGTTATACATACAAACAAGGTGTGAACAAAGCACCATCTGTTTCTATTGGCTACTGTCATATAACAGATGGAATAGTGATCACCAAAAGTGAGTGTTTTCCTTTCTTGTCATTTGGCTGTAGAGTTTATTTTTATCTAATTTAATTTATATTAACAAGGTTAGAAAAATATGAAGAATAAAATTATGGCCAATTTTTCTTAGCACTATAAATTAAAATAACCACAAGCCTAAAAGTAGAAAATAAATTATACATTTTACATATTAATAAATAAGCATTCCTATAAAACCTTTCTCATGAATAATGGTATATTCAAAATAAGTAAAATTCCAAAGCTCTGCCTATTCTTTGTTCTCCTTATTCCACATTCCAGGGAGTAAATAAAAATGATAGATTTCCAAGGGGCAAAAAGCACAGAAGGAGTCTTTAAACTCTGAATAGGATTATTTGAGCTAAGGATACCTGTAGTAGATCTCTTCCAAGTGAGCCAAAGTGAGTTAAATATTGTCTAGTTCACCACAAAATTTTTTGCCAGGGTTTCTTCTAAGCATCTATAACAAACTGAGGTTATGTAATCTGTTCAGCATAGGTTACCTTGAGTCGAATAACAGACTCAGTAACTCTTATATCTAAAGCCTCCATATGTAATAACCCTTTCTGGGGCACCTGGGTGGCTTAGTCAGTTAGGTGTCTGCCTTCAGCTCAGGTCATGATCCTGAGGTCCCAGGATCAAGTGCTTCATCAGGCTCCCCAGTCAGTGGGGAGTCTGCTTCTACCCTCTGCCCCTTTCCCCACTTGTGCTCCCTCTCAAATAAATAAAATCCTTTAAAAAATAATGTTTTCTTCCCAGAACTGCAATAATTTAATTTAAAAAGTATAAAAATAACAAGTAGGTGAAGAAACAATGCACAGTAACCTTTAGTCATTTCAATAGGGCTGAGTCCAAATGCTTGTTTCCACTAAACTAGCACCAAAAATTATATACACACACAAAACATATTCTAGTTTCTCGAATTCTTAGGACTTAGGTTGTAACTCTGTTAAATAGGCTATTATTTTGGATGTGTAAAATCAATTTAAAAACAAATGCAATGTAAGTAAACTCTAGGATATTTGATTATCTCTCAAATGGAGAATGCCATTTAGAACAGGCTATATTGACTGTACTGTTACATTAGATGTTAAACAATTTAGCCATGTGTTTAAGTCTTTTTTCAAAATAATGATCTATAACAAGCACATCCTGAAAAACAATATGGTTTTACTCAAACTGCTAAAAGGTATTTTGACTTTTTATGGCATTTATTTTTTTAAAAAAAGGAGATCTATAAAACAAAATAAAATGTATGAGATAGGAAAAAAGATATACAACTTCAAAGAGAATAGAAAATGATGGATGTGTGTAAAAGACTATGAGAAGATGGGTCCCAATAAGTCCTTTGGCGCTTGTATAAAAGATGAAAAGTCACTAGATAACATAAAGTGTAAAGAAAACGAAAAGAAAATCTGAAAGCTTTCAAGTTACATTAAAGTCATTAGAAAATATGCCAAAAAAGTACAAACATCAATTTTAAAGTAACTTCAAAAGGGACATAGGTAAGCTTACCTATATTTTCTTCAAAAGTAATTACCTTGCATAAAAGCAAATGTAAAGTCTCCACAGAAAAAATAATGCAGAAAAATATCTAAATAACAAGATACTTACACAAATGTCTCCTGGGCTGCCTTTGAGTAATTCTAGTTTCACCATAGAAATATGATTAATATATAAGGAGAAAAGGACCAATTCGCTTTCTAACAAGAAGGAACTAGAAAAAAGATTCTTCAAAGGACACTAGCTTCAGATGCATAGCCATAGTGAAAGATGGAAAGAACTATGAAATACTAAGTACCTGCTGTGAACCAAACCCTGTAGGAGGTAATAGACATATAGTAGTAAACAGGACAGTTCCTGTCCACTTAGGAGTTCATGTCCATGAGTCTACAGATACCAAACAAATAATTACATGAATAATTATTTATAAATATGATTAAGTGCAACTAAGGAGAAGCTAAAAATAAAATCACATATTACTCATATCTTTCAAAATCTCAACTACAGTCAAAATTATTCTTAAATTTAGGAGTAAGTCAGTTTTAATACCGTTAATAAGGATATAAAACTCAGCATTCACCTTAAAGATGAGTATAGAAAAAAATGACTAACAACAACAAAAAACACACATAACTGGCAACTCTCCAGCAAGAATAGAAAAAAAGAACTCAGACTGGCAAGGGGATGAGAATCAAGGATAGTAGCGAAAGCATTACTAAAATGACTAAATATAGGATCCAAGTAAAATACTGGAATTTTAAGCGAAGGCACTGGTATGTGGGGTAACTATGCTGCTCAGTTATTTTAACAATAAACTGGCTACTAGACTAGGAATGTAAAGAAGGATCCATGACATATTGGGGTCAAAGGAATTGGAACTGGATCATGGTTCTTTCACACACATCTTAAAATTAAAATTAAGTGTTATTTCATATAATGGTTTCTTTTTACCCAGTTTGGAAACTCTTCATAAAATAACCCTCCCTGACAGTCATATAGCTTCAACTATTCCAAAGAATGAGGCAGCATGTTCCATGCTAAAACAATTCTTATTGTTGGTCCCAGGTTTACTATCTGAATTTAATCTAGCATTCATGTAACAAAAGTTTAAATATTTAAAAACAAATAGCCAGGTCTCTATTATGTAAAGTATCTCTACCCATTTATTAAACTAACAACATACAAAAAAATTAATTCCAATTGTGATAAAGGCACCAAAGGAAAAAAGTGCTAGGGCACTAATCTTTCATTATTCCTCAGGTTATCCTTCAGGAATTTCATCGTATTATCACATTAGGTTTTGCTTTCTTAGCTCATACAAACTAAAATTAGGGACAAGGGAAATAATAATAGATAATTATTTAAAGCTTTACAACAGATGTGTAATCTCAGTCATTTTTCATTTAAGAGTCTAACTACAAACATCATTTTAGCACTGTTACATGGCACAGATAAATGTGAGGGAAAAGGGACTGGATCATATTTTTTTCTTTTTAAATATAATCAGTCTCATTAGCCAGCAAAGAAATACAAATCAACCATAATGAGATACCATTTCATGCGCACCAGGATCACTAGATCAGAAGAATAGACAATAATAAATATTTGTGATATGCAGAAAAACGTGGGTCTTCATACACTGCTGGTGAGAACAGAAAGTTATATGGCCAGTTTACAAATCAATCTGGCAGTTTCTCAAATGGCAAAAATAGAGTTATCATAAGGCCCAGCAACTCTACTGCTATGTGTACAATGGAGGTAAGTAAGAACTCATGGTCACACAAAAGCTTATATATATATTCATAGCAGAATCATTTGTAACAACCAAGGGGTGAAAAACAAAAAGAACCCCACAAATGTCCATCAAGTGACAGGTGAATGGATGAATTTTAAAATCTGGTATAGCCATAACATGGAGTATTATACAAAAATCAAAAGAAATAAAGTCCTGATACTGCCATAACATGAATAAATCCTGAAAATATTATGCTAGGTGAAAAAATACAGTCATAAAATGCCACATATCGTATTACTCCATTTATCTTGGATGTCCAAAATTGGCAGAGACATACAGTGACAGAAAGTAGATTACTAGTTGTCTAGGGTTTAAGGTTAGGAGAGTGGAGAATGGAGTCACTGCTAATGGGTACAGGAATTTTGGCGGGAAGAGCTGGGGGTGCACAGCAATGAAAATGTTCTAAAGTTGACTGTGGTAATGGCTGTACAACTCTATGAATTTACTAAAAAACACTAAATTATACAATTTTAAATGAGTGAATTGCACAGTATGTGAATTATATCCCAATAAAGCTGTTATAAAAAAGATCATCAGCCATAAGTTGATTAGGTTAATTTTAATTGTAGCAAACTTTAAAGAATAATGAACTAATTTTCCATCATGGCATAAGGGATTTTTATATTTAACTTATATCTAAATAAAACTAAAATGCCTTTCAAAATTTTTTCAACATCCATCAATGTTGAAAAAACTAATTAAGCACTATAAAATAAAATTCACCTACTGACCCTACATCATTTAATGATACAAAACATTTAAGTATGAATAAACTACTGTACTACTGGAACTTTCCAAAAGTATGGAGGAAGGTGTCATTCATTTCCTACATGCATGGCTTCAAGTAAAAAACATACAGTAATATGAATCATTGTCCCATTTCAGCTTTAAATGTCAAAACCACAAATTAATCTCTATTAGCTTCTATTACAGCTGTAACAAATTATCATAAACTTAATGGCTTAAAAAAAACAAATGCACTATTTTACAGTTCTGACATGGGTGTCAGTGGGTTAAAATTAAGGTGCTGACAGGGCTGTATATCTTTCAGGGGTCTCTAAGGGGAAGAATCAGTTTACTTGTCTTTTCCATCTCCTAAAGGATGCCAACATTCCTTTCTCATGGCCCCATTCTTCCATGTTCCAAGGCATCAATGCTGCATCTTTGTGACCTATGTCTATAGTCACATCTCCTTCTTACTTACAGCCAGGAAAGGTCTTCTTCTTTTAAGTACTTATGTGATTAGACTGGGCACATGGACAACTCTGCTTAATCTTCCCATCTCAAGGTCCATAACTTTAGTCATACCTGCAAAGTTCCTTCTGTTATATATAAACATGTTAGAACATGTTTACAGGTTCTAAGGATTAGTTTACAGACATCTTTGGAGGGCCATTATTCCACTTACCACACTGTGTAAATCACTATCTAGGTAAGAAATAAAACACTACTTTGGGTTAAAATTCAGTAACATAAAGTTATAAGGGAATTCTCTCCTTCCTTATACTGTCAAGGGATTACTCCTCTCCCACTAGACACAGAAGGCCTATTCTCTGGAGAAAAACAACCAGACAAACTCTGGACAATGGATTATCAGGCACAGAGAAGGGAGAAATGATGCAGCAAACAAAAGCCAGAAAATTTGCATGGAATTCTGATTTCTGAACTGTGAGATCTTTAGCCCCCTTCTCCTCACCTATCCAGGAGTCTGGCAGTCAAAATTACACCTACCATTTAGGAGATGAGAGAATACTTCTACTAAATTGATATGGAAAAAGCTACAGATACTGACATTTAAGGTATTCTCAAAGAAAAAGCCCCCAATCATAAAATCATCCCTATAGGGAAAACAGCCCCACATAAACTTAATTACATATATAGATTAGATATAGATAGAGATAGAGATAGAGATAGAGATAGAGATATATAGATATAGATATACAAAGATCCCCAAGCATCTTAAAGCTTCAACATGAGAGACCAACATAACAGAAATAGGGAACCCAGAGGAAACAAAGACAATGACGGATACAAAAGAAAACAGAATTACAATGAAAATTCCTGAAAATATAAGAAGTTTTTGCCATAATGAAATAAGAACATCTGCTATTAAAAGAAAAAGGAAGGGGAAGCCTGGTTGGCTCAGTAGGTTAAGTGTCTGCCTTGGGCTCCGGTCATGACCTCAGGGTCCTGGAATTGAGCTCCAGATCAGGCTCCTTGCTCAGTGGGGAAGCTGCTTCTCCCTCTCCCTTTGCCTGCAGCTCCCCCTGCTTATTCTCTCTCTCTCTGTCAAATAAATAAAATGAAAGTAAAGAAAAGAAAAGTAAAGAAAAAAGTACATACACATCCCCAAAACAGAAATTTAGTAAAACAGTTGGAATATAAAATTGAGAAAATCTCCCAGAAATTAAAAAAAATGAATATGATAGAAAGAAAAAAATATTACAGAACTAATCTAGTATCACCAAAATACAATTAATAGAAGTTCCAGAAAAGGAGAACAAAGGATAAAAATTATCAAAGAAATAACAAAAAATAATCTCTCAGAATTAAAAATATGTGAGTTTCTTGACAGCACTCACTAAACTCCTATAAATGAATAAAAGTGTACCACACCAACCAAAGTAGTGAATTGTACCACTGAAACTCAAAAAGAGAAAATACTAAGAGTTTCAAGACAGGAGACAAAATGAGTTATAAGAGCAGAAGCAATAGTGACAGCCAGGAGTCAAATAGTGCTTTTTTAAAAAAAGTAATATTTTATACATAGCCATAGTATTAATGAGCATTAAAAATTAATTTTCAGACATGTAAGATCTCAAAAATTTACCTCTCACTAACTTTTACTAAGTAAGTCATTGAAGAAGTTCCCCCATCAAGATACAGGCCTAAATGAAAAAAAAAAAAAAAAAAAAAAGGACAACTTTAAATGCAAGCAGCAAAAAATTCCACCTATGAAAGCTTAAAGGAAGTCCCATGATGATGATGAAGCAAAGTCCAAGAATGACCAAAAAAAAAAAAAACAATTTAGATTAAAACTGGAGGAAAATGGGCTCCGGACAAAATACTTCAGAAATTATTTGACATGGCTGACTCTGTGTGTGTGTGTGTGTGTGTGTGTGTGTGTGTGTGTATAGCACTGGGTGTTATGCTATATGTTGGCAAATTGAACCCAATTAAAATGTATATATATATACATTTACAAAAAAGTTGAATGTTGTAAGAAGAGTTGCTCTTAAACTCAAGGAACCCAAAAAATTGAAAAATAATGGATGGCCAAAAAAGTCATTTTTAAAACTCTATTTATGCCTTCCTTTAAAAATAAACTGGATCAGTGAGAATCCTTAAAATTTACTAAGTGGGATAGTCTCACTGTATGGTTTCTTCAGCATCTGCCTCATCCTTGCCCACTCAGCTTTATAACAGTAACAGAGTAAAAAGTATTCATAAAGTGAGAAAGCATGTTTCTATTCTTGTTAAGCAATATTTTATCTTTGCGAAGTTACTATCATAAAGAAGTCAGTATGAAATTGGCTAAGTAAAACAATCAAATGTCACTTTGAAAAGTGAACAAAAGGACAATTTCAAAGAAACAAAATTTTGGAAACAAGTCAATGTACAGTATACACATCTGGTAGCCTATTTGCTGAAAAGTGTCTCCTACATAACATTTTTTTCAGAATAACAATAAAAATAAAGTTAACTGCCAGAAAGGCGAAAAAAAAAAGGTTATCAACAAATATGGTCTTTAAAAAAAAAATTTATTACATGTCATGAAGCCTAATCACAAAGAATTACTGTCTCTAGATTCTTTTAATATCAATGTATGTACTTTAACCCTCTAATTAATAGTGTTAAGGATAAAATAATAAATGCAAATGTGAATTTAGATGAGACTTTTAGTTCTAGAAAAGACTGCAGATTATTTAATTTATTTTATAAATGAGGATACGGAGTACAAACAAAGTAAAGTACTTACCCAGTTCTGCATAATGGGTTATTGGCAGAGTGTGAATTACAATTCAAATCTACCATGTGGAAATATCAGAGAGGGAGACAGAACATGAGAGACTCCTAACTCTGGGAAACGAACAAGGGGTGGTAGAAAGGGAGGTGGGCGGAGGGTGGGGGTGACTGGGTGACGCGCACTGAGGGGGGGCACTTGATGGGATGAGCACTGGGTGTTATGCTATATGTTGGCAAATTGAACCCAATTAAAAAAAAAAATCTACCATGTGCTAGTCCAGGTACTTCCACCACACACTATGCTATTTTAGAGATTTTGATGCCATCTAAAACTCTCAAGAAGTTTATTTTGTACCATCTTCTACTTTTTAAATGGAATAATGCTACAAAGAAAATGTCCTAGAGAGGAAAATATCATTATATTTTAATGGATACTGTCTAAAGGATAATTATAAGTCATATCCATAAACAAGATGATTCTAATTGAGTAAACAGAAAAGTTAAAAAAAAAAAACTCTTACCATCAATTAATACAGTAATCATCAGAATTTCCTTAGCACAGAAAAAAATTTAAAAGAAGTGAGCTGTGTTAAAGAACTATTTGCACCTATTTATCTGAAAAAATCAAATGGCTGAAATATCAAGTGGTTTTTCTGCTGAAAATGTGCTAATACTCATTAATTATTACTAACTTAATTCTTAAGTTAGTAATGCAAGAAGCTGTTGCCGGCAAGGTGCTATTATGTTGGGGCGCCCAAGTGGCTCAGTCAGTTAGGTGTCTGCCTTTGGCTCAGGATCCTCACTCAGCGGGAAATCTCCCTTTCCCTCTGCCATACCCCTACTGCTCAAGCTCTCTCTCTCTCTCTCTCTCAAATAAATAAAGTCTGTTTAAAAAAAAAAAAAAAAGATGCTTATTATAGAAACAAGCTGTAAGAAAGACAGCTATAGGTATTATGATACTAAATTTTTACACTAAATTTTATGCTGAAGGATCCAATGCTTTTCCAAGTGTCTAGCTTGCTTACTTTAAAATTTTCAAATTAACACCAAAATCTAGGGCAAAGGAAAATGAAGATTTTCTTAGCTAGCAGAATACTTTTCTACTAGTAATAGTCAACTTGTAGTCTTTGTTGCTCACCTCCATCTTCTGTCTCTCTTCTTCCATTTCACAACTATCATGTTACCAGATAAAGCAACTTAACCACCTCTCATATGAACAATGTATTTTCTCATTAAATTACATTTAATTGAGGGCCATATTTTTATCACTAGAGTTCCTTAAGGGCATAGAACATGTCTTCATTTTGGTGTTCTATTAAGGGTCTATTGCCCAGCGCCTTACATTATTAGTTGCTCAATAGATATATGTTGAAAAAAATTAACCTGGTAATGGAATCACAAGTAAAGACTAGAGAATATGGATTCCCACACAGCCAATCTTTTTTTTTTTTTTTTTTTTTTTGCTTAACACAGGGAACTATTAAACTCAAAAGTAAATATGACTAAAGCACTCACAAAAAAAGATAATTACTTATCATTTTTATAGTTGTAAAGAGAACACAACATAAATTCATGTTTCTATCCATTATAAACACAAGTTTATCTTCAAATACTGTCTTCCCTTTACTGACTCTAAAGGTTTACCGAAGAGGACAACATAAAGCTAAAGATCAAATCACTGAGGCTAAGAACTATGTTACATGAATCAGAAGTCACATACAATCTACCTTCTAAGAGATGTGAGATAAAGCTGAAAACGAACAAAATAAGTGTAGAATTACTGGGATCTCAAAGGTGTGGAAAAAAACTATTAATTCTTAAAACTAGAATATTATAAAAATCATCCAATGTATGATGTGATACTAGATGGTGATGCATCACAGATCAATAAAACACCAACCTACAAGATCAATGAGATTACAAAGCTGTTTTGGCTCAATGTCAAAGAAACCACCTGGAAAGATAGAAGAAAAAAGATACTATCTGAAACTAGGGGAAAGGAGGTACTGTAATAAAAATCTATTGCTGAAAGATTAAAACCGCAAACATTTAAAGAAGTTCAAGAAAAAATAATTTTTTTACCTAATATTGTTATCAAAGAAAAATACTATATATGAAGTATGACCATTTTACACTTAAAATTGGGCTAGGTATATAAATTAATTCATTGTCCTATAAGATTTTCAGGTAGGAGAAGAAAAACAATTCCCCCAGTGCAAAAGAAGCTGAATTATATTATGATAAATGAGATACCAATCCCAAAGACTAAATATTTTCATTCCTATAGTAAGTGAAAATGTATTAAAAAATTATTCCCAATTATTATTACTGGCTATCAATACAGAAGTGAAAACTATTAGTTCTCTCCAGTGTGTAATTATTTAGACATGTGAAAGTCACTATTTTATAAAGTATTAACTTATATCCTGAATGTATAGATCCAAAGCCTAGGCTCAACTACTAAAAAACAAATTGCATTAAAGAAGACTTCTGACATTGGCTATGGATAGTACCAATTGTAGGAATTCTACAGAAAAGAAATGCTTAATGTAATTTAAATAGAAGGAGCTCTCTGCCAAAATCTCTGAGAAAAGCTTCTGAATGGCTTCTACAAAGACAGAGGAACAGAGGAAGAAAGTCACAGAGTTATGGAGGCCAACATTATCCTCTATCACAAGAAGCTTTTTTTTTTAAGATCCTCTACTTCATCCATGTTACTTTCTTTTAATTAATTAAAAAAAGAGAGAGAGAGAGAGGGAGAGAGAGGGAAAGGAGAGGAAAAAACCTGCAACTCATTCATAAATAAATGGCAAACATCGTAAGGGCTCAGCTGGATATTCAGAAACTTAGAAAAGTAGTTAACCCTCTCTCTTATTTTAAACACTGCTGAGTTTGTAAAAAGCTCAGGTTCACCTTCTTTAGCCAACACCGAGATTATCCTTTTTGGTATTTTACAATTCTTTAAGTCACTGCCTGTATTTTATTGTCAGTAATTCATTTAACCATTTTAACAAGAACTTATTGCAAGCTTTGCAAAATTCTCAGAGCTGGAGAATATGGATGAAATAGTATTACAGTCGTCAAAGAAAAAAGAAAAGGAAGGGATAAGGAGTCTAGAAATGTTATTTCTTAGACTACCTGCCAAGTACTAGTACATTAGGCACTTTTTAAAACTGCATTTGGTTACTATCCTAGATTGTCCGTGGTTAATCTGAAACACACCTCCATCAACACTACCACCACCTTACTTATGCTGTTTAAGGCTGGAAACCACATTTCCCAAAGCCCTCCCTCTCACCTTCTGTCTATGGTTCCATGTCAATAATCTCAGATTTGACACATTTAAGTGAAGGCCATTTTACTCAGGAGGTCATGGGAGTCAGATGCTTATTAGTTTTTTTACATGCTGCAGCCTTCTAGACCTTTCCATTAGCTCCCACTTTATGGTCCTGGCAGGCTTTGCAGACATCCCCCACAAATTCTCATTTTTCCACCCACTCAACAGTGTTCTTCAGGCTGAGAGCTTCACTGTCAAATTCTCTGACCTGTTGTTAGCTCCTACCAACCTACTCAGTGCTTCAGGATAGAAATTTCACTGACACTTTCTCTGATGTTCAGCAGAACCCTCTGACACATGGTGAGAGTTTTCTTGACATCTACAGACCCAGCTAGCTATACCAACAGTGGCATAAGTCTCTAATTCTCCACAGAATAAATTCCATTTTCCTGACCAAACTGTCAGCCACTAAGCTGCTAAAAGCATGAGGACCCTGTGATTCTGGCCCAGGGACAAATGCCAGGAATAATCAAGGTGATCTTGCCTGGAAAGGCAGCATAATGAAGTACTTGAAAGAATGGCCTCAGAAGCTACCTTAGTTTGATTCCTGGCTCTATGCCCTTAGAAGCTGTATGTCCTTAGGCAAGTTACTTATATGCTTTGCCTCAGTTTCTCAACTATAAAATGGCAATGACATTAGTAACTACCTCATAGCATAGTAATGACAATTAATATAAAATACAAAGTACATAATAGATAATGGTTAAGTAAAAATATATTTTTCAATTCTTTTTCTTCTTTAGACTTAGTCTTCCTATTTGTGCCCAGTAATAAAACAGAAAATATGGTTACTGAGACACTGAAATACTGAAGATGGGATATTTGTGAATCAATCTCAGATGATATTACAAAGTTATTTTCCTGGAGCAGGAAACAATATGTGAAGGATTTTCTAAAACCAAATCATTCTTCTTTTACTTATAAATACTTTAATATTTCCATGTTTCCTGAACTATGCCCATATTACTTTTCCATGACTCATTGATTACTTTTTTCTTATTTTTTGTTTGACAGATACATCAAAAGAAATGTCAGGTAATCAAAGTTCAAAATATGTACCCTTATAATAAAGATAGATTCAAGGCAAGTGAATTGGGCTGCAGAAGGGTAATTTTGGGAGGAAAGTCAAAGGAGACCTCATACTTTTGAATTTCTTATGACAAAAAAGTATTCACGTATTACTTTCATAGTTAAAACCTAACTTAAAAGTAATTCCAACATGCAGAATAAATTTTTTTAAATGATGGTAAGCTAACAATTAAATATGAGATAACATGAAAATATGAATCCGAGAGAAATCTCCATGTTTGTACAGGAGGAATATTTTCTGAAAATACAGTATTTTCATTCTTTCAAACTTAAAAATAGCTATTTCACACATTATTTTTAAACACCAGATATTTAGTGCTATCATTTTTTTCAAGTAACTTTTCTGGCTAATCTTTTATCATCTTTGGGTAGAAAAAAATTAGAAAAGTAACACTGGGACTACTTATTTTGAAAAGCATCTATATCTTATTGGATTTACTGTCTCAAAATATGCTGTATTTGTTCAGATTTCTATAAATCCTTATTAAGGAAATCAGAGTAGAGTAAAATGAAAAATGACTTTCCCCAATATCTAAAAAATAAAAATGTAGTAAGGTTTGCTGAAGTGTTCTATTTCCCAATGCACTCTCTGGCCTATGATAAATGGAAACTGCCTGTCAGCAGGAAAAAGTGGATGCCATTCTTCTAATAGCAGCCATATTTGGCACAAAGGCAGTAGAGCACAAAATTTGAGTCTATGGCCCCATCTCTCTTAACACTGATCAAACCAAACGAACAAATCAAAAAGATATTTGCTGCTTAATCAGAAAAGCTGAGATGCAATAAGCCAAATGTTTTAGGTAGATTTGGAGTAACTGGTTAGGAAACAAAAACCACTATTTACTTCTCCATCCTCATTGCCAATACCAAAGCCTATGCTCTTTTTTTTCTATACCAAGTTTCACAGTATTCACAGTTTAGAGGGAAAAAAAACAAACCAACATAGAACAGTAAAATAAACATATACTGGTGGCTAATATACACATTTACTGTGAGTGTATAGATTTGCTGTTTGTACTTTTTTTTAATATCAATTTCCTCAAGGTAGAATAACCTTCAAACATTTATATTCACTTCTACACTATTGTACTGTGACTGAAAGGAATGACACGATGCTCTTGTACAAGCTTGGGGTGGGGGAAACACATCGCACTCAATTGAAAGTGCAAAGAAAAGGAGTGTTGAATCATACTTGATGTGAACAAACTCGGTATACAAATTAGTAAGTGGATATATGCCTGTCTTACCATAGATAACAAAGACACACAAACCTTCTGGTATCACATTCCCGACTATGCTACCTAAAAACAAAATGTTTTACAACTCCATTTGTACCTCAACTAAATCTTTTCTACAGACCTTAAAAAACAAACAAAACAATAAAAGCCCACAATTTCTTAATTCGGGCTGAGTTTATGTCCTATTCTGCTTGCTACCTATAAGATTATAAATAGTTTACTCAAGCTTTGTGTGTCTGTTTCATTTTGAGTAAAACGAATGTCATAATAGCCAAATACTAACTTATTTTTTAAAAGGGGGAGTAGGTTGGAGAATTAGTACAGTGTCTGGCATATGATGAGTCTTCAAAAAATGTTAGGTATTATTACTATTAAACAATCTTAGATAAAGGTAGACTAATCCCTTACGTCCTCTTCTGACTTAATCCTTTGAAGAAAGTAATGAAGTAAGATATCCAATGATCAAATAGTAGGAAAAAAGACAAAATAATAGAATGGTTGGGTTTATTAGCAATATGGATAAACAGAAGTTAAATTAACAGTAGCAACATACCAAGATTTACTCAAATATTCCAACATGGAAATCCTTTCCTTCCTCCTTTACTACCATCATGATGTTACATAAAGATATAAAGTATAAAACTGAGAAAGTAATAGCAGTGGGAAGAAAATCTGTTCAATAAAAATGGGACTTCAATCTATGGCAGCCATGATCATTTTATATTTTTGATGGTTCTTAGGCAACTCTACAGAGACAGTTCTTAAAAAAAAAAAAAAAAAAAGATTAAAGTGCTATACACTTAATCATAAAGTCTGAATTTTCAAAAATACAATTATTCTAACAATATCAATTCGCATATCTCACAAAATAAATTTTTGAAACAAGAAAAAAAATCATTTTTACTGGCATGAAACAGCCCAAACTATTTTTCTAAAAATTGTGCTAGTACTATAACCTAAAGGAACTTAAAGTTAATAGAAATGGATAGAAAGTTGTCAGACCATTTATCATTTTAACAGTTTTATTAAGTGAAATATTATTTTGAAATGAGAAATAAAAGCTTAGGATATATGTCACGAATTCCCTATGTGACAAAGGTAAATTTTCTTTAAAATTCTGATACAGCAATATGACTATTGTGAAATGAAGTACACTTTGATCAATAATGGCAGGAAAAATAAAAACTAAGAAAAGCAAGAATTATTTTAAGAAACTTAAGAATAGAATATTCCAAAATGTATGTACTAAAATAAAAAGTATAAGTAGGAATATACTAGGAACAACAATTAAAAAATTAAACAAAGGGAGATATAAATCAGTTATTTATTGTGAAAGATACTTGGTTATACAAATGAGTTGGCAGTTAGGTACCTGGATTCCCATAATTAACAGTATTCTAAGAAAAGAAAGTAGACCACCTCATTTTTAACCATGCTAATATTTTAAAATGTTAATACCACTCTGAAACAGAAATGATAAGATAAAAAATTAAGGTAACCATAAGAACTCAGCCTAAATGATAAGATCAAGATCAAGATGATTCAATCACTCTCTTCTGCATCTCTCATTCTTACATTCCTCGATCAGGTACCTGACCAATTGAACATGCTCATCAAAGGTTTTCTGAATTGCTGTATGGATTCATGGGGGAAAGGGAGGAAAGAAGGAAGGAAAAGAGTAAAAGTAATAATCATAAATATTATCTAGATAGTTATTTTCAAACTTTAGTCTGCATAAGAATAACACCTAAGAAATCTGCTCAACCCAACCCCTAATTCTAACTCATTAGCTCTAGGATGATTCCAACAAACACCGTAGATGATCCTGATGCAAGTTAATTCACGGCCTCCAGAACTCCAGAACATTTCCAAAGCTGGTGGTACCCAGGGCTCTATGGTAAAATTAAAAATTAGTCTAAAATACATTGCTTTTGATAAGTTGGGGGAAAGGTTAATCATTTTTCTAAACAGTAGTGCTTCTCAGATCTTCAATATGTATTTGAATTCCCTTAAGAGAGAAAATAATCATACCATATTTCCTAAAATTACTAGCCATGGAATCCTTTTTTGTTTTACCCACCCATATCTTCAAGAAGACTAAGACTTTCACACAAGAAAACTAGAGACAAAGAATAAGGTAAAAAGAAATGGACTAAATTAGAAAATTTAAAAGCTTCCTTTTATTTCTAGGCTGGAAGAGCAAACAAGAAAATTAGAAAAATATGGGATCTTCTTTCATCCTAAGTAATACTAAACTAGGGATTATACTAGGTATGAAATTTCCCCTCTATATATAACTTCAAAGTTAAGATAAAAACACTGGTCCTAAAGATTTCTTTAAACAATAAAGAAAAAAAATGTTTCATAAAAGGATAATCTTTGCTAGCATAGACACATGAAGTAAAAACTGCTCTTTAAGATCACAGTAGCTGCAGATATTGGCATCAAAGTTACAGAAAACATATTAGAAATAGAAATAAGCAGCCTTACTTAAAGAATGAAAATTCTCTTCAGTTCATTTATAAACCTAATATATTTGTGAGACCTTAAAGAATGTTTTAAACTAGGGGGAATTATAAATAAAACAATTTCAAGGTCATCAATTTAGAGCACTGAAAATCAACTATTTAAATTTATCTTAGAGACAATTTCCACATCTGTATCATCAATTTCAAATAAACCCATAACCCAAAACTGAATGAAATACTCTAGATGACTTCTCTTAAATAAGAGATCTTAAGTGATTAAATATGATTACTACAGATTAAAGAGATTTTTTTGAGAAAGTTGTTACTTTAAGGAAAAAAGCAAAAACTTTCAAAATTAAATAGGCAACAAAACAAAGGATGACAACTAATCCTAAAAATATCTTTATTTCCTTCAGGGGGGAGGCAGATTTTTTGAAAAGAGTCTGATGTGAAAAAAATAAAAAATAAAAAAATAAGAAAAAAAGAAAAATAAAAGAAAAGAGTCTGATGTGGTTCAAGGTAAAAAAATGCCTCCTCTAAGAATTTGTAACTGCAAGCCAGCCTTCACAAGTCTGGGGCAGAAATTCACACCACTTGCATAATGGAAAAAGACACACACACCAAATTTATTTAAAATGGTCTTAGGTTGGTAGACTTCCCAGGTAATAAATATAAATGACCTCTGGAAGAAACTACTTAAACTTTAATCTCAAAAAAATTTTAATGACAAACTAACAATCTCACAGAAAAACTAGAAAAGAGTGGCATTTACATTTCCTAGAAGAGAAAATGCAACTTACCAAAATTTATAGCTATTCAAGGTTGTTAGTACTGAAGGAAATGCAAAATAAAATGATACACCGTTACATGTTATCACATTGGAAAGCATTAAAATATTGGACACAATAAATTTGGGAGGCAACAGTTAGATTATTCATTGTTCTGAATGTAAACTGGTTTGGAACACACTGGAAATACCTAGCAAAACTGAAGATACACAACCCGAAAACTAAGCAAATAACACCTTGATATATACCCTACCTCCCTGTTACCATGCTTCAGGAAACATTTTCAAAAATATTTAAAACAGAATTGTTTACAAAAGGGAAAAAGATAGAAACAAAACTGCCAATCTACAGAATATATGATTTACAGAATATATAGTTTTTAATTTAAAAAAACACACATTAGTGAATATAAATGAATTATAACTACACAGACCATATGAGTCAGATTTATGAGTCAAATCAATATAATATTGGTTAAAGTATCAAATAACAAAAGGAAAAAGTCTGACTCCATTTGTACAACATTCAAAACCTGCAGAACTATGTATTATTTATGAATACACATTATCTGGAGAGTAATTATTAAAAAAAAAAAAAAAGAAGAAGAAGAGAATGACAAATATACAATGGAGGATGAAGGTGACCTCTGTGCTAGATAGATGTAGTGTGACTACCAAGGATTCACATGGGACATCAAAGCCTTTGGTAATGTTCAATTTTTTAAGCAGGTCAATGGAGACAGTGGGTATTCATTATTATTATGCTTTAAGTTGAACACAGAAACCATAAGTTCTCAGGTATGTATGCTGTCCTTCATAATGTAAAACAATAATCTCTTAAGAATGACCAATAGCAATATTCTGGTTTCTTTCTTTGACTCCTGAGTATTTGTTCACGCTTTGTCTTTCTCACCTCATAAATTCTGGCCTCAGAATTTTGTGATGATTATGATAAATGGGGAAAAAATTACCGTGTTTCTTATTGGAATCTTCTTGGGTTCTGGAGGCATATCCTGTGGAACAAATTTCACTGGTTCCTTAATCTGCCTCCTTGATCGTTTGGTCCCATCTGGTAAGGTTTCCATGGCCATGTCTGCTTCCATGTCACTGCTCCCTGCCTGGTCACATTCTGAACACTGCCTACATAAAAAAATAAATATAAGTTCATACATTTATTATTATCTTCTACCATTAGCTATGGTTTCTATTAAAATAAAATTCAGGTATACGTGAAAAATATATAAAAATATACACAAGTATGTGTGACCACAGAATATACAAGGACTACGTACAGAAAAGCACATACACTTCTATAAGAAGGACAATAATAAATATAAAAAGCAATTCCATGTGTCTCTGTAAGTATCATAAACACACATGCAATAATGCTACATGTTTAAATGAACCAACATAAGAGATGCAGCACTGATGGCAGAGTCCAAAGCAATGGAAATCTGTTTCTCCGCCTGGAAACTGACAGCATTGGCAGAATCTGTTTGATGCAATTATTCTGGAATTCTGGATTCTACTAAAGGCTTACGGACTTGCAAGGAAAGACTTGCAGAGGTAAACTGTCATTAATTTCCGTCATTTTCAGCTCTCAGCAGTCACAGCTACCCATTCTCCAACCAAGCCTCATGGCAGGCAGCTGTGCATATGCTCCTGCAGTAACTTACATACAGCTATTAGGAGCCACAATGGGCAACCAACCATGTCCTCCAAATATTGAGGAGCCTGTATCTCTGCCTCTGTGTGTGTGTGTGTCTCTCATGAATAAATAAATAAAAATCTTTAAAAGAAAATAAAGTGTGTGAGAAATTAGTCCTAGACATACAAAAGCTGGGGGAGTTTGATACCACCAGACTCGTCCCACAAGAAATGTTCAAGAGAGTCTTGCACGGTGAAAAAAAAAGGACACTAGGTAACTCAGAGTCCATTTTGGAGAAATAAAGATCTCAACAAAGGTTAATACATGATCAATTATAAAAGCTAGTATTATTATAACAATGGATTGAAACTCCATTTCTTGTTTTTTACATGATGTAAGAGACTAATACATTAAAAAAAAATAATACCTTAAAAGCTAGTATTACTATAACTGTTTCTTAAGTCTACATTCATGTTGAAGAAGGATTTAAATAAGATATAGAGGGGTGCCTGGGTGGTTTAGTCAGTTAAGCAACTGACTCTTGATTTCAGCTCAAATCATGATCTCAGGGTCATAAGATCAGCCCTGCCATCAGACTCTGCAATGAGCATGGCGCCTACTTAAGATTCTCTCTTTCTCCTTCCCCCAGCCTCTGCACTGGCTCACACTCCACTCTTTTAAAAGCGCAAATAAATAAATAAGATACAGAAAGCATTTAGATGACTAATAAGCACATGAAAAGATGCTAAACATTATTAATCACTAGAAAAATGAAAATCAAAACCACAGTGAGATACTACCTAGCATGCAATAGGATAACTATTATCAAAATGAAAACAGAAAATAGTGTTTGCAAGATATAGAGAAACTGGAAAACTGTGCACTGCTGATGGGAATGTAAAACAGTACAGCTGCTTTGGAAAGCAATATGGTGGTTCCTCAAAAAATTAAAAATAGAATTACCATATAATCCATTCTCAAAGAAATATCTGTATACCAAAGTTCATAACTGCATGGTTCACAACAGCTAATTATGGGAGCAACCCCAGTAACCACTAACATATAAACGGAGAAGTAAAATATGTACACATACAATGGACTATTATCCAGCTAAAAAAAAGAAAATTCTGCAATATGCCGTGACATGGATGAACTTGAAGACATTACTCTAAGTGAAAGAAGCCAGTCACTAAAAAGACAAATACTGTATGATTCCACTTACAGGAGGTACTTAAGAGTACTTAAAATTAGAGACAGAAAGTGGAATGGTGGTTGCCAGGGACTGGAGGGGAGGAAGGAATGGGGAGTTACTTTTTAATATGTAGATAGCTTCAATTTTTACAAGATGAAAAATTCTATAGGGAAAGATTATTATTGTATTTAATACAATAATAATTATTAACGTATGTAATACCACTGAACTATACCACTTAAAAATGATTAAGATGGGGGACACCTGGGTGGCTCCGCAGTTGAGCACCTGCCTTCGGTCCAGGGCATGATCCTGGAGTCCCAAGATTGAGTCTCGTATCAGGCTCCCTGCATGGAGCCTGCTTCTCTGCCTATGTCTCTGCCTCTCTCTGTGTCTCTCATGAATAAATAAATAAAATCTTTAAAAAAAAAAGATTAAGATGGTATATTTTATATTATACATATTTCACCACAATAAAATGTTTGGACATTAGAATTAAACACTGAAACTTCAGTCTGATCGTCCAACAGAACTTTATGTTAGAATAATCCATAACTGCAGTAGCCAATACAGCAGCCACTAGCTATATATAGCTATGGAGCAATTATAACATGTCTAATATGACTGAGGAACCGATTTTTAAATTTTAATTTTAATCAATTTAAATTCAAGTAGTCACACATACCTAGTGGCTAACACAGCAAAAGTCTACAAAAAGATTTTTAAAATCTTGATTTTGCCAATTATAAATGCCCATTTAAAAATTCATGAGAAACTGTTAAAAGCAAAGTTTTTTAATACATTTTCTGCAAATTTAACCAACTGAGGCACCCAGGGACCCCATTTTCTGCAAATTTAAAAGAATGATCAGAAAGTAATTCTTTAAAAGTCTAACTTATAGTGCTATCTTTATAAAAATGGTCATAATAGATAAAATGATGTTTGATATTTAGTTTACGTACAAGTACCCTTAGTTTATATCAGTATCCTTGAATGCATCTTAGAATTCTCTCACCAAGCATTGTCAAAAATTTCTTGTCATTTGAAGTCATACTGCATCAAAATTCACAATTCTCTCTCCTTAATACAGTAAATATTATCAAACTAATATTTATTAAGTGACAGCTTTAAATTTTGAACTCCAGTAACAGAGTTAAATACAACATGCTATTGTGTTACTAAGGCATATACATTAATTGCTAAAATGCAAACTAATGTTTAAGGCTTTAGTTTTAATATCTAAAAATTTTGATTTATTTAAGCAAAATTGATGACTAAAAATTTTAACACTAAAAATATGACCAATGAAAACACAAGGAAGTAATTTATCGTGTGTTACTTAAAATTTTTTATATGTCTATTACTAGAACAACCAAGTACTTTATTCCTTGGATTCATAGACTGTCATCAAAATTTAAATACAGGGGCGCCTGGGTGACTGGGTCAGTTGAGTGTCCAACTCTTGGTTTTAGCCTAGGTTGTGATCTTATAGGCAGTGAGATGGAGGCCATGTTGGGCTCTGATCTCAATGAGGAATCTGCTTGAAAATTCTTTCCCTCTGCCCTTCCCCCTCCTCTGCTTGCACACTCTCTTCTCTAAAATATATATATATATATATATATATAAATCTTTTTTTATATATAAATTTTTTATTGGTGTTCAATTTGTCAACATATAGAATAACACCCAGTGCTCATCCTGTCAAGTGCCCACCTCAGTGCCTGTCACCCAGTCTCCCCCACCCCCCGCCCACCTCCCCTTCCACCACCCTTAGTTCGTTTCCCAGAGTTAGGAGTCTTTCATGTTCTGTACAAATCTTTTTTTAAAAAAATTAAAATACAAATAAAGTGTAATATACCAAATTGCTACTGTTTGTCCCATATGAAGGATTAAAACTAGTATGAAAAAAAAATAAAAATAAAAATAAAACTAGTATGAGAAGTAAACACCTAGCCGTATTCCTAATCGAAATAATGAGTATATTTTGAAACAACCTATTGGCAATCCTAAATTGTGAAAACCCCACAAATGTTAGATATTGTTAGTGAATAATAACAAATACAACAAACATCAAAACAGAAATGCCAATAGAAAGATATCAAATTATATCACAGAAAAGGAATAATTCCTTGTCTTTACAGATCATAACCTTAATATTATCATCATTTCTATCAGTTGAAGTAAAATGTAATATTTCTTAGTTCTAATTCATTTTTTAAAAGATTTTATTAATTTATTTAACAGAGAGATCGCACACAAGAAGGGGGAGTGGCAGAGGGAGAGGGAAAAGCAGGCTCCCTGCTGAGCAAGGAGCCAAATGTTGGGCTCAATCCTAGGACTCTTGGGATCATGACCTGAGCCAAAGGCAGATGCTTAACAGACTAAGGCACCCAGTCGCTCCCAGTTCCAATTCATTTGGGATATAGAAACAAGTATCTTTTTAGGAATTACTGTTTTGGCTTTTTTTTTTCACTAATTTTTTTCTTTCCTTTTGTTTCTCATTTTGTAACAATAACCCTTGTCATGATATTCTCTAATTTCTCATGTTCATTCTCATCCCCACCAAAAGTAATATAATACATTTAGGTGACAGTAGAATTGTTATTCCCTAAACTCCACAAAACACTGAACAAGCAAAAAATCCAAACAAAATGTTACCAACAATACAGAAATGCATCTATTTGTTTCAAAACAACTGCCATGTGACAGTTACAGTACAAAGTCCATACAGATGGGACACACTACTTAAAACTTTTTCAACAATCTATTAAGTACTCTAGTCTCTATCTTTTATGTGCCATTTAAGATATGAAAAAGCATCTCTATTACATTAATCAGTACACAAGGTGCTAGGCACAATAATTTAGGATAAAGCTATGGCTTGTTCAATTCAGTAGGATTAAGTAATGTTTAGGAGTGAAATCAAAAATATCTTTCCTAATGTGGCTTCACCTGGCTTCTTCTAATAACCCACTAAGCTGCTATCCTGTATATTTAATCTTGTGTATTTTTTACTTAACATAGGCTACTAAGGGAACAGAATCCTATTAATTTATAATTATCACACAAAATGTTAAAAATAATCTTAAGTAATCAAAATATTCAATTAATTAAAAAGGAATTTTTAAAGTATTAGTAATAAAAATTCTCATCAGGAACTTATGCAAAAGATGTTTTTCTCATTTGCTATACCTTCTTCATCTCCTACACCATACATTGCATCTTATGTGCACAAGCAGGTTTAAAGTTTTTCAATTGCTAAAGAAAAACAATTCCATTGCATAATAATGCTAAGACAAGGAGGAATACTAATTCAGTTTATAGAAAATTTTACCTGCATATGTTAGAGAAAAAAAGGATTTTATGAATCTTTAAATGTAATAAATTCAATGATACTATATCTCTCAAATATTATATATAATTCATGTTTTGCTTTTTTTTCTTTATAAATTACTTCTTTCAGTCTTCAAAGATTCCATAACAGTCTGTTTTTTTTCTTCCTTATCTATAAGTTTTTTCCATGTTTTCCCTCTTTTTAAAGGAAAATCTTCATAGGTCCCCATATAAAACGTAATTAGTGAAATACAAATCAAAACCACAATGAGATATCATCTCAAACCCATCAGAATGGCTGTCATCAAAAAGACAAGAAACAACAATTGTTGGAGAAGATGCAGAAAAAAGGGAATGCTCATACGCTGTTGGCAGGAAATGTGCAGCCACTATGAAAACTACCGTGGAAGTTCTTCAAAAAAATTAAAAATAGGGCACAGCTGCGTGGCTTAGTTGGTTGGGCATCTGACTCTTAGTTTTGGTTTGGGTCATGATCTCTGGGTCATGGGTTCAGCTCCAAGTCAGGCTCTGAGCTCAGCACAGAGTCTGCTTGGGATTCCTTCTCTCCCTCTACCCCTCCATCCACTTGCGTCTCTCTCTCTAAAAAAAATAAATCTTATAAAACAAAAAGATTAAAAATAGAACTACCATATGATCCAACAATTCCACTTCTGAGTATACATCCAAAGGAAACAAAAATCACTTGCTTGAAAAGATATCTATACCCCCATGTTCATGCATCATTATTTATAATAGCAAAAACATGGAAATATCCTGTGTCCATCAATGAATTAATAAAGAAAATGTGGTATAGATATATAATGGAATATTATTCAGCCATAAAAAGAAGGAAATACTAGCCATCTGTAACAGCATGGATGGACCTCGAAGGACTTATGCTAAACAAGTCAAAAGTGAATATTCAATGATCTCACTTATATGTGGAGTATTTTTTTAACCCACAAATTTATAAATAATATAGAGTAGAAATTGGTGGTGGCCAGAGGCCAGAGTGGGGGAGGTGGAGGGTGGATGGGTGGTGATGCAAAAGGGGTGAAGGTGATCAAAAGTTATGAACTTCCAGTTAAAACATAAATATGTCCTTAAAAATAAATAATTTAAAAAGGGAGGGGTGCCTGGGTGCCTCAGTCAGTTAAGCACCCAGTTCTTGATTTCAGCTCAAGTCATGATCTCAGGGTTGTGAGATGGAGCTCCAAAGCGGGCTCTGCACTGGGCGTGGAGCCTGCTTAAGTTTCTCTCTCTCTCCCTCTCCCTCTGCCCCTTCTCCCACTCTCTCTCTCAAAAATAAAGAAGAAAATAAATAAATCCTGGGGATGTACCACACAACATAGTGACTACAGTTAATAATACTGTATAGTGTTCTTGAAAGTTGTTAAGAGAATTCTTAAAGATTTTATCTATCTGAGAGAGAAAGAGAGAATGCAAGCAAGGGTACACTGTGCTTGTGCCATAGGAGTGGCACAAGCAAGCCAAGTCCACACTGAGTATGGAGCCATACCTGGGGCTCCATCCCAGGACCTGAAATCATGACCTGAATGAAATCAAGAGTTGGCCACTTAACCAACTAAGCCACCCAGGCTTCCCTAAGAGACTAGATCTTAAAAGTCCTTATTATAAGAAAAAAAAAAAAAAATTTAACTATGGGTTGCTATGGATGTTAACTTACTGTGATAATCATTTCACAATAGATACATTTATCAAATCATTATGTTTTACACCTAAAAGTAATACAAGGTTATATGTCAATTATGTCTCAATAAAATGAAAAAGAATTCATGGAGGAAGGGGAGAATAAATTATTAAGAAAAACAGGGGAAGAAACTTGTAAATTATTTACTGAAGGATTTGTGCTATAGATTTTCTTTTATCTTAAAAGAATAAACCAAGGTATTTCCAAAGAATAAAGGAATAATAAATATCACTCAATTATCTGTCAAATAATACTCTTCAGAATAATTGTGGTTTTTTTCAGAATATTCTCTAATTAGAAAAGGCAAGACAAATTCTGATCAGATGGGTGATGGAAACATAAGAATTCTCAAAAATTAAAAGAATTATTTCTTATTTGAGCTACTCTAATAAACCAAACCCTTACTATTTATTTATACACTATCAAGCTTGTCTTAGAAGAATGTAAGGCAGTGTGCAACATCATATATTAAAAATAAACAAACCAAAATAACATAAACTAAGAAAAAATACAGTTCAAACAAGAGGAGTAAGTACAAGCAAAATGAAGCCTAGATTATACCTTCACTAGCCTATCCCTTGCCAAATTTCTCACACACCTAGCATTCTAATCTGATTTGCCCATTTTTAAAAAAAGATTCTATGTATTTATTCATGAAAGACAGAGACAGAAAGAGAAGCAGAGACATAGGCAAAGGGAGAAGCAGGTTCCATGCAGGGGGCCCAATGTGGGACTCGATCCCAGGACTCCAGGATCATGCCTTGAGCTGAAGGCAGACACTCAACCATGAGCCACCCAGATGTCCCTGATTTGCCCATTCTTAATTCAACCTAAGAAGTCCCTGGATTTTTCCCTTTCCTGCTCTTGGACTAAGAACTATTGAAGAAAAATTAATCACATTTATTAAACTAATTTACCAAACATTCTTGGCATATAGCCTCAGCAAGTCATCCATGATTTTTTTTTTTCCATAGTAAGTACTGGAAACTATGTCCTATCTTCTTAAGCCCCCATCACCATCCCACCCTTTCCACAAACTACTTCCATTTCACTGAAAAGTCAGAGCTTGTCTGATGTGAACTTACTCAACCTCCCTACTCTCCATCAATAACTACTTCTGCATCTTTATTCTTTCCTGTCTCATATCTTTCCTGTCATGTTTTATATCAGTCCAAAATAAGCAGTAAACTATTATGGTATAGACGAAACAGAAAGCAACCAGATCTCAAACCAGTATCTCCCAAAAGCAGTGCTGATACTGGGGAGAAAAAAAAAAGGCTGGACAGGAGGTGCTTAGAATGTTCTATCAAGCAGAACATGCACATAGCATACAGACAGCAAAAGGAGTAACTGGTGACATTCAGAAATGTGTGCCAGTAGGCTCTGTATAAATATAAGTCAATAACAGGCCCAGTCAAGAGATAAGGATCCACGAGCCTTTTCCCTCAGAGGAAAGGACCTTTCTAAGATCTCTTTTCCTAAGAAAAAGACTGAGAAGAACTAAATGGAAACTAAGCAGAGGTTAGGCAGTGGTGTGCTAGTAAATATCTAACACCTAACCATCTATGGGAAAAAGTTGTGTAGCATTTGCCAATTTCTGCAGTATGACTACTACTAACCATAATCAATTTCAAATTACCAACATGGCATCAGAGAATGCAGAATGGGGAAAAGATACATAGTAGCACACCATTACAGTTTTTCTACCATACATATATAATAGACTTAGGCAAAGAGCACAGGTAACATAAAATAATTGGGAAGTGAAATTGCTTTAGTATTTATTATCTTTAACTTCAAAAATAAGCTGAAAATGTTAAAAAGCAAAAAGTGTCTCTCACATTTGAGATACACTAAAGAAAACTATAATTCTATAAAACTTACTCTAAAACTAATATATTCAATTAACTGCTAAGCAAAACTAAGTTGATTTGAGAGGTCAAAAGAATTCTAATCAAGATACTAAAGACTTCACTTTGCCACAGTATTAACTTCTTTTATTTTAAAACACTATAGCCGGGGATCCCTGGGTGGCATAGCGGTTTGGCGCCTGCCTTTGGCCCAGGGCGCGATCCTGGAGACCCGGGATCGAATCCCACGTCGGGCTCCCGGTGCATGGAGCCTGCTTCTCCCTCTGCCTGTGTCTCTGCCTCTCTCTCTCTCTCTCTCTCTCTCTCTCTCTCTCTGTGACTATCATAAATAAATAAAAAAATTAAAAATAAATAAATAAATAAATAAATAAAATAAAACACTATAGCCAATGTACAGGACCCTAAGTGGTTTTAGGTCTTTTGAGGTGTGCTTTCCCTGAAACATTCCAGGCAAGACAGTTCATGTGAAGTTCTTCCAGGAATTTACATACTGGAAATCGGAGCTCTGTAGGAAGAGCAATATTAGAAAAGTTCATAATCTCATTTAAGGAGAGAACTGCATATCTCCATGTCAAAGATCATGACAAAGCACCCTGGCCCTGGAGACTACCAAACTGGCTTTTTTACCCACCTGTATGTAGGGCACCTGGCTAGCACAGCTGGTTGGGAGTCTGACTCATGGTTTCAGCTGAGGTTGTGATCTCAGGGTCATAGGATCAAGTACTGCATTGAGCTCCAAATGCCAACAGAGTCTGCTTAAAGACTCTTTCCTTCTCCTTCTGCCCCTCCCCCAAGCTGTGCATGCAACATGCTCACTCTCTCTCTCTCAAATAAATAAATCTTAAAAAAGAAAAAAAACACCTAGGATGCTTACTAACACTGCTGGCATTCTAATAACCCACAGCATTTTCTTAGTAAATTCTGGTTTCAAAAGCAAATAATATCAAAAAAAAAAAAAAAAAAAGGATACACACACGCACACACACTCCATTATACTTGTAAAGAGCAGACTGGTAGGGCTGTCTCAAGACGAACTGATAAAAAAAAAAAAAAACACTATGAAAAAGCAATTCTGTGAAAATGGTGAAGAACGTGAGCTGCCTAATAAAACGAACAGAGAATGCTTTACAAGATAAAACAATGAGGTCAGAAAACATGCTTAATGTATTTGACAAACACATAGCTTTACGTATAAATTACCATTTTAAGAACCTGGGGTTTACTCTTTTCTAAAACTAGAAAGGGGGCAGCCCGGGTGGTTCAGCAGTTTAGCACCACCTTCGGCCTAGGGCATGATCCTGAAGACCTGGGATCCAGTCCCATGTCGGGCTCCCAGCATGGAGCCTACTTCTCCCTCTGCCTGTGTCTCTGCCTTTCTCTCTCTCTCTCGCTCTCTCTCTTTCTCTCTCTACTATTACTAATGTAATACACATGCTAATGAAAAAAATTTAGAAACGTATGCCAAATGTTTCTAGATTTGCAAAAAACAGTTAAATATAACTAACACAAACGAAAAATACCAAAAGTAAAGCCTTGGTGAAACTAATTAAAAATGTTAAATTGCAAATAAAAGTATGAATATGGAGGCAAATTCCTGATAAAGTAAAAATTCCTATCTCAAAAAAAGCTATTACAGGTTTATTCATATATTATAGTAAATATTTATGACTAAAGTGCTCTCATCACAAATAAAGAAAATGAAAACTATGTGAAGTCATGGATATGTTAATTAGCTTGATTACTGTGATTACTTCACAATGTGTGTATATATATATATATACATATATCTCAAATCATTAAGTTGTATACCGTAAGTATATATGATTTTTAATTGTCAATTATACTTCAACAAAATTAGAAAAATATTTATAAAAATATCAATTAAAAATGTCCTAAGAACTTTACTGTGAAGCAATACAATGTAACACTTCATCTTACACTGTTGAAACAGAGAGCAAACTAGTTCTAACATTAAAATATCTTTCATTTTACTTACCAATAACTGTTCTTGGTCTTTCTTGGCATTCTCGTAAGAGGAGGGTCTAGACATCCCAGGTGATAATGGAGTTTACAGGTATCACATAATAAAAGAAGATGTTGATCATGGTTCTTCTTACAAATTCCACAACTTTGAATAAAGGCAGCAAATAAAGCATTAGAATATTAATTATCTTAGTGAGACAGTTATTCATAATATATTTTTAAAATTTCAAAATATCACCTTAACTTAAAATTTCTTCTGTTAAACGTTTTTTCATAACACGCCCTTTTATAACATCAATACTAGTTCTAAATATTATTAGTTCTAAATATTTTTGAGGCTACAAAAATAGCCAGATCTAGTATAAATATTGCTCTGGAGTCAAACCTTTCAGAGAAAGGCATATCTAAGATAGTATTCTCAACATCATCACTATCTTAATTTCAATTATCAATTAAAACTCATTTAATATTAACTTAATTTTTCTCTAAATTATTAAGCAAAAAACTTTTCCAAATTGTACTTCTTTAAAATTACAAAAAAAAAATTCAGTTTATTTTCTACCATTAATTATAAACCTTCCAAAGAATCTTGAACATGTAAACAAGCTACATTTATAAATAAGTATCTTTTCAAAATCTGACTTTAAGTCTTAAAAATATACCAACTGATATTTATTACAAAGAATGGGGCATTTTACTATTATTGTTATTGTTACTTGATTTTTGTTTGTTTTCAAGGAATCCAATTTTTCTTGTGCAAAAGGCAACTTAACTACCCCTGAGGGCACAAGGACCATGACCTAAAAATCTAGGAGTTTTATATTGGGAACATAAAGAGTGAAGGAAAAGTTGTCGAGAATCTTTAAGAGCCATCCATCCATGTACAAAAACAATGATATTTGAGTTTTTAAATTATCCTAGAAAAAAAATCACATAAATTCAACAACAACAACTAGTACTTGGTCTCACTGCTCAGAGTAAAAAAGGAAAAATCACTTAAATACTTTTGAAACAAAAATGAACTGTATTGATAAGTCATAAGCACTGTGATATAAGTGATGGTCCCAAATGAACCAATTTTGTTTGGAAAAACTGGACTGAGAATGTACTAGTCTTCATGCTGTACGCTAAAATACTAGCAGGCTTTTCCAACTATTCAAGGAAGTCATTTAGTATTACATATTGGAGGGAGCTTCCAACTAAGAATGGAAAGTAATTAGAGATTGATACTGTTGCTACTTCTGAGAAAGGAAGAAGTTGTGGGAAGAATACTTGTGTATTTACATAGCAATATATAGGTATGCATGTGAATATACACACTTGTGTGTGTGTATATACATACATGTACATATATATATATATATATATATATACACTAGCATCTTCTAATTTTCTCCACTTAACATGATCAATTACATTAAAAAAGATCCTACCCTATTCATGTATGGAAAGAAGTCTTGGCTATGTAAAATTATTATATAATGGTGACACTATAAACTCTTGAGACAGAAAGTAAAAAACAAAAATACTTCTGGAAATAAATTATTATAACTAAGCACAGAAAAAAAAATGGACAGATTCAAATCAAGAAATTATCTTTATTATCCACCACTGTACAAAAAAGCAGTAATTGAGACTGTATATGATACCTATCACTACCTAAAAACACATGCAAAGCTCAAAATTCATTAAAGTAAAATAAAATATCAGTGCACATTAATATGATATATTAATTATTTAAGAACATGATCATCTACATTATTTAAAGTCAGTTTTCAATTTCCCAAAGAAGACTGACTGTTCACTTTCCACAGAACTTCTGGATATATATTTCCACCTATTTAAAGGATATAAGTAATTTATCTTATTATTAAAAGAGGAGCAAAATCTCTTCTGTCATTCAACCTAAAAAGCATCTTTAATGAAGATATTCATAAAATGAATTTCAAATGCATTTAACGTAAGTTCTGGCATGGACTAATTCATTCACAACTATTTGAAGCATCTTGTTATTAAAGGTATGAGTTTAAAAATATACAATATCAATCTGTTATCATTTTATTACTTGCCTATAAAGTACTGCAGGAAGAATAGATGTCTTTTGTGTGCCTCCTTCTTTTTTACTTGGTTTTCTTTCCTTGGGTGCTCGCAAAATTGCCGGTATGTTCAACTTCTATTGATTTGAACAAATGCAGTTTATTTTGTTTTAAAGAAAAAATATAAAGCAACATTCTCCTCTATTTGCCACTCAAGTTAACTAAGTATGCTAGAATTGTGAGGGAGAAATGTTTTACCAGCTATTACACCAGCAAAAAGAATTAAAATGAGTTTCTGTCTTGCAGTTATTTCCATTAGAAACCCATAATTACATACTTCCATCAATTTTCAGTGAAATACTAAAACATCATGAAAATTAAACTTCTACTTTAGCTTTTAAAAGTGAAAGACAAGGACAAGCATTTAAGAGCTTAAAAAAACACACACACACAATACAATTGACAAAAAGAATATTGAAGCCGTTTATTTTCCTTAACATCCCAGCTACATTGGTGCTCCATAGGTTAATTAGAAAAATTATCTTATTGGACCAAACTCTCCACAAAGTGAATGAGATTCTTTTTGGTTTTCTACTAATCTGTAGTATGCTGGCTTCTGAGACAGCAACCATCTATCAAACTCATTTCTCAGTGGCCCGGTGGGCCGGCATCTGTTCAACCAACTAGAAATAAGTGTCATGCAAGTGGTACAAATGAATTCTATTTCTGTGTTATTTTGCATTTGCACAAGGAAATTTGTGAACTTCTGTTAAAAATCATTTAATAAATAAAAATGCCCTTTTATGGTAGATAATGTTTTACACTAAGTAGGAGATTCTTATGAGACTATCTTGCAAAGCAAGCCAAAAGATAATGCTGGCTTGGCAAATAAACTAATCACAGTCTTATACTCAATGTTAAATTAAGTTCTCTAAATATAAAATGCCATAATCTTCCAAAAATCCATCAACAATCTATCAATAGGAAGAAAGGTCAATTCACCATAGGTGACTCCTCATTGTCACCTCTTAAATTGTTACTCATTATAACACAAGCCACATACTTCCTCTCCACAAAAGTAAGCACCTTCAAAGCTGGCATACCACAATACTTATCAGTATGTTATTACTTTCTAAAATATTAACTCTACACAAATTGTATGATAAACTTGACCTTTTATAAACTTCTGAAACAAGTACAATGAAAAAATATCTCCTTTGATAACCCTCCTTCACAATAAGACTATTTTCATTGCGAAAGGACTACAGTGAGTCTCCATCATCCTTTTAAAACGAAACTATTATTTGAATAAATTTTTAATTTATGAATTATATACACAGTATTCTATTCAAAGAAATCTACTTGGCAAATGATTCTTCTTTTCAATACCAAGAACATTAACAGGCTAAAAATGTTCAAGTAGTAATTTCTTCATTACTACAATGACATCTACTGAAGGTGAGAAACTACACTTTAACATTAAAGTTTCAAAACCCATTATCTCTTACATAGCTCAAAACCAAATCAACACAAAAACGAATCTCTCTAGTTTGCCTTTTAAATTTTACATCTGGAAAAAAAGAACGAAATGTAATGCAAGAACAGGATAGGAAAAAAAAAATCTAACTGCTAAATTAGAGATAAGAAAAATTTGGTAGGATTAACTCATGCTTCAAATCTTAAGTTCACCACAAATGACAGGTCAATCAGTTAGAGCCAATGAAAAAATTTTGCAAATAAGCTGTTGACACAACCAAATTAAGCTACAGGTTCTCAGCAGGCACTTCCAATGCTCTAGATGTATTTCAGGCATTTATCATTACCCCAGAGGATTAGTTGGCTCTGATTAATCAGACAAAATTTTTTAGTTAGAAAAGTTGTATCAGAAATCTGGTCTTTGAAAATAATAAAGAAAATAAGCATAGGAAATAGCAATTGGAAAGAAACTAACCTGCCCTGTGATTCTGCCTAGTAAGGCCCATATTCCTTGCCCTTCACTTCGAAGTTTTCCATTCAGGTTTTGTAGTTCTTCTAAAGATTCACATAGCTACAATGTAAATAATCCAAATTAGTAAACCATTAAAATATAAAGTAAAACATGGGAAAATTTAAATAATTTATCAATAAGTATCCAAGAGTATTTGTATTGATAGTCCATATTTTTAATATATTTAAGTCACAATACCTGAGATAAGGCTATCCAATTTTTAATAAGTGGCTTCAATAAGATTTAAGCATTTTGTTTTATGTTAGCATTTTTCCTGATAATATCTATATTTATCATTCCATTATAAGTTTTCTACATAATTTCATACACATTCTGCTAATTAATCCTTGAGTCTATCAAGATGCATTTCCACTATTTTACCAATGAGAAAATTAAGGATCATAGATGGTCTGTGAACTTAGCAAAGATCATACAATGAGCAAGAAGAATCCCCAGGTCTTCTGAAATATAATCCCAGTACTGTTTTTCTTTCACTACAGTGTGGCTGATATTGGAAATATATCTCTTATTAATTTTTTATCATTTAAAACATTCTCTAATAATAAGTCAATGTCAGTTTTATATGCTTGTGCTACTTATTGCCCAGAATTTTAGCCACCTTTGCTTTTATAGGGTATTTCTTTTGATCTCCCTCATCATTACAAATGAAGAGATAGAATGGAAATTTAAATTGGGACTTCATCAAGATAAGAAGCTTCTGCACAGCAAAAGAAACAGTCAACAAAACTAAAAGACAACCTACAGAATGGGAGAAGATATTTGCAAATGACCTATCAGTAAAGGGCTAGTATCCAAGATCTATAAAGAACTGATTAAACTCAACAGCAAAGAAACAAACAATCCAATCATGAAATGGGCAAAAGACATGAACAGAAATCTCTCAGAGGAAGACCTACACATGGCCAACAAGCATATGAGAAAATGCTCCGCATCACTTGCCATCAGGGAAATACAAATCAAAACTACAGTGCGATACCACCTCACACCAGTGAGAATGGGGAAAATTAACAAGACAGGAAACAACAAATGTTGGAGAGGATGTGGAGAAAGGGAACCCTCTTGCACTGTTGGTGGGAATGGGAACTGGCACAGCCACTCTGGAAAACAGTGTGGAGGTTCCTCAAAGAATTAAAAATAGAGCTGCCCTATGACCCAGCAATTGCACTGCTGGGGATTTACCACAAAGATACAGATGCAGTGAAACGCCAGGACACCTGCACCCCGATGTTTCTAGCAGCAATGTCCACAATAGCCAAATTGTGGAAGAGCCTCGGTGTCCAACGAAAGATGAATGGATAAAGAAGATGTGGTCTATGTATACAATGGAATATTACTCAGCCATCAGAAACGACAAATACCCACCATTTGCTTCGATGTGGGTGGAACTGGAGGATATTATGCTGAGTGAAGTAAGTCAATCAGAGAAGGACAAACATTATATGGTCTCATTCATTTGGGGAATATAAAAAATAGTGAAAGGGAATAAAGGGGAAAGGAGAGAAAATGAGTGGGAAATATCAGAGAGGGAGACAGAAGATGAGAGACTTCTAACTCTGGGAAACGAACAAGGGGTGGTGGAAAGGGAGGTGGTTGGGGGGTTGAGGTGACTGGGTGACGGGCACTGAGGGGAGCACTTGATGGGATGAGCACCGGGTGTTATGCTATATGTTGGCAAATTAAACTCCAATAAAAAGAAATTTAAAATAAATAAATAAATAGGGAGGTATTTTTCTTAAATCAAAAGTTACATTACAAAACAATTCAAGATAAAAACAGTCATTTAAAGGAAGTTTCTAAGTTTTGTATAAATTTAGAAAGAGAAGTTCTATGATACACTAGTTAGGAACAAGGAACGGTTGGCCTCAAACCCCAATTCGATGACTTGAGTCTGGGCAAACAACTTCACACCTTTTGGATTATATTAGTTTTCTCCTCTAAAAATGGGAGCAATAATTATAGCTCATATCATAAAAACGAAGTGAGAGGCGCCTGGTGGGTTCAGTCAGTTAAGCATTGCCTTTAGCTCAGGTCATAATCCTGGAGTCCTGGGATCAAGTCCCACATTAGGCTCTCTGCTCAACAGGGAGTCTGCTTCTCCCTCTGTGCCTCACCCTGCTTATGCTCTTACCTCTCAAATAAATAAATTAAATATTTTTTTTTAAAAAATTTTAAATAAAACTGAAGTGAAAACTATGAGTTAATATATGTAACATATTCAAAACTATCTGGCATATAAGAAACACTTAGTGTACTGCTGATATTGAAGACAAGAGCAGGAATTGTAGAGAAGAGTCTAAAAACTCCTTAAGAATTTCAAAATGAGACAGAAATAGAAATTCTCTAAAATCACAAATGACATCATCAATAGAGCATTATTTTGATTACCCAACTTACCTTATTATATTCCACATGGAGTTTTTCCTGTTCATTCTCTAATTTATCCTTTATATTCTTTTGTTCGGCCATATTTTCCTGAATTTGAATCATGCGCATATTTCTCTCTATTTAAATTAAATATCCAATTTTACTTTAGTAGAAAATAAAAGCTGATATACAAAACACACAAAAGAAGCTAGCCATAAAGATGATGACATGGATAATCTTACATTGTTTACAGTACTTTTAACCCTATTCACAAATACATAAAATCAGCATTTTATAACAACACACAACTTACTAGGAAAATAAACATGCTAATTTTACTTAACATATGTAATAATAAATAAATTTCAAAAACTGACAGACTATCAAACATTTTCAATACCACTTTGCTCATTGACAATGTGCATACATTAGTGTCTATACTGACCAAAGTAATAATTCACAAAATCAGCAGTGAGAGCAGGTTGCTTATGCTTTCTCCTTCCATCCACACTAGAACTAGTATCTGAATTGTCCACTGGAAAGATATCTGTACTGATCCCCATTAGCTCTGCTTTCCGCATCAGTTTACGAATGGCTGAAGCACTGCTAGTGAGTGGTCTGGGCAATTTTTCCCTTGGAACCCAGGCCTGGGGTCTGGTAGATCGAGCTAGTTCTGCTTTGGCACGATACTGCTGAAGCCGGGCATTGATCCTTGCCTATAAAAGAAATGCATACAAATTTTTAAAATATTAAAATCTAACATATTCCTTATGATTTCTACTTGCACGCTTAGAGAAAGAAAAGATAACCAGAATTTCCTATATCAAGGCAAATTATATCTATCCACAGTAATTAAGATATACTGTATTATTCTTGGGTTACAATAAAGTAGGTCTACCCCTACTAACTCTTCTATGTCCTAATCTATGATCAGAGTTGTCAGAAACTAATTTGATTAAACTGAAGTTTCTCTTCTCAGTAACTGTTAAGTCTCTATGAATTCACTTAATTTACATAGAAATACATTCTAAAAGATGGACAAACTGATCAGATCCTTTACATAAATATTGAAACAGACTGAAAAAATATGGTCAACCCACTGCACTGATAGAATAATTTCCTCTAAGCCACATTTTTCAATGTATTTGGAAATATGCTTCATAAAAGGCTGCTATGTTTACTAGATGAGGAGTACTCATCAGCTACAAAATACATTCACCATTTACCGTAATGACAATCTACTTCCTAGGTAACTAAGCAAATTTCATAATTATACTTCACATATCATTGGCATGCACACATGAAATCTGAAATCCATAACCTTGAAAGAAAAAACACAAATTTGGGCATAAATTCCATACCTGTGCTTCTGGTGACAGTTGCTTCTCCCTCTCTTGCAAAGACATTTTACAATAGGACTGTAGAGCCAAGTAGTTTTTTCTCTTCCACTTTCTGTCTAACCTATCTGCATGCTGCTTACAATAAGCAAAAAATGGATCTGCTATATCCTATACCAAAAAACAGAAGGAGGGGAGTGAACATTTTTACTCCAACAAGTAATAAACAACCTAAGAGAAAATATTTCCTTTTTGAAGAATCTCCTACAGTGTGGATTATTTCTAAAATAAATTACAAAAGTAATTTTTACCCATAATGATAAAATTTGCTGCTTTGAAACTTATCTTGTATATCAACTTCAAATTAACACTTTTTTCCTTAAATTTAAAGGGCCTTATAGATTTAAAAATACTGAAATCAAATCCTACATATTGTATTAGGTAACTTGTGCACCTAAAAAAAAATAGTAATCACCATTTAAAACAAAAAGATTTTAATACTCTTGGATTGAAGCCATCATTAAATATTATGCATACACAGATTAATAATATAAGACAATATACCCAGAAAACACAGGACTAGCAACCACAGATAAGTGGAACATTGTTAACTGGTTAGCAATGCAGGGACATATTCAACCCAAGATAAAAATGGATTAAGAAAGCCAGACCTGTCAATTGAACACATTAGGTATCACCTTTAATACACTTCAAATGGAAAACACAGCTCTCTCACAGCCATCTCTCAAAATACTAACCTAATGGGTACATTTTTTATTCATAAAAAGTAGGGAGAAAGAAAAGAAGAGAAAAAGAAAAGAAAGAGAAATGAAAAAGAGAAAAGAGAAAGAAAGAAAAAAAGAGAAAATTTACTCTATCAAAACCAAAAATAATTTGTAAATAAATATTTAACCAAAACATGTAATCTACATTCATTCTTTAGATCTGCTCTAAGGTGGGGTGGCGTGGGTGGCCCAGTGGTTGAGTATCTGTCTTTGGCTCGGGTTGTGATCCCGAAATTCTGGGATCAAGTTCCACATCGTGCTCCCTGCAAGGAAACTGCTTCTCCTTCTGCCTCTGTCTCTGCCTTTCTCTGTGTGTTTCTCATTAATAAACAAATAAAATCTTTAAAAAATTAAAAAATTAAAAAATTTTAAAAAATAAAAATTAAAAAAAAATCTGTCCTAAGGAAGAGAAATAAAGATAAGCTCTCTGTACAGTTTTTATATAAGTTATGTTAAGGTGGGGTCTTACAACCCAAAGAGAGATGATGACCCTAAAAAAGAAGCAAATTAGAAAGAAAAGAAAGGGAAATAATAACAATAACAGCAACAGCAACAATATAAATGTAAGGTATCCGTAACATAAAAAAATACATTATTCAATTCTGTAGTGTGATATCCACAGATGTCACAATACAGTACTGTGAATAACATTATAGAATTTGGAAATACAAAAGCCTAAACATAGATCTTGGGCCAGCTCCAAAATTTACTGGTTTTGCAGCTTTGAACAAGTTGCTACGCATCTCTGAGTCTCTTAACTCATTTGTAAAATGGATTTAATAATAATTACTTCATATAATTTTACTTTTTTTTCTTTTTTTTTCTTTTAATTACTTCATATAATTTTAAAAGTAAAGTAACAAAAATGTAGGTAGGAGATTGTATTAACACACATATACATACACACAGTCACTTTCTCATGACATGTTCTAAATCTTGGTGACAGAAGATGATAAACAAAAATAAAGATTAGGGACGCCTGGTAGCTCAGCAGTTGAGTGTCTGCCTTCAGCTCAGGGCGTGATCCTGGGCTTCCGGGATCAAGTCCCACATTAGGATCCTTGCATGGAGCCTGCTTCTCCCTCTGCCTATGTCTCTGCCTCTCTCTGTGTCTCTCATGAAAAAATAAATAAAAAATTTTTTAAAAAAAAGAAAATCAATATTATATTGAAACTTAGACAAAATGCCCAAATCTAGAGAAATGTTTTATTGTTTTACTAGGTAAGGTTGAAACTGAATTATCAGATATAGGATTCATGCTTGCATAGGTGAGTTAGGCATTAGGAACAAGATTCTGAATTAGGAAAAAGACCAGTCATCTCAGGTCTGAAAGATATCTGAAAAGGAACAAGTAACCTAGGTAATTTTTTAAATTAATTTGGGATTAGAGGACAATAAGCCTAATTATAAAGCTAGAATGACCAAGGGATTAATATTGCTCAGTAATGAACAGATATACTGAGCAAATCTTAACTATGACAGAAAACACTGTCTTCCAGTATCTATTCTCCCCATCCTCCCCTTAGAAGAACCCTCTGAGTTTTTACTGGGTAATAGCAACACCTTCCTAGATATCTCTGCTCCAGCTTCCTTGAACTTAGATATGGCCATGTGGTAAATTCTGGACAATGAAATGGATAAAAATTCCAGACTATGCCCTTGAAAGGAAGCTGCATATCTTCTCTCTCCTCCTTCCAATGGATGGAATTCAGTCAAAATAAACTATCTCTGACATGTAAGAAAGTGCAAAAGACTAAGGGAAGCTGAGATAACAAGTAAAATCCTTAGAACCAAAACTCCTCTGAATATCAAATCAGTCTAGAATCTTATGTTAGAGCTGATTCAACTTCTTCCTTGTTTAAACCACTAAATTATTTGGTTTCCTTAAACCAGCTGAAATAGTGTCCTAATTAATATATTAGTTAACTTGGAATATCCTTTTAAACTCCTTAGAGAAACTGAGCTTTCAAGATCCATTCCCAATGGAAAAGGGACAGGTAAAAACATTCATCTGAAAGTCTACTATGTGCCAGGCATTTACATTCTATCTCATTTATTCTATATCACTACCACTTGAGATGAGTTCTATCATTTTAATATCAATTTTATGGATAGAAAACTGAAAATGAGAGAGATACATTACTGACCCAATATCTGTGGCTAATGAGTAAGATCTCACTTTTTTAACCACTACCTGACCAATGAGATTCACTTAAGGAGGTCTCTAAGTAGAGATAAGTAAAGCCCAACTCTGAGAGATTCTGATTCAGGAAGTCTAAGGCAAAGGTTTTAAATGAGAATGCTTTGAGGGGCAGCCCTGGTGGCTCAGCGGTTTAGCGCCACCTTCAGCCTAGGGCCTGATCCTGGAGACTCAATCTGATCCTGGAGACCCGGAATCGAGTCCCACGTCGGGCTCCAGGCATGGAGTCTGCTTCTCCTTCTGCCTGTGTCTCTGCCTCTCTCTCTCTCTGTGTCTCTCATGAATAAATAAATAATATCTTTAAAAAATAAATAAATGAGAATGCTTTGAGAAACAGTACCAACAAACATAAATGAGTAAAAAGGCTTGAAAGATTCTGTAAAAATTTAAGACAAAAGTAAATGATGGTGGGGGGGTGTGTAATAAAGATATGAGACCTGTAGGGCCTGTGGCAAATTGGAATGCCCCACCTATAAAGGCATTCCAAATTCAAGGTTTTATTTTTATAACAAATCTCCTATCAAACAAAATCTATCTACAGGTCAAAGTTAGTCTGTGGGCCTCTAAACTGCATAATTTAGTCTAAAATCTTAAAAACATTTTTTTCTTTTTTAAACAAAGCTCCCTAAGTGTAAAGACACTATACTTTTAAGAAAGTAAAGATGCTTAATTGGTGTCTTCATAATAACATTCAAATATGGGGACTCCTGGATGGCTCAGCAGTTGAGCATCTACCTTTGGCTCAGGGCGTGATCCCAGAGTCCTGGGATTGAGTCCCACCTCGGGCTTCCTGCATGAAGCCTGCTTCTCCCTCTGCCTGTGTCTCTGCCTGTGTGTGTGTGTGTGTGTGTGTGTGTGTGTGTGTGTGTGTCTCATGGATAAATAAATAGAATCTTTAAAGAATAAAAATAAACCTCAAATATGTATTGAAACTAGAAAAGTGTAAATACTACAATGAGTTAGGAGCTTATTTGTCTTATCAATTATAATACCACCAATGTTCGTGTCTACTACACCTCAACTACTTAGTTGCCATGACTATACCTAGATTCTACATTCTTCCCATAATTTAATGACTAAAACATATCATTCTCAGAGCATCATCTTTTATCTATCCTGGTCATTCCATCTGAGACTCAAGTTTTTAACACCATTTGGATCTGTAATGTACTGACTTTCTACCTCCTGACTTCTTACAGCCCATGCACATCAAATGACTGCCCTCTTTACCTGACTATTCCATTAATTACTCTTTTGCATGGAGTAACAACCTTCTTGCTTGTCCTCATCTAGTTTCACCTGATAAAACTTGATGCACAGGTAACTCCAACTCTCCCTCTATTTTGTAGTTGTACCTGAACAGCTGAACACGTTCTCAAATTAATTTATTCTCCATTTTCATAGATGACTATTAAATAACTTCATCTCTCCCTCAAATCTTCAATAGCTCCTCTCTATTCCTGCCTGGCAGATGCTGACCTTATTTGTTTCTTTTTTCACTGGATGGGGTTGGGAAGGGAGGAAAAAAGCAAAAAAAAAAAAAAAAAAAAAAGGCAACTTCCATTTCCTCCCATCACTACATACATACATCAATCTGTCTGCATCCATATCCATATCCTCTGCCGAATCTCCTATTACTTAGGATAAATTGACTATTGTTCCTGTTTAAGGTAACCTCTTTCCTCCAGCAATTCACCTCTCTCCTACATTTCTTCTCTCTACTGATCACTCATTCCCTTCAGGATATTTCAGCATGCAACATAAAAAACACACCATAATTATCTTCTTTAAAAAGCTTTAAAAATCTTTCTTGGGCTCCCATATGCTGGTCAGCTTCTAAGCTCCTCTTTAAAGGAAAATAATAAAGACTTGTCTATATTAGCTATCTTTAATTCTATTCCACTCCCAAGTATTCATGACTACCAACCACTCCAATAGCTCCTATCCAGGGAATAAAACCTTCATTTTGCAAAATCCAGTGATCATTTCTCAACCTTAATCTTGCTCAGTGCTCACTTCTTCTTTCAAACATCGCTGGGATACTATTCTTAATTCTCCTTCACCTCACTATTACTCCTTGATCTCTCTGGTAGATTCCACTTTATGTTCTCAACCATGAATGCTAAAGTAGCCCTATGGCTATCATCAGACCTCTTCTCACCTCCATCAACTCTTACACCTTAGGTATTTTCATCTAGCCATTTTTCCATAAATACTATCTATACTCTGAGAGCTCCCAAATTTCTATCTTTAGCCTTGAATGCTTCCCTAAACGCCAGCCTCCTAGCCAACTACCTGCTTCCTGTCTCCACTAAGATGACGAATAGGCATCTTGAACTCAACATGTCCAAAACTATCCTTAATTTCCCCTTCTCCTACAACAAATCCACTCTTCCTACGTCTTCTCCATCTCACTACACTGCAACTCCATTCTACTAGGAACTCAGGTCAAAGAAAAGCTACCTGTGATCTCTCACTTTCTATAATACTCTACAAACAACACATCAGCAAATACGTACAAAACCTTGCATTTCTCACTACCTCTACCCTAAAACCTGTTACAATAGATTCCTAACTAGTCTCCCTGCTTTCACTTTCACCCTTGCCTCCCTATGGTCTCAATACAATTACTGGTGGTCCTTTTAGACATCAGTAGGTTCACATGTACTCTATGCAAAACTCTTATGGCTTTCCATCTCACAGTAAAATTCCCAAGTCCTTTCCGTGTTCTTCCAAGTCCAACATTATATTCTATGTCCCCTTCCTCTCTTCTTACCAATCCTAGTCCCTAACTCTGTACCAGCCATATCAGTCTCCTTCTTAATCCTCAAACCAAGCATGTTCCTATCTCAGTCTCTACATATTCTGCTCTTTCTGCCTATAATGCTCTCCTCTCAAATAAATATATGTTCCCTACTACCTTCCTTATTTATTTTCATAAAATGTCACCTATTATGGAGCTCTTCTTACCCTACCTCCCTTACTCTCTAAATACTTTGCCTTGCTTTGTATTTTATTACAATCCTTTCGTTTTTTTTTTTCTTTTTGCTCACTTCTCCACTTTCTGTACTCTCCCACGTGCCACTCAAATGTAAGCCACCTTAGAGAGCATATGGTTTATCTGTTTTGTTCACTGCCATCTCTATACAGTCTGTAACAATGCCTAATACAAATAGGTCAATATATCTGTTGAATAAATATATTGAGTAAATGACAACAGAACACATTAATTTACAATCCTTAAATAGCTAAAGATAAGATAGATAAGGTAAAAAGAAATAGGTGAATCCTGCTGAAGTTTCTAATTCTTCCAGGGAAATTTCTTCCTCTATTTACATCAGTTCTTATCCATAGTAGACACTTGTGACATCTTTTAATACCATCCTGTATGGTTGTTTAATATTTCACTGTGCTTACTGTTTATCCCCACCTAGCTGAATATTGTGCCTTAAAGCTTTTTTTTACGCTCCCTGACAGATTTCTCCACCCCAATAACTAGCTTAGTGCCTTGCACATATGCATAGGCCCTCAATTATGACTGACTTTACTGAGTGTTATGAAGTTATTTTGAATATAAATTTCACTGACAAGCAAAGTACAGGCCACTTCTAAACGGGTTTTAGAACACGAATTCAATAAGGACTATATATTCATATTCCACAACTGCTTGCTGAGTTTTATTTCTGTCAGCCCCCAATTGTTGTCTTACAGGCATTTTAAGATTAACCTATTTATCATACAATTGTGGTTTATTTCTTGAAGACTGTTGTACTCAAATCTGAAACTCCCAGAAAATGAAGACCAAAAAAGAAAAATAATAAATTTGAGCAAGAATTCTTTCTTATTCTAGTACTTGAAATTTCTTAAGATCTTATAAAGATGAAATCTTTAAATGCAAATTCAATACCCAAATGCCTGGTGTCTAGATACTAAAAGAGAAAAATAAATTTAATAATGTACATATTTTGTCCTTTGCATACTTCTGAACCATAAAGAAAACTATGTCTGGAGCTGTGTAGTATTTCTTGAATGCACCTGAATGTAACCAACTTAGCTTTGTTGGTATCTTTGCACTCAGGTTCTATCTAAGAACTTCAACTTGATCTCTTTTGTGAAGGTAAATTTCCCCCATTTGGCATGCATCACTTGTTTCTTTCCTCCTCTTATGACTTAAGTATTTTTTTAATTCTTAAAACCACTTCTATACATTTCATGTAGACTGACTGTCTAAAACCAAGATGAACTAAATCTAAATTTATAGTCTTTAGTATTTCTTATAAAATTTATTTTAAAATATATAGTTTCTTTTTACTCCTCATGAAACGTTATCTTTATATTTGCCTTTTATATATAAAAAAAATACCAACCTAGCTAATGGGAAAATAAGGCTTTTTCCAAGAAAATAAAATTATCCTTTGGCATCAGATTTTACAAAGGCACTAGGTATAAAGCTCTTTATGGCACAAAAATATAGATATGATTAAAGGATCATATTAAGACTTTAAAAGTATCAATTCTATTTTTCATTTTTTAACTGCATCCATTTAACCAAAAAATATATATATAAATTGTGTTAATTTATTCTGCAACTGAAGCTAATCTTATCCAATATCAGTTTTAGGAAAGTACTAATATTCTATTCAGTACATATGATCTATCTTCAATTATTATTATATTTTATATTTCTTAAACTTAGTTGGACCATTCCAAATTATTTCTTAAACTGTGGTTTATAGTACAGATACAAATACAATCTCATGGTAGGCATCCCAATTTAGGTACCAATACTAGGTCTCACAAAATTAATTAAAAAAATAATGATATAACCCCTTTATCAATACCAGAATTGATGCATATTTATCTAACAGGTTACCACTTATATTCTTCAAAACAGGATTTAGAGTAGTTATCAAAATATGCAGAGTATAAGATAATTTTAATTAAGTTTTAATTATTAATTTTAAAAATTAAGTCAGGACTATGGTGGGGGAAGAGATGAGAGTGAAAAGTGCAATGAGGAAAAAAGATAGGAAAAGTAAAATGGGTAGGAAAAGTAAGTGAAGGAAGACATACAGACTATTCCTTAAAATTCTGTAAAAGATCACAGAACTATCTAGGAGCTGTGATGATAAAAGATAAAGCCAATATCATTCAGTCTATGGGATTTTTTTTTTCAATATAGACTGTTTTTCCTTTTCATGAATAACAAATACTAAAGCCATACTAATGTTCAGACTTTAATGCTCAGAGGTGATTCTTCTGACATTAAATGTACCTTAAATCAAAAATAACTTAATAACCTTGACTAAACAATGTTCTGATTTAACTCCCTAAAAAAACACAAAGTAAATGAGCCAACATTAACTCAACCCCCATGATGGGGTCAAAAGTCTGTGAGAATAAAGCCTAGGAAAGAAAGGATGACTGAGAAGCCAAATCCCACTCTAATGAGAGAATCTAGAAGAAGAGGGGGTAATACTACAAAAAGGCAAAGCCCGAATATGACACTTCCTGTCATATGAGAGAGTTACTACATTACTATTAGACCACTGCAGGTAAATTTTCTAATACTTCCTGCTGAAAGCCTAGGTAAGATGCAACATCTAGAACATGAACAGCCAAAACCTATCTTGAAGGCCCCATGCATATTGATACTAGACTCCTAATGTGGCTCTGAAATTTCCAGAAAATTAGAGTTAATACAACCAGTTACATAATTAATTATATCAATAAGATAAAAAGCAAACCAGTTAATAAGCAAACACAAAGCTAGAAGCATCATGTACTTTAATTTCAAACTGTATTACAAAGCTACAATAATTAAAACTAGTATAATATTGACATAATAAAACACATGGATCAATGGAACAGAATAAAGAGCCCAGAAATAAATCCATGCACATATGGTCAATTAATATATAACAAAGGGGCCAAAAATATACAATGGGAAAGAATAGTCTATTCAGTAAATGATGTGAAAACTGGATAGCCACATGCAAAGGAATGAAACTTGAAATCTTATATAATGGATTAAAGACTTGAACATAAGGCCTGAAACCATAAAACTCCTAGAAATAAAACAGAGGCAAAAAAATGCTTGACAAAGGTTTCAACATTGGTTTTTTTAAAATCTGACATGAAAAGCAAAAGCAACAAAAGCAAAATAAATAGTGGAACTACATCATACTAAGATTCTGCAAAACAAAAGAAACCATGAGCAAAATGAAAAGGAATCTACTGGGTGGGAAAAGATATCTGTAAATCATATATCTGATAAGGGGCTAATATCCAAAATACATAAAGAGCTCAAACAAATCAATAGGAAAACAAAACAAAATTCAAACAATCTGATTTTAAAATAGGCAGAATATATTAATAGATACTTTTCCAAAGAAGATATACAGATGGCCAACCAGCATATGAAAGACATAGTAGCATCATTAAGAAAATGCAAATCAAAACCACAATGAGATATTACCTCACACCTGTTGGAATGGCTACTATCGCAAGGATAAGAAATAAGTGCTGGTGAGGATGTGGAGAAAAGGAAACCCGTGTACACTATTGGTAGGAAGGTAAATTGGTACAGCCATTAGAGAAAACAGTGTGGAGGTTTCTCAAAAATTTCAAATTTCAAATTTCAAAGTAGAACCACCATACAACCCAGTAATTCCACTTCTGGATATTTACACAAAGCAAATGAAAACACTAACTCAAAAAGATATATACGCCCTTATGTTCATCGCAGCATTATTTACAATAAACAAGATATGAGAACCTAAGTGTCCATCAATGGGTGAATGGTTAAAGAAACTGTGATATATATTATATAATGGAATATTATTCAACCATAAAAAGTAAAATATTGCCATTTGTGACAACATAGACTCAAGAACATCACGATAAGTTAAACAAGTCAAATAGAGAAAGACAAATAGGACATAATCACTCTTATATGTAGAATCTTAAAACAAACAAACCCAAAACACACAGAGAAAAAACAAAAAACTCACAGAGAAAACAGACCACTGATTGTAAGAGGAAGAGGGAGAAGGATGAGAGAAATGGGTAAAGGGGGTCAAAAGATAAAATCACAACAAAAAACCCAAATAAGTTAATATGCAAACTCACAGTTATACCTAGTATTAAGAACTAAGGGAAAAAAACTCTATGTACCAAAAACTTGGCTCATCAATATTCCCAGGTTAATACAAAAGAAAAATATCAGTAAGGCAAAATGTAACAATAAAAAATAAAACAGCATCAAAATGTAAAAAGTTATATCAGCAAAGGAATAATTCTAAGAACCTAAATAATTCTGTCCAGGTATGTAAGTGTCTAATAATAGAGCTTAAATAGAATTTTTAAAGGAATTGATACTCTGCATATACTCCAAATAAATCATACTTCTTAAAGTTAAACTTCAAATAAAGGTTAAATAAGTTTATAGGCTTAGAAAATTACCAAAGTGAAAGTAATCTATTTTCTAACATATGCTTTAATAGTTCACTGAGCTGGGATGGCAGGAAACACCATCTAACGCAAACCAAAGAGATAAGGAGACACAATAAACAGTTATTCCAATACCATCAAAAAAGGATGCCAAAGGTATACCCTCAGATATAGAGGGTATACCTTTAGATAAATGGGAAATCAAAACAAGGATACATAGGAAGGAAAACAAATATGGAAAATACTACAACACAAAATGATTTGAAAACTAATTTTACTCTAGAATTATTTTTTTTAGCGAGGTTTACTGAGTGATAGCAAAGTGATAGTACAAAGCTTATTATTTTTAATAAAATCTTACCCCAAAAACACAGTAATGCTAAAAAGCAGATCAAACAAAAGTTGACTGATAGAAGGGACCCTCTCTCAACTTGTATTCTAACCACTGAAGACAGTGAAAAATAAGAGAGAACAAAAAAATCCCTCTCATTATAACTCCATGTTCTAATAAAGGTGAGACACAATAAACAAGATAGATAAGAATCACATATATTAAACAGTGGTTAGGTATTAAAAAGAGGGGGGAAAATAGCAGGAAGGGGATTAGAAAGTGTCATGGAGGGAAAGTGCTACAACATTAGACAGGGTGACCAGGATGTCTACAGTGAGATGCAGACATAGAGTGAAGATCTAAAAAAATGTGAGGGGATGAGCCATGAGAACATATAAGAGGGAAGGGCAGCCCACACAAGGAAAAATAGGAGCTTACCTAACACATTCATTTCAGGAGCAGAGAAAGACCAGGGAGATTGAAAGAGGGGAAATGATGAGGTCAGAAAGGGAATGTGAACCCAGATCACACAGAGATTTATAATCATTTTAAAAACAACAACAACAACAACAAACAACTGGCCTCTACTGTGAACCAGAAGGGAAGCCACTGAAGGGGTTTTGAGCAGATGAAGTGACCAGATCTGACTTAGAACTTACTAGGACAATATTAGCTGCTCCTGATAAGATCCTCTACTCTCTAGAAAAGGACTGGCAAACTATGACTTGAGAGCCAAATTTGGGCCCATTTTGTTTTGGAAATAGTTTTATGTGAACACAGCCATAGTTATTCATTTATAATTTCTTCTAAGACAGTTTTCACAATCAATGGCAAAGTTAAATAGTTGTGACACAAGCCACAGGCCCAAAAAGCCGAAAATATTTACTATCTGGCTCTTCAAAGAAAAAAAATTGTCATCCTCTATCCTTAAAAGGCAAAGAAAAACAAGGGAAGAGTTAGGATGTTATTATATTAATTCAGGTGACAAAGGATTACCAGGACTAGGATAGCAGTGATGGATTTATTAAGAAGTGGATATATTCTAAATATATTCTGAAGACACACCTTAACAGATTTACTGATAGATTAAAAGTACAATGTGAAATAGTCATCTGAGTAACTGTCATAAAGTGAACACTAAATATTTTTTTAAATAAAAATATAAATTACCAAATGCCTAACCGCCACATAAAGGTATTACTGAAGATCTCACATAAAATGTCTAATTTTAAGCAATGTAACTTCTTGATGAATTCATGAAAAATTATTTGATCTACCAAGAGCTCATTCCTACCAATCCTGATCCTCCCAGCAATATTAAGGCATCAGTTCAATAACTACAGATCTAATTTGTGCCCTTGAAATTTAATCCATGAATGATTTTAGTCCATTAAGTCAAAGGTTACAGGAAAAAAATTATCAATAAAATCTATAATCTTGACATTCCAAGCAAGGAGGTCTCAAACTTTTCTGTGCAACAAAATCACTTGGGTTCCTTTTCAAATGCAGATGTATTCAGTAGGTCTGTATGGTGCCTGAGGTTTCCTATCTCTAGCAAGCTCTGGAGTGATGCACATGCAGAGACCACTGTTTGAAAATGAACGCTTGAAACCACTCTATTAAATTGTTCTCGAGGGAGGGGCAAGATGGCGAAAGAGTAGGGTCCCCAAGTCACCTGTCCCCACCAAATTACCTAGATAACCCCCAAATCATCCTGAAAATCTACGAATTCGGCCTGAGATTTAAAGAGAGAAGAGCTGGAATGCTACAGTGAGAAGAGTTCGCGCTTCTATCAAGGTAGGAAGACGGGGAAAAAGAAATAAAGAAACTAAAGGCATCCAAGGGGGAGGCCCCCCCCCCCCCCCCCCCCCCGCAAGGAGCCGGGCTAAGGCCGGGGTGAGTGCCCCCAGGACAGGAGAGCTCCGTCCCAGAAAAGCAGGAGTTTCACCAATCTTGCCGGGTGGAAAGGGGCTCGCAGGGAGTTAGAGCAGAACCCCAGGAGGGCAGGGATGCCCTCGGGCTCCCTGGGACACTAACAGACACCTGCGCCCCGAGGAGACCGCGCCAAGCTCCCTAAGAGCTGCAGTGCGTGCACGCTTTGACCCGTGAGCAGCTCGGAGGGATTCGGGCGGTGGCTCCACGGAGGGGGCTGCCCAGCCGGGAGCGCGGTAACAACAGCACAGGCCCGGGAGCACAGGACACCGGGGACACAGCCCAGGATCCGACCTCCCCCTGGGACAGGCAGAGGCCGGGAGGGCCCAGGACAGCAAGGACGCTCCTGCCCAAGCTGAGCAGATCAGAGGCCCCGCCCCTGGAGCATCCAGGCCCTGCGGACAGAGAGCTCTGTAGTTACTGCAGGAGCTGAATCCAGGGCTCCAGAGCTGGCCGCCGCCACTGCAGTTGTTCCTCCTGGGGCCTCACGGGGTAAACAACCCGCACTGAGCCCTGCACCAGGCAGGGGGCAGAGCAGCTCCCCCAAGTGCTAACACCTGAAAATCAGCACAACAAGCCCCTCCCCCAGAAGACCAGCTAGACGGACAAGTTCCAGGGGAAGTCAAGGGACTTAAAGTATACAGAATCAGAAGATACTCCCCCATGTTTTTTTTTTTCTTTTTGATTTCTGTTTGCTTCCCCCACCCTTTTTTTTCTCTTTCTCTTCTTTTTCTTCCTTTTCTCTTTTTTCTTTCTCTCTTTTCTTTCCTTTTTTTTCTCTCTTTTTCTCCTTTTCCCAATACAACTTGCTTTTGGCCACTCTGCACTGAGCAAAATGACTAGAAGGAAAACCTCACCTCAAAAGAAAGAATCAGAAACTGTCCTCTCTCCCACAGAGTTACAAAATCTGGATTACAATTCAATGTCAGAAAGCCAATTCAGAAGCACTATTATAAAGCTACCGGCGGCTCTAGAAAAAAACATAAAGGACTCAAGAGACTTCATGACTGCAGAATTTAGATCTAATCAGGCAGAAATTAAAAATCAATTGAATGAGATGCAATCCAAACTAGAAGTCCTCACGACAAGGGTTAATGAGGTGGAAGAACAAGTGAGTGACATAGAAGACAAGTTGATGGCAGAGAGGGAAACTGAGGAAAAAAGAGACAAACCATTAAAAGACCATGAAGATGGATTAAGGGAAATAAATGACAGCCTGAGGAAGAAAAACCTACATTTAACTGGGGTTCCCGAGGGCGCCGAAACAGACAGAGGTCCAGAATATGTATTTGAACAAATCATAGCTGAAAACTTTCCTAATCTGGGAAGGGAAACAGGCATTCAGATCCAGGAAATAGAGAGATCCCTCCCTAAAATCAATAAAAACCGTTCAACACCACGACATCTAATACTTAAGCTTGCAAATTCCAAAGATAAAGAGAAGATCCTTAAAGCAGCAAGAGACAAGAAATCCTTGACTTTTATGGGGAGGAGTCTTAGGGTAACAGCAGACCTCTCCACAGAGACCTGGCAGGCCAGAAAGGGCTGGCAGGATATATTCAGGGTCCTAAATGAGAAAAACATGCAACCAAGAATAGTTTATCCAGCAAGGCTCTCATTCAGGATGGAAGGAGAGATAAAGAGCTTCCAAGACAGGCAGGAACTGAAAGAATATGTGACCTCCAAACCAGCTCTGCAAGAAATTTTAAGGGGGACTCTTAAAATTCCACTTTAAGAAGAAGTCCAATGGAACAATCCATTGGACTGAATGGATTGAAAAACAGTCCCTGAAAAACAGGGACTGAATAGATATCATGATGACACTAAACTCATATCTTTCAATAGTAACTCTGAACATGAATGGGCTTAATGACCCCATCAAAAGGCACAGGGATTCAGACTAGATAAAAAGCTAGACCCATCTATTTGCTGTCTACAAGAGACTCATTTTAGACAGAAGGACACCTACAGCCTGAAAATAAAAGGTTGGAGAACCATTTACCATTCAAATGGTCCTCAAAAGAAAGCAGGGGTAGCCATCCTTATATCAGATAAACTAAAATTTACCCCGAAGACTGTAGTGAGAGATGAAGAGAGACACTATATAATACTTAAAGGATCTATCCAACAAGAAGACTTAACAATCCTCAATATATATGCCCCGAATGTGGGAACTGCCAAATATATCAATCAATTAATAACCAAACTTAAGACATACTTAGATAATAATACACTTATACTTGGTGACTTCAATTTAGCGCTTTCTACACTCGATAGGTCTTCTAAACACAACATCTCCAAAGAAATGAGAGCTTTAAATGATGCACTGGACCAGATGGATTTCACAGATATCTACAGAACTTTACATCCAAACTCAACTGAATATACATTCTTCTTAAGTGCACATGGAACTTTCTCCAGAATAGACCACATACTGGGTCACAAATTGGGTCTGAACTGATACCAAAAGACTGGGATCTTCCCCTGCATATTCTCAGACCATAATGCCTTGAAATTAGAACTAAATCACAAGAAGTTTGGAAGGACTTCAAACATGTGGAGGTTAAGGACCATCCTGCTAATAGATGAAAGGGTCAACCCGGAAATTAAGGAAGAATTAAAAAGATTCATGGAAACTAATGAGAATGAAGATACAACCATTCAAAATCTTTGGGATGCAGCAAAAGCAGTCCTGATGGGGAAATACATCGCAGTACAAGCATCCATTCAAAAACTGGAAAGAACTCAAATACAAAAGCTAACCTTACACCTAAAGGAGCTAGAGAAAAAACAGCAAATAGATCCTACACCCAGCAGAAGAGAGTTAATAAGGATTCACGCAGAACTCAATGAAATCAAACCAGAAGAACTGTGGAACAGATCAACAAAACCAGGAGTTGGTTCTTTCAAAGAATTAATAAGATAGATAAACCATTAGCCAGCCTTATTAAAAAGAAGAGAGAGAAGACTCAAATTAATAAAATCATGAATGAGAAAGGAGAGATCACTACCAACACCAAAACACAAACGATTTTAAAAACATATTATGAACAGCTATACGCCAATAAATTAGGCAATCTAGAAGAAATGGACGCATTCCTGGAAAGCCACAAACTACCAAAACTGGAACAGGAAGAAATAGAAAACCTGAACAGGTCAATAACCAGGGAGGAAATTAAAGCAGTCATCAAAAACCTCCCAAGACACAAAAGTCCAGGGCCAGATGGCTTCCCAGGGGAATTCTATCAAACCTTTAAAGAAAAAACCATACCACCATACCTATTCTACTAAAGCTGTTTGGAAAGATAGAAAGAGATGGAGTACTTCCAAATTCGTTCTATGAGGCCAGCATCACCTTAATTCCAAAACCAGACAAAGACCCTGCCAAAAAGGAGAATTATAGACCAATATCCCTGATGAACATGGATGCAAAAATTCTCAACAAGATACTAGCCAATAGGATCCAGCAGTACATTAAGAAAATTATTCACCATGATCAAGTAGGATTTATTCCTGGGACAAAAGGCTGGTTCAACACTCATAAAACAATCAATGTGATTCATCATATCAGCAAGAGAAAAACCAAGAACCATATGATCCTCTCATTAGATGCAGAGAAAGCATTTGACAAAATACAGCATCCATTCCTGATCAAAACTCTTCAGAGTGTAGGGAGAGAGGGAACATTCCTCAACATCTTAAAAGCCATCTACGAAAAGCCCACAGCAAATATCATTCTCAATGGGGAAGCACTGGGAGCCTTTCCCCTAAGATCAGGAACAAGACAGGGATGTCCACTCTCACCACTGCTATTCAACATAGTACTGGAAGTCCTAGCCTTAGCAATCAAACAACAAAAAGACATTAAAGGCATTCAAATTGGCAAAGAAGTCAAACTCTCCCTCTTCGCCGATGACATGATACTCTACGTAGAAAACCCAAAAGCCTCCACCCCAAGATTGCTAGAACTCATACAGGAATTTGGCAGCGTGGCAGGATACAAAATCAATGCCCAGAAGTCAGTGGCATTTCTATACACTAACAATGAGACTGAAGAAAAAGAAATTAAGGAGTCAATCCCATTTACAATTGCACCCAAAAGCATAAACCTAGGAATAAACCTAACCAAAGAGGTAAAGGATCTATACCCTAAAAACTATAGAACACTTCTGAAAGAAATTGAGGAAGACACAAAGAGATGGAAAAATATTCCATGCTCATGGATTGGAAGAATTAATATTGTGAAAATGTCAGTGTTACCCAGGGCAATATACACGTTTAATGTAATCCCTATCAAAATACCATGGACTTTCTTCAGAGAGTTAGAACAAATTATTTTAAGATTTGTGTGGAATCAGAAAAGACCCCGAATAGCCAGGGGAATTTTAAAAAAGAAAACCATATCTGGGGGCATCACAATGCCAGATTTCAGGTTGTACTACAAAGCTGTGGTCATCAAGACAGTGTGGTACTGGCACAAAAACAGACACATAGATCAGTGGAACAGAATAGAGAATCCAGAAGTGGACCCTGAACTTTATGGTCAACTAATATTCGATAAAGGAGGAAAGACTATCCATTGGAAGAAAGACAGTCTCTTCAATAAATGGTGCTGGGAAAATTGGACATCCACATGCAGAAGAATGAAACTAGACCACTCTCTTGCACCATACACAAAGATAAACTCAAAATGGATGAAAGATCTAAATGTGAGACAAGATTCCATCAAAATCCTAGAGGAGAACACAGGCAACACCCTTTTAGAACTCGGCCACAGTAACTTCTTGCAAGATACATCCACGAAGGCAAAAGAAACAAAAGCAAAAATGAACTATTGGGACTTCATCAAGATGAGAAGCTTGTGCACAGCAAAGGATACAGTCAACAAAACTCAAAGACAACCTACAGAAAATGGGAGAAGATATTTGCAAATGACGTATCAGATAAAGGGCTAGTTTCCAAGATCTATAAAGAACTTATTAAACTCAACACCAAAGAAACAAACAATCCAATCATGAAATGGGCAAAAGACATGAACAGAAACCTCATAGAGGAAGACATAGACATGGCCAACACGCACATGAGAAAATGCTCCGCATCACTGGCCATCAGGGAAATACAAATCAAAACCACAATGAGATACCACCACACACCAGTGAGAATGGGGAAAATTAACAAGGCAGGAAACCACAAATGTTGGAGAGGATGCGGAGAAAAGGGAACCCTCTTACACTGTTGGTGGGAATGTGAACTGGTGCAGCCACTCTGGAAAACTGTGTGGAGATTCCTCAAAGAGTTAAAAATAGACCTGCCCTACGACCCAGCAATTGCACTGTTGGGGATTTACCCCAAAGATACAGATGCAATGAAACGCAGGGACACTTGCACCCCGATGTTTCTAGCAGCAATGTCCACAATAGCCAAACTGTGGAAGGAGCCTCGGTGTCCATCGAAAGATGAATGGATCAAGAAGATGTGGTTTATGTATACAATGGAATATTACTCAGCCATTAGAAATGACAAATACCATTTGCTTCAACGTGGATGGAACTGGAGGGTATTATGCTGAGTGAAATAAGTCAGTCAGAGAAGGACAAACATTATATGTTCTCATTTATTTGGGGAATATAAATAATAGTGAAAGGGGATAGAAGGGAAGGGAGAAGAAATGGGTAAGAAATATCAGAAAGGGAGACAGAACATAAAGACTCCTAAATCTGGGAAACGAACTAGGGGTGGTGGAAGGGGAGGAGGGCAGGGGGTGGGGGTGAATGCGTGACGGGCACTGAGGGGGGACACTTGACGGGATGAGCACTGGGTGTTATTCTGTATGTTGGCAAATTGAACACCAATAAAAAATAAATTTATTATTTAAAAAAATCTATAATCTTATATTGTTTCAAAGAGAATTTTCTGCATGATAACAGAGTATAACGACTCATACTTTATCACAGAAGAAACGACCATGCTTTACATAAAATACAAATAACTTTAAGGCTAACTAATTGGTGTGAAACATAATCACATAAATTTCATTCATCAAAACTGAACCTGTGCTATTGCTCAGCTTTAATAATAAATGTGTTATACCATGATTTGAATATTATAAATAATCTGAAATATCCGCAGTGGATCAGAAAGAAGAAACTTCAAATGGATCCTCACCAATGAGATAAAAGTACTATGTCAGAAGTCATTAGAATATGGAACGTTTATGATGTCACTGGATGAAACTGCCTATATAAGTCGGCCATTAAGGGACACCTGGGTGGCTCAGTTGTTGAGCGTCTGCCTTCGGCTCAGGGCGTGATCTCAGGATGCAGGATCGAATCCCAAATCCGGTTTCCTGGGAAGAGCCTGCTTCTCCCTCTGCCTGTGTCTCTGCCTCTCTCTATGTCTCTCATGAATAAATAAATAAAACTTTTAAAAAAATAATAAAATAAAACAGCCATTAAGAAGAAATCTCACTTAACAAGTCTTTTTAAAAGGGGGGGGACTTCCTAGAATGTCATATATAAGTAAAACAGAAGATATCCCCACAAACAATAGATCTGTTTTAATTTAATTAAAAATTTGTTTTTTAATTAAATATGCTATTACATTACATGAATCTTAGTCTATAGAAGTACAACCCTAAGAAGTAGCCAAGAACTTGTTAACAGCATGATTACTACCAAAAGCAAACCTCATTGATATAGATTCATAAAAAGTCCTGAGTTTTAAAATATTGTTCAGAAGTCTTTTTAGTTTTCTAATTCTGTTAAGTATTTGTAGCAAAATACCAGAAACATGCAAATATGTTGTAAATCATTTCTCCGCCCCCGCAAAAAAAAAAAAAGGATACTTAACAAGGCAGCAAATGTGGAGAAAAGTCATATTTTATTATTCTAGCATCCAGAATTCCTACCTAATCAATTAAGGGAGGCAGCAAGACAAGGAAAATGCCTCAGGTCCAGTTTCCATACCCTGATTTATTTCAATTTCCTCTGTAAATTTCCCCAGCTTAGCTCAGAGATATAGACGTGTAGATCACAGATGTGAACTATTTATTTAGTTAATACTGTGTTTTGTTTCATTTGAATTTGAATACCTTTAGATACTCTCTCCAAATCACTGTAGCCCATACTAAATTTCACTGTCTTGTATATGGCTCTATCACCCATTTTCCTTTCTTTCTTTTTTTTAAAGTTATTTATTTATTTATTTAAGAGAAAGAGAGAGAGAGAGAGAGCAAGCATGCACACCAGTAGGGGAAGGGGCAGAGGGAGAAGCAGACTCTCCGCTGAGCAAGGAGCCCAATGTGAGACTTGATCTGAGATCATGACCTGAGCTGACAGCAGATATTTAACCAATTGAGCCATTCACATGCCCCTCTTTTTACTTTTTTAAAGATTTATTTAATTTAGAGTGCATGTATGCATGTGCATAAGCATGCAGGGAAGGGGGCAGAGGAAGGAGAGAGAGACTTTAGCATGCCCTGGGCTGAGTGGAGCCAGTAGCCACTTGATCTCATGGTCCCAAGATTACAGCCTGAGCTGAAACCAAGAGTCAGACCCTTAACTGACTGTGCCACCCAAGCACTCCAACTTTCCTTATCTACTGTCTACTTCCAAAAAATTGTGAATGGGGCTATACAAATGAACCCAAGCTGCTATAGTATAAAAGGTAAAGCTCTCAGTAAGTTATAAAAGAAATGGCTGCAAAGGAGGCTTCCTGATGGCAAAGCTCAGTTTTCTACAAGTACAGTAATACACTTAACCTTCAGATTCTGACTTAGTTATTCTTGGGATTTATCTGGTCTTCTAAATCTTAGTTGTATTGCCCCTCTGCACTTCTGCCCACCATTCTGAGTTGTAGTCATAACTAATAATCCACACAGCCCTATTATATAATTAATTATACTTTAAGTCTGCCTAAGAGCTGTGAAAATGTTCAATGTTTACCCAGTACCCTTCATCATTAATCAAAGTACAATTCATCAGAATCAGAGACCAGTACAAAACCCCATACCAACATATAACTGCTGTAGAACTCATTTATTCAAAAACTATATCCCTCAAAATCTACACAACAAATTTTCATCAGATTATCTTTTTCACTTGATTCCTGTCTATGAATTAAATGAGCTAGGACAAAGACCCAATATAATAAATATTTTTATAAGACACTGAAAATTTAGCCAGTAAAAGAAGGAATGCAAGAGACTTAGATATACCACAGATCCACCATGAATAGACAGTAAGAATTATCAAGCAAAACATCCAAATACCTGTCTACATAAAGAACTTAAAGAATCAACAAAACTTAGTCTCAGGACTCCTTGAAGTCTTAAAAATTATTGGAGATTTGAAAAGCTTATGTGAGTTATATTTCTAGACAGTCCCCTTTTGGAAATTAAAATAATAAAATTTTAATATATTTATTCATTTAAAAATAATTTCATTATGTTAAGATAAATAACATTTTTATTTATTAAAAATACTATAATTTACACACACAAACTCAGTGAGAAGAATGGTACTGTTTTATATCTTTGCACATCTCTTTAATGTTTAGATAGCTCACATAAAAGAGAGCTAAATTCTCAAAACTATTTCCATTCAGTATGTTATATTGCTATGTTACATAATCTCTGAAAATATCCACTATTGCTCATGAGAGAATTAAGAGTAAAAAAAAAAAAATGTATATACCATTTTCATATTGTTACAAAGATAGTTTTAACCTCATAGATCCCTTGAAAGAACATTAAGGAGCTCCCAAAACACACTTGGAAAACAACTTACTGCTTAACCTAAAAAGCCAATAAACCTGGAAGGAAAATTATAAAATTAAAAAAAAATTGTAAAGAGGCACCTGGGTGCCTGGCTCAATTGGTTAAGTATCTGCACTCAGCTGAGGTCATAATCTCAGGGTCCTGGGATTGAGCCCCAGGTCAGGTGAGCCTGCCTCCCTCTCTACCCCCTGCCCATACTCTCTCCTCTCACTCTGTCTCTCTAATAAATAAATAAATAAATAAAATCTTTAAAAACAAATTGTAAAGAGACAGAAATACAGATACTGAAGACAGAGTAATGATTTTATTTATAGAAATAGAGTGAGGTTATCCAAGATGCTGACATTTTAATGTTTTAAAACAACCTGGATTATGTTTCATTTTATCTGTCAGATCTCCCAATAAAATTTTAACATATTTTCCAAACGTTTAGCTTTAAAAATGAAAAAACTCATATTTTTTTTACTTTTGAAATTTTAGTCCAGTGATCTAGGCAAAGACTTAAAATAAGCTTAATTTCTTTTATGATGCACACCTGTTGTGTAGGACATAACAGAGTCATGAAATGCCTTATGAACATATTCACCAATGATGGGTTTAAATAAACCTACCTCTTCTGCTGCTGCCTCTGAAAGCAAACCTTCCTTCTGGGCACAGGTCACATGGAAATAGGCTCTGCACATCCCTGCATCACAGCTAATGCAAACTCCAGTTCTAGCAAAACGAGGGTCTTCACAGAAGCTACACTCCTATAATGGAATATAGGAAAACTCTCAGAATAAAAATATCTCCAGAACAAGACTTCATTCTCATACAATGCATCCATAAAATACAAATAGTGAATCAACAGCATATTAATAGAAACATTAATAATTATAGGCAAGAAGTTTATATGAAAAATTCTATGGTTCTAATGAACCAAAATTCCATTGATACAATAATGACAGTAATAATAATTTGAAGGTTTACTATGTGCTAGGCACTATTCTAAACATTTTACATATACTAATATATGCCACCATTTGCTACACTATTCCACAATAATAAGCAGAAGAGGTATTATATCCATTTTATACACAGGAAAACTGAGGTGAAGACAGTTTAAGAAATCTGCTCAAAATAACATAAAAAATAACTGCCACATCAGTATTCAAACCAGGGTAATCTCACTTTAAAGTCCATGCTCTTAACACTAGGCTACACTGATCTGAATAGAATACTGCTTGGATAATGAAAGAAAATAAGTCAGAGAAAATTTACCAGTAAATCAGAGAAAATTCACCAATTTCTTTCACCAAGAAATTGCAGCCAAAGAAATCATGCATTTTTAAAGTATCTTTCAAGTGAATTAAAAGTAATCTTAAGTAAACAATTTGCTCTGGGACATGTTACAGTCAACTATTTATATCCTTTCTGAACACAAAGAAAAAAACTATATAACTAGAAATTTAAACTACTGAAATTACTTCCAATCCCCCCAAATTTATTTATCCTTTTCACTATCCAAACCACAGAAAGAAAAAAAAATTTAGTTTTAAAATATAAACAACTCTAAGAAGAGTAATCTTCATAAAAGAAAAACCTGCTAAAAGAAAAAGAAAAAAAGAAAAACCTGCTAAATTGTGATAGATTGTCAACAGACAATTAAAGAACTGTTTAAAGTAAATATATTCTAAGTAAATTATAAAAAAGGAAAACACAAAAAGAAAATTAAAAAGTTTCAATAGACACTAAAAATGTCACTCTCACACTGTAACAGTCAGTGACTACCTGCTAGGTAGACAGCAACAAACTGACCTATCAGCAAAGAATGAAAACAGCAAGAACTCAATACAGATGTGAAAAGACACCCAAATCCTGATACTCTACTGCTTGGTTAAGGTTTGTTTGGTTTTTTTTTTCCCCAATAACAGTAGAGGGTGTATGATATAAAATATGAGCAAATAGTAATCTAAACATGAAAACAAAAAAAAGAGTGAAAGAATGAAACAGAAGGAGAGAGGAAAGGAAAGAGAGAAATGGAGAAATTATATTATTTCAAGAATGACAATAGTGCAAACAGAACCAAATTGTTCAGGATAGTTCCCAAACTAATTCAGTGTAATATGATATAGCTGAACAAGGGATTTCAGAATGAATACAAGGAAAAATTTCCTGACAATAAAGTCTTATAAGGACTATAGAACAATCTAACAAAAAAAAAGAGAATCTTCTCAATTGCTTGAAACACTTAAAATGCTAGGAAACTAAGTAACTGAGAATACAGGGGAGAAAGTAACCAGGATTAGGAAATGGATACATAGGTCTAGAAGAGCTGTCCCAGTCATAATTCACATCACTGTTTAATTTTGCAGATGAGCCAGAGAATACACAATTTTTTTTACTCCACTTCCTAATCATACTTCAAAACAAAAGCAAGTTATAATGAAAAATCAGCTGACAATTATGTATTTAATGATTCTCTTTTTCAGTTCAGAGGTCACTGCTGGTTTCAGTTATATGAAGTAGTATCTGGTTCCATTGCTTGTAGATTTATGATAAAAACGTGTGCCTACTGAAAATTACTTAAGCTAGTCCCTTCTAGGCTCTGTGTTGGTAAATTATGAAGCAGTTATCAAAAAGTAGTCCCTTTCACTTCCAACAATGGTGGACTAGGTAATTTTTATTAATCCTGCCAGAAACTAGAAATATGGACATATTAATTTTTTTTAAACTATAGATTAAAGGCATCAGAGAGATAATCTGATAATAAGAAAATTCAACAGGAATTACCCAAACTAAAGCACAAGAGTTTTGGAGTGACGCTGGAGGGAGAGCAATGGAGGTGGTAGTTAGAACCTAAGGAGGATATTCTGGATGTAACAGCAGAAACTGTCAAACTCTTGAATTTTCAATATCAGGATTTTTCAAGAATCTTTAAGTTCCCCACCGCACCTAAGGTGTTACTAACGCTATTCAAGAGTCTTCCTTCCCTATTTCCCAAAAGATAGCAACGGAAGAGAACGTATCAGTGTCTACGTCATTCTAACATGACAGGGATGTCTGTAGTAACTATATAATAAGTTTAAATTAATAACTGTATTTTTATCACTTATAATCCCAAAGCTCAAGCAATAAAAACCAATTTTTAAATAATATTTTATTTATTCATGAGAGACACAGAGAAAGAGGCAGAGACATAGGCAGAGGGAGAAGCAGGCTCCATGAAGGGAGCCCAATGCAGGACTTGATCCCGGGACTCAAGGATCATGCCTTGAGCTGAAGGCAAGACGCTCAACCGCTGAGCCATCCAGGCATCCCTAAAAACCAATTTATAAACTACTGAGGCTGAGAATCAGTTGCTAGACAGGTTATGTAGTCATTAACAAAAAAATAACAGTCCTTGAAGTTTAAGTAAAATAACAGGTGCCTCTTATACTCTTTTCATTATTTTGGCAAATTCCACTTCAAAAGTAAAGTCAGAAATTAAGTTTGTATTTGATTTGACCTAGTATGCTGAATGCCACAGAAATAGCAACAGTATCAATTATCATTTTACCCCACAGGTTGGCTTTCTGGGAAAATTACTATCAATAATAAATGATTTAGTCCTAATTGCTCTATAAGTAGTACAATTACTAATAAGCATTTCTGTACTCAAAAATGAATAAAAAGCCATATAAACAAGTAAAATTTTTCTTTTAGACAATCAAGAAAACTTCATCTCACCTTGGCACCATATTTGGAATAGTTCATTTCTGTTAGTGTTACTGGTCGTAATTTGTCAATATCTCCAAAGGCTACTCCAGGAACATACAGGGCACAAACAATGTGAACCCACCTACAACAAGAGAAAATATGATTTTGCTATCAAATCCTTTCATAAAATGCCCAAGAGGAAAATAAACATAAAATGTGTCATCTCAAATAACTACTGAAAGAATTCTATGGTCAGATCTCAGAATCTCACACAACTAAAGAATATGGAATAAGGACAACTGCAACAAGCATTACTTTTCTAGCAGCTTAGCCAAAGCTAAGACTTTACAACTATAATTGCCTTTCACTTAAATTCATTGTACTTTGCACTTACCTGTTATTCTTAAATATTTGCACAAAACCACTATTCAAATGAAACCAAAGATTATTTTCTTATGTGGGGAAAGATATTCATATTCATTGTTTTAAGCATCTGAGAAGTAAGGATCTAATTTAAGGACTGTGAAGTAATTCTGTAGTAATTAGGTAAAACTGTTCTTTCTTGCTACTTTTTTTCTAAAAGCTGTTGGATAGTCCTTCAGAACACTTTAAAACAATTTTTGGTGTTCATCCTGACTTTCTTTCTTCCCAGGTTAAAACTGATTCTAGAAGACTGTCCAAAACATTATATGGTCTCTTTCATTTGGGGAATATAAAAAATAGTGACAGGGAATAAAGAGGAAAGGAGAAAAAATGAGTGGGAAATATCAGAAAGGGAGACAGAACATGAGAGACCCCTAACTCTGGGAAACGAACTAGGGGTGGGGGCAACTGGGTGATGGGCACTGAGGGGGGCACTTGATGGGATGAGCATTGGGTGTTATTCTATATGTTGGCAAATTGAATACCAATAAAAAATAAATTTACAACAAAACAAAACAAAACAAAAAGACTATCCAGAACAGTTATAATAATATAAGGAAGTCCTTTTCACATTATCTGTTCACCATATAACCCTTGTACTACAACTTATATGCCCCACATGTATTTTTTTTAAGTCTGAATGATGTGTAACACTAAACAAAGAATGCTCAAAGTTTCAGTACACTAAAAAGGGAGTTGATTCTATTTTTTAAAAGCTGCACTGAAACTTTTGAAATGCATTAGGAACCTCTTCTGTTTACTTACAACCACAAAATATATGGGATCACTGGATTTTGAAATTTAAACAGATCTATATCACTACTATAAGGTAAAAATGAGACAGCAAATCTTTCTTAACCTTGTGACTATATTAACAACAAATTCCGCTTTACAGCCTAAGAGGCTATGATTGCTACATGGTTGTGTTTTGTGACACACCATAAATTTTAAAAGAATAAGACTAAGAATCATTTTATAGAGGCACTGGGGAAAACAGTGACAAATCTTTAAAAATTATCTTTTTTATTGAGAAGAAAATCCAAGATTTTGAGATTTTCTTGGTAGAATGTTTTAATCTAACCTCCTCCAAACACAGCCCATGGAGTTCAATAAAAAGATACACATCTTCAACAAGCAGCTGCTTTCTCAATTTAATTTGCAGTTTTTTCATGCTCCACTGGTGTATTAAATGCCACTGTACTCTGTAGGAGTTTATCTTTGATAAACTCAACAGCTGGCTGCTTGCCTCATACTGACCTTCTGAAAATGTTTTAGTACAAGTCATGCAAGTACTACAGATTTGAACTGCCATTTCAGTGTGATTGGCACACAAGTGTATCATTTCCCCCAACCACTGATGTGAGGATGCCAATTTGGGTCTTTATTAAAATGCATATCAAACAGCTGAGACAATTTTGGTCCTTTTTAATACCTGTTGCAAATAATTTTTTGTGCATTTGTTTAATTGCATACACTCTAGAACTCTGTAATTAAGACGAATGGAGAAATCAAAAAGGAATAATTTTCTTTGCTACTTTGACGTCCATTTTGCTTGGAACTATAAGGGTAGATGTTGATTGGTGAAAGGAACAGAAAACAGGCACCACATAAAACCACCAAAAAATGAAGAGCCAAAGTTGTCATTCTAGCAGAGAAACTATTAATATATCCTTTTAAACTCACATATTTTAATACAGCAAACTAAGTGGATACTAATCAAGGACTCAAAACAGGAAATATCTTAAGCAAATTTGTTTTTCAAATGTGTTGTATTTATAGTGCCTTTTAATAGGTAAAATAAATCCACTTCCATTATGTTATTTTCATTCTTCATTTTTTCATTCAGTAATCAATTATTAAGTGACTACCAAGAACAGAGCACCACAAAGGCAGTTTGGAAGTTATAATTATGTAATATGAAGTACTTGGAGCATAATGTTGGGCATGCAATCTTTAAGGATTAAAGTCTATCTAACATTTCCCATAATTGGGTTTATACAAGACCACTTAAGACAAGGTAAAACACTCTTCCTAAGGAATGAAATAAAAATGTAATGACAGAAAGTACTGATGGTTTTCTCACATTAAATCACATCATTTTCTATGAAGAACTTCCAGCTCCCATTAGAAACAGATTGTAAAAAGTCTAATTAGCCCATGTGATATGTCACTTTCAAAACCTTTTTCGTTCTTTCCATACATTGTTCTCTCCCCTGCCCTCCTATTTACCATTTAAAGCTAGAATAGTAAATGGCTTGTCAAATCTTCTTGGCTTTTTTTTTTTGCCTTGAATCAAAGTATATCAAGCTTCAACTATATCCTTCAAACTTCATCAAGACCTTTAATTTCTACCATAGCCTATAGAGGAGTGTGTGCATCAATGCAAATAAAACGTTCAAATACTATAAAGGAATTTTTGCCAGGCTGTACCATCAAGGGAACTATCTGTATAGGTAAGATCCACAGTATACTGTATAGGTGTCAGTAAAAATATTTCTCAGTGAATCTAATTAAAAAGGCCCCTCTTTTCTCCATTCAGAAAAAAACTTTACAATTTATTTTGTGGATTATAATAGCATGAAGAGGTACCTTATGGTTTTTCAATAAACTTTCAAATTATGAACAAGAGGTAAAACAAGTTCTCTTGTGTTTTCCAAAGTTGTCTTACTTATTCACCACAATTTATCACCAAAAATTTCAACTCTAAGGAGTAAGTAGTTACCAGAAGGAATTTATGCACGTGGTACTCTACAATTATCTTAAGGAAATGTTGTATAATACCAATAAGAGAGCACTAGTAGCAGCAGTAGAAGTAGCAGCAGAAATATGGAGACATTTATTAACCACTTATTATGCTCCAGAAACTGTATTGTTTTATAAGAGTCACCTCATTGGGATCCCTGGGTGGCGCAGCGGTTTGGTGCCTGCCTTTGGCCCAGGGCGCGATCCTGGAGACCCGGGATCGAATCCCAAGTCGGGCTCCCGGTGCATGGAGCCTGCTTCTCCCTCTGCCTATGTCTCTGCCTCTCTCTCTCTTCTCTCTGTGTGACTATCATAAATAAATAAAAATTTAAAAAAAAAAAAAAAAAAGAGTCACCTCATTTAATCCTCTCAAGATAAATGAGTTTTAAGAAAGTTTTAAGAGGTTAAATCACATGCCTATAATCACAGTAAAAAAAATAAAAAATAAAAAAATACCAGAACTCAAAATATAGAGAGTCCAACTTGAAAGCACACACTTTTAAAGCTGTACTAAATTCCCTAAATCTGGCCCCAGGGCAGTCCAAACAAGAAATAATGCCCATGTCTATGATACAGACTAAAGACTCCTGTCAATATATCAAATAATTTTAATGTCTTGTATTTTATTTCATCTTTTTGGACATGCAATGAGGAAGAAGAGTTAAGATTTCAGCCACTTTTTCATAGGTATCAACACAGAGGGTTCTCCAATATTCCATGACAGATTCTATGCTATCCCAACATGCTTGTATGGCAACATTTCTCAAGGGCCTCTCCACTAATTGAGGGAAGTATTTTTGACTTTTTGACTTTACTAAAGTAATAAGTATTAATAAGATACTAAGCATCTTTACTAAAGTAATAAGTATTAATAAGATAATAAGTATTATCTTTTATTTTGGGATAAAATGTATCCTATCCTTTTCAATGTTAAAATATGGAAAATAATGCTGAAAATTTGTATAGGTTATTACATTGTTCCTGTCCTAATATTAAATGTTTTTTAAAAAATACTGAAATATTGTTATATCATAAAATAAAACTTAATATATTTTAATACTCCTCTTAAATAGAGGGTGGGGAAGGTGGGTAGGTAGTGATCCATAAAATAAAAGAGGTCAGGAACTACTCTTAAATCTTAATCACCCATCCCCAGATGGTAGTCTTTTGGGCAAAAACATGAAAAATATCAACACAATTATGATGACAATTGCTCAAATGTAATAATAAAGATGAGTGTGAATGGAGGGAGAAAAAAACATAGGTCTTTGTGCCAGTTATCAATTTACTGCCTCTCAGCTCCAAACCCACCTTAAATATCTGCTATGCAATAATGGACAAAACCCCTTCAGCATTTCTCCTTTATCATGAGCATGATATTTAGCTGTCTTAGTAGAAGTGGTAGAGGGCACTGTAGGAGGTAAGTACATCTTAACAAGGATGAAGAAGGGCATCTGCCAGTGCTCTGCTCCAGCCAAATACATGAACTACTGACTCTGTGACCTTGCAACCTAGCCTGGAGTATCCCTTTCCTGTGGCCTTCTTAACACAGACACCACACATTCCAGATGACACACTGGTGCCCCAGTTCCCTCTGCACCTTGTGCCTAGACATCCACTTGCCAAGAACTAAAGACAAGTTCTGGCCCAGGCAAAATAGCAAGCAACTCTGCCATCCAGTAGGCTGCAATTAATTACACCCTCTCCGGTAAGTCTGAATGCCAGCCTGGGGGAGGGGTCTTCCAAGTTTCTTATTCCCTGGATACTCTTCCTCAGCCTTAAGGTATCCCTTAGAATTCTTTTATTCTTTTATATCACAGTTACTCTTATCATAGCTTATTAATTCTGTAAATTAAAGTTCTCCTTTTAAAACTACATATGGGTTCTGTCTCCCGATGTACTTTTGAAGTCAGACAAATCTGGGTTCAAATTTGACTAATCACCATCTTGTGCCTTGATTAAATTAAAATTTCTTAATGATCGGAACCTCAGGTACTATACTTATAAAACAGAAAACTTTAGCACCTGTCTCATCATAAGTCATTATTGGGTTTAAATGGAACTATGGCTATAAAGGCAAATGCAGATAATCAATAAACAGTCTTTTCTTCTTCTTCCCCTCATATGTAGCCTACTGTCCATTCACTCTATGCCAAAAAAAAAAAGAAACAACCAAACAAAAGTGTGTATCTGAAAAAATTAGGTCAGAAGCAGATACATTATAAAGCAGGCATATTAACCCATCAGAATTATGATGACATCAACCTTCCAGCATCTGTCTCCTTGAAAATTCCATCCTGATTAGGACACAGTTCACAGCTAGGGGAAACACCACATTTACAGGCATCACAAAACCAAGGTTCAGTGGAGTTTTCAGAAGCTGAACTCATAATAGAGTCACTCTCTCCATCAACTCCATAGCAACCTAAAAAAAAAAAAAAAGTATGATAAATAAATTTATTTTTTTAAACTCATAATTATAAAATTACCAAAAAAAGTAGAAACAAATCTGAAAAACAAATGGTTTATAAGAATAATATTAAAGTCAAAACATGTAAATGAAATCATTTTATAAAAATACTTTTTCATGTACCATGGTATGCACAATGGAACAAATGACCTTTTAAAATAGTTTTGTAGCTACTGGAAAAGCATTACAGGAGTAGAAAAATGTATAATTCTTTAAAAAAATTACAAAAAAATAGGAATTTTCATTAAAAATAAATCAGACTGCATCTAGAAACTACAGATTAGTATTTATTGAGCTGCTTTTGTAATGGACACTTAAATTTAAGACCATGCTCATGTAAAACAAACATACATCCAAAAAGGTCTCTAACTTTGGAGATAGCAGATAAAACACAAACTCATATAACCATAAACAGAAAGTATTAATAAGAGAAAAATACACACAGAAACCCACACAGACATCAATTAAGGCTATAGGACAATCAGAATAGTTCAGATTAGAGTTAGACAAACAGATCTATTCACAACTGAGCCAACATCTAGCTCTAGAAGGTATTTGATCTTTTTAAACATTTGTAATTCTATCTTCTGTAAAAATTTATCTACAACTGAAATTAATAAAAGAGATTATTTTTTCTGTTTAACTCAGTATTCTGAGAGAAGTTAAATTTTTTACGCAGAAAATGTGGTAAAAAATTTTAAAGATCCTCAAAGCAAACAAATCTTGTTTAAAATTAGTTAGCATAGGTCTTTACGTTTTAGAGTAGGTCATGTTATGCTTCAACTATCTTTCAATTATTAAAAGCAAAATGTTTCCTTATCAATGTAAATATACATGTTTGCAATTACAAATTATATTTAAAGTTACTATTTAGGCTTCCAGATCTGTCTAAACTTTTCATAAAATCAAAAAGATTTTCCTTGATTTTTAGTTTAAAAAGAGGACATCAGATATCAAACATGCACACCAACAGAAAATTCAAGCAAAATATCACTGTCAACATTTTGGGAAGATCAAGTTCTCATTAGAATTCCTGAAACTCAATTTTGTCAATGAACTTCTGTGCCAATGAGGCTCTGAGTACCTGACAAACAAAACTCACTAGAAAGTGATGTCACATTCATTATCATGGATGAAGAAAATCATGTATAAAACACCAAGAAAAATGCACTGGCACCAACACAGTACTTGATAAATATAGAATCGAATAAAGAACAACTAAAAAGTTAAGAAATAATTTCACCCAGACTATTAAAAACCATGCCCAACTCCTGATGACTTACAATAATGACTATAATAGTCATGACTCCTAAATAGTTTTCTTTTTCCTAGATGACACTTGACCCATTTCATATTATTTAATTTCTCTTCCTCTAGAAAGGAAGACACTACCCTCATGATAAAAATATCCCAAAGAGAAAAAAAATTAATGCAGAAATAGTAATAAACTACAACTTAATTCTAGGCCTGACGTATGCCCTCATAAACTTTAGCTTGGGCATTTCTCTGATATCTAAGACACATTTATCACCTCTCCAAGATAGGTTGCTTCTATAGATAGCTAAATATCAACCACCCCAGAATCTTCTAACCAGGTTTATTCTAAGAGAGTAGTCTAAGTGCCAAATTCTAAGGGTCATCCAAAGTGACCTCCAATAAACTGAACACATTAAACGAACAAGCAAAAAAGACTATAGGAAGCATATATAAGCAAAATCATCTCTCAAAAGGCTTTACCACATATGTAAATTTATATGCATCCAGTGTAAGAGGTGATTATTTGAACTGGTTTTAAATTAAACAGACCAACTGGAGCCTAAACTGGAGAGAGTCTTCTCAGAAACACCAAAGACATTCAAAATAAAATAAATAACTATATAAATACTGAGTTAATTCACCCAGAAGGAAAAAGAACCATACACAACTAGCAAATAATTTTAAAGTACCAACATTAATTTACTAGATATCATTAATAGGTCAATAGTCATGTATTTTAGTCACACAGTACTACCATTCATTACAATTCAAATAGCCTGGGAGGCAGAAAACTAAAAAGTTGGTTTGCAACTATGACTTACATAAGCTGTCTCAAGAAGATACCATAATTGTCATCTCTACACTATTCAAAGGCTTTATAACAGTGAACCTTAATGTGATCTGAAAATCTTACAAGAGAATGCCAAAGAAAAGATTTCAAAGGAGCTAGACTATAGTAAGATGAGCAAAGAAATCAAACTTATTAACTTCTTTACTATCATTAAATTGTGGTTGATAATCATCATCTTCACTTCTGTTTAGATATACATTATAAATAACAAATCCTAAAATGAAAAGGAAGCAGTTATTATTATCACCAATAAAAGAAGAATTTTCAATAAGGGCTCAGTAAGCAAAATACTGTATTCAAAGAAAAATCACAAAACAAAACAATAAAAATTAATCTGCTTTTCTACAAGGAAAAAAATCTATTTTCTTTACAAAATAATGTTCCTTTGAAGTAAATTCTTTCTTCTGCTTTCACACAAAGCAGGCAATTACCAAAATAATGAAGCCCCCACAGAGCTATTTTATTCACTTCATTTGCCAAAATCAAGGTAAATCATAACAGTTTTTAAGAATAAAGCAAAATTTCAATTCTATCTTTTAAAGAACACTCTATACACATGGCAAAAATCTGCACAGAGAGAAACTTACAAACAACCTGAAGAATGATTTTTGAGCAATTTATAACCTAGAAGATCAGTATCATGTAAGTTCAAAGAGCAACCAGCAGGTGCATAAGTATTTCTTCTTCAGCTTCAATGCCCTGAAAGATGATTCAGGGTATTATTACCTTTACAGAGTTCTTCACTTGCCACTTTTCCAGTATTTCTCTACATTACCTACTGGGTTTACTGACCTCTAGACCAAAGTTCTAACATGTTACAACCACTCTAATACCTTTTAATTAATGACTAAATACATTTTAAGAGTTTTTTCTTTCTTTCGTGCAAAACAGAATATAAACTGTCATAAAACAATGTTAATTTCCTTCATCTAACTAATTCTGATGCAAAAGTGCATCATCAGTAAGATTATGGAAAGATTTTTTTCATTTGGGTACCCATCTTAAATTTATAGACATATAAAACCTGTTTCATACAGTGTTTTCATATATGTAAACATAAAAAACATGTTTCTATGGCTAGATAGATTTGATTTGATTAGGATCAACCTCTGAGTAACACATACAACCTACACAAATCATATGTAAGAAAAAGCTATATAAAATGTATTTACAGTTGTTTTGAATTATACAAGGGTATAGATAATCCAAATCAGTGGAAATTCTCCCCATTCAACTTGTCCGAGGGAGAAGACTTGGAGTCTTCCATCTAGAATTATGTAACCTTGGACAAACCACATCTCTGAGATTGAGTTAAAATGATCTACAATATGTATTTAATAATATCTCTCCTAAATTATCTCAGTATAGAAAGAAAAAAATAAGAACCCAAAAGTTGCAATTTAAAAACTTAAGACATTTTTTTTTTCTGTTAACATCCTAGGACTAAGACCTCTAGTTTTTACTAAAAAAAAAAAAAAAAAAAGAAAAAGAAAAAAAAAGATTGTAATATAATACTGTTGTTTACGAGAAAAGACATACGGTATCAGTAACAAATATGTCCTAAAGCGTAAAATAACCAGTGTCGGCTGACTTATAAAGTTCAAATGGTTATAACTTGAACATACTTTATCACTCAAAAAACATTCATGAGGACATATTTTTGCATATACTAAGAAATAAAAATGGTCTAGGGCTAGTTAATAGAAGACTGAAAATGAAGAGGGGGGGAAAGCATTTCTCAGTAGACCTTATCTCATTTAATGCACAGTAGCTAAAGTAAAAAGTAACTGCTGGCACATTACCTAATGTTCTATCACGTACAATGACACGTGTGACTTTTTTCTTCAGACACAGTACAAGCAGTATATCAGGATAACTGACATCACAGTCAGGGGTACCCTACTATTATGTCAGTTATAAGATCTTGTCACAAAGGTGTTTATACTAAGTGACAAGTTGGAACCCTTTGATTTCAAAAAGAAAAGATATTTATCTACATTTAAATGAAGTGAGTACTCTGAAAAGTAATTAGACAGCTACCTATTTAAAAAACAATATTTCAAATACTTTTAGCAAAATCTCAACTTAAAAACTTCTCTTTATTATGCTTAAGAATGAGTATATTTTAAAAAAAGAAGGGACACCTAGGTGGCTCAGTCAGTTAAGCATCTGACTTTGGCTCAGGTTATTTCATGGTTCTGGGATCCAGCTCTGCATTGGGATCCAGCGCTGCATCGGACTCCCGCTCAGCAAGGAGTCTGCTTCTCCCTCTCCCTATCAAATAAATACATAAAATCTTAAGAGAAAAAAAGGAGGAGGAGGTGGAGGAGAAAGAGAAGAATTAGAACAAAGAAGAAAAGTTAAAGGAACAACACCAAAACAATAACTATGGTTGTCTGGATATTAGGATTAGAAAAGAAAAACTTTTTTTCTTTTCTCTGTTCTTTATTTCCCACATTTTATTTAATATCTGTTAATTACATTAGGATGGATAGTTTTTTCAAAAATGAGACATTCAAAAAGTTCACATTTAACCATGAGATATTTAAGAAAAAGTTCTATGTCTGAATTATAATACGGAAGTCTGTCACTTAGGTATTTGAATTTAAAACGAACAAAAGGGACTCCTGAGTGGCTCAGTGGTTGAGCATCTGTTTTCGGCTCAGGTCGGGATCCTGGGGTCCTGGGATCGAGTCCCACATCAGGCTCCCATCAGAAGCAGGGGATCCTGCTTCTCCCTCTGTGTCTCTGTGTCTCTCATGAATAAATAAATAAATAAATCTTTAAAAATAAATCAATCAACCAAACAAAAAAATCCATCACCATTAGCTTCCTATTATGCTTTAGAAAATTTCCCTCTTTCTGGATTAATTTTATATATAAATTCATTTTGGAACTTAAAAAGTAATACAGGAAGATCTATAGCTATAACTGTATTAAAAAAATGAACATTCTATAAACAATGAAAAATACCACAAAGTTACAAAGTACATGAAAGGGTGGAAAAAATATTTGCAAGGATGAAAAACTGTAACACACATAGCAGTGAAAGAATTAACACTGAAAAGATTTCCAGCAAATCAATGAGAAAAAAACAAGCAGACCTATTAAGAAATGACAAAAGAAATGGACAGCAAGTAACAAAAAATAAAATGGTAATGGCCACAAGGTACCAAACCTCACTCATAAGAATGTGAATGCATATTTTAATAAAGCAATAGTCTCCAAATGATTAAAAGAAAATTTACTAATATGCAGTGTTATCAACTAGTTTGTACATTGCTGTTAAGAATATGAACAAGTACAGTCTTTTTTAAGATCATTCTGGCAATTCTGTCTTTTTAAAAGTTAAAACGCACTTATCTTTTGAATCAGCAATTTCACATCTAGGAATCTATCCCACAGAAGTTATTACATGAATATATATGACACATATATGTTAGTACTATCTATAAGGGAAAAACTAAAAACAAAAAGAAAAATAAAGACATCATGGATGAGCCATTCTATATAGTTAATTATGTACCAGTAAAAAAAAAACAAAAACAAAACTAATATATTTCATTTATACTCACATGAAAAGAATTTTAATATTAACAGATTAACATATGAGTGAAATAAAGCAAGTAGCAGGAGGGAAAAGTCCCACGGTATTTATCCTATTTCTTTAGAGAAAAAGAGAACATGAGCATATGTATATGTGATGTGTGTTTCATGTGTGTACACAGGAGCCTGTATGAAACGGCTGGTCAAATATGGACAAATATGGTCAAATATGGATAATTTAAGTATCAGAAAGAACAATCAGGTAATAGATGATAACACAGGAGAGTACAATAACACTGAAAAGGAAAAAAAAATTCTCTACAAATCAAATACTGCCTAATAAATGTAGAGGAATGACAGAATTAAAAATCCCCATCTTGCAGCTACATATATAATAACTGATTTTGACAAGAACCCTAATACCACTATGCAAAAGGCTTTTAAGGAACAAGATATTAATAAAGTCTCAAAGTTATTAACCAACAGATTACTGGTTAATTACAAAAAGAAAAAAACAAATGGCTTTAAAATGGAGACTTCTAGTTGATACCACCTTAACTATCACTAAAAATTTAAAAAGCTAGCATCATACTTCTTTTGATGTGGTGTAATGGGAAGTAAACATCATCAACATAGTACTTTGGTCAAAAAAAGTTTAAACTGAATCTAATCATGAGAAAAAAAAAAGACAAATCTACATGTTATTCTAAAAACTGGCTTAGATTCTTCAACACAGAGTCATGGAATATTAAAAAAGACAGAAAATTTGTTTTACGTTAAAGGACACCACGACACAAAAAGCAATGTTAGTACATGAATGGATCCCGGATGGGGGGCACAGCAGTGCCACAGTGATAACAGAGATATGGAGGTCACAAGAAGAGTTTGCATTGGGAGGCCTGGGTGGCTTAGTCAGTTAAGCAACCAACTCTTAGTTTCCCCTCAGGTCATGATCTCGGGGTTGTGGGATCAAGCCTAGCATCGGACTCCATGCTCAGCTTAGAGTCTGCTTGAGATTCTCTCTCCTATCCTTCTCCCTCTGCCCCTCACCCACTCACACTCACTGACTCTGCTCCCTCTCTCTCAAATAAACAAATACAATCTTTAAAAAAAAAATAGTTTGCATATTACCAACCATTAAAGTTTTCCTAAATATGTCTACGTATCTACATACACATGAGAAAGCAAGACATGTCTGGAAGAATACACACCAAAGTTTAAAGTATGTTTATCTCTAGGTGGTATGATTATGGAAGATGTTTTCTTTAGCTCATTTATACTGATATGTTCTACAATGAAAATGTATTTATGTAATATAATCAAGTTAAATGAACAGTACCAGTATGGGGTTAGAGATTACCAGAGAGGGATAAGTGTGGATACAGACCAAATTGTTAACAGTAATTTCCTATACAAAAAGAAGCAGAATTCAGACGAAGGACATGTACTCAATCTATCTGCAATTTCTGTAAGTATTTACATGCCACTTAGAGTTAATAGGAAATATTTTAATAGAAAATGACTTTTCAAATCTCCTAACATAAGACATTGGTAAAGACTAATTTAATATCTATACATTTAGGTTACAATTGTAGAACATAAGGAACCTGGGTAGAGGGAAGAGCATACATGAAGGCCCCCTATTACTGGAAAAGCAAGTCATTCAAATTGGCAGGTTATGAAATCGGTAAGAGTCCTGCTCTAAGAGTGAACTTCATTATAAATGGGCAAAATGATTTTAAACAAAGGAATAATATGAACAGATATGCATTTTAGAAAAATCAGCCCTGAAGATAGTAGGAGAGTTGGAGCAAGAAGAGGCACATCCATTTAGAAGTTAATACCCCAGCTCCCACCTGCCTCAAGTCTCAACCTGTTATAGGCTTGGACACCATTATTTTTTTGTCTTCAGAGTTTGTTTCTCTACTCGCCTATGCTTGTTCCCAACCATTTTTATAAAGAAATAAAAAGTCTAAACTTTTAAAAATCTTATTGTGAGTCTCACCTGCTTTATACCAGAAAGTATACTTTATTCTACATTGCCCTGGCCCCTTGCCATGACCTATATCTGCAGCTATCTTAAGCTCCAGCATGACATCTACCTACCCATTCCTTTTCTCTCTCAAATTTTACTTCCTTCCAAGCCAGTGTCTCTCAAAGGATGATCTTCCCTACCTCCTGCATGAGAATCCCAAGGTACTTTTTAAAACTGCAGATACTAGAGCCCCACTGCAGACATACTGAATCAGTGTCTCTAGTATAACCCAATAGTATAAAATGTGGTAAAAATCATAAATACCTTAAAATTTCATAGCACTAGAAGGCAATAAGCTAAATACAATGTATTCAAAAATACATATTTTAGTGCAAGGAATTAGTGACCTATTGTTTACATATCAAAATGTCAGCCAGAATGCAACAGGAAGTTACTCAAATAAGAGGGCTGAACACTACCAGCAGAAAGGAAGAAGGGACAAAAGCAGGGAAGCAGTGTATTTTGTTTTGCAGAACCAACAGTTCCAGCCAAGGAGACACTCAACTAGGTGTTTTACCAGATAGGTGTGTCTCACCTGACAGCTCCTTAGGAGAGCAAATTTAAGATGGGTTGGAGCTGAGGAATGGAAAGCCCCGAGTTATCCTAAAGCTATCCTTAACTCATTATAATAGTAAAAACTCCTATGGGTAGAGCTTTCTGCCATTTTTTGGCAGATATGATGTATTCAGTAGCATGCTAACCCTATTATACATGCACAGAGTACCTATACAAGTTCCCTGCCCCCATCCCATTTTCAACCCTTCCTTGAGTCATGTTCAATTTGATGCACTCCAAAAATGAACCCCTTTAGTTCAGTTACAAAAAGAGAACATGCAATTGACTCACAAATCACCCAGATTTACCAATAAGGTATGATGCATTCAATACACCCATAGCACAGAATACATAACTGACTTATAAAATTTCATTCTTTGCTCTTGTTTTACATGTCTCCTTTACCCTATTCTATAAAAACAGCGAAGACTATTTCTGGTACATCCTCCAGTTTCCTAGCACTAAATTTTACATTTAAATATTTATAGAATCAAGGCAACAAGAAAGTTGTGCTCACCAATCTCTCTTTAATCCTCTCTAGTGGTAAAAACAGCTACAACGCTACAGAGACAGATGGGAACCTATGATTCAAAGATAGTAACAGGCAAGTCCCAGGGTGGAGGGATACAAAAAAGAACTTTCAATATTTTCAATGGTTTAGGTACCTAATAGCTATTGCTATGGTCAAAAGAAGGCAAGTCCAAGAGGGACTCATGCATTAGAGCCCCATGTCTCTCTTAGTGCTCAGTATAGAGAACTAGTAGGATCCCCAGTGATTCCACTAATTTCATTAGACTCTGACATTTGGTTAAGTTTCTACCTTTGTTACTATTGGAACCTGATAGAGTATCAACTTGTGTTACTTGCAAATATTGCTTATGGTAAAAACGACCCTATTGGCAGATTACATCTGAACTAGGAGTAACAATAAATGGGGAAGGTGAGGGAATGACACAGTCCAAAAAAGATGGCTCCCAAATGACTATGAACTGCTTGCTGTAGGGTACTATAAAAACCTCACAAAAAAGGAAGGCATGAGGCTGCCCTGGTGGCAAGCTATAATTTTGTTCTTCTATCCTTCTGAATAAACTGGGGTTAAATGTGCCCAGCAATAATCTTGAAAATCTTCAAGTTTAGCTACCCTGGTAGGCATTGCAGAGCTACTTCTTTATATTATCAATGGAGCTAATGCTTTAATGTATGTATGAAACATCTTGGGATCTTGTCAAAATATAGATTCTGATTCAGAAGAGACTTGGTCTGTGAGTCTGCATTTCTAACAAGCTCCCACGTCACACAGATGCTACTGCTTAAAGCAGTGGATCTATGCTTTGAGTAGCAATACTTTTAAAAAAAACAACTGAAATACGTAAGAGCAACATTTTAGTTTAAATACTATGAGTTATGGGGGCGCCTGGGTGGCACAGTCAGTTGAGTCTCCCAACTCTTGGTTTGACTCAGATCGTGATCTCAGGGTCGTGAGATGGAGCCTTGCATCAGGCTCCACGCTCAGCCCAGAGTCAGCTTGGGATTCTCTCTCTCTCTCTCCCTCTACCTCTCCTGCTAATAACCTCTCTCTCTAAAAATAGATGGATAAATATTTTAAAAATAAGTAAATACTGTGAGCTGTGGAACATTCTTTAAAGCTTATTTATCTATCTAGAACTTTAGATGCAGCAAGAGTTCAGTTTTATAGGGAGAAAAACCTTAAAAACTAAAATACTTAAGCAATCCTGAAAGCTCCTAGTAAGATAGTGAAGAACTGACACTTTTTTTTTTTTTTAAGATTTTATTTATTTATTCATGAGAGATACAGAGAGAGAGAGAGAAGCAGAAACACAGGCAGAGGGAGAAGCAGGCTCCATGCAGGGAGCCCGATGTGGAACTGAATCCTAGGACTCCAGGATCACGCCCTGGGCTAAAGGCAGGCACTAAACTGCTGAGCCGCCCAGGGATCCCCAGAACTGACACTTCTAAGAAGCTGCTTGACCCCATTTTTTTAGAGAAAAAATTAAAAAGGACTAAGAACATAATAATAGCCCATTACTATTACTAGTAATAGTACACCTAGGAAGAGACAAAAATTAAAAAAAAAAAAAAAAAAAAAAAAACCTAAATTGGGGATCCCAGGCAGTTTAGCGCCTGCCTTCGGCCCAGGGCATGGTCCTGGAGACCCAAGATCGAGTCCCACATCAGGCTCCCTGCTTGGAGCCTGCTTCTCTCTCTGCCTATGTCTCTGCCTCTCTCTCTTCTCTCATGAATAAATAAATAAAATCTTGAAAAAAAAAAAAAAAAACTAAATTATCTGGACTGAGCCACATGGCATTATTTTTTTTCAACCCAGGCTCTAATTAACATGGGCTGACAACAGTGTGATGACCCGAAAGTGATCAGAAAATATGTATGTTGACTAGACTACACACTATTATACTAAGAATTATAATCATTACTCTTCCTTAGAAGAGAAAATCAATCATTTAACCAAAGAATATTAAGCAGAGTTTTTTATTTTTGTTTTTATTTTCATATTGGTAGACTCAATTGATAGAAAGCTAATGGAAGATGAAAAATTCTTCACAGATCTATCAATCAATGTAATTTCTTGCTGATACTACTCAAGTATTACCCCAAAAAACTTAAATGGAGAGTCAGGAGTATATCCATATCAAAACAACACCTTCTCAAACATACTACTCAATGATACCTGGTAAAGGAATCTTTTAGACTAGGCAGACAAAAATAACCTACAGGAAATTAAGTTAAAAAAGAAAAATATATTTTAGTAATGTATTTACAAAAAATACATTAACATTTAATAACACTTCTTCCCTTTGGGCCTCTGGGTGGCTCAGTCAGTTAAGTATCTGCCTTTAGTTCAGGTAATAATCTCTGAGTCTGGGATAGAGCAGTCAGCTTTCCCTTCTCCCTTTGCCCCCCCACCCCCCACTTGTGCACATGTGCCAGCTTGTTCTCGCAAATAAATAAATAGAATTTTTTTTAAAAAATAGCACTTTTCCCCTAAACCAAAACAGGTAACTAAAAATCACCAAAACTAGGAATTTTTCAATCTACTAGTTCAAACTCTATTAAGAAACCAAGAAAAGAGAATTATATAATCACAATTACACAACAGAAACTCCAAGATTAACAAAGGAAATGGGAGGGGTCCCTGGGTGGCTTAGTCAGCTAAACAATGATCTCAGCGTCCTGGGTTCAAGCCCCACATCTGGCTCCCCGCTGAGCAGGGAGTTTGCTTCTCCTTCTTCCTCTGCCTCTGCCCCTAACCCCCCGCTTGAGCTCTAATAAGTAAATAAATAAAAAAAAAGGAAATGGGAAATTAAACTACAGGGGAAAAGTTATAACATAATTTTAAAAAAAACTCTCAAGATTTGTTTTACTTTTTATTTATAATTTTACACCTTAACTTTAAATTTATATAAAGTTCACAGAATTTACAATACTACTAACAAAGCAATTATACCCCAATATATAAAGATTCACCTAAAGATGTAGAAAACTATTCAGTTTCCCCACTTACCAATTTCCTTATTTATTTATTTCACATATTAGCTACCTCTCAAAAAACTCAAAAAGCTTCAAACTCAGGAATATTAATTTTCCTTTCCTGTCTTCCCTTTTCTTCTATAACAAAAATAGGTCTCCGATTCTAATGAGTCAGTTTTAGAAGAAAAATGAGCAATCATTAGCAAATGCTCAAAAACATTTGGAACTTGAACTGCCATCAGAGCCAGTTAAAAGAATTATGCAAGAAAATATGCTACATGACTTTACAGATACAACTTGCTTTTGACCTAATGGAATTACCACTCAGCTTGATCACCTTATTTGTCTACCTTGATGCAGAAAGACTTTCTGGCTGTTTCTAAAAAAAAAAAAAAAAAAAAAAAAAAAAAGTAGATTTGCCATTACTTAGGCTGTTCATCTCAGGGTGCAGCACAGGTCCCATGAGGAATCTTTAATTTTAATAGCTCCAGGCATGTCAAGGGTACTAGTGGGATGCCCTTCCAGAAATCTACATTTGTTTAAACAAAGAATCTCTTGGGAAAGAATAGTACTAAGAATCCAAGGTGCAAAAGTCTGAATCAAAGACAATAAGACATTATGAATTGTACATGGTACTGGTCCCCAGTGGACTCAGGGCTGAGTCTTAAAGGCAGGCATTTAGAAAAATAATTGCTTTACTACTACAGCTGTGAGACTACAAGGCCTTGGTAGTCTGAGTACCAGAACCAAGAGACAGCACCCTCAAAACAGATGGGAACTATACATTCAAATACCTCCCGGGAAAAGACAACTGACAAAAACGGGCGATTTGGAAGAGGATTGTGGTAAAAAAGAAACTGTAGGCCTTACCAGCAGGGGGCACTCTATTCAACTCCAGCAGATTGTTGTCCTCAGAGAAAAAACTACTGCTGCCAGCACTTTAAGAGAAGTTTGAAATCCAAAATGTATAAAATAAAATCTCCCAGTTTTTAAATGCTAGAAACCAATTCATTTTCTTAAAACCACTGTGCTTGCCTTAAAAAAAAAAACATCCATGGTCAAACCAATGACCTATGAAGCAGGGATAGTGCTCTTAGCATGATGAGAAGTCAACAACATTAACAGTACTAGTCTTGCCTGCATCACACATCAGCAATGACATTTATGGACATAAGCACTGGTAACACATTTGTGATCACATCTGTGATCAACACACATTATCAGCAGCACAGCAGCTGCTTTTGATGTTCATCTATTCTGCACCTACTCCAAAGAAGCTGAACCATGCCTGAAGGAAAAAAAAGAACAGAGACAGACATACAGCCATGCTGACTGGTCTGTTTATATGCATTACCACTAATCACCAGTGGTCCTTTATACTATCAATAAAATATATATATATTTACAGACATATACAGTAAGTAATATGCCAATATTTCCCTAGTTTTTATTCTCCCAAATAACTTTTATACCAACCTCTCTTCCCAAATCTCTAACATCTCCCCGACCTCCACTCTCTGCTAATGACTTTGCTTCTCATTTCACTGAGAAAACAAGAAGCACTCAAAAAATAAGTTACCCATGCTCTGACCACCACATCTAACAACCTACCTACATCTGTATCCATATATCCTTTCCTCTCCAATTACTATGGCTACTCATATTTATTTAATCTCTTCATTTGGTGCTGGATCCCATCCCCTCTAGCCTTGTACTTAAAGCCCTTGCTCCAGCCACTGCTTCCTGTTCTCACGTTTTATCAATTGTCAACTTTCCCTTTCCACTGGTCACTTCCCTTTCCACTAGTGCACTAACATACTATATAATCTCTGCATCTGTGATAGGCAGCCTCTAAGATGGCCCCCAATGATTAGTGCCCTCATATTAACAGTCTCCGAACGTGCCTTCCTACATTTAAGTAGGGTTGGTTTGTGTGAACAAAATCCAGAAATTATAGCATCTATTTCCAAAATAGGGTTACAAAAGACTCTAGCTCTTTCATAGAATTGCTTCTAACCCTTTCTCACTCTGATCACTCATTTTGAAGCCAGCTGTCCTATCACGAGAGCACTCAGGACCAACATGATAAGGAACTGAGGTCTCCAGACAAGAGCCACCAAAGAAGGGAAGCCTACCAATAATCACGTAAGCAAGGTTGGAAGCAGATCCTCCAACCCCAGTCAAGCCTTGAAATGACTACAGTTCAGGCCAACAGCTTTGACTGCAACTTCATGAGAGATCCTCAACCAGAATCACCCAACTCTCCACTCCCAGAAGATCCTTGACCATTAGAAATTGTGTGAAGTAAAATATGTTTGCCATTACACTGACAAATTGTGGGTAGTTTGTTACACAGTAAAGGTTAATTAACACAGCATCTAAACTAAGAAGAAGGGATCCCTGGGTGGCGCAGCGGTTTGGCGCCTGCCTTTGGCCCAGGGCGCGATCCTGGAGACCCGGGATCGAATCCCACATCGGGCTCCCGGTGCATGGAGCCTGCTTCTCCCTCTGCCTGTGTCTCTGCCTCTCTCTCTCTCTCTCTGTGCGTGACTATCATAAAAAAAAAAAAAAAAAAAAAAAAAAAAAAAAAAATAAACTAAGAAGAAATAAACCCACCCAACTCCACATCCCTTTAGCTAAGGTCCCATCTTGTTTCTTCTCTTTATATAAAAACTCTTTGTAGGAATTGCATTTAGTCACTATCTTCATTTTCCTTCTGCTATTCCCACTTGGAAGTCTCTTGAAGATAACCAATGATGTTCATGTTATTAATTCAGTGGTAAACTTTCAATTATAACAGTTTTGTTCTGCTTGAGAATATTCATTTCTGCCTCAGAAAAACAAAATGAGATCAATGAAAGTCACACATACAGATAAAAAGTAAGTAAAGCACGTGTGTATAAAACAAGGACAAAAAAGAAAAGGGCAGAAAGACCAAGAAACATTTAACATTCTTGAGGCACCTAGTTACTACATATACTGAAGATACAGAAGAATCAGGATATACTAAATGTACATGAGATGTGAAGAACACAGTATTCATGGGGCTTCATTATGGCCCCCCATCAATGATACCTATTCTGGCTCCATGTGTCCACAGCCTAAGAAACACAAAACCCATAGCTATTCTGTAGGTTAACTGAATAACTAAAGCTGTAACCAGGCATACTTGTCCCTGGATCTGTCCAAGACAGAGTGTATTTGGACAGGGTACTGTCCAGCAGGAAAGGCAAAAAAGGCAGAGAGGGGTAGGACATAAAATACAAACTCTGTGTACCTCAGGATTCAGGTGATCCTTCCACCAACTTGTACTCTATCATAAGGATGTTAACTAATCTTGTATTTTTCCCCTTGCTTCTTTCCAAGTATTTCCCACTTATTTAACAAATCATGTAATATAAGCATTTTGTCCATGAACCTTTTCTTCTACAAGCTTTGGGATGGCTTGCCTGGCAGGGTACTTGGGAGTCTATCACTGCATTAGAATAACTGGCCACATGATACAGGTCTTCATCTGATTCTAGAAATAGAATTTGACAGTTACTCACTGTCTCTGAAAACATTTTCCTTACTTAGCCTCTGGGTCATTACTCTTCAGTTCTCCTCCTATCCCTTTGGCCATGTGTTTTTCATCTCCTCTGAAGTGCTAGAACCACTTTATTACTCTCTATTAGATAGCACATGCAGTTTCACACTTTAAATAGCATCTACAGACTGATGAGTCTCAAATTTTTATCTCTAGTCCCAACACTTTACCTAAATTCCAGACAGTTTAATGCCAAACTTTTATTATCTACCTCAAAACTTATTCCTCTCTTGCATCATTGCAATGGTCTCCTAAATGGTCTCCCTGATTCCCAACTTAGACCCACTTTAGTCTACTCCCAACCCAGCAGAGTGACCCTTCCCAAACAAATCAAACCGTATTAATCCTCTGCCCAAAATTCATAGGTCTTCCCATATCCATCAGAGTCAAATCTAAAAATCTATGACCTGCAAGGCCTTATCCGGTTTCCTCCCATCTCTACCCCCACCACTCACCAGCTTGCTCACTCAGTCCCTGCCATTAAATAAACACTCCAACCATGTTCCCACTCAAGATCTTGACACTTGCTACTCCTTCCTCCAGGGGTTCTCTTTCCCCAAAGAGTTGCGTTAACTTGCTTCCTTATATCCTTCAGAATATCACCTTATTAGAGAGGATTTTCCTTTTCACTTTTTGTAAATACAAACTTCTACCTACCCACTCAACGGCCCCCATCCACAGCATTTCCAATACTCCTTGTCCTGCTTTATTTTTCTTCATAGTCCAGACTACCACCTGATATTTGTTTATTGTTTATTTTTTCATTGACTGTCTCTCTTACTAGGTATTAAGCTTCATGAGGTCAGCAATTTCTACATTGCTTATTTTACTTGCCTAAAACCTAGAGAATGCCTAGCATATAGAGAGTACTCAAACACTACTAAAAAAAGTAAGTGAATAAGTAACAGTAATAGGAAACATTTCCATAGTGAGCCTTAGCAGCAAGGAAGGGCACTTTACATGAAGGCAAGAAGGTATTGGCTAAAGAAGCACAGGCCCTGCAGGTCCCATAAGCCCAGTAGACTCCCAGAACTATCTGGGAGAAGGGCTGTAATACGAAAAGAACAGGTGAGGCCAGGCCATAGAAAAACTGTTCTGTGGTAATCATGGCCCTACAGGAAGAAATTAACTGACAGGAAGAAATAATAACTTTATCATAGAGAAACCTGGAAGATACCCTCTCAACCAAGTGATCAAAGTAATATCACCAATAATTTGAAAAATAAATATTATGTACTTCTTTATATGATACACTGAAAACACAACATAACTTCTGTGGCATTTCTGCCAAAAGCATGTCACCAAAATCTAACCATGAGAAAGGATAAGAAAAAAACTAGTATTAAGAACATTCTGTAAATGAACTGGCCTGTATTCTTCAAAAGTGCCAAAGGCATGAAACACAAGGACTCAAGAAATGTTCCAGACCAAAGGTGACCAAACAGACATAATGATTGAATGTAATGCATAATCCTGGATTTTTATTTTGCTAGAATGGATATTATAGGGATTATTGGCAAAATGTGAATATAGTCAGTAGATTAAATAGTAGAATTCAATCAAAGCTATGTTCCTGACTTCGACAATTATAGGATTACATAAGAAAATGCCCTTGTTAAGAAATACACAGTAGGGTGCCTGGGTGGCTTAGTCAGTTAAGAGTCTGCCTTCGGCTCAGGTCATGATCCTGGGGTCCTAGGATTAAGCCCTGTGTCGGGCTCCTGCTCAGTGGAGAGTCTGCTTCTCCCTCTCCCTCTCTCTGTGTGTTCTCGCTCTCTCACAAATAAATAAATAAATGTTGAAAAAGAAAGAAAGAAAGAAAGAAAGAAAAAGAAGAAGAAAGAAGAAAAGAAAGAAAGAAGAAAAAAAAAGAGAAAGAAAAGAAAGAAGGAAGGAGGAAGAAGGAAGAACGAAAGGCGGAAGGAAAGGAAGCAGAAAGACGAAAGAAAACTAAGAAGAAAACCCCTCCCAGAAAAACACGAAAGCAGACAAATACATAGCATAAAACGAAACATAAGAACAATACCAAACAAAAGACAGAAGAAGAAGAAGAAAGAAAATACACACTGAGGTATATAGAGGCAGAGGTGGACGTTATGTCTACAATTTATTCTCAGAGTTGAAAACAAAACTGTCATATGAGAGAAGATTAAAACAGCAAAATGTTACCATTTGGGAAATCTGAGTAAAAGTATATGGGATTTCTTTGTAGTACTCGTATAACTTTTCTGTAAGTCAGAAGTTATGTCAAAATAAAAAAAAAATTTAAGAGAAAAACAAACAAGCAAATAAACTAACCAAAAGATTCAAAAATATAATTGGGAAAAATATTTTCAATATAGTGGCTTCTATTTCGGTTTTTAAAAGATAATCTCTCTGAATATTCTAGTTTAAAATTAAAAATTATAACCATGAAAGAAGAAACTGTATCACTACACTTCAAATATATTTTAAATAACATATCCTACCAGACTAACATACTAGACTACTTCCTATATCTAAATTTCATTTAAAAACTAGAAATAAATGCCATGAAGGAAACTATCATAACACTAACCTTCAGAGAAATACTGTAATTTCCAGATAATAATATTTCTATTTAAGTTATTTTAAAACACATTTTAAATTAACATAATCCAAAAAATAATTCCCATGATACTTTGAGGATTCAATACGTCCTACCTTCAATTGAAAAACCATGAAATACTATAAAAGAACCTTAGAACAGTACAAATGTAAAAGAGCTGATTTTACTTATTTAAATTCAGTGTCAATTAGCTGTTTCAAAAAGGAGACACAACAGAGCAAAATTACCTTCATGGACTGTAATGCCACAATTGTCACACTGAATTATTTCATCAGCATCCTCGCTATTATCTCCAAGACAAACACAGCAAATCAGAATGTGGTCCATTTTTTGAGAACTCCAGTTTTGACTCTTCTCAAGAATCAGCGAGTCCTAATATCAAAATATATCAGAAAATCACATATTTAAATTAAAAGATAACTTTAATAACTAAAATTGTTATTTTATGCATTTCTAAAATTATGCTACATTCTCCATTCTTTTAGGAATTTCAAAGCATGCTACATTTGAAAAGTCCATTTCTTTGTCAAATGATCCTCTAAATACCCTCAATTTTTCACTTTCTCTGCAAGTCCCATATTCTCCCTCCTTTAAGAAATAAAAAAGCAAGCATGCAACCAACAACTCTTCATCTGCTATGCCATTCCAGATTATAGTCTGATCCCTTAAACTAGGAGAAAGGAAAAATTAAGCTACAAGTAATTATTACTCCTACAATGGGTTTAAAAAGTGTAAGACATGGTTTCTACACTTTGGAAGCCTATAATCCTGCCTGAAGAGAGACAAGACACACATATATTAAACAAGAAAAAATCAATCCAAGATAACATATAAGCAAATATGCATGTGATGGCATAATTATAAACTCTATACTTAACTGCTGAGGAATTCAGAAGTTTCAGAGTCATCAAACTACTGGATGACAGATCCAAGAGAACCTGAATAGGCATAGCTGTATAAACAGGTACAGAAAACCATCTAAAGGGACGCCTGGGTGGCTTAGCAGTTGAGCGTCTGCCTTTGGCTCAGGACAAGGTCCCGGAGTCACGGGATCGAGTCCCACATTGGGCTTCCTGCATGGAGCCTGCTTCTCCCTCTGCCTGTGTCTCTGCCTCTCTCTCTCTCTCTGTCTCTGTCTCTCATGAACAAATAAATGTTAAAAAAAAAAAAAAAAGAAAAAATAAAGAAAACCATCTAAAAAAGGATCCAAGTTGTCTAGTTGCAAAAGCATGAGTACTCTATTAAGTTTATGTCAAGAAGTACATAGTATAAACTGATAATAAGGATACTGAGATAATTATAAAAAGAGAAAGACATAATAGATAAATATAAAGATACAATTTCAAGAAGGAAAAGAATTTGCTTTAATTTAAACTACATTACAGATTTAAACTTTAAATGGTTAACAATATAATAATTCTTACCATATTATCAGATTGGACATTATATAAGATAGCACTTGAGTCTAAATGTTTTCATTTAGGAAACTAACCACTGTTTTTTATATTTTTATATTCTTTTAAACAGACCAATATCCACAGGAAACATTTAGAGTCATCATTTCATAGCAATTTGTAAATGACACTTGAATGTCACAATAACATTTTTTTTTCAATTCTGTGTTATACATCTAAACTTACAGCTAATCTGTAAAACAAATCAGAAACAAATGCAAAGTCAGGAAGGAGGCAGTATCCTTGCTCTAGAGAATCCTAGTACTTAAAAATTGTAGATTTCATTTATTTATTTTACTACTCTTTGTTATAAAACCAAAGTAATTTGGAGGCTTTGAAAATGAGTAGTAAATAAAGGTAAAAACTTCCTAAAAAGAAAACTCACATTTTATAGTACATTGGTACACTGAGTAAAACAAAAATCTCTCCAGATTTTCATATCAGTGATCTTGGATTTCATTCTCAGTTCTCATTTAATAACTATTGAATCTCAAAGCTGTAGTTCTCTTATCTGTAAAATGGGATGGCAAAAGTAATACCTACCTGATGAGATTGGTGTGAAAATTAACAAGATAATTGTATGGTAAAAATGTTCCTGAGACATACCGTGTACTCAGTAATTATGTTCATTCCCCTTCTCCTTTTGTAATTATTGTAGGTGGTTCAAGAAAAGGAGTATGAGCTGCCCATTTATTACACTGAGTAATCCCCTGGACTCCCCCGCCCCCCAAAAAAAAGTTGTAACCCTCAATGAGCACTGCTACTTTAAATATTTTCCTGTGGTAAGTCCAAAAAAGACTTTTTTCCCAAAATACCACATCTAGGGTTTAAAAATAAAATTTAAAAAAAAAAAAAACACCTCAGACTAGAAAAAGATCTAGCCAATAACCAGTTTGATAACTGACAGGCTACTCATGTAAAATGGGTTCTGCCAATACTTCTCTGCTGGAAATAGCCAAACTGTGGAAGGAGCCTCGGTGTCCATCGAAAGGTGAATGGATAAAGAAGATGTGGTTTATGTATACAATGGAATATTACTCAGCCATTAGAAATGACAAATACCCACCATTTGCTTCAATGTGGGTGGAACTGAAGGGTATTATGCTGAGTGAAATAAGTCAATCGGAGAAGGACAAACATTATATGTTCTCATTCATTTGGGGAATATAAATAATAGTGAAGGGGAATAGAAGGGAAGGGAGAAGAAATGGGTGGGAAATATTAGAGAGGGAGACAGAACATAAAGACTCCTAACTCTGGGAAACAAACTAGGGGTGGCGGAAGGGGAGGGGTGCGGGGGGTGGGGGTGAATGGGTGACGGGCACTGAGGGGGGGCACTTGACGGGATGAGCACTGGGTGTTATTCTGTATGTTGGCAAACTGAACACCAATAAAAAATAAATTTATTATTAAAAAAAGAAAAAATACTTCTCTGGTGGAATTACAACTAATAAGTCCTTGAAAAAAGGTTTACCCCTGTGGGAAACAAGTACATTTCTATGGATCAGAAAAAATAGCATTAATAGGTAGCTCTAATTCCATCATTTTCCTGTTTATCCACTTTGCTCAGATAAAACAGTGAATGTCTAAATTGTATATCTATACCAATTTCTCTCTATACATATTATCATTTGGAGGCAGAGAAAACAAAATCAGCTGGCTCTGGCCCTCTGATTCACATCATTTGAGACACTTATCAGAAATCTAATGCAAAGAGAAAGAAATGGGGGGAACTGGAACCCTGCCCAATGACTGTGGATAATACTTCAGTGGGAAAGTCTTACTAACACATTCTCTTAAAAAAGTGTGCTCTAAATTGTCTTTAATACATCAAACACAGGTTTGAGCACACATAACCAAACTATAAAAGCAAATTTACTATCAAATTTTTATTAGCATATTTCTGAAGATGTGTATCATTTTTTTAAGTTTTTGGACAAAATAGTTAAGTTAAACTTTTTACCAAAAGATATATCATTTGAAAATATGGTTTTTACATATAAATAGAAATTGGGAAAGTTGGTTCTGAATGGCACATGAGTATTACCTAGGATATAACTTTAATATTATAGAAGAATTTAATGTAATCGAATGGCAACTAGAAGAATGGGGCATAATAATAATAAATCAATGAGTACTTATAGTAAATTACTTCACTCTTTTCCTTAGGGTTTAAAGTTACACCTCAAATGATAATATTGTCCAGTGTTCTCCATGGGTCTATTGCTTGTTTGTTTATGTATTCCACACAGATGATAATAAATAATATATACAACAAGGTAAATTCTAAGTTTTATATGTATTTAATAAAAGAGAATTCCTGAATACTTCATTCAAAACTAGAATTAAAAGAATCCTTATTGCTCTGATGATGAGAAAAAATTAGTATACTGAAAAATCTGAGCAATAGGTCTTCCTCTAAGTTTTGAGAAAGTGAAATTCTCAAGAATCTGAAGTAATTTTTGTACAATATTTCAAACTGTATTTTTATGTATATTAAGCTGTTTTATTTTGAAATGTGTAAAAAGCATTGATAAGTCTGAAGTCCCAAATAGAAGTTGCTATTTATAAATAGAAGTTGCTATTTATAAATTTATAAATTTTAATTACCAAATATCAGATGACAATTGCCATTTCTTCATATCCATTTAACATCAATCTAATCCATTTAACATGAGAGCCTTTTATGAAAAGAAACCAAAAAACTTCTGCCTGAAAATTTCTATTGATATAATTTTCTGTTAAATATTAATCCTCAACCAAAGCTCTAGTTTCAAAGTCCTGAAAATGTGAACCATTTTTTGAAAATGCTACACCCATCCCCAAAAGATTTATTTCAGAAAACCAAAAATGAATGTAACATCAGTTAATCTCAAAAGCATCAAGTTTGAAAATGGCATATTACCATATTCCAAGAGGTTGTTTAGACCACACTAAATTCAAAAAATTTCATAATTCCATAGGCCAAGTAAAGTGCCCATATGTAGAAAATGCAAGGTTATCAAATTCCAGTTGTAGAACAGTAGTTCTCAAGGTATGGTCTGTGGGACTCTGCTTCATAGGGTCCACAAGGTAAAGGCTATTTTCATACAAAATACTAGGGTTATTTGCCTTTTTCACTCTCTCTCTCTCATGGATGTATCATGTACTCTTCCAGAACTACATAACAGGGGATGGGGTCATCAATCCGACAATTTGTTGCTTCTGTATGCCTTAATTTTTTAATTCCTGAGTTTTAATTTAACCCACATAAATAGTAATTAGGGTCTTCAATAATTTTCAAAGTGTAAAGTGGTCCTGAGACAAAAAAGTTCAGAAACCACTCTTCTAGAGTATTTCAAGGCCTATGGCATAGTCCTGTTAAGACCATTAAGAGCCCATAGTTAAGGGACACCTGGGTAGCTTGGCAGTTGAGCATCTGATGCCTTTGGCTCAGGTCATGATCTGGAGTTCCTGGGATCGAGTCCCAAATCAGGCTGCCCACAGGGAGCTTCCTTCTCCCTCTCCCTATGTCTCTGCCTCTCTCTCTTTCATGAATAAATAATAAATAAACTCTTTTTTTATTCATGACACAGAGAGAGGCAGAGATATAGGCAAAGGTAGAGGCAGGCTCTATGCAGGGAGCCCGATGTGGGACTCGATCCCGGGACTCCAGGGTCACACCCTGGGCTGAAGGCAGATGCTCAACTGCTGAGCCACCCAACTGTCCCTAAATAAATTATCAGGAAAAAAAAAGAGTTGATAGTTAAGTCAATAAAAGACCCCAGCTCCGTTCAAATAAAAGAAAAATCAAATTCCCTAAAAAACTTCAAAATTATTAAAGTTTTGGAATATCACTTACATGACGTCCAACACCATTTACTTACAAAAGCACTTGACATAACAGCCAAGAAAGTATGCTGTTTATAAACTAAATATAATTCAATTATGTATTTCTAAAATCACACTTTCAGCTATCTCTACTACAAAGTAGTATTTGAAAACATAAAGTAAAAGTAGAGGAAAGTAAAACTTTAAATATAACCAAATACATTTGTATTAACTAATAGATACTTGATACCTTGATGCCAAGGTATCACTACCTAAAATAGCCAGCAAGATTAAGATACAAACAATAGCCATAAGGCAACAAGAATTACCTTTAGTCATCTATTTTACAAAATCAAGAGCATATGAACAGGAAATTTAGAAAGATAAAAGAGTTTTCATTAAAATTTGTTATCTGAGTGACACTTACATAGAAGTAGAATCATCAAAAATTACTAGTCTTAGAGAAAAACAGTTAGCAAGGTTTCAGGTAGAATTATTGAGGTAAAATGAACTTTCTATCAATTTTTCTACATTTCTGCATAGGGTAGAACAAAAGGAAAACTAACATAAATTAACACCAGAGAAATAAGTTTTGTTACTGTAAGAAGAAAGTTCTTGATAATTTTATGGAGACCCATTTCCAAGAAATGCTCTGGAATCACATTCCTTTGGGACTTAACATAAATATATGAAGTCTCGTTATTTAATAAAGTCTCTTTTGGTGGGATAAAAAACCTAAACAGCACATGTGACCTTCCAATGCAACTTAAAGGACAGCCTACAACCTCTTAAGCAATATGGTACGCATTACACATTATTAACAAATGGATAATGTATACATTTTACCTGACAAATCTCTAAACATATGTAGGTATTCCCCACACCATAACAGAGATCTAACTCTGCCTCTATCATTAGCCAGCCTACTTTTGTGAATGTCAGGCTAATAAAAATGAAGAAGATAATGCTACCAACAGGTAAATTTATTCAGTAGACAGACTGAGTATTAAATACTATAAAATAAGCTGGATACAAGCCTCAATCAAATATGAACAACTGAATTTTCCATATTTCTATTTCCCTAAATTGCTCCTGGGAATATGAAACTATTTGTTTTACAGCATTATAAATACTATATTATATTCCAAATGACAATTTCCCATTACCTAAAGAATAATTAGGATAGCACTGGAGGCAGACAACATTCTTCATATGAAAGTGGATAACCTAGAAGTTGACCAATGTTTATAATTTAAAATACAACCTGCTGCTTCATCAATCTAACATATAACGCCCCCTCATATCCTGTTACTTATTATTTTGGAAAGTAAAAAATCACCAAGTTTTTAAATGAAACTTACTTAAAATAGGTAATCATTGCTATGCAAAACTTGTAAGTAGAAGGTAAAAGAATAAAGCACAGAAGGAAAATCTACCGGTTTAACCTATTGTGATGATATGAAAAAACAAAAAATAAGTGCTTGCTAAAGAAGTGAATTTTGTGACAATAAATGTATTAACAGAAATAACAGACTTAATTATTATAGTTCTACATGTTGATGTAACAGGTACATCTACATGTAAGATGACAACTCAATCTTGCTTTTGAAGAAAAACATATACATAAACACACAGACAAAGAGACACAAATGTGTTTGACTGAAGAATCTTGAATGTTGCATCTTGGGCCCAAAGGATAAACCTAACTTTCGGTAGTAGAACTTCAAGTGGAAGAACTGAGTCATTACTGCAGTTTTAGGACAAAAATGTTTGTCTTATGATAGGAGTGTTTGATTTTTCTTTTTCATTTCTTTGTAGAGAGAACTTATTCACTAAATATATGTAAACATATAGTTCATATTTACTCCCATACATCTAAAGCAAAGACTTGGTGACTATTCAGATGATGAGTGCTACAACTGGTAAAGGAACTAACCTTAAAATGAATCTCTAAAAGTCTGACGCAATCATTAAGCTGTTTTTGTCCTGCTCTAAAAAGTAGAAGTCTAAATTTTCATGTGGATATGGACATGCCTAAGTTGAAATAAAGGTGACCTTTGTTTTCATAATCCACTCAGAACCATTCAGCAGTCCTACGAAGAATGGGGTGAGAGGACAGAGAGGGAAAAGGAAAACTATCATAACCCTAGTCTCTGGATATAAAAATATTTCTCTAATTATAAAGACTGTAAGTTCCTTGAGGGCGGTGATTGTGAGCTCCTTGAGGACGGTGACAAATAGTAGATACTCAACAAAGGCTGGTTGACCAAATGAATAAATGTTACACTTAGGGTGCTCATTCACTCCCACAGCTGTCTATAAATAGGATTTCAAGGAAGCTACTTAATATAACGAGTAGAATGGTTTAGAGAAGAATTCCCTTTTCCCCAGACAGACAGATATCATAAAAATTGGGTTGATCTACCTCATTACTCTTGCTTTGAGATAGTGTCAGGCTATCATTGGTCAGTTCCTCATCATCAGCACTGTTTCTGCTAAGAACTTTACTCTTCTTCTTCTTGCAACCCCCTTCACTGGCAGGGCTGCTATGATCTTCATCATTGCCTTCATCATTCTCATCCTCATCACTCCCACTTCCTTCATCCTCATCATCCTCATTGTCTCCATCACTTCCTTCTTTCTGAGATGCAGATCGTCCCTTTCTCTTTACTACAGTAGGTCGCCAATCATTGTCATCTTCACTGTCATAGTCATCCATATCATTCAGCTCTTCCATGGATACAAAATCCAAAAGTGGTCGATTTCGACGAAGGTTCCACTTTTTTGGCTCACTTACTTGTTCCTCTGCAGTGGTTGTTGTAGTGGGGACTGAAGGAGATGTGTTAACACCAGGAGGACTTGTGGCTGGTGTGGTGGAAGCAGCAGAAGCAGCCACATTATCAGATACTGTTGCTTTTTCTTTATCTTCTCTCTCCTTCTCCTTCTCCTTTTCTTTCTCTTTTTCTTTCTCCTTTTTCTTTCTAGGTCTTTCTCCATTATCTTCTTCCTCCTTCTTTTCCATTTTAATTAACTGTTTTTCTGATGACAGTATTTCTTCCTCTGCAGAATTTTTAAGTTGTTCTTCTTTTACTTTAATATCTTCATTCAGTTCTTCTTCTAAAATATTTTCTTCAGAGTCACTACAGGAACCTTCTCCACTGTCCTTTGAAGGATCTTCACTTCCATTACCACTCCCTTCAGAATCTGTTGAAAATATGAGAAAAAAAAACCACACATATGTATATACATACACACACACACACACAACGCTGACACAAATGAAACCACCAAAATTTGTGAGTAACTTGCAAAACAATATAAACAAATTTAAGTCAAAGAATGGTAGACATTCCCAACCTGATTAAATAATAAATCAATGAAGTTGGCAAAATGGTTCTAATTCAGTAGAACACTAATGAAGATGAATATATGTAACTCTAAATTAAAATATGCTTTAAAAGGAAGAGTACTATTTCGTGTCATATAGCTCATGCTATGTTTGGTATCCTAGAAGCAATTATTTTTTCTAAAAGTAAAGGTGCTTCTTTTGAAATTGGGCATCTGATTTTTTAACTTAATGATACAATACAGACCAAATTCTTCTTCTCTTGCATCTTCAATTCATAAACTGAATTAACTTACAAGCATTGAGTCACATTCAGAACAAGAAAATTCTGGCCCCAAAAAACTTGGTCTCATTTATTTCACTCTTTACCCAAAAAAAAATGAGCACAGGTATTTATGATAGTCAACATCCCTAACATACCAATCAATTTTAGGAGTACCAAGTTCATAGGTGAAAGGAAACAGGAGCAGTAGCACAATAAATGGAAGTTACAAGAGCAGCTGCCAATTTTCCTGCTGACAAGGATACTGTTCATATCAGTAAGAGCCACCTAAACTTTCAAAACTTCTAGGTAGTAATTAAGACAGCCCCCTAGAATGAAAGAAATTAATAATTATTTTTAAAAACTAATCCATCTTGGAAATGAGCAACCACAGTAGTCGCTAAAAAGACAGGCTTAGAATAGTAAAGAGTTTGTCCAGAATTACAAGCTTTCTAGCAAGTTTTTCCCATTCCTGCGTCAGGCAGCCCAGGCCATCTTGGCCCAACACTATTCAGCAGCTTTCTGATCCTCTTTACACCTAATCAAATAAATAAAAATCTAAAACCTGAAATAAAGGGGAGGAGAAAAATAGAAGGGGAGCTGGAAGAAGTAAGAAACAACTAGTCACAGGTCACAGCCAACACTTATAGTAAAATCTGTAGGAAAAAATAATAATAATAAAATCTGTAGGGTGATACATTTTTTGGGCCCATAATTAAGAAAAGGGTAATATTAAAATGGTGAGAAAAAGTCTGTGTTCCCACACCATTTTAATTTCTGTTAATTCAACCAGCCTTAGCCGCTATAATTCAATGGACATTAAAAATAAATAAAGTTAAAAGAAAAAAAAAAAGTAAAGAAAGTTGTAATTAGTATCTGGTTATCCAAAATGTCCTAGAAATCCTTTACAAATGGCTGATTAAAAAAAAAAAAAAATCCTCCAAGTCAAATCACAAAAAAATAAAAATTAAAATTAACATACAATAGATATTGACTGGCCCTATAAAATAATTATCAATCTCAAGATTATCATGAAGGGACCCACAGCTTATTCAAAATTGCTATGAAAAAACACTCTAATCCCACACATCTTAGATAGGACACCAGCAATATCATATAGGTCAACAATCCCTTACTTGAAACTTCTAGAGCCAGATAGCTTTCAGAATTTTGATTTTTTTCAGATTTTAGAAGGGTAGCATGGTGCATACACAATATATTACACTAAAATTTCCAGTGAGGTCTAAGGCACTATACTCAAACACATGTCTGCAGTGAGAAGTATAAATATTTACAAGTATGATAAGGAAACACTACAAATAAACTATCATTTCCAGTTAGGTTTTACCATCAAACAAGTAGGTACCAAACTCAGGAAACACATTTGGATTTGTATGCTTCTTGAATTTCAAAGAGTGTGAATTCACTATCACCCACAACTAGGTACTTCTTTTCAGTCCAATAGTTCTACAAACCATTAAGAAAATTATGATTTTTAAAAATACCATTCATAATTAAATCCAACCTACCAAGAAACTATTTCTGGTAATATAATAAATAATAATAATAATAATAGACATTTTTAGATAAGAATTTTAAAAATAGCAAGCCAAGGTGACCAAACACTTCTAAGGCAAAAAACAGTCTCTGTGCATACTGACTACAGAAGATTGAAACATTCTGCAAGCAATGCCATAATTAAAAGAGATGGCCAAAATTAAGAGAGATAGTTTTTTAAAGTACCTAAAAAGTATTCCTAATAATTTTTACCAATAAAAACAACAGTAGATACAAAAGCAAGATTAACTGGGGCACAAATGTGGGTACCTAATCAAAACTGAGACCAATCCAACTTTGCTATTACTTGGTAAATTCTACGTAATGTTAAGCATTTTTATGATTTTTGTTTTCGTTGCTGTTGCCAAAGCCAATTATTTTTAAAAATATGAAGGGGGTTGCCTGGGTGGCTCAGTCAGTTAAGTAATCAACTGGTGATTTAGGCTCAGTTCATGATCTCATGGATCATGAAATCGAGCCCAAATAGGACTCTGCCCTCAGTGGGGAGTCTACTTGATATTTTCTCTCCCTCTCCCTCTGCCCCTCCTCTGATTCATACACAAGCACTCTCTCTCAAAAAAAAAAAAAATAAATAAATCTTTTTTTAAAAAAAAAAAGCATGGGGAAATTGATACCCTGATTGTTTTTATTTTGTAATCATGTCTGGATAGAAAGCAATTTGAAAAGAAAAAAGATTCAAATGCTTTACATCTGTTAATTTTATTATTAGATGAATCTGAGATTTTTCCACAAATCCAAATCCTAGTAGCTTACCCAACCCTTCATTCTCCAAATATAATACATTATCCATACTCCAACTGCAGGCATCAGGAATATATCAAATTTTATCTGTCCTTGATTTCTGAAAAATAACTTCTTCATCTGATTAGTCATCATTTCTTTTGGTATATATGCACTTGAAGAATGGAAATAAACAATATTAGGTACAAGCATAGCTTGACAAAAATTACAATGAAAAACTCAGAGTCTTTTGCTGTCTATAATTCTATTTTTGTAGGCTGCAAAGAAAAATGTCTATTACAAATTCAAACAATGACTCTGTATCATGTTCTAAGTCCAGTACTCTTAAATCTTTTTTTTAAAAAAAGGTAGTAATAGACAAGAGAAAGAAGTCAAATACTTTAAATAAGTCAGACACTTCTTAGCATTAAAAGAGAATTCTAGAAAAAAAAAAAAGAAGTAATTCTAACTACAATAAAATTTTTTTCAGAAGAAAAAAAAACCTTTAAAATTGAAATCCCTCCTTTCTATTCAGTTAAATAAAAGGTAACTTTTCTCAAATATACAATATATCAAAATCTCTCCAAGCAATAGCTATTTCAACTAACAGAATTTAAGGAATTTTTTATCAATACAGAATTAAAAAAATAATCTTTAAGAATTCCTTCACAATTTTCAATGCTTAAGTTTTCCTCATAAATATTAAACAATAAAATTGGTATGATTTAATTCAGTTTTATTTTAGCTTTGCAACGTAAAGGATCACCTTTGTTCACCGGCCTTAATTAACTATTCTTTTCATTGATCTGGTACAATAGTAATCAGTATTTATAAATATACACAATACATAAGAGATCACCAATCTACTGGTTTCTTCAGTTATCACTTTGCGGCCATTTTTGACTAATCCTGTATTTTCTCTTTTTAAAAAAGCTAATCAATCAACACAACTTATCCTCTACTCCTCATCTCTAGTTCCAACTGTGTCATTTATCATTTTCTGAATGAATCCAGATCAGTGATTCTCAAGTAAGAACAATTTTGAATTCTGTCCCACAGAGAACATTGGCAATGTCTAGACAACGAATGGTTGCCATGGTGGGGGACAGAAAGGGAAGATGCTAATGGCATTTAGTAAGTAGAAAACAGATGTTGCTACACATTGTACAGTAAACAGGACAAGCCTCCAATACAAAGAATTATAGAACACCAAATGCCAATAGTGCCAAGATTGGGAAACCCTGGTCTAGCAATATAAGGCCTTAACCTGACCTCATTATACTTGCCCAGGAGAATCTCTTTTATTCTTTTACTCATTCCTGATTCCCAAATATAAATGATATTTACCAGCCCCTACACTTCTAAACTTAATGTTTCCCTCACCTAGATTGCTTCTTTTTTAGTTCCTAGTTCAACTTACCTCCTCAATGAAATGTTCTAGATAAATCCAGTCTAAAGTGACTATTCCTTGACTTGAACTACACAAATAATCAATCATGCCTTGTATTGTTAATTTAATTTTTCCAATATTATCACATCTCTTTGTGAATTTAAGTACAAAATACTACCAAAGTCTCATCCTGACTCTTCTAGTTAATTTTCTAGCAATCTGGCCTATCTAAACTAAGACTCAAGATCTAAAGTTAATCATCTTACTTTGGCCAGCAGGTTAGAGGGGACACAGCACTGCTATTTTGTCTTATTTAATAAAAGCAATACATGCACTCATCTTGAAAAATATTCCACTTATATATCAGATAACTAAATGTAATCTAACCCCAATTCTAGGACCAAATCTCAAATATAACCACTTTAACTAGATCAAACGATGAAACTGCCAAAGAAACTGCCAATAATCTTAAATTGGTAATTTCATGTGGTTCAATTTAACATTTCCAAATACGGTTCTTCTGGTGGTTATCACCACAATTCTAATATGGTTATACCATGTCCACAATCAAAAAATGAGAAATTTAATTAATTTCACATTAAAGATAAAAGAAAAGATCTATTTTCAGTTTATATTCTTCTAAAGGCAGAGGCTTATAGTTATTAACCATCAATGATCACTTGAAAATTTTACTGACAGGTCATTTTTTGAGCAATATTTACCTTTTTCTATTACCTGAGAAACACATGAATAAAATTATGTTTATCTGCAAATGTGTTGAATATAATCTCTCAGAATTATCTATGTTCTTAAAGACAAACAGAAATAGGAAGCTTTGTAGTCATAATTTCTAATCTCAAAATGAAGAGAAGTGATGCACAAAACTGTTACAAATTAAGGCCAACCAATCTAATCATTTTAACATCAAGTTCTAAAGGAGTTAGTAGTTCACTCAAGAAGTCATCTTTAGACAGTTTTGAAAGAGGCTTTGATCAGACTGATGATACAGCTACTGCCATTTCTCCACCTCCAGTTTAATCTATTCATATGTAGGGTTGGGATTCCACAACTCTGACATGACTGAAAACCAGTGATAAGTCTGTTTTATCTCCTGTAAGAGTCCAATTACCTCAGGCAAAGAAAGGATTCAAACAGGAAACACTGGTAATCAAGAGTAAGCCACCATGTTAACCATGGGGGACACCAATGAATCTTAACCAAGAAGGGAAAATAGGATTCAATTTCTACTATTTTAAACAAAATCATTTTCTACTATAATCTCCTTTATAGTAGCATAACAAGAACTGCACAGGGGCCAAGGAAGTAAATTACAAATAGAACAGATTAGATATGATGACAAGAGAGAATAGAAGGTATGCATTTTTTAGTACTTTGGAGAGATTTCTTTAAAAATTATCAGCATAACAAAACTCATCCTGTCAGTTTTCACATATAACTGATAATTCCCATTAACTCTGATTAAGATTTAATAAAATCAGGAATTTCTACTTAGCTTCATACCAAAAATTATCTTGAGAAAGCAGTTTGCATCATTAGAAGCTTTGACCTTTGTAAAGAGAAGTGATACCTGTGAATGACTACATCTCAATAAAAAGAAAAAAAATCTACAAAGTCAGATTTATTGTCACAGAAGAAAAAAATATGGAATACTTAGTCTGAGTTTTGCATAATGGTATTCAAATAAGTCATAACTTCTGAAACCCAAAAACTTGCCACAGTTAATCTTGACCAAAACCACATTCTCACCAAAATATTAACTACCAAGATTCTCACCAAGAGAACTTAAATAGTTTTGGATTTTACCTCCTTTCCTTTCCCTTTCTTTCCTTTCTTTGGAAGTACCAAACATCAGTGAATTGACTAAACAGGAGAGAAAGCAGCTGAGAAGCAAAGGTTAAAAGACGATTAATCAAGATAAACTTAACTTTTGATTGTTGGGAGTGACCTCATTAGTCACAACAACCAAGTAGTTTCAGTTTAAGATTACATCAATTTACTTTTAGGATCTAAGCAGCAAAAAGATCGTTAAATTTTGGAGTCAAAAGACATGGATCACATCCATTATGGCCTAAGTGACTTCATGCAAGTTCTTTAAACCGAGTCCCCTGTTATCTGTAAAATATTATCTCCTTCACTAAGCTATTATAAAAGTTAAATGAGATTATGGAAATAAAAAGTTCTCAGTAAATCACCATGCAAATTCTACTTGTTGATACTATTTAAACTAATAACAGAAACAACACAACCTAATTTCATCACCTACCATCTCTAACAGGAGTTAAAAAAAAAAAAGAAAAACCAGAGGAAAGGAGAGCTATATGATGACTAAACATAGAAAACTCTCTGGAGGAATGAATACTTTAACATTATTAAAGGGATGAAACTGAAAAGGCTTTAATTTCTCTTTTTATTTAAATTTCCATCAGAAAGGGACAAAATTCTAAGTAATTTTATAGTTCATGTATTAGTATTTTTCACATAAAATATTTAAACACAATTTGTATGCATTTCTCAGATTCCTCCAATTAAAATTATACATATATGTATATCTATATATATGAAGTACAATAGACGGAAGATACCATGGAAAACCATATTTTTCTGTTTCCCAACCTTGTACAATGTAAACATATGAGCTTTTAAAATAAGTGTATTGCTTTTAAAAATCACAAAATAAAATGAGCAAACATCTATCTTTGTACTTTAGAGATTTTTGAGAGGCCCAATCCACAAAGTCCAACACATACCACAAAGTATAACTTATTGCTCTGGGCAATTTTATTCTGGTAAGGATGCTAATAATAGGCAAAAAGGCAAAACTCCCCTCAGAGAATGCCAAGTGATCTGAATAAAGAAGCCTGCTTATGAGCTGTTCATAGCTCACATTACCCTCAGGATATTAAATGACTTCGAGATACCTATTTTTTCCCCTCTATCCATAAAGTAAGCATCAATAGATCTTTGAGGAGGTAGAGAAAACGCTTTGGTATCTGTAGTAGAAGTTCTTTTCTGCCTGCTAATTATCGGAGAATCCATATAAACAGAAGCAATGATGGGATCTAGTGATCTTAGAGATCACTAGTGAAAGGATCTTGGGGAAATGTGGGAAATCAAATGGACAGACTAAAGGAAGTGTATGTGCTTTAACTTTTTCAATTGGCATTTTCATCAAAACCCATTTAAAAAAAAAAAAAAGTCTGAAAATAAGCCCAACTTCCAGAAAGCTGGGAAAAGGGAAGAAGAAAAGGAAACATTTACCTGAGGCATCTCCCACTTTAAAATCACTGTCATCTGAACTATCATAATCGAGAGCTTCTAGCAGAGAAGCTGCCAAAGGCTTCACCTGCCTCCTCTTGGAGCTGCGATCCACTGTTAAGAGAAAAACATTACATCGTCATTACTCATCACGCCCAGCACAGAGGACAGCCGTGATGCTGGGGGGGGGGGGGGGGGGGGGGGGCAGATGACCTCGTGCAGGGAATCTTTGTCTAATTCAGTTCTCAGCAAGAGGTGCGGGGAGCTTGGGGCGGGCTGGCCAGCAGCCGCTGGGTCGGGGCTGGGTCGGGGCTGGGGCGTGGCAAAGGCGACACCAGGGCGGCCAACATCTAAGGTGACCCCCCCCCCCCCGCCCCGTAACATCCTGTCGGGTTCCTGCCACTCGTTCACGATCCCTCACTTGGACGCGGGGACAGTCCACAGGAAAGAAAACGCGGAGCCCAGGAAATAGAAGCAGCCTTGCTCGTTCCTGCGGACTGACGAAGGGAAGCGCCCACGGAAGGTCCGGCTCCCAGCAGAGCCCTGCGCCCCCCTCCCCCCTCCCCTGCTCCCACAGGCCCCGGCTTCCACAAGGGCTGAAATGCACCTTTCTCCCGGCGGAGGCCTCCGACACACTTACTAAGGAATCCGTGAGGTGGTCGTTTGGAGGACACCTAGGGAGAGGCTGCGAGAGCCCAGGCAGCGCTGAGGTCGGGGCTGAAACCGCGGAAACCGATCCAAAGATGCTACTTAAAATCGGCGGCGCCGCCGACCGGACCCGGGCGAGTCTACCGCAGCCTTGAGACCCCCTCCCGCCCCCCCCACCCCGCCCCCTAATCCTCGCCGAACCGGCCCCGGCCGCTCGCGCCCCTTCCCACGGCGCTCCCCTGCCAGAGGCGCCCCCAGGCCCCGGCAGCCCTGGGGAGTTAGTGTCCTTCGTTAAAACTGTTAGAAAAAAAATAATAATAATAAATAAATAAATAAAAGAAAGAAAAACTTTATTAGCCTGCACCCGAAGCCACGAAAGACCCAGAATTTGCAAAGTCCGAGGCCGTTTGCCTGAGACAATAGAGAAAGCAACGACCCGGATACAGCTCTGAGGAGAAGGAAGTGAAAACACAAGGTAGAGCGCGGCCGTGAGAACAGCAAGGGGCGTGAGCGCGTGCGCGCGTGCGCCGGACTCGCCGCCGCCCTCGGTCGCTCCGGCGGGAGGAGCCGAGCGGGAGCCGAGCGGGAGCCGAGCGGGAGCCGAGCGGAGCCGAGCGGGAGCCGAGCGGGAGCCGAGCGGGAGCCGAGCGGGAGCCGAGCGGAGCCGAGGAGCGGCCGCAGAGAGCTCTCCCGGGCTGAGCGGCTCTTCCCACCCGCGCCCGAGGCTCCCCCCGCCAAACCCGTGGGAAGCCCAGGCTTGCTCCAGGTTTTCGTTTCTTAAGGAGTTCCTCCTAGCACACTTTACACAAAGGGACGTTGCTAGCTTAAGTTACTACCGAAAACATAATACCGACAACAACACTCTACCTGCTGCTTCTATAAGTTGCATCGTTTTAAAGATCTTGGTACGTGCGAATATTTTATTTCCTGAAAGAGAGAAAATGTGAGAATCGCATTAGACTTTGGTTGCCGCTTTGAAAATCACAACTGAAAAAAAAAAATCACAACTAACAGTGGGGGGAAAAGCATTATTTTTTTTTATATTAAGTGTTATTACGAGTGTACTGTGGGCAGTCATTCCACATAAACAAAAGTGTTTAATTTTACTAAGAGAAAGAATACCTCTGGGAGAAAATACTCCATTTCACCAGTATATCGCATATTTATTACCTAGGATGTGTGTCCACGTGAATGTGAAATAATGCCTTGCATCCACTTCGAGGAAATATTTTTTTAAGATGGATTTTTATTTTTTTAATAAATTTATTTTGTATTGGTGTTCAATTTGTCAACATACAGAATAACACCCAGTGCTCATCCCGTCAAGTGCCCCCTCAGTGCCCGCCACCCAGTCACCCCCACCTCCACCCACCCCCACCTCCCGTACCACCACCCCTAGTTCGTTTCCCAGAGTTAGGAGTCTTTCATGTACTGTCTCCCTTTCTGATATTTCCCACTTATTTTTTCTCCTTTCCCCTTTATTCCCTTTCACTATTTTTTATATTTAAGATGGATTTTTAAACCCATAAAAACTCAGGTCAGTATGTACAGCTGGATAAAGCAGTCGTTCAACAAGTTTCAAACACCACATTTATTTATGTACAGGTTAAATATTTTTAAATAGTATTAAAATGTTAGGATCTGACTAGTACTAACACTTCTCAAAAACTTATGCATCAAGGACAGAGAAAGATTTGGATGAAGTTGATTCAGTTCATTAGTTTATTCCACACATAAACATAGAGTGGCAGCATTTGTGACATGGGAAAATAAATGTGTAGGAGTCAAATCTTATAATGAAATATTGGAGCTTACGCTAAAGAAACACGTTGAATTATTTTGTAAACTGGAATGAATCTTATCAAATTTGAAAAAAATAGTAAATATTTACTACAGAGTAGTATAATTTATAGAATGATTACATAGAGGCTGGACCGTCTGCAAGACAGCTGTTTTTTCCCTTCCAGAACTTAAAATACAGGTAAGGATACAAACTGGTCAAACAATTGCTGTATATTGTGAAACAAGCTACCAGAGAAAGAGTACACAGGCTAAGAGAAGAGAAGGAGCTCAGGGTAAGCTTCCTGGAGAAAGTTAATGGAGCCAATCATAGTCTGAACTGCCCTGGAAGGGGAGAAAAGGAGCTATGAGTGTTTCCGGACCAAGGAAAGATCATGTGCAAATGCTCAGGGCTAGGAAAGCTTGGCTAATTAGATTCCCCAAAAGCTGGGCTACTTCTAATGCCCCAGGACATTCCACCATAACAGTAGTTACACAATTTATATTGCAACCTCTTCTTTCTGTGTTCCTTATCCCTCCTAAAAATGTAAACCAACTCTTCCAATCTCTAAGAATCTCTAGTCCTGTGACCCAAACTACCACTGCTTTGTGCCCCCTCAAACCTTTCCACAGTGCTGTAAAAACTTACATCCCAAAATTTTAAAACCTACTCAGTATACCCTTTCCCTTTTCAATGATCATTCATGTATCTCCTTGTCTAAAATGGAAAGTTACCCTATAGCCCTCTCAGCTGGAGGCCACTCAGCCTCCCACAAGTCATTTTCTCTATATCCAGAGGCCATATCTGATCCTTAATACTCCTCACTGGCTTTCAGACCTGTTATTCCTCCAGTTAAAAACCTAGCAACTTAATTATTTGGCCAGCTCTACTTTGAGAACTTAATTTTCAATCTACTTTAAACATGAAGCATGCTAAGGATTGTCTTACTTCTGAAGTTAGAAAACCAGACATTCTACTCTCTTCCTAGATTCACTGAGAGGAATTATGCTGAATTATCTAAAAGGGAAATGGATACTCCAAAAGCTAGCATCTAAGTTTCTATAAGAGAAATTCCTAGAAATAGATTGTCTTTTTTTTTCCTTCAAATGTGTTTTTTTTTTTTTAAGATTTACTTATTTATTTATGATAGACATAGAGAGAGAGAGGCACAGAGATACAGGAGGAGGGAAAAGCAGGCTCCATGCCGGGAGCCCGACGTGGAACTCGATTCCAGGACTCCAGGATTGCACCCTGGGCCAAAGGCAGGCGCCAAATCGCTGAGCCACCCAGGGATCCCTCTTCAAAAAGTTTTATTAAAGGTCTTTACAGAGCAAAATCCAGACTCCAGATCCAGCTGCCATGGAGACTCTGTTATGCTGAGAGTACTAGCTGCAACATAGCAGGCTGCTCTGGCCATATCTGGCCCAGAGCAGAAGGCCATATCATCCTTCTGTTCCAAGATGGGGGTGGTAAGCAATATCTCATCTTTGGGTTCCACAGTGCTCATAGGATTAGACGGGGGCTTTTTAGAACCAGTCTTACCACTTGGGCCCCAAGGAAGCAAGATCTTCCCTTTGATGCCCAGCACACTCTATCTGAGCAGCATATGGTATAGCAGTGTCAACATAACAGTTAATAGGGTCCCCACTGTGAATCATCAGATCATGCACCAACATCATGGATTTAGCTCTCTGTCCTTGGAGTTTCCTAGATACCAAGACCTCATAGCCTTTGGCCCCACTCTTCATGATGAATCACAGCACACTATAGCAAGCCCTCTGCACAGCAAGGCCTCCTAGGAGTTTGTAACAGAGAGACTTTGCCCTACTAATAGCACACAGACTTCTGTGGCCACCTTCCCAGTTAAAAGCTCTACACTGCCCTCAGGGAAATCAAACCTCTTCTGAACCACAGGTTGAATTAGAATTCTTAACTGCAGAGGATCCCTGGGTGGCTCAGCGGTTTAGCGCCTGCCTTTGGCCCAGGGCGCGATCCTGGAGACCCGGGATCGAATCCCACATCGGGCTCCTGGTGCATGGAGCCTGCTTCTCCCTCTGCCTATGTCTCTGCCTCTCTCTCTCTCTCTCTGTGTGACTATCATTAAAAAAAAAAAAAAAAAAAAAAAAAGTTCTTAACTGCAACTTTGGGTATTTAGGAACTTCTAAAAGCCCTTCAATGTTTTGTAATAAAGGGTATCATTGATAATCATCCTTTTCAAATTATGTAAAATGTACTGACTATAGGATTTTCTTCCAGGATTTAGGCAGCAAGGATCTACTCTAGTATTACATGAATAAAAACTTTCAACATATTTAACAAATAATAATATTGAAAGGATTTTAAATTAATTTATCATAGCTAGTATGTATACATAGTATAAAATTTTAAATGCACAAGAATATCATGAAAATAAATTATCATCTCATCTATGTACCTTAGCCAGTCAATCATCTCTCTAGATATCACAAGATTACCTTTTTTAAAAAAGGTACTTGGAGCGCCTTGGGTAGCTCGGCCCGTTAATCATCTAACTACTGGTTTTGGCTCAGGTCGTGATCTGCCATCAGAGATTGACCCCAGTGGGGTAAATCCGCCTGAGAATTTCTCCCTCTCCCTTTGCCCCTCTCCCCCACTGCTCTGCACCCTCTCTCTCTAAAATAAATAAATAAACCTTTAAAGAATTAGAAATTTTAAAAGGCGCTTAATCAGGGCTGAGTTTTTATTTTATTTATTTATTTATTTACTTATTTACTTATTTATTTTTAAAGATTTTATTTATTTATTCATGAGAGACACACACACACAGAGGCAGAGTCACAGGCAGAGAGAGAAGCAGGCTCCATGCAGGGAGCCGGATGTGGGACTTGATTCCAGGTCTCCAAGATCACACCCTGGGCTGAAGGCAGACACTCAACTCCTGAGCCACCCAGGAATCCCAGGGCTGAGTTTTTATAACAGCTTTACTGAGATATAATTCACATACCATAAAACTCACCCTTTCATGGTGTAAAATTCAGCAGTTTTTAGCATATTCAAAAGTTGTACACCAATTACCACTATCTAATTCTAGAATATTTACTTACTCGAGAAAGAAACCTTGTACTCATTAGCAGTCATTCCTAATTTCCCCTATTCCTAGCCCTGGCAATCACTAATTTAATTTCCATCTCTATGGATTTGCCTATTCTAGATATTTCTTTTTTTTTTTTGATATTTCATATAAATGGAATAAAAAATGTGTGATCTCATATGTCTGGATTTTTTTTTCAAGAACAGTGTTTTCACCATTCATTCACATAGTAACAAAGCTTTTAAAAAAATTTACATGACACTGAAATGTTATCAGTTTTTATTGTATATGAAGAAAAGACAAAAGTGAGAGGTAAGTACTTCAACATTTGCTATAGTAGCAGTTTATTAGACAGATCTCTCAAACAAGCTATTTAATTATTTGTCTGTGCATATGAATAGCAGTCATTCATATGCACTGAAAAATGCATAAAAGGAGCTGTGTTTCACAAGGGGCAAGTCCCAAGAAAGCAAAGCAGATGGGCAAAGACAGCATCAGTGGAGCAACATCATAAAATGTACAATATTGGATGTTACAGAGACAAATAAGGTTAGTTAGAGACAGGTTTCATGTCATCAACTCAAAAGCTACAGAGGAGCTTTCAAACAAACAAAAATGCATAAGTGATACCTTCTGTTCTTTTTTAACCCATCAGATTTTTAAGCGACAAATCATAAGCAAACTCCCTAACATTGTTCTCAATCTAGGGACCAAATCTGCTGGCACCTTAATTTTGGACTAGTGAATGCTTTTCATGTCTTTAGCTGTTATTAAAGACCAACAAAAGTAGTTTGCTTTCTGTAGATAAGTAATACACTTTGACTCTCTTACCTCATGGATACATAAACTCTGCAGCCCTAGATATATCTCTTTATTCCACAGAAATTCATGTTGGTCAGTTACATTGATGGTGTCATGTTGATTAGAACTAGTAAGAAAGAAATAACAACTACTTAGGATGTAGGTAACATAACTATAGGCCAGATGGTGAGAAGTAAATCTGACCAAAAATTAGTTTTCTGTCACCTCAGTGAAATTTCTATAGTTCCAGTGGTCTGGGACATGTCAACATAGCTCTTTCAAAGTGACGGACAGATTATTGCATGTGGCTCAGCTTATCACAACAATGCTTTCCACTATGTGAGACTCCTTAGATTTTGGAGGTAACGTTTACCTCATCTGTGTGATCCATTTGCTGAGCAACCTGAAAAGCTGCTAGTTTTGGACTGGGTCCTGCAACAGGTTTAAGCTCCCATGCAAATTGTTCTTCAACTGAGATGTATAACCTAGTAGATCTGCTGGTGCTGGAAGCAAATTATCATGCTACCTCAGTTATCTATCATGAACTAGGGCTTATCTGACCAACAAAGCTATAAGATTGAGTATGCACTGCATCACCAAATAGAAACCATTATCAGATGGATTTGAGCAGATCCTCAAAGTGTAAGTTGCATACCCATGTTCTATACTCCCTCTCAACCCACCTGCACCTATGGTATAGAGCATTGCCTATGACCAATTAACTAAGAAAGACATTTGAGCCTGGTCTACAGATGGTTCTGTATAAAATGCCAACAATGTTCCAAAGTAGAGAGCTGTAGCACTATAGTCCCACTCTGGATTGACCCTGAAGGACAGTAGTGAAAGGAAATTTGGAAGGGGTTCTCTTTGATCCACTAGTAAAATTACTACCCCTGCAACTGTGGCTTTGCTGGTCTAGAAGTCATAATTGCAAGAGAAGAAAACTCCATTACTCTATTAGCTTGGGTGGTTGATTTTGACTAGCAAGGGGAAATTGGGATACTACAACTCAATGAAGGGAAGGAGGAGTATGTCTAGAATGCATGAGACTCCCCTAGGTCATCTCCTAGTTTTCCTTTTCTTGTCAAATTCCTCCTTCAGTTTCTATATTCCTGAACTAGGTTTATATCTAATTCTGGGACAAAGGACAGAGTGTCTCTCTGGGAGTCTCTGTCCTCATAGGTTCCACCTATCCTTCTAATGTATCTCTGCTTCTGCACTTCATGTTCTGCTTCCCTTACTGACTGCCTCCCCTGTTGACTTCAGACTGCAATAAGCTACCACTCTCGCAATTGCATAATGTCAATCCCTTATAATAAATTCCTTATTATGTATGTATATTTCCTAGAAGTTCTGTTTCTTGGGCTAAACCCTGATATAAAATATTATTTATCTGCCTCCATTTCTGACTTGATCTAACTTTGCTATTCTGACTCCTCCCTCCTGGCCTGGTCCCCATTTTGTTCAAGTTCTCTAGGGTTTTAGCATTAACCCTCTTCTCATTATACTTCCCTTCACACACATTTTTCATGGAGAAGCTCATTAGTTCCCAGTACCTGTCTCCTATATCCTCTTTTCTTTTAAATTGTACCTCGAGACCAAACTTCTCTCTTGGGTTGAAGAGTGATGTTTCTTCCATCCTTCAGAACACCTCTAATTGGATATTTCAGAGGTATCCCAGACGTAACATTTCCAAAGATGAATTAATATTCTTGATCTTGGTTAGGACACTATATATCCAGTAACCTAAGTCTTATATCAGTGTCTATTGTAGCATTTGTCATAAAGCTTTGTAATAATTATATTCCTGGTCCCGTTAGACCTGAAGATGTTGAAGAAAGACAGCAATGTGTTATTCTTCTTATCCTAAACACTCAGCATGAGGAGCAATAGATAGTGGGCACTTAATATATGTTTAATGAATGAATGAATGGATTCATAGAGAAGATAGAAATTTCAGAAATAATAAATAACAATAGAAGAAGAATAGAACATAGCTATTTAAAAAAATTTCTAATTTGAAGATCTAGGTGTATGGTTTAATTTTCCAAAAATTGTAAATATGCAGTTTTGCTAAGTCAGTTAAATGTCAGACTCTTGATTTCAGCTCAGGTCACGATCTCAGGGTTGTGGAATCCAGCCCTGGTCGGGCTCCAAACTCAGTCAGGAGTCTGCTTCAGATTTTCTCCTCCCTCTATGCCTCCACCCACTTTTGTGCTCATGTGCTCTCTCACTCTCTTTCTCTCACAAATAAATAAATCTTTATTTTTTAAAATATTTTATCCATTTATTCATGAGACACACACACACACACACACAGAGAGAGAGAGAGAGAGAGAGAGAGATGCAGGGACACAGGCAGAGGGAGAAGCAGGCTCCATGCAAGGAGCCCGATTTGAGACTCGTTCCCAGGACTCCAGGATCACGCCCTGGGCCAAAGGCAGGTGCCAAACCGCTGAGCCACCTAGGGATCCCCTCAAATAAATAAATCTTTAATACATAAATACATTGTTAGAGTTTCTTTACTTTTTAGTGTTCATTGAATATTGTACATAAAGTTCTTCAGGTATTTAATTTAAACTAATGACAGTATGTGAAGCTTTGAGATTGACAATGGTGAAAGTAAACTTTCACAGACCAAAATATGTTTTCATTTTTCTAATAGAAATTTTATAATTAAATACAGTTTATGCTAAATAACCATAATACTAATGGAGGAACATATTTATTTTTAGATTAAGGATAGCTGCAGAATTTTCATTAACAAGTGAAGGTATAATTTGTATTTGTGTTATCAGAAAAACAACTACAGTTGTCAATTTATCTGCTAGAAAAATAATTAAATGCCTAAATGCAAACAGAATAAAAACTATAAGATTCTGCCTTCAATTTGCATTGATATTATCATATTCCATGGCTCACTTATCAAATTATTCCTCTCTAAAGAAGTCACTTCTTTACTGTCACATTAATAACACATAAGCACATACCTTCCAGCATTTTCTAGGCTTGAATTTTCAGAGAAACTCTGCAAGAGAAATCCTTTTGGGCGGTGCTGTTAATATACTGCTTAGGCTTTTTTAGAGCTATTCACAGAACTTACATTTAATTTAGACAACTATTATCTATACATTTTTGTATTTTTAAAATTATTCACAAAATTAAATCAAACAAAGGAACAAGAAAGAAATCTAGAGGGCACAAGTCTCAGAGTGAAATAGTAAAAAATAGTTCCAATTCATTTATTGAGATAATATGGCTTGTAGTTGTTTTTATGTGTTTAATATATGTTTAATGAATGAATGGATTCATAGAGAAGATAGAAATTTTGAGATAATAAATAGCAATAGACGAAGAATAAAATATAGCTATTCTAAAATAAATTCTATTTTGAAGATATAGGTGCATGGTTTAATTTTCCAAAAATTATAAGACACAACCATTTATATCCTGTGTTTAGATACAAAGCCTTTAGGAATCTTCACTACCTAAAGGATCAAGTTACAAATCTAAAATTCTTGAAAATCTGGATTAACCTATTCTGTTTCATTTTCCATAACCCTTCCCTATGGAACCAAAGCTTCTAACACTGAATTCATCTCGATCTCTTATACATATTATGTACTTACACTATGAAGTTTTATTTCTTCTGCCTTATTCAGGTTATTTCATCCATATGGAATATAAATCTTCCTCTCTTTTGGCCTGATCATTCTACAAAGGTCATAATCCTCATTAAGTTCTTCATAGGCCCCAAAGTCTTATTTCTTCCTGTTTTGCCAGTACTTTTACTTTTGCATTTATTGCCCTAATCAAGTCATCTGACAAAACTTATCAACAGGGAGATCAAAGACAATCTTTTCCCAGTAAGGACATTAAATATTTTGAACAAAAGACAATCTACCACTTCTGATGGCCCTTCTGATTACAGTCATTCAGATCTTTCTCTTTTCCTCTTTCACCCTCCTCACCAAGGGAAATTATCTAAAAAATCCTGCATGGTCATTATTCCCAGCTTAAAGCCCATAATCTATGAGTGTTGCTGTAGTCTCTGTTCTGGCTATGTCTCCTCTTAATTTGGAGACCTATGAAATAGCAGAGTTATTTACCCCACAACATACAAAATACAATGGTGGAACAGGGGCTGTATAACCACCATGAGTGATCCTATTAAAAAAAAAAAAAGAATGGGAGGCACACCCTGGTCCTGAAATCTCACAAAGCAGAAATTGCTATTGACTGAAAGTGTAGAATATTCCTTGAGTAGGTCCTGATTTTGCAGTTTGGAGGTTAGTTCCAGTCTACTCTTCTCTGTGGCTCCTGTCTCACCCTTTAGGAAGCTTTGCCCTAGTACCATCTAAAGGAGACATCAGAGGGCCCCCAGTGGCTCAGCGGTTTGGCGTCGCCTTCATCCCAGGGCCTGATCCTGTAGACCAGGGATCAAGTCCCATGTTGGGCTCCCTGCGTGGAGCCTGCTTCTCCTTCTGCCTGTGTCTCTGCCTCTCTCTCTGTGTCTCTCATGAATAAATAATAAAATAAAATCTTTAAAAAAAATAAAGGAGACATTAGAGAATAGGCCATCCTTGGAAGATGAGTACATCTCTCAAACCTGCTTTTCATCTCCAGAACACTGGGAGTCCAGGTGTCATTTCACATCTCAGTCACAATGTCTTTAACGAAAGCTGATGGATTTGGTTTTGTTTTTAACAGTATTTTGTCTATTTCTCTTTTATTTGATACCAGTGGCTATATTCACATTTATTTTTAGTCACACCTCCTTTCTCTAGGTTTAATTTCGTCACTTTAGCTACACCCTTATCTCTTTGTCCAGAATTTCAAGTTGTTCAGTTGAGAGAATTTACTGACACATCTTAGTTTATTGAGGTGTTTGAATAAAGGTGTGATGGCTACATTCTTGATTGGGTCATTATCTTGAGATTTTAATTAACCTTTTTGACTAAACATCAGTCTTAGTTTTATCTTATACAGCTGAAGATAAGTATCAGCCAGATTTTCTAACTCTGCAAGTCTCTAAATTTCTAGATGCTCCATTCTCTGTCATTGAAGCTTGTAAGCTGACCAATTATTTCCTGAGCCCATCTCTTTATTGTATTACCTTGTCAACTGTTGCCAATAGTAATGGACACATCCCTCTAACATACCCTTTGCCTACCATTTCACTGAAACCTATGAATTTATGAGACATTAACTGCCTTCCAATTAATTGAGAACAATTTCATCAAATGTTGCAGCACAGTATAACATAATTGCTATCTTTCCAGCTGCCTGTAACAGTTACCTTGTTACTTGTTGTTGGAACCTGAATCCAATACTATATTTTAGGATTTTTATTATATACCAAAACACTTTCAGTGCCAAATTCTTTATTTAGTAGGCTAAATTAGGCTACAGTAACAAAATACTCTTAAATTTGGTGACTTGCAGCAATAAAGGTTTATTTCTCATTCTCAATATACATTCATTATAGGTCAGCAATGTCTTTGCTCAAAGTTAAGTTTCACCCTGACACCCAAACCTCTATCCACAACATTGCTGATCTTGTGGCAAAGAGTAAAGAAAGAACATGACACATACTGGCTCTTAAAGCTTCTGTTTGTGCATGACACAAGTTATGTTTCACATCTCATTTGCTAGTAGAGCAAGTCATCTTATCAATCAAGCCTGACCTGGAGGCAAATGAATAATATCCCCCTCTAGGAACAGGCAACAGGTATTTGTATATAATATAATCTACCACACACACATACCAAAACTACTTCTAAAGCTAAAATGTAGTTTTTAAAATTTTTTATTTATTTATTCATGAGAGACACAGAGAGACAGAGGCAGAGGGAGAAACAGGCTCTATGCAGGGAGCCTGACATGGGACTCGATCCCAGGTCTCCAGGATCATGCCCTAGGCCGAAGATGGTGCTAAATCGCTGAGCCACCGGGGCTGCCTGCTAAAATGTATTTTTACAATATGTATCTTCTTATGACTTATTTTCCTTGATTGCCTCTTCTATTCTTCCAATCCCTGCCTAAAATATAGGTCACAGACTCTTTCTCCTAACTTTAATATGCATAATTCAATCTTTTATAATTTGACACTTTGGTTAATATTCAAAATATTTAATGAAATTTATATTCTGCAACCCTGCTTTGTTAACATTCCCAAAGGCATAAATGGACTACCTATATTACTGTTACTGCTAGAAACTAGGTCAATGCCCAAAAAGTATGCCATTTGATTTTACTTTCTTAAAGGGGTATTCCTGTACACCTATTTACTTATTATCACCTGTTATCATCAAAATAAAAATAAAATATTACAAGAAGTCTTCCTCCTAATTTCTTTGTTGAAAATCCACCTACATTCACTGCTATTAGGTTTCTGTGTTTACTTTTAAGTATTTTCCATGATTTTTGTGATTTCTAAAAATAGAGCCACATTCCTCCTCATCATCATCTATAGAGTTAATGACAGAGTCCTTTACAACCTCTTTGATCTCATTTTCTTCTCTCTTTGATGTGGCTTGCCACACTGTTCTTGGGTTTTCTTTTATTTTTTAATTTCCAAAACAATTTCTCTTGAGAATTGGAACATTCTTCAACCATATTGTCACCAGGTTACCTCCTTATTTACGTGTGGTAACCTTAATTTATTTAGATATTCGATATTAATTAGATATTTGGAAATTTAGCCATAATATCTAAATACAATAATATGATAGGTAATGATCACTACCTCAGACGGAACTTGTCTATTCTCACTTAAGTAACCTACTTTACTCCTGCATGTCCTTCTCTCTTATTGTCATATTTTATTGGTTTATCACTGTCTAAGGTTGTCTTTTTTTTTTTTTTTTTAAGATTTTATTTATTTGTTCATGAGGGACAGAGAGAGAGAGAGGCAGAAACAGGCAAAGGGAGAAGCAGGCTCCATGCAGGGAGCCCGATGTGGGACTCAGTCCTGGGACTCCAGGATCAGGCCCTGGGCCAAAGGCAGATGTTTAACCGCTGAGCCACCACGGTGTCCCACCATCTAAATTTATCTTAATTGTTTATTTATGGTTTGTCTTCCTAACTCTCCTGTAATCTCCATGAGGATAGAACAATGTTTGCATTCACTGCTTCCTCCCAAGTTAGAACAGTGCTTGGTGCTGAGTAGGCACTTCATGCCAGACTTAATGAATTCAAGACCCAAGACTTCCTAAACTTCATACATATCATCTTAATAGTTGCCATTTATCTTTTTTTGTGTGGGATTTTTTTTTTTGCTGGCCTTATCTTCTCTCCCAAACATCACATGTTGGAATTCCTCACCTCCATGTCCTTTGTCTCTCTTACTACCTTCTACTTCTCTTCCTAAGTAGTCTCATTCAGTCATATGCCTTCATTTCCCATCAATAAGCCGAGACCTAAATATATTTTTCTAATCTAGATCTCTCGTCTGCCCTACAGAGATATACTTGTATTTTTATTTTAAAGATATTTATTTATTTATTCATGACAGAGAGAGAGAGAGAGAGGAGAGGGAGAAGGAGGCTCCGTGCAGGTAGCCCGACGTGGGACTTGATCCCGGGTCTCCAGGATCACGCCCTGGGCCAGGGGCAGATGCTCAACCGCTGAATCACCCAGGCATCCCAATATACTTGTATTTTACATAGATACATATCCATCATTCTCTATTGCTTCTCATCTCAGTAATTGACATCTACATAAAAACAGCACGCCAAAACGGAACCTCTGAAATTATCCTGGGCTGCTTCTCCTCACTTTCTCCCATTCAACCAATCTCTGTAATCCTTTTTACATCATCACGTTGCCCACTTTGGTCCAAGCTACTATTATCCCTCTCAAGGACCGCTGCGGTGGCCCTTGACCAGTCTCTCCCCTTTCATGCTTATGTCCTCTGATCCATTCTTCATACATAGAGCAATCATTTACAATCACAGCAACTTTTCTTTTTTCTTTCTTTCTTTTTTTTTTTTTCATAACTTTCCAGTGCTCTCAGCATAAAACCCTTGATGTGAAAGTGGTCACTGGACCAGCAGATCTGATCCCCCACCCTGTTCTCCCTCTTCAAGTCCCAACCATACCAGACCCTCCAACACCTCTTCAAAAGGGTATCTTCAGTTTCAGACTGTCACACTACCACTAGTTTGTCAACTACATAGATTCGAGAGGGTTCAGATTGTCCCCATGTTACCACGAAAGCCTTGTCTGTCCCATGTTACGACTTTCAGAATAAAACAACAACAACAACAACAACAGAGGGACACCTGGGTGGCTCAGCGGTTGAGCATCTGCCCCTGGCTCAGGGCGTGATCCTGGAGACCCGGGATCGAGTCCCACGTCGGGCTCCCTGCATGGAGCCTGCTTCTCCCTCTGCCTGTGTCTCTGCCTCTCTCTCAGGGTGTGATCCCCGGTCACCGGATCAAGTCCCTCCATCGGGCACCTGCGAAACGCCTGCTTCTCCCTCTGCCAACGTCTCTGCGCCTTCTTTCTGTGTCTCTCGTGAATAAATCTTAAAAAAAAATAAAAAATCAACAACAACAAGAAATAAATGAAAATTGCGTTAGAGTACTAGAAAAGATATGTGTGGGAACAGGACCACTCAGAACACATTTTAAGGATGCAGTTTAGGGTCCTGGGACAGGACATGGGGGTATGCCACTGAACATTCAATCCAGAGCCAGGACCTGGGGGTTTAGAGATTACGTCTGAGAGGGCTGCTGCCGTCTTCAAGTCATTTACTGGTTTTTCACTTCTGCCCGTAAGAAGCGACAGTGGGAGACAGGAAGCAGCTGCAGTCTTCTTAAACCGCAGGGGCTGACCTTAGCAGCGAGAGACCCGGCCGGCTCTCCAGGGGCCTGACGCCCAGCAGCCGCAGGCGCCGCGCAGCTCCCTCAGCGCCCGTCAGGGCCCTCAGGCTCGCGGCCGGCACGCGCGCCCCCAGCGCCTTAGCGCGCGGACGGGCTGGCCGGGGACCTCCCAAGAAGACCCCGCCCACCCCACGTCTCAACGCGTGTGTTTCCGAGAAAGTGCCTGTCTGCTCAGTCAAAGCGTTCTAGTTTGGACGCAGAAGTCTCCTGGTCAGCGGCATCTGTAGCGCAGGAATGAGAATGCTGCGCTCGGGACTGGAACGCTGAGGGTCTGGCCAGGTTAGAGCAGACGCATGAGGCGCCGGGTCAAAGCAGGCACTGTCAAGGACAGCCGCATCCGGGCCCTCCTGCCGCAGCTGCCCTCCGAGCCAGGGGGCCTTCAGGGAGGAGGTGCTGGGTGACTTTGGACGTCCGTTCCTGCTCTGTGGAGGCGTTGCTTCGTTCCGGGCCTTGCGGCAACTCGGTGTTTCCTTCCCCTGCGCGGGAGACCTCTGCCACAACCATGTTACGCCAGATCATCGGTCAGGCCAAGAAGCATCCGAGCGTAAGTTCGGGCCCCCTTCTTCCCAGCGTCTTCAGTCGCCCATTCTGTCAGCTGCGGCTTCCTCAGTTCCCCGGGGGCTTCCTCTTCCTCCTTCACCGTCGTTGATTGTTCCTCGAGGCCGGATCCTAGGTGCCCCGGGCCCTTGAGCTCTGACCTTCCTCGCTACGCGTTGAGGGGTTTGGGCTGGTAGGCGGAAGGTGAGGGATACCTTCAAGGAAAATAAACGGGTGAGTGTTGGAACCCTCTGGGGATCGCACCCTCTGGTCTGCCCGTCGGACCCAGGGATAGTTGTGCGCTGTGTGGGCTGAGACCAGCAGGTCAGGTTTCCTGTCTGTCATGCCATCTCCAGGGTCTGGTGCTTACTGCATTGCACCACCGGGCCGGGTGGCAAATAAAGGCCTGCAGTCTTGGGATCCTCAATTTGTCTTGACGTCCTGACAGGTGGGGGTGGGGGTGTGGGGTTCGGTAGCGCGGAGGAGGCTCGCTTTTAAGTTCTTTAGCATTTCAGTGTTCTCTCCAGCGTTTCAACGTTTAGGGGTCCTAAAACTCAAATACGAAGCCCTTGTCTTAAGCCCATAGTGTACTTATTAAGCATTGTTAGCAGTATGTTCTCAGAGACTTAAGCATGTAACCAATCTTTGTAACAGATATTTGGTCGTTCAAACTCTTAATTTCACAGAACTCATGTTTTTCTTTTCTTTTTTTTTTTTTGATTATTTATTTATTTATTCATGAGAGAGAGAGAGAGGCAGAGACACAGGCAGAGAGAAGAGAAGCAGCCTCCCCACAAGGAGCCTGATGCGGGACTCGGTCCTGGACCCCGGGATCAGATACCCCCTGAGCCAAAGGCAGACGCTCAACCTCTGAGCAACCCAGGCGTCCCAGAACTCGAGTTTTTCATAACACTTATTTATAAGACAGGCCAAGAAGTTTTACAAGCCTCGAGATAAAGGAAGCTGGGAAATTTAATGGGAATAATGTATAAATATTAGAGAGGTGAGGAGGACATGCTATGATTTCTTGGAAATTTAGGAGTTTGGATATGACTTTTTCCACATTGAAAGTTCATCTTCACGTCTTTCAGAAATTCTGTTTCTTTTGAACACAGTTATAAGAAATCTTGCCTCAGTAAGAGGTCTACCTTTATTCACATTTTAAAACAAGACCGAAAAACAGCTGTTTGAGACTTCAGAATTAGTGTGTAGGAACTATTGTAGCCTTTCTTTTTTCAGTATCTAGGTATTTGAAGCTGGTTGTTAATTCTTCTGTATTTTGTGTTTGTTTCTAGTTGATCCCCCTCTTCATATTTATTGGGGCAGGAGGTACTGGAGCAGCGCTGTATGTATTGCGCTTGGCATTGTTCAATCCAGATGTTAGGTAAGTACTTAAAAATATTTAGAATGATGATGGTTTAAAGGTGTTTTAGGAGCCACAGCCTTTAGGGAGGCAACGTCATGTAGTTGAAAGACCCTAAAGTTTTGTAGTCATATAGGAAGTTCGGATCCTGGTCCTGCTGTTATCATTTACTCTTCCAGTTCATAAAATTGTCTAAATTTCCCTGAGTCTCATTTTTCTCATGGGGAGAGTAGAAATGCTAATATCTATTTGGAATCTTGTGAGAATTGAGACAATTGTTTTTATAAAGTGCTTGATCAGGATTTCTGATAAATGTAAATGGTTTTTGTCTGCTTTTCCTCAATAAGGAATGCTTCTTTTTGAAGTTAGAGAACAATAGGCAACAAAAAATGTATTGTTACTCTTTGTGCTTTTCTGTACATCACCTTTTTAGTAAAAGCCAAGTTTAAAGTTTTCTGTGATAAAGACAGGGACAAATACACTGCCCCAGAGGCCTTCTGTTCTACCCTTTTTTCTAATTGATTATATGGAACTGCTAATTATAGAGCCTATCTCTATTTCAACTCTAATGAAAACACACCATACTTAATCTAATAGAAAATGAGCTGTATTACAAATACTAGCTTCTTAGGAAGTATAAAACTATTTTAAGTAGTGTTTTATTACTATAACAATTGTAATGTTTGTTCCTTTTAGTTGGGATAGGAAGAATAACCCAGAACCTTGGAACAAACTGGGTCCCAATGATCAATACAAGGTAAGCTACAAAATTATTTCAGAATTCTGAGAAAGTGTGTTTTAATACTCAGGAAGTAGGTTTTTTTTGAAACTGGATATACATGTAAAATTCCATTATAATGAACTTTGGAGGAACTGCTGGATTGTTCTATGAAATTAAAGCCTATTTCCCTAGCAAATAGGTTTTTCTAGGGATTTTATTCATAGACTTTAGTTTCTGGATGTGAAATTAAGTTAACGTGTTCATGATTTGACTAAGTAAAAAGGGAGATGGAATAGCTATCATATAACATTTTCTTAGATCTTGAATCATCATCTAGTGCAGTGGTTTTCAAACTTCAATGTACATAGTTCTCAACTGGAGAGGTGGTTAAAACACATTGTTAAGCTCCATCCCCAGAGATTCTGATTTAGTTGATCTGTTGTGAAGACTAAGAATTTGCATTTCTAACAAGGTTTTAGGTGATGCTGATGCTGCTGGTCAGTGGACCACACTTTGAGTAGCACTATTCCAGTGGATGGTTTGATTGCCTTTTCTTTCTTGTTGGTATGATTGAAATATTTCCGCTGAGAGTAATTAGGAAGAAATGAAATTCAGTTGAAATTTAAATTTTACAATGAACCTTCTAAATAAACTGACATCTTTCCTTAAAAGTGGTTTGTGGAAAAAAAAAAAAAAAGTGGTTTGTGGAACTGCAGTTTAACAGAATGAGTTTATGGACTGAGACCATTTATGTACTTTATTGAGATACAATTGGCATATAAAATTAACATAAGTTTAAAGCATATAAGGTGTTGGTTTGATAAATTTATATATTGCAGTATGATTATTGTGTTAGCATTACCTAACACTTTTCTCGTGTCACATAATATTTTTGCGTGTTGAGAGCAATTAAGACCTAGTGTCTTAGCAGCTTTGAAGTTTATAATACAATATTGTTGACCATAAGTCCTGTGTTGTGTATTAGATCTCCAGGATTTATTTACTAGTTGTAAGTTTGTACCTTAACATCTCAATTCCCCTGCCCCCAGCCCCCGGTAACCACCATTCTACTTTTACAAGTTCAGCTTTTTTAGATTTGACATAAAGTTGTATCATGCAGTATTTGTCTTTCTCTGTGTGATGTATCTTACTTAGCATAATACTCTTAAAGCTCATCCATGTTGTCACAAGTCTAAGACCCTAAACATAAGCTTCTTTATGTGTAGAAATTTTGCATGCAAAGACAAACTCTGAAGATATTAAAACCAAGGGAGTTTATATTAGAGTATAATTCACATTCAATGCAGTTTACTTATTTAAAGTATATAACTCACTATGTACACTGGAAAGTGTACTAAGCTGCTTCATCAAACGAGAAATAGCGTTTGGTTAAATACTTTCAAGGAGGGGTGCTCTGACCAATGAGTGTCCAGGACCATTTAGCAGATCTACACCCATGATGGAGATGCATGCTATCATTATTGATGAGAGCAACTTTTAAGAGATTATTGCCTGTGGCTGATTCCAAGCTTTCCACTTAATTGTCTGATCATAATTTGGCTCCCAGATCTGTAAATGGATCTCTCTACAAGAAACAAATAAAAAAAAGCACTGGTGAAGCTTTACCGGGCCATCTTACCTGTGTATTACGTTTTAACTTGAAAAAAATGATAAACTCATAAATGAGCATCCTGACTTATTTTTCCTCTAAGTTTACTTAAGTACATTCTAGAGAAAATGATTTCACATCCAAAAAAAAAAAAAAAAAAAAAACAGGCATTGGTTCTTCCAACAAATTGTGTATTGGAATCTCTAGGTAGGTATAGTTCAAAAAGCTCCCTAGGTGATTCTGATAAAGGCAATTAACAATTCCCTGGCACTATGATAACACATGCCACTATGAGGACATATGAACTGGAAATGGAATGTTGCTGCAACAGAAATTTAGTTTGTGTGGCATGGATGGGATAAGTAGCTATGACACTGATTTAGATACTGGAAAGATGAGTCATATAATGGCAAACTATTTGATAAAATATCACCTGTTGTAACTTGTAAGGTGGACATGTGTCTAAAGAGCTTGTTGTAGAAAAACAGGATGTTAGTGGACTATTATTTGCTGTATTTGCCAAGAGCTGAACTTAGAGAAGAATTGGGTGATTTGTAAGCAGAAACAAAAGGGAACCCAGTCCAAAAACTTGTGAGCCTAGGGTGAATGAAGATTGCTACTGCTTCTAAACTTAAACAGTGAGGTATTTTCCACATTCACTGTGGCTCACTTAGGAGACTTGTTTTTGGCCACATCACTTAAATCTGGAGAATCCTAAGTAAGAGGAAATGATATCTGCCACTTCTGAACCAGTGTGTGGTTCCCCCATTGTTCTTTATCTGTCCTGAAACCAAAATGGACAGTTAAGTGTTATTCAACCCAGAATTGCAATCGAGAGAACATGCTTCCAAATGGCATATAATGTGAGTGAAAAACAAGCCTTTGTTGTAAACCACTAGGTTTTGGCAAATCTAGCCAAAGTTAAGACAAACAAAAGAACTAAAATAAGATTTAAACATTAAAATAAGAAATAAAATAAGATTTATTAAACATAAACTCAGCAACACACTCAATGAAATAAAATGTCCCAAAGCCATTATCAGAATATGTGTGCATTCCCAACTACTGTTCCAGAGACCTTCCAGGTAGTCACCTTTAAATTGAGAAAAAGAAAAGGGTCATAGAAGCTGAAATAAAACAGATTCGAAAATTACTTTATTACTTGAAGAGAGAATTTTGATACTGGGACATGGAACCTAATAGAAGCAAATTGATCAGAAGCTTGCTTAGTTTTGAGAAAATTGGCAAAGATACTGTGACCTTTCCACTCTGCATGAGTGTTAAGGGCTTGATCCTGCTTCTCATTCAGTGTTTGGCGAGTCTTGTAAGTTGATCTTCAGTTGCCTCATCTATACAGTGAGATTGATAAAGGCTGTGATAATTAAGAAAACAAAGCATTGTGCCCACATTTGTCTGGCATCCATTAGAAGAACCTAATCGGTGTTTATGTTCTTAATATATAGCCTGTAGTTCTTTGAATATTTCCTCTAATTTTGTTAACATGTTAAGGTAGAGCAATTAGTTTCTTTTTAAAAATCTGGTTTAAGTTCAGTTGCTTCATAAGAATAATGTCAGAACAAAGATTGTTGCTTTATGGCTTATTTGTACTTCTCTGTCTATGCAACTTTGTGTTTATCTCAAAGATAGGCTTTACAACTTGGGAATGTTTCTTTTTATAAAAACTTAAGAATTTTTCAGTTAGAAGCAAAGAAATTAGGGCATATTTGGAAAAACAAAGAGTTTGAAGAAATAATAGATACAGATTTATGACCTTTTTAAAAACCCTGAAGAAAATGTTGATGTTGATTCTGCAGTTTTAATTCTTTTGGAGTAAAAATAATGTGGTCTTCAAGTAATTATATCACAACCTCTTCAGTGTTTTTTTTTTTGGCACAAGAATGAGTAAACCCAAGAGTATAGCCTTATTTGGGCTTATGTATAAATCCTGATGTTTTCTCAGTAGAAACTTTGGAGATGTTTCAAATATAGATCATTAAAAAAACAGCTATCAAGAGTTTGAGGCAGTGTTTTTCTAAAGCAGTCATAGATTTATTTCTCATATCAATTTTAGTTGAATATAAGGAAATTTTTAGAAATTACAAGTTTCCATGCATTATTGTTTAAACATGATATTATTTAGAAGCAAAAATACAGTTGTATTTAAAAACTTCTCTGCCAGAAATAGATATTAGTTTGATATCGATGCAGTCTGGCTTAGGAAATTGAAGGAACATACTAACTTCTTCTGAGGTAGATTGAATATTTTTACCTTAACAAAGTCATTTATTAAAGGACTGGAATTTTGGCATTTTTCTTTGGATGATTTTTATTGTTAAATATCCATAATAAAAAATTCATGCCTGTAATTGTTACTATAGAAAGCTGAATAAAAAAATTCTAAAACTTCTGTACCATCTCTCTGTATTTGATAGATTATCTAAAATATCTTTTTTCTTTTCCAAGTTCTACTCAGTGAATGTAGATTACAGCAAACTGAAGAAAGAAGGTCCAGACTTCTAAATGAAATGTTTCACTATAAAGCTGCTTAGAATGAAGGTCTTCCAGAAGCCATCCGCACAATTTTCCACTTATCCAGGAAATATTTCCCCTCTAAATGCACGAAATCATGTTGGTGTATTGTGTTGGGGTTTACACTGAATAATAAATATCTGAAACTTGATATGTGTCACTATTTAATGCTGAAAATTTGCTCTGAACTTTAGAGTATAGGAAATAAACTTAGAATTTAAGGAATTTCTTGAATTTCCATCCATTTGTGTAATTTGAAGATAAGACTTTAAGTTGCTCAAAACACTTTTCATTTTTTGTATGGGACATTGGTAACTTCACTAGAGTATATTTAACAACTGGTACTGGAAATTATACTTGCAAATGCAAAGATCATGAAGAGTACTCAAGTGTCTGGCATTGGTAAAATGGAAACCTTTGGATTTCTCCAACTGAATGATGAAGTGTGTTTAGTTGTTAATGATTTTTACCATGGCATACCCCTGTGCTGAAGATTTTCAAGTTTATCAGGGATTGTATTTGGATCTGAGTCCCATCTAATTCATGGAGGTAGTAGCCATTATGCTTTTACTGTACTGATTTAATCACACAACACTGCTTTGTCAGTTTCTTAATGAAGTCACCAAACAAATCATTTAAATACTGATGTCTTGGATTAGCATTTATGTATATTTGATAAATTGCAGCTTTCAGAATTTGCATGTGCTTCCAGTATGTACTTGGGGGGGAAAAAAGCCAAGCAAAAATCACACTGAATTTCACTTCTTTCAAGTTTATTAATTCACCCTGATCAGGATTTACCCTCACTAGTCCACTAAAAAGTGCTTTTGTTAAGGTCGTCTGTGACCTACCTCCATGTTTCTAAATTCAAAAGTCAAGGATCAGTACTCATTTTGACCTCTAACAGTTGACATGACTCTTGAAACGTTTTCATCTTGTAGTCTCTAGAATAACATACTTTCTTTTCCTTTTACATCATTGGCTTTTCTAATCAGTTTCTTGGTGTACTTTGTGACCTTTTATTTTTGTTTTGTTTTTGTTTTATTTATTTTTTTGTTTTTTGTTTTTTGTGACCTTTTAATATTGGAATACTCCAAAGAAAAAACTTAGGACCTTTTCATTATCTGCAGTCTTCATCCAGTCTCGTATTTTCAAATATGATGTGAATATCCTAGGTAATTTTTGAGACCAAATGTTTTCCCATTTGTATATGTGTATACACGGGTACACATATTATGTATGGATATGTCTATATTCACTCGTTCTATGTGGATGTCTAATGGGCATCTTAAATTTAACATGTCCAATTTGTGAACCTCTCAGATTCCACATCTACAATCTTCAGTTGCACTGTCTTCAATCATACCAGTTTATAGGAACACCATTCTCATAATTAAGGCCAAAATTCTCAGTCTTCATTAACTTTTTTTAATACCTGGATGTATCAATAAGTCATGTATCCTCTACCTCCAAAATATACCTAGAATCTCCTTGTTTTCAACATATAATTCCCCTATCACCTTGGTCCTAAGCCATTGTCAGCTAACCTTAATTAAAATACTCTAATATCCCTGTCTATGGATTGCAACACAGCGGCCTAAGTGATCTTTAATATATGTCAGAATATGACAAACCTTTCCTCAAAGCCTACCAAAGCCCACCAACATCTTCCCATTTTAGTCAAAAGCTAGATATTTCAACTTTCTCCCTCTACTTTCTATTATTTTCTACTGTGCTCACACACCACCAAGTGGATTTCCTTGATCTTCCACACCAATGCATATTTCTGCCTCGGGGATTTGATCTTTGGTTTAGAATTCTCTTCCCCAAATATTGGCATGGTTTGCTCTCACTTTTTCTAGTCTTTCTCATGTTGACCTTTTTAATGAGGCCTTCCCTGTCCAAAATTTTGCACCCTGCTTTACCATCACTTTTATTTTTTTTAATTTTTATTTATTTATGATAGTCACACACAGAGAGAGAGAGAGAGGCAGAGGGAGAAGCAGGCTCCATGCGCCAGGAGCCCGACATGGGATTTGATCCCGGGTCTCCAGGATCGCGCCCTGGGCCACAGGCAGGCACCAAACCTCTGCGCCACCCAGGGATCCCCCTTTACCATCACTTTTATTCTCATTTATTACTGTCCTAATATGTAATTAGATTTATTTGTTTAAACTTCTCCCCTCACTAAAATTTAAGCTCCATGGACAAGTATTTTTGTCTTTTGTATCCATAACACCTACAGTGGTACCTAGCACATAGTTGGTGTTTAATAAATACTTGTTAAATGGATTTTTTTTTAAAAGGGGCCGGTTCAGCAAGCATCTGGAACAAAGCAAAGTGAATACGGATGACTCTTAAGAGAGGCAGAGAATCAGAATTGGAGATGGTGAAACGCCTTTTACAAAAGCACTCTGAGCTATGCTTCCTCACTACCACCCCAGTTGATTATTTTTCCTCAATTGATAATTTTTAATAGGTTTTTAAACTAGAGCATTTTTTCAACTAGGGCATTATGTTTGTTCTAAAATAGTATCCAGTTTGTTCTGGAGTTTGAAGGTTGTTTTGTTTCACACACTGCAATCAAGATGAATCTGAATGAAGAAAATAAGTATAGGCACAAATAAAACCAGATATCATTTTTTTATTAAAAAAAATCCTTTGAGTCCCCAATACCATAGTCATTGCCAAAACTATCCATTTTCCTTTTTTGCTTTATTGTTTCCAATTCTAGAAGCAGTGCATGCTCAACGCAGTTAAAATAATTCACAAAAAATATATGTCTAAGACTTTTTGTGATGTAGAGGATATGTTAGATGCTATTTTGTAATTGCTTTTTCAAAAATGTCCCAATATGGCATTCAACAACCTCAGTATTATTTTAAGAGCTTATTTATTTGATAGAGAACACAAGCAGGGGAAGCCTCAGGCAGAGGGAGAGGGAGAAGCAGGCTCCCTGCTGAGCAGAGAGTCCAATGTGGGGCTCCAAACCAGGGCTCTGGGATCATGACCTGAGCTGATGGCAGATGCTTAACTGACTTAGCCACGCAGGTGCCCCAGGAACCTTGTTAATTTTAACAAATACCAGTTAGTGTTAAGCAAAACAGACCATTTATATTAATGAATATTGAAATGCAATAAAGAAAAAATACATATTATACGTAAAAATTGTATACACATTTACTACATTTTAACATGTCCCATTGTATCAGTTTTCCCTTTCTTCTGGGATGGTTGGTAGAATTCATTTTTGGAGGCACTCTCCACTTCTCTTGATTATGTAGGGTAATGAAACTGAGGGTTATAAGAGGGCATCTTATAACAGGATCAAACTAATAATAGAAAACATTATTTAGCTAGGCACCACTAAGCTCCTTATATATGTTAATTTATTATGGGTACAACATTGTATGGCAGACTTATTACTCCTCCCCCACCCCTTTTTGACAAGGCATAAAAATATGCCCAAGGTCAAACATGATTAGGAAGTGGTGGAACCAGGATTTTAATCCAAGGACTTTGATGTAAGAGTTCATTCTCTGATCTCTGTAGACTTGTCTCATAGAGTTGCCTTTAGAATTAAATAAGATAATATATGTAAGAAACTGTATTTCCTGGCAGGATAATCATTACTTACATTGTTAGCTATTATAACTATAAACCCTGGAGTTTATTTCTTCCTCTCATTCCATCAGAAATGTTAATGAGAAATTTCTAAAAGGTATATTATATAAACCTTAAAGAAAATTACTATTTAGTAAAACTTCTCCAACTATCAACAATCTGATCAACTGATCCTTTATTGTAAATATCATTGATTTTAATATGTGGACAAGGGCCACCTTTATACCAGAGCTGTAAGACTTAAGAAGTGATGTGATTTATGTTTCTCAATAGGTTTGCTAAAGCAGTGCCTACCCACATAGCATGCCATAATAATGTTCCACCTTCTCTGGTTTGCATTATGACTCAGTGAATTAAAATCTTAATATGCAGGTCATTTCTTCTAGGTTGAAAATGATACTGAGTTAATCTATGCCTGATCTTAAAGAATTATTTGATACTGTATCAATGACAAATAGCATCTGGAAAAAATCCTTAAGTCTTCCCTGCTGTTGTTTTTTTAATCTTAAAAGACAACAGCTTATGTACTTTATAATAACACTTTACTATTTGTTCCTTACAAGAAAGGAAGTAATGCTATATAAGATTTTCGACTCCATAATAATTCATCCTAAGTGAAGATATTTGGTAAACTTAATTTGTTTTAAACTGCTCAAAGAGTAATTTATCCTTCTTAGTGTATTTAAATATTTTAAGGTACAAAGCAACTTTGTTAGGATTCCGTAAATTGCTTTAATCCTATAATTCTTGTAAGAGTTTTGGCTGATGTTCTTTTGTGATTACTTGTGGCAGTGATGTGCTGGTAAATGTTTAACAACCAGCTTTCTGGGAGGAAGAATTATGATTTGTAGTATTTACCAATTTCTGTTATTGGCAGATTAATCCCCCTTCCCACTCCCACCCCCCGCAAAGTAGTTCACTTCCTAATGCCTGGAATCTAAGAATGGCAAAGGAGAAATAAGTTGCAGATGAAATTAATGTTGCTAATCCACTGACCTTAACATAGGGACATTATCTTGAATTATATAGGACTCGGTGTAATTAGAAGAGTCCTTCAAAGTGGAAGAAACAGGCTAAAGAAGAAAGCCACAAGGAGGTGTGACTATAAAATAATGATCAAAGAAATACAATGTTGCTGGCTTTTAAGGATGAAGAAAGAGGCCATGCGCCAGAGAATGTGGGAGGCCTCTAGAATCTGGAAAATTTACAGAAATGGATTTTCTTAGTTTCCAGAAAGAAATTCAGTCCAATAAGACCTGTAACAGACTTCCTTTTTTTTCTATTAAGATGTATTAATTTTAGAGAGAGAATGAGCAAGTGGGGGGTGGTGAGGTCTCAGAAAGAGAGAATCCCCAAGCAGACTCCCTGATGACTGCAAAGCCTGACGTATGGGTCAGTCCCATAGCCCATGAGATCATGACCTGAGCCAAAACCAAGAGTTGGATGCTTAATGGACTGAGCCACCCAGGCACCTCATAGATTTGTGACAGACTTCTAACCTACATAACTAAAATATTAACTTGTTTTAAATCACTGAATTCATGGTAATTTCTTGTTACAGCCATAGAAAACTAATACACCCACCATGGCAGGGTTCAATGCAGGTTCAGTGCACCGTATTGGTGTGATTGATCACAATTTGGGAAAAGATGAGAAGATTCAGCCCTAGGAACTGATGTGAACTGGTTCTAGTGCACCACTGAGTAGACTTAAATAAAAGTTTTGTTCATTTTCTCCTTATATTTTATAGCAGAATAATAAACTGGATAAAAAGTGACTAATACAAAGTGTCATACTATCATTAAACTATTTCCTAGTACTTACATTTTTTATTGCTTTTTTAGGACCTAAGGTAGCTGGAAGGTGGGAGGTGAGCAATTAGGGAGGAGAAATGATATGGGATAGGGTCATCACATGGAACAACTCCTGAGAAGCCTTTTTCATATGGACTACGGTACAAATGACATCCCACTGAGTTGAGCAAAAGTAAGTATCCGAAATGGTTTTAGATTTTTACACAAATAGGAAAACTGTTATTCTTTGATCAAGTGTTTCTTTTAAATTTAAATTCTTTTAAATTAGTGACTAGAAGCTAAAGGTTTTTTTTTTTAATTAAAAATTCATATAGACTGGATATGGCTGAGGAAAGAAAAATCTCTGAGCAAAAACTGAAAAAATGAACAGAGACTAGAAAAAAAGGAAACAATTCCGAAGGACTGTGGGACAGCTAAAAAAAGGTGTAATATACATGTAATAGAAATAGAAGAAGGAGAAGAAAGGAAGGGACATAAGGAACATTTGAAGCAGTAATGACTGAGAATTGCCTAAAATTAGTATCAGAAAGCATCAGAAAGTATCAGAAATTTCTGATACTAATTTCCCAGATCTGATCCAGGAACCTCAGGAACACCAAGTAGATAAAAACAAAACCCCCCAAAACAAAAACAAGATCATTCCCAGATCTGATCCAGGAACCTCAGGAATACCAAGTAGATAAAAACAAAACCCCCCAAAACAAAAACAGATCATTCCCAGATCTGATCCAGGAACCTCAGGAACACCAAGTAGATAAAAACAAAACCCCCCAAAACAAAAACAAACAATAACAAAAACACTACACAGAGGCATATTATTTTCAAACTATAGAAAATCAACTTTAAATTTTAAAAATCCTGAAAGAAGCCAAGGAAACAAATATGCTAAGAAAGGAGAGAGAAGATGGATTCATATGAAATGCTCAGTTAAAACCATAAAAGGCAGAAAAAAAGAAGACAAAAAAAAAAAAAAGAACAAGAGCAACAAATAGAAAACAATGACAAATATATAGTATTTATTCCAACTATATCAATAATTACCTTGAATGACAATGATCTAAATATACCAACTAAAACACAGAGATTGTCAGAGTGGATCAAAAACAAGACCCAGTTGTATGTTGTTTATAGGAAACCCACTTAAATAGAAGACATATAGATTATAAGTAAATGGATGGAGAAAAGTATACCATACTAACACTAAAGAAAACAGAAGTAGCTGTAATAATTTCATACAGAGTTGATATCAAAACAAAGAGGGTTAGGGATAAAGAGGGGTGGTACATAATGATAAAGGGGTCAATTCTACAAGAAGACATAATAATCCTAAATATGTATGCACCTAACCAAAGAGTGTCAAACTATAATGAGGCAAAAAATGATAGACCTGCAAGGAGAAATAGATGAATCCATCACCTAGGTAGGAAACTTTAACACCCTTCTCTCAGATATGGACAGATCCAACAGGCAGAAAATCAGTAAGGATATAGCTGAACTCAACAGCATCAATCAATGGGATATAATTGACATTTGTATACTACTTCATCCAACAACAGCAGAATACATATGTATATTTTTCAAGCTTACACAGAACATTCACCGTGATAAATCACATTTTCTTTTCTAATGTACATTCAATGCCATAAATTCCCTTAATGCTGCTTTCATGGCATCCCACAAATGTTGATACACTGTCTTTCCATTTTCACTTAGTTGAAAATATTTTAAAATGTCTGTTGAGATTTCTTCTTTAACCCATATGTTATTTAGGAGTATATTGTTTAATCTCCACTTATTTGGGGATTTTCCGGTTATTTGTGTCATTGATTCTTAGTTTAATATTAGAAAAGAAGAGAGATCTTGGTAAATAACCTAATTTTCCACCTTGGGAAACTAGAAAAAGAAGAGAAAATTAAATCCAAAGGAATAGAAAAGGTATAATAAGAATTAGAACAGAAATCAATGGTAATGAAAACAAGAAATCAATGAAACCAAAACTCTTTCTTTGAAAAGATCACTAAAATTGATAAACCTCTAGAAAAGACATCTGGAAAACAAAGAGGACACAAACTACTACTATCAGAAATGAAAGAGACCATTACTACATATCTCAGGGACTTTAAAAGGATAATAAAGGAATACAATGAACAACCCACAAATTTGATAATTTAGATACAATAGACCAATTACTTGAGCAACACAATTTGTCAAAACTCACATGGGAAGAAATAGACAATCTTACTAGGCCTATATCTATAAAAGAAATTGAGTCAATAGTGAATCACCATCACAAACAGAAAGCACCAGACCCAGGTGTTTTGTTTTTGTTTTTTTTTTTTTTTTGACCCAGGTGTTTAATAGTGGATTTCACCAAACATTTAGGGAAGAAATTATACCAATTCTCTCTTTCAGAGGATAGAAACAGAGGGAATACTTCCTAACTCATCCTGTGAGACCAGCATTACCCTAATACCAAAACCAGACAATGACATTACAAGATAAGAAAACTATAGATCATTATTTCTCATGAACTTAGGTACAACAGTCTAACACAAAACATTAGCAAAAATAATGCAACAATGTATAAAAAAATTATACCAAGTGGGATTTATTCCAAATATGCAAATCTGTATCAACATTTGAAAATCAACTTATGCAATCTGTCACATCAACAGACCAAAAAAAATAATTGCATACTTATTATCAATAGAGGCAGAAAATATATTTGACAAAACCTGATGTTGAAAACTTCATGATAAACTCTAAGTAACTAGGCATACAGAGAAATTTCCTCAGCTTGATAAAGTTTGTCTGCAAAAAACCCTATAGCTAACATCACAATAAAGAGAAAACTTTCCTGCTAAGATCAGGAAAAAGGCAAGGATGACCTCTTACCACTCCTTCTCAACATCATGGAAGTCCTAGCTAAAGCAACTGGACAATAAAAGGAAAGAAAAGTTACAACAATTGGGAAGCAAGAAATGAAGTGTCTTTGTTCACAGATGACATGATTACCTATATAGAAAATCTGAAGGAATTGACCAAAAAAGTCTAGAACTAATAAGTGACTATTGCAAGATTGCAGGATACAGGTTAATATATATACAAAAGTCAATCATTTGGGCTACTTGGCTGGGTCAATTGGAAGAGCATGCAGCTCTGGATTTCTGGGTTGTAAGTTTGAGTCTCACATTGAGTATAGAAATTACTAAAAAAAGATAAGTAAAAAAGTATTTAAAAAGTCATTTTCTTGTATACCCACAATAAGCAAATGGAATTTGAAATTAAAAGCAATACCATTTATATCAGCATCCAAAACAAGAGAAATACTTAGATATAAATCTAACTATATATATATATCTAAGTATTTCTCTATATAATATATATGAGAAAAACTATAAACTCTGATGAAAGAAATTAAAAAAAAAAAACTAAGTAAGTAGAGAGATATTCCATGCTCATGGATAGGAAAACTCAATATCCTCAAAATGTCAGTTGTTCATAACTTGATCTATAGATTCATTGAAATCCCAATCAAAATTTTGGTAGTTTTTTTTGTCAATACCAACAAAATGATTGTAAATTTTATATTGAGAGGCAAAAGATTCAGGATAACCAACACAATATTTAAGGTGAGGAATAGAGTTGGGAAACTGACAGTACCCAATTTCAAGACTTAGTATAAAGCTACAGTAAATAAGGCAGTGTTGGTACTGGCAAAAGGATACACTAGTAGAATGAACAGTATAGAAAGCCCAGAAAAAATGGTTCAGCCACTTTGGAAAACAACTGTGGGTTGATGGGTTTCTTACAAATCTAAACATGCTCCTTGGTATTTATCCAAAGAGGTGGAAAACATGAGCCCACACAAAAACTGAACATGATTTTTATAGCAGCTTTATTCATAAATGCCAAGACTTGGAGGAAACCAAATTGTCCCTTAGCTGGTGAATGGATAAACTTGCATCTAGGCAGTTGAATGATACTCAGCACTAAAAAGAAAGGAACTATCAAGCCATGAAAGACAGGAGGAGCCTTAAATACATATTACTAAGTGAAAGAAGCCAATATGAGAAGGCTATATATACTGTATGATTCTGACTGTATGACTTTCTAGAAAAATCAAAACTATAAACACGGTAAAAAGTTCAGTGGTTACCAAAGGTTGGGGATGGTGGCAATAGTGAGGGAATAATGAATAAGTGGAACACAGAGAATTTTTAAGGCACTGAAAATACTGTGTATGATACTATAGTGATGAATACATGTCATTATACATTTGTCCAATCCCATAGAATTAACAACACCAGGAATGAACCATAATGTAAACTATGGATTTAGGATGAATCAATGTATGGTTTATCAGTTGTAACAAATGTAACATTCTGGTCAGGGATGTTGATAGTGGAGGAATTTATGCATGTCTAGGGACAAGGTGTATTTGGGATATCTCTCTATCTTCCTCTTAATTTTGTTGTGAACCTAAAATTGCTCTACTTGAGAAAGAGAGAGAGAGAGAGAGAGAGAGAAGAAAGGAAGATTTTAAAAAATCCAGAATGTGATTTTCAGCCTAGCTTCTTTCCCTGCTCAGACCTCTCATAATACATGCCCATGGCTCTAATATTTATAATGGCTACCAAAACTCTGTGTAAATCTACTTTTCCATTCCATACATCTTGAGTGCAATATGGAGATTTTCTTGTATGCATAAGAACAGCATCTATGTTTGTTTTGCTCATCATTGTATCCTCAAAGCCTGACTGTGTCTCTATTTAATAGGCCCACAAATATCCAATGTGATTGCAGAGGCTTTTGATTTATAGACATTTTCTCAGTGACTGTATAACTTAATTTGTAGATGGTAGTTGAATTTTGAATGAATGTTTAGAAGCAAAAGCTCAAGTGCTTATAGGTTATTAAAATGAAAATAAACTGCATTAAAATGTGTTTTTTTTTATAAGCCTGAAGGGATCACATATAAAACAGCAATGAAATAGTGGTTGAAAACTCTAATTACTGACAGTTGTTTACTATGTAGACACCTTATATGACATTTCTAGATGGAAGCTATTAATTTGAATTACTCTAGAAAAATAATGTATATAGGCATTTGTAGTTTATCATTATAATATGGTGATATACCCCCCTTTTTTACTAGAATCCCACAGTGCCTAACAGTCATGAATAAATTTATAGACTTGTTTTTTATATTGAAGGAAAATGACTATGAGCATTAAATGTCTTCTTCTTTTAGTTTCCTTACTCTACACAAATAAAACAAAAGACCTAGTGGATAATGAGAGTAAATTACTCCATGGAGGAGCAGAACTAGATGCCTATTATTAATTTTTAGGTCTATAAACAAATAAAAAGATCATATTACTGGTCAATGTTGGTACAAAAATAATTTTAATTTTAGTTTTGAACTTGACCTTCAAATAAATATAATTTTTGAATTCAAGAAAATGTTGGCAGGAGAAGAAATGAGTATGGTATTTGCTGGCATGTAAACATGTAGACTTGATTACTGATCATAAAAAATTGCAAGAAATATAGTGCTATTTATTTATTAGAATGCAGTGAGAATTAGTTCACTGGAAAGAAAACAGAAAGACATTTTAGCTAATTTATACTACTTCTTAAGAGCACAAACCTAATGAAATATTGTGTTAGGAAAGAAATGCTTAGAAAGCAAAGCATATGGAGAAACATTGAATAATCAGACTGCTAGGGATAAAAAATAAAGCCTCAGGAATTAGGGGGATTAATTTTTCTTCTGTTAATGGATAGTGAGGGGAGAGCAAGAGCTCATGTTTGAATGTGCAAGGTTATTTGGTTGGGTTATCTCACTTTTTATCCTCTCATCAGTCTTATTGAGCTGCTTTATTTTACTTATTTTCATATAGAAGAAATGAAGTTCAGAGAGGCTGGTTAAAAAAGTGATTTTAAAGTCACACTACTAGCTTATAGAAGCAGTTGTTTGAATCCAAATCTACATAGCTCCAAGGTCTATTTTCTTTCCACTATACCATACCTCTTCCCTGGTAAGATTCTCTCTACTTCCAACTATGCCTGTCAGGGTAGTGCATGAAAAGCGTCAGTAATTTTGAGTCCTAAAGCCATTTGCAAAATGATCCAGCTTTACAAAACTGCAAACCTGGTGGGAGTGGCTCAATTTTGCCTTGACTGTAACTTTCTCTTTTCATTGCCTTTGGGCTATTTTTATTCCTATTTTAACAGATGAATAAATGAGTATTGCAGTTAAGTAAATTACCTATGGTTACATAGACACAAATTACTGAAATGGGATTTGAAACCAGGCAGGGTAACTCCAGAGTGCACATGCTTAACCACTGTGTAAAAATGCCAGGCCTCATGGAGGAGAAATATAATCCTTCCTCCCTGCTACAGGTTTCATTATCTTCTGGTGATTTATACTGTTTGTAGGAAAGTAGCTAGGGATAAGTATATGAGTGGGAGAGGAGTACAGAGGGAAGGGAACTCAAATGCAGTTCTTTAATTATTCTGGTGATTGTTTTATGGTTTATACTGCTCTTGGTATATGTTGTTGGACACAGGAAAACAAAAGGTATATTTGTTTGTGTTTGTTTTTGGCTTAGTCAATACAGATTTATCATCTTATCATTTTAGAGGTCAGAAGTACAAAATGGGTCATACTGGCCTAAAATTAAGGTATTGGCAGGGGTACATTCTTTCTGGAGGTCATAGGGGAGAATCCACTGCAAAAGCCCTAGGGGAGAGTCCATTTCCTTGCTTTTTCTAGCTTCTAAAGGCTGCCCATATTCCATGGCTCATATTCTGAGTGAGTGGTGCCTGGTTGAGCCCTTCTCATGCCACCAACTCTAATTTTTTCTCCTCTGCCTCCCCCTTCCATTTATAAGAACCCTAGTAAAACTACCTTAATTCTCCGTTGCCATGTGCTCTAACATATTCACAGCTTCTGGGGATTAGTGTGTGGGCATCTTTGGGAGGCCACTGTTCTACGTCCCACAAGGCGTTTATTTTTATTTTTTTTCTGTATTTTTTCACTTGTTTTTATTGAAGTTCGATTTGCCAACATATAGTATAACACCCAGTGCTCATCCCGTCAAGTGCCCTCCTCAGTGCCCATCACCCAGTTACCCCAACACCCCACCCACCTCCCCTTCCTCAACCCTTTGTTTGTTTCCCAGAGTTAGGAGTCTCTCATGATTTGTCTCCCCCTCTAATATTTCCTACTCAGTTCCCCTCCTTTCCCTTATAATCTCTTTCATTATTTCTTATATTCCCCATATGAATGAAACCATATGATATTCCTTCTCCATTAACTTACTTCACTCAGCATAATATCCTCTAGTTCCATCCACGTCAAAGCAAATGGTGGGTATTCGTCCTTTCTGATGGCTGAGTAATATTCCATGTATATGATATATATATATATCACATCTTCTTTATCCATTCATCTGTCGAAGGACATCATGGCTCCTTCCACAGTTTGGCTATTGTGGACATTGCTGCTATGAACATAGGGGTGCAAGTGTCCTGGCATTTCGCTACATCTGTATCTTTGGATAAATACCCAAAGTGCAATTGCTAAATACTAGTGCAATTGCTAGGTTGTAGGGCAGCTCTATTTTCAACTTTTTGAGGAACTTCCACACTGTTTTTCAGAGTGGCTGCACTAGTTTGCATTCCCATCAACAGTGCAAGAGGTTTCCCCTTCTCCACATCCTCTCCAACATTTGTTGTTTCCTGTCTTGTTAATTTTCAACAAAAGGCATATTTGGACAGTGATAAATAGGGATATAAGGTACAAGGTCCATAGAATAAAGTATGTAAGCTGATAGCAATAAATAAGATGGGACAGATCAAGAAAGAAAGAAAAGACTAGATTGAATTTTATATAGTAGTTAAAGAGGAACATTTATTTCTTTAAAGATTTATTTATTTATTTGAGAAAGAGAGAGAGAGAGAGAGAGAGAGAGAGAGAACATGAGTGCACAAATGAGGGGAGGGGCAGAGGGAGAGAAAGAGAGAGAATCTCCAAGCAGACTCCCTGCTGAGTGGGGAGCCTGATGTGGAGCTTGATCTCAGGACCTTGAGATCAAAACCTGAGCCAAAATCAAGAGTCAGATGCTCAACTGGCTGAACCACCCAGGACCACCTTTCCCCGGAGAGGAACATTTATATGTCCCTCTCAATCATTAGATAGATAGGGGCTCTCTTTAAGAGATTAGTCTGGTATAGTTTTAAGTTTTATATGGTGAGTTAAAAAGAGAAGACATTGGAATTAGGAAGTCCAACTGAGAGGCTATTTGAAAAATAATATACATTACATGTATTTATTAGGGAAATCTTGTTAAAACAGATAAATCCCCCTTTCTTAGCTGGGCTACCATAACAAAATACCATAGACTGGGTGGCTTAAACAACAGAAATTTATTTTCTCAAGTTCTGAAGACTGCAAATCCAAAATTAAGGTATCTACATGGTTCAGTTTCTAGTAAGAATATTTTTCTTAGCTTGTAGCCTTCTCTCTGTGTCATCACTTGTAGGGCAGAGAGAGAAAGAGTAAGCAAGAGAGAGGAAACACTCAGATTGTCTATTTTTATCAGGGTATTAATGCCACCATAAAGGTACTACCCTTATGACCTCATCTAACCCTATTTACCTCCCAAAGGCCCCATCTCAAATGACATTACATTGGTGTTTAGGGCTTCAATATTTGAGGGAACATAAATATTCAGTCCATAACATCCAACTTTCATGGCTTAGCACAATAGAATTTAGTGAAGTCCAACACAGGCATTCCTTGGTGGAAGATTTCAGGATGGTTCATATTCAGGGACCTTTCTGTGTATGTGATTCTATCTTTTTTTTTTTTTTTTAATAGCATCTTGGAGTCCTCTGTATTTATTTGGGAAATAAAGAGGAGAGAATATCATATGCAGGAAGTTTTATAGGACATGCCTGTAAGAGGCTCATATCATTTCTGTCACACTCCTTATACGGTAACTCCTCCATATATCCATAGCTAACTGCAAAGGAGACAGATTGAACAATGTACATTAGCTGTATCCGTCAAGATAGGTTAGATTTTGGTATTGTAAAAAGCAACAGCAAAAACTTCATTAACTTCACTAACAAAGGTTTATTCTTTACTCATTGAAAACAGGTCAGTTTGGAGCTCTGCTTTCCAAAGTCACTCTGCACCCTAAGCTAATGAGGACCTTATTTCCTAGGTTACTCTTCTGGTCACTAAAAATTTGACTCATTTGCCTTCTCTCAAACAAAGTGGTCGTGTCCTAATTTGTAATTTGTATTTAGATAAGAAACTATCTGGATTGATTCCTGGGTGATACATAACAGTTTCTACATCAGGAAATACTGTACAGTAATTTCTAAATTAAGTCTGGATATAGGTCCTCTTGATTCAGAGAGCCTTGAAGGGGGCGCCTGGCTGGCTCAGTTGGAAGAGCATGCAACTTTTGATCTCAAGGTCTTGAGTTTGAGCCCCATGTAGAGATTGCTAAAAAAAATAAAAATAAAACTTACTAAAAAATAGACTTAAGAACTAGAAGACAAATTATATATCCCACATACTCAATATATAGCGATAGAATAGGCACAAAATAACCACAATAAACATTCCCATTCAGAGGAAGAATCAGTAGTCTCTGGTCCATTAAAATTCTGAAATCTCTCTCTGTTATGAGGGTCCCTAAATGTAAGGATAAAGAGTGCTCCTTGATTAGGTCAGTACTATTTTCTGGGAGATGCTGTGCAGTCCATTGTTTCTGTGGCTCTCAGGTCTTGCCTTTTGAAGATCCTTCCTGTCCATTATTCCTCTCAGTCTCACCTTTCTTTCATTATAAATTCCTGATGTGGGTTGGATGAGAGGTTCTGTTCATAATACACATTATGGAATCAAGGCTAGTAGAGGTTTCATCTGAAAACCATTTTCTTCCAATATCATAAGGTAACCAAGCCATTCTGGTTTGCATAGATCTTTCCCAGATTTAGCATGGAAAACCTTGCTTCCCATGAACCTCCATTAGTCCCAGTTAAACCAGACCAAATTGCCTGAGACTGTTCTGATCTTAAACCTGCAAGTCCTAAGTCCCAGGAACCCCTTCAGTTCTGGGAAAATTGGGATGGTTCGTCACCTCATGCAATCACTGCAGCAGTAGGAAGGAAATGTTGCTCTTTAAGGCAGCAGCCCCAAAATGACACCTGTTACTTCTCCTTCCCTTCATTGGCCAGTGCAAGACAGATGCCATTGCCTAAAATCAAAGTGGGCAAAGAAGAACAACCTACCATGTGCATGTAAGGCAGAAATATTTAGTGAACAGCACAAAGAACTACCACGCTAGCACTGTGCTCAGGAAGAAGACAAAATGGTTTGATAAGCAGCTGGTTAGACCACAGCATATAAAAGAAACTGTGGTGGCTTAAGATACTCAAACTTATGAAAAGTTACACAAATAAAATCAATATAAAAATGGTAAAAGCAGATATTTAGAAAGTGATCCAGAAAATGAATCAGATCCAAAGGATAACAAGATCTGCTTTTGAACTAGAAATTTGAACTCAGTTTTAGTTAGTAAATGTACATGTGCATATCATGGTGGAGATAATACATGTAGAATTTAAGATCAGTTACACTCTGAGGGTGAAATGTTGGAGAAAATACAGGCAATGAATGCAAATCAGCTGCCTGTAGAGATTGCTCTTTCTGAGCTCAACAAATGTGAAAATGAACCTTAAGGATTGCCAAGTTTATTAGTTACTAGAGCATAGGCCAGAATAACAGTCATTCATTTATTCATGTATTGATTTACTTGACAAATATTTATTGAGATGTCCCTCAATAAATAGGGACTAAGAATGTAGACATATACCTCCCCTCCCCTATTATTGGGGGAAATAGGTAAACAGGTACATATATTAGTTATAGATTATGATAATTACTGTGAGGAAGTAAACAGGACCATAAGGTGGAGAACTAAAAGAGAGGGCAAAGAAGAGGTAGGAAGCATTTTAAATCAGTTCATAAGGGAAGTTGTCTGTGAGGATATAATATAGCTGAAACCTGAAGGGTAGGCATGAGCTGACCAAGGGAAGAGCTGTTGGAATAGCTTTATAGTCACAAGTGCTAGTAAGTGCAAAGGCACTGAAACTTGAAAGAAGAGCCACATGAAGTCTACGTGGCTAGAGCATAGTCATTGAAACACTGGTACAAAAAGATGTAAGAGAGAAAGTAGGAACCAGGCTAGAGTAAGGAGACTGGACTTTATTCTGGCAATAGGAAGGTTTTTATTCAGTAAGTGATATGATTTTTTTTGTTTGTTTATTTAACAGTCTGGTTGCTGTTTGAAGAATGAGTGAAAGAGGGCAAGAGTAAAGGCAAGGAGATTATTTAGAAGCCACTTTTAATAATCTTGATGAAATAAAGTTACCTTTGGATTAGAGTGGGGGCAGTGGGGATTGAGAGAAGAGGATAGATATTTTATATAATGTGGAAAGAGGAGCAATAGGACTTGATGGATATAGGAGGGAAAGAAAGAGAAGTATTAAGAAAGACCCTTAGTTTTGGCTTGAGCAACTTAATGAGAAGATGTACCCTTTACCAACCTATGGATAACTTAGAAAGAAACAAGATGTGTGGGACCCCTGGGTGGCTCAGTGGTTAAGCATTTGCCTTTGGCTCAGGGTGTGATTCTGGGGTCCTGGAATCGAGTCCTGTATTAGGCTCCCTGTAGGAAGCCTGCATCTCCCTCCGCCTGTGTCTCTGCCTCTCTCTCTGTGTCTCTCATAGATAAATAAATACAATCTTTAAAAAAGAAAAAAAGAAACAAGATCTGTGGGAAAATCAAGATTACTTCTTGGACTGACAGTTTGGCAGTATTTGTTGGAGATTCTAAGGGGGTGTATCAAGTAAGCAGCTGAGTATGTGGATCTGGAGAACTGGAGAGAATGCATTTATGAGACATCAGCATATCAATGGTATTTAAAGGTAGGGTAGTGGTTAAGAATGTGTAGGGAGAACATGTAGATACAGAAGAGAAGGAGGTCCTGGACAGATCTGGGAGAGCTCCAGCATTTAGAGATTTTATAGAGAAGGAAGAGCAGGAAAGGAGACTGAGGAGATGAGCTCAGAGAGTCTAGTGTAATGGACACCAAACAAGGAATCACTTTCAAGAAGCAGGATGCTGGTGGTGAATTATGCTATTGCTGCTGAAAAGTTCAGAAAAGGACAGAAAATAGCCACTACGTTTGGTAACATGCAGCTTGCCACATGAGTGATTTCTATGGAATAGATGGAGGAAAGAGTGGAAAATGAAGAAAGGGAGACAGTGAGTATAGATGAAGATCTCCAGGCATAAACTAATCATATTAAATATAAACAGCTGTATCATAATTAAGTGGCAACTTAGTATACTAGAGTAAATGGGAAATTTACCAGTTCATCATTATACTACTCATCTCTAGATGGAAATTAATTAACAGAAGGTGATAGTGAGTGTAGATCCTATAAAGGGGAAACCAAAGTCCAAGAATGGAGTAGTTAGTCCAACAGGCTCAAAGGGAGAGTGACAATGAACCTGGAGGGAAGAATTGTTTCCATGACCACAGCGTTGACTTCAGTGAAGAGCAAGAATTCTTCAGATTTCATTATCTTCCGAGCAAAAATTTCCTCAAGACTATTTCTCTTTTTCCTTTTCCTATTAGACAGCCTTGTCACTAGTAATTCTTTGTCCCCAAATAACCTGATAACAGAGAGAAGGGAAAGACAGAGAGGAATTTTGATAGAAGGCTACAGATAGAGGGATTTATTTTGGAGATAAGATATTTTTGTGTTTTTTTTTCCCCCATGAGAGTGAAGTAGAGAAGATAGTGTGTAATCGGACGCAGCAAACTATGTAGTAAGTACCAAGTGTGGAACTTCTTTACAATGGTGTTATTAGTTGGCTTGGGCTGCCATAAGAGAGCACTACAGATTGGATGGTTTAAACAAAAATAAACAAAAATTTATTTTCTTACAGTTCTGGAAGCTAGAAATCAAAGATGAAGGTACTGGCAAATTCAGTTTTTGGGGAGAACTCTTTACTGTTTTGCAGACTGCCACTGTCCCCCTGTGTTGTCACATGATCTTTCTTCTGGGCATGTGCTTAGAGGGAGATCTCCGAGGTCTCCTCCTCTTCTTATAATGGGACGAGTCTTGTCAGATTAGGACCCCACCCTTATGATCTCATTTAACCTTAATTACCTCCCTGAAGGCCCAGTCTCCAAATGTAGTTACTTTGGGGATGCAAGCTTCAGCATATGAATTTGGTAGAGGGGACATGATTCAGTCCCTAACAGATGGTTTTACTCTTCTTAATAAATGAGGGTGCATTCCCTTTGACTTTAGTTAGTAAGGATTATGTACTCATTTATTATAGTTTATGTTCTCAAGCAAGACATGGCAGACTAGGAGTAGGATTTTGCCAGGGATTAAACTGGATTGGGAAATGAAGTAGTAGATATAAAAACAGTGTTTGAGAGAGTGAGGGAAAGAGGAGAAATAGACAATATTGTTAATGAGGGCTTCCTCAAAGTGGTTGGCCATTGGATTTAAACTAATGCTTTCCTAACTTTCTTCATGTTGTGGCAGAAAAATGATATAGAAATGACAGTTTTTGTGGTGTTTGGAGTTATCTGTGGGTCTGGGTGGAAAAATTTTGTATTGCTAATTTTATTTTTTAGTAATAGTATAATAAGAATAATGAATAGCAAATAAAATGGAAGATATTATTGAATTTGTAGGTGATTCTAAATAAAATATTTTGAAAATTTTAATGAAAAACTTGAGTTTGTTTTCTGAGAATATCATTTTTAATATCATGATGTTTTCTCCCTTAAAATGGCCATATACAATCAAAAATAAAAATTTTTATGTGATGATCTATTTAAATTCTAATAGTTATTGTTGATGAGAAACATTATTCACATAAGTATATTAAAAATTAAAACATTCTTTAGAAAAATTTAATTTTACAAAAGTTGCAATCAGTTTTTTAAATGTTTAAATGTTAAATGTGGCACTTTTTTTGAGATAGTGAAATAAGATTTCAGATCCAATTAAAGTTTTTCAGACTAAGCATTTAAGTGTATACGCATTGTTAGAAGAATCATCCTGTAGCTAGATGGCTGCTGAAAGGGCAGAGGAACCATAGTATTATTTATGATGGTGAATTTTGGGATGTAGTCTCCAACTGTGACTGCAAGATGCCCTGCCTGACCTCATCCCAATGTTCTAGAGAATGGGCTATATTACTTGGATGTCCGGAATACAAACTCCTTCAATAGCATCCTGATTCATTTGTGGGGAATGAGCAGTGACTAACTGCTGAACCAGATTGTGAGAATGTCTAGGTGATAGAACACTTCCTTGTTCATACTCATTATTGTATGATAGAACAGGACACACCAAAGGATACTCATTATTTTTTGGTAATGATGAGTATTGGGCAGTTGGGCTGCTCCCTAAATAACCCCAGAGGAGGTTGCTTTGTGTAAGAGGTAACCAGCTGGGGCTATGGTAGATCTAGGCCCCACTGTGCATCTCTAAGGTTAAAGAGAGCATCATTTCAGGGAGCGCTGCTTAAATTTTGGAAAGAAGGAAGTAAAATCAGAAGAAGAACGATAGTCTCAGGAACTGGAGAAATTGTAACAGGAAAAAGAGCAGGTTCATTTATTCAGAGCTTAAATTCCAAAAACTCTTTGTTTTAATTTTTTTCTGAAAGCTCTTTGTATCCTTCCCCCCTTTTGTCTAATGAGACATGAATCACTTACCACACAATTCACACCTTTAAATTATACAATTTAATAGGTTTTCATATGTTCACATGTCTGTACATCACCACACTTAATTTTAGAACATTTTCATCACCTCAAAAAGAAAATCTGTGTTCTTTAGCTATCACTACTCTAGTCTCTTTTCTTAGTTCTAAGTAACCACTAATGTACTCCTCCCCGGAGGAGACACAGCATGTCATGCAGGGCCACATGGGGCTTGCAAGTGGGATTAGCAGGAATAAGCTGAGGCTGTGGAAGTCAGATTTTGTAGTAACCAGAGGATGAGGTGATCCCTGCTTCACATGGCTTATTTGGGATTGACTTATTTGAATTTTGTGGGCTGACAGGGAGCTAGAACCCATTAGACTGAGGACTGAGTGGGTTGCAGCTGGTCCAGTTGCATATTAGGCAAGAGCAAGGTATCTCATGCTTAGAACTTTGGGACCCTATGAGGCTCAAAAATGTCAATGCAGCACACAAAATATTAGACCTTGTAATACAACAGGATCAATTTCATTCTTTTTGCATGTGGCTATCCAGTTGTTTTGTTTTGAACACTACTAGTCTTTCCCTATTGAATTTGTCTTGGTACCCTTGTTGAAAATCTGTTGACTTTTTCGATTGATGATGTAGGAGTTCATTTTTTGATTCTCAGTTTTTTTCCATTGAACTCTCTCTCTCTCTCTCTCTTTCTTTTTTTTTTTTTTTTTTAACTGGTACCACATTCTATTTCTATTGTTTTGTATTGAGTTTGGAAACTGTTAGTCATCTTAGTTTTTTCTTCTTTTCTGGGATTGTTTTGGCTAACTAGCCAGGAAGTTGGAAGTTTTGTTGGAATCTTGTAGGTGGATCAAGAGTCAATTAGAAGAATTTAGGATTGTAGACTAAGGAAGAGCTTTCTTTTATCTTGTAAGTGCTGCTCTTCAAGAGAATGACACTTTTAAAAAAGGAAGTACATAGAATGATAAAGGAGAATCCTTCTATTAGAATTATCCTTGGGTGATGAGGTACTTGTGAAATGTGTGATATACAAGCAATATAGCCCTTACATCCTTACATATTGACTCATTTAACTGTTTGAGTGATTAGTTTTATTTACTACTATTTCCAGATACAGATAGGATTGCACTTTCCTATACCTTGAGGTTGAATGGAACTGGGTAATGAAATTGGAATAGAAGTGATGTGAGTCACTTCTACATAGAAGCTGTAAGAGCCAGTGGATTGTGGTTTTGTTTTGTTTTTGTTGTTTAAAGATTTTATTTATTTATGAGAGACACAGAGAGGCAGAGACACAGGCATAGGGAGAAGCAGACTCCGTGCAAGGAGCTTGCTGTGGGACTCCATCCCAGGACCCTGGGATCATGACCTGAGCCAAAAGCAGATGCTCAACCACTAAGCCACCCAGGTGCCCCCTCATTGTGGTTTTGATTTGCATTTCCATGAGTTGTATAAGTTCTTTATATATTTTGGATACTAAGCCTATAATGGCTATGTCATTTGCAAATATCTTCTCTCATTTGATAGATTATCTTTTAGTTTTTTGATTGTTTCACTTGTTGTGATTAGCTTTTTATTTTGATATATTCCCTATAGTTGATCTTTTGCTTTTGTTTCCCTTGCTTCCAGGAAACTGTTGCTGAAAAATGTTGCTGTGACTGATGTCAGAGAAATTACTGCCTGTGATCTCTTCTAATATTTTTATGGTTTCAGTTCTCATATTTAGGTCTTTAATCCACTTTGAGTTTATTTTTGTGTATGGTATAAGAAAATGGTTCAGTTTCATTTTCTTGTATGTGGCTCTTCAGTTTTCCCAACACTATTTGTGGAGGAGACTCTGTCTTTTACATTGTATGTCCTTGCCTTTGTTATTAAAGATTAATTTGCCATATAATCATGGGTTTATTTCTGGGCTCTCTATTCTGTTTCATTAATCTATGTATTTATTTTTGTGCCAGTACCATACTGTTTTGATTAGTATAGCTTTGTAATATATCTTTAAATCTGGGATTGCAATACCTTCAGTTTTGTTCTTTATCAAGATTGCCGTGGCTATTCAAGGGGTCCTTTGTGATTTCACATAGATTTTAGGATTTTTTTATTCTAGTTCTGTGAAAAATACTATTGGTATTTTAAAAAAAGACTTTATTTGCTTGAGAGAGAGAGAGAGAGAGAGAGAACGAGCTCAGGTGCACAAGCCCCCTATGGGGTTTGATCCAGGACCCTGAGATCATGACCTGAGCTGAAGGCAGAAGCTTAACAACTAAACCACCCAGGTGTCCTGCTGTTGGTATTTTGATACAGATTGCATTAAATGTGTAGATTGCTTTGGGTACTGTGGACATTTTAACATTATTGGTTCTTCTAATCCATGAGCATTGATTATCTTTCCATTTCTTTGTGTCATCTTCAATTTCTTTCATCAGTGTTGCATAGTTTTCAGAGTATAGGTCTTTCACCTCCATGGTTAACTTTATTCCTAGGTATTTTATTATTTTTGGTGCAATTGTAAATGGGTTTGTTTAATTAATTTCTCTTTCTGCTACTTCATTACTAGTGTATATAAATGCAACAGATTTCTGAATATGGATTTTCTATCCTGTGACCTTACTGGATTCATTTATCAGTTCTTATAGTTTTTTGGTGGTGTCTTTAGAGTTTTCTATATATAGTATCATGCCATCTGCAAATAGTGGACATCTTCCTTTTTTCTTACCAATTTGAGTGTATTTTATTTCTTATTTCTTGTATGATTGCTGAGGCTAAGCCTTTCCAGTACTATATTGAATAAAAGTAGTGATAGTGGAGATCCTTGTCTTGTTCCTGATCTTAAGGGAAAAGCTCTCAGTTTTTCACCATTTAGGATGATGTTAGCTGTGGCCTTTATTGTTTATATATGACCTTTATTATGATGAGATATGTTCCTTTCAAACCTACTTTGTTGAGGAGTTTTATTGTGAATGGATATTGTACTTTGTCCTTTGTCAGATGCTTTTCCTGCATCTGTTGAAATGATCAAATGACTTTTTTCTTTTCTCTTATTGAGGTGATGTATTGCATTGATTGATTTTTGAATATTGAACCACTCTTGCATCCCAGGAATAAATCCCACTTGATCATGGTGAATTACTTTTTTGATGTATTGTTAGATTCAGTTTTGTAATATTTTGTTGAGGATTTCTGCACCTATATTCATCAGAGATATTGGCATGCAAGTCTCTTTTTTGTAGTAGGTATCAGGCTAATGCTAGCCTCATAGAATGAATTTGAAAGTTTACCTTCCTTTTCTATTTTTTGGAATAGTTCGAGAAGAATAGGTGTTAACTCTTCTTTAAATATGTGGTAGAATTCCATCTATGAAGGCTCTGGTCCTGGACTTTTGTTTGTTGGGAGTTTTTTGATTACTAATTCAGTTTCATTGCTGGTACTCTGTTCAAATTTTCTATTTTTCTGATTCAGTTTTGGTATGGTATATGTTCCTAAAAACTTTCTCCATTTCCATTTGTTCTAGATTGTCCAATTTTGTTGGCATGTAATTTTCCATAATATTCTCATAATTCTGTGTGTTTCTATGGTCTTAGTTATTTCTCCTCTTTCATTTCTGATTTTATTTGAAATATATGTCTCTTTCTCGCTGTGTCTCCTTCTTTCTCTCTCTCTCTTTTATTTTTATTTTTTTATGAATCTGGCTAAAGATTTATTATTATTATTATTATTATTATTATTGATCTTTACAAATAACCAGCTCCTGGTTTCATTGATATGTTCTATTTTTTAAAATTTCCATTTCATTTATTTATACTCTAATCTTTATTATTTCCTTTCTTCTACAGTTTTCTTTTTCTAGCTCCTTTAGTTGCAAGATTAGGGCTTTCTTTTGAGATTTTTCTTGCTTCTTGAAGTAGGCTTATATAGCTATAAAATTTCCTCTTTTGCTGCATCCCTAAGATTTTGGACCGTTGTGTTTTTATTTTCATTTGTCTCCATGTATTTTTTTATTTCCTTTTTAATATCTTGGTTGACTATTCATTGTTCACTAGCATGTTATTTAACATTCATATATTTGTGGTTTTTTTTCCAGATATTTTCTTGTTGTTGATTTCTAATTTCACAGTGTTGTGGCCAGAAAAGGTATGTGATATGACTTCAATGTCTTTGAATTTGTCGAGCCTTGTTTTGTGGCCCAACATGTGACCTATTTTGGGGAATGTTCCATGTGATCTTGAAGACAATGTTCTGATTATATCTGGACATATCCATCTGGTTCAATGTGTAATTCAAAGCCATTGTTTTCCTTGTTGATTTCCAGTTTGGATAATCTGCCTATTGATATAAGTGGGGTGTTAAAGTCCACTACTATTATTGTATTATTATCAACTACTTCCTATATGTTTGTCATTTGCTGCTTTATGTATCTGGGTGCTCCCATATTAGATGCATAAATATTTGCAACTGTTACATCTTCTTGTTGAATTGTTTCCTGAATGATTATATACTGTCCTTCTCTATTTCTTTTTATAGTCTTTGTTTTAAAGTCTGTTTTGCTCAGTAAGTATTACTATCCCAGTTTTCTTTTCACTTCCATTTGCATGATAAATACTTTTCATTCCTTCACTTTCAATCTATTTGTATTTTTACAATAGGTCTGAAATGAGTCTCTTGTAGGCAGCATATAGAAGGGTCTTGCTTTTTTACCCATTCTACCACCCTGTGTCTTTTGACTGGAGCATTTAGTCCATTTACAATCAAAGTAATTATTGATAGGTATATACTTAGTGCCATTTTGTGACTTGTTTTATGGTCGATTTTGTAGTTCTTTTCTATTCCTTTCTTTTTTTGCTCTCTTCTCTCATGGTTTGCTGGCTTTCTTTGATGATATACCTGGATCCCTTTCTCTTCTTTTTTGTATACTGGTTTTTGATTTGTAGTTACCATTAGATGTATATATAATCTCTTCAGCATATAGCAATCTATATTAAGATAATGGTCAGTTAATTTTGAACTCACTCTTTACTCCTCTTTCCTCTATATTTTAGGTTTATTATGTCAGACTTTACATGCTTTTTTTTTTTTTTTTTTTTTGTGAATACCTTGACTGATTTTTATTGATATACTTACTTTTACTGCTTTTGTTTTTCCTATTTTTTTTTAACTCCTATTTATGGTCTTTCTTTCCACTCAAAAGCTCCCCCTTAACATTTCTTATAGGGCTCTTTTAATTGTCATGAATTCCTTTAACTTTTGTTTTTTTGGGAAACTTTATCTCTCTCTCTCTTTTTAAAATATTTTATTTATTTTATTTGACACAGAGAGAAAACAAGCTAGCAGAGCAGCAGGCCAAGGGAAAGGGAGAAGCAGACTCCCTGTCAGCAGTGGAGTTTGATTCAGGGCCCTTTGGTCATGACCTGAGCTGAAAACAGATATTTAATGGACTGAGCCACCCAGGTATCCCTTTATCTCTCCTTCTATTCTGCATAACAGCTTTGCTGGATAGAGGATTTTTGGCTGCAGTTTTTTGTTTGTTTGTTTTTGTTTTGTTTCAGCACTTTGAATATATCACACCACTCCCTTCTGTCCTGCAAAGCTTCTGTTGAAAAATCAACTGAGAGTCTATTTATAGAGTTTCCCTTGTATGTAACAGTTTTCTTTTATCTTGCTGGTTTAAAAATTTTCTTTATCACTACTTTTTGCCATTTTAATTACTACATGTCTTGCTGTGGACCTCTTTGAGTTGATTTTGTTGGGGGATCTTTGTGCCTGTTGGATCTGGATTTCTGTTTCCTTTTCCAGATTCAGGAAGTTTTCACCTACTATTTATTCAAATAAATTGTCCTGGCTTCTTTTCTCTCTCTTCTCCTTCTGGAATCCCTATAATGCAAATGTTATTATGCTTGATGGTATTTCTGAGTTCTTTACATCTATTTTCCTTTTTTACTCTTATTTTTCTCTTCCTCCTGTTTTGCTTGATTCCTTTCCACTACTCTGTCCTCTAGGTCACTGACCCCATCTTTTGATTCTCCTGGTCTATTTATTCCCTCTAGTATATTTTTAATTTCATTTATTGAGCTCGTTCTTTGTTATGTCATCTATCTCTTTGTTAAGGGTCTTGCTGAGGTCCTCCATTCTTTTCAAGTCCAGTGAGTATCTTTACTATTACTTTAAATTCTCTATCAAGCACACATCTCAATTTTATTTAGATCTCTTGCTGTGGTTTTGTCCTGTTCTTTCTTTTGGGACATATTCCCCTGTCTCCTCATTTTGTCTTATTCTGTGTCTACTTCTTTGTGTTATGAAAGTCAGCTACATCTCCTCTCTTGAAAATAGTGGGCTTATGAAGAAGAGTTCCTATAGTGCCTTGCAGAGCTCCTTCACTGCCCCCCTGTTCACCAGAACCTTGTGCTTCAGAGTGTCTCCTATGTGTGTTGTGTTTACCCTAATGTGGCTGAGGCACTTTTGCCTTCAGTCGAGTCATCTCCAATGGCTCCTTTTGCCAGTTGTGGGCAGGGTTTGGTCCCTGTGTTAGTCAGCCAATCTGGGGCTGCCTTGGGATTTAGTTGAGTCAGACCAGGAATTTGCCAGAGATGCAGTAGTACTGAACTGCAAGAAAATGCAGAGGTGGAACATATGGTGCCAGCAAGTTTTGTGCTGGATGGAGGAGATCTTCAGCTGCCAAGCAACCATGGCAAGCCAGTTTAGAAGGGATAGATCAGCAGAAGCATGTGGAGCAGTGTGGCAGTATTAGAAAGGTTTACATGGGTCTTCTCTGGGAGCGGCCTGGAACTGGGTTCTGGCTAGAGGAAGGCATGTCTACAGGAAAAGGCATGGGTGGATATGCTGTTAACAAGTTAGGTAGCAAGTGTTAGCACCACATTTGGTTTCTGCAGGTGTTCGTGTATATAGGCTGAGATGTAGGGGAGGCAAATATGTCTGCCAGCTCCTTTGTTTCTAGAGAAGTCTCTCAATGATCCATGATCCTCCAGCACACACTCTGAGATTAGTAAACAAATGTCATCATTATATACCTTAGGCATTTTTCAAACTGCTGCTTCAATGCTGTGTCTCCACAGGACTATTTGTTGTTATTTCTTTAAGGGTGGTGACTCAGTTTCCTCTCATCTTTCTGGGAGACTGCTGATTTTTAACCCCTCTGTTTGTAAGAATCATGAAATTTGGTCTCTTTGGTTTTCAAAGCCAAACATGGTGATTCGTCTTCCCCATGTGGGATCCCTGGCTTGAAATTCTGTTGTCCTCCCTCCCTGTCCCTGAAGTGTCTCTCCCTCTTGTGGATAGTCCTGAAGTCTATCTCCTGACTCTGTCTCTACTTTTCATACCCTCTTCAGTGTGGCCTCTTCTCTACATTTAGCTGTGCAGAGTTTGTTCTGCCATTGTTCCAGTAATTTTCTGGGTTATTTACTCAGATGTGGCTGTTATCTGTATCTGTGGGATGAGGTGTAGGTTCCTTCTACACCACCATATCCCCTAGAAATCCTGATCATTACCGAATTTATTACTACAGCATAGTGAAGTCTACCTTATAGAAAATTGGTACCAGAAGTAAACACTGTCATAATACAAAAATCTAAAATATGTGACATTGGCTTAGGCATTTGAAGTTAACCTTCAAAAATGGTTATTGGAGACTAAAGGGATAGAAAACAACATATTACTGTAGTAAAGCTCTTAAGGAAATATTACATGAAATGACTTAGAAGGAAAATCATGAACCAAATGAATTTCTTATTCTTAGGGAAGAGGTTTTAAAGAAACTATTATAAATGTGAGCTTCTCTTGATTGCATTTGACAAGGTATTACAAGATAGAAACAAGATCAAAAAAGAATTGGTCTACTTACAAGCAGGGATTAAAGAGAATAGAATGAGTCCATAAATTTAGAAACTTATAGAACTGGACAAACGGATGCTTCACAATCCCAACTAATACAAAATGATAAGACTATTAAAATTGAACTATAAATTAAGGATCAAACCTTGATGTTTGCTAATTATATTCATTGCTAAAACTCATGAGTGGCATAAGGAAGCATTCAGTACATACTCCAGATTGAGCAAAAAAGGCTTGCTTAACAAAAGATTAAAGTGGTTATCCTCTTGATAGTGTATTCATAGAATACATAATTGTATTGAAAGTGGGTAATACATGGTGGCAAAAAAGCAAAACAAACAAAACAAATAAATTAAAGAAATATGTCCAGAAATGAATTATGGCTGTGGCTCTTGGCACATTGAAGTGACTAGAATAAAAAAGATAAAACATTTGTTGTGATTGTAAGAAAGTGGTTCTGGTAAACTATTATCCTAGAGTACAAAAAGTGACTGTTTGAGGCTTAGTATATTTCATCTATGGGCAGGAGAAAGCTCCTCAAACTTCATGAAGTGTGTATATCTTGATGCTCACTCTATATGTGGCCAAAGAAACTAAGGGGAGAGAAGAATATCCCAAACGATGAGCCAGGGATCATAAAGAAAATAGGAAGGGTGTTATTTTCTGATTTCTAACTGAAATCAATGTTTAATCAACAATCATTTCTCACCTCTTAAGGAGGTCCTCAGAATTCTGCCTTGAAGATTTCAAAATTGCTAAGGACCAATGTCTTCTACACTTTTTTTTTTTTTTTTAACTTTGTGAATGTATTTATTTTTGATTATCCTGCCCTGCTTCACTGTTGTATATTGGGTTTTTGGGAATAAAAACTTACCATTTTATTTTATAGCCTCTGGATCAAAAGAAGCCACATAAAATACTTTCTATTAATCTCTGGTGCAGAGTTTTTTGTACATCACCCAAAGAGCATGAGCTCTGAACTTGATGCCATGACTTTTGAATTGACTCCAAGAGGAAGTGATGAGTGCATTTTGCCTGTGGAAGAACAATGAATGGGATATTTTATGTGGTGTTGGGCATATTATGGTGGTCTTTCATGTTGTTAACCAAGTTTTTCCAGTTCTCTCCTTTATGGTGTATGGTAGAATTGTTTTTCTTGTACCTTTGAAACTTGATGGGACCATGTATCTTGCTTTGGTCAATGCAATGTGAGCAATAACATCATTTCTGGGTAAAATGTTAGAGTTTTTATGTGACTTGCTGTTGTCCTTTCTTTTTAGCTTGGAACATAGAGATGGAGACTTTTTCTGCCTGAGCCCCTGTGTGATGACATCCTAGGCTGACATCTTTCCCCTACCTACCCTGCCACCACCAGCGGACATGGGTGGATTGTAGTAAGAATATTGTTATTGTAGGACATCTTAGAATAAAATGCACAAAAGTCTTTGGTTTGGCAGCTTAATTTTGGAAAATTTGAATATATAAAAGTTTTATATATATCTTGGTCTACATCTTTATCTATATCTATCTCTATCTCTATGTCTATCTATCTATCTATCTATCTATCTATCTATCTATCATCTATCTATCTATTTATCTATCATCTATCTATCATCTATCTATCTATCTAGAGACCTAATATTTATTGCAAGCTTAATTGCTCCTCCAAGATCTAGACTCTAGCAGATAATTAATACACAATTAAAATGACATTGCACTGAGCCTCTGTGCTGTAGCTGCTGAGGTATTTATTAACCATCTTTACATCATCAATCATTATAAGCTTTCCTGACATTAGTTGGGTTTGAGATAAGCTGGAAGACTTGAAACTCAAGACTAGGTCTGAGGACTGGAAATATTTTGCTACCCAACTTTAGAGTAAAATGAATCAGAAGCAACTGGGACTAGCTCTACAAAACCAGATTTAATATGAGACTAAGCTTATGTTATAGAACTATGTTAGCTGAAAAAGAGAACAAGTAGCCTGTGTAAAGCTTGCTTTAAAACATTATTTTAGCATTTAATTTAATTTGAATACCGATGTATACAGATCACAAAATCAACTTACATTATTAAATTCTTTAGCATTTTATTGAACTAATCCATATCTGATGCATTATATAGAATAACAATTCCACTATACTTACTATGTAAATTAGCCCAAAACAATTTGGTTGTTACCTTTAGCTATAAACAGATATGACAAATTCAAGCTGATTTGGGATATTATTTAATCAGTGAGAGATAAAATGTGTGCAAATGAAAATGAAATGTCATATTTTACAAGTCAATTTCAAATTGAGATAATATAATTTCTACATAAAATTTGAGCTTCTCATAAATATTAACAATGCAAAGTCAAAGCTGCATCTTTACATTTATATCACTCTACAATATTATTTTTCAAGGATATGTTAATATGAATTACAGAAAATGAAAAAACTTTATCAGAATGAAACTCAGAAAAAAAACTCTGTTTATGTATTTCCCTTTAATTAGGTTCATTGTATATTTGTATTTTATATATGAAGTTTATATTTCAATTACATATACAGCAAAAAGCTAATATTTACATATTTATCATTACATGCAGGCCCTGTGCTAAAAGCTCTCTCTCTCTCTCTCTCTCTCTCTATATATATATATATATGCAAAGATACACATATATGTATTTTACATATACATATGTATATGTATTATACATATATATGTATTTTATCTTTAAAATTGGTCTATAAGGTAGGCATTATCATTATCCCACCAGTTTTATAATTAGGAAATAGACACTTAGAAAGTGTCTTATTTAACCTTAGAAAGGTTAAATAATCTGCCTAAGATTAAGCTGCTAATAATTGATAAAGCTGGAATAAGTCTCTGTTTTTCTGACTATGAGATTCATATTTTTATGCTATAATACTCCTGATTCTTCCCATAATATTCTCATATCAATTTAAGTACATTCTGAAGAACTGTATGGCTAATAAAGAAAACACAGAAAAGGTAAAAGCATAACTTCAAATGAATTCTCTTACAAATGGAAATATCATTTTTTTCTCAGTGTACATTTAAAACCCTCAAGATGATTTAACAAGATCATCAGTCAAGATGATTTTACCTTGACTTATATTTTCCCTAAGACCATTAAAATCTTTGATGAGATGGGTAGAAGATTAAAAAAATTGTCTATTCCAATCCAGAACATATTTTTTCTTTTCTTTCTTTCTTTTTCTTTTTCTTTTTTTTTTAAGAAATCTGGCTTGAAAAAGAGAGAACTTGAATTGACTTATAAGCAGTTTCTTTTTTTTTTAGAAAAATTGACTGCTCTGGTCTATTTCATTATTCAAAAGTACCAATGAAACTGAAGGAGTTTGGGAATCTCTGGTTCTAGTGGGTGGAACTCTTCTATAGTAAATCTGTGTTTGTCTAGGTGTAGGTAGATCTTCATTTCCTTATTTCTACACATTGTTTCCTTTGGAGAAGAGATTCTTTTTCTATGGGTGTCATGGAATGGAACTGTGCCTGCTAACTGGCTCTAGGTAATCTATACCTGGGAGATAGGAAGAGTCAATTCACTGGACAAATATTTCTTGAGCATCATCTATGGATCAGACACTGTGGAAGGTGCTAGAATAGAGCAGTAAAAGTAATATAAAAATTTCTGTAGTCTATATTCCAATAGAGGAAGGCAGACAATAACAAGTAATGTGTTGTAGATCAGAAGTTGATAAGCGCTCTGAAGAAAAATAATGTGAAGAGGGAAATGGGTGAATTTACAATTTTAGTTATTAAGAAATAACTTTAAACTTAACAGGAAAAAAATGAGAATAATGCATGACATTTCTGTTTTCAAGAACCATTTTATTTATTATTTATTTATTTATTTATTTATTTATTTATTTATTTTAATGTTTTTTTAATTTATTTATGACAGTCACACAGAGAGAGAGAGAGAGGCAGAGACACAGGCAGAGGGAGAAGCAGGCTCCATGCACCGGGAGCCTGATGTGGGATTCGATCCCGGGTCTCCAGGATCGCACCCTGGGCCAAAGGCAGGCGCCAAACTGCTGCACCACCCAGGGATCCCAAGAACCATTTTAGAGTAAGTTGCTATCACTCCTGATTACAATACACAAGGACTTTCTCCTACATAATCACAAAATAGCCATCAAAATCAAGAAATTAACACTGATTTTTCACTGCTCATACAGTTTCATCAGTTGTCCCAATGTTTTTTTAAAAACTTATTTAAATGCAATTAACATATTGGTTTCAGAGGTAGAGGTCAGTGATTTATCAGTGTTGTATGATACCCAGTGCTCATTCCATCATGTGCCCTACTTAATGTACATTATCCAGTTACCCCATCCTTCTACCCCCTTCACCTCCAGTGACCCTTAGTTTGTTTCATGTGATTACAGGTCTCTTATGATTTGTCTCCTTCTCTGATTTCATCTTGTTTTTTTTTACCTCTCTTCCCCATAATCCTCTATTTTGTTTTTTAAATTACACATATGAGTGAGATCATGTGATAATTGTCTTTCTCTGATTGGCTTATTTTATCGAGCATAATATTGTCTAGTTCCATCCACATTGCTGCAAATGTCAAGATTTCATTTTTTGATGACTGAGTACTATTCCATTTGAGATCTATCTATCTATCTATCTATCTATCTATCTATCTATCTATCATCTCACATCTTCTTTATCCATTTATCTGTTGATATATATCTGAGTTCTTTGCTCAGTGTGATTGTTGTGGGCATTGCTGCTATAAACATTGGCATACAGTGCCCCTTTGGATCACAACATTTATATCTTTGGGGTAAATACCCAGTAGTGCAATTGTTGGGTTGTAGGATAGCTCTTTGTTCAACTTTTTGAAGAATCTCCCTACTGTTTTCCAGGGTGACTGCACCAGCTTGCATTCCCACCAAGAATGTAAGAGGGTTCCCCTTTCTCTGCATCCTCACCAACTTCTGTCATTTTCTGACTTGTTCATTTTAGCCATTCTGATGGTGTGAGGTGATATCTCATTGTGGTTTTGATATGTATTTTCCCTGATACTGAGTGATGTTGAGCATTTTTTTCATGTGTCTGTTGGCCATTTGTATGTTTTCTTTGGAGAAATGTCTGGTCATGTCTTCTGCCCATTTCTTAATTGGAGTTTTTGGTCTTTGGGTGTTGAGTTTAATACGATCTTTATAGATTTTGGATACTAGCCCTTTATCTGATGTGTCATTTGCAAATATCTTTTCCCATTCTGTCAATTGTCTTTTGGTTTTGTTGATGGTTTACTTTGCTGTGCAAAAGCTTTTTATCTTGATGAAATCCCAAGTGTTCATTTTTGTCTTTGTTTCCCTTGCCTTTGGAGATGTATCTAGGAGGAATTTGCTGTGGCTGAGGACACAGAGGTTACTACCTGTGTTCTCCTCTAGGATTTTGATGGTTTCCTGCCTCACATTTGTGTCTTTCATTCATTTTGAGTCTATTTTTGTGTATGGTGTGAGGATATGATCCAGTTTCATTCTTCTGTGTGTGACTGTCCAGTTTTCCCAATACCATTTCTTGAAGAGACTGTTTTTTTTTTCCCATTGGATATATTTTCCTGTTAAGATTAGTTAAGCATAGGTCTGAGGGCCCATTTCTGTTTTTTTTTTAAGTCTGTTCCATTGATCTATGTGTTTTTGTGCCATTATCATACTATCTTGATGGTAGAACTTTGCAATAGAGCTTGAAGTCCAGAATTGTAATGCCATTAGTTTTGGTTTTCTTTTTCAACATTCCTTTGGCTATTCAGGGACTTTCTGGGTCCATACAAATTTTAAGATTACTTGTTCCAACTCTGTGAAATAAATTGATGGTATTTTTATAGGGATTGCATTGAATATATAGATTGATCTAGGTAGCATAGACATTTTAAGAATATTTGTTTTTCTAATCCATGAGCATGGAATGCTTTTCCATTTCTTTGTGTCATTCTCAATTTCTTTCATGAGTGTTCAATAGTTTTCTGAATACAGACCCTTTCCTCTTCAGTTTGGTTTATTTCTAGGTATCTTATGGCTTTGGGTGTCATTATAAATGAGATGAAGTCCTTAAGTTCTCTTTCTTCTGTCTCACTTTTAGTGTATAGAAATGCAACTGATTTCTGTGCATTGATATTATATCCTGCCTCATTGCTGAATTCCTATATGAGATTCTAGCAATTTTGGGGTGGAATATTTTGGGTTTTTCCATATAGAGTATCATGTCATCTGCAGAGTGAGAGTTTGACTTCTTCTTTGCTGATTCAGATGCCTTTTATTTCTCTTTGTTTTCTGATTGCTGAGGCTAGGACTTCTAGTACTATGTTGAACAGCAGTGGTGATAGTGGACATCCCTGCTATGTTCCTGTCATAAGGGGAAAAGCTCTTAGTTTTTCCTCACTGAGAATGATATTCATTGTAGGCTTTTCAGATATGGCTTTTATGATACTGAGGTATGTTCTTTTATCCCTACACTGTGAAGAATTTTAATTAAGAAAGGATGCTGTACTTTGTCAAATACTTTCTCTGCATCTATTGAGAAGATCATATGGGTCTTGTCTTGTCTTTTATTAAAGTAATGTCTCACATTGATTGATTTGTGGATGTTGAACAATCCTTGCAGCTCAGGAATAAATCCCACTGGATTGTGGTGAATAATCCCTTTAATGTATTGTTGAATCCTATTGGCTAGTATTTTGGTGAGAATTTTGGCATCTATGTTCATCAAGGATATTTGTCTGTAACTCTCCTTTTCGGTGGAGTCTTTGTCTGGTTTTGGGATCATGGTAACGCTGGCATCATAGAAAGAGTTTGGAAGTTTTCCTTTCATTTCTTTTTTTTGACACAGCTTCAGAAGAATAGGTACTAATTCTTCTTTAAACATATGCTAGAGTTTCTCTGGGAAGCCATGAGGCCCTGGATTCTTGTTTGTTAGGAGATTTTTGATTACTGCTTCAATTTCCTTGCCAGTTATGGGTCTGTTCAGGTTTTCTATTTCTTCCTGTTTCAGTTTTGGTAGTTTATATGTCTTTAGGAATACATCTATTTTTTTCCAGATTGCCTAATTAGTTGGCATATAGTTGCTCATAATATGTTCTTATAATTGTCTGTATTTCTCTGGTGTTGGTTGTGATCTCTACTCTTTTATTCATGATTTTATTTATTTGGGTCCTTTATCTTTTCTTTTTGATAAGTATGGCCAGGGATCAATCTGATTGATTCTTTTAAAGAAACAGTTCTTAATTTCATTGATCTGTTCTATCATTCTTTTGGTTTCTATTTCATTGATTTATGCTCTAATCTTTATTATTTCTCTTCTCCTACTGGGTTTGGCTTTATATGATGTTCTTTCTCCACCTTCTTTTAGGTGCAAGGTTAGGTTGTGTATTTGAGACCTTTCTTGTTTCTTGAGAAAGGCTTATATTGCTGTATACTTCCCTCTTAGGACCACCTTTGCTGCATTCCAAAGGTTTTGGACAGTTTTGTCTTCATTTTCATTTGTTTCCATGAATTTTAAAAATTCTTCTTTAATTTCCGGGTTGACTCATTCTTTAGCAGGATGCTCTTTAGTCATTATGTATTTTAGTTCTTTCCAAATTTCCTCTTGCAATTGAGTTCCAGTTTTAAAACATTGTGATCCAAAAATATGCAGGGAATGATCCCATTATTTTGGTACTGGTTGGGACCTAATTTGTGACCTAATATGTGATCTATTTTGGAGAATGTTCCTTGTGCACTCAAGAAGAATATGTATTCTGTTGCTTTAGGATGGAATGTTCTGAATATACCTGTGAAGTCCATTTAGTTCAGTGTGACATTCAAAGCTCTTGTTTCCTTATTGATCTTCTGCTTGGACGATCTGTCCATTGCAGTGAGTGGGGTGTAAAAGTCCCCTAATATTGCTGTATTATTATCGATGTGTTTCTTTAATTTTGTTATTAAGTGGCTTATATAATTGGCTGCTCCCATGTTAGGGGCATAAATATTTACAATTGTTAGATCTTGTTGGATAGACCCTTTAATTATGATATAGTGTCCTTCTTCATCTCTTATTACAGTCTTTGGTTTAAAATCTAATTTGTCTGATATAGGGATTGCCACCCCAACTTTCTTTTAACGTCCATTAGTAAGATAAATGGTTTTCCACCCCTTCAATTTCAATCTCGAGGTATCTTTGGGTCTAAAATGAGTGTCTTGCAGACAGCATGTTGATTGGTCTTGCTTTTTTATCCAATCTGTTACCTTGTGTCTTTGATTGGGGCATTTAGCCCATTTACATTTAGAGTAACTATTGAATGATTAGTGCCATTGTATTATTTGTAAAGTCACTGTTTCTGTATATAGTCTCTGTTCCTTTCTGTTCTATTTTACTTTTGGGCTCTCTTTTTGCTTAAAGGATCCCTTCTAATATTTCTTGTAGGACTTGTTTGATGGCCACGAATTTTTTAGTTTCTGTTTGTCTTGGGAGCTTTTTATCTCTCCTTATATTTTGAATGACATCTTAGCTGAATAAAGTATTCTTGGCTGCATATTTTTCTCATTTAACACCATGAATATATTATGCCAGTCTTTCCCGGCTTGTCAGGTCTCTGTGAATAGGTCTTCTGCCAGTCTAATGTTTCTACCCTTGTAGGTTACAGACCTCTTGTCCTAAGCTACTTTCAGGATTTTCTCTTTGTCATTGACATTTGCAAGTTTCACTAGTATATGTCAGGATGTTGACCTATTTTTATTGATTTTGAGGGGAATTCTCTGTGTCTCCTGGCCTTAGGTGCCTGTTTCCTTCCCCAGATTAGGGAGTTTTCTGCTATAATTTTCTCCAATACACCTTCTGCCCCCACCCCCTTTCCTATTCTTCTGGGATCCCAATTATTCTAACGTTGTTTTGCTTGATGGTATCGCTTATCTCTTAATTCTCCCTTTGTGATCCAGTAGTTATCTCTTTCTTGGCTTCTTTATTCTCCATATCATATTATTCTCCATATCTTCTTTATTTTATCTCCTATATCACTAATTCTCTCTTGTCTTATTTATCATAGGAATGGAGCCTCTATTTTTTATTGCGTCTATTAATAGCCTTTTTGATTTTGACTTGATTAGATTTTATTTCTTTTATTTCTCCAGAAAGGCATACTCTTGTGACTTCTATGCTTTTTTCCAGTCCAGCTAGTATCTTTACAATTGCTATTCTGAACTCTAGTTCTGACATCTTACTTATATCCATACTGATTAGGTCCCTGGCAGTCAGTACTACCTCTTGTTCTCTCTCTTTTTAAAAAAGATTTTATTTATCTATGAGAGAGAGAGAAAGAGAGAGAGGGAGAGAGAGAGGCAGAGACACAGAGAGAGAGAGAGAGAGAGGCAGAGACACAGGCAGAGGGAGAAGCAGGCTCCATGCAGGGAGCCTGAGGTGGGACTCAATCCTGGGTCTCCAGGATCAGGCCCTGGGCTGAAAGCAGCGCTAAACCACTGAGCCACCTGGGCTACCCCTCTTGTTCTTTCTCTCTCTCTCTCTCTCTTTTTTTTTAAATTTATTCATTCATGATAGACACAGAGAAAGAGAGAGGCAGAGACACGGGCAGAGGGAGAAGCAGGCAGGCAGAGGGAGAAGCAGGCTCCATGCGGGAGCCCTACGTGGGACTCGATCTGGAGACTCCAGGATCGCACCCTGGAACAAAGGCAGGTGCTAAACCGCTGAGCCACCCAGGGATCCCCTCTTGTTCTCTTTTTTGAGGTGAGTTTTTCTGTCTTGTCATTCTACCCAGAGAAGAATAGATGAGTGAGAGAACAAAATACTAAAATGGAAACAATGACCCCAGAGAAATATACACTAAACACATCAGAAGAGACCAAAACTGAAAAGAAGGAAAAAGAGAAGGAATATAATCAGACAGGTGAACAGAATAGAGCAAAACACTGGATCCTGTGTGTATTTTGGCCCATTTTTTTTTTTTTTTTTAGAAAACTAGATCCCAAAATTGTGATGAAAGAAGAACTTACATTGTACATAAATAAATAAAAACAATGAAAAGATAGAATGTAACTGTAAAAATGAATATTAAAAGAGAAAAAAAAGAAGGAATATAAACAGGTGAATAGAACAGAGCAATATAGTATATCCTGAGTGTATTTTGGTTGGTTTGTTAGAAGAAACTACATTTCAAAATTGTAAAGAGGGATCCCTGGGTGACGCAGCGGTTTAGCGCCTGCCTTTGGCCCAGGGCGCGATCCTGGAGACCCAGGTTCGAATCCCATGTTGGGCTCCTGGTGCATGGAGCCTGCTTCTCCCTCTGCCTGTGTCTCTGCCTCTCTCTCTCTCTCTCTCTCTCTGTGACTATCATAAATAAAAAAAAAAAAAGAAAAGAAAACAAAAAACAAAATTGTAAAGAAAGAAAAAATATATGCAAAAATAAAATTAAATATATTGGATAATATATTTACATATTTATATAAAAAATATATATGTTTATAAATATATATATATTATATATTATATATATATTTATATATATATCCAATATATTATTGGATAATATAAAGGATAGAATGTAATTGGAGATGAAAATTAAAAAAGACTTTAATGAAACAGAAAAAACAAACAAAAAGGTAAATATGATCAGACAGGTGAAGAGAACAGTACCATACACTAGATTCTCGGTATATTTTGGTCTGTTAGAAGAAATTTCATCCCAAAATTATAAAGAAAGAAATATAATATATATATGTATATATATATACACACACACACATAAAGTTATTGAGTTTATTATATATATATATACACACACACAAAGTTAAAATTAAATACAATGAAAGGATAGAACGTAACTATAAGAATAACAATTACAAAAGATTTTAAAATAGAGATTATAAAATACAAAATTGTAAAAGGAAAGAGAAAAAAATTAAAATTGAAAGACTAAAGAATCATGGGAAAAAGAATCATGAATTCTATGTGCTATATTCTCCTATTGCTGGGGATTTGCAGTTCTCAAAGTTTGGTAAACTTGGTCTTGGCTGGATGATCTTGCTGATCTTCTGGCAGAGGAGCCTATTGCATTGATTCTCAAGTATCTTTCCTTGGGGGGAACTGCATTGCCCTTGCCAGGGGGCCAGGCTAAGTGATGTGCTCTGGATTGCTCTATGTGGCTTTTGTTTCCTGAAGGCTTTCTGTGTAGCTTTAGAGGATGTAAGTGAAAATGGCAGCTTCCCAGTCTCCAGCCCCAGGGTGAAAGCTTGGGGCCCCACTCCTCAGTACACCCAGAGCGATAAGCAGTCAATCACTCCTGTCTCTCTGGTCTCTGTCCACACTTGTGCTCACCCAGCCTGTAACTGAGCATTTCTATCTCAGTAGAAATGCAGACTCCTGTGGTGCAATTCCGCATTGCTCCTTTCAGGGTGGAAGGGGGGCCTTGCCATTTCTGCTGGTCCTGCCATTTATTGGACCCCTAGCTTGGGGAGCAGTGCTGCCAGTTGTGCCGAGGTTCGGGGTTTATGGCAACCCTGAGCTGAGAGCTCACTCGTGGGCTTGCTGATTGCAGCTGGTTTCCCTGCTCTGATGGTTGGGAATTCTGAGATACCCAGGCATCCCTCATCTTCCTGTGACCCTGTGGATCCTGAGACCACACTGTCCCACCTAGGATTCCACTCCTGCTTGGTGCCTGAGCGCCTTTCAGTCGGGGCATCCTTTACTGGAGCAGACTTCTAAAGGTTCTGATTTTGTGTTCAGCTATTATATTATTTTTTGGTTGCTGGCTGCCAGAGGCTCCTCCCCCTGAAGTTTATCTTCACATATATCACCTCAGATTCACTTTTCCACACCTCCTACCTTGCAGAAAGTGGCCACTTTTTCTATTTGTAGAGTTGTAGCTATTCTTTCCTTAGATCTCTGGTTGAGTTCACAGATGTTCAGAATGATTTAATAGCTATCTAGCTGAATTCCTGGGACTAGATGAAACTAAGGTCTCCTACTCCTCCACCATCTTGGACTCTCTCCTCCCCAATAAAGTTCTTTATACAAAAAGACCCTATTAAGGATGGGATGCACTTAGTTGTCCTGTCTTTCTAGTGTTCTAAGTAGTTTTTCATTGATGGAGAAAATCTTTTCACTCTATCTCTCTCCAAAAATTACATCATGTACTTTAAATGTCTTACAATTATATTTGTCCATTAGACCTCAGTAAAGCTGGGGAAAAACCAGTTTTTCACTATTTCTTTGACTTTCAAATTTGACCTTTTGGAGATATTTGCTAAACATTTTGTAGAAAGTTCTAGTATGTGGGTTTGTCTGATGACTCCTCATGATTAGATACCAATTATACATTTTTGGTAAGAATGCCACATAAGTCAAATTGTGTTCTTATTGCCTTCAATCAAGTGAGGTTATTTCAATTTGTCTCATAACTGTTAACATTAACTTTAATCACTTAAGGAGATGTCTGTTAGGCATCTTCATTGCAGGGTTATTCTTTTTCCATTCATAATTTAAAAGCATTTTATGGGGAAGTATTTTGAGAGTATGTAAATATCCCATTCCATATTAACTTTCATCCACTATTTTAGCATCTATTGATGTTTCTTGGTTGATAATTACTATCATGGTCTATGAGTTTCATACATTTATTAGTCATTGTTCTACTATAGAGAAAATCTTTCTTTTGTCTATATTTATTTACTATTTGAAAAATTTAGATCAGGATAAACTCATGGGTTTTTATAATATAATTTTATATAATTTTTAGCATTATTATTTAATTTGATACTCACATTTTTCCCATGTTGGCCAATGGAGGTTCTTTTAAGTTGACATCTGAATCATTTTGACGACACTGCATCTTTGAGTGCTCCTTTCTTTCTGGAATACAAAGATGCTTCAGGCTCTTTCTGTAATTTCTCTGCTTAGCCCTGGAATCAGCCACTCTTGAGGATCTCTGGATTTCTTAAGTGAAAAATGACATTGGATATTTAGAAACCAAGATCTGAGTGCTAGATATATTTGTTGCCAAAGAGGTATTGCTGCTCCTAAATATTTTTAATGTTCATAGCTAAAGTCACATGTATGACTATGCATTCATATATGTATACATATACACACATACCTACTTATGTACATATTCATTTCTATATCTATATATTCTCAAAATATGAGTTAACATTAACTTCTAGCTCCCTTCCAACACCACAGGGTTCATTCTAGTTTTCTCCCTTTTGTAACTCCCTTCTTTTCCAATAAGATACATAGCTGCCATAACCTTTAACCTTACATATTGGATAAATATTTTCTGAATAGAACCAATCTCTTGTTGCTGCTACCAGGGCAAAACTCTTTAGTCTTCACCACTTTATCTTGTGGAGACTTCAACATGCTGCTCCAAGCTTCCTCTCTCAGTGCTCCCTCCACAGATGGCCTCTGCAACTCATAGATTGCTAAGTAATAACACACAGGTCTGCTGCTTCTCCCAGCCCAACCCTGCATAGGTGACTACATTTCTGGGCTTTTGGAAAAACTTATTTAGGAATGTAGGAAGAATACAAGGTTGCAATTTTTGATATAGTGGTCAGGAAACATCTTGCTAATATTAGATTGGAGGGAAGATCTATAGTTGGTTAGAGAGTGGATCGTGTATGTGATATTTGAAGAAGAGTATTTTAGGCAGAGGAACTAGCTCGTGCAGAGGTCCTGAGGCACAAAGATGCCCTGTGAGTTAAAAGCAGAGAGGCTACCATCATTACAACACAGTGAAAGGGAGAGAGAGTAAGTGATGTCAGACAGATGTCAGTAGGACAGACTCTGCAAGGCCTTGTAGACCATTGTATAGTCTTGGCTTTTCTCTAAGTGAGCTAGGGGGCCATAGGAGGATTTTGAGCAGCAAAGTCATGTAATCCAACTTTTGTTTTAAAGGTTCATCCTAGTTCCTGTGTTGAGAATAGACTGTATGTATGTGTGTGGTGGTAGGTGGGTAGGGGAGAGGGAAGTTGAAAGCAAGCAGAACAGTTAAAATACCATTGGGATATTTAGAGGAGAAATTAGACTAAGTGTGGTAACTGTGGAGATGGTGAGGAGTGGTCAGATTCTGGATATATTTTGAAGGAAGGGTTGATGGGATTTGCTGACTGGATAGATACAGAGTATAAGAATCAAAGATATATAGGTAACAAATACTTTAAAAATACTGAAATGTAAATTTAAGGAAGTCAGGGATTTTTTTTTTTCTTTTTTCTCTTTGGTCAGTTTTGTTCACTGTTTTATCCCCAATTCCCAGAAAAATGCCTGGCTCATAACAGACATTCAACAAGTAGTTGTTGAATTGTTGAAGAAAAAAAAAGTAAAGAGGAAACCTAGCATTTATGCCTCTTGGGGAATTCACATCTTCCTTAATGATGGATTTAGAAATTACTACGGAAAAATATTGGGAAACCTATATTTAGTCAACCAATGAAATGTGAGGGGAGAATAAAAGAGACCAAGAAAAATATTCTTTTAAATGTTTTCTTTTACCAAATATACCTTCTTAAAATGAATGTTAAGAACATTCAAAGGACATAATTGTGCTCAGTAGCTCCTTCTTTAGGGCATTAGCACTCACCTACTATGACATGATGCATTCTTGCGCACATGGGATGGGTGGCAAGAAATTCGCTGCTCACAATTAGGAAGCACCAAAATTTGAGTAGAATATTTGTAGAAAAATAAGAGCAGGTGTGATTATTCTTATTAGAGCAGACTCTTTCCCTCTTTTTTTTATTTGTTTTGAATTAGAGCAGCATATTTGCAACAAGTATACTAGAAAATGTACATAACTTGCAACCTTTCTCATCTTTTCCATACCCATACTGATACAAACTGGTACAAACTTTCTAGAATGATATTGAGGATATATGTAAGAAACCTTAAAAATATTTGTGAAGGTTGACACTGCAATTCCCACTCTGTATCTTGCTCAGTATTGTTCATGTACAAAGCATGTACATAAATTGACCTATTTCACCAGACTGGTTTTACAGAAAATCTCATTTAGTTGAAAAAATTCACATAGTTCACATACATTTCTCAAGATTTCACATGTTCAAACAGTACAATATCTGGTGACTCACTTTTGAAGTTGCCTTCACATAAATTGTTGAACAATTTAGGGGGCTTAATTTACCAAAAGAGATGATCTTCCCTACAGATTTTTGAGCCAGAGAAGCAGCAGGATAATGTGACTAACCATATGATGTTGTTTTGCCATTATAACGTTTTTCTCTCTCCATACTAATACTACCCATGCCCTTGGCTACAATGATGACCTGCACATACCACAGTAGCTCTTTTTTTGAGATCCTACTCTCTCAGTCTACATTGTAGTCAGGTATGAGTGACTCACAATTTGCACACATGAATGCAGCTTTTATGGTTATAAAACATTACAATACAAAAATTAATAATACAAATAATTGGGATAATACAAAAAACAACTATTACCTAACAGTTCAGACCATTTCTTTTCTTTCTTTCTCTATTATTGGGATCTTACTATAATATTTATTCTCCTCCTCATCCTTCTTTTTTGAGTGAAAGAGAGGGGAAGGACCAGAGAGAGAGGGAGAAAAAGAATCTTAAGCAAGCTCAGTGCCCAGTGCATAGCCTGATGGAGGCTCAATCTTACAACCCATGATCATGACCTTAACTGAAATCAAGAGACTGACACATAACTGACCAAGCCACCCAGGTGCCCCTCTTCGTTTTTTAATGTTTAGCTGTCACACTTAATATTATATTATTTTACCATAGTTGGGGAAGTTTTTTAAACATAGTTTTTAATAGTCACAAAATATACTGTATTAAGAGTTACCAAAGTTGATTTAAATAATCCCTGATTGTTGGATGCTTTGTCACTTCTTCATTTTGAAGTGTTCCTAGGCAAGGATTTTAGTTGAGCAGGTGAGGGGACTAAAGATTTGGACACTTGATGGACATGAATTGGGGAGATAAATTGAGGTATAAAAGAATATATTGCATGTATAGTCATTACCATTAGCTTCATTATAGCCCCAACTATTTTATTTTATTATTTTATTTTATTTTATATTTTATTTTATTTTATTTTATTTTATTTTAATTTAATTTTATTTTGATTTTTATAGCCCTAATTTTCAAACCAGGTTCTGACTCAGGCCCAAGGATGGGGATATTACAGAACAGTGTCACCAATTGCATGTCATGAATTTTTTTTTTAAGATCATTTTACTTGATGCTTAAATAACCCATCAAGTAATTCAAGTCAGTAAAAATATGACTTTGTTTCATGTCCTGCCATGCTACTAATGGCTGCTAGAGGGCAGCAGAAGCCAGGAACTGACAGGGAAAGCACCAACTTAAAAAGGCTGAGGAGGCTCTGCCCAGGCCTGGGAACCATCTGTTCAGGGTTGAGACAGAAGATTGGGTTCAAAGAGTCTGCAATAAGGGTTTCTTTAGTAACTTGAGAGGCTAACAAAATAAAGGAATAGCAAGAGTGCTAAAAAAGGTTAGGTACTTAAGAGGCACTTAACCTTAAACCTTTCGAAGAGTGAAACTAACAAATGAAGACGATGAAGAATCCCCAAGTTTAAGCCAAAAGCCATGGGTTATCAGGCTATTTGAAGGAGAGGGTAGAGTTAAAGCTCTATCAGGTTTGAAGTGCACATATCAGGGAAACAAGTTGTCTGTACAAGGAATGGGGATATCAGAGGGCCATAACAACATGACATCATCTGAGGAAACTCCATTTGAAGAGGCCACATACCAAGGTCACAAGTAAATAAATGTTAGGGCATGACAACCTGGGAGGTTTGGAAACTATAGGAAGAGGAAACATTTTAGTAAAATAGTTTCTACCTTCTGGTAGTAGAAAAAACACTGGGCAGGAGTACTGAGAATTGGATTTAAAGCCTACCACCAACTAGTTATATGACTATGAGCAAGTCACTTACCTTTTTTGGACTTCTGGTTTCTCATGGAAAAATTTGGGGGCTGGGCTGGATGAATTCCAAGATACCTAAACTATTTGAAATTTTAGGAGTGGATTGATTGGTGATTAGTTTAATCAAAACCATCATCCAGTTACACAGTGTAGATAGAGTGAGAAGTCTGTCCAGCCCATCAATCCTTTTTTGGTTTCTACAAATTGTTCTAATATAGCTAACCAAGGAGTGTTGCAATCCCAACATTTCTTATTTGTACTTATGATGAACAGAAGTTGATGTTTCATACTGTGAATTCATGTAAAAGGAAGAAGAAATAACAAAGTTTCTTGGAGTTGTTGATCCTGTTTTAAATAGACTGGTATATGTCTTTGTGAAATCTTTTAAGGATTTGTGGAAGAATGCGCTGAAACTCATCATTGCTATTTAAACTCTTTGGTTGTTGCCACGTTGAAAACTAGAGTTAGGAAGACTTTAAAGAAACTTCAGGATATTTTAGATTTTTCCAATCAGAGTTCATATTGTTGAATTCTAAAGTACTAGATAATGATAAACACATTGTCAAAATGTTCAACATTCCCTTTTTTCTAATTATCAGTGTATGATGACAAGCAATTTTTTTGCTTTCAAATTTCTTTTACATTTGTAACCCTCTTTTAAAATGGGCATTATTGCTGTTTGAATTTTATATCTTTATGGAAAAATAAAGCTAAGGAGGCTGTTTATAGTTCTTAGATTATGAGGATTTTCTTTTGAAAACCTATTCTGTGTGTAGAAATAGGAGAATGTCAAATGTAGACATTTTAAAATTTCAGCAACCTTACAACTGGTTGTAAATAGAATCTGATCTGCTTTTTCATCTGGTTTCATAGAAAAAAACTAAAAATATATTATTAAAAATGATGCATAGTTGAATTGATTTTTAAAGTGGGAAGATATCATAGACATTGTAGCATGAGGGATCCTTGACACTTTCATTGCCAATGGCTCTTTTAATTATTTTTCTTCATTGACTCAGCATTTTGAAATATTTTGTCTATTTTTCCTCACCAAAACCACTTCTAAAATAATTAGGTTTTTCACTTTAAACTAATCTGAAACACATACAATTGCTGATCTTTTAGCATGAGTTTAGCAATGACACCATTCTGAGATGATGAATTTCAATCAAATAAAAAAATCCTGGTATTTAGTGCACATTCACTGTGAACAGATACATTATTTTTTTCAAGCATAGTTAATGTACAGAATAGTATTAGTCAAGTGTACAATGTAATAATTCAATAATTCTATATATTGCTCAGTGCTCACGACAATAAGTGTAATCACCTTCTGTCTCCAATGTTATTACCATGTTATTGACTCTATTCCCTATGCTGTACTTTTCATCTCCATGACTTACTTATTTTGTAATTGGAAGTTTGCACCTCTTAATCCCCTTTATCTATTTCACCCATTTCTCCACCCACCTCCCATCTGGCAACCACTAATTTGTTCTTTATAGCAAATACATGAAATCTATTTTGGTTTGAAATATTAAAAATAGCTCCAGGTCTCCTATTAACCTTGGGGAACTACTTCTTTTTCCTCCCTCTCTCAATTTGCAGATAAGTAGGTAAGTCAATTATTTAAAGTACCACTGATACAAGTCCAATCTCTATCTACAAAAGTAGATATTCCCTCTTCTTTAGGATTAATCATTATAACTTATAAGTATGAAGTTAAGTTCATACTTTTTAGAAAAAGTGAATCTAAAAATTTGAGTTGGTTAGTTTTTCAGTTTTATTTGTTTGTTTCTAGATGACATTTAAACTGAATACATTTAACTTTAGGAGGTATCTCAAGCAGATTCAAAGAACTAAATTCTGGATATTTCCTGGAAAATAAATTCCAAGGTAGTGTCCCTTACTGTTGTTTTCTTTTTGGAATCCTTTAAGAATAAGAGTTGAGAGAGTATTTTGTTTTAGCAGCATGTTGATGTGACTCATTTTATTACTCAAATTTTATTAGATAATAACTTAGTTGCAAAAATAGGAAATATTTAATTTCTGACTCTCTTGAAGCTAAATTGTAATATTGTTTGTGTGTGTATGTGTTTGCTGATAACTTGAGGTCTCTTCCCAACCCTGCCCCTAAACATGTTATATATATACATGTATAGCTTTTTAGAGGTGAGGAAGAGGATTATTTTGAATACTCCCGAAATAAAGTATAGATTACTTTTGGAACTAGCTTTGGCTCCTCCTCTTTCTCTGCATACATATAGCTAAAACTATCTCTTCCATTCCTTACTGTGATGCCTGAAAGTTCTATATCACTCCCCCCATTTTTGTGATCAAAATATCCAAATAAATCATTTTGGAGGGTTAGCACAATGATTTATTATTAGCATAACCAAGGCTTCATGAACTAATTTGTTAACAAGGCTAACTAGCAGAGAATAGGATGAGAGATAGGAAAAATCAAATTTGGAAGAGTAGTGAGATGAAAGACAACGGAACTCAGAATGCTCAAGTGGTGGGTAGTGACAGACACAGTTACTCTGGAGGCATCAGGAGCCTGAAGTTAGAATCAAAGAGTTGATTGATTTTTGTTTTACTCATAATTTTGTTTAGATTAATTCTGTGGATAGTATTTGTGTCTGAGGAAAACCAAGCCTTTAAGGACATATTTGAAAATTAAATATTTTTGTGCCTGCTTCTAGCACTGATCTAGTATTGGAACCCTCACTGCTTGCTTTTTAATATTGCAGTCATCACTAGAGTAAAATAAAAATTGAATTTTCTGGTTTTTTTTTAAATATTAACAATTAAAAAATACTTTAGTCTTATACTTGAAAAAAAGTTCTTGGATTTGAATTTTATGTTTGTGCACAGAGAATATTTTGAGGAAGGCATCTTTAAAAACAGAACCAAAAAATTTGACTAAAAACACTTAGAACTCTTCAATTGGCAACTATTGAAAAATTACTTAGAGAACTCCTTGAGAACAGAACATTTCAGGGTTTTATAGAATCCTGTAACTCATACTTATAGAGTTGGTTACTGGGAGAATCTGACCTAGAGACAGTTATTTGCTCTTCCTTCAGATGCTCAATTCACAAGGCTGGAACTCCTGAAGATCTGAAAATAAACCTAAATCGAAAATGCTTTCATTTCTCTGTTTAATAATATTAGGTACCACTTTCTTGTCAAAGTCTTGTCATGAGGCAGACATTTACATTAGCAGCTGTAATCTATACAGCCATCCTGTAAGGTGGTTAATAGCTAACACCGAGAGGTGGAATAGCACAGGAGTACTGGTTCTGGGTCACATAGAATAGTGCCTAGCACCTATCTGGATTCAGACTCCACCCATGTTACTTAATGGCTGAGTGGTCTTGGTTTCTTTATCTTTAAGATCCAGAAAATTAGTACCTATCATACAATGTTGCTGTAAGTGAGAAGGTGGCCTGGCTCTATCAGTTAGGCCTTGGTTATAGAAGCAAGCCTGATAAATGGCAGCTAGTTTGTGGTGTTTGCCTACGGAACATAAAAATTTAATAGAAGTGGAATGGCAGACAAGGCCGTTCTGTGATCGTGATGAATCAAGACAAGATTATAATTATGTCTAAACACAGACAAAAGTAAGAAAATTGACCACAAAAAAGACCAAGTATCCCCTTGTCCTGGACTGTAGGACAATGAACGACTATAACTTCTTTATCAATTACAAATCTAACCTTACTGTATTCTTCTTGCCTTCTACATAAGAACTATTAAGATACCAATCATACATAAAATGACCTTTATTGTCTAACGATATCAAATTCAGAGCAATGTTCTATTTCCTCTAACTCTCCCTAAATCACCTAATACAAGCCTGAGCCTTATTCTTAGAATTCTAACACCCACTTGCTGAGATGCCCCAAAGTTCTCCACAACGTGTGTTCTCTCTCATTGCAACAAGTCAATAAACCCAACCTTGTTTGACCGAATGCTCCTTGTGGTCCTTGGCTACAGGGCATTGACATGAAGAGTGGATGAGTTAATCCATGCAAAGTACTTAGAATAGTGCCTCGTACTTGGTAAGTGCTCAATGAATATTATCTATATAGTGTTTCATGATTTTGTAGACAGTGATATGGAAACTAGAGAGGGCCTGCAGCTGGGGGCTGGTGGTGCTGAAATTTCAGTTCAGTTTTACTATGCTCCAGAGCCCATGCTTTCACTATACCACACTGTAGTCACTGATTCATCACCATGGCTTTCTCATCCCTCCTGTCACCAGGTGCCTTTACTGGACTCTGAGATTCTAATTTTGTCTTGATCTAAGGTTGGGCAAAAATTCTTTCCCTTTAAATGGCATTAAAAATCAGCTGTTAATCCTTTTCATTTATGTAGAGGCTTGTTAGGTGAAAGACCTTCAGATTTTCTTTCTTTTACTACAACTTTAGTCTTTTGATCATGGAAAAATTCTCTTTTATCCTTTGAAGTTTCATTGACTAAAAAGGCTATGCTAAAGAATGTTAACTTAAATATTTAGCAAGAGAAGGTAGCTGAAAGACAAGAATGGCAATAGTCCCAAGCTAGCCTCAAGGTAGAAAAGTCTGAAGAGGGGATCTCAAGTGTAGGCCTCAGTAAAACCATACAGCCAACTGCTACAGGAATAAAGGAATACAGAGAACCTTAAGGAAAGGCAATATTGACAGAAAAAGGGATTGATAATAAAATTAGACCATGGATGTAAGTGCCTTTTGCATTCACTCACCTTCTAGTTTATCCCATGGGGATTTGTATGTGCTCTGGGGTGGGTAGAGTGACAAATGTATTTGCATTAGGTCAGAACTTTTTTTTTTTTTTAAGATTTTATTTATTCATGAGAGACACACAGAGAGAGGCAGAGACATAGGCAGAGAGAGAAGCCAGCTCCATGCAGGGAGCCCGATGTGGGACTCGATCCTGCGACCCCAGGATCACCCCCTGAGCCGAAGGCAGATGCTCAACTGCTGAGCCACCCAGGTGTCCCAGGTCAGAACTTCTATTGAGTTTTTCCTAATCTGTGTTTCTGAGAGTGCTAGTATTTTATTATTATTATTATTATTATTATTATTATTATTATTATTATTTTATTTAAATTCAATTTGGCAACATTTAACACCCAGTGCTCATCTCATCATGTACCCTCCCTTAATGTCTGTTACCCAGTTACCCCATCCACTCACCCACCTCCCCTTCTGCATCCCTTTGTTTCCCAGAGTTAGAATTCTCTCATGATTTGTCTTCCTTTCTAATTTTTCCCCACTCAGTTTCCCTTCCTCCCCTTATGGTTCCTTTCACTGTTTCTTATATTCCACATATGAGTGAAATCATTTGATAATTGTCTTTCTCCAATTGATGTATTTCACTCAGTGTAATACCCTCCAGTTCCATCCACGTCGAAGTAAATGGTAGGTATTCCTCCTTTCTGATGGGAGTAAAATTCTTTCCAAGTATGACTATTGTGGACATCACTCATTGCTGGTATTCTTAGGAGATATTAATATATGTTCTGTGAAAGATAGTTTAACGGTCAATTTTTTGAACCATCCCAACTGTGTCTACTTCTTGTAGATTCACAAGTGGATATTAACAGCAATTAAAAGCTCTTAAAAGTGCAGAATACTTGTTTAATTTTGTAAGTTAAGCATTGCCCAAATTTATTTGAATTTAAGATTTTTTTTCCTTAGAACATATTAACATCATTAGCATTATCATTATAGCTAACACAGAGTATCTACCATACATCAGATACTGCTCTAAATACTTTTCATATATTAATTCATTGCCTCAACAATTTTATTATAGTCAGGGAGACTGAGGCATAGAACAGTTAAGTAACCTATTCAGGGTGACTTAGCTGGGAAATCAGTACAGAAGATTCTTTTAACTGCTAATGTCTTAGGAGAAAAAGTGGGAAGTGCCCTTTTGACTGAAGGAGGTAAGAAAGAGCAAAGAGCTAGATTTATTTAAGTATTCAATCAACATTTATGTTGAACAAATGCTATTCAAAGTACTGGAGATAGCAGCATTAAGACAGACAAGATTCCAGTTCTTATGTAGCTTACATTGTAGTTGGGATAAAGAGATAATAACAAATAAGCACATGAGTAAACAAACAGAAAAACCAGGTAGTGATAAATGCTGTGATGAAAATAGAGTGATGTGACAGTGTATGGATTAAGAGTAGCTTAATTTTGGGGGTGCTTGAGTGGCTCAGTCTGTTAAGCATTGGCCTTCGGCTCAGGTCATGATCCAGGGTCCTGGGAATGAGCCCCCTTTGGGCTCCTTCTGCTCAGCTGGGAGCCTGCTTGTTTTTCTCCCTCTATGCCTCCCCCTGCTCACGCTCAAATAAATAAAATCTTTTTTAAAAAAGAGTAGCTTCCTTTTCCTTGAAAATTAATTGCAATGTCTTACCAAATAACTTAATGTGACTACAGCAGACTAATCAGTTTAATCATAGCCTTTTAATATTAGGCTTACTGATTCATTGATAAGGTATGTTCTTCCCTATTGGAAAGGTCACCAATTTGGCTTTATTCTTAGAGCATTGTTTCCCCAAAATGGGATCATTGAGGTACTAGTTCCTGGGCATTTTACTAGTTGTATATGTGTGAAAATATTTTTGTGGTCAAAGAAGTTAAACAAGTTTCTTTACTCCACAATTACCCAGAGCTTTCAATATATCAATATATAACATCTCAGATTATAGGGTACAGATTTCTTGTTTGACCGTGGAACCTTCTCTTGTGGGAACTTTTCAGGGGAGTGGCAATTTGTGGAACCCACTTTGGAATGTATTGCCATTTCTTTTTTTTTAACTCCATGGTGCATTTACAGTGCTACTGCATTGTGATAGTTAATTCACTTAAAAGATGTTTTGATCTTTTGCATTGATTTAGAATAATTCTTTTTCAAATTCTCCTTTGTTAGAATTCTGAAAAGCCAGGTTTCAGATCTAAGAGAAATACTATTACATTGAAAATTACTATTCTTTTATATCCTGAATCTGAATCTTGTTAATTCTGTTTGCTTACATTTGGGTTAGTAGGTAGAAGATTGGACAGGAAACTAGATAATCTGATTCTTTCCCCTTGGCTCCTTACTTTATTATCATGAGTCACTCTCTCTTAATAAACCTGTACAACTCTTGGAATCTAGTGGGTATGATGTGTTATCTGCTCTTTCTCCATTGATAAGTAAAAGAAACTACACCTTTCTGTCTCTGTCATCTCACATGAACAGAACAAGAAGATAAAGTTTGCCTGAATGTACAGTGAAAAGTTTCTCTTTCACCCATGTTCTCAGTTCCCAGCAGCAAATACTGTTACTAGTTCTTGTATATTCTTCTAGAAGTATTAAGTATACATATGCATATACAACATGTGTCACATACGTATGTCATATTTGTATTCACACATATAAAGCCTACCTTTTTGAACACAAATGCAACAAATGTAATAGCATGCTGTTCTACCCTTTATACTTTATTCACTTTACAATTCATTTTGGGAACTTTTCAGTATCAGTTCCTAGAGATCTACATCATTAACAAAAGGAAAAAAGAAGCAAACACAACTGCAGAGGATTCTACTGTATAGATTGTTAAATTTTTCTAACTATAGTCCACTGTATGGATTGCTATAATTTATTCCCCTACTCTCCATTTCATAGACATTTGGATTATTTTAAAATAATTGCCCCCTTAATGTTAGTCTTGTGACTAGATGAATTTCACCTTGATATTATTATTTTAATAGCCTTATGGTTTCTAAATTGACTTTTTAACAATTTAAAAAGATTTTTCACTTGCTATTTGTTTTGGTATAAAAAAGTTTGCAGGTTTCCAGAACACTGAAGTTTTTAAACTTGTGCTAAAAATAGTAGACTTATAAAAATCTAACTGGTTTCCTTTATTAAAATTCCTTCTAATTTAATCCTTAGTGATATTGTAAGTTTCATATTTATTATATCCTACTGTTAACTATGTATTTTCATCCAAAAATTATATTTTAGAAGCTTTTAAGTTCTTTACTTTTGAATTTTAGAACCAGGACCTTTCTGCATAGATTATTGCTTGCAAGTACAGTACCACTGCATATTTAGTTGACTTCTTTCTATATAAACAAGTCACGTATAATATAAATGAGCTTAGATTGGATCAGATACACTGAGGGTCGAAGAATGATGGTTGATGCAAACAAGGGGGTGATTAGTATTGTTCTTGCTGCATGATGAATTACACCATATCATACATTAAAGCAATGGATTGTCCTTCAGGATATCAAAGACTTTTTAGCAACGACATGATGGGAAATATATAGTCCTTTATCATTTTGCAAAAAGTGAGAGTTACAATAACAATTTTGAGAATTCTTTTCGTTTCAAAGAACATCATCATGCCAGCACTGATGAGAATGTATGCACCTTGTCCTTGGTAATGGGCACAGTGTATTTTATTGTTCTTTTACTCTGCAGTACTGACTCATAAGCTGTTTTGATCTCTGGGTACTTTAGTTTAAAGTGGACCAGGAACTCTTCTACCCTTGGGGGTGTTAGTAGGATTCTAATGATTCTGTTTGATCTACCATGTTAAACACAAATGAAATAAATCAGGAGAAATACACATAGTGAGTATATCAAAGAGTTATTTCTACTTCTGGGCATAAGGCAGTTGCTAAGCAACCTGTGTCAGACTTCATGGTCATCTGTTAGGAAGGACACAAAGTCAATGCTCACTCAAGACACGTAAGATCATAAAAGAAAAAAAAAATACAGTTTTGTTGGATTCAAGAAAAAGCTGTTTGGATGAACATATATAATGGTCTCAGGATATGAAACATCTCTTTGCAGATGTGTTTAAGGAAGCAATGAAATTGGCAAAACAACAACAGTAACAACAACAACACAAAAAACATCAAACCAAACCAAAACAATCCCACATTCAATCCAAGCAGGCTAGGAGGACAGAGAAAATAAACTAAATTTTGTGTGAATTGTTCCCACTTCCGGATCTACTTTCAGAACACTGTAGTTATCAGTAGGATATAATAGCCATAACAGGCTGTGCTACAAACCTTCCGACCGGAGAGTCCACAGTGCACTTTGGAATTTGGAGTTTTATTGGTAATACTATGATCACTTACAATCTTCTTTCACATTTTTTTCAATGCCACATTTTAAAATATGAAGTCTGTAAGTTAGAAAAGAATTTTTTCAAAGGGAGGTATGAGATAGGTTTCAGGCTGAGTTTAACAAAGCTATCCAAGGCACAAAGTGTGGAGGAATTATGACTTTTGCTTTCTAGAACCCATATATTCAGTATCTAAAAATGACTGATGATATTTCTTCCTTATTTTTTTCTGGATAAATATTTTTCTTTTGATACTGGATTATTGCTTGGCTTATCAAAACCTTTCACAATGCTCTGTTCCACTGAGTCATGCTTAACTGCAATGTCTCTATTGTGCCACTTACTAGTCTCTTGGTCTCAGACAAATTTTCTTAACTAGTTTAGGCTCCACTTTCTTAAATCTAAATGTAAATAATCAGTAGTCAACTCATGAAATTGTGAGAATCTAATGAATAATATATAATTATGTATAGAATGCCTAGTGGATAGTTTGTTTTCATTTTGTGGTAATTATTACTACTTATGGCATAGGGTACTAGGACATAGTATTCTAAGTAGGATTATTGCAATTTGTCCACCAAGGTATAAACATTAAAAAAATTTTTTTTTTGTTTATTTTTTCATGAGAGACACAGAGAGTGAGGCAGAGACATAGGCAGAGGGAATAGCAGGCTGCCTGTGGGGAGCCTGGGGGGAGGACTCACTCCCAGGACCCAGGGATCATGACATGAGCCAAAGGTAGATGCTCAACCAATGAGCCATCCAGGTGCCCCGGTGTAAATATTTTTTAAGTGGGAAATTACATTAATTAGTGTTTTCTATAGAGAGTTTTTTGAGAAATGAATTAGAATTTGAGTGATTATTACATTGAAATATAAAAATTACTACATCTGTGTGTGAAGTACAGGTGGCAGCCATTTTCTTTTTGTTTCTATAGTAAGTATAGGTACCTAACATCTGTCAGTAAACTGTTTCTTTCCGTAACATAATTATAATATCTTCAGCATACACATGATACCAAAAACCTACTACTCCTCAGTCTAACTTCTCTCACAGACTCATAGATTCTCCTTGAAAGTAGAGGCTAGCCTTTTCTTTTTGAAGAGGAATTTTTGCATTTAATTTTTGGAGTCTGTTAAAAATCTGTTAGCATTTTTCACTATGTTGAGTTCAGTGATACTGTAAAGTCAGTTGTGGTGATGCTGAGGCAAAAGATCCAGAATCCATTCTTAAGAAGTCATAGCTTATCTTTTTAGAACTAGTTGGGTCTAGGTATTCATTCTCTCTGTGGCAGTGGAACATTTGTTAATTTATTCAGTAACTGGTTTTTGCCTGCCTACTATGTGCTAGGCATATGTTAGTTGCTGGGAAGATAGTGGTGAACAAATTTGAAGTGAGCTCTGTCCTCCTGGAGCAGTGGAAAAAACAATGAAGTGGAAAGTGCCTTGAATGAAATAAACAGCATATAGAGATTGAGAATGTGGCTTCTGGTTAGGTGGGTTGAGACCACATAGGGAGGGATATAGGGTGCAGGAAAGATGTCTGAGCAGGTGTCGTTTAGGCTGAAACTATTCAGAGCAGTGTTGACCCCCTTGGCCTCAGCATTTAGTGTGGGTGGCTCCATGACAGCTGATGTACCTGTCAGTGACTTTTCTTTGTCTCCAAGACTTCTGAGCTTGAATAATATAGCATGGTCTTCCATCTCTTTTTCCTTTATGAAGGCATTCAGCTTTTATCTTTGTTTTCTGAGACAGCTGTTTCATTTTACTGATAGATGCTGTGTCAAGCCAGGACTTCTTTCATTATGAGGATTGTTTTCCCTTACACATTTTCATTTCAACCTATGTCTCTTCATATAAATGATGAGCTCTTTAAAAATAAACTAAAATAATCTGTTAGTACAGATCAGGGAGGAGCTGTAATCTACAAATTAGAGTGGGATTGTTCCATTTGGCAGGTTTGTTTTCCGTATCTTGATTACCAGTTTCCCATAAACAATTGAGCATTGACTAAAAAGGGATTTAGAAGATCATTTATGTAGTACTAATTACTGCATTTTCATAGAATTTTAACTCTTTCAAATTATTATGTTGTATATATATTTAGAGAGAAGACTCTGGCTTAACAGCAATATTAAAAGCATTGTTGCATTGGTGGGAGTAGTGTTTTCAATTTAGTTACCTTTCAAAACACCCATGAGTTGTAACAGTAGAAGTGTATTAATCTACACAGTTTAAATGTTAATAGACTAGCAATCATGTTTATACATTGATATGATTAAAGCCTAAAGTGCATGATTTCTATATTAATACCTCGTGTCTACATGTCTATTTCAATGATTGGGAGTTTTTGAAATTTATATTAGCATCTAACAACTGCTAGAAAGATATTATGAGAAAAGAAGGCAAACAATATGAAACATAAAACAGAATGCCACATTATAATAACATCTGTAACCCATGTTTTATCTGTATTTTATTAAGTACACTATAGTGAACAGCTTCTAATACTTACCTAGGAGGATACAAATGTGAATCAGTGTACATAAAATAACTGGTTAGAATTAATTTTATCCAAAGGATTTTTTTATTGCTCACTTTCAATTAAAAAACAATGGAAAACTAAGTTATTTTGCAGTAAATTTTTTGATTTGTAAGATTAGAAATCAGCATAATTATAAAAAATAAAGCAATTTAGTTATTTTAAAGAATGAGGAAATTGTTTTTCAGACTAAATAGATATACATTTTTATAAATATTTTTCAGACTATATATGTTTTTTCTAAATCATAAATATGTTATTTTAATAAATAACCTTGTATCATTTTTCAGACTCTAGCTCCGTATATACCATGCCCATAAATACAATGAGAGACTTTTGGGAACAAACATAACAAGAATTTATTTCATTTTTTTAAATAGAAATATCCTTTTTTTAAAAAAGATTTTATTTATTTATTCGAGAAACAGAGATAGGCAGAGACACAGGCAGAGGGAGAAGCGAGCTCCATGCGGGGAGTCTGATGTGGGACTCAATCCTGGGTCTCCAGGGTCACGCCCTGGGCTAAAGGCGGCGCTAGAACGCTGAGCCACCCAGGCTGCCCAAGAATTTCATTTAATTTACAGAATGGTGTTCTTTTCTTTTTTTTGATATGTTTTTTAAAAAGGATTTTATTTACTTATTCATGAGAGACACACACAGAGAGAGGCAGAGACATAGGCAGAGGGAGAAGCAAGCTCCCCATGGGGAACCTGATGTGGGACTTGATTCCTGGACCCCTGAATCATCACCTGGGCTGAAGGCAGATGCTCAACCACTGAGTCACCCAGGTGCCCCTATTTGTTTGTTTTTGAGAGAGAGATAGATGCAGTGGTGAGAAGGGGCAGAGAGAAGGAGAGAATCTTAAGCCCCATGACCCTGAGATCATGACCAGAGCTGAAATCAAGAGTCAGAGCTTGACCGACTGAACCACCTGGGTGTCCTAATTTCACAGCATGATGTTTTGAATAATTTTTTTAAACAGAGCTTTTTTTTGTTGTTGTACAACTGGCATTTTGACTTATAGCAATAATTTAATTACATTTGATTAAAGTGTTGTGTTTATCTTTGACCAATAGGATCACGAAATACTAATGTGTTCAACTTGACCTGAGTGATCCTAATCAATTACTCCAGCTTATTTCTTTGTAGTCATTTCATGATTGGCTTACTGAGGTACCCCCATTTTCTGAGTGAGTGCATGAGTGATCTGACCTGGATAACTGCAGTCTTTTCTTCAGAGTCTGAATTCAGATAATTCTTCAGAGGCTGAACTTTGGAGCCCTGGTCTGTAAAATCAGGCTCCAAGTCCAAAATGGAGGAAACATAAATATTTTCTTTCTCCTTCTATTCTCTCCATTCAAACCAATTATAAAAATCAGAATACTGTAATATATGTTTACACTTCCCCTGTCTTTGAAATCAAAGGAGAAGGTAATAGGGTGCACTTAAGTATTTTATTTAAATATGTATTTCTTAGTGTGTATTTCTGTGTCTCCTCTTTCCACTCAAAGAGGGAGTATGTATGTGTATATTTTACTTGTACCTAATTTTCTTTCTTTTCTTATATGGATCTTCTCACCTTGTGGCAGTTGTCAGCAGGTACAGTCCATACTGCTTGAGTTGAATAGCACGTGAGAGGATTCCTGCATAAATGAGCATTTAATCAGTTATCATACCCTTTTTTTACTTTCAAGGGAACCAAGAGGGTCAGAGGAAGTATGGAGATTTTACTTTATACTGAAGGTGCTACTTACATTCATGGAGGTTTGAATAGTAACTGCTATTGGAAAAAAAAGTTTCTTTGGCCTCCTTAGATATTTAAAAAAGTCTCAGCAATAATAGTGATAAAAAAAACTCAGCAAAAATAGGAAGTGGTAATGGAAGCATATTTGATTAATAAATTTTAAGGTAATATTTTACTAACTGTTACTCTGTATTTTCTCAGAAGTTATGAATTAGGAGCAAACATAAGTATGTTTCTATTTTTTTTTTCAAGATTTATTTATTTATTTGAGAGAGAGCGAGTGTGCATGTGTGAGCAGGGGTAGAGGCAGAGGGAGAAAGAGAAAAGCAGAAACCCTGCTGAGTGAGGAGCTTGGCTTTAGCTCCTTCTCATGATCCTGAGATCATGACCAGAGCTGAAACCGAGTCAGTTGCTCAACTGATGAGCCACCCAGGTGCCCCAATATGTTTCTATTTTAATTCTTCAAAGAAATCACAGTAAAACATTGTTCTTTCTCTGTATTACGTGCTTCAAATGTTTTTATGTGTGTTTTAAAATATATTTGAATACCAGGTTAATTTTTGATTCCTAACAGAATATTCTGTATGGTTCAAAATGCAAAAGAAAGCCTAAAATTAACTAATTTATTAATTTGGGCTGAGCACGGAGCCCATAGTGGGCCTTGATATCATGACCCTGAGATCATCACTTAAGCCAAAATCAAGAGTCAGATGCTTAACTGGGTGAGCCACCAAGGCACTCCTAAAATTTATTTTTGATGTATAAATATGTGATTTAAGCATGCAGTTTTTAAGTGCTTAGTGATTTGGTGGGGATATTAATAGCTATAAACCTTCATTTTTCTTACCAAGAAAATTATGATCTAATTCTGAGAATGAGGTACACATGTTTTTAAAAAGCACTCATGGGAATATAGATAACTTATAAATGTACATAGAAGACTATAATGTCTGTGGAACTCATTCTTGTCATTGGAACCAAGCTTTTTTTCATAGAAAAATTACTCTATTATTTTTGTAATAAAAGATTCAAATAATTAAAATATTGCATAAAAGAAATTAATAAAAGTGATCTTCAATGTCACTACCCCCAAACAACCAACATATTAAATGAACATTATCCCATTATGTTACTATGTATGTTTGCAAGTAGAGGCTAGAAAGAAAGCTCTGAAGTGCTTTTCATATTGTATGTGATATTTTAAGAACAAAATATATTATATTTAGTTTTATTTAAATTTAGAGGTAGCACATGAAAATGAAGTAAAAGGAATTGATGAAGCTCAAATGCTTTGAATTATAATTTCTTAAAAATCCTTTTATTTTTTTTGAAGATTTTATTTATTTATTCATGAGACACATAGAGAAAGAGGCAGAGACATAGGAAGAGGGAGAAGCAGCTCCCTGCTGGGAGTCTGGTGTGGGACTTGAACCCAGGACCCCAGGATCAGACCTGAGCTGAAGGCAGACGCTCAATCACTGAGCCACTCCAGTGTCCCTGAAGCCCATATATTCTAACAAAACATACAGAGAATTCAATTCAACTTTCTCCCTAGCCCCCTTCCCACAGTCTGTCACTCTGGAAAACACAGCAATTATGCATCCATCGAGTACAATATGTTGAAGAAAATCACTGTCTCTCATAGAATCTATAGTAAATCACCTCTGATTTGAGTGTTCTTTTTTTCTTAGTGAATCTGAGTAAAGGTTGTCAATTTTGTTTATTTTTTCAAAACAACTCAGATTTATTTATTTTTTATTGTTTTCTATTTTCCATGCCTGCTCCAGTCTGTTATTTCCTTCCTTCTGAGAACTTTGGGCTTAGTTTATTCTTCTTTTTCTAGCTCCTTGAGGTATAAAATTTGTTTATTTAAGATCTTTTTTTTTTTTTTTTAAATATAGGCATTTGTTGCTACAAACTTCTCTCAGGAATGGTTTTGTTGCATCCCATGAGTAGTATGTTGTGTTTTCACTTTCATTTTGGATTAGAAAAGCTTATCAGATTTCAGAAATATTTGATGCAAAATTCTAAAAATTAAAACATATTTAAGTTACTGAATTTCAAGGATTACAGAAAGAATTCTTCAGGCATATTTCTAGGGGGAAATAGTCACCTGTAAAAATAATCAGACTGGACTTAGATTTCTATACAGAACATTTAATGCATAAGCGTAGGAGCAATGTCTACAGAATTTTTTTTTTAATTTTTATTTATTTGTGATAGTCACAGAGAGAGAGAGAATGAGGCAGAGACACAGGCAGAGGGAGAAGCAGGCTCCATGCATCGGGAGCCCGACGTGGGATTCGATCCTGCGTCTCCAGGATCACGCCCTGGGCCAAAGGCAGACGCTAAACCGCTGCGCCACCCAGGGATCCCTGTCTACAGAATTCTAAAGGAAAGGCAGTGACCAACACGCAGCCATGACATTAGTCAAGTATAAGACCCACAGGCAGTCATTTTAAAACATGAAAGAATTTGGCGACAACAAAACCCATGAGCTTTTCTTCAAAACTGCTTTTTAGAAACATATTAAAATTTAAAACTAATTTTTAGGATGTATAAAAATAACTTGAAAACAATATAAAAATGACATGTGATGGGTACTGTCTCCATTTAAATAGGATACAAAGAAAGTTGTTTAGATTCTCTTTATGGAATAGAATGTATATGCTATAAACTTTGGTAGAATGAAAATAACATTATTAACAAATACCAGGAGATTAAAGAAGAGAAGTAAAAGGAAACATAAAAATACTAACGCCCCATAACACAGAGCCAATCAACACCATCTTCAACTGAAAATGTAGTTTTAAAAAAGGATCTAAATTCTTGATGATTTTCATAATCGTTTTTATTTAATCTAAAAGGATTATTTATGGGGCGCCTGGGTGGTTCAGTGGTTGAACGTCAGCCTTCAGCTCAGGGTGTGATCCCGGGGTCCTGGGATCGAGACCCCACACCCGGCTCCCAGTAGGAAGCCTGTTTCTCCCTCTGCCTATGTCTCTGCCTCTTTCTCTATGTCTCTCATGAATAAATAAATAAATAAAATCTTCAAAAAAAAAAAAAAAGGATTTTTAAGAAATTAGGACAGGGGCCTTTGCCTCTATTAGAGATACTCTACTCCTTAGCTTTCTTGTACATTTCCTGAACTTTGTTTCTTCCCTGTGTAGCTCTTTCCACTTCTCCCCATCAAAATATCACTCAGTTCATTTTCCCTGGATTTGAGCCATTCAGAGACGACTATTTGGTTTCTGAGGGGGAGGGGTAGGTGAGGAATTAGGTGCCTTACTACAAAATACCTTCGCACACTGCTCCAGTGTCTCATCTTTGATTCCCTTTTGGCTGCCATTTTTTGAGCTTCATGGTATTGGATTGCTTAGTTGCTGCTGAAATTTTCCTGGGTTTTGCTATTTTTGTTTCACTGAATTGGATGTTGGGAGAGGAAATTATTGTAGCAGTTTTATTCCACCATCTTAACTCAGAAGTCCCCAAAGCTTTTTATTAAGCAGGAAAATATTTCTATTCATTGTGCCGATAAAGAAATTTTCAAATAGGAGATTAGGAAGGACACATTATCATGTGAACAAGTACTTAATTACATTAGAGATGCAAATGTTTTTTGAGATTATACTTTTGTAAACAAGATGATCTTGTTATAATGGAGGATTTGTGGTAACTGCAATGTAAAGGAGCCTCAGAGGAAAAATTAGGAAAGCTGAGTATGAGAACTATTTATTGCCCGAGTTAGTGGTATGCATAAAATCCAGTGAATGCCAAACACTGTGTGCAAAATCACAACACGGTGCATTCTATGACATAGTTCCACTTACTTCTTTTAAATATCTAGGTAACTTTTCATTTCTTATAAGCCAACTGAAGAAATGTTGTCTCAGACTGACACACTTCTGAATGTTTTAAATCTCTAACAATCAAAAACACACTTGGCAGAGAACTAATTTCACACCTCAGGCATTGAAACCCAGAGTCTGTGTTCATTGTTTATTTTACATAATGTAAAACAGCATGAAGCATGATATATTATACAATGGATGAATGGGAATTTTAGAAAGTAAGGAATCATTTTACATTTACACCTGGTGGATGACATTTTATATATTGGAAGTTGTCCTGATATATCAAACATGACGATTTTTTTTTTTAGTCAAGTGAATGTTTTGTCACTGACATACATTAAAGAATAAAAGATTTCTGTTATTGTTTTGTTATATTTTTATGGAACATAATGGTAATTTTATGGGTTATTGTGATGTCAATGTTGATATGTTATAAACCAGCCTTTGTTTTAAATATAGGATATATAGAAGTAGAGATCATCATAAAATCTAGTTTAATAAAATTATAATATGCTTACCAGTAAATAGCTGATCCAATTTGAAATAATCCTTCAGGAATAGAATGATGCATTTCTTATTGAAAAAGTTTTGAATTATTAGGGAATATGTTAATAATTCTGGTTTAATTATTGGAGTCAAATAGCCATATATTGGTGTAATTTCTATACTTTAGAGGTGTTTAAATTATTTCAGGTACAGTTATTAAATTAGTGCTCAATGAAAGTAATAATTTGGTAGTATGCCACTTTTTGTCTATTGGGAGCAAAACTCCTATGTTGTTGTGTAAAGGCTAAACTGTATAGTATAGAATCAGAATTATCAATTAACACTAGGTGACATGTTGCTTCATTTTAGGTATTCTCTGCTAGAGTTCATTGGAATTGACTATCCCCATAACTGCTATTTCAGGTGCATGCTATGCTTTATTTAATAGACTCATGTGGTTAAAGTCAGCTCAGCATTGAGTCTGGTGGCTTCTGCTCAATTTTTGAATCCCTAATTTATACTCCTCCAGATAACAATTGGTCATAAGAAAGTTAAATGTGACTAGAAGGGAGAGAAAGGGTGCTGAGTAGCTGAAGGAGGGCACTGTCTTTGGGTTGCTCTTAGATCCATTCCTGTGCTGCCATGCTTTACTCTGTGTATCAGGAAGCTGACTCTTGCAAACTTCAATTTCCAGTCTTTTTTTTTGCCAAGTAGCTTCCAGTTAGATTTGACTAGTGGGAAACATTTATGGTAGACACAGGAAGAGAGGAATAGCTTCTGCTACTGGTGGTGCTTCCAACACCTAGACAGCGATAAGGTCAGGGGCCTTTAGTAGTTCCACCAATGGTAGAGGTGGCTCAGTGGTTTCAGTGGTATCACAAGGGACGCCAGGAGTGACTAGTGTTCCCAGTGACTTTTGGTGGTTCGGGCAGGGTGTCAGAGTTTTCAGTGGCAGCATCATTCCCTGGCAGTCCAGCAGTCTGCCTGCTGTGGGTTCCGGTGACCCCCACTCCTCCATTTTGTTATTCCAGCCGGAGGGATGATAGTAGCTTCTGTGCTTCTCATTCTCCTGTTTTCCTCACCTTACCTAAAGCTTTTTGATTCTCCAGCCCTTTAGTCATTTTTTATAAGGGTTCCTTGCAGTAAATACTCTGTATTTAAGCTATTTAGCACAATTTCTGTTTTCCTGATGAGACTTTACTGATTGCACTGTCATTATCTTTCTGGCATTACCCCCAGACTGTTCTAAACTGGGCTCTCAGTCTGGAGTGGGCACTCATTCCATCTGTGTGGCTGAGGATCTGTCTTGGATTCCAGTGACAAGAGTCAGGAGTGCCCCGTGGCTTTGTGCATCAGTATGATGTGATGGTGAATATTATTTTCCTACATGTATTAACATTTCTTAGGGTTTGCATATTTTAATACACCTCATTCTTAAAAGAAAAGCAGATAGGGGCACCTGGGTGGCCAGTCGGTTAAGCCTTCTACTCAGGTTTTTGGCTCAGGTCATGATCTCAGGGTTATGAGATGGAGCCTGCCTTGGGCTCCATGTTAAGCAAGGAGTCTGTTTAGCATTTTTTTTTCTCTCTCTCTCCCCCTTTCCTTTTGCCCCTCTCTGCTCATGATCCCTCTCTCACACATAAATAAATATTTTAAAAAAGCAGATAATACGTATTAAACGTTTTCTCTGTTTATCACAGTATTTGTGGATCCCCCATAATAGCACTTCACGCAATGGATTGGAATTATCTTTATCTTTTTTAGGCATTTTTTCCACTAGACTGTGAGCTCCACAAGTGAAGGCATCATGCCTATCTTGTTTACTGTTTTACCACTAGTTCCTAGATAGTACCAAGGAGTTAGTGGCTTCTCATTAGATGTTTGAATGAGTGTGTGAACAGCTTGTTCTCTCTCTCTCTCTCTCTCTTTCTCTCTCTCTCTCTGTATGTGTGTGTGGTATTTTGGGGAAGGTCAGGGACTGAACTGTAGAACCTGCAGCCTTCCAACCTCTCCCGCTAGTACACTTGATCCCTCTATTCCTATTGTTATTCTGTCAGTTTATGCTTTTTTTCTGTCTGTGTAAGATACTTTTTGCCCTCTTACTTTGTGTTTTCTGTTTACCTTACTTAATTTTTTTCTTGTTTTCTACCTTTTGTAAGAATAATAAAATTTCTTTTATTGCTTTTTCCTCTTTTTCTCTTTTGAACCCTTGGGCTACGTTGGAACTATAGATTGCATTTTTAATCTTTCTGTATCTATTGCTTAGAAAACCTAGAATTCTGCTATTTTGACATAAAACTAATGCAGTTATATTCAATTTGCTAATATTTTATTGAGGAACTCTCTAGATTTTAAATTTTTAAAAATATAATTATTTACATAACACTAAAAAAGCTTTTATTGTGAAAAATTTTCAACCCATGTACCTGTTTCTGATACAGTATAATGAATTCTTTTATGGTACCAGCTGTACCAGTGATTACAGTTATAATAAATGGTCAACCTTGTTTCATCTATTAGTACTATCTACTTCATATGATTTCTTTTGAAAGACTCTCAAAAATATAACACTATACCATAGTCACTCCTAAAACTTCATTTAATGTCATCAAATATATAGTATTTAAATATTCCTGATGGTCTCAAAATTCCTTTTAGTTCAAATAGGGATCCAAGTAGGGTCCATAATGACAGGCAATTGAAAAGACTCATCTGAAATCTACTTTATGTTTCCTCTTGTCTCTTCTTTTTCTTTTTTCATTGCAATCTCTGCAAATTTTCCTGCAGTGTGGATTTTGCCAACTGTAGGTCTGCTATTTTTTAAAGGGGTTCCCCTTTCTCTCTCATTTCATATAAATTAGTAGATAGATTTAGAGGCTTGACCAGATTTCGTTTGATTTTCTTTTCTTCTTTTCCTTTCTTTTTATTTTTTTCTTCTTTTTCTTTTTCTTCTTTCTTTCTTTGTTTCTTTCTTTGTTTCTTTCTTTCTTTCTTTCTTTCTTTCTTTCTTTCTTTCTTTCCTTTTTCTTCTTTCTTTCTTTCTTTCTTTCTTTCTTTCTTTCTTTCTTTCTTTCTTTCTTTCTTTCTTCTCTTTCTTCATTTTTTACTTTGCAAGAAGATTTCTTTAAGAGTATTCATAGAAGGCATGGGATATCTAGTTCTCTCCCTTTTGTTGATGTTAACTACTGGTGATAATTGCCAAGATATGTTATTTTATGAGGAGTTGCAAAGTGATGATGTTTTAAGTGTCCTTTTAAAGTTTATTAGTTAGAATATTTCTATAAAGAGAAACTTACCCTAATCAACTACTTAATTACCTTGAAATATCCTGAGTTCATGCAAGGAAGTCAGGATTTATCAATTTTCAAAATAATGACTTTAGTTCCCTAATATTTTCTTAAGGTATGCATTATTTTTTTAAGTTTCATTATATATTCATGAATTTTGGCATTTTTGATTTTTAAATCCATTGCAGTTGTTATTATTATTGATTCTCAAATTATCTCATATTTGACAAGAAAGAACTTCAAGTTGGCTCTCCTTTGTATCTATCATCAGTAGTATTTATTTATTTATTTATTTATTTATTTATTTATTTATTTTGGTTTTTAATTTGACAAAATGTTCTCGAAGGGTCTTGTGCATTTCCTGTTCCATTTTGGAATACTCCACTTGTCCATTAATCCTTTAGATTAATCTTACATTTGCTTCCCTTTACATCACTATAATTATTCATTTGCTTCTTTTTTCACAATACTCTTAGAATAATAATACCAACATTATGTCCAATGGTATGATTATTGAGAACAATTTAATAATTTTTTTAGCAGCTCTTTTTATATTATTGCAGCTTAGTGTATATTCCCCTGGATATGTAGGAATGAATGACTGAATTTTAAAATCACTTGAAATAATGTCATGTGTGATTATGCCCTAATTTGTAATACTATTTGGCTTTTAAATTTCTACTCTTGCTTATTTAGGGATTGCTTTTTTAAAATGTTCATTTTATATTTATATGAGATATTTTTGTGTTCTTGACATCAAATACACAAAGCAAGATATATTCTGAAAAGTCTGGCTTTATCTTTGTACCTTTTTCTTGTTCTCTCATTTCCCTATCTAGAGATATTTATTATGAGGAATTATCTCATATAATTATGAAGGCTGAGAAGTCCCACAATCTTTAGTCTACAAGCTGGTGACCCAGGAAAGCCAGGGGTGCAATTTAGTCTTGAGTCTGAAGGCCTTAGAACCAGGGGAGCTGAAGGTATAAATCCCAGTCTGAGGGCAAGAAAAGATGAGATGAAATGTTCATCCTTGTAATGCAGTCCTTCTCAGTCTCTGTTGTCCAAGGGAGGGCTTTGTCCTCACCTGAGGGTTCTTGGATTTCACAATATTGTCACATCTATGGATAGTTGCTAGTTGGGATTCTTGTAAGAGTGAAGTCCAGTGAGAGATGAAAACTTAGCCTTTGGGGTGGTGACGGTACTGCAGAGAAGTGAATGATTAGAGACAGAGGTATGTAGAAGCCAAGATTGATAGGACTTGGATATGGGATATTGAAAATTGGTAACAAAGGAGAGGGTGGCTTTAAGAGTCATATGGGGGGAGGTGCCTAGGTGGCTCTGTTGGTTAAGCGTCTGACTCTTGATTTTGGCTCAGGTCATGATCTCAGAGTCATGAGATTGAGCCCCACTCCAGGCTCTGTGCTGGGTGTGGAGTCTGCTTAAGATTCTCTGTCTCTATCTCCAACCCCTCCCCTCAAAAGAAATCTTACTGGGTTTTTGTCACGAACAATCAGTGACTCAAAGAAAAATGACAGAGGGCCCAGTTTGAATTCCAGTTTTGGATATTCTATGTTTAAAGGACATTTGAGATCTCACAGTGGAGATGTTAATTATTAATTAGATATATCATATGTATGGCTTTTATTTTGATTTTATCATTTAGTATCTCTTTGGAAACTGTGAACTCTTTGAGGCTAGGAAACATGTCATATCACTCAAAGTTCCTACCTTCAGGCAACAGATACTGGCTCTAATTAGGCAGAAAAGAATTTATTGAAAAGATATTTTGAGTATCTTCTGGGTTTATCATCATAATCTTCTGGGTTTAATGGAAGATTGGAACACTAGGCATGGGAAAATGTTTCTAGGAACAAAGCTCCAAATCCCACATCAGAACTGGTACAAAGAGGAAACCACGGAAGAGCACTAGTTTACACCTATACTGCTGCCTTTTTGATGCCAACAACTCAGCTTACCACAGCCACTACCACATGCCATTTCTGTGCTTTGACCTGTGCAACCTCCAATACCAATACTGTGCCTGCAGGCAGTGTTAATGAGTCAGAGTCAGATATGGTTGCATTTGATTGCCAAAGCTTAGCCACAAGATTATTCTCTATCTGCAGGAATGACTGGGAATGTGAGTATCTAGCATTTTCAGTAGCTGTTCAGTAAGAAACATTTATTTACTCTTTTATCAAGATAATAAAATGGAGACCCTGTACACAAACTAGAAAGAGGTTCAAATTCTGGAAGGATAACACAAAAGGCAGACTTCCTCTTGCATATATGTTATTCATCTTTGTATACTTAGCACCTTATGTAGCAATAGTGAGCATGAAATAATAAATGTTTTTGAATTGTAATTGTTTTAACAGTGAGAGTAATTCAAATGAAAATTTCCTTCATTTTGATAATTTAGACAGTCTTTCTATTACTAGATAATCATATATCATTTTATTTTTATTTTATTTTTTTTTAAATCTTTTTATTTTTTTAAATTTTTTTTTAAAATTTTTATTTATTTATGATAGTCACAGAGAGAGAGAGAGAGAGGCAGAGACATAGGCAGAGGGAAAAGCAGGCTCCATGCACCAGGAGCCCGATGTGGGACTCGATCCCGGGTCTCCAGGATCGCGCCCTGGGCCAAAGGCAGGCGCTAAACCGCTGCGCCACCCAGGGTTCCCTCATATATCATTTTAATTTGTTTTTGTAAATTAGCCTCACTATGAAATTCCATAGTTACTATTATAATTTATTTTTTAAAAAATACATATTTTTTTCATAGCAACAGTGGCCTTGCATTTCTAATTTGAGGGATATATGGCACATTTCAGTGCCCAAAATATTTTAGATATTTTAGTTAAGGAAAACTTTTTCCCCCAATTTTTCCTTTCCTACCTGTGCCTTATAATGCTAAACAAATAAATAATATTTGACATTTCCTATGGTTCCATGGTGTATTTTTGCCCTAGAACTTATTTCACATTCCATCAGTCCCATTCAGATTGATGGAGTGCAATCATTTAGCCCTTCTCTTGCCTTCTTGCGTTTTGTTTTGGGCCTTCTAAGTTTTATTTTTCCTCTAAAATTTTTGAAAATTTTTTTTGAAAAATACTGCATTGTCTCATAAGCTATGATAGACGAGCAACAAAGATTCTAGCTGAATCTTATTTAATGGTAGTGATGAGTAATGAGGAAACAATTTGTTATTAACGAGAAGAGTAATCTTATTTGATTATTTCTACTCCAGACATGCAAATCAGACAATTTTACTTGCATATTCCCATTTTACTTATGTTTTGGTGTGAAAAGAAAGCCTGGATGCCTGGGTGGCTCAGTGGTTGAGCGTCTGCCTTTGGCTCAGGGTGTGATCCCGGAGTCTGGGGATCAAGTCCCATATTGGGCTTCCTTCATGGAGCCTGCTTCTCCTTCTGCCTATGTCTCTGCCTCTCTCTCTCTCTCTCTCTCTCTCTCTGTGGGTCTCTCATGAATGAATAAATAAAATCTTAAAAAAAAGAAAGCTTTTGCTTTATTCCCCCGATTTAATGTTGCAGTTTTCCTTAATACTAATGTCTTGATGGGTTTTCTTTTCCTTATGATAACAAGAACTGTTAGAATAGGCATGCTGTGTTAAAACGCTAATCACCTGTCCATTTAATCCAGACTCTTGTGGTGGTTTGTACTGTGTCAGTTATGCTAAAACCATATGTGTTAGAATGCTTCTCTATGTGTGGTTTTAGGTTAGCAGTAGCCAAAAGAGGACGTTATCCAAAATTTGGAAAGCAGAAATGAATCAGTAACCATATCCCTAGCAGGCTCACATGGTTAGATGCAGTTGCCTACAAACTCAGAGGTGCCAGCCAGCAGGTGCTGGCAGGTTCCAGCTGGTCCTTGCTCTGCATCCAGCTTTTGTTTCTGACTATTGACCCTACCTGGCCCCCACTGGCTGTAGGCCCACTCCCAAACTCTGCATAGTGGGCTCACAGAAGTGGTAGCTGCATAGAAGCTTAATTCCTATAGACCACTCTATGAATCTTCCTTTCATAGCCCACTTAGGGGTTAGATGTATTTGGTTTCTCAATTTGCCTGACTGGTCTCTCTTATTCTGATCTTTCAGCTTCCTGCTTGGACCTCATTTGCTCAGCTCTTTCCCTAATTCTATGAGATGATACTTAAAATAAATCTGTTAGCTTGTAACTCATGGGAGTCTTTTCTCAATTGAATCCTGACTGATTAGATTCTTCATGATGAAACCTGTTTTGATACTTTTTCTTGCTTCTTATACTTTGTCATTAATTACTATGGATATGTGTGTGTGTGCGTGTGTGTGCACATGTACACATATTTAAGACTTGTCTCTTGACCTAAATAAATTTGATTTCATTATTTGCAAGAAGTCAAAATTAATTTTTCTAGTGGTACTCAGTGTTCTCATTCTAGTGCATACTGAGAATAACTAAAGCTATAATCATACCTTATTCTGCTATTTTTAAAGTTAATTATGCTGAAGGCCTTGTACAAGGTCATGTGAGGGTATCAAGCCAGAGTAGGGAGTGATCAGATGATCTCATTTGAATGGTATAAACTATATTTTTGTACTGAACACTTATCAGAGGTGTAGCTACATAATTCCTTTGAGGTCTTAACAAATGTAAGCATTGTGTCTGCACAAAAGTAATCGGTTTTATACTTTTTTAGATTGTTGGTTACAGTTTTGAGGTGTAGCTTTGTTTCATATTTACTCTTAATGGAGGATGAAGTGTATATTGTCTATTTCAGAGAGTGTAAATATGAACAGTGTGTCAAATTAAAATTTATATTAATTAAACGTATGGAAAGTGTAGGCTAACAGGTAAAAAATGAATGCTGACATTAATCGTGTGCTTAACAAACTGAATTTTTTCATTTGATTTTTAAAACAAACCTATGCTAGATTTAATGTTTTTTTATCATCATTAGAATTTAAGAGATTAGCAAACTGAGGCAAAGAGGACATAAGTAATTTATATAAGATCATGGAAAGAATAAGTGGCAGTGGGTTCTGGACCAAAGTTGTTGGACTTGGGTGCTCACACTCACTACAACTACATAGTACCTTCTCTTAGCTCCCTGCCTTATCAATATGATAAGAAGAGGATAATTGTTGAAGTTGGAAAAACATGGGGTAAAGCATTAGTTCTCCAGTTTACTGTTTGTGCTTGATTAGATCCATTAAACTCATTCATCCACAATTTATTAATTTGAAAAAAGTGACCTAATTATACATCCCAGTACAGTTGTGAGAATGTTAATAAATTGCAAAACACATTATAATTGTAGTCATTAGTTTATTTTCTAGATATATGTGAACTTTCTATATGTTATCCTTGTAATAGAAGAGATGCTAAAAAAAAAAGACCCGTTTTGTCATTGGGGAGTTGAATGCATTACCCCACTAATGATAGAAAGAAGAGAGATGCCTTACTTTAGAAATAAAAAATTCAAGTAATAAAAATATAGGAAATATATATGAATAGTGATGTGAAATACTGGTTTTTATAAGAGCATCTTCTAAATATCTGACAGAGACAAATATTAACTTTGTTACATATACTTAATAGAATATTATTTAGTCATTAAAATGTTTATGAAGACTTTATAGTAACATGGTAAAATGTTTAAATATTAGTGAAAAGTAAGATACAGAATACTACATATAAAAATACATTAAAAACTGGAAGGAGATACTTAATAAAATATCAATAGTAGTAGGCCCACAAGGAATATTTTCTTTGTTTTATTTTCCTGCAGTCTCTAAATTTTCTGTTACCTTTAAAATAAAGTATAAGCTTTATTTGAGTAGTTGTGAACTGCTATTGAGAATATTACTCTGCTGTTTATTCATGGGTGTGAATCCCACAATAAAATGATAGAGAAGCTAATAAATTGCTTTTTATTTCATTGGCAAAGCTAAAGAGGTACATGAGCAAACTTCTTTCTTTAAATGGCTGGCATACATTTTCTTCCTTCTTTTTCTTTTTATCCACAATTACTGCTGGGTGTAAAGGTGTTGGCACCAGTAGAGCATTTCATTTTCTCCAGAGGAGTGCATGCAATATTTATATATTATATATCATTACTTTGAAATCAGTTTATGATGAAAGGAGCCAGAACTCTTCTACAGGGCTGCTTCTTTCTGTTTAAAGAGGCATCTTTTCATTGGAGTATAGTAATGGCCATAGTACTTTAGCAAATAGCTATAAAACATGAAAACGTCCTCCTTTCTTGTATTAATCCATCAGGAAGCTTTCAGGGATTCTTCTTGTCTAAAATATTCATAGGCAGCAAAATGTCCTGAATGCCCTACAGAATTTGTGCAGAGCCAGGCAGATGATTGATAGTGAAGTTCTGTTTTGAGTCACTCACAGTATGTAATTCTATTTGTCTTGCCAAATACAGAGAGCAGGCAACTCATAAAAGGTAAAGGAAACAGACACCGTATTTTCTTACATTTAAAAAAGAACTTGGTGTCTCCACTTCACTGTACTCCACTGAATATGGCAAATTTTTATTAAATTAAATAAAAGGCAGATGAGCTATTTTTTGTAGAGTGGTATAAAGTTTTATTAAGCACATACCATTCATTATATTGCATGTTTCTCTTTGGTATATGTTTACCTGCATGACTATATCTTAAGTAAATGATGTTCATGTGTTATCTAATTAAAAAGCTGTCAGGATGCCTAGTATAAACAATGTATACGTTAGATATTCAGTACATCCCTTAATGAATAAAAGTCACTCTTAGTCTTCAGTACTTTCAACTGGTGTTTTTAAGATATCATTCAGTTTTCCATTTAATCCATGTTAAAACTGAAATTGTGTCCAGGTTAATCTCATGAAGTCAGGTAGATGGCTGATGCAGTAATACCGATGCAGTAGATAAGGAATGGGTGATATTGCAACTATTAGCTGGATTTAAGACTTTGAACTGCTCTTATTTCCTGAGGGCATGAGTCTATCCTTTGCACTTGTATTCAAGTCTCTGAATTTTCTCTGTCAAGACCTTGGAATCAGGTCTGGAGGACTTGCTTTTAGTTTACATCCTTCGGTATACAAACTATCATTGTTTATGTCAGATATTGTGCTGCATATATCTAAAATGAATTGTAATGTACAAGAAAGAACAAATTAATTATAGCTTTGTATTTTATTTTTCTGTAGTGAAAAGATATTAGAAACACAGAAATACAGCATCACTGTGAGGAAATTCTTGACTTGTGAGATCATGAAGTCAAGTGGGACTTTCAACCTAGGAAGAAGAGGTATTTGAGGTAAGAGTTGTTTAATAAGAGTACATAATTTGGTAAACTACAATCAGTTAAAGAGCAGGAACCATATTTCAACATTATTCAGCTTTCAGATTATGTGTGTCAGTTTGTACATAGTAGGAAATCAATAAATGTTGCATTCAGCAAAAACCTAAAAAAGTCTTAGATTGCAGGAAATAATTATTTAAGAAGAAATTGCCAACTAGTGGTTTTTCATGGGAGAATCAGTGGATCTTGAAATTTGGATATCACTTTGACTAGTTTGCTTTACATTTCTCACTGAGCTCTCTTCCTATAATATTTTATGCTTTAGCATATTCTTTGTTTTTATTCTTGATATACAAATATGGCTACCTTCTGGTCTTTGAAAGAGTTAATAAATTCGCCCAGAATTTGCCCATAAGGCAATGAAAAATATATTGACATAGTTAATCAAAGATGTACACATGTTTAACTTATCCTGAAAATATCTTCTTATTGATTGTAATTTGTGGAGAATTTTTACACCTTTCCCAAAAGTAGCTTTTCAAATTGTATGAAAACTAAGTAGAATCTGAGATTTTCTAAGTCTGTTAGCTTTTTTTTTTTTTTTTTTTTAGCTATCAAAAAGCATGTAAAGGAACAAAGATTAGGCTATTAAAATTCAATCTTTATTTCTAAATTAAAATTATTTCAACAATGTGATTTTTGGGGGCTAATCTGTGAACTCCAAAAATCATTATGCTTTTTTTGGTAGCCTTTTCAATCAACTTTAAGATTATAGTTTGTGGTATATATATTATGGAAATATTTTTTTTATTTATTATGGAAATATTTTTAACTTATTTTGGTATATGTGTTTGTGTACAGATTTCCCTTTAGTTGGATCTAATATTCTTTTTAGTTCTTTGATTTTCTTGAGTATCTAAGAGAAATTTCTATAGCTAGATTTTAAAAACAGCAGGACAGGGAGTTTGGAGAGTTCATTCATGGATTCAGAAATATTCATTGAGTTTCTACTGTGTTCTGGGCATGGAATATAGCAACATATAAAAGAAAAGTAATTCCTCCACTTGGGCCTATTTTAGAGGAAAAGCAGATAATAACTGCATGTTTTGGTAAATACCTTAATGGAAATAAAGAGTGGGTTCTTACAGTGGGCACAAAGGAGGGGGACATTGTGTATGTGTATACAGTAGTTAGGGAAAATATCTCTGGGGTAGTGACATTGAGCCAAATCCTAATAGATGAGATGGAGCCAGCCATCTATGCAAAGGGCCAAGTGGAAAATATTACTGGGAAGAGTAAATGCAAAGGCCTTTAGCGGATCAGAGCTTACTTTAAAACAACAAAAAGAAGATTGGAGAAGCTAAATCTTCTGGAGAAAGAAGAATCTCCTGGAGAGGCATGTGAGTTGAGGTTGATTGGTTTGATAGTGATAGACTTTGTGGCTGGTTAGAGTTTATAGTTTGTCCTGAGAGCAGTGTGAAATCATTGAAAGGTTTTAAGCATAAGAAGGACATACTTTGGTTCAAATTTTATAAAATCATACTATTATGTACAGGGATTATATTTCAGGGATTTAGGGAGGACTATAAATGGGAAGAAGTAGATAAATTAGGAGACTATTGCAGTAATCCAGGCAAGGAAGAGATGGCAGTAACTGAATATAATGATGGCAGTGGAATTGGAGAGTAGTAGACTGATTTGGGATTGTTTTAGAGGTAGAGTTGCCAGGACTTGATAGTGGATTTTGGAGAGTGAGGGCAATTGTGATGTAAAAAAATCAGTAAAATTGTGTTTATATTGAAATATGCTGATTTGTCTAGATTTAATTTGAAAATATAGAAGAAGATTGCAAAGAGTTTCCCTTTAAATGTCTGACCTTTTACTTTTAAGTAGACATGAACTTATTTGGTGAACTCTATTTGATCAGATAAAGAAAGCTATAAGGTTAGTGGTTATAAGAGCAGATGAAGAAACAGATCGTGTGCATTGAATCCCAGTGCAATCATGTACTAATTATGTGACCTTGGGAAAATTATTTTTTTCTATCCCTCAGTTTTGTCATATGCAATGGTACCTACCCAGAAATTTGTGACTAATAAATTTGTGACTAATTCACCTAAAGTAGGTGGTACACTGTGGCACATGGCAAACACTCAGTGTAAGCTGTTACTTTTTAATGAAATGGATAGTTTAAAGAACCAATCTAGAGAACCAAAAAAACAAGAAATTGTCATCTCAGATATCTGAATATTTGAGGTTTACTGGGAATGAATTACCTTAATTTTAACTTCTTCTACTCAAGCTCAAAACTTTTAGGTTATTCATGTCTTATGAAGAAATGAGTATCTGCCTTTAAAATATCTTGTTCATTATTTACAATTCTAAAATTTTCCATTGAAAGTTTTAGTTTTTTAAGCCTTGAAAGAAATGTTTTACATGTCACTAGTGTTTCCTAATAATACACACTAGTTATCTACCATAAGGACTGCCTTAGAGTAACACTTGGTTTCTCTCCAGTTATGTCATTAACTGGTATTTCCCTGGAGTCTGTTTCCCTATACATGGTATGAGCTGACTACATGGATTTAAAGGCATAGGATCAGTGCTGCTCTGATTATTGATGTTGCCACGTGGGAGGTTCTGGCAACAGAGCGGGTGGTTTCTCTCTGTCTCTACGGCTGCGCCTCTGAGGGGTACTTAGGAGCAGGAGCCATATCAATGGGAGGCAGCCTCATTAGTGTTGCAGCCATCATCAATTAAAACTTGTCCTTGGCAAGGATAGTCCTCCTTCCCTCCAGTTTGCTTGTAGTGCAAGTGCCTGGTTTTGTTTCGTTTTTTTCTTTCTTTTTTTTTTTTAAAGATTTATTTATTTGAGAGAGTGAGAGGGTGGGATGGTGGGGGAGGGGTGGAGGGAGAGAGAGAATCTCAGGCTGACTCTACACCCAGCCTGAGCCCAAGGTCAAGCTCCATCTCATGACCCTCAGATCATGACCTAAGCCAAAGTGAAGAGTCAGCCATTTAACCCATGGAGCCACCCAGGTGCCCCACAAGTCCCTGTTTTTAAAGAGTACCTTGATTTGGCTTTCTTTTCCCATGGTTCACAGAGCAACAAGTAGAAATAATATTTGCAACAACCGAGACAACAACAATAACAACAATGAGCACTTCCTGAGGGTTTACCTGCTTTTTATCAACTTTATATAATTCATCTTTTATGACTACTAAAAAATTGAAGAAAGATTGCTTACATAGGCAAGGAAGTAGCATGCTCCTGCCCTATTTCACTCCCTTGCCCAGCTTTTATTTCTCATTATTCCGGACCTAAGAACCCCAGAGATGGTCTTGAACATGCAGTTGGGGAAGCCTGATTGGGTTTTGGATTGAGTAAAGGAGTGGTTGGAGGAAGAATGGCTGCTTTTAGACCAAAGGGATTATGTGGACAGAAGGTTCTATAGGCATCCATGAAGTTGCCTATAAGCACTCCCAGTGAGTTTGTGTAATGGAACCAAATAATATTGACTTCAGTATCCCAACCTGGACTTCTGCTTTGGAGCTGGTTTGAGGCTGAGCAACAAAGTAGAACCAGGACTGTATAGAGCTTGGGCATACTCCATGCTATCAAGAAGCCAGGTGTGACATTCTTTTTCTAAATTAAGGATTGATAGTCATGGGCTTATTTGCTCAGGTAAATGATATGCTGAAAAAGACTGCATGGGCTATTAGTTCAGTGGTCTGAGTTTAAAGGAGAAGAGATGTGATACAGATAGAGCTAGATACAATACAGATACATAGATATCTACTTAGCTATAATTATATAGATATATATTTTTTATATTTTTTAATCCAAGCCTTTTAAGGGAATGGAGATACCACTTGCTTGGGATTTGGTGATGTTCTGAGGTTTTACTTAGTGGAGGCTGTTTGGAATGTTATTGGGCTTTTGTTTTACCACATAGGCTGTATCAGCTAGGGAATTTTGAATATATCAGCTAGGGCAGGGAAGAGAAATAGAGGTAGCAGGGATTGCTTTTTTTCTCTATGACTGTAATATAACTTCTTTTTTGTATCCCAATAAAAATTTTGTTTAAAATATCCATTTTGTGGCTGAATTTGGATTTTATTTGGGTGCAATGCATTAAGATGGATTCAAGGAGCACATAGGGTAAGAGCTGAAATTATGAAGCAAGTATGCATAGATATATAGCTTATATGGGAAAGAAAAAGGGGGATTGTAAGGTACCCACCTTTCCCTTGAGTACTTCAAGGAGAATGAGCTCAGAAAACATTCATAATGGACTTTAACACCTTTTCCAGTGCCTGGCATTTGATAGATAGTCAAGAAATATTTGCTGAACATTTTTTATTTTAGAATGAATGAAGGAGGGTGGCTGGAGAGTGGATATGCTGAGAATATACTTCATGGAAATCTCAGTGTTTGGGAACCAAAATGTGCTCTTGTTCTCTCTGAGCAAGTGAAGTACTTAAAAGATGTGTGTGCATGCACACATATGTTTGTGTATGTGTGTGTGTGTTTTAAGGATTAAACATATGCAGAAACTCTGTATTTGTGTGCGTTTTAAGGATTAAGGATATGTAGGAACTCTGCAATAAATTCCAATTTTTTGTGGTTTAATAATAAAATCAGTAAGCCAGTATGTTTATAGCACTTGGACCTCTAATATTAATGACTTCTATTTGATTCCTTGATATCCTCTTTCATGTTGGAGGGACTTATTTTACTGTGGAAGTGATGGTGGGTTATGAGAGTGGGTCTTTGGTTAATAAGGGGCAGGATTATAATTCATATAGACTGTATCTTCATTATTAGTAGATTGCTTTCCTTGGAAAAACATGACATGAATTGTGACTCATAATTGTTTCTTTTTCTATAAGCAAGCTAAATTTCAAGGATCTTCATCACAAGTGAAAACAAATAAAAAAGAATAAAACAGAGGCTATTATTTTTCTCTTTTTCAATTTTTTTGTTACTCCTTTTGGCTGCATTGATGAAATAAATAGATTGGAATCTAGTTGATTTATTAATTTAAGCCTGATCAATGTGGATTGCTGCAGGACTAGTTAAGTTGATGAGGAAAGTGACCGAAATTAATGGATTTTGTATAGTCAAACCTACATCATTCACCTTAACACAGACTTATCTTTGTTTTAAATAATCAATTTGGCAATGAAGCAGGTAATCTTAAAGGGCAAAGTTCTTATTCTTATAGACACTTCCACTTTAATTCTAATTGCCTTTTAATGTTCAAAACAGGATGAATTGTTATTTGAAACATTTGATTTCCAAAATAAAGGTAGAAATATTGGGGCTGATTTAAGTGAACCCCACCAAACCCTTAGTAGATAATAGCCCTTCAAAATTTTAAGTTTTTATATTTACTGTCCTTTATGGAAAGCTATGTGACAGAAAAAGAAGAAGACATATGTTGGAAAATGAAGTAAGGATAATTTTTTTCATATTCTGATTACCAATATTATTCTTTTAAGAGAGAAATATATGTGTGTGTGCCTGTGTACACAAATATTTATGTACATATATACATAAGTATAAAACAACATTGATTTGAAACCAGTAATGTGGCAAAGAAAATTTCCTTATTTGATGTTGACAATAGAGTAAAATTCACTGCTTTGAAATCATAGCAAAGGGAAGTGAAACTTTATCTATTCATCTTCTATGGATATCTTCTAGTCTGGATATAGCATCTGACAGCATTCTATTCTGATAACCTCTCCTTGATGTTTTTCTTCTTCCTAAAACAGTTTGTTGCAATTTGGTATGACTCATAATAAGAATTTTGAGATGCATTTCCGCCTTTTCTCCAGGGAATATACTGTCTTTTAGCAACTCTTTTGTTGGCTATAGCAGAAGGCAACTAACCATATTTATCTCTTGAGGTGAATTCATTTACAAAACAGTCTACTAGCAATTTGTTGCTGAAATTTTCAGAATCAAAACCAAGGAACATATTTATAAAATAATTTCTCACTCTTCAAGAGAAGGAACCCACACCCTAATAGTGTATAGCTCCCTTAAGGATCATGATGCAATAACATTTGTATAAGCATATGTGAGTATTCCATTTCTCTTAAGTCTTTGTGCAGCATAGACATAACTTTCTTTTCTTGTGAAAATAGAGAAGGAATTTGATGTACGGAATTTCAATAATTGGAATAATCCTGATAATCTATTTGGAATATTCCCAATAGTGCCAGAATACAATGAGCTGTACAAAGAACTTGAAGAATTACTTATATTAGTTGTCCCACAAAATAACCAGGTAGAAAATGGGTCTGACAATGTGTTGAAAGCTTATGGATTAACCTAGAAGGTTCTCAGAGGAGAGTTGGTGTCTGAGACTTGATTCCCAGTCTGCCACAAGATTTAGTACTAATTAAAGTAAATGAGGAATAAGGCATGATTTGATCAGGGTTTAATGAACAGGTAGATAAGAATAAGGGAAGTATTGAAAGAGATACAGCAGCTCTCTAGTTTAGATAAACCAGATTCCTCTTAATTTCATTGAGCTGCAGCCAGACTACACCTGGTTATGGGCTTCCTTGAGAAGCAAGGGCCTTAAGTGGGAAATTAATTGATGAAATTACTCTTTTATTATTATGGATTGTCTGTCTTTATCTCTGGTAATATTCTTTGCCTTAAAGTCTATTTTATCTGATAATACTATAGCAACTTGAATCTCCTAATGCTTGCTGTTTGCATGGCATATCTTTTCCCATCTGTTTATTTGTAGCCTGGCATTTTTATATTTAAAGTGAATCTTTTATAGGAAATATATAGTTGAGTATTGCTCTATATTCACCCTGACAGTTTCAGCTTTTTAACCAGAGTATTTTGTCTATTAATGTTTGACATATATATTTTAATTGATTGGATTTAGGTTTACCTTTATAATATTTATTTTCAGCTATATGTTATTTTTTTAGTGTTTTCTTTAAATGTCTTTAACTTTTTACAGTCTATTAAAATTTTTACAACACATGCACAAGTGGATTTTGTGTAGCTGTTTCTTGTAAGCAACCTTTTAAGAGGGCAAATATAGGATCTTAAAGGTGATTTGGTTAGATTTAGAATATAGACCAGGGATCCCTGGGTGGCGCAGCGGTTTAGCACCTGCCTTTAGCCCAGGGTGCGATCCTGGAGACCCGGGATCGAATCCCATGTCAGGCTCCCGGTGCATGGGGCCTGCTTCTCCCTCTGCCTGTGTCTCTGCCAATCTCTCTCTTTCTCTCTCTCTCTCTCTCTCTCTCTCTCTCTCTCTGTGACTATCATAAATAAATAAATAAAAATTAAAAAAAAAAAGAATATAGACCAAAGGGGATCCCTGGGTGGCTCAGAGGTTTAGTGCCTGCCTTTGGCCCAGGGCATGATCCTGGAGTCCTGGGATCAAGTCCCACGTCAGGCTCCCAGCATGGAACCTGCTTCTCCCTCCTCCTGTGTCTCTGCCTCTCTCTCTCTCTATGTCTATCATAAATAAATAAATAAATAAATCTTAAAAAAAAAAAAGAATATAGACCAAATATGTAGACTTTGGTAGTCTAATCTTACCAAAGAGTAGAATTAGAGTGTTTAGAGAAGAGCTTCACTATTGATATTGATATTGTAATTTACCAGATATAATTTCAGCTGCATCAAGCCCTCTATCCCTATTTACATCTGTTACCACAAGAACCCCAAAGACTGGATTATTACTTGGCCTCTCGTTCCCATATGGCTCTGTGTCGCTTCTAAGTTGGATTCCATCTCCCTCTTTCCCCCATTTCTTAAAACTCAACTCTTCTGCCCTCTAGGATTTGCATTTGTCTTAAGCAAAAATACCTCAGCTTTATCCTGTTCACTTTTTTTCCTTACCATAACTGTAGAGAATAGTTTGCCTCTGTTTTCCTAGATGGGTGACTGCTTTCTTTCCCATACTCTTAGAACTACTGGGCTGGGAAATGGTATAGATATACCACCTGCTCCTTATTGTTGCTTTCAAATTTTTCTCCCTTCCTGCTCCTAAAGAACTACAGCTTTAAAACACATACCATCAGATTATACTAGCCACCTGCCTCCATGCATCAGCATCTGAACACCCCAAGTTTCTTCTCTTAAATCTTTGTAAATTTCAATATCTGGATTGCTGTTATTCTCTCCAGATTACTTTAACAGTTTGTGGTGCATTCAATACAAGCAGAAAATCTCTGTAATGCCCTTGTCTTCTTGATTTTTCCTTCTGTGGTCTTGCCTTCTTCTGATTTCAGCTATTCATTCTCATGGCTGCAGTCTCTACTTTGTTACTGTTAATGACTACTTTCTTTTTTAAATCTTAATTTTGGGCTTTCTGCCTCCTATATATCCAGCTTCTTCTTTCTAATATATGATCTCCAAAAATATTTTTACCTATTAAGACATATAATCTTTTGATCACATCACTTCTTAAATGTTTCTCAGTGTGGTGGCCATGAGAATGCATCTTGTAAACCTTCTACTATAGAGACTGAATGATGGAGGACCCCAGTGGTTGCATTTGCTGTCTGAAATTCATTGCTGCATTTGCACTTAGGCCAATGACTGAAGTGTGGTAGGCATTCTAAGGCAAACCCATTCTTGGATTACATGAGACTTCTTTGCTCACTGGCTGATGGCTAGCCAAATTTTTCTTAGACTGTGTGACAGTCTTGAATACTTATCCCAACTCTATCCCAATTGTTAGATAACTTGTGTCATGGTTTAACAGTTCACTTAGCCCTCTCCGCCTCCATCCATAATTCATTTCATACAGGCATTATTTCTATGAAAATTTGTGCACTTTTAATCTCATTTTGCATCTGTTTCTTGAGAAGTGGAACTAAACATTCACTCTGCTCACATCCTTACTTCCATTCTTACCCATATCACTTATTTTGTACTTTCATTCTGTTACTTCTTTTCACTTTGTCATATTTGACTGGCAAACCTTAAATCTTGCTTGTATACAGTGATTCGCCTACTCTGTGCCTGCATCTCTAGAGCTGAATGTGTTGGACACAAACCTATTTCAAAATCATCTCACTTAAAATTCAAGACCAGCAATGTTTTTTTTTATATATAAATTTATTTTCTTTTTTTTTTTTTTAATTTTTTTTTTTATTTATTTATGATAGTCATAGAATGAGAGAGAGAGAGGCAGAGACACAGGCAGAGGGAGAAGCAGGCTCCATGCACCGGGAGCCCGATGTGGGATTCGATCCCGGGTCTCCAGGATCGCGCCCTGGGCCAAAGGCAGGCGCTAAACTGCTGCGCCACCCAGGGATCCCATAAATTTATTTTCTATTGGTGTTCAATTTGCCAACTTATAGAATAACACCCAGTGCTCATCCCATCAAGTGACCCCCTCAGTGCCCGTCACTCAGTCACCCCCACCCCCGGCCAACCTCCCCTTCCACCACCCCTAGTTCGTTTCCCAGAGTTAGGAGGGAACTCATGTTCTGTTTCCCTTTCTGATATTTCCCACTCATTTTTTCTCCTTTCCCCGTATTTCCCTTTCACTATTTTTTATATTCTCCAAATGAATGAGACCATATAATGTTTGTCCTTCTCCGATTGACTTACTTCACTCAGCATAATACCCTCCAGTTCCACCCACGTCAAAGCAAATGGTGGGTATTTGTCGTTTCTAATGGCTGAGTAATATTCCACTGTATACATAAACCACATCATCTTTATCCATTCATCTTTCGATGGACACCGAGGCTCCTTCCACAGCTTGGCTATTGTGGACATTGCTGCTAGAAACATTGGGGGTGCAGGTGTCTCGGTTTTTCACTGCATCTGTATCTTTGGGGTAAATCCCCAGCAGTGCAATTGCTGGGTCGTAGGGCAGATCTATTTTTAACTCTTTGAGGAACCTCCACACAGTTTTCCAGAGTGGCTGCACCAGTTCCCATTCCCACCAACAGTGCAAGAGGGTTCCCCTTTCTCCACATCCTCTCCAACATTTGTTGTTTCCTGTCTTGTTAATTTTCTCCATTCTCACTGGTGTGAGGTGGTATCTCATTGTGGTTTTGATTTGTATTTCCCTGATGGCAATGATGCGGAGCATTTTCTCATGTGCTTGTTAGCCATGTCTATGTCTTCCTCTGTGAAATTTCTGTTCATGTCTTTTGCCCATTTCATGATTGGATTGTTTGATTCTTTGCTGTTGAGTTTAATCAGTTCTTTATAGATCTTGGATACTAGCCCTTCATCTGATAGGTCATTTGCAAATATCTTCTCCCATTCTGTAGGTTGTTATTTAGTTTTGTTGACTGTTTCTTTTGCTGTGCAGAAGCTTCTTATCTCGATGAAGTCCCAATAGTTCATTTTTGCTTTTGTTTCTCTTGCCTTCATGGATGTATCTTGCAAGAAAGTTGCTGTGGCCAAGTTCAAAAAGGGTGCTACCTATGTTCTCCTCTAGGATTTTGATGGAATCTTGTCTCACATTTAGATCTTTCATCCATTTTGAGTTTATCTTTGTGTATGGTGCAAGAGAGTGGTCTAGTTTCATTCTTCTGCATGTGGATGTCCAATTTTCCCAGCACCATTTATTGAAGAGACTGTCTTTTTTCCAGTGGATAGTCTTTCCTGCTTTGTTGAATATTAGCTGACCATAAAGTTGAGGGTCCACTTCTGGTTCTCTATTCTGTTCCATTGATCTATGTGTCTGTTTTTGTGCCAGTACCACACTGTCTTGATGACCACAGCTTTGTAGTACAACCTGAAATCTGGCATTGTGATGCCCCCAGCTATGGTTTTCTTTTTTAATATTCCCCTGGCTATTCGGGGTCTTTTCTGATTTCACACAAATCTTAAAATAATTTGCTCCAACTCTCTGAAGAAAGTCCATGGTATTTTGATAGGGATTGCATTAAATGTATAAATTGCCCTGGGTAACATTGACATTTTCACAATATTAATTCTTCCAATCCATGAGCATGGAATATTTTCCATCTCTTTGTGTCTTCCTCAATTTCTTTCAGAAGTGTTCTGTAGTTTTTAGGGTATAGATCCTTTACCTCTTTGGTTAGGTTTATTCCTAGGTGTCTTATGCTTTTGGGTGCAATTGTAAATGGGATTGACTCCTTAATTTCTCTTTCTTCAGTCTCATTGTTAGTTTATAGATGTGCCACTGACTTCTGGGCATTGATTTTGTATGCTGCCATACTGCCAAATTGGTGTATGAGTTCTAGCAATCTTGGGGTGGAGTCTTTTGGGTTTTCTACGTACAGTGTCATGTCATCTGCAAAGAGGGAGAGTTTGACTTCTTCTTTGCCAATTTGAATGCCTTTTATTTCTTTTTGTTGTCTGATTGCTGAGGCTAGGACTTCTAGCACTATGTTGAATAGCCGTGGTGAGAGTAGACATCCCTGTCTTGTTCCTGATCTTAGGGGAAATGCTCCCAGTGCTTCCCCATTGAGAATGATATTTGAAGACCAGCAATGTTTAAGAATAATCCTACTCTTCTTTCAGATTTCATATAGGGCCTTGTGGGCTGTTGAAGAACTTTGGAAGATATGATTAGAGAACTTAATGTTTTAAAAGAATTATTCTGGGTGGTGCCTGGGTGGCTCAGTAGGTTAAGCATTTGCCTTTGGCTCAAGTCATGATCCCACAATCCTGGGATGGAGCCCTGCATTAGGCTTCCTGCTCAGTGGAGAGGCTGCTTCTCTCTCTTTCTCTGTCTCTCCCCTCTACCCTGCCACTTGTGCTCTCTCTCTTGGTCACTCTCTCTCACAAATAACTAATAAAATCATAAAAAAAGGTAAAAGGATTACTCTGGTTGCTAGATGCATAAATGATTCTATTAGGTTATGACAGTATTTAGTTGCCACCCAGTATTTATTCTCTTATCTTCTTTTAATATTTAGCTGATAACTTGGCTACTCAGAATAAATACTGTTTTCTAGCCTATCTCATATCTATGTGTGATAATGAAACCAAATTCAGCTCTAGGGATAGAAGCTGGAAATATTAAGTCCAGTTTTCAGGAATTGCCTTTTAAAAAAAGTAGTATTTTTTCTCCAGTCTTCCTGCCTACATACTGAATCAGATTTGGACTTATGGCTGACACTTGGGTGAGCATTTTAGACTATGAGAAGAATCCTTTTTACCTTGGAACAACAAAGTGGAAGGAGCTGGGCCACTGATATAGAACACCATATCAGCCCCAAACTACCTCAATCTGGACTATTTCATGTGTGAGGACAATAAACCCCTATTTTGATCAAAATCCTATTATTTTGGGTATTCTATGATATATACCAATCTTTAACCCTAACTGATTTTGGAGGAAGTGAGAAAGCAGGAAGGCATATTTTAAGGTTATTCCAGTGCCCCAAGTAAGCAAGGACAGTGGTTTGGTAGACTACATGGCAGCAGTGGAGGTGGTAAAAATATTCAGATTCTGAGTATTTAATGCAGCAGAATGTTTGCTTATTTATAATGAGTAAACAATTAAAAAAAGAGTCAAAATGATCCAAAAATACAATCCTGGATAACCGGTGGTGCAATAAAAAAGAAATGGAATCTCGAGGGGAGAAAAAAGTTTGGAAGGGAAAAAAGGTTGAGCTCACTTTAGACTCTATTGTTCTCTGTTTGAAATGCTGCCAAGATTGCGTGGGAATGCTCAAGATTTCTAAAACATTCATATGTAGATTTGTGGATTATTCACAGTGAGCTTGAGCTGAGAGATGGTCATAAAAGCTTACAAGCTAAGGCAAAAGAAGAGAGGAGGGCCCAGGACACAATTCCATGGGTTAATTCTGTACCAGGAATATCCACAGTTAGAAAGTCACATAATGGTATTGAAGTACATTATGAAAAAAGATGCACTAACCTTACTATCAATGACATTGTAAAATTAAACACAGCTGCTTTTTGATTGGCTTTGTTTCCCTACTTAAAAGAACATATTTTGTTTTATTTTCTTTGCCTAGGTTTTTTTTATTTATGAAAGGACCAAATCCAAATTCTCTTGAATTAAATTTTTTTGGTAACTTGGGCTAAATATTTTATGACTTAGAGATTATATCCAAAAATTACCATACATTTGGCTCAACTGTTCAGGAAAGCCTTTTTTTGTGAAAAGCCAAAATTAGCATTGAAACCAGCAAAGACTATAACATATCCTCTTTTTGGACCAAAGGAACAATCTTTCTATGTAGTTATATTGGCAAAATGTTGCTTATATCTAGGCCTGCTTTGAAAATCAGAGCAAAAAGCTTCCCTTTGGGGAATAAAAAGTTCAGCTAAGATAATTTTTTTTTAAAAGTTTTTTTGCCTTGAATATAAATGAGCCTCTTACACATTGTTTTGCTGATAATATGGTCTGGTACATAATACAGTAAAGTATGAAGCCTTGTACATACTAGAATTTTTTTTTTGATAGTTTGCTGCTGGATTTCTAAATTTTGGGAACAATTTATAATTAAGATGTGGCTAATAATTTTCTAGTATTTCTGATTTTCTTTAAGCTTGTTCAATAGAGACAGCATGTTGGTGTGGAAAGAGCGTGGGCTTGGGCTTCAAGCAGATATGACTCTGAGTATTGCTCTGTCACTTACTACCAATAGTGTGGCCACCTTGGTTTATCTTTAAATAAAGATAATCACTCCTAAAGTCGTGAGGATTAAATGAGGTAATGCCTATAAAGTGAGGAGCATTGTGAGCATAGCATAGTGTGTTATAGTAACTACTGTTGCTGATGTAATTATTAATAATGATTTCTCTCCATAACAAACACTGACTTAGCATTCTTTTCAAGGTGAAAAGGAAAAAAAAAGATTTGTTTCAGAAATAATTTGAGATTTAAAATAGTAATTATCTCAGGGTGCCTGGATGACTCATTTGTTTAAGCATCTGACTCTTCATTTTGGCTGAGATCATCATTTTGTGGTCTTGCTGGGGTTCTGCCCTAAGCATAGAGTTTACTTGAGATTTTCTTTCTCCCTCTCCCTCTTCCTCCCTATCCCACTCATGCTGTTTCTCTCTCTCTCTTTAAAAAAAAAGAAAGAAAGAAAAGAATATAATAGTAATAATCTTTTTTGTTTTGCTCTATTGCTTCTGATAGATAGTGCTTCTGATAGACGATTTTCACCTAGATGACTTACTCCCATGGGCATAAGAAATTTCATGGGGTGTGAGTGCCTCCTAGCAAGATGGTTATTTGTCATCCTTTTTCTACTATTTAAGAAAGTGTATTGGGATAAAAGTGGGATATATTATTTATCAACTATTTGATGAACACCTATGTCAGAGGCACTTTCCTGATGAAGGAAAAGGGACAAATATTACCCATGTAACTTAGTAAGTGTGAGAATGGTGTTATTAAATGAATAACCTGGAATGTGATCTAATTTTTAAAGTGGATCATTTCCCAAATTTTGAGTCTTTGACATGTAATGAATTATTGTAACATCTTTTGCAACTGAGACGTTCTAGTATGTTGCAACTTTAGATTTCAAATCTTCCAGTTTAAATGATCCCATCCCATGATACACACACAAGGGACAGTAATATTTTATGATGAATTTGTCTAGAAGGGGTAGTGAGGAAACTGTAAGAGGAGATGATAGCTAACGTGTATAATATCTAACAGATAACTATCTAATTGATAACCCATAGTATAGGTACTGTGTACTGAGGGTTAGTCAAGTACTTTAGGATAGCTTTTTTTCTGTTACACACTGGTCTGAGAATATAATAAAGAGAAACCCAGTTTTAACCCAATGTGCATCCTTTTGGCTGCTTTGACTTGGGTCCCTCTCAACCCACTCTTTCCCTTGGAGGAGCTCTAATGATTCCACCAGGATATTGATATACTTTGCTGGACAGTTGTATCCAATGGTAGTCTTCCTGTGGCAAGCACTCTGCTCTGGTAACAGGGTTGTCTCCAACCATCTACCCATATATATCAACATGCTTTTGGGAAGCCATGCTTGTGATTCTAATACAGAAATCAGCACAAAGGATTCCAGGAATGTATCATGGCCAGTGAGATGGGTGGTTTCATAGCAAGCTCAAGAGAAACAGCTTAAGACTACATAGAGTCAGAAGATATATTTTTGGTAGAATGTGCAGTAATAGCTTGTAGATATTTCTTTCATGTAAGTATCAGTAGAAAAATTTTAATAACACAAGTTAATTTGTAACAAAGGATACAGAGTTTAAGAATCCAAATAAATTATACTCTTTTTATTTCTTAAAGTTCACCTCTTTTTCATTTTGAAGGATGGAATTTATGAGACAATCTTCTGATTCCTAGAGCCCTTTTATTGTTTAATTTGGCTCTAGTATGAAACAGCTTTAATTGCATGGGCAAAGGGGAAGAACACAGGTGGTTGCGCAGATATTTCCGATGTACCATAAGGGATGAGAAAATACCACAAACTGCCACCATTCTAGTTGCCTTAGGATTAGGGAGACATCTGTTGGTTATGTTATTGGGAGTAAAAATCTGCTCTTTTATGATAATGGAAACACAAGGAGCCACTGGAGCATTAAGGAAAGCAATGTCCCTGAGAGATAGGTAATAGGTCATTTATTCAACCATGTTTGAGAACTGCCTCCTCTCAAAGCATTGCTCTGAGCTTTAGGGCAGGATGGGGTCAGGTTCATAGTGGTATGAATAGGCAGTTCCCTTCAGTAAGTTCTAATTTTATGATTTTAAAGGTGGTTCTAATTAATGTTTAATTTGTTTATACTTAAATTATTTGTGATTGTAATAAAAAGAATTCCCTAAATAAGCAACATTTATAAAATAAACAAATAAATATATTTGGGTTCCCAGATGCTTTTACTAATGCTGGTTCCCCTCTGTCTACATGATCCCCAGATAATTTTTTATATTCCATTTTCAAGGAATTTTGATAAAAGCTGGCCTATAACTCTGACATGTTGCTATATCTAAATGCTTAGCATCCAGAGGAAAGATGATTCAAGAGGGATAAGTGGGAGAAGGTTCTAAATGCAATATTCCAACATCATAATCACACTTTATCCAGGAAGGTAGAAACAGGGGAAACATTTAAATAAACCAATGTTGGGGGCACCTGAATAGCTCAATGGATTGAACATCTGACTCTTGGTTTCCGCTCAGGTCATGATCTCAGGATTGTGAGATCCAGCCCTCCCTGGTCTCCCTACTCAGTAGGGAGTCTTCTTTTCTCCCTCTCTCTCTGTCCCTTCCCCTGCTCGTACTCTCTCTGTCTCTCTCAAATAAATAGATAAATCTTTAAAACAAAAATAAACCAATGTGGCCACAATATCTAGGTTTTAAAAAGACATACACAAAAGATGAAAAGGGGATAACCATGGGAGAATATGAAACTAGCAGATATCTGTAACACACTTTAAGAAAAATAAATTTATATCTCATTTTGTTTATATTTAAAATGGATATAATGCAATAAAAAAGGAGCAAACTATTGTTACATGCAATCACTTAGATGAATTTCAAGACATCAGGCTGAGTAAAAGAAGCCAACCTCAAAAGGTTATGTATTGTATGATTCCATTTGTATGCATTCTTGAAAAGACAAATCTGTAGTGATAGAGAACAGATCAGTGGTTGGCAGAGGTTAGTGGTGAGAGGTTTTTGTGTGTGACTTATAAAGAGGTTGCACAAGAGAGATTTTTGGGGTGATGGATATTCTGTATCTGATTGTAGTGATGGTTTACGTGAATCTAATGTGAATTTGTATTAACAGAACTGTACACCTAATTATAAAAAGTTTACTGTGTGACAAATTAGAAAATAACATAAAAAATAAAACTTAGAGATAAAAGGGAATTATAATAATATCAAGCTCATGGAGCAGTTGGTAAGATTAACTGAGATCATGTGATTTATGTATGTACATAAAGCACTCAGTACATCCATAGTCTGTGCTGAAAGCATGTGGCTGTCTCTGTACTTTTGCTTTTAGGTAAGTCATTCAACCCACCTAAACCTGTGATTCCTTATTCTTTTAACAAAATGAAAAAACCTCACACAGCAGATTGTGTGTGTGTGTATATATGTATGAAAGTTGGAAAATTCATCAAAGCAGGTTTTAGATTTTTGGGATAGGTTTAATATACAGCAGGGATTCTTCTGAGCTGATGAAATATTGCTTTCTAAGATCTCATATGGTAGTTTTGAGGATTAAATGAGATAATATATGTAAATCTTAGAGTAAATACTAAGCGCTCAATACATGGCAGTCAACTGCATTAGAAGTTAATGCCGTTGCTACTCATTCCCATATCACAGCATTGTGGAAAATGTATGTCCGTGTGTAAGTTGTAAAGCCTTATCTAAGTATAATATCATATCTGTAGCTTGTTTTCCTTTACATATTCAGTACATACATAAAATGAATATATCCAGTGCTACATCTGTTGAAATTCCTCACAGTGTTTTATCTTTAAAATATTTTTTTCCCAATAACATTGATTTTGGTTGGAAACAAAAATCTCAGGAATATACTAAATTAAAATAGTAGATGTGCCTACAAAATGAACAATTGTGTGGTGTTAGATAACATAAATAATAAACAATTTTTCCAAGCTGAAAGAAAGCATCTTTTTAGGGGGGTGTTTGCCTTCCTCGATGATAAGTATTTCATTTTAAAAGCATTGGAAGACTTATAATGAGATTTTAGTTTGTGAGATTGTGACATATTTCTTTTTTGAGCATTCCTTGATTTCCTTTTTTTACTCTTCTATGAAATAAATGGTCCTAGCTGTAAAGATGGGTAATCTACCCTCTTCTTGAACTATAGTGATGTCTGTTTAAAACCCAAGATTTAAAAATTTTCTTTTAGATTAGCATGCTTAGTGAAAAAAATGTAAACAAAGGCAAAAATCTTTTTAAAAAAATATAGTCTGTATTTCTTCACTACAACAGAAAAAAAAAATCTAGATATATTTTCAGAAGAACACCAGAGAGCTTTCTGTGAGAGTTGGCAAATGCATCAAGGCATTGTTTGTAGATATTATTTTTGATAGGTTTGATATACAGCATAGTTTTCCAAGCCAATGGAATATTGTCTTCTTACAAATCTCATCAGGCCAGCAGTGCTGCTGCTATGGGCTGGCTTATCAGCTCCAGCCAGAGTCTGCTGTACTTGCACGCACCTTCATAGCCTGAGAGGAAAATAAATTGTACCCAAGCAGTTAATAAGAAAGAATTATTGAGAGTGAGATGCATGACATTATGAGTGAGCATCGTGTTTTACAGACTAAATGTTGATTTGCCAAAGGAAAAAAATCCTTCCTATACATGAAATGAAAATTTCATTTCAGAATTGTCATTTTAAGTGTATTTTCTGGTTTCCTAGTTCAAGAACTGAATATTATCTATTTTTGATGCATAGTACTGAAGAGGTAATTTTCATTTTCTGTGGTTTGCTGGTGGATATTTTTATCCATTCTAGCTATTTAATGAAACATCTGTTTTTGTTTATTGAAGCAGATATACAGTACCTATAGGTACATAGGATGTATATTTTAAAGGACTAAATATAGGAACATAATTCCTAAAAGCGTTAAGTGGATTGTTTTATGAGGAATCTAAGGTCCTTATTTCTTTTTCAATTGTTTGGGTCAGCATCTCTATTGCCAAAGGATCTGTGCATGAAGAGCATGATTAGTGGCATTTAATACATGTTAGCTGTTAAATATAAAGTATGATGTTTACTAAAAAGGGAGGTGAAGTCATGTCTTTCTATTCTAATTAGACAGGCACCAGCAGAAGTTTGTTAATACTTGATCAGAATCAAAAAGATGAAATACTTTTTGTAAGACCATAGAACTATTACTTGAAGGAACTGGACTTCAAACTGAGAGTTATCCCATATACTCAGAAAATGTGTATTTTGTATTAATTTTGCTTACTCTATATTTAGAAATGAAAAAAAAAACCACCCCAGATATCTAATAAGATGGCATTATTTGCCATAGCAGATCATTGCAAAATTTTTAGTAGCTTGATCCAACAAAAATATACTTATTTCTCATTAAGAGTTCACTGTGGATCTTCCTTCCCATGTGCAACTTTCTTCTACCTGGTGAGTTAAGGACACAGTACTCTTTAGTTTGTGGTTGTATCATCCTTTAGGGCCTTAAAGTCCTTAACATTCATCTGGCAGATAAGGAGAGAAATAGTGATGAAGGAACACCTGATTTTTAAAATCCCAGGCTTGGAAGAGAGACACACACCATTTCTGCTGGCATTCTATTGGTGAGAACAAGTCAATAAGCAGAATATAATAGAGGCTGAGTATGGTAGGCAGAATGGCTTCCCACAGACGTTTTACACTGTCCATGGAACCTGTGAATATAATGAGATATTACTCCCATGATTATGTTATGTTATGTTATGTTATGTTATGTTAAATATCACAGTTGACATTGATCTGGGGTAGACATGATCTGGGTTGATCTGATCTAACACATGAGCTCTTAAAAGTGGAGCACTTCTGGCTAATTATGGAAGAGGAAGTCAGAGAAACTCTAAGCACAAGGGGAGATTTGACAGTTGTTGCTGGCTTGAGTATGGAGGGAGTCACCTGAAGAGGAATGATGGCAACTTCTAGAAGCTGAGAGAGCATTCTGCTGATAGAGCTAATGAATTCTAAGCCACTAAAGTTATGGTAACTTGTTATTCAGCAAAAGAAAACTAATCTACTTTGAAATGTAGACCCTGGTTAGGCAGCTGGCCTCCGAGTAACAGATTCACACTATAGATGAGGTATACAAATATTACATAAGCTCTTGTTATCTCTGGGTATGGAGAATATAACAGTGACAACAAGGCAGTCACCAAACTGAAAAATATGTGAAACATTTGAGACTAAAACTTTGGAAACATTATGTTTGGAACATTAATGTGTTGGAAACATTAATCAGAAAATAGGGACTAGTATAGAATTGGTAGATCTCTTCCAAATAAAAAATCAGGTTATTTCCAAATTCAAAGTCCAGCCCTATTATCTTGCCAAACATATCAGAGGTAGATGGTGTTACTATAACCAAAAGAAGATTTGTTAGCCAGAAAAAGTGTTCCTAGTATCTTCTGTAATACTCTGTGCAGGAAGAGATGAGGAGTCTCATCTCCTAGTGGGGAGATCCATTTATCAGGCCGTCATAGCCTGATCAAATTAAACAATGGAGTTGACTTTGATTCTATACTTTTGGGGCAATCATCTGATTATTATTTGGATTTCTGTGAAGACATGAAAATATTTTCTGGAAACACTGGCATGAACTGTCATAATTTTCTGGGGAAATAGGAAGTCTATAAATAAAAATAAAACATTTAATATTGAGAGTGAAAAAATAACATGCTGATATAATTTGATCTCTTCATTGAGACCACTTAGTTGAATTAATAGCATTGCTACAATTGGATAGACTTTTTTCTGTCAAAAATATTTTAGCCACCTCGATGGCTCAGTCACTTGGGCATCCAAGTCTTGATTTCAGCTTAGGTCTTGATCTCAGGGTTATAAATTCAAGACTCACATTGGCCTCTGAGCTGTGCACAGAGCCTACTCCAAAAAAACCCAGATACTTCTGTTTGCAGGTGATGAAAGTATAAATTGGTACACATTTTGGGGAGCATAATCAGAAATATGTTTGAAAAAACTATAAAATGGAACATTTAATTGATCAATTTATCTTTTAGAAATATTAATGAGATTAAAGTATACATAAAGATGTTAACCAGAGTATTGTTTATACAACGCAAAATATTAAAAAAACTAAATATATCCTGTTTTTCTAAAAGATTGTTTGAATAAATTATGAATAATTTGTATTTTCAAGTATACAGATTTTAAGATCATATTTTAAGAAATATTTATGGATGTAATTGAAAGTCTATAAAGTATATTTTTAAGATAAAAACAAATAAAACCAAAACAGAATGTACATTCTTATTTGGGTAAGAAAAATATATGTAAAAAAGGTCAAAATATTAATATTGTTTATGTACTGATTTTTGGATTATAGATTCTTGATTATATGTGTAGGTACATTTCTTTTTCTAGGTTTTATACATTGAATATGCATTAATTTTGTAGTTGGAAAGTCATTGAATTTTAAAAATGTAGATGATATTGACACCGACATTTCATTCATATATTTAACTAGGATCTACTGTACTAGTTCTAGTTTGAATAGGTGCTGGAGAGACAAACATGGATAAAACAGACCAAACTTACCTTCAAGGAACACAGGAAGTGGGGATGATTTTATGATGATGTGAAATCAAATATTCATGTGCTTTTTCATCTTAAGCTAGGACTCTTTTTAGAAAAATGAAAAAAAATACTTTATTTCCTCCTTTGATAAGCAATTCATTGTCAGTCTGTGAGAATAATTGTATTTGAATTTAAACAGGCTTTAGCTTACTTGAGGTTGCTTGTTGCAAAATAATGTAGTCTGGATTTTTCTTTACTTTTTTTTTTTTGAGATTTATTTATTTATTTGAGAGAGAGAGAGAGAGAAAGAGACACCTTATATGTATGTGACCGTGGAGCTCATGCAGGGGTCAGTCTCATGATTCTGAGCTGAAACCTAGAGTCTGATGCCCAACCGGCTGAGCCACCCAGGTGCCCCTCTTTACTTTTAATACAATGTATTTTCTGATATGTCTTAGTATGTTTACAACTGTTTATAATATAACTTGTGTTTTAAAAAAGTCCTGTTAGGAGTATTTCCTGTACTGTTTTTTTAGCCCTCTGCCGATGAGGTTTCTTTTGTTTTGACAGGATGAACAGTTGATTAGTTGAGAACTGTTTCCCCATGGCTCCTGAATTTGTTTTAACAGGGTGGTCACGGAGAAGTTTGTTCACACTCAGGTTCTATGGACATTTCTTATTCATTGACTCCCTAATTTATAATTGACCGTGATGACAATAACTGAAGTTTCCTAATTTGGGAAACTGAGAAGCAGTATTACAATGTGTTGTAAATTGTATATTTTAAGGGATGAGCTGTTACAGTCTTGTAATTCCAGGATCTAATCCACTGATCACCATGTATAAGGTCCATTTCCTCACGGATTAAGGAAGGATTATCACATGGCAAATGGCCAGGAGTCTCTGCCTGCAAGTGAGAATTTCCCAAGGGTTTCCTGTACATCTAGCAATAATTTAGAGTCAGATGGGAACATGCTGAAGAGACCTCTTTCATTATTTTTAATCCAAATATGAAGGGAAAACTGTATATTAATAAAGAAATTAACTATGGAATGGAGAAAGATAGACAAGAGATGTATGCCTAGCTGAAAGTCTCTTAAGGCAGTGATTCTCAAACTTTAGTAGGAATGAGATTTAATTGGGTTCTTAATAAAAGGGAAGATTACTGGATCCCAACCCACAGACAACCTGATACAGTTGAGTTAAAGTCCAATCTGGAAATGTACATTTTTAACAAACATATTAAATGATTCTGCCTGAAAATAATACAATGATCATACTTTGAGGGGGAAAAAAAGCTCTAGACAATGGTTTTAAATATATGTATATATCTAAGTATATATGTTAAAAATATACACACACACACACATATATATATATGCTTTGGACAAATGCCCATAGACTATAAGAGATTGACAGGGAGCCCTTACTCAAGGTATAATTCTGGGGAGTTGGCTTCCAGAGTGTCTGGGTTGGGACCCATAGGATCTGTACTTTTTAGATTCTCCCTAGGTGATTCTGGGCACCTCATGTTTAAAACCACTGTCCTGAGGTTTGTAGTGTTCTCCTTCCATGAGACTAGGCCCCAACAGACCCAAATTCCAAAATTTAGAAAGTCCAGTTACTAAAGAGGAATCTAAGAAGTGCCACCTTTTTTCTATCCAATTTGAAAGGAGCCTGGCTTTTCTTAATTTGTGTGGATAATAAGGAATATGGTTTTGCTTTTGTGAAAAGCTGATTTTTTTTTCCTTCTGAACCTTCCTAAAAGCATTAACGCTCACCATGTAATGAAATATGCTTTTATTTGGAGACAGAAATGAAAGAAAGAAACAAACAATAATTAAATCCCCTAAATAATGTGAGCTTTGTGGTTAAATCTCCATGCAACTCCTTGAAAATTTAATAAGGGAATAAAGGCTGTTTTCCATTTGTGTAATAAAGTAGCACATTTCTCTTCTCTATGAAATTGTCTCTGGCTAAAGAGTGTCTCACATTTTAGGTTGCTGAGTATCTAGCTTGAGAGAATTTTATGTGTCTATTTTTTAACTCAAGTCACTCATGTACAACCATATTATCTTACATCAAAGTAGGATATAAAACCAGGCGACTAGGTGAGGGGAAAAAAGTCAGGGATGAATGTCATATTATACGATCCAATTACACGCAGTCCCTGACTTGCATATGGCTGACTTATGAATGTCCTTGCATTTACAAATGGGTTCCCTAGAGAGGGTCAGCAGAATCCTCTCTTTCTCTCACCCTCTTCCCTTTCTGCTTCATCCATAGGTTGAGCACTTTCAGAGCTGTGGCAAAGAGTGGGCTTCTCACTGCTGCCTTCCATCTTTGTACTTTATAATTTCTTAATACTAAGATTAGAAGTACTAATAAGTAGGAGAAGAAAGCAGAACTTTACAGAAAAAAAGAGTAAAAACTTCATCCTATTTCTCACTGCCTCATTCTCTTCCTCATCCATCACAGTGTTATTCTCTAAATAGTTGGAATAATGGATTCACCTCTGCTAATTGCCTGCTTCTCATGTCTGTGTCTTACCCCAGACCCTGTCTCTTAGACTATGAGCACTATGTTACTTATGATCCAGAATTGATGTACTTCATTGCTGCACAAAACACACTGGGAGAGCAAGGAGGTGTGGTTTTTGCTCCCACTGGGGGAAAACGTGCCCATGCTGGAACTTTTTTTGTTTTTTTACATATATATATAATTTCTCTCTCTCTCTCTCTCTCTCTATCTCTGAGAGAGAGAGAATCTTAAGCAGGTTCCATGCCCAGCGCCCAGCCCGACAACGTGGGGCTCCATCTCAGGACCCTGAGATCATGACCTGAACTGAATCCAAGAGTTGGTCCTTTAACTAACTGAACTTCCCTGAAATATATTTTTCTTTAGAAACAGTGATTTGAATGATAGTTACCACTTGTCCTATTTTGGGTGTTATTAATACATACTTTTATTTTAGTGAGATATTGATAGTTCTATTTTGAGTCTAATGACCATGTATAAGCCATCTCATGAATAAACTGCTTAGAGAATTGGTGTGAAATGAAATGAAATTAGAAATGAACATAAAATTCCTATCACTGTGCTTAACTCATAGTAGGCAATTGATTTTTATTTGTTTTAAAGATATTTCTCTTCCTTATAATTGTTTTCTTTTTTTTAAAACTTTTATTTATTTTATGATAATCACAGAGAGAGAGAGAGAGAGAGAGAGGGAGAGGCAGAGACATAGGCAGAGGGAGAAGCAGGCTCCATGCACCAGGAGCCCGACGTGGGATTCGGTCCCAGGTCTCCAGGATCGCGCCCTGAGCCAAAGGCAGGCGCTAAACCGCTGCGCCACCCAGGGATCCCTATAATTGTTTTCTTGAGAAAAAACGTGTACAATTTCCAAATGACTGACTCACAAATAAACTTTTGAAATATGTCAAACATATCTATCTGTTAGGTCTTTTTGTAGCCATAGTACCTGCTGAGTGGATGTAGTCCGCATGGAATAAGGCCTGAACCATCAGTCTTCAGGCAACTATTCCACAGGCTGACCAGGTTTTTTTTTTGTTTTGTTTTGTTTTTCTGTGTGTTTTTAAAAATTTTTGATTTTTAAAAAAGATTTTATTTATTTATTCATGAGAGACACAGAAAGAGGCAGAGACATAGGCAGAAGGAGAAGCAGGCTCCCTAAGGGGAGCCTGATGCAGGACTTGATCCTAGGACCCCAGGGTCATGACCTGAGCCAAAAGCAGACACTCAACCACTGAGCCACCCATGTGCCCCTGACCAGGGGTTATGATGCATTATAGTAAAAAAGGCTTTAATTAAACCAGCTGGGATAGGCAACCAGATTTTTTTTTCCCATAAATTTTGAACTAAGAAACCATCATTAACCAGTGAAGTTTACTGGAGATGAGGGTCATGATAAGGCTGGCCACCATCTTGTGCCCTACCCAAGCTGAGTTAGCTGAGAAAACTGCTGAGAGAGGAGAATGGTGCAGGCATGATCCCAGAGAGAAACACAGGTAGGCGAGCAGGAGGCTGCCTCTGATAGGTTGGATAGCTTCTGTTCAAAACTTTCCAATACCCAGCTCCTATTTGCCTGAGATCCAATTACATTTTGATTCTGTTCTTGGATCAAGAATTCATGGTTTCTTTCTGTTTTGTGTGCCCCTTCCCCTTTAGCCCTATTCTTTGTGACTTTGACTCAAAGCAGCACCTCAAGCAGCACCTGTTCTGTTTTTTGTAGTGCTCTCTGTCTGCCCCTTTTCCAAATTCTCCTGTTGTAACTGTGATACCTGTGGAAAGAGTATAGTTTGTGAATCTATGTTAATTATGTGGTTGACACAATACCAATATTAAGGCTTTAATATTTAATAGAAGAAATCTATATTTTCTTTAAAATTTTTGTTTTAATTGTCCCCATTCACTTAAGAAGTATCATTGTTCAAAGTGCACAGTGATTTTGCAGCTCTAGGCAAACTGTGTTCACTTACCCTTTGCACACCTATTGAATTATTAAACTCTGTTGTAGAAAAAAACCTTTAGGTAGCTTTTGAAATTGGGAAAATCAGGACCAAAGTTGATAAAATGAAGAACACATCTCAAACTTATAATGAGATTGAGTGAACAAAAATATTTATAAGAGCATTCAGCAGTGGACATTAGCTTTTATTTTGTTTTTGTTGAAGCAGAAAATTTAACTTCACTTCAGATCCCTTCCCATTTCCTTCTAGATTTGTTTCATCTTGAATGAACTGCTGGATCTCCAAGCATTACATTGATTTTTTTTTTTTTTTAAATTTTATTTATTTATGATAGTCACACAGAGAGAGAGAGAGAGAGAGAGGCAGAGACATAGGCAGAAGGAGAAGCAGGCTCCATGCACCGGGAGCCCGACGTGGGATTCGATCCCGGGTCTCCAGGATCGCGCCCTGGGCCAAAGGCAGGCGCCAAACCGCTGCGCCACCCAGGGATCCCCCATTACATTGATTTTAAGCAATGAGAAGCAATAGCTTCTCCTGGACTTCTAGTTGTATGGTGCTCTGGAATTAGCAAGGAATCTCAGCTCAAGATGACTACTTTCTAGTTGTGTCAGGAAGGGTTGATTTATTTCGTTAAGAGCAAGGGGTCTTTGTTTCTGCATATATGAAATGCCCAGTTCCCTGGATTTGTAAAAGTTACAAAACTAATACATGTTTGTTCTAACTGCAAAAAAAACCCCATGGAGGTTATGACTTATTATTTTTAACCCTTTCCCTTGTCAGTCCTGCCATTCTGATACAATTAACATTTTTATTTGAATCCTCACTAATCTTCCTTTCTGCAATAACAAGTACACACGATATAGCATCTAGAACACATCGTATCACATGTTGAGAATTCAAAATATATTTGTTAAGTGAATAAAATAAGTCATATATACATTATACATATGTGTTTCGTGAAACCCATCTTTTTTTCTTACAAAAACAAGATCATATTGTATATATTATTCTGTGACATGCTTTCATTTATGTGATTTCCTTCTTCTTTTTTATTTTTTAAGAGAGAAAGTGCCAGGAGGGAGTGTAAGAGAATCCCAAAGAGACTTGTGCTGAGTGGAGAGCCTGACACAGGGCCCCATCCCATGACCCTGAGATCATGACCTGAGCTGAAATCAAGATTCAGATGCTTAACTTACTGAGCCACTCAGGTGCCCCTCATCCATGTGATTTGTAATTGGTTCTTTTTTTTCTCACTAAAGGCAATACTGTAATAAACTCCCATGTACATACCTCAGTATGTTGAGGTACTTTCATTTTTTAGAAGATACATATCAAAGTAGGATTGCTAGTCTAAAGGTAGGCACTTTAAAATTTTCAGTAGATATTGTCAGATTACTTTCCAAAAATGCTGTAGTGATGCATACATTCACTATCAACATATGGACTGCCTATTTCTTAAAATGAGAATGTTAATATTTAAGTTATAGGATTGTTAAGAATATACAATTAATCTCTCACTTTTCCTCTCACCATAGACACAGTAGTTGGTATATAATTGTACCCTCTCTTATTCTCCATGCTTTCTTGTAACTGGAAATGTCTCATGAAAACTCTGATAATTTTTTTAACTGCCTTTCTCAGTTGACTGCTATTAGGAAGGTGAAATGTGTAGGAAATAGGATCCAACTTACAATCAAATAGTTTCTGGTCATGTAAGTGACTCTTCAGATTAACCTTAAAAATTAGAGAAGCTTTCTGTTGACCAAAAAGCAAACCTTAAGGCTAGGTGACATACTTCCCAGTTTTCCCAGCACAATCTCTCTTTTGTTCACTGTTGCCTGGTTCTGTTTTGTGCCTCTCTTCACTTTCAAAAGTGCCCCAGTTTGAATCATGAATTTTATGGTTACCTTACCTAAGTTTAAAAATCGTCTATTTAAGCCAGGAGGAAAAGTTGCAGAATAAAGCTTAAAGGTGAAATTTTGGAGGGATGGGGTGGAAACACTTAAAGACTTTACCATAGAAGGACTAAGTCACCCAGAGTACACAGCAAGATCCGAAGAGCCCAAAACATTAAGGAAGAAGAAAATAGAAATAATCAATTAAACTTTTTTTCTTTTGCCTGGATGAGTGAAAAAGAAAAGCTTCCAGTTGAGTATGTCTGAGAGATTATCCTAGTTAATGTTGGGATGAAGATTTATATACTGTGCACATTATTGCTTTGCCTTGGGAACTAGAAATGTGGAGTGTTTATTAAATAGATTTCTGTTTTTGTTGAACAGGTATTTTTCTCTTATGACTTGGTTCCACTATATGATCACATTTCTTTGCATAATTTGTATTTGATATATGTATGAGTCCCCATTTTGAACAGACCATATGGAAAGCTCCACGAGTGCCCTGGGAACCAGAAGTATGTGGTGATTAACCATGGGTTCTGCTATTTGTGCAGCAGATGAGCAGAGCTGTGAAATAAAAGGCATCACACAATTGTTTCGTTGCCCTTATTTTGTCCTCTGTTTGGTGATGCTTTACTAAGGATAAGAAAGTAAAACAAAATAAGAAGTCCCACACAAGCAAGGAAGAGAAATGGCAAAGAATTTTTCAGAGTACAATTGACAAAGGTAGGCTATTTGTTATATGAACTTTGACATCCTGAGGAGTAAACGATTTCGTGACAATGAAACTAAAAATAAGGTTAATGGTTACTCAGGAACCCCATGGAACTTTAAACATGTGTGAGACAATGCAATTGCCAGCAGTTGGCTCTGTAATTAAATTTGGTTTAACATGTATTTGTTTAACAAATATTTTATGTGCATATGTTATTGGAAGCACTTTTGTGGGGCATTAAAAAGAATGCAGCTGCTTATCTTTATAAATATACAGTCTGTTTGTGGAAACCATGCTGACACAAGAGTAAATATCTAGATGAAATGACAAATTAAAATTAAATGCAAAATATTTTACCTATATACCAATTTCAGAATTGGATATTTGAAGTTCACATTTCTTATTAACTTGTAACCAAATTATTTAAAATTCTTTGAATGAAGATGAAATACATTTCCTGGTCTTTGTAAGGCATGCTTTACCATGTTTGTCCAGGGTTATACAAACTTGGCTAGTTTTCTCTATAATAGTGTTTTCTTAAATTTGGGTAAAAAAATATCAAAATTACCTGGAGGGTTTGTTAGCAGAACAGTCATTCAGGTCCTTTACTTATGAATCTGCCTTTGTATGCTGAGATTCCAGGGTAATGAAAAGGGGACAGATAAGAGTCTGCTGGAAGAAACTTAAGAGCTGAGGGCATTCATTCTGTCCACCTGCTTTCCTACATGAGCAGTCTTTCTCTGAAACTTGCATTAGTTAGAACTTTCCAGTGAGCATATATATTCTCCAACATTCTTTATCCCACATCTTTATCCCACGTCATGTAATAATTTGAGGCACCATCCAGAAAAAATGGGTTTGAGACTGTTAACAATGTTGATGGGAGGCAGGGGATGGGAGGTTGGCTCGAGCTTCCTTTCAATGGCTCCATTTAGCTTTCTATTCTTTCCTTATGAATGTGGGGCAAATGTGAAATTTGTCACTGTGAAGGACTCAGTTATATTCAGGTACTCTGGATTTTGGAACTTGTTCTCAAAGTGAATCAGGCCTAATAAGTGGTGGAAAAACAAAGTTTGTGGTGTTATTGTGGACTGGTGTCCATGAAGCTGTGGTGGACAAAGGGGATCTTAAACATCTGCATGTGGTGTGGAGCTGTGTAATGAATGCCTCATTTCAGGCCACTCAACGCTTTCTGTGTGAATACTATCAAACATATCCTGCCATCCTCCCCCCAATATACAAACTCTCTACTTTTCCATGCAATCTAGACTCTAGAGAACAGCCATTTGATGTTATTTTAATTATGTTTATCCACTATTTGAGGGGCTGTTCATTTGTACTTATTATCTCATTTGACTACTCTCATTTGAGTAGACTCTCAGAAGTCTACTGAGGAATGCTCTCCCTGGCATCCCACATCCGACGAAGGGCCCCTGTGTTTACTCTCCCAGATTATCCTGTGATTTCCCTCCCTTTCACTGCCATAGTTTGTAAGACTGCAAGACTTTGAGCTTTGCACGAACAGGAACTACTCTGATTCTTTATTCTTCAGTGTATCACCCAAATCTTATATAGTGTCTAGGACAGCACATGTTTAATAAATGTTTATAAAGTAAATAAGTAGAATGAAATCCAGCTGTGTGAAGTAGCTCTCGAAACTGCTGCCTCTTTCATATCCTTGAAGAGCCAAGATACATTCAGCAGCTAGATTTTTTTCACACTCTGCTTATCCAGTTATTCTTGGAGTAATGGGTTTTTTTAAATTATTATTTATTTATTCATGAGACACACACACACAGAAAGAGAGAGGCAGAGATAGGCAGAAGGAGAAGTAGGCTCCATGCAGGGAGCCCAATGTGGGACTCGATCTCGGGTCTCCAGGATCATGCCCTGGGCTGAAGGCAGCGCTAAACTGCTGAGCCACCTGGGCTGCCTAGGAGTAATGGTTTTTAAAAAATAATTCTACATGTAGCTAAATAACAATGGCATATGAAATCATCCTACCTTTACTGAAAATCAAAAGAGCTTTCATTTTCTGGTCCAGATAGAACGAAGGAGAATCTGAAATTTTTTTCGTTGAAATGTTATAAACATTACATACTTTTGGACAGGTGAATCAATGAATGCTATTATAGTTTTAGTGGTTTAATACCTTTCTGTGAAGCATCTAGCATGGGAGCCTATAAACTACAATATACTTACAAGGTAGCTCTAGTTTGGTGAATATTATTCCTGTGTTTTCTTTTTAAGAAAACAAAGTAATTGAGAAAGAAACATCAATGAGAAGGGTAGAGGAAAACATTCTAAAGTAGTGTCAATGATAAAGTGAATGAGATTGAGAGATAAGTGTATAGTTAGGAATTGAGTATGGATTGCTGAATAAAAGCAACTAAGGCGAAGGAAAGGAGGTGAGCAAAGCCAGGAGAAAAGATGGCTGTATGGAAGATCTCATAGGGACAAATAGAAGCTATTTTTTTGACAAATAGGAATCAAGTATTATGTTGTGGAAACAGGCAGTTATTCACTTACTTTCTGCTAAAGGATGAACATACATTTGACTTGGCTTTATAGAAAACCCTTTAAGTGTGATGGCTATATAGAGGAACAACAGTTGTTAACTCTCTATGGGGAAATACATTACAATATAAGTAATACAAGTGCCTATTTAGTCACTATTAAAAGCCCTGATTTAAAATAATTGCCTGATTCAAGGTTGAAATTTAATTTGGTTACATCACAGAATTACCTCAACAACCTCTGAATAAAGGTCACTTATGACATTGAGAAGGTATAAATTGCTAATTAATACTTTATGTTGAAATTGAGTTACTTAAGATTTTGAAGAAATGTTCAATGAAATAGTAAGGGTGCTAAGACTCCAAATTACTCTGATTTCTGAAGGCAATAAAACTCAAAGAAGGAAATTTCAGCCACTAATTTTAAAAATCTGTTTCAGGGAGAGTGGTATTAATTATATCAAAATTTCTATTACTTTAGAGGTGCATTTTTTTTTTTTTTTGATTATATACTAAGAACTGAGAACCTGGTGCTGTCATGCTTGGCTTTCTCTTCAGGAGTTTTGTGTAAATTAAAGAAATGGTGAGATTAGAATTCTAAGAGTTTAAGATTCCTTTGGTGGTAGAGTGATAGAGATCTAATGATGATTTGAGTTTGTAGCAAGGGCATGATGCTTGGCTATTGGCTGGCAAGAAAAAGTGGTGGATTCCAGAAGCAGAGCTCTTTGGTCTTGAATCTTAGAACCACATTTTATAGGTATCAGATCCAAAGGAATCCAAGCAGACAGAAAAGGGTGCTGCAAAGAACGGAAGAAAATGGAACACTTTTTGATACTTACTCTGTGGCAAGCTCCATATATTATCTATTTAATATGTGCAACAAACCTGAAAGCAAGTGAGGAGACTATGCCTATGAATCAGAAACTAATGTGCAAATTTGCTTGAGTTCAAGTGTTACAGTCCACATGTGCATGTCAGTGCTGTGTAACGTGGAGTTTATGCTGTTTTCTAGCATATTACTCTGCCTTCCTTGGAGAAGACTAGATACCTGAGATATGATGGAGAAAATTATGAGAGGTAATTTGAATATGACTAATCTATAGTTGGAAGCTACTAACATTAGTGGAAATTATTTTCTGACATTGATTTATTATTATTAATTTTTCATCCATTCAACAAATCTATATTTATTGAATGTTTACTATGTACTGGACACAGTGCAAAGCTCTGTGGTGAACAGCTATGTCCCCTAATTAAACCAGTGCCATTGCCTAGAGTGGAAACCTGAGTAGGAATAGAATTTCTTGTATTGAGAAAAAGCATAAGAAAGTAGATGATAACTGTTAAACCAAAGGAATAGTAATTTTAGATAATTAAAATTATTAGATAAGAACTTAAGAATTCTATAGATCGTAATCTCTGATTTGTTTATTTTAATTTAAACAGGCTGAGATTTAATTACTAAATGATATTGAAGCCAGATTTTAATTTCCTTCATTAGGCAAGTGTATGAGTTTCATAAAGAGTCTCTGAAGTGTGCGTAGTAGAAAGGTAACCATCAGAGACTTTTAGACTGGAGAAAAGGGTATCATCAGTCAATAAGTATTCACTGATATTCTAGTTCATAAAAATATTCAAATTTAAAGGCAATGAAAGATGATTATAACTCTCCCCATTTATTCACTTGCAAAATTCTATGCATTCTTTGCTAATTCTTTTAGTTCACTTTCACTACCTTGTATACCATATTTAGTCCCCCAAAGACAGTGAAGAGTTCCTAAGGAGCTGGCCTAGAGGCTTATCTTCTTGGCTCTCCTTTTACCCTTTCAGCTTCTAAGAAGTTCTTTGAAGCACAGTTTGAAAACCATCTATCTAGCTAAACAGTGAAACAGTTAGGAGTTACACCAGGGTTGGCAAGGAAGAAATAATCATAGGTAACAAATCAAGCAAATAAATATTTGCCAAATATTTAGTACTTGCTTTGACAATTGTGCTGGTTAAAGATGCTTGCCATTTAGTTACGGAGACGAGCCATAAACCTATCGAAAATGGATGAAGAATAAGATCATTTTCAAAGATTAATTAAAAAAAACCCAAACAACTTGACATAGACAAGTTTAGGAGATGCTAGAGAACCCAAGGAAAGAAAGCTTCACGGTGTAAAGATCCTGATTATGATTTTGAAGGATGGATCAGCTTTAAGGAGATGAGGAAGAGCAGAGACTAAAGTCAGGAAGCTAACTTTTGTCCTAATGACCTATTGACTTTTGTGCTGCACTTGGAACAGCAAGGATATGGCCTACAGTATAACACATGACATAGCTTAAAAGCTTGTTCAGTTGTAGTCTTGGCATGTTTAAGCCAGAAACTCTTTGTTAAATGACTCTTTCAAATGTTTAAACTTCCAGTCAGGTAACATGACAGCATCAGTTGTAAAGAACCAGGTTTTACTTAATGTCATTATCTAGAATGGGAAATAAATGTTCCATAGGACATATTTTAATTTCCTCCCAATAATTTATAATTTGAGCTTTCATTCAAAAACTTTCTTCATAGGTCTTAAGCCCATCTGTAAGAATCTAAATAAAAGGAGAAAAAAGGCAGAGAAACTACATAAATGTAAATAGTTTAGAAATTTTGCCGACTGCTCTGTTGCCTACGTTGAGGTAATGATTCTATGGTGCCAATAGCACTGCCAATTGTATGGAAATAGTTTCTAATTGCAACTCAATGGGTTTTTAAAAATATGTATATTTTAGGGGAAACTTGAGAGAAATAACTTTTTGTTGTTGTTGTAACTATTTGTGTAGGTTTCTGAATTCTTAAAACTAAAAATTAAATTAGTGACACTCAGAGTTTAACTTTAGAAATATTGTAAAGTTACTTTTATAATTTTATTCTGAGTCATTTTGGGGAAATGTGACAATTTCCCCTAGACCCATCACTATTAATGCTCAGTAGAGACTCCAGGATGTTTTCCAATGTGGAGGGAAAGATGATTCTGTCATCTGTTGCTTAAAGAACAACTGTAAGATTATTCTGCAATCTATTTATAAATAGATATAAATGTAAAATATTTTAAAAGTCACAATTTTTCAGATATGAAGATTGATGTCCATTTACCATAAATATTCTTCTGAGGCTGCAAAAAAATTTTTTAATTATCTTTTCCCTTTAAGACTGCTTTTAATGTTCTTGTTATGAAGGAAGAATCAGTTTACCTTGTACATTGATGGCGAACATGTATGATTTGCATCAAGGTTGCACCCTGCCAAGAATGGGCCTATCCCCACAACTGTGGTTCTCAGTTACCACAACTTAGTCTTTTGTAGCTCCCAATCACTACTTTAGGACACCTTCTAGGCCTGTTCTTGGCCAGAGTTGGTTCTTCCTCTATCTATCATTTTTATAATTTTTTTCCCCATCAGAATGTTCCCAATTTCCTCTGGTATATTAATGGGAAGGCAATCTGTTTGAGCTAATTCATAGCAAGTAATGAATTCCTGATAGCCCCTTAATCTTACCAGGAGCATTTTTATTTTAAACATTTTAATACAAACAAATATCAAATTGGTGAAATTTTTCCCAAAGGAGTTTACATCCAGAGAGAGTTATCATTGGTATTCCTTTTTTTTTTTTTTTTTAAGAATTTATTTATTTATTCATGAAAGAGACAGGCAGAGGGAGAAGCAGGCTCCCTGTGGGGAGCCTGATGTGGGACTTGCTCCCAGGACCCCGGGATCACGACCTGAGCCAAAGGCAGACGCTAAACCACTGAGCCACCCGGGTGACCTATCATTGGTATTCCTTTCAAAAAGTCCTAAGTAGAATGACAAATCATTCTGCCTATACTTGACCCACCTTGATGGCATCACATTGAAACTTCAAGTCCATCAACTTCTTAGCAGCTCCACTTTTCCCTTACCAGCTAGCATTGGACTCTAGAGTCTCTTCATCTTGTCTATTCCTTATTCCTCATGTTCCCTGTTGAATGATCTTTTCAGAACAGAGATAGCCTGTGGTGACTTGCATCTGATAGTCCGTTTCTTATATAGCACAGTTTCGGGGATGTATCAGTCTTCTCCCCAGCCTCCTTGTCTATAGAATCCTCTTTCTCTTTCCATCAGAATGAATTGCCAGGTTCTTTTGGACGTTATTGTAAACAACACAATTACTATGCTTTAAATTTTGTTATGCAATTATTATCATTTTTATTTGCTTTCTTATAAACCCTAAACTCTTTGAGGACAAAAGATCTGTCTCATTCATTTTTGTTTCTCAGCATCCAGTAATATTTTAGGTAATTAAAAATGATTGAATTTATTTATTTTTTTTATGAACTGAAGTATTTTGTGGTATATGGAAAAGACTAGCATGCAAATATGCATTTAGGGCTTTGAGGATAGATGAAGTCATGTCTGGGGAATCTTTTCTGTGTTGATTATAAAATGATGGGACAGGAAAAAAGGAAGTGTTGGAAGTATATAAACTATAATATTTGGGTTGGGAGTATTTAAAGATAGCCAAAGTAGACTGACTTAGTGAGCACGTTATGGGGGAAGAAGAAATTGGGTTCTGTTCAGGCCAGACAGAAAGCAGTGACTTTGGACAAATCCAGTATAAATGAAGCGATGGGAACTTAAAGAATGAAACCCAAAGCAGGGGAGGTTCTAATTTATGATTTAACACCATGTTTAGTTTATTGATGAAATTTTTTTTTGTGAAGTAATACACCAGTTTTTGGTGTATTTAGGTGAATTTAGGAATGAATTCTTTCTTCAACCTATTTTTAGATAGAATTTATAGTATGGCCTTAATTGTTCTAACTCTATCCCAACAAGAAAGATAGTATTCCTGGTTGTTGGAGTAAATGTCTACTGTATCCTTTGTCTTTGAACTTGATTGTAAGTCTTTGAGGTCCCATATGTGATTTTTGTCCAATGTAATTAAGGATATAAAGTTAGGGGCCATTTTTAGGCTGCTTTACAAGGAGATTTACCTTTTTCTGAGAGAAATAAATGTTTTATCATGATGAAAATAGGCAGTGAAATACATGTCTATTAATACCATCTTAAATGTTGATTACAATGTGGTTGTCTAGAATTGAAGAGCTTTCAAAAAGCCAGTCTTAAAAAAATGACTATTAAATCCCTCTAAATCTTTGTTTGGGTAAGATTTAGTGCTACTGATTTGTGTAAACACTGGGATAATCCTTTTGCCTCTGGGAGGCCTGGGCCTAGAAAGTGAAGGGAAATGTAACCCAAAGCGTAATTAAGAGAACCAATATCAAAGAATATGTTGAAGCTCAATGTTGATGGTATAGACAGATGCATGATTGTTTTCTAAGGTATGAAGTCTAAAAGCTAATTTGACCTCTTTGCCAAAGGATATTGAAGACCAGTGATCTGCTCTTTGTTCATTGGTACTAACTTTAGAGAAGCATTCCCATTACCTGATTTGTACTGTTTCTCCCTAACTGGTTCATAGTTACACAGTAACTAAATGGGAAAGGAACAAAAGAGTTGGATCCTTGAATTGTGTTCTTATCCTCTCTTTTGAGAATCTGTAGTAGATTCTTCTAGTTCTTTTAGTGGATTAGTATATTTTCTGGTTAGAAATATCATTTAAAAGTAAAGCATTAAAATATATAGGGCAGTTGTTTAAAATATCCCTTATTTATCGACTTTTCATTATTTTCTCATAATTTGAAAATTCTCAGAAAGTAGAAGTTTGAAGTAGAATTAGGTAGAGGAGACGGAAAATTGCAACTGATGGTAATAGAAGGCACGTATGTATCATCTTCATTTGGATATTTCTTTTTCCCTTCCTTTCTCAGATTAAAATAATAATAGAAACTCATAGAGATGGATGGAAACATTTTTAGAAAAATTCTATGATGATATGGGATTTGTGGAACTGAGAAGAATATGCATACATTTTTAAAAATCCCTACTGCATAGCAATAAAATTTGTCAGAATATCTTTTAATCTATAAACGGTGAGACTTCTTACATTTGTCCATTTATTTTTTGATGAGTTGTAATATCTGGATAGCAAGAAGAGCAGTATTTATTGACTCTTGTTTATTTTAGAAGTTTGTATTGGAGTGATAATGTGATGAGTTAGGAGATTGGACATCTGCAAGTGACTTTCTCCCTAGGAAATCTGCATGTCTCACAGTTCCTGTTGACTAGGGTAATGGGCTTGCACATTTTCCCAGACAAGAAAAGAACATCACCACATCAATAATCTTAAAAGCCTAGTGAAGCTTCAGAGTGAGAAAGTTTGAGAATTATTTGAGGGCTGTGGAATGCTTCATCTTCCATGAGATTACATGCTCTTCTCTCTGGCCCCTCACTCTCACGAACTGTTATTTTGTAACATGAGCAAGTTTGTTATTTTCATAGCTCCAGTGGCATATATATTCCTATAAAATAGTTACCTTTGTATTTGTCTTTTGCTTATCACCTAGACTTCATATGAACCTTTATTTATTTATTTTTTAAGATTTTATTTATTTATTCATGAGAGACAAACACAGAGAGAGAGGCAGAGACACAAGCAGGCTCCATGCAGGGAGCTTGACCTGGGACTTGATCCGAGGTCTCCAGGATCAGGCCTTGGGCTGAAGGTGGCGCTAAACCGTTGAGCCACCTGGGCTGCCACATAAGAGCCTTTAAGGGAGATACTGTGTCTTAGGGAAATTTCAGCCCAAATGAAATTGTAGTTATAACAGGGTCTCAGGGAGAATAAATATCATTCCAAATTTGATTTTTTTTGTTTGTTTGTTTGTTTGTTGTTTTGTTTTGTCTTATTTTGGTGGAGATTATAAAATCCTAATCCTAGTTTACAAATTTAACATATTAAAGAATTGCTTCATAGAATTTCTTCTATGAAAGATTTAGTATTTTATGTCATAGTTTATGGCCAAATGTTTTTTCATTATTGATATAACAAAGTGTGTGATTAAAAACTACTATTGATAATTTCTTGTGATTAAATATACCATTTACTGGTATAGAAAGTTCAAGAAATATTTAGGCCTGAAAAAGAAAATGAAAATAAAATTACTCTCGGGGTACCTGGGTAGCTCAGTGATTGAGGTTCTGCCTTCGGCTCAGGTCATGACCCTGGGTCCAAGAATCCTGCAGGGAGCCTGCTTCTCCCTCTACCTATATCTCTGCCTCTTTCTTTTGTGCTTCTCATGAATAAATAAATAAAAATCTTAAAAAACAAAATAAAATAAAATAACTCCCGTTTTCCATAGGTAATGATAGCTATTGATTTTTAAATGAACATCCTCTCTTTACACCAACACATAAATAATTTTAATCATATGGGCTATGCTGTACATGTTAACCTGCAAACTCTTTTTTCACTTAAAATTATGTTCTATTATTTCCTTTCCCCCTTGTATTCTGATTTTTTCTTTTTATTCTTTTGTTTTGTTTTCTGTTCTTTTATTTCCTTTCCCGCTTGTGTTGTTATTTTTTTTGTTCTTTTATTTCCTTTCCCCCTTGTATTCTAATTTCTTCCTATGTACCTCATAGAAAGGACTATAGAGCTTACGTTTGTTTGTGTATGTGTATGTGTGTACACACACACCCATCAGGGTGCACTTTACCTATATTCTCAGTACTGCCTGTTCTTGTCAGTCTGTGTAACAGAAAGCAGACAACTTTTTGGAACTCATTTATTATTTTTAATGAAGATAAGAAAAGAAAAGTGAATCATATTTCCATAAAACCCATTTATTTTGACAATTAAAAAATGAGTATGTACATGATCAGAAAGTTTAGACACCACCAGTGGACAGAAGCAGAAGTTTAAAGACTTCTCACCACCCTCAGAACCTCTTCCCAAAGGAAACTCTAGAAATAGTTTCTTATGAGTTTTCCAGGAAACTAAAATTTATATACATAAATATGTATCTTATTTACTTATTTATTTACTTACTTACAAGCAGAATTACCAATATTACTATAATTCTACACTTTATATATTTTTCATTAAATATATTTGGATACAATTCTGTGTTAATAAATTCTTTGAAATGCTGACATTGATTTCTGCTACATATTATCTCATTTACATAGATTGTCTTTCATCAGGGGCATTTAAAGTAGTTCTAGTTCTTTATTTTATTTTTAGTTATTTTATTTTTACTGTAATACACATCCTTTTACATCTTAAGATACATGTGCTAGGATTTTTATAGAGTAACTTCCTGGCTACAGAACTAAGGTCAAATGTACATATATTTACAGTTCTGGGAGACACAGCCAATTTTCTTTCCAAAATATTTTACTAATTTATTAATTTTCCTCATACCTTAATTATAAACAGAGTATAATCTACCTTTCAACTACTTAGTGGGATAGATGAAAACAGCACCTCATTGTAGTTTTTAAAACTGCTTTTAAAAATTAGAAGTAAAATTGAACTTATTTTTTTGTTACCTTCCTCCTGCACCTACTCTGAATTGCCTTTTGCTCTTTTTTTGTCGTTGTCTTCTTCTTTTAATATATATATTTTTTTAATTTTTATTTATTTATGATAGTCACAGAGAGAGAGAGAGAGAGAGAGAGAGAGAGGCAGAGACACAGGCAGAGGGAGAAGCAGGCTCCATGCACCGGGAGCCCGACGTGGGATTCGATCCCGGGTCTCCAGGATCGCGCCCTGGGCCAAAGGCGGGCGCCAAACCGCTGCGCCACCGAGGGATCCCTGTCTCCTTCTTTTTAAATATTTTATTAACTTCTTCATTCCTTATTAGTTCTTTTAGATTGTTTTAATTAAGAACGAAGGTTTTTATCCTTAAAACATGCATTAATAAATTTCCCCTAATTTGTCACTTGAGTCAATATTTTTCACCATACACAAACACTGAATTTATCCAAATTTATCAATCTATTTTTCCACAGCATCCTGATTTTGTTTCCTCTCTAGAAATGCCTATTCTACACCAAGCTTACAAATGTATTTATAATTTAATCTTTTTACCTTCTATTGTTCTTTGAGGCACTTGGACATTTATTTTGGTGAGTAGCATAAAAAAGAAATATAGATTTATTTTTTTCCAAATAGGTAACCAGTTATCTCAGGATGATTTATTGAATAATTCCCTTTCCTTCTAACTGAAAAACCACCTTTAAGGTCAACAGTATTTTCACATTAGATACTTATTCTGTTCAATTTATTTGTCTGTATAATATTTCCCTATTGCCAAAGCAAACTAATTATTGTAGCTTCACAGTATATTTGAATATCTGGTAGAACTTGTCCTTATTAATGTTCTTTTTCAAGGTTTTTCTGCATACTCCCATTATTTTTCTAGCTGAACTTCAGTACTTTTTTGTAAAATTAAAAAAAAAAATCGTGCTAATGTACATTGAATCTTTCCAATTTTGAGTATTACTATCCAAGAACAAAATTTTTAAAGATTTCAGAAAATTTAATTTTTTTCAGTGTTTTAAAAAATATTTTAGTTATTAATTAGAGACACAGAGACATAGGCAGGGAGAGAAGCAGGCTCCCCTTAGAGAGCCTGATGTAGGACTCGATCTCTGAACTCCAGGATCATGCCCTGAGCCGAAAGCAGAGCTAACCCCTGAGCCATCCAGGCATCCCTAATTTTTTTTAGTTTTTAAGAAAAGCTTACTAAAATAACTTCTATACTCATTCTAAGCTCAAACTCATGACACTGGGATCAAGAGTCACATGCTTGGAATACCTAGGTGGCTCAGCAGTTAAGTGTTTGCCTTTGGCTCAGGGCATGATCCCAGGGTCCTAGGATTGAGTCCTGCATTGGGGACCCTGCATGGAGCCTGCTTTCCCTTTGCCTGTGTCTCTGCCTTTCTCTGTGTGTCTCTCATGAATAAACAAATAAAATAAAATCTTAAAAAAAAAAAAAGTATTGCATGCTCTTCCGACTGAGCCAGCCAGGGACACCTTAGTAAATTTAAAATATTCTCTTTATATAAGTTCTTCACACTTGAAAAAAAATTTTTTTCCAGGTATTTTATCTTTTTTTGCTATTGCAAATGAGATCTGTTCTTCCATGATATTTTTCAGCTTGTTATTGGTTACACATGGGAAATTAGATCTTTGAGTATTAATTTTCAAGCCAGACATGTTACTGAATTTTCTTATTATTTATTACACTTTTTATTGATTTCTTTAGATTTCCTAGGTATATAAAATTTCATCTGCAAGTCATGGTAATTTTACCTTTTCCTTTTAATGTACAGTTCTCTTCTTTCTTTCCTTTCATTAACTGGTACTTCCAGAGAATATTAAATAATAATGGCAAAGTAGATCTTTTTCTTGTATGAACATTGAAGTTCTTTAAATGCTTTTACTTGATATCTATTGAAACAGACATATTTTACTCTCTTTTAGCCTATTAATATGGTATAGTATATTAATAGATTTTCTGATATCAAATTGTTTTTAAGGCAAATGGATTTTAATGAAGCCAATATAAAGGGCACATAACCAGTATCCTATCTTAGCAAGTGAAAAGAAAATGTTTTATTTTAAGAACATTATCCTAGGTGATATAGAAATGGCATTCTCAATAGTTTAAATTTTGAGCATCCCTAGAGCTCTGTGAGGATCATTTTTCCTTTTATTTTGTTTTTGTTTTTTTTTTTATTGCCGTAAGGCTCATCATTATCAAATCCTGGCCAATTAGCTATTTTTTTTTCTAAAGCATTTTATACTACATATTTAAGGAATAAATTATATATTTTCTTATATGGGTCAGTTTGGAAACTAAATAACTATTTTTAATTTCTCTGTCATGGCTTTGCCATTCTGTAATTTAAATAAAAGCTTTGTATAATAAGGTTTTGCACATCACAAAACATAATCAAAAGATGCTCATCTTTAGTTTGTTTATTGTGGAAAAGGGATTCTACTTTACTATGCCATTATCTTCCTTCTTTCAAGTGAGATATCAAAAGATTTTTATACAAATAAGAAAGCAAATTTGGGTCAAATTTCACATAAAAAGAATGAAAATAATGCCAAATAATATGTTATTCAGGGGGAAAAATCTCTTTTAAATGTCTGAATATCATAATATCTGACCAACCTACTTTCCACAATAGGCTTTCAGAGTTGTAAGATCTAGTAGATGTTCATTTTGATGCAGAGATTTATTAGAATAACAAATTTCAGGGTTTTTGAATTGAAGCAAAATATCTTTATTTTATCCATTATTATTTTCACCCTTCTTTTGATAAACAAAGCAAAGTAAAATAGCATGGTATTTTAAGGTGTTATCTTAAAACACGTCTAAGTCATATCTATTCTGAATATGTGAAGGGAAATAGCATAGTCTTTCCTTTGATCTAATTTTAGTTTGTCACACACTTTTTTCAGATTTCCTAATTTATCTAGTCAAAAGATGCCTTCACCAAAAGAAAAAAGAATATTTGAATATACACAAAATTTAAGATATAGTTTCCAGAAGAGTTCAGTTCATGAATCCTGAGTTTTATTACTGGTTGAAACTCTTGTGCAGATTATTGGAAGGTTTCTATGATTCTCTCTTATACTTCTTGTTTGGCTCTAAATTGTAGTCTTGCCTTCCAGCAATTTGTCTCGTAGCCTCCTTTATACTGAGAGCTCTTGGGAGATCTGTATTTTATAGATATTTGTGTCTCCCACATTGCTTGGTTCAGGGTATTTTTCATAATAAACACTTGAGGGATAGTTACATGGCCACTTTATGCTTCATAAGTATTTTTTTCCTAGGACTTAAGGTCAGGTTCCATTGGCAGTAAAAGCAACTACCTAGATAAAGTAGGTGGAAAGTAATTTACAAAATTTGATAATGAAGTTATTGATGTCTCTGAACTTTTAAGTAGATATTTTTCTCATTTAATTCTGAGATATGATCCTCACTGCATCTTTGCTCTTTTCTCTGAAAAGTAGTCCTATTGGTCTATGGAATTTACATAGTCAGTGGGGACCATTCTGGTTTGTAGTTATTTTGAGTCTTTAGTGGCTCCAAAAATGTTTGGGAAAAAACATATAGAGCCTAAAGATTTAGCATCAATAATCTTCTCATAAGCTGCATGTTTTTTTTTGAATGATCATCTGAATATAAGGGAAGCAATGAGTGTTGCAAACATGCAATAGCCACAAAAAGCTTCATTTCTAAATTCTCCTCTTTCAAGACAAACAATGCCTATAGAAGTTCCTGTCATGTAGCCTCCCAAACTTTCTTTGGAACATTGCATATATATATATTATTTTATTTTATTTTATTTTATTTTATTTTATTTTATTTAATTTTATTTAATTTAATTTATTTAATTTATTTAATTTTATTTATTATTTTTTTAAATAAACTCTCTGCCCCAATTTGAGGCTTGAACTCATGACCCTGAGATCAAGAATTGCATGTTCTACTGACTGAGCCAGCCAGGCACCCTTAATACTCTTTATCACATTTTGATTTTTGTTTATATGCAGTTTAATTTTGTCATTAATATTTATTTAACTTTATATGTGGTTTGGATTGTATGTACAGATGATCCTTTAAGGATAGTTTGAAGGTTGGTTAACATTTTAGATGATAACAATGATAATCTATCAACATTGGCCATATCTAATAACCTATAGCCTTCTAAAATACCAGAATTGTTGCTTATGTACAGTAAATTGTTTAGAACTACATGGGATATTTGAAATGGTTACTAACCCTGAATCTGACTAGTAGAACTGTCTATTTAAGAAGATAAAGTCAGATAAAATGTCCCTATTCCATTTAGCCAATATTATATTCTGTATTAGTGTTTTCTAAGTCCAAATGGCAGAGGAGAAAGTTTATTTTTTAAAAAAAGTTTTATGCACTTCTTATGCACTTTATGCACTTTTTTAAAAAAAGTTTAAGCCCCGTGTGAGGGACTAAAGATCTATCACTAAAATCTAAACAAATCTGGGGCATTTGGGTGGCTCAGTGTTTGAGCATCTGCCTTTGGCTCAGGTCATGATCCTGGGGTCCTAGGATTGAGTCCCGCATTGGGCTCCCCTTGGGAACACTGCTTCTCCCTCTGCTTCTTTGTGTCTCTCATGGGTAAATAAATAAAATCTTTAAAAAATAAAATCTAAACAAATCTAACACATCTTTGTCTAAAAGGAACAAAACCTATTTGAAGAGTCGAGGCATAGAAATTCTCGTGTTTGTCACAATTCTTGGACTTTAATAACTAATTGAATAATTGAATGAATGAAAGCAAAAGCAAAAGACAGAATCAGCATATCAGAAAATGTCTTTATTCCACCCTCACATTTGACTGATAATTTATTTATTTATTTTTTTCTTTATGATAGTCACAGAGAGAGAGAGAGAGAGGCAGAGACATAAGCAGACTCCATGCACCGGGAGCCCGATGTGGGATTTGATCCTGGGACTCCAGGATCGCGCCCTGGGCCAAAGGCAGGCGCCAAACCGCTGCGCCACCCAGGGATCCCGACTGATAATTTATTTGAGAAGATATAGTGGTCTGGTTTATATGGTTGTGTTTTTTTTCTATGGTGTTTTGGAGTTCATTTGTCATATTTTTAAATTCCTAGAGCCATTTTTTTGTTCTCTGAATGTTCTTTTCTTATAGTATGATGTCCTTGCTTTGTGGGTGCAAAAGAAATTCAGTATTATTGATTAAAGGGTTTATGGGCAACTTTGGCTTAAACAATTGTACCATTTCATAATCTAAGTTTAATTTGTAAAGAATTGGTTAATTTAGCCTAAGAATCTAACTATTCTTTATCCTGAATTTTTTTTTTAATAGCCAATACTTGAATTGTGTGGTATCGTTCCCTTAAATGTTTTTGTGTGAGGATGAACATAGTGGGCATTTTAATTACATTTTGCCTAAATTATAAGTTGAAACTATAAGTACATAACCTTAATCTGCTGAGCATAAATTTCTGTACATTTATCAACAATTTGTAATCTGTGAATTAGCATATACTTCTATTGCCTTATTTACATTTTATTGTATAGTAATACTTTATTTTCTGTTTTTTTTTTTTTTAATTCTGCTAAGTTTCATTTCATGGAATACAACTGTGTGATATATTTCCTCCCTTCTTGGGACTTCAGGAAATAATTAAAACCAAAGTCAGAACTCCTTAACAAAATTTATATTAATAAATCTATTTAACAGATCTGAATCTATACATAGTACATATCTATTACATAATATATTCACTACTAAGTATAAGAAATTGCATGTAGATGATATATAACCAGAAAGCCCACAGGACCCACTCCTGCTTCCCAGTGGACAACTGCAGTCATGCCTTGCTTTGTAGTCCAGGCTTTGAAGATTTTCTGGTTTCACAGAACTCTGTTAAATGCACTTACTTTGTTACTCTGTAGAAAATAGCTATTTCTCTGTTAGCGCAAGCCAATATCCTAGGTATTTACATTCCTTACCTTATAATATTCTTGGTTACACTTCTTTAAGTGTAGGAAGCTTTCATTCTATTAGATCTTTTTCCTCTTGCTCTAGTCTTTTCCTCTGTGGAGAGGAAACCCCTGAATTCTAGGACCTCTCTGACTCCTAGAACTTCAACGACCCTCCGCTCATCTCATGTATTTTTTTTTTTTTCACTTCTTTTAGAAAAAGGAAGAAGTGGTGGATTAGGATGTTTTTTGAAGCATAAAGTGACATCCTATTTTTTGGACAACTTGTGTGAATACTACAACTCGTTCCCAAAGTAGACTAGGTTATAAAGACAGCACATTGTAAAGTTCTCTTACTGTTTTGCCTTATGTCCAGATATCCATAAACCCATAGTTTATACCCTTTGTTTGATGTTTATAACTCTGAAAAATGTTGCCAGTTAACTGACCATAACTGATATCCATAAAGAAAGACCTGGACATTTGTAGGAAATTCATTAGTCTAGCCACTGTAAACTTTTGGTTATTTTAGGTATCATCCCATTGAGGTATTTTAGGTATTTTAGGTATTTTAGGTATCATCCCATTTCTGGGATGATTTTAGTGTTAAAGATAGTGGGCCATTTAATTCTGTACACTTCCTAAACTATACCTCTGATGTGCATACCAGAACTTTATTCCTTATGGCCATATATGTTAGCAACATATTCAGTATCTTAGTAAATGTTAATAGGAATAGATTTGGACCACGATGTAAACTGACATGTCTGATTTGGACAATAGCTACTCCAGTTAATGGACTGGCTTTATTTTGAGAAGCCTTAGAGAATTTAAATGATTTTGAGGCTTATGTCTGCATGAGAGAAGAGCACTCCAGAAATTTTGTCTATTCTTATCCACAGGGTCCTTAGCAGGACAGCTCAAATTCCAGAATCAGGCCAGAATCTCCATCTCCTGATGATCTAATATATGCTATTGGCTTGAGAGAACAGATGAAATTTCTTTATTCCTGCCTACCACCCCTAATCAGGATTCATACAATATGGGCTTCTGTAGCCAGAATTCATTTAGGATGCCCAGAATTCTAATATGCACTGTCATGCTGAATACATCAATCTACCTGAGCTCCTGTGGAGGCTTATTCAAGTCTTTGACAAAAAATTCTATTTTGGTCACTGTCAGAAAAGTCTGATAGGCATCACTGCTACAAACACCAAGACCTTCCTGGGAAGCAAATGTTCCCAGTCAAAGGATCTCAGACAACTTTTATCAGAGAAGATTCACCACAGCCCCAACCCATTCTCCTTATCCTCTTCTCCCACATTTAGTTCATGTTTCTCACTTTTGTTTTTCTCTGTTCTTCTGCTATTTCTCCCACTCCTTGCTTATTTTTATAAAATATTATAAATCTTAGGACCTTCTCATTTTGTATTCTGTTCTTGCCTCTAAAACTGATAAATAATACAATATTTTACTGAACGAGATACTTTAGAATCTAACTTAATGCTTACAAAAACCTTGCAAGATGAGTTATTCCTTTTTTCTAAGTTAAGATCTCTTTCTTTCTCCCGCTGCTCCATGTTTAAGACAGTGATTTTTGCAGACTAACTTGTAATTTGGGATATCATATTTGAATTAGATTGAGAATATAACATTTACTAGAATATCTTGTACATTTAGTCTATAATCATTTAGACTCTATTTAATTATGTTTCTCACAAATAATGGGAAGTTTTATACTTATGCATACAGGTTTAGGATTCTTATGTCAAATTGAATGTTTCTGAGTGAAGCAGATTCACAAAGATGAGAGTACAGTGGTTCATCATTTACACTGAGCATCTTTGTGATTTCTACTTTTTTTATGGATACCTCTATGAAGTAATAGGACATTGCATCTGCTGTTTTTAGGTAGTACTGCTTATATTATTTTAGTAAAGAGTTGTCACCATGAAAATCAAAAGCAGAGACATCATTTTAAATCCTGCAATTAAGGATATGCTTGTCAGCAGTGCAGTCATGGCATCTTTGATAGGTGGGTAATGTGTGTTTTCTTCTCAGCTTACTGAGGCTGTGGTAATGGAAGCCAAGCTCAAACATCAAAGAAAAGAGGTTTTCCTTTGTAGGAAACCATCATTACATTTTCACACCATTAGGGTGATAGAAGTATAACATCTCCTCTGCATGAAGTAGATGCTTTTGATTATGCTTTTTTAAAAAAACTAAACATAGACTAAGAAGCGTATACGTTGATCATTACTTGTATATGTATTAATACTACAATGTCTGAATATTTTATTAACATTTTAAGGAAAGGCATGGAATATTAAAGAACTCACTACTGAATCCCATTTTAATTAATTATTAGCAGTTACTTAGGCATATCAGCATCTAATTTTCTGTCTTTTAAATGACATTCCCTTGAAAGCTTAAAGCGTTCCTCATGATAGCCTCATAAAAGTCAGCCTCAGCAATTATTAAAGTGAGGACATCAGGCAATTTAATCTCCAACTGAAATAGGGACTAGTTGCTGAGGACTGACAGCAATGCCTATTATTCCACTCTTCTCCATATTGTTAATGAACCATTTTACTAAATAAAGGGTACATAGACTTGAGAAACTGAGCTATTGAAAAGTTTTTTTTTTTTTTTTAAATAAAGCTGGACATTGCCAAGATGTTATAGGGTGAGTACAGGTGAGCTAAGTATACCTGAATTGTATAGGTATTACTTTCATTGTTGTTCATATAACCACATTAAACAAAGTACTGTTCCCAGGACAGCATTGCTAAAATAATAGCGATGGGAACAGTAATGACAAAACCACCCCAAATCCACAAGGATGAAAAGATATTTCATGTACCTCAGTATTTCACACATCTAAAAAGATAGCCAGATATAGAATATAAACTATCCCATAGGGAATAAAACAGCAAGATAGGAATATGATTTAATGGCTGAATCAATTTTCTGATTGGTTGAAACTCATTCATCTTTTTTTGTTAAAGCTGCTGAGAAGGTAGCAAGACCAAAATGGTACCCTGAGCAGCTGTCATTTATTTGATTTTTTTACTGAGCAATATCCCTCACATTAAATAATGTCATCACAAAAAACTTAACAGCTGTCACTTAGTAGATAGTCACCTATCAATAGCCTTCAAATAACATAATGTCAATTACAAAAACTTTTGGGGCATATTATGGAAATAATGACATGACATTGATTCAGTGTCTTTGGTTTAAAAAAAAAAACAGAAAACAAGTTTTTGCTTTACTGTGACATTGATTTTCCAAAAATACACCATATTAGCTCTGATATTTTATAAAGTAGGAAACCACGTTCTTGTAAAAACATTCTCTACTATTAATGATCTAAAATAGTTAATTTCCTTATGTAGTTCTCCAGGTTTATTTGATAACTTGTGCTAGCCACACCGGAGACAATATCAGCAGAGCTTAAAAGACAAAAAATGTTTACATTTATTCTAGCAACATATATAATTCTATCTGACTTTAAAACATAGTCCTTCTTTTCTCTTTTTTTTAAGATTTACTTATCTGGGGCACCTGGATGACTCAGTGGTTGAGAATCTGCCTTTGGCTCGGGTCGTGATCCCAAAGTCCCGGAATCGAGTCCTGCATTGGGCAGAAGCCTGCTTCTCCCTCTGCCTATGTCTCTGCCTGTCTCTCATGAATAAATAAATAAAACCTTAAAAATTATTTATTTATCCTAGAGAGAGAGAAAAGGAGTGGAGGGGAAGAAGGAGAGGGAGAGGCAGGGAGAAGCTGACTCTTGGTTGAACCCAGAGCTCGATCCCAGGCTTGATCCCAATGAGAGGCTTGATCTCATAACCCTGAGATCATGACCTGAATGAAAATGCAGGAGTCAGACATTCAACTGGTTGAGCCACCCAGGTGCCCCAAGATATACTTCTGTCTGATTTTGTTTGTTATTTATGCTACTGTTTTCTTTTTTTTCCTTTATTTTTACTGGTTTGTACAAATTGCTGCTTATTTTCTTTCCCCTCTCATTTAATCTTTCAATAATTTGTGATTGCAGTGTTATTTGGCACAAAAAATACAAATAGACCAATGAAACAGAATAGTGTCCAGAATATTTCCCACCAAATAGGAGAATTTAGTATGTGGTAAAGATTTAATTCAATAGGAAAAGCATGGTTTACTTAAAAAAAGGATTCTGGCACAATTGGCTATCCATTTGAAAGTAAGTTTAGAAGCCCACCTCACATCATATATAGACAAAGAGACTTCAGACAGATTAAAACTTAAATTTTTAAAAAAGATTTATTAATTTATTCATGAGAGACATAGATAGAGAGAGGCAGAGACACAGACAGAGGAGAAGCAGGCTCCTCACAGGAAGCCCGATGCAGGACTCAATCCCTGGACCTGGGATAACGCCCTGAGCCAAAGGCAGATGCCCAACTGCTGAGCCACCCAGGTGTACCTACAACTTAAATTTAAACTTAAAATTCTTAGAAAAAAATGTAGAGGCTAGAGAAAATGTAAAAGCTAGAGGTTAGAGAGCTCCTGTTAGAGCTAGATAGTCAGAATCTATAGAAAAAAAGAGAAATGTATTTAAATATTTATAAATTAAAACATTTTGCATTAAAATTCCCATAAATAAATTCAATATAAATGATAGATTTGAGAAAAAAGTTGAAATATAGATGACAGAAAAAGAACTAATATCTGTAATAACAAAGCCCTTAAATAATAAATAGAGCTATTTATTAAAACAACACTATTAAAAAAAACCCTATTAAAAATGTGCAATTTAACAATTTGAAAAACAGGCCTATAAAAGTGTGCAATAAGATTTGACTCTAAAATGATAGAAGAACAGATCCAAATAGCCAATTACATTTGTTGAGAATCTGATGTTGACTACTTGGCATTGGTAAGTGCCAAGACCTGCTCCTGGGAATTGAGCCCATAGAAGTAAAAGCCTGGGTCCATTAAGATTTATGAGCAAGGAGTTCATTGTTGAAATATTTGTCAATGGAACAAATTGGAAACAAGGTGAATGCCTATGAACAGAGTAATGATTGAATAGATTATGGTACATCCTTGCAATGGAATATTATGTTTCATTAAAAAGTGTAGATTGGATCATTTTCACTTAATTTGAGGAGATTTTCAAATGAACAAGAAAACATAAATAAGAGGGAATTAATAGTCTCAATTTTAGGAAACAAACACTGACCAAAAATTTCTCAAATCCCTACATGGGTGGCTAAATCTTGGTATATTATTCTTTTAGCATGAGGAAGTTTATGGAAATCACACAGCAGAGTGCTAACATTGACGGATGATGTTGAGTCGTCATGATGAGCTTGGGCTTTGGAGTCAATCATCCTACAATTAAATCCTGGCTATACACTTTATTAGCTGTGTGACTTTGAAAAGATACTTATTATTGAAATATAAATATAATATTATTTTTTAATGCCTCAAGTTTTGAGGCACCTGGATGGTTTAGTTGGTTGAGTGCCTGACTCTTGATTTCAGTTCAAGTCATGCAATGGGGCCTGTATTGGGTTCTGCACTCAGTCTGCCTGAGATTCTCTTTCTGTCTCCTTCTGCTCTTGGTCCCCCTCCCCCACTCAGTCCGCCTGAGATTCTCTCTTTCTGTCTCCCCTGCCCTGCTCATGTGCTTGCTCTCTTTCTCAAATAAATAAAATAATCTTTAAAAAAAATGCCTCAGGTTTCTTTTCTGTAAAAGAAGGATGATGTTAGAATCTACTTCACTGGGTTGTTGTATTAAATGAATTTATTTAACTATCACTTAAAACCATGTTGGTTGCATAGTTAGCACTGTGAGTTACAGAAGCTTCGGTAAGAGGAGACAAAAAGAGCAAAAAAAAAAAAAAAAAATCACAGAAAGGGAAGAAATCAGAGTCCTCTTTTGAAATGGTTAGTGTCTGTGGGTGCCCAGGTTGGTTACCTAACCACAACTTACTGAGGCATGAGGGAGAGGATTACCTGAAGACAATTCTAGAGCTGGCTTCTTGAGCACAGAATAACTGATTCTTTAACTCAAATTCATTGGATAATTACTTAATGTTTCTGTCCACTTTGGCTGTGCAAAAAGTTTGTTTTCTCCTTAAACGTCATTAATACTATTCTTGCTCTTTTCTTTGGTCATGGGCAGGGGATTGGTGGAAAGGGGATTGGTGGGAAGGGGGAGGGGGATACAATTTACTTCAATCTGATGTTTTCATTTCTTTCTTCATAGAACCTATGCTGAGGTCTGGTCATTGCCATTTTTTAGGAGACTATTCTCCATGGATCTGTAACTGTCATGGCACTGACAACTTTTTTTCCCTCCAAATTCTTTTCAAGGATGTTTGTACAACAAACAACTGGAGAAAATAGAGACAGTGTTTTCTCTGGCATAGGGAATATTTTTTTTTCTATCTAGTAGAATAGAGATAGTATTGCCCTCTGGGGCAGAGAGCAGATTTGTTTCTAGTTCACTATTAAAGATTAGGGGTTTCCTAAGTTTGATGACACACACCCTCTGTGTATGCAGCATAGGCCCAGGCCCCTACACATTGCACTCAATGTACTTGGGGATAAGAGAACTAATGTAAGCAGGGAGCTCAGGCTGCTTGCTATATTATGAGTAATAAATAAAGTTCTCTGTCTCTGGCCCAGGAGTCTCACACCCTCTGCCAACAGCTATGAATGGGTTAGGCTAACTCATTAACCTGGAAGTAGGTAAAATCTCAGACCTTTTACAATTCTTGACATAATTCACTATAAAACAGTTTCATACTGTGAGATGAGATCATGTAGATAAAGTGTATATAATATATATATACATATATATTATATATATATCCAAACTATAATGAACAGCTTTAAGATTATAATGAGGTAGAGAAAAATACATTTACTGGTTTTCTCAAGAGAAGTGTGGTTCATATTTTGAAGGAAAAGTTGAATTTTGGAAACATTTGAATTCTTGCAAGGTTTTGAGGGACAGTGATATCCTCTGGGATGTGGTTAATGATTGGTAAGTGGAGTATTCCCTCAACTCAGACTCCAAATGGCTACACCTAACTCCGAGGGAGACTGGGTGTTGTGATCTTCAGATAGGTAAGATGTGCTCACATAAACCTCTCTTACTATGGAAAGATAGGAGAATGGTTATAGTATAGCTGAAATCAACTGGCTAGTTATACTGTCAATTTGTCTATAGTTTATGTTCATTAAGGAAAACTTCTTAAAGGAAGTAGAGTGGCTATTCATAGTTGCAGGTCAGTTTGACTTGAGGATGAGAATTAGGAAGAAGAATGTATTGGTGATAGTATAGCTTACCTGATAAGGATAAGAGGCTTAGCTTCAGCAAGAAAGATCATCAGGTAGGTGGAGAAGAGAAAACTTGTGAAAAGACTGTATGGTCATGATGTATTTATTTTTAAATTGTTTTTTATTTTTATTTTATTTTTATTTTTTAAAAGATTTTATTTATTTATTCAAGAGAGACACACACACAGAGAAGCAGAGACATAGGCAGAGGGAGAAGCAGGCTCCATGCAGGGAGCCCTATGTGGGACTTGATCCTGGGCCTCCAGGATCACACCCTGGGCCGAAGGCAGGTGCTAACCTCCTGAGCTACCCAGGCATCCCTAAATTATTTTTTAAAGATGTTATTTATTTATTTGAGAGAGAGAAAGAGAACAGGCAGGGGGGTGGAGAGAAGCAGAGGGAGAGGGAGAAACAAACTCCCTGCTGAGCGTGGAGCCCACATCGCAGGGCTTGATCCCAGAACCCTGACTTGGGCTGGAAACAGATGCTTAGCTGGACTTAGCCACCCAGTCACTCCAGTCATGATGTATTTATTATCTGATGATGAAAAAGATGTGTATCTATTAAGTCACTGAGCAGTGGAGTGCTTCAAGTAAGTGCTTTCCCATATTTTCATATCATAAAAAATAACATGGCATCTAGAGTAAGTGAAGGAAGCATCATGTGGCCTGTGGCAACTGGCCAGAGCACTCCATCCCACTGCTGTCCACTCTGACAGTGTCAGCATCTATAACCTGTGCACCATAACACTGTGCTTTATCCCACTTTATCCCAGGGAATCTGTACACCCAAAACATGTGTAGAGATATATTCTTACTCAAGCTATAAGACAGAAGACAGAAGAAATAACAGATTGGACATAAAATGACTCGGGCCATTACTTTCTCGAATGGGAAAACATATACTTAGATCAGGTTACCTTAGAGAATTTACTTGTTTTTGAGTCTGGCCCTGGCCTGACAGACTTAAAAATATCATTTGTAAGTGGATCAGTAACAAAGTTGCCTCAGAGGGCAGACTCACAAGAACAAACTAATAGAGATTGATAAATAAAATCCCAAAAGCCAATCTATTAATTTACATTGAGAACTGAATGTGTTGAGAGGATCCAGAAATCATGTTTGCTTCCTGTGGCACAAATTATGGTCAGAACGTTGCTCAGTGAGCCTGAGATAGGACCAAGGAGAGGCAGTTAAGTGATCTTTGGGCCTGAGTCTTTGAATTGTTGGGTCGGTTGAAATGGGTTTCTGTGCTTTGGGACCACTGGACTCCAAAGCATAAGATATACTCTCATTCAGATGCTGGAGTCTCTTCTTAGCTTCTTGACAATTTTCTTTTGTTTATGCGTTACAGTTTTTCAGAGAGATTAACATGCAACTCTACTTGAATATTCTTAGTTACAATTCCAGTCCATTTCTGTTTTCCTGAGGGCTTGTACTCAGCCCACTTTGATTTATTGTGAGTCATTTCTACAAATGGATGATTTCATCCTTTGCATTTTTAGTCAGGTATGACTTGATGGTCTTGGGAGTGGGGCAGGGAGAATGCTTATTAGCAGGAGAAACCTCCTTTGGGACCTAGAAAAATAACTATTTACATATTCCCCGACTTCAAGGAATTTACTGTTTGTTTGTAAAGAATAGACTTACAGATATAACCAGTATAGAAAATCTTCTGGGAAGCATAATTGATATAGTAACTGTGAAAGCCATGACATTTATTTAGCAGAGGGCAATATTAAAAGCATTCCATTTTAATCTGAAATCTCCAATAAAGGTTAATTAAGGAGAAGAGACTTTCAGTAAGAATACGTGTGTGTGTGTGTTTGTGTGTGTGTGGTATACACACAACCTACACTGGATATTTTGTTTTGTGGAGAGATGTGGTTGCTTACTACTCACTAGCAGTATCGTTAGGACAGTGAGAAATTTGGATTTAAAGAGGAGAAAAGTCAGAGGTAGAGAGACCAGGAATCATCTGTAAATAGCTGGAATTGATTATGTGGAACTTTTTAAAAATGATAAAAGGAAATTGGGGGAAAAGGATTACAAATTCTATGAGGCCTTAAACTTATCTGGGAAAGAGAGAGGTATGTGCTTAACCATATATATTAGAAACCTGACTTGATTTTCATTGAAATGATAATATTAGCAAGCACGTAGGGAGTGCTTACATTGGTCAAAGACTGTTCACATTTTGCCATATTTTATCCTTGGAACCCACTTTGAAGCAGATTTATATGCAAAAAAACCAACACTTAGAGATATTAAATTCTTTCAGTATCCAGCAGTTATTTTCTGGGCCAGGCATGGTTCTGGGTGCGAGGAATACCTCAGTGACCAAGACAGACACACTTACTTATTTTGTGGACGTTGGGTTCTGGAGCGTGGTAAGGCTACAGAGTGGTGTCTCAAACTCAGGGCTGTCTGAGACAAAAGCTATGAGCTAAAGCAATAAACTGCTCTACTTCCATGGAATGATAAGCTCCTTTTTAAAGGCAAAGTTGAATATTTTAATCACGTTTTGTTTGTTCCAGTGAAATGAAAGAACCCACATTTCTCTGTAACAGCCAGTCAAAATGAACAGACATGAATGAAATCTGACATACAGCGCAAGGCCCTCCGAGGTCTGGGGAAATCGATTCTAGAAGTAGCAAATCTGTATAGGGTGACATTTCTTTCCAAGTGATCCACTGCTTTGCCATGTCTTTTGGTTCTTTTATAATGAAGTTCACTGGAGGTAGTCTTTCTTTTATGTGTAATTCATTTTGAGTGTAATCCTGTTTATAACAATTTCTTTCCTTATCTCCAGTGACTCTTTTTAAAGAGGGCGGCACTGCAAAAAGCAGTTAGAAACTCCTCATAAGTAAGGATCTGCATGCACAAATAATCATCATTTAAATTGTAGTATACAGCTTAAATCCCCAAATACATCTCTCCAGTTTATTAGTTCTCTTGTAATGTTTTCAAGAAACATGCCACCTTAAGAGAGAAATTTACTTTGACTAGAAAACTATCTGTTCATCTAAGAACAAATGATCTTGAACTAAAGTTTATATCGAAATGTAGGTTATAATGGTTTATTTCTTTGAGAATTGTATTTTTATGTCTTTGGAGTTAGTTTTAGATAGTGAAGTTTTTCTTTTTTTGAGTGGAGATTTTTCGTTTCTTACAATTCCTTACAAAAGTGAAACAACCACTTTCCTGATTATATTACCTGTGAATGGTTCTATACTTCTAAAACCTAAGATGGCATTTTAAGGAATATTGAACTTTTAGCATTATCTTTTTGTGTTCTTGGATATATAAACAAGTTTTTGTGCATTGTGTTTCCCTAGAATCTAGCAACTTAGGTTTTCTACATATAAACCTTGAAAGTGAAAATTTCAATCAAAATAGTGTTTTGATATCACTACTTTTTACATAAGTATTAAGTACTGAGGTATAGCTTGAATAATATGGATTCATTTTTTGGTGTTGTAAAAAACTTGACTTCCCCCAAGGAAATCCAGAATTTCTTAATCTGACAGTAAAAAAAGTTTTTGCAAGTGAATTTACCAAAATTCTGAATTGTTTGGACAGTTCTCTTAAGTGTGTGTGTGTGATATTCCTCTAAGTTAAACTTCTTTATTTTTTGATGTTTAAGATCCATAATGATTCTAAAGAGCATTGAAACATAGCCCATGGAAGGTCAATCTGAGATAAAAAGGAATCATTTTAGTTTTTTCATTGAAATGATATTTGGAATGTCTGTATATTTGTGAACGTGCATTTTTGGGAGGAGATGATTAATAGCTCACTATGTTTTCAAAAAGATTAATGACCCCAAAATGTCAGACACAAAAATCCAGGCAAATCAAACTTTAAGAGTTTTCTCTTCTGCTTTCCTCAACAGTATATAAATCCAGTTAAAGTGAAAACAGGTTCAGTCTTTAGTGGCAAAGAGGAACTGTAGATGAGGGAATGAGGGGAGAAAGGGAAGTTGGTGCTAAACATCTAACCTCAATCTTGCCTGATATTGGGACCAATTGCAGGGGTTGAGTATAAGCATGTGGGTGCATAAATTCTTTTGGGACCAACTCCTGATGCTTTTTCCTGAATTCTAGGAGCTCAGGTTTCTTTAGTGGAAGATACTAACTGCAATGAGAATTTCCCTGTTTTTATGGTCTAGGGCAGGGTGAGAACTTGTGATCCTGAAAATGAGAAAACACTAAGCACTTATGTGGTCCACAGAATGACTATACCATAAAAAGTGGATCCAGTTTCTAAAAAAAAAAAAAAAAAAAAAAAAAGTGGATCCAGCCCATGTTTTTGAAAGACTATGTTCTTTGTTCTTTGGAGGGCAACAACCTCGGTTCAAATAACCAGACATGGAGAAATGGATCTTAATATCTTTTAGCTTTAATTCTCTTGTATGTTTAGCTGGCAAAATAATATCTACTTTGAAGATTTGTAGTGAGAATTAAATAATATGATGTATGGAAAGGTACTAGCACACCCCCAGGACCCAAAATTGTGACTTTACATTTCTTCCTAATCCTTATATATTAAATTTTTAGTATTTACGGTATAAGGCCAATTTAAACACAAACAAAAAGGCTACTTTTATCTCAACACTGAATCTATGTGGATAATTGAGAAATTTGGAAAGGAACAATATTCATGGGAAATCTGCAATGACCATATTGCCATGGTGTAGTATTAAAATTAATCAATTTCCATCTGTCTTTGTTTGGTGATACTACTTGATCAGACATTGCATATTATTTCTGAAGAGAGTCTCCTGCTGCTGTTGCACTGTCTGCTGGTTTTATTGCTTGCCCGAGAGAGATAATATTTCCTTTGGAAATATGAATGAACTGGTTAGAAAAATGATTTGCTTGTAGCTGATCCTATAGGACAAGCTTACATGATAACCTAATGTTTTTTGAATTGCTGAAGTCTAGCGAGAGAAAAAAAATTTTAACTATACATATTGTCTTATATAGGGAAATGTTTGTCATACTAAAAAACCTTGTCAAATAATAATTATTAGCAACTTCAAAAAGATGCACAGGGTTTAATGCTTCTTTCAGCAACTAAAACATCTGCTTACTTATATGAGAATTCATTCATTCACTCACTTAAACAATATTTTTTGTTTACAAGATGTGAGTCACTACCATTATCTTCTTGTGTTTTTAGAGTAATATTTGGAAGAATCTAAATTGGAATATTAATAACTGAAGATTATATGTATATACACACACATACACACACTCAGCTGATTTCAGTTCAATTCAATTCGCCAAATTGAATTGGAAAATTGCTAGATGTTGTGTGGATAGTAGCCCCTTCTTCATGGAATATTTAGTAAAATAGACAAACATACAATACAACATTGTGTATAAATTGTGAAATGTGTGCAAATGGACAAGGACTGAAAAGAAGCTTGAAAAAATGAAAGCAGAAAGTGAAAGATGGCAGAAATTTAAGGTGTTTTTCTTTGTTTTAAAATTTGTCAATAATGGTATTATGAGTTGAATTGTGTCCTCTCAAAATTCAAAATTTGAAATCCTTAACTTGTGAATCTTAAAATTGACTGTATTTGGAGATAGAACCTTTAAGGAGATAATTAAGTTAAAATGAGGTAATTAGGGTGGCCTCTAATTCAATACAACAAATGTCCTTGTAAGAAGAAGAAATTGGGACACAGGCACACGCAGAGGGGAGAGTATATGAAGTTATCAGTAGAAGGTTGCCATCTATAAGCCAAGAAGAGAGACCTGAGAAGAAACCAATCCTGTCGCCACCTTGCTTTTGGTCTTCTAGCCTCCAGAAGCCGTGAAAAAATACATTTCTGTTATTTGAGCCACTCAGTCTGTAGTACTTTGTTATAGCAGCCTTAGCAAAATAACACAGATGACAATACAAATAATATGAAAAAATCTTAGAAAACGATCTTTTACGTTGTTTACTAGGTGTCAACACCCCCGAGTTTCACTGCCAATTCTCTCATTTGCTTATTCTGTGACCTGCAATTCACACATAGCTTTTATTAAAATCAACTTACCTGTGAATTAGTAAGAGTATCCTTTTCATTTATGTCACATGATAGTTCTAACGTTCAAATGCTATTGTGATTTGCAAACTTGTTGTAGGCCATTAAAAATCATACAAAGATGTGAGTTACTGACTTGGTAAAAGATAATGCTTTTGAATTTCACATAAATGTGCACAATCTATGTCCAAGTCAGTAATTCTATGGAATGACAGTTTCAGGAAAGTCAAGGGTCTTTAGTGGGCTAATAAACATTCGTTTTTCATTTTACAATTGAAATAAAAATGGCACCACAATTAATGATTCACTTAACTGTGATTTTCCTGTTCATAGACTGTTCATGTTTAGTCAGTAACAGTATAGCTCCAAGAATGAGGCATTTCACTCAAAAGGAGATCTCTTGTTCACCTCAACCATATTCTAGCAAGATACAATCTAAGCATTCTAGGCAGAATGGCACTTATTTTATTAATAAAAAATAAGGGAAAACAATTATTTAAAAACTACCACTACAGAGTAAAGCCAACTTTAGTTTAGGCTGCACTTCCTGCACAAATATGAAACACAAATGACATGTGCAAAGGTGTTATGAAGTCCAAGAAAGAGAGAGAGAACTGAAGAACTTGCTGGAAGTGTTTGGTCAGTGGATTGAAGTGATAAGGGATATGGGAGTACTGCACAAACTAAAATAATGTTTCAGTTGTAGATAAGGGACAAGTGACCCAGGGCAAAATGAACATGATTTGAATGTTGAACCCAAATCAGAGTGGGTAACCTGATCATTTTCCTTATATGCATTTTTTTCTTAATCTTATATTTTCTCTTTTATTCTCCCTCTGGCATCTCTACTTTTATATTTGAGAACTTTACAATTGACCTTCATGACTTCATTTTCAAATTTACATGCAACTATCACAAATTGAAAGACATGCATCTGAACTCTGGCTGACAGGGAAGAACATTTTTACTTTAGTAATTCAAATAGAACTGGCTGTTATTAATGAAATATAGTCCCTGAAAGAGAAATTTCAACCCTTACAAGCAAGTCTGGTGGACCCAACAAGTAACTTTTTTCAAACTGGGTAAGCACAAGTATTTTGCTGCTATTACAGAGGATGTTTTTGCAAACTAAACATTACTGTTCCTGGAGATTAAGTGGCCTATTAGTGATTTGCAATTCACTTAATAAAGGCTATTAAATAGCTAAAATCAGGAAGTCAAGAAATCATTGAAGGCAGGAAAATGGAAGTCTAATACAAAGTAAATGTATTAACACAGGGATAAACTTGGATAAATCTTAAAAAGGATACAGTTGACTAAGAGAAACAAGTTATGAGATGATATATAGGAAATGATTATATTTTTGAAAATATTTAAAAATATATAAAATATTTTAAAATATTACGTGTATATTTGTGGTTAACAATATGCATGGGAATTATACATGTTAGGTACTGATTATTTCAGGGAAGAGAGGATTGAAGGCAAGTGAGGCATTAGATGTATTTGTAACTTTTTAATATAAGAGTATTAATATTTTATTGAATATTTTAAAAACCTAATCTTAATCTCAGAGCTAGTAATGACCACGACCAATAAACATTACAAACTTAGACAACTTGTGCATTTTGATACATTCTTAATTATGGTACAAAATATCATTAAGAAACTTGTAAAATCAAATATAAAACATCTACAAAATGCTATGGAGTATTTCATATGCCAAAGTGTGATAAAATGGTTTGTGAATAATATGGTAGAGTGTCTTCTTATTAGTGACATAATATAAAGCCTCCCATAAGAAAGCTGGACTTTTATCTCTAACATTTCTGATACATTCTGAATGTGATAATTTAGGCAACTAAATAAATACTGACATGTATCTGGAGACAATTAACCTTTGTCTAAAACACTTCTCCATCATTAAGGTGCATTATTTCTTGAAAGAAATCTGAAGCAAATATGATAACATATTTTCTTATTTTTTAAATCTAGGTAATAGGTTCATGGGTATCTTTTTCATTGTTTTTCTGAATGTTTGGAAGTTTTTCAAATTAAAACTAGAGCCTCTATAATTTGTGGGTTTTGTGGTGTCGTTTGCAGTATATAACCATTAATATATAGGTTTGTCTGTTTTAAAAAAGGCAAAAGAAACATACCCAGATAGTCTCTACTGTACATTTGGGCATGCCATTTGCAAACGATATGCATTGCAATAAAGTGAAGTGACACAATATAGCAAGAATGGTAAGAATATGAGCCCTGGAATCTGACAGACTTGCTATTGAGTTCCAACTTCAACATTTAATAGCTTGAGAAAATAGTTTAACTTTTTAAAGCCTTCAGTAGATGGAAATATAGTTGACTCTTGAACCATGTGAAGGTTATGGGCAGCCAAAAATCTGCCTATTACTTTTGACTCCCCCCAAATGAAACTACTGATAGCCTACTGTTGACTGGAAGCCTTACTGATAACATAAACAGTTAACACATATTTTGTAGTTTTATATATTATATATTATTATAATAAAATAAGTTAGAGAAAAGAAAATATTATTAAGAAAATCATAAGGAAGAGAAAATACATTTATAATACTGTACTGAATTTATTAAAAAATTTCACTTAGTTCAAACCCATGTTGTTCAAGAGTCAACTGTAAAACTACCTACCACATGGAGTAAGTTGTAAGAACTAAATATGACAACACAGGTCAAATGTTCCAGCAAAGTGACTGCTGATACAGAGTTAACAGTAACTGGAAGCTATCAATGAGTCTATCAACGTCATTATCATTTTTTGCTTGTATTTATACATTTTTAGAAGGATACTCCATTTTAAAAATAAATTATTGGTGTTTTGTTTTGGTAAAATGCTAACATGAGAAATTGATAATTGCTTAGCCTTAATAAGTTCTTTACAAAAGTTGATTCCTTACCTACTTATTTTTGGGATGATCCTTTTTGCTTCATGCTTGCTTCTGCTTGGTCAAAATAATTTTTTCTTTCTAGATTTTTCAGAAAAGATTTAGCATTCTTCAGGGCTTGTGGAAGAATGACATTATAAAAAGAGTTCTTCAATAATTTTACTAGCATTTACATAGTGTTTTCATTATAGAGTTTCTCTAAGGACTATTAGAATTTTATGAATATAAATCTTGGTAATAGTAGTCTTCAAGCTTGAGGGAATGTTTAACATTTTTATTTTAAAATGATTCCAAAGAGGTCAATTGATTTGATCAAAGTCACAAGATGAATTATAGGTGAAACTAACTCTAGAACATAGGTCTTTTGACTCTTGTTGTTTTAGTTAGACTGTTAAAAACACAAAAATAAGATTTTACGTGAAAAAGTGAATTGTGGGCCACTATAACATCCTTTAAGGGAAATGTGTTCCTCAAGGAAATAGGAGGATGACCAGATGATAACACTATTCCAGACTTTTTGTGTTATTTTGTAGTTTGAGTGAAGAAATGGGATGCAATTAATATGGATGAGAACATAAGAAAAATAGTGATATAGAACAAACTTTCTGTATAGATTCATTTTAAATCTTAGATATGGGTCTTTATAAAGATACTCCCCTCAAATACAATGTACTTTAGTAAATCATTTAATATATTTATAACACATTTCATGTATCAAATACATATTACATATAAATACATAATAAAATATATTGAAATAAAATATATTACACAATTATATGTACATAAACATTTAAAATAGTAAATTGAATTTGCTCAGTAATGTCATGTTATTGGCAGAAGAGTTTGAAATAGTAGATGAAGAAGTAAGAAGAAAGTCTATTGCTTAATTGGATGAATCATGAATTATTTTCTGAAATAAAAACTGAGTCAAAACAGTAATTATTCATCCTGGGATGTTTAGATTGTCAAATGCTGATTTGATTAGATTATGTAACAAATCATTAAAATGGCCAAAACTGGGGCACCTAGGTGGCTTAGTTGGTTGAGTGTCTGACTCTTGATCTCAGCTCAGGTTTTGATCTCAGGGTCCTGAAGTCAAGCCCCACATTGTACTCTATGCTGGGTATGGAGCCTACTTAAAAAAAAAAAAAATTAAAAACAAAAATAAAATAAGTGGCCAGAACTTCGCATTGCACTTTCTTCTTTCAGAAGTGATATCTTTTTAGCTGGTATCAAAGATTAAACTATGGAAGAGGGATCACTGGGTGGCTCAGTGGTGGAGCGCCTGCCTTCAGCCCAGGGCGTGATGCTGGAATCCCAGGATCAAGTCCCTCATCGGGCTCCCTGCATGGAGCCTGCTTCTCCCTCTGCCTGTGTCTCTACCTCTTTCTCTCTCTCTCTCTCTGTCTCTCATGAATAAATAAAATCTTAAAAAAAAAAAAACTATGAAAGAAAAAAATCACTGTCTTTGGTACTATCTACCTAGTACCCCTGCCTCTCCCCATCTCCCTTGCTATACTTCCATTCAAGATTGTTCTTCAGAGCTGTTGTAATCTAACTTTTTCCTGGCACAATTGGTTGGTCTGGGATGAGACACCTGAGATAAACTGGCTTCCTGCAGAAAGGAGAGGCATTCTTATTCAGACACTGAAGTTGTAGTTTGTATTTTATTGAATTCAAGATGCCTTGTTTATAAGATGTACCATTATTTTATTTACCACTGGGGGAGAAAAATGCTGTTAAACTATGATCCATATTGTTTTATACTCATTGAAAGAGCTATTTTACTCTTTTTCATATACTGATTTTTAAAATCATATACTGCTTTTGTACCTATATAAAAAGGAAAATATAAACAAAATAAATTGGTTAAGGTATGCCTAATAATTCTTTTCATTCAAGCTGACTTTTTAAAATCACTTTTTGACAGAGTTTTTGGTATCTGTTTTGTTTTTCCCCATACATTATCCTGTGTTATCACAAGCGGTGGTGATTCAGCATTTCTTGAGAGTCTTCTAAGCTTATCTCTAGTTTTTCCTTTTGAGCTGCTGTGGACTCTCATTTTGCATATTTTGATACATACAGGCAGTCAATAATCACCATATTACAATTATTGCCTTGCAGTGATAAACATGAGTAGGCTAGTCACTACATCACAGCCTTTGCAAGCAATTATAATATACATCTGGAATTTGGAAATGTTAACAGGTGAAAATACTTATATATTAGAATTAATGAAATATTGTATATGAAGTTTAAGAGCTATTGCCAGCTATTTTTCTAGTGTGTAGAAAAAGCTGGTTTACTGTAAGAAAGAAAAATGAAGTCATGTTTGAGGCAGAGAGGAGAGAAGCAGAATGAGTTCTAATTATACTCAAGCCCCTATTCTCTTATTATCTGGGACTCAATGTCAACTTTGTTCTTCTCTTTACTCTGTTGTTATATGAAATACTCTAGTGCCCTTCTAATAAATTCCTTTCATGGCTTAAGATAGTTTGCCTTGAGCTTGAGTAATGTCTACCAAAAAGAACCTCATGAATATAGCTTAGGTAGGATTATGTCTGCAACAAACCACTCCTTCCCCCTTTTTTAATCTACTCATCTATTGTAGGTAGAAGAGACAAATGAGTTCACCAAAATCTTACTCATAGTGTTGTTCTTGAAAAATAAAATTTTAGGTAAAGAAAAGATAAAAAAAAAAAGGTAAAAAAAATATATTGTCAGGAAAGACATCTGCTGGAGGGAATGATGGGGTTCTTGGTCAGTTGGCTGGGCCATATCCCTGTGAAGCTAACTACCATATTGCAGTCCTCAAACTTTCAGACTTGTTTGTTGGGCTACACTTAATATTCACATTAAATAGAATAAGAGAAAAAGTTAGAATTCTACTGCTGTCATTCTGCTGACCTGGAAATGAGATGTGGTGTGACAAATTTAGTATAAACTATTTCCCACAGGATTGACTCAGAGAAGCAGATGGCTTTGAGAAAGACCTATCATCCAATCACTGTTTAGGAAAATTGGCAAAGGGCTGCTGAACAAACGGATACATTCTGTTAGCAAAGCATTTTTTGTGGCCTCTTTCTGTCTTTCAGACACTCAAAAGTTGATGCGCGTATGTCTGATATTTCTAATAAATACTTTGTTTTTTTGAGTATAACTAAAATTTTTTTCATAGAAAAGTTTGCTGAGTTTATTTCCTTGAAAGTGAGAGAATTCTTTGCTTTCTACTTCTGGAAATAGAGAGCATCAATGTAAATGTTGGTTGAATAGGAGATTTTAGGGACCATTTTTTTTCACATGGGCAATACTAACTGTGTTACAATTTGGTAATCTCATTACCAAATGGATCATAAAGATGGTGAGGTCTCAAGTGATACACAGATTCCAAGGTAGAACATGTATGATCTAAGATTTTTCCTTTGTGATTCTCAAAACTTCATCCTCTCTAGACTTTGATTCCTGCTTCTTTTAGATATGGAACTGAGTCATATGCTCTTAAAAGGAGATTTTCTGGATTAGTAAGCTATTGGTAAAATATTTTCCATCTTTGGGATAATGATATTGATAAAGTACTATTAATAGTTGGCTTGTGTGAGTTCATTAATTTCCTTATGTGTATTTTCATTAACTGATTAGTTCAGAGAAAAAATATGTCTATTGGTGCTCCTCTTCGCTCAGAAAAAAAGATTTTCTCACTGCTAACATAATTAATTTGCAGTGAGGAGGATAACGTGTAATTTAGATGAGGTATCTAAGGAAGAAATGCTTTGTATCTGTGTTACCTAATGTATCTGCTAAACATATGATCTATGCACTAAGATTTTAGAAAAATGCCAAACTGAAAATAATGATGGAGATAAAATATTCATAATGTATTTCTTTTATCTTTTATATTTCTCCAATTGAAACAGTTGCTTATCACCACAATCATCAACAGATATGCCAAACTAATCTAATGGTAATACACTTCAAAACATGTTAATGTATTCCTGAGGGTGTGGAGGAATGAAGTAAATAGAAGCAGCTTCTCTCTTTTCTGTCTCATTTGATTTTCCTTCTAATGGCTTTAACCTTGAATTTCTTTTGATGTGACTTTACAGAGTGGCAGAGATATACTTAGACTATGGGTTAGACAGACCCGTGAACATTAGGTGAGTCATTTATCCTACTGACCTCACTTTCCAAACCTATAAAATATCTACCTTGCAGTGGTTTTGTAAAGACAAAATGATCTTATTTGAGAAGCATTTAACACAGTGATGGCATATGGAGTGCTAAGGAAAAGGAAGCGCTGATAATTGTGATGAAAATAATAGTCAATGTGATGACTGAAGAAAGCATTCTCATTATTTTCCTGAGAAAATGAGAAAGGCAGCTTAGAATACTTCCACACTTAATTGTTTGCAGAAAGAAATCTAATCTCTTGGTCTTAATTTTTACTTATGCATCTGATGTAAAGACATTATTTTACATCAAAAGACTTTCTATGCAGTTCAATTCATGTAGTCCTGAAATTCAGTGTTTAAAAATAGCCCTCGACATGGTGTACTTCACGTGAATTTTTCTGAATTCCAGACAATGGATGTTGTAGGATATGAGAGGTATGACTAAAAGAAAGGGCATCTTGTTCTTTTTTATTTTCTCCCAGGTCTTGGCTGCTTCTCCAGAAGTCAAGGGAGCCAGAAACTAGCCCCCCCATCACTCCCCCACTACCACCACCACCACTCCCTGGACTCTGGCTTAGCTAAATGAATGTTCCAATCTGGGGCCAAAATCAGGAGCAAGAGACACAAGGAAAAAGGTCTAGTTTTTAACTGTATTGTTCCAGCTTTCCAGTGGCAGAGATGTTGATCAGGGACAGTATTGAGCAGAGACAACGTTTATGGTCTAGGATAAGTTGACCAGTGATGGAGGTGGTAGCCGACTCTCCTTGCTCTGTGTCAATGCTTTCACCTGTGGTTTAGCTATCTCTGGTTCCTGCAGAATTTTTGGGCCTGGCTCTCCAATCTTTCTGTGGATTTTGAGGGCTACATAGTATCCTTCAAATAAATTCTTAAAAAAATTATTTTAGCTAAGTCAGAGTTAATCTCTCTCTCTCTCTCTCTCTCTCTCTCTCTTGCATGCAACAGATTTCTAACTAAACTCAGTACAATTCATACATTTAGTAAGTAGTATCTTTTGAGATAGTCCACTTAAGAAATACTTTTCAATTAACTTTTTGAGTTCTATAACAACATCTGCTTCATTATTTTGTGGTCAGAATTGGCTCTGAATTATTTGGGCTATGTAAAAAATTGAATCCAAATTCAATTTGAGAAAAAAGCTAACTAAGGACGTTGCACATGTTACCGGCTCAGATATAAGTTCCAAATGAGGAATTCCAAAATTGTTTTGGTACTGGGTGCACTGTCAAAATAAGTATAGAGCTTCTTCTGGTGCCTATTTGTGAAGGTGACATTTGGATTGGATGTCTTAATTCTCTTTCTCTTTCTCTGTCGTGTATGCATACACACACACAAAGACACATACACATACACACATTATTTTCTTTTAAAACCAAAAAGAGCATAAAAATTTTTCCTACTTGGATTCCTAGGAAATTTATTGTTTATAACATGTCAAAAGTGATCAATAGACTCAAACTTAGTGTTTTTCCTTAAAAGCAACTAGAAGGTTTTGGAAAAAAAAATAATGGTTGTATTTAATCTATATTCATTTAGTTTGGTTACTGTAGGGTTTTGGGTTGTTGTTTTTTTTAAAAAAATTTTAAATTTATTTTTAATTTCTTTGTTTGTTTGTTTTTTTAAAGATTTTATTTATTCATGAGAGACACAGCGAGAGAGAGGCAGAGACACAGGCAGAGGGAGAAGCAGGCTCCATGCAGGGAGCCTGATGTGGGACTCGATCCCGGGACTCGATCCCGGGACTCCAGGATTACGCCCTGAGCCAAAGGCGGGCGCCAAACAGCTGAGCCACCCAGGGATCCCCTCTTTGTTTTTTTTCTTAATGAGACTTGAGAACATTTTAAAACTTTTCAGTGTCTGACTTATACTGAACCCTCAAGTTGTAAGTTCTCTTTTCAAAACCATCATATGGCCACTTTGACTTACAACAATAATAAAAACTTGTAGCTGTGAGGACCAAATAATTTCTTTTGAAAAGTATCAGTTGTCATTATTATGTCAGGATATATTTCTAATATGTGATAAATTCATAGTAATATATATACTTTCTCTCTTACCAAGTTGTCGTTGTCCCAAATATTTTTGAGATTGTCATGGTTCTCCTAAAGTGGAATCTATGAAATTACTGCAGAGATGGAGCTTATGCTTATTTCACCATACTCATACTGCATTCTTTTTTTTTTTTTTGGTTTTAAAAAAGCTAGTATTTTATTTTATTTTTTTAAATAATAAATTTATTTTTTATTGTTCAATTTGCCAACATACAGAATAACACCCAGTGTTCCTCCCGTCAAGTGCCTCCCTCAGTGCTCGTCACCCATTCCCACACCCCTCGCCCTCCTCCCCTTCCACCACCCCTAGTTTGTTTCCCAGAGTTAGGAGTCTTCATGTTCTGTCTCCCTTTCTGATATTTCCTACCATTTCTTCTCCCTTCCCTTCTATTCCCTTTCACTATTATTATATGGTCTCATTCATTTGGGGGAATATAAATAATAGTGTTTTATTTTAAAATATGCTCTTTTCTTAATTCCTCATTCTACTGCTTCTTTTTTATTTTTATTTTTTAATAATAAATTTATTTTTTATTGGTGTTAAATTTGCCAACATACAGAATAACACCCAGTTCTCATCCCATCAAGTGCCCTCCTCAGTGCCCATCACCCATTCACCCCCACCCCCCACCCTCCTCCCCTTCCACCACCCCTAGTTCGTTTCCCAGAGTTAGCAGTCTTTATGTTCTGTCTCCCTTTCTAATATTTCCCACACAGTTCTTCTCTGTTCCCTTCTATTCCCTTTTACTATTATTTATATTCCCCAAATGAATGAGAACATATAATGTTTGTCCTTCTCCGATTGACTCAATTCACTCAGCATAATACCTTCCAGTTCCATCCACGTTGAAGCAAATGGTGGGTATTTGTCATTTCTAATGGCTGAGTAATATTCCATTGTATACATAAACCACATCTTCCCACCGCTACTGCTGTTGTTCCTCCTGGGGCCTCCCAGGGTAAACAACCCCCACTGAGCCTCACGGTGGCCTCATACTGCATTCTATCTCATCTTGGTAGATTGAATTATTGACTCTGATCTTCACTTCATTCTGCATCTACACCCTTAACCAAGGAACTTTAATATTTCCTTTCCTCCACCTCAAGTTGCCTAGAGTTGACTTTCTTAGCCCTTGCTTTGGCTTATGGGATATTAGCAGAGAGGAGGTGGATGTGTGCTTGCTTGTTTTTCTGAGCTTGAGCCACCACCAACGAAAGAACATTTGTTGCTGGCCTGCTAGCCCAGGAAGAAAATGAGAGACACCTGAGGCAAAGCCCCCATAGCTGACCTGCAAATTCAGAAGTAATGAATACATGTTTATTGTTTGATACCACTGTGCTTTGGGGTTGGTTGGTCTATACCATTGTGTAGCAGTATATAATAATTTCCCATGGGTTTGAGCAGTTTGCAGGAAAAGGTCAAATTAAAAGCTAATGAAATTAGAAAAGCAATTTCTAAGAAATCTTTCAGTCTTGAAATCTAGAATTTTATATCAAAGTCAAGTTCATTTTAACCATCTGATATACAGGTGGTTAACAGTGAACATATGGATATAGTTGATTTCTATTATTCTATAATTATTCTAGATATTTTTTTTTGTTCCAGAGTTTGTCCAGAATTATTTTGTCCCAGGATAAAATAAAAATGTGGAAATAGCTAGAATATGGCTGATAGAGTTATATGTGGTAGAATAATCTAAAAAATTATTTACTTGAATGATTCTAAGGAGCCAAAAAGGACAGGGGCACGGAGAAATTCGAAGTGATAACTATATAATTATTTGCATGAGAAAACAATGCAAAGGATTATAGAATTTCCTCAATTTATGCTTCAAAATAAAGTAAAAAGTCTAACTTTTAAGCTTTATTATTTTTTGTTATTCATTGCGAACAGATGAGGATCAACTTATTTTAATCTTCTCTAATATTTTCCATTTTAAAGAAAATAGTCTGTAAGATTCTTTAAGTAAGGTATCAACTTTTATATAACAGCTGCCTATAAAAAACATTCTGATTACATTTACATTTTCCTCTCCTGAAATTAGTAAAAACAGCTTTAAATATATTTAACATTTTAAACGTATACTTCTATTCTTAAATCTCTTAGTCATTTTTACTTTGTAAATAAAGTATCCTTTGGTAATTGTAACTTCATTAAAAAGTGGAACTAAGTAGACTTGCTAAGAGTGTGGGCACAATGAGGGCACAGGCTTTGGTTTTCTTCACAGATGTATTAACCCCACACACCTAGAACACTAACAGCACATAATATGTACTCAGTGAATGTTTGTTGAACAAATATAATGGATCTTTCTCAGACTTCCCTAAAGATAGTTGAGTTCCTAAACTAACTTTTTGGAGCGCATTGTGCAGTGGCATTCTGCACCACCTGATGTTTATTGGGACTAGCACCAGATTTTACTGATAAAATGACTAAAAGTAGCTAAACAAAAGTCTATTTTCTTCCAGGCTTCTGGGTACCTCACAAAGGATAATGTACTAGAGAGTCACTACTGTCTTTTTCCTGAACTTCTAATCCTCTACAACTCACCAGGTAGTTTTCCTTAGGTAAATGGAGACATCAACTATTCAGTATCACCATCACCTAATTAATTCATTTGAAAAAAAAAAATTGTCCTCTCCAAAATCATAGATAATTTGCTAGAAAGAAGTTTAACTTTCTCTGCCTTGTCTGACTGTATTTTAGAAGAAAAGGAGTCACTTTGTGGGAGGACTGTGAGGATTGGCAGCTGTTTACTGGGATCCATTGAAGATTCTTCATATGCTAGCCTTTATTCTAACTGCTTCCACATTGTGCATTTTATGGTTGTCTAATTAAATCTTACACAGACTTCAAAAGGTAGTTCATACCTCATTTACACTATGAAGACTGTCCTGGCTGTTTTAGTTCTCATTAATAATAATAACAATAATAGTAGTAAATGTTGATTATTACATACTAGACACTCTGCTAAATATTTAAAATGTAGTATCTGACGTTAATCTTTGTAACAACTCAGGAAACTGAGTCTCAGTGAGGTCATGTAACCTCCATAAAGTCCCATATAAGTAGTGATTGGGGATTAGCATGGAAACCCTGCTTTGTCTACACTAGCCTATAGGGCAATAATTGGTCACCTTATCTTTTAGTCCAGTGTTGTCCAACATAACTTTCTATGATGATGGAAATGTTTTACATTTGAGCTGTCTAATACAGTGGTCACTAGCCACATGTGGTTTTTGAGCACTTAAAGTACAACTAGTAAAACTGAGGAACTGAATTTGAAATGTTATTAATTTTATTTATTTATTTATTTATTTATTTATTTTTAAATTAAGAGCTTTTTTCTTATTTAGGATTTTTTTTTAATATTTTATTTATTTATTCATGAGACACACAGAGAGAGAGAGATGCAGAGACACAGACAGAGGGAGAAGCAGGTTCTCTGCAGGAGCCCAATGTAGGACTCGATCCCAGACCCTGGGATCACACCCTGAGCCAAAGGCAGATGGGCAACCGCTAAGCCACCCAAGAGTCCCTAATTTTAAATCACTTAAATTTAAATAGTCACAAGTGACTAGTGACTGCTGTTTTATACTAGCACAGGTCTAAATACTTAGGCACCTTTATATAAAAATTAAAATGCTTTCTAGGTGCTATGCTAGGTTTGAGGATATAAAGGTAAAAATCAATGTCCTTTCTTCTCCCCTGATAGATTATGTCTTGTCTTGTCTTTTTTTTTTCTTCAGACATTCTTCTTTGTCTTAAGCATATAAGACATAGCCTTTATCAAAGTGCAGTATAGGCAGCTCCTGCATCAGAATGGTTTGAAGTGCTATTGATTGAAAATCTCCATAAAAGAGAGAGGTCATAGGTGAGTTTTGGGCACACTGAAATCTGAGAACATCACGGACACAGATTAAGTCAGGTGCTGAGAATAATCATTCAAGAAGCTTTATTGGTACAGTTAACGATATTTTGGAGGCCCCTGACCAAACTGGGAAAATTGGAAGCTTTGTGCACATAGCAGTAGATTAATAGAAGGAAAAAAACGAGTCAGATAATAATGCTATGTATCTTGCAAATATACATGATATATAGTTATTTATTAATCTAAGTACTCATCCAACAAATGTTATTAGGCACCAATGATGTACTAGGAATTCTTTTACTCACTGTGGATAAGATACTCTAGTAACCAGAGTTCTTGTCCTCATGGAGCTTAGATCTTACTGTGAGGAAGAATATAGGAATGGTTGTATAGAAAGTGAACAAATAAATATACAGTAAGTCTGATGACAATTGCTATAGAAGAAACTATGGCATGGTAAAAGGGATAAGGCATACTGGGAATGGGGATTTGGACTGGCTAGTTCTATATTATATAGGGTGTCCAGACAAGTCCTCATTTTAAGCAAAGACTTGAAGAAGGTGAGGGAATGTGCCATGTAGGAGTGCTTGAAGTGAGGGAAGAGCAAAAGCAAAAGTCTTGAGATGGGAGTGTAATTAACGTGTTGGAACACCTCAAGGAGCTCAATAGGGTTGGGGCAGTATGAGTGGGATGGGTGTGGGAGTGCAGAAAGGGCAAGGGGAGTCTAGTTGGAGAAGTTAGAGAAGTTTTGGGTAGAGAAGTATCATGATCTGTGAATGAGTTGAACATCAGTGAACTTATGTAGATTTCTAAATTCTTTTTAGAACTTGTCAACTGCTTCTACTCCTTTTAAATACTATCTTGTGCATTTGTCTGAGAGTTTAATTTTGATCTTAGGGAAATATAAACTGCTACTGCCTCTGCAGTTAGCACATGAAGCATCAAAGGGGGAGTAAGCCTGTGCTGCTAATAAGAAAGGGGGAAAATCAAATTGAAGGCCTTAGAAGGATGATCCAGGCAGAGCTCTCTAAATGGCATAGAGACTCCCTTTCTAAGTGCCATTCCCTTGGATCCAGAGTTCTTTCTCTTAAGTAGTTTGTTTTGGTTTAAGAAACATTTATTTAGTATTCAGTATTCTCCAGGCCTTATTCTAAGAGTTTTACAATGGTGGTAGAAGTAAAATTCCTTCTTGAATGGAAAGCTGAACAAGATGATCTTTAAGGTTGCACAGTATCATCTGTTCTGTGGTAAGAAATGTGGCAGCATTATATGATGCTTTCTTTTCTTTTTTAGTGAATTGAAAACCAAAAGATTGGACAAAATATTGCAGCTAGTATATTAAAATGTGCTTGAAATTCTGATTGGGAAAATTACTTTGAGTTGGAATTGAAGCTCTGGTTCTCTTAAAGAGCCATTGTTATTACTATTAATGATTAGCTTTTGACCAGTGAATTATGTGACAACTCAACTGTTTTGCCAACTCTTTCATTACTTGATCCTGCTTGCACACCTGTCATAATCAGTGCTCCAAAACACAGTATAATTATAGGATTCAAGTACTGCTTTCTGTCCAAACTCTTTAAGGCACTAAGCTTAGAGCTTTGAAAATGCCACCACCTTCTCTGGAAGCAAAGAAAATGTCTCCTAATTAGAGCCTGACTTTTTCAAACAGAATAATTTGAAAAGAGAGGCCACACAAAAGAAATAATAAAGGTTATGATTAAGGGTCATAATAAAAATCTCTTAAAAATAAAATATCTGATTGTATGTGGTACTGAATTTTCTGTCCCAAACAACAAAGATCTTGATGAATTAGTGCTCTGTGTACATAAAAGAAGCTGGTCTAACACAAAGCAGAAAACTGAAATGTACTTCTTTACTGAATGCCACCAGAGTGTGTGTGAAGAAGGCTGTAGTAGATCTCAATGGGCCAGAATGAGAGCAAAGGAATTGAGTAACTTAAGTTTCGTTGATAGAATTAAATTGATGACAAAATGACTTTTTTCCTATTTCTTGTCTGTGGTTGGGTACTACTGAAATGATGACACTCAGCATTGTCTAGTTTTGGTTTTAGCCTTTTTTACTCTTTTCAATATTTTTCCTGTCTTTAATTAAAACCATGATTGCTTTGCTGCTGAAAGGTGATGTATTGAGTGGATCTGTGGTAGAGACTGCTAATTATCTCCCCAATATCCAGTTCTCCTCTTCTGCCTTTCATCAATTAAATTCCCTGAGTTTTGACTGATCATATGGTTGCCCTGCTGGTGTCTATTCTCCTGGCCTACTTTGCAATTTGACATGACCATTAGACTCTCTGTTTAGTGAAGTGTTGGAGGAAGTGATGTGTGCTAGCTACTTTGAGGTCATGCCATAAAAGGAGACTGCTGGTCCTCTATTACCTTCTTCCTCCTCTTTTCAGTTGGAAACATAGCTGTGAGAAAGGTGAGTCAGCTTGAGCCTCAAGTATGTGGATTAGGACAACACAATCAGCATATTAGCCAGAATTTAGACTGGGAAATAGAAACCACTCTCAGTATCCAAAGCAGAAAAGGGCTTAGTACAATGAATTAAGTGCTTACAAAATTATCAGGAGTGGCATAGTGGAAGTCAGAGAACCACCACAGGACAATTGGTTTTAAGTTCACATCATTGTACCTATGAGGCAGAGGTCAATCAGTTGCTTTGTTGCTATCCCCTTGGCTCCTTACACTATTAAAGAATAGTGTTTGGAATATGGCTTCTGCAAACATTCACATCTCTTGGAAATTGCTTGAGAGTCACCACTATCCACTGTTGTAACATGGCCTCTGCCTCCCTTTTACCCTCCACATCTTTCATGATTTTTGCATCTCATGGGCACAACCAACCTAACATCTGGAACCCTAGTTGTGAGGGAGTCTGGAACGGTAGTTATTTGTGTTCCAGCCATTGTAATAAGGATGTGGGAATGTACTTCAGATGTTCATAAACAAAATCTAGAACACCAAGGTTCAATGACAACAAAACGGGAATCCAGTACCTAGATCCTGTGGAGTACTCAGCCAGTCCTGGACTTCATACCAAGAGTTCAAGTGAGAAAGAAAGAAATTGTCACTTTGTTTCATCTATTATTTTGGGTTTTCTGTCACTTGTAAATTTATCTAATCTTAACTGATTCAAATTTTATTGTATCATAAAGAGGATGCTATAATTAACCTGTAGTGTTGGATTAGTGTAAGTGGCAAGGCAGCAATTGCAGATTGGAAAGCTGGTAACCCCTATTATGTCATTTCAAACATTTGGGAATATCATTCCCAAAAGTCTCTTAAAAGGCATTCTGTCTGCCTTTTTATCCTCAATGTTTTATGGAAAATGGTAAGACTAATTTAAAATGTTTGATCTCTTTTTGTTGCTTTCAACAAACCATAGAAGCGAGGTTAGAGTTAGCCAAGGAACAAGTCAAGATAGAGGGAATATTACTCTGCTAAGCTGAAACATCTCTGCCCCTAGCTGGAATGCAAATTGGGAGGTTGGTAACTTAAGGACCTGTGGGATTAAAATAGCCAATGGCTTCTATAACCCAAAATAAGGTAGCAATTTTATCAGAATGTAAAGCAATTTCCAAGCCAACTATGATAGCAAACTAGTGGCAAAAATCAGTTCAAAGATTCTATCTTCTCTCTGAACTGTTATGGACTGAATTCTTTCCTTCAGATCTATGAGTTGAAGCCCCAACCCTCAGTGTAAGTATATTTGGAGATAGAGCCTTTAAGGATATAGCTGAGGTTAAATGAGGTCATATTGTTGGGATCCTAATCCTACAGGACTGATGTCCTTACAAGAGAGGAAGAGACACAGAGCTGTGCCTCTCCACAGGGGCACCGAAGATGGGCTATATGAGGACCTGATGAGAAGCTTACTTCTGTAAGCCAAGAAGACAGAGGTCTCATCAGAAAACAACCCCACTGGCATCTTGATATTGGACTCCCAATCTCCTGATCTGTGGTACTTTGTAATGGTAGCCTGGCCAGACTCCTATACTTATTTTTTAGATAGCCCCAAGGTAGCACCTTCATGATCTGGCAATGGAAAGGAGAAGGATGGGCAGGGCTAGAACATAATAATTAGAATCCAGATTCCTTAGCCTTGAAATCTATGCCTTATAAGAATTTGTATTCAAAAACAAGATATTGTTTGCACTTGGAGCTGACTGGAAGTGAATATTTTTTTAATGAATTGTAGATACTGACCGTTGCACACCTCTATCCCAATCAATAAAAGCAAAAGCCCATAACTGTTCAATCTCTAATGAAATCTTCAGGCCCATTGTACCAGTAGGCTGTGAAATCTATACAGCCACCCCAAAAGTCAAACCCCAGTGCCTACCTTACATGTGAACATGAAATGAAATATAGCAGAGAAGAACTCCCCAAGGAGAGAAGTGAGGGCCAAGACAATGGACAAGGAAGTTGCCCCTAGAAAGCAAAACCAGGGTTTCTAAGTTACCTACTCAAAGGATTTACTCTGGTTCTAGAGAGGGAAGTCTGCATAATTATTGGCCAGCAAGTTTTGATAATTGCAAAGGACTGGTGATAGCTATGTACTTCTAATTTTCCCCTTTTCCAAATGGGAAATCCTATTCCTACTTTACCATTGGAGTAAAGGGGCAAATAATTTGTATTTTATTTTGTACACCCTCAGACTATGATCTAATTGTATACAGACCTGATGCATCATACCACCCAGATAACCTGGATTTTGAGATGGATGCTGAAGCTGGATGAAACTTTGGCACTGAGTTTCTTGGGGAAAAGGCACAGTGTGTTCCACATTTGAAAGGGATGAATCTTTAGGTGGCTAAAGAGGCAGAGTGTATCAGAGCCTTGCTGGTTTTCTATTAGTAACTGTTGTTTCTTCCATTGCCCAAACCCCTAGTTTTTGGCTCAGCACAACATGACGTTGACTACATTTTCCAGTCCTGCTGTTTTCCTGCTGTTATTTATGGCTTTCTAAGTAGGTTCTGGCCAATGGTACTTAAGCAGAAATGTAATAAAACTTCCTTAAAGATAATGCCTTTATATGACATTTGCCTCTTTTGCATCCCTTCCTCTACCCTTTTGCTGGACGTATTGATAATTACCATCTTGGACCATGAGAACTCATTTTTTTTCTTCTTTCTTTCTTTCTTTCTTTCTTTCTTTCTTTCTTTCTTTCTTTCTTTCTTCTTTCTTTTCTTCTTTCTTCTTTATTTTTTCCTAAAGAATCTTAGAATTGAGAAAATAGCATGTAAACCTTCAATGATTAGCCTGTTGGCAACATTGTATAAGGTAAAATTTCCCCAAACTCAGAGATAACCACAATATAGAATGTTTTCCTAAACTCAGAATAGGAGAAAAAATTCTTCATGTTGTTCTTCTGTTACCTTTCATGTTGGTTGACACAAGAATCTTAGTATTATGTATCCTGGAAACAATCATAAATTTTCACTTAGACACACAACTAGTATTTTATATCTGCCTTGTAAAACATGAATTATATTCCCTGGGAAGGAAGCAAAATAAATATAGGAAGGATTTACAAAATACTTCATTCAACTTTTTTCAATTAAGAAAGAAAGAAAGAATTCAATGTAACTATCTCAACTCTAGTTTATATTCTTTGTTTTTCTCTGGTTTCTCTTTTGCCTTAAGCAATGAAAAGGATTAATTCTGTATAGTAATTTAAATAGAATTACTTGCTAAAAATCCTCTTCCAAGATCAGTGAAGGGGATTAGTTTTAAGCTGGCCCTAATCAGAATATTTTTAAGAGAAAGCGCATTAAGAAACAACTATTAACACTATAGGCACATCTATTTTGATGTCATTTGTAATATATATTTTCTCTTAATGTTATTTGTAAACAATTATCTAGACTTTTTAGCCAAAAGTTTTGGATGGCAAAGTATACCACTGAATATACTAAGATCCTCAATTTGTTTGATAATATTCTATATCACCATATAAAATATACCCTCTTTGGGTAAAGCCAATGTATGATGATTTTTTTTTAGTTCCTCTCGTAATCCTATATTCCTTCATTTGGGGGAGAGACCAGATTTCTGCCTAATGGTCATGATTTTCTTCCTTTCATTTCAGTGCTGATGAAAGTAGCTCAAATTCTCCTGCTTGTATTTGAAACTGGTATTTGGGCATATATAAATATACCTTATTTTTGGGAATTAAGTATAACCTACTCAAAGAGAAAACCAGAAGAGATAAAAAATAAAGATGCTTGAAATAGAGAATCAGCACAGAGATATCTTCACTGTATTTCTGGATTTATCCAGAATTCCTAAAAGAATACTCAAAATATCAGGATATAAATGATAAAGAAACTACTGTTTCTTCTCTTACTCTTTAGGGATTACATCTTGATAGCACTGGTTTTGATTTAGTATCTCTCGTTCCAATCCACTACATCTCATATCACAATTGACCCAGCGCTGTCATTTTTTATTGTTTACACTGAAACTAAAACAGTTCTCATGAATCCTTGCCTCTCAGAAGAATCAGATAAATTATTAGGCTCTATGTATGTATTGGGCTGTGGGCGCAAGAAAGTAGGGCTGTTGAGAAAACGGCCTGGTAGTATATTCAGGAAGGCAGATGTTTAGTCTTGAGACTTGGATATGAATACAGAATTCAAATTCTGGGAAGTCAGAAGAAGTCAAGTTCAACACTGCAAATACAAGGCAACCTGTTAGTCTATGGCAGGTGCTGGATGCTTTTGGCCGTCTTTTACATTATTTATGAGTGTGCCCTAAAAGGATTTCATGACTGCAGACAAATCCCCTCTCTAGCTAAAACTAGAATATGCAGTTACATGGAGATCTTCAGGGTATGTCCTGGAAACTGATAAAACCAAAGGACTAAAGAAGAAAATTTGAGATGGAGGAGTTTATTTTGGGGATTTCTATTTTTTTTTTTTTTTTGCAAATAACATATACTATATAAGTGATTACATCTTAATCCTAGAATGAATAAAATTCTTTCAAATTTTTATGGTTTTTTTTTTTTTTGGTGTAATTTTTTTTAATTGGAGTTCGATTTGCCAACATATAGCATAACACCCAGTGCTCATCTCATCAAGTGCCCCCCTCAATGCCTATCACCCAGTCACCCCATCCCCCGCCCACCTCCCTTTCCACCACCCCTTTTTCGTTTCCCAGAGTTAGGAGTCTTTTATGTTCTGTCTCCCTCCCTGATATTTCCCACTCATTTCCCCTCCTTTCCCCTTTATTCCCCTTCACTATTTTTGATATTCTTCAAATGAGTAAAACCATATAATATTTGGTCCTTCTCTGATCGACTTCCTTGACTCAGCATAATACCCTCCAGTTCCATCCACGATGAAGCAAATGGTGGGTATTTGTCATTTCTAATGGCTGAGGAATATTCCATTGTATACATAGACCACAGCTTCTTTATCCACTCATCTTTCGATGGACACCGAGGCTCCTTCCACAGTTTGGCTATTGTGGCCATTGCTGCTAGAAACATTAGGGTGCAGGTGTCCTGTGTTTCATTGCATCTGTATCTTTGGGGTAAATCCCCAACAGTGCAATTGCTGGGTCGTAGGGCAGATCTATTTTTAACTCTTTGAGGAGCCTCCACACAATTTTCCAGAGTGGCTGTACCAGTTCCCATTCCCACCAACAGTGCAAGAGGGTTCCCCTTTCTCCACATCCTCTCCAACATTTGTTGCTTCCCATCTTGTTATTTTTCACTATTCTCACTGGTGTGAGGTGGTGTCTCATTGTGGTTTTGATTTGTATTTCCCTGATGGCAAATGATGCAGAGCATTTTTACATGTGCTTGTTGGCCATGTGTAGGTCTTCCTCTATGAGATTTCTGTTCATGTCTTTTGCCCATTTCATGATTGGATTGTTTGTTTCTTTGCTGTTGAGTTTAATAAGTTTTTTATAGATCTTGGATACTAGCCCTTTATCTGATATGTCATTTGCAAATATCTTCTCCCATTCTGTAGGTTGTCTTTTAATTTTGTTGACCGTTTCTTTGCTGTGCAGAAGCTTTTTATCTTAAGTCCCAATAATTCATTTTCGCTTTGTTTCCCTTGTCTTCATAGATGTATCTTGCAAGAAAGTTGCTGTGGCCAAGTTCAAAAAGAGTTGCCTGTGTTCTCCTCTAGGATTTTGATGGATTCTTTTCTCACATTTAGATCTTTCATCCATTTTGAGTTTATCTTTTTGTATGGTGTAAAAGAGTAGTCTAGTTTCATTCTTCCACCTGTGGATGTCCAATTTTCCCAGCACCATTTATTGAAAAGACTGTCCTTTTTCCAGTGGATAGTCTTTCCTGCTTTGTTGAATATAAGTTGACCATAGAGTTGAGGGCCAATTCTGGGTTCTCTATTCGGTTCCATTAATCTATGTGTCTGTTTTTGTGCCAGTACCACACTGTCTTGATGATCACAGCTTTTTAGTACAACATGAAATCCGGCATTGTGATGCCCCAGCTCTGGTTTTCTTTTTCAATATTCCCCTGGGTATTCAGGGTCTTTTCTGACTCCACACAAATCTTAAGATGATGTGTTCCAACTCTCTGAAGAAAGTCCATGGTATTTTGATAGGGATTGCATTCAATGTGTAAATTGCCCTGGGTAGCACTGACATTTTCACAATATTAATTCTTCCAATCCATGAACATGGAACATTTTTCCATATCTTTGTGTCTTCCTCATTTCTTTCAGAAGTGTTCTGTAGTTTTTAGGGTATAGATCCTTTACATCTTTGGTTAGGCTTTATTCCTAGGTATCTTATGCTTTTGGGTGCAATTGTAAATGGGATTGACTCCTTAATTTCTCTTTCTTCAGTCTCATTGTTAGTGTATAGAAATGCCACTGATTTCTGGGCATTGATTTTGTATACTGCCAAATTGGTGTATGAGTTCTAGCAATCTTGGGGTGGAGGCTTTTTGGGTTTTCTATGTACAGAATCATGTCACTGAAAAGAGGGAGAGTTTGACTTCTTTGCCAATTTGAATGCCTTTTGTTTCTTTTTTGTTGCCTGATTTCTGAGGCTAGGACTTCTAGTACTATGTTGAATAGCAGTGGTGAGAATGGACATCCCTGTTGTTTTCCTGATTTTAGAGGAAAGGCTCCCAGTGTTTCCCCATTGAGAATGATATTTGCTGTGGGCTTTTTGTAGACGGTTTTTAAGATGCTGAGTAATGTTCCCTCTATCCCTACACTCTGAAGAGTTTTGATCAGGAATGGATGCTGTATTTTGTCAAATGCTTTCTCTGCATCTAATGAGAGGATCATATGGTTCTTGTTTTTTCTCTTGTTGATATGATCTATTACATTAATTATTTTACAAGTGTTGAACCAACCTGGCATCCCAGGGATAAATCCCACTTGGTCATGGTGAATAATCTTCTTCATGTACTACTGGATCCTATTGGCTAGTATCTTGTTGAGAATTTTTGCATCTGTGTTCATCAGGGATATTGGTCTATAAATCTCCTTTTTGTTGGGGTCTTTGTCTGGTTTTGGAATTAAGGTGATGCTGCCCTCATAAAACGAGTTTGGAAAATTCTATCCCTTTCTATCTTTTGGAACAGCTTTATATAATAGGTATTGTTTCTTCTTTAAACGTTTGATAGAATTCCCCTGGCAAGCTGTCTGGCCCTGGACTTTTGTGTCTTGGGAGGTTTTTGATGACTGCTTTAATTTCCTCCCTGGTTATTGACCTGTTTAGGTTTTCTATTTCTTCCTGTGCCAGTTTTGGTAGTTTGTGGTTTTCCAGAAATGCATCCATTTCTCCTAGATTGCCTAATTTATTGGCGTATAGCTGCTCATAGTAAGTTTTTTAAATTGTTTGTATTTCCTTGGTATTGGTTGTGATCTCTCCTTTTTCATTCATGATTTTATTAATTTGAGTCTTTTCACTTTTCATTTTAATAAGGCTGACTATGGGTTTATCCATCTTATTAATTCTTTTAAAGAACCGACTCCTAGTTTTGTTGTTCTGTTCTACAGTTCTTCTGGTCTCTATTTCATTGAGTTCTGCTCAACTCTTTATTAACTCTCTTCTTCTGCTGGGTGTAGGTTTTATTTGCTGTTCTTTCCCCAGTTCCTTTAGGTGTGAGGTTAGGTCGTGTATTTGAGTTTTTTCCAGTTTTTTGAGGGATGCTTGTATTGTGATGTATTTCCCTCTCAGGACTGCTTTGGCTGTATCCCAAAGATTTTGAGCAGTTGTATCTTCATTCTCATTAGTTTCCATGAATCTTTTTAATTCTTCTCTAATTTCCTGGTTGACTCTTTCATCTTTTAGCAGGATGGTCTTTAACCTCCTTGCGTTTGAATTCTTCCAAACTTCTTCTTGTGATTGAGTTCAAGTTTCAAAGCATTATGGTCTGAAAATATGCAGGGGACAATCCCAATCTTTTGGTATCAGTTGAGACCTGATTTATGACCCAGTATGTGGTCTATTCTGGAGAAAGTTCCATGTGCACTTGAGAATATGTATTCAGTTGCGTTTGGATGTAAAGTTCTGTAAGTATCTGTGAAATCCATCTGGTCCAGTGTATCATTTAAGGCTCTTGTTTCTTTGGAGATGTTGTGCTTAGAAGATCTTTCATTTGCAGAAAGCACTGTGTTGAAGTCTCCCAGTATAATTGTATTATTATCTAAGTATGTCTTAACTTTGGTTATTAATTGATTGATATATTTGGCAGCTCCCACATTAGTAGCATAAATATTCATGATTGTTAGGTCCTCTTATTGGATAGATCCTTTAAGTATGATATAGTGTCCCTCTTCATCTCTTACTACAGTCTTTGGCATAAACTTTAATTTATCTGATATGAGGATTGCTACCCCAGCTTTCTTTTGAGGACCATTTGAATGGTAAATGGTTCCAACCTTTTATTTTCAGGCTGTAGGTGTCCTTAGGTCTAAAATGAGTCTCTTGTAGACAGCAAATAGTTGGGTCTTGCTCTTTTATCCAGTCTGAAACTTTTGATGGGATCATTAAGCCCATTCACGTTCAGAGTTACTATTGAAAGATATTAATTTAGTGTCATCATAATAACTATTCAGTCTCTGTTTTTGTGGATTGTTTCTTTGGACTTCCTCTTTCTTTTACAGGGTCCCCTTTAGTATTCTTGCAGAGCTGGTTTGGTGGTCACATATTCTTTCAGTTTCTGCCTATCTTGGAAGCTCTTTATCTCTCCTCCTATTCTGAATGAGAGCCTTGCTGGATAAAGTATTCTTGGCTGCATGTTTTTCTCATTTAGGACCCTGAACATATCCTGCCAGCCCTTTCTGGCCCGCCAGGGCTCTGTGGAGAGGTCTGCTGTTAATCTAACATTTCTCTCCATATAAGTTAAGGATCTCTTGTCTCTTCCTGTTTTGAGGATTTTCTCTTTATCTTTGGAATTTGCAAGTTTCACTATTAAATGTCGAGGTGTTGAATGGTTTTTATTGATTTTAGGGGGGGGGACCTCTCTATCTCCTGGATTTGAATGCCTATTTCCCTCCCCAAATTAGGGAAGTTCTCAGCTATGATTTGTTCAAATATGCTTTCTGGTTCTCTGACCCTCTTGGCGCTCTCTGGAACCCCAATTAAATGTAGATTTTTTTCCTTGTGAGGCTGTCATTTATTTCCCTTAACCTTTCCTCATGGTGTTTTGTTTTTCTCTTTTTTCCTCAGCTTCCTTCCTTGCCATCAATTTGTCTTCTATGTCACTCACTCTTTCTTCTACTTCATTAACCGTTGTTGTTAGGACCTCCAGTTTGGATTGCAATTAATTGATTTTTAATTTTGGCCTGATTAGATCCAAATTCTGCAGTCATGAAGTCTCTTGAATCCTTTATGCTTTTTTTCCAGAGCCACCAGTAGCTTTATAATTGTGCTTCTGAATTGGCTTTCTGACATTGAATTGTAATCCAAATGCTGTAACTCTGTGGCAGAGAGTACTCTTTCTGATTCTTTCTTTTGTGGTATGCTCTTCTTTCTAGTCATTTGCTCAGTGCAGAGTGGCTAAAAACAAGTTCTACTGGAAAAAGGAAGAAAAAAAAAGAGAAAAAAAAAAAAACGAAAAACAAATTTAAAAAAAAGGAGGAGTATCCTCTGGTTCTATATACTGTAAATCCCTCGACTTCCCCTGGAGCTTTCCAGAGCTGCTCTGTCAAGAACTTGCTCTTCCCCTGTCCTTCCAGTTGGTCTTCTGCGGGAGGGGCCTGCTGTGCTGATTGTCAGGTGTGTGCACCTGGGGGAGCTGCCCCATTCCCCTGCGGGGTGCTGGGCTCAATGGGAGCTGTTTACTCCGAGAGGCCTCTGACCCCTGGCGGTCCCCCCTTCCCAGGGTGACACCAGGAGGAACAACAGTGGCAGCGGCCAGATCTCCATCCCTGAATTCAGCTCCTGTAGTAACCACCACAGTCTCCCAGTCCGCACTGGCCTGGATGCTCTGGGCGGGGGGGGGGGGGTGCTCTGCACAGCTCGGGGCCCTGGACAGCAGGAGCGTCCTGGCGGTCCTGTGCCCTCCCCGCCTCCGCCTGTTCCCGGGGGAGCGCCGGGTCCTGGGCTGTGTCTCCCCGCGCCCTGGGCTCCGGGGCCTGCGCTGCTGGAATCGCCTTCCCCGGAGCCCCCTCCCCGGAGCCGCCACCTGAGCTGCTCCCGGCCCTTTACCGGCTCGGCCTGCGGGGTGCGGGGCGCTCTCCCCGGGGCGCCCCTCCTCTGTTAGTGACCCCGGGAGCCTGGGGCTCCACTGCCCCTCCTGCGATCCTGCCTGGTTTCCCCGTGAGCGCCTTTCCCTCCGGGAAGAATCCGGTGCGGATTGTTCAAGTTCCCGCTTCTCCGGGGCTGGGCCTTCCTGTCCTGGAGGCTCCCGCCGCCCCCTTAGCCGGCTCCTCGCGGGGCCCCTCCCCCACTGGATTGATTATTTATTTATTTATTTATTTATTTATTTATTTATTTATTTATTTATTTCCGTGTATCTACCCTGTTAGAAGTGCAAACTCTTCTCTCTGTAGCGTTCCAGCTGTTCTCTCTTGAAATCTCAGGCCAAAGTCGTAGGTTTTCAGGATGATTTGAAGGTATCTAGGTAAGCTGGTGGGGACAGGTGACTTGGGGACCCTACTCCTCTGCCATCTTGCCCCACCCCCTTTCAAATTTTTAGATTTTCCATTTTCTTAATATGCATTTAATAATTTTCTATTTATAGGCAGAATAATATGAGAGTATGAATGAAAACTTTTTTTCTATAGTATGGATTTGATATATGTTAGTTGTGGCTTTAGACCACTAACTGAACTTTTAAAAAAATGATAACAGAAATTATAATTTTCCTTTTAGAGCACCTATTATACATTTGTTTTGTGGTTTTTTATCAACAGGAAAAGGGGGATTATGTTTTATGAAAAATACTTTTTTGGTAGAGAAAGAGTAAGATATCATTTATTCAAGGGCGTCTTACTGATGATTGAAAATTCAGTTAAGCTGATTTCTGTTTCCTTACTTTGCACTCTAAACAGAGTTTATGGCTGTGACCTTGTATTCCTGTTCTCTGGGAGACAGTTATAGAGAGAACCTTTGGTTCTGAGGTGGGCCACTAAACTTTTCAAGGGCTTATATTCCCCACAATAAGACAGAGGGAATAATAGTACCTTCTTTTGGGACAATTGTGAAGATTGAGTTAATTCATCTAAAGTGCTTAGAAGGGTTAATAAGACATAGCAAGCTGTCAATGAATATTTTGTATTATACAAATGTTATAAGGATCCTGTTCAGGGGCTATACTATTAGTCTCATTTTATGAATGAAAGGACTGACCTACAGAAAGGTGTGTGTAACTTATCAGGTGGTAGGAACAAGATTTGAAATCTAGGCTTTTGATCTCTTGACTCTAATTTTTCAAATGCTCCAGTATCTTAATGGGCTTATTATTCATTTAAAAAATCAACTATAATTAGGATGCCTGGGTGGCTCAGCAGTTTGGCTCCTGCCTTCGGCCCAGGGTGTGACTCTGGAGTCCCAGGATCGAGCCCCACATTAGGCTTCCTGCATGAAGCCTGCTTCTCTCTCCTGCCTCTCTCCCTTTTTGTGTCTCTCATGAATAAATAAATAAAATCTTAAAAAAAATCGACTAGAATTCCTTTGTGAATGCCAATTCATAATGTGTTTTTATATTATATGGTCTAGTTATTTATGTACTGTGCACCAAAAGCAAAAAAAAAAAAAAATTGGAAAAATAGACTTGTTCTTTACTTTGGTAGTAATTAAAATGGAATAATTATTTTTGGGGAGTATTTATATAAAAATAAAATGCTGTGGTTTGTCATAGTGAGCTCATACTTACTTACCTCAAGGTTAACCAGTCTGGTTTAAAAAACACAATTGAATTTTGATGCATATATCAATAAATGTAAAAAACCCACTACTATACCTTACTCACACTTGTGTTCTTAAAGATAAAAAAGGAAAATTCTGAACTCCAAGTCGATTTACTTTTGGACATTGTGATTTATTTATATCACTTAAGTAATAACCAAAAAATGAATGAAGGTCCTGAGTCTTCATATTTTTGAAACAAGTATAACTACATATAATATAAGCACCTTTATAAATAGATTTATAATCAGGACTTTTCCTCTTATCTCTGCTAATAAAGTTCTAAGATTTGGGAAAAAAATTGTTCTTACACATAAAGGAGAAACCACTAGTTAGTTAAGTGTTGATAAAACAGGACTATGTAGCAAACACTGGTCAATTGGAATTTACTGAGATTTCACTGTGCTATGAATTATAAAAACTACCACCAAAACCATAATTTTTTTCCTTATATCAATTCAGAGGAAGGACATAGAGGAAAATCTTAAACTGTTTCTAAAACAATAAGTATTTTCCAGATATTTTAAAAGCTGAAGTACATTATATTGATTGTATATTAAACCAAACAGTAAGAGGGGGTGATGTAAATCAAGAAAAATGAAGAAGCTAAGTTCTGGACCAAGTTTAGAAAAATAGAAACATCTCCTGTTTATGAGTTCTATTTTGTTTATAGGTGGAAAGTCTTTCTTGAAAGAAGTTCTAAGAGTGTGACTTGAGAAAGAAAGTTGTGTATATATTAGTGTTTCCTTATTTGATCTGCCTTTATTAAATATAAGAAGCTGTGTTGCCTTTCTTCTTAGACTGTGAAGCAGTGGTTGTGCCTTCAGCTCCAGCATTCAGCACAGTGTCGAGAAGAAACTGAAAATTCTACAAATCTTTGTGGGATGGGTTGTTACATCTTACTCAATTCAGTTGTGCCGGATATATAGTACAAGATAAATTGTTTATGTGGTACGTGTATGTTTGTGTGTTTGGGGCAGCTATATAACAAGTAGGATACTCCTTGTTGTAGGGTCAGAGGATGAAATCCTAGTCATATAAATGGCATTTGGGAATTAAAGGAAACTTGACTCATCTTCGAATCTCTGATTTCCTTCCCCATGTCCCAAGTCCTTACTCAGCATTGATGGTGCAGTGGGAACAAGATAAACTGAGGAATATCTGTACCTAAATTACCATTGGAGAAAGACTTGACCTGTATCTGAAAAGATCCTTCGGAGTGGAAGAGTGGCCAGTGCAGACTGTGAGGCACAGGTGTTTCCTGCTTCGCGCTGGCAGTAGCCCGTTTCTGACAGGCTGCTGCATTGGGCACCATCTGAGGCTCCCAGGTGGTCTTCAAGGACAGCCTGCACTGCCGCCAACTTGCTCTGCTGAGGTCAGGGAGAGGGCTTGGGCACACAACCAAGGATCCACAGAAGGGAAAAGTGAATTATTAGAGGGCAAGTGTTGGCATTTGGGAAAATGATTCCTGACTAGCGATAAAGACGTGATTAATTCTTTCAGGACAGTTGTGCTATACTTAATTCTACTTTAAGGTCAGTGGGAACTTTGAATGAATATTAAAGAGAGAAGATTTTATTACTAACACTTTGATATAATATTTATTTAAAAATTTACTGTATGACTGGATCTCTGTACCTAAGGATATACAACTTCTATGGCATCTCACCACCTATGTTTTCTTTGAAATCTTTTTTTTTTTTTTCCATACCCCTTCGCCCACCCCCCACCCCCTGTTTTCTTTGAAATCTTAACAAAGACCATGAACAGCTTCCCAAACACAAGTTGAGAGAGTCCTCAGGATGGTGACCTCCTGTATTTCTATTTGTGCTGGGTTCTGCAAATTCAGACTCTTATAAAACTGTGGGAATTATTAAACCTAGGCTAGACATTCCAGCCTGGCCTGGTACAAGCTGGCCTGGTACAGAAATCTAGGCCAGACATTCCAGCCTGGCTTGGGTACAAAGTCCTAATAAGAAGATGAGATCACATCGTTACCTCCATTCCTATTTCCCTTTCTACCCTCAAAATACTTCTCAAAATGCAAGATGATCCTAAGAATCTATTCTGTTTTTTAATTGCATTTTCAGACTCTCTGGATTTGTCTTGTCTCCTTCATCTCAACACACACACATACACACACACACACACACACACACCCCTCATCAATCCCTTAGACTTTATTGTTTCTAATTTCTGCCTTAGGGAACACAAAATCTATATCTTTAAGTTCTTCAAACAATGGTTCCTCTTCTATGCTTCAACATAAATAAAAGATTGATATTTTTATTCTTTAGTATCTTTGAAATAGGAATGCATTTTAAATCTATGCTATTTTACAAGTATGATTGGTAACTTAAAAAAATTCATTGTAATACATAAAAAAATGTACAAAAAAAAAAAACCAAAACGGTATGTCTTAGCCTTGAGGCTACCATAGATTAGATGACATATGGTAGTTCTCCTGAGGAGAATGCTGTTATCACCTTTTCTTGAGTGGAGGACTTTCACTTTTTTATATGCCTCCCTATGTGCCTTGCCCCCCTTGCCAGGTGATTTTGATTTCTTCTTTGAAATCTGCAGTACTTTCTGTAACCTCTACCATTCTACAGGATCACACTACATAAATTTACTTATAGTAAGTCTGTTTGCAACTCTTGATGGAGTATTGATGTACATGGATGTACCATCTCCTATTGACCTATTTATTCTCTTTTAAGCATTCCTATACATGGCTTTTATGTCACCAGAATTAAGGACAATCGTGCCTGTTGTATTTGTAGATCTGAACAAAAATAAAATAAACCTCTATAATTATAACATTAATTACATTTTCATATACATTCTTACTTGTATCCCAATTGCAGTTTTGTAAGAATTTACTTTGCTCATTTATGATAGTAAGCTTGATGATTTTGCTCTTTTGATTTGTTTTTGTTTTTTTCCTGATAATTCCTATATAGTCTTGAGCTTGCCAAATCACTGTATGTTAAAAGGAAACTTTAGAAGGCAAAACTATAATCCTTTTGGAAGACCTATTAAAAATTATTATGACATCAGATCTTCAATTCTCAGGCCTTCTTATTTTTTCTAATGCCTTATGAGGGTGATTGAAACACGCAGCTTATTTTAATGAGGATGTTTATATATGGAGCATAGAACATATTTTTAAATGTATATTAACCCAAACTATTATATTTATCAATAGAAATACATCATTGGAAAATTCAATACAGTACTAACCCATATATGGAAAGAATTAGACAGATATATTCAAAAAAAATAATTGCTTACAAATCAATGACTATTATATCTGGATTATGGAATATTTATTTAGAGTTTTGACCTTCTTCAAAACAAAATGTTTTCTGAAAGGGAAAAAGCAAAGAACACTACTTATCTTTCAACTATTTGTTTAACTCTTGGTATGTAAACACAAGCATACATGTAGAACATTAGTTAGCATATACATACCTAAAATGTCTATATACCGATATTGGAAAGCAAAGCATTTTTGCTTGGTTGGCCAACTTCCTGTGACCAATAAACTAAAGACTTTATCAATATGTCAATGGTTAATATTTTATATTTTTAAAGTATAACATGAATTTTATTATGTTTTTTGTTGTGCTTGTCTTTGCAAGTGATGGAGGGGATGACTTTTCCTATGCTGAAGTGTCTTGATGTCGACAAGAATATTCTTGAGTCAGTTTTCTTCATCCTCATCATGCTCTGTGGGCCATATCTCTGGGTCCAGTGATCTGGAAAGTGAGATCTCTAGTATTGATGAGGGCACAGTTCACAATCCCTTGGCAACCACTCTGTCTTGAGCAAAATGGAAACTTTGTGACAGCATCATATGCTCAGAAAAATTTTCACAGAAGCCGGCAGGTCATTCTGACTGTACTTCAGTTAAAAGTTGGATAGTGCATTAGGAAAAAATTTGTTAACATCAGAAAGATGAAAGAGAGTGCTATATTAATTTCCTTGGGGCTACTGCTATTTCAATTCAAGATTCTTTTGAAGTGTAAAATCTAGAGGCTTACTACCTTTGAGTACAGAACATTTTTCTGAATTAACATTGTTTTCAACATTTTATATTTTAAAAAATGTACTTAAGTTTTCCCAATATTTCCTTATTTAAATTATATTTCTAAGTTTGGTTGTCCCCCCCACCCACTTAAATACATTTTTAAATTTATAATGACTTTTCAATGATTTATTTTTTCTCCAAGGAATAACATAACAAATTCTTTTCTGCTTAGTCATAGGGATGAATAATAGGATATAGAGTTTTATTTGGTAGGTTACAAATCTAGCTTACATCCACACTAGGCTTGAAATGATCAAGAACTGTTATTGACTTATGTTTTTCTTTTACAAATGTATAAGAAAAAGATTGGTAATATCAGACCATCTTTTATTCTAATGGTCTAGGAAATGACAAAGCAAGGATATTGAAATATTGACCTCACCTTTGGTGTCTTGAAAGGAAAAACATTATAATGACTTTAGATTGCACTTAATTCTTACGATGATGTGATGCATTCAGGTCAGGGTTTAGGGCTGTTTTATAGGGTATTCTACAGTCACCTAATGACTCAGTTCAGTGAAAATACGAATTAAGTCCATAATTCAGTCACTATGGAAACTTTTTATACAATCTCATTTGCTAATCTGGAGAAAAAAAAGAAAGTTGACTGCAGGAGACTTATAAATAATTAAGAAATTTCTTGTGCCCACCAATATTTATTCGTGGAAGATAGTAATGACACTTGTCTGGCCATGCCTACTTGGTCACTTTCAGAACTTCCCACTTCTATTTTGACTCCTTGGATCACATTCATATTGCTTCCAACACTTCTATGGAGATTTCTATTGAACAGACTCATTATTTAAAGATTTCCATTAGCATTTATTTTCTTTATGTTGAAATCTGTAGTTCATTCAAAAGCACCTCTATCTGATTGCTGGCATTCTTGAATGTCTTTTTCTTAATGCTTGCAAATAGCCAGGCTAGCCCTAAACTTACATTTACCTATTATTAGACATGCAATACTCATGGATTACATTATACCTGGTGCTCTAGTCTTATTCACTCAAAATTCATTGTGTGCTTCTGTGGAAGATTTTTAAATATAAGAAACATACCAAATTTCATATTTTTTTAGTCCCTGAGCAGTAAAATAGAAAATGGTGTGCATTCCCTGCATCATTTGGCACTTTTTAAAAAGGGGATTTTAATTGTCTGGATGGAACTTTATCCATTTAGGGATAGAAATGTCAATGCTATTCAAATGATGTAGAAAAAAACCTGGATATGCTTATCTAAAAGCTATTTTTATTTTGGTACTGACTTACTAAAAATACGGAGGAAGTGCTTTAGTGCCATTAATAGTTGAAAGAGATACACAGATTTAGATTTAAGTCTAGTATCACTGACTCTCCAGGAAGAAGACATGCATCTTAATCTCTCATCTATATGTAGCCACTGTCAGCTTCAAAATCTCAAACTTAGCCAGTAACAAAAATTTGTCTTCAAGTGCACTTTGATCTTTGCTTTCAGCAGTGCTAAACTTTGCTGTTACCTCACATGAAGAGACAAGGAAAATGAAAAAAAAAAAAAAAAAGAGGAAAAAGTTAACATAAAAATTTAATTTATATTAAATCATTTGCCACTTTGTTGATCTTTTGCAACCTGAAATGTACATCCTTCATGTAAAAAGGATGCATTAATTTTTTTTAAAAGCATTGAAAAGGAAAAATAAAGCTTGATTTGTGAAGCAAAGAAATAGTGATGGCAAACAGGGATTTTTTATTTGTTCTCTGGTGTGAATTGACATACACATTATGATGAAGTTAAAACGCAGAGGTTAATTGAAAAATGAGATAAACAAAGACCCTTGAGGGTCTCTGAATAATTTCGCCTGGCAGCACCGACAGTCTACAACCATCAGGCACTAAAACCTACTCCGAACTGCTGGAGATTACCAAAAGAAAAAAAAAAAAGAAGAAGAAGGAAAAAAGCTAAAGTTAATTGTCTTTCTGTTCCTTCCACCTCATTTCAGCCCAATTATAACTGGGAAAAGTCATTCTGTCTAATTTGCATTAATGCACCTCCATGGAAAAAGAGCTTAGACAGTGAATTTGATTTTTTAGGATATTATGGTCATATTTAAAAATACCTATCACAATTCCCAAATGTAAAATTGCTTGTGAAATTCCTAGATGACAATTCTCAAATTCTCCTAAGATATCTTTAAATTATAGGTCTTAAAAAAAGTCAACGTATATTGAGTATCCTAAATGCCAGAGCCTGTGGTAAATTCTGCATATGGGTTATTTCATTTAATCCTCAAGACACCTGTATGATGTAGACCTTCTTACCATCCCCATTTCACAGATAAGAAAGCAGAGGTTTAGAGAGGTTAAGTAGCAGTCCTCAAGGTCAATGCAGCTAGGGAGCATCAGAGCTGAGATTTAAACTCGTGGTGTCTGACTTCAAATTCTTAAATACTACTGTAAATTTGATGACACTTTATTTATTTATTTTTGATGGCACTTTAATGGACTTATTTAGATTTTAAATTCATAGATACTACAGTTAAGCTGTCATTTCTTCAAGTCAATATGAGAAGAGGAAATACCAGTACAGTATGATATTGTTAGTTCATTTACTCATGTTTCTTTCATGGCAACTTCGCCATGAAGCTCATATTCTCATTTCTATTATTAAATGGAAATATATTTAGACTGTTCCTGTTCAGCAGCAAAACAGCTGCAAATCAGAATAATGTTAGCTGTTTTGTTTCTAGTGTAAAACCAAGCTAAGCAGTGCCAGTATTTTCAAGGAGTTAATCTTTGTTCTTATATTCATGCAACAGATCTGATCAGAGTTAGTAGAAAATTAGATATCTCCAGACATGCTTGATGTCTTGTTTTTTCTTGGAATGGTATGGAAATATTATTTTTATTGCTGTTAATTGACAGACTTGGAGCAGAAGCTGAATCTATTCAGAACCATTTATATTAATAGGTATACTTATCCACTGAGGGCTTTATTTTCAAAGTGCTGGGCTCATGGTCCCCTTTTGTGCCTCTTTCTGGTGCTAAAGTGTTCATAATGATGAGGAGCATCTGGCTGCAAACTATTGTTTCTCATTAAAAGGACATGTCTCTGAAGCTTTTGGGGATTCTTTGTGCTGAACAATGCAGACTCTGAACATTTTGCCCTTTTCATAATCTGTAAATGTGTTTTGTTGCTACCGCTTCTAGCCTAAGGTACATGCTTGCTTTTTGCTCAGCTTCTGAGCTTCTAAATATGAGATGGGAATGTAATCAGTGACTGCACGTTCTTCTTTTGTTTGGCTGACATTTTAGTTTCTCTGTCTTATCTGTTGTCTGCCATCAATAAATATGATACAACAGTCAGAATAATAATGACCTGAATCAATAATTGCTAGGGGTTAATTTTAAATATTTTGCATATATAGATCCCTTCTTAGAATGAAGAGTTTTTACTTAAGACAGGTTAGTTCAAGAGAGAAAAGTGGACCAGGGATACAGATTCCTGCTTGAGTCATAAACCTTCCTGGGTATTAATTTCCACATTACTGAGAAGAGGAGAATTATTTCCCTTTTGCTTCCATGGGGCTCTCTTGAGCTTCTATCCAGGCACTGGGGAGAATTTGGCTTACTAAATCAGTCTTTCAGATCATTAGAAAAATTTCTAATTGGCCTGTGCAGTATGCATTACCTTTGGCCGCATGTAACTATGCCATCTTGTCCTCTTTGGACTTTGACCTTCTCAGCCAGCTTCCTAGATTAAAGGAACAGTTAGATCTGACTAAATGAAATATATTGTGCTTCTGTACAAAAAAGACTCAAAACAAAGAGTGAGAGAGAAAGAGAAATTTAGAGAGATTGAGAGCGGAGTACACTTATTTCTTGCAGGGCCAGTAGGATTTGTTTCCAGGCACTTGTAAATATTTTTGGCTCTTGTCATGAGGTGTGGGGCCAATTTTCACTGCTATAGCTCCTCAAGGAGGAAAGCCTTCAAATCAGGACAGTTAGCATGACTCCTTCATTAAAAGGAGAAAAACAAATTACTTAGAATTAAAAACAGTACATTGTTTGCAGTTACAAACAGTGGGAGGGAATGGAAATGTACCTTTATTCATGATAGATGCAAATTAAATCTCAACCTGTGATGGCTGCAGTTGATTTTCAGAGAAAGGTGCTTTCAATAAGAAGAGCAGTGCTGGATATGAAAGGACAGAGGGTAGAAGTGGAAAACAAAATAGTTTTCTTAATCCAACATATATCAATTTCTAGGATATGGTTAAAAGTTTTTATTGTTTAACCATGTCTGGGGCTGCCATGATGCTTTTCTGTGACTGTACACATAATTGTATGCCCTAACAAGTAGGATAAAATCAGGAAAGTGATTTTGCCTCTGAGAGAATGTTCATAAATGAGGATTCTTTAGGAGGGATGCCTGGGTGGCTCAGTGGTTGAGCATCTGCCATCCACCCAAGGCGTGATCCTGGAGACCCGGGATTGAGTCCCACATTGAGCTCCCCGCATAGAGCCTGCTTCTCCCTCTAACTGCGTCTCTGCCTCTCTTTCTGTGAATACATAAATAAATACTATCTCTTGTGAATAAATAAATAAAATCTTAAAAAAAAATGAAGGATTCTTTACGAGGTGATGCAGGCTTTGGAAGGGATATGGGCATAAGATGAATGAGAAAAAATAGTGGAGACCACTTGGAGATTGGCTTGACAGAACAGAGATTGGGGGCTGCTGAACACTGGTAAATGAGATGGCTGGAAATGGATTAGAAAATGAGTGGTATTATTATATATGCAATAAAGTTCACTTTATTAACTCTACTGTTTTGTTTCTTATTCTCTGTTTTCTGCAAACAAGTTAGATTTGATTCATTCGTATTTGAAGCATGGAAGTGCCAGTTCTCTGAATTAACCAACCAGCTTCATCTCAAAATCTGTTCCTCATTTTCTGTCACGTTCTTTAAAGACAATGCATCTATTAGAATAGTTACTAACAATGGTGGCCTATAGACACAATCCCAACTCTTTATTTTAAAAGGCGATAAGTCACTTAAACATAGTAAATACATTTCTGAGTATATATCTACCTACTATTCACCTTTCCATTTATGGGGATATACATCTCTGTGGAAAATGGGTCTCCTAAAATTTGAGATAAGCTATGACAATTACATATATTGAAACTTGAATTTAAAAAATGAAGTAATGTGGTAAATTTCAAATATTTATTTTAAACAAATAAAAATTTAAAATTATAATGCAGTAGAACTCTGTCATTCAAATGGTAATTTTAAGACTTATTAATAATGCAAGTATGTTGGCACCCTTCATATAGGTCACATGGTCAGAATTAGATACAATTTTAAAGTTTTATGGTAAGTGTCTCTCTGTCCACATATCCTCATCCAGAGACCATGTCAAAGTCTCAACTTCAGGCCCTTTGTATGAAGTCCAGTGCCAAATGGCACTCTCTTTATCCATGAATTTGGCCTTACCTGGGACAAATCAGGGGGCTTTTCTAGGGGAACAGAGATTAAGAAGGGTTTTGAAGTTTTGTTTAGGAAACAGACAAGAATAGTAAGAGTTTCAAGGTTATCAATAGTGTTAGCACTATTAGCTGGGAATTAAGGGAACCTCAGTAGCCAGGAGTCAGGAATGACATATAGTCCTTACTGAGAATGGCTGTGGGTAGCAAAAAGGGGAAACAAAAGAAGCCCAAGGTATTTACTTACAAAGCATCGTTGCATCAGGGGTCAAAATATCTGAATTCAAAGATATTGCTAGTCATCTCACTCTGGCTGGTCCTCAGTTTCCTTATCTTTTCCTTATCTATACTATTTCCTTAAATAGAGGGAATAGTAATTTCTGTCCTTTTTAACTCTTGGGGAGAAGCTTATTCTAAGTAAAACAAAAAATGAGATAATGTGCTTAAAATTTGTTGCAAACATAATGTCATATATACATATTCTCAAAGGGACAAATAGCAATTCAAAAATCAGATAAAATTCTCATCACCTTAAGGCAAAGAAGAGCAGTATATCCACAGCCTGTGATCTCTTACTATAAGTGTCAACAGTAAATAATTGAAGACAAAAAATAAAATTAAAACCAGCAGTCTCCTGTCTCTTCTTTTCTTTGCTTCAGTAAGAGCTCCATAGAATAGAGCGAGAACTAGACTGAAGAACATGCAAGGACACTTAAAGTTAAATAGGAATATAATACCTTTAAAAATGAAACATGAAAACTAGCTTTCCTTTGCCAGCTAAATCCTGAATTTATTGCCCCGTGCTTCTTCTATTAGCATTGATAATTAAAGCAGAATAAGGAATGTATTGTATTTGATGTTAATAGGGTCATGCTGGCTGTTGCGGGACCCTGGGCCTGATCTCTATCCCCTCTGCAGGTAAATCTTTGAGTTCACCTTTAAAAAGCACATTAAACATTCTGGAAGAGGATCTTTAAACTTGTGGGTTCTCTAGTGATCTCTTAAGTATCATGAGCTCAGATTTGAGGATGGCATCTTATAATCTTCTGACTACTGCCCGACCTATGATAGCAATGGAATGCTGTATAAAGCCTTAGGATATTACACTTCTCATTTTTGCTTTGGAGTGACCTTGGGGACCCATTGAGGCCGTAAAGAAAAGATCAGTTTGTCAGAGCCGTACTTTTTATTTGCATGATATCTTTGTTTTAAAGAAAAACTGGAAGTATTACATTTATTTAAAATAGCGGCTATAGGGGTGCTTGGGTGGCTCAGTTGGTTAGGCATCTGCCTTCAGCTCAGGTCATAATCCCAGGGTCTTGAGATCAAGCCCCACATCAGGCTCCCTGCCTAGCGGGGAGCCTGCTTCTCCCTCTGCTCTTCCCCTCCTTGCCCCTTGCTCTCTCTCTCAAATAAATAAACAAAATCTTTATAAAAAAATTAAATATGAATGTCCTTCAGTTCCAAGATCCTATTCAGGATACACGTTACATCTACTCAGATATCTCCTTAGCATCCTCCAGTCTATGACAGTTCTTTCCTTGTTTTTCATGACCTTGACAGTTTTGAGGAATATTGGTCAGGCATTTAGTAGAATATATCTCAATTTGGGTTGTCTGCTATTTTCCTCATGGCTAAACCAGAGATAAGTATCTCTTACCTTACCTTTTTCTGGGTTAGTTCAACTATCACCACCTTTCTGCCAAACCAATTTTAAGTGATAACTGTTGCTTTCTGCATTATTTTTCTATTGCTGCATCATGATTACCACAAACTTTGGGGTAAAACAGCAGATATTTTTCAGCTCTAGTTCTGAATGTCAGAAGGACAGGCAAAGTTGACTGGGAGTCGTCTGCTCAGGATCCCATATACTAAAATCAGGGTGCTGTCTGGACTACATTTCTGTGTTTCTGGAGGCTCTGGGGAAGAATCCACTTTCATGTTCATTCAGGTTCTTGCAGTTGAAGCTACCTGCATTTGTTGACACATGGCCCCTTCTTGCCTCAAGGCTGGCAATGAAAATCTCTCTTGCGTTGGAATCCTTCTCACACGTCTTTCACCAGGAAGAGTCTAATCACTTTTAGGAGCTCCCTTGATTAGGTCAGGTCTGCCCAGGATAATCTTTTCTGAAAGCTGACTGTGCCATAGAACATAATGTAATCATGGGAAGGACTATCTCATTATATTTATATCTGGCCCACACTCAAGGGGAGGGGATTATACAGGGCTTGTACACCCAGGGGCAGGAATCTTGGGGACATCCTGGAATTCTGTCTATCATGTCTATTACACATGATCTCAGTGTCGACAAATTAGATGCTCCATGTGGCAAGAACTTGGTAATACTATTCCAAGCCCCTGTGTTCTTCTTACAAAGATAGCCAGATTCTTGCTTCTGCTCCTATTGAACACATCTGAGAACTGGCACAAGTTTTTCTGCATCCTATAATTAGAATAAAGTTTTTTTTTTTCCTACTTTGCTATTTCTACTTCCTTGTGGGCTATATTTTAGAGGGAATTTGAGATTATTTTATTGATTTTTCATTTTTAATAAAAAACTTTAACAAACCAAATAGAAATTTTCGGTAGGGTTCTGTATTTTAAATGCTGAACTTCACTTGACAAATTCCCTCAAAAGATCAGCAAATCTTTTTCATTAACAAGTAAACCTACAAGTCTGGGTTTGTTTACATTTTATAATGCTTTGAAGTATATATTGTTAGTTCTGAATACACATTAAATAATAGGAACAATAAGAAGAAAAGATCATGATTCCTTGTTCGTTTTACGAGCAAATCTTTTTCTGGGGAACAGATGCTACTTAATATTGATGCTACTCCTGAAAAATACTTAACAAATTGAGAGCTAAGCCTATATTGTAAGTGTAAACAGGACTAAAATCAAAAGAACAATTTAAACAAGGAAGATCTAAAGGTTAAAAGAAAGGAGTAGTTTTGTGACATGAGTGTGGAGGCCATAATACTTGTGTGGAGGTGTGTACTCTCCCATTCCTTGTTTAAGGGCTCCAAGGAGTGCCTATGCAGCTGTCAGAAGTAAATCTCCATCCAGTATTTGGCTGTCTTGCTGTTACCTATTAGAGTCTGGGCCCAAATAATCTAAAGAAGTCTTCTCTTATTCACTAGCTTTGAAATAGTTTTTCCATGCCCTTTTCTCTTGAGAGGTATGACCTCACATTTCAGAGGCACTTAATTAAGGGCAGAATTTGAAATCTGAGTCCAATTTTGTCTTACCAGGGTGCCTTGTCCTGGGATCTCCAAAACCCAACAGTGGACCTGGTGGCTGACACCAGCTTCTGCCTCATTTTTATTAGCCTTTCCCTGAGGCCCCATTCTTCTGACCTTTATTGCCTAATAATTTTCAATTTAATCTGATTTGTCAATTAGAATCTCACCTCATCCTTGTTTGTCAATTAGAATCTCACCTCGTCCACTTTAGTAGCTTACACTTCAGAGCCTTGTTCCTCTAGTTGAGCTCTTAGATTGAAGCTCCCATATGGAACGTGACTTGATGATACTTATTCTGTGCATGCTTAATAAGTGCCAGCTGGGAAACTCTGGCATTAGAGAGAGGGGGTCCAAACATGAGATAATTTGATTCTTCTTCAATTACTATTTCAAACATGATTGGCTAGGTTTCTTTTTTCTTATCACCTTTGATGTCACTTTGGGATATAGGATTTCCAGTTTCTTTCAGTTATTAGAAAATTTAGCCCAGTGAAATTCAATTTAAAGTTGTGTCTTGTAACTAATTTAGTTCTCATCTTCATTCACTCAGAACTTGTAAGGATTCAGTGTCCTAGACTTGATGAGGGATAGAGCTCTGGTCTGTTCCTTCCTTCCCTCCCTTCTGTCTCCTGCTTCTGTCTGATCTGTTGAGGAGTAGCTGTAAAAGAAGAGTTCAGTCTTTTCATTTACTTGGAAGTAATGTAGATCTCTCTGGACTGTTAAGGCTTCTCTGGTTAACATTAACTGGCCATCACTGCTCTCTGCATAATGGGCATCTGAGTATTATTCCTCATGTGAGATTTACTTGTGCATGCTCTGGAAGGCCCACTAGAGCCTCATCACTGCACTGAATGTGATGAAAGCTGAATGCAAGCCAGCTGCTCTGTCTTTAACACTTCAGGACCCTTCCAAATCCTCCTGCTGAGGCTCTCCCACACCTTCTGAACTATTGACTCATGGGAAACTTAAGCATCTTTGTCATAATGCAAGTCTCTGCTATCTCATAGGTCCAGAAGGCGTGCCAGCAACTCAGGTACATAACCAGGTCATCCAACACAGGAAAGGAGATGGGTTGGTTAGGGGGTAGTGAAAATCACTCTTTTCCTAGGTGATGATTCCTTTTTCTAACAAATCTTTCTCCAACAGTTTCCTTAACTCTCTAGTTTGGGGATGGAAGTGGATAGGGTGTGTGAGATGACGGGGAGTAATACAGCCAGTTTGGCTCAGTTCCTCTTGAGTCCTAGAGAGGACTTTTGGCTCTCAATTGCTTATAGGTTTTTTTGTTTTTGTTTTTACAAAGGGGGGATACTCATGACCTATTTTTTTTTTTTAATTTCATGATGTGTTTAACTCCAGTTTTGAATGCAATCTGTATCATTGCTAGATAAAATACAGGATGTGTAGTTAAATTTGAATTTTCATAAATAAAGGGCAAGTATTACATGGCGCACACTTATATACTGAAGAAGTTATACCTTGTTTATCCAAAATTGAAATTTAACATAAAGTCATACTCTGTTTTTATTTGCTAAACCTGGCAACCCCCCATTCAAGCTGGCAGTTACAGAACAGCAGGGAAATCTCACTCTGTAACTGATTATCTCCTATGTGACAGGCCCTGGGCTAAGCATTTTATGTATTTTTTGTATTATTTTTCCAGGCAGTTATTATTTTCTCTTTTATATAAGGAAAATTATTCAAGTTCAGAGAATGTTAGTAAAACATCCAATTATCACTCAACTACTCAGGGCCAGAGGGTGGGTTTGAGTCCTTTACACTTTATCACACTTAACTATTATTCTTTCTTCCCTACCTTCAGGCCCCAAATCCCACCCATTGTCCATTATATTGGATATGCAGCCACTCCTCACTCCCAATGGTCATGTCATCCTAGTTGGTTCCATTTTGTTAGCACCATTGATGCAGGTCTGTAATGTATACTAACTTTCTCCTTGGGGTTAACCCTGCCTGACTAAGTGCAAGTGGATTTTTATTGTTTAGTAGCTAAAATTTTGTATCCTGGTGAATTGATTGACAGAGACTTAAGGGAAACTTGAAAGCCTTCTCTGCTTCATTTTCCCTTGAGGATAAAGCAAGCTCTCATCAAGCAACACCCTACACACCCTCTCCTCTGACTCCCACTCACCATATTCTCCAGGGAAAGTGTTTAAAGGGAAAAGAGCTTTCAGAAAACTGAAGGAGATTCTTGTCCATCACATCTAGAAGTGCCTCCAGGTTCTTTCCAGTTTTTTCTTGCCAAATATCTCTGCCCCTGGGATGCTTTCATATATCAAAAATAAACAAAGCCAGACATATTGTTAAAGTAGTAAGGACAGATTTTAATTGATCATTCCCTATTACAATAGGGAAAACAGTTCAGTGTGATCTGAATTCAGTTTGGGTGTGTATGGAGATGACTGGGCATTTTAAAGGGAGAATGGGGAAATAGGGAGAGTGTTGAGTGGAACTTCAGTTGATTCAGGGGAGTGAAAATTACAAAAAGTGGAAAGTGTAGGTTGATCTATATGAAATTCATTTGGGTTTGCTAACTGGCACTTACCCAAGTGAGGCTCCTACCCTCCTAGTGATTCAGACATAGGGGCCTCATATCTTCAGATGTTGGTTGGAATAAACAGTAAATTCATTTGGAAACTGAATTTTCTCAGGCAGGCACCTTAAGGGGGGGCTAGGTCATCCTAAGGAAGTGGATTTGAGCTATTAGAAACTATGTTAGTGTTTGTTCTAGTCTTTATAGGTCAACTAGGTTGTGGCATAGTTGAGAAGAGGGCTCAGAGGGGCCTCTAGAGTTTGATAAAGGAAGAATCTTCACATCTAAACTTGGAGAGAAGGAGGGATGGCTTTGCCTTATGCTCTCCTACCTTCTTTCTGGAATAAGTTGATTCACTGGACTAAATCCCTAAATTCTAGCTTATTTAACATTTCAATAGTGGTTATTTTTCTCACTTTCCTTCACTGCAGTTTCTTCCTGCTTCCCAGGGATACTTCAAGAAGGAATGAGTAGTGAATGGTACATGGGGCTTACAGTATGAATGTTGGAGAAATAATAAAAGTTCAACACTTCAGCAAAAAATATAAACAGAGTGATAGAAGGGGAAATTACAATAACGTAATAAGGAAACACGTGAGAAGAATGTAGAATGTACAAAATGAGAGAGTGAATGAGGAAGAAAGGAGATTTATAGCAAAATCTAGTAAAGTCAGATCTACTAAAGATTTACATCTATTACCTATTTTAAACCAGTCTCCAAATATAATTGGATGTGTACTATGTAGCGATTTATTGGTATTCTCACCACTTTTCTCTTAAGTTGTCTGAAAACAGTTTAGCAGAAAGACATGCTGTCTTCCGATGAGTATGTGATGGGTCAGTGCTTCTAGGTGTAATGTAGAGGTTGACTATTGATTAACACATTATTTATGAGGCCATTTTTAAAGAAGGCATGAAAATATATTGCAACTTGGCAGATAATACATTATAAAATGCTGGATCTTATGGGAATAGTGCTTAGTTCTAACCTATCAGGAGGACATGTGGTGTGTCTTGAGTTTTTGGCCATCTTTATGAGGCAATTTAGGCAATGAAAAGTCCTTTATTTATTTTTTTAATTTTGGAGCTATATATACGTAAGAGGTCCTAGAATGTTATCCTAGCTTGGGGTGCCTGGGTGGCTTAGTTGGTTATGCATCTGACTCTTGTTCTTAATGCAGTTCTTGATCTCAAGATAGTGAGTTCAAGGCTCATTTTGGGCCTCAGAGCTGGGCATGGAGTCTCCTTAAAAAGAAGAAAGATAGCCAGAAGAATGTTATACCAGCTCTGATACTGGACAAACCAGTCTTCTAAACCTTGGTTTCCTCAAGAAAATGCAGAAACAGTGTTTCTAAGTAGTTGGAATTAAATAAGATAATGCATATAAAGCATTTAGTATTTGGCTTGAGCACTGCAATAGCTCAATGGTAGTATCATCATTATCATCATTGTAATTGTTGTGACTAATGACACATTTGGGTCAGGGTAGTTTGGAAATGTCCTTCTTAATAAGGCAGTACTGCAGTATCATTATTTATGTCATTATTCAGGAGAACCCTAGCATGCTATGAGAACTATCTTAAATTCTCTTTATATACTCTTTCATAATAAAAGTCATGAAAGTGAGACTTGTACTCAAATAAGAGGTTGATGAGTAAGTATATTTGAATTTTCATTCTGATGTGCTGTCTATTGTTCTGTGACTTGGTAAAGGCATTTTATTTTCCAAATCTAAATTTTTTTTTTAATTTGCAAAATGGAAAATTTAGAGGAGATAATTGCAGAAATCTACTCCATTCTAAAAGTTTTACTTTAGGTATATTTATCTATATTCAGAATCAACTGCTAAAGTAAACTTTTTTTCAGAGTTAAGAATACTTAACACATAGATTACAAATCTCCCATTGATGTCTTTAGCTGTTTTCTTCATTTTTATTATTATTTTTTAAGATTTTATTTATTCATGAGAGACACAGAGAGAGAGAGACTGGCAGAGACACAGGCAGAAGGAGAAACAGGCTTCATGCAGGGAGTCCGATGTGGGACTTGATCCCAGGTCTCCAGGATCAGGCCCTGAGCTAAAGGCTGTGCTAAACTGCTGAGCCACCCAGGCTGCCCCTCTTTAGCTATTTCCAATTCATATCTGAAGTCTTTAAATTCTTTTTTTAAAAAAACATTTTATTTATTTATTCATGAGAGACACAAAGAGAGGCAGAGAGGCAGACACAGGCAGAGGGAGAAGCAAGCTCCATGCAGGGAGCCCAATGTGGGACTCGATCCCGGCACTCCAGGATTACACCCTGGGCTGAAGGTGGCACTAAACCACTGAGCCGCCTGGGCTGCCCATATCTGAAGTCTTTATTTTATTATTATTTTTTTATCTGAAGTCTTTAAAAAGCAGTTGGGATGGAGGAAAAATGTCTAAAATGAGGATTTTATTATTTTACATATTTAAGGAAAAATAATTTTTATTATAAAAGCTTTGTCTGTGTATTATACAACACTCAGAAAACAGAGTAAACTATTAAGAAGAAGTGAAAATCACATTATCCACTTTGTCTCTACAAACTCCCTCCCATCCTTCCCCCAGGATAACCATTTTTGACATGTAAACTATGTATTTCCTAGAAATTTAAAATGCATATTAAAATATAGAAAATAAGACTATGTGATAATTGCTTTCTCACTTAAGATTTTTATCCTAGACATTTAATGGAATCATACAGCATGAACATATCATTTTTAACAGCTGCATAATATTCTTCTATAAAATGAATCTATTTATTTATCAAATCTGGAACAATAAATATTTAGTATTGTTTGCAAATACCTCATTATAATAGACAATGCTTTGGATATTTATTGCTTATCAATGTAAGAATTTCTGTTTGATAAACTTGTAGTGATTGTATTTCTGGTTAGAAGAATATGTAAATTTTAACCTTTTATAAATATTACCAGATTACCCCCTGGAAATTAGGTATACATATTTATCTGTGTATTCAAGTTTCTATTTCTGCAAATTCAGCATTGCATATTGTCATTCTTTTAAATCTGGGCTAAGATGGTAGGTAAATGGGAAAAAAGCTATCTTATTTGTCTTTTCATTTTTAAAAATGCATTCATTCATTCATTCATTTATTTGCTAGTGTAGTCAGATATATTTTAGTGTGTTTATTAGCCATAATGGGGTATTTATCTCTTTCTTAAAAGTTTGATAAGAGCTCATTTTTTTCATAAGTGTATTAACTACCAGTCTATTGTATGCTGCAAATATTTTTTCTGAGTTTTCTTCTAATTTTAGTTTAAGAAATATAGTTAAATGAAATTTAGGGATTTTATGTATCAAATCTAGCAGCTTCTTCTTTTATGACTTGTGACTTTGATGTCCTGTTTAGAACAGTCTTCCTAGTCAAAGATCATAAAATTATTCATCAAAATTTCACTAGGTACTTTATTACATTTAAATCTTTAATCCATTTGGAATTTATAGTGCTTTCTAAAAAATGCTTGCAGCTGTTTTTAATAATTTTTACTTAGACAACTTGAGTTCTATAGTTAGAAAGGAGGATATCTGAATCAATTAAAAGCCAATAATAAGATACAGTGATGCTGGTATTTCAGATGCACACCTGAAAGCCATTGTGCAGCCCTGGCTGGCCGCCTTGGTCACCCATAACACATCACAAGGGGGAGCCTTCGTGCTTTAGTAAATATAGCTTCTGCCTTCCAGGCCACTCCTTTTCATTTGTAGCTTTTTGTCCAACCTCCATTTGATTCTTTCTTGATCATACAAAAAAGCAGAATTTGAGGTGGCCAGGAAAAGCAAACAAATACCCCCAAACCTAAAAAAAAATGGAGCTACATAAGGCAAAAATCCTAAATATTATTAATTTGTATTGGAAATATTTTCTTCTGTGCATAGGAAAGATATTTAACATTTCTTTAGTTATTTTCTAGTTTCCCAAACAATCATTGGAATATGCTTCCTTAGCAGTGGAATTCAGATCCAAGTTTAAATATTTATATATTTAAAGTTGAGGGCTTGAATGTAAAGTGAAATGAGGTGTTATATATCATGGGGATTTTTTTTTTCATTTTTTATACAAGCTAGTATGTGTCAAAGATAGCCTGATGAATACTAGTAAGAATTTCTTCTATTTATTTATCAATTGGTCATATTGTTCAATTAATTTCATATGCAAATATGTTTGGATTTACCCTCTTTTTTTTGTGCCATCCTTTTGCAGAACTCAGTTTTCTACACATTTTGAAATCTGAGGTAAATAGAAAAGGTGATCCTATTTGTGGCTGATCATCAGTAAACTGATATTTTTCTAATTCCTTTCTTCAGTAAAACCTAGAATTCTATAGAATGGTGTCTTGACTGGAAGCCACTTCTCCTATTCTGTTGTTTGTACTTAACACTATGGGTGCTGTCAAACAGTCTTTTTTGCCTGGATGTGAAGCTTATGCTCTTATGAATGTTTGGATGACAGACAGATGTAAATGTGAAGTTTTCTTAAGAGAGGGTAAAAAGGCTCCCAACTACTCTTAGAGCACATATCCAAGGCTAAACATATGGCCTTGTCATCACAATTTCCCACATTCCCTTTCTAGTGGTTTTAACCTTCTACTTTATTTATTACCCGAAGGCCTTATCTCTCCAGCCTGCTGCTACAGACTGCTAGGCCAGGATGTAGTGAAAGCTCAAAGTAATGAAACAGGATGATCATAAAATAGAAGGAAAATGGCCACAGCCTCTGTCTGTGTTACAGCTGCCCAGGTTCTATAACCTGAGCCAAACCATGCTAAAGAGACATAATGTCGCACAGTGCTAATCATGCTTCCATTTCTGTTGCATTTGGTATCACCAGAAGACCTTAGACTTCATGAATGTCAAGCCTTTTCACAAACTTCCAGGAAAAGTATCAGCCAAAGGAAGAAGGGAAGGAAGACAGCTAGAGGACCTTAAATGATAAGATGCCATTTAAAGAGCAAATAGCAGCTCAAGGTAAGAAATGTCTTACAAATGAAGTATTTGGTGGACTTCAGGTAGAGGGCAATGAAGAGGAAAAGCAATGAATACTACTTGGCAATACGCTCTTGTATGGTTTTTTTCTTCCCTGTACAGCTCTGAGCAAAGTGATCAAACTAGAGCCTCATGCCTCATCATGAATGACTGCCAGGTGGTTGACGCAGCAAGTTGGATGACAGTTGAATTAGTACCTTCTAAAAGCTGATCCAAAGTTTGGCCAAACCCTGTGGGTTGTAGTTAGTGCCAGGGCTTCTTGGGAAGGTCTGTGTCAATCCTTCTTTCCTCGAGCAGAGCAGAAAAGGGAATAGGTAAGAGGAATTTGACTCATAAGTCCAGATTCCATGTATAGTCATCTCCAGAAATGTCACATCTTTATAATGCAGCTTTAAGAAATCTATAATAATGGTAAGATAATTTTGAGTCTCAGGCTGACAAGGAATTTTTAAATGATAATGGTGTCTGCAAAGGATAAATAACTGAGGACTGTAATACATGATTGGTGTGTCAATTGATAGTAGCATTTTGGAGGACAATTTGCCAACATCTGTCATAATTGAAATGTATTAAACCCTTTGACCAAACATTTCACATCTAGGAATTTATTGTGTAGAAACACGAATATAAGTGAAAAAAGTGATATGTACAGGATGTTGCAGTATTACTTATAATCATAAAATGAAATGATTCAAATTAAAATAGAAATCACTAAATTTAAAAAGTAGGAATGCTAAGTAGTCATTATAAAGAATAAAGTAGAACTATATAGATTTCAATTTCTGGGATCTGCCACTGAGCTTGAATAGATGACTTTACATCTCTGTGCCTCAGTTTTCTCATCTGCATATGGGAATAATAATAATAATAATATGTATGTCATGGGGTTTTATGAGAAGCAAACTGATAATACATTTAAAAATTTTTAGATCATTTTCTGGCACATAATAAGCAATAAATGTTACCTCTTTAAAGTTATTACCTTCCTGTTATTTTTTTGCATGGGAGAATGTATGAGATGAAATAAACAATAAAAGAAAATTACAAGTGAGTATAGATAATACTATCCCACAAAGATAAAACATTGAAGTAATAATCATTATATTGATGATTTTTGCTGTCTCTAGGTCCTGAGGTTATGATGGGCTTTCGCATTTTACCTTCTGTATTTCTAAAATGTTTGAATTTTATTACTATCAATTTTTATAAGAAGCTATGTGGCATGCAGTGAATAATCACTACCTCTGATTTTTCTTAGCTCCTACAAGGAGTCACCATGGTGTTTCCTGTAGTCAGAGTTGCTGGTAGAGTTTTGGGTTGAAGCACAATGAAAATAGAGCAGTGCCTCTCAAACTATTTATGAAGAAGGACCTTTTTTTATAGTAGACTAGTTTTTTAGAGCAGTTCCACGTTCACAGTGATATTTAATGGAGAGTACAGAGATTTCCCATACACTTCCCACCCTCATAGATGCATACCCTTCTGCAACATCAACATCCTGCACCAAAATGGTACATTTGTTACAATTGATGAACTTCTGTTGACACATCTTTCATAGTTTATATTAGGGTACAGGTTCTATGGATATTCACAAATGTATAATGACAAGAATCCACCATTATAGTATATGAAATAGTTTCACTGGCCTAAAAGTCCTTTGTGTTCCTCCTGTTTGTCCCTCTCTCCCCCGAATTCCTGGCAACTACTGATCCTTTCACTGTCTCCAAGTTTTTCTTTACCAGAAGGTCATACAGTTGGAATCACACAGTACGTAGTCTTTTCAGGTTGACTTCTTTTACTTAGTAATATACATATAAGGCTCTGCTTTGTCTTTTCATGGCTCAGTAGTTCATTTCTTTTAAGCACTGAATAATATTCCATTGTTTGGATATACCACAATTTATATGTCCATTCACTTACTGAAGGACATCTTTGTTCCTTTCAAGTTTTACAATTGTGAAGAAAGCTGCTATGAACTTTCATTTGCAGGATTTTGTATAGACATATTTTCAGCTTTTTTTTTTAACTCCAAATAATAACAGAATTCTTAAAAACAAAAATGAATTAGTAGCACAATGAGATAAATAAATACAAATTACAAACCCTAATTTTTCATTACTAGATTTAACAGACTTGTAATTACTCTGTCAAACTGGAAAAATTTTGAAATTCTTACTATTAATTTTCATATTTACTTATCTTGAAACAGATATAATTTGTGAATTGGCCCCAGTCCATAGAGCATACCTTCTATAGCTTTTATATAGGGAATTCAGGGTATGTGAGGAAAAAAAGTCAGAATATCCCCTCCTTTCATTTTGAAAATATACTTAGTCTCCAAGAATCAGCTTTTAGCCTTCTCTGTCTCTTTCATTCTAGTGGAGCTGCCCCTTCTTTGGTTTCCAAAGTGATGCCTTTAGTGCTGTTTGGTTGTACTGATTCTGGCTGCCTTTCAACATGTGGTATGTGTTTGGGTAAGATGCCAACTCCATGGCCCTGACATGTAGCATTGGGCTAGGCACATAGAAGTAATTCAATGTTAGTTAGTTAAATTAATAAATAGAAGAACAGGTTTAAATAAATAAAAAAAAAGAACCGTTATTTTTGCCACTGCAGATTCAATAAGTCAACCTTTAGGTATGAAGTAAAATCCTATTATTATTTTGTATACTGTAATGTGGATTTATCTTTACATTGGGTTGGCTTATGCCTCTAGTTTTGTGCTGACGTTCATTTATTTTTTTTTCAGGGAGTTTTCTCTTATAGCTTTTTAATTTTAGCCAGAAATTATCTTCCTGATATGCTTTGATACTGCAATAGGTGTATTTTTCAAAACAACACTGGAAATAGCTACCAACCAAGTAAAAGTCTCATGCAATTAGAAACACTAGAGTTATACTACTTGTGGTATAATTTTCTAATATAAACTTTGTATGGTAACAAGTCCTATGCTTCATTTCCTTCATGATTGATACCAAATGTTATGACTAAAATAATTCATGTCATCACATGATTCATATCAATGTTTAAATCATCTGAACATCTACCATGAAGAGAAACATCCTAAATATTCTTTGACACATTTCTAGACAGATGTGGTCAGGTTCTCCAGAATGCAAATTTATATTAAGGTTAACAAATGACTCATTTCTGTTTCTTATGTTGTTTTGTAGTTGTCTTGCAGTGACTGTTCAAACCTTTGCTTCCTTCCTCAAATCTTCAGTCATTTCTTTTCCTTAGCAGATGTCTCTAGTACTGACTTTTTGAGGTCAAAGCCAGCTCTTATTTTCTCCCCTTTTTTCCTGAAAATATTTCTCTCTGCATGCCTTCAGTCTAGATAGTCTCTTAAGTTCTACCTTGACCTCATAGGCATCAGTAGCTACTTTCCTTAGTCTTTTCTTTCTTTGACATTTCTAGAGATTTATATGGATTGTTGCTTCTTACCTAAGACCCTTCTCTGATTTTTGTGATATTATGTTGCCCCTGATTCCTTAAAATCTTAAAATCTCTGTTTTCTAATTTCCTTCTCTGACTTTTGCTCATCTTGTCTCATTGTATAGTGCTTTAGACTAAGGTAGTAGTCTGAAGAGGAAGAAATGGAAATAATTTGATCTGAGAGGGTTTGTATGAGTTAACAGGACTTGCTGATGGGTTTGATGAGGGGTTGAGGGAAAGAGAGGAACCAAAGATAAATTCTAAGTTTTTAGCTTGATCAACTGAATAAATATGGTGTCATTTCCAGAGGAAGAGGGAGGACAAAATTGGGAGAAGTCAATAATAAAGAATTCTAGTTAGATAATATTAAACTTGACATGCTTGGTAGACAGTTAAATGGATCTGTAAAGCTAGCAGTTGGATATATCATCTCGAGTCCAGGGGAGGAATCAGGTGAGAGATACACATTTAGGAGTCATCTTCATACAATGATATCGATGCTTTGTGATTGGATGAGATAATCTGTGAATGTGGTTCTCAATGTTAGTGTACATCAGAATCATATACAGGCCTGTTTTAGTAAAATGCAGATTGTTGGCTCTACCCAAGTAATTTCTGGTTCAGTAGCATTTCAATGGGATTCAATAATTTTCATTGCTAATTTCCTCAAATAATGCTATGACTGTTGGTCCTAAGACTACACTTAAGAATCCCTGATGAGGACAGAGGCTATAGTTAAGGAAAGAAAGAGAAGAAGGTTGAGATACTAGGACTACATGTCAACATTTAGAAATGTTATAGAAGAATTCTGTAGGGGGGTCCATTTGAGGAAGGAACCAATTTAGAACACAGTGACATAGAAGCTAAGAGAAAAAGTGTTTCAGGAAGGAAGAAGCTTGTTGCCTCGCTTGTTAAGGATGGTTCTGCAAAGAACCTCGTCCCAAGTTTGGTTGGAACTGTCTCATATACTAATGTTTCATTTTACCCTCTCATTAAAATAAATGGTATATAAGATGTATAAACTCTAGATGAGTTGTCTTCTTTCACATCTCTATCTTTGAACCCATAGAGTTTGTCTCAGGAGAAGACTCTCAAGGTAATAATGTTAGCTTCATGTTGGCATCCCCCAAAGATAGCCAAGATGGCCCTCCCTTTAAACCAGTCTGCTTCCCATCCACCCATTGTCAAAATGGCTTCTGCCCAATTTCTCAGGGTCATAAAATGATGCTACTGGGTTATGGTTACTTCTGACCCCCTTCCTATATGGAAAGGGCAAAAGAGAGCTGTATAGTTTCTCTCTCACTCTCATTTAATTTGTCTGCCTTTATTCTAAGCATATGCAGCTTTTCAGTGATCCTGATCTTCCTCCAGTATTTTTAACTTTAGGCGGTCATAGCAAAATTCTTTGAAATCATTAAGGATGTGAATCTGCTAGGGCCATAAGTCTTTATTCCAATTATGTTGCTAAGATGCATTTTTAGTTTTATGATAATTGGTTTGACATGTACTTCTTGCTTTCATATAGCTTTAACTGACTGGATTTCAACTTTCTGTTTTTCTTTTTAATAGTATTATGTGAATTTCAGTTTGTAAGCCTTTGTTTGTATTTTTCTCCTATATTCCAATTGGACTGTACACTCATCAAGTCATTGAGAACTCACAATTGAAGAGGAGAGAAAAATTCATTCTTTTATCCACCTCAGACCAACTAAACTGTCACCCCCTACATCATTTACTCTGGCTTCTCCAGGGTACTATGCATGTTCCCATCTCCATGCCCTTACTTATGCTTCCTCAGGCTAAAAAAGGAATTTTACCATTCAAAATGAAATTCAGAATCTCCCTCTGCTTTCTTCAATGTCCTCAGGCAGAGTAATATTTCTCCTTCCTTGGTATTTCCTCTGCATTGGGTGTGTATATATCAAATATTATTTGTGTGTATTATCCTTTCTTGGTTGGAACAAAATTGTCCAAATGCAGCTCAGATACTCAGGATATTTGTTTCAGACTGAAGCCCTGGGCAATTTTTATTAATTGAGAACTATTGATTTGGAATGTAAACTCCCTGAGAGCAGGACCCATAATTTATTCATTTTAATGGACAGGTGACAGACATATTTGGACATGCAGTCAGAACGAGCTTGTGAGAAGGCAGAGTAGGTGAGCAAATTAAAGTGTGGTATGAGTATGATTCCCTCATGTATTTTCCACACAATTACAGATATGCATTTGTAATTGAAATAACTGAAGTCATTTCCTTGCATAGAAATCATCAGATCTCCAGAAGGTTCTTATTCAAATGCCAGCACACTATTTCATAGCAGCATCTTAGTTCAGTTTAGTTTTATCAGATTAACCCTAAAGGAATGGACTTGAGTGAGTTTTAGAGAGTGCCATGAGATCAATAGTCTCAAAGGGCAGACAAATGAGATTGAAATTTGGGGTCGTACATGCCAACATAACTGCTTTAAAGTTAGCAAAATTTGGAAGGAAGGACATTAGAAGAACAAATCAGGAGTCAGTGGTCTATTTAAATTTTTGGTAAAGGGTAACTTAAATTCTAATACTTGAACCTCAGTTATGATGCAGAATCCAAAAGTGCAGTATTAGTGTCTAATTTCCTTTAGTGCACATTAGTTTTCTTATGATGAGATAAGGACCTTTATATAAAAATATAAATATAACAGAAGAATCCTACCTTTTCAAAATAATCTAATTACTTTGTTAAGAGGCTAAGTGTAAATGAAAACCAGTAAAAAAGTAAAGGTTTACTGAATACATTACAGATCTATCTCATCTGATAGTTTAGATGTAAAGTTTTAGTTTCACAACTAATGATAATTCTTACTGAATTACATTTATCAAATTGGTACACATGATCAAGGAGTTAAATTTAGCTATCTACAAATTAACTAATGGAACTAAAGTGTGAGTTATAATTTAATGATTGTAGACATTTGTGAGTGCTTGTGTTGTAATTGTTTTTTCAAATTCCTTGCCACTTGAAAGTTAAAGTAAGTTGGATACAGACAAGAAAGTGTTAATAAAATTCGACTGAGTAAATGTAAAGATCAAGTTGGCTTTATTCTAAGATTCATGAATTGGGCAGCATCCCATTTAACAAATAGGAAGGGGTTCCAAAGAGCAGTAGAAAAGGAAAGATTTTAAAGACAGGAAGGGAGCTGAAAAAGGACGTGTTTTTTGTTTGCTTGTTTGTCTTGTTTTGTTTTTTGTTTTTTTGTTTTTTGTTTTTTTTTTTAGCAAAGAATGCATTGTTTCAAGTAAGGTCCCCTTTCTAAAGGGGATACAAAGGGTCTCTTGGGCAATTTTCCTCAGTAATGCTGACCATGTAATTTCAGATTCATTGGTTAAAGTTTACATTCCTGGTAGAAGCCGAACCTGCAATTAGGTTAGGTATTAAGTTTTGGTTTGCTGACATGGAGCTTAGCATAAGTGATTCCATTTTGGACCTGTGGTCTCTTTTTAAATAGAAGTTACTAGAAAATTAACAAAAATTCAATGAAATAATCTGGGCTTAAGCAAGAATCAAAGGGAAAATATCGTAGCAAAGCACTTTATAAGCCATAAAGCATTATATGAATATTTATTGTAAAGAAGGATTAAAGAAAATTTATTATGTGATTGTTTATTGTTTGCATGACCCCGAGGCAGTCAGAAGCAATACTCTTCAGCTAGTAAAAGTGATACCTTTTTGATGTAGAGGCCATAGAGATAATGAATAGAAATTGACATGATTGTTACTGATTTCATTGCTGTGTAAATACTAACAAAATTGTTGTCATACTTGTAAGCCAGCTAGTCCATCAAACAAATTTAATGTACTTTTAGAACATCGCAAGAGCACTGAACCAAGTGTTGTAAAGGAGTTAGTTATAATGGAAAGACACTATGTTTCTGTCCCTTAATAGCTTACAATTTAAGAAGAGCAAGCAGAAACAAAGCTCATAAATGAGTATCAGAAGTATATATACTAATAATCACATCACCAACTCTGGCTATTCAAAATGATGCATTTGATTCTATGAAAGTAATTACTCAATTTTCAGACCTACATAGCTCCATCAATCCCAATACTGTCTGAATGTCCCTGTATTCAGTACACAATCCTTCCATTATTGCCAGGTTTCCTTTTCAACCACTTTTCTTGTCCATACAGATTGTTATGTCTGCCCTGAGGGTGCTGTCATTAAATCTTAATGTTTTACTTTTGAGGACTTATAGCAGGATGTTACAGTGACTTCAGAAGGAAGTAGCTCATGAGAGTTTGGAAACGATAAGAGACCTTGTTGAAATTTGGTAAAATATAGGCTTTATGTATGTGTGTGTGTGTGTGTGTGTGTGTGTTTTATTTATTTATTTTTTGTCTTTTACTTGGTATTATTGTTATCCAGTTTATTTAAAATTATAGCTTAAAAACCAGCTATTTCTCAAAAAACCATTACTATCTGTTATTTATTATTTGTACATAATCACAAAAAAATTAAATGGCAGATTGTTGAGTACAGCATTATGTTTTAAATGCTGATACTATCTAATTTTGATCAGTTTGCTTCCCTTGTGTGTGTGCATTTTTAAATAAGCTCATAATTGTGTTGATTTGCTGAGCTGGCTTCCCCTTTGCTTTCTGCTAAAGAGTATGGCAAATGAAGTTTAAATCTTGTTAAAATTACAGAATTTTCTTTCTCTTGAGGCCCTTTACTCCAAAATAATCTGATTTTATTTTTTTCTAACTCATTTATGGTCCCTAAATCATTGTTATGCCAAATGAGAAGTGACCTTTTTTTTTTCAAGTTGAAAGGGGAAAATTTCCCCAATAGTGTTATGATTATGAAGAACTGGACATTTTTAACATTTTTTGAGGGGATGAGACAAGTCTGTGTTCTTCACATTGAGAGCAGAGGGACTTGCCAATTGAAGTGGGTTCGATTGATCTGCCTAAGACAAAAAACACATTTTCTGACAAAGTGTTAATAAACTCTCTCCAGCAGTTGTAGGCTCTTTTCAAGATCTTACCGTTTGTTTTTGAAGTAATGAAATTTACAGAGAACTATTATAAGGTTCTAATTGAATTTCACAGAAGCAGCCCTGGTGTGACCCAAAATGGAGGGAAAAAAAATCAGCTCACAAAACCCCACATGGTGAAGCAACTCTGTAGAATCATTGATTAAGAACATGAAGTGGAAAAGAGAGGCCCAACTCTCAAATAATTACCCTCGTTAATGAATACTTTTAAGATATGGTGTGTTGATGTTGATAACTTCTGTGGGACATAGGGAGACGATGAAAAAGATTGGCATCTATAGAAGAGAAGTGTTCATTAAAACACCTTTTAAATAGCTGTAGGATATAATAAAAATATATCTTTAAAGGAACTTATTAAAATAGAGCCTTGATGGAATGGATAATTTCACCACCTGCAGTTTTCACTAAACTTTCTTGGCTTTTGCAAAAGCTTTTACACACTTAGTGCAAACCTCAACATGTGTTATCTAGATTATGTGCTCTTTCCATTTTGATGGGCCACAATTAGGACACATATACTAACAGGAAGGTGGCCATATTTTAGCACACACTGATGCATTTAAGACATTTTCCCTCTCCAGATAGCCAGTGATCCCAAGTGAACTTGTAAACACCTGACCCTGTAGATAATAAAATAATTTTACTTCTGAATATGTTAGTTTATAGAAAGCTTCCCATCCATTGTCTCTTGGTCTTCACAATAATTCTATAGGGTATGGAAGGCAGGTAATAGGGTTCTTAATTTTCATATGGGTAAATTGCAGCTAAGAGAGGAAGAGACTTGCACCAGGTCACACAAACAGACTTACACAAGTTCACACTATATATAAGTGGGAGTGTGGGAATACAAACTCAGTATTTTAATTACAAGGTCAATGGTATATTTTCACCTTATAGGGGTATCGTGAGGGTCAAATGAAATGATTTGCACAGGCCTGAGGCCTGGTCATATGCTAAGTGCTTAGTATATGTTAGCTATTATTATCACTACTGTTATTATTTGACACTGACTTTTTGCATATGAAAAACACTATTAAAATCTCTACATGTTTAATTGATAAGTTGTAATATAAGTAATGCCCTGTATAGGTAATATAAGTACTAGTATTTGGGTTCTCTTGGTAAAGAAATTTGTTAAATAACCAGCCACCCCCCCTTTTAAAGATTTTATTTATTTATTCATGAGAGATACACACAGAGAGATAGAGAGAGACACAGGCAGAGGGAGAAGCAGGCTCCATGCAGGGAGCCTGACATGGGACTCAATCCTGGGTCTCCAGGATCATGCCCTGGGCTGAAGGCGGTTCTACACCGCTGAGCCACCCGGGCTGCCCAATAACGAGCCCTCTTTCCATTTAAACTTCTGTGATATTTCAGTGGCTCCATTAGTTCAAAATTAGGTACTTGACCAGAGGATATTCTGTGTATCTGTGCCAATGCTATCACAAAATCCTCAAACCTTGGACTCTTCTCAGGCTCTACTCTTTTGGATCTGCCACGGGTTAAGTGCTCATGTAGGATTGAGAGTTTTAGGGGAGATGTACAACCTGATTCTTTCAGTATTATGGGATGAAACAACCACTGAATTGTTGTGGGTCTCTCAGATGGTGTCTGGAACTCTTCATCCTCTGTGCGTGATTTGCTGTAATGTGATTATTCAGAGTTCTGAGTCCTGAGGAAAAAGGGATATATATGTATATGTATGATTATATATATATAATCTCTGGACTGCCAGTAGTGTGTGAACTGAGCAGCCATTCTTCAGTAAATGGTATGGATTATCCTGCTAAACTGGTGCTTGTCTTGAAATTGACCTGTGCTGAGTTGTGGAAGCATCCAACATGTGTGTGCTCTATTCCTAAGGGACTGAGAGGCGACCTTTGCTACTTAACTTGCACAAGTGATTACTATAAATGAAAGATCTGATTACTAAAATTAATTTACTGTGGTTTATATCAGGTAGAGCTATTATGACCAAATAATTTCCTATTTTTATAATGTTATAATAGGCAACGAATCTACTGTATTTGATGATCAGGCTTAACAATGAACAACTAGTGGCCAGATTTGCTAATTTTTTCTGGTGTGTGACTTTAATTTGAACATCAGAATTCTTACAGTAGGGTCTGTGGTACAGAGACTTAAACCACTATCCGGTCCCTGGAATCCTTAGAGGGAAGATCAGGAGAGAAGAGCTTCTTTTCTACTCCTCTGGAAAGTGCAAGAAGAGTGACCCAGACCTCTGCCCTTATTCATAGAAACAAAGAGAACAAAAGAGGGCAGAGATTCAGGTTTTACCTCCTTTGATTTTATAAAATTATATTGCCTCCATGGCATGACCTAAAATGAAATACAAGCTTTCCCCAAGGAACACAGGACAAAAAAAAAAAAAAAAAAAAAAAAATTGGGAGCTTTAGGCCTATTAACTCAAATAGGATGAAGAAAAAAACATACTTGGCATTATTTTTTACAGAAGCTAGCATTACCTGACAGGCAAAACAACTATTTTAAAGTCACTTTATTACTCTAAGTCTTGGCGTACATTTGTTTGTCTTAAAAACTTGAAATATATTTTTAAAATATAATAAATGAATAAATCTAGTCAAAAGTAGAATTTAATGTGTAAGCTAAGGAACTTGCACTGTTGAACAAAATTAGTATTTCTCCTTCGAACAGAATTAGTATTCTGTTTCCCAGTTGGAGAAGAAATCATTTTTAGCTCTTCTACTTTAAAACATATTTTCTGACACTATTAATGGATTCAGGTTTCAGAGGCATTATGTAATTCACGGAGCTGATGTAAATAGTAGGGATTTCCATATCTAGTAGCTGTTGAAGTGGTTCAGTCATGACTCTGAAAAAGTCACCCTGGCTCAGAAATGTTTTCATAAAGATTTGATCCCCATCAAACACCTTTAATGAAAATCTTTCCCAGATCATCACATATCATCAACAGGTATTTATATACTGTCCATTCACAGATGAATCTGCACTGGATAGTTTTCAAACAGGTTGAGCAGACATAGTCCACACCATCTGCTGGAAATTTGTGGTAAATAAAGGCCTAAGGATAAAAACAAAAATCAAAAAACAAACAAAAACTAACAGCCCCAAATGATTTTTATGGAAAGACAAATGATACCTTAATTGGCAGTCTTATGATTGGATCTGAAATGCTATGGCCTTTTAATTTTAAATGGCATATGCAGACTCTGGTGCCGCAGACACGCTGATAAAGAGACAGTCTTATATCCTCAGAAAAATGCTTGGGAGCCCCTCTCTTGCCTGTCATTTAAGAATGTGTGGCAAGCAGGACAGGAAACCCAGAAGAGACCATGAAGGCTGCACATCCTAGAGCCTCACAGAGTGTTAGATGTGGTAGGAATACTCATGATAAGCATTGCTAAATAAAGATCTTAGCCACGGGGATGATGAATTGATTAAAGCAGGCTCTGAATCTTCTGCTTTGTCCTCAAAGATGTGTGGGCCTCGGGTGCCAAAAATCAGTCCCACTCATCACCTTCCAATGTGGCTACTAAGGTAGAACAATGTGGTCTTGGTGATGGGGAAGCATGACTGAATCAAAGTTTTAAAGGACATGAAATTTATAATTTTTGAAGTCCTCTTTAAGAAAAGGAATGTTAGGGCAGCCCCGATGGCACAGTGGTTTAGTGCAGCCTGCAGCCTGGGGTGTGATCCTGGAGACCTGGAATCGAATCCCACATCAGGCTCCCTCCCTGCATGGAGTCTGCTTCTCCCTCTGCCTGTGTCTCCGCCCCTCTCTCTCTCTATGTGTCTCTCATGAATAAATAAATAAAAACCTTAAAAAAAAAAAGAAAAGAAAAGGAATGTTATACATGTATTGCTCCTGCAGAATTTAGAAAAATAGATGAACATGTGAAAACATTGTAGATCCCCTCCCAGACTTTGGATAGAACAGGAGAAAGGAAGGGCATTGAAATTTAACCCTCATTATCTTAGAGGTAAAGCTCCCCCTGCTTGCAGCGTACTTGGGAAGGTTAAGGTATGAAGACAATTTCTCTACTCTTTGATAGTCTGGGGTCCCTGTTAAGCTGTTGATTCATTCACTTATGTGTGGTCTGCAAGGTTATAAATGTCTGCCCTCTTGCCCAAGGCATTGATGTAGTATCAAAATTGGCTTACCCACTGCTTGAGTTTTTTAGGTCTGGCCAATTAGCGCCCTTGTATCCTCTGTAAAATAAAACAAAATGTTAGATGAGAAGTAAAATCACCAAATGATGTTTATTTATTTAAGTTTGAAAAATCTGGCAAAAGAGAGGAAAAAATACTCCTAAGTATCTGGATATGAGAACATTGAAAATTATGGGGTGTTTGAAAGCTCTCCAAGAAAGCACTATAATTTGCATTCAAGATTGCAATCCAGATTAGCTCTTGTGAAATAAGGGTAAGTTTTACTGAATTCTAACTGGTGAGATAAATCCTTATTTGGTCATCACAGGTTATGAGTCTTGGAGAACAGGTTAACTTTTACTTTGTTTTCTAAGAAAAAGCATTTGTGATAATAATAGTGGAATGGAAATAAAATGGGTTAGGAAAAAACCCCAAACTGGTACCTATCCATTTTTTTTATGTGAATTTCCTATAGACCATGATCAACTATCTGTAACTTGCTGGGATAAAAGTAAATTACATCTTTTCTAAATTCTCAGTTTCCTGTAAGTTTTATGATGTAGGTACAGCCCAGTTTAGAGCTCAAAGATAGTTTTCACTTGTATATAGGCTTCCTTATTAAAAACAATGGTTGTAACATATCATAGTAATTCTGAATGTTAGACCTGTGAAGTGAGTACAGTCTTTCATGGCCTGCCCAGATCCCCTGTATTAGGTTGGTATACTCATCCTACATGCTGTGCGAGTTAACTGCTTGGAACTCATGGCTGCACTACTTTTTGACTCTTGGCTGATAAGAGGCCCCTTGCCTCTAGTTGACACAACCCATGAGGTTCAATTCATGCTCCCAAGCACCCTGTGGAACTAGACTGAAGCTACATCATTATCCAGCTTCTCCCCCTACCCTATCTCAATAGATCACTTGCCCAAGAAAATCTATTTCAAGTTCTGCTTCTAGATTGACTATATCAATTGCTTTTTATTTCCACTAGAGATTTTGATGAATGGTGGCAAAAACAAGTAGGAGAAAGGATAAATAGGCGGTGCAATTCTATAACTTCAGTATTTACAATGGCTGACGAGCAAGTAGCAAAGTGAAGTTTCAAATTAAATATGGAATACTTTTCCATAGTTCTTGGCACCAAACCAACACGATGCCCTTCTAAGAAGTGAATTTTGCCAGTCATTTTGAAACCAAGCTGCGCATTCTGGCATGGTTTGACATTTGCCCCCTGGTCAGGGTCAGGCATTCTGTGATACCAGACAGCCAATTTCAAGCATTGCTGGAGTCACAAAATGAGCCATTCGTATGACAACAGAAGCCTTTGAAAAGGCAGGTGATGCAGGATGCTTGGGTTTCTCTTGGCAATTCTGCAGTAGGGCCAAAGCCAGATGCCAAGCTGTTTATCCGTCTGCTGTTGACTCCACTCTGAATTAGCTGAACAGGGCACAACACCTGTTGATTTAGGAACAGTTTTGAAATGAGTAAATGATCTTTTATGAAGGCCAGACATAAAATCATGATATCAAGATCACTGATATTAATATTGCATTTTTGGTGTTCAAAGGATCTTGCTCAGTATTGCAGAACAGCATGCAAAAGTTTTGGCAGCTGTGATTCATACCCTAAAAGACCATTTTGGAGGCAAGCTTTGGAAGAACTTGCCATGAGGTAGCAGATGTTTTCAAAAGGTAGTCAAATTAACTTTTTCCCCCCATTTCATATTTGAAAGTGAAATGACTCCATGAAGTGAGCCGTGTATGTAGAAGGTCGAGTGCCAGAACAGAGATGCAAGAGATGAGGCTAGATAGAAATCAGGCAGGATAATGAGGACTCCATCAGTCCATATTTTGGAGCTTATTCTAAACTGAGATTGAAGTCATTCAAGGATTTAACATGGAAGCTATGATTATATTTGTATTTTAATGGGTGAGCTTTCACATAAGCATTATCTCACTGGGACCCTAAAATAACTCTAACATAAGAAGGTTTGGCATTATTCACTTCATTTCACATAAGGAAATTGAGGCTTAGTGACATTCAGTCACTTGCCTAAAGTCATACAACTACTCGATGGGGTGAAGACAGAGTCTCTAGTTCTTTTTTTTTTTTTTTAAGATTTTATTTATTTATTCATGAGAGACACAGAGAAAGAGACAGAGACACAGGCAGAGGGAGAAGCAGGCTCCCTACAGTGAGCCTGATGCTGGACTGCATTCCAGGACTCTGGGATCACACCCTGAGCTGAAGGCAGATTGCTCAACTCCTAAGCCACCCAGGTGTCCCAGAGTCTCCATTTCTGATTCCAGATCTTACCATGCAACTTTTATGAGTGGTCACAGTAAAAATGAAACAAAAGAGAAGTTCCAATCCAAGAGAGTAGACTACGCACACATGCTCAACTGAAATTGATGAAAGTATAGCATTACAAAAGTAGATGAAGGGAGAGATAAGCGTTGAAGATATTGATGTTTCTTTTTTTTTTTTTTTTAAATTTTTATTTATTTATGATAGTCACAGAGAGAGAGAGAGAGAGAGAGAGAGGCAGAGACACAGGCAGAGGGAGAAGCAGGCTCCATGCACTGGGAGCCCGATGTGGGATTCGATCCTGGGTCTCCAGAATCGCGCCCTGGGCCAAAGGCAGGCGCCAAACCGCTGCGCCACCCAGGGATCCCGATATTGATGTTTCAGCTGCATTACATTCTCACACAGAAACATCCGCATCGCTGTCAACTGTGTGGGAAGGAAAACTATGTATATTTTTTTGCATTGGCAGTTGTCACACCCAGGTGCACACAGACCAGGGAATATTTCCCTGAATTATAGGAAGAAGCCCACATCATTTTATAGAAGCAAATACAAAGATAATATTCTACCTTATTTCGAGACTGCTTGTCCAGGACCTCAACCCTCTACATGAAATGTAAAGGTATCCACAAGTAATGGAAAAGTTTTATTTTCAAACCAATAGGTTTCTGGTTCTTTGCCCTGTCTTTTCTAAGGCTGATACTACATAAAACGTTTTGTCAGATTGGTGAGTGGGGACAGGTGACTCTAGTTTCTAGAACGAAGAGAGATCAGATTCAAGCTGGGCAACTGGGAGAGAGTCTTTTGGACTAGATATCTTGAGGTGGTGTACACTCCTCTTGGTGAGTGCTCCACTGTTGGGCAGGCAGGTGTTGTATGGGGTTGTGACTCTAGAGTTTTCACTTAGAACTGTTGTGCTTAGAATATACAGATGATCATCCTTTCTATATTGTGCATATATAGGGCTATTCAGTATTACTTGGCCATGAGCCCATTCCTGCTGACCTACTATGGCCCTGCATTTTTAGAATTTCTTGAGGAAGAGTGCAACAACATCAGGAAACCACTGTCTTTGTGGCTATTGCCTGGTGGCTATATCAGAGGAATTTGTTTTGCCTGCATAATAGAGAATTAATTGATACAGATATATTGAAGATCATTCTTTGATTTGTTACCCTGTCATATGTGCAGTCTATCATAACATGTCATTCAATTTTAGATTCATATCCTATGGCTTGAAATCAACACTCACAATGTGAAGTGTCAAAGAGAGTGTACAGAACTATATCAAATTTCATGCTATTAAAAATACAAATTGTAGAAACAACATTAAAGAATATATTAGAAAGTTATCTTTGAATAGTAGGTTTATGGTTAGCTTACATTTACTTTTGTATATTTTTCCTGGATTTTTAAAAGCTTGTGCAATGAACATGTATTATTTTTGTTACCAGAAAAATAAATATTCTTTAAAAAATTATGAAACACTATCAAACAATCTCCCTATCTTGTGGCAGCAAGTAGGGGCAGTGATTATTCTTCTCATTTTATACCTGAACAATATGTCATATGAATGAACTAAATTTAAAGAGGGTAAGAGGCGTCAGGGGCACCTGGATGGGTTAATTGGTTAAGTGTCTGCCTTCTGCTCAGGTCATGATCCCAGAGTCCTGGGATCAAGCCCCAAAACTGGCACCTGCTCAGCAAAGAATCTGCTGCTGCTTTTCCCTCTGTCTCTCCCACACTGCCCCACTCATGCTCACTCTCTATCAATTGAATAAATAAAACTTTTTTAAAAAGAGAGGATAAGAGGATTCTATGAGATTTCCCAAGCATTTGCACTGCAGTGTATCTTTTGATTCACAGTGTAGTGCACCTTCCTTCTTAAGGTTCTTGATTTTTCTGTCATTCAAATATAGCATGTTTATTGTTTGTGCTGTGTCATGAAATTCTTCTTTCCCTTATCTGGATCTATAGTTTATTGTTTAAAAGTGGTGTTCAGATGGAGAGAAAGGCAGTCATGCTGCCATCTTGTTTTATGGGAACAATGACCTTGTTTCTAGGATAGGTTGAAAACAAGAAATTAACTCCTTCAAGTTGTGAAAGTAATGATAAATGTAGGAAACAGCCAATATTTTGGTTATTTTTTCCACTTCATTATTGTCAATTATATTATGTACATGTACTTGTCAAAATTTTATGTAAGTTTTAAGAATAGAGGTCTGAACTACATAACAATATATAGAGAAGTTTATAATGTATTAGTAAAAAAAACACTTTTAATAAAGATTGAGTTAGAGAGTTTGGATTACTAATTATTTTTAAATTTGATTGTCAATATTTTTAAATGATAATATTATTCTTATACTGAAAATTTTTTCTCCACAAGTTGAAACTGAATACATTGTTATTTTTCTGAAATTTCCATGAACTAGCTTTGCCCAGTATCATAGCCAATGAGGTTTTCTGAGGCATAATTATTGCTAATTCAAATTTCCATGAAAAAATTGGTCAAATAGAGAATATTTTATATAGATGACCCAGATGGCCAAATAGAGAATATTTTATGTAGATGACCCAGAGATAACAATGGAGAGGGTGGCTAACCTTTTTTTATTTTAAATTTTATTTATGATAGTCACACAGAGAGAGAGAGAGGCAGAGACATAGGCAGAAGCAGGCTCCATGCACCGGGAGCCCGACGTGGGATTCGATCCTTGGTCTCCAGGATCACGCCCTGGGCCAAAGGCAGGCGCCAAACCGCTGTGCCAACCAGGGATCCCATGACTGACCTTTTCTACATGTCACCCAAATACAGATTCATGCTAGCTGTTGGCAAGATTCAAGGATGATGCTTATAATAAATCCCATGGTCAGTTCAGGTAATGTAGCATTCAAGATGTCAGAAAAGCCAACATACTGAACACTTTTTTCTTTTTTTCTTAAGATTTATTTATTTATTTATTTATTTATTTATTTATTTATTTATTTATTGAGAGAGAGAGAGAGCTTGTGTGAGTGAGGGCAAGTGCAGAGGAAGAGGTAGAGAGAGAATCCTAAGCAGACTTTCTGTCCAGTACAGAGCCCAATGTGGGGCTTGATTTCATGGCCCCGGAAATCATGATCTGAGCTGACACCAAGGGTTGGATGCTCAACTGACTGAGCCACCCAGATGCCCCAAAACACCCTTCTAAATTACACAGTTCCGTTCGTGTTCTTTAGCAAAATATTACATCATTTGAATTTCATCCTAGGGCAGTAGGATGAAGCAATACCCATTTCCTCCTCTTTCCTTCCTATAAGAAGTTTGATTTAATGCAGTTCATTACTGTAAAGACTAGCTGACCTTTTGTCAAGCTCTAGGGGTAAAAATGACTTATTCATTATGTTTATCAATGATTAGTGTAGAAATGAATCTTTGATACAATTTGGGCTAAAGAGTACATGGAAAATTTGCTGAAGGCTTCTGGAAAAGTTGGTCTTACTACCAAGGGAAAACCTGCTATTCAGGGAAATGATTCCTTCTCTTCTCCATGTTGTCCTGCAAAGATGTAATGCCCAGACTTCTGCAGTCTGAACAAGATGCTGAATAGTTAAATAGTGTAGAGAAGTCTCTTAATTAAGTCAAATTAAAGGCCTACCCTACTTTAGTATTTCAGGTAGATGAGTCAGTAAATTCTTTAATATTTAAGCCAATTTAAGTTAGTGATTTTTTATTTCTCAATTGCTAAAGCCATCTTAACAGATAAATATATGATAAAATGTCTGGCATTTTTAATTGTCTAAAGTGTAAACTATAATTCTAAGAGCTGCATCAATATGGAAAAGAAAGAGTGGATTTTTATACTCTTATTATATCAATGTTAATGAATATTTGCAGCCAGTAACAGAAATTGGATTTGAGCTGCCAGTGAGTAGTCTGTTAATAATAATCCTACTTAGAAACTATGTTAATTTTTAGTGTCTTCCTGTTTATATTTCATTTTTTCCCAATGATAGCCCTAAATAGCTCTTAAAAAGCATATATATATATACTTTTTAAAAAACATATATATACACACACATATATAAGTATATATATATATGTATATTTAAAGTTTTATTTATTTAAATAATATCTATACCCAGTGTGGGGCTCGAATTCATGAATCTGAGGTTGAGTTACCCTTTTGACTGAGCCAGCCAGTCACCCCAAAACAAATTTAATGTACATTAACTATTTAGGCTAGCTTTCTTAGAAGGTAAGAAATATGACATATTCCTATGAATCTCAGTAGATTTTTGGTGTTTCATATCATTTTCAATGTACCATATATGCATTTTTAATTAAGGCAAAGATTAAAAATACCTTCAGCATTCAGTGTAAAGGATGGTCAATTTATTATGAAATAAAACCCAATAAAACTGAAAAAACTAAGAGGGCATACTATAGGTCTGAAATAAGCATCTAAGTCATAGAAAATAGATTTTATTTCAATTATTACTTAACAATAATTAGTCAATAGTAGTTAATACATTGCTATGTTTCTACTCCATGATTCAGGAGTCAACACTAGTTAGAAATATTAAGCCAATGATGTTACTGGAATCTGGGGTAGAGGTTGCTGATCTCTGAATGTTTGGGTTATGATGTGCCATCTATCTCAAAAGATGTATGGGGGCTATTCACGGGCTGACATTGGAAGGAAGTATTACCATACTGTCTCTTGTCAGGCTAGCGCAGTAAATGGAAGACACTCAAGTGACATGCAGGGGATTTAGAGTTGATGATAGACCCATATCACTGAAACATCTGTTTTTTGAGAACCTCCATTGTTTATGTCTGTCCAACATTCTTCTAGTATCTGCTCTCTCCTTTCTTTTTGGAAATCATCCCATGTAGTTTGGTTATTTCTGACTTTTTCCCCCAGGGCAGAGGTGTGAGAAGATGACAATTAAAATATCCCCCACTGCTGCTGCTCCAGAGTGACACATACAGGTGAGCCCAACTGTGCCAGAATCCTCTCAGGACTTTCCTTTCCAGGAAAATGCTTTCCAGGCACTGCACATAAAAGCAGATTGTCCTTGGTCTTATCTGTAACCATGTAGAACTTTGGAAATAGAAATAATTTTTTACATATGTGATTCATAATTTATTCTCCATTTGCAATAAAACATAGGTATTTCTCACAATTTGAAAAATCAGTAGAATTGTTTATGTTAGACTATAAGTATTTTTTGTCTCACTTGGGGAGTTAAAGAAATAATAGGTTTCTCCTCAATAAAGCTAAAAATAAAACAGTATAGGCATTTATTCCTAATGATTAGTTTTCTTGAACAGAACTGAGAGTTCAGAGGCAACATCCTTCCTTGTGAGACATGTTTTCTCCCTCATTAACTATTTTACAGATGTTTCTGGGTAGGTGCTAGAAGTGAACTTTCTGTGATTCAAAATGACTACTTTCTTCCCTCTTTCACAAAATGCTGTTAGAATATCAGTAAATTCTAGCTAGGGGATCAAAACTCCAGCAGCCAGTGTGCTCCACACTTTGAATTGTGTAGATTATTCCAATTATAAATAGACTTGGAATGGTTAGACATGAAAATACTAACACCCTTTTTAAACAATATTTTATTTATTTATTAGAGAGAGAGAGAGAGAAAGAGAGAGAACACAAGCAGGAGGAGGGGCAGAAGGAGAAACAGGCTCCCCGTTGAGCAGGAACCTGAGATCATGACCTGAGCTGAAACAAACGCTTAGCCAACTGAGCCACCAAGTACTCCTAACACTCTTTTCTTAATGTTGTGGACAGGACATTGCTCACTTGTGTCATATTAGATGTAATAAAGTTTTCAGTGCCTGTTTAGTGAGAGAGCATCTGGTAATAGATGTTCTTTTCCTACAAACAAGAACAAGAACAAAACCAGAATTGAAAGGTAAAATATATAAAAGGATAAAGAAGCCATTTTTAGCTCAAATATATAGTTCTGTTTGGGGATGTTATATCTGGGGAATTGACATTTTTTTTGCTTGGTCTTGCAGCAATTACTCAGGAATCGTGCTGAACTTGTACTGGTTATTGCATCATTTGGACAGATACCACAAATCTAGGATCTTTAGTATAGTCAGTGGTAGGTTAGAGGATAAGAAGGTATGGAAAATCTGAAGACAGGATCTTTTCAACCGCTAAGTTGTATGATGGTCAGCAGGAAGCCTTATGAGATCTTAGGACATGGGAAGCTTATATTTTCTTCTCTGCCTCTCCTTAATTTATGCCACATGTTCTTGTCTCTTTTATTTTCAGTAACTTGTTTTCTTTTCTTTCTTTCAGTCATTCCAGCATTACTTTTGTGACAACAGTCCACTAGATGGGTAATACTCTAACAAAACATTTGACAGTAAGTACTTCAGAAAAGCCTTAGCTTTCTTAGTCTCAATATTATACAGACCTGTGCTATAGATATTAGAATCAGTCGTGGAAAAGGCATAGAACTGTGTGTGATTAAGGATGCTCTCTGAAGTGGCCATGTTGATCTATTGTGAAAAGAGGGGTACACTATGCAGAATTTAGTAAAGACCATTTGTTGCACGGATGTCACTAGTCTGACAACTGGGTATGGGACATGAACCAATTTAGGACACTGAGGAGGGATTAATGATGAAAAGTCTAGATCAGCAGGAGATTTGAGTGAGATTTTCTTTATCAGATTTCACTTATCCCAAAGGGCACATTTTTCAAACTTTAATACTTTTGAGAATGGGTTGTATCTTACAAACAAGGATGTCCATCTTTAATTGACAGTATTTTTTATTCTTAAAAGAACATTAAAAAATTATACATCTTAGAGGCACCTGGGGGGCTTAGTTGGTTAAGTGTTGGACTCTTGGTTTCAGCTCAAGTCATAATCTCATGGATTGAGATTGAGCCTCATATCAGGCTCTATGCTCACCAGGGAGTCTGCTTGAAGATTCTCTCCCTCTGCCCCTTCCCCAACTCACATGTATGCTCGCTCTCTAAATCATTCAATCAATCATCTTTAAAAAGTTATATATCTTAAAACCAGTGATATTTTAGAAATATGTACTAATGAGACAGGCTTGGAGTAATACCAATTCCACAGTATTTTAAGAGATAATGCCACAGTTATATCTTATATGAAATATTTCATAAACTATGTATAGTATATAGGTTAAAGTATGAGTCTTAAGTGATCATTTATGTCCTTTCCATAATTTCCTAATATAGAGATCCATACTGGTAGTGCTATTCCTCTTATTAGGTTGAACTCTCTAGGGTGTCAGCTATCATGCCTATTTCATTTACCATTCAATTTCCAGCACTGATTTTATCTCAGTTATCCATTGCCAGGGAATCCCATTTTAAATCATCATTGATACCATACCACAGACACTGAGCTTATGTTGTGTTATATGATGGTCACCCATTTTAGTCAGTTTCCATAATTATTTATAAAGCAAACTACATGAAATTTTTGGCTGAGACCAAGATTTAACATTATTTTCACGGACGCCCGGGTGCCTCAGTGGTCAGGCGTCTGCCTTTGGCTCAGGGCGTGATCCCAGAGTCCCAGGATCGAGTCCCACATTGGGCTTCCTGCATGGAGCCTGCTTCTCCCTCTGTCTATGTCTCTGCCACTCTCTGTATGTCTCTCAGTAAATAAATAAAATGCTAAATAAAAAAAAAGACCAAAAACATTATTTTCACAAATAACTTAAAATAAATACTAAGAATAAAATTAATTTTTCTAAATATTAATCAAAGAAAAGTTTATAAAGGAATGGAGGAAATATTATATATGCTATAAAGCAATTTCATTACAATAAAGATGTTTGAACATTTTAATAAATTAAATGATATAGTCATCTAATGACTAAAAATGTTCTTTTATAAATAATCATGACTTCTAACTGCTAAATATAGAAAGTATATAATATACAGTTAATCACTATATTATATAATATACATATTTAATTGTAAAAACTATTTAGAAATAAGTGATTTTTATAGCTACACAAAAGTAGTTTTGTTTATTCTTGCTTACAGTACTTTTCTCAAATACAATTCAGATGATGCATGATTAATTAAAATACACGTATGTTGTGTATATTGTGTACACACTCTGTTGGTGCAGAATCAGTCATTAAGCTTCAAGGCTCATAAGGAGCTGACATTTACAATTTTTCACTTTTTGTCACCTCATTGTTAGATCCTGATCTCTGTACATGTTACTTTTAATGAAAAAGAAAGATAATATAATAAAATATGGGAACTTACTATTTGCCTTGGAAACTATAAATATTAATCTAAGAATATAAAGTTAGGCTCCTCATGAAGATTGTCGTAATAATGAAAGGTTTTGGTATTATAAAAAAGTTATAAGAAGGGTATTCTCAGATCACTGAATAAGGCAATGCTGGGTATTCCTGAGTCTTTGGGGACACTTTTCCGTTTTTCACTTTCAAATGTATTCCATTATCTCATTCTCACTTGTTTCTGACCATCTCGTCTGTCCTTGTTTCTCTTACCTTGCTATGTCATCTTACCAGTGTTCACCATTTCTTGGTCTTCCAGACAGAATCCAGTCTCCATCATGGTGAACAGACATAGGCCATAAATTCCAAGGGGTCTGAGACTGTGTCTGCTAATTATCCACTTGATCCTGGTGCCTGTATCATCACTGGCACATGGCAGGCACCAAAAATTGCTTGACAATTGACAGTGTTTTGAGTATGGTGTAGATCCAAAGTAGATACTGTCTTTCAGAATTTTAGGTCAAGTCCAAATGGTGGTTATGATGTTAAATAATGTTCTTTTGGCTGTTGCTTTTATGATTACCATAGCTATGCAGTTGTTCTGTTAGATTTGAGCTGATTCCTTGAAATGGATATGATATTGCTTTGAGGATTCCCTTCCTACCCCCAACCCCCAGATAAAATAACCTCCGTTACTCCTTTTCTATAAATATGTGAGTATATGATGGCTTGAGACCCACCGGTGTTGTTGATGGAGGTAAGAAGTTGAAGAGGGCTTCTAAGTGCTAGTGTAGAATTTGATGGTCTTGCAAGCAGAGTTCTTCAGGCGTCACTGAATATCTGATGATCATATTAAAATCGTAGGCATGGATTAGAAATGATTCCTTTGTTAGCACAGATAGGATCCACTTTCTTAAACAGGCTGCATTTTCTGAGAAAAGTACCATAAATTCTGAAATGGAAGTAACAGCAACAATAATAATAAAGCCAAGACTTTACTCGTCCTCTGTCTAACTTTTCATATCTTGAGTATTATGGAAAATTGCTACCATTTTATATGCCGACTTGGTAGATGGGAACCTATTATTATAACATGTATTTCATAATATGCTAAAGGGTTTACTTAGCATAATAAAATAAAAATAGGTGTACATTTTCAAATTTCTCAATTTATATCTCATTGACTATCTTTCTCACCAGTAAAAACAAAAACAGCAATGAAAATCTTATCAGTGTTTTTATTTCCCTAAGTGTTTCAAATCATACTGCTAAAAGGGTAACTAAATTTGTACTAATAAAATTGATTTAAGCAGAATATGCTCCTTTTTTTAGCTCTAACAAAAGATCTGTGCTTATATCTGTGCCGTGGGGATGTGGAGTAAAAAGAGAATCAGAAGGAAAGTTCCTTTGGCAGGTTACTTTTTATTTCCAATTTTCTCAAGCCCACTATTTCCTGTAAGTTACGAACTAGTGATTAGGCAGATTTTAGGGTTACTTCCCAGCTCCTCTCTTTGCTTATTGGAATAACTTTCTGGGCCCCGTGTTTTTCATTCTTACAGTGGGAACAACAACAAAATAACAATGGCTATTGTGTAAGATTGTTGTGAGGTTGGAAGGAGTTAATGTAAGTAAAATTGTCCCCCAGTGCCTGTAACATACTTAGCCCTCAGTACCTGGAACATAAGTACCAGTGAGTCTTAGCTAAATTTTCACTATTAACACTATCATTATTATCCCCATTATTATTTATTATCCAGAATATTTCCACTGGCATGTCTATAGTCTTTAGTTGCTCTCTAAAAAATAAAACGAGTTCCTTAAAATCAAATCATCCTCTTGGTATTTTTTTCATTTAAAAAAATTAATACTCTCATGTGACTCATTATATGACTCATGTATTTATGTTGGGACATCAATTTAGGCTAAATTAGATGTATTTGGATTAATATTCATGAATGGAAGTGATTTAAGTTTCTAAAACCAGAAAAAGCTCCTGAACAATTAACCTAGATTCATATAATTTGTAGGTTTTTTTTTTTTTTTAAGTTGGTCTTTTTGCTGAACCCACAAGAATATCCTTATTTTTTTTTTATCTTTATATTTCATCTTATTGTTCTTTTGCTCTCAGGTGGAGACCAATTCAAATCCAAGCATTTAATGCTGTGATAATACTTTTCCAATGTCAAAAAGAAAAGAAAGGAATTAACATTGGCTCCAATTTTACTTGTATTCTTATTTAACATTCCCTTGAGGCAGACACCATCTTCATTTTATAGAAGAATTATTTGAGGTGCTAAGGTAACACAAATAATAAATGGTGGAGTTGAGTTAGAATTGAGGTCATCTGATTCCAAGGGAGTTCTCATTTCTTCAAGTCATAGCAAGCACACAGTTTCCAGGTATAGACAAAGATTTATCCAAGGGAACTCTGGAGGACTTTCCTTTGGCCAGAAATAAATTTCAAAAGCCTACTTTCTTGACTATTTTATGTGGAGAAATAACTTTCAACCATTTTAAATGATTTTACATCTTGGCAAGTACCTGAAAATGCATGTATTTGTGCATGAGTAAGAGACAAGAACATTTTGATGACATATTTTGATGATATTAAACACTTGGATCACACTTCCCATTGTTTCTGGCCACATGGCCATTGACAGGACTGAATCTGCAAGCCTGTGATCTGAAAATGGGCCTAAATGTGTTGTGGTCTGGTGTTTTCTCCTCAGGTGGAAGCAGACTGATTTACCCAGGTAAACGAAGTTGATGGTGGAGAAATTATCTTCCAAATTTGATTAATGTGGAAAATCAACATGAAAAACTAGTATTTAAGCCTGTTTTTAATTGTCCATGTTTAAACCTTAATTAAGTAAATATTTTCTCAGCCCTCTCTGTGATTTTGACACTACAACTGAAGAGGACAGAGTGAAAGTGATTCTAAAGGGGGTTTTCAGAACTAGATGTTACATGTGGCCCATACAACCATGGATGTCTTCAGCTTGAGTCAGTAACAGTCAGAGGACATAGGCTGTGGCCTCAGGACCTTATCATCATGTCTTCTGGCTCAGTGCTCTGTTCTGGATCACTGAACCCAAGTCACTCGTTCCTCACAAGACCCCAGGGGGCTCACAAGTGTTCCACTGCATCTGTCCACATAGCCTATAAAGGCTGCTCCATCTTTCAAGGCCTTGTGTGAAGCTGCTTGCTACCTCTAGTCATAGTGTCATCTCTAAGGCTGGTCAGCCTCTGAAGTGGCTTGCTGCTGACCTCACTCAAAGTCCTTTTTGCACACTTAACCCCAGTGCACTCTCTTATGGACCTCTCCCTCCTGGTCAATGCCCTCGTTGCCCCTTCCTTGGGGGTCTCCATTTCCTGCTGCATACTCTAGCTACATAAGCAGGGGTCCTTCTAGGGTGGAGACAGGGTCACAGCCCATGGGTCATTGCTCTGGAGTAATTTAATGTTCCTGGTCTTTTATTCTTGTAATATAATGAAATCATTGGCTTTAACTACCAGGTATCAGAAATGGAGCTAGTGGAGGAGAGAGGCAAGGATGGGGTTAGGTGTAATGAGGGAGAGGAGTCTGTGTGTATATGTGTGGACAGATAATCAGCCACTGTACCTTGTCTTCATCCCCCCCCCGCCCCAATCTAGAGGTAAGGTAGTGGCCTTTAGGCTCAAAACTTTTCCTTTTATTTAGCCTTAAGCCTGTGGTGTCTTTCTTGCCCACACATACCTAAAAACAACTTAAAAAAATGTACCTATCATACATTTTAAGTAGATATTTACAGTTTTTCATAATCAACTGATATTTTTGAAAAAGTTAAAAAGTATATAATTACCAGCATAAGTATTAACATTAAGAAATTAAAGTTTTCATCATTCTTTTCAATATCTTAAAGCAATACCCCCAAATTATAAGTAGTTTGGTAACCATTATCTACATATTTTGTATTTATATAAGATCTAATGTAATAGTTGGAAACTTTACATTGTTCTTTTTTCTCCTTGAATTGTACTTTCATTTTACTTTCTGCAAAGAATTTTATCCTAATGTAATATACTTTTTATGCTTGAAAGATTTTTATTGATCACCCTATCATACTTCTCTGCGACAAAAATCATTTATAAATTGAAATTATTTTTTTCGTATAACAAAAGGCTTTAACTATTAAACTTTTTTCTTTCTTTGAGTTATCATTGCAAATATTAATATATAATTGGTCAAAACAATATAAACATATTTTAAACTTTCATATGTAACTATGAAATATAAGATGTCAAATTATATGGATGGGTGGGAAGATTAGTTATGATGCCTTGATTAAAGCAGTAGTAAAGTTGTTCTTTTGCTGCTGGAAGATTTATACCTTGGGAGGCAATGAGCCACAGGAGAGCTGTGACATTCTTTTGTCATGTGGAAAGCTGATGAGTGTGAAGGGAAAGGGGGAACCTTAGGGAGAACCTGAACTTCAGTGGCTCCACCGGCATGTTAGGGTTGGAACAGAATACATACAGAAATTGAGAATCTGGAAATTATTTCTTTAAAATTCCTATCTATTCCAAAAAATGTCCCCTTTTGGAAGAAGCTATTGTAATATAGTTCTTTTGCTAGTTTTGCTCCTTTTTTCCCTCTACATTGCAAGCCTGGAACTCTACTTGCATCTCATCCCACCGTCAGGCATACAAACAGGATTCTTCTCTTGACTTACATAATGCTCTCTCAGGCATTATCTCTCCCCATGATTTTCAGTGTCCATTCCCAACTCCACTAATTCTCATGTTTCCTCCCCAAGGGCCTTTGCTATGAAAACTATGACTGCATTCATTCAGGTTACAAAGAATAAAATCTCTGCTGTATATATGACATTCTGAAAGATTTTACCAAATTAAGTAGATGCAATCTGGAGCTCAAAAAACCTCCAACATAGTGGTAGAAATGAAATATATGCAGAAGTCACTAGGTAGAGAAAAGAAGCTAAAGTGTTATAGATGGAGCAGACAACCTGGGAATGTGGCACTGTGTGTCCAAGCACAAGTGTAATCAAAGAATGGACAGGTGTTTGACTTGCCTGAAACACAGGGTAATCTTAAGAACAGAATTTCCCAAAGTGTGTGTGTGTAGGACACATTAATAAGTATTTTTTTGGAAAAGAGAGTAACTACATCAGTTTTGTTTGAAGTCAAACTAGTAAAGAAAATGCTAGTATGCTAGATTTAAAGAAAAAAAAGATCTCTTTACTATAGAACTTATTAATCCTTTCTTAAAGTTATTACATTAGTGGAAGCCAGGGTAAGTGTTAGAATGCAATTCTTCCCAACTCATTTCCTTTCCTTTTTGAAAGATGACTAGACAAGTGTTTGAGAAACAGGTTTTGGAAAGAATTGCTTTTTGAAAGGAAGAGAAGATATTCTGGGTTCAGACTGCCAAAGCTATAACATCTGGAATTCATATGGGAGGCAGTGAAAATAATTGATGGCTTTGGCAAGATTGCTCATGAGCATCAACTGGGGTCTAGGATGGATAACCTTGTAGTCTATGTGAAATCTGGACTGGCAGGGAGAACAGATTAAAAAAAACAACAACAACTCTGAGGCAGAGAGACATAGTAAACTGAACAGGAGGAAACACAAATCTACACTTGGGTATTTGAAGTGGGAACAGAAAGGAAAAAATATACATATACATATATGTATATATATATATATATATATACACACACACACACTTTTAGTTAATGTTGAGACTTTCATTTTTTCAATTTACATTTGTGATGTTAAATAAAAAATTAACTCTGTTTTCCTTCTGAGTTTATAGTCAAATAATGCAGAACTTCTCATTTACAAGATAGAATACATCTGTATAAGAAAAAAAAAAAAAAAAGAAATATCTGGGGGCTCCTGAGTGGCTCATTCGACTCTTGGCTCAGCTCAGGTCTTAATCTCATGGTGGTGAGTCAAGCTCTGTGTTGGGCTCCACACTGGGTCTGGGGTTTACTCAAAAAAAAAAAAAAAAAGGAATATCTGTTTAATTTATTTAATGTTTCCAATACTAATATTTTCTTTCCACAAATATCTCTGGGTATTTATCTAGAATTTATAATTTCCATACGGATATGGTGTATGGGACAGTGCCATAGATTTAACATTAAAAAATAATTCTTTTAAGTTATAGTAAATTATAAAGTATTCACATGCATAATCACTACAAGAATCCAGAGTCTTACAAACTAAAATAAGAGAAAAAAGCAGTTAATTTAAATTTAAAGTTTAATTTTTTAGATAGTTTATCACATCACTCATTTATTTACTCTAGTTGCTATGGTATATCTTTAGGTTGGATAAGATATCCTCTTTTTGCTATAGGATATCTACTCTAGTATTTTAGGTGTACTTTCTTCAGCACTGTATGTTTAATGATATAGTACAAATCATAGCTTTATACATGTTAATATAAGTCAGAATGATTAATCCAATTATACCAATCTCCTTTCCACCTCCACCCCTTGCAAAAAATAGACAATCCTTAATTACTTTTTATTGTAAAAGATCAGCAAGCAAAAACTACAACCATCTTCAGATTAAAAAATAAATACTTAAGTATAGCAACTTGATGGACTACAATAATTTGACAACTAATGATTTGACCAATCTTGTTGAGGCTTGGTATGACATTTTAATAGAAAACAACCTAGCCTACTTATGAGTTATTGAGTGATATGTAGCAAGGATTCCTGACAATTAACTTTTTTTTTTCCTGTGATGAACTGATATTTGGTAAGAAATGGTGTGATGCTCAAATAAATGATCTTAAAATCAAATTCAGATCAATAATAATCCTAGCAATAACAAATCATAATGCCCCCCATTTATGAGTATTTACTATGTGACAGCTGTTTATACAATAATTGCTTAATCCTCAGCTAGTTTTGCCAGGTAGGAATTATCACCCCATTTAGAATTAGCAAACAAGTCAAATATATTAAGTGACTTACCAAAACTCCCACAGTAGATACCCTTCCTAATATTCTGTGCTGCTATCCACAAACTAGAAGTCACCATTGGTCTGATCTTGCATAATGTGTAAGCTCTGATGTAAGGTTAATGGATCATGCTTTTATTTCAGCTTAAATATTTCATAAGAAATCATGAAAAATTTCCTTATGCTGTGTCCTTACGTTTCTCAGAATTTGGTGTTTCATAAAAATTTAATTGATTCAATTGTGTATGGCCAGTGGAAACCTGCATTTCTTAGGCTAGAAAAGGGAATGATCTTGATTTGGCTGAATCACACAACATTTAAGTGTTTTAACATAAAATATCTTTATCTATCATCTACCATCTATCTGTCTATACAAAAAATAATTCTAGCTTCAGAATTCAGGGCTTTTTTATAGCATAATTTTATAATTTCTGAGCAGAATCAAAGCACTTTAGGGCAAGAGAGCCCAATATAGGGTAAGAAAAACAAAGCTTCAGCTAATTGTGCTTAAAGCAGTGTGTAGGCAGTTATTGGCTGATTGGCAAAAATTGTATTTCTGAAGATTCTTTTTAAAACTGAAATGCACTAAATTTGGACAGATGCCACGAGTCTGAACATGGATAATACACTTACCTACTCAGTTTCTTGAGATTAATTATAACCTGTTCTGGGAGAAAAAAGGTTTAAAAAAGGAAAGATTTATACCTCATATATTGCTTGGATAAGGGAAAGATATTTATTTATTTATTTTTGTAACCAGTCTTTCTCTCAACCAAAGTATATAAATGTTTTGCTTGGGAAAAAACTTGTACCTAGAGTTATGGTAGGTAGTATCTTGTTATGAGGACTGATTTTCCCCTCAAAGTATGTTTTGGAAAATACTGTGTTTAAACTATAGGTATAATTACCACATAAGGAACCACAGAATGATTGGGCATCCCCAGCAGTCTGTAAGGGAGCACACAGCTTGAGAAACATAGCTATTTCCTAGGGCAGGAGCTCCTTTTGAGAAATTTGGCTCAGAGGTTTGGAATATGAACATTGTTGACTTAACATATGCTTTACCATATGAAGCTTTCCCTGTCATTTGAAGCTTTCCCTACAGAAAGCTTGGGGCTCTTATTAGCTTGCTCTCGCCTGCCAAATGGCTGAGTAGGGCTCTAAAATACAACTTCCTTTACTTCAGTGAGCTATAGGATGTTCTTAGAATCATCATAGAGGTCATTTGACAGAATCTGAATACTTTGTAGGATCAAAACCATCACTTGGTTCGTTTATCGATCTTAGGAGTCTAGAAAATGGAACTGCGACTACCTTCCTCACTCAGAGGAAATCCACCATACAGAAGAGGAGGTTGCTTCAGAGTGTGGTGAGTACCTACTAAGTTTCAGGCATTATTAGATACATTTTATATTGAATTTCTCTGACAGATATGAGTAAATATTATTTAAGTTTTTATTTAAATTCCAGTTAGTTCTTGAGGTACGTGGGTGCTCAGTCGGTTAACTGTCGTTGGCTGTGGTCATGATCCTGGGGTCCCGGGATTGAGCCCCAAGTCTGGCTCCCTGCTCAGCAGGGAAACTGCTTCTCCCTCTCCCTCTCTGCCGCCCGACTAATGCCCAATCTCTCTCTCTCTCAAATAAGTAAACAAATAATCTTCAAAAAATAAATTCCAGCTAGTTCTTAACTACAGAGAACAAATTGAGGGTTATTGGAAGGGAGGAGGACAGGAAAGTAGGTTAAATGCGTCATAGGTATAAAGGAGGGTACTTTTTGTGATGAATACTGGGTACTGTATATAAATGACGAATCACTAAATTCTACTCTTGAAACTAGTATTACACTGTAGGTTAACCAACTGGAATTTAAATAAAAACTCAAAAGAAAAAAATAGATTCCTGTTAGTTAACATACAGTATAATATTAGCTTTTGGTATACAATATAGTAATTCAACACTTTTATATACATCACCTGGTGCTCATCATAAGTGCACTCCCTAATCCCTATCACCAATTTTAACACATCTCCCCATTCATCTCCCCCGCGATAACCATCAGTTTGTTCTCTATAGTTAGAACTCTGTTTCTTGGTTTGCCTCTTTCTCTCTTTTATTTTCCCCTTTGCATGTTTGTTTTGTTTCTTAAATTTCACATATGACTGAAATTATATGATATTGTTTTTATATATTTTGACTTATTTCACTTAGCATAATACTCTTTAGCTCCATCCACATAATTGCAAATGGCAAGATTTTATTCCTTTTTATGCCTAAGTAATATTCTGTTATATATATATGTATATATATATGCTGCATGTGTATATATATCTGTTATATACATGTATGCATATATATATGTGACATATGTATCACATCTTTATCCATTCATCCATTGATAGACACTAGTGCTGTTTCCATAATTTGGCTACAGTTAATAATGCTGCTATAAACATAAGGGTATATGTATTCCCCTGAATTGGTATTTTAGTATTCTTTGGGTAAATACCTAATAGGGCAATTGCTGGATTGTAGAGTAGTTATATTTTTAAGTTTTTGAGGAATCTTCCTACTGTTTCAGTGGCTGCACCAGTTTGCATTCCTACCAACACTGCAAGAGAGTTCTCCTTTTTCCATATCCTCATCAACATCTGTTGTTCTTGTGTTGTTGTTGAGGTTAGGTTTGAGGTGATATCTCATTGTAATTTTGACTTGTATTTCCCTGATGATGAGTGATGTTGAACATATTTTCATGTATCTGTCAGCCATCTGTATGTTTTCTTTTGAAAAATGTCTATCCATGCCTTCTGCCCATTTTTTAGTTGTATTATTCATTTTTGGGCTATTGAGTTTTACAAGTTCTTTATATATTATTGATATTAATCCTTTATCAGATATGTCACTTGCAAATATCTTCTCCCATTCTGTAGGCTGCCTTTTAGTTTTGTTGATTGTTTCCTTCGGTGTGCAGAAGCTTTTATTTTGACAAAGTCCCATTAGTTTTTGTTTCTCTTGCCTCAGGAGACACATCTAAAAAGAAGTTGCTAATGGCCCAAGTCAAAGAGGTTACTGCTTGTGTGATCTTGTAGGATTTTGATGGTTTCATGTCTCACATTTAGGTGTTTAATCCACTTTAAATTTATTTTTGTGTGTAGTGTAAGAAAGCAGTCTAGTTTCATTCTTTTGCATGTTGCTGTGCAGTTTTCCCAACATTTCTTGAAGAGACTGTATTTTTTTCCATTGGATACTCTTTCATGCTTTGTCTAAGATGAGTTGACCTATAGTTGATGGTTCGTTTCTGGGTTTTCTCTTCTGTTCATTGATTTATATGTCTATTTTTGTGCCAGTACCATACTACAGCTTTGATCACTACAGCTTTGTAATATAACTTGAAGTCCAAAATTGTGATGCCTCCAACTTTGTTTTTTCTTTTTCAAGATTTCTTTGGCTATTGGGGTCTTTTGTGGTTCCATAAAATTTTAGGATTGTTTGTTCCATCTCTGTGAAAAATGCTGTTGGTATTTTGATGGAGATTGCATTAAATGTGAAGATTACACACAAGGAAATGGAAAGACATTCCATGCTCATGGATTACAAGAATAAATACTGTTAAAATGTCTACACTACCCAAAACAATCTACACATAAACATATACACGTGTAATTAGCTATCTAATATTTGTTTCCCTAGCTACAAAGTAAGCTCCAGGAGGGCACGGTACAGAAATTGTACACATAATATATTTTCAGAGCTTTGTACAGTACTTTCCCCACATAGTTGGTTGGTGAATATTTATTAAATGAATGAGTAAATTAATGAGCAGATATTTTCCAGATGAAGAAATTTAGGCTCAAATGCATATGTGACACAGTGGCAATGTGAGTTCAGGTCAAATTCACCTTAAAATCTATGTTGTTTCCATTCAAAATTTTACAATTCTCAATTGTATTCTTTTCACCAACACTATTTTCGAAATTAATTTTTAGTAGTATTATAAAATTTGTATCAGTGCCCTGATGTCAAAACATCAGAAATGAATGTCTTTTTTTTTGTTACTGTATATAGTTTTCCACAATATCAACTGATTTTGTTGTCACTTGGTTGATAGTACAGAAATTTTTGTGTGACTCTAGTGTGTTCATTTCTAATATAATAGAGCTGTCCTTTAAGGTTTTCACTAGTATTTAATTCTACCAAGTATTATTTTTTAAAAATTTGTCAAAGAAGTAATAAATGGTGAAAATAAAATTAGGTTAATTATCAATCAGATGTTAATAGAGGCTAGTCAGAGTGCAAAAATGGATGAGGCAGCTTCACAAGGACTTTGGTGGGGGGCTAGAGGAAGCAGAATAGTCTATTAATTTCTATGTTTCATAAGGCAGTGGCTATTTTTGGTCTTTTAATGGTACTTCATAATGGGTAAAACAAAATTAATTTTTTAAATGTCTGCTGATTGTCTTCAGAAAAACGTAAAATCTCAGGTATTTTTGGAATCCTGTCCTAGCTTTTTATTTGGAAGCTTACTGCATTTCAGATATGCATACCATATAAAATATAATTAAATTGTATACATAAATTAATTAAGCAATTGGGAAATTGAATTTCACAATGGATCACTGGCTTTAAACTAAAGAATTCTACCTTGGGCTAAATTAAAAAGTAAGCACTTGGTGTTTTGACATCTCAGTAAAACTTTCTTTACTATATACCAGTGTGGCTAAATTCTAGAAAACCAATCTCTGCAAAGTGTTACTTAAAAGGGTGAAAAGTATGGGAGTTATTTTGTGAAAATAATATTTTTAAATAATGAGTGTGTAGAATTTGTTAACAACTATTAGTTACCTTTAAGAACCTTTTGGTCAGTGCTTTTGCTTCTTTAAAAGTCAGTGTAGAGGATATTTTTGATAGTTTCTGTAATTAAATTACAAACATTAAAAATGAAGGAAAGAAAAAATAAAGAGGTATAAAGTAGTTCCTGTAAGTTGATTTTTCTCTTAGTTCAGCCTGACTATACCTGATCGTTGGCCTATAAGTAGGGCTAAAGGTGAAGGATTGCGAGGTGGATGCCTGAGGTGGGGGGTAAGACCATGCGCACTTTGAGAAATGATTCAACTCTTTCTGCTGCAATGATCCTATCCTCTATGACCTCCTGCAGTCCAAAGTCCTATATACTGAACATCAACATAAGAAATTCTTAACAGCGATGCTGCCACCAGAGTTGTTTAGTGGCAGCTGAATAACTCTCCTCCTTGTCTATAAACACATGGCCTCACATCCAAAAAGTAGGAGGGGACTTTATTTCATTATGATTTTATAGAAGTAATAAAACAAAAAACTGATTAAAAACATTGTTCTTAATTTGCTCTCCTAAATTACTAGAATCAGAAAATACTTATATTTTGTTTCAATTCTCTTTAGAGACATTTCCACAATGGTTAAGTCCCTAAAATATTAAAATATAAATTTTTGAATCTGAAAAGTGTAATACTGAAAGATTTTCTGAATTAGACCATTGAGAGTTTATTCAAATATTTATATATTTGAACGTAAGCTAGTCAGGACTGGCATGGTGATATCAGGGTATACTAATGCAAGAGGCTGGAACTGACAGCATATTCTAAAGTCCAAGTGGAAGAGATGTGGGGTCAGCCACTTGATAAAATGTCAGGGATTCAGAAACACACAGTCAAAGCTCAGTAAATATTGGGTCACAAGTTACAAAATAGATGAGAACTAGATGCATGGAAAACTCTTTCTAAGAAAAAAAGAATCTAACTGCTGTCATAATTAAAAATCTGTGATGGTTCTGTAGTCCCCCAGGACAAAACCTAAGTTCTCCAGAAACATTGAAAGCCTCTCAAGATTTCATATTCATCTGTCTTACTGGCCTTAACTTCCACCACTCTCTCCTATCTTCTCTTCATTTCTGTGCCCTAACTTTGCCCACATATTCCCAGCCACACTAAACCACCTGGAAAGTATTCCTGTCAATACCTCCATACTTTTGCATATGTGGTGCACTCCCTCTGGGTAATTCTCTACCCTTGTTCATGTGAGTCATCTTTGGAGACCAATTCAAAACACAGCATAAGGCTAAACTTTCCTGAGTCATGTGGGCCACGTTGCTCCGTCAGCCTTTGGTGCTTTTGTAACACTTTGTTCACACTTCTACCATGTTGCTCACCACGCTGTTTCTTTATTGTCTATTTACAATTCTGTCTTTTCCAATACTTTATGAATGTTGAATATGTGAATCTGGAAGGTAGTAAAATTTTTGGGCTTATGAACTGAAAATTAGGACATAGATGCAAATTACAGGTTCAGGGCAAATCTTGGCTAACAGACACTAAGCCTGAATTAAAAATGTTCCTCTGGGAAATTTTAGATCTAAAGAGTGCTATTTTAAATTCTAGTTACTGATTTCAGTTCTTGGTCTTCCTAAGGCCTGCAAATATCAGCAGAAATGCAGTTTCCCCAGACCAGGGGAGGGATGTGTGGCTAGACTTTAAAGGCTCATCCTAACCATCTGTCTAACATGCCCACTTGTAAGGACACAGATCTCCAGACTCAAAACCCAAGAGGAATCACATTAACGTTTTTAGTGATGGAACCTAACTTACCACTAAGCTTAGGCACTGAAGGTTTATTTGTATAAAGCTTTAAAAAGTAAAAAAAAAAAAAAAAAAAAAAAAAAAGAAAAATGTGACTGGATGTTAAATGTTAAGTCAGTTAAGCAACCGACCTTTGATTTCGGCTCATGATGATCTCAAGGCCGATCAAGCCCTATGCCAGACTCTGCACTGATCATGGAACCTGCTTGGTGTTCTAGCTCTTCTTCTCTCTCTGCCCCTCCTGGCTTGCAACCCCTCTCTCTTAAAAAAAAAGAAAAGTAAATAAATCTCCATCTCTTTTTCAAATTCCCTCTTTATCACATATGAGGCTAAATAAAAGGGATTAATAGTCATCTACTTTTAATCTTTTTTTTTTTTTTTTCAGTTCTTTGGAAGGGGTGGTAAAAGCACATTATTCATGAACTTATTGTTGTTGTGGGAATCTCAAATGAGAGTCATGCTACCAGGTGTAATAGAATCAGGAGTATCTTATTTCTGTAATGGCTGTCTTTTTTTCCAGTCATCATCCTCTGTCTATAGAAATAGGAGGGCTTGGGGATTCCTACCAAGATGAGAAGGGGCATTTGTGTCCTCTGCCTGGACCCTCGTAAAAATAGAGTATGACTCTCCAGACCAATAGGCTCCAAAGATTTTATATTGTGCAACCTCATTAGTAAAAAATTCCATCGAACTCTCCTGCTGTTCATTTATTTATGTATGAATTATATGGCTGAACTACTTTATGTAAAGCATATCTAAAAATGGAAAGTAAAAAGACCATAATAGTGGACTTAATAATCTTTTAGAAATGTCATTGTTTTATTTAACAGATCATAGTTGATCAGAGTAGATACAAGTTCATCCCTCAAGTAATCTTGTAAGTTTGGATATTTTAGGCTGACATTTTGGCAAATTGGATTATCATTGTTTGATCTTGTAACATAATTGATGAAGAGCTTGGACTGGGAGTAGGGATGCCCATCTAGTTCTTGCTATCACCTGAGGTTGTAGTATCACTAATCTCTAGTTGATTGTCTGAATCTTTTAATTCATGTGTCCATTTTATAATGGGTGATTGCTTTATGCTGCATAATTGATAAATTTAATATGACAGGGCATATGTAAACTGTAATATATCATGATATTCTGAAAAAAGAATGACAAAAGGGAAAATAGTACTACTACCCCTTCACATGGTAGGACTTCTATTGTTTCCTCAGAATACCTCCCCTACATGGCAGCACGCTTACTTTTGATATGTGGACCAAGGAGGGTACCAATGTCAATCAGTATATTGATGATTAGTGAACTTTAACTGTTTTGATAAACATAAATATACATCAAAGTAATAGTGTTGGTATTCCTGCACACCAGTGAAGTAATCCTCTTAGACACACCCTGAGGAATATATACCCAAATTTGGAGGCAACTACTCTGTGTTAGTGAATCAGACACATTGGAACTGTGTTCCTCAATATAATTATTGGCAATGCTTGAAGTTCTCGGAGAAGAAAAACAATATATCTGTCCCAAAAGTGGGTGCAGGAATAAGGAACAGTTTTTTTGTAAGTGTATGAGTCTCAATAAAATGCATAAATTTATGTAGGTTGCCAACTATGGACTAAAGCCTTGCATAACACTGAAGGTTATCAGTATCTGGTCTCACAAAACAAGTGAAATTCATTTACTTTCTGAATCTTGGAGAACTTTTATAAATATTTTGGAATCATAAGTATATGCATTTTATAGTAACCAAATCGGCTACAGTTTTGCAAATACACTTTAAAAACTAAAGCACTCTTCAAATTTTCATCCTTGCCCCACTTATTATTGGGGACACAGCAGAAGTCATAATTTAATGTCGGTTGAATAAAAGGAGTATGTTGTATTCATGAAGATTCGTTTTGTTGAGTAAATTCTGAAAATCTGTGGCAGTCTAAGGAAGAGTTATGTGATTAATTTTAGCTTAGGAAGGGTTAGTAAATTATGAGAGATCATTTTAGAATAATTGAGAAAATGAGGTCTAAAGGATGGAAATGTTTTTTAACTATGAAACAGTAAATATAATTGTTCGTTAAAACTGAACAAATGAAAACAAAAACCACATTCTGTGTAGCATATGTGACATGGTAAGATTAATGCATACTTTTAGAAAGGTTGAACAAATAGAAGACATGTACATCTGTACTCTATTTTATATAGTAGAAGTGTTCTGGAAAATTTTCAGGTGAATCAAACTGTTACTTGAATTGTTCTTTGAACGCATCACTAGGGCACGAGGGCAGCTCAGTGGTTGAGTGTCTGCTTTCAGCTCAGGGAGTCATCCCAGGATCCAGAATCGAGTCCCACATCAGGCTCCGTGCATGGAGCCTGCTTCTTCCTCTGCCTGTGTCTCTGCCTCTCTCTCTCTGTCTCTCATGAATAAATAAATACAATTTTTTAAAAAAGAAAGCATCACCATATTTTATAAACTTTTAAAATTAGAGTTTTTCTTGCTGAAGTTAGATGAGAAGTGTGTTTGTATGGTGAGAGGAAAGAGGTAGTGGTGGGAATTAAAGGGGGAGTTAAGAAGGGTGGTTTTAGATCCTTTACCCCTGAGCCACCAGCAAGGACACCCCAGAGCTTCTCAGAGCATTGAGATGATAAAGCACAGAGATCTCTTTATAAGTTAAACAACTTAACAGTGTTTTTCATTTATTCATCCAGCATCATACATTTATTCAATTACACATTCGTTTGGCCAGCATTTATTGTCTCTTCTATGGTATAGACACTATCTTAGTTAGACCCCAGGGGAATCAGAGTGGTTAGGTAAACTCTCCTGACCTCAAAGGCCTTACAGTGCTGTGGATGATCACTGCAGGTGGGATCAGTTACAGAACCTTGTCCTGTTTTGTTTTGTTACAGTTGAGTATCTTTATAATCAAGTCAATCAATTTTTTAGAAATTGACTGCGATAGAAAATATCTTTTACAAGTCAATTACAACTCTAAAGTAAGCTATGGATTTGGGGGGATTATGATGTGTCAGAGTAGATTCATCTTTGATAATAAATGTACCTTTCTGGTTAGTGTTGGTGATAATGGGGGAGGTTCTGCTTGTGTAGAGGTGAGGGGGAATATGGAAATTTTCTGTTACTCTCAATTTTGTTGTAAACCTAAAACTGCTCTAAAAAATTAAAGTCTTTTTAAAAAGTCAGTTACAAAAGTCTTATTGGTAAGTAAAAGTATGTAAGCAAACATCTTCTTAGTCATTTTGTAATTTTGATTCCTCAGACAGCAGATATTTAATGCATTGATATCCATAGTGATATCTTTTTCCCATTGACCTTCAAACTTAGCCTCAGTGTATTTACTCAAATTCCTCATTAAAATATATTACATGTAGGAGAAATGCAGATCAGACCAAGATGGTTTGAGGGTTTGCTGTGTTCTTGTCTGCTAAATTTTTACTAGCATTATTGTGTATGAGGAAGTTCTACTTGACGCGACATTTCCATATTTCAGCTAGAGTTTCTTAAATTTTTCAGTTCTCATAAAATACAGTTTGAGTCTTTATGCATTATGTATGATTCTTTATGACATCTAATCCCCCCTTTTCACCCTAGAGTATAACTATAAATAGCCATAACATTTAGCCCTGGCTATTGAACAAGCATGAGGAAAATTTAGATCCAAATGGGAGTCATTGCTTCGCATTTCATGATTCGACGTGCAATCTATGTTTTAAAATGGCTCTTTTATTATCATAAATATGCTCCTTTTGCCTAATTGTGACATCCTCGAGAACAATTATTACCAATTGAGTTCATGGCACCTTAGAATAAGTAAGTCCTATGGTTTGAAATGAGTGAAACGATAATTATATTGTAGTGAGGATATTAAAAAATACCTCTTTGTTAAAGTTCTAGCTCAGCCATTATTGATGGTCATGTGGGGCTTCTTATGAATTTATTATTAAATCTGATCAATAAAAATTCAGTTTGCAGTTTAAAAGTTAGAAAAATAGGAACTAGTTATATTTGTACTCTAAAGATATTATTAAAACAAAATTAAAAAAAATTTTTTGGGGGGGGAACTTTAAATCTTACTATGCAAATACTAGAACCCTTTCCAAGCTTTATATATTGCCATTGCTTTGAGAAATTTAGACACATATTGGAAACATTGACGTATGAAATCTTTGCCCCTTGCACTGGTGTAACCAGTGGAATACAAACAGGGTGAGTCTGAGGCTTAAATGGGAAAACATATGAAGGTGTGCTGACTTCAGTAATTGTTGATTGAATGAATGATTGCATAGTAAAAAAAATATGGAAAGCTTTTAACTGTGCTGTGTGAGATTAATTAATAGTGGGAGACCAAGGAAGGGTCGAAATCAGTGATAATTGCAATGACAGGCAAGATTTGGCTCCAACACTTCATTAAACTTCTATTTTTATGGGGATTTCTTCATTTCCACTGGAATGAACAAGTCAGTATGCATGACTTATTCTGCAATGAACTTTGATGAATTTTTCTAAGTACATAAAAAATGAGTTGCATCCTTCTCTTAATCCGAGAAACCCCCTATACCTACACTGATAAACCCTCTGATGCACATGTAAGAAGGCAGGATAATGGGCATGAAGGACAATCATCTATATGTATATATAAAATATATATTTTTGCTTGTCAGTAATAACTCTGAACTGCCTACAGCATTCATCGTGCCTCTTAAAAGTCAGGTATTGTATTGAATTCAAAAATTCTCTTATGCTGAGCAGGGAAAGGAAAAAAAAATCAAACACTTTCTGAATTGGGCCCAAATATCCAAGGTTAATTTTCTGAGAAAGCTGCAGCAGCTAGATAAGGCCATCCCCTGCAAATTAGTTTTGCCTGCCTGGATTACAGCTAAATTTATGCAGCTTGCCTTATCCTTTCGGAAGCGCCTCTGAAGTGTCGTAATTAACTGGCACACATAAAGTGAGCACATTTTCTGCTTGGTGGCGGCCATTCCTCATTTCATCTCAGTTCTAACCCAAATGGAAAGGTAGTTTCTTATTTTTACTGTTAAAAACACACATGAATGCCTTCGTCTGTGTGTGAGCAAACACGCACACACAAACAAACGATCTCCAATACTTTACCAGAAGTCTTTGAAAACAATCATAAAACAGCTTCAGAACAGTTTGGAAATTTAAAGGGGTAAAGAATACTGCTGAGAGAGCAGAGAGAAATTTTTGCATAAAATTGAAATAAAGAGAAAGCCACCTTTATGAAGTGGCTGGACTGGTTTTTGGGTTTTTTTTTTTTTTTATTAGAAAAATTGGGTCTTACATTCTCTTCGTGTATTTCTTGATTATCTAAATGGAAAATCAAAAATCACCAAGATAGGGTGAAAACAAGCATGTTCATGATCAATATATCTTTATTTTGTATTATCTATCTATTTCTTTACATAATTCAGATATTCCTTGTATCATCCCCAATTTTTTGAGGTTAATACTTCTATTAAAACTTAAGCTAAAAAAAGGGTGGGTGGGGACTCAGAGAAAACTATCCTCAGACACCTTTCTTAGAGTTCTGGCTCCATCTTTCCATTCATTTACATATGTATTTGGCTGAACAACTTATTTTTCTTCTGAACAGAAGGCTGAAACCATCAGTATTTATTAAATATCAATATAAGCCTTTGTCAGAACTATCCCTGGAATCATATTTGACTTTGGTCAGCTCCTGGAAAATACACTAGATATTCCAGTGCTCCTTGTTTACTATACTTCATTAAGGAGGTTTTGTTTTGTCTTTGTGTTGAAAATAAAACATTGGATTTGCAGCGGGCAGAAGCTGATCAAGAATTCCACAATGTCCAGGCTCATGGAGTGCCACACTGAGTATGACACCAGATCAGTCATAATCCTCAAAGAGCCAGGAGAGATTTTCTATCCACCATCGCATACTCTGTTCCCAGATTTTCTTTGGCTTCAGTTCCTCATAGAGTTATTATGAGGATTAAATGAGTTAATACATATAAAATGTTTAGAACTGTGCTGGCACTTAGCAAATGTTCAATAAATGTTAGCTGTTATTCTAGTCTCAGTAGGATGCTGCTCTAATGTTGGCTTCTGGCTGAGTCCTTACTCATTCACATAACAGTTGATTTTTCTCCAATGAGTTTTTATTTTTAGCAGGTGAATCATATCAGAATTTCATTTCTTTCTTCTTGTAACTTTTTCCCTTCCTGAAAAAAGCAGAGAAAAACACTTCCTGCTTTTTCTAGTGACTTCTTCCTTCCAATATTCCTCTTTCTTCTCACTGCAAATCCAGAGCATCAGATTTCATTCTTTTTTCTAGGGTCCCCTGTGGGGTCCTCTAGGTCTTTTCCTTCCTCTTCCTTTATTATTCTTATAGCACTTGCTCCCTTTGATTCTCATCTCCAGGAGTGTTTGGCTCTCTCAAGTAAACACTCACGAGAAACAGAATACCCCAGACTCTTCTGTGTATGGGAAGAACTTAGTGGTGCCTCAAGGAAGATGTTATTTGAATACAGAAGTCACCTAATATGCTACAGAAGATATTTTCCTTCCTTGATTACTTTTTCTCATGGGAAAATTGCTGTGCTGAGATTGCCTTTACATGAAATAGAATATTCAGTTTTTCAACTCAATTGCGCATTTAAAAGACAATCAACAGGATGCCTGAGTGGCTCAGTTGGTTAAGCATCCTACTCTTGATTTCAGTTCAAGTCATAATCTCAGGGTCCTGGGATCAAGGCCCGAGTCAGGTTCCCTGCTCAGCACAGAGTCTGCTTGTATCCCTCTCCCTCTGACCCTCCTCCTGTGCTCTCTCTCTCTCTGCGTGCCTCTCTCTCTAAAACAAATAAATAAATCATAAAAAAGACGTAAAAGTTATCACTTGGATCTGCAGAGTGACTGTTCTACTTACTTTCAAAATATCTTCCAGTTGATGGTGGCCAGAGCCTTGAGACATTCCCAGAAGAGGGGACTATATTCATGTTCTTTCTGTGTGTATGAAGTGGGAGTAGAGCTTTATATTTTGGTGACTTATTAGAACTGAGAGAATCAGACAAAATGTTTCCCAATGGGAAATATTAGACTTACTTAGGACATAGGAGTTTTGGTTCTAGTTCTAGTCCAAGGCACTAACATGCTAAGTGTTTAGAAAGTAAATATAATAGGATAACCTCTAAAGCTGAGACTAATAGGCTGCTCACTTTGAGGGACCAGAAATGCCAGTCCAGAAGGTAGACTTCGAGTTAGACCTTGTTATTGAAGTGAGAGTGAGTGAAGTGAGAGTGTTATTGAAGTGAGAATGACACATTATAGTTATTCAAATGTTGAGTCAGGAGACAGCCATGTCCTGAGATTAATACATTATTCAGTTCTTGTTGACTTAATTAAAAAAGTGACTCCCTGAGAAACCTATAGGATTCTGACCACCGGGGTATGGTTGACTTAATTTTAATTAGGAGTCCATGAACCTTATTTCAGCTTCTGGTTTTAGGAAGACCTGGCAAGGGGAAGTGCAGTATCTCAGGAGAAGGAGAGGGGGTGAATTGATGGTGGTAACCTAGAGCCGACACACAAACTAAATTATGAGTAAGAACTGGTTCTAGCATAGCCAGTGGCTGAGGCTAGAAGCCCTTCAGGGAATGATGATTACAACTGTGTGATTGTGACTTGGAGTAGACCCTTTGGAGTCCAAGTATGGGACCTTAACTACTGCAGCTCTGCAAGCATCTGCCATCATGGCAAAGTGAACCAGGGTCTATGGGACTGAGTAGAATATAGTTTCACTGCCATATCATGAAGCAACAAGAAAAAATGTCATTGACAGAATTTTCTCTCTCCTCCTTCCTTTGGAAGAAGATTGACTTCTTTTAGATTTAAGTGTGAAACCTAAGCAGCCATATAATTTATTCCATTGGTAATATATTTTTATTGAAAATAAAATAAACACATTATTATTAAACACATTTTAAACAAATGTGTGCTTTGTTGATCATAAAATAATACACATTCATTGTTTAAAATTTGAAATAAGATAGGAGTTAAAAAAATCTGTGATGTAACACTTTAAAAATATATTTGATATACTTTGCTGTACTTACCACTTCAAATATTTAGTGTGTGGCTAAGCATCTAAGTTATTTTATGGCTGTAATTGTTACTTGGGGCTATCATAGACATTTTACAGCCTATGTATAACTGTACTGTACAGAGAGCCACACCAGATCTTACTTTATGTATTCTCATCTCAAACAACATCAAAAGGTAATGAAAGGAGGCTTTTAAATGCAGCAGCTATGCATAGACAGTCTTAATGTTAATGAGTCTATTAGCATAGTGGAATGACTACCCAGGTTGATCTGCAGCAAGATTTAAGCAAAATACCTTAAATCAGTAATTACCAGCAAATACTTAAGGAATACATAATATCTTTTCCCATTCAAGGAGAGTAGGTCTCTATTGCTTCCACCTGAAATTTTATAAACTCCTGAACTAGGAACGAGTGGAGGAATAATGAGTCATAAGAAGACCCAAGGATATATCTAGAGCACCATATGACCTCTTGACTTGAATCAGGCTTTGAACTGAGCAGAAAAAGAAAGTATTTTGATCAAATTTCTCTCATCTTATTTTAAAAGTCTTCCTATAATGTTTACTTCAAAGAGCTGTTATTACATTTTTTATATTTGAAAATATAGATTAAAATAATTTCTTAGAATTATGCTGCAAAGCTTTCATGTGAGGTAAATCCTGATTCTCAATCTTAATATAAAAATAATTCTAAAGTAAATTTTTTATTTATATTTCTTGCTTTAGAAAATATTTGGATGGACTCGAGTGTTAGTGTCAGATTTTCTTGTTTGTTAGCTATTACAGAACTTTCTGTTCACTGAAAATTCCCCTAAAATGACAAAGTCTGTGAAGACTAATAACACATTTAAAACTTAGCAAAATTTTAGGCAGTTTAATTTGTGTTATATTAATAAAACTGAGACTAACTTAAAGCAGAAAACAGGGACACCTGGGTGGCTCAGTGAGCATCTGCCTTTGGCTCAGCTCATAATCCCAAGGTCCTGGGATTGAGTCCCACATCAGATTCCCTGTGGGGAGCCTGCTTCTCCCTCTACCTATGTCTCTGCCTCTCTGTGTATCTCATGAATAAATAAATAAAATCTTTAAAAAAAAACTCTAGAAAACAAAGACCTATATTCTAAAAAAATGTGAAAAGTCAAATATTCATAGAAATAGCACAGGATTAATTTGCTTCTAACAACAACAAGAATACCACCATCTTTGGAAAAGAGTGAGAATTAACTTTCATGTTCTCTAGAATTAGATTCAACTAACCTTAGTCTAGAGGTTTAGAAAAATAATAATGCTTAAAAAAGGCTTTCCAAAGCCTACTCATTCTTTTTTATTTACTTTTTAAAAATACAACTTGTACATATTGAAGGTGTACAACATGATGATTTGATATATCATACATACTGAAGCCTACTCATTCTTGCTTATTCTTTCTAGAACATCGTGGATGTAACTTCATTTCCTTGTCCCTCATCTTCCCTGCTGGAGATGCCAGGTTCAGGGGATGTTCAGACCCTTTACATTGACATGAACACTTGTTCTTTTTCTGTAATAAGAAAGGAAATGGAAAACCAATAATTTCCACCTTCCTCTTAGAAAGAGGAAGAACTTTTCTTTCTCCCCATGTACAGGTTATCCTAGGGTAAAACAGAGTGAGCCAGAGGTCTCTGAACTGGCAAGTGTTGCTCAGGATGGAAGGGCTGGCTGCTTCATGCGATGCCCCATGGTCATTCTCAGCAGCTAATCCTGGTACTAGCTTTCAGCTGTTTCTTCAGTGGTGATCCTGGCTGCAAAACACTCCTGCCAGCTGTGGCTCTCATGACTGAGAAGAGATTCAGCTTCTAGTGGTTATTTTCAGTTGGCAGGAATGGATGCAAGCAACAACTTTGATTTAGGCTTCTTGGTCTTTTCATCCGTGGGACAGGTTAGGATAATTAGAGTAATTCCCCTTGAATTTACCTTTATATTCTCCCGGTACCCTTTGGCTAAGACCACTTCATTCCCATGTGCAGGTTGTGTGTTGCTTCCGGCTTGGGGAACAGAAGTGTTCCGGGTACTGGGAAAGTGAAGAATCCAGGGCAGCATCCTGGCTCAGAGTTGCCCAAAGCTTTTGTTCGTGCCTGTTTCCCAAAACTGAGGTCTTGCTTTGTTTGTAACTTCATCACACACCTCCCTCCTTCCCTGTCCTTGTACATAGATGATGCCTTGTTGTTGTTCCTTGAGCCCTGAGCTGTTCCTGGTCCTCAAGTGTCTATGTTGGTACCTGGTCAAATGCTCCTTCTTGCAGGGTGGGGACTTCTTTCTCTGATCCCTGGAACACAGGGAGAGTTCAACTAAGTGTCTGGGTTCAGGCCTTCCCTGTGGGCCGTAGGTGGTCCTGGTTCTGAACAGTTACTCCTCAAGACAGCAGCACATAGCAAGAATTGTGCCAAGACTTCTAGTACACTGTGTTACAGGCTGCTTTTTGGAACCCTAGTTCCAATACTACCTACCAGGTTTGCTTTATATTTGTATAACCATAAGAATTCTTGGGCATTTTTTCCCCAGGAAGAGAGAGCCTGTTATTCTAAAGGTAAATTCCAGTGTCCACATTTTCCAAATGGAAAATACCTGGAAGCTTTGTTTCAGTGTTAACTTTGTTGGTGCCTTACTGTTCTCCTACCCTTCCGTGTCCTTCCTGCTCTGAATTCTCAGCAGTAAAGTAGTTTTCTCTGAGCCCTGGATCTGTGGCAGGCATTCCATTGTTCTTCAAGAATGATGGGGAGGATAATGTCATTCACTTCTGGTGACCACTGAATCTCTTTTGTTATGAACACATTATCTCATTTAATTCTTTCATATTCCTTAATATAGGGGAAGAGTAAGGTTCAGAGACTCAGAATTCCTCTAACACATGGATTTGGAAAAATCCTTCCATTTTTCTTTATATAGCTCTCTTTAGAGAGTTCTGGGTCAAAATGCAAATTAAATTCCCTGAGAAAAGTTCCCCAAGGTAAAAATGCAAATGTGCTCTAATTATGGCCGTGTATTACATATGAATATGCCCTTCCTTGTAACAAAATTGGTTTCTGTTATTAGATATTTCCATGTGTTAAATATTTATCATTGCTTTGATAAGTTAACTTGCTACAATGGATTATTGACCCTTTTACAATTTTTTTCCCTCTAACCTTAACATCTGAAGCCTGCATAATCTATTTGTTTGAAAAGAAGTTTGTGTTATACGCTAGGTATTAGTGTTAAAAACATTCACTAAGGCTATATTGGAACTCTTAACAAATGAATAAAATGGTAGATGAATACCTAAGACTTTTCATGTAGGAATTTGAAAATTTGACAATAATCATGACAGGGGAGCTACAACATCCGAGGATGATGGTTTTATGTAGGATGATTACTTTGGGTTATTTTGTGAAGATCAAGCAAAGCACAAGTCCCTGCCAGAAATAATATTCCAATGAAAGTCATGAAAATATCTAAAATATATCAATAATCAGTAGAAAGGGAATGGGTTTTTGAATAAGGGAGGTATTTGGGTTGTAAGTCTTATTTCTTAATTTCACTATTTCCGTGACTTTGGAAAATTCACTTACCTTTTTGATTTTTCTATTTTATTAAGCGACATAATAATATTTGTGTCACAAGTTATTGTGAAGTAAAATATATGAAAGTGCTTTATTAACTAAAGCATCTTATACATCCCAGCTTTATTTATTCATGCATTTATTTTATTATTTACAAAGCAGTGCTTTTGGCAGGGTGGGAACTAGAATGGAATACTGAACACAAACAACAGAAGTCCCTGACATAAAAGAGCTTACATTTTAGTTCAAAGAAAGAATTTTAAGGCTAATTTTTACTCTGTGTTAGAATCCACTGGAGTTTATTTCATAACTTATTTTCATCTAAGCCTGAGGAAAGGTTTAAAAGGTTGGAGATATTTGTGTTTATTTAGTCAAATTCTGTGTCATGAAAAGTTCCATGATGTTTACTTCTAAGATTATTTTGCACATGTAGATAAAGGGGACAAGGGCTAGATTTGGGATATTTATAAATTAAGATAGTGAAGCCATTGAGAACTTCTAAGTAGAACCGTCGTCTGTTTCTTTGCTTCTTGATATAAACTGCATGCTTCAGAAATGACTGCTTTAAAAGAGGTTATCTTTAAAAAGCAGGCTTAGTGTGATAGTCCAGGTTCCTTAAATTCTTTAAGATTTGACTAACAATCTGTCTCTTTTAAGAAATCACTTTTGAATTAACTGAGAAATACCCAAGCTGTTACTGTGTGGTAGATTGTATCAAAAATGGGTGCATTAATATTTTTTGGTCCCACACACTCTTCTTGCCACTCTTTATCAAGAAGCAGAGTCTGTATCCATTTCCTGGAACTCAGGCAGGCCTATGTGACTACCTTGACAAGCAGAATGATGTGGAAGTAAAGCTACATGATTTCCAAGGCTAGGTCATAAAAATGGTATAGCCTCTGCCTGCATCTCTCCTTCTTGAGATATGAACTTGTAACAAGTCCAGCTACTCTGAAGCTACCATACTAGAGAGTTCCTATGAAGAGAGCTTGTGGAGATGGAGAGAGACACCACAGGAGCCCCAGCTCTGCCAGCCCCAGATGTTTGCGCTCTCCTTGAATGTTGAGCCTTTGATTACAACCTCCTGCCTTCAAGTGGTCCCAGCTGATGCTGAGTGGATTAGAGACAAACTGATGAGATTCCAGTTTCATAAATAAAATAAATGGTCTGATGTTTTAAGTCACTATGTTTTGGGGTGGTGTTCCTAGATAATTAGAAAAGATAATAACCCCAGTGACCTTTAGCTTATGTCCTATGTTGACACGCTGTTAATATAAGATAGTTAGCTTCCATCTGTTTATATTGTTTTTATTCTTGTGCATAACCATTAGATAATAAATGCCTATAGATCCTTTTTGCATGAAACCTATTTTACATAAACCCTTTGTATTGGATACACTGCCAGGTATATGGTGGAAACTGGTGGCATTATTTGATATAGTACAGGGTTTGCCAGTATGGCTCCCTGTAACTTCATAACTGGATTCAATGGGCATCTTATTTATTTATTTATTTATTTATTTATTTATTTATTTATTTATTTATTTATTTATTTATTTATATTTATATATTTTAAAGTAAACTTTATGCCCAATATGGAGCTTGAACTCAAAAGTCACATGCTCTACTAACTGAACCAGCCATGCACCCTGATTATGTGCACCCTGATTAATCCATATGACATCTTAATGGATTATTATTATTTTAGTTAGAGTAAATAGGGCTGCAAGTGACAGAAAATCCAACTGAAAGTGGCCAAACCAAAAGATATGTGTTATCTTTTTAAATAAAAAAAATTAGGAATAGATGCTCCAGACTTGCCTCCATCAAACTTGGCACATTTGCTAGGTTTTGCAGGCTTGCCTCCTCAAAGTCACAAAAGGGTTCTAAGTACCCTATGTGTACAGGAAAACATCCAGTTAAAGAAGAATGGCTTTCCTCTTGGATATCTCTCTTATTTTTGCAGAAGCCCACAGCAGGCTTCCCTTCAGGGGCCATTGGTCCGTGTCAGTCTAATGATCTTGGAAGTGCCTTAAATAATCAGGCAATACTGTGAGACATCTCCTGGGTTCTATTAGAAATTATTTTACATCATAAAAGTGATATGGTCCTAAAAGTTAGGGAAGTTATGAAAAGAAGATAAGATTTTATTAAGTTTATCCTCAGGATTAGATAGCCAGAACATGTTTATATTTTAAGATTTAAAAGTGCAAAATGCAATCATATCATTAATATGTGTAAACTGAACACATATTCTGCTGCTTCTGAGACACTCAGAACAACTGGTCTGTTAGTTATAAAATCCTTATTCTAGTCCACAAAGAGAAGCTTTTAGCTTATGAAGGATACTCTATCAGGACATATATAGAAAATATTTTAAAAAATTAAAAAACACAACAGAGCAATGCAGCTGAAATTTATGAGGTTAAACAATCACAACTGATGGTAAAGTTAATACTAAAAATTGCTAATCATGATATAACTATTACCTAAATAGTTAAGCACTTTTCAACCCTGGGGAGATTGAGAATTCAGTGTCAAAGAGTTTAAGATAATCAAACCATGGGGTTATATAACTGATGTCTTATATAACTGTAATTTTTAAGAAATTGGCTCCAATAGACTTAGAAGTCAGCTTGGTTATTCCCATTTAAAATATAATATTAAGTTATAAATTTTGATCTGTTTTACATTTAAATCTTATTAAGTTTGCATACAATGTTGAAACGTTTTTGACAACATAAAATTCATCATACTAATAATATGTTTATTAAATATAAGAGTTATCTTTGAACTCAGAAAGTTAATATTAAGTAAAATAATTTAAATCCTTTAATATTTGAATACATTTAATTTAAAAATATAGATTAAAACATTTGAAGTTGTTTAAGTTTGTAAATGGTGCCAAACATTAATCAAATGGCTTTTAAAACCAATTATTAAGACTTGCTAGATTATTAATAGAATTATAATAAATCTATAAGCTGAAAGAAATCTTGAGGACTGTTTTATTAAATATGTGACTTTAATAAAAGGAATTTTTAAATTTTAAATTAGCGGTGTCTGGGTGGCACAGTTGGCTAGGTGTCAGACTCTTGGTTTCAGCAGAGGCCCTGATCTGAGGATTGTGGGATCAAACTCTGCATCAGGCTCTTTGCCCAGTTACATAGTCTACTTAAGACTCTTTCTCTGTCTCCCCTCCACTCCCCCCAAATAAATAAATAAATAAATCTAAAAATGTTTTTAATGAATGTAAATGTATGAATATTTTTTTCTGTCCCAAAAATTGTCTTCAAATTGTCTTTCACCAAGAAATTAATATTTGACACCTAGGACTGGGTGCCTGGATGGCTCAGTCAGTTAAGCATCTGCCTTCAGCTTAAGTCATGATCTTAGGGTCTTGGGATTGAGCCCCGGATCAGGTTCCCTGCTCAGTGGAGAGTCTGATTCTTCTTTTCCCTCTGCCCCTCCCCCTGCTCATGCTGTCTCTCTCTCTCTTTCTCATTCTGTCTCTCTCAAATAAAATCTTAAAAAAAAAAGAAAAAGATCTATGACTTATTTACATGTTTATTCCCAAACAAGCCACTGGCAAGCATCATGTGTCCACAGTGATTCATTTAGACATCATTTTATCATAGGGGCCTCTCCTAAACTTCTGTTTTTGCAGCTCATGTTAACAAAATCAGATCATCCATTATACACAGAACTTCATGCCTTCCTTGTATATAAAAATCTTACTTAATAAAGTTCTTAATTTTTATTTTTCTGGGATGAACACTGTGATCTCTTTGTAGGTCCATGTTTACTCTTTTGGATAAATGTAACTCATTGATAATTCCTGGGTGCTTTAGTAAGTTACTATGACTTTCAATTATATCTCATTTGTATCCTTTTAAACAGCTGTTTTGAAGTTTGCTTTTTTTAGATGTCAAAGCTTTCCTTTCCTCCAGCTTGCTCAGCATCTGAGGTTTCTTCTTCCCTGAGTATTACAAGGCTTACCCTTCCCGGATGATCCTGAGGGAAATCTGGAAAGAAGTTTTAGAAATATGCCAGTGCAAAAGACAAGCTTTAATTGTGATGCCTTAAGAAACTGAAGTGTGGGGGCAAACTCTTTCCCCCCTCCTTTCTGCAATGTATTTCTTATAAATGGAAAAATCTTGTGTCTAAATTCTGAGTCTGTAGTCTTCTACAAGATTGGACAAATTCCAAATTCTGCTGGAGAGGAAGAATGGAGGGTGTAGGAGAAGAAGGTGATTGATTAGGCTGCCATGGTGTCTGTCATAATATTTCAAACAGATAAGCTCTGATCCTTTACACTGTTTATTTGGCTACAAGTACATAAGGTTTTGATGATATCCTTTGATCAGTATTAGTGGTTAAAGAAGTTAAATTCCTATTCTCTAAAAGAAGTTCTAAATGATGTTTTATAATAAACACTTATGCTGTAAGAATAAAGTCATTCAGATATTTAATTATTTCTAATGCGGCAACTAAACCAGACAACCCATTCTAGGGAAAAATTGATGCTCAAGTATTTATTGGTAGAATCACTTGGATATGATAAATGAGAAATACATTAAAAATAAACACAAAATGGTAAGAGATCTGCAGGCTAATTAACGATGTAATTTAGACTAAAATAATTTACTTCTTTTGTCTTATTCAACCATCAATCTAATAAATTTTTCTTCAGTACCTACATGTGCAAAGCACAAAAATCATAGTTAAATCACAGTGTTCATCCCAGATGTCACAGAGAATCTATGAATTTAAGAAGATTCACAATATGAGATTGAATGTGATAATTGCCACATAAGTTGTCTAGGCACATAGCACATAGGAACTCTGGGAAAGGAAAACACTTTCAGCTGAAGCGATAAGGGACGGTTTATAGTCTAAACCTCTCTCCTAAGTTTTGAGTTGCTTGGTAACTGCCTACTAGACATATACATTTGGATCTGGGATCAGTTAGTTAACCACTGGCTCAAAACTTCTGTAAAACAGACAACCCGGAGATGGGTAACTTAAAACAGTCAACATCTAATTATCACCTATGCATATAGTGCATAGTATCTAGCAACCAGCGCTTTTATTTTTTAAATTAATGAATGAATAAGTGAATAATGGATGAATGAAGAAGGTATTGGATTTGAATTAATTTTGAAGGATGCTAGGATTGGAAATTGTTGAAAAATCATCCAAATTAAAAAACATAGATGTAAAGCTAAAAACATGTAAAGTATATTATGGGATACAGTGAATGGGCTAATTTGGTTAGAATGCAGCATTGAAAAATAGGGAAAGATAAGTAAAAATCAGATTGAGGTCAGGTTAAGATGCTTGGACTCTGTCTTCCAGGCAGTTGGTGAATAGCTGAAAGGTTTAGACTGAGATTCCTGATAAAATTTTGTGGTAGGACAGTTATTCTGGCAGTATGAAATATGGATTTAAGGGGTAAAGCCAGTTGTGACGATAACTAAATAGACCAAGGAAAAGGCGGTGGGGCTCTGAATTAAGATAGTGGCTATGAAATGAGAAAGGCACATCTAAGTGAAATGCAGTGGAAAATTGAGTCTCAACAAGTCATATCAGGGTTTTAATAGGGGTGAAAATACATGAAACTTTGACCTGAGATGGTAAGGAGGAGGGTGTTACTACAGAGAAACTAGGAGGGTCATTCATGTTGAATGAGACTATCACAAGTTCAGACTTAAAAATTTTGGATTTGACAACAGTAGTTGTGGTAGGCAGCTTCTAGATGGGACCTAAGTATCCCCATCTCTTGTGTTTCATACTCATGAATAATCTCCCCTTGAGTGTGAGCTGGGTTTAGTGAATTTTTCCTAATGATTCCAATATAGCAGAAGAAGTAGGATGTCACTGATGGTATTAGGTTATAAAACAAAATGAAACAAAACAACTTTCAACTTCTATCTTATTTCTCTCTTTTGCTCTCAAAGTGTTTGCCCTGGGAAAGCTTAGCTGCCATGGAGAAACCATGTGTGCCAAAGGATTGATACATGCCAACAACATGCCATGAGTGAACTTGGAAGTGCATTACCCTCCTTCTTCAACTGAGCTTTTCAGGTGAGATAAGAGTTTAAGAGTTTTAGCTGATATAGTTTAGTTAAATATAGCCTCACGAGATCTTGAGTGACACAGATATGTCAAATACAGATCCCTGACACATAGAAACTGTGAAAAAATACATACTTGTTGTTCTAAGTTGTGAAGTTTTGGGGTAAAATCTTTTTATAGTAATGAATAACTAATACAGTAATTTATCCCAGTAGTGCTGTTAATTTGATTGGGAATGTGTTTATTCATAGGTTTGAAATTAAATGCCTTGAAGGGAGAGTTGAAGCATTGGTAAATATATTACCAAAGACTGAGTCACAGGAATACTATATTTAAGACAGAACTCAAGGAAAAAGGCAGTTTCAAAGATGATATGGTCAAAAATGCCATGTGATAAAAATAGGTAAACTAATCTAATTTTCCTTTAGATTGTCCAAATGATGCATTTATGGGGGATTACTGAGACAATTGAACAGAATGAGAAATTCTCTAATCAATCATGATACATAGTTTCATTCAAACCTACAGAAGTCCAAATATTATGAATGTAAATATTACCTCCATGAAAAACTAGCATAATCCATGTAATATAGTTTGCTAGCTCCATTATACCATTTAGTAATATTAAATTTAACTATATGGATTATGGATTTATTGAAAGCCAAAAAGGGTATTGTTCACCATGTACCATAAAAAATAATGTGTTTTATGGAAACAGATCATCTTAGACCATGAGTGAAGGATTGATTATTTTGTGGAATATTTCTAATTTTCTTTTCACTGATCATAAATAGTATCCTATCAGACTTAAAAACCCTCTCCAATTGGTCTCTGATATGAATTAAGCTCCATTCTCTTGCGAGCTCAGTGGAAATTAAGGAACTTGAATCAGGGCTCACTGTCATATTGCTTCAGAGACAATGACTCTGTGGTAGCAATTTAAACAATGCCTTTTGAATGTCAGTATATGAATAATCACAATTCTTTTAATTCTACATGATATTTCAAAGACCCACCCATGGGGTCCTATAAAACTACAGGGCTAATCTAAGGCTTAACTCCATTAAGTCAGTTATTTTCACCTTTTGTCTCACATATATTTTATGTAAACACTACTCTTTTGGTTGATGTGTTTCCTTCTCTCAGATATCTATGAACTCTGTGCAAGACTTAATTAACATTAGTGTGAAAGGATTACACTTTTCATTTCATGCTGATTTGCTCAAATAACAAACTCCATTGGGTGCTTTTGTGTAAGGAAAATATTTTTTGATTATTTAGTAATCTACAATCATATTATCTATTAATCCATTAAAATTTTATACTGAGAGATTAATAAAATATAAACAAATCAAATAAGACAAGCTAAAGGAAAATGTTAGTTGGCTATGTTAAACTGTAAAAGGAAAAATTGCCCCATGTTGAATAAAATCCTGTATACCAATGACATTAATTTAAGCACACAGAAGCTGATAACCTTAAATCTTTGAAATGATTACACTGCATTTCTCAAATCATGGATACACGTGTAATACATATGGTAGTTGAGAATCTTCTGTTAATTTTCATTATGAGACAGCTTGTGAATTTGGTATATGAAAGTCATAATTAGAATATATTCAAACTCACATCTACCAAATGACTAAAAACATTGAAACTATTCAAACATGTCAAAGCACTTAAAAGCAATACTTTTTAGTTTAGTTTATTTGTTGTTTTGTTTTTAGATAAAGAGTGTGAGTGAGTAGAGAGGGGCAGAAGGAGAGAGAAAATCTCAAGCAGGCTCCATTCTCAGTAGGGCTTGATCTTATGATTCTGAAATTATGACCTGAGCCAAAATCAAGAGTCCGATGCTTAACTGACTGATTACCCAGGCACCCCCCAAACTTTATAGTTTAAAAACATTATTCATTTTAAAACTGTCTGAATTAAAAAAGAATAAAATAAAATAAACTGTCTGAATTTAAGTGAAAAGTTTTAATATATTTTTTAAATAATTAAATCATTTGATCTTCTTATCCATTTCATTTCTCATCTCATTTTTCTTTATCAATTTTTACACCTAGGGTAGGGAAAAAGAAACAATCAACACACCAACATTGTTTTAAGTCAATAGGTAGATGTTGCAATTCTTAACCTATTTACTTTCTGATTCTACAACTTCTGATACTATAATTAGGTGAGACACTTTTATTCCTCATTTAAAGCAAAATCCTCTCAGACACTGGTATAAACAGATAGAGCTGAATAATAACCAAGTCTTAAAATAAGTATGGGAACAATATAAAAATTCTCTTCCTATTATCTATTGAAGTCATTTAAAGAGAAGTGGTTATGAGGCAGATCTTGAAAGTGAGAAAGATAGGGTCTTTAAATGGACAAAATAAGAGTTGAAGTGTGAAAGAAAATAAAAAAGATTGATCATGGTAGAAGGTGGATAATCAGAGCCACTACCAATGTATCTTCTTTGTGCAAATTGGGAAAAGACACCCCCTTTTGGCAGATTTGTTCATGGGCTTAGTGCTTAAAAACCTGATGATGCCTTTGTATAATTTTTTTTTAAAGTATCTTTTCCCATGGGCAGATACAGTCTCTTGCTAGATATATAGTTTGGCAAGAAGATTGTAGACTGAACTATAGTCTCTATTCCCTCCTTGGCCAAGGGCTCTGGATGATCAATACTCAGTGTGACCATTTATGGTGGTCGATGGTAGTGGGATTTCATTTTAGAGGGAAAAAAGTTATTAGGAAGATACTTCTTGATCTTTTGAAATTTTTAAAAGATTTATTTATTTATTTTAGAATGAGAGAGAACATGAACATGAGAGAGGGCCGAGGGAGAGGGAGAGAGAGAATCCTCAAGAGACTTCCTGCTGAGCGTAGAGCCTGACTTGGGGCTCTACCCCAGGACCCTAAGATCATAACCTGAGATAAAAATCTAGAGTTGGATGCTTAACCAACTGAGCAACCCAAGTGCTCCAAGATATTTTTTAGATAATGAACATCATGTACACAATACTCAGCACAGGTATGATTATGGTTCTTTGGTTGCAAGTAACTGACTTGGCTAATGTAGGCAATATTTATTGGGATAAAGTAATTTACAGTATTAAAAAAAGTGGAATAATCAGCTTTTGAAAAGGTATGAATCAGGGCATTTCACAGTTTAGGGTAGCAGAAACTAACTGGATCTCTTATGACTCTGAGCAGTGGTTCTTAGTTCTCACTGAAATTCATAATAACCTTAGAAATTTTTTTTTTTTTAGATTTTATTTATTTATTCATGAGAAACATGGAGAGAAAGGCAGAGACAGATGCAAATGGAGAAACCGGCTCCATGCAGGGAGCCTGATGTGGGACTTGATCCCGGAAGCACGGGAATATGCCCTGAGCCAAAGACAGATGGTCAACTGCTGAGCCACCCAGGTGTCCCTAACCTTAGCAATTTTTAAAAGTCTGGATGTACAAGCTACTCTTCAGACCAATTAACTCAGGTTCTTTTGGGTGGATGAAAATATCCATAGGTTTTAAAACTCCCATGTGAAACATACTTCATAATTTCACCTTTGTTTTGAAAAACAGCCATCTGATTTCAGGTTTTATGTCATCATACTTAAGCTTTAAATTCTGAGTTTGGAGTGCAGAAGAATCTGGCTGTCCAAGTTTGAATTTTGTACCCATCAACCCTTAGACACAAAAGGGAGAGGTATCCTGAAAACAGTCATTGACACTGTACATAAAGGGGTAAGAATGGGTCCCCAAAGCAAAATCAGAAGGTATAGAGGATAAATATATAAAACCAAATGAAATCTCCTACAATTACCTTTACAATGAAGTAGTATATTGAACAAGAAAAAAGAGTAATTGGAAAATTCTTTTGTTTATGATACTTTCATATTTTTCCTATCTCTTTTGAATGATTATGACAGGAATATATTTGTTTCTTTATTTAGGATGTTAATTATTGTTACGGAAAACAGTGACATTGAATTTGTAGAAATAATGCATGGATGCAGATATAAGCCCCTGAATCTTAATGTCACCCTATCCTCTCTTTTATGAAAGCTTCCCTAAGATCCTAGGTGTAATTCCGATGCTGTCCACTGAAGCAACAAAAGGAACAATGTGACAACTTGAGTCTGATTCGAAAAGAAAGACTTCACAGAGAATTTATATATTATTATTTCATGTCTATATTATAATATTTTCAGTATAATTCTTCCCAGTTTCATCCCTCCACCACAGAAATCTATAAGAGATAATAGTAAAAAAAAATCATTGAAGGAGGGACTAGAAAAGAGGGAGCTTTTGATGTTTCTCTTCAGGGTTCCACTTGAAATCTTTCTCCTCTTGATTTGTAAAAGTTCCAGAAGTATTTGGAGATTCTAACTTGTGGGTGCCCAGCTGGACTCTTTAACCCTCCTCTGCCCTCTTCTAGTTCATACCAGTTCGATATCAAAAGGCTAAATTAAATAAACTCTACATAGCAGACAGGGGAAAGGAGGTCACCAATTTACTATATTCTTCCACAAAATAAGCTGCAAATACAAAATCCCTTCAGCTGAAAGTGAGTGTTACCAGAAAACCTGCTTTGAGAATTAAAAAAAAAAAAAAGAGAGACAGGATGTGAAGGATTCTCCAACATAAAGCCTTTTTAAGCAGGAGGACAAAGGATGCACAGGAAGCATTAGGCCTTAGAGAACATGTTATTCATCATGAAGGGTTCTGGCTAGGAGAACAAAGAGAAAGAACTGGGCAGGTTTAAGAATCCCATGTGCCTCCAGCTGGCTTCCTAGAACAGTTCACCCTAATTTTGTGTGAATAATAGACCTCTCCAATAGTGAACACTTGTTTTAAGTGTTGTCACCTAGTTAGAAATCACAGCCTTTTCAAGAATCTTTTAAGTGGTAAAAATCTTTAGGGCAGGAGTAACTACACAATTGAAGTGACAGATTCACCTTTTTAGACTTAAGAAGTTTTTTTACTTCTAGGTTTGACTTCTCTAAAAAATAACAGGTGAATGTGATGCTACTGTGTATAACCTTGCATAACATTATACATATGTGATAAATTCATGGCTAAAATCTCTCTCATCCTAATATTTAAAAAATAAATAAAAATTTATTTAGGTGAAAAAAATAATAATAAATTACAAATAGCCAGAAATTAGGGAAAAGAGGTTTATTATTAGGCCATAAACTTAAAAAAAAATGGCAGTTGAGAAAAGAGAAAAAAAATTCTGATAAGATATAGCCTTGCCTCTAACCTCTAATATCTGTTTTCTGTATGATAGAAAGAAGCATATACAAAGAAACTGAAAAATTCTACTAATGACCCAATTTGGAGAGAAATGGCCTTTTGAAGTGAGTAGGCAACCTGGTGGAAAGGCAAGGAAAAACATGTGAAAGTTAAAATAAGTAGACGTCCTTATCCGCCTCTGAAAAATCAGCGTTCACCAGTAGGACAAAAGATCTTAGTGTTAGGAAGATGAGCTGAAGCCCATGGGAATTGAGATAAGAACTTCACAATGTGAGACATAGGCTTGGATAATGAAACAGTTATGGCATCTCAGAAGAATGAAACAAGTCCAGAAACCCAGCAAATGCTGAATGTCTTTCCAACTGAATTCTATCCCATCTCCATGCCCTCAGGCAAAAAAGGACAAGAAATAATAGCCAGCACTCCTATAAAACTATATAGGTGTGTAAAACATAGGGTATAGATAGAAGATACCAATTATCTCAGAAAAAGAAGAGCATGCACAAGAAAATTCACTCATTAGAGAAAGCAGGAATTCTGACTAAAGATGCCAATGTTTAAGGCATGGGGGACGAAAAGCAAAGGCATAGAGACTGTATCAATTATATTTTGTTCCATAATAAACCACCATAACTCAGTGGATTAAAATCACAAGGATTTATTTAATTCACAGTTCTGGAGATTGGCAAATTGGCTGGCTTTCAGCTAGGGAATTCTATTTCAGTTATGAATTTGTTTCAACTGCCAGATTATCATGGATGGTTCCTCTGGGACTGTGCATCTTGATTCCATGTGGTCTCTCATTCCTCTCATTGGATAGCCCAGCCTTTCTCAATTATGGCTGGACAGAGGTTGAAGAGAGGAAGTAGAAGTATACAGAGTTTCTTGAGGGCTAGTCTTTGAACAAATGTAAAAAAAAAAAGCCAAAAAAGCCACAAGTCCTGTCTGAAATTAAGGGTGGGGAGATTGATTCTGGCTCTTTTTAGGAGGAACTACAAAGTTACATTGTTTGAAGCACTGATTTAGGGAGACTGTATAAACACCCTATCATAAAAAGATTTAAAAAAAGAAGAAGAGAGAGACTTTGCATCACATAAAATAACCTGATCTATAAGAAAACGCAAGAAACAAAAGAAAACTTTCCAAGGTACACATACAAATTCTGCAAAACAAGAACTGGGTGTTAAACGATGGAATGAGAAGCAAAGTGGGATCAAAGAATAAGAGAAATAAAATGAGTACAACAACAGCAAACTCCATTACAAATCTGACCAAATGAATTAAAAACTGCAAACATAGAATAAAAACTAAAACACTGTCATCGACATGGAGGATAGAACAAGATAGAGATAGTTACAGATATGAAAGACAGAAGATAAAATATAGACATAGTTGGTATTCCTGATGTAGAAAAGTCAACAAATGAACCAAAAAAAGCATAATTATAAAGGAAAATTTCCCTCTGTAATAGCTACTTTCAGTATTTTCCAAGCACCATCCATGTCAGAAGACAATGGAAAAAACTGTGATCGAAGGATGTTATTTATATTCAGCTAAGCACAATTGACTCTTGAATAACATGGATTTGAACTATGTTGGTCCACTTTTATGTGGATTTTTAAATAAATACAGTACAGTGCTATAAATTTATTGGTAAGGTTCTGGTCAACAGTGGGCTATTAGTAGTTATGTTTTATTGGAGTCAAAAGTTATACTCAGATTTTTGAGTGTACAGAGTGTCTGCACCCCTAACCCTTGTGTTGTTCAAGGGCCAGCAGCATTTATTCTGGAATTAAGGCAATAGGCAAGCATCTAAAACATGGAAAACTCAGAGGATATAGGACCCCCAAATTATTCTATAATGAATGAATAACTTGAAATTCAACTCATTCAAGAGACAAATCCAGATAAAGAATTCAAATGAAAAAGTAGCAGTAGAATGACTAATCATGACCATTGAAGTCACTTAAATATGAACTACACTTAAGATGGTGAATTATGGGAGAATCATGAATACAGAACAGGAAAAATATCTTATAAATCTTGACAAAATAGGAAAAATTATATTAAAATATATAAACATGTAAAAGTAAAAATATAAAATGAATATATAATGATAACATATAGTTATAATATATAATGTAGCTAAGATATAATAATATCAGTGCTTATACCCTTTTTCTTCTCAACAGGCTATCAGATATACTGTGTAAAAATAGAAAAAATACAAAAATAATTCTGAAATGTTGATATCTTTTAAAAGTTTTCTTCTTACATATAGAGATCTTTAGGAACTAGTATTTTTTAAAAGATTTTATTTATTTCTTTGAAAGAGAGAGAGCACAAGCAGGGGGAGTGACAAGTGAAAGGAGAGGGAGAAGCAGGGAGCCCAATGTGAGACTTGATCCCAGGACCCTGGGATATGACCTGAGCTAAAGGCAGACACTTAACCAACTGATTCACCCAGGCACCCCAAGAACTAGTATTAAGGAAACATTAATCAGCTATGTCTTCAGTTTATTTTTCCTCTGTTAAAGTCTTACACGAAAGAATATTTTCCACCGTGAAATAATAATTAACATTTTCTGAATATGTGATCTCAGTGTTTTGCATTTAGTAATTACTCTAATTCTTATAACAATCCCATAAAAAGGTTCTACTTTTTTCCTAATTTTACTTATGAGAAAACTGAGACTCAGAAAGATCATTTAACTTAGTGTAGTTGAGAATATGAAGATTTTCCCTCAAGCAAAGCCAGTGCTCTTTATATAACTATAGGAGAATCCCATTGTTCTATACTGTTTTTTCTATCTCACTGTTGAGTTGTTTACCTAGCTGTTTTTCTGTTTGTGTGTATTTATGTATGCATTGGAAGATAACTGGACTAAAATTTCCCAAGTTGTTGATTATTGCTGGGTGATGGCATTTCTTCCTTTAGAAAATTTTTCCTGAAGTGCTTGAATTTGTTCTTTTTGTAGTGAACACATTGATTTTATAAGAAGCCAATGAAATTATGATTTATGAGGAAAAAAGGATATGATTATTTTCTTCATATCATGTATAATGAGTAAACATACTGGCAGATCTAATTTACACAAAACTGTGATCTTGGTGTTTTGGTCCTGACGGTGATGTTCCAGGGCATTCTGTTGAAATACATGTTGTGGCAATTACTGAAACATAAAACATAGGCTTCCTTTTATTTTTTAACTAAGATATAATTTAGCTATAATAAAGTGGACAAATCTTACATATATAGATTTATGAATATTTTTATATCTTTTCATTCCAGAACATGAAATTTCTTATTGTATGAATAATCTACATAAACTTCCCCTTTTCCCTGTGGAAGAAGGATGGAGCTGTCCTGGTGAGATCTCTACAGGTCCAAGGCAAGAGGAAGTATTTACAGTCCAGAATTATATAGCACGTTTATAAGAATTTAACAGTTACCAAATCATATGGATTGGAACTGTGTAAAGTTTAAAAGGAAAAAATAAGGGAATTATTTCAGAACCACAAAGTAGGTGCATTTGAGTTTTCCATATGAAAAGAAATGAGGTTGTTCCCCTCTTTCCAGGCTAACTGACCCATATAGAATGGGCTATGGAATTAGAGAGAACTATTGTGTTAAATGACATATCTAAAGATGTATTAAGTGGCAGATATATATGTGTGTGTGTGTGTGTGTGTGTGTGTGTATATATATATATATATATATATATGATTGTGATTTATCAGTGGGCACTCAATTGGAGAAGGGAAACACTAGGAGATGTGTATATGTATGTGTTAAGGGATTTGTAAAGATGGATATAAAATGATAGAGTCCATGAGGATGGATTGAAACGTGTCGTTCTCCTGTCTCTGACTTTGGTAGTATGGAGTCCACAGTAGCTTTGTTAAGGAGCTAAATACACACACCTGGCCCAGGTGTTAGAGAAGCTAAGGAGGATCTAGAGAGGATGGTGGAGTACTTTTAGGCTTAATTACTGCCACATAGCAACAAAATGAGTCAGCCAGTCAGCAATAATGTTGATGAGCTACAGAATGACTGCTCTTCACTTGGGCTATCCAAATCTCTCAGGAGAATTTCTGTGGCTCAACCAAATAGGAAACATACAGGACAGTGAATTCTGGGAAATGTAGTTCAGCTTAGATAAGTTGACATATTGTAGAACTACCACATAAATTACTGGTTTTGACAGACAAACTTCACTTAGAGAGTTAATATTTCTTTAAACTTACCTAAAGCATTAAATTCACTCAGAGATCTTGCTTTCTGTTTTTGAAACACTAATGTACCTAAAGTTGTATTTTCATTATATAATTATGTTGTGTTACTGGATTTTGAGCTGTCCTGGAAAGTGTCTGTACCGTGTAAGTAATTACCATATGAACGAGGTCATGACTGTACTGCTCTCTCACATCAGTTAACATTGTGTGTACAAAATATAGACCCCATGCTTGACTTTCTAATATTTGGAAGTATAAGAATATTAATACATAATCTTCGAAATGTGTGGAAATTGTGACTAGATAATATGATATAGAGATGAAAGGAAAAGAATGATGGGTGACAGTTCTATTTTTTTCTTTTCTCCTTGATAGGAGAAAGGAGACATGGGTAGTTCTTTCTTTTGCTCATGTTTCTTTTCACTAAAGTAATGTTTAAATAGATGCCCTTGAAGATTCAGAGTGTTCATTCTCATCAATAACTTTCCATATAAGGGAAGCAGAATGCTAACATTTACTGCATTTATATTTTTAATAATTTCTATTATTTATGCACCAGATGACAGGGCAGTGTTACTTCACATCCTTCTAGCTGATTCCCCACATCACTTTTCCAGGTTTCTGTTTATGCCAGTCTTGTTCCAGCTGAACCTCATCTGTTCTGAATAATTTCAACCTTTACTTATGAAAGGCTTTGGTAGGGCTTGTTTGCTTTTCTATATGAGAAAATGACTGTTGATGGCCTGAAAAGTCTAGAAGTGATTGGTTTATGAAGTGCTTATTCCAGATAGCAGGTCTCTGTCTCAATGGTGCAGTCAGTCAGCCATCTTAAAACACATTTTAAAAGCAGAGATTAATATAAAAGAATGACAATGCATAATCAATGAAATTTAAGCAAAAGGGAGCATTCCTGAAATTAGAATCTTATTTGTATAGTAAAGAATGGCCAAGTAGTTACCTAAAAATAGATTGTCAGCCCTGAATCCAACCCGTACTTCCAGCTGAATGCTTTGGAAGCCATGTTAACCCATTCCAGACATGACAATTTTATTTTATTTGGATAATCATCTCAGCTCAATTCCATGAAGAATTTTAGGTGGTAATAAAAAATTGAGGGAATAAGCAATATAAAAGGGGTACAAAATAATAAAGGGAAGAAAAAGAAGCACATACAAACACACATGCAAAATTCCATACTATTGCCAAAAATCTAAAAAAAACCCCAAAATGTTCAGTTATGTCCTCTGCATGGTCCATAAAGAAAGGTATCCAGTTTATAACCATTCCCCAGAGATATGGAACAGTTACAGTGAGAGCAAAGTGACATTTTCTTTGAGCATCTGGGAATTGTTTAGCTTCTTACCTCAGGATTAGGCCCACAGATGGACAGGACACATGTATGCCCTTCTAACTCCCAGGCTTGATAGATTTCATTCCTTCCTAAGCTATTCCAGGATACTCACTGAGATAAGTCACTGCTGTACTCAAACTAGTGTTTTACACACAGTGAACACTCTAAGATATTTACAAGTGATAGAATGACAGCAGATGGAGTGGGGGTACTAAATTAAAAATGGGATTATGGTCATACTTGTGTTTAAAATCCTGATTTTAGAATGTACTTTATATTTGATCCAGGTTAATGGGTAATTGCTGGTTAAGAGGAGGCAAGGGGGCATTATTGAATAAACAAACAGTCAACTCATCTCTCACCATGTCAGGTAAAGCTTGACTGTTCAAGTGAAGAGGCCACATTCAAACATAACTTCCTCTTCATGTGGCAGTATAATCTAGTAGTAAAGTTCCTATCTGGGGAGAAATGTGCTATCTTTTGAGGGTTAGCATTGCCAGGGACAAGGACCTTACTTCTAAGGATAATTTCCAGAAGTTACAGGTGGCACTTTCCAGAAGTTTTACATGATATTTCTACTTAGATCCCATTGGCCTGACCTGAGTAACATGACCACAGCTAATTGCAAGAAAGGCTGAGAAATGCAGTCTTGATTCTATGTAGACATTTGTCTTTTTGAAAATTAGGTAATCTTTTCCTAAGGAAAGAGAAATAATGGGTATTTGGGGACTACTAATTGCCTCTCTCAAAAAGGATAGAGTCAAGAGTTTGGTTTTGGTTTTGTTAAATTTGAAATGGCAATTATGTAGATAGGAAAAGTGGTAATTGGATATTTAAATACGGAAAATATGAGGCTGGAGACCCATCAGTTATCACACATAGATGTTATTTAAAATCATGAGTTCTTTTTTTTTTTTTAATTTTTTATTTATTTATGATAGTCACAGAGAGAGAGAGAGAGGAAGAGACACAGGCAGAGGGAGAAGCAGGCTCCACGCACCAGGAGCCCGATGTGGGATTCGATCCCGGGTCTCCAGGATCGCGCCCCAAGCCAAAGGCAGGTGCCAAACCGCTGCGCCACCCAGGGATCCCCCTAAAATCATGAGTTCTAATGAGATTAATGAGAAAATTGGTTTATAGACAGTAGAAAAGAGGACCCAGGACTGCTGGGATGTGGGCCACTCCAATAGTCAAAGGCTGAGAATAGGAGAAAGATCCACACCAAGGGATTAAAGAGGTCTGGTAAGTGTGGTATAAAAGGAAAACTGTAAAAAGTGGTTACCTGGAAGCTAAATGAAAAACGTGTTTCAGGAAGGAAAAAAATGGTCATAGTGTCAGCTGCTGCCAAGAGGTTGAATGCAGTGAGAACACAGAGCAAACTATTGGGTTTAACAAGATAGAGGTCACTGGTGATAAATAAAAGAGTGGTTTCAAAAAGAGAAAAGGGACAACAACCTGGTCATAGTGAATTAAGAAGTGAAGAAGAAAAGATAACAGGTATTCAGAATTCTTCTGATAAATGTTTCTATAAATGTGAGGAAAAATATGGAATAATTAAGGTAAAGTATTAAGATAGGAGAGAATTCACCATACTTGTATTCTAACTGGTATGATACAAAAGAATAGGGACACTTGTGATATGGGAAAAAGATTGATAATTACACAAGCTATCTCCTTGAAAATTTGATCCAATGCTCTAGTAGCCTTACATAAGACAAAAGAAGGAGAAGAGAAAGTTTTCAACTGTAGTGGAAGTAAAATATATGGGCTATAGGTTAAATGTAGCAGTGGGAGTATATTAGTTCTTTTTTTTTTTTTTTTTTTTTTTTAGTGAAATTAAAAACATGATTCTCTGCTGAAAAGGAATTGGGGACAAGAATGTTAAAAGTTTGAGGAGAGTAGAAGGGTGAAATAGTTGTCTTAAAGAATGGAAAGCTAAATTTTTTTTTTTTTTGGAAAGCTAAATTTATGACTAATACATAGAGAGTGACCAGCAGGATTGACCTAAAATGAGATATATACTATTAATTCTGGTGTTTTCTCCAGTCATGGTCAACTTGTTGTGTAGAGGTGTGGAATTGGTGCAAAGATGGGTTTAGACAGAATTAGCATTTTTCTAGGCAAATAAAATAGAAGGAAAGGGATAAAGTGATGAGGAATTTCACAAAGGATGAGAATATAGTGATGTCTCATGAAGTCTAAACTGTGTAAGAAGGGAAAAGAGAGGAGGTGAGGGAGGATTATGAGCAGTTAAAAGTGGTCTGAAAGGACCTCAAAGATCCACACCATAATCCCCAGAATCTGGAAATGCTGTTATATGCCAAAAGAGACTTTTGCATAAGTGGTTGTGATTATGGACCTTGAGATGGACCTTGTCCAGGAGACATCTTCCTGGATTATCTGAGTGGCCCTAACCTAACTACATAAGCTCTTAAAAGTAGAGAAACTTCTCTGGTAGAAGAATAGAAGAGATGAAGCAGAGGGAAAATTGAAGAGATTTGAAGAATGAGAAGGACTCAAACTGTTTGGCTTTGAAATAGGGAGGGCGCACCTAAGTCAAGAAATGTGGGTGGCCTCCAGAAGCTGAAAATAACCCTATAATAACCCACTAAAAATGAGGTCCCTTCATGGGATCTGCCTACCAACCTCAAAGAGCTTGGAAGTGGAATCAGATCCAGAGCTCTCAGAAAGGAAGGCAGCCCTGCCAACACCTTGCTTTGGGCCTTCTGCAACTCTAAGCAGAGAACTTGCAGAGCCACACCATGCCCAGCTTTCTGACTAAAGAAACTGAAATAATATGTAGGTGTTATTATAAGCCATTAAATTTGTAGTAGATTGTTATAGCAGCAATGGAAAACTAATGCAAGTGAGGACTGTCAAATGACTGGTGGTATTAATGGGGATGAAGATGGATGTGAAGGTACTAAGTAAATGAACTAGAAACAGAAGATTTTGGTCAGAAAGCAGGACGGTAGAAATTTATATTTTGCTGGTGGTGCCCTTACTGATGACAAATGTTGGCTGAGGTAGGTAGGCAATTAGACTTCTGGAGGTGAAGAGTCAGCTGAGTAATCTTAAATCAACAATGATAAGACAGAGCAAGAATGGAATCCAGATGCCAAGATTTTCAGAAAATGTGAGTCAGTGACCAGAGGTCAGTGTAGGAGTGTAACAAGGAAGACTAAAGGTAAGGGAGTTGATGAAATGCCCTTCTAGGACACTAGAGCTTTTAAGGAAAAATAAAATGCCAATTAACAGGAAGATGAGGGCAGCCTGGTGGCTCAGTGGTTTAGCGTCACCTTTAGCCCAGGGCATGATACAGGAGACCCATGATTGAGTCTCAAGTCAGGCTCCATGCATGGAGCCTGCTTCTCTGTCTGCCTGTGTCTCTGCCTCTCTCTCTCATTCTGTGTCTCTCATGAATAAAATAAATAAAATCTTAAAAAAAAAAAAAACAGGAAGAAGAGGAGGACTCAGGAGGACACTTCAGAGTGTTATAGTATGGGAATGTGGGAGAAAAAAAATCCTGAAATTTGCTGAAATACAGGTAGATTTTTCATGGGTAGCCAGGTTTCAGCTTTAAGAAGGCAAAGGGAAGTTTAGAGAAGAGAATAAGAATACAATGCAGCCCAGTGGCAGAGTTTGAAAGATAGGGAAGGCCAGAAAATGAGTCAGTTTAGAGAACGTATAGATCTGTTTGTGAATGAAGGATGAGGTGGAAGGCTTGGACTTCTTGTCATACCCTGACTGAAACAAACAAGAAAGTAAACCTTGATGGGATGCAAGCTTTGATAGTTCTTTCCTTTTTTTTTTTTTTTTTTTTTTTTTTTTTTTTTTTTTTTAGAGCCGGCGAGGGAATGGGGGAGAGAAGGGCAAAGGGAGAGACTCTCCAAAGCCGACTTCCCACTGAGCATGGAGCTCAAGGTGGGAGCTTGATCCCAGGACCCATGAGATCATGACCTGAACTGAAACTAAGAGTCAGACACTTAACTGAGTGAACCACTCAAGCGCCCCTGATAATCCTTTTGAAGAAGTTGGGCATTCTTTATAATTACGTTCTTTTTCTTGGGGTAGGTCTTTTAAGCAATATGGTACTGAGCGGTGCCACATGGTAGGGCCTTTCCTACCAAAGCATTTGTGACTTTGGAGGTCATTTTTACAGATGCCAGCACGCAGTTGCTTCACAGACTTTAAGAAGTCAACACTTTAAACTGATTTGATATGGATGTGGAAATTTGACTTATTTGACTCTTGACTTTCTGACTAGTCAAAAATGAAAACCTTATCCTGTAATTTGACACACAATGAACCAGTATTTTAAAATTTTCTTCTATATTATTAGAGCTGCTATGTATATCAAATACAAAAGATCTGTACTGTTACTTAAAGCCAGTTTTCTTTACATCAATTCTTTCATCCTTTACTGACTTTCAGAAGAAGCAAGTTAAAATAGCTTAATCATGCATGCTATCCTAAGGAGAAAGTTTTATTTTTTTAACTTAGGAAAAGTTATTTTGTAAATATAACTTCCCTTTAGTGGTAAAGAAGTTCAGTGGAGGAGGATATAACTTAATATTTAGTAGATGTCAATTCTCTAAGTAGAGGATGCTTAAAAGTTTGTAGGAGCTCATTATTTAATTTGTAACTTCTAGAGACTCTTTGTTTACCCTCCTGAAATGTTATAGTCTTCCCTTTCAATTGTGATGAATAAGTCTACAAAAGTGTAGTCAGGGCAGAGAAGAGAGATGAAATTCATATTCATCAGCAAAATCCTTCATCTGAAATCACTTATATCACCCATCATATTGATTACTTTCTGAAAAAGTGATGAATAGCAATACAACAGATATATAACTTAAGTAGTACAGAATCTTATATAATACACAATGACAATGAGGATAATGTGGTTTTAAAGGTATATGATTTGACCAGGGATGAAGTAATAAATTAGATATTAGCAGAATATCCTTTAGAAGCTTATATTAGTGTTGATAAAGAATATTTAATATATGTGTGTGCATATATATAATATATATGTAATTTGTGAGCAAAAACAAGCTGAGTTGTTTGGAATAAGACCAAACAGATTGTAAAATTTTACCCATCATCTGGCATAGCACATCAAAATGGCCACACCATGGGAGGGTCTTAAATGCTGGTCTCTTGCTCTCCAGGAGTCTAGATGCCCACTGGTAATGCAGAGTCTGAAAACCTCAGGGTCATCTTTGAGAAACTATGGTTTGACTGTCTTACATCTAGTGAGGAAAGTGTTCCCAAATTTTGTGTTGCACTAGAATGAGATAATAGTCATTTATTGCCCTTGAAATAACCTCATGCCATTATTTTCCTTCCGAAATGATGTACCTGGCTCACTATTACATTTCATCTGAAGCCATAATTTCAGGCCCATTAATAATAAATTCTTATTAACCTTTTCTAAAGGACAAGGGTGAAACTTTCCTGACAACTGGATTGATTTCCATATTTGAATATCTTTCCATTGATCAAACTCTTCAGAAAGCCTTTCAAGTAAAGACCAAGTGTTTTGATTCTACTTCCTTTTGTTGTAACATTTAATCTAAGATTCTTTCAATTCTGTTAGGATGAAGTACATTATCCAACACTGATGGAAAATGTTTTGAAATTCATGGACAGATACTTCTAATGAACAACATCCAAGGGGTGCGTGCTACAGAGACCTTAACATACTGAATTTTAGGAGAGAAGGTATTTTCCTTTCAAAATTGTCAAAGAAAAAAAAATTGTCAAAGAGATTTTGAAAGACTGAGATACATTGAGAGAGTCGCCTTTATTTAATTAGGATTTTTCTTGCTTTGGACCCTCTGTCTTCTAAAATATAAACTAAATTCTGGTCCATATAGCTTATTCCTTATCTTTTTATTCCATTAGAGTTTGAGCAGCCCAACCATGATAGGCTGGAGCTAAATCAATACAAGCATCTACCTTGCCTACATTGTGCTTGTCAGTCTATCTTTCGATAACTAGTTATTTGACCATGAATGATTTCTAAGCCTCTTGGAGAAGAGAGTCAAATGTACAGTAAGTAGACTTTGGATGAGCTGGAACATCCTGTTTCAACTGGTGATGTGATAAATTGTTTTTCTGCTTCAATTCAGCCAAGATTTTTCTGGACCTGATAATGGGACTGTAAGGGTGCCAGATTTTCTGTTGCCACTCTTATCATATCTTCTCAGGAAAAGTGTGCAGTAGTGCTTAGTTCTTATTAATGGCCTAATTATAAGCCTAGAGTCCAGACAATCTTTACATCTATTTGTGTGGTGTCCATTATGCTTTCAAATGGGTTTAAAGAAGGCTAAAATTTGCAAGTTACTTAACAAATTCAACCTATTTCTGCTTCTTAGTCATAGTTTAGTAAGATCTATTAGAATCATTTTTTTTTCTAAAATAAATCTTGGATATCATCAGTTTATGTTAAAGACAAACAAGTGAACAAAAAACACCAGAATAAGTCCTTGTGAAGATGACAAAATGGCACAGTAAGAGGTCTATGGAAATACTGGCTCTTACAGACAAGGTTCTTAGAATTATGGACCAATTTACTAGGAATCGTACAAGAGCTTTAGCTCTTTTAGCTAGATCATGGATTAGAGATAATGCACATGGCCTTTTAAATATTTCAATAATATTTTTTTTTTCTAAAAGTGAAAATGTGTTTTAATGTTTTACAGAATTCCAGGCCACAGGGTTCTCAGTGTACAGTGCTGTAATAAATTGAACTACATATTAGAGGTGACTCAGCCTGTGGCTCTAGGAACAAGATCAAATTGGATGAGGGGAAAGTCTGACTTGCCATAACAACTGTTTGTGGCTGTTCTGTGCCCAAGCAAAGAAATACCTGCTTCGTTATGCTAAAATGCCCCCCTGTGAATTGCTGCTAATCTGATTTGGATGTGTTCATTTAGCCTTGGCTTAGGGTATTTTCAACAATTTAAATAATTTCATAATTCCAATATTTTTCAACATAGTTACTTGTGAATCTTAAAGAATTTTTCCATGTACTGTAAGAATATGAGTCATGCCTTTAACTACCATATAAAATAACTCTGCATATTAAGGTTGATTTACTCATTCATCAAGTAGTTATTGGGTATTCATTGAGTGTCAGACACTGTACTAGGCAATAGGGATAAAATAAAGAGTAGAAAAAAATTTGTGTTTTGCTCTCTAGGATTTACAGTCCTCAAGGGAAGACAGAGTTGAAATATTTAATGCACTAAATAAATAAATAGAGTGACGACACATGCTAGTTTGCCCAGGAAAATCTGATTTGAACATTTTGTCCTTCTATAGTTTTCAACAGGACACTCAACATTTTTGGTTTAGACAATAGTCATCCTAAAAAATGGTTATGTGTTATGAAAAGGGAAAACATGGTTAAAGAGAGAGGGTCAGAAAAAGATTAGAGCAGCTATGTCAGTGCTAACTGGTCTAGAGGCGAAGGGAAGGTTCTCAGATTTAGTGAACAGCAGGTGTCTGGACACGACAGGCTTTAACTGGCACTTCTAGTATCAACAGTAGAGATACCAGGCAGCAGAAATACTAGTGTTTCCCAAAAGTTGTGTTAAAACAGTGTCAATGTCCGACTTTAGATACATTTTCATACAACTTAAGACATCATTTAAATATCTTTGATAAAAAGGAAGGGAATATTTGAATAAGAAAGGGACAGGCACAATTGAAGTGAAAAGCAATGTGTAGTGCCTTTTAGCCACTAAGATTTGGGCTTTCAAAATCAGGAAACCTTGGTTGTAATTCCAGCTCTACCACTGCCACATGTTTTGTGATCTTGTATAAATTGCTTAAACTAGGGAAGCCTCACAGCCTTCTTCTTTTATGAGGAAAAGACTTAATGTATGTAAACTATCTAGACAAATGCCTGCATGTGGGAAACAGTTAATGCTAGCTGTCGTTCTGTATCATGCTCTGTCACTATTCATGGCCTCATCCTTAAACAGTACTTAAAAAAATGCAGTTTGAGGAGTGTCTGGGTGGCTCAGTCAGCTAGGCATCTGATTTTGGCTTAGATCATGACCCCAGGGTCCTGGAATTGAGCCCTGCAAAGGGGCTCTGTGCTCCATGGGGACTCTTCCTCTCCCTCTCTCTCTGCTTGCTGCTCTGTCTACTTGTGCTCTCTCTTTCTCTGTCAAATAAATAAATAAAATCTTAAAAAGAAATGCAGTTTGAGAGCTAAGATATAATAAAAAATATCTCAAATTCTTATCTAGTTCCATTAGAATTGTCAAAGGGAGGAATGCACTGGTATATTAATTTCTCAGGGCTGCCTTATCAAATTACCACACACTGGGTAGTTTAAAACAGCAGAAATGAATTCTCTCATGGTTCTGGAATCTAGAAGTCTGGAATCAAGGTGTCAGTCGGGACCCATTACCTCTGGAGGGTCTAGTAGAGTTGCAGGTATTCCTTGGCTTGTGGTGGCCTCACTGTAGTCTCTGCCTCCCTCTTCATAATGCCTTCACTTCTATGTGACCTCTAATCTCCCTCTGCCGTTTTCTTACAAGGACACTTGTGATGGTATTTAGGGCCCACCCAGATAATCCCAAATAGTCTCCTCATCTCAAAATTCTTAATTTCAGCACAAATCGGGGAATAGTCACAGGTTTCAGGAAGTAGGACTTGTTCAGGTATTTTTGGCGATACCATTCAGCTTATTACAATTATTCATGTAAAAATCCCTCCATCCCATAAATGGCCACTCTTGATATCTTCCTCAGTGATACCAATCATTCCTAAAAATTGTAATTTTGGTTAGATTGTTGATTTCTATTAATCAATATTTATTTTTAACATCTTCAATTATAATGATTATAATTTTATTTTTTTTCTTTTTTAAATATTTTTATTTATTTATTCATGAGAGACACACACAGAGAGAGAGGCAGAGGCATAGGCAGAGGGAGAAGCAGGCTCCGTGCAGGGAGCCCGATGTGGGACTCAACCCTGAGACTCGAGGTCCGCACCCTGAGCCAAAGGTAGATGCTTAACCGCTGAGCCACCTAGGGGTCACAATTTTCTATTTTAACTATTAAAAAAAGATAAATTGAAACAAATAATCTGTAAAATGTTCAATTATACAATACAATCAGGAAGTAATCTGAAATAAAAGAAAGCTACTTTTCTTGTATAACACAGGTGCAAATGAATAGATGCACTTTTTTATTTACTTTGGTAATTAGAGAAATATAGTCAACTAAGGTCTTTAAAAATGGAAGGTAGTCACTACTGTAATTCAAATACACAAAATTTTGAATAGCTGAAGGAAAAGAAATTTACATTTAAAAAAATGTAGAAAGCAAAGAGAATGTTTCACTAAACTTTAAAGAAGAAAGCAAAAAACAAGATGATAATATAATGCCATGCTTAGTAGCATCTTTGATAATAAATGCAAATGGACTGAAATTCCATTATAAAAGCTTAAGAAATTCTCAAATTTGGTTAATTAGATAAAACTCTTAACCAGCATTTACAATGCTTTGACCATTCCTAAAACAAAGGACATGGACTGTTTAAAAGTTAAAGGATAAGATTTATTAAGTAAACAAAAAAAGAGAATTATACTATTATAATCAGATTAATTAGAACTATCACTTCAAACAAACCAAAGAAAAGCAGGAAAAGAGAAATGATAAAGATAAAATCAGAAATTAACAAATTAGAGAATAAGAACACAAATAATAGAAATGTTCAATCTTAGAGATAGTTCTTGAAAAAAAAATCCTACTCTTATCTTTAAAAAAATGCACTGCTTCAATTAATACAATTCTGCTAGGCATGGTATGCATGGATTATGAATAAGGAATGGTATGGATTAAAACGTATAAGACTGTTCATTAAAAACTTCTTGCAAAGCAAGTTTGAGTCCCAGAGGGCTAATTTCTACATCAGTATCTAGATTTTAAAAATAATGGCAATAACAGTGCCAACCAGGAAGGATTGTTTTAAGTATTAAATGAATTTACAGATATAGTATTAAGTGTTAGCTAGCTATTGTCGTTTTCTCCTGCTTTCTTCCCAAAATTTTCCATGATAATTCTTTTTAAAGTTTTCTCTAAATATAGATGTTATAAAAGTGAAATGAAGATTACCAGCAGAAACCTTAATTTAGCATGTGAGCTTTAGGTATTTACTGCTTTGGATATTTCAGTTAAAGATATCAAAGGTGTTTCTATATTTTAATTTTTTTCTTGAAAAGAAATAGAAACTGTTGAGGTAGGAAACTGAAAGGAAACAGGAAACTGTTGTTGTGTACGGTAAACTGCATCCGATAATTTTGTGCATACATCATTCTGAGAATTTCACTGGCACCCTCAGTTTCATTTTTGATGGTCATTTGAAGGAAATTAATTTTAAAGGACTGAACTTCAACCAGTTAATATGAAAGAAACACCTGATAGAAAACAATCTCAATGTTTCGGTAACTTTGAGTGATTTGCTGGCTTACTTTACACTATCTTTCAATCATAATTAAAAATTAAAGTTTTATATAATTAAAAGAAGTTGGCTTTGACCATAGTTCCAATAACATGTGTAGGTAAAAACAGCATAGTTGGCATTTTGAGATAGTATGGAGTTTGCATTTGCTATTCAGAACAGATAATCTTATGGACCTCCTTCTCTTGTCAGGGACAGGAAATAGATTTTTGATGCTATCTAATATTGATTGAACTGCCACTGAATTGATGGGACCAGATTTGAAGCTTGAAGTGCTCTTTTTACATGGCCTAATTACGTGAGGACGAGAAAATAAAACAATTATGAAAGGAAGGTTTTCATTGACTTAAACAGCTCTTGCCTACAAAACCCAAACTTATCAATTATTTGAGGTTACTGGGAAAGGGTTTTTTGGAAGTGTGGTGGAGGAGAGATAAGGTGAAGATTGGGAGACCCATTTTTTTTTCTTCCCCTGAGTCAATTTGCATCTAATCTGTGCAGTCTGTGGAACATGATGGCTTTATGCTAGCTCTTATCTCCTTATTGATATTTTACTTATAATGGACCTAACAAAATTTTTAACCCAAGAAAAATAACCCATAGAAAAATAGTTTTTTAGCCTTAGGGGAAAAGTTCTTTAAATTATTTAGATATAAAAATATTTATTTTAACATTGAAAGGAGGCGAAAGCTAATACAAAGAACTCTAATTGAAGTAATATTTCTAGCTAACTTCCTACACAGATAGAAGAATAAATAAACTCCAGAACTCAATTGTTTCTTGGCTTAGTGTTTAATGGAGTCCTACAATCTCTTTCCTTAAATAAGTGACCTGATTAGATTTCAGATATAATTAAGTGGCAGTTTTGAGGGCAACACTTCACAAATACAATTTTACTACAAGAAATGTTCATTGAAAATAGCACTTCATTTTATTACTAAATGGAACAATTTCAGTGTCTATAATTATTCTTTTTCATATTCCTCAAGAACTATGAGCTGAGTATTTGTTATTTTTGTCTATAAAATATTTTTTCTATTTACTCAAGAATATATGCTGTTTCAAAACTGATTTCTTAATAGTGGAAAGAGAAGCCAAATTGATTTGAATTGGCATGCTGCACACAGGATTCATAGTGCATCTAAGTAGTTTACATGGTAAAATTCACTGATTTTGGTGTACAATGCTGAGAGTGTGAAGAAATCCATAGTCATAATCACCAATAATTTTTATTTGTTAGCTTAAGAGCTGAAAATGGATAATCTTTTTAAACAACTCTCTTTCCTTCTTACAAAAGTAACACATTTAATGTAGAAAGCATAGAAAATCTCAAAGGAAAATAAGAAAAATCACTTAATATCTATACTTCCAAGACAATTGATAATAATTTGGTGTCTGTACTTGCATTTTTTTTCCTATGTATATTTTATAGTTTTCCAAACAGTACTGTAATGTATATGCTGCCCTGTGGGATGTTTTTCCCATAAATGATTCTGATTACTTTCCTTAATATTACTTAAATAAGTAATTAAATCTCACTCGAAATTTGCCATAAATATTACTCTCTAACATTTAAGGAAATGTTGCATAACACTTCCCAGTGTGTCTGGAACATAATTTATCCATATCTCCTTCTTCGAGTTTGAATTGTTTCCAGTTTATTCCTATCAAAATCTACACTGGTTGCATATACATCTTGGTGTCTATTTTCCTGAGATATAGTTTAAGAAGGAAAGCTACTTGTCTGAAATGTACCTGCACATGTAAGCATTTTGTATTTACTCCTTTCTTAAAAATGTATTCTAATTTAAAAATATATTTCTTTTTTTTTTAAAGATTTTATTTATTTATTCATGAGAGACACAGAGAGAGAGGCAGAGACATAGGCAGAGGGAGAAGGAGGTTCCCTGAGGGGATCCTGATGTGGGACTGGATCCCAGGAACCAGAGATCATGACCTGAGCCAAAGGCAGACGCTCAACCACTAAGCCACTCAGGTTCCCCTAAAAATATATATTTCTTATTATAAATCTGAAATTATAAATCTTATTATAAGTCATAAGACAGTGGATATGGGAAGGAAAACTGGTTTCCCTAACCTCAGTAGAAAAAAATTGCAGATCAAAGGAAGATCAATTGCAGATTAAAGCCCTATAATGATAGGGCTATAATGAAAAATCAGTTAAAGGTTTATCACAGTGGTCCTCAACCAGGGGGCCTGGTTTCTCCCTACCTCCTGACATTTGGAAATGTCTGGGGAGATTTTTGTTTGTCACAACTAGGAAAAGTTGCTGCTGATGTCTGGTGGGTAGAGGCCAGGGATGCTGCTAAAAAGCTTATAATGCATGGAACATACCACCTCTCCTCTCTTAAAAAATAATAAACAAAACAAAGCAAAAATAAAATAAAAGCAATAAGAAATTATCTAGCCCCAAATGTCAATAGTACTGAGGTTGAGCAGCTTTATCAGAAATTGAGTGAAAGATAAGAAAGAGTTCACAGTAAAAATAAATGTTACCAAATCTTTCATAGAAGATCATTTTGGAGGCCTTAGATTCTAAAACTGCAGGAGCTGACATTGGCAATTAGAGACTCTGGATAGATGTACGAGTAAGAAGTGACAGATTTTTGTTTTTGTTCTTTGTTTCTTTAATGATTTTATTTCACTTATTCATGACAGACACACAGAGAGAGGCAGAGAAATAGGCAGAGGGAGAAGAAGGCTCCACGCAGGGAACCCGACGCAAGACTCCATCCCAGGACTCCAGGATCAGGCCCTGCGCTGAAGGCAGGTGCTAACTGCTGAGCCACCCAGGCATCCCAGAAGTGACAGGTTGGATCTCTAACCAGGAATCATTATTTATTTAAATAGAGAGAGTTCACAGGTATATGTTAGAAAGGAATGGTCAATAGACATTCATTTTACTACAGGCTTGATTGGCTTCACTGGTTATTTCCCCAAACTTTTTCAGTGTTAGCCTATATGGGTAGATCATTGGGTTTTACATTTTGAGATTAATTTTAAACAGCTTTTAAAAAGAGAGAAAGCATTTACACGTGGAAGCATGGAGTTCACAGTATTTTAGTTGTCCATATCGAAATGGCTGATTTATGTGCCCAAATTAACTGTTGGTTGACAGTGACTAAGTTTTCTTAGCCAGCTGGTGGGGGACATGCCTTGAAAATCCAACTTATTTCACTTATTTCAGTGAAAATTGTGTTACATAAAGGGTGAGAATATAGAGGATCATTTCATGGAAATGTTATAAATTATGTTTGTCTCAGCAGAGTTTAATCAACAGCTGTGGAACTGGGATTTCTGATAATTTATGAAATAGGGAAATAGCCTCATTTTCACATCATGATGCCATCTACTATTATATGAAGTAAACAAAAACAAATATCATGTGTCATATGACTACATCTTACATATAATAGGTGATGGGGCAGCCCCGGTGGCCCAGCGGTTTAGCGCCGCCTTCAGCCCAGGGCATGATCCTGGAGACCCAGGATCGAGTCCCATGTCGGGCTCCCTGCATGGAGGTTGCTTCTCCCTCTGCCTGTGTCTCTGCCTCTATCTCTCTCTCTCCCTCTCTCTCTCTCTTTGTGTCTCTCATGAATAAATGAATAACATCTTTAAAAATATAATAGGTGACTGATGTTCTTAAAGTGAATAAAGCTCTCAAAGTTTCTTCAACAAACAGTGGAAGGCTTTTATTAATTGCCCAACATATTATTACATTATCTTGTCAATAGCTATGTCAGACATCTATGGATGGGAATACTGAGGTAAAAGTTGGAAATGTTCAGAAAAAACCTTTAGTATTCTTTTGTCTCATTAGACTTTGGCAGAAATCAGCTATGGAGCTAGTTGTGTAAATCCAACATAGATTGACAGAGTGTCCTTATAAGTTAACATTTTGTTAATAAGTGGTTAGGGATTGATTTCTGATTCACCAGGTATAACTCCCAGATGCTGTATAATTGTGTCTTAAGACATCCCTCTTTAAGTTATATCCTGATACCTTGATATAGCAGATGAGGTGGATCAGCACTCCATCAAGGTGTGGAGTAGATAGACTCATCTGTTCATACTATTGACTTGGGTGAATGAATTGGCCAAGAGAAGCAAATGCCCTTTTTGTCTTATGCAGGAATGAATAATTCTGTATCAGCTTAGCATGTCAAAACCAAAGTATTCTAGTTGTCTGGAGTGGACATTCTACAGAATTCAAATAGACAGTATTAAATAATCCCATTTCCAATTTGGATCAATTTGCTTAATTATCTTGGGATAGATTTTGCAGGAGGATGGTTTGGAAACCAGTGCTGCTGAAAGCATTAAGAGCAGCAAGAATAATGCTGAATATTCTTCTGTTATCAAGGAGACAACTATTTAAACTTTTTAGATGCAAAATAGTATTTACCCTGCTCTGCAGTGTTAAAATAGAACCTCAGTCAAGATCTAATTCAGGAGCTTTACTCAAACAGAATATTCTACTTCTGTAGTAGTAAAGATTTTATTAATGTAGTAATAATGATTTATATTTTGACATTTGTCAGAATTATTAACCAGAATTTAGTATATTCTTAATGTATTATTTTTTCAGGTGAAATAAATTCTCTTCAAATAAATAAAAACAACAAATAGCTTATTTAAATCATATATCAAGCTCTGTCTTTATGACATTTTAACAAGTTTAAATCACATTTTACCAAATTGTAATGAGATTATAGAACAAATTTATCATAAAATAAATAGAACTTCTTTTTTTCTACTATAAATTGTATTCTCTTTTCTAAAAGATGTTGAAGTTCAATGACACAAAACATTAAATAGTACAAACCATGTATAAATAAGACTATCTTTTTAAAAAGGGCATATTTGTATCTTATAATTATAGCATTTATGTTAAAATGAATGCATATTGTAAAAGCAGTGAGTATATTTTCTTTTTAATTCAGTCAGCCAGGGGCTATTCAATAGCCCTTAAAAATCTATTGAAAGATCTCCCTTTACATTTCTTTATTTTAATTACATTTCAAAAACATTTCAAAGTATTAAATGTTCTCTCTCTCTCTCTCTCTCTCTTTCTCTCTCATCTAACATGTTTCTGAAAAATTAGTACCTGGGGTGGTGTAACATAGAAACTTACAATCTACATTAGTTGAATTATATTTCTCTCAAGTAGGGTACTTTTGCTAAACAAAATAAGCATAATATAAGTATTGTGAGCCAGACAGTACTGAAGTTTTCTTCATATAAAGATCATGCTGTGTTTGGTGGCATGTTTAGTAACCCTTAATTGTTGACAGTAGTTTAATTCTGAAAATGTTTGTATAGGTTAGCATTTGCTCCACATTGTCTTTGACATGTGAGTTTCGTGTATTTTAGTATCTAAAAGAGGCAATCCATTTCACCCTTGCTCACCTATTGAAGGTGTAGTAAAAAATTGGTGTCTTCCTTCAACCGATACTTCATTCTGCTTGTGCAGAACTGCTCCAGGGGCTTAGACCACCTGGAAAAACCCTGACATCAAACAACTTTTTAAAAAGTATATATAGAAATCCACTTTTAAAAGTGTGACCAACAGTGTAGGACCATGCATAATAAAGCTGAATGATTATGGTAATGTTTATAAGCAATTAAAATGAACTTACATGAAATATTGATACTTTGTAAGTAATAAGAAATTGAGAAAAAAATTAGAGCAAATGTTTTTAAGTGTTTAAACAGTTTGCTTAATTAAAGAAGATAATTTGTGAGAAAACAGTTAGCTTTTGCAATGTGATCCAGCAACAACATTGAAAACTTAGTTTCACTTTAGAGTGTTAAGAACGCAATATAAGATGACTTTTCAGAACATAGCTTTTGATTTTTCACTTTTTTTTTTAATGGAGTGGAAAAGAGCAGCTATCTTCCAGCAAAGCTGACCTTATAAAGTAAATTCAAATTCTTAGCATGCTCTGTTTTAGTGCAATGCATCATGGCTCACTAGAGCAAGTCGGACGAAAAGTTAGAGATTCAAAAGTTCGATTCCAGACCCTGTAAATAAGTTGCTATGCAATATTGGGGGCTGGGAATAGCATTCTGGAAGACTGATTGCCTTCTCTAAATGGCTGTGAAAGATTATAGAACTCCTGATACCAATGAAGAAGCGTTATTGAAAAAATTTCAGTCTCTGGAAATGTTAAGATTTACATATGCAAAATAGATACACTGTAATTTGAAAACTTTTATGATCAGTGTGCACAATTTCCACAAAGATACGAACATCAACTACAAAATATCTAAGGGCACAAATAAAGGATCCTGGAACAGTTATATCTCATATTGTTTAAAATTCAGGTTTGAAATGTTATGAGCTTTAATACTAGAGCTGCTCTTAAAGCATGGATTAATCTCTAGCTTCACATCAGGATGATGACTGTCATAGTTCCCAGCCTCACAGAGGTGATGTAAGTCTTAATTAATGTTCGTAAAACTATCTAGGAGCCATGGATGAGAAGAATAATGAAAAGGGGAGGGGATGTTGTTATGATACGAAGCAACTGCATATTGCCTTGCATTACACTAGTATGACAACTGTCTGTATTATTCCACTATTGATAATAGGTACAACAGAGCTACTATCCAACATGCTTAGCACATTTACAATTTTCACGTTAACAAATTTATAGATAATAATTCTCCCACAGGCTGTGTTTATGTATAAAAGGACCAAACTACTACATGGTCTTTTCTCTATGTAGCATTCTCCTGAATGAATGTACTATAATCATTAATGGAGCGAAAAGAATCAGAATGATTCAGCTTTACTATTTGGAAATCTGTGTCAGTCATGCTTCCAACTAGACACACTGGTTTGTTAGTTCAAATGAAGTTTTAGAATGCTTCTATGTTAACACTTGTGTAGTTGCCTGTTAAGATTGTGGTATGATTATATATGCATTGTATTCTGTTCCAGATAGTAAAATTTTCTTTCTCTGGTAGCTACCATAAAGATGAAAATTAGTCTGAAGCTTGTATAGCCAAAAGGCAACCAGTGATGGCATCTGAAGAACCGATGTGGTATCTCAAACCTCAGTTTTGTCCCCTATAATATATTCTTTATATGTATAAATATATATTTTATAAACTCAAATCCAGCAGTGCATGTGAACTATAAGTCATGACACAAAAATAAGCTATTTATTATATTTAGAAGAGAGGGCTAAGAGAATTTCAAAATATATCCAGAATCTGACTACTTTTCCTGCTCTACTGTTACCACCCTGGCCTACATCACCATAATCTCTCCTGGATACCTGACTAAGCAGTTTTCTGGCTTCTACCCTTGTCCACGTACAGTCTTTCCTCAGTATTAAAGCCACAGTGATTTTTCAAAAAATTAAGTGTGTTACACCTTTCGAAATGGCTCCATAGTTCTTGGATGTTCAGTGTGTGTGTGTGTGTGTGTGTGTGTGTGTTTGTGTGTGTGTGCGTTTGTGTGTGTGTATGTTTTGTTCTTTTTTATCTTTGTGTTTCACTTTTGGAAGTTTCTACTGATGTAGCTCACTGATTCCTTCCTCAGTTGTGTCCATGCTAAGAATGGGCCCATTAAAGGCATTCTATTTTTCAGTTTGTGTTCCCAGTGTCTTCAGCTCCAGGTATGGTCTCAGCTATGACTCTGGATTCACTGTGTCTCTAGATTTGGGGTGGCAATTTACCCAGTAAATTTGGTTCTCCAAAAGGCCCACGAATAGTTGTTCTTTTCATTTTGTTTGGCTTATTCTTAAACACAGAAGTAATACCTGCTAATCTTCTACATTAGAGTTATAACAGGAAGTCCAGAGTGATTCTTTCAGAACTCAAATAAAATGATGTTGCTTCTCTACTACTTCTTTGTTACTGTGATCTCTTGGAAAGCAGCACTTCTTAGGTGTTTCTTTCTTTCTTTTTCTTTTTCTTTTTCTTTAAGATTTTACTTATTTATTTATGAAAGACACAAAGAGAGAGGCAGAGACATAGGCAGAGAGAGAAGCAGGCTCCAAGCAGGAAGCCTGATGTGGGACTCAATCCTGGGACTCTGGGATCACGCCCTGACCCAAAGGCAGATGCTCAACCGCTGAGCCACCCAGGCATCTCTTCTCAGGTGTTTCTAATGTGCTTTTGCCACACTTTGATTTGATGCAGATCAAAGCACCTAAATCTCAAGATTCATTGTAAATTGCTAGTCCATCTTTCTAAACACAGACTCAGCATGAGGTAATGAGATAGTGAATTAAAATAAAAATATTTATTGTCTTTATTAGTCATAAGTAGTATATATTAATTAATGAATTAAAATTAAGAGATTTAGAAAAACATACATATACATATGTATATATCTATATAAATATGGACTTTGATATATTTCTTAAATTTTTCTCTGTTTAGGTTAATTTTTAAGAAAAAATTGCTTTTTTTCACATAATATCAGGAAAAGACAATTAAAACACAGTTGTGACCCAGTAATTGTACTACTAGGTATTTATCCAAAGGCTGCAAACATAGCAATTCAAAAGGACACATGCACCCCAATGTTTATAGCAGCAATGTCCACAATTGCCAAAATATGGAAAGAGCCCAGATATCCATCAAAAGATGAATGGATAAAGATGTCGTGTATACACACAGACACACGGGAATATCACTCAGCCATCAAAAAGAATGAAATCTTGCCATTTGCAATGATGTGGATGGAACTAGAGGGTATTATGCTAAGTAAAATAAGTCAGTCAGAGAAATACATACAAATACCATATGGTTTTAGTCATATGTGGAATTTAAAAATGAAACAGATGAATATGAAGAAGGGAAGGAAAAATAAAATAAGATGAAAACTGGGATGGAAGTAAACCATAAGAGACACTGAACTCTAGGAAACAAACTGAGGGTTGCCAGAGGAGGGGGGGTGGGAGGAAGGGATAATTAAGTGATGAACATTAAGGAGGGCACTTGAAGCACTGGATGTTATATGCAACTGAGGAATCACTAAATTCTAACTCTGAAACTAATTTAAAAAAACCCCACTGTTGTCATAGGTAATAATATATTAATTTTACTTTGTATATATTTAGGATTTTTCTACTCATATTTAAAAATGAGAACTGTTCTATTGCTATTGTTTGGTAGATGTGTTATTTTTGCCTCTAGCATCTTTCAGAATCTTTTTTTCTATCTTTGGCGCTTTGAAATTTCTAAATAATGTGTTGGGGAAGAGTGATTAAAATGCATTTGCTTCACTCTCTTGTTAACCTTTCACTATGATGTCTCCAAGCTCCTTTCACTTATAAACATTTTCTCGTATTTTTTTCATTGATAAGTTTCTCTACTATATGTTCTTTTCCTGAAATTCCTATTAATTGAAAGGAATCTGGCTTGACTCTTTGATTTATATTTTAGGAGCTATTTTTGACTTTATATTTTTGAAATGTTTTATTTCAAGGAGTCACATTTTTTATGGTAATATGTTTTATAAGCCAGAAAAATAAATAAGTCACATTCATGTGAAAACAGACATTATACAGTACAGGGATAGGGGTAGGGAAAAGGGAGTGAAAATCTTTACCCATCCTGCTAACACTATTTCAGCTTCTGTTGGTGTAAGCTTTTTTTGTAGAATTGAATTTCTTTACAGACAAATCTTGAGATCCATATGTTCTACTAGCACTCTATGTGCAACTTTTACCTACTGAGTGTTAGATTTACAGTACTGAATAAGAATGCAAGCAGCTATTGTTATACATCTATAAAGTGTGTATGACTGAAGCAACCCCTCTTCCACCCCTTTATCCACTGCACATTAGGATCCACTTCCACTTCTCTTACTAAGGCTTCTGTTGTCCTCTTGGTCCCACAGTCCATAGGGTGGCTCTTCTCTGAAACTATGTCTTGAAAATGTTAATGGGCATGGGGTTTTGTGGAGGGGTGCTGGCTGTTTCCAGTTTTATGGATGAAAAGTTGAAGAGGATGATGAGAGTTGGTTTATAATATCTAGTTTTGGGCTTGAGCTAATGTATCTTAGGAAAATCTTGTTTCTCTTTGAAACTACTAGAGAAACTATTAAATTATTAGTTTAATCAAAAACAGGGGCTCCATCTCCCCATGATAAGTAAAGACTGGTGCAGAAAACTGTTGGTCTCATCAGCTGGTCCAATTGTGTGCCCCTCCCTGGACACTTTCAGCTCCACCTCTCAGTATTCATATTTTAATATTTTCTTATCTGTCATAGTTGATTTAGGCTGCTGTAAAAAAAAAATACCAGAGACTTTGTGGTTTATAGACAACAGAAGTTTTTTTCACCTAGTTCTGAAGGTTGGGAAGTCCAAGATCAAGGATACAGCAGAATCAGTGTCTGGTGAGAGCTTGCTCCTTGTTCATAGATGGCCTTCTTGCTCCTCAAAAGAAGGAAAGAACAGAGAGCTTCTGGAGTCTCCTTTATAAGGACACTAATCCCATTTATGGGGCTCCACCTTCATAAGCTAATCATCTCTCAACAACCTCATTTCCTAATAACATCACATTGGGGATTAGGTTTCAATATATCAATTTTGGGGGACATTAACAGTCAGTCTATGACACTATCCAAAGACTCTCTCTTATTATTTAGTTAGTCTTTTTTCAGTAGTTACTGATTCTTGTTTTGTGAATGTGATATCTTTCAAATTTCTCTGAGTAAACAAAGTCAACCTCCTTTTGTCCTCTGGATTGTTACTTTACTTAGGATCAATTTTTCTCTTTGCAAATGGTGACACTTGGCTGCCCAATCATATTTAAAAGTGAGCTAGTAAAGAAGCAGTCTGGGAATTCTATGTGGCTTTCTGAGTTTGTAAAGTAATAGATTCAGCTTTAAATTGAGTGGATAGGAAGACTGCCATTTTGATGGGGTTGGCCTAAGTGCCAGTATGTGCGAGGATTACACTGGAGCACTAATATTCACATTACCTGCTTTGGTTCTCCGTCAGTGGTTAATTGAATTCCTTTAAAAGTAACCTTCCCATCCCCCCTCTCTGATACCTGCCTGCCCCTTACTCTTTGATTAGAAAGGAAGGAGAATTTGAGGGTGATAAATGATCTAGTATATAAAACTTTGGTTAACACACTCTCTCTAGCTGTACATATGACTTTTCATTGTAGCTTTTCCTGAAGATTCTCCAAGATTCTACCCAGCAGTTCAGCTGCTTCCTCCTACATTATCCCTTCATGGATCTTAGACCATGGTTTCGTTCACACTTTATTACTCAGTATTTTCCTCTTTATCAAAGATATACTATGTATTTAAATGATTAAAAAAAACAAGTTTACTATTATATAAATGGTATCTTGGGAAAGAATTATGATATAGTTTTTCTCATATCATCTTGACTGTGTTCTTCCCAATGTTTTTTTGAAAAAAATTTAAAAGATTTTATTTATTCATGAGAGATAGAGAGAGAGAGAGAGAGAGAGAGAGAGAAAGGCAGAGACATAGGCAGAGGGGGAAGCAGGCTCCATGCAGGGAGCCTGATGTGGGACTCGATCCCAGGACTCCAGGATCACATCCTGAGCTGAAGGCAGATGCTTAGCCGCTGAACTACCCAGGAGTCCCTGTTTCATTTTTTTGTGGCAAGAATATCTACTTGGTTGGTTCTTATTTGTTGAGGATTGAATTCCTATTGTGGGAAAATGATGAAAAGAAAGAGGGGCAGATGACTGTCAATTATTGTCTGCTATATTCCATACACTTTGTTGGATACAGGAAGTGGAGAATATATAACTAGATATAATATCATAATCTTAATTTTTCATATCAGTTTACTGAAGTTTTGAGAGATTAATAACATTGGTAATTTTGCATACTAATTGGTGGCACCAAGATTAACCCCTTAACTTGAATACTTATTCTTTCCACAATTCAATTCTGTCTTCTCTAAGTCCAGAAATATGAATTTTTTCCTGATTTGTTTTATTGTGCATATAATTGCAACACACTTCTTTCAAGACATTAGTTCAGAGATTTCTACAGCAAACTGATGCAGCAAAGATAAAACCATTTTAGAAATCAATTAATATAAAATATCACCAAAAAACTAAAGTAGAGACAATTTTAATATTAAACATCATATCAATTTTTTTGTTAGAGTGCTTTGCAATAATACAAGCAAGCAATTGTTCTCTTAATAACTATGTTAATATTGCTATTTTCTAATTTGAAGATGAAATTGAGCAAGCACCCAGACTTCATATTCCCTTAACTCTCTTCATAAATTCAGCAAATTTCTTTGCTAGTTGTTGTCTTTTCTAACAGTGTTTTCAGGCGGTATAAGCCATAACTGCACTTTCTTTAGCCTCAACATCTGTGTCTTGCCCATGAAAATAGTTATTTTTAAGAGAAAATGCCTCATTTTTTATTAAAGTGATACAATAGTGACTTGGAGATCAAAAGTGAAATGTATGATGCAGCACATACTATGACCCCGGAGTCTTTTCTGCATTCAAATTCTCTTTTGTTTTGTGGACTATTACCTCGAAATGGGTTTTTAACATTCTTTCTTTATATGCATGGTTCTATTGAAATAATTTTATTGGGATTTGAGAGCCCAGTCTCTGGATGACCAAAATCTATTTGATAATACTGTTAAAATTCTTTTTAAAGTCACTAGATTAATCTTAGAAAAATTATTTCTATGTAAAAATCAAAATATTTTATCTTGGAGCAATTTAAAATTGCATTATATTAATTTGCTCCATATTTTTCAACAATGGAGTCATTTAATATATTTTCATAGACCTTTGCCTTGTTTCCTAGTGTTACTTAACTAGATTTAACATAGTTAATGATGATAATGGATAGGTAGATTTTTACTTAGCTTTCTTAAGAACCCTTGCCATTTTCTTTCAATATTTAATCCTTTGTCATCAATGTAAATAATGAGTCACTTGAAGAGCTGATTAAGTTTTAAGTTTTCCTAAAAGCAATAAAAATCTGTGCAATTATCGCCTCTATTTAATAATCCTTTCGCTTTTCTTCTCTATGTTAATGCTAGATCTGAAATTTACTGTCTAATTAGTATTAAATATTTGACACAGACACTTTCACAGAGGACCAAGTGTAATTTCATCAGGTAAGTTAATATCCAGTAAAATACAATATTTCATTAGCTATCATTTGGAGGGTTGTGGTGCAACTCAATTTATTTTAAATTTGGGCAAAATATTTTAGTGGGAGAGAATGTTGGTAAATCAGCTGACCTTCCACTCAACATAACAATTTTTTTACTATCCCTGCTGGTTGCTATCTAGGCTTTGCTTAACTGTGTATGGTGTTTATTGTCTCTACCTTGAGATGGTCTTATTCACTATAAGGCTATTCTTAAGGTCAGTAGACATTAGCTACATCTGCCTCTCTGTCATTTCTACCTATAAGCTTTCATTCTATACCACAAAACCACATTGAATGTTCCTTTTAGCACATGTTATTATACATGATAATTATTCATGATACCTCAATGAGGGAAGAAAAATACATGGGTGGTTACTTGAAAGACATGAAGAGAACAGGATAAGGTTTTGGAGAAGGAAGCAGAGGTAAGGACTGTGTAATTTTCTTTCAATGAAGTGGCAGAGAAATAATATTTGATTATTAGCTATATTGAGTATACTTCCAGAGGATATATTCTGATCTACTTAGGCTAATGGAGATGGAGGAGAGGATGCTCTATCTGAAGTAGCATATGTTAATGAAGAAAAGAAAGAAAACATAGAGCATGAACGTGGGGATGTTAATTATGGGCATGGTCATCAGACCAGATTTTGTCATTAATACATGAAATCTTTCCAAGGAACAGAGCCAAATGAAGTAGAATAAATTAGACAAAGGTGTTATCTAGTAGCTTAAGATTTTTCTTATTAGTCCTTGTATCACATTTCTTTTTCATATTGAATTAATAAACTTTAAATTATAACTAATTAGAAGAATGTTTATTAAAGCAGCAGTAGAATCCTGATTATAAGATTTGTGTCTCTTTGCATGTTTCTGAAAGAGTCAAAAAGTGTTGCTTCTACTAGATGCCATGTTTTATTTAGTGGTTTTGGCTTTGAGACAGTTTTACTTTTTTAAGATTTTATTTATTTACTTGACAGGGGGAGAGACAGAATATAAGCAAGGGGAGTACCTGGCAGAAGGAGAGGGAGATGTGGGAGATGCTCAACAAGGAGCAGGGAGCCCAATGTGGGACGTGACTTGAGCTGAAGGCAGATGCTTAACCTACTGAGCCACCCAGGTGCCCTGGCTTTGAGACAGTTTTAAAAGAAGGCATTACAGAGCCTTATCAGTGAAAGTGTCTCATACTTGATAGAAATTGCTGGTTATTGATATAACACTTATTGCCCCTTTTTACTTTACCAATAGAAGCCTTCCGATTAAAAGACATTTTCAATCTTCCCTGAAGTGAGTTACGGGTGACCAAGGTGATGTGAGTGCAAAATATGGTATTGGTCTAAAAAAAAAAAAAAAAAAAAAAATATATATATATATATATATATATATATATATATATATATATGGTATTGGTCTTTCTAGAAGAGTTTTTGTTGTTGTTGTTGTTTTGTTTTGTTTTAAAGCATGTGGACTCATCTTGGAGAAGTGCCCTTTCCCCCTTCTGTCTTCTTCATTCCTCTTGCCTAAAATTAGATGGCTAACACTTGAGCAACCATCTTGTACCATGAGGCAATGTTGTCAATGGAAACCAGTTCTAAAGATTAAAGTGTATAAAGACAGACTAAGCTTAGATCTTTAATGCTTGTAAAATTGCCACATCAGCTCTGGACTCTGTACATTTGGACTTTTTTACTTTAAGGAGAAACAAAAAACATGGCCTGGAAGGTGACATTAGGGACCCAAACTCTTTTCATTTGTCATTGACTGAGATATTTAGTTGGATAATGTGCCAGGTAAAGTTTATTTTAAAATTGATTGAAAACTCCTAATTACTTAATTGTCATCCCAATAATATTTGAAAAGATGTAGTTGAATATTTAATTATGGAAAATTTATTGGTTTTATTTTAGAGATGTAGTCTCATTAAAATATTCTTTAGGGAAGATGTTTTATTATAAATAAGAGAAACACTGTTCTGTCTCTATGGGCATCTCAAATTGAGAAATTGTGAAATGAAGATTCTTACAACCTTGTTAGTTCTATAATAGAAAAGTTTTGATAGTTGTTTGATCAAAGCAACACTTTGAAGCTCATTCAGAAGTTAGATCTGGGTATGTGATAAACAAATCTCTTTCTAGCATCAGCAGGGACTTCCTCTTCTGTCTGAAGTTGCTAGGATACTATCTTAAAGAAATAACTCATTTGATTAACTGCAAATAGAAATTGCTTTTTTTAAAAAAAGTTCATACATTTATAATAGCCTAGGTCAGGCATAAATCTATACTAGCTAAATGTTAAGCATATGATCTGATGGCCCTCTTGAATATCGGAAGGAAAATCATTATTTTTCTTCATAAAATGCATGACACAGAATGACTTTTAGCCACGTTTTACCATAAAAATGAAAATATTATTGGTAAAGGAATATTTTCTCTTGCTTTATCCTGGATTTTGACCATTGTGAGGATCAAATGAAAAGCCAGATACAAAAACACTTTGAATCTATAAAATGAATATACAAATCCAATAATCTTTTTAAAAACAGTATCTTTCCTGACAAGTGAAAATCTTGTCTATTAGCCATGTCTGTTACATATCACCTATGCCTATTCATTACCTTGATTTCCTATTTTATTCAGTAATACAGAAGCCTTGTAATATCATGGCAGTGGCCACTATTATTTCATATTATGGGTAAATACATGTTTTAGGCAAAGTAAATATCTTTCTGTGGTTACAGTTTTTCTAAAGGACCAATAGTAATCTTGGTCTAAATGTGAACATTGCAAAGCAACTTTACTATATAATAACCTTACTTTTCTGGTTTTGTATCTTGTGAAACTCATTATACCATCTGTGGATACCAGAATGAAAGCTAAAATGGTTACTTAACACATCATCTGTGGTAGGCCCAATTGTTCAAATAAATAAAATCTGCCAATTTACTTTTTAGCTGTTTCCTCAGGTAAGAGAAAATGGATACCATCTATGCCGTTAATTTTTCATTAGCTTGATATATTATCATATCAAGGCTACATAGTTTATGCATATGGTCTTTCCTGCAGGTGTGATACTGTCAGTCCACTTAGGTGGTTATAACAAAACACCACAGACTGGGTCACTTACAAACAACAGAAATGAATTTCTCACGGTCCTGGACACTGGAAGTCTGAGATCACAGTGCCAGCATAATTGGATGAGGGCCCTCTTTCTGGTTCATAACCAGGGCCTTCTTGCTTTGTCCTCACATGGTAGAAGGGGCTAGGGATCCCTGTGAGATGTCTTTTATAAGAACGCTAATACCATTCATGAAGATATCATCCTCATGACTTTAGGCACCTCTCAAAGGCCCACCTTCTATTACCATCACATTGGGTATTAGCATTTCAACATACAGATTATTTTTCAATGCAGTCTGATATCTTTGACTTTTGATTGGGTTGTTTAATCCATTTACATTTAATATTATTATTATAGTCGTATATACATCCATTAGTTCACCTTTTACTTTTTATATGTCTTATGTTTTCTTTCACTCTTTTACCTTCACTGTGCTTTTACATTAGGTAAATACTCTCTAATGTAGAATTTTGATTTCTTTGAGTTTTTCACTGTTTTTGTTTGTTTGTTTATTTTTTAGTAGTTGCTCTAGGGTTTACCATATACATCTAAATTTATCAGAATCATCTTCAGGTATATATTAGCTTAATTCCAGTGATATATAGAAATGTTATCCTATACAGTTCTATTCTCTTTTCCCCTTTTTGTGGTATTGTTGCTGTACATATTACACCTGTCAATGTCATGAAAAATATACCTCTTTTGAACTGTTAGTTGCAAATATATTATACATATATTTATATGTCATAAGTCCAACATTATATCATATACATATTATTTTATTCATCAGCTTCCAAAGTAAGTTATGAAAAGGAAGAAAATCCATTTATAAATATATATACATTTTTATTATTTGTTTATATATGTATTTATATATAATATATAATTTCTATTATATTATATTATTTAAATAAATGATATTTAAATAAATTTAAATATATTTTATATTTTAATATGTTTTATATATTTTAATGTGTATTTAATATATAAAGTTTATATATTTTAAATATATTACATATATTTAAATAATCATACAAATTAATTTTGCTGGTGCTTTTTGTTCTTATGGATTCAAATTCCATCAAAATTCACTTGCTTTAATCCTGAAGAACTTCCTTTATTTCTGTTTTTTAAAATTAATTTTATGTTGGGATCCCTGGGTGGCGCAGCAGTTTAGCGCCTGCCTTTGGCCCAGGGCGTGATCCTGGAGACCCGGGATCGAATCCCACGTCGGGCTCCCGGTGCATGGAGCCTGCTTCTCCCTCTGCCTATGTCTCTGCCTCTCTCTCTCTCTGTGTGTGACTATCATAAAAATAAAATAAAATAAATAAATAAATAAATTAATTAATTAATTAATTAAAATTAAAAAAAATTAATTTTATGTAATCTCTACACCCAACATAGGGTTCAAATTCACAATCCTAAGGTCAAGAGTCACATACTCTACCAACTGAGCCAGCCAACTGTGCCTCTGAACAGCTTCCTTTAATATTTCTGATCCTGGAGACCCGGGATCGAATCCCACGTTGGGATCCCGGTGCATGGAGCCTGCTTCTCCCTCTGCCTATGTCTCTGCCTCTCTCTCTCTCTCTGTGTGACTATCATAAAAATAAAATAAAATAAATAAATAAATAAATAAATAAATTAATTAATTAAAATTAAAAAAAATTAATTTTATGTAATCTCTACACCCAACATAGGGTTCAAATTCACAATCCTAAGGTCAAGAGTCACATACTCTACCAACTGAGCCAGCCAACTGTGCCTCTGAACAGCTTCCTTTAATATTTCTTATAAGGCATGACTGCAAGCAATGAATTCTCTGTTTTTGTTTATGTGTAGTATTTTAAAAGTGAGATAAATGCGCACATAAAAGTAAACAGAAATACCCACATTTCATAAGAAATGAGTAATAATTTAGAAGTCTCTATAACAAATTGAAATTTTTATTGGCACATAATAATCTAGCTATGTCCAGATGCACAATAATTCAGATATTTGAATTTACAGCTACATTTGAATTGTCTGGCCTTTTGGATGCATTGGGCAGGCAAACATTTTATTTTATTTTATTTTATTTATTTATTTATTTATTTATTTATTTATTTATTTATTTATAATAAATTTATTTTTTATTGGTGTTCAATTTAACAACATACAGAATAACACCCAGTGCTCATCCCATCAAGTGCCCCCCTCAGTGCCTGTCACCCATTCACCCTCCCCCCCCACTCTCCTCCCCTTCCATCACCCTGGCAAACATTTTAAAATCCTGATTCATCCCAGCTCTTTAGGGCATCGAAATGCCTCATTGAAATTAATATACAAATCCTTTTACAGAGTTTATGTCTCTGATGAGTATGGACAGCACTGACAGTATATCCAAAAACACTTGAAATTCTCATTTTTGTTTTGCTAAAAGTTGGATTCCTGGCTTGGACCACTTAAGACTTTTGAGGCCACAAAGACACTAAAAAGTTTTATACTTATCAAGTCCACAGCTTTGATTTCATGCAGTATCATATCATTCCTCACAATTATTCAGATGGTATGTTAACCAATTACTTGAGAAGTCAGGTGGGAAACCTAGCACTGCAAACACTTTATATTCTGGTAGTGAAGTATTTCCTGTGAAGACAAATCTACATGAGCCTGAAGGCAAATTTAGTCTTTGTTTGTTATCTGGGAACTCTGAGTTTGTTGATATGCATAGAGTACTGCTTTAATACTTACATTTAGTAATTTGATTAATGAAAGGTAAATTCCTGAGGGGCAATGATTCTTATATACCCTTTTAAATATTAATCGATTTAATATATTGTTCACTACAATACTAGTTTTTTTTGGTCCCATGAGTAACTTTTCTGAAGCAATCTGACATGTTTAATGCATAATAATGATAGTAGTGACAATTACTTAGTTTTATTTTATGCCTTTCTTCTGAGGAGCTCAAAGTACTTTGGGCCTTTTCTGACAATTTTTAAACAATCTCTATAATGTGGTAGAAATCCTTTGGAGAGGGAGCAATAGCACTTAAAGAAATAGTGGCATTTCTATAACCCATATCTAAGTTTTCGTAACTTATAGAAAAACATGTCACAGTGTATTGGAAGTCTTACATTTTATTTTTATGTCTGTCACTGGGTTCCTTGTGTTCTCTTGGCTGAAGTTTTGTATCCTGTTTTCTCCCTTATTCTCCTTCTTCATTTTTATCCATCACTTAATAGTCTGAGATTTCTGACTCAAATAACCAAAATGCAATAGACATATACATTGGTCAATAGACAACTATCTAATAGATAATTTCATGTGTGATTCACTTCATTAAAATATGTAACTTCTATCATCATAGAAATTTTTCCTAGCCCTAATTAAGATAATGTGAGTAAACAAGATTTATACACATGTGAAAACATGTACATACATTATACACACAGATACAATCCAGTATATGGAGGATGAAGATTCTACCCTAGAGTGATCAGGACACAGACCTGCCTGTATAGGTATTTCTGACCTGTGTGGTGGGTATGCGTATTTATAGATATATGTAATTTTTGATGGAAAATAATCATTTCCACTTGTGATGGCAAAGGAATACTACAGATTATGTAGTTCAGATATAGGTTACAGAAGATTTTGACAAATTAGATTACATACTACAGGGAAAATATGATTATGTTACTATTATGGGTTTAATTGTATTCCTCCCAAATTCATATGTTGAAGCTTTAATCTGTAGTACCTCAGAATGTGACTGATTTTGGAGATAGGACCTTTAAAGAGATAAGTAATAATAATGCCACTGGAGTCATTAGTTTGGGCTCTAACAATATGACTGATGTCTTTATAAGAAGAAATCATGAAGCAGACACAGGGATGATCCTGTGGGGGCATAGTGAGAAGGTAGTCATTTGCAAGTCAAGGAAAGAGGCCACAGAAGAGATCAACCCTGCTGACACCTTGGGTTTGGGTTTTTAGCCTCCAAAACGGTAAGAAAATAAAATTCTGTTGTATAAGCCACTGGTCTGTCATATTTTGTTCTGGAAGCCCTAGCAAACAGTTACCGAAATGAGAAGATATTAAGCTAAAAAAGAATAAAGACTCTAAAAAGAATAGAGAATCTAAAAAGTACATTTGTTGGGATGCCTGGGTGGCTCAGCAGTTGAGCATCTGCCATTGGCTCAGGGCATGATCCTGAGGTCCTGGACTGGAGTTCCACATCAGGCTCCCTGCGAGGAGTCTGCTTCTCCCTTTGCCTGTGTCTCTGTGTCTCTCATGAACAAATAAGTAAAAAAAAAAAAAATTACATTTGCCATCAATCTCACAAGGAAAGAAAACTCTAAATCTAAGTAAAAGAAAGAATAAATAATGCAATTAAAGAATTAGTATGAAATTGTGGTAGAATCTAAGAATGACCTCCAACTTGCAAAGATAAATCAACAAACTGACACCCTTCTGAAAAGCTCCAACCGTCTAAGCCATTGTCCTCTACATCATCTTGGACTTCTTTGACTCTTGACATCTAGGGAGAATTATTATTTCAAAGGCCAATGTACAATTTTAAACATCTGCAAGATTTTTCTGAACTTTCATAGGTCTTGTTTTCTTACCAGCCCTTTGTTCTTGAATCTTTACTTTTTATCATTATGTTGCCCCATGTCAATCTGCATGTGAAAATCTGATCCTTCACCAGTTTCCAGAAAAATCATGCATATGGAACACTTCTTGAGTTTATAAAACTTACTAAATATTTGTGAGATCAGAGGAGAATCTTTATTAGGCCCATATAATTTCCCATTACCCTTCTGACTTTCTTCTCTCTTCTCTTATCTTCTCATTTCTCTCCTTTTTTTTTTTCTGTGAAGCAAACAAACTCTCTCCAGTACCCTAGCAGATTGATTTGTATCTCACTGGGCAATGGTTAGGATCAGCACACAGCCATTTCTTCCCTATGGAGACTCACTGCCCCAAGGAGGTCTTTCCCAGTAAAGGCAGTTTCCCTTCCTTGGAGGAGGAAGATAAATAAGGAAGACACACAGCCATTTCTGGTGAATATCATACTAATGACAGTAGAGGAAGTATAAATCCTTGGCTTCTGTCTGGTTTTCTTTTCTTTTTTTATTTAATTTTTTTTAATTTATTCATTTGAGAAAGAAAGACAGAGAGAACACAAGCAGGGGGAGAAGCAGAGGGAGAGGGAGAAGCAGATTCCTCACTGAGCAGGGAACCTAATGTGGTGGGCTCTATCCCAGGATCTGGAAATCATGACCTGAGCCAAAGGCAGCTGCTTAACCCAGGTACCCCCCCTCCCTAAGCCACCCCCTCCTCATTTTTCTGGTGAGAAAGACCCTAAAACTCTACAAGATAATACAGAGATTGCAAAAGAGTAGAGTGAGCCCAATTGATAAGAAATATTTCTTTAATATGGATTAAAGGAATTTCAAACTAGGTCTAGGTGAATTCTATCTCAAGGAACTTAGAAACATTTGCAGAATTAATTACTATTGTTAATAAATAATAAATTAAGGAAAGAGAAGATTGAATTTGGTGCATATTTTTCAGATTTTCTGCAGTAATAAAGACATTGATTTTGGAAAATTTACATGTGAGGGTTAATGTTTATTTTATTTGGTTGTGTAGACAGTTTAAAAATGTGGTGAACTATATCCATACCATGGAATGTTATCTGGCTGTAAAAAGAAAGGAAATGCTGGTCTATGAAATCTTAAAAACATTATGTTAAGTGAAAGAAGGCAGTCACAAGACTATATGGTATGATTCCATGATATGAAAAGTTCAGGATAGGAAAATCCATAGAGAGAAAAAGTAGATTAATAATTGCTATGGGTGACAGCTGGGGGTGGGAAGGAGAGTGACTGGTAGGTACAGAATTTCTTTTTGAGGTAATGAAAGTGTTCCAAAGATAGGTTGTGGTATTATGGTTACATAACTTCATGAAAGTACTACAAAGATTAAATTGCATATTTTAAATGGTTGAATTTATGAAATGTATGTTACATCTCAGTAAAGTTAAAAGGAAAGAGAATGCTGTAGGCTCGTGGGAACTTGTATACAGGGCACTTTGAGACATATGGTTAAGAGTAAAATGTAAGTCATATAATAGAAGAAAATAGAAGAAAAGGTAGCAATCAATGAAATTGTTATGGGCATAGGAAGATGAATTTAAGACAACCTAATCTTGTATTTTTAATTGACAATTCTATAGAAGTAGATATAAAATATATTCAATTTTAACAATTTACTATTTCACTTCTATTAGACTTAGAGAAAGGTGAAGAACATGATTTAAATAAATTGCAAATTCAGGGGCCCTTGGTGGCTCATCAGGTAAGTGTCTGCCTTTGGCTTAGGTCATGATCCTGGGGTCCTGGAATAGAGCCCCGACTTGGATTCCCTGCTCAGTGGGAAGCTTGCTTCTCCCATTCCCTCAGCTGTTCTCCCTGCTTGTGTTCTCTCTTTCATAAATAAATAAATAAATAAATAAATAAATAAATAAATAAATAAAATCTTTAAAGTAAGTAAATAAATAAATAGCAAATTCAAGTCAATTTACAGGTATAATGTAACTATATGCAAATTATGCCATTAATGTGTGGATTAAATTAGTTACTGGAGGAGATATCTGCTATATTTAAAAAAATAAAGTAATGGCACAATACTAATAAAATTAGCTAATAGATTGGAAGAAAAATTAGGCATCAAAAATATCTTAAGCCTATTGGCTTAAATGATAGCATCATATCAAGATGGTAAAATTATTCAAAGCACTTTAAGAAAGGGAATAAAGAGAAGACAGATAATTGAATATGAAGATCATGTAGAAACTTGATAGGCAAAAATAGATAACTTTCACTAATGTCATCTGAAGCCTGATTTGGTTTCTATCTGAGAATAATTTTGGTTGAAAGTGAAAGAAAACCCAATCCAAATTTCTTTAACTAGAAAATTCTAAGGGTAGCATTGGCTTTAGCTACATTTGGATTAAAGAAATAATCAGAGCTCAGGGTTTGTCCACCTTCACTAGTTTCCCACTGCTACTCTAACAAATTACCACAAATTTAGTAGTTTAAAATGAAACAAACTTATTCTCTTACAAAAGGAGGTCAAGAGTCCAAGATGAGTCTTACTGGGCTAAAATAAAGATGTTGATAGAGCCTTCTAGAAGCTTTAGGAAAGAATCTGTTTTTTTGCCTCTTACATCTTCTAGAAGCTGTCAGTATTGCTTGGTTCTTGACTGCATCACTGAGATCTCTACTTTCATCATCACATTACCACCTTGTCATCACTGATCCTCTTGCTTCTCTTTTATAAGGATCCTTATGATCACATTTAAGTCTTTCTTAATAAGAAAGATTCTTAACTTATTCACATATCCCTTCCTGTATGCAAGGTAATATATTTATAGGTTCCAGGGATTAGGGGAGGCACATCTTAGGGGGAGGGGCATTACTCAGCCTCCCATCCCACATCTTGGCTCTTCTTTCTTCCAAGCTGGCTTCTCTAGCAGACTTCATGATTGGCAGGATGACTTGACAGTAAGCCGTAGTTTTATACATTGATTGTTTCAAGTCCAGGGAAGAAAAGTATACAGCTCTCTTTACAATCTCAGTAAATACCTCTAGATTCTCTACTAGATTCACATGTTCAATGCTGAACCTTTCACTGTGCCCAGGAAAAATGAATGCTCTGATTGTCCTTTTCTGATGCAAATGCCCTCCCTGAGAGTCAACTTCTTTCAAAGCACATAGAAATGAAAAAAAAAAAAAAAATAGAATCAATCGCTCACCCAAGGAAAAAAAGAATACTGTAATTAAAGAATGGGGATTGGTGCTTGATTTTCAAAAACTGGCCCTTTTTAGAAATATTTGAGAGAATTTTTGAGATATGTAACCTGGAGATGCTCAAATTGATAATGATATTGACAAGTTTTCTGTAATGGCGGTCTTTCTTTATACTCACCGGTATTAGGGGAGTGGTTTTGGGAACTGATTTAAAAAAAAAAAAAAGAAAACAGCCCTCAACATTTATTTAAGGTAGTTTGACCAAGTGTATAAGGGTTCTCTTTTAGACTAATTTGATGCCTCTGCCTTTTTAGATTAATTTGATGTTCTGTAGTGTGCCCTCCAGTGACCTCTCTCACTTAGGTCTTGCCTCCATTAAAGGACATAGAGTGGCCACTAGTTTATACTTTGAAATACACTTCCTCAAAGATAAGTATGAAATTATACATTAGTTTTTAAAAAGCAGATTTGCCCAGGTATGGGAAGAGGAAGATAGAATGAAGAAAGGAACACCATAAATGTCTTCAAATAGTTAAAGGATTGCCTCATGGAAAAAAAGTGGTGAATGTTGGATAGAAGCATATATTTTGAGGGGTGGATATAAAGAAGAACTTTCTAATAATTAGAATTGTCCAACAAGAAACTGGAATTTATTTCAGTGGAGTGAAATTTCTATCTATGGAAAAAATTTTTAAAAAATACAGAGGACATTTCAAGATTTTTTGGTATTTCATTGTATAGATTGGGCAAAATAAATTCTGGGCTTTCATCTAATACTATTATTCTCAATACCAAGTTTGGAAATAAGGTATATATTTTAAATAAATCACAGTACAAGAACTATACTTTCCCACACTCAAATGTTATTTGTATGTACTTACTTTCTGAACAAAAGCATAACTTCTAAATTGTAAAAATTTGGGCTTTAAGACAGCAACATGTATTCCCCCTCTCCCCTGCATGTCACAATCAACAAATGCATATCAATGTAAATGAAAAGTATAAATTGGGAAAATTAAGTATGGCATTATATAGGCCAGCATTCTCTGAAAGTCACAAATAGTAAGTCTAAAGTTTTTTTCTGTTTTTTTTTTTTGTTTTTTGTGTTTTTTTGTGGTTTTTTTTTTTTTTGTAAGTCTAAAGTTTTAAGCAAGGGAATAAAAGTTGTGATAATTTCATATGATAGGTTGACTTCAACTGATTGTTTGATTTTACCCAGAGCTAGATGGCAATGTAAACATAATATAAAAATCATGGAATCTGTTCTCTGCTTCCTCAGGGAATGAACTTTATTCTGGGAAAAATATTCCTAAAGGAAAAAAATGTATAATTTCCTTTGGTTTCCTACCATCAGGAATTACAATCTATATTATAGAATCTTCATGTTTCAGTGTAAGTTTTTTAATGACTCTTTAGTAGAAAAGATACCTATCAAGTGTGTAGGGCTATAAATATCAATGTAGTGATTTCTGATGGTGCACTAAATTCTAACATGAAAAGAAAAAAACATGCATAAGATACTAAATATTTAAATATTGAGACTAATGGTATATATTACTCTAGCCAAGAAAAAAGCAAATGAAGAATTTGCTTTTTATTTTTGGTACAGAGCTTGCATTGAATTAAATCATGTTGTGGCAGAGAATATATGATGAATACCTTAATGACAATGCTTGTAGTGTTATTTTGTTTGTGTTTATTTTTGAATTAGTAAGCCTTTGAGATCACTCTCTTGGTATCTAGAATTTGTTAGAAATACATTTTGCACTTTCTGGGTTGTAAATTCTTTACAATAATTTGACATGGTAAATGGGATTTATATTGAGAGATTTAAGATCCCCTCTAACACCTGTTGAGTAAATAGTTCTATGATTTAAAAATTATTTTAGAGTATTGCTACTCTTGGTTTCATGTAATTAATTTGATAAATAAACATCAAACTGAATTAACTGTATAATTGAATTTCATTTACATTTATCTGAGCTGTTCTGTGCTGTATAAATCACATAGAAAGTTAATAGATTGGATATATTTCCTATTTCATGGTTCTTATTTCTATTTCTTGATAGGCAAAACTTCTATTGTAAAAGTAATTGAAATGAAAATAACATTTTAATAGAGATAATTCTTATTTATTAACTCTCACTTGGGAATTTTTTAAGGCCAAATAATGTTTCCAAATATGAAATTGATTCTTGTGACAATGTATTCCTTTTGTCAACTTATTTACTGGTATGTCTGAGTTTTCAAATCTTTAGTGAACCTGAATTACTTTCATCATTTGAAACTATTGGTCAGTTTGGGGGAAATATTAACATTATATTTCAAAGGAAAGATTATTTTTCTTTTTTGTTTTTTTTTTTAATTTTTTTAATTTTTTTTTTATTTATTTATGATAGTCACAGAGAGAGAGAGAGAGGCAGAGACACAGGCAGAGGGAGAAGCAGGCTCCATGCAGGGAGCCCGATGTGGGATTCGATCCCGGGTCTCCAGGATCACGCCCTGGGCCAAAGGCAGGCTCTACACCGCTGCGCCACCCAGGGATCCCTATTTTTCTAAATTTAATAAAGAACAGGTTTAAAAATCTTCTCTATTTCCTATGTCACCATACCCACACTCCTAGTTCATTTTTTTTCCCCCTTAGGAAATGGATATCTCACTTAATCTTATGCTATCTTCCCAGTTTATGAGAAATCAGATGCTATTTTAATTTGTTGGTCTGTCTTCTTTAGAAGGCTCATATTGATGAGTTATCATTTAAAATTGGTTCTTGCTATTCTGAGCAATGTGAACAGGGCAAATTTGCTATGAATACCTTTAGCTTATGTTTGAGTTCGTCATTAAATTCAAATTGTATGGATTTAAAGAGTTATTTTTCAAGCTTGGTGATATTAATTTGAATCTAGGTTTTAGACATTCAAATTGATTTTCCTCCTTCTTACTTTGTCTTCTGAATGCTCTGTTGCCTATTGTATTCAATCTTCTTGATTTTTTTTATCTCATTTACATTTTCCTGTAATGAGTAACTTGATTTCTTTCTATTGTTCTTTTAATTGCTGGAGTGGAAAAGGAAAAGGGTGTGGCATTGTATTGAAGGTACAGTGAAGGCCTGCCATTGATCACACTTGGTTACTTAACCCCCTGATATAGGTTCCTTTTCTAGAATTGGTTAATTATAAGTATTTGGTTATGCTTCTAACCTTTTATTTATTTGATTTTTTTGAGGGGGGGAGTGCAGAAGGAGAGTGAATCTTAAGCAGGCTCCAGGCCCAGTTCAGAGGCTGATGCAGGGCACACTTTCACGACCCTGAGATCATGACCTGAGCCAAAATCAACAGTTGGATGCTTAAATGACTGAGCCACCCATGTGCCCCTTAAATGCTATTTTTTTAATGATTTATTTATTTATTTAGAAAGAGCATGCATGCCTAAGGGAGGGGGAGAGGCAGGGGGAGAGTAAGAAGGACAGATTCTCAAGCCAACTCCACACTGAGCTCAAAAGCCTTAAAGCAGAGCTCGATTTCATGACTCTGAGATCATGACATGAACGGAAATCAAGAGTTGGACACTTAACCAGCTGAACCAGCTAGGTTCCCCTCAAATGATACATTTTTAAAAAAATTAAGTTACTTGAATTTCTACAAATAACAGGAGACTAACGTATTTTATATAGGTAACTTCGTTGGCTGTTTCTTTCTGTGAAAATACCCCTTTGTGTGGGAGAAAAATTTACTCAGAAACATATATCAAACAATGATTTATAAATTTGACTTCACAAATTTATGTTTTGCCCCAGAGCTGATATTTTTATGGTAAGTGAGGTGCTCTCTGTTTTGTGTTTTGTTTACACATGTGACATCCCTCTCCTCTATGAAAATCTTTTTAAAAAAAATGTAGTATCAAAGCAAAAATTATACCAGACAGTCTTAAAGCTATCCTAATGGGGAGAGATTTCACATCTAAGTTTGAGTTGAATTTTGCTGACACACAGCAGATAGAGTGTTTTAGGGCTGGGATGAGCTAATGGAAAAATACTGAAGGGCATTAGGGATAAATCATAGGCTATCTGTGTTCTCTAATTGGTTTTATCCCAAGTAAACCTCTCCCACCTTTATGACAGGAGGTAGTTTTGCAGCATGGAGTAAGGTGCCCTCTAAATTTAGACTTCTACCCATTCGCAGAAACTGGCAAATAGGGGTGGTATAGGATGATTACATTTCAAAAGAGATGGTTACCAGGTCCTTGAGAAAGACCTTCCTAGATTGTAAAGCTGTCAGGAGGCTTTTAAGAAGATTTACATCTCAAAGAGATAGATAATAATTTACAATTACAAATTTTCTAAAGGAAATGGTCTAAGAAAAGGGAGATCAGGGGTCTAGACAGGAAGAAGTCTGTTTAAAGTTTAGTGAAGCTGAGGGGAACTTTAATGCCCCTTGGCTTTGGTCAGGGGCATTATTAATTACATGTACAGTGTAACTTCAGGTTTCCTTATGAGTTTAGAAACTTTTATAGAAAGAACTTATTTACTGCAGGAGTTCAGCCATTCTGTCAAAACTTAAGATCTGTGAACACTTAAATATTGGTTACTATTTGAAAGATAATTCATTTAAACAATATCTAGTACTAAAAGTAGCAGAATAATTCAGCATGGTAAAAATTCAAGGTAACATCCAGCAGAGTTTGTTTGAAAAATGAATGGTAGCTATGAATACTGAAATCTGCTGCTGTCATTTCCTGTGAGTGCTTTTTAGATCAACACATTAGCTTTTGAGTTTACTAAGCACCTTCACTCTCATTATTTTCTTTTACCCTTTCAACAAAACTGCAAGTTAGCTTCTATAGTAAGTAAGTAACCTTGGGCAAGGCTTCTAACCTCTTTAAGGCTTCATTTTAAATTTGGTTTTCTATCTTGATATAATATTTGATAATACAATTATCTAGCAAGGCTGTTTGATACTTAAATGAGATTATTTTTTCAAGAAATATGTATTAAGCACCAATGACATGGGAGCCACGGCACTAGGCCTCAAAAGAAGATACTGCACTATTTGGGTGGATTATATTCCAGTATTTATTAAAATAAAAATATAGCTTCTGATGGATGTTAATGAGGACAATATATGGATACACTAGAATGGAAGCTATAGAGGACAGGAATTTTATTATCTGGTTTACATGCAAATTATTAATAGTAAACTATAGATAATCATCTATTTAAATTTTTGTGTACAATTTTGTGGAGAGCAGTGCAAGACAGGGGATGATATAGTCTGTATGAAACTTTGAATAGATGCCTATTTAGTCCATTCAGGCTTCTGTAACCAAAATATTATAAATTGCATGGCCTACAAGCAACAGGAATTTATTTTTCACAGTTCTGAAAACTGGAAGTCTGCAATCAGAGTCAGCATGTTTGGGTTGGGCCCTTTTTGGGGTCTCAGACTTGTTTTATCCTTCTACAACAAAGGGGTCTGGAAATCTCTCTGAAGCCCCCTTTATAAGGGCACCTATCCCATTTTTGAGGGCTTCACTATTCAGGATCTAATTGCACAACAAAGACCCCAACTCCAAAAGCTATCATCTGGACACTAGGATTTAACATATAAATATTTGTAAAAAATAATCATTCAGACCACAGCAATCCTATACATAATGGAACCTTGACTATTTCTATACTCAATAATTCATGATACTCCACACGCCTGCCTGGGTTTACCGTATTTGCAATTTTTAGTGTTTTTGTCTCTCATCAAATTGTAAACAACTTGAGTACTCCATGTAGCTCACCTACTCATCTAGAGAAAAGAATAAACATTTCCCTAATTGTTAGTGTTTGAAAATCTTCAAGTGCTTTAAACAATTTATAATATTTTCCAGGGATACCAAATACTTTGAAAACCTCATTTACATATAGCTGATAGGTTAAACATTAGATAGTTAACAATTGCATCTTTTTTTATATAGTTGTGCCCTTAAATGCCTCTCACAGTCCAAAATATGGTAGCCACTGAACACAATTCTTTAATGCATAACAATCTTGCTTACCGCAGATTAATAAAAATAGGGAACTTTTAAAAAAGATTTTATTTATTTATTTGTTAGAGAGCACAAACAGTGGGTGCAACAGGGGGTGGGGGGAAGCAGACTCCTCAATGATCAGGGAGCCCGATGTGGGGCTCCATCCTAAGACCTTGGGATCATGACCTGAGCCCAAGGTAGCCACTTAACCCACTGAGCCCCCCAGGTGCCTTATAAATAGTGATTTTTTATTTTATTTTATTTTATTTTATTTTTTAAAGATTTTATTTATTTATTCATGATAGTCACACACAGAGAGAGAGAGAGAGGCAGAGACACAGGCAGAGGGAGAAGCAGGCTCCATGCAGGGAGCCTGACGTGGGATTCGATCTCAGGTCTCCAGGATTACGCCCTGGGCCAAAGGCAGGTGCTAAACGGCTGCGCCACCCAGGGATCCCTGATTTTTTTTTTAAACCACTGAACTTATTTGCTGAGCAAATTAATGTTATTCACTTTTTTTTTTTTTTTTTTTGGTAGTAAGTTGTCTACAAGGTAGGACTTAGTTGGCCTAATTTCAAATATTAACCATGCAGAAAAGTAGTGAAAGTCCATTTTAATTCATAATTTAAACTTTAACACCAGTATCTTGAGATGGCCCCAGGCTTAGTCTGAGCATTGATTAAAATTTGCAGTTTGCAGTAGGATTGCTAACTGTAGCCTACATGGGGTTGATTGGATTAAGACTTTGTGATATCCAGACTTTTGAAACTGAAGTGCATAAATATGGACTCAGTGATTGGAATAGGAAACAGCATTGTCCTTTCTTTCTCTCTGCTTACTAGGGGCAGGATACTTTGAGAATCCTGATGCAGAAAGAGTCAATGAGGTTAAAAGGAGTTCTACTCAACATGACCATCAAGGCCTGACCTTCAAGGTCCTATGAGTGTGTGAAAATGGGAAGGCAGGAAGAAGGGGTTAAGAGAAAGATTATTGAGGATGCTGAAGCAGAGGTATAGGCTTCAGTGGGAGCCCAGCCAAACACACTGCTCTTCATTATGTCAAGTCTTGCTTCTATAAGAAGGGTTTTTCATACTCTGGTGTTTGCTTCTGAAAGTCAGAGGTAAGAAACAATTTTAGATAAATCATTCCTCATTCAGATCTTATATATCAGAAGGGACAGTCCCAGAAAGAATTCCTCAACTTTTTACCTTTGGAATACTTTGTTCTGCTTTGGTAATATCTTCAAAAACAGAAAACAAAACAAAACAAAAAACCCTTAAACATTTCTCCAAGATAAACTTCATTAACTTTCAGCATATCAGATCAATAAAGGGCTTTAGAACACATTTTCTTGACTTTTCTAAGCCATGGCATATATAAGTAGTTAACTTTATTCTTCCACCCACCAATTCATACTTAGAGCCAAGACTTTTTTTATTAAAAGTAATAGGAAGATAACTGCAGAGGATATTAATAGCTCAAATAATAAGACAAATCTAGATAATAAGCTTTATAAAATATAATTTTATCTTAAGATAGTCCATTAATAATAAATTCATTGCTATTTAATTGAAAGCGATGTGTTTTTACTCTGAAGTAAAATCTGAAAATCAAATCAAAATTTCCCCAAAATTCTGCAAGGCATGTGATACTATCAGTACCATTTATTTTTTCTGTAATATTACTAGTAGGATAGTAATAAGATTGGTTTGTATCATTTCTAAAAGATACTATTGATTGGTTACAAGCAAAGTAAAAGAGAACTGTGTCAAATTTATAAATAACCAAAACTATTTGTTTTTAGACTGTAGTGTGTGTGTGTGTGTGTGTGTGTGAGAGAGAGAGAGAGAGAGAGAGAGATTGAGAATTGGATGAGAATTTTAGAAATAAGGCTAGTAGCTGAACTTATTTAAAATTTTTTGTCTTTTGGAGCACCTGGCTGTCTAGTCAGTAGAGCATGCTATTCTTGATCTCCGGGGTGTGAGTTCAAGCCCCACATTAGGCCTAGAACTTAATTAAAAATTAAAAATTTTTGTCTCTTCCCTGTGATTGTTTATAAGCTTGGATTGGCTCATGTCTATTTTATTTACCAGTGAGTATCTAGTAATTCCAAGAATGCTGAGTGCAAAATATACACTTAGCTAATACCTGCTGAATTTTAGAATGATCTCATTTCATTATTCATCTTTCATTACTAGAAACTTAGACTCAGGAGAGCCTCTCTCCTCATTTGGACCCAAGCCTGAGAAAAGCCCTCTTCTCCCTGGGTATGGTTGCCAGATAAAATACAGAACACTTACTTAAATTTTAATTTCAGAGAAGAGACAAACTTTTTTTTCATAAATATTTTTCAAATATTGCAAATATATTCCTTGCAAATTTGGGATCTAATTAATAAAAAAAGTTTATCTGAAATTAAAATTTAACTAAGAATCTTATATTTTTATTTGCTAAATCTGCCAACCATCCCCCTTGGAAAAGAGAAAAAAATAATTGTGTTATCCTTATCATGGAGCATTCTATGCAAGGTAGAGTTGTAAGTCATCATAACTTGACACATCCTACCCAAGGTAGTCTGGAAGGAAAAGAGCCAATGGAGCAAGAGTAATTTTTGAATATCTAGGGACAGTCTAAGTGTAAGGCCACAGATTATTTATTCTGAAAAGAGGGAGATATTTTGGGGTCTGGGTGGATGGAAACAGGGTCAGAGCTAAGGACCATGACAAACCGTTGAGTTAGCTATAGAGTGAAACCTTTATGCTTCTGCAGTTCAACATGCTTTGTCCAGTGGAAAAATTGGATCTAGCTGAAGGTACAGAGATAGGGCAGGGGACCTAGAATTAGAACCTACTCCTCTACAATCTAAAAAACTACCAGTCAAAGGGTTTGGATGAACCAATTAATATGTTTAATGATTTTATGGCTGATTTCTACCAAAGAAAAGAAGCTATAATATAATAGGATTGTAGGTAGTAATGAGATTTTTTAAGGGTACATGCCTCTTAAATTACTGCACTTCTCATATGTCTATTCATTTATTCTTGAACTCATTGTGCAGATACTTATATGCCAGATACTATTCTAGGCTTCAGAAATACAGCAATTGAATAAAACCCTTTGTTTATATCTTAGAGCAAATATGCAGTAAATGAATAAAATAATTTCAGGTTGTGATAAATGTCTTGAAGGAAACAAATAGAATGATATGAAAGTGAACTACTGGGCTTAGGGTTAGGGAGGACCACTTTAAGTAGGGTACTCATGGAAAGCCTCTCTGAGGAGGTACTCTTTGAAATGAATTTTGAAGGATGATATGGAGCTAGTCATGCAATGAGCCAAGGGAAGACAATTTCATACAAGAGGAACAAGTATGCAAACTCTTTGCTTGGAAAGAGCTCAGTGTTTTCATGTAAAGAAAGGAAGCACAAATGGCTGAGGAGTAGAAGATGAAATTAGATAGGCAAGCAAGGGCCAGATTATGGTTGGACCTTATAAATCTTGGTAAAGAGGTTGAATTTTTTTTTTTTAATTGCTTTGGGGAAGCTTCGAGGGTTTTAAGTAGGGAAACAAGGTGATTTGATACCCTTTTAAAAAGATTATACTGGCTGCTGGATGGCGGATGAATTGAGTGTGGAGGAAACAACAGTAAAAGTAGGCCCTATTACAATTAGGAGGACATTATAGAAAATGATTCCATAATGGTGAAGACCTAGACTATGGTGATGACAATGAAAATAAGGTGAAGTGTCTAGATTTTGGCTTAATTTGGAGGTACAACTGACAATTTGCTTGTGGATTTTATAGGGGTACACTAGGGAAAGGAGGAATGAAGTTTAATCTTATAGTTTTTGGTTGAGCAATTGGGTTGATAATGGTATTATTTATTAGAATGGAAAAGACTAGTTGGGAAGCCCAGGTGAGGGAGTTATGAAATCACTTTAAATATGTTAAGTCATCTAAGTAGAGGTATCATGGAGCCCATGGCCATATGAGGAAGGAGCTCAGAAAGAGGGTCATCAGTATTTGATGATACAGAATTGATGGTGGATAATGTGGATAATATTTTAAGAGTTGGAAATGAATGAGATGATTGAGAGAAAGAAGAGAAGAGGGCTGAAGATGGGTTGTGGAAAAATGATTATGAATCAAGGATTGAATGATTAGCTATGTAAAATTCATTTTGAGGAGTTTTAAGTAAAAACAGAGAACCATACCTTGGATTTGAAACCTAGAAACCATTAAAGACCTCATCAAGATTGTTTTTACAATGGCAGAAAGTCAGACTGGAGTGAATGAAAGAATAAATGGAAGGTGGCAAAATGGTAGCAGGAAATAGAAATAAGTTTTTTTTGAGATGTCTTGAGGTAACAAAGAGAAGTGTAGGGTAATAGCTGGAGTGGTATGTAGGGTCAAGGAGGAATTCAGAAAAGTTACAGACACAATAGGGAGGAAGAAATTGAAAAAGAAAAGAGAAGGTGGTTAATGTAGAAGCAGAAGTCCTTGAGAAAATAGAATATGTTCCAGAGCACAAGAGTCTTCCAGTTTGTTCATTCAGAAAACATTTTTTTTGCCACCTATAATACGTCAAGCCTGTGATAGATAGTAAGGATACAAAGACAAATCTGTTATTCAGAAATGGTTTTAATCTGGTAGAAGAGACATACAATTAAAGAAAAAATGTATGCAGAAATAAATTACAGGGGTTATATGGAGCCCTAGATTGAAAACTCATGATAAAATTGTGAGTAATAGTAGAACCATCTTGACTTTCTTGTAAATCTTTGGAATACGGTAACTTTTTATAATCTTACTTTTCCTGGTATTTATTGAGGAATAGCTGATGACTGATTTGGCCAGCACATGGGAAATATTAGATATTAAAATATTAATTTCAAATATACAGACAAAAACCATGAAACAAACATCATCCATGGAGCATTTTTAAGATTATTTTTTATTTTTTTTAAGATTGATTTATTTATTTTGAAAGAGAGAGCACACACATGCATGCATGAGTGGGGTAGGGGCAAAAGGAGAGGGAGAAAGAGAATTCTCAAGTAAACTCCCCACTGAGTGCAGAGCCCACCTTGGGGCTTGATTATGACATGGGCAGAAATCATGAGTCAGCCACTTACCCTGCTGAATCACCCAGGTACCCCCATGGAAGATTTTTGAAGAAGGTTAACATATATTTTAGATTGGATTGTCTCTGCAGTTCTAGCTTGTTGTGCCAAAACACCTTTCAATTTGAAATCTGTAAGATTTCTCCTGTAGAATGTCTTTGAAATGTCAGTTTATTTCCTTTCATGTGTTTCTACATTATAAATGTCTGTTTATTGCAAATTGTTTTAGTAATTTCCCAATTGTTTAACCACAGGGAACAACTATCTATTACGATTATCCCAAAGGGAATCATATAGGCAGAGGGAGCATCTAAACTCATTTTTCAATGGTGGATGTCATTAACATTAACCTTTTTACACTGTCTCTGTTATCTGGAAAAGCTGGAAAAGAGTTTATCCAGGCAGAACTGCAGTTTTGTTCTTTTGCCCTTATCATCTTTGACTCTTACTTACAATAATGGATGAAACATAATCTGATCATCTTTCAGATGGTCTCTTTTAGGTTGAAATTAGAATTACTCCTCCTTCTCTGTGTCCTGAGTTTAAAGATCAGAAAGCCATTGGTCCATTTAATGAGATTATCATTTCTTAATTGCTTCATTTAGCCTCAAAGTAAAGATCATTCATTTATACCTTTTGAAATTTACCTTCATTCCCTAATTAAAACAAAAAAATGCTCTTCTAATGATATTTCTTCTGGGCCTGCCAAGAGATACTTAATGGCCACATTGGGTATGTGAATTTTCACTCCATGATAGAAATAAATTGGTAAGTTGAACACTGTGATTAGGTACTGGACAACACATCAGAATATTCTGCCAAGAACAGTTTCAGAACTCTGGTAGTCAAGGCCCTAGTGCTTTTTGGTCAGTGTGTTTAGAGCAGCTTCTCCAATGAATCCTTTCATCTCTGCAGGCAGACAGTGACCCTGGATAATAAGGAAAGCTGAAAGACTATGTACCATTTTGAGGGAATATGTTAGATTGTAGTGGCCTCAGTTCTGATGTAGCTTCATGTAGCAGCTGAAGGATAAGGAAGAAGACAGTTTATAGTCCTGCTTTCATTGGAAGCCCTGAGAATCAGCACAAAGTTGATGATTTGAATTGGAGGGGATTAATTACTGATTGATTGTAATATATGGAATAAGAGACTTATTATGGGTAATTGGCCTGCTCCAGAGTATTGAATGATTGGTTCTTTTCCCACTAGACCTCAAAAGTATGTGTACTAGCTTTAATACCTTAATATTAAGGTGTGGTTTATAGTTGCCTTATGTTATTCTCCATTTATGTAATAATTGTTGAACAATCTTCATTGCCTTATGCAGGGCAATGTCCAATGGGGCAGATAGCTGAGATTTTAGATATAGAAAGTCTTAACTTTTCCATTGTAACAAAGCATCTTTCCAGGTAATATTGAGAATTTTACATAATATTATAGATTTATTTATTTACAGGTTGCTTTCTAGATCTGTTATCTTCTTTTTCTAATATCCATACCTATTTCCAGAGTCTTTGTCATTTAAAATTTATCTAATTTTTATATTTAATTTTTAAGTAACTATAACTATTTTCTAATGACTATTATTATTCTTTCTTAATATTTGTACATTTGAATAATCTGTTCAATATTACTTTTAGATCTTTAATGAAGATATTTTAAAAAAAAGGACCCAATTTTAACCTCTGTAGACATCTTTCTAGTGCTTTACTATTTCTTTGATTATAACGCCATATTTCTATTGTTAATGAAAATTTCAGTGGATATGAGAGTGCTTATTTCCAAAACTAATTTGAATTAATTTTTCAAAGTGTATGGCATGCTATCATAACCCTAAAATTTCACAGCAGTTCCAAGAGTCTTAAACATCACTGTGTTAGTGATTATATAAATAACCTTTAATTTTGCATATCTATTCTCCTAGTTAAGCTGTTTTCTTAACTCTGAGAATCAAATGTTCATAAAGCAAATGTCAAGCTGAAATTAATATATTTAGAAATAAGCAGCATGATGGTGAAGTGCAGTCATCAATAATTAAATGCCACCCAGGAAAGACTTTTTTGCACCATGATATTGAAAGGTGACTATGAAATACTGAGTTCCAATTTTGTTAACTTGTTTAACTTTACCAGTTCTGTGAGTATGATACTACCTCACTGGATCTGGAACAACCCATTATTTTCTAAATTATAAACACAATGATACACAAGTTGTTCAACCTAAAACATGGGCTACTTATATGCTTAACAAATTGTAAGCTTATACTTAGCTCAGTGTTTGATGTGAGGAGAATTGAACTCAGGGAGGCCTATCGCGTCCGCTAGAGATGCCTAATAAAACCTATACTATTTCATATGAAATGTCAAGAGTAATAATACAGGAATAATATGATAATAATATGATACTGCAGGTTTTAATGGCTTTTTTTAGCTCTTGACTCCGTGGTTAGAAATTTGCTGTGTTTGACTGTTGATATAGACCTTGCATCTAAGCCAAGAGGATGTCAGAATGGTGTCTGTGCTTTAGAAAATAATTTCCTGAGTGATTGAAAAGAAGATGCATTTTAGTTCCCCTTCCTACCTCTTTAACATTTCCTCAATAATTTGATTTTGTGTTCAGATGATCTGGAAGCATTCTATCTTCAAGGTTGATGAGTTAGCCAGACATTCTCTCATAATAAAGATGGCACGATTTTAGCATTATATCTTAGGAGTGGCCTTAATAAAGAAGTGACTCAGCTATCTTTTCTTGGAAGAGAGAAGGCTTCTAGATCAATTACTTTATAACCAAAGTCATCATCAGTGGTAGGTGTTTTATTTTAACTGGTTCATAAATAATAATCTCATCTATAGCTGTTTAGAAGTTTGTTTTGGAATAATTTTATATTGGATTTTTAATGAGAAGCTTTCTTTTTTCTTTTTTCTTTTTTTTTTACTTAAAGCTATTGGTGCTTTACTGAAAACAAGACAAAATAAAAAAATTGCTGGCTATAAATTATACTCGGCTATAGCTAGTAAAAACTCTCCAGGTTAAAATTAGGCTAGTATTGATTTAGGAGCAGAATTTAGGTATCTATCTATCTATCTATCTATCATCTATCTATCATCTATTTATATCTATCATCTATCTATCTATCTATCTATCTATCTATCTATCTATCTATCCATCTATCTATCTATCATCTATTCTATTCTATCACCCACCTCTTTGATCAGGGACCGCTTTTAATTGCTTTTTAAGGAAATGATGGGTATGGGCATTTCTTAAGCAAACATCTTTGTTAGCCTCCTTAATTATCCTTAGAGGATATAAATTCTAGCTCCACATTAACTAATCATTAAAATTAAAATCAACATTAAAATAATTATTTGGTGCATATGCATTAGAGGTGCTTTTCAGTATATAATTTTGAAATAGTTTTTTTAAAAAGATTTATTTATTTATTTGAGAGAGATAGAGATAGAGATAGAGATAGAGATAGAGAGAGAGAGAGAGAGAGAGAGAAAGGGAGAGAATCTTAAGCAGACTCTGCTGAGTCCAGAGCTGGACATGGTGCTTGATCTCAGGATTCTGAGATCATGACATGAGCCAAAACCAAGAGTCACCCTGACTAAGCCATCCAAATGCCCTAATCTTGAAATATCTTTTGCTCAGTACCTTTTAAAAAGTCAACCAACAGAAACAATATAGAGAGAAGTGCTTGGATGCAGTGAACTCCACTCAATCAGTGATTATTAAGAAAGCATAATATGTTCCTTGTAATAATCAGAATAAACTTGGCTATGCCGCAGTAGCAAATGATCCCAATTCTCAGGGCTTAAAGTCATATATTTCTTACTCATGCAAGCAATATATGTCTATCATGGGTCATGTGTGACTTTGCTCCACATTTTCTTTGCTTCAGAACCTGGGATTACAAAGTAGTGTCTATTTTGGGTATATCAAGTTTTGTGGTATAGATAAAACAGAGAAGCCACAAACTGGCTGTTAAATTCATGTCTGCAAGTGTCACATGTCGCTTTGTCTACATTTCATTGGTTGAAGTAAATCACCTGGGGATTTCTGAATTCTACACAATGGGGATGTGTATAGCTTTCCGAGAGTTACTGCAGGAATAAAAATCTGAATATTTGACAAAGAGCAATATAATTCCCCATATTCTCCTTTAGGGGGTATATCTCTTGAGAATAAGTCATGCATTGGAATCTGGTATGCCTCACAAAAGAATTATGCCTCCTCATCCACATGTGGAGAACTTTGCTGTTCCTGAGCTACTATTCTTGGTGTGTATGTTCTTTACATTTGTTGATCATGAGGAGGAAAAATAATGAGTCCTACTATTATAGATATATTATTTTCAATCACTTCATTAATTAGACCATGTCAAACCATGAATTTATGTTTGAACTTGGTGTATGTCATATATACTCACATCCCAAAGGCCAAAGCAAGTTGTATAACCCAACTCAATTCAATTAGCAGAGATGTATAGTAGCCCCTTTACGGAGAGAGATAAAGTGAATAATACAATTTACCATATTATCTTTAGCCAATATTTTTCTTATTAAATCTTGGTCACTTATCAAAGAAAGGCTAAATATACTATTTCTAGTTCCTCACAAATAATCATTCAATAAATATTTGCTGCATGTTTTCTAGAAGATTTAATGCAAATATGCAAGTTGCATATTTCTCTCAATCAGTGTAAGTTTACTTCATAATCATCAATTTCCATGATCTCTTTATAGATGGTTTCTTTCATTTGGGAAGGATTTTTTTTTTTTTTTTTTTTTTTTTTACCATTTCCAACTTATATTTGATTAGAATGATTTATGGTTTTTGTTGGGGTCAGTTTTCTTTCTTTCTTTATTTTATTTTATTATTTTTTTTTGATTTTGAAGTTAGGCATATCTGATACTAAATTGTAGCTCTACTACTTTTTAAAGACTCTGGCCTTTTTGCACTTCAGTTTTGTCATCTGGGAAACAGATGAGATACCTACATCACTGAATTACTAGGAAGATAAAATGAGAATATTTGTAGGATACCTAGTATATATTGTAGTAAGCTACTTAATAAGTGCTAGTTTCTCTTCTGCTTTAAAGCTGGACAGCTAAAAGAGTAAATAGAATTGGCTATCTTTGTGGGGAACATGTTGGGACAACAAATTGTGCCAATACCACCACCTTAGATTAAATTTAAAAAAAACTTTAAAAATTTGGGAGTGTTAGATTTTCTTCTGCTCTCAAAAATTGATTTATAGGAAATTTAAATTTCCTTTAAAATTCTCTTTCTAATATCCTGGAGGAGAAAATAATTAAGTAGAAAACTGAGTATTTCTACAAGTTTGAGGTAAAGTGGCAGAGACAAATGCATAGAGAGTCTTTTGCATTGTCAATCTATAGGAAAGATGGCAATAGATAAACTCTAAAGTAGCTTTTGATGCCATAATTCTACAGACTATGAAAATATATATATAAAGAAGTCCTCATTAACTTGGCAATGAAGGTAATGTCAGATCATGCCAAGCAAAAGTCATTATCACTGATTCCTTTGATATGATTATGGCTATTTCAATTAATTCTTTGACTGTCAACTTAAATAGTACTCATTACTCAGAATTGTCATCTTTGTCTTCTAATGCTATCATTTATTACCTCATCGAATGATAATTTAGTGATATTAAAACTATTTTGATCCTGACATATGTCCTTGAGGAAGAGAGAGGTGCTACTCCAAACCTGAGTTCCATCCCTCTATTTCAAAATATAAGGTCCCATAGAACCTTAAAAGAAATGTTTCCTGTTTTCCCAGTAAATTAAAGAAATATAGCACAACTACCTCTTAGACAAGAAATATGAAACAACAACATTTCCTAGGTGAGGAATAATGTCCTTGTGTGGCTTACCTAATTAAATATAATATTCAGGGTAGTGATTGGTGTTTGTGAGAATATACTCAAGTGTTTTCTTTGGACAATTGCCTATGCCCTTTTAGCTTCGTGATCAAGAGAGCAGATATGGCAAGATGTGAGGGATATAAAAAAGCTGACTTAATTCCGCTGACAAGTTTTTGCCTGAGTGCATCTTTCGGTGTAACAAGGATTTCTTGACTCTGCATGGAAAGTTATAGAAATGAGAGGGCATTATTTGACTTTTACATCTCTAGCAGGCAGATTTAAGAAATTCCATAACTTCTCAGTGATTTATAGGAATAGCACAAATTATTTAGAAGAGGAGAGAGAATGAGAGAGACAGGAGGAAGGAAGGGAAGGAGAGAGAGACAGAGAGAGAGAGAGAGAGGGAGAGAGAGAGAGGGAATGGATCTGATTTCTATATTTTTGAAAAGTCGGGACCATTTATTTGTTCAGATTTTAATAGAGATTTATCTACTAGTTACTGATCTTCCCATGAGCCACCTGTTGAGATGTCAGAACAACCAGACAAAAATCAACCAAGAAAAGAAAGGACAAAACACATGGCTTCCCACTGTTACAAAGCAGAAGGTCAGTACTGCTGTATATAACCCAATCTGCAAGGCCAAAGGCCAGGTATCAAGCCCTCCTTCTCCCCAAATCAAAGTGTAGTGTGGCAGCTGCTGAATCCACTTATTCTGACCATCAGCTTTTTACTTTGCAAAAGGTCCAGTGGAAAGATGAGCAGAAATGGGGAGGCTGAAAAGGATCTGTGCTTTCTGTGACACCTTTAAATATAAAGAATTTCTAAAGGAAATAAAGTTTAAAAATCCTTAAAGTTTAGAATGTTTGGCATGTAGGATTCTGCCTTGAACTCTTTATGTAAGTCCTCTTTTCTGACTCTTTTCATTATCAATTCTTCCCCCTTTCTCATACTTTCATTTTCTTCTTGCTGAACTCCCTGGCTCTGGGTTCCCACTACTAACCCTCAAGGCTCTTAAATCTTAGAATTAGTTTCTCCCTGAGAAAGTACACAATGAAATAATTTTCTTCAAGAGAGTTTGGAGAGCAAGGGTAGAAGATGAATGGCACTTGTATTTCTCTGCTCTGCTCTGAAGGAATCCTCCAGATTTTAAATGTTTTGGGGATGGAACGTGTTTATAACAATTGTCATTCCAGGAAGCAAAACTCTGTTTTCAATCCCATGGAAAAAGGGTAATGGATGAAGTGCTCAGGCACCAGGGCATAGGGGACAGGGTATCCAATAACGGGGTTCTGAAGCATTACACTTTTTATTGAGCCCATTGTGCATCGCACACTTGGGACAATCCAGGCCATTACAATTGTTAGACAAATAGCCTTGTTGCTAGTAACCATCCCTCCTCCTCCCCTGCCATACCTTTAAAACCTGGTTCTGAACTCCATTTTCTAGGAAATCTGCCTTTTTAAATGTCATTTCATTATAAGAAATTAATCTTATATTTCTTTGGTGCTGTTTTTGCTCTTTTAATGTGCTTATTTGCATTACTTTGAAAACTTCTATTTATCTTTTCACTGCCTAGGTGCTCCAGAAACTGATTATTTTGTACCCTTAGCTGGTAGGAACCATGCTTTTTATTGTTCTTTTCTTTTAGTTCTTGTTCTTGTTTGTTGTTGTTCTTCTTCTCCTTCTCCTTCTTTTCCTTCTTCTCCTGGGGTCTAGATCAGCATTGCAAATCTGATGACAGAATGATAAGCAGAAACACTTTCTTGTGAAAAATGACAAGGGGCCCTTTGGTTGTTTGATCTGACCCAGAGATTATTTATTTTCCAGATTGTCTGAATGTTACAGAATCCATTTCAAGAGGAGGCACTGGTTGCTTAATCAACATTAGAACCAAATAAGGAAGCAAAGGAGTAGGGATAAAATCAGGAGAGGAGAGAGGGAAGAAAAGAACATAGGTGTTCCTAACCAGTCTCTTTCCATATCTGCACCACCCTTTACAATGCCATTGTCATGCAACTCTGAAACTTTCTTCTTTCTCTTTTTATCCTGGTATAATAAGGTACATAAAGGATTGGCCTTGTTATGTTAATCAAGTCCCCATCACTTACTAACTGTAGCATTGTACAAATCACTTAATCTTTCAGTGCTTTGGTTTCCCCCTTTTCAAAATTAGAAATGAGAATAGCACCTACTTCCTTGTGACATTATGAGGAATAAAAGAGAAAATATATGTAATCGTCTTAGACCAATAATTGGCATGTAGTAAGTGCTTCATAGTCATCAATATCATTATTATGAGTTGGTTAAGAAGCAGGAAATAAGTGTTGATCTAGGTGTCAATCAGAGATTATCCCGGCTGATGGGGAACATTGGAATCTGTGGAATAAGAGTAAAATAATCACTGAACATATTCCTGATTTTCATTCCTACTTGTTAGTGAGATGGGAAGTTTAGTCTTAAAACTATCAGTATCTGGTCATATTTTAACATGTAAATAAAGAAGATAAAGAAAATTATTTCCTAATATAACATCAACCAAAGGAAGTTCTTGATAATAATTATACTATATTACTGATTCATTTTCTCATCATCAATTAGTATTTATTAAAGCAGGATTGCTATCACATGGAGATCTTATCTCTAGTTTATTATGTAATTGCAGGAAATAAAATTTGCACCTGAGAAGAACAAAGAAATTAAGATGGCGCAGTATTGTTTATAGACAATGCCAAAGGGACAAGATGTACTGAGCTGTTTGCTTGAGCTAAAACACTCTCAGCACAGAGAGAAAGTATATTTGTGTGATAAAAAATGAATTTCTACTTCAGAAAATATTGTGGATTAATAGAGAATATGGTGAAACCTATTGAACTGTAGTACATTTGGCCCTTGAGTAACATGGCATTTGTACTATACAGGTCCACTTAGAGATTTTTTTCAATAAATATGTTACATCTCTGTAAAAGTGTTTTCTTTTCCTTATGATTTTCTTTGTAACATTTTCTTTTCTCTAATTTCTTTATTGTAAGAATACAGTACATAATATATATAACATACAAAATATGTATTAATTGATTGTTTATGTTATTACCAGGGCTTCTTCTGGTCAACAGTAGGCTACTAGTAGTTAAGTTTTTGGGGAGTCAAAAGTTATACTTAGATTTTGACTGTGTGGGTGTCAGCACTCTAACCCTTGTGTTGTTCAAGAGTAAATTGTATTTATTGATATACTTATATTTCTTAAAGATAATGTGTAAAAATATTAAGAGAATAGCATTATCCTTTACATTTTTACTTTATGTATGAATCAGCAAGAATTTATGTGGTAAGTTTTGGTATCATGTGGAATATCATTCATTGTAGCTTAAAAAAAAACTTAGATTCTTGGAAAGACTTCAAGCATCAAAAGATAACTGTGCAATGAGAAGAACAATTAGAAAACAGTGGTAAAACATATAAAGTAATGTCATAAGTAAACATTATCCAGACAGCATTATGCTGTACATTTATCTACAAGGGAGTTCCTAACCTGGACTGAATCTTGGTTCAGTGGTTAATTTGGTGCTACTGGCCCCAAACAACTCTTTCATTCAGGACTTTGTGAAGATAATAAAAAGATTAGTTGAAGATGATTAACCTCGGATTGTGGAATGAGACTTACATAGGTAATGTGATTAAGTCTGAATAACTAAATATTTGTAATATTTTCAGCCAAGTATAGATGCCTTTGGTTCTATTCTAAGATTTCTTTGTTAATTCTTAAATGGGATATTTAGCTAATTTTTTTCAATCTCTTCATATTTCTTCTTTTCTGATGTAAATACTCAAGACTATACATTTTTTTTAAATTATTACTTTTGGTTTATAGCACAATATTTCATACATAGAATTTTACTCAGTCAACAATATTAAGCATTGTTAAAATTTTTATTTTGATTTTTTCTTTTCTCCGTAAGTTATTTAGTTTTAATTTTCTAAACATGAGAATTATTCAATATATCTTTTTGTTACTAACTTTAAAGTCTATAGAACTGAGATCAGAAAATGTGGTTTATATAATTAATATTCTTCAAAATTTACTAAGACTTATTGTTTCAGTTACCTATTGAATTTAGTAGTTCAGAATTTTAGATAGGGCTTATCTGAGTGATCCTTTTGCTTCATGTGGCATCACTGAATGGGCTAGTCTGGAGGGCCCAAGATGGTTTTATTTACATGTCTGGTGCTTTGGCAAGTATGGCTGAAGGATTGTGCTCAACTGGGATGGTTGACCAGGGGACTAACTAACTTTTCCAACTTGGTGGCCTGAAGGTAATTGGCCTTTTCATCTTGAGGCTCGGGGCTCCAAAAGCAAATAAGGAAGAATTGCATACCATTTTATAATTTAGCCTTGAAATTCATGTAGTGTTATTTCTGTTGCACTCTGTTGGTCCAAGCAGTTATAACCACTCCCAGATTTAGGACACATGATACAGAACTCACATCTTAATGGAAGGTGTGTCAAAACATCTGTAGGCACGTTTTGAAATCACTATACATTTCTTTAATGGTGTATTAAATAGTCAGTTTTTATAAATGTGTTCATGCCTGACTGATATGTACATCCTAAAATTGTTGGGTGAAAAGATGAAAAAATGTCCATTAAGTCAAGCTTAATTAATTTTTCAAATAGTCTCTAGTTTTGCTCTTTTTTGATCTGTTTAACCTACCAGTCATTGAGAAAAGGACACATTTGACAGTTGAGTTTTATTAATTTTTGCTTAATTATTTTGAGACCATTATAGTAAGTTCATGAAAATTAAGAATCTCATTTAAATTTTCCATGGTTTTATATATGTTTTTCCTTTTTTTTTTTTTAACTTCCAACCATTCTATGTCCTTATGTTTTAGTTGCTTCTTATAAGCAGTGAATATCTTATAAACTAGATATATTTTTTTAAGACTGAATAATAAAATATTGATCTTTTGTGTTTAAAAGTTACACCTTTTCTCTTAAAATAATTATTTATTTGAGAGAGAGAGTGAGCAAGAGAGGGAGAAAATGAGAAGGAGAGGGAGAAGCAGACTCCCTACTGAGCAGGGAGCCCAGTGTGGGGCTAGATACCAGGACCCTGGGATCATGACCTGAGTGGAAGGCAGACACTTAACTAACTGACCCACCCAGGCACCCTAAAAGTTATACTTTCTATTTCCACTCTTTTAAGGGTTGACAATTTGAAATCTTACCATGCGTAGGATACCAAAGAAAGTCTGAAGTTAATCAGTATCTTAATCACTCTTTCTAAACAATGCACATTTATTAATTCTCTTAATTCTCTTATCAGTTATGCCTATTTTGTATTTTACTATTTGTTACGATTTTTTTAAAGATTTATTTATTTATTTATGATAGACAGAGAGAGAGAGAGAAGCAGAGACACAGGAGGAGGGAGAAGCAGGCTCCATGCCGGGAGCCCGACGTGGGACTCGATCCCAGGACTCCAGGATCACGCCCTGGGCCAAAGGCAGGCGCTAAACCACTGAGCCACCCAGGGATCACCTTGTTACGATTTTTATTCAAAAATTAGATTTTTTTCTTCCAAATATTCTATTGTGACCTCTTTAACCTGAGCATTTAAAAATTTCTCCATTGCTTGTTCATTTCATAATTCCACCTTTCCTACATAATAATCTATGCAGATAAGTGCATATTTGAGAACCTTGGGTTTTCTAAATTTAAAGCTTGTAATTTTTACAGTTTGCCTTTCATTCCGATTTGTCAACTTGCATATTTGATAAATCATTTGATTATGATCTCATTTCTGTTTGACCTTATTCTGTAAAAATCTTGAAATTCTAAATAGGGCTAAATTTCTTCTCAAGAATTTGCATTTACTTCTTTCAGAAGCTAAAGGTACTACTAAAGTTTTAACACTTTAGCTTCCATTAAGAGTTCAGAATTTAAAACAGAAGCCTTTGGTCTAGCAACCACTTTGGCCATTGGGTCATATTCAGTCTCCAAATAGCAGATATGGCATGGGTATTGATTCAGAGAATCCTCTTTTGCTTAATATTCATCACTCCAGATCAAATTTTACAGCTCAAATCTTTTGTTTCTTTGTTTGTTTGTTTGCTCATTCTTACTGCTAGAGCTGTAGCAAAAAAGTGGAGGTTTCCATTACCAAGACTTTGGCTTCCCTAGAGTAGTACATTGGCCAGTCTTTGAGAGAATATCTGAAAAAACGCTAAATGAGTTGGGCAATTCCTCTGCTTGTAAGTCTCCTATTCAAATGAAGTTTAATGAAGGACAGCAGAGCCTGAGAAAAGGCTGTTTCCAGGTGTGCAGATGGTATGCCACCAAAGATAATCAAGAGAATTAATTACAAGAATGTGTAGCCTAGACAGGATCTGAGATTGTGTGCTCTGATGGATGGACACATAGTTATTAAAAACAAATGCACAAGAAATAAGCTTCCTTGATAGTCTAGGGTAAGGAATTCTGGAGATGGAGGCTAAGATTTCCAGATAAAGATATCAATTGGTAAAGAACCAATAGGGCTTATATTTGTTAACTTTTTCCCTTTTAGCTCTAACAAAGTTAGGTTTGTACCTATTTTATTTGCAACCGAATTTGAAAGATACTTTTTTTGTAATGCAATGATTACCATAAAACCTGGATTTGATGAAAAAGCTATGTGCAAAAAAATAATGAAATTAGAACAGATATAAGCAAATGGTCATTTCCAGGTGTGTTAAAAAATTAATATAAAAGATTGTTCTACAGCAAGTCACATTCCATTAAAACAAAAGCATTAACAATAAGAAACTGTATAATGAAACATATTAGGAAGCTCCAGTGATATGAGACTTATTTCAATAAATGATTTATACAATTAAGTTCTAATACAGAAAAGTCTTGGCTATCACTTGAAAATTGTATTCTTTCATTTGCCAAATATTTATTTGACTGTTTATATGCCAGGTACTGTTATACAAATTGGAAATATAACTGTGCACTTTTCAGACAATATTTCCTCTGTCAGAGTTTACAGAGGCAGGAGACAAATAATAAACAAGTATATACTTTATCAGGTAATAATTAGAGCTATAGAAGAAAATAAAGCAGAATAATGAGAATGAGACTGCTTGGAAATGTGTAGTGTGTGTGTGTGTGTGTGTGTGTGTGTGTGTTTACTTTTAGATAAACTTGGTACAGTCTTTCTGATAAGGTGACATTGGATCAAAGACTTAATTCAAGGAAGAGAGTATTGAGGATATCTGGAATAAAAATATTCCGGGTTGGGGAATTAGCAAGAATATATTCCCTAAAATAAAACCATGCTGGATACATTCAAGAAATAGCTAGGGTACAGAGTAAAGGTGTGAATTGTATTTTCTGTCAGAGAAGTAAGAAAGGAGTGCTTTTTTCATGGTACTAATGTTTTGTTTTTAGAGAGGGAGAGGGGGACGGAGGAGCAGTAGAGGGAGAGAAAGAGAATCTTAAGCAGGCTCTACACACAGCATGGGAGCATTATGTGGGGCTCAGTCTCACAAACCTGAAATCATGGTCTGAGTCAAAATCAAGAATCTGACACTTAATCAACTAACCCACCCAGGGACTCCACTAAGGTACTTTTTATAGAAATTCCAAGCAATAACAGAAATTAAACTGTTTAGACAAAATTAAAAACATATATAAGGGGTTATCATTCCCAAATTATTTTATAGGAGATTTTATTTATTTATTTATTTGAGGAGGGGGAAAGGCAGAGGGAGAGGGACAAGCAGACTCTGTGCTGAGCATGGAGCCCAGGGCAGGGCTCAATCCCATGACCATGAGATCATGACCTAAGCTGATACCAAGAGTCAGACACTTACCTGACAGAGCCATCCCTCACCACCATTCCTTAAAATTGTTTGATCACTGTCTGTCTAGTGTATAGTACTATATTAAGAATTTTAAGACTTTGTTCCTTTTCATAAAGTTCATAATATAATTCTCAAAACATTTTTGGTCTGCTTATTATCCCTGTGAACCATATTCCTTTTATTTTCAAAAAAGATCCCATTTGGGCTATGTGGCTTTTCTTAGGCTGACCAATACCACTACCTTCCCAGTTGTCAGTCTTGATACATGGGTACATTTATGCCTGGAGGATTTCCTTCTCTCTTACAATATCTCTTGATGTTAGGGGAAACTTCTGGATGCTTCTTCAATTGTCCATGAGTTGCAGAAGACTTAAAGATGTACTTTAATTTTTTTGTCTAAACATTCCCTTCTGTCACGGGAATCTGCATAGAAAAGTTCCCTGTTGTTTCTATCATGTACAAACCCTCTGTTCCTCTGACTGCTACCCCCCAAAATTTAATATTAGGGCCTGAGGAGCTGAGCTGTGTTTCCAGCAATTCATTTCTTTTCTTTCAGATCTTCCTTCACCACTGATCGAACTCTGGTGGTGGTTTAAACAGGAATTTTCAGCCAGTCTTTTTCTTTTTTCTTTCTTTTTTCCCCCCTAAATTAAAACTTTATTTTTTAGCAGTTTAAGTTCCACAGCAAAATTGAGGGGTAAGTATAGAGATTTCTCATATGTCCTCACACATGCATAACCTCCCCTATTATTAATATCCCCTGCCAGAGTGGTGTATTTGCTACAAGTGATGAAGCTACATTAACACAATTATCCTTTTCAATCTTCTATGTAGGTATTGAATTTATACCTTTTTTTTTTTCTTCAGAAGTTTGCATTTGACATCCCACATAAGTTTTGGAATGTAATTCTTATTCTTTCTCCAAAAGTGTAGCTTTTAAGATTAAAAATATTTGGCTTTCTAAATTATTGTTTCTTTCATGAATTTCAAAAGTCTACTTGGAAACTCAAAAGCCAACAAATTGGCACTCTGCTTTCAGGTTTTGGCTATGTAGGTCTTTTTCTGAGGCAATAAGCTTGGAATACCTTGGCTTCAAAGGCAAATTTTACTTGGGAACAAAAAAGTTGTCTGATAGTATATTTAAAGCTTATCCCAGTATGTGATAAAGTAAGTGATTAGTTGAGTTACATATGCAATATGATTAAAGAGGACTGTTTTCATAAATGATACACAAAATGCCTCCATTCAGCATACATATCCCTTCAGGCCTCTATCTCTGGCACTTCTGGATCCAAAGTTTAACAAATGTTTATTTAAATTCTTCTCTGTATATGTTACTACAAGAAAAAATCAAAGATGGCTAGGAAGAGCTGCCTGATTATTTGGAATTCTTCTGTATGTCTGTGTGTATTTGTGTATATCAATATTGACTCATAGATATTTATTTTTTGTCAACATAATACTAATTCCTTTTGTTGGTCAAATTGTTCCAGGTTTGGCCATTCAGAACTCTTTCAACTGACTGTTATACTCCTTTGACATACTGCATCGTGTGTGTGTGTGTGTGTGTGTGTGTGTGTGTGTGTGTTTGAGCATTTCCTTACCCTCTGGCACTAAAGACGTACAAGGTTCATCTTATATGTCTCTGGCGTCAGCTATGTAATCAATCATTTCTCCAAGGATCCTGGTTCCTTTATTGGAGAAGGTATTAGAGACCAAGGTCTACATTGTAGGTGTACTTCTTACTATTGAGGTGTTGTAGTTCCTCTCAAATGACCAAGTAAGAAAATATGTTTTTATTAATCCGTGTATACACATATTTCTATAAATGTTTCTATGTATAACCATGTATATCTATAGTAAGCCAAATCTGAGTTCATACTGATATCTTCAACTCCAATATATAACCTATAGGCCACTGTAGCCTCTTATACTTGCTTAACTGTAAACTCAGTATTCCAACAGTGAGAAACCTTACTAAATTGCTCTATTCCAATGTGCACGTATAATAATATCAGCATTGTTAACCCATAATCCTAGTGGAAAGAACATTATCAACTGACTACAGTGCTTATGTGTAGTTACTTTTTCCTTTAGTCTTACAGACTCCACTCCTTTCCAAAGTTACCTAGATTAGTACCTTCTTCCCATTCTCTTCAGTGAGGTTCTTTAATACAGTTTTAATATAGTTGGGTTTTCTTTTTACACTCTCAATTCCTTCCTGAGATATTCTGATCTCCTAAATGATTGTTTTAAAAATATTTGCATATATCAAGTGCTATAAAGTTCTGTGGGTTTTGACAAATGCATATCTTTCATTGATCATTACAGTAGCACATAGAATAATTTTACCACCCTACAGAATTCCTTTAACTATTCCTTTCATCAGGAAGAGATCATTATGTCCATAGCCACTTTACCTTTATCTTCTGTTGGCCCCCCACCCTTTAGCTCTGTATTCCAATGTAATTTTTCCCCCATGTATTTTTTTAAAGGCATGAAATTTTTTTTTTTTTTTTTTTTGAGAAAGCAGGGTAAGGGGAAAGAATCCCAAGCAGACTCCCCACTGAGCATGGAATCTGATGCAGGACTTGATTTCATGACCCTGAGATCATGACCTGAGCCAAAATCAAGAGTCGGACACTTAACTGACTGAGCCACCCACGTGTCCCTAAAGATATGTATCTTTAAATCCTTTCTGGATATTCCCTTTTTCTCTTCCATACTCACTGCTCTAAATTGATATATAGGTAGTTCATCTTTGTTGTGGTTGCAGGATGTAGAGATCTTCTGACACAGTTTCACAGAGGTTTCAAATGGACTTGAAAACACATCATACTTGTCTAGCACTTTTTATTTAGCACCTCAAAGCACTTTACTAATTAAACAAATCTCCAAAGCTGAGTGAATGAGATTTTTATAGACTGTTATTTTGAGACAGAAAACCTTTCCCAAGGTCACAGAAAACTGAACAAATCATAACTATGGAAAGAGTATTTTGTTTCCTTGTGCCATCTACTCAGATAAGGTTGCCTCTTCAATAATGAATGAAGAAAAATAAAATCATACTTCTCCATCTCCTTCTTTCCTTTCTCCTAGGAATAAGGTACATTTGGGAAGCAAGAATCTTGGGTAGCATCCAGCTACATTTTGGAGTTTTCACTGGCATGGTTTTAATCCAATCTTGCTTCTGGTATTTAGTAAACCAGACATATAATCTCTGTCTTGGTAGGGGATCGAAGCATTCACACACTTTTCTCACCAATGCTGTCTGCCTATTTTTGCCCAAAGACATAATAACTATTTTAGGTAACTTCATACTGTGACAAGGCTGATGTTATGTAAATGAAATGAAGACATTTAGGCTGAATTAACAGATGATTTTTAAGGCAAGACAATTTGGGGGAGAACGTCTAAGCAATTTGGGCAGAATTTAAAACTTCCTTTACAGTATTGGCTTTAGCACCCTCTTGAGAAGCTATTTTTTTTTCTCAGCTTACAGTCTTGTTCTCTTTTGTAATCAGTGTAATGCTTACTTATTTATATGGTGCTAATTATCTGAGTAAAGTATGATTCTGTTAATTTGAAACTTTCCTTTCAAAGACAATTTGTTCGGATAAATTATGACAACTATTTTCTTTGATGCACTTGAAAGTACTTTCTGATACATAGAAGGTATACAAGGTATAACCATAAGATATGTTCTGCATAATGGAAAAGATAATGAATATTTTATTAACTTATAAAATATGTTTTAATAGCATTAGATTTCTCATAGAAAGTTAGAATTCATGAAACTTTTATATTCTGGAAAAATACAATTTCTTGGGAGTATTGTCCTTATAGAAATGCCTATTGAAATGTTAGCATTTTATACACAAAGCATTCTTTTTAAAAAGAAGTAGAATAAGAATTCACCAAATCAAAAACCTGTTTTAAACCACTTATGTAACCATTCACCTCCAAATATTTTTCTAATTTCCTATCACTGGTACCAAAATTCTACCAGGAACCAAGCTCAATTGCTTAGTATGGACTGTGACTTATACTCCACCTCTTCTATCCTATCATACGCCATAGTCTGTAGATTTTACCTTATTGTTTCTTGAATCTCATTTTTGTTATTACTGCCACCCCACAAGATATGTCTCTCTGTAGTTTTATTTATGACACTGCAGAACAACAAAGCCTGCCCTCCCAATTCCCTTTTTCTTCCTATCATAGTGTATCTGACATATGCTGATGAACTGATCCACGCACACATTGTTCAATCACAGTATCTGCCTACTACATCGATAGCTTACCCTTTACTACTAAATTAAATATATATTCTCTTTGTGGTGTTCAAGGCTCTTTAAACTTTGGAACTCAAGAATTTTTTTAGTTCCAGGAAAACAGAACTATTTGCTGTTCCCTGACCTTTCCCCTCCACACACTATATCCCAACTTTTTTATTTTTCTCCATTCCCATGCTAAGGACAATGTGTTTGGTCACAACAAATCCAATGAAATATTCTAAAATGGAGAGGAGTTTGTTCTATTACATAAGTTCAGGGAGGCCATATACTGTGTGTCCTTCTTGGAAGACAATGCATATTCACAAATGAAAGCCTGCAATGGCCTACAGTAGAGAAACTTGTTTAGTTTTGACTAGCTTTCCCAAACTTCTTAGACCATGGAATGCTTTTCAGGACAACAGTTCCTTGGTATGTTATGTGCTTTTGTTCAAGGTGTTCCTTCTGTCTAGCATGAATTTGTCTCAACTGCTTCCATATGCGACTGGCAACATCCTGTCTTTTCTTCAAAGCTGATCTCAAATGCCCTCTCTTCCACAAAGCTATTCTTGAATCAATATCCACACAGATCTCTTATTTAAACTTCTATAACACTGTTATACTTTCTTATAATGCATACCTTATTCTCACTTTTGTTCAGTTATTTGTGTTACTGGTTTTTACCATCGGACCAAACTGTAAACTCTCTAAAGATAACATCTTATTTGTCTCAGTATTATTTTTAGGAACCAATACTATTTCTTGTGCATGATAAGAGTTCAATAAATATCTATTATATTGACCTTTATAATAATAATAACAGTATGCCTTTCTATGACCTTTGGAACACATCTGATTTGATCCTTATCACTCTCTAAGCTGGGCAGGGAGTATTGCCCTCATGTTTGAGGACTGAAACCAATACAATTTCTTGCCCTTGTGTCAAAAAGTACTGGATACAAGCTTACTTTATTTTCCCAGTATTGAGAACAAGTGAAACATGACTTAGTTGCTTATTCTGGAATATACTTAGTTTAAGAAGGTAAAACAACCAAGACAGTATTTTTTTTATTAAGGCTATCAGTTTGCTCAAGAATTCCTTCAAGGGGTGCCTGGGTGGGTCAGTTAGTTGAGTATCTGCCTTTGACTCAGGTCATGATCCCAGGGTCCTGGGATGGAGCCCCGCATCAGACACCTGGATTGGCAGAGTCTGCGTCTGCCTCTGCCTCTCCCTCTTCTCATGTTTTTTTTTTTTTTTCTCTCTCTCAAATAAATAAAATCTTTAAAAAAGAGAATTCCTTCAAGATCTTCACATAAATGGGCCAAACAACCAAAAGTAGTATATCATAAAATTTGCCCCATCTCAATCCTTGAAAGACTTGCTCTAAAACTACATAGCCCAAGTCTTAAAACCCTATACATGCTCTCTCTTCTCTGACTTCTCAGATCTGAGACATTACCAAGATTTCATCATGGTATTTCCACTGTAATTAAATATAATAAAGTTAGCTTTGATTCATCGAGAGATTTTATTGCTGGTCTTCTGGAGGAATGAGTGGTTGACACTTATGAATGATAAACTCAATACCTAAAAGATTATGAATTTACCCAAGTTGCATAGCTAGGATATGGCCAAGCCAGGATGAATAGCCAAGCCTCTGAAATCTTTATTTGCAAACTTTCCTCAATATCTTTCCTCTGTATTATGTTATTTCTCTGGAATAGGTATATGTCTTAGGTAGTTGTAAAAAGAAGTATGATAGTAATTTGTCTATAGACTCTCCTTCAGATAAATATATATCATTCATTCACACAAACAAAAAATAATATTCCTTAATTCTCTATTATACACCAGGTATTGGGAATATATCTGTGACAAAACAAAATAAAGTCTCTGCTTTCAAAGATGGGATACTCTAGTTAGAGCAGGAAGCAAAGACAGTAAGTAAGTAAATAAATAATAGTTGAAAAATAGTGGGAAAAATTATAGTGGGATTGCAATTTTTTATGGAGTTGTCAGAGAAAGTGCAGTTGAGAAGTGACATAAGGTAATATCTCAAGGAAGTGAGTGAGAGAGCTAGACACATGTTTGTGGGAAAATCCTTTTATGTAATCATCGAACAAGACCTAAATTTAAGAGACCATAATATTTATATTTAAAGAAAACTAGCAATCATTTTGCAACCATTGATTTTGCAATCATTTTGTTGAATAAAATATTCTAAGATTGAATCAGTATTGTAAGTGGTTTACGACTGTCAGTGATATTTGTCACTTTATATTCTGGTGCTGCTTTGATTATAAACAGAACCTTTGGGTTGCTTTTACATATCTAAGTCATCTTCAATTTCTGATGGATCATGAGTGACCCTCTTTTTTGATTAATTGTCCTTCAGTATTCCTTGTAAATTTCTTGTGTGATGCAAAGTGCTCAAGAATCCACTTAAAAATCTGTCAAAAGCCTGAGGAATCATAGCATTTATTCCCAAAGCCGTCAAGGTGAATTGGAAGGAGAGAAACCAAATAGGATGCATTTAGCCATACATTTGGGATAACAGATATTAAGAAATTCTTATTAATTTTTTCTTTGGGAATGACAATGGTCTTATGGTTATGTTAAAATATTCCTTATATTGTGTTGATATATACTTAACTATTTATGGATGAATAGACATTCAGAATGAGATGTGCTTTAAAATAATCCAATGGAGGGGTGGGAAAATGGATGGAGTGTATAGATGAAACATAAGGACTAAGAATAGATGAATATAGAAACTGGATTATGGGGTATGGAGATTCATTGTATTATTCCCTTTAATTGTGTGCTGAAGAACTTTTTTAAAAAATTAAGTTATTTTGGTCTCTATCTACCTGATTCCTATGTTTATTATACAATCGTTCTTGTCTGGGTCAAGGGAAAATAAATTTATTTAATGTGTGTCCTAAACCCTAATAATAATAAAGTAAATACAGCATTTTTATAATTGTTATTCACATGAAATTGTTTTATAGCTCTTTAGTCAGTGCTAAGTCCAGAAATTTCTGATATTCTAACCAATTTATATTGGAGTCTAATCTGTTTTAATAAAATTTCTACAGCTAACTGTCATAGCAACTTGAGATGACTACCCTATATTAAAAGCCCCCTGAGGTTGAATACTCAGGGTGATGTCATCTGAGAAGAAAATTCACCAAATGGTGGTATAATTATTCCCCAGGCCCACTCCAAAGTAATTATAAAGCTCTGGTCTATTAAATTTAAATACTAGCACTAAAATGTGTCTGTATCCTTTAGTCTAAAGAAGGTGGGAGATAACATTTAAAGAATGCTTATTATAAAAGCATTTATCTGGTTGGGGTGGAAACAGACCCATATATTTTTATTCTTCTCTTTACTTTATTTAGTAGATAATAAGGATGTGGTGTTTTTTATTCCCTACCCCCACTTTTTTTTTTTTTTTTTTGCCAGAGTATATAAAGTGACCTTTCTCATAACCCAGAGGCACTGATACCAGAAATATTATATTAATAAATGAAAATAAGTATAAGGCATAAAAATATGAGACATGGTACCTGCTCTCAAACTATATTAAATTTTGGCTAAGAAGATAATATTCATAAAAAGATAAAGGGCAAAATAAGGTCAAACAGAATTGCCAAATAGGGAATAGAGCAAATGACAAGATTTGGGAGGAAAGAGGATATGACTATGAGTTGGACTGTCAAGGGAAAGTTTCATTGCAAGTAAGACTCAGAAATCTGAAGAATATAGAAAAAGAGACTGTCTCCTCCACTTCATATTCTGCCAATGCATTCTGGGAAGTGTGTGTGTATGTGTATGTGTATGTGTGTACAAGGGTTTCTCCCAAGATACTGAACACTGGTTATTTTAATTGAAAGTAGCAAGTATAAATATATAAGATAGTCTACTTTTTTTTTTTCTTAAACCCTCCACAAAGTAGCTAAGCCTTTCCTCTGAGTAATTCTTTTCCATGAAATTCTCACTGTAACTGGACACACAAACTCACTGTATACTTGCTTCTGTCCCTTTGAACAGACCTTGTTTGTCAACGAGTACCCGTCACCTTTTGTATCACAACTTTGGAATTTGCTTGCCTTTCCTATCTTCCTCAAATTCCCTGCGAGAATTTTCCTCATCTCCCAACCAATGGTAACATCTCTTCTATAGTCTTTCATTGAATTCCTTGTCTCTGTCAGGTATTTATTTGGCAGCATATTCAATATTTTAAGTTTGTGTCCTTTATCTAAGAGTATTTTTGCTATCTCCTCTGGTAGAGGGTAAGCTCATTGGCAGCCTGTCTCTTACTTTTTGTATTTCTGAAAGACCTTGCAGATACTGGATTCTTAGTACATGCATGTTGAAGGAATCATGAAATAAAATGATTTGCAGAGCTTTGAGATTTATTGACTGAGTTTTATTCCACTGCTGAGTGTGTTCATGTGTAGCTTGCTCAGTGATGTGTATTGAACTGTTTTGTATGGGCTCTGTTCAGTTTCTCAGGGAGGATATGGTAGTTGTTAGCTATTTACTTGAAGAGCTTTTTCCTGGGAAGTCTCACAGGCTTTCAGGAGCAACATATGATTGAAGCATTTCTAGGCTGCTTCTTCAGTACTTTTCAGGTACTTATTTTTTGTGTCTCGGTCTAATTGTGGCAATGCTTTCTCTTCAGATACTATGTGAATGAACAGCCTATGAGTGTAAGTGAAAATGGTGCAATCCAGTGGGGCAGAAGTGATGCTAGGAATATGTTATCAAATTGACCTTTAAATATTCTTTCAGATTCTTATAAAAGGAGAATTAATTAAGGCATTTAATAATAAATTGAGTCTATATGAATTGCTCATTAATTATTTTTTTAAAAGATTGTTATTTGAAGAGATATGCTAATATAGCACTTCTACATTGGCTTTATAATATATTTGGCATAATATATTTTGATCAATTTCTTATAAGAAGACATTAAAGTATACTCAATGGACTTCTGAATCAACAAGAAATTTGTCAGGAATAGAAAAGAAAAAGTAATGCAAAACAAAGAAAAAAGACAAAACCAAACGATAACAATGAAAACAAAACCAACCTGAATGTAGAAAGACATACAAAATGAAAATAATATAAGTTGTTGAGATTAATGTAAAAAATTACCATATCATAGAAGGAATTTTTATTAACAAAGCTCACATAGAGCTTAGAATGAGTAAGAGGTGGCATAGTCCAACCATGTATAAAAAATCAGTTGTAGGAGTGGAAACTGGAAGATTCAAGCATGCATTTTGAGAACTGTAGTTTTTATACACTATGCTGGCAAGAAAATATGGCTACTTTAGTAGCAATACTAGGTACCATTTATTCAGTAGTTATGTTTAAGGCACTCTGCTAAACAATTCACGTATAGTGTTCTATTTAATTCTCATAACACTTCAGGAAAGGCATTACCATATCTATCTTACAAATGTTGGGAATGAGCTTCAACGATTAAATCATATGCTCATGATTACACAGCCTGAAAATGGCAGAATTGGTAGGACCCACTTTTGCCTGATTCCAATGTCTCTATTCCTAATTACTTTCAGAATAGTTCAAATATTTAAGGAAGAAATTCATCTCTGTAGAGACAGATAATCATGTACTAGGAGCAGAAGGTAAATGACTGTTAAAGATACTGGAAATTTGTCCAGGGAATCTGCAGATGAACTATCCTAGAATATTCTAATAGCAATCAGGTTTGTAATTAAGGACACTAGGAAAATGTTTATGGGGAAAAATCAACATCTGAATATACAGCTGTTCTTTCAAAAATGAGTAAACAGAAAACAAAGTAGAATAAATTAAAGGAAAACATTGAGCTTAAGCTGCTTGGAGAAATAGAGAAGCTTTACTTTTCTACTTGGTTCATGATTGGAAGAGGCTTGGAGTGTGGCCAAAAAGCTTCACTTTTTGGCAGAACCTCAAGGAGAAGCCTATACGCCAGAGGGCTGAAGCAACCATACTAAGACCCAAATTGGGGGCCCCTTGTCCTTGACAATGAGTCTCTCATAGGCTAATCACCTGAGGAAGCTGTGCAAGCTGGTCAGGTGCTTACCATCTTCTTGAAGATTTCCACATCCTCACACATCGGAAGTGACTCCTGAGGAATTTACACAGAAGCACTTACACAGGCACGGTAGGCACAGTAAGGCTTGATTCAGATTCTTCTGAAAGACGATGGGGGCTTCTGTGGCACCAGGTTACTTACCACAGGATCCGATATGAACCTCTTGGAAGACTGTGCAGCTGCCATGCATTTTGGAAGAGACTCGTTCAGGAAGATTCAGGAAATACTCTAACTTACTTTTGCCTGCTCACAAGTGTCCCTAAACATTCAGGCATGAGGCTGAAGTAGAAGCTTTAAGGGACACCTGGGTGGCTGAGTGGTTGAGTGTCTGCCTTCGACTTAGGTCGTGATCCTGGGGTCCTGCGATCAAGTCCTGCATCCAGCTCCCGGTGGGGAGCCTGCTTCTCCCTCTGCCTAGGTCTCTGCCTCTCTCCCTGTGTCTCTCATGAATAAATAAATAAAGTCTTTTTTTTAAAAAAAGAAGCTTTAGGGAGAAGATATAAGAGGTACCCAGGCTTTCTGGTAAGCATATTGCATGAGAGTTTCACTCCTAGGTGAATCTTAACAGTACTCTAAAGGGAAGTTCGGTCAGGTTTCTAGTCTGGATTTAGAATTAGAGTCTTCCAAAAACAAGGATGCACTGGCCTACTAGAACTCTTAAAGTACTATTTCACATAGGCTGCTGGGATAACTGAGATTTGTATATATTTACTGATGCAAGGGGATGTTGCGAAATCTTTCTAGCTAATCATATATCTTGAACACATCCATTTTATCAGTGAAAATTATGGCTAACTTACCTTATGTTAAGTAATGAGTATTCTGAGGGTAGATTTTGATGAATCTGAAACACAAAGTTACCCTTGAGTGCTATCCTGAGTGAGGATATTTCCAAAGATAAGTAATCCTCTTCTCCCTCCCCAATGTAATTTATATACCACATTTATCCTCCTCTCCCTCCTCAGTGTAATTTATATACCATACTTAAGTACTTTAAATAAAATACCATGCTGACAATATTACATTAGGTATCTGGTCTATAGAGGATATTCCCCCAAATAAATACAGTTTATTTTGGGGTAGGGCTTTGGTCTTAGAACATGTTTTCATTTCCTGATCTGTATTTCTTTTCTCCCATTAGCTTAAGTAGTTAAGTAATTGCAGGTTTAGTGACCTCTTTGACCCTTATTTTTAAAATCCTTGATTTGACTCCTATCAGCCCATTGAAACTGATCTTAACAAGGTCAAAAAAGACCACTGCTTTACTAGATTTATAATCAATTCTTGACTCTCATCTTACTTAACCTACCAGTAGCACAGTGACATTTTCTCTTTGTCACTTTTTCTATGAGGCTTTAACTGACCAAATGATCTAGAATTGTAAGTCCCATTGTCATTGTTATTCTTCCCACTTCTTTGCTTCTTCTCCCTAGCTGTATGCGCATCTATAGATTTTACTTATTGATCCTGTTTATTCTCTCTCTCCTCACAACTAGAGCATGAGCTCCATGACAGTTACAATTTCTCACTGTTTTGTTTATTGTTGTATCCCATTGCCCAGAGTAATGTCCAACACAGAGTTAAGTAATTACTATGTGTTTATTGAATGGGTAAATGAAAAATATCATTTGTGGGAACCTTAACCAGCACAATAATAGTGGAAAGCAGCTTCAAAATAAATATAAAGTTTTCTTTTAATTTGCTCATAAATTTTTGCCTCAATAAATTTTAAGAATTTATCCTAAGTAAATAATCACCGACAAAAAGATGTATACACTCAGTTCCTTAAGGACTATCATACAGATTACAGAAACAAGTCTGCTGGCCACATAAAAGTGCTTATTACCAATCTGAGATTTGTTGGCAAATTGATGTGTATTTGTCATCTCTATAGATGCCATGTATTGTTTTGTGTTGTGTTATGTATGTGGGTACATTTCTCCGTGTGAGTATGTGACAGGATGTTCAGTTCTAGTGGGGATGACAGAAGACAGGGACCTTCCTACACAGTTGATGGCAGTGTAAATTAACACTGTTTTTATGAAAGGAAATTTTCAATCTGTAACAAAAACCTTAAAAATATTCAAAGTTTTTAAACTGGAAATCCCTTTTCTAAGCACCAATGATAAAACAATCCTCCAAAAAGGTGACAATTTACATATAAAGATAATTAGCATATAACTATTGATAATGCCATTAATTTGACAGATGCCTCAATGTTCAAAAATTAAATCTTTTTATTCAATGGAATATTGGGTTTTCATTTAAAAGCCTCATATTCCCAGACTGATGACCTATGTAAAGCTCTTGATAAATAAAAAAACAAAATTTTAAACACTGAATCCAATTTTATATTAACAATATACATTTATATATAAATATATGTGCATAGAACTAGAATAGAAATGAGTAAATTAAAACGTTCTGCGTGAAATTTGCCGTGGATAATGTTCCCTACTATTTTATATGTTAATTCTTCTAAAATTTTCTTCAGGGGCATGTATAACTTGTGAAATTAAAAACAAAACAATCCAAAATAAAACAAAACTCACTTTATTTGATAAAAATAAAAATCTTGCTGGAATACTTCATGGATTTTTAAGACAGCTCTTGTAAAGATTCTCATTCTCTTACATTATAGAATGTTGAGTAGAATGTAAAAAATAGGAGAATAAAAGTCAGGTTTTTGATTGAAAGTCTCTAGGTTTCCTTGCTTGCCCTTTACATTTACATAACACTTTGCATTCCACCTTATGTCACTGAATTCTCCTGACTGCCCTATGAGGTTCGTAGGGTGCGTATTATTATTTTCAGGTCTTACATAGGATAATTGAGCCCCAGAGAGGTTAAGTGACTTGCCCAAGGTAACCCAGTTAGAAAGTAATACAACCAAGGTAAAAACGCACATCTCTTCTTCTAATAACACATTTTCCCCCCATTGCTCCAAACTATTGTGCTGAAAAATTAGAAAAGAGAAGACAGTGATTGTGTTCTCCTGAAAGCTATTTGAGTGCACTTCTATTAGTGCCAGACAGCTTTGAAGTCATTGATTGCCCCTGTGAGATGATGAGATTGCGTTACACAGAACTTGGCCATCGTTACCATGTGATTTTCAATTAAGAAGAAAATCAAAAGTATCCCAGTGTCATGGTCATAACCTGAAGGGTTCAGACAAGCTACCAGCTGCATACAAATCAGGGAAGACTAATCATTTATCTGTATGTGCAGACTGCAGTCTTTCAAAAGAAATGGTCTTTCACACTTGTGGCCTGGCTATTTTATTTTTCATACCATGCATGTTGTCATTTGTGAATTAGGCCTTTAATTTGTTTTTGACTCTTGGGAAAACTTATTTCAGAATCTTCATTGAACAATCACTCCAGGGATACAGAATGTGAAAGTGTATTGTGAGAACTGAACGCCTCTGAGAAGTTCATTAGGAGGGCAGCTGTAGAACGGATAAAGAACTCTGGCCTTAAAGATGTGGGATCAATACAGCCAAGCTGATGGACCAGCTCTCTAACCTTCAGCAAGTCATGACTCCTCAGCTTCATAATTCATAAAATAGGGCTATTAATCTCTATCTACCAGAGCAATGGAGATTAAAATGAAATGACACATGTCAGAGGTTCTAGCTCTGTTATAAGGGATAAATTTGCTGAATGCATTTTTGCTTTGTTTCAATGTAGTGCTATAAAAACAATTTTCTGGGATAGTATTGGCTGGATAATTTAAGAGATCTCCCCTGAAGCACCTTAACTGTGAGAAAAGGTGACTTCAGGAAGGAAATGTGAGTGGTGCCATGACATATGCCCTTGTGAACCGGCCACTGAGAAGGAGATGAGGGAACCACATGAAAAATGCTGTAAACATGACTGCTACTGGCAGCTCTAGGTGGTATAGCTGATCTTAATACAAAGAGTAAGGAGTAAGCTTTCTCCAGTATAAAGTGTGGAAGCTGAGGACATGAGGCCATAGCATTCCATTTTTTATATCTTATTCATTAAGCAAGCTACAGCTGTCAGAAAGCAAAAGTGACTTGATTGTTAATTTTGCTGATGAGAATAGGTTTATCTTGTTAGTGCAAATAACATAAAGTACTATGTGAACTATATACTTGAAGTCAAGTAAAATCGGAATTGATTTTATTACGTATTTCCATCTTGTTTTTCTCTTGGCATACTTTCTGTTGACCTTTTTAAAAATGGACTTAGTTTTAGTATTACGTTTCTAACAAGATATGGTTTTTATTCTTCATTTTTTTTTCCTCACCATCAATTGATCATAAGTTCTGGTGCCCAAACATGAAGACCTCAGTTTTATTTTTCAAAATTCTTCACAAATTCAGTCATTGTTTCACAGGCTCTGTACTTTTATTCTACTAGTAGTGTCACTACATCAGAGGTATTCTTTGTATTTTTAAGTGATACACTTGACACAATTTAGTTTTATTGTCCTCCCTTGCCCCCTTGCCCCGTGTCATGAATGGAATGATTTGGTAACTATGATGTCATGCTCAGCAATCCATGAATTCATCCGCTGGGACACCTAGAAACTCTTAACCAAAAATTAAAGAGGACAAGTGATTACCAATTTCCTGGGTTGGATTAACTTTTACTATTAATGCTAATGTTGCCATGCATCAAGATGCTTCTCATAGTTTAAGGTGTAAAAATATATAAATCTTTGCCACGTTACTGAGCCAGTGGTGTGCTATGGTCATTTGCTTATTTATCTTTGCTCCAAACACAATGTCTGGTGGATGCTTGGAAGCATGTAACTTAGATGTTTCTTTGCAGAGCAGATGGCCTGTGTTCTAGGTTCATTCATTCACTCATTCATTCAGTAGATACCCTTTGGGAATCTACCATCCACTAGGCATAGTTCTCTCACTGGAATACATAAAAAACAAAAAAAAATCATAGTTTTATGCAAGTTTATAGTCCAGTGAGAATGACAGAAGATAAAATAACTGCCACGTTAGGAAAAGTGTCCAAGTTAATGTTGTCAATGCTGGCAATATGGCCACATAATGAAATAACTCAAAAACTTATTTAATTGATGGCAATATAATTTTATTTTTTTATTTTTTTATTTTTTCTTTTTCTTTCTTTTTTTTTGATATAATTTTAAATACCCAAGTAAAACAGATATCTTCATGTCAAAATTCTACTATTGTCAACATACTGAAACATGTTTCTCTCCTAGTTAGTATCGAAATGACACTGTTTCTGGTTGGTCACTAAATGCCTTCTATTGAGTATTTGCGTGGATAACATTGGTTTTAGTCACTATCACTTTGTACATGACATATAAAAGTTTCTTTTATAACTTCTAATTTCCCTGAATTTCTCTATAGTTCTTCCAAAAATATTTGAACACTGGAAGCCCCATTAATAGCAATCTAAGAGCAATCAAATATAATCTTAAAAGCTGACCACTTTCCAAGGCAATTTGGATTTGGATTTTTAAGACAATAAAATTAATAAAACTATCTTTTAACTTTATTATCATTGAATGAGCTTCATCAAACAACAATATCATGAAGCAACCCAATCCAATTGATGGTGATCCTGGGGCAGTGTCGTGCCTGGACTCATACTCAGGGATATAAACATCATCAATATTTGAAAAGCTTGGGAATATTAGTTTTAGGTGAGGCTAAGAAAGTGTAAGGTAAACCATGAAAATACTTTGTTTATAACGAGGTCCATAACAGAAACTTGCCTTGATTCTTTGAGTGTCTGGGTGGACATCAGAACAAATTGCACTAAAGATTTGATTAAAAAAAAAAAAAAAAAGGTAGCTCATTTGCTGCCTAAGTTTGGACATTATCCAGATGAATAGAAGATGTGGACAAATATTTATTTCTCTATTTTTGCCTTATCCCCTACTGGATGTGATAAAAACCGGGTGAACATTTCAGAAACAGATGCTGGCAGTTAGAACTACCATGTCCCATAAGTCATTTGGACTGTTTCTGGGAGATGTGAGTACCTTAAGAAAAAAAAAAAAATCCAGGTTTTGGTAAAAAGAAGTAAGTACACAACAGAATCAGCTGTGCATTCTAAAAGAAAATGTAAGGGATCACAAATTTTGCTTGCAATATGTTACTAATAGTTGCTTTGAAATACAATACATTGTTGTGAGTCTTTCCTTGAAAGCCTCTGCATACACCAACAAAAGAGCTCATACAAGGTTGTGTGCAGCAAAATAATACAGTAGCTGCACTATTAAGGAAACATGAGAAGGTAATCACTCAGAACTCAGGAAAAGCCCCAAACTATTTATTATTATTATTATTATTATTATTATTATTATTATTATGCAAGTTTATTTTCCTTTATCATTTAGGTTTTTTTTTTTAATTTATTTTTTATTGGTGTTCAATTTACTAACATACAGAATAACACCCAGTGCCCGTCACCCATTCACTCCCACCCCCCGCCCTCCTCCCCTTCTACCACCCCTAGTTCGTTTCCCAGAGTTAGCAGTCTTTACGTTCTGTCTCCCTTTCTGATATTTCCCACACATTTCTTCTCCCTTCCCTTATATTCCCTTTCACTATTATTTATATTCCCCAAATGAATGAGAACATATAATGTTTGTCCTTCTCCGACTGACTTACTTCACTCAGCATAATACCCTCCAGTTCCATCCACGTTGAAGCAAATGGTGGGTATTTGTCATTTCTAATAGCTGAGTAATATTCCATTGTATACATAAACCACATCTTCTTTATCCATTCATCTTTCGTTGGACACCGAGGCTCCTTCCACAGTTTGGCTATCGTGGCCATTGCTGCTAGGAACATCGGGGTGCAGGTGTCCCGGCGTTTCATTGCATTTGTATCTTTGGGGTAAATCCCCAACAGTGCAATTGCTGGGTCGTAGGGCAGGTCTATTTTTAACTGTTTGAGGAACCTCCACACAGTTTTCCAGAGTGGCTGCACCAGTTCACATTCCCACCAACAGTGTAAGAGGGTTCCCTTTTCTCCGCATCCTCTCCAACATTTGTTGTTTCCTGCCTTGTTAATTTTCCCCATTCTCACTGTTGTAAGGTGGTATCTCATTGTAGTTTTGATTTGTATTTCCCTGATGGCAAGTGATGCAGAGCATTTTCTCATATGCATGTTGGTCATGTCTATGTCTTCCTCTGTGAGATTTCTGTTCATGTCTTTTGCCCATTTCATGATTGGATTGTTTGTTTCTTTGGTGTTGAGTTTAAGAAGTTCTTTATAGATCTTGGAAACTAGCCCTTTATCTGATAGGTCATTTGCAAATATCTTCTCCCATTCTGTAGGTTGTCTTTGAGTTTTGTTGACTGTATCCTTTGCTGTGCAAAAGCTTCTTATCTTGATGAAGTCCCAATAGTTCATTTTTGCTTTTGTTTCTTTTGCCTTCGTGGATGTATCTTGCAAGAAGTTACTATGGCCGAGTTCAAAAAGGGTGTGGCCTGTGTTCTTCTCTAGGATTTTGATGGAATCTTGTCTCACATTTAGATCTTTCATCCATTTTGAGTTTATCTTTGTGTATGGTGCAAGAGAGTGGTCTAGTTTCATTCTTCTGCATGTGGATGTCCAATTTTCCCAGCACCATTTATTGAAGAGACTGTCTTTCTTCCAATGGATAGTCTTTCCTCCTTTATCGAATATTAGTTGCCCATAAAGTTCAGGGTCCACTTCTGGATTCTCTATTCTGTTCCACTGATCTATGTGTCTGTTTTTGTGCCAGTACCACACTGTCTTGATGACCACAGCTTTGTAGTACAACCTGAAATCTGGCATTGTGATGCCCCCAGATATGGTTTTCTTTTTTAAAATTCCCCTGGCTATTCGTGGTCTTTTCTGATTCCACACAAATCTTAAAATAATTTGTTCTAACTCTCTGAAGAAAGTCCATGGTATTTTGATAGGGATTGCATTAAACGTGTATATTGCCCTGGGTAACATTGACATTTTCACAATATTAGTTCTGCCAATCCATGAGCATGGAATATTTTTCCATCTCTTTGTGTCTTCCTCAATTTCTTTCAGAAGTGTTCTATAGTTTTGAGGGTATAGATCCTTTACATCTTTGGTGAGGTTTATTCCTAGGTATCTTATGCTTTTGGGTGCAATTGTAAATGGGATTGACTCCTTAATTTCTCTTTCTTCAGTCTCATTGTTAGTGTATAGAAATGCCACTGACTTCTGGGCATTGATTTTGTATCCTGCCACGCTACCGAATTGCTGTATGAGTTCTAGCAATCTTGGGGTGGAGACTTTTGGGTTTTCTATGTAGAGTATCATGTCATCGGCGAAGAGGGAGAGTTTGACTTCTTCTTTGCCAATTTGAATGCCTTTAATGTCTTTTTGTTGTCTGATTGCTGAGGCTAGGACTTCCAGTACTATGTTGAACAGCAGTGGTGAGAGTGGACATCCCTGTCTTGTTCCTGATCTTAGGGGAAAGGCTCCTAGTGCTTCTCCATTGAGAATGATATTTGCTGTGGGCTTTTCATAGATGGCTTTTAAGATGTCGAGGAATGTTCCCTCTATCCCTAAACTCTGAAGAGTTTTGATCAGGAATGGATGCTGTATTTTGTCAAATGCTTTCTCTGCATCCAATGAGAGGATCATATGGTTCTTGGTTTTTCTCTTGCTGATATGATGAATCACATTGACTGTTTTACGGGTGTTGAACCAGCCTTGTGTCCCAGGGATAAATCCTACTTGGTCATGGTGAATAATTTTCTTAATGTATTGTTGGATCCTATTGGCCAGTATCTTGTTGAGAATTTTTGCATCCATGTTCATCAGGGATATTGGTCTGTAATTCTCCTTTTTGGCGGGGTCTTTGTCTGGCTTTGGAATTAAGGTGATGCTGGCTTCATAGAAAGAATTTGGAAGTACTCCATCTCTTTCTATCTTTCCAAACAGCTTTAGGAGAATAGGTATGGTTTCTTCTTTAAACGTTTGATAAAATTCCCCTGGGAAGCCATCTGGCCCTGGACTCTTGTGTCTTGGGAGGTTTTTGATGACTGCTTCAATTTCCTCCCTGGTTATTGGCCTGTTCAGGTTTTCTATTTCTTCCTGTTCCAGTTTTGGTAGTTTGTGGCTTTCCAGGAATGCGTCCATTTCTTCTAGATTGCCTAATTTATTGGCGTATAGCTGTTCATAATATGTTTTTAAAATCCTTTGTATTTCCTTGGTGTTGGTAGTGATCTCTCCTTTCTCATTCATGATTTTATTAATTTGAGTCTTCTCTCTCTTCTTTTTAATAAGGCTGGCTAATGGTTTATCTATCTTATTAATTCTTTCAAAGAACCAAATCCTGGTTCTGTTGATCTGTTCCACAGTTCTTCTGGTCTCGATTTCGTTGAGTTCTGCTCGAATCTTTATTAACTCCCTTCTTCTCTTGGGTGTAGGATCTATTTGCTGTTTTTTCTCTAGCTCCTTTATGTGTAAGGTTAGCTTTTGTATTTGAGTTTTTTCCAGTTTTTGAATGGATGCTTGTATTGCGATGTATTTCCCCCTTAGGACTGCTTTTGCTGCATCCCAAAGATTTTGAACGGTTGTATCTTCATTCTCATTAGTTTCCATGAATCTTTTTAATTCTTCCTTAATTTCCTGGTTGACCCTTTTATCTTTTAGCAGGATGGTCCTTAACCTCCACGTGTTTGAGGTCCTTCCAAACTTCTTGTTGTGATTTAGTTCTAATTTCAAGGCATTATGGTCCGAGAATATGCAGGGGACAATCCCAATCTTTTGGTATCGGTTCAGACCCGATTTGTGACCCAATATGTGGTCTATTCTGGAGAAAGTTCCATGTGCGCTTGAGAAGAATGTGTATTCAGTTGAGTTTGGATGTAAAGTTCTGTAGATATCTGTGAACTCCATCTGGTCCAGTGTATCATTTAAAGCTCTCGTTTCTTTGGAGATGTTTTGCTTAGAAGACCTATCGAGTATAGAAAGAGCTAGATTGAAGTCACCAAGTATAAGTGTATTATTATCTAAGTATTTCTTCACTTTGGTTAATAATTGATTTATATATTTGGCAGCTCCCACATTCGGAGCATATATATTGAGGATTGTTAAGTCCTCTTGTTGAATAGATCCTTTAAGTATGATATAGTGTCCCTCTTCATCTCTCACTACAGTCTTTGGGGTAAATTTTAGTTTATCTGATATAAGGATGGCTACCCCTGCTTTCTTTTGAGGACCATTCGAATGGTAAATGGTTCTCCAACCTTTTATTTTCAGGCTGTAGGTGTCCTTCTGTCTAAAATGAGTCTCTTGTAGACAGCAAATAGATGGGTCCTGCTTTTTTATCCAGTCTGAAACCCTGCGCCTTTTGATGGGGTCATTAAGCCCGTTCACATTCAGAGTTACTATTGAGAGATATGAGTTTAGTGTCATCATGATATCTATTCAGTCTTTGTTTTTGTGGACTGTTCCACTGAACTTCTTCTTAAAGGGGAATTTTAAGAGTCCCCCTTAAAATTTCTTGCAGAGCTGGTTTGGAGGTCACATATTCTTTTAGTTGCTGCCTGTCTTGGAAGCTCTTTATCTCTCCTTCCATTTTGAATGAGAGCCTTGCTGGATAAAGTATTCTTGGTTGCATGTTCTTCTCATTTAGGACCCTGAATATATCCTGCCAGCCCTTTCTGGCCTGCCAGGTCTCTGTGGAGAGGTCTGCTGTTACCCTAATACTCCTCCCCATAAAAGTCAGGGATTTCTTGTCTCTTGCTGCTTTAAGGATCTTCTCCTTATCTTTGGAATTTGCAAGCTTCACTATTAAATGTCGAGGTGTTGAACGGTTTTTATTGATTTTAGGGGGGGATCTCTCTATTTCCTGGATCTGAATACCTGTTTCCCTTCCCAGATTAGGAAAGTTTTCAGCTAGAATTTGTTCAAATACATATTCTGGCCCTCTGTCCCTTTCGGCGCCCTCGGGAACCCCAATTAAACGTAGGTTTTTCTTCCTCAGGCTGTCGTTTATTTCCCTTAATCTATCTTCATGGTCTTTTAATTGTTTGTCTCTTTTTTCCTCAGTTTCCCTCTTTGCTATCAACTTGTCTTCTATGTCACTCACTCGTTCTTCCACCTCGTTAACCCTCGTCGTTAGGACTTCTAGTTTGGATTGCATCTCATTCAATTGATTTTTAATTTCTGCCTGATTAGCTCTAAATTCTGCAGTCATGAAGTCTCTTGAGTCCTTTATACTTTTTTCTAGAGCCACCAGTAGCTGTATAATAGTGCTTCTGAATTGGCTTTCTGACATTGAATTGTAATCCAGATTTTGTAACTCTGTGGGAGAGAGGACTGTTTCTGATTCTTTCTTTTGAGGTGAGGTTTTCCTTCTAGTCATTTTGCTCAGTGCAGAGTGGCCAAAAGCAAATTGTATTGGGAAAAAGAGAAAAAGAGAGGATAGAAAGAAGGAAAGAAAAGAGAAAGAGAAAAAAAAAAGGGAAGAAAAAGAAAAAAAAAACGAAAAAAAAATTAGAAGAAAAAGAGAAAGAAAAAGAAAGGAGAAAAAAAGGGGGTGGGGGAAGGAAACAAATCAAAAAGCAAAACAAAACAAAACAAAACAAAACAAAACAAAAAAAAAAAAAAAAAAAAAAAAGAACCACCGGGGAGTATCTTCTGATTCTGTGTTCTTTAAGTCCCTTGGCTTCTCCTGGAAGTTGTCAGTCTAGCTGGTGTTCTGGGGGAGGGGCCTGTTGTGCTGATTTTCAGGTGTTAGCAGTTGGGGGAGCTGCTGTGCCCCCACCTGGTGCAGGGCTCAGTGGGGGTTGTTTACCCCGTGAGGCCGCAGGAGGAACAGCCCTAGTGGCGGGGCCAGCTCTGGAAACCTGGAGTAGCCCCCGCAGTAACCCCGGAGCTCTCCGTCTGCAGGGCCTGGAGGCTCCGGGGCGGGGCCGCTGATCTGCTCAGCTGGGGCAGGAGCGTCCTCGCTGTCCTGGGCCCTCCCGGCCTCTGCCTGTCCCGGGGGAGGCGGGATCCTGGGCTGTGTCCCGGCGCCCTGTGCTCCGGAGCCTGCGCTGGTGGATTCGCGCTCCCGGGCCGCAGCCCCCTCCGCGGAGCCGCCCCCGAGCCCCTCCGAGCTGCTCCGGGTCCCGCCGTGCGCGCTGCAGCCCTTAGGGAGCTCGGCGCATCTCCCGGGGCGCAGGTGTCTGTTACTGTCCCCGGGAGCCCGAGGGCATCCCCGCCCTCCTGGGTCCTGCTCCTACCTCCCCGCGAGCCCCTTTCCCCCGGGAAGGTCGGTGCAGCTCCTGCTCCTCCAGGACGGGGCTCTCCTGTCCTGGGGACACTCGCCCCGGCCTCAGCCCGGCTCCTCGCGGGGCCCCTCCCCCTTGGAGGCCTTTGTTCCTTTACTTTCTTTTTCCCCGTCTTCCTACCTTGATAGAAGCGCGAACTCTTCTCACTGTTGCATTCCAGCTGGTCTCTCTTTAAATCTCAGGCCGAATTCATAGATTTTCAGGATAATTTGAAGGTTTTCTAGGTAGTTTGGTGGAGACAGGTGATTTGGGGACCCTACTCTTCCGCCATCTTGCTCCTCCCCTTATTCTATCATTTAGATTTTTTAAAAATTTTGAATCTTGGGAAAAGTCTGTGGAGAACACTTGAAACAATGTATTCTGACTTCATTGCCTTAAAAGCATCTTGTGCTTCCTCGATTAGTCTCACCAATGACTTTCTTGTTCTGTTGCTATTCATTATATAAGGATGAAATAGATGGTTTAGCTACTGTATATATTTCTAATTTAAGAGATTGTGCACCAAACCATGTTATGGGGATTTGGTGTTTTGAGTGTTGAACATTTTCTATTCTTTTTTTCCCAATATGTCTGGGCACTAAATTGGGATTCTGACTAAGTCCATGTTCCTGAGAACAGTCTTTATTTGTTCTTATTATGTCTTTCGCACCTGAGGCTGTAATGAGTAGTTTGAAGTTATATTGGTGTCACTGTGAGAATTAGAGTTTCAGGTCAAGACAAAGGCTTGAGTGCTGTTAAATTCCTGGGCCACAAAGAATAAGTAGTAATGAAGATATCTCCTCTTGAAAAATTATTAAATGTTATCTAAATAGACTCTATGATTTTTCAACTGTTGCTCCTAATAGCGATCCTTCCACATTTTTCTAAGACTTAGAATGAACTTCATACTCACTGCTGGTGAAAGCCAGGTGAGTCACTATGTGCAAAGCCTTGTGTTGTATGGCTGACTGCCACATCTGTAGTGATTTTTTTTCTGGAAATGACGGCTTCCTGTTTGTACAAACTGACATACTGAGAAACGCAAAAATTATAATGTCTTCTCCCTCTGGCCAACTTCATACTTGTCACCTCTGTAACTGTTACAATTTGTATTTATCTAGGGTATTCAGTTTTACTCCTTGCTTTGTAATGTGTCTCAAATGTATAGAGTTGTAAAACAAGGTTCTAGTGTATTCATTGGTAATTTTTATTTTCCATCTGTTGAAGCCATTTGAAAAAGCCGGTAGTCTCTTACTAGCTCAAAGTCAGAGCCCAGAAAATAATAGTTTATGACATTCCCATGGTGCTTCTTATAATCATTTCCTTTACTGGTACTTAATTTTTTTTTTCCTTCTCTAAGTGCCAGTTTTGTTGTTGTTGTTGTTGTTGGGCTTTCTTTCTTTCTTCTTTCTTTCTTTCTTTCTTTCTTTCTTTCTTTCTTTCTTTCTTTCTTCTTTCTTTCTTTCTTTCTTTTTCTTTCTCTTTCTTTCTTTCTTTCTTTCTTTCTTTCTTTCTTTCTTTCTTTCTTTTTTTCTTTCTTTCTTTCTTTCTTTCTTTCTTTCTTTCTTTCTTTCTTTCTTTCTTTCTTCTCTTCTTCCTTTCTTTCTTTCTTTCCTTTTTTTACTCTGGCATAGAACTGTAGGTGTTTGGCTGTCTCTTTTTTGATTTAATGCCACATACTGCATTCTAATGCTACGACATGTGTCTACAATAAATTTTCATGTAAACTGAGGGCTTCAAGGCTAGGACTCTGTCAAGCTTATATTTTCAGAGCCCTTGAAATATTTTCCACTTAGCAGCCTCTTTGCATTACTTGCAAAGATTTTATGGGGCATGCCAATCCAAAGGATAATTTTAACCAAAGAATGAACAATTCAGAGGCTGATTTTTAGGGTTAGTATAAGCTTCATAGGTGATTCAATGGCTCTAATTTGAAGAGTATGAGAGGGACAGATATTTTGCTTCCACTTATACAATGTATATTGAGGGGGATAATTGCATATCAAATATCCAGGTTTTCTCTATCTTCTATAACTCAAAATTATAGTTTACATTTTTTTCAGTACCATATTTGAGCTGAAGTTTTTAAGAACAGAATATGAGATACAAATTAGTGGTAGCAAGATGACATCCAGGTGAGTGAGCATGGGTACATGTGTATATAACCAAATCTTGCACTGGGTAATTATATTCATTGCCTGGAAAAAAGATTGGGATGAGAGCAATGTTTCCAAAGTGGAGTGGGTCTCTGTGTTGGTATTTCACAATCACTTATGCCATCTTCTACATTGGCATTTTCCTACCATCCACAGAGTTCAAGAACACATACCACCAAGTCCATTGATAGTGATTGGGACACTATTAACTTACAGGGACTTCCTAGGTGACCCTTATGTACTCTCTGCCTAATGAAGGGCCCTAAGTATCAGAAGATCATTAGGGAGTGTGGCTAGCCAAAGAGAGCTGAGGAAAGTTGGCAGAGGGCCTCAAACACCAAAACTCATTGAAAAAAGGTGAGGACTAGATTTAATGAGACAGGAAGCAAACAGCAAGTCTAGCTCCCTTTTGGCTGCCTCTAGATTCTACTATTTTCATCCTTAGACTCTACTGTTGAATCTCTAGACATCTCCCAGTTGTGGGCTCTGTCCTGCCCTAGTTTCTTTCAGGTCCTGCTTGAGGCAGGTATTTCTCCCATCTTGGAAAGCATAAAAGTTAAAACCTGCCTATCACTAGGCTTGTTGAAGGTGACATACCTGATCATGGGTGAAGTGTAGGCTCAGACCCAGGTCGTGTTCAGCTCTGTGCTGTATCCTGTACTTGTAACTCACATTGCAGAAACAAGTCTATGAATGCTCACCCTGACCATACTTTCAGGAGATAAATGATGATAGATAGATAGATGATAGATAGATAGATAGATAGATAGATAGATAGATAGATAGATAGATAATAGATGATAGATAGATGACAGATGATAGATAGATAGATAGATAGATAGATGATAGATAAAACAGCATGTTAGCCACACTCATTGAGGTTGACCATGGTGACAGTGACTCCACAAGGAACCTTGAGGCCTGACATTAAAGCTGAGATATCTGGCAGCAAATTAGACCTTGAACATGACTAGTGTTGTTCCCTGGACTTCTAAACTGCATTTTAGTCCCCATTCTAATAAAGGGATTCCTACAATGAAAGTTCCAGATTCATATCCTCTTTGGGTATTTAATATAAGTAGCTCTCTGCTTCATTCCAATTCCTACTCGGGAAACTTGTCATGATAGTAATAGCCAATATTTACTAAACATGTTTTGATTGACAGGGATGGCTCTAGTTAATTTATATGCATCATTTCATTTAATTGTCTTGTGAGTTTCCCACAAGGAACTTTTCCAAAGGTCTCTAGGAAGTGGTAGAATATATAATTAAATTCAGGACTGTTTCTATGATTTTTTTTTTAAATTTAGACCACAATAATCTCTAGTATTTCTAGGATGTGAAGACTTTTAATTTTAACCAATTTCTCTTACACAGAATGAGGTCTTGCTGCTGAGCCTCTATTGACTAGATGATTCTTTTCTATCCATCAGCAGACTTGGCTCAACTATTTGCCTGGAATTTTGAGTATTAACTACTGCCTACCCATGTTTTGAGCTCTCAGCACCTCATCTTAGATCTCAAGTCTGTCTTAGTTTGTGTCACTCCATGCTTTGCCTTTCTGAATCTTCATTGTTGGATCCCATTGTTTGCTTCCCTTGCAAGTCATTTCCATATTTGTACTCATACACAGGTGAGAGGCTGTACATACACCATTTGTATAATATGATTTGGTTAGCATTCCAAAGGAAAACTCATGGACACACCTGTGATATCATATCTATTTAATTTTAAAAAACTCTTATAATACTTTTTGCATGTAAATTACCCTTGAATAAGAAATTCTAAGATGGAATTTTAGATGAGACAGTGAATGTTCCACCTCCATAATTCTGACTTCAAAATTCTTCACCTTAAATTGAATTTTGTTTTAACTCTTACAGATATATTCTTAACTGCTATTGTATCCATTCTTTTTTATTCGGAAAAATAATTTATATGTGATTAAGAAAAATGACTGAATTTCCAACTATTCCCATTTCTGCATATTTCTTACTTGGGAAACACATATAACTGGTAAGATGGTCCAGTGTCAACTGAAGTCATTCCTTTGTCTGTCTTGTCATATTGAGAGTTTTTTTTTTTTATGATTTAAGTGCATTTTATTGGTTTTCTTTCAGAATCCTACAAAAAAGCAAGGTTAAAAGCCAAGTCCCTGGCAAGATAGTGGAGCCCCTCCATCTCTTCCCTTGTTCCCCAGCTGTGCCAGTGTTGTGCTTCCTGGGTGTAGAGGGCTCGATACTTTCAGTCCCTGCCAAGCCCCAAAAGGGAAAAGACCTACCACCTAGGAACCCCTGCCCCTCAGCCTCATCCTCCACATGTTGATCTTGGTTATAGAAGGCTGAGGTAAGAATTATTGGGATTCAGTAAGAGTTCTGAACTCCAGAAGGTCATGGCCAGGGCACAGTCCTTTAAGAACACTTCATCCTCCTTCTCCATGGCCTCTAAGAGCAGACTGCCATGATACTCTTGAAATATCTCACAGTCCTTACATCCTTCTTTTGGGGGAGAGAGCAGAATTTCTCAAAGTGTATTTCATAGACCACTAGTTCTTTGAGAGATGCCTGGAAAAAAGTGTGTCATGGTCATATATGCAGTAATTCCTGTATGACATATGAACATATATTAAGGTATGAGATTCTTTATGCTCTTTAATGTATTAAAGTCCCTGAGGAGTCCTAGTGAAAGAAAACTTTTTACTGTGTACTATGCTTATTTGATCATGGAATTCTCTTTTCATATGATAAATATTAACATCCTATGGAATTGGGTTGTATGTAGTGTACCTTAGTAAATGCTATTCTAGTGGCTTAATATTAATTGGAGAGAGCTAGAAAACTTAACTAGACTCAGGGGTCTTCTGTTTGTCTGGGACGAGAGTAGGGAGGAGGATTGTGGGAAGCCAATTGAGACATATTAGTTAAACTACTGACAGAAGAAAATGTGTCAGATATGAAACTTCCCATTATAATTTTAAAAATTCAAGAAGAGTATCCCATTTCAGTCAAACAGAATGATAACTGGAAAACTAATCTTTACTGGAGGTTAAGTTATTTCTAGAAAATCCTGGTATAGTGTGTGTGTCCTTTAGTTGTGAAATGTGCATGAAAACCTGCATGTTTGCAAGTAGAGTACACCTTTAGTCAATAGCTTCAGTTCATTCAAGTGAGAAACACTCCTGTTTGACCTCAGTCTTCCACTTTGGTTATAATTAATTATGATTTTCTTAGGCTATTGGGTATCAATTATGTCAGAGAAGCAATTCTACTCTAAGTCATACCCAAATAACTTGAAGGATTATAGGCAAGAAATTTTTAGAGCACAGAGATAAATTTGATGAAACATTAGAAATAAGGCTCATGGCTACTAAATAATTTGGTTTTATGCCTCCCTCTATAAATCTATAGTTTTCCTCTGAACTTAATCTTGTGATGATTTAAAAAATAGTATTGATTATTTTTCCTAGTTTATTTATTCAAGTCAATGTTTAATAAATTTTTTATAAAACATGTGCTATTTATTTACCTTGCAGAGAGATGCAAATGCAATTAAGACACAATTTCTGCTCTGTTTTCCTGAAACACATAGTTTTCTAGGAGGCAAACACATATGTCAATAATCCCTATGTTAATGTGGTACCACATGTAATGGATGGACAGCACACAGGAGGGGTAATTAACTCTGGATTTGAAAAGTTTAAAAACTTAATTGTAAAAGATGAATAGGAATACTTCAAGTGAACAAAGGAGAAAGGGACATTTTATGTAGGCAAAGCAACATGTGCTGAAACATTGCTGTAATCAAGGTGGTATGTAAGGAATCAGCGAGTATCATCCTATGGCTGAAGCCCTAGGAGGGCTGATTGGAATGAAAGTAAATAAAGCTAGAGCCTGATGATGGAAGTTCTTGCCTGCTAATAAGTATGAACAGTTTTCCCTTTATCCTATGGATAATGATGGAGTTTTTGATGGGTTATATGCTTTAAAGACCTGTTTTTTAGAAAGAGCACTCTGGCAGCAGGGTGGGCTAGGTTAGAGAGTGGCATGGTTATCCTAGGCTTATAATACTACTTAACACCAAAGCCAGTCCTGATCTTTGATACTTGCCAGCCTCACCAAAAGTTATAATTGAAAAAAGCTGCTTTGTAACTTATCTATGTCATCCTAATATAAAATCGTCCTGTTTTTCACCCCCCACCCCATTCTTCCATGGGATGACTACAGCATCAAAGAGATGATTTTTTTTACTACTTTAATCAAACTTTCAAGTCTATAATATCAATGTTGCCCTCTTTCTGTTATGGTGTATCTACTTGCCTTTCTATTAAATTGATTCATTAGCATAATTGAGATGACTATTTGATGCACAAGTGATAAACAAATAAGAGGTGACAAAATATTTTCACAGAATTTAGGGTCCTTTTCCCAAATGTCCTCAGTTTCACTTTCAGAATCTTATTAAACTTGGATGCTACACCATGCATGAAGGATAATATGCCTTGCTGTTAGTAAAATGAGTGCTGTTTCTGTGGTAATCACCTTAGATTGGCTCAGAACAGCGTACCCACTTCTGTGGCTGCATGGAGAGAACACTCTTGCTTAGTATGACAATGTCAATAGAATATGCCATTCTATTAATCTCCAGCCATGGGATGCAGAATTTCCTACATAATGCGGTGATCAGCCATTTCTGTTATGATTTTATGGAAAAGGCCAACTGGCTAATGCTTTAATTATTGAGGAGATATTTTCACAGTTATAGCACAGAATTGACTTAGGACGATGCCTGCTATCTCAAGGACAGCTGGACTACCTTGGAGGACATTGGAATGTTTGCCTGGGATTTTGGGAGACAATTTTTTTTTCAATATTTATTTTTTTTTGTTATAAAAATCTTTATTGAGGAAATGTAGAAATCCCACCATTGAGGGAAAAACACTATTAAATATTTTGTATTTTTTTTCTATCCATATCCATATTAACTTCCATATCAATATCCCTGTCTTCATATATGGTCATATCTGATAAAATAAGAACCATAATAGTTAGTTGTTATTGAACCCACAGCATATATCTAAAGCATTGCTTAAAAAAATCTTTGTGTTGTCTCACAGATTTTTCACAAAACTGTATTAGATACTATTATTATCTACATTTTATATACGAGGAACTCAGAAATCAAAACACTGTGACTTATCCACAGTCTCACAACTTGTCCATGGTAGAGCCACAATTAAACACAGGCTTCAAAACCCATGCCATTAAGGAACATGCTATATTTCCATGTACATACATATGTGTATATGGAAATATATGTGTGTGTGAATGTATATGGTGAACAATAGCACATTTAAAATACATATTTAAATCTGATGTCAATATTACCCTCTTTAGTTTTATTCAGCTTTTCCACTTGATTCCTCTATTTCTAGTAGTGAAAAATTGCATCTACTAGAAATTCTGTGTATTGATTTAGTGTCGTGGAAATCTGCTTGGCTATTACACAATAGGAATAAAACTGAATTAACTGATCTAATATTTTTAATATTGAAATCTGTTCAAAATAAGTTTTATTACTGTGCAACATTTTCATTATTACATAAACCTGAGGAAAACTTTTGAGTTCTTTTTAAGGGCATTTAATTAAAATCCTTATAACAGATTGTAGTCACATAATACTTGAAACACTAACGGTAAACTGTAGACATTAGTATTAGCATTGATTTTTACTTATGTTTGAGTTTCAGTTTTGCTGTTGATTTTTTTGAGGCATAATCTGAATTTTCAAAAATGTAAAGACTTGTGTGCCATATGCCTATCAAGCATAAAATTTCCATCATCCAAGAAAATTCCTTTGTGCCCTTTCTCAGGCAACCTGGAGAGGCAACGTCATACAATATCAACGAACTGTGGATTAGTTTTGTCTGTTCTAACAAGGAATTGCTTAGTAGTTACTCTTTTGTGTATGGAACAGCTTGGCCTTATAGGAAGGGAACAGTAAATAGTGTAACAGGAATTGCAAACTATAGGTTGCAGGCCAAATCCAGCCAGTCACTTATTTTTGTAAGTAAAGTTTTATTGAAAACACAGACACACTCATTCATTTACCCATTGCTTAGAGAAGCATAGAGAAGCACTTCAGTGACAGAGCTGAATATTTGTGACAGAGATCACATGGCCTGTAAGGTCTAAAATTTACTATCTTTACAGAAGAATTTGCAAATTCCTGGAATATGTCTGCTATTGCTGAAACCACAGAAGTGCTCAGAGTAGTGGAAATGGATAAAGCTGTGACTTGATTTAGAAGGCACTAGCCTTTAATACAGTGCAGTTTTTACTTTATCTGATAAGTGTCTGGAAGCTTCTGATGGATTTTACGTTAAAAGCATAATGTTTTTGAAATTTATTCATGTTGTTCTTGTATCAGTAGTCTCTTTCTTTTTATTACTGAGTAGTGTTCCATTGCATGAATCTATCACTCTTGGTTGATGGGTATTTGGATTGCTTCCATCTTTTTCCTATTACAAATAACCGTACTCTGAACATCCTTGAACAGATGGTTTTATGGGCATATATTTTCATTTATCTTGGGAAATACCCAGAAATGAATTCCTGGATCATAAGGTAATATACAATTAACTTTGTAGGAAATTTTCAAATCATTTTCCAAAATGGTTGTATCATTTTTTCCCTCAATTATTGCACAGAAGTTCCACATTTTTACAAAGTATGATGTTGGTGTAGATCTATAATTTTATCCATTCTGGTGGGTGTATTGGGGTACCTTATTAGAGTTTTAGTTTATATTCCTTGATAACTAATGATGTTGAACAGATTTTAATGTTCATTGGTTATTAGCACGTATTCTTTTGTGAAGTATCTGCTCATGTCTTTTACTCATTTTTAGTTTATTTTTATTATTATTGAGGTACAGGTAAAAATATATTCTAGATACAAATCCTTTGTCAGATGTTCATATCACAAAAATTTCTTCCCAGCCTGTGGCTTACCGATTCAGGTATCTTTTGAAGAGGAACTTCTCAATTTTGTGTCTAATTTATCAGTATCCTCCTTTATTACTATCACTTTCTTGGTTCTGTCTAAAAAAATTCTTTCTTACCATTGGGTCAGGAAGATATTTTTCTAGGTAATTTATTAGGAGCTTTATTGTTTTAGATTCTATATATAAGTCTATAGTTCATATTGAACTAATTGTTGTGCAGCATATAAGATAAAGTCTAGCTTTATTTTTTCTCCAGTGTATATAGTCCTTTTTGTTAAAAAGATTTTCTTTTTCCTATAAAGTTATTTTGTTGTGTTTATTGAAAAGACCATATAAACATGTGCTCCTTTCTTTTCTACTGAGCTCTCCATTGATCCTTATGTCAATATTATACTGTCTTGATTGCTGAAGCTTATTGTCAGCCTTTAAGTTAGGTATTGTGAATCTTCTAACTTTGTTCTTTATCAAGAGTATTTTTGCTATTGTGTGTCTTCTTTATTGCCATATAAAATTTAAATTCAACTTGTCAATATTTACAAACAAGTCTTCTGGGACCTTTGACAACCTCAAGTCTACATATTAGTTCGGGGATAATTAATAATAATATTATAAAATTATTAATAATGTTGAGCCTTTTGTGTCATAAATATGGTATATCTCTTCATTTAATTAAAGTCTTCTTTAATTTCTCTCAGCAATGTTTTATTATTGTCAGGGTAGTAGTTTTACACATTATTATTATTTTAAAGATCTTATTTATTTATTTATTCATGACAGAAACAGAGAGAGAGAGAGGCAGAGACACAAGCAGAAGGGAGAAGCAGGCTCCAAGCAGATAGCCTGATGTGGAACTCAATCCCGGGACTCCCAGATGACGACCCTGGCCGAAGGCAGGCGCAAAACCACTGAGCCACCCAGGGATCCCCATTTTTATTATTTTTATCCCTATTTTATGTCTCATTCTATTGTCTTTTAAGTTTCATTTAAAATTGTATTAATAAAATATAGAAAAACAATTATTTTGTTTATTGACCTTTTATTATATAGTTTTGTTAAATTTATTTATAAGTTATACCAGGCTTTTTTTTTTTTTTCAGGTTTCTCAGAAATCTGTTTACATGATCATATTGTCTATGAATAAAGACAGTTTTACACTTTCCTTTTGATTCTGGATTAATTGTATTTGATTTCTTGACTTATTATATTGGCTGGTGTTTCAGTATAAAGTTGAATAAAAATGGTTAGGGTGTATATTCTTGATTTGCTTCCAATTTTAGGGGGGGAATGTTCAGTTTCTCATCAATAAATTCAATGCTATTTGTAGTTTTTTAAAAAATATAGATACTCTTTATCAGTTTAAGGAAGTGTTTTTCTATTAATTATTTGCTTTAACTATTATTAATGGGAGATGTCATTTTAAAATCCTTTTGTTGATCTATTGAGTTGGTCATATAATTTTTTCTCTTTCATTAACTTGGAGCATTAGATTAGATTAATTTTCAAATGTTAAATGAATCTTGCATTTTGGGATACAATCCATTCATTCATGATTTTTTTGAGATATTGCTGGATTCAGTTTGCTAAGATTCTGTTGAGGATTTTTAGATATGTTTATGAGGGATGTTTATTTTCTTGTAACTTTTTCCAGTTTAGATACGAGGTTTAGTTTGCCTCATAAAATTATTTTGGAAAGTCTTTTTCTTTATTTTGTGAAACACTTTGTGTAATATTGGTAATATATTTACTTTAAGTTTTTGCAAGAATTTACATATGGACCTGGATTTTCTTTGTGGCAAGTTTTTTGTTTTATTTTAAATGTATAAATTAAAATGTTTAAACAATATGTGGCTTATATAGGGCTACACAATTTTCTGTTTATTTTGCATAGGTTTTGGTAAGCTGTGTCTTTTAAGAATTTGTGCATTTCGGGGATCCCTGGGTGACTCAGCAGTTTGGCGCCTGCCTTTGGCCCAGGGCACAATCCTGGAGTCCCTGAATCGAGTCCGAGTCCCGAGTCCGGCTCCTGGCATGGAGCCTGCTTCTCCCTCTGCCTGTGTCTCTGCCTCTCTCTCTCTCTCAATCTCTCTCTGTGTCTATCATAAATAAATAAATAAATAAATAAATAAATAAATAAATAAATAAATTAGAAAGAAATTAAATAAATAAATCTTTAAAAAAAGAATATGTGCATTTAAATTTACAAATTTATTGCCATGAGGTTGTTCATAATATTCTCTTATTATTCCTTTAATGACCATGGGGTCTGTAACGTGGTTTATTTTTCTATTCCCGACATGAGTAGTCTGTGTGTTCTCTATTTTTTTTTATCATTTCTAATATACTCCTTACCAGAGTATATATATTTTTATGATTTCAATTCCTTGAATTTTATTGAGACTTTTTTTATCGTTTGACATCTAGTTTGTTTTGGCAAACATTTTCCATACAGTTGAAAAAATATCTTGGCAAAATTCCCTGCGCATTTGAAAATAATTCTGTATGCATTGCAGTTCTTGAGGATAATGCTCTATACCTATCAATGTGGTTATGTTGGCTTATAGTATTCAAATTTTATATATTACTGATTTGTTTTCTGCTTTTTAATCAATTATTATTGAGAGAATTATTATAAAGAAAGTGTTAAAATTTTCTATAATATTTGTGAATTTCACTTTCCCTGTTTCTGTTTTATGTATTTTGAAACTCTATTATTTGTTTCATGCATATTTATGTCTTCTTAATGAAATTATCTTGTATTGCTATGAACTGTCCCTCTTTATCTCTGGTAATATTATTTATTCCTTATCTTGAAGTCTACTTTTCTGATAGTAATATAGCTACTCCAGCCTTAAATATTTGTGTATCTTTGTTTATTCTTTTATTTTTACCTATCTGTGTTTTCATATTTTATTTCTTATGTAATTGGAGGTCATCATCCTGTACAATCTGTTGTACAAAGACTGCAAACATTTGCTTCATCCATTTTGTCCAATTTTTATTTATTTGTGATGGAAGGGCCATGATGTCAGTTACTCTGTCATGTCTAATATTGAAAGTCAAGCCAAAATCTTAAAAAAAAATCATCTTTTGAAACTACAATGTCTTTCTTCTAATGCAACTTCTAGTTATTCTCTTGATTCTTTGATGAAGCTTTTCTAACAATCTAAATTCATACTAACATAGTTGATAGCTTTTGTGTTGCTCTAACACTAACTGTGTAGACATGTCTTATTTAGCACAAGGAATGCATTTTTAGAAATAGGAGGGCTGTACCTGAATAATACAGCATAGTCCCTAAGAAGATGTAGTTTCTAATATATATATATTTTTTTGGTGGCTCTTTGGTTCACTTCAAATCTTCTAAAGTCATAATATGATCTTGCCTGAAATTTCATCCAGATACCATTTAAATGGCTATTGGTCAGCTCATTATTCCACCCAGACTGCAATACTGTTCATTATGCTCTTCAAAATGTCAAAGTACTTCAACCATTTCCTAATTTGTTTGGGATCTACCTTTTACTTCTTGTACTATTCTTTTGATCTGCTACAAAACTTAACATTAGTCTAATAATTCTTCCTTTGTTTTCTTTGTGAAAGGTTCAGCACTATCAGTTATACTCATTTTGCCAATTGTCAAGGGTAAAAATGTTCACTTGAGCACAAAATAAGTAACAGAAAGAATGAAAGTGAAATAAACAACACAGGTTTCAGAACATCCAAAAGTCAGAGTACAATGTCCATGTATTGAAAGCAATCAATATGATACATTTTCACTTTTTGCATTCAGAGTATGGGGAAATACATATTAATAATATTCTATAATTGCTGTTTTATATGTAGATAGGCAATGTACATACATATATACACATGTGTGATTGTTCACTTTTTAGGAAAATATTTCAGAAAAATATAGCAATTTTTTTTTGTAATGAATCAGCAACATTAACTGTAGTATTTGTTTAATTTTTATAGGTCTAATGGATTTTGGGGGTATTTTTCTATCTTTATCCTTATCTTATATTCTTTATATGCAAAACGAAGCCCTCTGTGCTTAGCCAAGTTTTCCAACTAAAACACAATTTATTTGGGAAAATGCTATAATTCAGAGAAGAGTGAAACAAACTTTATCTGCAAAGTAAGGGTGTTTGAACTGTTACTTTGGCATCTCATTTGAAGTATCTGTTTGATTAAGTTATGGAATTTATCACTAGGCTTTTTGGTAAATATCAAAAACTGATTCCTCTCTGATTGAAAAATGAGAGGTGGAATGTCAATAGGAGTGTTTTGGCCTTCAGTCTATCTGGTTAGTTGGCTTTGTTGGTTACAGCGTGGTGCTAATGAGGGCAAGTTCAGGGGTTAGAGCCCCTGAGTGGCTTAATTAGCTTCATACTGAGGAAAGCCTTGGGTCCAGAGCCTGAGATAGCTCTCTGAGTCTTGCCAACTGTATCGCCAATGCAAGCAAGTTACAGAGGGCTCATCATTATCAGCAAAAATCCATCACAATTTATGAATAACCTGCCCATTGTGACTGGATATTATTTGATCTTGAAATTGCTATTTTCCAGAAGACACATCTCCATAAAGAAATTTTTTCTGGGGACACCTGGGTGGCTCAGCGGTTGAGCGTCTGCCTTCGGCTCAGGACATGATCCTGGGAACCGGGATCAAGTCCCACATTGGGCTTCCTGTGAGGATCCTGCTTCAGCCTCTGCCTGTGTCTCTGCCTCTTTCTCTCTGTGTCTCTCATGAATAAGTAAACAAATCTTTAAAAATAAAGAGAAAATTTTTCTGTACTTTAATGACATATATGTAGTACCTCAAAAAAAGACTTCACTTGAAATCTTTGTTAACTTCCCCGCCTTGGAAGTTTCCAATAAAAATAGCCTCAATAGTCAACAGTATATGGGAAGAGAAATACTTAGGTTGTGTTCTGCTTGGTTTTAAGATTATTGACCCATAGAAATTCTTTTTTTTTTTTAAGTTAAAAGCTTGAGATCTCTTTGTTTTTATTTTTATAAGCATGAGAAATTTAAATATGTGAGAGTTTTAACATTTTACCCACATTTTTATAAATTAGTCATCAATTAATTATTTACTGAGTACCTTTGCTAAACATTGGAAATACTTTGGCAACTTAAGAAGAAATGGTCCCTTTCATTAAAGGAGGTTACAGTTAAGGTGAAAGAGAAGCTGATCTATGAATAGTATACAATCAAATTATAGATTGTGGCAGATGAATGACCTAAACAACTGATACTGAGGTAGAGTATATGAGGGCGTCATGCATCGAGTGGGTTGGATTCAGAGAACCTACTTTAGATGGAGATGAAAGGGAAGGTCTTGCTGAGGAGGAGAAATTGTAGCTGAGATACGACCTATGAGAAGGTACTTGCCATGCAGAGAAAAGAAGAAAGAGCACTCTTGCAGAAGAAATGGCATGTGCAAATGGCAGAAAGGAGGAAATGAGCTTAACAAGAGTAAGGAAGACACTAATAAGATAATAGCGTCTATAATTGCAAGTAAGAAAGGCTAAGATAATTTTTTTGAAATTTTTTTCATCAAATGCAGTAGAAAATTTTTGAGGGGTTGAGTTACATGCACTCAGGATTCAAAGAACACTTCAAAGAATCACTCTTGCCACTGCATGAAAAACAAAACAAGAGCAGGAACAGTATTTTGAAGCTACTTTTAAAATTATGGAGACACAGATTAGGGTTTAATGTCTATTTTGGATAACTGATAACACTTGTTGGTGGATTGTGAGAAAGTGGAAGGAATCCAGGTGGTACCTAGTTGTGAAAACCTGGGTGTATTATGGTTACATTTAGGGAATTAGAGGATACTGGAGATAGGGAAGATTGGAAGGAACAGTGTAGAAAAAGCAGGGGTTCAGTTTTGAGTCAACATTTTTCAAATTGAAATCTTTACTCCATATGAAAGTTGAGGATTTTTTGATATGCCAAAATTATTAATTATTGACTAGAATTATTGTTTTAGGATTACCTAATAGGTGTGATAATGTTTTAATGTTTTTATTGACTTTAAAATAACTGACCAAAAAATGACTTTGAGTAACCTTAAATGGTTTTATGTTGAGAATTCTTGCTTTTTTTTTTAAAAAAAAGCACCAAATCTATGCTAGTAACAAAAATTTCTTTTATAAATGTAAACTTTTTCTGCAGACTAATAATATGCATTTTTTGAGGTAAACAATTTTTTTATAATGAGTAACATGGGGACATGAGAGTGGAAAGTTGTCAAACACTGCAGCTAGATGTAAGGATGAATTGTTCAAATGAGAACACAAACTTTATTGAGCTCTTGATTTTCTTAGATTATCCCCTACACTAAATTTCATATAAGCAAATTAAGAAATCAGCATCACCTTCATGCAGAGTATTTTAATATAGAATTTATTGCAGATCACACCTTTAAAAGAGTAGTTCAATATTATCATACACCATATCATATTAATATTTTTTACATATCATGCCACATTTACCGCACTTAGCTCCATAAGGGGAGAAAAATCAATAGTAAAATGTCAATAACTAAACTAGTAATCATTTTAATTGATGATGAGTCAAATATGTTCTATTTATTTCATTTTTATTAAAACAATTCATAATAGTTTTCCCCTATACTTTAAAAACAATTTAACATTTTAAACAACCATTCTTTTATTATTACTTTAATTTCTCCTATCAACACATAGCTTCCTTAAGTCTATTCAAACTTAAACACTTTCACTAGAAATCTAGATAACAAGATATACCCATTGTAAACACTTTATTGGTCAGCATTTATTTTAAGGTAAAAGACAAACTAAAAACTTTGCATTAAACAATTTGCATAAATAAATGAATCATTTATTCGGTGCCAATTTCTTTATATAATTAGTTTCTTTTGAAGTTATCTTGTAATAATTCAAATGCTGAGGAGTCATTGGAATTACTAATACAGTTTTGCTTGGTTTTTGCATCTAATTTTAATCTAATGCTAACTGGCCTACCACCACATCTTTAGCAATTTTCCAAGCCTAGACATTTTTATATTTTGAAATCAATTTTTCTTTCCCAAGGCCTCTATTGTACTGTGTGTGCTACATTGTAACAGAGCAATAATGGATCGAAAAGTTGAGGGACTCTGTTCTAGCACTGATCTGTGGTAATGGGACATCTGACCTTGGGTAAGTCACAGTACTTTTTTCAGCCTCACTTAACTCATTTGCGAAAAAAGGAATGATGTCTGAAGATACATTAAGCTCCACAATTATACAGATACATGGTATTATATGCTGTGCCTTGTTACACTGGGCCAAACATCAAATTAAAGACTAGGTGTCTTTGCAAACATGAAAGAGAATCTTTTAATGATGGAAGAGTGAATCAACAATCTTTTCTCTATGTGAAAAGAGAAATTGGGTGAAGTGATTTTTACCGTTAACATTGGAGAATAATGGCTGATTATGCAATATAATATAACTTACAAAAATCAGAAAATATAACATTAAAGAAAAAGATATCTATGGTAATGTCCATTGAATTTCTTATTTATTCATTTATATTAGGAATGTATTAAAATAAGCTTCTAAGCAACACTCCAAGTTCATATAGTATTTCTTTTTTGTTATGTGAGAAACCCATAAAATAATTAACGTCTTATTCTTTTTGTGTGTGCCATTATTAGCAGGTGATAATTGAACATTGAAGGTAAGGTAGCCCTCCAATGTACAGCCATTTTTCCTCACTGGCATCTTATGAATGCCTTAGATGAATAAGCTAGGTAAGAAAATATGCTAATTTAACTGCAAGGGTACACGCTTGGTAAAAAGTGGGGAAAGGAGGTAAGAAAGTAGGCTGATGTCTTTTTATAGTGACTTGAAAGGCTAGCTTAAAAGAAAATGAAAGTTATTCAATTGGCATAATCGTTTTAATTTGATTAGCTTGGCAGCACCGCCCTGTATTTTTTCCAAGGGAAGAGTTTATTCCCTCTATAAATAATTATTTACTAGACACAATCTAAGATATGACTTGACTAAGCTCTTAGAATAAAATGTATAAAACCATGCTCATCCTTATTTAATACAGCAGATTTATTTCAGCCCTCTCTTAAGAAGTCAGGGCTTCTAGCATACTCTGAGAAACAAGGGGGCAGTGATGGTCCGCATAAGTGGACTTGGCAGCACAGATCAGCTCTTGTCATAGCTCCAAGGAAAGAACGTGCAATCACTCTGAGTGGTGCTCCCTGGACTAGTTTTGCCTCCTGGCAAGAGAGTACAGGACTCTTGTCAGTTACAATGATAGCTCCAATAGCAGACGCTGAGAAATGTAGGACGGAATACCACTAGAGCTTCTAGCTAGCAGCCTCACACACATTTAATAATGGCCACAAGCTTTGTCTGATTTGGTATGAAAAGCTTGAGAGGGTGACGAAGATTTAAGATCTATTTTGATCTTTTTTCTTTAGATTGAGTGCTGCTTACTATTTAAGGTACTGTAAATTTGTAAACAGAAAAAAAAAAAAAAAAAAGGAAAGCTCCCATTCTCCTTATCTCTCTTGATTTACCTCTTTTGGCAGTACAAGTTTGTGACACAGGAACTTGCTCACTTGCCTAAGAAAAAGACAAGGTCCATCAGTGTTTGTCAGACACTAATTCTAAAAACCTGGCCACAATAGCATACAATAAAGATGGGCATTGCCACAGCAATGTAACCTCCTATATGGTTCGTGGGCAGCAATCAATTTTGAGAAAATGTCTGCTTTTTAATTTCAATTAATTACTAGACCCAAATCTCATTCCTGTTCATTATATTTCTGTATTGAAAGTGGGATTAAAAAATAGGATTCAGAAAATGTGTGAAGCGTCTTAAAGATATTAGATGTTTTTATGAATTTTGTTTGGTGAAAGGCATTCTTTCCACCATTTAAATGGAATATTTATGGAATATTTAGAGGGAGAACACAGGTGGGTCCTCAGACTGACCTAAAGCTTGGGCCTGTTGAGAATTACTCTTAAAAACTAAGCTCCAATTTGCCAAGTTTTATAATAAAAATGAAGGAATGTGTGTCTGTGTGTGTTGATTTGCATCAGTTATTAGGATCTGGTGGGCAGACAGGCTTGTATCTTGTGTCTCCAGAATAGTTAGGCAAAGTCAGTATGAAAGGACATGTAACCTTGTCCTCATGAAGGCAGTCAGGATGAGCTTTTCGTTTCTGGTGGAATCCTGTGTCTGGGCAAGTGGTATCTGGAACAGCAGTTGCTTCCTCCTGAGGAACTTTGGAGTCTTGGGAAGAATGTTATACCGCTCTGAGAACATACTGTGATATCTCCTGCTTGAATATCGACCTTGAAACTGATATATTTCCTTATTCTTTGCCAAGATGGATTCAGGTTTTATGGGGTCTGAAGCTTATGTGATATTGGAATTCTCTTTCAGACAAAGAATATAAACTTGTGGATATAAAAATAAATAATTAGAGTTGTTATAATAAATTACAAATGTTAAAAGCCAATAAATACTACAAACATCGCAAGTCTCAGAAAAACAATAACTTTATCCTATGTCTTTGGTCTTTGACCGTCCCTTTATGTGGCAATGATTTTATATCAGTTTCTCTAGAGAGAATAGAAAGTTAAGTTAATCTTTCTTGTAGCATGGTTGATTAACATTTTTATTATTGATAGTTTTAAAAGTTTATTTTGGCTTTATGACTTGTTATTGGTGATGTCATGAATATTTTTTAGTATTTTGTCAAATTTGGGAAATCTCTGTCATGATTCTTTTACATAACATCATAAGTTTTAGAATTTCCTGCAGATACTCTTCCAACTCTGTCATTTCAAAATTTGCTTCTTTTCCACTAGTTTCTGTCTCTATATTCCTCAAACCTTGCTTCTTTCCAACTTCCCACGTATTCAACTCTAGGTACCAGAGCATCATATTATGATGTTATACCTTGCCCCACATTTTTATATTACTTTAATGAGTGAGTCAGTATAGTGAGTAGAGGGAAGATTCTTGAAAATGAATTCTGTACCGGAATTGCCTGCATCAATTAAACTACACCTGGAAGTGACTGAAAACCATATATATATATGGTTTTACTAAATAAAGAAATTATATCCCCAAATTAATTGCCTCTTAGCTAGATTCCTATGGCTATTCCAGTGCCATCTTATATGACGGAAATTGGGACAGAAAATTGGAATCTATGCTGTTCTTAATTTTTTTAAAAGATTTTATTTATTTATTTATTCATGAGAGACACACAGAAAGAGAGAGAGAGGCAGAGACAGGCAGAGGGAGAAGCAGGCTCTGTGCAGGAAGCCCGATTTGGGACTTGATCCCAGGACCCTGGGATCACACCCTGAGCCAAAGGCAGATGCTCAACCTCTGAGCCACCCAGGTGTCCCTCTATGCTGTTCTTACCTAAGCAACTGGGGCCTCTGTTCTGGACCTATATATTAGAAGGTATCTCTTTGGCCTTTCCCAATACATGCTCCTCCCCAAAGGGCAAAGAATCTGGTAGGCCATGAATATGTCATCTGGCAAACTATGCCTAACTTGACTCTTAAACCTCCTGCATTCCCATCACGATGATCCAGATACCTAGAACTTTGGAACTCCCTACTCTGCATAGCCTCAAGGCTATTTCTAAGGGCATGACTGGAAACCTCTCCCAGGTACATCCTTTCCCTCCAAAGATTGAGGCTTTGGGAGGGAGCAATGTTTGCAGAAGTGGAGATGGGGATATTATAGGTAATGTTCAAATGTGTGGATTAGGGTGACATATGTGCTGAAGACTCTTACCTGTGGGAACAAGACTAGAGTCAAAAGGCCAGGTTGGATGGCACGTTGGGACCTTCATTTGAATTCCTGCCCAAGTCCCACAAATTTGGGGGTGACTCTTGTTGAAGAGGAAAGTAACAGTGATCTGAACCACTTGTGTTATAAAAAAAACTTGCTTTTGTATTTTATATGAAAAACATGATCATGTGAATGCACTGCCAGTACTTCCTAGGGTCATGGAAAGGTCCTGTGCAAGCACAGTTTCCTGAAGATTAAACTTCATTAGCTTCTTGGTAAATATCCTTTGTTCTTTGTCATTAATGAAACTGTATATCAAAACAGTGTGCCTGTTGGTGTCTTTCCAACAATCACATCACTTTCCTATTGTATATTAGTTTGAGGTCAAAAAAATCTTCCAACTCCACCTTCCAACTATGGGAGTTATAGTACAAGAAAGAGAGAGTTGAATAATCGGAGATTGTTGGAGAGTAGAGTCCTTAAAATTGAAAGATGAAGCTCTAGATTTTGGTGATGACAAGATCAGGAACTTTACTAAGATGAAGTAATGAGATTTTTATTATGTATGGAGAAGGAGCACAAGGAACTATGAGTGCTAGCTATGAAGAGCACCACATATGTGACTGTTGATATCTTCAAGAATTATGATAGCATTTGTATTGCTAAGACTGAAGTAAGCCAGGAACTAAAATCTTCCAGGACTGAGATAGAGTGACTTAGAGGTTGGTAGATGACTTTAGGAGGCAGTTAGTAAGACTGATGCCATGAGATTTACACCTGAGAAAAATGGAAGAAAGACAATTTTAAAATATTGACACTTTCTAGCATAGCTTGCTTGTTAAGTAATATTTGATTATCCTGAATATTTGAGACATTTTCTTTTTTTAAGAGACATTTTCATAGCATTTAGTATGTGTTATTTTTAAGAGACAGAGGAATATAGAATATATTTCAGACTGATTTTTATTCTGTAACTATATATGTATATGAATTTTTACTATTTGGCACTTAAAGGTGTAATCGATATTATATACATTATATGCCATCCAAAAAAACCAGAACACACATTCTTTTTATGCATATATGGAGTGTCCACCAGAATAGGTCACATGCTAGGTCATAAAACAAGTCTCAATAAATTTAAGAATGCTGAAATCATGCCATGCATTTTTTATGACAACAATGGTATGAAAGTAGAAATAAATTATAACAAAAAACTGGAAAGGGCAGCCTGGTGGCTCAGCAGTTTAGGGCCGACTTCTGTCCAGGGTGTGATCCTGGAGACGCCTGATGGTGTCCCACATCAAGGCTCCCTGCATGGAGCCTGCTTCTCCCTCTGCCTGTGTCTCTGCCTCTCTCTCTCTCTCTCTGTCTCTCATGAATAAATAAATAAAATCCTTAAAAAAAAAAAAGAAAAAAAAACTGAAAAAAATACAAAGAACTGGAGGCTAGACAATATGATGCTAAACAATGAGTCAATGAAGAAATCAAAGAATAAATGAAAAAAAAAGCCAGGATAATAAAAATGAAAGCACAGTGCCCCAAAATCTTTAGGATACAGCAAAAGCAATTCTAAGTAGTAAATATATATAGCCTACCTCAAGAAATAAGAAAAGGCTCAATAAATAATTTAATCTTATACTTAAAGGAACTAGAAAAAGAGGAAGCAAAACTGTGAGTAGAAAGAAGGAAATAATAAAGATCAAAGCAGAAATAAATGATATAGAGACTATAAAGGAATAGAGAAAATTAATGAAACCAAGAGCTGGTTCTTTGAAAAGATAAACAAAATTGATGAAACTTTAGCTGAACTCATCAATAAAAAAAGAGAAAGGACCCAAATAGATAAAACCAGAAACAAAAGAGGAGATGTAACTTACATCACAGAAATACAAAGGACTATAAGAGAATACTACAAAAACTGGACAACCTAGAAGAATTGGATAAATTCCTAGAAACATATAATCTTCCAGAACTGAATCAGGAAGAAATAGAAAATCTGAACAGACAAATTACTAGAAACAAAAGTGAATTGATAATCAAAAAACTACCAAAAAATAAAAGACCAGAACCAGGGTGTATTCACAAGTGAATTTTACCAAACATTTGAAGAATCCCCATTCTCTTCAAGCCATTCCAAAAAAACAGAAGAATAAAGATAGCTTCCAAATACATTCTATGAGGTCAGCATTATCCTGATACCAAACCAGGCAAAAATGCCACAAAAAAGAAAACTATTGTCCAATATCCCTGATGAACATCGATGCAAAAATCCTCACCATTATATTAGCAAACTTCATTCAACAATATATTAAAAAGAATCATTCACCATGATCAAGTGGGATTTATTGCAAGGATGAAAGGATGCTTCAGTATTCATAAGTAAGTCAAAATCATATACCACATCAACAAAATGAAGGATAAAGATCATATGATCATCTCAATAAATGCAGAAAAGACAACTGACAAAATGCAATATCCATTCTTCTTTTTTAAGGATTATATTTATTTATTTAGAGAGAATGAGTGAAGGGACTGGCAAAGGAAGAGAGAATCCTAAGCAGACATTGCACTAAACTTGGAGCCCAACATGGGGCTAACTCTCACAACTCTGAGATAATGAGCTGAACGGAAATCAAGAGTCAGACACTTAACTGACCAAACCACTGTGAGGACCCCAATACCCATTCTTGATAAAAACTCTCAGCAAAGTAGGTTTAGAGGTAACATACCTCTAAACATAATAAATGCCATATAAGAATAAAATCATAATTAACATCATATTCAATGGTGAAAAACTGAAAGCTTTTCCTCTAAGTGTAGGAATAAGACAAGGAAGTCTACTCTCACCACTTTTATTCAACATAGTACTGGAAGTCCTAGCTGCAACAATTAGACAAGAAAAAGAAGTAAGAGACATCCGTATTGGTAAGGAAGAAGTTAAACTGTCATTATTTGTAGATGACATGGTACTATACTGATAAAACTCTAAAGAATCCACCAAAACACTATTAGAAGTAATACATGAATTCAGTAAAGTTTCAGGATACAAAATAAATACCCACAAATCAGTAGTGTTTCTACACACTAATAAAGTAGCAGAAACAGAAATTAAGAAAACGATTTCATTTATAATTTCACCAAAAAGAATAAGATACCTAGGAATAAACTTAATCAAGGAGGTGAAAGATCTGTTCTCTGAAAACTGTAAAACACTGATGAAAGAAATTAAAGATGACACAAACAATTGGAAAGCTAGTTTATGCTCATGAATTGGAAGAAATCGTACTGTTAAAATGTCCATAGTCCCCAAAGAAATCTACAAATTCAGTGTAATCTCTCTCTCTTTTTTAAAAAAGATTTTATTTATTTATTCATGAGAGACAGAGAGAGAGAGAGAGAGAGGCAGAGACACAGGCAGAGGGAGAAGCAGGCTCCATGCAGGGAGCCTGACATGGGACTGGATCCTGGGTCTCCAGGATCATGCCCTGGGCTGAAGGCGGCGTTAAATCGCTGAGCCACCCGGGCTGCCCTGTAATCTCTATTTAAATACCAAGAGCATTTTTCACAAAACTAGAACAAGTAATAGTAGAATTTCCATGGAATCATTAAAGACCCCGAATAGACAAAACAAACCTGAGAAAAAACAACAAAACTCTGGAGGTATCACAGTTCCAGATTTTAAGATATACAAAGCTGTTAGTAATCAAAACAGTATGCTACTGGTGCAAAAAAATAGACATATAGTAGAATAGAATAGAATAGAATAGAATAGAATAGAATAGAATAGAATAGAATAGAAAGAATAGCATAAGGAGCCCAGAAGTAAAGTCACCCTTATATGATCAAGTATTCAATGACAAAGTAGGTAAGAATATACAATAGAGAAAAGATAGTCTCTTCAAAAAATGGTGCTGGGAAAACTGGAACAGCTACACGCAAAAGAACGAAATTAGACCATTCTCTTTCACCATACACAATAATAAACTCAAAATGGATTAATGACCTAAAGGTGAGACCTGAAACCATAAAAATTTTAGAAGAGAACACAAGCAGTAGCTTCTTTGACATTGGCTGTAACATTTTTCCAGATAGGTCCCCTGAGGGAAGGGAAACAAAAGCAAAAATATACTATTGGAATACATCAAAATAAAAAGTTTCTGCACAGTGAAAGAAACCATCAACAAAACAAAAAGATAACCTACTGAATGAGAAAAGTTATATGTAAATGATATGTCTGATAAAGGGCTAATATCCAAAATATATAAAGGGCTTATACAAATCAATATCAAAGAAAACAAACAACCTGTATAAAAATGGTGAGAAGAGGGATCCCTGGGTCGTATGGCGCCTGCCTTTGGAGTCCCGGGATCGAGTCCCATGTCAGGCTCCTAGCATGGAGCCTGCTTCTCCCTTTGCCTGTTTCTCTGCCTCTCTCTCTCTCTCTCTCTGTCTATCATGAATAAATAAATAAAATCTTTAAAAAAATGGTGAGAAGACCTGAATAGACCTGAATAGACATGTTTCCAAAGAAGACATACAGATGGTCAACATCATGAATCATCAGGGAAATGCAAATCAAAACCAAAATAAGATATCATGTCACAAATGTTAGAATGGCAAAAATAAAAAAGACAAGAAATAGCAAGTGTTGGTGAGAATGTGGAGGAAAGGAACCCTCATACACTGTCAGTGGGAATGCAAAAGGGTACAGCCACTGTGGAAAACAGTATGGAATTTCTTCAAAAAATTAAAAATAGAAATACCATATGATTCAATAATTCAACTACAGAGTCTTTGTCCAAAGAAAACAAAAACACTAATTTGAAGCAATATATGTACCTCTAAGTTTAATGCATCATTATTTACAGTAGCCAAGATATGGAACCAAACTAAGTGTCCAATGATAGACAAAAGGATAAAGAAGATGCAGTATATACATATATATACATGTATATATACATATATATACACACACACATACACACATAATGGCATATACAATGTATATGTATAGATGTATATAGTATAGAAAGATGATATATATACACAAGATGTATATGTACACAAGATGTATATAGTATAAAAAGATGTAGTATATATATCGTGTGCACACACACACACACACAATGGAATATTATGCAGCTATGAAAAGGTTGAGATTTTCCACTTGCAACAACATGGATGGACCTAGGGTATCCTGCTAAGTGAAATAAGTCAGACTGAGAAAGACAAATACTATATGATTTCACTTATACATGGAATCTAAAAAAGCAAAACAAATGAATAAGCAAACAAAAAGTAGAATCAGACCTATACAGAGAACAAACTGATGGTTGCCAGAAGGAAGGGACATGAGAGGATGGGCAAAAATGTGTGAAAAGGAGTAGGAGACACAGGCTTCCAGTTATGGAATGAATGAGCATAGAGTAAAATATAGAGAAGTTGAATCACTATACTGTACACCTAAAACTAATGTAACACAGTGTATCAACTATACTCAAATAAAAATTTTAAAAAATAAAAAGCATATTTTACATAATGGTGTAATTCATGAAAATGTAATCAATGTGAACTAAAATATAATTATGCTGGTATTGTAAAAACAATCTACCTTTAATTTGGCTTTAAAATTGTTTTATAGAGAAAAAAATCAGTCAATCGACAGAAAAATTATTGAATAAAATTTAACAATTGTTTATAGCAAAACTCATAAAATATAACCAGAAGAAATTTCCTTAACTTTATAAGAGATCTCTACCAAAAACTTAGAGGAAGAACCACCAAATGATAAAATTTTAGAAATAATTTCTTCAAACTCAAGCAATTAAGTACCTACAATTATTACTTTTATTCGAGACTGTTTTTAAAGTTTACACTTGAAAATTCAATAAAATTTACATATAAACTGTTAGAACTAATAAGGGAGAGCAAGTTCCTATAAATCAAATTAATATACAAAGTATTTGCATCTAATATAACAGCTTAAAACAATTAGAAAGCAATATATAGAAAAGATAATTTCAAAGGAGGGAAAAGTTTCTTGAGCCACCAAAACCATAAGCCAGAAGGTGATACGTTTGACTTAAAGAACAAAACACATTAAAAAGAACACCCCTCTGAATTACAGACATCAAAAGAAAGGAAAATAACAAATCAGAGGCTTGGAGATATTATCTGATACATACAATTTACAAATGATTACAAACCTGAAAATACAAGAGGTTTGGCAGATCTTATAAAAAAGGAAGAACTCAATGCAAAATATTGGAAATTCACAGAGATAAAACTGAAATAGTAAAAAAACATGTAAAAGTAGTCAATTTCAACAGTAATCAAGATAATACAAAATGAAGCCCTCTGTTGGGGAAAATAATGGCCCCCAAAGATGTCCACGGAAACTGCAATTATGTTCATTTACAATACAGAGGAGCAATTAAATTTTCTCATCAACTGACCTTGAGATGGGGAGACTATCCTGGATTATTGGAGTGGGTTTTAGGTAATTGTTAAGGATCCTTCTAAATGGAAGAGAATGAGCAGAAGAGTCAGAGAGAAATCTGATGTCATGCTGCAGGCTTTGAAGATGGAAGAAAGGACCACAAGGCAAAGAATGAGGCAGCCTGGAGAAGCTAGAAAATGCAAGGAAACAAATCCACCTGTAGGACCCCTCAAAGAAATGTTTGATTTGTGACCCATTTTCGACTTCTGTTTTTCAGAATTGGGAAATAATATATTTGTGCTGTTATTAAGCCACTACGTTTGTGGTGATTTGTTACATTATTTGTTAAATAATGTTAATAGAAAACTAACATAAGCCCTAGTGAAGTACTACAGCGTTCTTACCGGGATGGCAAATGCCTAAAGTCTGACAATGTCATATGTTAAGAATGTAGAAAATGGGAAGTGTCATGCTATGTTGGTGATAGGTAATAAATTAGTACAATTTCTTTGGAGGGCACTTTTACAATATCTAATATGTTTATACTCTGAGGACCAGCAATTTTATTGCTAGGTATTCTTGAGAAAAATTATGACACATAGAGACAAAGAGACACATACGAGAATTACTTCAAAGACCTGCTATCTTAAGAGAATTTGTCTTATTTTCATTATGTCTTCAGTGAAGATTTGGGATTAACATAAATTTCTATCAGTTGGAGAATGAATAAGTAATTTATATTTATATGATAGAATAGTATGCAGCAGATGAATGGACAAGAGCTACTTATATTAACATGGCTAAATTGAAAAAAATATAAATTTGAGGAAAAAAACAAGTTTCAGAAGAGATGTGTGCATGCATGTGCATGTGCATATGTGTGAATTATAACACATAAACTTTTAAAACATTTAGAACAATTATTTCAATTGTTTTTGAATATATAATCATGTGGTACAGCCATTAAAATCATCTATGGGAATCTAAAATAAAAAATCAGGATTTTGATGACATTTATAGGGCTTGGGAATTAGAGGGTTTCAATGCTATAATGAGTATATAGATGATTCTCATTTTATTTTCTATGGCTTTTAATATGCATAAAATATTTAATAACTAAAAACAATAAAGATAAAGTAAATGTCTAATTATTTAAATTACTTAGGTAAAACCTTCTATCCAAACAATTCCAGAAAAATAATACCATATTAGTATATTACAGATATATATATATAATAATTTTAGTTTAGGGAAAACCAACACACTATGTATGAGATGCCAGCCTTAGCTCTTATTAACAAAAATAATAATAACCATGGTTGAGTTCACATAGACTCTCTTAACATAACTTAAGGGTTAGAAAAAAATTCTTACCAAAGTAGTGATCATTTTCTTTCCATCAAATTTCAAATGAGGCAGAATATATATAAATAAATACAAATTGATATATTATTTTATTATTGGTGTAATATAATTTTTTACCCTACCTTGTGGATATATGAATTATTATTTTTTGATGTATGAATTATTATACTTGAATTTTTAAAAAATCAAATGACATCTGCCCAAGACCCACACCAACTGTCTACTTTGAATCTCTCTCTTTCTTTTTTTAAAATATTTTATTTATTTATTCATGAGAGACACAGAGAGAGAGAGAGGCAGAGACACAGGCTCTGCAGAGGGAGAAGCAGGCTCCATGCAGGGAGCCCAACGTGGGACTTGATCCCAGGTCTCTAGGATCATACCCTGGGCTGAAGGCGGCACTAAACTGCTGAGCCACCTGGGCTGCCTGAATCTCTCTTCTTTTAAGGCATTTGAGATGGGCCCTCTGTTTTCCTCCCACATTAATCACTTCTGGGTGCTTATTGCTCAAGCACAGTGGTCTGGCTTTACAGATTCTTAAGCATAGACATGAGGGGCTTGGTCCAAGCTCCTTGCTGAGGACCTGTTATATGGCTTTCTGAGTTTAACATGCACTATTTTCTTCTTTGCATGCTATAAATTTCCAGGAGCATGTCAAGAGAACAAGGTAGTGCCCTCACCATATGAAGGACCCATCAAAATATTACCCCTCAGTCTTGGGGAATCATGGTTTTCTCTGGGGCATTTGCTTTCATCTCAAGCTACTTCTCCAAGGGAGTTCCCTCCAACCTCTACCCTACTTCAATGAATCTCTAAACACAGATATCATACTTCCATTTTGAAGCTATAAGATGCTAACATCAGTCAGGTTCATAATTTTTTTTTTTTTTTTTTTTAGCCACAGAGAGAAAAATAGTACATAATTTATTTGGCAGGATTCTAGGCCTATTTTTCAACAAAAACAAAAACAAAAACAAAAACTGGTGAATTGTACTTTTCAGAAGTTTAATCTTCCTGAATGTTGCTTGAATAACATACAGATTTACCTAAGCACTTTTAAGAGTATCCATGCTCCTAACTGTGCCAAACTGAATGACAAAGAGCTTCACTGGTCCCATCAAGGGCATACTGTAAATGGATCGAGGTAAGAAAAGACAGCAGTCTTGCTCTGGATTGATGTCAAAGGCAAGGAGGACTGACTGAGCCTGCTAATCCTGCAGGAGATGGTTTTCGCTGTCCAAAGACTCTTCTGGAGAATGCAGGCTCCAGAGATTTACAAGGATGATCTAAATAACATTGGAATAGTTGAATGATAGCTCACATTGTTAAACTTTTTCTAGTCCCTTGGTCTCTCACATGCTTGTATCTTTATGACTGAAGTGGAGTTGAAGGAACTTATGTACTTGCCTAAATTGTAGCTTTGCAGTCTGCTGGGTACATGGGCTGAATTCACAGACTTCAGACTGCTGAGACAGTCAAAGGACACTCATTAGATAGTTATATATCCCTGGTAGATTAGCATCCTAGTGACTATCATTCTATCAGAAAAATGCACTAGGGCTCCAATAGCTAATTAATAAATGCCTTAAAATTAGACAAGTGGCCATTTCATATTATAGCAATAGGCATGTTATTTGAAGAAATTATGCACATAGAACAGTAGCAGATGTTCTCCACTCCCACTATTGACAGATCAGGATATGGAAGCCTTAAACTCCACTGGGAAGGATTTAGGTCAGTGTGAGGAAATCAGTGTGCATTTAAAAACTCTTTTTGTAGGTTTAAAATATGTTGTAATGTTTTAAGAAACAGCTCTTCCTTTTGAAATGCCGCTAAAGGGCCTCTGTGGAGAGCTGCAGCTGCCTGGGTGCATTCAATGGAGATGATTCAGCTGAGAGGAACACCATCATAAAGGAAGAAGAGTTTAGAGGTGGGTGGGCATAGAGTTAAGGGGAAATTTTTAGAACCAAGGTTCTCAAAATGGGGGTGTGTCTCCCAAGGATTGGACAAAAATCTCCATTGGTATCCAGGAAGAAGAGATTAGAACTATCGCTTACTGTTTGTTTTTCAATTTCTGTTTCATGTTACGTGATTGTTACATTGATATTATGGCATTATATTCTATGTTTTATATTATACATAATTGATTAGTTTAGTGGAACATGGACATAACTTATAAAAAAGCCACTGTATATATCTAGAGTGCTGACAAATTTTTATTTATGATTTTACCAATAAGAGTGCACTTGGAAATAATTTTGAAATTCCTGTAAATCTATTAAGCCAGATCTGACAAGGGAGCAGAAGAGCCAGTGCCACCTTGATGATGACAAATATCTTCCAAAGCTAAGGCTGTGTCTGGCTCAGACAAGGCCCTGATGAGTGTTTGAAAAAGAGTTACACTTATAAGTGGACATAGTCCTGAGGGGTCCCTTTCTTAGCAACCAATGTATGGGCCAAATGTCAGCCCATTCCTGCACATCCTCACATGGAACTTAAGGCATACTCAGGACACCAGTCAGAGAGAAGATCCATCGTTGAGTCCATCGTTGTCTCTCTGCTTTCCTTTCTCAGATGAAATTCAGTGGTTGGAAAAAAAAATAAAGGTTTGACAAGATGGTTAGCTTTGATACAGAGTTTCTCAAATGTGGCACTTTTTATTGCCTCTCTATATCCATTCTCTTTTTTTCTCCTGAATATTTTGAACCAGATGTAGACATATGATTTTATTTTAGTCAGTGAGCAGTAGGTTTAGGAGTAAATTCAAGGAAATCCTTAAATAGAGAGGCTGAGCCTTTCTTCATTCCTTTCTTCTTTCATTCTGCTGCCTGGAATGCAGATATGGTGGCTGGAACTCTGGCAGCAATATTGAATCTCAAAGAAAACTGTACCTAAGGATGGCAAATTGATGATAATGGAAGGAGCCTATCCCCTGAAAACTTCATGCAGCATCCAAACTAATACTATACTGTATTCTTGCAAATTTTCTTTATTTGAAAGAAATTTCTATCTTGTTTAAGCCACTATTATTATGAGATTCTCTTATTTTCAGCTGCACTTAATCTTACCTGGATATATGAAATTTCTTCCTACCTTTATGATTCTAGATATACTTGACTTTATTCATTCCTGTGAACCTAAATATAAGGGAGCAGATAATCAAGGAATCTTTCTAGCCATTAGATCTTCATTGCAAACTATTTAGCAAAATTATGTAATAGAGTTCTCAGTGGCTTTGGGTCATACAGACCCAGAATCAAATCTAAATTCCGGTGCCTACTAGATGTGCAGACTCATGTGAGACAAGATCTCTCAGATGTGTTCTTTCCTCCATGTCCTATGAAACCAGCTCATAGAATTTCTGAGCTTATTAAATGAGATGATATATGTAAAGTGTCTGCCACTCAAAGATGCTCTATACATGTTAAGTACCCTCCAAATTAATTTTCTGGCAATGTGTAAATTTTAAAACTCTGTATCATTACTGCTTCACACATTGCCTTGCACAGAGTACCCACCAAATAAACAGTTCTTTAATAAAATAAGGTAAAGATTCTAAAGGACCTTATAAGTCATACATCTTAGTCTCTTCTCATTTGAATTAATTCCTCAAATTATGTGAAATGTTATCCTAATGTTCAGAAAGATTCTTGGGCCAGTTAAGGCCCTATCTTAAAACTGGAGAGTTAGTTTGGAATTGGGTAGAACCTAGCTTTTTATTCCCTAGCAAGCAACAGAGTTATTCAATGCACAAAATTCTGTTGGTGATTAAAGCGAGCATTATCATTGTTTTGAATGCATTAAGCATCATTTGTCTTAATGGCATGTCTAATTTGGAGTTAACATATAATGAGAAAAATTATTTCTGTATAACATTTTCAATAACTTTAATTCAAAAACATACTGCAATGGACACCTTTAAAAAATTAGGCAATTTTATTCTCCCTAAATACGCACTGCTATCTCTGTGTGTTTGCATTTTTATCTCTCTCAGAAATAGAATTATGGAGCTGGGAAGAATTGATAGAGATCCTGTAGCACATCTCTCTGTGTTGATGTAGGAGTTTGCCCAAACCAACCTGAAGATGTGGCAAGAGGAAATTTTCCCTGTTTAATGACCTGCATGATGTGTCATAATTCTTTCATATACAAGTGGTTTTATTAATTGTGTTTTTTCTGTTCTTTTCTCAGGAGTGTCTAGCAAAAAGATCTGGGCTCATCAAAAATCTTCTGTGCTCTTTTCTTCATATTTTGTGGTTCAGAGATCATATTTTAAATGTTAGAAAGGAAGTGTTAGAAAGAATAAAAGGGTGGCAAAATAGGTTAAAGGGAAGTGGAAAACTTTCTTCTTTACTTCCATAAGCTGTCTCTGAGAATCCCAGACCTCTTTACCGTGTAGATGGATAGCGTTTGAGTTATAACTGCTTTAATCCATCTTGAGTCAAAAGGAAAAGTAAACTTACTGAAATAGTGACATAATATTGAAGACTATGAGAATCCATTACCACCAAAATGACAAATCTCTTGCTCATTTCCAGTATCCACTAATATGCATTGCAAAGAAGGAAACTCCAATTTCCTGTGCTATATATTTTGATGTCATTAAAATATTTGGAGTCCTGTAAGAAATAAGAAATAGAACATGGAGAAAATTAAAGGAAAATAAGTGTTAAGGCTTAGGGACTAAGAAAGGGGCAGCGCTTTTTAACATACAAGTGCCAACTTTTTAAGTTGAGCATCTTATGTGGGTAGGATCTAGTGAAATGCTGCTGAAAGAGTCCCACAAGCTTTTTGATAGATTCCATGCTGACACACACATCAAACTGGATTTGAGTGAAATCCAGAGATTGTTTCTTTTTTAAGTGAAATTAATTGAGCTTTCAACAGCTCTATGATGTCTCAGGCAGACATCTGTCAGGACTTTATCAACAAATAGTGCCATCGGAGAGGATGTGAGGAGCAGGCTGTCCTGGGGAAGGAGGGTGAGAGGACTGGACAGCAGACCCCAGGTAAAGCATCCGTGCGGAGATGCTGGCTGTGGCTGTGCATTGGTCAGTACCTGCTCTGTTCTGCCCACTGGGCCTCTTCCCACTGTTGATGGTGAATAATCCCATGATATCAAAGGGCCTGAGTGAGAGTACAAAAGCTGACCCTGAGTCCAGGTTTTGTGGGTAATTTGTTCACGCTGACAGATTTATTTATTTTGTCTGCACTAGTACTATCAAGGTCCTGGGAGAAATTCTTTGCAAAATACACTCTGACATGTACTAGTGTCCTTGTATTAGGAAATGATGCTGCTTTTTGGAGTGATTGGGACTGTAAGTGCAAATATGCAGTTAATCTAAATTACCTCCTGGGTGAAGCATTTATCCTCATAAATACTTTTACCCTCCTGATTCACTTTAAACTCAAATTTTAATGTTGAAATACTAGAGGGAAGCTGTATAATAATCAGTAGATGCACACATACATAAAGCTGTTTCTTTAAAACTTCCCTACTGCATCAATTTTTCTCACTATGGGGGCATGAAATTGCTTGAATTTCCATTTCTTTTTTCTCTAATACTTAATTTTTTTTTTTTTAAGTTTGAGTTAGGAACTTTGAAGCCTTCTTTTTCTCTGCCCAGCTTTTGTGTTTAAGGAACTGTACAGTATAGCAGGCGATAGGCAAAATTTAAAGTCAACCAAAAACAAAGATGTCTTTTGCTTTTAACAATTAACATTTATATTTTTTGTCAGATTCTTTCCATTAAAATTAAAAAGCTTGTTTTTGAAAGATTATAAAATCAGCAAAAATCTAATCACTTTTGACATTTGTATTTTTAAATGCTTAAGGAATATATTTTTCATCTCAAAGCATTTTAGATTCACATTTATTTATGATTGTTTCCCCTCTTTTAGTTGGCTTAGCATATAAGGATTGATTTTGATCATATAAGGCAATCACTGAAAGTATTTCTAGTAGGATCAAATTAATTAAATAATTTATTTTAAAACTATTAAGATACACATATATATTTAAGTGCTTTCTGTGGTATACAATAGCAGTTTAAAATGGATTTCTAAATATTTCAGGATTCAAAATCCTAAAAGTATTTCTTCATTTCTTTGATATACTAGTACTAGAAGTTTTTTGGCACACAACTTTTGAAAGTTATTAGAAAAGTTAAAAGCCACTAAGACTTCATAATTTCTATTTAGAGTGTGTGTGTGTGCATGTGTACCTTTCCTCCCTGAGACTATAAGCGTCTTGATATAGGGACAATATATTTTATTCCAGTGTACCCATCTTGTTCCATTTTATCCTTAGGTACTAATACCTTCCCTACCACAATGGAGGTGCTCTGTAAACATTTGTTTAATAAATGAATGAATAAACAAACCAACAAATAAAAAACTAAAATGTAACTCTAAAAGAGAAGAAACAAACATTAGCATGAAAGGCAATTGCTGCTTTTACTGTGTAATTTTATAAGCATTTCCATAGAAATAAATAAATTCTTGGCATTAGCGGTGTATTATAATAGATTGTGTTACAGAGGCTATAAATTAAAACGTGTATTTCAAAAGACAAGGGAAAGACTTTAACTGGAACTCATGCCAGTGGTGTTAAGTAATTAGAAAAGCATTCTGAAGACTTGGAGTTAATTTTGATCTTAAAGATCACTCATGGTGGTTAAATATTTCTCCTTGTAATACTACTTTAACAAAGATGTAGTCTCAATCATGGTAAGTTGGTAAAAATATTAGAGCTATTTTTTATGAAGATACCCCAGGCAAATATCCTCCATTTCCCAAATTACTCCATCAGGAATCACTGTTGCCTCTACTTCCAGTATGTTGGATCCGATTGCTGCTCACCATATCTATCAGAAGCATTTCATTCTTTGCCACCATTAGTTCTGTAGTTTAACAACTAGCCTCCCTGATCCACCTCTTTCTTCCCATTCTCCCCTTACCAGTCACAGTGTTTTTATAAGCTTAAGTTAGATGGTACCCATTTCCTGGTTCAAATGCTCCAATAGCTTCATTGCAGTTAGAGTATAGTTCTTGCTCTCTGACGTCTCGTCATCCTTCCTTGGTGACTCTGCAGGACCTGGCCGTCCTTATTCTATGATCTCATCTGTGCACTACTACACTTCTCCATATGCCATAGCCACAGTGACTGCATTCTAAGTCTCCTCTCATTGGAGAGTCCTTGCATTTGCTGTTTTCTCTACTTGGGTGGCTCTTACCTCAACTTTTTGAAAGCCTGATCTTCAACATTTCAGTCTTTGACTTTCATTGTCTCAGTGTCTCCATTTATAACTACCTTAGCTAAGTAAGCCTCAGTCAAATCACATTTCCTTGTTTATTTTCTTCATGGCATTTCTTACATTAAGGAGGTAAATGACTGGTTTACCTTTTATTTTTATACTTTGTTGGGTAGAGTGTAGGCTTATTAAGGACTCAGACATTCTTGGGCTTGGGTTTTTTTTTTTGTTTGTTTGTTTGTTTGTTTGTTTTTGTGGGGGAAGGGAGTCTCTACTACACTTCCACTGCCTAAAACTTATGTGCCTATACAACCTTCTCTGTGCAGATCTACATTTGAGACCATGACCTCATGAGGGTTCTTTTCTTTGTTCCTTTTTTTAAAAAATTATTTATTTGAGGGAGGTGGAGAGGGAGAGGGAGAGAGAAAATCTCCAGTAGAATCCCCACTAAGCACATAGCCTGATGCATTGCTTGATCCCAGGACCCTGAAATCATGACCTGAGCTGATATCAAGAGTCTCATGCCTAACTGACTGAACCACCCAGTTTCTCTGAGTGTTATTTTCTAAAGTCAGTCTCATATACTGTGCTATTTGGTAATTGATGGACAGACAGGATTATTTAAAGACCTGTGCTCTAATCCATACTTATTCATCACTCTTTCGCAGACAAATTGATTACTCTCTTTGACCTTAGTTTTTGTATAAGTTGACCACACACTTCAGAGAAATATCTAGAGGATGGAGACAGAGCTGAGGATCAAAGAGTCATGTAACTTGTGTGGGATCTTAAGGCTAAGAGTAAGTCCATCTTAGAAGCCATCCTGCACAAGCTGTGTTCCATGAATTCCACTATTCTTTTCTCCTCTTGACACTATAGCTGGTAGCAGGGGTTAAGTTCCCGAAACTCTAGGATTAAGTCTGCTCTGATTACAACATGGGGCGTTATGGGGAATAGAACTGGTCATTTAGATAAGAGGAAAGCAATATTTTTCTAAGGTTTTATTAATGAATGGTTTGGGACATAGTGTTTAGGTGGTACTGGAACCCTTTCAGATCAGCTGCTCCAATAGCATTACCCAGGAAAATGACTGTATATGTGCATGAGAAATGGTGCCCAGGTTTAGTAAAGAGGGGTCAGAGGTGGGCTGAAAGGCAGGTACTTTGAGAATATCAGGGAGAGAGGAGATATTTCCTTATCCCAGCAACTGGAAAAAATATGCCAAACAAATAGGAACAATATATAATGAGGATCATTAGGAATATCTAGATATCTAAATATTGGAATACTGTTTGGAAGGAAAAAACATGTTAGTACAAATAACTTGGAACTGATACCTTCCATTATGACAGAGCCATGCAAATATGAGAATCGCTAACCCTTCAGAGACTAATGTCTGGCAATAAGATTAATGAGAAGATTTAGAATTTTTTTTTTAAAAAATGACAAGAGTAATGGTCATGATAATTTTTAAACATGAAGTTACTATTGAGACTTAGGTGGAATAGTGGAATATTATGGTTAAAAAGGAACTTAAATATCATTGAGTCTAGTATTCCTCTCGATACTGAATAAAGAGAAAACAGTCCTTGAAAAGTTAAGAGACTTGAACAAGGTTGCTCAGCTTTTAAGTGTTTAAGTTCTTGCGAAGAGCTCTGTCTGTCATGATTTTTTCACACCATTCTCTGCTCTGGCTGTCTGGACAAAGCTAATCTTAGAAACTCTTTTCCACTTCTTTTTGCAGCCCTCAGCCACAGCGAGGCAACTCACAGGGTCCAGTGATTTCAGAATCCTTCCAATTGCTACTGACTTTATAAATAAAGGCAGAGTGGTTTCATCAAAATTATGTGTAATTAAAATGGAGTAGTGTTAAAATAAGCATGCTTTTCAGCAAGAGAAGAGCCCTTTTCACATCTGATGCCTTAAGAAAGATTCTGGTTCCTAATAAAGCACCTAACACAGAAAGTATTAGCTTTAAAATACTTTTTGGATAAATAATTGTATAACTTTAAAAGCAGCATTATTATGGTAGTTGGTCATTTTGCATGTGATATTTCTTAAATTTCAGTAAGTTTATCACATTCATTTAAGTTCAGAGATAGAAACAGATCTAAAGGGATGTTTGACATTTTAATATCTTTCTCTGTGCTCTTCTTATAACTGGTCCTATTCCGGCATCTAGTCAGTTTTGTAGTACCCCTCTACAAATGTTTATTCTGTTATTTACATATGAAGGGTCTTTTCTTGCAGCAATAAAATAAGCCACTCATGTTTAGAAATAAAATTAGTTTTGGTATTTCTAATTTGTTTATGTCATTGTATCTGTTTCCACAGCTAAGTTGCTAGTTAGACAACAGTTTGATACATTGAAACAGTTATTATCATCTTTGTGCAGGTTAATAAGATCAGCTTTGTAAACACCATTATTGAATATCAAGGGACTGTTATAGAAACATCCTGTGACCCACTATACCACTTTTTACCTACCTACTTTTCAGTACTAGCTAATCACAAGCAAGGTTTCTCTTTCAAAATCCTAGTCATTTTTGGAGCATCTTTTTATAAGCTAAATCATATGACAACTCTAACATGAAATACATCCTAACTATGTTAATAAAGTGTTATTAGACTGAAAGTGATAAATTATATTCGTAACTGTCGGTAAATGCAAATGGTCTTAGTAAAATACCTGATATGTATGCAGAATCTCTAGCAGCCTGGGACGTGATCTTACGTATTGTAATGTATGACCAACAGGTGGCAGCAGTTCCCAGGAGGTTCTCACTGGAGAGCACTTAAAATTATACAAGTTATAAATCTTATCCTTTATTCTTTACTTGGGCTGTGTAAAATACCATGTATTTAAACTGATTGATAGACAACTCTTTTTGTTGCTTTAGAAACAAAATTACTTTATTCAATTACATTTAGACTTATACGTATAATATACATTTATTTATTAGACTGTGTTGAAATATCTACAGCACACCAATAACCGATTTCCTTTTTGTTGAAGGAGGTTGAGAAATAATGATGTATTGAATACATGAACTCTTCTAACTCTTCATCCCTGGGGATATTTTAAAGAAATGACTCAGTGAATGATTTCTCAAGGATTTCCATTTGGCTTAACATAAGGACTGGAATTTAGTTGTTGTTTAGAGATAGGACATACTATAACTAGAAGTTTGTAAAATTCAGAATCAGATGTACTGACAATACCATGTTTTATAGTTCTGCACATATGTTCTCCTTTATTGAAGAGAATGTCTTGTTGCTGTGTACTCTGTTATGCCCTTGTAAATGTATGACCATGTATTCATTGATTAGTTGATTTTGCTCTAATGTATCTTTCATTACAAGGACACATTAAAATAATAAAAACAAATGCATTGATATATTTAAGAGAAAAGTCATAAAGCAAATCAGAGCATTTGTAGGTATATTGGAACCAATTACTCAACTCCAACTCCACCAATGTCATGCATTTAATCAGTATTAAGAATAGTTTGGTTTTTTTTTTTTTTTTTAAGATTTTATTTATTTGAGAGAGAGAAAGAGAGCACTAGCAGGGAGTAGGAGTAGAGGGAAAGCAGACTCTCCACTGAGTAGGGAGCCTAACTATGGGCTAGATCCCAGGACCCTGAGATCAGGTCCCAGGATCAAAGGCAGATATTTAACCAACTAAGCCACCCAGGTGCCTCAAGAACAGTCTTCTGATACCTGCTTCAATCCATGATTCAACAGACATTTTAGATAATGGCTAGATACATTTTTGGTTGTCATAAACAGAAGGGGAGGTACTAAGGGGTGGAGGGCAATTATGCTACTAAACAGTGTAGCATGCACAGCATAGTCCCCACAAAATGAATTATCCTTCTCAAAATGTCAATAATGCCAAAGTTGAAAAAATCTAGTCTTCCTTAGATAGATAGCTAGAAAATTCAATTATATCCACATTTTAGGAACACATGCATAGAAAGGCCAACAAAATAGAATCCAGGCGCAGAAGCTAAAAAGTAAAAGTTTGGTTATGGTATATTTTTTAAGAAAAAAAATTATCCACCCTTTGATTGTCAAAAGACCATATTGTGAAAAGCATTCTTTCCTGAAAATTATGAATGTGAAGTACTATAATGAGGGAATCCTAAGTGAGAAGTTTATGTTTTTCACCTTGTACAAGAAATCCCTGTAGAGAACTTCATTAATTACTCAGCAAAATTGAAAGACTCAGCATATCAAACCCATGTTTGCTAAACAAATTTTCTGCTGAATATACCATTGAAATATTACTGTATTGCTTTTGGATTCTTGATTTGTACTCCAGAGAATAAATGTACAATGATCATTTCTCCCCTATTTATTTCGTCCCCCAAACTTACAAAAACTGCTTTCCACCTTGGGAATTAAGGGATATAGGGAGATTTCATGAAGTTGCTTTTGCTCTTTTGTCTGATTTACCATTATTTTTTAAAAAGATTTTATTTATTTATTCATGAGAGACACAGACAGAGAGAGAGAGAGAGAGAGAGAGAGAGGCAGAGACACAGGCAGAGGGAGAAGCAGGCTCCATACAGGAAGCCCAGTGTGGGATTTGATCCTGGGACTCTGTGATCTCGCTCTGAGCCAAATGCAAACATCTAACCACTGAGCCACTCAGGCATCTCTGAGATCCTTAAATAACTGGTGTGTGTGTGTGTGTGTGTGTGTGTGTGTGTGTGTATGTCTTTGTATTCCATATGGAGGCATTCCAAATACGGAATCTTTTTATGTTCTGGAAAACTTTAGTAAAAAGTATTTTGTAAGGTTTATAACCACATAGACATAGAGAATATTTAGAGCAAAAAAAAAAAAAGGTCTCTGAGTTCAATAAATAACAAATATCACAGCACATTTTGGAAGATGACTATTAGGTAACTAAATAATGTTCTTATAAAAATGTACTGTTCAGGGTCTTAAAATCTGGCTTGGCTTAAAATTTCATTTCATTGTATCAAAATGTAAATTTCAAATTTTGAGCTATTGCTTTGATTTGTAAGAAGTTCAAATGTGTCATTTAATAAGTACATTTCTGATTCACTTGAATGCTTTTTGTAAAAAGAAAAGAAAAAAAAAGGAAACGAGGTGTGGAGGTTATGTTGGTACAATAAACAAGTTTTGTGTAATGATCTAAAGCTGAGTATATCTGGGAGAATTGTCATTGGGCTCCCTAGATTTCTAACTACTACATAAGCTGGGACTCAACTTCCCCATGATGTACAGGCTTGACTTCCTCTGTTTTGTAATAAAAAGAAATGTGTCTCTGACTATGTAAATCAAGTCCTGTGCTTTGGTTAAACTGATAAGCATTTTTCAATTTTCTGTACAGGGCTTATTTGCTTCATGATGACTATGTTATATAAAGAACAAAAATGAGATTGGAAATGCAACTTTGACCAAATGATATTTTCACATATTTTAGGATACTGTAAAAAAGAAAGAAAAATCAGACAATAACTATGATGCTTTTATATTTAAATTCACTGCACCGAAAAGAAAGTATGTGACATAAATTGTTAGCAGGGACTGTTTTCATGTATTTGAGAAATGCTTTGGGTAGAAAGTATAAAATATAATTCTAAAAAGAAGATGTTTATCCTTATAAGGTTTATTTTTTCTCCACATGTACTCTCTATAATTGAAAACAGTTCTTTATTCTGTTTCAAGTCTTTTATAATAAAGTCTTCATAAAGAAAATATATAGGCTATTTATATAAGGTCATGATTTTCCTATCAGGTTGAATCAGAGACAACCTAATTTATTTAATAATTTTTGTCATTATTATTAATAGGGCAGCATAGTGTGAGTTGGTCATGACAGAATGAATGCTCATCCATTTAATGATTGTTTATTGAACATTGGCTATATGTGAGGTACTCTTCTGGGAACTGGGAATTAAGCATTCAATGCAATGGTCAATGTCCCTGCTCTCATTTCTAATGAGACCATCAGAATAATGGAACCCATCATGTATTCTACCTTTTTCAGTTTTATGGTTACAATAATGGAAAATTTTATAAACACTGGTGCTAATTAGAAATATTAAAGTGAGAAAAAAGAAACATTAAAGTGAAATATGCTATTTTAAGAATCTGTTTTAAATCCTAATAATATCCCAACACCAGCAAAAAGAGTATACTATAGGGGCATCTGGGTGGTTCAATTGGTTAGAGGTCTGACTTGATTTTCACTCAGGTCATGATTTCAGGGTCATGAGATGGAGCCCCATGGCAGCCTTAGTGCTGAGCGTGGAGTCTGCTTGAGATTCTCTCTCCCTTTCCTTCTGTCCACAGCCACCACCCAGCCATGAAACAAAATAAAACAAAACAAAAAAGGGTGTTGTAAATATTTGCTTCTTGGCTGTAAAATGTTTTTTAAAATTTTATATTTAATACTCTTATTTTAACATTACTACAGTTTCCTCATGAATGAATATGCTGATGCTTTTAGTAAATTAGTAAATCATTATAATTATTATCATGATTCTCAAAGTAGTTCTCTTCTTCCAAAATATTTATTATACTCATATTCAATATATTCATATATGTATTCATATATTCAATATATTCAATATACTAATATATATTCATATATTGAATATAATAATGAACATTAATCTGCTTGATGATTGGACATAAAACTTTAGAAACAGTGTAAAAATATAACACCCAGAATTTCCAAGATCAGAGACAGGCCTGGATAACTCAAAGTACTGTTTCATAAATAAGATTTCTCAAGTTCTTTCCAATCTGTTTTATGTAGCATTGATTTGTAAATAACTTTAGAGAAATTAGAGCTTAACAACTTGAGGGGAGTTTTATGTTTTGCCATTCAGAGAATTAAGCAACTACCTACTTCAGAGTTCTTTTTGAACCCATTTTCTTAGTTTAAGTAAAAGCTGTAGTGTAAGTAATCTCTTTTTTAAACACCATATGAAAGATTACCCTAAGTCACCCATATGGCAGACAGGAATGAGGAAACCTGCTTTACTTTAGAAACCAGTACCAAGGGGTGGGAGAGAGAAGCAAAATATAACAACCAATCTGCTGGAAATACTAAAATAAGTCTTACAATGCAAAAAAATAAAATAAAAATAAAAATAAATAAGCCATTCATAGGTTATCTCAATAAAGCATGTCACTTCTTTTTCTCCCATAGATTCTTAATGTTGAATGTGCTGCAATAAAATATTTTATGCATGTGTTAATTATAAGCCCAAAGTCCCAAATCTGGTTTCCTAGAGTTTATCACCCTTGAGAATCTACTGTTGAATATACTTGCCACCATTGGGATGATCTCAGACTAGTGGGTAGGTCTTGTGGATTGATCCTGTTTACTACTTGTAAAGACTTAGTTGCCTCTCTTACTAAAAGGAAAGCAGAATTCTCCAAGTTTTAAGATAGAGGGTTTGGTCTTGTCAGAAGTAGATAGGGGGAAAGAAGTTTAGGAACATTAGACTACAAGTTTTATCTACCTATGGCCATATAAACCATTTTCCTCCAAGAATCTTGTCATCTATAATAGTTTCCTCTGCCTCGTCATTTCTTTTCCTCTTGAGGTTTTTGGTAAACTTTCATACATATAATATGTCTTAACTGGGATAGGAGGTGGTTTTGGAGGCAGAGGGTCCAAATCACAATGTACTTGGTCTTTTTTAACTCCTCATGGACCAGATTCACCTCTTTCTCTTGATTAGAAAAGTAGGTCTATGGTAACAGATATTTAAAGAATATACACAAAGGTATTCAAAGTACAAGGTGTGTGCTTGGTGGATACCAATGTGGCCACTTTATGTGACTCTAAAACAGTAATTACAAATGAAGTCTTCTTGGAAGAGCACAAAAGGAAGATTCAACAGATATATTTGTTTTTGTATTCTCAAAAAACCTTCCCCATGCCTTTTGTCATTAGGGAATTATTTACATTTTGAAAAAGGAAGTAAACAACTGTAATCATATTGAAAATACCAAAATTCATGTTGTTTAACTCTAAAGTTTAATACTAAGACTCTGTGCCAGCACATGAAGTTTGTTTTTTATGAAGTCACCTTTTAGGCTAATAGATTGGGAATTAGAAAGTGTAGTTATATGTATCAAAGAAAAAAATATTCAGAGATTATATCTGTTAAAGATAATTAAAAAAAAATTATACAGTGATTTCTTTTTAAGAAAGAAGTAAAGTATAATTGTGCAAGAAAATCAACTGAAAAATAAAGCTAAAATTAGTATTTAATATCTCAAGATTTCTAAAATTAGATAAGTAAATCATAGTAAGACAGTATACATTAAAATTTTATAAATATTCAATATTTATTGAATATAAATATTCAATTGAAAATAAAATTAAATAGCTATTTACTTAAGGAAGAAAATATTAATGATTTAAGAGGTGAAAATACATTGAAAATATTTCAGTGTAGTGAAAACTAAAAATCCTGTTTTTTAAAGTAAGATGATTAATGAACATGTCCTCAAAAGATGTAGATAAGCCACACAAAGGCTTTTAAAAAATTATTTCCTTTTCATGCAGATTATTTGGTATTTGCATATACACGTCAATTTAAACGGTTATCATAAGCAGGTTAAGAACACGATATTGTGCTTAAAGAAACTGTAATCAGGAAATTGGATCATCATGTACATAGTTTGTGAGATTATCTCTTTCAACGAAGATCTAAGTATGAAATTTTACAGGTCCTAAAATTCCCAACATTTTTCTCATATAAAGAAAACCAAACTTTCTTATAGTATAGTGAATATAAAGAGGAACAAAAGAAGCATCAGCAGTGTAATAACATACACAGGGTTAAACAGTTCTTTTTCAAAGAAATGTAGAACTAAAATATTCCTAAAGGTCACATGCCATCTCTTCAGCCCATTTAAGGCTTCTGAAATGCCACTCTGAAGTAAAATAACTACCTCTCCAGAAGAGTCATTCCATTAGAGAGCCAACTAACATCAGTACAGAGATAAATGGGAGAACAGAAAATTGATTTTACACTTGTGCTGTAAGTGTGGTCAAATGTTATAGGGCCAGCACATCAAATAGGATTTCAAAGAATTGCTGTGCCTGGAAAATAACAACATAAAAGGATGTGGTTAAATACAGCTTAATAATGGGTCTGATGTGCTCAGTGTAATGTAAAATATTTATTTACTCTTTCTATTTGTAATATGACACGTTCATATATCACTTTTCTTTTTGTTAATAAATTTATTATTTCAATGTTCCTGTAACTAATACCTTTCATCTCAACTCATGCTATATCACACATACCCAGAGGCGTGCAAGCATGTCACGGCAATGATTTATATTTTGTTTGATTTAAAACTTATAGATTGTGCCTAATAAAGATATTTTAATTAAATTTTGTTTTATACGGTGCCAGGTCTGTATGCAAATATTATCCTGATCAAAATATTAAAAAAAAACTATTTATCAAAAAACTATTGAAATTAATTAGATCCCCTGGAAGCACAAAACGAATGTTGCCTTTCAACTCTCTGTGATGCCTTTGGCTTCTCCGTGATGTTTAAGTTGCTATAATGCTCAATTGGGACCTACCGTTTCTTTTCAGGTGTTTTGATCACACTGTAGTTGAATAGCATCAGGTATGATGAATGTGATACAGTGTATTCCTTCCTCACTGTACTAAAGAGTCTCGGGGGGTAAGTAGAAAGCTGGGCAATGACATTTTTAAAGGCTTTGGTATGATCTTGGCAGCTTAACAAGAAAGTCATAGCTAATATTTTTTTCCTCTTACAGACATTTGGGGCTATTCAAGACCAAGATAGCCTCTCTCCACATATTGCTAAGCAAGTGATCAATTCCAGGGTAGAGTGAAAAGTGAATGAATTTCCCCCAAAGTAAGGAAAGGTGATTTGGGAAATTTAATTCTTTCTTAAAGATGGTTCTAACAGAGCAGGCTTTGAAATCTACTCTGTCTTTTCTCCATGCTTTCTTAAATCTTTCTCCTTAACACTTTGCTGTTTTTGTGTCTACAGATTTTAAAATCTCAGATCACTCCTCACTACCTCAGTTTGTTTCCTTTTTATTCTTTATTGTGAGAGAAGAGAGATTTTGAGCCATACATAATATCCGTATTTTATCCTAGGACACATACTGCTTCATGGAACTTGAGTCTCTTCTCAAGGAAAAAAAAAATCACTTTGCCCCAATTCCAAGTGCAATTTTGAGAGGGATGGGATTAGATTTGTATTCTGAACATTCTCTTACTGGAAGTGTCACTTTATTGTTATTGGTCTTTTTAATTGACTAATAGTTGACATATAGTGTTATATTAGTTTCAGATGTACAACAAAATGATTCAATATTTATATATATCATGAAATGATCATGACAAAAAGTCTAATTAACATCTTTGTACATAGTTACATCCGGTTGTGTGTGTGTGATGAGGGACTTTTAAGATCTACTTTTTTTGGAAATCCGATTTTAAATCAGCATTTCCACCTTGCTTCTTGAAATAAAGATGGAGTGTAATAATTTATTTATTTATTAATTTATTTAATTTTTTAAAAAGATTTTGTTTATTTATTCATGAGAGACACACAGAGAGAGGCTGAGACATAGGCAGAGGGAGAAGCAGGCTCCCGGTGGGCAACTTGATTTGGGACTCGATCCCAGAACCTCAGAAATCACACCCTGAGCTGAAGGCAGATGCTCAACCACTGAGCCACCCAGGTGTCCCAAGTCTAATAATTTAAAACACAACTTTCTTTCCTTGGTTACCCAAGTACAATGATGTAAAGAGTTAATATTAAAAAAAAAAAAGAGTACCTCTGAATGTAGATGCATTTGGTAGTGATGGTAGAATCAAGGAAGTTAATAAATACTTTAGTCTTCCCCTTCTTTAGCACATGGGCTGCTGGTTAGATTAGGTACCTGAGGAATCTGGAGCTATCAAGTTACAAAAAAAAAAAATCACTGATTCTGGGGGTGCCTGGGTGGCTCAGTTGGTTGAGCTCCTGACTCTTGGTTTCAGAGCTCAGAGTCCTGGGATCTAACATCCCCTGCTCCCCTCAGCTCTGGGATCAGCACAGAGTCTGCCGGTCCTTCCCACTGCTCCTCCCCTTGCTTGTGTTCTAACAAATAAATACCCACCCCCCCCCAAAAAAAACTGATTCTGTGCTAAATCTGGCCTGTTTCTGTTGCTCTTCCACAATGTTATCTCCATTCCCCTCTTCCTTTGCAGGTTTAAACTTCTTGGCATATAGTTTTTAAATGAGGTCACTAATTTTTGATGTCTATTTTCTTTAAGGAAGAAATAACATGCCATTTTCTAATATAAAAATATCTAGGTAGTAAACTATAGTTTTGTCATAACCACATATTGGGCCTTATAAGCTCTGTTTGAATCTGAAGGAATATGGACAGTGATAATTTACTTTGGTTTTATTTGCTTGCCCTCATAATTCAGACCTTCTACATCTGGGAACACAGTGATAGTTCTTTTTCTTTCTTTTTTCTTTTCTTTTAAATCCATGCCTCTCCTTTTTTCTGTTCAGCTTGGTTCATTTCATTATCATTGCAGTTAGGAGTCAATAGTAGAATCTTAGAAATGAATCATCAAATCTAACCTTAGGGAAAATGAAGTCAAGCTAACAGTGGGGAAGGGGCCTGACCAAGGTCAGACAGCTGGTGAGGGACAGAGGAAAAACAGGAAGAATGCTTTTCTGAGTCCCAGTGGAGGGCTCTTTCCATGCGTGCCATTGCCTTTCAGAAATCACAGCCAATGCTTTCCCTTTTCTAAGGTACTCATCCTGAAGACATATTACAGTATGTTTTCCCTGCTGTCTTTGCCTATATGTTACATCCAAGAAAAGGGTGATGACTAGTTATTCCTTGGTCTCCTCCTATCATGTTACAATCGATGCAGTACTTTCATATTTAGTACATCACAAGACAGTGGGATGAGTTATTTTTATTTTTTCATTTTTGATTTTTTTTTAAAGATTTTATTTCTTTATTCATGAGAGACACAGCGAGAGAGGCAGAGACACAGGCAGAGGGAGAAGCAGGCTCCCTGCAGAGAGCCCGATGTAGGACTTGATCCTGGGACTTCAGAATCATGCCCTAGGCCGAAGGCAAGATGCTCAACCACTGAGCCACCCAGGTGTCCCAGATGATTTCTTTTTAAAAGGTATAAAGTGCAGTAACACTTTTTATTGTCTGCAATGAAAGCAACACATAACCATGCAAGTATTAATCATTTATTAATTTTGAAGCATTTAATTCCATTCTGTGGGCAAAACATGAGACATAGTCCCTACTTCTGTATTAATTGGGGTTCTCCAGAGAAAAAGAACCAATAGGATAAATCAATAGATAGAGATTTATTATGAAGGATTGGCACACAATTAGAGAAACTCAGAAGTCTTATAGTCTGCCAGGAAAGCCAGTAGTGTAGAAATAATCCAAACTTGAAAGCCTGAAAGCCTAGGGGGAATATGGTGTCTGTTCTAATCTGAGTTTGAAAGCCTGAATCAGGACAGGAGAAGGCAGAAGATGGTGTCTGAGCTCAAGCAAGAGAGCAGATTCAGCCTTTTCCGCCTTTTTTGTTCTATTCATGCCATTAGTGAGTTGGATGATGGCCTCCTGTCTTAGTGAGGGAGGATCTTCATTTAGTCAACCAATTCAAATTTTAATCTTTTCTGGAAACACCTTTACAGATATATCTGAAAATAATATTTTACCAGCTGTATGGGAATCCCTTAGCCCATTGGGATCAACACACAAAATTAACCACCACAGCCTCCTAGGAACTTAGGTTCTTTTGGGGGGGGTGGTGAGGAGGCATCAATGCATCAATGATGCATCAATGATGCAGTCTTAAATTTGTATGGCTCTTGGTAATTTAAAATAAATTTGTGTATATATTCTTTTACTTGGGCTCTGTAAAAACTCCAAGAGATAACCAAGTCAGAGATTATTATCAACCCTAAAATCAGAAAATTGAGGTACAGATAAACATTTGAAAAGTTAGTTACTTGCTTGATTAGCATATTGTAAATATATTTTCCAATCTAACTACTTATAAATCACTATATTTGTAACTGCAACATGTTCCAAATCCTGATAAATGGGAACCACAACATACATTTAGACATTCAGGCCTGGTTATATTACAAGACCATTTATATTACCAAAAAGGAAAACTAATGGTCCATAAGCAAGCTGTTGCCTATAGTCACATTTTATTTGATTCATACAATGTTTATTGTTGAAGAATTTCTTAAAATAAGCCTCAATACACAAAATTTCAAGATTATACCAAAATATATTTTTAAGTTTTTATTTTAATCATCTGGTGCTCATCATAAGTGTGCTGCTTAATCACCATCACTTATTTCACCTATCCCTTCACCCCTCTGCCCTCTGGTAGCCATCATTTTGTTCCCTATAGTTAAGAATCAGTTTCTTGGTTTGTCTATCTATCTCTTTTTCCCTTTGCTCATTTGTTTTGTTTCTTAATTTCACATATGAGTGAAATCATATAGTATTTATTTTCTCACTTAGCATTATACTCTCCAGCTCCATCCATGTCATTGTGAATCGCAAGGTTTTATTCTTTTTTATGACTGAATAATGTTCCATTATCTTCTTTATCCATTCATTAGTTGATGGACATTTGGGTTGCTTCAATATCTTGGCTACTGTGAATAATGCTGCAATAAATATAGGGATGCATCTATCCATTTGAATTAGTGTTTCTATGTTCTTTGGGTAAATACCTAGTATTGTGATTGTTGGATTGTAGGGTAATTCTATTTTTAACTTTTTGAAGAAACTCCATGCTGTTTCCCATAGTGGCTACCCCAGTTTGCATGCCCACCAACAATGCATGAGTGTTCCTTTTTCTCTACATCTTTGGGAACACCTGTTAGTTCTTGTGTTATTGATTTTAACCATTCTGACAGATGTGAGGTGACATCTCATTGTAGTTTTTTTTTTTTCATTGTAGTTTTTATTTGCATTTCCCTGATGATCAGTGATGATGAACATCTTTTCATGTGTCAGTTGTCTGTTCATGTCTTCTGCACATTTTTAATTGAATTATGTGTTTCTTTTTATATATTTTGGATACTCTTTATAAAATATGTAATTTGCAAATTTCTTTATCCATTCAGTAGGTTGTCTTTTAGTTTTGTTGATTTTGTCCTTCACTGTGCAGAACCTGTTTATCTTGATGAAGTCCTAATAGTTTATGTTTTCTTTCATTTCCCTTGCCTTAAGAGACATATCTAGAAAAATTTTGCTACAACTGATGTCTGAGAAATTACTGCCTGTGCTCTCCTCTAGGATTTTGGTGGTTTCATGTTTCACATTCAGGTCTTTAACCCATTTGGAATTTATTTTTCAGTATGGTGTAAGAAAGTGGTCCAGTTTCATCATTGTTTTGTATATTGCTTTGCAGTATTCCCAACACGATTTGTTGAAGAGGCTGTCTTTTTCCGATAGGAGGGTCTTTCCCACTTTGTCCAAGATTATTGACCATATAGTTGTGGATTCATTTCTGGGTTTTCTATTCTGTTCCATTGATCTATGTGTATATTTTGGTGCCAGTACCATATTGTTTTGATTACTACAGCTTTGTAATATAATTGGAAGTCTGGAATTGTGATGCCTTCAGGTTTGTTTTTCTTCTTCAAGACCACTTTTTCTATTCAGAGTCTTTGTTACATACAAATTTTTGAATTGTTTGTTCCAATTCTGTGAAAAATGCTGGTGGCATTTTGATAGGGATTGCATTAAATGTGTAGATTGCTTTGGGTAGTATAGGCATTTTAACAATATTTGCTCTTCCAATCCATGTGTCTGAAATGTCTTTCTATTTCTTTGTGTCATCTTTATTTTTTTTTCATAGTGTTCTATAGTTTTCAGAGTACAGGTCTTTCACCTCTGTGATTAGGTTTAGTCCTAAATATCTTATTATTTTTGGTGTAATTATAAATGGAATTGTTTCTTAATTTTTGCATCTGCTGCTTCATTATCGGTGTATCATGCAAAAATCTTTATATGCAAGTTTTCTTGCACAATTAGAATGTGTGAAGACATAGGGCTTTCTTCCTGGTTGACAGTAAGTGCTTAGAGTTAAGATGGCAGTTACAATCCTTTTGCCACAGTTTCTCTTCATTGGTGGTTTCTTTTATTTAAATATCCATTGACTTCCTGAGGGATTTCAAATTCACAACCTCAGAAAAAGACACTTGAAAAATTGACAAATCTTTCAGATTTTAATCCACCTGGTAACTACTAGCACTGTACATAATGCACCTATAGCTCCATTTAAAAATGTATCAAATGTAGATAATACTGAGTCCTGAGTGTGAAAGTAGAACTTAGTTTGCTTATACCACTTCTATCAGCCTCATCTACCCTAAATTTTGTTTCTGGACTTAAATGATGAGGTCTATACACAATTAAAAGAGTAAAGTAAAACAGATAAAACCTCAGAAACTTAGAAGTTGTAGTAGAATTGGCCAAGCCAATTCTACAAATTAAAACTTTTTTTTTTTTTTTGATGGGGGGAAGGACAGTAGAAGAGGGAGAAAGAGAATCTTAAGCAGGTTCTACATTCAGCATGGAGCCCAATGCAGGGCTCAATCTTCCTTACCCTAAGATCATGACCTGAGCCAAGAAATCAAGAGTTGGATGTTTAACTGACTAAACCACCCAGATATCCCAAGACTTCTATTTTTGAAGTTTTATATACACTTAATAAGTATGTAATACAGATTAGTTTTAGCTCTTTTACTGGCTATCATTGCAGATTTAAACCATTTATTTCCAACAACTCCAGGTATCTCTCGATAATTGTCTGTATAAGCTGATTATCAAGCACTTTTCCAGACCTGTATGTCTCTACTGCTGCCAGCTACATTATTGCTTTTACAATGTCAGAATTGATAACATCTATAGTCTTTTGTGTAATTATAATATTCTTTTATACATTGTTTATAAGTTTATTTGAAAGACTATAAAATAATAACCAATGTTAAGTATATGGAAATATTATTTACTATAGAATCAATTGGTATAACTGAATCTTCAGAGCAGGAAATGTCCACAATCCTGTGCCAGGAAACCTCTGCCACTCAAAAGATACTGCTTCAGTCTGTACAGTCAAATAGATTCTTATTTCTTATACTGTATTAGGCTCAAATTTAAGCTATATTTTAAGAGGTTGCATAAGTGGGTTACAATTTCCTTCTATGCATTTTTGTTATTCCTGGAATTTCTAACTTCCTTTTAAAATGTATATGAGAAGATTACCCTTACCTCATCACCATTACTACTTATTGAATGGAATCCACTTTATTCTTGTGTGTTCTATTGACTGTTCATCATTGAGATTAACTGCTTTGTAGACTTTTGTTCAGCTATCTTTTTGGAACTCACTGTCATTGAAATCTTGGTTCAATATCACTGTTTTTTAATGCAATTGTGTTCTTTACTTTTGTTTTTGCTAGAACAGATCACCAATTATTTTAGTATTTTTTTTCTTCTAAAAAAAAAGTTATGAGGGAAATAAACTTCACTGAGTCTCTTCATGCCTGAAACTAACTTTATTTTCAATCTACTTATTCATAGTTTGCTGTTAAAATGTTTTCAAAATCACTTTACTTCATAGTTTTGGAGATATTCTTCCATTTTGTCCTTGCATTCAGTATAGCTAGTGAGAAGCCTAATAGAAATTTGATTCATATTATATTTTGCATAACTTGTTTCTGAATTTGGAAGTTTTTTGAGATGTTCTATTTTATTCTATATTACTATTTTCTAATTTAACCATTTATTAATAGATCCTTGCCATTTGTTGACTTTTTAAAAAAATCAAGTTGCAAACTTTTATTACAAATTAAAAATGAAGCTCTTAAAAGTCTCAACTTGGTCAGATATGAAACAATTTAAAAACCTTTAAAGATGTATTTACATAAAACAGGCTTTTAAAAAAAATCACGTTTGTCATTATCAAAAAGAGAGGTCTAGGTATAAATAATAAAAACCCCATGTTGCATAAACAATGTAGATAGTCTATTTAGATGGTCTGTGGGCAAAAGCAAGCACTTAAAGTTTTCAGCTCCAATATTTTGTTCTTTCTTATTGCTGGAATTCTATCTTTATTTCTTTGTGTTGGATAACTAAACCAAATGATGGTAGAGATGGTAAACCCGCATTTACTCAGCCCTGCCCTGCTCAGCCTTGGGAGTGGATGAATTCTCAGCTATAGGATGGGCTACTTTTCTCTCTTAGCCACCTTGTGGTTTAGGGTTTTCTGGGAGTCTGTGTAGACACCAGAAGTTGCAGCAGTACTGACACTGAGGTGGCTGCTGACCTTAGGTCTCATCTCCTTGGTTTTGCTTATTTTCTTCATTCCCATCCTCTCTGGGCTATTTTGGCAACAAGGCCCCCTGTGGAATCATGGTATATAATCTCGATACACATTCTGTCTCACTGGTCTACCTTGTTCTCCTGCACCCTCATTGTCAGCACGTTCCATCACTTCTCCCTGCGAAGAAGGGTCAGAATACAAGGAGTGGAGGCCCTTTGGGTCTCCGCTCATAGTAAGGTGGGAACTGCCACCTGTGGTAGGGTCTGCACTGTGGGGGTCTGGCCTTTAGGAGCACTCTGCCATCCCCCATTCTCTTCCCAACTCTCACTGTTCTAGTAATTCTACTGATAACTGCATGTACCACCACTGCAATGTGGATAGCATCTATAATGGTTTTCCTGTGCTTTCTCTCTGAGAAAACTATTAGACAGATAGGATAATACAAATTAAACCTCAACATCTGCTAAATTTTCATTTTCCAGACTGAATATCCATATGATATAACCTAGAAATAGAAAGGAACCTCCTCAGTCTGATATACAATATCAATGAAAAGCATACAACCTACATCGATACTTAATAAAAGTCTGAACGCTTTCTCCTCAGTATCTGGAACAAGGCAAAGATATTCACTCATACCATTTCTATATAATATTGTATTATATTTCTTTTTTTGTGCCCTAAGGCAAGAAAAAGAAAGAAATTACATCCAGATTAGAAAGAAAGATCTAAACTGTCTTTATTCCCATATATCATGATTGTCTTTGTAGAAGACACTGACAAATATACAAAAAAGCTGCAAGAGCTAATAAATTTTAATAAGGTTGTAGGATTCTAAATTAATGTACAAAAATTAATTGTATTCCTATATAGTACCAATGAACAATTGGAAATCAAAATTTTTAAAACACCATTTCTATAGCAAAAAAAATTATAGTTTAGCAAGAGTTCTCTACATAGTGAACTAAAAACATTGCAGTACCAGACTAAATAAAACATTAATAATTTGAGAAATATTACATGTTTGTGAATTAGAAGACTTAATATTATTCAAGTGTAAATTCTCTTTAAATTTATCTATGGATTCAAAACAACCCAAAATTCCAGAAAGCTTTTTATTTTAATAGAATTTGAAAAGCTGATTCTAAAATATATATGGAAATGAAGGAGTTCTGAAATAGCCAACACCATTTTACAAAAGAAGAAAGTTGACAGAATTATTCTATCTTATTTCTTTTTTTTTCTATCTATCTGATTTCAATACGTATAAAGCTATAATAATCAAGACAGTCTGCTTTTGGTTTAAAGAGAGATATACAGGCAATGAAATATAGCATTTAGAAATAAACCCAAAAGTGAATGATCAATTGATTTTGACAAAAATTCCAATGTCATTAAAAATGGAATAATCTTTTCAACCAATGGTACTCATGTAATTGGATATCCTTACACACACACACACACATGCACACACACTTCAACATTTGCTTCATATTATATATAAAAATTAATTTCAATCATTAATCTAAAATGGAAGCAAAAAACCTAAAAATTTTCTAGAAGCAAACACAGGAGAAAATCTTTGTAACTCTGAGTTAGGCCAACATTTCTTTAATAGAGCACTTACATAAAAATATAACCTATGTAAAACTCAAAAATTAGATTTCATCAAATTGAAATATTTTCTTCTTTAAAAGTATCTAAGAAAATGGAATGTCAAACCACAGAATGGCTGAAAATATATGCAAAACCTATATCCAGAACATACAAAGAACACTTAGAACTCAATAATGAGAAGATAAACAACAAAATAAAAATTGGGCAAAATATTTGACCAGACACTTTACTATAGAAGATATATGGTTGGCAAATAAGCACAATTGTCTCTATGGAAACGCAAATTAAACTTACGATATGATACCAAACGACATCCACTGAATTAAGCTAAAATGAAAGAAAAATCTGACCATACCTGGTGACTCATGAAATCTTGTTGGGAATGCAAAATGCTACAGACACTTTGGAAAACGAATGATTTCTTATGAAGTTAAACATACGCTTACCATATTACACCAACAATTCCGATGCCTGATCTTATCCAAGATAAATAATAAAGAAAGACTTGTATGTGAATGTTTCTGGATACCTATTCATAATTGCTAATAAGAATTTGGAAAGAAACCCAAATGCCCATCACTGATAAATGAACAAATTGTGGCACATCCATGTAATGAAATCCCATTTTGCAATATAATAAAATGAATTATAGATACATGCTACATGACTGAATATCAGAAACATTCTGTTAATTGCAAGGAGCCGTTCAAAAAAAGACTACACACTGTATAATTTCATTTATATAAAATTTTACAAAAGGCAAAAATTTAGTGATAAGAAGCACATCCATAGTCAACAGAGGGTATGGATGGAAAGAGGGTATTAATTGCAAAGGGCAGGAGGCAACATTTTGGTATGATAGTAATGTTCTAGATCTTCATTGAATACATTTTTCAAAGCTTGTTAAATTGTACACATAAAATTAATATACTTTATTGTGTATAAATTATACCACAATGAAATTGACACCTCCCCAAAGAATATGAATTTTGTTTTTGATCCAGTTGAGTTTGAGGTACCTGTCAGACATCCATGTGAAGTTGTTTAGTATGAAACTAGACATGGGAGAAACATCTAAGCTGAAGTTCCTGATCTGTGACTCATCAGTATATAGATAATGCAGTTGGCCATGGGTCACATGGTGGAGAGTATAAGGATGGGACCTGGTATAATCACATGGAGGAATGGATCATCACCTAATTTGACTGAACTGAATGGTAAGAGCTGATTACTACTAAGTCAGTTTAGTAGAATTAGCAATTTTAGAGTGGTTAATGATCATTTCCCTTTGTCAAAAGGCTAAAATTGGTGGAATGTGCATTGACTTGTGACTATAAATGTGTTCAGGAATTTATACTGAGGGACATAGATAACTACCTTGAAAGTGCAGCTGTGATCTTTAAGAATGAGTATAAGAGTTCTAGAGCAAATAAAATAATAAAGGATAAATATTAGATAGTAGAGCTCTTTTGCTTTCTAAGGCTTTTATAATGATCAAAGTCTGGCTATTCCTCATTCAGTATTTTTTATAGTTTTTTTTGCCCTAAAGATGCCAGGCAAAATACCAAGGATAAAGCATACCAAAAGTTGACTAAATTTTTTCTAAATTTCATTTTATTTGTTGATTTATTTATTCATTTATTTATCTACCTCTTTTATAGGGAAGGTAACAACTCTGCATTTTTTGTACTCATTTTCTGTTTTAATCCTCCAAATCTATTAAAAACAACAAATTGAACAGTCTACCTTTTATTTTCATCAGAATAATTATTTTTTCCTTTAGTATCCTAAACATAAATATGTATTACCTGATTGTACCAAGAAGTGTGTTAGCAGTCTTACTAGAAAATTATACCGAGGGCCTCTTTTACTTCTGAAGTATCCTACCGTGCTTTGTGTGCAATATGGTGCATTTTATTGCACTACTCAATTTCTGGGTATCTCCTAATTCTGAGCATATTCAGGAGGTTGAAAGAAGAGCTCCCAAAGTTGTAAGAGATGCCGCATACATTACAAATTCTTCAGGAAAGTGGCACTAACAATTTCTTTCCTTCCCAAACTACTGTAAATTTGTCAGCTAAAGAAAAGCATGCTGCAATTCTAATCTTAGTGCTTGAAAGGGAACACTGATACACACCCGGGCAGAAATACCAATAGGCTAAGTGTGTGGATTATCTAGGACCTAAATACGGATTGGCATCAAATCTGCCAATAGGGGTGCTCCATGACAGATAACAGGCTATTGATCCAAAACCAGTTATTTGCCAGTGAAGGCAAGAAAACAAACCACTGAACTCCAGTTGTTGGTTCACCTAGTGAGTTACTTTTCCAGTTCTCTATGAAGCCAGCTGGAAGCCTCCTGTTGGAAGAGCTGGGAGCTAGAGTGCTGATAGATGACTTCCTGTATGCATACAGTGTATCCTCACAAGAAATCTTCAGTACCCAGAGTAAATTGTGAACATCTCCTCCGTAAAGCCCCAAGGAAGCTGACACGTGGAGAGAATGATTAACAACAAAATGCAGCTAAACAAATAACAAAACCAGAAATTCAAAGTGATATTACTTGTAACTAGTTCTGTTGACACAACAAAACTCTCAAAAAGATATTTAAAAGTTGACATTTTCAGGTTATATCTTCACATGTTTAGACCTGTTATTTTTCCTAAATAGCAATTAATCAAGTACATAACAACAAAAAAAGGAAAAACAATTTCAGATATTTTTTGTGAAGTAAAGACCTCTGAATCAATCTAGTTCAGTATTAGAGAGTATATAATAGAAAATTTAGACAGATTTATCAAGCACAGCTAACATCCCTAATTTTATATAATCTCGATACCAATTTTATATAGTATGTTAATGTTGGAAAATAATTACTCCAAAAAAATCCAATAAAACCAGATTAATTTCATATCTTATTTTTTTTAAGTCCAAAGACAATCTTTATCTAAGAAGCTTAGCTAATTGGGTAAAGTATTTCTTTCTTATGGCTATACCCTTTCACAAAGTAAAGACGGAGAGTTTTACATAATAGAATATGTCAAAACAAGCAATTCTGAAAAAAGATAGAATGATATAATTAGAGAATTATGAAAATTATGACACAATGAGGTAATAGCAAGGTAAGTTTTGTAGCACTTATTCAGATCTAAAATTCAAGAATAGTATTATTGGGCTTATAAAGTAAGGATTGGCAGGTGCACTTTTTTTTTTTTTTTAAGAGAGAGAGGGCAACAGCAGTGCAGGGGCAGGGACAGGGGAGGGGCATAGGGAGAGGGAGAGAGAGAATCTTAGAATCTTAAGGAGGCTTCAAGCCCAGCACAGCCCTGAGATCTGATCATGATCTGAGCCAAAATCGAGTCGGATGCTTAGCCAACTGAGCTATCCAGGTACCCCCGGATAATATTACATTTTATACATAACTTGTTATAGCCTAAATAATTAGCACTATGCTTGATATAGACTGAATTATGTCCCTACAAAGATTCATATGTTGAAGTCCTAACCCCTAATACCTCAGAATGTAATTATCTTTGGAAGAGAGGGTTATAAAAAAGGTAATTAAGTTACAATGATGTCATTATGGTGGGACCTAATCCAATATCAATGGTAACCTTATAAGAAGAAGAAATTTGGACACAAATACAGAGGGAAGATGATATAAAGATGTAGGAAGAAGATAACAAACTGTAAGCCAAGTAGAGAGGCCTGGAACATAAGCAAAACTGCCAACATCTTGATCTTGGACTTCTACCCTCCAGAACTGTGAAAAAAAGTAAGAATCTGTTGTATAAGCTACCCAGTCTGTGGTACTTTGTCATGGCAGCTCTAGCTGAGATAATGCTATAGTATAAAAGTTTGTGGAGAATTTTATATTGAAAAAGAGAAGTATCCTGTAAGAATTGACTTTTTAGAGAGAACTATGCTCGAACCATAATGTTTGGAAGATACATGCAAACAGTATTAACTATAAGACAATAGTTAATTGTGATGTGAAGAATATCCTTGGTGCAGTTAAGCTTATAACAATTAATTTTTTTTAATTTAAAAAAAATTAAAAATCCACACATGGTTCTTGTTAGTACCGTTGAGTTATAAGAGACTCTTACAAGAGATTCTAGTTAGATACTCAAACTCCTCTCTTCAGCGTTACTAATTCACAACACTGAATAAAAGAGACCTGTCTTAAGTCAAGTGTTGCCACTTAGTTTCAAATTGCCTTTTGATATATGTGAGAGTCATTGATTAAGCTTTGAAGGATTTTGTAGCATATTATCTCTACATAGGTAAAGAAAAATTAAATTTATCCATGAGAAAGTGATATCTAATTTTTATATTAATGAGATATGATAGAACATAGTTTGATAAACTATTCATATAAAGGGCCAGATAGTAAATACTTTATACTTTGCAGACCACATGGTCTCTGTTGCAGGTAATAAACTATGAAGCAGCTATTGCTGTTATGTAAATGATGGTATTGCTGTGTGCCAATAAGACTTTATAAAAATAGGTAGTATCTGGATTCAACTTGTAGGATGTAGTTTGCCAACTCTGTAATAGAAGACACAAGTTTTATAGAAAAGAGGACAAAAGAAAAATAGCTTTTTCTAGTGTTGAATTTGATTTTGGGAGAGTTTCTTTTTTCCTTTTTGTTTTTAAGTCAGGATTTTCTTTTCCATATAAAATGATCAGAATTTCTCCCATCTAACCTCATTTAAAAACAATAACAATAAAGTAGACTTCATTGGAATCTCTATTTGGTGAGGTAAATTTGTGACACTATTTGTATAAGACTCAGAAAAGTAGGAAACATTTTACAGTTTTTAAAGAGTTTTTATGCAATATCTCAGGGCATTTTTTTTCATATGATTTTCCTAACTATATTATGTACTCTGAAGGAAAGTTATTTAACAAGATCAACCATATGGGATGTTTGGGTAACATTTACTACACTTAGTTACTGGTTACTCAGGGCCACGTATCTTTGTATGATATGCCCACAGTGTATTTCTAAAAGTCAAAAGTGAAAGCACTATTTTTTCCTTAAATGCCAGTAGTTTTCATGTATAGAGTTTGAGGAGGTATACTATCACATAGACTATTGGAAAATTACGTTAGTTTTTATTAGCTGTCTCTGTTATCTTTATTGATGGTGAGAGCAGAAAAATACCAAACCGTAAATTTTCTGCAATCCTCTTGTCCTGCTGGAATTTGGGAAAATGGAATGTGGGGAAGAGCCTTTACTTGCAGTACCTATCAGGAGTGTAGGAGAAGGGAGATAGCTCATGTACCTAGTGTGTCAGAAAGAAAGGGTTAAAAAAGAGAGAGGAAACAGCAGTGGGACTTTGGAAAAAGAGATGTTTATTTTTTTAAAGATTTTATTTATTTATTCATGAGAGACACATAGAGAAAGGCAGATACATAGACAGAGGGGGAAGCAGGCTTCCCGTGGGGAGCCTCATGTGAGACTCAATCCGTGACTCTGTGATCACAACCTGAGCCAAAGGCAGGTGCTCAACCAGGTGCCCAAAAGAGATGTTTAAAGAGGATTCGTAGGAAGTCATCTTATATAATGTGATATAATCTCCTTCCTGTGTCTCTAAGAAAAAAGAAATCTTGAAAACCTGTATGCTTGTAGAGGAGTTTCAATTCTCTTTTCATTTTGCAAAAGATAACTTGAATTTGGCATTAGCTTGAGAAAACAGTATAATTCAGTTCTATTATCTTTGGATTTTTTTTTTTTAGTGGGGATGATTTCATTACCGAAAGTTTCTCTGAGTTCTGAATCTCAAGAGTCTTACAGAAGTGTTTGTGCAAATCATTTCTATATTGAGCAAAACTACCAGTGATCAAAGCTACTCTAAAAGGGATTACAATTCTTGTTTATCCCTCTCGCAGAAAGTTGTTAGTTATACTCCATGTATGCTGAGGTAGAGAGCACCTGAAACAGATTTTGTGTGCCCTTTTCTATAATGCAAAAGTATAATAGAAAAGCCTTTGTTCTAAGGAAAAAAAATGTAGGAGGACTTTTTCTTCAATGTGACAAGACTAGCTCCTTGTAAGGGGTTTCAGAGCTCTAATTTATAACAGAGTTGGAGCTCTCTTGGAAGTGAAGGACGTGATGATCACTATTCCCAGTTTTGGGGTACTAGATGGCCTCGGCCAAAGCCGAGGGAGGGTAATATGATCTTTTATCTAAAATTAAGAATGGGCTAGCCTTGATCAAAAGGGACAAAGGGGACAGAGGGCTAGCCTTGATCAAAAGGGACAAAGGGGACAGATACTATAACCTGCTCTTACCCTGCTCTTGTGGAATGTGGCAATGTTTTTAACTGGGAAAGCTTGGTTTCCTGGAGTTAAAATTTCTAAAGCTTAGGTTTACTTTGGCGAGCTCAACTCTTCTCAAGTTTTAGTGGCACTTAGTGATGAAGATGAAGTCAGTGAAGAAGTTCACAGCTGAAATATAGAGTTGTCAGAAATGCAAATGCCTTTAAGAAAAAGAGCAAAAATGTGGATTTTTTAACATGTACCATTAATAACTATTTTTACAAAGATAGGGGTAAAGAGTTTTCTTAGACTCTAGTTTAACTTTGAAGTAAATTTCTTTTTTTTTTAAGGTTTTGTTTATTTAAGAGAGAGAGAGAGAGAGAGAACAAGAATGAGGGAGGGGCAGAGGGAGAGGGAGAAGCAGGCTTCCCACTGAGCAGGGATCCCATCAAGGGGCTTGATCCTAGGACCCTGGAATCACGACCTGAGCCAAGGGCAGAAGCTCAACCAACTGAACCACTCAGGCACACTTGAAGTAAATTTTTAGAGAAGCGCATGGTGATCCTTCAGCCTCATTTTTCCAGAATTATTTTTACATAGAGGAGGCACTTAATATGAGTTTGATAAAGATATTTCTCTGTGGATTTGTTAGGACTACACTGCTATAGCTGTTAGTGAAGTCAACTGGCCAAATGATTCTTTGAATTGTCTATAAAGGTAAAAACTTCTTTTCAACCTATTTTGGAAACAGCTTAATGGTTTTTAATATGACATAAAGTATTTTAAAAAATACATTCACCTCTGTGTAGTGCTTGTGTTGGTCCAGAGGACATGTAACTTTTAAAGAGTTGGGGGACAGTTTGGTATAGGAGATATTTATTAGAAAACAATTTCCTATGGAACAAGAACATGTAGTTTCATGGTGCATGGCTACCTCATGATTTCCAGATTTCAATGGTTCTGGTAGATAAAGGGAAATTTGGCGAGGTCAGAAGAGAAAAGAATACATTTATTCTTCAAGTAAGAAAGATAATGCCCCAAGTATATAGAAGAGGAAGAACCGAAGTATTTCTGGTGACCTGCCTTTTTTTTTTTAAAGGATACTTCAGTCTGAAGAAACCATTAACCATTTAGGGACAATTTTGGAAGATTGATATATGGAATTCAGAAAAATAGGCTTGAAAGCCAACAGCTCTTATCTAGAAATGCTAAAGGGAACCTGATAAAAATGATTGGCTCTACAAAACACAAGAAGGACATTAAGAATTCATTACAGTAAATAATATAAATGGCATATGTGTTATGAAATAAAACTTCCCTAACCAAAGGTTGGAAATTCCTATAATTCTCTGGTTGTTTGACAATTCTAAATGAGTTCTTGTACCTAGAAACACATTCTGTAAATAAGTTATGAAATCCCCATGTAGTCATTTTTCTATGGTATTAGCATGACATTTGTCACTAATATGATGCAAATATATTGTTTATACACTTAGAATGCCAGTAAATTTGATATGACATTAAAATATGTAGCTGAATGCCTCTGGTGTCAGTTCTGGCTCATTTAGACACTCTCTTTGAATAAATAAATAGCTTAGTTGATGGCACCTTTTAAATTTTTTCTTCTACTTGATTTTAATAGATTATTGCCTCTCTCAGTGCTATTTGAAATGTTTTCTTCCTTCATTTACAACATAAATTAACATGTCATTTTTTTCATGAATTTTTGAAAGCAGATAGGATAGTGACAGTACTTGTTCAGTGTGCATCTGTATACAGATTTCAAAGCTTTAAATAAGTCGTTTGAAGAATAGGCCTATATGAGCATATGTCATTGCTATGCAATTATTGTAGCTAAAATTGCAATGTCACCATTAGAAAATGAAACAATGCCAGAGTTGTGGTAAAATAAAAATCACTTCTGGAAATAGAAACTGCTGGCCGTTAGTTACTTTCCATATTCTGAGGTTATCCTTTGACCTTGAGAGGAAATGTTTTTGTTGAGTATTGATCAATATGATTACCGATAACCTTTTTACATTTACAAAACTCACTGACCTCTTTTGTTTTTGGCACTTAAATAAAATAAAGCCAATAAAATAAGAAGTAAATATAGTCTTTCAACTGTTGGATGCAAATATAATTTTTTATTTATAAAGAATATGAAAATTGTACTCTGTTCATATCTTGACATTCATTGCAATACTTTGAATAATATATTAATTCATTTATCTTTCTTTTAATATTTATGAATGATATTTTCCTATATTTTTATTGATTACTATTTTACTTGATTAAAGTTAAACCTTCAATGTTTCCATCTTCTTTTTCTTCAATATCCTTTTTATTATTATGAAGCATCCCTGCTTCTCCCAGGATTTACATATTAATCAATCTACAGTCAATTATGATCTAACTTGTGTTCATTCTGCTCAAGATATTTTAGCAACCACTATAACCTGAACAATTGTAACTAATGATCCTTTCTCCAGAAATGGACTTTATTGCCAGTTCTAGGTAGCAAGGTTTATCCAACTTAACCAATCAGCTTAATCTAACTAAATCTGCAGAGACATTTCTCTGAGCTGCTCTTTCCTCTAAGGCATTGCCTTACAAGCCTTCCCTTTCTTGGTAACTCCCCCATACCTTGAAGTAGGTTTAAATATATACAAATATAAGTATATTATCTTTCTAGTTGTTCTTACATAAATATATAATCTTTCTAGTTGTTTTTGTGATATGGTTGTTCTGAAACAATCTAGTCTGCCCTTCAGAAGTCATATTCTACCTTTAATCAGAAGAAAAACAAGCTAGTCTGTATTTGGAATCTATATTCTACCTTTAATCAGAAAAAATATTATCCTTTACAAGTGTTTCTATTTCACTTTTTAAAAAGTGCATTCCTTATATGGGAGCTTTATTGTTTATTCCCATATCTTTGCTCTTTTCTTGAATCTTTTTAATTTCTTTGACTTTTTCCTGAATTGTATGAGAATTTCTAATTTTTCTTTCTACTTCACTAAGCTGATATTCTGGAAGTCAATTCTAGTTGAGGATGCTAGTTTATTATTATTTTCTAATTTTAATATTCTTTAGTCATTTGTAACCTTGTTTTTTCATTGTCTTTATATTTAACTAGTGTTTTTTGTTTGTTTGTTTTTAAAGTTTATCTGTTCTCCTCTGGATATTTGTTTCAAATAGCCAAGTCTTCTTGTCAATTCTTGTGATTATAAACGGTTTTCTAAATATTTATGTTTTTGCAAATTTTATTTAGAGATGTTATTTCTCTGAATGTTCACTAAAAAGGTCCAATTCCCTTTGATCTGAAATCTTATATCTCATGAACTTTGTATTTAACTTTCTCATTTTTACTTCTTATACATAAACTCTTGAGCAATATATAATAAAAGGTTATATAACCTTTGTTCAATTGGATATTTGCCAAATACATTCATAGCTGCATAGACTGAAGTCAGTTTGGTGCCAATCACACATTATAATGCCTAGTATATAGCATTATTTATTTATTTTAAAGATTTATGTACTTATTTGAAAGAAAGAGTGGGGGATGGGCAGAGGGAAAGAATTCTCAAGCAGACTCCCTGCTCAGCATGGAACTCCACTGTGGCTCCATCACAGGACCCTGAGTTTATGACCTGAGCTCAAGTCAAGAGTTGGGCACTTAACCGACTGAGCCACCCAGGCATCCCCGGTTCTCTTTCATTTAATACAGAATATTATATGAAAACTCATATACTATAATTCACTGCTTCTAGGGATTTATTTTCACTTTTTTAAAATATTGTATTTTACTTGTCTACACTGTTTTCTAAATGTTTATTTGAGGATACTTTATTTCCCAATGAACCACCACCATGTATTCCCTTGCATATTCTACTTTGGAAATTGCATTCTCTGAATGCAAGTTATATATCTTTGTGTTTCTTTCCCCAGCACTGCCTCCCATCTCTATGCTCTTATTATCTTGGATTCTCATTTAAATGTTTCTCATTTAAATGTTAAATTAAACCCAGAAACATTTGGGTTTAATATTGGGTTTAAATTTGGGTTTAATAACCCAAAACTTATCTTACATTCTCTTAAATGGTAACTCTGGTGATTAAATATCTGTTCTAGGTCTCAATTTGCTTATAACCGATTTGTTTATCTAAAGCCAGGGTTCCAGCGAAATAATTATGCTGCCCCTTTCCCTTGATAGTGGCTAGATATAGATTATGACTTTTTGGTCACTGATTTTTATGTGACCAATAATTTTAGTACAACTCAAAACAAACAAATGACAGAGAAAGCCAAAGAAAAGCTGAGTGTGTGAAATATGTGCCACTCTATCTGTTAAACTCAGAATGGATTTAAAACAATTATAAGAAATAGATTTTATTGTCCTTACAAAGCCAAAGTCATGGGTATGTTCTTTTTTTTGTTGGATTAAGGGATGAATCAGTGTTTATTTAATTTTTAAGTAGCAACAGATGGTACCAAATTCACATAAAAAAGTTTCATTCTCTTATGGTTTTATAAAAGACTTTGAATGCATATTCCAAATAGATGTACAATTAAAGCTTACTGATAAGAGTAAATGTCAGTTCAGCAGCATTGAAAAATACGATTGATGAAATAGTAGCATCTTATAAGAAAACTGCCAGCCTTTTTAGTATCTAGAGTGTATATTTTAAAACTGGCTTTTCGAACACACAGAAGGCAGAGACTTAGACAAAATGCCAAGATGGAGGAATTTATCCCAAGTGAAAGAACAAGATAAGGCCACTGCTAGAGATCTAAGCGAAACAGAGACAAGTAACATGCTTGATGGAGAATTTAAAGGAACGATCGTAAGGATACTCACTAGACTTGAGAAAAGAATAGAAGATATCAGTGAGACCCTTACAAAAAAGATAAAGGAGTTTAAAAAAATCAATCAGAGATGAAGAATGCAATAAACAGATTGGAAATAGGCTTGATGCAATGAACAGTAGGCTGGAAGAAGCAGAGGAGTTAATTAGTGACTTAGAAGACAAAATATTGGAAAATAATGAAGCTGAACAAAAGAAAGAAGAATTATATAACATGAGAATAGACTTAGGGAATTCAGAGACTCCATCAAATATAATAATATTTATATTATTAGAGTCCCAGAAGAAGAAGAAGAGAGAAAAGGCGGCAGAAAATTTATTTCGAGAAATTATAGCAAAACCCCTCCCTAATCTGGGGAAAGAAACAGATCCAAGAAGCACAGAGAACTCCCATTAAAATCAACAAAAGCAGGCCAACACAAAGATATATTGTTATTAAATTTGCAAAATATAATGATAAAGAAAATATCTTGAAAGCAGCAAGACAAAACAATTCCTTAACTTATAAGGGAAATCTCATAAGGCTACCTGGGGATTTTTCAACTGGAAGTTTGTACCTTTTAATATATCTATTAAGTCCATCTGGTCTAATATGTCATAGATTTTCTGCTCAGATGATCTATCCACTGGTTAAGTGGGGTATTAAAATCCCCTACTATTATGGTATTGCTGTCAATTTCTTCCTTTAGGTCTGTTAATATTTGCTTTACATATTTAGATGCTCCTATGTTGGGTCCATAATATGTGTAAATGTTATACCTTTTTGTTGGATTGACCTTTTTATCATTATGTAATGCCCATTTTTGTCTTCTATTATAGTCCATTTAAAGTCTATTTTGTTAGATACCGGTATAGCCAACCTCAGCTTTCTTTTGCTTTTGGTTTCCATTTGTATGAAATGCCTTTTTCCATTCTTTTACTTTCGGTATATATGTGTGTATTTAGAACTTAAGTAGATCTCCTGTAGAATAGAGATGATTCTTGTTTTTAATCCATTCAGCTGCACTATTTCTTTTGATCAGAGAATTTAAATGTAAATGTCCATTTATATTTAAAGTAATTATAGATATGTATATACTTGTTGCCATTTTATTAATTATTTTATGTCTATTTTCTCTCTGTTCCTTTCTTATTCTCTAGTTCTCTTGTGGGTTTTTTTTTTAAGATTTTATTTATTTATTCATGAGAGACACACACAGAGAGAGAGAGAGAGAGAGAGAGAGAGAGGCAGAGACACAGGCAGAGGGAGAAGCAGGCTCTATGCAAGGAGCCCAACGTGGGACTTGATCCCAGGTCTCCAGGATCAGGCCCTGGACTGAAGGTGGCGCTAAACTGCTGAGCCACCCGGGCTGCCCTTCTCTTGTGGTTTGATGTCTTTCTTTAGTGTTGTACTTGGGTTACATTGTCATTATCTTCTGTGTGTCTCCTATAGGCTATTGGTTTTTAATTACCATGAAGCTTACATATGTCAATATATATATATGCAGACATATGTCATATCAATATATATAAATGTAGACATATATCATATATATATATCAGTCAATTTTACTTTTATAGCAAGTTGAGATTCAATGTATTCTAAAAATCTACATTTTTAATCTCTCCTCCTACAATTTATGTGTTTTTTTTTTTAATATTCATTTATTTATTTTAGAGAGAAGGAGAGAGAGGGAGGGGAAGGGGCAAAGGGAGAGGGAGGGAGAGAATCTCAAGTAGATTCCATGTTGAGTGCAGAACCCAAACCCAATGTGGGGCTACATCTCAGAACCTGAGATCATGACCTGAGCTGAAACCAAGAGTCAGACGCTCAACGGAGTGAGCCACCCAGGCACCCCCATTTTATGTTTTTGATGTCATATTTTTCAACTTTTAATTTTGTGTGTCCTTTAATTATTATAATAGTTATTTTCTGTTACTTTTACCTTCATGCTAGCTTTATATGTGGTTAGTCCTTTATCTTTACTATATATCTGTCTTCTTTACCTGTGAGATTTTTACTTTAATATATTTTCTTGCCCTTTCTTTTTAAAGAAGTTCCTTTAATATTTCTTGTAAGGATAGTTTAGTGGTGGTGAACTCCTTTAGTCTTTGCTTGTCTGGAAAACTTTATCTCCCTTTGAATTCTGAATGCTAACCTGGCTGAGTTGTGTATTCTTGGTTGCTGGGTTTGGCAGAGTGAGGCCATAGGAGAGTACAGGGGCAGGGTAAGCTATACTGACAGGGGAAAGGAATAGTGGAAAAATGGCTCATTCCAGCACTTATGTCCTTGGAGAGAATTCCAACAGACCCCTGCCTCTCTGGCAGAGGCTTTAAATTAGCCAATGAGTCTCTTTCATATATAGTCTAGGTCTTTTTTAATGTGTTGTTGCTTTTGCTCTGGGTCTTGGGGCAAATGGGTCTGTCTACGTGTAAGCACTTTAACTGAGAAGTGTGAGTTTCCTACAGCTCATTTGGTCTCCTAGGCATAAGCACTATTGGCTTTCAAAGACATTTTGGGGACTCATCTCTCTGGTGCAGGTACCAAGGGTTGGGATGTCTGCTGTGAGGCTCAAACCGCTCATCTCTTAGGGAAATACTCTGTATTTCCGACATTCCTCCCACTTGTGGATTGCTGCATGGGGAATGGGGTTTTTGACAAGACTGTCTTATACTTCTCTTACCAGTCTCAATGTGGTCTTTCTATACTTTGTTGTAAAGGAACTGTTAAGCAATTTTCAGGTCTTTCTGACAGAATTGTCCTATTTGTAGCTATAGATTTGGTGTGTCTGGGGTAGAGGTGAGTTCAGGCTTTTCCTACCCTACCATGGTGAACCATCCTTTAACTTGGATCTTATTTTCCCTCTCTTATTGATATCTTTACTGATATATCACCTATCTACTCTCATATGATCTTAACGATCCTTTGAGATTTGTTTTTCTGAGGTCAAGAATATCCAGATTGTTGCTAGATTCAGTGACATTATTTTCAGTTCTATTATCTTCAGTTCCTCAGATGCATTTCAAACAGAAGGTCACTTCCATCCTCCCTTGACTTCTGCAGCATTTCAAAATCCTGGGGCTGTGACCTATCTCACTCTTTTTATGTTATCACAGTCTCTTTCTCTCTCTTTCTATTTTACTCTCCCACAGCCATCCTCCTACAATTCTCTAGCTATTGCTTACAACATAGACCAGTCTCTTCTTATTGTTTATCCTCTTTGCTTCTTCCCGCAGGCATTTACCCATTCTTCTGCCTTCAGTGATTACCACATTAATGATAATTCCTAAATAGGAAATGTAGTGATTAAAAAGGAATGAATGGACACAAATCTGAAGGTTTTCACTGAAAGAAATCTGGTAGCTAGTATTTGACTTATTCTACTGTTGAGCTTGATGTAGAATGAATATTACACTATTATGTTTTATGTTTGTTTGTTTTCTTTTCTTTTTTCTCTAAAGAAAAGCTATCTGCCTTTTTAAGTAGCTTGCCATAAATATAGGAAATAGATTAATATCATAGTACTGAAGCAAGTGGAATGAAAGAAGTTTAAGTGGAGAAGTGTATTGGTAAAATCCTAAATATCATTTAAAATATCACCCACAAAGGGATTTTTGAAGGGAGTTTTTCTTTTTTTTTAAAAGATTTTATTTAGTTATTCATGAGAGAGAGAGATAGAGAGAGAGAGGCAGAGACAGGCAGAGAAAGAGAAGCAGGCTCCATGCAGGGAAACTGATGAGGGACTTGATCCCGGGAATCCAGGATCATGCCCTGAGCTGAAAGCATGTGTTCAACTGCTGAGCTGCCCAGGTGTCCCTGAAGGGAGTTTTTCATTTAAAATCAAATATTCCATCTATAATTTTTAAACAGTCTCTTGGGGCTTAAATTTGCTCATTTGTAGATTTTGTCCCAGATTTTCCCTACTATCTTTTTAAGGATCACAAATTATTAATATGTTGTCTCAAAAGTCAGCTTTGAGTAAAGCTGACTTACTCAAATATTATCCATTATGTAGGTTGTTGTATTCCCTAAGAATGTGAATCATGTAATTTTCAATGAAAAAATAATTATAGCAGATATGAGGAAGAAATATAGTCTTCATGTCTTTCTTGACTTATTACATGGTTATAAGACAAATTCTCATTAGAACAAAAGCAATGGGGCAGCCCCGGTGGCTCAGTGGTTTAGTGCCACCTTTCCCCCAGGGCATGATCCTGGAGACCCAGGATCAAGTTTCATGTCAGGCTCCCTGCATGGAGCCTGCTTCTCCCTCTGCCTGTGTCTCTGCCTCTCTTTTTCCGTGTCTCTCATGAATAAATAATAAAATAAAATATTAAAAAAAAAAGAACAAAAGAAATGGATGAGACCCTTCCCTCATTTTTGGCATCATTTAAATGGACAGTGAGGTGTTTTGTTTTTGTTGTTTTTCCTTCTTTGGATAATAGTGAGCTTCTTTTAAAGATTTGCCATGCTCCTCCATATTTGAATTTATTCTTTTTTTTTAAAGATTTTATTTATTTATTTATTCATGAGACACACACACACACACACACACACACACACACACACACAGAGAGAGAGAGAGAGGCAGAGACACAGGCAGAGGGAGAAGCAGGCTCCATGCAGGGAGCCCGATGTGGGACTCCATCCTGGGACCCCAGGATCAGGCCCTGGGCTGAAGGCGGCGCTAAACCCCTGAGCCACCCCAGCTGCCCTATATTTGAATTTATTCTTTGCTGACAATCTATGTGACACTAAGCTCATGACCCCCAAAATGAGTACATAATTTTCTATTGTACTCTAAAATACAGCAATACACTAAACATCTTTTTAAAAAATCACAAGCCATTTCATGAAACTTTAGACTATCCTTTGGCATTTTACCTGTCCTGGTCAGGAGTTCATGGCTAGGATGTCAGGATCAGTCAGGAAAATAGAAAGGGCAAGTGGCAGAATGTGCCAGCTATTTAGCACCAGTTTTTAAAAAGATTTTATTTATTTGTCCATGAGAGACACAAAGAGAGAGAAGCAGAGACACAGGCAGAGGAAGAAGAAGGCTCCAGGCAGGGAGCCCGATGTGGGACTCGATCCTGGGACTCCAAGATCATGCCCTAGGATGAAGGCAGATACTTAATTGCTGAGCCACCCACACAAAATCCCTATTTTGCACCATTTTTAAAAGATGTTTTCTCAGAAACCCCAATGCTAATATATCATTGATAAGAATCTAATCACTTAGTCACCTTCATATGCAAGGATTTCCCCATAACTACATATATGGGGAAAATGTCTATTGGATAAAAAATTAGTAGTCTACTCAACAACCCTGAATCGTTCTCAGGGCCAAATTTGCATGTATTTTTTATCCGTATCTTGCCAGGTAGATGTTAAAATTCACATCTTGCAGATGAGGAAACAGAGGTTTAGATGGGCTAAATAACTTGCCTGCAGTCATGCAGGTACCATGGTGTACAACTAGGAATTGAACTTATTTCTACTTGGCACAGCTGCTATCTTAACCACCATACCTCATTGTTCCTGAGTTGGTCTCTTGTTGGCTTTATTTCAGGAAACCAGCACTGGATTCCAAAGATGAATTAATTCCTCCTAAAGACATGCAGGAAACCTGGGTTGATGTTCAAATATAGTAACCTTTTAAAAAATTCATAGGTCCAAGATGTCTACAAAAACTTATGAATCTGCTTGCTTTGCTGTTTTTTGATTTATTAAGGAGACAGGGCCTAATGATATGGGCTAATACTAGGAAAAACATTTTAAGATAAAAAGAATCTCTTTCCATGAAATGAAATTTTAAATATTGCAGTTCTGATAGTTGCATTTATGAATATGCTTAGCTTTTTTGTTAATAAAAATCTGGATCAATTGGTAGATAATTGGAGTAACAGTACTAGTAGATTAACCCCAAATCTTTTTTCAATCCCCTTCTTTTGTTCTTCCCTCTGTTCTAAGGGCTGGAAAAACCACATACTTGTTCTTATGGTCGCCACACTATGAATGGTGAAGTAATTCAGTTCTGGTTAATGGTATAAAAAAAAAGTCTCTTTGAATGTTTCTGGGAAAATTTTCCCTTTCCTGTTAAAGTGGACAGATAGAGCAGACATCTTTCTTGCTTCTTCCTACCTGGATTTAGACCCAATGATGAGCTCTAGCAGTCACTTTGTAACCACATAGATTCAGAGATACTGGCTTTGATATAACTGAGTTGCTAAATCAATGCCTACTTATAGATTTCTTATTTTCTTTATCTACTTTTAGTTATATTATCTTTTACTTCACCTGAAATTAATTCTAACTATATAATTAGTCATTGCCTTTCAACAAAGGGACACAACAATTAGCAGATTGTTTTATTTTTAAAAAAATGAGCAAAAATATTGTGTGTGTTGGCTCAGTATAGAGAAATAAAAATTCATGTAAGATTTTTGGACCTGAAAAGTAAATAAATTGCATATTGAATTTAGATAGCCACAAAAGAATTGCAAATATGGCCCACTGCCAAATGTTTATTTTGTTTGCCAGTGTTTCCTCTAGAGACAAAACAAACAAGATATTAACAAAAACTAGATTGCCTTCATAACATGTTACCAGCTCTTGGCTGTCCAAAATTGGATAAAGTGGTTGTCTTAGTCAGTTCAGGCTACTGTAACAAAATACCACAAACTAGATGCCTTAACAAAATAAATTTATTTCTTACAGTTCTGGAGACTGGCCAAGATGGAAGTGCTGGCCAGTTAAGTTTATGTTGAGAGGCTTGCGTTTGGCCTTCTTGCTGTATCCTCACATAGCAGTGAGAGAGGGAGAGAGAGAGAGAGAGAGAGAGAGAGAGAGAGAAACAGAGTTAATTCTGGTGTTTCCTTAACTTTCCTGAGGGCACAAATCTCAGCATAAGGGCTCCATTCATTTGACATCATTATTCCCAAAGTCCTCATATCCAAATGTCATCATAGTGGAGATTAGATTTTCAAAATATGAATTTCGGAACATTCAGTCCATAGCACCAATCTTCCAGTAGACAAAACATTAATAGAAGTTTTCAGCTCAACTCATCTTGGAAAAAGCCCAATCCACAAGGGTAGATTTTCATTAGAGGTCTAAGATTAATGATGCCCCATCATGTTGCTTTTCCTCCTCTATTTTCAATCTGGGCTACATGTGTAATAGTATTTTCAATAGAACTTCTTCTGGCTCAGAATTTCCTTTGTCCATACCAAAAAAAAAAAAAAAATTGTAAGCAGAATGCAAAGAATATACTTTGATCTTTATTTATTGTTTTTTTTTTTCTTGCCAGAACAATCTTTTAGTTCTAGCTCCATTTGTTGGAGAACTTAGGGTCATATCAAAATCTTTTCAGGTCTAAAATTATGATACATATAAATAAATGGATGTACCCTTTATTTTACAAACTTAATTGTTTATTTACTCTGTGTTTGTCCTCATTTTCTACCTTATGTAGTTCATGAGAACTGTGGCTGAGAATTTGTGGACATACTAAATTTGGGGTATTTGAGAGGTAGAGTATTTATCAGGTAGAAAAGTCCAGCAAGTAATTTATATGGATTTAAGTTAGTAACTTAGAAAGGAAAAAACTAAACTACTGATCTCAATTTGAGAATTAGAACCAAAAAGGGGATTGACAAAGACATAGGTGTAGATGAATCCATTCAGAACTAGTATGTAGATTCAGGGCAGCCCCGGTGGCTTAGCGGTTTAGTGGTTTAGTGCCACTTTCAACCCAGGGCGTGATCCTAGAGACCCAGGTCGGGCTTCCTGCATGGAGACTGCTTCTCCCTCTGCCTGTGTCTCTGCCTCTCTCTCTCTCTGTGTCTCAAATAAATAAATAAATAAATAAATAAATAAATAAATAAATAAAATCTTAAAAAAAAGAACTAGTATGTAGATTCAGAAGTAGACAAGGAGTGTTCTTGTTAAGGATCTTGAGTAATTTGATCACTTGAAAGGCATATGCAGAAAGAAACCCTCCTCCTCTCAAAATGAGAGAACACGGAGAGTCATATAATGAAAGTTAAGGAGGTGGAATTTTTTTTTATAGTATATATTATTATCTATACTTATGATACTGTGTATTAGATTTCTATGGGTTATTTACTATTCCTTACAAGTTTTTGTCTTTAAACACCATCACACTCTTACTCCTCACCCCAACCTCTGGTAACCACTATTCTATTCTGTTTTGCATAGGTTTAGCATTTTTAGATTCCACATATAAGTGATATCATGCAGTACTTGCCTTTCTCTGTCTGACATCTCTGTTAGCATACTGTGTTCAAGGGCATCCATGCTGTCACAAATGGTAGGATATCTTTCTTTCTCATGGCTGAATAATATTCCATTGTGTATGTGTACATCTTTTTCATACATTCACCCACTGATAGGCATTTGGAATGTTTCCATATTTTGGCTATTGTGAATAATGCTGAAATACACATGAGAGTGCAGATATCTCATCAAAATCCTGTTTTTAGTTCTTTTGAACATATACCCAGAAATGAAATTGTTGGATTGCATAGTAGATCTATTCTTATTTTTTTTTAGATACATTCATGTTGTTTTTCATGCTGGTTGGGCTGCTTTACATTCCCATTAACAATGTATAAGGGTTCTCTTTGGGATGGCGTTGTTTAAAGAGAAAAGAGGCCAACCATATAAAATCCTGCTGAATATATATTTTTTAAAGATTTATTTATGTATGATATACATAGAGAGAGAGAGAGAAAGGCAGAGACACAGGCGAAGGGAGAGGCAGACTCCATGCCGGGAGCCGATGTGGGACTCGATCCCGGGACTCCAGGATTACGCCCTGGGCCACAGGCAGGTACTAAATCACCGAGTCACCCAGGGATTCCCAATCCCGTTGAATATTCATAAAATATAAAGACTAACCAATACCAACTGAATTTCTTCACTAGAAGAACATTGTTTAACATAGTTGGTGGCAGAGTTAAATAGAAGAGAAAGTATGAAAGAGCTAGTAGAGAGGGGCATAGAGATGGAGGAAATATATACATTTTTAATTTAAAGCATTATGATAAGCATGTATCTATGCTGATGAGAAGAGCTGTTAAAGAGACATTTAAAATGCAAAAGAGAATGGGAATAATAAATGGGAAATGCCCAAGGAAGCAAAATAGGTTGTACGTGCTATATGTGGATAGGATATGGAAGAGACTGTAGTAAAAATTTGGAGTACACTGGTATGCCATGGTTAAGAAGTTGTATTATATCCTGCATGTCATAGGGAGATCATGAGTATTTTTAGTTAAAAGATCAAAGATTTTAAAAAGTATTTCAAAAGATCATTTTAGCTAACAGTGGTAAGACAGAGAAAGTAAGACTTGGGGCAAGAACAGCTGAAGCAAGTAAGGCAAGGGGAGATGGATAGAGGAAATAATTGTAGAAACATTATTTGGGAAGATCAGGAGTGTGTAGTAATCCACTGCGTGTGGGAAATAAAGGACAAAATAGATGGAAAACTTGAGAAGATAGATTTAAAGTTCATAATCGAGGCATCTAGTGAAAGCATGGATAAAAATAAGTAGGAGGATTTTCAAGTGAGTTATTGTAGACATTCTGAATTTTGGCTGCTTTTGGAATATCCAAGTGAAAAAATATCATTTAGGTAGTTGAAAAGGGGGATGGGAAGGCAGATGGACAACCAAGTCTGAACACAGGATTGTCTGAGGGATTTGTGATATGGATGATAGCTGAAAGCACAAGACTAGAGGTGTTTGCCTGGTAAGAATAAGCACAGAGAGAGAAAATAAGGGCCATGTATGGAACTTTGGGGCAGGCACACTAACCTTAAGAGGCAAATAGCAAAAGAGAAATCAGTCAGAATGGTGGAAATAATACCCAGAAGGTTAAAAATTGAACCAGAAGAGAATAGAATTATAAAAAATCACATCTAATCAAATTGTGTTCAAATGTTGGAACAAGATCGAGTTATGATTTACAAGTGCCCATTGAATTTGCCACTGGAAGACCATTTGTAATTTGAAGTGAAGACTTTTTAGTTGAATGATAAAGGAAAACACCAGATTACAGAAGGCTAAGGCATTCACAGCAGCTAAGGAAGTACAGACAGAGTGCAAACCACTCTTGCAAGACATTGGTTAATGAAGGGAATGGAGGACACAGGAACAGAAGAGGAGTTACTTTCTTCTTGCCTGAGGTTATGTTTTAGGAGAGATTCCAATAACTGTGAAAGCCCATGTTTACTCTTTTCTATTAGAGTATCACATGCATCAATGATACTGCATATCTATGCTTTCCTCTTAGGATTTATCTTTAATTTAGTGCTATGGCATTACAGATGTTAACGCCATAATGGTCATCTAGTCAAATGAGAGAATATCCTGTAGATGCTATGTTTTAAGACATATTCTAGTTTGTTAGTAGTAGATATTTCTAACTTTTTCAGAGCTTTCTTTATAATCCCATGGATAACTTGATTTGTTCACCCTAAACAAGATTGAGTATTTTAATAAAGTCTTGACTAGTGGTAAGTACATTATGATGATAACATTTAAGAAATATCAGTTTTATCATGCAAAATGATGAGCATCCTGTAATTACTTGTTTTCATCAGTATCATATTATTTCTTGTTATTGCTTGCTTTCATCTGCATCTTATTATTTCTACTTATATTAGTGACTGCTTAGTTTAACTTTCTTTTACTGGGTTTTAAGTTAAGTTTCAGAATTTTATTTCCAGTTAAGAAAAAAAAAGGAAAATCTTTACTTCTAACAGATCTCCTTGAATACTTCATCTGGACATTTTGTCTTTGTTTATGAATCTAGCTGTTCCCAACTCCATTGTATTTTGAGATATTTGATACCCACTCTGGAGTCTCTTTAAATGCTAGAAGTTCATCATAGTCAAAACCTGCTTTTCCATTTTCACAGTATTATTTGCATATTAATTTTATATTACCTCTTGAAAACTGGTAAAGTCTTTAAATGAGGGTGAAATCAGCTAAATTTCACCTATTCAATTCTTTTTAGATGTGGTCTCTATTTATACTATTTTTTTAAAGATTTTATTTATTTATTCATGAGAGAGAGAGAGAGAGGTAAAGACACAGGCAGAGCGAGAAGCAGACTCCATGCAGGGAGCCTGATATGGGACTTGATCCCGGGTCTCCAGGATCACGTCCTGGGCCGATGGCACGTGCCAAACCTCTGAGCCACCCAGGGATCCACTCTACTTATACTATTACTTACATATAACATTCTATCATTTACATATGAAATGTACACTATATGTATATATACATATATATGTATACACACACACACACACACGTATATATATATGAACAAATTCCACAGTCTCATATACACAGGATTTTAGATCAGAAAAGGATTTTTGAAATTAAGTCCAAGCTCCCTTGTCTGACAGGAATCCTTATAACATCAGAAAAAGGGGACATACAACTCATATTAATGTGTCCGGGACAGGGATCCTGATAACTCCTCAAATAACATTTTGTTCTTGGCCAGGTCTTAATAATGTAAAGTACTTTCTGGTTTCAGTTAAATGCTTATTCCTGTAAGATCAACCTATCAAACTTCATCTTTCTTTTTAAAATAGTAAAGAGTAAAAATGAACCATCTTCCATGTAGTGTTGGGTTGGCCATTTACATGAATGTAGAAATGTGCTGATGAGTTGGCATTCTGCTAGTTTCTTTGCCCAGACTTTTGGTTGTGGGAGATGAGAGACTTTCTTAGAAAGGGCTTCATGAGAAGTGGTATCTTTTCATGGTAGATCCTTCAGGTAGAACTACTTGATGATGATGAATGACATGTAATAATGATAAAGAAGAATGTTAACTCTTTCTGAAGACTTATTGTGTTCTAAGTTTCCTTCATGTATTTACTCACTTAACCTCCATGATACTTTGTGAGTGAATACTATTGTTATCCTAATTTATAGATGATAAGAGAAGTTGCCCAAACTCATTGAACTAGTAAATAATAGAGCATGGATTTGGAAAGAATAATAATAATAATGTTTGGAGAATACAGAAGGCACACTGGACAGGGTCGAGGAGAAATGGGAAAAGGCAAGGAGGTGGCACAGTAGTAAGATGGTGATTAGGTGATTAGGGATGTGAAGTGCAGAGTCACCTGGCTTTGGACAGAACCTATAGTCAGAGCTTACTGCTTATAGGGTGCAGAGGGAACACTCTGTTTTTACGAGAGGCTCTTGAGTGATGCATTATTCATCTTTCTTGACAATGAAATGTGACTTCTATATACTTTCCCAATGGAAATAAACTTTAAGCAATGATTCTTACTCATTTTGGATCATGGATCCTAGTTAAATGGGGTGAAAGCTTTTCGCTTTCTTGGGAGGGAGAAAAGACTCACAGACATATTTATTTTCCAAAAGTTCAAGAGAACTGAGGAAGGTATATGATTTTAGAAGGGCCCTATAGGAAAGTAAGGATTGGATGAGATATTTCCCAGGTATCTTTATGGGACAAGGAGAAGCCCATGTGATAAACACAGATATGGAAGAGTCAAAATGTATGGATATTAACTGCAAAATAAAAGGATGTAAGTCAAATCCAGGAAATTTTATGAGCTGTTGCTTCATGACTTCACAAGTTATAGTACATCCATAGCACTCATGCTATGTTTGATGTAATTGGGAGGTATTTCTCATGGAGGCAAGTGAGAGGGGAACTTCTGGTCCAAAGATGGGGCAGCACAAAGTAGGTTGCGCTGATTTCAGGTCAAATAGAAAGAAGCACAAATAAGGCAATACACAGGGTGAGGGGACATATTGGTGTCCAGACCCTGGATTTGGAGTTGGAGTATAAATTCCCTAGCCTCTAAGGGTAGAGAAGATCTCAAATAACACTAATGTTACATGCACTACTGGCAAGACTTTCTCCCTGTCACTTGTAGGGCTTCTTGGATACTGAAGCAATCCACATGCTTTAGTCCTTGAACTGCAAAAATGTTTCTCTAATATGAAGGTGGCTTCAAATGACAAAAATGTGACCCTAATCAATCACCAGCTGCCTTTCTACTGTATAGGAATCTGAGGCTATCTGTGAGTTTCTCTTTGTGTGTCCCTGTTTTTCCTTCATGCGTCACTGAAGACTGAACGAGTTCATTATGGAAGCCGCTGCCTATGTAGACTCGGGGCACTGATAGTGTCTTAAGTGTCATGTCAGTTCTCTGCTTTTACTTTTCTCTTCTCTTGGACATGGTACCTGCACCAACAGGGAATGTTCTTTGGGAAATTCAAAAGTTAGGTTGCCTCTGCTTACTCAAAAGAATGCAAAACCCCAGCACACACAGAACTGAGTCCAGCTGTTCCCATGGTGGAAAGTGAGCACTATTTCATAAGCCTTAGTCTGCCTGATTCTGCTGAAATAGCAAAAATCCTCAAGAATAGCTCTGTGATATCACACATTTCAGCTGATTTTGAAGAAACAATGGCTCCTAGACATTTTTGAGTTTGTCAGAACTGAAGCCTACATATATTTTCCTTTTTTGTTGGCCAAAGAGCTATAATATTCTTGCTAGAAAGACTAAGGATCAAATTACGTATACATCTGGACAGTATCTTCAGTGTACATCAAATATCCTTCTCATCTTTCTATCTCTTAAGGGACAGATAATCCAAAGGTCAAACAAGGCAAAGGTCTTAAATTAAGCAGAATTGGAAAGAACAGTTTACTTGGGTGGGTCTTAATTAAATATTGAGATCTAGGCACTTGGAATATAAGAGTGAATATATAATACTCTTATTGCCTTCATAAGGTTCACATTGTAGCTATCAATATAGGTACAAAGACATAAGCATGTTGAAAATGGAAAAAAAATACACTACTTATTTAAAAAAATGACATTTCCTTGTACATATATAAATTACCTAACCATCCATCCATAGAGTTAAAAAATAATTAACACAATAAACCCCAGACTCCTGAGTTCATTTGGCTTGATTTCTTCCATTTCAGCTTGGTTGTAAAATTCCTGATATCACTCCAGTGATATGAGTTGAGAACTGAAAAGTATTAGCTAGTCTAGAAGTGCTTAACTATGGTAGACAGAATTCTAAAGTGACACTCAATAGCCCATGCCCTTTTATAATGCCTTGTCCTTGAGTGTGCATGGAACTTGTGAATATAATGAGGTTTAGCTCTCGTGATTATATTACATAGCAAATGCGAAGGGATTTTTGCAGATATAATTAAGGTTTATAATCAGTGGCTTTTTGAGTTAAACAAAAGAGAGATTATTTTCCTGGGTGGGTCTGACCTAACTAGATGAGTCCTTTAAAAGAGGATCTGAGCCCTCCTTGAGTTCAGAGAGATTCTTCTGCTGATTGTGAAAAGGAAACTGACATGTGGTAAGAAGACATCATTCTGGGCAGCCTGGGTGGCTCAGCGGTTTAGCGCTGCCTTCAGCCCAGGATGTGATCCTGGAGTCCCGGGATCGAGTCCCACATCAGGCTCCCTGCATGGAGCCTGCTTCTTCCTCTGCCTGTGTCTCTGCCTCTCTCTCTCTCTCTGTGTCTCTCATGAATAAATAAATAAATAAAATCTTTTTTTTAAAAAAAAGAAGACATCATTCTACTATTCATTCCATAAACATGTCTATGCTCTGTACTATGCCATCTCCCATGTTTAGGACACAAAAATAAATAAGGCTAACACTTGCTTTCAGAGTTCTCATATTGGTGGGAGAGAGAAAATGCACAAATACTTGCAATAGTTGATAAATGGCATTTGAGAAGTTTGCAGAAGATGATACTGAACAGAGCACATGGACTACTCTCTTCTCCCCAAGTACCAAAGTCTGTCCCAAGAGAAGTCTGCTGGCACTTAAGCTGAGACCTGAGGATAAGTGGGACTCACCTAGTGGATGAGGACCAGGGAGAAGGAAGGGCATTACTATTAGAATTGAATGAATGACCAAAGAACAAGGGAAATGTGAAGGTAACAGAGTGCCTACAGGGAGCAGCAAGACATGAGGCTGAGAAACAGGCAAGACCATGGAACAGTCCTTTATGCTGTACTGGGAATTTTATAATGTATTGCATAGGTAGTGGGAATTTTTGAAGGCATGCAATAAAGTTTAATTTTTAAAAAAATATTCTGAATAAAAATGTGGAAGATGGTTGGGAGGAAAAAAGGCAGAGTGATGAAGGAGGCCAGTCATTAGATTCTCCCCATTATCTAAGTAAGCAAAAAAAAAAAAAAAAAAAAAAAAAGGTTTGGTCTAAGACAGTAGTAATAATGATGTGGATGGAGATGAAATTTTAGATATACTGTAGACATATTTAAGAAGTAACTGGCAGGATTTGGTATCTTTCAAATGGAGGGTTTGAAGTTGAGGTAGGTTTTTAATCTCTGCTGGGTCCATTTAAGTGTATCCAACATAGAGGGAGAAATTGGATTGTAATCAGAGTATAGCTAGAAGAAAGGGGAGGATATAATATTTATCTTAGGATAGACTTCCTTTCAGTTGTGGTGAAGTCTAATAGACATTTTGATCTATAGCATGTGTAACATTGGAGAAGGTCAGTAGTGGAGATGAAGAGTTAGAAGTCATTAGCATTTTTATCTGCTTGATGCTCTGTGTGTAGATTACATCACTGTGAATGAGTGTATAGAATAAGGACAGAAGGGTAGGAAGAACAAATCCTGGAGCATGTCAACATTTAAAGGGGAGGTGGCATAAAAGTAGCTGAATATGTAAACCAAATATCAACCATCAGAAATACGGACTAGTTGTAATGAGAGAAATGATGAACTTTGGTTTATGCTTCAGAGAGTTTGATTAAAGTAACAACTAAAAGATGCCCACTGATTTTGAGTTCAGGGGTAATAATTGGCATTTTAAGTTTTCTTTCTGGCCTCACTTCTCCTTTGTAGCATTAGCACTCAGATTTTGTTTTAGGGAAACTTGACCTTGACTTCTCCACTACTAGTGTGTGTTGGGTAAGACTGTCTCTATCCTAGCAGTAAGAGTGAAGCACATGACCTAAACCAAACCAACAACACATGCTAGCCTCCTGGTAATAGAAATTGATTTAGGGAAGGCATATAACACAAGCTAGGTGAAAGAGAGCCAATAGGATAAAATTTCCTAGACTTTGTTTTTGTTTTTACCATAATATTAAAAGGTATTGGGCAGCTGTGGGTGGCTCAGTGGTTTGGCGCCGCCTTCAGCCCAGGGTCTGACCCAGGGTCTCTCCTGGAGACCCTGGATCAAGTCCCACGTCGGGCTCCCTACATGGAGTCTGCTTCTCCCTCTGCCTGTGTATGCCTCTCTCTCTCTCTCTCTCTGTCTCTCATAAATAAATAAAATCTTAAAAAAAAAAAGATTAAAAGGTATTTCACTTTCTAGGTAGATGTGAATAGATTGAAACTGATTCTGCCATATTGTGACCATGTTCATCCTAGAAATGGAACCAGTGCTGAGAAAGTGACTTGAAAAATAAGGAGAAGCCATAATCTGGCTTGATGCAAAACTCAACCCTATATTTTATAGTTACCGGATCTAAAATATATATTTTTTAAGATTTTATTTATTTTTGAGAGAACAATCGAGTGAGTACAAGCAGTGGGGAGAGGCAGAGGGAGAGGGAGAAGTAGACTCCCCGCTGAGCAGGGAGCCCAATAAGAGGCTCATCCCAGGATCCTGGGATCATGACCTAGGCTGAAAGCAGACACTTAACCTACTGAGCCACCCAGGTGTCCCTGAAATATTTCTTTTAAACCTACAAAGCAGGCCAGTGGTGTTGGTTCCTTCAATATCAGAACACCTTTTACGTGTTGATTTTAGATTTCTTTTATTCATTCATTCAAGAAACATGTACTGAGACTCCACTCTGTGCCTTGTACTTTTCTAGACATAGAAATAGGGGACACATCAGTAAATAAGCAAGACAATATCTTTATTGCCTTAGAACATGCATTTTAATGGATGATACAGAAATCAGCATAAGTAAACACACACACATCTAAATATAATTCAAATAATAGTGCTAGAAAGGAAATTAGGAAGAATCAACAATTAGAGTGATTTTGTGTTCATATTCTAGGTGGAAAAGATAGGGAGGTTAGGGGAGTGAATTTCTTCACATCATGTCAGTGAAAGGAAACATTTTATTAGAAAAAAACTAAAGGGTTGAAATTCATTCAACAATCCCTTGATCTTCAGAGAACAGTTTTTTTTTCCCCTCCCTCCCTCTTTCCTATCCCATACTCAAAGGAAAATGTAAAGTACTATTAGTGCTTCTTTTGAGAATCTCAGACCCAATTTTTTAAAAAAAATCTTTAACTATGTAATATGAATTGCATCTGAAGGAATAAAATCTTAAGGAATTGGTTGAGGCCTTTCTGGGTCCTACAATCTTAAATGATGAATACAATATTAGTCTCTAAAAAAGATAACCTGAATTGGACAGACTTTGGAATGAGATGCTCTGTGAAAGGTGAATATTCAATCGCAGGCTACAGTTGTTGCTTTTGAATGTGTTTCTTTAAAGCTGGGTTAGAGGATGACTTGCCATAGGCTTACAGGGAAAGGGCTGTCTTGGCAAGGGAACAGACCCTAAGCTGTGTCCTTTTCATCTGTCTTTAAAATTAAAGTGAGGTTCAGCAGATACCTTGAGGAAAGATATTAAATTGCAGATTTTGCAGTTTTGTTGTGCCTGCAATTTCCCAATGTTGCTAGTGAGAAGCTGAGAAGGCCCTTAAAAGCCTTTGTGCTTGGCACCTGCAGAAATCTAATTTCTGATGAATAGGGTCCTAATTGGGTCAATTATTCTATTATACTACACAAGAGTACTTCAAACTGCTGCTTCAGTAAAGAGAGAGCTTTAGTCTCCCCATTGGTGTTCTCCAATTTGAACAGAACTCAGAATCCTGCATTTAACTTTTCCTTTCCCAGTGTCGATTTTGTCCTTCCAATTTCAGTTTATCACATGTGAGTCAATTCTGAATAGAAGTGAAACCACTTTTTCACCTTCTGAGACCATGAATAAGATTACAAAAAAGATTTTCTGACTCCTTTAAAAATTGTTTCTCATACATTTGCAAATATATGAGGCAGGTACTTCAGTGCAGCTTATTCATAGGACTTTTTTTATTATTAATTGTTATTATCTTTGGAGGAGGAAGAAAGAGAGGAGTCTGCATTTTATTTGTGGATTATATTATACTTTTGCACATTTGTAAGGGTCTAATTTCAATTTTATTTCCTTATTATTTCGAAGGATTGCACCAGTTACTTTTTCAAAATCACACATAACATGTGGGTTAGAAAGGAAAACAATATCTGGTAGCTGACACATGATGACACTTATAGACTCATTATTTTAATGAGATTGATTTTTTAGACATTTCTTTTATGCTAAATATTCTGCTTTGTAACTTAGAAAAGAAGCTTCTTTAATTAGAATGAATACTTTCACTCATGAATTGATCTATAGTTCAGACTTGGGAGAATATGGAATTATGCCATTACCAGCTGTGTATTAAAACTACTTCTCTGCAATAACCTGTAGCCTGTGAAGAAGCTTTTGCTTTGGCATGGGTAAAGCAGAAAGGAAATCATCTTAACTTTTATAAGAAGACAAAGATATTCACATCACTTCAAAATATTGAATTCAATAACAAACTTAATGAGATATTCTGTAAGAAACTCCAAGCTTAGTGTCTGGCACATATTAAACACCCTCAAAATTGATTTTTAAAACATTTTCTTGAGCTGTACAAGGTACTGATTTCTGATGTTGGCATAACAGGAAATGCAGCAGTGAAAAATTGAGGAAAGCACAGTCTTTATTTTCAAGTAGTGTGTAGCCTAAAAGGGAGATGAAAAATTGCATGCTTGATTGAAATATAATGCATTCTGTAATGAGGGTTGCAAAGTACTATGAAAACTTAAAAGCATGTGTGTTTGTGTTTCCATTTTGTAACACCCAGCATAGTCATTTTGTAATTTTTGAGTAGATAGATACATGCATGTCTGGACTTACAGGTACCAATTCTGTATGGTATGCATTGATACTTCCCATACACTACACTGAAATTGATTTGTTTCTGGCTTGCTCTGAAAACCCATGCATCTAGTAAGAAATATGGTTTGATTGATTTTAGGGAGGAAAAATTAGTATGCTAATTTTTCTGGTTTCTTTCAAGAGGAGCTTGGAAGAAGTTATATGTTTACTATTTTATAGATATTCTACATGGATTAATTTCTCTCATAGAACCAGTACCATTTCGGTTAACTCTTTTTCTTTCTCAAGGAAATTTTGAAAGTTGAAAGTTTTTATTTTTATTTTTAAGCCTTTCCCACGGATCCTAATTAAAATGTGGCATTTTCTCATAAACATATTGACCTCTTTATTCCTCAGGTAGAACAATATTTTAATCATGCTTCCCTTTTCTCCATTATCATGCATGTTTCTTTGCTATGTCTATTACTATTTAGTTTTGCAATTCCTTTAAAAGGTTAGTTTTTCAGAGAAGTTCCATTACCTAATTGGTCATAAGTTTAAGCAAGGACATTTGGCAAATATTTGTCATATCTCCCAACAAGACTAATTGTAGGGATTATTTATGATAACAGTGTGTTAGAGTATATAAAATACTCTACATGAGTTATCTCCATCCTTAGGGATCTCTGAAGGAGGTATTACAGTCCCCATTTTAAAGATGAAACTGAGCCCAGATAGATTAACTTGTTCAAATACATACAGTGAATACGTAACAGTGCTCTGAGCCCAAAGACTTGTCTTTTTTTCATCATTCTACTCTGCTTCAGGCCCTAAGTTACTCCCTAATATTATAACTGCTTGTGGAATCACACAGTTTCAGAAAGTTGGAAATGCTCTGCTAAGAATGTCCCGTTGAATATTCATTCCCACAAACTTAGAAGCAGCTGCCTAAAGATTAACTTTTACTCATCATTTTTAAAGCTCAACATTTAATGTGGTTCCCAGACAAAGTGGAACAGATAAGGCTTTGATCATTAAATATGTCGCTTTGAAGATAGGAAGAGGAGAGAACTCCTGTGGGCAAAGAACCTCTCCCACAGTTCTGGATGTAGCTGAACAGATTGGGTCAAACACACTATAGATCTAGACTTCTACAGCACACTTCAAATGAGATCCACACTCACTCATCCCTGCTGCCTTTAGGCCATCAGTCAGTGAGTAGATCTGTGTGACAAGAAACAGTCTCTGCCCTTAGGGAGCTCTTAATCTGTTAGGTGAGGCCAGGCATGCTCATAAGTACTTGTAAAGCAAGATATAAAATATGATTTGAGAGGCAAGTAGGACTGATGTGAACTATGACAAGCAGGAAAAAGAATTACAGACAGGGTGCCCCCTAAATTTTTTTGACAATAAATGACATGAGGGCTGGATGTCCCAGCATACAACATAGCGCCTGGCACATAGGACATTCATTATATAAAATTAGTACTGGTAACTAATTTTAACCCATTCTGTGTGCCTATAATGTCTAGGAAAGTGAGGAGGAATGATCTCCTAATCAGTAATTGGTGCACACAATGTCCAGTCAGCTGCAAAATGGATCCTTCCCTCCCATGAGAGTGCCCCGTAGTCATAGAGAATCCATCTCAGATAAGCATCCAGGAGATTCCTTCACACTCTAAGATCTTTCTCTCCCTTTCCTTTTGATCCCCTGATCTCTTCTCCCTCCAGTACTCCCCTTTACAATGGAAGGAGAGACACATCATATACTTCTGCCCTGCCTTTATCCTAAGGAGGCTTTAAACCTTTCCACTCCTCTAGAATAAAACATCCTCAAACGTCAATAAACTTTTCTCTTTCCTATTACTGACCTTTTAGGGTACCTGTAGTCACACACTTGAGTTGTCAGAAAGAAAAGCATCTCCCTCTCCATCCGCAAGGAGAAGACTTGATGCCCTGCACCAAATCTGCTCCACCCAACTCTCAGTTTACCTGCTGCTGCAGAAGACCATTCTGAAAGGAAGTGACAACTTTCATTTCAGGCACCCTCTGCCTGTGGGCTTCTTAGGGGTCAGGGGAGCTTCCTCAGCCCAGATTCAGATGGCCAGAAATTGGCTAGGGGAGAGAGGTATTTAATTCTGAGGTCAACTCTCAGCCAACGCAAGACAGAACTTGGTGGCTCACTGCCCCATATTCCACCTGGTTGAAGCAATTCTGAGGGTGATTTACATGATTTCTTAGTGTGCTCAGAGGGTTAAACCCTGTAGCATGATCATACACACATCCTTTCTTGTCTTTTTCCCATTCTGGATTTATGTTCCCATGCCTCACTTATGTTTTCTGTAGCTAAATTCTTCCTTAGGGCCTCCTTCAGGAGGAACCAAAGCTGAGATGCCCTATAAAAACTTACCTCTATATTTATCAAGCCTTTCCTCTCCTTCCCCTTTCCAGAAAACAAATGAATATTATTTTTTTGAAAATCAGACCTTTTTTGTGTTTTTTTTTTCCTCACACAATATTGTGATCCCCTTTCTTTGCTAAATTTGTAATTTCCTCTTTGTTGTGTGTGTGTGTGTGTGTGTGTTTGTGTGTTTAAACAGCACCTCAAACTATACCTAAACAAGAAAAGCACAAGGAACCAATCAAAGAAAAACAGACTTTTATCTTTTTTTGTCCTGACTACCCCAAAGGCTTCACTTTTTTCCTTCTTATTTTCTTCCAGTATCTTGAAGGAACAGTTCACAAGATCCGTCTCACCTCTTTAACTACTAATTTGCTTCTTATTTACCATAACTAACAGCACACACAACCAACAGAACATGTTGTGTTTTTTGTTTTTTTTTAAGTTACTGCCAATAACTTCCAAACTGGACAATCTAACTGCCTCTCAAATGTCATCGCATGCAATTACTTAGAATCATGCATTGTTGAACATTTTTTCCTGGACTGTTTTCCTCTGCTAGCATCTCACCCATTAATCATCCTTGGTATTTTCCTTCCTCTCATCTCTTCCAATAATCTCTTTTAGTAATTTCCATTCTTCTTTATCCTAATATCAATGATTTACAATGTCTTCACTCTTGACAATTAGGTTCCCCAAATGAATTTCCTGAAACGGAATTTTTTTATCTTCCTTCCAACCTCAAAACTGGTTCATTCTTGTGCTTTTCCTATATTGTTGATAGCATCAGTATTGATCATGTCACCAAACTAGCAACTTTTGGAATCTTCTTTCTAATACCCCTTAGGCTTACTCATCACATCCAATGGCCACCACTTTACATCATTCTACTTCCAAAATAGTGCTTGAATCCTACCCCATCAATTTCTGTTCTACATTTCTTCTACCATCTTTTGGTCTTGACTCCTAATAGACTTTTCCCCCCCCTTATTCATTATTTTCCTTTTGCAATCATTTTTCCTAGTGTACTAGAGATTACTAATGTTGGTAAAGCTAACACACAAGAATGATCAGTTTGTAGTTAATTTATCAAATATAGTCATTTATCATAGCTCTATGCTTTGCCATATCCTAGTTGTTCGTTCTTTCTGTAAGATAATGACTTAAAATTTTTACTTATTTATTTGAGAGAGAAAGAGATACAGAGACAGAGACAGTATGCATGAATGGAGTAAGGGGAAGAGGGAGAGACTCTGAAGAAGACTCTCTGCTGAGTGCAGAGCCTTAATGTGGGGCTCCATCTCATGACTCATTAGATCATGACCTGAGTCAAAATCAAGAGTCAGATACTTAACTGACTGAACCACCCAGACGGCCCTGTAAGATAATGACTTTTGAGTGAAAGATGCTGCATTTAAAATATTTCTGTTATTCCACACTATTACCAAATGGACTTGAGCTTTAAAATATTCATTAGGGGAAAAAAAAAGAGCTTTTTGGTATTTCCTAATACTGGAGGTAATTTTCTAATTTGTTCAATTTCAAACTTTTTTTGCCCATAGTTAGAAAGGGATGGCTTTTAAGATATCTCCCAGATTTTACGTATGTAAAATTTAGATTGGGTTGCTGGTAACTCCGGTTTTTACCCCTAGGTTATAGGCCCCCTCCTGGCAATGTTAAGGTAAGGAGGGCTTCTAAACTGCATGTTGCCTGGTTGGGTCTGGACCCAAGCCTTAGCCTTTTCCTGGTGCATTTTCTCCAAGCAGAGATATTGATTGGCAATTAAAATAGGAGGCGGAAGTTGGATCTACATTTTTTTTTTCATTTACTATAACACTGTTTGTGTCAGCAAGAAAACTACATGCTGCTCCACACCAGATATTCTCAAAGGAACATTCTTAGATTGACAAATGCATATTCAAATTCAAAGACTCTTTTTTTCATTATTTTCTCTATGAACTTCATCTGGGTTCCTCACTTTAGGTAGTCTTATAATGCCAACTATTTGAAACCATTTGAAGCCTGTACTTATAAATCTTTTGATGATCAAATATGGTGAATATTTTGGTGTCTCAAAATATCACTTTAGCACTCCTGACATTAAGATATGCAAAAAATGTTATGCGTTCCTGTAAAGAATCTGATACTTTTTGTTGTATCTGGTAGATATCAGTAATTGAAAAATCAATCTAGTTCTTTGTTTTCACCATTTACATAATTTTATTATTATTTTTTTGGTATTAAGTTTCTCCCTTCAGACTGTTATCTATCTCTTAGTAAAATACAATTACAACTATATCATAGTTACTGATTTTACTACCAATTTAATTCATCGTTATTTTACACTTTCTAATAATTTACCAACTATATTACTATAAATTGCTATGTAATTGATTGACATTCTACATAGTGTGTATACACACACACACACACACACACCAAAGGCCTTTTTTTTTATTAGTTAAATGACTTAGAGATCTAAAATCAAACTTTAATAATGTAATTATTTTTTTAATATTACAAAAATTATTTTAGAACCAAAAGATTTTGCAAAACTTAGCATGAAAAAGCTACAAATGAAACATATAAATATTAATGCTATATTGCTCCTAGTATCTTACATCTAGACTTTTTAATATTAGGTTAGAGAGCTAACTGAAGGATTTATAAAGAGAAAAAGATTAACCCAGCAAAGACCAAGGAGACCAAGATAAGTGGAGAAGCAAGACATGTTTAATCAAGAAGAGTAATGTTTTTCAAGAAGGATTTATTTAATTTCCATCATCCTATTATCTCAATCTGTTTTGGTTAGAGATGAAGTTTATTCAATAGTGGAATAAGAATCAGAATTAGAAGAAGTCACTTTTCTGTTAAATGGCTTATAGCAACCAAGATTATGCATTCGGTAATATCATATGCTCAAATGTGAATATTTTATCTATTGAGCTACATATTAGATGAAACTAATTTAGGTACACTCCTAAAACAAGTAAGTATAAAACGCTATCGCACACCAAAGCTAAAAGCTTAGAATCTCTCAGCCTTACTATTGTATACATTATAAAATCACTTGAAATCATATTTTCCAGTAATACATTTTAATAAGAATTCCAAAAAATATGACTTAAAATATTCATTAATTTATAAGAATTTTAAGTTCACCTATATATAAACTACTGTTTAGGTAAAATTGCATGGTCTGTAACATTTTAAATTATCTTACTTTCCTTGGCAATTCTAAGCAATACACTGTAACAAAACTTTTTTTTTGGGAAAAATCAAAGCAGTTTCCAGCAGAGAAAATGCTAGATTTTGGTTAAGGAAGCAAATGGACATTTTTGATCTTTAAATTTCCCCCTGCAGGTGATTACAGTTCAATCCATGGTCTAAGCCTCTGGAAACTATATTAAAATGAGGATTCTCATTTTGGCTGGTAAAACGAATACTTTGCATAACATATACTGCCCCAGGTATCACTACTACTTCTGTAGAAAAAGAAAGTGTCAGTACTCTTGCTATCTGTACCAACTTTTTTCAAAAAAGAAATTTTCAAATGAACAAAAAAGTTTACTTAGATATAAGGAGAGCTTCTTAAAAGTACAAATTAATGGAGAAAGCTTTCTACCAATGTGTATGAAAAAACTCAAATTATTGGACCAAATCTAGACTCCCAAAGAAGTTAAGACTTGCCATATAATTGTACTTAATGCTGGGTCATATGTGACACAATGAAACCAATTGGGAACTGCTTTCTGACATTTCTAGCTTACTTTAATATCAATCATAGACTTCTTACATTTGTATTGTGTTCAATAATGTTCAATGTGCTCTCACAGACCTCAGGTCCTTTGATTCTCTCATTTGATCTATTTTGTTTCTATACATCAAAACTAGTCCAGAATAAAAATCATCAAAATGTGCCTTTTTGCATTGAATGATCCTGATAAAGGGTCAACTCAATGTCCAATAGATAAAATAGTTTCTTTAATGCCCTGCTTTGCATGGTACATTTGCTTCCTAAAATCTCCTTCACTGGTCTGTTTCATCCTTGGAAAATCTTCATTTAAAAAAATTTACTCATGCATTCAAATATTTACTGAAATCTAATTCAACACAATTTACTGTATTTCTAGTCATGGAATAGTTTCAATATTGGGTCTAAATCTTAGCGTTTGACCCTACAGAACATTCTGTGGGTTCTTTTTCTCTGGAAGCAAAAGTAACAAGCCTAACCATCTGTCACTTAAACAAGAAAATATATTGCCTAAGTAAAAAGATATTTATTATCCAGAAAAACCATATCCTACAGCAAAAATGAATTCAGATTTCTGCACATTGTCAATATTCCAATTAAGCTCCCATTGTGACATTTGCTGCATGATTATCAAAGGATATGGCATCTAATAACCAGAAAGAACTAAATATGGATGGAGAGCTGAAGTATCTTTGACCTCCAACTTCTATGATACCGATGGCTTTTTTTATTAGGACAACTTTGTGGTTTATGTAGAGTTGCAAGGCTGTTGTACAAAATAATTCAAGATAATTATTCATTACGTGGTTCAAATAATGCTACAATGACTCTTTGAACTGCTATTAAATGAAGAAGGAAGGACACAGTTTATCATCGGAACTTAGCCTGGAGGAAAAGATTTGGATTGACAGGGGCCATTTGGAATACTACTTGGTAAAACCAGTGGTGTGGTTTGCTCGATGATAAAAAATAATAATAACACAAGCAGGAATTAGATTTTACTGCCTTTTAAATATTTATAGTTAAGTGTAGGTAAGACAAATTCCTAAAAGAGAGGGTTAACTAATATAAAAGTAAATGCTATGGAAAACAGAAAAGAGGGTACTGTCTAGATGGAGATTTTAGTAAAGTTTTATTGAAGTAGTAACATTTAAGTTTTGTAGCATTGGGAGCTTTTCAATTTATGGAAATTGCATATATTGAACTAAGCTGCCACTTTAGTTCAGTATCACAAAATAGGAATTGACCAGACAGTAGAGATTCTTAGATAGCTGCAACATGTAGCAATCTCCACACTTACCAAAGACCCACATGCCTACCTTTGCTCTTCCCATTTTCTCTTTCTCTTTCCAAGTCCTGCAAGGATGTTTGTTTTTCAAAGCTAAATCATATGCAGAGAAGCCTCAGCTGCAAGACAATTTGAGGCATGTGATCTTTCTTTTCTGAAGTCTGAAAGGAAATCACACCAAAAGTTGTTGGAGAAGCATTGAGTTAGCCCATCTGTCATATCTCTTAAAGATATCTTAGAGACACTAAACATATTGGGCTTTGTTTGATGTCCATTGACCTTCACAGATTTTCATGTGAAGGAGGAACATATTAAAGATGAGGCTTTGGGAGTATTAATCTGGTAGATGAAAATATGACTTTTTGATTATTCATATTTCTAACAAACATGCATTATATAATTATATAATTATATTATATAAGTAATGCATAATTATATTATATAATCCATGCTTTTCATTCGACATAAAAATATACTGAATAAAGAACCAGTCCAGAGATTTCAATTTAAGTCATGAAGTTGAAGAAATAATTGAGTCTGGGCAGAGGAAGTGATGGCCAAATAAGAGGAAAATGAAGAGGAAAATGAAAGGCAACGAAGAGGGGAAAAAGACAACAATCTTGGAAAACATCTATTTAGGGGTTAGAATGAGCTAGCAGAAATATAAAGAGAGAGCTAAGGAGTAGAAGAATCAATCATCATGGACATTTAGAGAAGAGAGAACACAGGAATGAATCAAGAAGATGATCAATAGTGATTCATATTACAGTTAAATGAAATTGAGCCTGAGAATTTACAACTGAATGGAAGGAAGCTGCTATGTTTTAAAATATAAATTCCAATAAAGTGGTGAGGAGAGGAGTCTTGAGGATTAAGGAGTGAGTGCTCTCTGAGAAATCTAAGTAAAAAATACAGTGGAGGCAATAGCTCAGACTTATCTGTCAGTGGAGGTTGGGGAGGTGGTGAGGGAAGAAGACAGGGAGGGAGAACCAGGCAGAGGGAGGGAGAGAGGAGAGAGAATGAGAATATCTGCTTTTAGTTGGAGTGTTTCACTAACATTTACTGTAATTATTTTTATAACTGGAACTTATATCTACTCTTTTATTTATTTTCCATTTTCCCCCACAATTTTTTTCTCTTTACTTTTCTGCTTTCTTTTGGATTAACCAAATGTGTTTTATAAATCCATTTTACTTTGTGGCTATTTATATATATCTACTTGTTTTATTATATTGTTTACTTATGTTTACTCTAGAGAAGATAGTATATAGGTCTTACTTTTCACAGTCTATTTAAAGTTATTTTATCAATTCACCTAAGATGTAGAAGCTTTGCCATTATATATGTTTATCTACCTTCATCGCTATCCCTTTTGCTATCATCATATATATCTGCCCATGATAAAACTGTACACTATGTTAGAATGTTTGCTTTCAACTACCACATATATTTTAAAGAAATTAAGAGAAAAATATAATATACTTATTCATGTAATTTCTAATGGTCCATTCCTTTCTATAGATATAAAATATCATACATTACAGTTAAATAAATTGCAGACTTTATTTGTATTTCATGGGTGTTTTATTTTGTTTTAAATATTTTATTTATTCATTCATGAGAGACACAGAGGTGATGTGACCTTCTAATCAGATCATATTAGAAGGTATATGATATTCAGATGATATTCCTAATGATGGTTAACTTCATCAATTGGACAAAGGAATGTTTCCCAGTCTCCACACAGGAAAGTTCCAATTTTTCCCTTACCTTTGGAAGTGAATCTCTAAGTCTAGTTCACCCTCAGGGGTTGGAGATTAAACTTCATCTCTTGGATGGGGAATAGTTTTATATATTACTTGGAATTCTTCTGTAAGAAATATTTTTCTATTCTTTCCCATTTATTTATTCAATCATTTATGTGTATGAGTATGGGTTTATATATATTTAGTATGTACTTTGTGTTAAAATCCAATGCTACATTATTTTGTAGCTCAACCTGTTCCAACATTGACAATTGAGAGTATTTTCAGTTTGGTTCATGTGCCACTTTGACATGCCCCCATCTGTTGTTTTTTTGACTATTTTCTTACTTTTTAATATTGTAAGATGCTCCAACCCATCTTATATTTTTCTTACTTCAGCTTTAGAATCATCCATTTCTTCAAGAAGATGTTAATACTTTTATTGGAGAATAGTACGTAGATAAGAAGATGTGGGCACTAGGTGGTAATTATTTTTTTCAATTTTTTCCTCACTGTACCTTCATATTGAATAGTTTATATTCATTTGCTCCAAAGTTTTGGATTCTCTGTCCTTTTTGTTTTTCTGTTAAGCCTTTCTTTTTCCAGATCATATCAAGGTTATATACAAAGAATTATCTACAAAGAATTTTCTCTATCCAGGTTTCCACTTAGTTTATCTTTTTTATAGCTTGTATATCTCTAGTGATATTTCATATTTGTTTATTCATTTTAAGCCTATTTTCCTTTTCCTTTTCCTTTATTTCCCTAAGCATAGTTATTATAGCTGCTTTAAAATCCTTATTTGCTAATCCCGACATCTGGATTGTCTTGAGGTTTTTTTCTGTTAACCATATTTCTCTTGAGAAAGGACCACATTTTTCTGTATTTTTCATGTGCTAGTTTGCTTTAAATTGTGTCCTAGACATTGTGAACGGCTTATTGTAGAGAATCTAGATTCTGTTATATTCCTTTGAGAATTTTGATTTTTTTTTTTAAAGCTGCAATTTAACTTCTCTAGACTCAAAGTGGAAGTATTGTATGTCTTGCATTGGGAAGAACATTAAATCTCAGTTGTTTTTGAGCCTTACCTGTGCTGCTTGGGGCCTGCTTTATGCATGTGTAGTTTAGGAAGCTATCATTTGGGCAGTTTATGTGTAGAATGAGACTACACCTTTATGACTCTCTCCTTTAATAGATTTGCCTCCTCTGATTCTTTGAAATAGTAGACTATAGGTTTTCTAAAAAAAAAAAAACAAAAAAAATTAGCTGTTTTACATGGGGCTGACATGATCAAATACAGGCTGAAATTTTTAAAAGTAATTTCTTTAGAAAGTTGCACCCAGTGCTATTCCTCCTTAGTTAAAAATTCCCCCCAGAATCTTCCTGTTTTTAGTCACCCTCTAGTGTTTTCAGAAAATTGTTTCTTTTCTCTTTTGATCAAATTTATAGTTATTTTATGGCTCTGTTGGTCTATAGGACTATACTTGATGCAAAAACATTAAGATGATGAAATCTGGGGAAATATACTTGGTTTTGGAATATCTTAGGAAAATGTCATATACTAAATTTACTGATTTGCACTCAGAATTAACAGAAATTTAAGTAAGCTGAGCAGAGTTGACTAGTGAAAAGAGATAGGCATGTTAGTGGGAAAAAGAATCTATACTTAAATAAGAAAATTTAAGACTTAAAGGAAAGACTATAAGCTTATTTTTGCTCCATAAACTCCCTAATAATTGAATCATTAATATGTAGAATACACATATACACTATGGTAAAAATTTCAAATTATAATAGTAGGATTATATGAATAAAATATATAAAAAATAAAATTTTATTGCAATTTTTCTGTTTTACTTCCTAGCTATGAAAGAGGGAAAATTCATTATGTCTATTTTTGTTATCCAATAAAAGTCCTGGTCATGAATTATTACCTTAGAAAACTCAGAAGTTAAATGTGTGGCACCCTTGCCAGGTGTCCTCAATGCGAACATTGTCAAGGCTCTTTCTTTTTCTTTTCATAATAGAATCCAGCCTTTTAATAAAAGTGTATTCTTCTAAAATGCTTATTTAAATTTAGAAACTTTGTCTAAGTGAAAGAAAATCAACCTACTCTTCCCCAAAAAATTCAGGCTGCAATTTTTAAAAAAAAATTTTTTTCAGGCTACAATTTTTCTAAGTGAATTTGTACAAGGTTGACAATAACATAATGTCTTAAATGGAATTCAGTTTTTGGTAAAATTGATTTCCAGTTTATATCCTGCCTAAAGTTATTTTTCTAGTGATTTATTTATTTATTTATTTAAAGAAGAGTTTCTAAGTAAGAAAACAGAGCATAGTTTTATAGTACTCACAACCTAGGTTTTCATACTTCTGATTTCATCACTTATTAATTATGCACTCATAAGCAACTACCTAGGCTTTCTTGTCTACTAAATGGAGCTAATGTCAGTACTCTCCACATGGATTTGCTAAGAGGATTAAAGGACAAAGTGAGATTCTCTGTAGAGGTTTTAGAGAGGTACATACTATATAGAAGGCATGCCATAGAATTTTGCATGATTCTATGTATTATGGACTTCTCCACGATGCAACAACATAAAATTATGTAACGTTAGACATGTTAATATTTATGTACTGTAAAAAACTCCAAAAACATTGATTTTACTTTACTTGAAAGGTTGAAATGCTTCTATGTATGTTATTTCTTTATTAGTATCCATTATGACACGTGATTATTCCCTAGTGATCTCTAATGGAGAATTGAAATCTAAATTCATAGAGGATACACTTAAGGACAGCAATAGCAACTCATGAATAGTTTACTTCATGGAAAGAAGAATATTAATAAGAGAATAGTCTCTTTAGTGTAGATTTCTCTTTCTCCTCTCACACCTTGCAGTATTTCTGATTTTTAGCACTAGCAATATATTTCCAAGCTCTGCTTTGCAATATACCAAGTAATTTCTCCATCCCTCTTAACACCAGGTAATTTTTTAAACTCTTCTCAGCAACATTGCTCCCACCTAGACACAATCCACTCTGCTTCTTCCATAAAATAGTGATAAATGAGTAGAGCAGTGACCTTTTATAATGAGAAAATATCACAAGACTGACTTTCTCACAGTATTTCAAGTGCATTTCCTCCTGAAAGATCATAAGAAACTGCCTTTTATGCTCTTCTGTCTGTAAAATTGGTCAGCTTTTGGATTTTGTGTTGATTCCTGTATGTGTAGAACCAGATGGGATAAGATTCGTCTTATTCTATTAAAATGATCAAAGGCTTTGGAAACCTGTTTATATATTTATGTAAATGAACAGAATCATAAAAATAATGTCGCTATATTTGCTTTATCATATTTTTGAATCTCAGTCAATATTTCCTTATATATTTAGACTTCCAATTTACAAAATTTAATCCTAAATACCCTAAGGGTTTAAGAATAATAAGAATATTACAATTAATTGAGCATTTGATAAAATGGGCCTTTGTTCTCACAAGCATAAAAGTGGTATTTATATTAAATTACAGTTTTATCTTCTTGACCATCCCAGGCAGAACTAAAGCATCTGGATTAAGTCAGGTTATAAAAAGCCATCAGTCAATTTTTTTTGTGGAACAACCAGTGCTAGCCCAGACATTTTGGACTGATACATATCAATTTAATTCTTTCAGGAAATAAATTATTTCTGTAATTTTCTTTAGTTATCATTTGTAATGTTGAGAATAAACTCTACTTAAGTTCCTGTGATAGAAGGTGATGTGATATTGAGAATAAACTCTACTTAAACTCCTGTGATAAAAGGTGGTGTGATAGGTACAAATTTAGGGAAGACAGTAAGTTCTTACCAGTGTTTCTGAATCTGGTAATAAATAATGCTACCACCATAATTATGACAATAATAATTATTATAATAATAGTGTAGTAGAGTAAATGCTTAATACATTGGAATTCAAAAAGAAAAACTTTTTTTCTGCTTAGAAAACAAAGGAAATAAAACATGGAGTTAGTAACTTGAGAATAGAGTAAGATAAGGAAGAATTTTACTAAGGTATAGAAGAGCCACATAGGCTTAAGGACACTATATGATTTTATTTATTAATTTACTTCAGAGAGAGTATGTGAGCAAGAGGAGAGGCATAGGGGGAGGGAGAAGGAGATGGAGAGAGAATCTCAAGTAGACTCCATGCTGAGCAACTCAAGGCTTGATCTCAGACCCCTGAGATCATGATCAGGGCCGAAACCAAGAGTCTAGACACTTAACTCACTGAGCCACCGGGATGCCCTAGGCTTAAGGACATAATGGAAGCAAAGTAGGTGTGTCTGGAGAGGGTGTGAAGGCAAATTTTATTATAACACATATGTGCCAAGAAATCAGATATTGGTGGGAAAAATGTCCCGGGGTGGTTATGTATCCCACCTAGTGCAAGCATGAGAATAAACTTATGAATAGGAAAATAAATATTTAGAACTCAGCCATCAGAGTCTGAGATTAGATGCCAGCTATTTTTGTGAGTACTGGGAAAGCTTTCTGTACAAACTTGAGACGTGGGAGCCTGTGGGATTTTACATTCCCTCCTACTGGTGGAAGGAAGTGACTATATCATGGGAAGTTGATGTTTGGGTGTCTTACCTCAGGCTAGAAGAGGAGAAAATGTCAGTTTCTGTCAATTTATTACTAAACACATTAAAAAGAGATCCTGGAGAATTTTTTATATAAAAAGTATGTTTGAAGGATAATGATAGTTTACAGGATACTTTAATTTTCATGAAACTTAACATATGAGTAATAAAGTGGTAGAAAACTAAATAACAGTTTCAGGATGGATTGTGAATGGTAAGGAAACTTTCTGGTCTTGAAATGCCATTCAGAAAAATAGTACAAAGTTTTAAACCCTAAAGAATGTGTTATGATCAAAATGTTGCTTGGGAAATTAACCTAGCAGTAAAATACAAGATGATTATACGTGAACGAATGCTAGGAGCTAGAATACCTACTTGAAAACTATTAAAGGTGATCCATTAATAAAGGTTTATGTTGAAAAAGTGACTGGAAATAGAGAAAGAGATGAATATGAATTTCATCCTAAATAATGAAATTATAGACTGTTGACATGAGGGAGTAAACATTTCTGAGTTTTCTAGCTTGAATTGTAATCCAATGGAAAGCATTCTGAAGGAAATACATCAGAGAGAGATGCAAGGCCTCAGTCGGGTAGCTAATATTAATGGCACATTGAGAAGACAATGCCTGGAAAACTTTTAGTTATGTTGTAGTAGATCTTGGAGATAGTTGGAACTGAAGGTGCAGATTACAAATCATTTACCTAGAGGTCATGTCTTCAGTCTAAACAGCTTAACCTGAATTGAAAGTGTCTACATTCATAAGCCGAATGACTTAGCAATTGATTTACTGATTGAGAACAAGTTTGAAATTAAGAGTGGGAAGAAGTTCTTCAAAAACTCTTCTAGAGTGAAGGGCAAATAATTCTGAAGGATCTTTCACTAAATTCTCCAGGTAGAGACATGGACATTTTGAGGAGCTTAAAGGAAAACACAGTGAGTGGATAGTAACTTTTAACAGTTAGATGCTTTCTTTGATATGAATGCTTTGGGCAGTGATTTTTAATGTCGCACATCTCAGTTTCTTCTCTAAAGGTTACCACTCCATTCCTCTTTAAAGAATGAATGCATATTTCTTTAGGTGGCCGTATCATATCTTTACCAGATGTTCTCCAATAACATTACCTGGGTGATTATCATAATGGAAAGAAATGTAATATGGCTTCTCCAGCTTTGAAAAAGTTTCTTCAGAGAAGGAAATTTAACTCAGCTTTCATGTGAAAGCTCACCTGAGCTTCATATTTTTCTCAGCATGGTTTATGAGTACCACTTACTACATTCTTGCATCCTATCTGACGCAGTATTGAAGACACTACAAGAAGTACAACAAGTTTGTCTTTCCATCCTCATTCTGTCAAGTCACAGTGCATGACCTGAAGAGAATTCATTCTCTGTGTGTTTAAAATAGAGCTGGTAATATCTTCCTCCCAAAGTCTGATGAGGAAAGAAAGAATTTGTGAAAGCATGGAGACTGGTACATATTGAACACTTAGTAAGTACTTGTTTCCCTTACGATTGATGAAGCTATTTTATTCTACGCTGCAGCCTCAGGGCTTTAATGATCTGTGAATAACCCAAGCCCACCCAAGGACAAGTTATTTAATGTGCTGTTTTCTTGAGTTTGTGCTGAGGAATGATCAACTTTAAGTTTCTCAGGAGGCTCTTCGGCTTACTGAGTAATTGTTCCCACAATGCAGCTGGCATTAGTTTTAAGAACTAACAGTTTGTGCCTGGATAACATTGCAGTAGAAGTAGGGACTTTTATTACTGTGACATGAAAAATGGAGTCTCAAAGCCAAGAACTCTGCTTTAGTTTTCATTTTTAAGAATCAGGGATTTACATTCTGGAGGCCAAGTTCAATTCTTCAAGAAATCTTGAGGAAGTAAAAATGCCACTGATGCTAATGGCTCTCAACACTACTTAGTAGATTTATACTGCCTCCTGTTAGCCATGGTTCTTTGTGATTATGATTGCTTCCTTGTCTGCAGGAGGTAGAGAGAAAAAAGGGGCATCTTCCTAATTTAGAATCTCCAAATTCCATAACTTCTTTTGAAACACAACCACAAACTTTCTTTTGATAAATATTCTTACTTAATGTTCACTTTCATATTCAATGTATAATAACATATGGTATTAGTTTTCTATTGTTGAGTAAGAAATTACCACAGGCTTGGCAGCTTAAAAACAACAATAACAAATATTTCTTATTTTGCTGTTTCCATGGGTCAGGAATGCAGGAACGGTTTACCTGGCTCCTCCACTCAGAGTTCACAAGGCTGCACTTAAGATGTCAGCCAGACTGAGCTCCTTGCTCAGGATTCTCTTCCAATTTTATGTGGTTATTGGCAGAATTCAGTTCCCTGTAACTGTAGAACTCATGGTGCCTTGCTTCCTCAAGGCTGGCAAGAAAGAATTCTTTTCTTTCTTTCTTTCTTTCTTTCTTTCTTTCTTTCTTTCTTTCTTTCTTTCTTCTTTCTTTCTTTCTTTCTTTCTTTTTTCTTTTTTTTCTTTTTCTTTCTTCTTTCTTTCTTTCTTTCTTTCTTTCTTTCTTTTTCTTTCTTTTCTTTCTTTTCTTTTCTTTTCTTTTCTTTTCTTTTCTTCTCTTTTTCTTCTTTCTTTCCTTCTTTCCTTCCTCTTAACCCTCTTCAAAGGGCTCCTTTGACTAGGTTAAGCCCATTCAGGATAATCTCTTCATTGATTAACCTAAAATAAATTGATCAGGAACCCTAATTGCATCTGTAAAACCCTTTGAACTTTGTTTTATAATTCAATCATAGTAGTGATATTAAAACGTATTTACCATACATATTCTGTTGCTTAGAAGCAAGTTACACTTGATGTAGCTTAAGCTTACATGCCTACTTAGGAACTTTTGGTTGTAACCAAACTAACAAAATGGGAAAAGTTGGGATGAAGATACAAGCAGTGACTCAATTTCATCAAGATTTTATTCTCTTTCTCCTGTCTCCTGCTTCTGTATATGTGTCAACTTCAGAGTCAAACTAGCTATTTCTATTAGGCTAAAACCTTGACCAGGAAAATTATGGAGCTCATGGAATCACACACTCAGAAACTGAAATACAAGAACCATTTCTTCTTCTTCTTCTGGCTTGGAAAAATACCATAGAGATATTAAGATTTGCTCCATCAGGGGTCATATCCCCATCTTTTTAGAGCAGTAAATACTGATATTGGCAGTCTCCATCAGTATCATTTAGATAGATAAAAGAAGAGGAGAATTTTCCAAGAGAAGGATGGGTGGTACTAAGAGGTCCATTATGGAAATTGTTGTAAATTGAGGAACTCCCTCCATTTTTTTAAAAGAATTTATTTATTTATTCATGATAGACACACAGAGAGAGGCAGAGACATAGGAAGAGGGAGAAGCAGGCTCCATGCAGAGAGCCAGATGCGGGACTTGATCCTGGCACTCTGGAATCATGCCCTGAGCCAAAGGCAGATGCTCAACCACTGAGCCACCCAGGTGTCTCTCCCTCCATTTTTTTTTTTAAAGCCAGTGCCTAAGTTGGAGTTTTTTTTTTTTCTTTCTTCTGAAATGGAGAGGAACTATTTGGAGTCACAGAACCTGGAAAAGTATAAAAGAATTTGTATCTGGCAGGGTTTTTTTGGTGTGTGTCTTCTTCAATTTCTTTAATCAATATCTTATAATTTTTAGTGTATAGATTTTGTTGTTGTTGTTCATGGAACCATGTATTGCTATAAGCTTCCCTCTTAGACCACTTTCGTTACATCCCATGAGTTTTGGTATGTTGTGTTTCCATTTCATTTGTCTCAAGATACTTTCTGATTTCTCTTTTAATTTCTTCTTTGACTCATGATTGTTCAAGAGTATATTTAATTTTCACATATTTGTGACTTTCTCAGCTTTCAACCTGTTGTTGATTTCTAGTTTTATACCACAGTATTTGGCAAAAGTACTTAATATAATTTATATCTTCTCAAATTTGTTGAGACTTGTTTTATGGACTGACATATTACCTATCCTAGGAAATGTTCTGTGTGTGTTTGCAAATAATGTGTATTCAATTGTTATTAGATGGAGTCTTCTGTATATGTCCACTAGGTCCACTTGGTTTATAGTGGTATTTCAAATACACTGTTTCCTTATTGATACCCTGTGTGGATGATATATCCACTGTGGAGAATGGGGTATTAAAGTTTTCAACTATTATTGTATTGCTGTTTATTTCTTCTTATAGTTCTACTAACGTTTGCTTTATATATTTAGGAACTCCAATGTTGAATGTACTCCATTGACTTCTAAGTGCTTTGTTCTGACTCTTTAAATATGTCTATGGAGCAGTCAGAATACTGGTATTATTATTTCTATTTTACAGGTAGGAAACTTTAAATATATTTCCTAGAATGGTGATGCTGGTTGAATTAGAACCCAAACCTTACTTGACTTCTGAGCTGGGGCTAACCTTGAGAGAAGCTGCTTTGTGTCAATATCCTGACCAGCTTTATTTTGCCTCGTATCCTGCTCTGGCCACCATTTTGATCAGTTTGGCAGTTGTACTTTTGGCATGCTAATTCCTGCCATCTCTTCAGGCCTATGAAGTCTAAAGTTTCCATTACATTATAGTGGTTCATCCATTCTTATTATAAGGGCCTTTGCACTTGATGCTAACTTTTTTCCAAAAGTTATTCCCACAGATAGTCCTATGAATTGCTATAATTTTTCCTTTAGGGCTCTTCTCAAATGTGAATTCCTTGGAGGGAGATCTTTCCTGATAACCCTGTCAAAGAATGTACCTGTTTTATTCTCTATCCTCTTACTTTGGTCTATTTTCTGTCACTGCACTCATCTTTTCCTGACATTTATACTCTATATTTATTTGTTTATTTCTCCACTAGAACATACACTCCATAAGAAGGAGACTTTTTGTTGTTGATGTCCTCTGTTTATAGCACATAAAACTTGAGGGGTAAAGAGAGGATTGGTTGTATAAATTGTATACATCGATGCCATATCAAAGAGAGGATATTAGAATTGGGATGTCCTCAAAGATCAAAAGAGAGGAAAACTTCATTTACAACCAAACAATGACTGGATTAACATGTTCCTTGCTTAAATGTCCTATAAGAACAAGAGACAAATAACTCAAATATACCAGCCTAGTCATAACATCAAGTGTACCAGTCTCATCCTTTGATTTTGTGCCATTCCAAATAATCATGATAGATTGCTGAAGAAGTTAATTGATGGCTATTGATAGGTGCAGACAATAATAGGAAAATAGAAAATATGGATAAAGTGGGTTGAGATTTAAAGCCAACTTACTGTTTTTTCCTCTAATATCATTAGTAACTTGTTAAACTCCTAGAATTTGGTACTGGAATATTCCTCAAATATTCTCAGAATAATTCTCACACTTTTTTTTTTTTAATCTTTTACATTTTCTTTATTGTTTTCTATTTGGATAAATAATGCAATGCTTTTTGCAACAAGTAAACTAGTTAAAAATGAATAAAGAATAAATGAGTAATATTATCCATTTATTTTATCCATTTAAACCTCAATATCATTTTATAATGTAACCTGATGTGCTTCTCTTTATTCTTTTCTTCATGTTGTTAACCAATAATTTGTACATATATTTACAAAAATGGAATTATACTACATACTACTCTATAACTTGCATTTTTCATTAATGACATATGATCATCCTTCCAATTTAGGGATATAAAACTATCTCCTATTAAAAGCTCCATGTTATTTCTCATGGATATATAGTCATTTATTAAACTATTCTCTTATTTATTGATATTATAGTTGATTCCAGATTTTTGCCATCATAAAAATGCTTTAGTAAATACTTTGTGCCAATATATTTTTGTGTATGGTAGAGTCCCAAAAGGGGAATTACTAGATCAAAGGCTTTGTGTACTTCTAATTTTAAAAGATAATGAGGGATTATCTTCCAAAAAGATTGTAAAATAAAATATTTATCTTCCTTTATATTTGCAAATATTGTCTAGATACTGCTGGGCTTCCTGCTGTTTTATTATGAATTCCAGATGATTCAGCTATAATTTCCAAATCTTAAAAAAAAGGTCCTGATATCAATAATCATAGGCAATACATGGACATACACAAATATTCATAAAAATGCATGTTTTTAAAATTCTACTGAAGTGCCTGAAACCAAGTTATTATATTAAAAGTATGTTGAACTTTCAGTTGAATATGTTTGCATAAACCAGAGTCTTCGATTTCTCTCCATGGAAAATATTGAGTGCAAAAAGAAGAATGAAAAATAAACAGACAAAATTCTTTATCTGTAAAGGTATTCAAAAGTAGCATTAATAGGGCATAAGCCATACAGTGGTGAACCCAAATTGTTGAGAGAATTCTCAGTAGTACAACAGCTTTATTAAAAAAGTCATGCAGATTTTCCTCCTCAAGACATATGTGCCATTTTTGGTATATATTCCTATTTCCCCTATTATTATAACCAGGACTAATTCATACCATAACTAAATCAGAGCCAAGTATTTTTAAAAAAAAGGAAGGAAAGTGTCTCTACCACAAAGGAATACAAGTCCTAGCCTCAGGAATTAGGGGATGCACATGGGCTGAATCCTGAAGATGCTTTATCAAAGGGATCAGGACACAAATCAAATAAGGGGAAGTTTATTGATTTGGGTGCACTCTTTTGGAGTGCAGGATTTCACATTCTGCCAAAGATCACAAGAGATATGGGCAAACATGCTGTGGCTATCTTAAGTGAGGTTAAAATGCTAAAATTTCCAAGTTGGACAATGGAAGAAGGTTTAAAAAACTCAAAAGTGTGCATGCTGAAGTGCATATGGCATATAATGTTGGAAGACCTACCAGATACTGTGTTCAATGGGAATGTGCAGGGGATATACACCATTTACTATTTACGTCATAAGGCTAGCACTGGCATCAAAATCATTAAGAAGTTCAATGACTGTTTTCCTCTGTTGCTCAGGTATTACTGTAGGAGAATCCATTACCTAACTAGACTCACTGACAGCAATGAAGACAGTAGGATCCAGACAGAAATTGTGGGATGATAGGTGAAGCTTAACTGTCCAAAGTGCAATAGCTGTAATGATTATAATGGAAGGCAAGGTCCAAATGACAGCCAAGAAGGACTCATCCCGAGAGAATGGTGTCACTGGGGGAATAATAGATGGATAACCAGAAAGAATACCAATCAACTTGGACTATCAGTAAAATTAAAGGATTGATGATCAGGAGGGTAAAGGCAGTTGTCCCAATAAAAAGCCATAATCCTTGCCCAGTTTCCAGACTTTAACCAATTTCAGACCTGTAATCTCTAAATTGAAGAAAAGGCTATATCCCCAAAGAAATACCTGTGCAATACCACATGTACATGATCATAAATCTTCATGTTCTTCCACAAAGGAATCTATAATTATTCACTCGAGTAATTAAATACTTGGGAAAAGGGAAGTTTTGAGGACTCTTGTTCATGTTGATATTCATACTCAGAAATCCAAATAGTTATGGTCTCCTTGTTAAAATGGGAGCATGTGGGAGCTAGATAACGATAAGAGTCCTGGCCATGATCCAGTTCACAGTGGGGTTATTGCAGACTTATTCTTTAATAGTTTCCCTGGTACCTGAATATATAATTGGGAAACACATACATTGGTAGTTGGTGCAGACTCCACATTGGGTCTCGGTGTTGTGTGATAAGAGCTATCATGGTGTGAGAGGCCAAGTTTTACTTAGGCCCAGAACTAAGCAACCTCTATCCAAGGTAGTAAGTCAAAACAAAATTACATCTAAGGGGTTGGACATAGAAACTAGTGCCATGTTCAAAGATTTAAAGGATATGTGAGGGGTCATCCCCATCATACTTCCACTTAAATTACAGTTTCATCCCTGAAAAAACCAGATGTATCCTGGAGAATACCTCAAGGAAGAATTGCAAAATAAAGAAACAGAACAAATAGTAAATACATTGTTCAAGAAAAGACTTTCCTGAAATACAAGAGCTAAATTTACACTTTGAGAAAGAGTATGTGCCAGGAAAAATTGACCTAGGTTAGCAGCATGACACAGCCTAAGAAAATTATGGACACCAGGATAAGAGAAAACTTTGAGCTTTTAAGGAGAAATACCAAATCTCTTGTAAGGGCAAAATGTCAGATTGGCTTCACATTTCTTTTCACCAACATTCGACATCAGCAGACAATGAAGAAACATGTACACAGAAAGAAAAAAGTATGTTCTGAAGAGTATAAACATGTGAAATTGCTCGTCTGCTATAAAGGTCATAGTTATGCTATACTGAACATGCAGAACTTAGGAAAATGTTTTTATATGAGCCTTCCTTGAGAAATTGCTAAAGGACAAACTTCGCATGGCCAATAGATGACTGGGGGTACCATGACTAAAGGCCTGGTAACAAGATTTGAAAATATCTAACTGTAGAATTATATGTATAATGGGTAGATTAGGAGAATAAAATAGAATGTAAATGTATGTTGTGGCAAAATAGAAATGGCATACTAACCATATTTGGTAGGGACTGAGGTATTAAAAGATAAGCTGATGCATATTAAAAACTTTGAGTTTATTTAAGCAAAATGGATTAGAATGGGGCAGTGCCAAGCAAGAACTCATTAGCAGTGCTCTGCTGACAGAAGCTAGAGGAAAGATATACAGAGAAAATGTGGAATTAAAGATAGAAAATTATTTGTTTGGCTATATAACTAGAGCTTAGTAGCTTGTGAGCTATTGTCTTTAGATTTTGATGTCATAACTTTGAGGTATTTATAGGCTTGGATTTTGTTTACATAGCCTGCCACAATAGTAGAGCCACCTCAGTCTAGTGACCTCCTTGTATAATTAATTTAACAGGGGTAAGCAAAGTAGAGAAATAAGTAGTTTCTTAGATTGTCTCATTTCTAATAGCTAGAATTCAAAGTATATTATTCAAACTAGCAGATCAAATAGAAGCATCTTTATCATTGCAAAGATATTAAGTTAGAAAGTCTTACTGACTAATATACAATGGTGAAGAATCAAGTGCAGGGGATAAAAGGGAGACAAAATAAGTTAATTTTAATGTTGCTCACAATACAAAATTAACATTCTATACATTGAGACTAAACACACCATGTAAAATTGTAAAGCTAGTCATAATAGAACAATACCAATGACACTTCATAAATATAAAAATTATGCACATGCACAAGTATCAAGAACAAAGAGACAGACCAAACATGAAAAAGATTAAAAAAAAAAAACAAGGAAATGAAACAAATAAAATCAAACTGCTAAAATCAAATGTGTTTTATTTTAACATTTTAACAATGAAAATTGTCTCAATATATCTATTAAATGACAACTTCAGAATGGATCACAAAGAAAAGGGCAATTCTAGACTGTGTACCAGAGAACTATCTAAGACAAAGTGAGAGCAATGTTCATGATCTTAATATCAAAGTAGAAGCCTAAAAGCAATAAATGAGTATAAGCTTCTGCCTTTGAAGGATTAATTGCCATGGTAATTGCTGTCCACTGTAAGTAAGTGGACAAATAAATGGAAAAATAAGTGAAATAATTGTTTTCAGACAATGGACAGCAGGAGCAAGGGCAGGACTGTGATCTCTGAGAAAAGAGAAACCAGTGACATGAGCTGGAGGTGATTTCCAGAATACAATGCAAGGAGAGGAACCAACACAAAACTGATTAACTGAAATAACAAAGATCAAAATTCTGAGAGGCTAAGGAGTCTGGAATTTGAAACTTGGACTGTGTGTGAGTGACAGAAAGAAGGGAGCTGAAGAAAGTGAGAGAGAGCAAGAGAAAAAGCAAGAATGAGAAGTGCTAGGAATGGTGTATGTGAATAACATAGATAATTTTTTTTCTAATTTTTAGTCTTCCTAAAAGATAATTGAAGAAAAAATATGTGGCTAAATATAGATAAAATTGAAATGGAATTATAAAAAATATTCAAATAATCCAAAAGAAGATAAGAAAACAGAAAATAGAAGCACATGAAAACAATAAGATATTGAGATCTCAGTATAACTTTGGCAAACTAAAAATTGAAGGGAATTTCCTCAATCTGACAAAAATACAATAAGGAAAGCTTATAGCTAACATTACTTAATAATAAAAATGGAATTTTTTCCCCACTATTGGAAATTAGGCAAGGATATCTCTTCTAATCACTTATATACAAAATTCTACTGGATGTTCCAGCTAGAGGAAGAAGGGAAGAAAAAGAAACAGAAGGCATAAGGTTGAATATACACAAGTAAAACTATTTTTATTCACAGAAAATATACCATGTATGCAGAGAACTCAAAGGAATATACAACAAAGTAACTAAACTAGTGAGTCAACTTATTTTGGCTGTAGGATATAAGGTCAGTATAAGAAATCAAGTGAATTTTTATATAAAGCAACAAGAAGCTAGAAATTGAAATAAAAAATACCTTTTACAATAGCATAAAAGCATATGAAATATAGGCAGTCATTTGTATGGTGTCATCTTCACTGAAATTCATGCAAATAGGAAGCATATCCTACCTTTTCACAGCTCCATGGTAACTGAGATTGTAATTAGGGATACTCTTAACAAAAACTGTCACTGACCCTATAAATTGTTGCTGAAATAAATGTAAGAATACCAAATAAATATACTGATAAGTCATAGTTCATTGAATAAAAGACTTAATTTCATTAAGTTAGTACTTCTCCCCAAATTGGTCTATAAATCCAACATAACTTCTTTTAAAATCATAGAAGACTTATTTTTGTTGATGTACAATTTACAAGTTTATTCTAAAACTCTATGAACATGTAAAGGACTTAAAAAACTAAAAATTTTGAAATAGATGTTGAAGGACTTATACTACCATATTTTAAACGTTGTCATATAGTCTCAGTAATCAAAACAATCTGGGGTAGGGGAGTAAATACATAGTTCAATGCATAACACAAGGTGATTTAGAAATCAGCTCACAAATACATGGAATTGATTTTTTAAAAATTTACTATGATAACTGAATGGGGAAGAAAATGTTTTTGATATTGCTGGAACAATTACTATCCATGAGAAAATTATCCTTTATCTTCACCTCACAGCATAATAAAAATAAAAATTATCTTCACCTCACAGCATAATAAAAATTAACTCAAAATTTGTCATATACATAAACAGAGGAGCTGAAACTATAGAACTTCTTGAAGAAAATATAAGAAAAATATTTTTACTACTTTTGATTAATTGAAAATTTCTTAGAAAAGACAGTAAAAGCATGACTCACAGAAGGAAAGTTGATAAATTGAAATTAAGTATAATTAAAATCTCTGTTTTATGAAAGCTACAGGTAAGAAACAAAAATGACAAGGATTTATGGACGAAAATACTTTCAGAACATAAATCTGATTAAAGGACCTGTATCCAGACCATATTAATAACTCCTACAACTGAATAAGATGAAAATGAACAGCTCATTTTTTTTTTTTTGAAACTGGCAACAACTGTGAACAGAAACATCTCCAAAGAAGATATGTGAGTGGCAAATAAGCACGAGGGAAGATGCTCAATATCATTCATTATTCATTAAAGAAATGCAAACTAATACCACAGCAAGTTGCCACCGCACAGCCACTAGAATGGCTAAAATGAAGAAGACGGACAATATCAAGTGCTGTCAATGGTGTGAAGTAACTCAAAATGTCGTATATTGCTGGTGCTTGTGGGAGTGCATAATGATACAGCCACTCTGGAAAGTAGTTTGGCAATTTCTTATCAAGTTATACATAAATTTCCCTTTTCAGTTAGCTGTTCCAGTTCTATGTATATACACAAGAGAAGTGACATATGTCACACAAAGATATATGTGTGAATATTCATTGCAGATTTATTAGTAATTTCCTTGAGCTGGAAATAACTCAAATTTCCATCAATTAGTGAATGAATAAGCAAATTATGGTATTTTCGTACAATGGAATACAATTCAAAAATAAAACAAAATGAAGTACTGATATATGAGGCAACAGAGAAGCATCTCAAAAGCATCATGCAGATAAAAACAGTCAGAAACAAAGGACTCTTTACAATATGATTCCATTAATGTGAATTTCTGGTAGGAAAAAACTCACAAAATTATTGTAACAGAAGCAGATCAATTGTTACCATGGGATTGTGGGTTAAGAGATAAACTTTGAACAGGCACAAGGTACTTGTAGAGAGATAGAAATATTTTATGTATTGATTTTTATTTAGTAACATAACATATATTTGTCAAATCACATTAAAATATATCCTTAATAATCAGTGGACCAAAATTTACTAATTACTGACAATCTTTTATTGTTTGGTCATCTTTTTGGTTCTTTATAGATATAAACATCCCAAGCCAGCACTGTTCAATAGAACTTTCTGTCTTAATAATAAAGCTTTATGTCTGTGCTGCCTAATATGATAGCCACTAGCTACATATGGCTATTAAACACTTGAAATATAGCTAGTATGACTAAAGAACTAAATTTTGCACTTTATTTAATTTTAATTTATTTAATTTAAATAGCATGGACAATAATTTATATTCAGTGTTAAACAGCTGTATTTGGGCTCTACATTTCTAATATTGTTGTTATTGTTTTCTTCTTTCAATCTGCTGACCTGCCTCCTAATGTGCTAGATTCCTTGTGGTTGTGGGATCAATTCTTGATCTTCATCTGTACAAACCATCTGGACTTAAGTTAGGGGATTCTTCTTGCGGAAGTGATTTTTGTCTACTTCCACTGAGATCCAGGATTTACCTCTGACCTGGGACAACTTCACCCATCATTGAACGTCCTGGCTTAAATAAAGTGTTATAGTTAAAGCAACACTTTGATGCTAGCTCAATATTCTATTCCTTAATATAGCACTGTTTTTAGAAATCTAGCCACAGGGCACTTTGTATGCTCCTGTTTACTAAAAACCATGACTACCCAGTTTTTCCAAAGCCCTTTACCAAAGAGATTATATTTATCCCTTGTGTGTTGTTGCATACTTGTCAAAGATCAGTTGACTGTCCACGTGTGGATTGATTTCTGGGATCTCTGTTTTGTTCTTTTGGTCTATATGTCTGTTTTAAAGCTAATACCATAATGTTTTGATTACTGTAGCTTGGTAATATATTTTGAAATCAGAAAGTGTGATCCCTTCAGTTTTGTTCTTTACTCAAAGTTGCTTTGGCTATTCAAGGTCTTTTGTGGTTCCATATGAATTTTAAGATTATTTTTTCTATTTCAGTCAAGGATGTCATTAGGATTTTGAGAGGATTTGTACTGAATCTGTAGATTACTATGTGTATTATGGATATTTTAACAATATTATTTTTCCCCAAATCATGAACATGGAATGTCTTTGCATTTACTTGTGTTTTCCTCATTAATATTTTATAATTTTTAGTGTACAAGTCTTTCACTTTTGTTAAATTTATTGGCTAAGTTTACCAAGGGGTTTTGGTTATTTCTAAGTATTTTATTCTTTTGTTGTTGCTATTGTGAATGAAGCTATTTTCTTAATTTCCTTTTTGGATAGTTTGAGAAATACAATTCAAACTGGACCCTTATCTTGTATCATATACAAAAATAACTCAAAATGGATTAAGGAATTAAAAATAAGATCCAAAACCATGAAGCTATCAGAAGGAAACACAGGGGAAATGTTTCTTAACATTGGTCTGAGTAATGATATTTTTGGATTATGACACCAAAAAAACAGGCAACAAAAACAGATAATAGATAAATGGGATTGTGTCCAACAAAAAGTTTCTACACAGCAAAGGAACTAATCAACACAGTGAGAAGGCAATGATCAAAAGTAAAAAGGGGAAAAAAATTGCAAACCATGTATGAGATGAGGGATTAATATGCAAAATATAAGGAAGTCATGCAACTCAATTGAAAACAATCAAATAACCCAATTAGAAAATCGGCAGAGGATCTGAATAAATGCTTCTCAAAAGAATACATATAGTAATCAGAGGGAGAGGCAAACCATCAAAGACTTAATTATAGAATTCTAAACAAACTGAGGGTTGCTGGAGGGGAAGTGGGTGGGAATATGGAGTAATTAAGTAATAGGCATTAAGAAGAGCACATGATGTGATGAGCACTGGGTGTTATGGAAGACAGTATAGAGGTCCTTAAAAAAAAATAAAATTAGAGTTATATTATGATCTAGCAATCCCACTTCTGGCTATGTATTCAAGGAAATGAAATCGGTATATCTAAGAGGTACCTGCACTCCCATGTAAATTGGAGCATTATTCACAATAGCCAAAATATGTAAACAACCCATGTCTTTTGATGGATGAATAGATAAAGGAAAAAAATATGTATATACACATTTATACATACAATGGAATATTATTCAGCCTTAGAAAATGCAGGAAAATTCTGCCATTTGCAATAACATGGATGAAACCGGAAAACATTATTTAAGTGAAATAAGCCAGAAGCAGGAAGACAAATACTGCATCATTATACTTATGTGTGGAATATAAAAATAGTCACACCCCTAGAAACATAGGGAGAATGGTGGTTATCAGGAGCTAACGGCAGTTAGAAATGGGGAGGTATTGGTCTGAGGGTATAAAGTTTCAGTTAAGGGCAACTATGTGGCTGAGCCAGTTAAATGTCTGACTCTTGATTTTGGCTAGGGTCATGATTTCAGGGCTGTTGAGATTTGCTAAGAGGGTCTTAAGTGTCCTCACAAAAAATAAAATTTAAAAAAAAATTTTAGGGGATCCCTGGGTGGCGCAGGGGTTTGGTGCCTGCCTTTGGCCCAGGGCGCGATCCTGGAGACCCAGGATCAAATCCCATATCGGGCTCCCGGTGCATAGAGCCTGCTTCTCCCTCTGCCTATGTCTCTGCCTCTCTCTCTCTCTCTCTCTCTCTGTGACTATCATAAATAAATAAAAATTAAAAAAAATAAAATAAAAAAAAATAAAAAAAATTTTAAAAATTTAAAATAAAATAAAATGTAATTATGTGCAGTGATGAATATATTAAGTACCTCAGTTTTGGTAAATACTTCTCGTTGTCATCAGTTGTATACCTTAAATATATATAATTTTAAATTGCCAAATATATCTCAATAAAGCTGAAAAAATCATGATTACCACCTATAATCAGATCATGAGTTTTATTTTGTTCTATTTATTATTTAGTTGTTCTACAATGAGAGTCCCTCTATGCCTGAAATGAAAGTCTTATTTTTGATTTTTAAATAAATAGTAATTATGTGTAGTCATTGATACTAAAGCAGGTTCCAAAAATATTTATTTCTAATAATTAGATTATGGGAGATCTTTAAAGATCTATCTATCTATCATCTATTTATTTGAGAGAGAGACAGAGAGAGAGAGATTGAGAGCAGAAGAGGGTTAGAGGGAGAGGAAGAGAGAAAAATAATCTCCAGGAGACTCCCTGCTGAGCACAGAACCCAACTTGAGGCTTCATCTCACAACCCTGAGATCATGACCTGAGCCTAAATCAAGAGTGGGACGCTTAACAGATTGAGCCACCCAGATGTCCCTGGGAGATTTTTACATACTTATTTTTTCATATGTTAATGTTCCAGTCTTTCTGTATTGAGTATAAATTATATTTGTAAAAATTCACAGTTTTCTGGAGAAAAAATACAATAAAAGAATGCTTAAAGCTTTCTTGATTTCTGTATGTGAACTAATATGCTTGAAGTTCTTTTGGTTCTTTGCTTCCTTACTTATATCTAGACCATCAGTAGCTATGGAATATTTGTTATTTGGAAACAGCTCTTCTAAAACTTTTGTTTTGGACAGTAGTTGTTTCCTCTTAACTTATCTGCAAAAGTTCCTCTATCTGCTGAAATTTCCTCTCATTGAAAAGCATCAGTGACCCATTCCTAACTGTCTTGTTTTACACATTTTCTCTTTTCTCTCAGTGGGTACTCCAAGTCATCTGGATAAAATATTACGAATAGTGATTTACCCTTTCTGCCTATCCACAGACCACTGCATCACTTTTGTAGTCATAGCAACCCATTTAAAGACCTGTTCATGTCATTTCTAATTAAAAAAAGGGAGAATATCTTTCATAGAATAAATTCATTTGGAAGCACCAAAAATAGAAATAATATTCTGTTTTTGTGTTAAACTATTCTATATTTCACTTGATCCTTTATAAACAATGGTTTTATTATAGTTATGGGCACATCATTTCTTGAGTCACTTTACTTAACCATTTTGATGGCCTAGAATATTTGCATTCAGGAAATATTTCATATTTCGTATTTCACATGAACTTAAAAATAAATTTTTAGACTTTAACATTTTTATCCCTACAATATTTTAGTGTGTGTAACAGTTTATTTCTCAGTCTCTGAGATTCAAGAAAAGGAAAGATGAAATAAGAAATACATTATAGGACCACCTGTGTGACTCAGTTAAGTGTCTGACTTTTGGTTTGGTTCAGGTCATAATCTCAGCTTCCTGAGATAGAGCCCCATGTCGGGTTCCTTGCTCAGAGAGGAGTCTGCCTGTCTCCATCTGCCCCTTCCCCTGCTCACTTGGTTTCTCTCTCAAATAAATAAATAAATCTTAAAAAGAGGAATGCATTATATTCATAGTTGATATCATGTTTGAGGATGGAATAAGAATCAAAAAAAGCTTGTGATGCAGGAATGAGTTGAATGTTAGGACTTGGGTAAAGGGTGAGGCAAGAGTGAAGGGTGGTGTTTATATTTTGAAAACAGAAATTTTGTATTAGCTTAGTTTGAAAATAGCCATTTAAAATTTTTCTTCTATGACTTAAGATGGCTGAGTTAGGACAAGTCACATGCCTATATAGAACTTTGTGTCTTTTTTTTTTTCTTTTTTTTTACTTTGTGTCTTTCGAGCCATGTTCTTAGCAGCTCATAAAACTGAGGCAAACAGATTGGTGAACAGAAGAGTCCTGGTTCTGGGACCAAGAGGCATGCTGTCTAACTTCTCAACTCTTCTAACTTGAACCACCTCTACTAATCATGACTGATTTGGTGTTCTGAAGGGGCCATTACTGATGGCTATTCTGATTAATGCTGTGTGGTGTGGCAGTCATTCCAATTTCCTGTGACTTTCCATCTGGGTAAATAGCTGTCATCATCAGGTAATGGCTGCTTTGCTAGGCTATCAAATTACTAAGCAGTTACTAATATCTAGTGCTGATTTAACATGATTTGATTTAATAATTAGTTATGATTTTCCCATTTTCACTTCTAGATGAATAGTAATTTAAAGTGTCTTCTTTCTGCCTTCTGCTTCCTTGCTCTTTCATATTTGTGTGTTCCCTTACAATATACTATATCATTTTTTAAGAACTAAATAATAGAGTAGTTAATGGCCACTATAATTTAACTGTCATGATTGTCTTTCATCCTAGGAATATAATCCATAAAACCCTTGCGTTTTTTTCTTCTTATTTGCATAATTTCAGGGATATCATGGCCTGGGAGCAATAAAGAGTAAGGTTTTATATTAAAGTTCAGGAAAGAACCATGACTGGTTTATATGATTAAAATCTCTGATGATACCTACATTACTAATCAGAATAGGGGAAAGTATCTGGTGGGGTTATATAATCCCATTTACCAAAATGTATTAGATCCTCCTACACCAGAAAAGTTATAGGTCAAAATTATTACTTAACATGAGTTTTCCATAATGTTGACTACAGACTTACTGAAGAAATCACCATTTAACCCAATGCTCAAGCAAAGATAAATTAATTGCTTAACTGCAGAAAGGGAGGATCCTATATTGACAGAACCATAGTAGCATCTCCAAAGGGGAAGTTCAAAGACAGAATATTTCCAAATCTTGGGCAGCCTGATTTGAGGTAGATATTTTTATATGAAAGGGACTGAGGAAATACTGTGATATAGTAAGGTAAAGAAAAGTTACAAAGATGCTGCAAAGAGTCCCTATATACTCTATGTCCAGTTTCCCCCATTGGTAATATCTTATATTTGAATGGCACATTTGCCACATCTTATTAACCAATAATGATTCAAAATTATTAAAAGAAGTCTATATTTTATTCAGGTTTTCTTAGTTTTTGATCTAATGTCCATTTTCTCTCAAGGATACCACTCAGGATACTACATTATGTTTAGTCATTGTGCCTCCTTACACTCCTCTTACCTCTAACAGTTTCTCAGACATTCCATATTTTGATGACTTTGAGGGTTTTGAGAAGTACTTGTCACAAATTTTGTAGAACTCACCTCTGTTGGGATTTGAGGATGTTTTCCTCAAAATTAGACCAGGGTTATAGGTTTTGGGAGGAAGTCCACAGAGGTAAAGTGTTCTTTTCATCATATCATACCAAGGGTACCTAGTATCAAAATGATATCAGTATTGGTGTTAACCTTGATCACCTTCCTGAGGTAGTGTTTGTCAGGTTTCTCCACTATAAAGTTATTCTTTTTCTTCCTCTCCTTTTTCTTCCTTTTTTTACTCTTTGGAAAAAAAAATCACTGTGTATAGCTCACATTTAAGGGGTAGGGCTAATGCTCTACTTCTCTCAGGGGGCAGTATCATATAAATTATTTGAAATTCTTCTGCACAGTAAATTGCTTATTCTCTCTCATTTAAAAAAGTTCAAATATTTATTTATATCAGTATGGGCTCATGGATATTTGTTTTGTACTTTGAGTTACCATCTAATAATATAACACTGGTGGTTTTTTGTTACCGTATTTTCATAGTTCATATTCTATTTTTCTATGCATGGGATATAAAGATTTTTCTGTGCTGGTTTTTGTTTATTTCTCCAGCCTCTTTCCTGCCACTCCTTTATTCATCAACTTAACAGACTTATATGAAATGCTCAAGGCAGCCAAATTATCTGTCCCTCCTATCTTAGCATATTCTCTTTACTTTGCCTAGGATATTCTTCCCTTTTGTATTCAGTCGTTTAATTGCTACTTATTCCTCTAGACTCAACTTAGCATTACTGGAAAGCCATCCCTGACAACTTTTAGATCCCTGGTCCTGCTTGGAGCACTTTTATCATTTTTTAACACTTAGGAAATATATTTTAAATCATTGTTTTATTTATGCTGTCTTTTAATAAATATGAGACCATCCAGAGAATAGGTATGTTTTCACAATTCCTATATCCCTATGCTGATAGGTATATAAAACTCCATAGTCCTTCATCCGTGATTTCAATGTTGAAAAATTACACAAAAGAGCTATTAAATTCAAAAGTTTTTTTTTCTTACTTGCATGGTGGCAGAACTTGATGTGAACTTCTTTATCAGCAAAATCCTATCTAATATTTGAACTGATGAGAGGCTATTAATAGTCTTTATTTGTACCATTGTTTTACCATAGAAATGCATTTGTTTACCAAGTACTAACAGACTTCACTGAGGATATTAGAATATATGGTATATGTACCATATTACCGCTCCTAATTTGAAGAGTTTGAGATGCATAGGGTCCTAATAGTTTTGGATTGTGACTACTATATTCTCATAAAATTTTAAAGTATTTGAATTTTGATAGTATAACAAAAAATGACTTTCAGCCAACCCTGTAGAAAGATGAGACAACCGCATATCTGGACAACAGCTGAATTTATTACTTAAGTAATAAAGAACTATGTTGGTCAGACTGAGTCTCTGAACAAAATAACTTATTTTACATGGGCTTTTTAGGAAGTATTTTTTAAAAGTTATATTGTTTACAGCAGATAGAGTGGGTTAACACAGCCTTAGGAGTGTTCACTGGAGTGAATCTGCCACCTATTGGCTGACCTTCAAAGCATGAGGCCAATACTGATTGTAGGCTTACAGAGGCATGTTCACTAAAGCTAGCTGTCCTTGATTGATTACATGGGTTAAATACCAGTTCTGGGTTATAGAACTGATATTGATTGATTAAACAGGATTAAAACTTTATCTGCCAGCTCTGCTTTAATGAGTGACAGCCTTTTTCTAGAAGCATGGGGGCACTTTTCCCCAATTTTCAATGCACACTAAACTGAAGAAATTTTTTTTCCTCCCTCAAAATATAACTTTAAGATTCTTATTCTTAAAAACCAAAGTCCTACTTATCACATTTTTCAGTACCAAATTGATGAAATAATTCTTTATTTTTGTTCATTTAGATGTTGAAATGAATGGGGGCTTGAACAGGATATCTTTGGGAAAAGCCATAGAAATAATTTCAATAAAAATTTGGATCATGTGGTCAGGATCCTTTTTTTAAAAAGGCATGGAAATTTGTAACAAAAATCTTCCATTTTTCCAATTTGTCTTGATACAGTTTCACTACTACCTGGACTTTATTTGCTGTAGAAATTCTCATAGACTTATAGCAATTAGATCTTACCACAACTAGATCTGTGTTGTATTTTTTCTATTAGGAATCTGCTGTTCCAGCATTTCACTCAGAACTTTTATAATATTTTCCAAATTCAAAAGGATATATGTCAAACCATTGGGTGCAGATGAAACAGGAAGGTAAGGACATGAGATTGTATTACCACTGTGTGCATTTCTAATGAAAATAGTTTTTTAAAAATTATTTATTTTAGACAGAGAAAGAGAGAGAGACAGAGAATGTGTGCACACATAAGTGGGAGGGGCAGAGGGAGAGGGAAAGAGAATTTATTTTTTTAAGATTTTACTTATTTATTCATGAGAGAGAGAGAGAGAGAGAGAGAGAGAGGAGGGGCAGAAGCAGGCTCCATGCCGGGAGCTCTATGTGGGACTCAATCCCGGGACTCCAGGACCAGCCCTGGGCCAAAGGCAGACGCTGAACTGCTGAGCCACCCAGGAACCCCCCAGGAAAGAGAATTTCAAGCAGGCTTCAGGCTCAATCCCAGGACACTGAAATCATGACCTCAGCCAAAACCAAGATTCAGATGCTCTGATTCTGCTATTTATGAGGTCTGTGACTTTAAGCAAGTCATCACATTTTTCTGAGCTTTATTTACTTAGGTTCTAAAATGATAAGATTGTATTGGACAATACTTAAATTTCTTTTGGGTTTAAGATTCTATTTTTAATTTTTGCCAGTATACTGTTATCCCTTAATAATAATTCAAACCTATGCCTAAAAATTAGTATGAACTTATACCCCAGGCATATCTTCTGGTCACTTATTATATCTTTCTAATTGTGCATACATATCTCATCTCTGTGATATATATATAACTCCCTTCTCCCAACCTCTCCCTGCTATATATGGTAAGCTTTGATATCTTAATGTCCTTTTAGTCCATCTTTCCTTTATTTTTCTTTCAGAATTTGAAACCTTTCTTTTTCTCAGACTTCCCAGGACTTATCTTCTCCCTCTTTGATCCATTTTCTACCTCACTTGCTTGTAGAACCCATGATTATTCTTCCTTGTTCAGTATCACCCCCACCCCCGTTTTCTTTTTAAATACTTTGTCTATGTTTATGGTCTTTTGCTAGAACTGTGTTTATCAAAATGTTCTTTTAGTGGGTTCTTCTAAAAGTAATTATAGTAGGTAGCAAACTGGCCGAGCTTGCCGTTTTGTGCTTTGATATAAAATTATCCTATCTCAATGCAAACCTTAATTTCTTAGTGGTCCAACCACGAAGATGCTTCTCTATTTTCTTGCCCAGGTATAAAATGCGGCACAAAGCACTTTTTTGATAGGAAACCTTTTCAACATTTTATTTGATATTTCATTTGGAACATAGAAAAGCTCATTTCTTTTCCTTTTCAAAAAGAATCCTTTAGATCTTCTTAGAGCAGTTTAAAATTTTATAATTTAAAACAAGTTGCAAACATCCATTGCTGCTATTATGTATTATAGAAAGCCAGATGATTTGCTTACATGTTTTGGATATTAACTGTATAAGGGGTACAAAAATGGTTCATTTTCCCCATCTTCCTTTTTTCGCCTCATTGTTTTTTCCTGTGTAGATTTCATCATCCCCCATTGGCTTGGCTGCTTGGCCATTATACTCTCTACTTTACATAGTATCTTTAGTTTCTGTTAAAGAATGACATTTTTTTGTGATATACACATGTTATTAATAGAAAGCCATTATAATCAGATTTACTTATGAATCAAGCATTCAGGTTGTGCCAACTATACCCCTAGACCTTGTATAAACCCTGTACTATTATTAACGTTAATTCTTAAAACAAGACTGTGAGATAGGTAATATTATTAAACCCCGTTTTAAATACGGAGAAACTATAGTGGGGGAAAATCAAGTAAATAACTAAAAGCCAGGCTAGTAATGGCAGAACTGAGACTTGAGCTCAGGCTGTCTGGTTCCACAACCCAAGTTCTTAACCACTCCTCTAAACAGTTTTTTCAAGATATTTTCCTAAAATAGATCAATAAAAAGTCTCTGAAGTAATGGAAATTCCATGAGTTTTGGAATTCCATGTGTTTTGTCCAAGCATGACTGATTTCCTCTCTTCCTTGAAACCTAAAGCATTGCTTTTAAAAGGAATGAATACCAGACCACATGACTGCTTGTGTTAGTAGCGATTTCCCTGCTTAATTTTATGAATACCTATCCTTTTTCATATGGAATAGTGCACATTTTGAATAGCAAGAAAATGCTTATTGAATTGATTTTTTGAAATTGTGGAAATGTTTCAATGCTCTACAAACAGAGGAAATGTTTAGAGGAGATAATTGCCTGGGTAAATAGCTTCAGAATATATAGAGGACAATCCAAACAAAGCAGGAAAGGAGAGAAATATAGTGTTACTATATGACATTGTTGGTTAATCTAAAATTTCAAGAATTTTAGTTTTTATATAACCTGAAAGTTAATCACCAGTAAGTGACAGTAATCAAGCCATTGGATAAAATGGGACATTCTGATACTAATTATCACTTAAATAACTACCCATTTGTAGTCAGATTATTTTGTATTTTTATCTTTTTTGTTATTGTTGTTGTTTCCATAGTGATATATATTATAAATTTGGTGAAAATCCTACATGGCTAAAACCACCACTTTCCATGACCTCTTGTAACAGATACAGTACTATACATCCAATTGAGAACAGGATAAATATTAAAATCAAAATGTTAGAACTAGAAGAGGAGTTACAAACCAGACAGTTTACCACTTACTATGTTATTTTTAATAGTTTCTATTTTTCTAGTTGAAGGGTAGTTGAGATAAATATTATATTAGTTTCAGGTGTAAAACTTTGTAATCTGACAATTATATACATTATGAAATGCTTACCTTGATAAAGGTAGTCACCATACAACATTATTACAATATCCTTGACTGTATTTCTTATGCTGTTCTCTTCCTCCTTGTGACTTATTTTATAATTGGAAATTTGTACCTTTTAATCTCCTTCACCTATTTCTTCTCCTATCCCCCTACTCTCCTCCCCTTTGGCAAACACCAGTTTGTTCCCTACTGTTTATAAATCTGTTTCTGTTTTGTTTTTTTGATTGCCACATATAAGTGAAATCTGGTATTTATCTTTCTCTATCTGACCTATTTAACTTCGCATAATACCCCCTAGGTCAATCTATACTGTTGCAAATGGCAAGACTTCATTAGTTTTTAAGCCTATAGTATTTAATTGTGTATACATACCACATCTTCTTTATTGGTTCATCTGTCAATGACACTTCAATTTCTTCCATATCTCCACCATTGTAAAATGCTATAATAAACATATTGGGCGCATATAGCTTGTCAAATTAGTGTTTTCATTTTCTTCAGATAAATACCCAGAAGTGGAATTACTGGATTCTAATATTTTTATATTTTGAGGAATCTCCATACTGTTTTCTGGTGGCTGCACTAATTTACATTACCACCAACAGTGCAGGAGGGTTCCCTCTTCCTCACATTCTTGACAATGTTTGTTATTGTCTTTTTGATACTAGTCATTCTGACTGGTGTGAGGTGTTATCATGGTTTTTATTTGCATTTCCCTAATGACTAGTGGTGAGAATCTTTGCATGTGTCTATTGGCTATCTATCATATGGTTTTAAAGACGAAAAATAAATAGCCAAAATGGACAGTGACTTTTCCAAAAATAAATGTCTGGTTGTTGGTAGAGTCTGATAGAGACAAAGCAACAAAGGATCCTGTTACAGGGGTTGAAAATTTTATTTTCTTTACCTGCTAGGTGGATGAGTTTAGGGAAAGTACTCCCTCTTCAGGAAAATGTGAATGTACTTATTCATTTATTTATAAAATAGTTATTGATAATTAATTCCACACCAATCATTCTTCTAGATTGTTGTATTGCAAAAATGAATAAAAATAGTCCCAGATCTGTTTGAACTTCCAGACATGTAAATAAGTGATTGCAATTAAATAATACTATAATAAAATGTTATAAAGATACTTTCAGGAGAATAAGAGATGGAGACCTCTCTCTACATTGAGATTAATCAATATTTGTGAAAAAGTAGCTTTTTTAAACCTGATACTCTTATGCGCTGGTAATCATAATTTTAGCCTTTAAGGTTCTGGAATATTAAGGCTAAGTAAATATTTTAACTCTTTTTCAATTTGTATGCCTATCATATCTTTTTCTATCATTGAACTCTATATTTCTTGAAGTGAAATGAAACTCAATTAGAGAGCATTTATACACCAATCTGTTAAGGATTGTATCTTTTATGTATGACCACCAACAAAAAAATATAATTACTTCTTTATGTTAAGAAAAAACAGATATCTTTGTCATTGTTTCTTATCTGTTTCTTTCTTAAATATAGGCAACCTTTGTTACCTTTTGTTGCTCTTGCTAAAGGGTGCTCTGGCAAATGAAATGGGATGATTTTAACTAAAGTCAACAGTCCTGTTCCCCTAAATTAGTTCTTAAATTGGAAAAAAAAACTAGATTAGTAAGAAATTTAAGTAAAATGGTTTTGTCACATCAAAATGGACCTCCCACTAAGAATTATTATGATAATTTTAACACAAAGAGCTATTTTCAACTATTTTGAAAATTGTTCATAACTTTTTAATATTTTTACAATTTATGTATTTTCTACTTTCTCACGTGAAAAATTAAATACCTATTTCCTAGTGCAATAAGATATTTGGTTTTGTTTAGTAAAGGAATTTGTTAAATTTAAAGATAGAAAGAGGGGCATCTGGGTGGGTTAGTGGTCAGTGTCTGCCTTTGGCTCAGGTCTTGATCTCAAGGTCCCAGATCAAGTCCCTATTGAATTGCACATTGGGCTCCCTGCAGGGAGCCTGCTTCTCCCTCTGCTTCTCTGTGTCTCTCAATAAATAAATACAGTCTTTAAAAAAGAAATAGAGAATGGGATCCCTGGGTGGCACAGCGGTTTGGCGCCTGCCTTTGGCCCAGGGCGCGATCCTGGAGACCCGGAATCGAATCCCACGTCGGGCTCCCGGTGCATGGAGACTGCTTCTCCCTCTGCCTGTGTCTCTGCCTCTCTCTCTCTCTCTCTCTCTGTGACTATCATAAATAAAAATTAAAAAAAAAAGAAATAGAGTTATCTCCTTCAAAAATCTTACACAAATGTTTTTGTTTTCCTTATAAGATATAATTGGAAACTATTCTTTCTTTCCATACTTTTGTATTCATTAAAATACATGATATAAAGAGTGCGGTTGGTGTTTAATCTGTGGCTTTATGTATGAATGTGTTGTGGGGGCAGAGTTGGGGCATGTCTACTACTTTTGTTGAGATGCTTAGGTAATGTCTTACCTATTCCTCTTCTGAACAAAAGTTATGTTTTATCTTTATCATTCTAGAACAGAAGTTTTCAAAGTGTGGAATAGAAATCCCTGGTGGGCCCTAAGAGCCTTTTAAGAGGTCTTTGAGGTTATAAATAGCACTAAGATATCATCTGGCTTCTTTACTATCATTCTTTCATGAATATACAGTGAAGTTTTTAAAGGCTACATGAAGTATGATAATTGCATTAGTTTGAGTGCAGAAACAGAATTCACTGTTATACCACATATTAAAGATATTTGCAAAAATGTAAAATAATAACATTATTCTCCCTAAGGGCTCCAACTATATTATTTATGCTACTATGTAAAGTTTACTATTGGTGATTAAAATCAATAAATAAATCCAAAATTATCCCTTAACTTCTAATTTGATAAATATCTAAAGTGATGACCCACATTTAAACAAATATCTCTTTATTGTCTTTCATAGTAATAGATTTGAAACCGAAATGCTTGAAAACAGCTGTCCCAAATAAGTGAGCCAGTGAAGCTCATCACTCAGGTACTTTTATTGTTCTAACAAAAGTTAAAACATTAACTTAACCAAGTGACCAACATATCACTTACTGCTACATAGATGCTTCACTATAGGTTTGAATAGGTTGTATATAGTAAAATAACATGTATGGGTACATGTTAGATATAGAAAAACTAGACAGTAGCTAAAATAATTCTCACTGTGATTAATAAATCTGTTCAACTGAATCTAAATTAAAAGAGAACAATGATAATTCCTACTTTGGTTATTATCACGAGGAGAATATCCCAATCATTCTTTTTTTTTTTTCTCTTTTAAAGATTTTCTTTATTTATTCATGAGAGACACAGAGAGAGAGGCAGAGGCATAGGCAGAGGGAGAAGCAGGCTCCCCTCAGGGAATCTGATGTGGGACTCTATCCCAGTGTCTAGAGATCATGACAAGCCGAAAGCAGATTCTCAACCACTGAGCCCCTCAGGTGCCCCCCAGTCATCTTTAATAGCTGCACTGATAGTCACAGAGCATTTCCCTTGCTTTGCTGTCCTGGACAAAACTGAATACTTTAATAAATGAAGATTTCACTGCAATCTAAGAACTGGGATGAAAGCTAAGCTGGTTTATCTCATCCTCAATTCTCTCTTCCTGTCCCTTCTATATCTTGACCTAATTTCCAAAAGCTGTGTACACTTCCAAGTCTACTAATCTATATTGGATGTTTTGAAATATGTAGTATACCCCTTTTTCCAACACAGTACAAGTCTCTGTAATGAAACTGATGTATATAAGCTCTGTTTACATATTCAAAACTGAGAGAGCTTAATTTTAAAAATTATTATTTCAAAGACGTTTAGCTTTTTATCTTGTAATGTCTGTAAATAGACATTCTGGGAACTAGAGAGGAAATGGGAAAGATTTTAAAGGATGACCCTTGAGGGACACCTGGGTGGCTCAGCAGTTGAGCCTCTGCCTTCAGCTCAAGGCATGATCCCAGGGTCCTGGGATTGAGTTTCGCATAGGGCTCCCTGCAGGGAGCCTCCTTCTCCTTCTGCCTATGTCTTTGCCCTTCTCTCTGTGTCTCTCATGAATAAATAAATAAAATCTTTAAAAAAATAAAGGATGATCCTTGAAATGATCAGATGAGTCTGATAAGAAGATAGGAAATTTTAAATTTGCAGGGGGTGGGGAGTATCTGTCACTTTTTTGACTTAGTTATCATAAAATAAAAAAAATTTTAAAGGATGGATAAAATTATATAGTGAAAATGATACTTAAATCAGGAAAGTAGTCAAAGATCTTTGACTTTTTTAAAGTTGTGAACCTAAAAGATTGCTTGAAGCAGTTCCTTTGAAATAGTAATAATCAATTGGATTCACCTTTAAGGGTAAAAGTATTCTTTAAAGCATTTGTAAGCTTGGTGTTAGAAGAAAAAAGGTCAGTGGTTGACAAAATTATGAACTTCATGTTACATATTATCACATGGTTTAATAAAAAGGAAGACACCTTGTTTGGCCTCTTTTGATGTAGAAAAATCTTTGATTCTCCCTGGTGCTGGCTTTTCTTTTCACGAGGATATTGCCTGGTGAAATTTTTAAACTTCTTTTTCCTTACCTTATTCTTTGAAACATTTCTTTGTATGCTAACAATGATCCCTTTAACATTCTAAAGTACTTATTTTTGGTATCCAGATTATGAATATAACCTGTGGTTTTTAATACAGTAAGTTAATGACTAAAAGAGAAGTTTCCCAAATTTCTAAGATTTAGAGTGCTAGTGGGGCACCTGAGTGGCTCAGTGGTTGAGCATCTGCCTTTGGCTCAGGTTATGATCCAGTGTCCTGGGATCGAGTCCTACATAAGGTTCCCTGTGGAAAAACTGCTTCTTTCTCTACCTATGTCTCTGCCTCTCACTCTGTATATCCCTAATGAATAAATAAATAAAATCTTAAAAAAATAAATTTTAGAGTGCTGGAAATATCTTTAGTTTGTTAATGTGTTTTGAAAACGTATTATATTGCTGCCGCTATTGTTGGTACTCCAAAGAAAATTCATAGTTTAGGGAAATCACTGGGTTACTATTATGTTAAAAATTCTGAGAAAATATTTTTTGTTAACTGACTCACTCAACACACTCTTACTTCACTAGAAGAAGTAAACAGACATGTTGGCAGGACCACATGGCAAAAAATAGAGGACAACTTGTAGGTGACTGCTAACAAGAAGCCTAGGCTCTTCATCCACAAAATAATACATTCTGCTACACATCTAAGTGATCTTGAAAGCTGGTACTTTTCTAGTTAGAACTTCCAACTAAGAACAGAGCCCAGTAGGCACCTTTATTGCACCATTGTGAGACCCTAAGCAAAGGATCCACTAACCAAGTCCTGGATTCTTGACCCAGAGAAACTTCTAGATAATGAATGTGTATTGCTTTAATCTTTTAAGTTTGTGATAATTTGTTACATAACAGTAGATCATTAACATACAGCCCCATCTAGATTCAAAAAAGATTTTTGCACAAAAACTTGATTACAATATTTTAAGATATTTTATTTAATTGTGCCCACTAAATTATTATTATAGAAAAAATAATGCTCTGCATATCCTTTGAGAACTTGTTGTAAAACCACCATCCCATTCTCATAAATAAACAATGAAGCTGGATTGGATTTTAATACCACATGCTTCCCTAAAGCGCTTTGTTATCACATCAAATTCCTATATTTTTGCTACCAGGAGTTTTTGTATCTCCCAGTGCAAAATGCTGCTCTAGGGGTTTGAGATCATATTTAAACAGAGAGGGGGGAGAGAATAAGAATGAACTTTGGCTGATGAGATTAAGAAGGTAAAAAATGTATAAAACTTGTACATGAAATTTGTACTGCTAGAACTGGATCAACTAACCTGTATAAGTGAAAGCAAAAGTACATATTAAAAATGTGTATTGTTGTCATTAAGAAAAAAATTACATTTCCTGTCAATTAAGACGCTTATTTCAAAGAGAATATCACTAGTCAGCATGTTAGAAATGAGCAACTTTGATTAGAAGTAGAGATGCGATAGATTTTATTCTTTGGTCAAAACAAAATTTGGTATGCACAACTATTATGAAGGAGGAATTGGATTGCTCTAAAGCTAGTGATAAATATTCATGGAAATTACCTAGACAGATAAGAAAATAACCAGTTTTTGTATGTAAGCTTCTATCCCTTGATTTTAGAAAGGATTATTTTAGTAATGCGTTTAGAATTTAAAAAAAAATCTTGAACCAGAATTGAACAAAGAAAATATAAAGTTGGTGAGTATTGGAATTGAAGACTGTGTTGAATCTCCCTTGAGCTCTAAAGATAATCCAGACCCTCTGACAATGCAGCTCTTTCCAGGAGACCTGGTTTTCTGTCAACAGCCTCTTTCTTCTGCTTTCAGACTGGTCTGGATGAAATCCTGGCTCTACATTTACTGGATCAATAATCTGTGGGAGTTTCTTAACCTCTCCAAGCTAGATTTTTCTATTCTTGAAAATGGGGATTAAAATGATATCCATTTTATAATAATAATGTGAAAATTAAATGTGATACCCATAGGAAATGCCATTCTACTAGAGAGGTCAACTGTTAGAATGCTTGACTCTCTCATAGCCCTGTTAGAAGAAATATTCCTTAATCAATGAATGTATAGTGATTAAGTTAGTATTTTAAGTAGCATGTAACCCTAATGCTTCTGTGCTAATTGACTGGGCAAGAACAGGCACAAGGCATAAGAATGCCTCAAAGGCTTCCTTGTCATAATGCAATATTGACCAATTAGTTTGTTTTCTAAGAAATTCAAATTAAGAAATATTGGTTGGGGTGCTTGGATGGCTCTGTTGGTTAAGCATCCAATTCGATCTCAACTCAGGTCTTGATGTCAGGTCATGAGTTCAAGCCCTGCATTGGGCTCCATGCCCAGCATGGAGCCTACTTAAAAAAAAAAGAGAGAGAGAAAGAAAGAAATATTGATCAAATAAGTATTTACAGCTTAAACTTAGAGATAAAGCAGGATTTTTAAATTGCTGCAGAGCATGAATATTTCTCTGTTCTGTAAAAATTGTATTGGACAATTTGTTCATGGAACATGCACTGTCCAAGTGACTAGAGCTTCCCATTCCGTAATTCTTATATCCATCTGTTTTACTCATGTAATGTAAATTTCACATCCCCAAATACATTGTGCTTGCCCTCTGTGAAATGGAACATAGGTGAGGTGGCCAGGATGCAATTCCTAGCTTTAGTAGTAAAGTAAGAAGTGGTCAAAACGTTGGCAATCGGGATGGCATTGTGTCCATTCACCTGAACTCCAGAAGAAAAAAACAAAACAAAACAAAACAAAACTTCCAGGAAAAGATACTAAAGTGAAATGAGCTCAATCTTGCATGAGTGATATGTGGGCCATTTTTGCTCTCCAGCTAGTAGGTAAAATCAAAAGCAGGTTCTCACTTCACTGAAGAATAAAAAAAAAAAAAAAACCCTACAGGTGGCAAGGTTCCTGCTGTTGGCACCTTCCTTGAGCCTCAGACTCCCTTTCTTTTTCCTAGAAAATTCTGCACTCCTGTGTGGAACCTGGGTGGGAAGAGAGCTAGGCACTGCTGAGCAGGGATGAAAGAGGGAGGAAAGAAGGGAGCAGAGAAGAGAGAGAGAGAGAACAAGCACCAGAGAGAAAAAACATGATAGGCATTGCCACTTGTTCACAGAGAAAAGTGATTCTTCCTCAAATGACTCAGACCCTCAGGTTTCAAATTAGTCTAACTTGTACAGAAACTGCCAGGATCTCACTTTGCTTCTCCTCTGGCAGTGATGGCCTGCAATCCATAGCCTTGTCAAAGGAACCGAACTCCACATGCTACAAGAACACTTTTGTTTTGAATTAGTCCTTTAACCTGACCAAACAAGTTTTGGGTAACAATTGTTACATTTTCTTTCCCATAATAGCTAGATTTTCTCACTCTCCTTTGGGCAGTGAGTTTCTTTTTTTGATGAAGGAACAGTGGTTATAATTTAAAATGAAGTTATTCAGCCTCACTTTTGTTGACTCTTAACAGAATCCTTTTAAGAAATAAATGGTGGCATTCAAAGTATACTTCCATTTCATCAACCACAGGTTACTCAATCCTAAAAAGGCCTTTTGAAATGCTGCTACCTCTTGGGGCAGCTTATTTCTGTATTTTGGTTTATTCTGAGTATGAGAAAAAAGGTATTATCCAAGGTACTCATTTCAGAAATGCCAGAAAACAAACACTTCTTATGCCTTTATTATCAAGCATTATTGTTTGTGAACTAGTGAAGAAAAGCTGACAAGCAGAGCTTCTGAATGCAAAGAGAGAAAACTATACATCTGCCACACAGACTAATGAAGTCATTGCAACTAGAAGGACTTTGGTCAGAGGCAAGATCCAAAAAAGTAAATCCTCTCTCACCTTGAATTATGAAATATATACTGCATTCCTTGCTTCACAGATTATCATCATTTTCTGTGAGAAATATTAATAGAAATGCATATAATTCTCCTTTCTCTATTACCAGATAAATTGGAGTTCTTTTTTTTTTTAATTGGAGTTCTTAAACTGTGACAGCATCCTGTCTTACCTGTCACTACATATTCTTTAAATACTTCCAAACAGTTGATGAGGAAACCTCACCTAATAATTCCAACACTCTACTGTAGAAAAGGAAGGAAAAAATACAATGAAGAGAAATTTATCAGTGTTTTAATTTAATCTCTAATAAATGCAGTACTAGACAACCACACACCATGGTTTTGTCCTTTTTAAAACAAAAGGCTATATATCCAGGTTGGTTTCTAGTCAGTCAATATTTTATCTGGTATTCCTATCCATCTACCACAGGCATTGACACTCTAAATTTAGATGTCAGAGAGACATGTTCAAATTATGACTTTGTAAATTTCTAGTTGTCTCACCGTGGGCACATTAACTTTTTTCTCTCTGCTCTTTATGTCTGTCTGCCTGTTCTAAAATGTCAAAATATCTACTTAACAGAATTGGGCTGAAATAAGGGGTGGACACAACACAGCATTGTATCAGGTTCGTTGAGCACTGTACCTTATTATTCTAAGGTATATTAAAATAAAACAAAAATAAGTATTATAAGTTCCACTAAAATTAGAAATATTTTCTTTGAATTGAGCAGAACTATTTAAATAGAATTTTGCCTACTTAAAGAAAATATTAATGTTCCATTCATCCAACAAATATTTATAGCACATCCACTTTGTGCCAGGCTCTCTTGGGATAACTCAGTGAGCAAGAGATACAACTTCCAGCCTCATGATATTCATAGTTGGGCTTATAAAATTTTAATATAAATCCCATACCTTTTGCCTTTTTATTCCTTTTACCAAGCCTAAGAATGAAGCTACTCTTTTGATTACATTGAATTGCTTTAAGAGTAGAAGGAAACACATCTAACATCTTAATTTAGTTAGAAATTTAGAGCTTTTGAATACCAGGTTTGGGAATAAAAATTATCTTATTCAAATGTTTTATACTTTTCTACTCTTACTATAGAATTTCTGTTTTTGTCATGAAGTGCTTAAGCCTTGGAATGGCCCCTCAGACCCTGGAAAATGTGGAGCAAAGGTTGTCAAATGTGGGAGCCTACAATTGGGAGCTGGGTATACAGGTGGAGGATTGGTTTCAAGAGGACCTTGGGCTTGTTCCAGGCCACTGCCTTGTACTACTGCCAGTAGAAGTAATGCTCATCACTTTCATACCTATATATTTCTCTCAAACAAACTTTTATAAATATGCTGAACAATATCTTCCCAATAGTTTTCCTGGTGTAACTAATCTTTTCTCTCCAAAATGAAAACAAAACAAAACAAAACTTGATTACTTTATTCCTCCTATTCATTTTCTTTTCTCAAGATCAGATTCTTACAGTTGATTCAAGGCACCTCTATCATATGGTGATATGTAATAACACCTTATGTAATAGCATCTCAAAGTCCTTATGAAAACCTTTCAAGTTGCTTCTGTCCTCTCCCCTTATATGCTTTTTTAGCATTCTACAAACTTAACTTTTTCCTGGAAGGGAAAATCTTGTCAACAAGAAAGGTTATGTTTGTTCAAATATTTGTATTTCCTTGTTTACTTTCGATGGCATTGATTTTACTTCATTAAAATATGTAACACTTTTTATTTTTTTTTAAGATTTGTTTATTTATTCATGAAAGACACAGAGAAAGAGAGGCAGAGACACAGGCAGAGGGAAAAGCAGGCTCCTTGCAGGGAGCCTGTGGGATGTGGGACTTGATGATTCCGGATCCCGAGATCATGCCCTGAGACGAAGGCCGACGCTCAACCACTGAGCCACCCAGACGTCCCTGTAATACTTTTTAAACTATAAAGAAGCAATCAGGAAAAATTCCTCCACAGCTGGGATCTGAACTTCTAAGCATATTTCTTTAAACACATTTAAATGAGTATAATATCATAGCCATATAAAATACAGAAATACAATTACCAATAACTACAATTACAGGGCTTGTGATTCTGAATCCTAGGAAATAATCATCTCTTCAAAACATCAATTTTATTCATGGAATAAGGAAAATTTACAGGAAGATCATTAAGGAAGTTGGGACAAGTATGCCAGGGTGAATAAAGTAATAAAAATTTAAAGAGAATGCATCCAGTATAGTATGGGGCAAGCCAAATTACTATGTACCTCCTGTGGAGGCAGCATTTGGATACACACCATGAAAGGACAATTGAATAAATGCAGGGCAACTGAGAAGCAGATTCTGCAATAAGAGTTCTTCTTTAATCTTTCTTTTTCTAATCCTAAATTGGCAATTAGATTTTGATAAAATAAAATATCACATGTTCCTTGAATTTTTCACAGGTAAAAGGTTAAATTTAGCTTCAAAGAGAAATTATTGGTTGATAAAATTTTATGTATTTATTTAATATTTTATTTATTTATTTATGAGAGACACAGAGAGAGAGAGACAGAGGCACAGGCAGAGGCAGAGGGAGAAGCAGGCTCCATACAGGGAGCCTGATGTGGGACTCGATCCTGGGACTCCAGGATCACGCCCTGAGCGGAAGGCAGGCACTAAACCCCTGAGCCACCCAGGGATCCCGGTTGATAAAATTTTAAAAGGTAAAATATTATAAGATCTTTTACTTCATTCTTCCCACCATTTTTATGCAGATTTGGATTGAATTTGACATAGCAAGAATTTGAGATATTAAGTACTGACTGACAATTTAGGAAAAACGCTTAGGTCTGTGTTTGGGGAAATGGACGTCATAATTTTTGTATTTAATAGATTCAAGAAATAGGACATGAATTCAGTGTGTCACTAAGCCCTTTCAGTCCTATCATCAGAATATCTCTTCTATTTAGGCTTTTAGCTATTTTTTTTTGTTTTAAAATTCTAAGCTTTAATAGATGTTTATTTTACCTAAAATTTTCTACCTTCACATATACCTAGCAAAAATAATACTTTGAGAAACAAATGAAAAATCTTATTCTCTGTGACAAATTTCCTGAAATTCAAAAAAGAATCTACAAATTTCTTCACATGTCAACACTTCTAAGCTTTGTAATATGCTTGTAATACAGTTTTGACATTGCCTGTTTACATAGTTGTATTTCTTACTAGACTTTGAGATCTTTGAGAGCAAAGCTGTATCTCATTTATCTCTACTAGGTAGGAAACCACATAAAGCAGATACTCTAAACTGTTAGCTGAATCAATGGAATCTACATTGATTGTTTTCAAAGTTAGTTTTTTATTCTGAAAGCTAAAATTGAGTTAACAAGTTTTAGGGAGTAGAAATCACTTTTTTTGATAAATTATTTCATAAAAGCCATGACAGTTATTGGATTTGAGAATTAAATGCCTCTTGAATAAAACAGTTCATGTTACTATGAAAAATTTATGGTAATTTTAAAAACACTTTCAGAAAAGGTATATATTTCTAGTATATTATCATATATAATAAATATATCATTTATTTATTAATATAAATAATAAATAAGTAATATATATATTATATATATAAAATGGATTTGTAGAGAGAGCTTAATGCACATACTACTGTCAGTATTTAGATATACTCTGGTAGTTGCTAGAATGGAGTATCTCTTAAGATATTTTCCACTGCCAGTAACTGAAAACTTGATATCAAAGCTGCTAAAACAATTAGGAAATACATTATTTAATAACAGAAAATTTAGAGATGGACAGGCTTTTGAACTGGAATAATGTAATTTGATTTTTTCTGCTATTCTCACATGTTTATTATTCTCTTTGTTTCAGCCTTCTTGTACTTTCCTCCTTCAAGTTCCTAAGTATGGTGGTGGATGGTGTTATGTTTTTCCTTCTTCAACCTAAAGAGAAGAGAAAATCTTTCACTTATTCCTGAAGTAATAACTGTTCCCTTCCTTCTGAGTAATTTAGGTCATGTTCATGATTTCATTTCAATAACAATTAGGAAAATGCCATGATCATGTTTGAACGCTTTTTTTAAGATTTTATTTATTTATTTATTTATTTATTTATTTATTTATTTATTTATGAGAGACTCACAGAGAGAGATGCAGAAACACAGGCAGAGGGAGAAGCAGGCTCCGTGCAGAGAGCCCAATGTGGAACTTGATCCCAGGAATCCAGGATCATCCCCTGGGCCAAAGGCAGGAGCTAAACCACTGAGCCACCCAGGGATCCCCTGTTTGAACTGTTTTAACCCATCACCCAGTATTTGGGATTGTAATCAGCTTTCTAGAATTGCCATCACAAGAGGGAAGAGTACATTCTTAAACAAAATGTAGGCTCTAACCAAATTATGAGGAATGAATGTTTGAATGTTGGATAGACATTTATAGTGTCCACTATAAAAAGTGTTTACATTTTTTGACTATATGACAAAATTAGTAAGCTTCAGAAAGATCTGCATATAAGGTGGAGGAATTCTAGTTTTCTATAATCTGAAGGTAACAGTGAACTGAAACCACATAGACTTTGAGGTTCTTTTTTCCATATCCAACTCACCATATACTTAGTTTTGTGTATACTCTTAAAGGTACCTTTATTTACCCAAGGTCATACACTATAGAAATGAAAACATAATTGAAATTCAGCACTCAATAGCTAGAAGATTTAAAAGAGAGTTAATAAATTGGAATTTAGGGTTATTAGAAAACATTCTGAATGAATTATGTAGAGGGATAATAATGAAGAATACAAAATAGTGTAAGAGATCAGGGATACAAAGATTAGGGAGAGAAAATACATGATCCATCACTCCCCTACCTGTGCCCCATCAAAAAGGAAGGAAGGAAAGAAATAAGAAGGATGGAAGGAAGGGAGGAAGGAAGGAAGGAAGGAAGGAAGGAAGGAAGGAAGGAAGGAGAGGAAAGGAAGGAAAGGAAGGAAAAGAAAGAATTAGAAATTCTTTTAATTCCTAGAATTAGCTAGGACAAATACAAAGCAAATTATAAGATGGTAAATTTAAGCCGTAATATATTAATATGTACCTCACATATAAACTTGCTAATCTCGGAATATGAATAAATCTGCACAAAAAGATAAACAACTTAATAGATAAGAAGAATACAAACACAAATGAATATAAGATACCATCACATACTTACCAGATTGTCAGAATTAAAAAGATTGATGATTACAAGAGCTGGTGAGAAGGTAGAGCAACTGGAATGCATCTCAACTTATTTGGTTACTTTGCGGAGGACGAGGTAATGGATGGAAGGATTTATGAAAGGCTTCTATGATGCTGGGAATATTCTATTTCCTGATCTGAGTGATAATTACATTAGTGTGTTAATGAAAATGAATTAATCTGTATTTTTATGATGTTTATACTTTAATGCATATACCTTACAGTTTTGTAAAATGCTCAGTAGAAATAATCACTTATTTTACCAGTAAGCCTAATATTCTCCCAGGGAAATATAGCAAAACTGCAATTTTGAGATTTATTACCACATACACTATTACAAAGTTAAGATTTAGGTTGCAAATTTGTTTTCCCTTAAATGCCTCTGACAAGAATAGAATTGTGGTAAATCACCAAAAGAAACAATAGAGATGAATATGGGAAGACATACCAAATGTATTTATGAGGTTATATAGCATAATATGTAGCATTGGATTTCATTTTTTTTTTATGTATCAGGTAAGTAAATGCCAGAAAAATTCATCTCCTAAAACTTCAAAAAGCTCTGTAACCTTGAATTTCAAAGTCAATTCTGGTTATGTGACTTCTCAAAATGCTATCATACCTTCTCAATGATAGAGAAAATATAATTTATGAATAACCTCTTTGACTACATTTACAATCCTTCTTTTCCATTGATATATTGCCTGTCTTTCTTCCTCATTTTGCATATCTTAGCCTAAGAGTCTTTTCATCACAATAACCTTTTCCTGACTCTGAAGTATGTTGTCTTATCTTTGCATTGGTTCCAGAGACTAATTGTTATAGAACATCACTAATGAATTTTATGGATTTACCTATTTTCCCCAAACTTCAAAGTCTTTGAAGGCAGAGAATGCATCAGAATGAAGACACCAGGGCAACCCCAGTGGCTCAGCAGTTTTACACCACCTTCAGCCCAGGGTGTGATCCTGAAAACCCGGGATCGAGTCCCACATTAGGCTCTCTACATGGAGCCTGATCCCTCTGCCTGTGTCTCTGCTTCTCTCTCTCTCTCTCTCTCTCTCTCTCTCTCTGTGTGTGTCTCTCATGCATAAATAAATAAAATCTTTTTTAAAAAATGAAGACATCATTTTGATTCCTATGGTTAGAATAGAATGCATATTCTATTCTATTCTATATTCTGGAATATATATATTCCAAATATATTTATTAAATAGCAACTAATGAATCAATATGGTGTTAGCCTCTGGCCAGTAGTTGAGATAGTGGAATTTCTCTAAGTTGTGAATCCAGTTTTGGGAAATTTCTCTTTTGAAGCCGTATTTTCAAATGTCAATCATGAACTAACAGTTTTTAATGGATGTGAAAATATGTAAGTGTTCCATAGACCATGTAATGTGTAAATATCTCCAGACACAACTTTGCTAGAATTTTGTGTTGGGCTGGTGAGACTGGGGACCTCAAAACGGCTGACCCCAGGCCAGCAACCTCCCAATAAGGCCACCTTGCCACCCTACCCTAACGTAGCACACAAAGACCTGTAACCCTTGCCCCAACTGAAATGCCACCCTGCCCCCATCTACCCACTGAAAACTCTTTATAGACCCCTCCTGCGGTTTGCCTGGGCGCGACTTCCCTGACTCAAGCCCCTCCAAGTCACGGAACCTCGCCCGGGAGCGCTCCCCATTAAAGCATTCTTGAACCTACAACCTGGCTCTGTCGTTTTTAATTTCTCCCACGTTCATTTGGGAAAAACCTAACATTTTGTCTTTCTTTTTTGTATATCTAGTCTTAACACTCTGGGTTAGTAACTGTTTTCACAGCAAATAGTTTTGACATAGTTGTTTAGATTTGTCCAGTCAGAATTTACTTTCTCTGAGGCAGCTTTTGGAATCCAAAGATACAAACTCTCTTCATTTATCTTATTAGAAGAGTCAAGGTTTTCAAACCATATTTAGGTTTTACATATTTTCTAGTCTGCTCTCTGCAATGCTTTTTTCTTCTTCCTGCTCATAATACTTATAATGTACTTAGTTTATCCCTAGATAATAATTTCTCATCATTTTCTTGTTTAGTAAGTACATACTAGTGCTTTTTAATATACCCTGAGGGTTAGATCTCCCAATTACAAGTGAATGTTTTGATATTATATATCATATCCTAAGAGTCTAAAGTATTTCAATACCTATTTCTGCTTAAAAAGGCCCAGTGGGGCTCATATTATGTACATGCTCTCTCTCCTTTCCTTCTGTATAGAAACACACACACACACACATCTATATTTATATCTACCTGTCTATATAACTTTTTTTTTTCCCCAAGAAATGGAAGAAAGCTATCATAAAAACTAAGTTTTCCCAGATGTGTCATTAATATTGAAAAGGCCAATCTTGAATATGTGCTCAAGCAAATCTCAGAAGTATGAATGATTGTTGTTTGGGGGAGTATATTCCTCTGATGCAGCAATAATCTACTGATCTGCTTCCCAACTCTAATTGTTTGTTTGGATTTTATTTCTTTCTATAAATGAGGTAATGAGATTTAGGGATTGAAGGGCAGAAATTTAATTGACAATGCAATAAACAGCCATCTAAAGTAAGCTTTTACAAAATGACAACACCACTCACTGGAAATCTTGACTATATTCAGAATGAAAATAAATGGTTACCTTTTGCAATATTCGATGAAATTTAGTACCCTTTGAGAATTCCTTTCAATCAGTATTAAGCAAAAGATTCTTTTAAAAGAAGTGAAGATTAGCAATTATATTATATGATTTCCCAGTACTGCTGTAACATTTCTTCTGTAAGTTAGATGATATATCTGCACACTTCAGGGTAAATTCGAAAGAAGTAGTACAAAGTAGCTGTGTTTCATTAGGGCAAAATAGAGCAGATAGTTTTACAGGCAAAAACATATTTTATATTAACACGTGCACTGTTTTGCAACAAAAATACTACCATTTGTGTGATAGTGCGACTCTAATTCAGGTAATGCATTTTGTTATGTTTCATTTCCTGTTGTTTATAACTTCCTCAAAATAATATTAGAAAGTGATGAGAAGTTTGTTAGTATGGTTCAAACTGTGACCACAGAGTATGTTGTCATGGCAACTCTGCCCAATTAAAAAATACCATGCTCCAATTTGTGGTACAATAGTCTCTGAAACAAAATTACATTGTACAAAACATTTGGCATTTTTTTTTGAGATTTATTAATAGAGTATTTGAACTATAGTGACAACTTTATTGGGGGAAAAGAAGAGAACAAATTTGCTTATCCGTATGGTGTTTTTAGTTTGTTCTAAATTTCTTAGCATTATTTTTCTTGGTCTTAGTATTTCACTAGATACTATAAATACATATGTATATATGAAATACATATATATTAAATAATAAGTATTGATATCACATTCATATTATTTATTCTATTAATATTATTATATCATAGGTTAGTGTGGGTTTATCCAAATCACCTGATTGATTATTCAAATAGAATTCTACTTCAAGGGCCAAGAGATTTAAACAGAAGCTGACTAAATATATTTTATTTATAATCATTTAAAAACATGCATCATTTAAGTTTCATTCTTCTGGACCATATTTTTTCTATGTGTCTCACTTTATTTCAATTTTCAAATTCTTTCCAGAAGATACTCCAACTATAGAGCCAGATGGTACCTTACTCTTTGGCTTCATTAGACCACTTTTGACTTTGAACGAGGAATATTTCAAATGACTAAATGATGTATGTCATTGCCTGACTGTACTTCAGATTTTCACGCCCATTCAATCTGTAAATGTGGCTCATTTGTGAATTTGGCCAGCATTGTTCAACAAATCTCTTATAGCATGTGTTGATGATCTTTGAGCTAGCTGTAGGAGTGACAATAATACCATATGGATTACCATACTCTTTCTCCACATTAACATGATTTTCAGAGACCTAGAATTATTTATCACTTTTCAGAGTAGTGGTTACATTGTTGCTGTGGTAGACACTTTTAGATGTTGATTTTGCTTCCAAAAAATATCTGCACAATTAGCAAAGTGGATGCTACCTTTGGAATCAGATATTTATTTACTCTTAAGACAAAATAAACAGACAAAAATCTCAAGTTTTATCAGTTAAAAAGTTTTAGGTATAGGCTCTATAAAAATTGTATTAAGGTACAGTAAATGCCTTTACAAAGTTGCATGATAATTCTTTGGTACTAATTATTTAAATTTAAACACATCGATAGGAATTTTAATTAATTAATTTAATATAAATGATATGTCTTTTCTCCCTCCTCTCAAAAGTATTCTGCTTTCTTAAGGTAAGACTATGTGTATCTACTTTTGCTAGGATCCATAGAGGAATAAATGAAACTGAAGTGATAACTACAATGGGAATTCCACTTTATCTTTGCAATCCAGAAAATTTACCGTTTTCCCTCAAATAAACATTATTGGTATTCATCTAGTCAAAATTCCGCATTTGGTTCTATTATGTTAAAATAACAAATCACCTCATGCATAAAGCTGGCTCAGTAGCATTTGTGTTTAGTTATAATTTGTTGAAAGACTTCTTATTGTTTTCCTGATGTTTTATCATATGCATGTGGGATACTGTTGGTTTGAGCAACAATGAAAACCAGTATCACACTCTAGGATCTTGCTGCTTGTAGAATGGTTAACAATAGATAAAATGCATTTATTCTTGGCAATCTTTGAAAAGTACCTTGGAGAATTACTGTAGCATTATGTACTGTAAGCTTCAATGAAACTACAGACTAAAGTGTGATTTTCACAGGCTTATTGTATTCAAAATGTATTGTATGTTATTAAAATAGCAGCTTTTTATGTTGATATTTGTGAGATCCCTGACGACAAGATAATGCAATAAGAAGAAAAGTCAGTAGAATTACATATGAGAGGGTAGTCTTCTGACATGCTTACTAGCTAAAATGTAGGATCATGAAAATCATTAACTGGGAAACTGAATTTTAACAGGACCCATAATGCTGGTGTGTAACACAATTTTCTGGACTGTTTCCTGAATGGACACACCTTTCAATTTATCAACATTTTGCTTTCATGATGGTTGTCCAATAAAATACCCCTGGGTAAACTCTTTCCATTACAATATGGTTCTGTGAGTCACCATCAGAACTGTCATTTGTCTTGAACAGTGGCTTACCTGATCCTTGGGTACAGCAAATCCCTGGCATAGAAATGGTCTTCTCAACCTTTCATTGTAACAGTGGAATAGGAAGGGAGGACATAGAGTGGCAAAACAGAAGGAAAACATATTATTTCCATGCATCTGCCAAGAAAAACTCCCAAAGGATTATGCTGGTAGTGAGTATAATCTTTGAGAGTAAAGTTATAACATGACAAACAGTAATATTACAACAGGTAAATGTGGCAAAGGAAATTATTTTTAGAGGAGTGTTAATAACTGATACGAACTATATTTTATCTGCTTTTGTGAGATGAAAAGATCATTTCAAAGTTTAGCTAAGATAGGATAAGCACTAATGTTTTATTGAGTATCTATCATATACTAAGCATTGTATTAGGCATAAATATAGATTTTCAGTAATGCTCATTTCAGCTATGCTAAGGAAGGCATTTTCATTCCACTTTACCAATGAGGATATTTACTTCTATCAATTTACATTGCTTTCTGTAACAGCCTTATTCAGAGTGACAGTGCTTAAACAGGTCCTATTCATAAATCTTGGAGTGAGAATAAACAGAAGAAATTTAATGACAGTCAGATGACAGTATGCAGAACACTGTGCTGTAAAAACTGTAAATGTTATAGCTCCTGATATGGAAGGAATCTACATTTAATAGTAGGATATGATATGTAAATGTTGAAAAAAAACCTTGAAATAGAAATGTCCATTAATTATTTATAAGGCTCTAAAATTAAAACAGCTCTTTCACAAAATTATCACACCAAAGCAATTATGTCAAAATGGTACTAGTATTTCTTTAGTCCCATTTTATCGGTGATAACATTGAGAACTGCACAATTTTGGTGACTGCACAAACTGTAACAAATGAGAAATATTGAAATGAGAATTCAAACTTAGATGTTCTTATTCCAAGCCCTGTGATTTTTTATTTATTTATTTTAAAAAGATTTTATTTATTTATTCATGAAAGATACAGAGACAGAGAGAGGCAGAGACACAGGCAGAGGGAGAAGCAGGCTCCATGCAGGGAGCCAGATGCGGGACTCGATCCCGGGACTCCAGGATCATGCCCTGGGCCGAAGGCAGGTGCTAAACCACTGAGCCACCCAGGGATCCCCCTTGTGATTTTTTATTACACCATACTGAATATAGGAAAAATACCATAGCAATAATAATTAGGATGTTTCCCTTATGTAATATTTATATATTAAATCAATTAACCCTTACAACAAATCTAGGAGGCAATTCTTCAATTATCTCAATTTTAGGGATAATAAACCTGAGGCGATGACTTGTTCAATGCCGTAGGGCTAGTAAGTGGCAGAGATGTGATTTAGATTCAAATAGTATGGTTACTAAGCCCATGCCTTAAACACCATGCTATCTTGCCTCTATGTCACACCAGTTTGAAAGGCTAGTTATGAACCCTACCTCAAATAGTTACTCTGAGAGTTAAGAGAGTTAGTACATATAATGAATTGGAGCAGTGCCTGGCACTCAATAAATGTTAGCTGTCATTGGCATAACCTATATATTTTATTCAAGCACTAGTGATATACTGTTGCAAATGGAAAGGATGGCTAGTTTGGGAAATTTCAATGGGAAGTGAGCTTTAAGCAGTACCAATTTGTTATGTCTTATGATTGTGGATTGACTGGGTAGTTCTTTGTTTTACATAATGACAGCTGAGGATGCAGTCCTAAGCACTCCCTTGGTCTGGCATAGCCTCATTTTCTTTGTTAAGAGGCAGCCCAGATTCAAAATGGGAAGAGATACATAAGGTATAAATACCACGGTCATTGTTCTTTGGAAGCCATTTTAGACATGGGGATATTTAGCAGCCTAATCCCGAAATCCCATTTGCCTACTTTGAATATCAGATTTATAAAGTTATAATCTATCTTCTTAAAATGAACAGTTCTCAGTTTTGACAAATATATACAGTCATGTAACCACCACCACAAGGAAGATATATAAGCTGTCCATCGCCCTGTTACTTGCATCCCTTTGGAGTCAATCTCTTTTCCTCACTTCATCAGTGGACAATTAGTGATCGGATTTCTGTCCTTTAGATTATCTTTTACAGAATGTCATTTAAATAGAGTCATGCAGTTTGTAGATCTTTGGAACTGGGGTGTCTCACTTAGCATAATGTTTGTATTGTGCCTGTCCTTGCTCAGTAATTTCATTGGATGAATGTACCACAATATGTTTATCCATTCAGTAGTTGATGGAAATTTTGGTTGTTTCCAGTTTTTGGTGGTTATGAATAAAGCTGGTGAAGGGATTCACATAAAGTTTTTTTTGGGGGGTGGCTATGATTTCACTTTTCTTGAGTAAAGACCTAGGTGTGAGAATATTGAGTCACACAGTAAATGTGTATTTAAATTTATGAGAACTGACAAACTATTTTCCAGAGAGACTGTACTATGTTATATTCCCACCAGAAATGTAGTAGTTTCAACTCCTTGTCAGCACTTGGCATTGTCAAATATATTTTTTTCTCTATTCTAATCGGCATGCAGTGGTATCTCACTTAGTTTTAATAACTAAGAATATCATTTATCTTTTTATGTACTTCATTACAATTCATTTGTCTTTTTTTGGTAATGTTTTTATTTAAGTTTTTTACCCATTTTTTATTGGGTTGTTTTGTTTTTTTGAATTTTGAGAGTTTGTTATATATTATCAGTCATAGTCATTGTCATATATATTTTGCAGATACTTTCTTCCAATCAGGGTTTTTCTTTTAAGTTCTTAACAGCAACTTTGGAAGAGCAGACATTTTAATTTTGATGAGCTATCATTATTATTTTTATTATTAGCATTTTTATGTCCCTTTCAATGAAAATTTTGCCTAAACAAAAATCACAAAAGCATTTTCTTAGGTTATTTTAAGGAGCTTTATAGTTTTAGGTATTGCATTTATGTCTATCATCCATTTTCTGATATATGATAGGAGATGTGAATCATAAGCAGAATTTTGAAGGACAAAACATGTTCTGTTTAAAACTTGGATCTTCTTATATATTTTTAAATAAAATAATAAGAATAGCAACACCCTGCACATTAAAATCCTATGGAAGCAACTTGAAATTAATTAGCCTAACTGTATGAGTAGTCCATTGGGATTCTTTGCATATTGGTTTGGATGTTTCATTTGACACATGCAAAAAGCACTACCATTTCTGTAACTGTAAGTTTAGCAAACATCTAACCAGTTTATGTATACTTCCAAAATAATTTATTTATTTGCCCTCAAATTGATTTTGACTCTAAGCTAATTTGACTCTGCTCTGGAAGTTTAAAAAATACAAGTCTAAGGAAGAGGATATTTGAGCTAATCTTGTCATTGACACCTTAATTTGTACTTGAATGGGACATTAAACTGTTTTAATTTTTTGACAAGCAAAATTGAGATGTTGAAAGGAAGAAATGAGACATTGCATATGAAATGCTCTAATGATGATGATGATGATGATGATATTTTTATTTAACCTGCAACTATTCTAAGTCATTCTAAGCACGTTTGCTAGAATAATCTTCCAGGTTGAAACTTTAAACCATTCCATAATTCATTGCCTTCTAATAAGTATCCAGTTCTCAACAGATGTCCACAAACTATAGCCATCTGCTCACTCTTCTGCTCTACATTATTAAAGCTTGCCATGTTCATACCTCAATACTTACTTCTTTTTCTTCCCATCATTGTTGATATGCTTAGGAAGTTGTCACTCCTTAATTATACTGTGAGCTTCCTGAGGCAATCAAGACATAAAAATATGTGGGATCGAAGTAATAGAGCTTTGAAAATTTTGTATAGAGGTCTAGAGTGAAGGTTCTACCATAATTGATGAAGTTGAGGAGATTTTGATTGTCATAAGGACTGATGTGGGTTTTTTGTTTGTTTGTTTGTTTTTTCTTTTTTTGGTATTTGCTGATATTTTCAAACTCCTGACTACTTTACAATTTTTATATGTATTTGTTTCTGTATTTATAGATATGGCTTAATGATTGTGTTTTAAAAATGTTCTGAAAGCCTTTGGTAAAAAGCAATATATAAGTGCAAAGCATTGTCTTTTTGTTGATTGTGTCTTAGAATTTTGCACAGCTTGAGAAAATATGTCTTTTCAAGGCATTTTTATCCTAAGCTAATTTTGCTTCTCTTTATCTTGATTTGATTGATATTGAAAAAAAATATCTATTTCCACAACAGTTCTTTGAAGATAACATAGACTGGAAAAAATAGAACAATAGTTTATCCGAAAGTGTTATATCCCCAGTTGGGAAATGATTTGTAACAGGACACATAAATATTTCAATCACCTAAAATACCACATTGAAAACTGCCTGTGAGATCGATGCCTGTTGAAAGAATCTAGCAACTCCTTTGTGTGAGAGTCATCATTTCCTACACATATTTCAAGATATTGTCCACAGAAACTTGTGTCTGGTGCTCACAAAGTTCCAATAGGTATGGATTTTATGTCAACTGAAAGTAGCATTGATGTTGCTAGGGTATAATAGAATTATGTCCTGTTAGCAAGAAAGGCAAGAAGAGAATGAAAATAATCTTCAGCATAGGTAAATAAATTAACTGCTTTAATTTAAAAAATAATTCTCAGTTATTATTTTATACATTTATATTTTTAAAGTAATTTATTTTCTTCTTTCCTTAGTTTTAAGTCTTATATTCTTTCCCACCACTGTTTTATTCCTTTTCATTAAGAAGGTGTGAACACTTTTCAGGCTTGAAGCCTGAGCTACTTAATGAATTCTTGCTAAATATTTTTAGGGTAGTTGTTTTCTTTGTTGTTCATAAAAGAATGAAGCTATATATTTTTTAGAAGCTATATATTTTTCAGAACATTTTGAGATATTTTTGTAAAATTAAAGGCAACCATATTGATCATCTCTATATTGAACTGATGAGAGGAAGAGAGGGAGAGAGAGAGATCAAAGCCAGTCTTAAACAGTTGTTATGGAGGTTTAGATATTCAGTTTGATCTCACTTGACTTATTCTACATCTTTTCTCAAAAACTCTACAATTATTTTTATGTATTTTTTTAAGAAAAAAGATGTTGATGCTTTTATTTTTGAATCTAAATTCAAATAGAACTTAAATTTTTCCATTTCACCCTATCTGAATTTAGAAATCCTTGGGATGTTGTGGTGAAAAGGGAGGGCTGGATGCCCATTTCTCACATCCAGAGGGCCAATTACATAAAATGTAATTAAAAAGGACAGTAATGTTTCCTTAAGGATTTTGCTCCATTCTATTGAAAACTAAGAGAATTGAATACTTCTTCCACACAAGAAACTAATAATTTTAGAATACTTTAACCCGTTTGGGTCAACTTGACAATAATGGAAGGATAAAGGAAGATCTCTAATTTTCATCTCTGTAGATCTATTTAATCTTTCTACTTCATGCCTCATTTATATCTCTAGTACAACATGGTTTCATATGTCAGAAATAAAGCTGTGCCTTCAATGGATTTACATTATTCATTACATCATTACATATTTTTGAGAACTTACTAAGAGCCAAGTGATATATTAGACTTTAAATAAGATAGATACACAAAGTCCTTGCCTTTAAAGAGTTCATAGTCTATACTGGGAGAGTCAGCAAACCAGTAATCTCAACACAGTGAAATAATTATTTTAATTATAAAATTGCATCCCCATGAAGCCATAGCATGATTCTATTCTGGTAGGATTAAGTTTGAGATGTGAAAAAAAATGTTTGGGATGTGATATAATATCTAGTTCACAAGTGAAATAGCTGTCTGTAGTTTTAGTGATTACCTGATTTATGTATAAAGACTTGGAATTCATAAGCTTATAGCTAAAGCTATAGGAAAGAGGAATTATCTAGAAAGAACAAATAAAGTGAGATTAAAGAAATACTGAAAACAGAATCCTGGGAATTTAAGAGAATTGATAGAGAAGGAATAATAAAGATGGAGAAAGAGAAATTGAATAGTAATGATCAGGAAGATGAGGGAAGAACTGTAAGACAATGGCACTTCAAAAGACTGAGAATGGACAAGTGGGTGGAGTAAGGACAATGTATGGGAGAAGCAATCAATAAAGCAAGTGATGCATATGTCAGTTAGGATATACTATGAATTGTGACCCATGGATCTATCATTTGGAAAGGTATATGTAGCTTTAAAAGAAGCAATTGTGAAGCTAACAAGGATTGGAAAGTGATACAAGATAGGGAACAAAAAAGGATAACCATGGAAAATCACTTACATTGAAGGTCTAAACAAAGGCCAGTGAATGCAATTACAAAGAAGGTAGAGAGAAAGGCTAAGGATACATGAAGGACTATCACAGAAAGTAACAAAATGGGGGAATTTTAAGAAGAAGGTGGTGGACTATCCCAAATGCTACTGATAAGATAGAGCCACATTGAAAATAATTCCATGGATTTGGCAATTAGGGAGATTTTAATTATGTATTAATTTTTGTGATTATTTGGTTAACTTTTATTTTCTCCATTAGATGGTAAACCCAAGAGGGCATGGTGCAAGTGTAATTAATTTTTCTTTCCTAGGGTTAATGGATGGGGTCATAAGGTGGAAGCTTAGTCATGATGATACTGGGGAAATGATTCAGTGGAAAAGAGGAGATAGAAGACAAAAGGAATGACTTACAAAGCAATTCCTTGAGATTTGAGGGGAAGATGGGATTTAGAGCACTGTGGCAGGTTTAGCCTGACACAAGAAGAGGGACCTTGTATTTACTTTAATTTTAAATAGCATTCTTTAGTTAATTTTAGCTTTAATTATCTTTTTGTCAGTAGGTTGAATCTTAAACATCATAATATTGACTGATTATGATATTGGAAAGTCTAATTTGTCAGGTGGAAATATACTTCTTTCCATTTCAAAAATAATTTCAGGTCCTTTTCTCTGTTTTAAAGCTTGTATAATATACATCATGGTGACAATAGTTAATAACACAGCCTTGCATATTTTAAAGTTGCTAGGAGAGTATATATTGGAAGTTTTCAGCACAAGAGAAAAAAAACTTTGTAACTACATATAGTGACAATGGCAACTAGACTTATTGTGGTGATCATTTTGCAGTATATACAATAACAAATTATTATGTTTTATCCCAGAAACTACTATAATGTTACAAGTGAATTGTACCTCAATAATAAACAAAAGCATGTATGTCCTTTAAGCAAGTTAGTTTTTTGTTGTTTTTCTGAGCCAAGTTATTTTAACATCCTCAAAACAAGCACATACTATAATTATATATTTATTTTATAATCATATGTTATATAATTATATGAGATTTACATAACAAATCTTAATAAATATTTATAATTATATAACTATCTATAAATGTAGAGTAAATTATATAAAATTTAATGTAATAATTACATAATCATAAAAGATTTAATTCTTAATGTCAGTGGGATACATTTAAGCTTAGAATATCAGGTTTTAAGACATTAAAAAATGTCATTCAAGTTTACCTTACTTGTTCTACAAAGGAAGGAACATGTACTAGGAATGTAATATTTATTATGTCATATAAGCATTCAGGTAAAGCCTCAGCTTTTTATTCAGCAAAAAAATTTGATGAGATTACCAATAGTATATGATTGATTGTATTTTAGCCTCATTCTATTCATTCTGTAATTCTTTGAATTCCCTACTATGTCATATTTAGCTCTTCAAAACATTTAGAAACACCTGGTACAGTTCTTTACTGGTAGATGTCTCTACGGTGTTTTTACTTTGAGCTTATGCAGGAAAACTCTACTATTTAAGAGAAATCATAGATATGATGCAGATGGTGTAGATCAGAGTGTTTGTGATTCTTACCCATGTGGGTGGGAAGTAATGGTGAATATTCAGCTTAAGCTCTTCCAGTGTATTTTTTTGTTGTTGCTATTTAAGTTGACATGTCAAAGGGCTTGAAACTCTTAAGTTACATGCCGACAGTCATACAGTTGTCTACAGTAATGATCTCATTGAAAAATGACTTAATTTGATATGTAGAACTCCTCAGCATAGCCATAAACAGGCTCTTTTGAGTTATCAGTTTCCTGGTGAAATAATTACAGTAACAGCATAATAGTCTTTTCTTATTCTTTCTTTTAGAAGAAGTAAGCATGTTTTATTGAAGTCATGTATGCAGCTGTGATTTGAATGGCAATATTTCTCTTACATCTGTGAAGGCTAATTTTCCCGACCTTTGCTTCAGCACAATTGAGTTAAATGCTCAAGGGACCAAGTTACTGTATTTAGGACAAAATGCCTAATGGTTGTTATTCAGCTGAGTAAGATGTAGCGCCTGCCCAGTAGGGGCTCACAGTCCAGTGAAAGAATCAGACTTACATGTAAACAATTCTTACATGAGGTTAAGTGTAATTAAGGGCACTAAAAGACCAGTAATGGAGGGCTCCCTATGTTTCTCATGTTGCCTGGACCACTCCTTCAAGCAGACAGTGTTCTGACCAATTTAAGGTATGTAGTATTTTTCATTCTCTTATATCCTGATTTCTCTGTCTCTGTTGAAATCACAAATGTTGGTCTTGAATCTTAACTTCATTCATTGCTCAGTGAGTGGTTTGGTAGGTTTCGCTTGGGTCTATATCTTGGCTCTGAGTAATATTGCCATAATGGCTTGGGAAGAAGGTACACAGTTCATTTCACCAAGGAGGTTGCCAGCAGAATAAACAATAACAAAACCCTAAAATTGCTGTGAAAAGGGAATGCTAATTATTTTTTCCCTTCAATTATGTACTCCTTGGGAGAAAGAATGCAGATTGCTGAGTCATGGGGTAAATCTTCCATGAGGCACATGAAGTCTGTAAACTGTGTTCATCCTCTGTTGGCTCCTGCTTCTTTGTGGTTACCATTTCTACCTTTAACTGTTAGTCCTAGGCTGAATGGAAAATTACCAAAGATTCATTATCTCACTACTTTCAGTAAACTGAGAAGAGCTCACTTGTAGGAAATGGTCTTTTTTCCCCCCATTACACAGAAGAAACATTTGGCTTAGAAACATTTCTTCTAGCATAGGTCACAAAATACTCTATTTAAACATTGGTAAATTACTGTGTTAAAGTACACAGAGCACTGAAAGTTTCCTTTAAAAAAACTAAAGCAGAAAGAAAGAGGAGGATATAAATACACAGCCACTAGGATTAGCATTGTTGCTATAACTAAAATTTAACTCTGAGAATTCTGGAAGTCAGGACTCAAAATAAAGCAAGATGACAGAAAGGAGTAAATATATTAATTACTAAAGAGATAAGTTGTATATCTCACCATATGCTAAAATCTTCCATACGGAACATTAAATAAGAGGGCAATGTTTGTTCACAATTTATTGCAAATGAAAGCAGGTTTTGAATAAAAGTTTAGGATACCAAGTATAATAGAGCCAAAGTGCTCTTAAAACAAAAGTCAAAGTTATCAGAACCCTGAAATAACAGTTTGTGCCACTTTCTTTCCCGAGAGACTAAATATCTGAAAACAAAAAAATAAAAAATGCATTCATACAACCCCTTTTCACCAATATATACATTCCTAAAAATACAGAAACTTTCAAACTATGGTCTGTGTTCACTAGAGAATTAACCTTACTGAAGTATCTAAATCAGCTGATGTATTGGATAATTATTGTTAAAGAATAAAGAAACTGAGAAAAAAAATAAAGAAACTGAGTAATAAAAAATATCCTTAATCTTTATAGCGAATGTTACAGTTATTTTCTTCAGTAGTATATATTTAAATTGGAGTATAGTTGACGCACAATGTTACATTAGTTTCAGGTGTATAACATAATGATTCAGTGATTCCACAAATCTATGTCATGCTATGTTTACAGCAAATGTAGCTACCATCTGTGACCAGACAAGCATCTTACAATACCATTGACTAATTTCCCTATGCTGTGCCTTTTACCCATGACTTATTCATTCCATAACTGGATGCGTGTTTCTTCACCTATTTTGCCCATTCCCCTACCCCCTTCCCTTCTGGCATCCACTAGTTTGTTATCTGTATTTATGGGTCTGTTCTACTTTTTATTTGTTTATTCATTTGTTCTGTTTTGCTTTGTTTTAGATTCCACGTATAAGTAACACTATATAGTATTTGTCTTTCTATGTCTGACTTATTCCATTTAGCATAATGCCCTCTAGGTCCATCCATGTTGTTCCAAATGGCAATCCTTCAGTACTTTTATGTACTTTTAGAACTTTAATCTTACTATCAATTTTTAAGTCTCCAGCAGAATTAAACCCCTGTTGTTTACAGTAGATATTGGCTCATTTGCACACCCTATACTGACTGATTCTCTTCCTTTTTCTGTCTCACTTTTCCATTATCCCACCAATGATTATTAGAATCATATCTTGAACTACTCACATTCAAGTCTTAGTTTCAAAATCTGCTTTTGAAGAAGCTAATCTAACACAATCATTAAAGAAAAGATAAATTTTCTTTAGCAAAATATGCTATATTTAAGGAAGGATATGTGGAATAATAAATTTTAAATTGATTTTTTACAATAAAACAAAAGGAATTTAGAGTATCAATTTATTTTCTGTGAATAACAAGTTATCATCTCTTGCCTTTTGTTTTTATGCTTTAATAATCTAGTTCATTTTTATTTTCTCTCCTTAGTTATTTCAACTCTGGTAAAACTGGTCTGCATTGCCAAAACTATTGTTTAAAGCAAGACATCTGAATAAATTGATGTTTTATCATAGAGTAGGATTACAATTTCAGTTTGAATATTCTTTTTCATAATTACATAATCTCAAATCTAGGGGTAGCTGGAAGGCAAAATAGTGATCCCATTTTTTGAGAAGTCTCAAGAATTTAAACTTGAACAATGGCATCACTATTACCAATTATAAGACTATCAAAAAGGAAACATGGTCTCAACTCTCCCCTTTATCAAATCAGCAAACAACACATTCCAAGAAAATATATTTGGACTTTTCTATGATGCAAGTTGGTGGAGACTGGGCATTTTCTTTCACAGATTTTGACGTGTCTACAAAGGGCATGTCATCTGTATGTCCATCAGGAAAGGATTTCATTACCCATGGCTGGGAAGTAGCTCATTACACCAGAGTACCTTCCAGGCTCAGTCACTACTTAGATCTGCCTTCAAAAAGATCAGGGGATTAGACAGGTATTATATAACTGTGTATTTACATAACTAAAATATTACATAGCTGAAAATCTTGGGCATATGCACAGATGGTTTTCACAGCTGCCTTGACAAGAAAACATAATTACTTAAGAGGATAGTAGTAGATTGATTTTTTTTCCTCTTAGTTTGAAAGATTTTTTTTCCACTACATGTTAGACATGGTTTTGATTCTACTAGCTAGAAGTTAATGTATTTTGGTATTTTTCCTTTAAAACTCACTACAATTGCTTTTGAATATTTTTTGGTACTTTAGCTTATAGTAAAATGGAATTACAGATACTGGATTTACTCTTCCCTCCCCAAGCAACCAAGAATGGGGAAATTATAAGAAAAGCAACTGTATTTATGATAGTGGGCATTAGGCAATGAAAGAAAGTGATTTTGGGGAAAGAGGGAACAAATGAAGTGAGGCCGTATGATAAGCCTTTGTAAGAGTTTCCAGACAAGGTTTCCTGGAATTGAGGAAATGAGCTGAGAGTTTATGGAGACCAGAGGAGATAGAATTTTCAGGAAATATTATCAGATAGAAGAGAGCTGCATACAGAAATAACAGGTGAGGAGAATCCTACTCAAGTATTCAACTAGATACTGTCCAGCACATACCTATGAAGAAAGCTCCTTAAAAAACAATTTTTTTTCTCCTCCTCCTATCCCCCCCCCTTTATCTCTCTGCCTCTTTGACTCTCTGTCTCTGTCTCCCTGTCTTGGAAGGGATTTATTAATATTATTGTTTCATTGGCTATCTTGAATTTCTTTATTTTTCTGTTTCATTATTTTCCTCTTTTAAAATTTTTTGGGCTTAATTTGCTCTTCTTTTTGTTTCTTCTTGAGATTGAAGTTAAGGTCATGAATTTTCAGTTTTTTTTTTTTCAATTCAATTCAATTCAATTCAATTTCATTTAGAGCACAGCTTTATCTGTTCTGATTATAGATTTGAGTGTATCACACCAGTTTTATGTGTCAGAAATTCAGCATTAATCAGTTCAAAATATTTCTTATTGACATTGTGATTTCTCCTTTGTTCCACTGGTTATTTGAAATGTGATGTGTTGACTGCCAAACATTGTTTCTTTTCTTTTTTTTTTAAGATTGTATTTATTTATGAGAGAGAGAGAGAGAGAGGCAGGGACACAGGCAGAGGGAGAAGCAGGCTCCATTCAGGGAGCCCGATGTGGAACTCCATCCCAGGACTCCAGGATGCCCTGGACCAAAGGCAGATGCTCAACCACTGAGTTACCCAGGGTCCCAAACGTTCAGTTGCTTAAAGTTACTTTTTAATACCGATTTCTTGATTAATTCCACTGTGATGAAAGAATTTCCTTTGTATGTTTTTAATATTTTTAACTTTATTAAGCATTACTTTATGGCCTAATGTATGATCCATTTTGGTAACTGTTACTTGAAAATAATGTGCTCAAGAAGAATAGTCATCTGTAGTTGTTGGGTATGCCTTATGTCAGGTGTAGTTTTCTTGTGTGCTTATTCTGGTATTTTTTTTTCCTGTTTATGTAAGTCACTAAAAGAAACATATTAGTCTTCTGTTCTTTATTTGGATTTGTGAATTTCATTTTTATTTCAGAAATTTTTATTTTGTTTTGTATTTTGAGGATATGTTTGAGGATATTACATAAGAATGTAATTGATTATTATTACAAACTCCCTTTTATTTTTTGTAATTTTTTTCTTATGGTGTACCCTGTCTGCTTATAGCTGTTTTAGGATATATTTTATTTCATTTAATTTAATTTCATTTATTTTTTTAAGACTTCATTTATTTATTTTGAAAGAGAGAGCAGAGGGAAAGGCAGTCAGAAAGGGAGAGAATCTCAAGCAGAATCCGTGTCAAGTGCAGAGCCCCATTTGGATCTCACTCTCACCTGAACTGAAATCAAGAGTCAGAGGCTTAACAGACTGAGCCACCCAGATGGCCTGAGAATATCTTTTAATATCCTTGTGTTTTCATCCTTTCTATATCTAAACATATATGAATATATATATTTATATTCATATGTATTATATGTTACTGAACAGAAATAGTTGTATCTTTATCTATTCAGTATAAAAATCTTTGTCAACAAATTAGAGTATTTAATGTATATAAAACATTTAGTTACTTACATATTTGGGTTTGTCATATAAATATCATTTATATCCTATATCCCATCCATTCTTTGTTCCACATGTCATTATTTAGTTTTTTAAAGAACATATTATTTCTTATTATTTTAATTCTTTAAATGCCTACCCCATATATTACAATAAGCATCTTTTAGTGATTAAAATATATCTTTATTACTTTTACAATTTTTGATTAAAGTACTTTAAAAATTTGCATCTCAACTTTCACACTATTAATTCTGCAAATGTTAATCCTACATATATTTTGAACTGCATATGTGAAATATCATTATTGTTTTAGCATTTAATATTTGTTTTTTATATAGAATAACTTTTCCCCTTTCCAGTGCTTTTTGTTCTTGCTAGATTATTATACTTTAAACATGGATACTTTTCTTTTTTTTTTTTTTTTGAAGACTTATCTTTTACATTTCTTTCATTCAGAACAAGAACTATGGATTTAACTTCTTTGAATCTTTGTCCAAAAGGACAAACGCCTTCGTTTATGAAGAATATTTTTTCCTTAAGTATCAATTAATTTTCCCTAAGTTCCATTCATCATGTAAATGCTCTCTGTCTCCCATTGTTTTGTTTCAGAAGTCAGCTTTCAGTCTTGTTATTACCCCTTTGAAACTAATGTGTCTTTTTTATTTATATGCTTTAAAGTTTTCTTTTTGTCTTATATTTTAGCAGTTTTGCATGTTGTACCTAGGTATAATTTTGTATTTAGCCAGGCTGTGATTCATAGAGCTTTCAGAACATGTCAAATGGCTTGATGTTTTCCATCAGTTTGGGGAAATTCTCAGCCAGTATTTCTTCTCATACTTCTATTTTTCTCTCTGTCCCTTCTCCTTGGACTCCAGTGAGATATGCAAGGTTTACTTATCTAGGTTCCATAGATATCTTATTTTTTTTTACACATTTTTTACTTGCTTGCTTTAAGTAGGCATTTGTATGTGTATATGTATACAATGCTGTAGATATATATTTTCTTTCCCCTACTGTGATTAATCTACTGTTAAATTCCTCTGTATTTAAATTTCAGGGTTTTTGTAAGGTCCTGATTTCTACTTGATTTTATTTTTATTTTTTATTTTTTTACAATTTATTTATTTATTCATGAGAGACAGAGAGGGAGAGAGAGAGAGAAAGAGAGAAGAGAGAGAGAGAGAAGCAGAGACATAGGCAGAGGGAGAAGCGGGCTTCATGCAAGGAGCCCGATGTGGGACTCCATCTTGGGACTCAGGGATCACACCCTGAGTCAAAAGCAAAGGCTCAACCACTGAGCCACCCAAGTGTCCCTCTACTTGATTTTAAAATTAAATTCCAATTCTTTGGTGAAAATATTCCATCTATACATTTATTTTTGTAATATATTAAGATAGTTGTCTTAAAATCAACTCCTGATAACTCAAATATCTAAAATTTCTGTCGGTCTACTTTTACTTTTTTTACTCTCAGATTTCTCAGTCATTTGATCCTATTTTTCTAGCATGTCTGGAAATTTCTGACTGAATGCCAGATGTTGTAAAAGAAAAAGTGTTGAGACTCTGGATGGTGTTACCTTCCTTCTTGCAGGCCAAGAAAGGATGTGCTGATGGCTTTGTTTCAGTTGAGGATGATCTACCTCTGGTTTGCTTCTATTCCATAGCTGTTGCCCCTTAATAAGTCTCAACTGAAAGCCTGGGGCTTTTATAAGGCCCTCTTGTAGTGGTCCTAAACTCCAGTTTTCATCTTTCCTGTACTACAAGACTGCTAAAATATCTACTTACATTTTTAATATTTCAGCAGCTGCTTTCTGCTTGTTTTCTTATAATTTTGTTCTTCAAATTTTATCATTCAGGTGATGCCTCAAAGGAAATTTTTTACAGAATGCCATGACCAGTCTGCTGAAGTTCTCTTACACGGGAAAGTTTGAACTCTCAAATTCTTTCTCTTTCAATAGACCCAAACTCCAATAATTGTCTCCTGAGCCCACTGAGGCCACTGTAAATTCTAGAGACCTACTTTCTTTTCATGATCTATGTCCCATGCTTTTTTATCATCAAAAGCCCCAAAAGGAAAGTGGGCTTGCATTAGTAACATAAATGTTTGGGTTCTATTTTTGTCTTTTGCAATGAATATTTCAAAGCAGCTGTTAGAGGCATATATTTATGGCCAAAGGGTAATATCACTCACATCTGGGAGGGGTGAAGAGAGGAAAATTGAATGATGAAATATGCTTTAGGAAACAATGGAAGCAAGAAAACAATGTCAGAATGGTGTCCACAGTGGAGAGAAAAAAAGCCCAATTCTAAACAGAGGTTGCTAAACAAATCAGTCCCTATGCAATTAGATGGAAAAGCACTTAGCAACAATATGAAAATGAAAGACTAGCTAGAAATCAAGCACAATAAAAGATGACTCAGATTCTCTAAAGTTTGCATACTTTATAGCATTACTTTCAATTCCATATAGAGTTAGTTCACATGAGATATGATGATATGAAATTACAAGTGATGAAGGGAGAAGAAATCATTTCTGGATTCCAGATGTAAAATCAATCTTAATCTCTTATTTAGTAAAGGAATTCAAACTCTCTGAACATTTATTAATTCCTACTGGAATTTCCCTCAAAATCCTAAAGACTGATACAATTTGGCTTTGTTATAGATATAAAAATGACATTAAGACTTCTGGTCTTGTTAAACATTTCTGGTTCTATTGTTCTTTTTAAAATCTCATCTTCCAAATACCAAGCTTTACTGGGATCTAAAACATGATTAAATATGAATATGAATTCAGCATCTCTCCATGAAAGATCATTCTGTATAATGCGTGCATTTCTCTTGGTGTAACACTATTGTTTCAGTTTTACAGACTTATACCTATGAGTATTTAGTCTGTCAAACCCCCTTTGAAAGTGTGTGTGTGTGTGTGTGTGTGTGTGTGTGTGTGTGCGAGAGAGAGAGAGAGAGAGAGAGGCAGAGACAGAGAGAGACAACAGGGAGATCAAAGTGGGCTACACAATTTGCAGAACCCAGTGCAAAATAAAAATGCAGGACCTCTTTTTCAATAGTTATTAAGAATTTCAAGAAGATGGAAGCAGAGCACTAAACCAAGTAGGGGACCCTTTGGAGTAGAGACCTGTGTAACTGCACAAGTACATGCTCAGGAAATGGGCGAGAGAGAGAGAGAGAGAGAGAGAAAGAGAAGAACAAGTGCATATTTTGTATCAGTCACTTCATAGTCTCAAGAGAATGTCTCCTAACAATTTGAAGACTTGTTTAAACTGACCACTTTGATGATTTGGATGTACAAGTTTGAGATTAGAGGTTAAAATGAAGTAAATTACTCTGCATAAAATTGGAAGTTAATGGGATGGGGGAATGGAATCCAGTGAGAGAGATTGAGACAAGCCATTGTGGCTGGATGATACACAAGAGAACCTTCACTGTAGTTCAGGGTCTGGGAGAAATAGGAGTTTAAATATATACATATAGAGAAATATATACATATATTTGGGACATACACACACACACACACACACTCACGTATATCATGATAGCAGAATGGGCAGGAAAGACTTTGGAGAAGGGAGATGTATAACAGAGATTCTTAAAAGTGTAGTCTATCTGTGGGCTGTATATATAACACCTCTCCAGTATCTTTATCTGTCTTAAAATCTTCAATGCAGTTTGCTTTGATATATTAATCACAAGCTAACATTTGAAAAGGTAAGTAAGATGCTTAAAAAATCTCAACACTTTCTTTCCCATTATGAGAGAATTATTTATCACAAGTTTCCTTTTGATATATATATGTCTATCTTTTCATATTTATCTACATTTATCTCTATCTCCATATATCTATATCTATACCCATATATATCTTCATATTTCTCCCTGACCCTGGGTTGGAGTGTAAGATGACAAGAAATGAGCCATCTTCAATATATTTCCAGCAGCAAAGAAGATTTGGGCTTACTTTCTGTGGTTTATTTTCTAAAAACAATAGTTTACTTCCATTTTCAAATATGAAAATATAACTATAAATATGCTGTTGAAGTATGTGCCTACTCCCATCCAGAAATTTTGATACTGTTTCATAAGTCTTTACCAGTTGAAATTCACTCATTCAAACAATGTTAGAAACTATATTAGTATTTACTTTCTTGATACATATAAATCAAGACCCTTTGAAGATCAAATCTATTACATTTTTAAATCACAATGATGGAAAAATGTGTGATAATATTTAGCATGCAGTAGTATATGCAGTAGTCAATTTCCATTCCATCTGCACTATTAACTGATGATCTCTTTCCACTTGGAATTAATCTAAATAGGTAGATATGTTGGAACTTTTACTGAATTACATATGAATCTGAATTGAACTCTTATCTACTCATTTACCAAATATCATATTTACTACTATCTTTTCTAAAATTTTCTTAGCAGTTTTTTAATACTACTTTTCCAGTAAAGTTCAGAATTATTTTGTTTAGTTTGGAGAAAAAAATAGGATTCTAATAGTAATTGCCCCAAACTCAACATACTCATAAAAAAAAAGACACTTTGTAATTTTCAAGTTATATTAGCTAGCAAAACAGTATCTCTCTATATCTATTCAAGGTTTCGGTTAGGTCTCTAAATAAAATAAATTAAATAAAAGTTTAATTTTTTTTCATCTTATAGGCATTGTAAACTTTGTGTTAAAGCTCATAATTTTAAAGCCTTTATTGCTAATGTAAAAATTATATTACATATATAATTGCATAATATTTTATTACAGGTGATGTTATATAACATCACCTGATGTTATACAGGTTTATGTTGATACTAAACCATATCAAATAAATAAATAATATATATATATTTATAAATATATATACATTCAATTCATTTTTTAAAAAGATTTTATTTATTTATTGATGAGAGACACAGAGAGAGAGAGAGAGGCAGAGACAGAGGCAGAGGGATAAGCAGGCTCCAAGCAGGGAGCCGGATGTGGGACTTGATCCTGGGACCCTGGGATCACACCCTGAGCTAAAGGCAGATGCTCAACCTCTGAGCCACGGAGGCACCCCTCCATTCATTTATTTAGTCACTCAAATAGTACTACATATTGAGGTACAATAGTGAACATGACTATTATGATTTCGGCTGTTACAGAGTTTTCTAGTTGGGAAATAAAACAGATAAATGCACTCAAATAACTATAGCTCATAATCAAGTCGCAAAGGATATAAATAGGGATTTTTTTAAGAAAAATTATTTTTATTTTTTAAAAAAGATTTTATTTGTTCATGAGAAACACACACAGAGAGAGAGGAGAGAGAGAGAGAGGCAGAGACACAGGCAGAGGGAGAAGCAGGCTCCATGCAAGGAGCCTAATGTGGGACTCGATATCTGGATTCCAGGATCACGCCCTGGGCTGAAGGCAGGCACCAAACCGCAGAGCCACCCAGGGATCCCCTAAAGAATATTTTTAAAGTTTTATTTATTTAAGTAATCTCTATGCCCAGTGTGGACTCACAACCTCGAGATCAAGAGTCACGTGTTCTTCCGACTGAGCCAGCCAGGCGCCCCAAGAGTAGTGGTTTTTAACATACATTACCAAGTACACGTAGTAACTAAAAATTCTGTACACCGCTTGTAGAAGCATATTTGTTTAAATGTATACATAATTGCATGTACATGTATGAATGTATACAATTATTTTGTAATATAAATATTGTAAAATATACACACTGTAGATAATTGAAATGATGTAGTAAAAATAAATACAAATCAACAATGTAGTATTTTTTCCCTGTAGCCCAATGGATCATCTATTTTGTCCTCCCCCTAATGTACACATATCCCACACTGGAGGCTAAAACAATCCTTTAGTGTGTGGTAGCGAAGTTTTTTCTCATGAGGTGACATTTAAACTCAATTCTGATGTATAAAAAGTGCCACTGAGAGGCCATGGAAAGAGCATTTCAGGAAAAGATAATAACAGGTATAAATTTCTGATGTTAGAGTACGATGTGTCTCAGGAAATGTTATAAGGCAGTGTTTCTGGATCATTGTGGATGGTGGTGTCGGGAAGGAATAAAGGAGATGAGGATGGAGCGACAGCCTGGCTCCGAGGTATTTACATCCTCTAGGTTTTGTAAGGCCTTTGGATTTTATAACATGTGCAATGGAATGTTAAGGAAGAATTCTGGGCTTGAGAGTGACATGTGTAATTGTGATTTCAATTCTGTTTAATGATTTTGATCTCTAGGGAGGAGTGCTTATGGGGACAATTGGGGGAAGCAGGACTGAGTTCTGAGGTACGCCAATATTTACAAGTTGAGTGGATGAGAAACCTATAAAGAAGAATGAGAAGAAATGATAAGGTATGGAGAAAAGAAATGCCAGCATGTATCACAAAATCTCAAGGAGAAAATGTTGAAGAAAGCAGCAGTGGCTAATTGAGAGATAAATCATTTATAGGTAGGGTAAGATAAAGACAGAAAAGGATCCATTGATTTTGGCAACATGAAAATCTTTGGTAACTTTGACAAGAGCCGTTTCAGTGGAGCTAAGGGAATAGAAGTCAGATTGGAATAAGGTGAATAGGATAAATTGTGGATACAGTTTTGCCTCAGAACATAAAAGCCTGTCATTTTTTAAAATAGGTATAGATTATTCCACTCTATGGATGTATAATAATTTATTTAATCAGTCAAGTATTGGTTGACATTTATGTTGTTTCCAATCTTGTGCTAACACAAGTATTGCTTACAAGATTAGCTCTGTATAAAAAGTTCTGCTCACCATATGAATATACATGCAGAATACATTTTTAGAAATGGAAGAACTGAAATGATCAACTCTGAGACATATCCTATTAAACACTATAGAGCTTAAAGATTTAGAAAATCCTCAAAGTTTTCAGACAAATGAGATCAAATAACATACAAGGGTAAGAGAATTAAATTGGCATAATTCTGGCAAAAGCAGCATGCAAAGCAAGGAAAAACCCATCAAAGAAATTGTGAAACAAGAGACTATCACTAGATAAGCTGTCCTTAAAATACCAACGGTATGGAGAATTATTTTAGTCATTTAGAAACTCAGAAAATTCTTTAACCATGAGCCCTTACTCAGCAATCTACTAGAAAATGAACTTCATCAAACTATGACATGAGTAGAGAGACTGGCGAAAGCAATATTGGTGACAGTATTTGCAGATCTAGACTCACACAAACCTGAACATAAGAGAGAAAAATAGCACAAAATACCATAGGAAAGAATAAAATATGTACATTTTATATTCTTAAATTCATAAGGCATAATTTATTTGTTTTATTATTTATTCTTATTAGTTGTCATTTACATGTGGTTTATCTCCTATGTGTTCTGTGTCTTTTTTTATTTAAAGTCTCCTCTTATTGTTTCATTAGCTATTAGGAACACATATCTTGGTTATTCTGTTTAATTCGTTTTCTTTAAAACTTAAAATACGATTCATTATACATTGGTGGTTTGCTAAGAGAGAAAGATTAAGATCAGTTTGAAAATTTTAGAAAGATTATTTGGGAAGGCTATAATTCTTGTTTATTATAACTTTCTTTTTATTTAGTAATAATTTATTGCAAAGTACTCTGATACACATCAGGGTGAGAGCAAAAAATCAAATGAAGTGTCTGATTTCTAGTGGAGGATATATATTACATGTTAATCAGCTCTTATTAGGTATGGTCTGGTGGGAGGCTCAACAAGAGTTAGCAATTGTAGGATACTCAGCAATTACAAACTAAAGGGTATCATGTTTGAAAGCAAAGACTGAAGCATTCACCTATAGTAAAATCTGTTTCCCAAATTAGGACACAGAAAATCTGATTTTATGAGTTTGGACTGCTGAAGAAAATTGTCCTACTTCTGATTTATTCTCTTTATATGGCGACTCACTGACTTTACGTTCTTTACTTTATATTGCTTTCCTCATCACAACTACACAGAGAAAATGGGATACATTCCATATTTGTTATTGTCAGAACTTCTGTGTTTTAGTTGTGATTAATGGGAAAAAATGCTCAAAGTTACAACTAAGCCCTACATAATGTTTAGTGTGAAACCCAGGGGATTTTATAAACAGGTAAATGTAAATCATTTCAGCAATTTTCCTTCTCGTTCATGCCAATTAATTCCCACATGAGTATCTACATCTTTGAAGCTACTTTAAACCGATTCAGCATTTCCTCTCAAAATTGCAGATATAAAATATCTAACATTTGAATGTTGCTTTAGCCTGAAACTGGAAATGAGTGTCGATGTAACTGCAAATACATTTCAAATGACTGGTTTCAATTTTATCAACCTTTATAGTTTATTAGTTTTGTAACTGTATGCAGACACAAAATGCTTATTAAAACAGGATTATTTTTTTCTGTTCACCAAAATGTACACAATTAGGTGAGTTTTTGTTCTGGATTTACTAGCTGTACTTCTACTTCACCACTATCTTTAAAAGGACACAGTGCAAATAATTTTGTAGCTGTGTTACTGCTACAGCCTTGTAAAGAGGAATAGTGGTCATGATGTTCCAAAATCGCTTTCTGGTCATTAGGTTACTGAGATTATATCATTCAGAAAGAGACCTTTCTTAACAAGGAGGAAGAACTATGACTGGGGTTTATAATGTCTTCCAGGCATGCACTAAGACAATTTTCAATGACTAATTATAGCTTAAGGAAGCAGAAAAAGATGCCAGAAAAAAAAAAATCCATCAGAAGAGTTAATTTAGAGAAGGAAGGAGTGCAGTTTGAAAGCAATTTTGTAAATTCCAAGTATAACTACTTGCATTCTTCAAAACAATCTCAGTTTTACGGACTTTAATGATAGGGCATTGGTTATAGAGGGGATAAATGTTCATTCTGTAACTGTAGTGCCTATATTTATATAAGGTGTCTTCAAGAAGGCAACTTGATTCCTTTAGGAAATTTTTGAGGAACATTTGAAATATTAAAACCTATGGTCTTTATAGCTAAACATTTCACAGCTTAAAACTCATATCCTAGACTCCAATAGTCTCACATTTATAATCTTTTATTGATAGTTCTGAAATTTTGAAGCAAGTTAATAAACCTATTCTAATTTTTAAACATTTTCTTGAAATTGGTAAGATTTTGCACCATACATTTTTAGTAGTCTAATACATTTTATAAATTTATTTAACTTATAAAAATGTTAAAAATATATAATGAACTTGATCTTTTCAAATGATGACTTAGAAATGCTATGAAAACAAGTGTTTGCCTAAATCTGTTGGCTGTATTTAAGTTATTTTTAGTAATGAAAATGAAGAAATACATATATATAGTTTCAAAACTCAGGCAAAAATCTCATTCTGAAACTGAGTGATTATCATCAGCAAAATTAGCACAATGACATCATCTACTAACTTATCTGATTTCTATGCAAAGCCTGGGTAGTTGTGAAGAATCAGCCACCTGTCACATAGAGTACTCCAAGTAAGCCATACTCAAGTACTGCTTCAGTCTTGACCGCCAGGTTGGTGTTTCATGCTGTGTAAAATACTCCAAACATTAAGGAAGACTATATAGAATCTGAATTCCTTGTAATTTTAAAAGGAGAATGACATCACAACAAAATAAAGCAACACAAATAGAGACATGGATTTAGGGCCATGGAAAATTAAAATTCCCTGTGTCTGAGTAAGTATGAGCTATGGGAGTAGCAATGCATTGAGGTTCAAAACCAAAGGACTCAAAAACATGGTGATGGAGTTGGGGAACAACCATGAAGCATTTTTAAGAGTAAGATGACAAGATCAATATTTAAAGAGAATTTGTATGATAATTGGCTGGCAAGGTGAGTTAAGCCTGAGCATTTACATTAACTGAGCATTGAAAAAGCCAAAGTAAGGAGTGATAAGGGTTCTGTCCAGAGTGATGGCATCACTAATTGAAAATAAAATAAAAATCTCAGTATGTTTTTAAAAAAAAAAGGAGGGGTGTTTGAAGTCTACCAGCACCTTTGCATGAAGAACAGGTAAAAGTTAGAAATGACTCATTTTCATAGCTTTGAAGCCTGGGAGAATCATAAAATATTGCTAAAGACAGGAAAATGTGTAAGTTGAGGGGAAACGGTCTCAGGTTGAAATCGTGTTAAGAAGGCTCAGAAGTGATGAGCAGTGAAAGTCAGAAATGGGATTCATTTGTAGAGAACAGAGAAAAACCCAGAAAGAATAAAAGCTGTCAATCTATATATTATATTGAACATAAAACATATGTTATATGTTTCTTGGCTTTTGGCCTATTTGTCATGCATAGTCCGGAGTTTATATTTTTTTTCCAAAACAGAAATTGCAAAGGTTAGATTTCTTAGTCTATGAGCAACTGTTGATTTTTTTTTTTTTTTAGCAAATAATCACACATTTATATAGCCAATATAGAGAAAAGTTAAAGGCAAGCATTTGAATTTTATGAACTTGACTTAGCTATTTCTAATTCATATATTAGGATTTCATGAACTTCTGAGATAAATTTTAAAAACAATGTAGTTTGTATACAAATTGAAAAACTGCCCTGTGATTATTGTTTTACCTATAATTCCATCGAATTTTGGCTGTGATTAAGAATTTGTTTGCTTGTTTGTTTGTGATTAAGAATTTAAGTGAATGGTGGGCGGGATGAGAAAGATGCTAATTTACTTTTAAGCCACTTAGGTTACTATTGCTTTGCCAGCATAGGCCTAACCATGTAAGAATTCATTTAGAAATTAAGCCATTGAAAAGAACTGTAACTTGTTCATCACTTCTGTTTACCTTTGAGTTTTAATAAGACCCATTATCATAACTGATTACTAGGGAACAGTGAAATTTAAAAAAAAAAAAAAAAAGCAAGGGGAGCCTAGGTGGCTCAGTTGATTAAGTGACTGACTATTGATTTCAACTCAGGTCGTGATCTCAGGGTGGTGGGATGGCTGGAGTCCTGTGTGGGATACTAGGCTCTGTGCAGAGTCTGAGATTTTTTTCTCCCTTTCTCTCTGACCCTCTCCCTACTTGCCTGTGTGTGTGCAGGCTCTCTCTCTCTGAACTAAATAAATCTTAAAAAAAAAAAAAAAATTACGAAACACCAAAAACAAAACCTCAAATCTCTCTGACTAGGTAGTGCTTTTAAAGAAAAGAAGTATTAGAATGATTATATGTGGGTCAGTGTATAGTCCCTTTAAGGGTGTCCTATAACCATTAATGTTTACATATGAAAAGAAGTTCCTCACTCATAGCTTGTTAAGGTATTGCTGAACAGAATCATAGTGTTTCAGAATAGCCGTTTCAAGTAATTACTACTACTATTAATATTATTGTATTTCCATTGCCCTTCATTAAACTAAGAGCATATTGGAAGTCTAATACCTAAAGCAGACAACACTCTTGAAGTTATAAAGTGGGGCTGGGAGTACGGAGCTTCATTCTACAGTTGCCTCCAGTGATTTGGCCCTCCCCTCCCCTGTGGGGACTCAGCCACTCTTGGCCTTCCTAACAAGAAGCCCATTTACATGTGAAAACATTTTAGGACTGCCTGCATTGCAGTATTGATCATTTTAATGTCTACTGATGAGTGGAGCAATGAATTTTTATATTGAGTAGGTTCTAGGGATTTTTCTGTCCTCAGGTTGGGAGCCTCTTACTGCCCTAGGGCAATGAACTTCAGGCAAATGTTCCCATGAACAATAACTAGCTGCATTCACCTGACTCCCTATTCTTGCTGGTTTCTGGCTACCATGATAATCTATTAATAATTGGAGTATCCTGAATAATGGCCCCAAATACATCCACACCCTATTCCTTGGAAACCTGCAAATAAGATATTAGAGGCAAAAGGGACTTTTCAGATGTGATTAAAATAAGGCTCTTGTGATGAGGATATTATTATTGATTATCATGATGAACCCTAAACATAATCAGAAAGGTCCCTAGAAGCAGGAAGCAGAAGATTTGACTAGAGAAGAAGAAAGGGAACTTGATGACAGAACAAGAGGTTGGAGTGATGTAAAGAAGGGGTCATTGGCTAGAGCACAGATGGCCTCCAAAAGCAGAAAAGGGAAGGGAAAGGAACTTCTAAAGCCTCTAGAAGGAACCAGCCCAGTGAAGCTCCAGAACTATTCAGCCTCCAGAACTATTAGAGAATCAATTTGTGATCTTTTTACACTGCCAAGTTTGTGGTAGTTTGTTACAGCAGTCATAAGAAGCTAATGTAATAATCATCAATAATTTCATAATTGTGTAATAATAAAACCAATAAGCTTGCATTTTTTATATAATAAAAGGCTTCCTTATTAAAAAAGATGATGTATCTCACTACTGTGGCACTTTACACTTTTTGGTGATTTTATATTATTATCTTATTTGATTCTCAAAATCATTTTATAAGGTAAGCAGGAAAAATATTATACCTATTTTATTTATGAGGACACTGAAACTTGGGGAGCTTACACAACTTGCAGTAAAAAGATGTTATTTGACTCTTTGCCTAGTGTTTCCTGTCTATACTGTCCTGCTTCTTTAGAAAGAACTTGGAAAGGCATGTTTAACAAGTTACATGACCACATTTATTTAAAGGCAGGCAAACTGCCCCCCCTTAACTAGGAAAATACAAAATTCATCACAAAGAGGAAATCTTCTATCCTAAATTCATGTTGAATAGCAGGTTACTGATTGGTTAATGCCAGGGCCTCTCCACACAAGAAAGATTTGGTCAGAATATTCATCTCTATGTATATTACTTAACATAGAGTGTATAGTTTAACATAAAGATTTATGAAATGAGACAATAAATATTTTCAGAAGTAATTAAATATAATCTTAAGTGTATGGACAGCTAAGCAGATTGAAAAACAAATATATACCACTAGTGTTCCTTTTTGGCCATGTTTTTGTATTTCTAAATATCATTTAAGGAGAGGTAGGAGTTTAGAAATTAGAATGAAAGTACATTTTTAGAAGGTATTAAAGAGATTATAACTATGTCAGCTTTATTTTCATGCTGTGTCTGCAATCTCTAGTAGGGAAGCTGATAATATGCCTTTCACCAAGGCTTACTTTCTCATTTTCCACGGTCAACATGATAATTACTGTAAAGGCAAACATGGCTGAGTACAGGTATATTCAACAGGTAAAGCATACAGTATAAAGTCTATACTGTAACTATGCAAATGTCATCATTCTCAAAACCTCAAGCAAATATTGATTAAGAATTTTAAGCTCTTCAAAGGGTTGCTGGAGCAAAATGAATAAGTTTAGGAGCTTTTAGAGGTTGTTTTTGCCTCAGGTGTGTTTCTGGAACTGACTGATTCCATACTTCTCAAAGAAGGCAGTGCATTAAATGGCTGAAAATAGTACAAGGCAACAGCTCAGAGACACTTTAAAATGAGAGATAAAAATTATTTCATTTTTCTGAAAATAAACTCTGTAAAAATCCATTTTAACTTTAACCTTTACATTATTAAATAGAAATCCTATTTTATTTTAGTTTCTTTCATATGAGTCAGATTGGCTATGATGCATCACTTAAGGAAAGATGATTTTGATGGGACATTATTGGTAAGTTGATTTTATTGAGATCTTCACAAATTGGCTAGCCCACCATGTAGTGTTAGACCTGCAGACATTAGCAATCAACCCTTACATTTTATACCAGAAGAAACAGAGGCCTAGGAAGATGTTGGATGGCATCACCATCCATGCTGTTAATCAAATTAAAAACCCAAGCAATAAACAAACCCAAATAATTCTTTATATACATAAGAATAGTTTGTTGTTATTTACCACTTGAAAAAAATTCTCAAGTCTGCCTACTATCTTCTCTCAAATCTTCATACCCTGAGCTTCTCTCATTAGGTATACTCCAATGGCATATTACCTTTGTCTTCCATCATTCTCTCTCCCCTTTCTCTAATTTATTCTCTTCATAAAGCCAGAGTGACTTCTTTGAAGTTCATATATGATCAGATCACTTCCTACTGAAATGACTTCAGTGGCTACTCATTGGTCTTGGGATGAAGAACAAACTCTTTCACTTGAACCCTGGCTGCTTCTCATCTCAACTTTTGCTTGCTTCCTGTCCCACCTCATTGATCATGGCTTTGCAGCCACACATCCCTTCTGCGCATGCTCTTCATTCTATAAGGGGTTCCCTGCCCAGTTTAAGTTATTCCCTTAGACCTCCACTGGGACAAAGCTTCCTATAACAAGCCTTCTTTGACTTTCTGACTTAATTTAAAAATCCCCATCACAGTCTGTCATGTGACATGTGCATTTTCTTTATAGAGCTTATGACAGTTGTAATTTCACAGTAATATGTGTGGAATAGTCTACCCTGTGAGACTGTAAGTTCCAGAAACAACAGTGTCCATATCCTATATTTTTCTCACCACCAGTGCTCAAAGTCAATCACAATATCTAAAGAATAAAATTCTAAAAGTGAGCTGACAAAATGAAAAATATACAGTGATTTTCAAACTATTTTAGCAGCAGAAACATTCCATTAAAATCTCACACAAAACCCTAGAAAATAAAGGAAATAAAAGTGACATACTAACACTATACACTAAGTATGGTTTTATACTATTTAGATAAAATGAAGTCATCAAAAATGTAGATATTTGGGAAACCACAAAGTATCTTGGGAAGTAGCCAAAAATTTGGATTAGGAGATGTTGCATTTAAAAAAAAATTAAGCACAAATGAGTCTTAATGTCCATTTTATCTAGTAATTTTGTTTTGGTTAATTGAACAAAGAAAAATCCAAATATACCTAGATAGACAGCTGCAGTAATAGCAGCCAGCGTTCTATTCACAGGATGTTTTTCATTTAAAATGTAGCAGGATCCTGGATAGCAGATTTTTTTTTCACAGTTCAATCAATAGCAACCTCTAATAACTTCTTACATTTTCTGATCAGTGAAACATTTAGAATGAGTAGAAGAATAGTCTCCTCAGCTAGGTTGGAACTTTTTTTGGTGAAAAATAATTTTTCAAATATATCTTAAAACATTAAAAAAATTGAGTGATTTTAAAAATTAAATCTCAGGTCACTGGCATTTAATTAATATGTCTCCAATATTCTCTTAAATCAAGGCACTCTGTCAGAATCCATTCACTAACATTTTATCTGCAACAATGTGCTTTAACATTCCAATCCCCCACTGCCAAAATGAGCTTATTGAAAAAATAAAAATATCTAACCTATTCCACACGAATTATACAAACATGTTTGGGAGAGATGAGGTGTATGAGATATTAAGCAAATGGATTGTTTTCATCAGCAAAAATAATGCCTTTGTCTCATATGACATACTTAAACCCCCACCTGCTGGAAATATTTCTGAAAAAGTCTGCTATTTAATAAGATTGTTAATACATTTGACAATTTTGTGACATTTCTCAAAACTGTTTTTGAAAGATGCTGGCTTCTATAATTTCTTTGCAACATGTGGTGCTGACTTGAACACATTTGGGCAAAAGATTCCTACTTGCCATCTCGGCAGTTGTTGACCTCAGTACTTTCACACTGTCAGTACAGATGTCACTACATTTTTGCCAACATCCTTTATGGTTGTTAAAAACTGATCCAAACACTAGACAAAAAATTCTCCTGTTGTCTAAGTGTCAAGTGTTTAAATTAATGCATCCTCCTCACCTGCACCTGCACATACAGTATAAAACAAGAAAATGGAAATCAGAAATACGTGTATTCTCATTCAATTGAACTGTGAATAAGGCAGTTATGAATCTCAGCCGATAAATTCAAGTGCACGGGAATATAAATATTTAATCTAACAATTTGTACTCCTAGCTCCCATTTACTGGAGTGGAAGTAGCTTAACCAGTTGAGTGTTTCTTCATATCTTCAGAAGTGTCTTAAGTTTTTCAGCGAGTTTTAGATCTGCGACCCCTTGTCCTCGATCTTTGAGCTCTGTTAGTGACTGCTGAAATAGTCCACTTCCCTTTTCAAATCCTGTGTGTACTTCTGCTACCTACAAACTTGCTAGAGCATAGAGGGTTAGGGTTTGGGAATCTGCACATGGGAATCTATACTCTTGCATACCAAGATACAGCTCTCAAAAGACATCCCTTCTCAGGAGTCGTCCGGTCTCATTGGCACTCACTATGGGTCTTAGGGCTCAGGTCTCCTGTCTTCACTAACTCCCTGCTCCCATCATTCCTTCTTCATTTTTTTTTTTTTTAAACTCTAGGGATAAGAATGCCTTATTCTTTTCTGTCTGCCTCTTAAGGGAAAAAACCCCACAAAACTCAAATATCCCAAGTTTTATAAGGCTACAGTTTCTGAAATATTTAGTTAATAAGAATTTACATACTGGGGTGCCTGGGTGGCTCAGTTGGTTAAGCATCTGCCTTCAGCTTCAGCTCATGATCTCAAAGTCGGGCTCTCTGCTTAACAGGGAGTCTACTTATCCATCTCCTTCTACCCATCACCTACCCCTGCTTATTCTCTCTCTCATAAAAATAAATAAAATCTCAAAAACAAAACAAAACAAAACAAAGTACTTACATACCTACTAAATGCCAACCACACTTCTCTGGTATTTTAGCAGTAAGCAAAGTGACAGTCTCTGCCCTCATGAAACTAACATTCTTGGGGGGGGGGGGACAGAAAATAGCAATTTAACAAATAAATATTAATCATGTCCTCTTATAATGTGAATTTCTATGAAGATAAAGCACTATAATGGGATACATGAGACAAGATTTTTGAAAAAGCAGTAATAGAATGCATGAATAAAATAAAGAATTTGGGAAGAAAAAAATAGTAAGTGCAATGGCCTTGGAGTAGGCTGGACTTGGATAGTTTTAGGAATAGCAAGAAGACCAATATAGTTGAAGCTGGGAATGGCAGGGGAGGAATGGTCCACTAATGTGGACCAAACAGCCTTTTTATCTTTTTCTATCATCATCCACTTCCATAGTTAGCACAGGGCTGATGGGAAAAAAGAAAAATCTGAAACAGAAACAGAAAGGAAAAGGAATGTAGGCTACTATCCCAAATGTTATCTGGCTTAACAGAGATACACTTAATTTCAGATTTTGGAAAAAAGTATCAGTCTTGTTGGATGATCATTCTAGGAATCGTTTCTGCTTTGGGTTATCTGACAATGGCACTAATTCTGTTTCCCTCTCAGTCAATCCCTAGCATGTATTTGTTGTAATGTTAGACATCTAGGATTTAAATATCTTTTTTCCTAATTGTATCTGCCTCTTTTTCGAATGTGATGAGTTTAACTCACCCTATCTGTTACATAAGTCTGTTTTAGCAAAGCTAAGCTGTTCACAATAAGCATAAAGGAAGCAGAAGCTTGAATTGTTTACATTCTTTTTTTTTTTTTTTTTTTTTTTGAGAGTGAGAGACAGATGAGAAGAGAGAAACTACAAGCAGGGGCAGAGGCAGAGGGAGAGAAAGAATCAAAAGCAAACACCATGGCCAGTGCAGAGCTTGATATGGAGCTTGATATCATGATCCTGAGATTATGGCCTGAGCTGAAATCAAGAGTCAGACCCCTAAGTGACTGAGCTACCCAGGTGCACCTTTTCAACCTTTATTTTATGTTTCAAAATTATATGTAACATTGTAGGGACCACAACACTATTGTGTAGAAGTGATAACATAAAGTTCTTCGAATTTGGGCAGTATTTATCTACATTTATGTAAAACATAAAAAACAAATTTCTTGTGCTTGAGTGAATTCACATGAAAATTTTGAGGCTACTAAACATCACAATTGTTGATACAGTAGAAGAAATACTCTGTGAGGATAGAGTAAAAATTGTCCTTGGTTCTTAAGTCTGCTTAATCATGTCAGAGTCATTGGTCACAATGAAATTTTATTTTTAAATTTCTTGTTTTTAAAATATGACAGAATCAACTTTAAAAAATAATTGTATGCCACGCTTGAAAAACAAACATTTGTAAACATAAATTTAGACAGAATGTTTATCAAAAATATAAAATTTATATATTCTAGAAGTACAATAACCCCCAAAACTATTTATAATATATAATGCAGCATTATTAGGACAGAATAAATTATATGTTCACTTGTTACTATATAATTCTCAAGAGTATGCATGGAATTTGCCTAGCATTTAATTAAGTCCATTTCATGTCTGCCATAAAATAACACAAGCTTGCAGAAAAGAGTCATGCAGACCAAATAAAAAGAATTATATGGGCAAAGCTACAAACTTCTTAATAGTACGCAGGAAAAATAAATATATGCTCAAGGATGGCAATAAAATTTTATCTGGGTTTTACAAAAATGAGTTGAACTACCAACAAAAGTTAATAATAGTCAATGTGTTAACAGATCCTAAAGCCCACATTTGTGAGTGTAGTTTACTCATAATGTTTTCAAATATTTAAACATGTTTTAAAATGAAAATGATGGGGCTCCTGAGTAGCTCAGTTGGTTAAGTGTACAACTCTTGATTTTAGCTCAGGTCATGATCTCAGAGTCCTGAGATCAAGCCCCGGGTCAAGCTCCATGCTGGGTGTGGAGCCTGCTTAAGATTCTCTCTCTCCCTCTTCCTGTGCCCCTTCCTAACCCCTCTCTCTCTTTCTCCCTGTCTCTTAAAAATGCAATCATAAATTTGTACAATATTTGAAGCTAGATCAAAACTTTGAAACTTTTATTATACACAATGATCTGAATATAGTAAAAAAACCAAAATAATACGTGAACTGCTGGTGATACAATCTGATCAACCTTGCAGACAAATGAAATATCAAATATTGTGGACTGAGAAAAAGAAAACCTTTTATCAACTCTACATTTTTCAGAGATCCAACATATTCTAACAGGCTCAATGTAGAATCAGAGACAATATCACACAAAATGCTTAGTAGCATTAGCAAGAGTAAGAACCAAATCAGAAAGCAGTAGTCTACATTTAAAAAACAAACAAACAAACAAAAAACCAGCAAGCCTGACTTGGAATATTGTATGTCACTGTGACTTCTCTTTAAGAAGGGTGTGACAGAGTTGCAGAAGCCTAGGGAAGACTATTTCTAAATAATCAAGCATCAGCGGCACCTGTGTGGCTCAGTTGGTTAAGCTTCCAACTCTTGGTTTTGGTTCAGGTCATGATCTCAAGGTTATGAGATGGAGATTGAGCCCTCGATGGGCTCTGCACTTGGTGGGGAGTCTGCTTGAGATTCTTTCCCCCTCCCTCTCCTTCCTTTTCTGTTCCAACCCCTGCTTTCACTCTCTCTCTCTATTTCTCTCTCATAAATAAAAGATTGATTTCTTCAGTTTCCAATGATAGATTAGGATGGACTGATTAAGTTCTTTCTCTAATTCATTTTCTGATCTATCACTACATTTCTCTTTCTAAAACACAGACCCGATATCACTCACCTATAAAAAACTTTTTAGAGACTTTTTCATCCCTATAAAATAAATTCTACTTTCTTTTTATATCAAGTCCACAACAATCAAACTCCAGAATAAGGTTTTATTTATATTTATGGTCATTTTCTCTTCCCTCACACGTTGTTTTTGTAGGAATACTTATCATTTCCCAAGAACTGCTTGAAACTTAGAATATGCCATTCCCTCTAGAAAAAACACCTTTACTCCCAATTATGCTTTACTACCTCATCAAAATTATGCTGTAAGGAAAAGGAAAAGTAAGGAATGTAAGGTTCCCTCCAATTTTTATCTCCAATAACAATCTTACCTACTCCTATAATAATATTTATTTTCTTTTTCCTTACTCACAGGGCTCTGCTTTTTCTACAATAGCCATATGCATATCTTAAGAAGAAAAAAATACATTGATCTCAGAATCCTTTATAATTAGGAGTGGCCCAGAATAGATGAGATACGAGTGGAAGTCATTGATGGGATTTCTAGGACCTTCATTTGTCCTTTGGCTTTCCCCTTTTGACTATGAAACAAGATCATCTGTTAAAGCAACAGGATAAAAAGACATAAGGAATCTGGGTTCCTTGAGATGCTTACTTCCAAATTTTATGTTATATGTGAAATATTATTCCTCTAATTCGTTTAAGACAATGTTCAGTTATATTTTGTGTACTCCAGTGTTATAGTTACTTGTTTGCATTTAGTCTCCTCCACTGAAGTGTAAATTAATTTAAAATATGCATTCATTATGCTTTCCACATAGTATAATGTCTAGCACAAAGTGGTCATTTATTAGCAGTGGTAGTATAATTGCTACTATTAATAACTTTATTGTGTTAAGACAATGTCGCCAATCAGAAATATATGGGTAAAAAATTTCATAAATGTATGGATCATGGATTAATAGATGACTAAGAGAAGAATTATGGCTGCAGGATAGTATATTTAACTTTTGTAATATCATAGGGAAGCCAACCACCAAGTACCCTTTGGCCATTATAAGCCTTAGAATATGGAAGAGTATATAACTTTTACTTAACCCAACATGACATGTTCTCTTTCTAATGAGAAAGTCTATGGGAAGAAAATTGTGATGCTGAAGGACTCTCAGAAGAAAATAAGTCAGAGGCATAAGACAAAAAGTGGTTTTGCAACTAAGTTTCATGCCAATAATCTCAGATCACACTCAGAATCAGGAGTCTTGAGCTTCTACTTCAAGCAAGATGGAGTAGAAATGCTATCCTCCCTTTCTCCTGGCAAGTTTAAATATAAGCCCTGGACTTTATATATAAAATAAATACAAGAAAATTCTGACATGTGGAGAGGGTAAGCTTACTGATTAAGAACTTCAGAATCAAAAGAATCACACAGTGAGTTTCTTTTTACCTTATATATCTTAAACATAGAACTGAAAAAGCCAACAACCTGGATAAACCAATTGACATGGACTAAAAAGTACCCCTGATCCCTTCCAGCCTATTAAGCCAAAGAATAAGGAAAGTGAAATCTAACAAGATAGAAAAATTTTAAGCAGTAACCATTCCACATGAGTTACACCTCACATAACACACTATAACCTGACCCCACCCCACATCAGCAAAGGACCAGTGGGAGGCCTGAGCTTTCTCCATCATCAGGACACAATGAGACTTGCTCTCTTCCCCTATCTCTGACCAAAGTGGTGCCAGAATAAGACATGTAAGGAGCTGAAACATTCATCCCCTTTGAGTGCTAACATCCAGGACCCCTGTAGTGTCAGTGATGACAGGGGAACCCTGGATATCCACTTCCACCCAGCAGTAACACGTGCACTCCTCCTCCTCCATGCTTGTGTGGTGTCAGAGGATGCCTAAGACAGAGTTGGGACTTTCAACAGTGTCTGGAGGTGATGAGGTTGGGGGAGGCGTCATGAGAAGCAGTAAAGAGACACTCCTACACCTCACAGCCAAGGAGAGATATCAGTTATTTTTAGTGAGGATCTGAAACTCCCACTCCATTCAGCGGTAATGAGGACCCACTCCTAGGTACCAATAGAAACTGAGTGGGGAATATCAACTTCTACTTCCACCTGGCAATAATGAGATGTAGCTCTCCTTCCTTTACTCTGCTGGAGCAGTGTCAAAAGGAGTCAGAAAATAGAAGGTCAAATAAGGTCCAGAGTTTTATAACATGACTTCGCAAATGGCTAGGTTTTAGTTAAAAAATTACTCACCAGGGGCGCCTGGGTGGCTCAGTCTGTTGAGTGTCCAACTCTTGATTTTTGGCTCAGGTCATGATCTCAGGGTCCTGAGATTGAGCCCCACGTTGGGCTCTCTGGTCAGTGTGCAGTCTGCGAGGGATTCTTTCCCTTTCCTTCTCCCTCTGCTCCTCGTCTCACTCTCTCTGTCTCATTCCCATAAGTAGTAAGTAAGTAAGCAAGCAAGTAAATAAATAAATAAATAATCTTAAGAAAACTACTCATGATATCAGGAACCAGGAAAATTTCAAACTGAATAAAAAAGGACAATCAATAAATGCCAACACCAAAATGACAGTGCTATTATAATCAGCTGGCAATGATTTTAAAGCATCTATCCTAAAAGTATTTTTTATCAGTAACCAATTATGAATATGCTTGGGAAAAAAGTCTCAGTAAAGAAATAGAAAATCTAAGCAAAGAAATAGAAGCAATGAAGAAAAACCAAATAATATCTTACCTATGGGGACGAACAGTGCCAATCATCAGATTTCTCATCAGAAGTGATGGATGCTAGAAGGAAGTGTTGTCTTTTTTTGGGAGCTAAAAGAAAAGAATTGTCAATACAGAATCCTATATCCAGAAAAGCATCCTTCTGGAATGAAGGAGACTTCAAGACATTATCAGACAAAGGAAAATGAAAAGTTTTCACCCGCAGAATTACTCTAAATGAATGGCTAAAAATATTCTGTAAGAAAAGAAAGGATAAACGATGGTATCTTGAAACATCATGAGGGAAAAAAGAATACTGTAAGAAAAAATATGGATAAATATAATAGATTTTCTCTTAAGTTTTATAAATTATGTTTCATGGTAGAAGAAAAAATTATAACACTGATATGATAAATATATGTAGAGGAAGTATTTAACACAACAATCTGTTATGGTCCTACAACTTGTATATACATGTTTATACCATCTTTATTTGTAATATCCCAAATCTAGACATAATACAAATATCTTTCAGTGGGTTCATGGTTAAACAAATTGTGGTACATTCATATTATGGAATACTTACCATCAGTAAAAAGGAGCAAAAAACTGATATAAAGCAACAACATGGATACATCTTCAGGAGATTAAGCCAAATGAAAAAAGGCAATCTTCAAAATGATACATACTGATATGATGCTATTTGTGCAATTTTCTTGAAATGACAAAATTCTAGAAATAGAGAATAGATTAGCTGTTGCCTATAAATTAAAGAAAGGATGTGGATTAAAAGGAAATGGATATGTCTTTATGATAAAGAATGACATGATACCATGTACCATGATAAATGATGAATCACTAAATTCTACACTTGAAACTAATATTACATTGGTGTTAGATCACTGGAATTTAAATAAAAACTTGCAAAAGAAAAAAAAATGCACCATGAGGAATCTTTGTTTTGTTTTTGTTAAAGCTTTTTTCTTTTTTAAAGATTTTATTTATTTATCCATGAGAGATACACACAGAGAGAGAGAGAGAGAGAGAGAGGCAGAGACCCAGGCAGAGGGATAAGCAAGCTCCATGCAGGGAGCCCAATGTGGGACTTGATCCCGGGTCTCCAGGATCATGCCCTGGGCTGTAGGCTGTGCTAAACCACTGAGCCACCAGAGCTGTCCAGAATCTTTGTTTTGATGGAAGTATTCTGTATTGATTCTTAATGTCAACATCCTTGACATGATACTATATTATAGTTTTGTAAGCTATTACCATGGGGGAAAACTAGGTAAAGAGTACAATGTATTATTACAATATTCCATATTTTTTCTTACAACTGCAATATGAACCTACAATAATCTTGAAATAAAATGTTTAATTAAAAAATTAAGGTGGAATAAAAATATTTATAAAATGACTAGTTTCACATATTTTTAAACTTGAATTTCATTAAAATGGCTTTGATGTCTGACTGACAGCCACACACACACAAATATCATCAAGAGGTGATTTTTCATTGTTCAGGACAATTACAATGAGATAGTTTACAATTTTTATTTCTCTAAGTTTTAGTTTCTAGGATTCAATTGCTGAGGTCCTGAAAATTTAGCAAATTATTTTCTGCAAGATTGGATAATCTTGGAATCTATGGATAAAAACTATTTCTTTATTTGTTTATTTAGCATTTGATTGGATAAAATAAGATTTTCACTTTAGATATTTAACTGTCAACATTTCTTGGGGTACCCGGGTGGGTCAGTTGGTTGAGCCTTTGGCTTGTGATTTCAGAGCAGGTCATGATCTTGTGGGTTGTGAGATGGATCCCCCTGAGGAAAGAGCTTTGAGCTCTTTGAGAGATTTTTGAATCTTTGAGAGGTTCTCTCCCTTGTCCCTCCCCCCACTTGTGCATGAGTGATCTCGCTCTCTCTCTTTTGAATAAATAAATAAATCTTTTTTTAAAATGTCAGCATTTGTTTTGTGCAGATCTTGCATCTATAAAAAAAGGCAATAACAAAAAAAAAGGCAGTAACATTTTTTCCTAATAAAGGATATCATCCATATTTAGTTTTATCTTGAATATATTCTATGAATAAATAAAAACAAATTATATTTGAACTAGTCACAGATCTGTGGAGTTAGAGGAGACCATACAAAGTCATTTAAAGATAGCATTGCTCCTCATTTTCTAAATTACAGGAAAAAAAAATAGTGATTCCAGTAATGAATAATGCAGGCTATTATCACCTTTTCAGTGAGCAAAATTTTCTTTCTATGCAAAATACATAAATCTGGAGAAATGATACAGCAGTGGTCCTGCCTTATAAAGAAAAGAGCGCTCACATTCCAAACATTTAACAGCATATCTGTAGGTATTTGTGTATACATGTTATACATATTCTTTATGTAGGTGTTTGTGCAATACATCTTATATCTTCTCTCTCTCTTTTATGTATATATATATATGATTTTCATTTGTGGAAATTTCTCTTTTTGTGCTTTTCCAGAACTCAGTTGAGCTGTTGTAGCTACAAAGGTGAAGTAGAGACTTAGTGGCACTTTGTCTCAGAAATGCTATTTGCCTCATAACACAATGGGCTCTATTGTAAAATCAGAAAAAACAAGCAAACGAATAAATACACCCTGGGACATCTGAGTGGTACAGTCAGTTAAGGAGCCAACTCTTGGTTTCAGCTCAGGTAGAGATCTCAATATTGTGAGATCGAGCCCCGTGTTGGGCTCTGTGCTTATCATGGAGTCAGCTTGGATTTCTATCTCACCCTCTTCCTCTACTCCTCCCTCCGGCTCTCTCTCCTTCTCTCTCTCTAAACATAATAACTAAATCTTCTTCAAAAAAAATCCTTGAACCATAAAACCATAATCTTAAAATCCCATCTATTTGTGCAGGCTTTTTTTGTACCCAAGTTCATCAGACTGAAAGCAGGATCTGATTTCCCATAAAAATATGTGGAAACAATAATCATAACATCTTAGTGAAAGCTCTTTTGCTTCCCTTAAGGCTTCCTTTGCTTTCCCTACCTTTAAAAGTATTATTTTTTCTTATTTACAACTAGCAGAAAAATGATTTTTTTTTTTTTTTTTTTTTTTTTTTTTTTTTGCTTTCTTGGTTAAAAAGAGACCGGATTCTTTTTAAAAATGCTTTTCTCATTTCAAATTTTTACATGCATGGTGGTATTATTATCGGTTGTTCTGCTGGTGTTAGTTTCTAAAAATTGTTCTAAAGAGTTAAATTATATGGGACACTGCAGTCATACAGTAAAAATGTAATTATGATTTCTTAATGTTGTTTTAATTTGTAATAAATAAGTCTCCTTTTTGTGTTGGTGAATTTTCATTCACCAATAGTTTTGCAATAAGCAAAAACTATTGGAAAATTCATATTATCTTTCTCATATCTAAATGATTTTGGATTTATACAGTGCTTCCTTTTCTGAAGTTGATTGATTGATTGATTGATTGATTGATTTATAAATATTTTACTTATTTATTTATTCATGAGAAACACAGAGAGAGAGAGGCAGAGACACAGGCAGAGGGAGAAGCAGGCTCCGTGCAGGGACCGCAATGCAGGACTCAATTCTGAGACTCCATGAACAGGCCCTGAGCGGATGCTCAACTGCTGAGCCTCAGTTGATGCTCAACAACCCAGGCGTCCCATCTGAAGTTGTTTTAAAAATAATTCATCAGCTTTTTCACCACCGTTTTGAAGAAGAAAAAAATGATGTTTCCTTTGACTATCTAACCACTTATTGTTATTCCTATTTCTCTGTTTACAAAAAGCTAGTATATTAAAAGCATTGTACTTTTCAATTAGAGGGGAAAAATAAGAAAGAAAAAATCAGTTAGGTAATTTTGCCCAAAAATATAAGTTTAGGAATAAGATTGTTAATAGAAAACATATCATTCCATGCATCCTATCAACCAAGGCAAAAAGGAAAACGTTAAAAATTTCTTAAAGAATTATACTAGCTCACCAGAGTAAAAATAAAGCGATAATACAGAACTGTTTGGGATGTGAATGTGCTAGAAATTATTACTTTCAATAAATCTTTTATGAAATCTACAGAAATATTCTTTTCATAGACTAGAGATTTTCTTAATATATATTCGAGGGGTTGTATGCAAAAACTTTATTCAGATATATCCTATGTTAGAAACCGAACTAAAAATGTGAACCTGATCTTTCAATTCTTATGTTATGTCCTGTTGTTTAGATACAGTCTAGACTCCGCTGTTCCCTTTTTGCGAACCAGTCCAACTCCATGAAGATGAAAAAGTAGGTATTGTTTATGGTCGTTGTATCAGCCTGGCCATTGGACCCCAGGGTTGGACTTGTTTAACAAATCAGACAATTTGCTGTAATGAGATGGCTTAAACACTCATTTTTGCCTATGTCTAAAATTCCTTTATATGGAAATAGAAACTTTTATTTCACTATTAAAGTAATGCATATAAAAGTAATTTTTTTCTAGAGAAAGTAATAATTTCCTCAATCTATCGCTAATTTTTGATGGAAGAGAAAACTGGTAGCAGGAAGGTGATTTGGGGGTGAGAGAAAAAAAGTAAACAAAATAGAAAAGGTATGTTTCTGTGGTCAGAGTCACGTAAAAGAATCGGCTGTATGCTTATTTTAAACTACACATTTCTGAATTGTATCTTCAAAGGTTCTGCTTTATTATGTTGGCCTGGGTTTTGGGTGACTCTTCTTTGGGCTGTCAATGCAAAGAGGCCATCAGTGGGAGGAAGAGCCAGAAGCAAAGGCCATTTTGACAGCAGGATCAACAGGTGAAAAATGGGCTCCACATACTCTGTAGTGGCCAATCACAAAAAAAGTCAATTTTCCCCCAGGAACATTAGTTAGTGGTTATTTCAAATTAAGATTGTATAACATAAAATATCCTTTTGAAGTTGAAAGTGTGTTCAATCTTCTCCTTAACTGCTAAACTTTATGAATGTTTATTATGTGCCAGGCAATTTTCTGAATATTTTTCATTCATTGGCTCTTTTATCCTTGGATTATTAACCATGAATTTGCCTTTCAAATATCACTTAATGAGAGAGATGTATTTTAAGAAAGTACATATATCTAATAACATATGACTTGATATCTGAGAAACATAACCTACCAGATACTAATTTTATAATGTATTTTACTGTTAACTAAATGCCAGAACAGTCTTAAAAAAGTCTAAGGGCTTCATGTTGTCCTTATTTACTCCTATAGGAGAAGCAGTAGGTATTCTACAATAAATTGATCATCCTTCTATTATTGAGGAGAGAAAAATAAAACAGAAAAAAATAAAGAGGAAATGGAAGGACTTGAAATATGCAGAAAAAAAAATAACTCAAAAGGCAGCAAAAGCTAATGAGGTAAAATGACCTAGTTATAAAATCAATAAAGCAAAGATTGATGGACCTTCTTTTTGTTTTTTGCCAAAAGCACTAAATGAATAGGTAGATTAGAAATAAGACCAAAATGCATCAGCTAACTGATAGAATCATTTTGATATTGTGCAATGAAATAAAAATCTCCGTAATTTTTGTAGTTGCTCAAATACTTTTGAGTTAGGTTCATTATATCAAGGGCTTTAGATGTGCTATTTATTTTTCACATATCTTTTATCAGTTCATATTGTTTTTAAACACATTGCAATCTGTGGTACAGGTTAATCTTACTACTTGAAAGTTCTTTGTAAGTGAATTTTCATATCCTAAAAAAATATATTCTGAGCCTTACATAATGCAAGAAGATTGTAGTACAATCCATTTAAAATTGTACTACAAAATTCATTTTAAGTTTTAAATACTTAGTCCAAGATCACTTTTAATATATCAAATAGATGTTAAAATATCTATTCCTTCATATAGATTTGTCTTCTTTTTCAATAGCTACAATAGAGAAAAACAAAACAAAACAAAACAAAAAAAAGAGGAAACTGATAGGATGAGGGAAAAAAATGCCAATTCTTGAATACATTATATATTCATATCATTTCCCCATATACTGTAGTCTATTGGATATAAACCTTATATTTTTAATTTTTCAATTTAAAGTTATTGTCTAATGGAATATTTTATTGGGTGGGTCAAGAAAATTTTCATTATGAAAATTTTAAGGAATAACTTTTTCAAATGTTAATAAATCACTTTCAAATATTAATAAATCACTTTCAAATTAATGTGTATTTAGGATACTTGTTTCTTTAATATTCTTTTCATTTAGTCATTGAAAATGCCTTTTCTTATCTCTGTAACTAAATTAAATCTACTCAAATTTATCTCTGTTAAACAAAATGAAACCTCAGATCTTTTTCTTTTTTTTTTTTAAGTTACCAGGCAGTACATAATTTTCAGTCCATCAAGGTCAGTTTTATATTTTGAAGAGAATAGTGGAGTTTGTTAACCAGATGGTGGATTCCAGGCATTCTTTTATTTCATATCTTGCATAATATTTAAGCTATATGTTTATAAAGCTTGAGACAAATTTATGTTAAAAAATAAATATCATTCCAATAATATGATTTTTAAATATTTTTAACCAGGAAAGCTAACTTTAATACATGTGAGAGTCTTTTAGAATATTTTTTGAGAGGCTGAAATAAGTTATTTTGAAAAAGTCATTTTAAACTGTTCAGTAAAGATCATGCAAAATAATATTAAATTATAAAAATGATTCAAGATATTCTTAAAATTTTTCAAGTTTCCTCAAAAGTTCACAATGATAATATTCCTTCTTTAAGATTGGGAACATAACATTTTTTCAGATATGCACGTTTTACTTACCTTTTTTTTTTTTAAATTTCCAAAGTGTCACTGAAAAAAAGATTTTCATCCAATTACTGAAGACAAAAATGGCAGGACTAAGGCAGTTGTTGCCTTGAGAAGGCTTGGCTTTGAACCATTCTGCACTTCATTATCCTCTAATCAAGCAGTCAAGTTTCCTCACCTCTAGAATTCACATTCTGCTGATTATCATTTAAGTACATTAATTGGTTACACTGTAATTTCTGGCTAGATTGGTATGAACAAAGAACTGTTACTGATGGCTCATTCACGGTTTTACTCCCTTTTGTGTAGTTGGCTGAGAGATTCCCTCCAGATTTCTCTATCATCACCTACATAGCTCTCCCACTGGCTATAAAATACTGCAGCAGCTTGTAGGTAATTGATCAGACAAGTGAACTGTAAAATATTCATTTTCTACTTCAACAGCCAGATAAATCTCTTGGGAAGAGGATGAAAATATTGCTTATGCACATCAGGGTCGGGAGAGTAATAGCAAGGTTGCTGATAAGCAGGGGTCCACTACACAGCTAATACTTAATTCGGTGCGATGCCAGAGACTGGAAGCATGCAGCATCCCTTTGCCTGAAGCTACAAGTCTCATTATACACTCAACCTGAGGCATCAACATCAGTGCCCTAGTCATGTTGCTCAAAGGATAGTGCTTCCTCTTTTAATTAATCAGGTTCATCTTGGCATAACATGCCAAATAGCCAATTAACACTTAGCTACTGTAACCAACATGCTAAACATGAAATTGCTAATGAAATCAGAGTTGGTAGAAAGGTAGATGTGCAAAGGAAGGGAAAACAGGTTGGCTGGGTGTTTTTTGTTTTGTTTTAATAGCGCCTGTGTTTGTTTGTTTGCTTTTCTTCCTGTCTCCTTCACTCAGTTTCTTTCTTTTCTGCCAACTTTTCAAATAACTGTCAAGCTGCTTTATTGGAAGTTGTTTGAAGTACCCTATACTCAAACTAGTTAAGCTAAGGCAAAAAAGTAGTACATTATTTTAATCCTTTGCTCTAGGGGTTTCAGTAGTAAAAAAAAAAAAATGCTAAGAGACATTTTCCTTGGTTTTGTCCCTATTTCATATCTATAACAGCTTTTTAAGGAGTCTCAAATCAGTGAAATATAAACCTGAAATCATTATTTTTTTTCTACAGTCATCACTTTCACCAGAGCTTTGATATATTTTCCTTTCCTGTCCTGTAATAGAATTAAGGCAGATTTTTAAAAACAGTCCAGAAACTTTGGTCATTAAGATGTAGCATACTTGATAATTTAAATTGTAATCATGGTTGCAGAATCATCTATTTCTTTCTCTGTAGCAAAAGCAGGGTCTTTCCCCCTTTCCGCTGAAGCATGGGTTCTTCTGTATAGATGAACTGGGAAGGAGAAGAAGGATGGGTCACAACTGCACTACTCCCTCCTTGTTCCTTGGACTTACTCTGATGAAATCCTGATGCCTTCTTTCTGGAAGGTGTCCAAAGGATGGTTCTCAGAAGAAAACTCTGGGATCCTGTGGAATCTCTTCACTAAATACCTCTCTATTGTAGAAGGACCCATTCTCACTCAACTCCTTCTAATGGTCTACTCATCTTCTGCCCTCCTCACATAGGCTGTCACTGGGCTCCTCCCACTTTTAGAAGGAATAACAGCAAGATAGTCCATGCTTTTGTGATGTTTACTTGACTTGTGAAGGGAAACACGTGTTCTGTTCCAGGGCATGGGACAGCTTCCCCATCACTCTTTCTCTCTCTCTCCATTACCTCCCTTCACTTTTCTCCCCTGCTTAGACAGGTATAGCCTTTGGATGCCTAAGCAGACATCCAGGTAGGGAGTGGAAAGAGTTTCCCCCTTACTTCAGGCACCACTAAGATTTTTGCTCTACAAGTCATTTTCTTCCCTCTATACTCAGTTGTCTTGAGATAGAAAAGAAGCACTCTCCTTCTCCCTCTCTCTCATCAACAAGGTAATGAGCTTACTGATATGTTGTTTAGAGAAACCCTGCAGACTCTCCCTCTCAGCCTCCTGTTAAAGAGTCAAGAAAGTTGTAGTGGGGGTATAAGGGTTCCCCTACCTCTTAATAAACTATGATAAATGTTCCTGGTCTCAATTCTTAGCACTTATCAGTGGTTTGTGAAGTACTGTTGTTTTTTCTCTGAGCCACACTGATAATTCTGGGGCAACAAGAAAAAATTCACTCCATATCCTTTTATCTATCTAATCTGTGCTAAGAAGCTTAATGGAAAACCAAAAAGCAATCAGAAAATGCCTGCACTGTCTTCCATCTGGCTTTATTCCTTATATAACAAAGGAAAATTGAAAAGATAGTTAAAAAAAGAGCTCCTTGTTTAAAATTGCATCTGGCTAGTGGAAGGGTCAGAGAGTAAGAGTTTTTCTTCCTGAAAGTGGAGTTCTCCTCTATCATTCTTCTCTTTCTATATGTTTCAAAGTCTAGCTTCAGCACAATAAACACTTACCTATAAACCTTTTTTCTGGTTTATGTCATTTTTATATTTGTGGATTCAGTGATATTAGAGGAATGAAATACCTTGTAAACATTCTGATACTGGCAGGCTCCCTCTATTTTCAAAGAGGAAATCACTTATGGCCAACGAATTATATGTTTAGTTTCATTTAATTGTCATCAAAATTAATAGAAATCACTTCAACATTTTGTCAGCAAATAAGAATGGATGGCTGGATGGCTGGATGGGTGTAGTTTTCACATCTTCTCTAATTAAGAATATCAAAGGCAGGTAATTGGGGGAAAGAGCCACACTATTTGAGTAGAACCATAGTAAAGAGGGGGAGGATAGATATTGGCATGGCAGGCAGGTATCTGTGCAAAGGGGACCTACATTTTTTCTTCATAACATTTTATATTTTGTTGATATTCTACAATATATATGCCACTTATATAATTATTAAAAAATTAAGTTGTTAAATATATTTTTGAAGACCAAAAGATTCCCATTATGTAGAAGCTTATGTACTGAAAAAAAGGGGATGACGCTAAAATTTTAGCTCTGGCTAGTTGTAAGTAAAAGCAATTTAAGTGCTTTCTCCTTTTTTTTTTTTTTTTTTTTTTTACTATTTTTAATTTATTTTTCAATTATTTTGTAATGAACATGCAGGTCTTTTGTAATGAGGAAATTAATTATTATTAAAATTAATTTTATTTTTTCTGTAGCTCTTGAAGTGGTTAAAACTATAGGTACATTTTGCAGCTCTGTTGAAGGGGCATTAGACTACAGCTTAAGATGTATACTGAATATGCCAATATCATATAGTCAACAGGGTCATGGCCTCCTAGGGAAGACAAATTGAACACCACAGGGTTTTAATACTAAAGAAAGTACATTAGAAGAGATGCAACAGTGATGCAACAAACAAATCAAAGTTTCTTGGAGCAGAACAGTTGCTTAGTTGTTAACCTAAGTTATAAATGTTCTCATATATAGTAGCTTCCCATCATTTGAAATGAATTTTAGCGATAAAATTATAACCAGTCAATGCATTTACTTACAGGGTTTTTTAACATGCCCCTTAGAATGTGTTCAGAAACCACAAAGCCTACATGCCCCTTGAGATTTATTTCCTTCCACTGAAACACTTTCTGATAAAATAACCTTAAAGCAAGATATTCTAATTTCTTCTATAATTCTCAAGTCCTTATTGTTATTGCAGACATCCTTCTTTTTAATATTTTAAATGGAATATTTAAGGTGTACAAAATGAAAAATATAATACACTAATCCATGTATTCATGTGTACCTTAAGAAAAATTAAAAGTTTCCAACAGACTTCCTGTTTCCAGTTCCTCATCTAAAGAGCCCAGAAGTCACCACTGCATCTCAACAAGTGAAAGGTTTAATAGATTGCAAAAGCAACAGGTTCTTCCTGGATCCACATGGAATAGGAGGGCACAGGCAAATCACTGGTCCCAAGATCAGGATGACAGAGGCATATCTGGGGAGTTACAGCTAACTGGAAGAGAGACTCAGGAGTGGAAGCTGCAGGGAGAACTGGTAATAGGTAGAAAAACCTGAACCATTATTTGTGAATTGCTGGGGGCTTCGTGTGGACAACTTGAATTACAAACTACACAGGGACCCAGACATAGAGGAGTACCTACAATTTTATGTGATTTACCTTGGAGAGCTCAAGTGGGTTTTCACAGTAAATACCAGAGAAAAATCCTCTCTCACTTCCAGCAGGGAGAGAGGGAGAGATACCATTTTGAAACATGCCAGGGACACTCTTCTTAACAGGACCTCAGATGAAAGAAGTTCACAAGACCATAATCTGCTGAGGAATGATAGGAACCTAACTGACCTAGAGAAAGGGAAACCTCCAGCTCCAGTTGGGTCTAACCTTCAGTGAGAGAATGGAAATGCCAAAGGACAGCCCATCCTAGGCTTCCTAAGTCCACCTACCCGGGGAGAAAAAAACTGAGGACATTAGTGAAGTCACAGTTCAGAAGCATAGACTCACTAAAAGACAGATATACTTTAAGATTACAGAATAATTCCCCTCCCCTGACACTTTATTACCACATTACAACAGTTATTTTTGCCTATACTGTCATGTCTGAATATTATGAAAAAATGATAAGGCATACCAAAAGGCAAAAAAAAAAAAAAAAACAACAACAACAACAACAACAAAAAAAAAAGCCCCACACAATTTAAAGAGACAGCAGGCATCAGAATCTGACTTGGCAGGGATGCTAGAATTATCGGGTTTCTATTATTTGTATATCACTCAATTATTCTTTAGGTTGTTATGTGAGAGATTACAATACACATTCTTTGTGATTACAGTAAATTACAAATAAATATCCCTTTGACAATACGAGTACATTAGACTACTTTAATTTTATTTACTTCCTCCAATCTTTTGTGTTATTATTGTCATTTATTTTATTTAAACATATATTGTATCCCTCATAATATATCATTATTATTTTGTAGTATAAACTATTACTGAGATTGCCCATATATTTATCCTTTCCTCTACTTTTTATTCATTCTTGCATTGTTATGACTATCAATAATCATTTTAAGAACTCGCCTTAGTCTCTTATTAGTGAATGTCTGCCGGTGAAGATTTCTGTTTTTGTTTTTATTTTATTTTAAGACTTTATTTATTTATTCATGAGACACACACACATACACACAGAGAGAGAGAGAAGAGAGAGAGAGAGAGAGACAGGCAGAGGGCGAAGCACGAAGCAGGCTCCATGCAGGGAGCTGGACATGGGACATGATCCCAGGTCTCCAGGATCAGGCTCTGGGCTGAAGGCAGGTGCTAAACCGCCGAGCCACCCGGGGTGCCCCTGTTTTTGTTTTTGTAAATGTTTCTTTTCACCTTACTCTTTAAAGAATTTCTTCAACGGAAATGAAATTCCCAGTTGGCTGGTTTTATCTTTCAGCAATCCGAAGATACCATTCAATTGTCTTTTAGCTTCCATCATTTCTTTTTTTTTTTTAATAAAATAATTTTTTATTGGTGTTCAATTTACCAACATACAGAATAACACCCAGTGCTCATCCATTCAAGTGTCCCCCTCAGTACCCATCACCCACTCACTCCCACCCTCTGCCCTCCTCCCCTTCCACCACCCCTAGTTCGTTTCCCAGAGTTAGGAGTCTTTATGTTCTGTCTCCCTTTCTGATATTTCCCACACATTTCTTCTCCCTTCCCTTATATTCCCTTTCACTATTATTTATATTCCCCAAATGAATGAGAATGTACACTGTTTGTCCTTCTCCGATTGACTTACTTCACTCAGCATAATACCCTCCAGTTCCATCCACGTGGAAGCAAATGGTGGGTATTTGTCGTTTCTAATGGCTGAGGAATATTCCATTGTATACATAAACCACATCTTCTTGATCCATTCATCTTTCGATGGACACCGAGGCTCCTTCCACAGTTTGGCTATTGTGGACATTGCTGCTATAAACATCGGGGTGCAGGTGTCCCGGCGTTTCATTGCATCTGTATCTTTGGGGTAAATCCCCAGCAGTGCAATTGCTGGGTCGTAGGGCAGGTCTATTTTCAACTCTTTGAGGAACCTCCACACAGTTTTCCAGAGTGGCTGCACCAGTTCCCATTCCCACCAACAGTGTAAGAGGATTCCTTTTTCTCCACATCCTCTCCAACATTTGTGGTTTCCTGCCTTGTTAATTTTCCCCATTCTCACTGGTGTGAGGTGGTATCTCATTGTGGTTTTGATTTGTATTTCCCTGATGGCAAGTGATGCAGAGCATTTCCTCATGTGCATGTTGGCCATGTCTATGTCTTCCTCTGTGAGATTTCTCTTCATGTCTTTTGCCCATTTCATGATTGGATTGTTTGTTTCTTTGGTGTTGAGTTTAAGAAGTTCTTTATAGATCTTGGAAACTAGCCCTTTATCTGATAGGTCATTTGCAAATATCTTCTCCCATTCTGTAGGTTGGCTTTTAGTTTTGTTGACTGTATCCTTTGCTGTGCAAAAGCTTCTTATCTTGATGAAGTCCCAATAGTTCATTTTTGCTTTTGTTTCTTTTGCCTTCGTGGATGTATCTTGCAAGAAGTTACTATGGCCAAGTTCAAAAAAGGTGTTGCCTGTGTTCTCCTCTAGGATTTTGATGGAATCTTGTCTCACATTTAGATCTTTCATCCATTTTGAGTTTATCTTTGTGTATGGTGCAAGAGAGTGGTCTAGTTTCATTCTTCTGCATGTGGATGTCCAATTTTCCCAGTACCATTTATTGAAGAGACTGTCTTTCTTCCAATGGATAGTCTTTCCTCCTTTATCGAATATTAGTTGACCATAAAGTTCAGGGTCCACTTCTGGGTTCTCTATTCTCTTCCATTGATCTATGTGTCTGTTTTTGTGCCAGTACCACACTGTCTTGATGACCACAGCTTTGTAGTACAACCTGAAATCTGGCATTGTGATGCCCCCAGATATGGTTTTCTTTTTTAAAATTCCCCTGGCTATTTGGGGTCTTTTCTGAATCCACACAAATCTTAAAATAATTTGTTCTAACTCTCTGAAGAAAGTCCATGGTATTTTGATAGGAATTGCATTAAACGTGTATATTGCCCTGGGTAACATTGACATTTTCACAATATTAATTCTGCCAATCCATGAGCATGGAATATTTTTCCATCTCTTTGTGTCTTCCTCAATTTCTTTCAGAAGTGTTCTATAGTTTTTAGGGTATAGATCCTTTACCTCTTTGGTTAGGTTTATTCCTAGGTATCTTATGCTTTTGGGTGCAGTTGTAAATGGGATTGACACCTTAATTTCTCTTTCTTCAGTCTCATTGTTAGTGTATAGAAATGCCACTGACTTCTGGGCATTGATTTTGTATCCTGCCATGCTACCAAATTGCTGTATGAGTTCTAGCAATCTTGGGGTGGAGGCTTTTGGGTTTTCTAGGTTAGAGTATCATGTCATCGGCGAAGAGGGAGAGTTTGACTTCTTCTTTGCCAATTTGAATGCCTTTAATGTCTTTTTGTTGTCTGATTGCTCAGGCTAGGACTTCTAGTACTATGTTGAATAGCAGTGATGAGAGTGGATATCACTGTCTTGTTCCTGATCTTAGGGGGAAGGCTCCCAGTGCTTCCCCATTGAGAATGATATTTGCTATGGGCTTTTTGTAGATGGCTTTTAAGATGTCGAGGAAAGTTCCCTCTATCCCTACACTCTGAAGAGTTTTGATCAGGAATGGATGCTGTATTTTGTCAAATGCTTTCTCTGCATCTAATGAGAGGATCATATGGTTCTTGGTTTTTCTCTTGCTGATAAGATGAATCACATTGATTGTTTTACAAGTGTTGAACCAGCCTTGTGTCCCGGGGATAAATCCTACTTGGTCATGGTGAATAATTTTCTTAATGTATTGTTGGATCCTACTGGCTAGTATCTTGTTGAGAATTTTTGCATCCATGTTCATCAGGGATATTGGTCTGTAATTCTTTTTGGTGGGGTCTTTGTCTGGTTTTGGAATTAAGGTGATGCTGGCCTCATAGAACGAATTTGGAAGTACTCCATCTCTTTCTATCTTTCCAAACAGCTTTAGTAGAATAGGTATGATTTCTTCTTTAAACGTTTGATAGAATTCCCCTGGGAAGCCATCTGGCCCTGGACTCTTGTGTCTTGGGAGGTTTTTGATGACTGCTTCAATTTCCTCCCTGGTTATTGGCCTGTTCAGGTTTTCTATTTCTTCCTGTTCCAGTTTTGGTAGTTTGTGGCTTTCCAGGAATGCGTCCATTTCTTCTAGATTGCCTAATTTATTGGCGTATAGCTGTTCATAATATGTTTTTAAAATCCTTTGTATTTCCTTGGTGTTGGTAGTGATCTCTCCTTTCTCATTCATGATTTTATTAATTTGAATCTTCTCTCTCTTCTTTTTAATAAGGTTGGCTAATGGTTTATCTATCTTATTAATTCTTTCAAAGAACCAACTCCTGGTTCTGTTGATCTGTTCCACAGTTCTTCTGGTCTCGATTTCGTTGAGTTCTGCTCGAATTTTAATTAACTCTCTTCTTCTGCTGGGCGTGGGGTCCATCTGCTGTTTTTTCTCTAGCTCCTTTATGTGTAAGGTTAGCTTCTGTATTTGAGTTTTTTCCAGTTTTTTGAGGGATGCTTGTATTGCGATGTATTTCCCCCTTAGGACTGCTTTTGCTGCATCCCAAAGATTTTGAACGGTTGTATCTTCATTCTCATTAGTTTCCATGAATCTTTTTAATTCTTCCTTAATTTCCTGGTTGACCCTTTCATCTTTTAGCAGGATGATCCTTAACCTCCACGTGTTTGAGGTCCTTCCAAACTTCTTGTTGTGATTTAGTTCTAATTTCAAGGCATTATGGTCTGAGAATATGCAGGGGATGATCCCAATCTTTTGGTATCGGTTCAGACCCGATTTGTGACCCAGTATGTTGTCTATTCTGGAGAAAGTTCCATGTGCACTTGAGAAGCATGTGTATTCAATTGAATTTGGATGTAAAGTTCTGTAGATATCTGTGAAATCCATCTGGTCCAGTGTATCATTTAAAGCTCTCGTTTCTTTGGAGATGTTGTGCTTAGAAGACCTATCGAGGGTAGAAAGAGCTAGATTGAAGTCACCAAGTATGAGTGTATTATTATCTAAGTATTTCTTCACTTTGGTTAATAATTGGTTTAAATATTTGGCAGTTCCCACATTCGGGGCATATATATTGAGGATTGTTAAGTCCTCTTATTGGATAGATCCTTTAAGATCCTTTAAGTATGAGATAGTGTCCCTCTTCATCCCTCACTACTGTCTTCGGGGTAAATTTTAGTTTATCTGATATAAGGATGGCTACCCCTGCTTTCTTTTGAGGACCATTCGAATGGTAAATGGTTCTCCAACCTTTTGTTTTCACGGTGTAGGTGTCCTTCTGTCTAAAATGAGTCTCTTGTAGACAGCAAATAGATGGGTCCTGCTTTTTTATCCAGTCTGAAACCCTGCGCCTTTGATGGGGTCATTAAGCCCGTTCACATTCAGAGTTACTATTGACAGATATGAGTTTAGTGTCATCATGATATCTATTCAGTGCTTGTTTTTGTGGATTGTTCCACTGAACTTCTTCTTAAAGGGGAATTTTAAGAGTCCCCCTTAAAATTTCTTGCAGAGCTGGTTTGGAGGTCACATATTCTTTCAGTTGCTGCCTGTCTTGGAAGCTCTTTATCTCTCCTTCCATTTTGATTGAGAGCCTTGCTGGATAAAGTATTCTTGGTTGCATGTTCTTCTCATTTAGGACCCTGAATATATCCTGCCAGCCCTTTCTGGCCTGCCAGGTCTCTGTGGAGAGGTCTGCTGTTACCCTAATACTCCTCCCCATAAAAGTCAGGGATTTCTTGTCTCTTGCTGCTTTAAGGATCTTCTCTTTATCTTTGGAATTTGCAAGCTTCACTATTAAATGTCGAGGAGTTGAATGGTTTTTATTGATTTTAGGGGGGGGATCTCTCTATTTCCTGGATCTGAATGCCTGTTTCCCTTCCCAGATTAGGAAAGTTTTCAGCTAGGATTTGTTCCAATACATATTCTGGCCCTCTGTCCCTTTCGGCGCCCTCAGGAACCCCAATTAAACGTAGGTTTTTCTTCCTCAGGCTGTCGTTTATTTCCCTTAATCTGTCTTCATGGTCTTTTAATTGTCTCTTTTTTCCTCAGTTTCCCTCTTTGCCATCAACTTGTCTTCTATGTCACTCACTCGTTCTTCCACCTCGTTAACCCTCGTCGTTAGGACTTCTAGTTTGGATTGCATCTCATTCGATTGATTTTTAATTTCTGCCTGATTAGCTCTAAATTCTGCAGTCATGAAGTCTCTTGAGTCCTTTATACTTTTTTCTAGAGCCACCAGTAGCTGTATAATAGTGCTTCTGAATTGGCTTTCTGACATTGAATTGTAATCCAGATTTTGTAACTCTGTGGGAGAGAGGACTGTTTCTGATTCTTTCTTTTGAGGTGAGATTTTCCTTCTAGTCATTTAGCTCTGTGCAGAGTGGCCAAAAACAAGTTGTATTGGGAAAAGGAGAAAAAGAGAGAGAGAGAAGGAAAGAAAAGAGAAAAAGAAAAAAGAAAAAAGGAAGAAAAAAAGGAAAAAATAGAAGAAAAAGAGAGAGAAAAAGAAAGAAAGGTGAAAAAAAGGTGGGGGAAGCAATCAGAAATAAAAAAGAAAAAAAAAAAAATCCACGGGGGAGTATCTTCTGATTCTGTGTACTTTAAGTCCCTTGACTTCCCCTGGAACTTGTCCCTCTAGCTGGTCTTCTGGGGGAGGGGCCTGTTGTGCTGAGTTTCAGGTGTTAGCACTTGGGGGAGCTGCTCTGCCCCCTGCCTGGTGCAGGGCTCAGTGGGGGTTGTTTACCCCGTGAGGCCCCAGGAGGAACAGCCCCAGTGGCGGGGCAGCTCTGGTAACCTGGAGTAGCCCCCGCAGTAACCCCGGAGCTCTCCGTCTGCAGGGCCTGGAGGCTCCAGGGCGGGGCCGCTGATGTGCTCAGCTGGGGCAGGAGCGTCCTTGCTGTCCTGGGCCCTCCCGGCCTCTGCCTGTCCCGGGGGAGGCCGGATCCTGGGCTGTGTCCCGGCGCCCTGTGCTCCGGAGCCTGCGCTGTTGGATTCGCGCTCCCACCCCGCAGCCCCCAGGGAGCCGCCCCCGAGCCCCCCGGAGCTGCTCCTGGGACCGCGCAGCTCCCTCCGCACGGAGCCTCTTCCTCCGCCTGAGCCCCTTGGAGCTGCCCCCTCCGCGCAGCCCCCTCCGCGGAGCCGCCGCCCGAGCCCCTCCAGCTGCTCCGGGTCCCGCCGTGCGCGCTGCAGCCCTTTGGGAGCTCGGCGCATCTCCCGGGGCGCAGGTGTCTGTTACTGTCCCAGGGAACCCGAGGGCATCCTCGCCCTCCTGGGTCCTGCTCCACCTCCCTGCGAGCCCCTTTCCGCCCGGGAAGGTCGGTGCAGCTCCTGCTCCTCCGGGACGGGGCTCTCCTGTCCTGGGGAGACTCGCCCCGGCCTCAGCCCGGGTCCTCGCGGGGCCCCTCCCCCTTGGAGGCCTTTTGTTTCTTTACTTCTTTTTCCCGGTCTTCCTACCTTGGTAGAAGCGCGAACTCTTCTCACTGTAGCATTCCAGCTGGTCTCTCTTTAAATCTCAGGCCGAATTCGTAGATTTTCAGGATGATTTGGAGGTTATCTAGGTACTTTGGTGGGGACAGGTGACTTGGGGACCCTACTCTTCCGCCGTCTTGCCCCTCCTCTCTCCGCTTCCATCATTTCTGTTGAAAAATTGGGATAGATCCTGTTTTTGCTACTTTGAAGAGTGTATGTCTTTATTGTCTGACAGTATTTAAGACTTACTCTTTGTTTTCAATTTTCAACAATTTTGCTATTTTATGTCTAGCATAGTTTGTTTTGAAGTTGCTTTGGGTTGATAATGCTTTCTCGACTATGGCTGGATGTCTAATTCAGAAAATTCTTAGCTATTATCTCTTTAAAAATTATTTCTGCCACTACCCTCTAATCTATTTCAGAACTGTAAATGTGTATATATATATATATATATATATATATATATATATGTAACTTACCATCTTATCTATGTTATACTTTTATGTATTTTCAATTCTTTTTGTTTTTGTGTCAGCCTCATATTTTCTACTATTCTTATCTATTTATTTTTGCTTTGTCTAATTGCTTTTGCTTTGTCTAATTGTATGTTAAATCTGTCTATTCTGTTATTCATTTTAGTTGCTATGTATTTTAGGATTAGATTTCCATATGATTCTATTTTTCTAAATTTTCGTTTCATTTTTTTTCCATTTCCTCATCTCTTTTCTTCAACTTATCAATAACAGTTATTTTCAGACTGATTTCTTATATCTCCAATTTTTTGAGGAACAATAGATCTGTTTTTATCATGTTTTTCTTTTGATCCTGTCTACTCATATGGCTAGCAATTTTTTATTGAATATAGTTACAATTTGGGAAAAGTAGTTTATCTCTGGACAATGTGTTCTTCATTGAGAGATTAACATTTATTTCTGACAGGTAGAGAAAAATGTATCTCCTTAATTTAATCAGAAAGTGAGCAGATTCAAGCTGAGTTTCAAAACTTTTGAAGCCTTATCTATTTACACTGAGCCCTAGAGTTTCTTAGGGAGTCTCAGTTTTGGTGAGCCCTAACCTCTAGTTTTTATCTCTCCTGAATTTGATAGGGCTATGTGCTTGGTTTATCTTTTCTTCTACTTACCTGTAAATTTCTATTCGGTGCATAGCCTCTCTTTCCCTTATGAGTCTTCAAATGCCACAAGGCAAAAACAGTTCTCAAACTGCTAGATTAACTTGAATGTATTTCCAGGTCTAAGAGATCTTGGTATGTCAAATTTGGTGTTTTAGTAGCTCTCCCATAACTTCAAAGCAATTCATTTTGCATATTATGAAATTTTACTAAATTCTCTCAGCAAATTAATCCATCACAGGCAAAAGTAGACTTTGTCTTACATTTTTTTCTCTAACATCTCAAAAGTCATTCTGGAAATTGTCTACACTGGAAGATCCACTGGGGAAAATAAAATGAATAGATCACCAATCTCATAACCCAAAACTCAAAAAAGATTCCTGATGGATTGCATCTTATTTATCATTTAGATACAGTATTTCTGACATAGAAAATGATGTACAATAGACAGTCAGCATTTTGATCGAATTAAATTTTAATTTTTAAGTGAAAATCCTGATATTGTTTGCAAAGAAGCTCAAGATAATTTTAGCCTTTTCTTTGTAGACTCTCAGAGCTACTGAAATGATAACTGTAGTTCAATGTTTTTAATGGTATACTGGGACTTCCCATTGTAGTAATTTTTGTAGTACATTTCCTCACTCAGTCTAACAAAACCTCCTAAACTGACTGATTTCTTTAAAGCCTATTTTCTCCTATGAAATTGATTTTTGCTAATAAGATAGTAAGAATTAAATTTAACTTAGAAAACCTAAAGACTGCTTCAACACAGTCACTTTTAAATATTTTTTATAATATATGAACTATATAGAAGGCAACCTTCTATGATTAGGGTGGAAGACCTAAACCCTTAATGTTTTATCCTCTCCATCATACAAATGACAGGCTCCACCCTCCTGCTAAAATGTCCTTCTTGCATTGAACACAAATGCACCCCTGCTTTAAAAAAAAAGAAAAGAAAAATATATAAAGGAAGGTAAAAAGAAAAAAGGAGGGAAAGAAGGAAGAGAGAAAGAAGAAATGAAGAGAGCAGCAATATGTTGCCTCTAGCAGAGCAAAAAGTTTTCAGTTAAGCAAGGTAATTGGTAAATCCTTTAATGTTTAGTTTAGATATGGGCTGATGATCCATGTATATTATTATAAGAGAGAAAGCCTGAAAATAATTTCTGTTCACTTTCTATTTTGACCTTGTGCTTTAACTTAGAAGTTGAAATAATCATTCCTTTCTAAACAAAGTGCCCACAACCATTGTGAAAATAGCCCTGATTGATACATGATGGCCCACAATTTGGTTATTCCAGCTCTGGTTTGCTTAGGAGTTTTAAATGTTCTCGCTGCAGGTACAAAGGTAAAGATAGGTAAGCACATGAGGGATACATTTCTGAAGCAGTTTCAATATTTTTTAAGGAAGCATAAAAAAACATATGCAAAAAACACCACGAATTATTTTTTATTCAACTTACTAAGTATAGAGGTAAGAATCACGTAAAATAAAGTAAATGATAAATTTGAAGAGTTAGAATTATATTTTAAACTTATTGGTGTTATTTCCTATGAGCTTAGTAGCATGAAAAAGTCTCTTTTAACCAAAACATTATATCCATAAGTTTCACTTATTATATCATATATGAAGCAAGAGAAATAAAAGTAGAAATGTTTAGCTTAATCTTCCTGTCTCTAAGTACAGAATGAAATAAAATATGATGTATTTAATATGCATTAATCACTATATCTTTTCTGTCATCCTTTTCATTGATGATACTAATGAAATTCAGAAAAGACTCTTTTCTAAAATGTGCAAATGTCTTATAGGAACAGAGTTTTGTATTTTTTTAACGTCTCTATAACAGATACAAGACTGCCTGAGGGTTCTCTTTGAGAAATGAGAAGCATTAAAATAGTATGAAGAAAAAAGTATCTTCTTTCTCAGCCTGTCCATATTCCTACTTTAAAAAAATGTTTGAAAACAATTTCATTATTTGCAGTTATAATCAATGTACTTTTTAAAATTCAGTGTGAATGAAGAAAATGTAGTTAGACTCAAATGTTCATATTAATATAAGAAGTCTACACTTTCAAAGGAAAATATAAAATATAGTCCTAAAAGAGACCTGAGAGAATGCTCTCCCCAATTCCATTGATCTTAAACCTGCTAATCCCATTCTATCTTACCTTACAATTTAAAATATAGGTCTATGAGGTTAAAATCTGCTCATTAATTTTCATCTTTATATGCCCCTGGACTCTGAATCTGACTTTGGCTATGGTTCTTCCCTTCCATTGTGCTTCCTGGAACTCTTATTTTATGGGTCACAAACACCCACACAGTTTTATCCCATTGATGAAACTCTAGTTAGGATCCATGATTTTGATCAAAATTTGGATTTCTCTGAAGATACCACTTTCTAGACAACTTATTTCCTTTTGACTCTTGAATAAAGATCTCTGCTCATTTGAGATTCATGCCATATGGTTGATTTATGCTCTGCCATCATCTCTCTCTCATTCTTATCAGTTTTTTTTTTTTCTTCATTTACTAAGGCTTTGGAGTTTGGTCTGCAATCTCACAATAGTGCAAGATGACAAAAGTGTCCATGTAGTGACTGTCCAAAATCCAGGCTACTAGTGCCTTGATGTCCTTAATTCCCATGGAAATTCTGAAATTTACTCTTGCCTTTACCCATAAGGTCCTCATCTATGAAACTTGTAATAGAGAATATTCTTTCCAACAGAGAATATTCTGTTCTTTCACTTCATCTAAACCTCTATACTGTTGTCCTTTTCATGTTTAATGAAACATTTTTAAATGTTTTTCATTGTGTTGTAATTATGGTATATCACAGTAAAATAGCATATGTTTACTGGTAATAAATATTAAGTTTACTTGCTTCCTTTGATAAGGTAGGAGAAATAGGCTTGACTATCTGTTAAATTATTTTTTTTTCTGAATTTTTCATTTTAAGACATTTTTTGCCATTAACTCTTTGGAGATTATCTTTGAACAAAAATGATCTCATCCATTCTAAATTGTTTTAAAATATTGAATGTTTGTATATCAATGACTAACTGCATCTGCTTCTGAAGTTAAAGAAAAATAGTATGTGAATTTACTTTAAGTTTCTTTGGAAGAATATTTCTAACCTTAACCATCCACTAAATATATTTTAAATTAAAAAGCAAGTCAGATATTAAAATCAATCCAATTGTCAATTGCTTATCTGGGTAATCTCTGACCCAACTTCCAGTGTTTTAATAATCTCCAACAATTTCTGAATCACACATGATCACAAATGATGTGATAGAATCCAACACATTTTTAAGAGACTCTATAGTTTGCTACATGTTACTGTTGGAATTTAATACTATTTAAATGAGTTTGACAATATGGAGGAAACGAGAAGGAGGAAAGTGTCTACTAAAATAATCACATGAATTAATAAGTTATGAGTTAATATTGTTCCATGGATATTGACTGAAGACAATTTCTTGGGCCATAGACAAAAGACAGGGTGGTCCCTGGGTGGCTCAGTGATTTAGCGCCTGCCTTGGGCTCAGGGCCTGATCCTGGAGACCTGGGATCAAGGATCAAGTCCCGCATCGGGCTCCTTGGATGGAGCTTGCTTCTCCCTCTGCTTATGTCTCTGTCTCTGTCTCTGTCTCTCTCTCTCTCATGAATAAATAAATAAATAAAATCTTAAAAAAAGAAGACAATGTATTACTCATAGTAGTAAGTGTTAGGCAGAGTAACATCATTGCACTGTTTTCTCAGAAACCAAATCTTATAGAGTAGCATAAAGAGTCATGTAGAGCCTGCTCATGCAGAGGGCAAACCATAGGAGATGATTTTTAAATTTAGGAAACCTGCCATTTATCTAGCAAGCAGTAAGCAAGCCTATTATTTTCCATAGGGTAAACAGGCACAGTTCATGATTACTTGATGCGTTCCTGTGGTACATCATCTCACTCATCAGAAAAAAAAAAGTAAACTCATTAACGATTCTGAGAAGTAGCACTGGTGAACGAACAATCATGGCCTTTTGAGTCTGGACATTTAATCAGGGTGTGTGGGAGCAGGGACTATAGAAGACTGCTTTCCAAAATGATACCTTCCCTAACTTTAAAATTTTACAAATACTAAAATTAAAGACTTTACATATGTATTTAGAGGTATTCTACAAAGATGGACTATTAAGTAGATTTTGGATCTCTTTCCATTTCTCACAAAACTTCATCACCTTTAAACACTAAGTATGCCACAACAGTGTGCACTTAAATGTCTTCATTTTTCTCATTATACTTACTTCCCCGATTTTCATCTCTCATGTTATCTAAATTAATGAAGACATAACCATATATTTCATTCAAGTATTGCACAATTTTCTGCTTGTTAAGTTTTTTACAATGTTGTATAATTTGGACTCAGGGATATCATTCAATTCATTGAAACACAGGAAACTTTAAATAGCTTGTGACATTTTCTATGCACTTGTCACTATTTCTCCACCATCAGTCCTAGGATTTGTTTCTAGGATTTGTTTGCCTCAAGTAATCTTTTATTTCCATTTTTCTGTTTAGAGACACCCTTCCTGAAGTCATTCTTCCCAGTCTAATCTTGACTGGTTGCTCCAGAATTCGTTCTGTGTATATGATTCTGAGATTTTTTATCTCTTGTCATCCTGCAAATTCACTTTACTTTCTTCTGTTTGGATCCTCTAGCTTCTGAATCACATACTTTCCTTCAGTTATTCCTTCTTCAGTATTCTTTCTCTGCGGAGATCCAAATTTCTAACTTAAACTATTTCTCTATAGAAATTCTTTTAATATTTCTTGAAAAGTAGGTCTTTTTTTTTTTTTTAACAAATTCTCTTTGTTTATTTTGTCTGAGATAGTCTTTATTTCTTCATTTTCAAAGGCTAATTTCACAGAGTAAAGAATTGTAGATTGGTGGGTTTTTCTCCCCACTAACACTTTAAATATTCACTCTACTCTCTTCTTTTTTGTATGACTTCTCAGGAGAAATCAGATGCCATTCTTCTCTTTATTTCTCTATAGGTATGTTTTTCCCCACCTCTGGCTTCTTTCAGGAGTTTTTCATTTTTTATTTTCAGCAGTTTGAAATTATATGCCTAGGTGTAGTTTTTTAATTGTTTCTTAGTTGTTTGTTTATAATTTTATCCTGCTTGGTGTTCTCTGTATTTTCAGATCTGTGGTTGTTTTCTGATGTTAATTTGGGGGAAATTCTCAGCCATTATTGTTTCAAATATTTCTTCTGTTTCTTCCTTCTATTTCTGGTATCCCATTACACCTATGCTTTGTCTTTTTTAATTGTTCCACAGCCCTTCAATGTTCTGTCCTTTTACCTTCAGTCTCTATTCTCTTTGCTTTTTTGTTCTTATGGATTGTCTTGTTATATCTTTTACCTCAATGATTCTTTCTTCAGTCTTGTCCAGTCTACTAATAAGCCTATAAAAGACATTCATCATTTTTGTTACAATATTTTTTATCTTTAGCATTTTTTTTGGTTCTTTTTTAGGATTTCCATCTCTCTGCTTTAATTGCCCATCTGTTCTTGTAGCTCTTAGCATATTAGTCATAGTTTATTAAATTCCCAGTCTGATAGTTCCAACATCCCTGCCATGTCTGTTTCCAGTGGTTGCTCTGTCTCTTCAAATTGAGCTTTTTGATTTTTGGTAAGCCTTGTAATTTTTTCTTGACATCCAGACATAATACATTGGGTAAAAGGAACTTCTATAAATAAGCCTTTAGAAATGTAGGAGGCTTCTGAAAAGGAAAACAAGATATATCAGGCTATCCAGCTGAATCACTGATATGATATGCAATTTTGAAAAATATTTTTATAAAGATGCATTCAATTTAAGTAGAATTTCTATAGCCATCAATGTTGCAGATTAGATTAGTGATCTTCTAACATTTTGCACACTTTTCTAGAAAATAATTTTGGACAATGGTGCACACCTTTACACATTGTTGTTATCTTAATTTTAGCATACTTTGTTGAAATTTAAATTTCTACAAATAATGTAATTTCAAGTCTGTTTAGAGTATAGGTATGCTAAATGAAATTTTATCACTTTAAAAAATGTATTCAATGTATTTAGATTCCTCTAAATATTGTGTTAATTTAATATCCACCATAACCACCTAAAAATTATATCAAGGCATTAATATTCTTTTTTTATAATTAGAAATTTTAACTGGTTACTTTTTCACTTAAAACTCATATTTTTTCCACTTCCCTGTAGAAAGTTACCCTAATATATTTTATGTTTCAATGTATTTTGTAATTAGTATAGTATACTGCAATAACTGTGCATATATACATTTATATTTCTTTTCATAAATTACAAAAGCAAATATATAATTTATTTTAAATTTCTGGGAAGTATAATACTCAAATCATTGAAATTTTTCTTCTGGATTAAATTATCATTCCAATTATTACTAGTATACAATTTATCAAAAAATAAATATATTGCCAATTTTGAAAACAATCTTAAAATGTAAAATTTTATGGTAAAATGCATTTCTTATTGGTATGATTAAGTGTTTTCACAATTAGCTTATACATATTTTGATGGACATTTCAGAGAGAAGTTAGGTTTAGTAGTAACTCTTTTCCTGCTTTTTGTTTGTGTGTGTGTGGGTGTTTGTAAAAGGAATCATTGAGAAATCACAGTCACAAAAAGTAGTGTGGAAAAAGAAAGGGATTTTTATAGCAATGTTGTTTCATTCTTTGAACATTGTTTGGATTTCATGCCAAAAGTCACGTTGTGACTTGCCAATAGACATTATTTTTTACGAACTAATAAAAGTCAGTTTGGTTCCATTCTAATTTTGTTGCACTAAGCAAAAATTGGAAAGCACTGAAATTGCTGAACTATTTGTTATCCTTTGAGCCATTGATTTTCTCAACAAAGACCCAAATTGCCCCTTTATTTGGCAGGCTGGGATGTCTGTATCCATGGAAATGAACCTTACAAGATAAGGGAGCAATGGGACTTAGACCTTTATATTAACATAGGAAGAGGATAATTTCAAAAAGAATGATGGCAACTGAGAACAGTGAAAGTGCAATCAGGTAGATACATTTTAGGAGAGCAGTGAAGAATAAGGATCTGGAAATGGAAATCTGTTTTTGGAAAGTCTTTCTTTAGTTCCAGTTGTGCAAGTGCCATAGATTGGAGATAGTTGTTCCTGTCAAACTGAAAATTCTGTTGTTTAAGAAATACCCTCCAAAAGTGTAGCAAACAGCCTTAGAAAGGGAAAGCTCAAAATACTGTAAATAAAAAATCCCTACAGGTCACAAAGATCCATTTAAAAAAAAAAAGATTTAAAGGAAGGCCTTGAAGCAATGGTTGGGATTTAGTATCATTAAAAGGGAAGAAAATAAGGCCAAGATCTTGAGGGAGGAAGGAGTTAATAGTGGTATCCCTACATAAACTTGAGTTTATAGGTCAATAAACACAGGTAAAAAACAAGGAAATGTTTTTATCTTTGAACTCAGCATAAGTTTAAAAAATAAGTTCCTGAGAATTCATGAAAAGGTTGGTCTTTCAACATAAAAGAGGTGGAGGTTGACTCTGTAGTAGCTATATGGTCTAGGGACCACAAGTCAAAAGATAACCATGAAAGGTTGTTCCAAATTTCTGATAAACCTGAGAAAACACTAACCTGCTCTAAAGTGACTAGTTTTCAGGGGTTACCAATAGTTTCATAGTTTGCAGACATTAATGTGTGAGCACACAGATTAAATTATTAAAACCACAAGGAAAGCCCCACAATAAAGAGGAGTCAGCAGATCTACTAATACAAAAATTAGACAACAGGAATAGGGATATATCACATGGTGAAACTGCTTTCAAGACCATAAATAAATACATTTAAAGTGATTTGAGACGTAAAAAGGGGAATGAAAAAGAAAGAATGAATGAAAAAAGAAAGGAAAGAGGAAGGCAATAGAATAGTTGTGGATATATGTGGATAGATAGGTAGATAGATAGATAACCACACAGCTGGTAAGTTTCTATGAATCTCCTCATAAAAACAGAGCTCTTAAGATCAAAACCAGGGATCCATGGATAAGCTATACAACAAAAGTGGGTCACAGGTGATTCTCATGATTCTACAAATATCAGTAGATAGGAGCAAACCACAGGCAGCTTCAGAATCTACATAATATCAGCTCTGTTTAAGAGGAAATGGAGGGAAAGCAAAGATGTCCCCCGTCTCTAAGTTACTAAAGACTGATTGTCTCCATTGTCCCACATACCACTGAGCAGTGCTTCCTGCAGTTCTAACTCCTGCCAGATGCCCCTGCGATCTGGTAGTACAGATGGTGGCCTTCTCTAGGAATGGTAGAGACTTCCTGATTTTGTTTTACCCCCTAAATGATAGCTTTTAGTTCTATCAGTGGTGTAACAAATTCTCTGTAACACGACCTTTCTGTTTCAACAAATCTCAAATATTTCTTTTTTCCAAGCTTGACCTTAGTTGATACATGCTTTTCACATCCATTGGCTTTCAGTTAATAGGCAGCAGAATATTTAAAATAATGAAGAAAAGGGAAAACTACGTGGTGTCTCTGGCAACAGGTGTGTCCTCTCCATGGCACTAACTCCAGACAGCCATAGTCTTTCTAGCTGGGTGATCATGGCCTGTGGGATCTGTCTATACCACCTTTCTTCTTTGTCCATTCAGCCTAGGGTTCACAGCAGCTTCCTGCTATGACAAATCTTTCTTTTATCTCACCATTTTGTTTGGCTTATTACATCCATCAACTCTGTCCAATTCCTTATATTATGTTTTGCTTTGAACACTTAGTTTTTATATTCTTGGCATGATTCTGATTAATTCAGTTTCTTTATAATAAATAAAATTGTTACCCAACATCAAACAGGAAACAATACTGGAGGAAAATGAGCATGTAATTGGTTACATAATCCTATTCAGAAGAGCATGGGAGACATCCCCAAGGAATTTCTCGAACTTTAAAGAAGGGGTCAGATTTTCATGGAGTTAATAAAGGTAGAGCCTACTTGTTTTGTACCTGCTATTTTGACTAATTTTATCTGGACTGTAATATTTGAGGAAATTCTATACCAATCAGTTTGAGTCCTTCTTTTACATAAAGATGTTAACAGATTTATTTCACTATATTAACAAATTTTATTTTCTATTTTTTTCTATTTTAATTGGCCATTCTATTTACTCATAATAAAAATAGCATTTTTTTTTCAAATGTGGATATTAGACATCTATCTAAAGACTACAAAAGCTGTTTATTGTTTCAGAATTTGAGCATATACATGGATATGTGTGGAAGGTTTTCCTCTTTCAGCCTTATGGCATGTTGTATTTGCAAATTGTGTTACCTTTAAATAAACAGAGTTTAATTAACTTTTAACAGATGAATACACAAGATAAATTCACTATGAAGTCTGTGATGCTACATTATGGCCAAGACCAAGACTTGGTGAATAAGTTGATCTGCTTTGATTAAGTGTGACCTTTTTCTACACCAAGTTGAGAGATATCTCAATTAGTTTGACATCTCTTGTGAATCTATGTGACTTTAATGACAAAGTAAAACAGATAAAAAGGAAAATATATATCACAGCTTTGCAAAGTGAAAATGTGATTCATTTTTTTCCATTTTAATTTGTGTTTTTCCATTCAGAATTCTATCTTGAAGCAGAGTCTGTTATCACATGAATAAATATAAGCTATTTATAAAAATCTTAATTAAGTTTTAATATATACCCATGTATATCTGTGAGATATTCTAATTAATCTCTGCCAGATTGTTTCATAAAATTACATTAATTTACATCCAGAACCTATGAATATGACCTTAGTTGGAAATAGGGTCTTTTGGGATGACCAAATTGGATGACCAAATTGCGATTAGGCCATCAGGGTGGGCCCTAATCCAATATGAGTGTGTGTTTTTAAAGAGGTGAAATTTGAACACAGGGAATCACTGACAGTCTCATTTCATGAGAACTTGTTTTGTGACAGGAAGACTTTTTAGAATATCTTGCCCAAAACTCTGCTGAAACTATTCTGTTGACTTTGTATTTTTAAGCTACTGTATTTTAGAATCATTATTGCAAAGAGTACTTTCAAACTAGTACCTTTGCTACAATATTTAACTTTAAGTGCCCTCTAAAAATAAATTTAAAATATTTCAAATAGAAAAACCATCAGCTAGGAAATGCAGACAAGAGGAACTTCAACTGGATAGTATTTTAAGGACACTCAAAAGGTAATAGAAGGGAATTTAACATTTTACATATGGATGTAAAATTACATTAATATGTAAACATGAAGACATATAAACTTTCTTTTATTTAAAAGTGTCCCCATTTAACTAATTGAATCTCTCTGGCAATTAAATTATTTTTTTCATTTTCTTTTTCTTGTCCCATACATTATTTAAAACAATTCTAAGGTGTAATAGCAACTCTGTGATTTATTTTTTTAAATTTAATTTTATTTATTTATGATAGTCACAGAGAGAGAGAGAGAGAGAGAGAGAGAGGCAGAGACACAGGCAGAGGGAGAAGCAGGCTCCATGCACCGGGAGCCCAATGCGGGATTCGATCCCGGGCCTCCAGGATCGCACCCTGGGCCAAAGGCAGGCGCCAAACCGCTGCGCCATCCAGGGATCCCTGTGATTTATTTTATAGTAAACACAACTGGCAACAGAAATTTGCTCAAATATACAGAGATTTATACTAGACTTTTAAGATTTTATTTATTTATTTGAGAGAGAGACTGTGAGAGAGCTCATGAGCAAGGGCAGGGACAGAAGGAGAGAGAGAAGCAGGCTCCCCACTGAGTGAGGAGCTCAATGTGATCCCAGGGCCCTAAGATCATGACCTGAGCTGAAGGTAGATGTTTAATAGACTGAGCCATCCAATCACCCCTATGCTAGATTTAAAAGCACATTTGCATGAAGGATTTTATGTTCTGTGTAAATACATGTTTGTGTATACTAATATACCTATTGTGGAACCTGTAATGGGGACTTTTAAATGACCTAAAAATCAACCTCTTTAGGAATCATAGCTTGCTTTCTCAAATATATATTTAAAGTGGTAAGAAGATTTGAAGTGAGTTTTTAATGTCCTGGCTATATAGCAAATCTCTTGTCTATAGTTAAGGACTTTTGTCTCCCTGGAAAGAAAACAAGTATTTCATAGTAATAGGATGACTGACTCCTCACGGAATTTCATTATAATTCACTCTGAACCATTCTAAATCCCACAAGTATTGCACAATTTTCACTAAATTTACTAAGGGACAGAGTGGTGTGGGACAAATTCAAAAGACAATTCAATTCAACAGTATTGAGAGCAGAAGCTATTCTGATATCAGATTTAGATTAGTTTTTAATGCTTATATCTGTATAGCATTGTATAATATTTAAGCAACTTTACAAACATTAATTCACCAACCTAAATCTGCAGGCTGTTTTGAAAAGGTGTTTATAAAGTGACTTGGAGGTTAGTGATCAATGAGGGCCACTTTACTTGCCCCGTGTTTTGTAAATTTTTTGCTTCTGCTTTTCCCTCCTTCTTTTTCTCCCTTCTTCCTTCGTTTTTCTTCAATTTTTATTTCTTAAATTATCATTGAACATGGTGTGTTTGTAGCTGTATTCAATGTGAAGCGGCTGAGGTATGGTACCTAGATGATAACCTCTTTGGGGGGACATTGGAAAACATGAGAGGTTAAATAACAGTAAAGACCAGCATGTACTGTTTTGGGAATAGTCAAAATGGCAATAATTATAATGGTCATATCCTTCAAATATAAACACTTGCAAAACATACATGCTTTGGTATAGCACATTTTGAATATTATATTATTTAAAACAATCATTTTTTGTGCAAGGTAGTCTAGGAAGAAAGATCACAATGGGCTTGAGAGTGCTCAGTCAAAAACTTTTAAAGAGAATACGTTTAGTCAAGGTTTTGAGTGTAAGTAGCATTTAAATAGGTAAGTAAGAGAAAGGCCTTCTGAGATGGAGATACAGTGCAATAAATAAAATTACAAGGTATTTAAAAAATAAATGAGGAGATGAGGAAATGATATGTGTTTAGATGATAATGAATCTATTTGCCTATTTGGAAAGCAAGTTTCTTTTTGTTTGTTCAGTCAATAAATTTTATGAGGGACAAGCCTGGAAGTAAAGGTTGGTGTAACTTAAAAAAAAATTATTTAAATTAAATTAATTAACTTATAATGTATTATTGGTTTGAGAGCTAGGGGTCAGTGATTTATCAGTCTTATATAATACTCACTGCTTTTTTTTTTTAAGATTTTATTTATTTATTTATGAGAGACAGACACACAGAGAGGCAGAGACATAGGCAGAGGGAGAAGCAGGCTCCCTGTGGGGAGCCCAATGTGGGACTCGATCCCAGGGCCCTGGGATCATGCCCTGAGCTGAAGCCACTCAACTGCTAAGCCACTCAGGCATCCCAACACTCAGTACATATTATGTCATATGCCCTCCTTAATGTTCATCATCCAGTTACTCCACCCTCCTGCCCTCCAGTGACCCTCAGTTTGTTTCCTAAGATTAAGAGTCTCTTATGTCTTGTCTCCCTCTTTGATTTTGTCCTGCTTTATTTTTTTCTCTCTTCCTCTATGATCCTTTGTTTTGTTTCTTAAATTCCACACATGAGTGAGATGATATGATAATTATCTTTCTCTGATTCACTTATTTTGCTTAGCATAATGTTCTCTAGTTCTATCAATGTTACTACAAATGGCAAGATTTCATTTTTGATGGCTGAGTAATATTCCATTATATATATGAGGTCCCAATAATTCATATATATATATATATATATACTGCATCTTCTTTATCCATTCATCTGTTGATGGACATCTGGGCTGTTTCCACAGTTTGGCCATTGTGAGCATTGCTGCTGTAAACATTGGGATGCATGTGCCCCATTGAATCACTACATTTGTATCTTTGGGGTAAATACCCAGTAATGCAATCGTTGGATCATAGGGTAGCTCTATTTTGAACTTTCTGAGGAACCTTTATACTGTTTTCCAGAGTGGCTGTACCAGGTTGCATTCTCACCAACAGTGCAAGAGGTTTCCCCTTTCTCTGCATCCTCATCAACATTTGGTGTTTCCTGAGTTGTTAATTTTAGCCAACCTGACTAGTGTGAGGTGGTATCTCATTGTGGTTTTGATTGGTATTTCCCTGATGCCAAATAATGTGGAGCATTTTTTCATGTGTCTGTTGGCCACTTGTATGTCTCCTATAGAGAAATGTCTGTTCATATCTTCTGGCCATTTCTTGATTGGATTATTTGTTCTTTGGATGTTGAGTTTGATAAGTTCTTTATACATTTTGGATACTAGCCCTTTATCTGATAAGACAATTGCAAATATCTTCTCCCATTCTGTCAATTGTCTTTTGGTTTTGTTGACTATTTCCTTTGCTGTATGAAAGCCTTTTATCTTGATGAGGTCCCAATAATTCATTTTTGCCTTTGGAGATGAGTCTAGCAAAAATTTGCTACAGTCAAGGTTAAAGAGGTTGCTGCCTATGTTTTCCTCTAGGATTCTGATGGATCTCACGTTGAGGTCTTCCATCCATTTTGAGTCTATTTTTGTGTATGGTGTGAGGAAATGGTCCAGTTTCATTCTTCTGCATGTGGCTGTCCTATTTTCCCAACACCTTTGTTGAAGAGACTGCCTTTTTCTCCATGAGATATTCTTTCCTGCTTTGTCAAAGATTAGCTGGCCATGGAGTTGAGAGTCTACTTCTGAGTTCTCTATGCTGTTCCATTGATCTCTGTGTCTATTTTTGTGTGAGTGCCATACTGTCTTGATGATTTCAGCTTTGTAATAGGGCTTGAAGTCCAGAATTGTGAGGCTACTAATTTTTGTTTTCTTTTTCAACATTCCTTTGGCTTTTTGGGGTCTTTTTTGGTTCCATACAAATTTTAGGATTATATGTTTCAATTCTATGAAATAAGTTGATGGTATTTTGATAGGGATTGCATGGAATGTATAGATTGCTCTAGGTAGCATAGATATTTTAACAATATTCTTTCAATCCATGAACATGGAAACTTTTTCCATTTCTTTGTATCTTCCTCAGTTTCTTTGATGAGTGCTCTATAGTTTTCTGAGTATAGGTTTTTTGCTTCCTTGGTTAAGTTTATTCCTAGGTATCTTATGGTTTTGGGTGCCTTTGTAAATAGTATTGACTCCTTAATTTCTCTTTCTTCTGTCTCATTGTTAGTGTATAGCAGTGCAACTGATTTCTGTGTATTGATTTTATATCCTGCCACCTTGCTGAATTCCTGTATCAGTTCTAGCAATTTTGGGGTGGAGTCTTTTGGGTTTTCTATATAGAATATCATGTCATCTGCAAAGAGTGAAAGTTTGACTTCTTTGCTGATTTGGATGCCTTTTATTTCTTTTTGTTGTCTGATTGCTGAGGGTAGGACTCCTAGTACTGTGTTGAACAGCAGTGGTCATAGTGTACTGTACATCCCTGCTGTCTTCCTGACCTTAGGGGAAAAGCTCTTAGTTTTTCAAAGTTGGGATAACTTTTGGAGAGTCTTGGTACCTACTTATAAAATTTTTAAACTATTGTGGATGCAGTTCATTGATTTGAACAGATATTTAATATGACAATAGACACACCACAGAAAGATTAATCATTTTCTAATAAATTCTCCAACTGCAGGTTAACATGATTATTTTTTCAAAAAATTCTATTTTTTTAATTAAATTGATGTTCTTCCTAATGCATAAATACTAAATCTATGATGATTTCACCTGGAAAAATGTTTTATTGATATAATTTTTTCTTTAGTTAGAGGAAAATTTTATCTAAATAAAAAAATTAGAAGAAAATTGCTACCTTAATAAATTAATTGAAACTCATGTGAGAAGACTCTGCAACCTGAGTTTATGAGAGAAGTAGGAAGAGTGAATAATTCTTTATAGGATAGAGCTGAAAGGGTAAATACACAGTATCTCCTTTAAAAACAGAACTAATTCTATGTGATTAATTAATCTTTGACAAGGCAGGAAAAACTACCCAATGGGAAAGGGATAGTTTCTCCAACACATTGTGCTGTGAAAAATGGATAGCAACATGTAAGAGAATGAAACTGGATCACTTTATTAAATTATACACAAAAATAAATTGAAAATGGATTAAAGGCCTAAATGTGAAAAGTAAAACCATAAAAATCCTACAGGAGAACACAGGCAGTAATTATTCTAACATCAGCCATGCAATTTTTTCTTAGATATGTCTCCTGAGGCTAAGAAAACAAAAGCAAAAATAAACTATTAGGACTACATCAAAATAGAAAGTTTCAGCACAGCAAAGGAAACAATCAACAAAGCTAAAAGGCAATCTACAGAATAGGAAAAGATATTTGCAAATGACATATCAGATTAAGGGTTAGTATTCAAAATATATAAAGAATTTATGAAACTCAATATTCAAAAACCAAATAATCCAATTTAAAAATGAGCAGAAGACATGAACAGACATTTCTCCAACGAAGATCTTCAGATGGCCAATAGATACATGAAAAGATGTTCATCATCACTTACATCAGGAAAATGCAAATCAAAATTATAATTACATATCACGTCACACCTGTCAAAATGACAAAATCAACAACACTAAAAGCAACAGATGTAAGGGGAGCCTGGGTGGTTGAGTCAGTTAAACATCTGACTCTTGATTTTGTCTTAGATCATGATCTTGAGGTGAGATTGAGGCCCATGTGGAATCATGCATTAGGCTCCACACTGGGTATGGAGCCTATGTATTCTCTCCTTGCCCTGTACCCCTATCTTCCCCTAAAAAATCAAACCAAACTAAACCAACCAAACAAACAACAAAAAACCAGTGTTGGTGAAGATGTGGAGAAAAAGGAACACCTGTGCACTATTCATGGGAATGCAAGCTGGTGCAGCTCCTATGGAAAATAGTTTGGAAGTTTCTTAAAAAGTTAAAAATAAAACATCTTATCATCTAATAATTGCACTACTAGCTATTTGCCCAAAGAATTAAAAAAAAAAAGCACTAATTCAAAGGGATACATGCACCCTTGTTTATTGCAGCATTGTTTACAATAGCCAAGATATGGAAGCAGACCAAGTGTCCATCAACTGATGAATGGATAAAGAAGATATTTATCCACATCCATATATAAAATATTCCATATTATATATCCTATATATTAATGTATATATGATATATATATTATATATAATATATATCTATTTTAATATATAGGATATATAATATGGAATATTATATACATATAGAATACATATAGAATATTACTCAGCCATAAAAATAATGAAATCTTGCCATTTGCAATGACATGGATGGAGCTAGAGTATAATGCTAAGAAAAATAAGTCAGAGAAAGCAAATACCATATGATTTCACTTCTATGTGGAATTCAAGAAACAAAACAAATGAGCAAAGGGAAAAAAATGAGAGATAGAGAGAGAGAAACTAATAAATTGACTTAATTTTAGAGAACAAACTGATGGTTAGCAAAAGGAAGGGAAGTAGGGAGATGGGTGAAATAGGTGATGGGGTTAAGGAGTGCACTTGTTATGATGAGCACTGGGAGATGTATGGAATTGTTTAATCACTATATTGTACACTTGAAAATAATATAGCACTGTAAGTTAGCTAACTGTAATCAAAGTAAAAAATTAAAAAATAATAAAATAAGATAAAAATAATAAAATAAAAACAGAACTAATTCTTTTGTTTGGAATTATTATAGTGGGGAATGACTGAGATTCACCTTGAAATTTATTTCTCTTTACTTAATGTCAACTGCATGAAACTACTTTTCTTTTTATTAGATATTGTACTTATTTAATTTCATGTTCCATCAATATGTCCTAGCCTTAACCAACTCTTGTAAAAAGAATCCAAATATGATTTACAAGTAGAAGCCTCCTTCTACAAATATTGCTATTAGTTTCCATGGGTTCTTCCACTGATCCACAAATTGTTATCTGATAGTGAATGAAAACATCTTTTATGTTTGTTGAGCCTAGATTTCAAAACCACTCCTCTATTCATTATTCCTCCAACTACCAATAGCTATGTTAACAAAAATCTTTTGTTGGTCTTAAGTGTTGTCACTCCTACCAGTGATGGAACCAGGTATCTTTGACATGGCTATTGATGCAGAAGATGGAGATCTGTTGCTCTTAAAGTTCACTACTGAGATGTGACTTTTACCCCAAACCCCAAAATATTTGAGAAGCACTGAGTGAGTGAAATAAAGGAAGTATATAGAAAATTACCCTTAAAGTGTTGGAAAGAAAAGCCAACAAATGTTTTTGAGAATGTCAAGGACATTGGGTACCATGGAGGCCAAAAGAAAAGAGTATTTCAAAGTGAGGGTAGTAAATAGTGCAAATACTAAAGACAACTAAGTAGCATAATATGTGCAGACTGTCTGTTGAATTCAGCCACTTGTAATTCAGTGATCACATTGGTCAGCTTTGGGGTGTTAGGAAGGAAAAATATTTTTATTGCATTAAGAAGATTTTAGGAAGTTAGGATATAAGGAAAGCTTAGGGTAATCCACTGAAGAAGCTCACACTTGTAAAATGGGGGATGGGTTGATATTTGAGGCAGGGACACTTGGATATGGGCTTCAGGGAGATTTATGGAGTTTGTAAAATATTTGATTACGATAAGATGTTGATAAGAAAGATGATAATCAAATGACAGATAAAAACATGGAGGGGATAATTAATAGGTTAGTTGAGATTGTCTATCAAGAGTAACAAGGGAGGTGGCACTGTTACAGGTTTGTAAAGAAGGAAGAAATTCTGAGGAAGACATGGTACTATGAAGAATAGAAAATAAACTTACTAGGGAAATATAGAAGAATTGATTTTCTGAAGAGGAAGGACACACATTTCTAGATCTCAAAGTAGTAAATAAATATACTACTATACATATAAGTAGAGCCAACAGTGGCCAAGGTACAGACATAAGAAAAGGTTTGGCAAACTGGATGTTATGAAAAGAAGTTATGGGAAAGAATCAATAGATTTGAAAAGGTACAATATAAAACCAAAACTGGATTAGGAAAGAGGGAAAGATAAGAAAGATTGAGGAGTCAAGAACTTGGGAGAATCACAAGGCTGAAGGTCTTGATGCTGCCAAAAAAGAAGTGAAATGAGAGTAACTAAGGAGCTGGGCTTGTGTAGTGCAAGTTGGTTATTGAATTTCTTGGGCAGCCCGGGTGGTTCAGCGGTTTAGCACCTGCCTTCAGCCCAGAGCATGATCCTGGAGACCTGGGATCAAGTTCCACATCTGGCTCCCTGCATGGAGCCTGCTTCTCCCTTTGCCTCTCTCTCTCTCTCTCTCTCTCTCTCTCTCTCTCTGTGTGTGTGTGTGTGTGTGTGTGTGTGTGTATCTCATGAGTAAATAAATCACATCTTTAAAAAATGACCTTTGAATTTCTTGTTTCAGAGAAAGAGCAGTTCTGATTGATGTGCAAGGCTGTCATGAGGCTGTAGGAATAGGTAGCTGAGGTGGATTAAGAGTGAAGGTCATGGAGATGACCTTGGAGATGACGAAATCAGAGATTTAAAAGTGTATATTTTTATATAAATAATTCAAATGGACTTTGAATTCACTTTGAAGGGGAATGAATGTATATCTCAGTTTGGGTGGGAGGCTTTCAGACGTTACTACTCAAATATGCTTTCTGACCCTTCTCTCTTCTTCCGGGACTCCCAGACAGCAGATGCTGGTCCACTTGACAGTGTCCCACAGATCTCTTAGGCTCTTTCTTTTTTATACTCCACAGACTGGAAAGTATCAATTGTCTTATCCTCATGTTTCCTGATTCTGTCTCTGGCCTGCTCAAATCTGCCTGTTCATTTTCTTTGGTGAAACAAATTTAGTTGTACTTTTCAGCTCCAGAATTTGCTTGGTTCTTTTTATAATTTTGATCTCTCCGTTCATATTATTATTTTGTTTATACATTGTTTTCCTGATTTCCTTTAATTCTTTGTCCATGATTTCCTTTAGCTCTTTGAACATATTTAAGAAAATTGGGGATCCCTGGGTGGCGCAGCGGTTTAGCACCTGCCTTTGGCCCAGAGCGCAATCCTGGAGACCCAGGATCGAATCCCACGTCAGGCTCCCGGGATGGAGCCTGCTTCTCCCTCTGCCTGTGTCTCTGCTTCTCTCTCTCTCTCTCTATCATAAATAAATAAATAAATCTTTAAAAAAAAAAAAAAAGAAAATTGTTTTATTTATTTATTTATTTATTTATTTATTTATTTAATGGAGCAAAACATGCCTTTATTCATCCATTCATTCAATAAATATTTATTGACTGCCTCCTGATGTCATAGATGTCAGGGCCTGAGGATAGGAAGAGGAATAGGCCCGTTCTCTGCCCTAAGACAATTGTTTTAAAGCTTATCTTGTAATTCTAATGTCTGGACTTCTGCAAGGGTACTTTCTGTCAAATGTGAATGGGACATACTCTCTAGTTTCTTTGTATGTGCTTATTTCTTTATTTCTCCCAGGCCTTACATGGTCTATTTTATGACTAAATCCTAATATTTTGCCCCAATTGTTACCGCTTTTCTGGACAGGGGGAGTTCCAAATTAGGGAAAACAGAGACAGTGCCTTAAGTGAGTCAGGGACCCCCATTCAGATGAGAACAGATCTATGCAATTATTTGCAGATAAGATGACTTCTGTATTCAAAACTAGGAATCAGGGATCTACTCTGAGAATACTGGCTATCAAGGAGTGGTTAGGACAAGGGCAAATAAAAATTCTACAGTGGCCCCTGGGTGGCTTAATTGGTTAAACATCTGACCAGCTCTGGTCATGATCTCAGGGTCCTTGGATCGAACTTTATGTCAGGCTCCTTACTCAGTGGGGAGTCTGCTTGTTCCTCTCTCTCTTCCTCTTCCCCTCCCCCTACTCATGCTCTATCTCAAATAAACAAATAAAATCCTTTAAAAATTCCACAAAACTTTCTAACCATTTTAAATTGCTTTTTTTTTTTTTCTTAACTCAGCATTCATTTGGTTGCTGTAAACCTTTTCCAGGGTTCTGAAAGTTAGTTCTGAAAATTTGTGCTTTCTTTGGATGTTTGGCAGGTGATGGGAGCTTGGAGCTGCTCACTTTGCCATTTTGCTTACAATATTCAGTACTATGTTTTATTTTATTTTAATAGCATATTGAAGAAATTTTTATTTATAATCACCTACCATACAATTCACTCATCTAAAATGTACAATCCAGTAGTTTTTAGTATATGCATAAGATTGTGGAACTATCTCCAGGAACAATTTTAGAACATTTTCCTGTCCTTAAAAGAAATCTTGTACTCATTTAGTAGCACTCCTCAGTCTCTCGACTCATCTCTCTACTCTTACAAAGCCATTAGTCTACTTTCTGTGTTTGTAGATTCTCCTAATCTGAACATTTTATATAAATAGGATCACATAATATGTGGTCTTTTTGACTGGCCTTCACATAGCATAATGTTTTCAAGGTTTACCCATGTTTTAGTAGTGTGTATCAGTACTTCATTTTTTGAAAAGTACGTAATATTTCATTGTATGAATATACCACATTTTGCTTACCTATTCATCTGTTGATGGGCATTTGGGTTGTTTTTAGTTTTGGCTATTGTAAGCAATCCTGCTGTAAATGTTTGGATTTATATAAACATATATTTTCAATGATCTTGGGTATATATGTAGGGGTAGAATTTCTGGATCACATGACAACTCTATATTTAACATTTTAAGGAAATCCCAATGTTTTCCAAAATTGCTGCACCATTTTACAATCCCATCAATGATGTATGAGTGTTTCAATTTCTTTACATCTCTACCAACACTGTTTCTTTGTCTTTTTTATTATATACATTATAGTAGATGTGTAGTGGTATTTAATTATGATTTTGATTTACATTTCCTTAATGAATAATGATGTTGAGCTTCTTTTTATGGACTCATTGACACTTGTATATCTTCAGAGAAGTATCTATTCATATCCTTAGCTCATTTTTATTTATGTTATTTGTCTTATTATTACTGATTTGTAAGTTTTCTTGTATAGAGGATACAAATTCCTTATGAGATATATGATTTACAAATACTTTATCCATTCTAGATAATGTTTTAAGCTCTAGCCATGCTGACACATATGCACACATACATTTGCTTCCATCTGTTGCATGACAGCTCATGTTGGTCTTCTACAACAATTTTGCTTTTTGGCACTTTTGTAATGGACACCTGTAACTCCCTACTATCACAAACAATGATTTAATGAACATTCTTGTATTCTTGTAGAATTTTATGGCATGTATCTTCAGATACACATCTGAAATGAGAATTAGTAATTTAATGGGTAATTTAATTACCTCCAGAATGATTTGCAAGATAAATGCCCCAGTCTATACTCCCATTAGCAGTGTATGAAGTGTATCATGTGTTTCCTATCCACAACACTTGAAATTATACATCTTTCTACTCTTACTAGTCTAATGGCTATAAAATAACTTTTCAGTGAAATTTGTATTTTTTATCACTTCGTTCCTTAATTTGTACTTTCAAAAATGTAGTTAACCCCCTAAGTTTCAGTGTATTTGACTTTAACATAAGTCAAATAATATCTCTGTATAAGGCTGCAAAGAATAAATGAAATAATGTGCCTAAAGCCCTTTTTTCAGGGCCTGGCACATAAGCATTAAAAAAAAAAAACTTATGTGTAGTACTAGTATGTTGCTGAAAACTATCCTTTGGAGATACTGCTACAGGTGGCCTGGCGAGAGAAGAATAAATCTAGAATATCAATATATCAGGAAATGGTAGATGTTCTTGCAGAGATTTCTGAGATCCTAGCCTCCAAGTGTGTCCTTTCTGATCACTTTGCCTTTTTTCTTTTGTCTAGTGTTTCTAGCCTTTATTCTGAAAAAAAAATATATATATATGTGTATATATATATATATATATATTTTTTTTTTTTTTTTTTGCTGAATTTTGCCTATACATCTAATTCCATTACTGACTGTCAGTGATTGCTTAAGGTGCTGTTGATAGGTTCCCTACCAGGACTGCAGTCCTGGACCCAGCTTCAGTGAAATTAGAATTTGGTGCCTTGAACAAAATGGAAAGTTGTCTTAGATAGCACATGGACTATAGAACCATGTTGTCTGAGTTCAGATCCCAACTTTAACATCTAGTAGCAATGGAATTTTTGGTAATTATCTAACTTACATGAGCTTTGGATGATTCATTGTACAATGGAGATCCCTATTGTAAAATAGGGATCATAATAATGCCAACTCAAATTATGGCTACAAGAATGAAAAATAAAGAACTTAGTATACATAGTGTGCCCCAAGCATATTTTATTATGATTATGATTATGATTATTACTCTAGAGGACACCTCAAGTAACCAATAATTAATTGAGGGCAGCTTGTATTCACAATAGACTTCAGATCTGGTGATTTCTGTTTGTGGCCAGTTAATAATAATTAATTAGATCATTATTATGGTAGTTAGTGCTAACATCAGGACTGTTCCCACTTTCCCTGTTAATCCAATACAATTTTACCTTGGAGTTTTACCCTGGAACTCTACCTTGGAGGAAGCAAGTAGGAATATATTTTTGCTTTGTTTTGTTAATGTTCATTCTTTAAAATATATATATATATTTTTTATTTATTTATTTGAGAGAGAGGGAACAAACCGGGGGAAAGACACAGGGAGAAGCAGACTCTCTGCTAAGTAGGAAGCCTGATATAGGGCTCCATCCCAGGACCTTGAGATCACATCCCTAGCCAAAGACAGCAGCTTAATGGACTGAGCCACTAAAGGTGCCTCAATATTCATTCTTAATCTCAGCAGATTCATCAGCTTCACATATTGACCACATTTATTAACTCAGAGTTGGACAAGATTATGAAATACACAATATATATGAGGCAACTTAAGTTCCTTTAGAGAGTAAGAGATGATTAGAAATGTAAACTGCAAGCCAACTTTCAGTTTAGATGAAAGGGGAGGAGAAAGTAGGAAAGCAAAGGAGGAATTACAGCTTGCCCAATTGCACATGGATTCGGTAAATGTGAAAAGCCAGTTTAAACACTTAATGATATTGATCTTCCCCCAAGGGTTCTTTGTAGCTGACTTAATTAGTGTTTATTAACCATTCTCCACCAAATAGTTGTCTGATACCTTAAAAGTCTATTTTAGTAGCTATAATCCCTGCCAGTACTAGAAAATGCCTCCCTATCATGCCTGCTTCAGTGGCATAATTTAATTTGTATCTACCTACCTAATGTTCAAACAATGAGCTGAAAAGTGAAAGATTCATCAATCAATTGGTTGTTTTGTTTATACGAAATTAAACAAATGAGTTAATAAATTTTTTTTTTTACTAAGGTGAAAAACAACAGACTTATAAAGTACATTTAAGTACCTTAAGTATGTTTTTGATGTAGAGAATACAAAGTATTTTATAAGCTTGTGATGAGTTTTAAGCACTTTGAATCTGGAGAATAATTTATTTAGAAATAAAGATTAGAGATGATTGACTATTTTAGATGAAATGAGAAAAGATACTCTAACATTTTCATAAAGATGAAGTTTTAATTTTAAGATGTCTTTGTATTTCCTAGATTTGCTCAGAGTCATAGAAAGAAGGAAAAAATAGCAGGAAGAGGAAAAAGAGAAGAAAGAAGGAAAATAGGAAAAGAGAGAGGGAGAGATAGAGGGAGGAAAGAAAATACAGTTTACTTTTGAACAATATGGGTTTGAACTACACAGGTCCACTTATACATGGATTTTGGTCAGTAAGTACAGTCCAATCCTGTAAATGTTTTTTTCTTTTCTTTATGATTTTCTTAATAACTTTTCTTTACGAATATAGTATGTAATGCATATGACATATAAAACATGTGTTAATCAATTATTTATGCTATTGTTAAGGCTTCCGGTGGACAGTATGCTATTAGATGTTGAGTTTTAGGGGAGTCAAAATTATACACAGATCTTCGACTACTACTATGGGGGGGTAATAATTCGTGCCTTGAAATACCATGTTGTTGTCAACTGTAATTATTACGCTCATTACACTTATACCAGTTTAACTTCTGCTACGTTCCAAGTGTAGAAGTAGTTTGGGTGGCATCTGTGATTCTCCATCAAACTGCTCCAGCAATGAGTAGATTTTCAAAGGCAAGCAAAGTAGGAGCATTAGTAAACAAAAAGTGGTAAAAAGATTAAACTAATATTTATTAATTGCTATGGATCAAACATGGAACTAGGTATTTTTCATGTTATCTCAGCAGTCTCCTGCCCTTCCTCCACCCCAATTCATGAGGTACAAGTTAGTATTCAACTTTTTAAAATAAAAATAAATGAATAAGCAGAAGACTAAGAAAGGTATCTTATTCAAGATCCCACATTTAGAAGGTAAAGTTTTCAGGAACTGAAGCCGTATCTGTCTGACTCCAAAACCTACATCTTTATATCGCATCTTACTGCTGAGAAGAAGTAACTGCTGTGCCACCTTTCTAATGATTTTTTGAAATAATTTTGTTAGTCTGTGCCTTTTTCAGTGGTAATTTCAGCTTTCGAGAGCAAACTCCAAGTTTCTTGGCTAATGTTGACTTCAGAATAGGGGTTTGAATATAAAGTAACTCAGTGATGAAACTGATTGGGCCATTAGAATAACTGAAGCAATTGATCTGTAATGTAATGGCAATAATTATTAACTAATTGAATTGATTGATTTGATTTCTTGCTTAGAGATTTCCTATTTAGTTTACTATGTATGCCTTTTGGAGTTTGGTTAAATCATATGGCAGTGCAAACAGAATCACTGATGTTTGTGGCTCTATTTCTTCATTTGTTGATTCACTCATTTACTCAGTTCTACAACCTCTATTGCAGATCTATGATAGTCAAATTTAGATGAACAGAGCAAAGTCCTTTTGCTAGAGGAGCTCATATCTAACTAGAAGATAAAAATAACAAAATCCATGATCTCAGCACAGTGCAATAAATACTGACAGAGTCATACAAAAAACAACCTGAAGACATTTATGACTTTGGGGAGTCACAAAATATTTCCATGAAAAATCCTTGGTTATGGCCCTGAAAGATGATTTATACAGAAGAATTCTGAGGAAAAATTGTTGCATTTAGAAGCAGAAGCATATGCAAAGGCATCAAGGAACAAAATAGTATAGCACTTTTTAGAAAATGACAAGCAGTTTTATAAGACTGGATGTTGACTATAGGAAAATGAAAGGCAAAGAAGGTAGAGAACAAGACAAGTAATGAGCAACCATAAAGAATTTAAATAACTTATGCAAATTAGAAGAAAATGAATATTAAGATGTTGTTTCTCTGTTTTATTTTATTTTTTATTTTAAAGACTGTCAACTGTCTTAAATCACCCACAGTAAACCTGATTTTTCATTTTTTAAATGGGTACTGTGTAACCAAGAGTGTGATTTGGTGACTATTATTTTTGTTCAGATCATTGAAGTCGTAACAGAGTATCTCAGAATGGATCACTAGAGTTTCAAATTGAGAAAGTAACTTGATTCAGCAATATTTAGGAGATTGCTCTAATGTTTGTAGATTTTAAATAGGTGTTCAGGAATCTAGGCCTCATGGTCTTTGAAACTGTCTTAAGGCAAAAAGAAGTCTTAAGTGAGCATTATTCTATTACAAGGAAAAGCTAACCGTGTTTAATTTTGCATGATCAAATATTATTAAATAAATATGATTTATCAAAATGTGTTCAAAACTTAGGCAAGCATAAGAGATGCAATTGTTTGAAGAAATTAATATGCAGAGTCTTAAAAATTAATGTAGCGCGTTGCTCACTTATCTCTGTTCACCAAAACATTCTCAATATCTGCTTCACTCTTTGTGAATTCCCAATTATCTATATAAAAGATGCCAATTTTTTAACTGCTCAATTTGCAAGTGCGTTAAGAGACTTTTGCTACCATAAAATGGGTCCTTGGTTATAAAATGTTCTAGGATGAATTTGAATGCTTATACTGGGTTTGGAAAGACTACATGTAAGTTTATAAAATTTGTGACTCATTAGCTCAGTTGCTTTAGAAGACAGTACCTACACAGTCATCGTTCCCATTTTTATTAATCTCTTTGCATTCTCCCTTACTCTGATATTCGAGGGGTTAGCCACCAGATAGTGTCATTGGCTCTGTAGTTAAACTAATAGTTTCCTCCTTCCCCCTAATATTTATTTCCCTCAGAGGAGCAAAGATGGAATTGTCCTTGGGAGAGTGAAGGGAACAGAACAGAGAATGTCAAAGAGTGAATCTTGACATTCTGCAATACTCATGATTATTTCTGGAGGAAAAAGTACTTTGTTTAGGACTTTTCATAAGGCCCAAATCTTCCTTTTTTAATTTTTATTTATTTATGAGAGTCACAGAGAGAGAGAGAGAGGCAGAGACACAGGCAGAGGGAGAAGCAGGCTCCATGCACCGGGAGCCTGATGTGGGGATTTGATCCCGGGTCTCCAGGATCGCGCACTGGGCCAAAGGCAGGCACTAAACCGCTGCACCACCCAGGGATCCTGGCCCAAATCTTCCTACTTCCATGAGTTACGTTGTAAGAAGGATGCTAGGCGAGCACACATATCTATGTATAACCTTACTTATTCCTTTCCTAAAAGGAGCATTGCTCTTTCATCTTGCATATATGGCAGAATAAAACTGTATGGCTTGTATAGAATTATTTTGGAAAATATCAGTGCTTTTTACTATACCAATTTAGTAGATTTAAATTTGCACAAGTTTCTAATGAAATATACTTTCTCCAGTGGTTTAAAATACTTACTCCGGTGTGTTTCTCTGTTTAAGTAAATTTGATTGGATTTAGTTTTCTAAAGTTGGAAAATTGTGTGAGCAGTTGGACGAGCAGTTGGACAGTGAGCAAACCATGCTGCTCATTTTTGTCTGTATCTGAGTATGTATATTTCTCCAAAGAATCAAAGATTTTGAGATTTTTCAAAGGGTTTAAACCCTCATAAAGTTATAAACCACCTTTTTATCCTATCAAAATGAACTTATGGAGAATCCTAACGCACTATCACAGCATCTGCTCCATATTTTCTTTTACAACTTTAGTCAATTATTGAATGATATTCCTAAATTAGAATCCAGCTAAGGCAGGGGAGGATTAAAAATATTATTATTTTTAAAAAGAGATATATAGGTAGTCAGACAAAGTATATTGTATTTCCAGATATTTATTTCCAATCAATTCAATAGCTTTGCTTGTCTTTGCAAAGAAGATTAGTAAAACTATATAAATGAAGAATTTAAATATTGGCTTAAATTATATCCCTAGTATAATATTAGTCTGAATTTTCTGTTTGCCTCAGGTGTCTGTCTGTTGTTTGAATAAGTGAATAGATAGAAATCTTTCACTAGCCAGGAACCTACCAATTCATGGGATCTAGGAGAAAATGCTAGCATAATTGAAACAGGTAAAAGTGGAGGGGCTTTAAAGGCTGGATGTATTAGGAGCAAAGGGACTTCAGGGTCAGACTCATTGTGGGATTCTGTTAAATAAAGACATATGCTGTTTTCAGGAAACATCTTATTGAAATTGTTTTATAACATTTTTCCCACAAAATTATGAATAAATAGAGTTGTATTGATCTTAATTGTACACATTTTTCATAATAAGCTAGCCTGGTATGAAAAAAAAATATGTACACACACACACAGATCTCAAATCTCACCCTGGAGCACAAGCATATAGTTTATAATTGAGCACAAATTTGTATTCTTCTTTAATAAGTCTAGCCCACAAGAGGTTCAGAACTTCCAACACTTAGTTTCTTCTCTTCCAGATCATGGATTTCTTCTTCTGTGATGTGAATTCGTGCAATCAGTATTCTATGAGTTGAACTTACATGTTGTCTGGCAGCTGTAGTTGTTGTGGTTAGTACACTAAGCTGAAATCAGACTCTTTATACTTCTGTCCATTGCTTTTGGTTCATTGGTGCAACACAGAATAGCTTTCCTTTGTCTCCCAATAGACCAGCCTTCAAATCAAGATTTTGTTAATGAGTTTTTATAGTGTGACTTTGTTTTGACAATACAAAGCACTTTCAACCATTCTCTCAAGATGATATTTCCTTTACCATCTTGATGTTCTCTGGTCTTCAAATCTTCCTCTAAAAATATTGCACTGAGAAATGAACATGCAATTCCAGTGAAGATCTGAGCAGGTAGACATTGTACTTTTTAGTCAAATCATCATTTTGAACTTGTGGCCAACTAAAGCTACTATAATGTTTTTCACATAAACTGCAGCTAAACTAAGTCTAAGATGACATTGTACTTGCAAAATTTTATTATTTTTCTGAACCTGAAATTAAAGAGTTTGTCATTATTTTTACTAGATTACATCTTCTGAATTTTAGCCTTTTTCACATTGTAGGTAAACTTAGTCTTAATTTGCATATACTAACTATCCCCCTCAACATTATCTTCTAAAAGTTTATATAACATAAATTTGATATCATTTTTTATGTCTCTGAACAGCATGAAGAACTGGAAATATTCTAGAAACAATTCTCCGTGTTTAGATCAACCTATTGATTGACATTGTGGGGCCATAGATATTGAATCAGCCATTCTATCCAATCCACATTTTTTGACCTTGAATTTATGGATATAATTAGAAACTGACATGTGTTTTATTGAACCTAAGATGATGTATATTCTCTAATATAATAGATCATAATAAAGGAAATTAGGGCTTTTAACAGAAACTCTTAAGAATATCATATTAGCACTAAATAAATACTTCATTTATTTCATTTATTCTTAGAATAATTTTTTTCAAAAGCCCTCAGGCTTTCTCAAAACTGGCCCTGTGTGTCTCCAGGCAGGTTCTGGCTGCCCCTGTACCCTAGAAACCTAATATGTAGGGTGCTGTGACTCTATAGCTTAGTCCAAGTCACAAAGCTGTTCCAAGAACTCGGTTCAAAAGTATAACCAGAACAGTTGTATCCCACAGCAGTTTGTCTGAATAAAAAGCAGAGAGACAAATTGGAATCATGTCATTTGCACTATTTGATACCTCCAGGAAGCTGCAGTGGGGCTCTGTTATCAGGTACTGTATCAGTCAGCCTTGCAGCCAGAATTACACAGACTCTTGCAATTGGATAATTCAAGGAAGGTTTATTTACTGAAAGAGACTATTTGCAAAGGTGTGGGTAAGGGAGGGCTAGAGAGCAGATGGTAGAGCCTATCTGTTGCCAGCCTTGGCTTGAGATGACAAGGGGATCCAACAGGCTACTAGAAGACATAGGAACATGTTGATGGAGACCATGCTGGCCAGCCAGCACTCTAGGACACAGGGTAGAGAAGGGAGAGCAATGAACTGGAGAGTCAAACAAAAACATCCAGCACCATTTGCATGGTCTGTAAAAGGTCAGGCTGACAGACTGGGAATAGATATTAAAATATTTCATGTTGAGTATCCACACTTCCTTCTGTTAGGCCTATAAGCATCCTCTCATATCTTCTCAGTGGTCTGCCATTGCTATTACTCAGCTCCTTTATACTAGGTTTCCTTACTTAGTTTATTCATAACTGATCATTTATTTTCTTTAATCTTTAGCAGATCATGAAACTGAAGCTTAGCACTCCTTAGCTTAAGTGACAGTCAGGGATCGGCTGTGACATACCCAACTCCAGACTATATTACTTCACTAATGTCATAAGCTTCTGAAATGCAGTGTTTTCATTTATGAAATGAGGATGCAATGACATAGATGTCATCTAAAAACCCTTCAACATCTAACATTTAACTCCATCTTATTCTAAATATTAATGGTAATATAAGCCATATGTAACTGCAGAAGGAAGCACTTGTAAATTTGCCCTTTGGGGGAGCAATTTCATTTTTCCTTTGTGCTTTATTGAATGTCAAGAACATGTAGGCTTTTTCTATAGATACCAGGCATTTTAAACATCAAGCCAAGATTGCAAAAGACTCCACACTGGGATACATTTTCAAAACAATTTAGTCACTTTGAAATGTAAATTGGATAAGCAAAAGCACTACTGACACAGTTACTGTACTCCATGCAGAACCCTAAGCAGGTGCAAATGAGTTCACTCTGTGATAAGAACCTGCACCTGTTGGAGAGCAGCATTTGGAAGTAGCCTGGTAGCAAATTCTAAGATAGCTGGAGTAGGAAGAACATATTAAATTGCAAAGGGAGATCTGAAGTGATATCTACCCATTGATACATATCTGTAACCATGAGTTAAAGTCTGTATAACCTGAGTTCCTACTATTTTTGTTAAATGATGTCACTTCTCCAGGTCTGGATGCCAGTCAAAATCTGTACTGTCACAATTCTTTGTTATGGATATTCTGTGTCTTCCTGGTCACACCCTGGTGTTGAAAAGGAAATTCTTTTTTTTTTTTTTTAAGATTTTATTTATTTATTCATGAGAGACACACACAGAGAGAGGCAGAAACATAGGCAGAGAGAGAGGCAGGCTCCATGCAGGGAGCCCAACATGGGACTTGATCCCCAGACTCCAGGTTCACGCCCTGGGCTGAAGGCAGGTGCTAAACTGCTGAGCCATCCAGGGATCCCCTGAAAAGGAAATTCTCAATATGATCTGAGACTATATTCCGAGGATTTCTACAGATAAATACTTATTTTACTCTTCATCTTTTTCTTGGTAATAGGTTTTGAGTTTCTTATAATTCAACAAGTTATAAGCCTTAGTTTGAGGCAAAATATTAAGTCCGTTTTAATTTAATTTTAATTTATTAAGTATATGTAAAGAGCCCTCACTCGTGTGCTAATGGTTTTTAACACCTTTCTTTAGTGTCCTCTAAGTGTTCCTTTGAAAAGGGAAAATGTGTCTATACTTAACCAGTTTTATCAGAGTAAGGAACAATGAATAGTATTTAAAGCCAAATCCTGAATTAGGATTCCTATAATAAACCCCACTCCTTCAGTAATGATTCAAAAAAAGTCTTGATTTTCTTTCAAATAATATATTGAGCCCATTTATAAAGTTATTATTTGCAATACTTTAATAATTATCCAATGTAAAGGATACTAGAATTATATTCAGAATTGAAGTTGCTCAAGCAAGCACAGAAATCATACTTTACTTCTTTCTTCTGAACATATAAAATAGTAAAGAAATCAGTATGTCCATATTGCCACTATTACAGGTTATTAAAAACAAATATTTGTCAAGAAATACCAAAATTATTCTAAGAATTAATATTCAGAAAGCTTAACAATAGGCATATTGTTGGGCAGCCCGGGTGGCTCAGTGGTTTAGCGCCTGCCTTCCACCCGGGGCGTGATTCTGGAGTGGCGGGATGGAGTTTTAGTCAGGCTCCCACGGTGGAGGCTGCCTTCTCCCTCTGCCTGTGTCTCTGACTCTCTCTCTGTCTCTCTCAAGAATAAATAAATAAAAATATTTAAAAAAGAAAAGAATAGGCATATTGTTAACTAGAAATGATATGATCATTAATACACATAGGGCTGAGAAGGTGAGTGCCCACCTCTATATCAGTCCTCAGGGTAGGTACCATTATTTTCCGAATTTTGTAGATGAGGAACTGAAACTTAAAATGATTAAATAATTTCTTCAAAGTCCATAGCCAATATCAGATTGGAACCTTGCCTATTGAACCTAATTGAGTTAACTCTTGAACCTGCACTCTAACCACTACATAGACATTGGCTATCTCTGTGTGGGGCATTAGCAAGTGTTAAACAATGTGTGTTGGACAAAAGGATTTGCCTCTCTGCATAGCCTAGTAAATCCAGGAGTGCCTTTAGGGTTTGTAAACCAATACTATAATTTTGCGAAATAGGAAGCCAAAGTCTAAAGAAATGAAGTGATGCTTTTTCTTACATTATGTTTCATTCCTCGATCATTTAAAATAATTTTTTAGTGTTAGATATTAAAAAGTCTTGCAGAGGTGCTTGGGTGGTCAAGTCAGTTAAGTACCTGACTTTGGTTCAGGTCATGATCTCGAGGTCTTGGGATCAAGGTCAGGGAAGGGCTCTGTGCTCAGACGGGAGTCTGCTTCTCCCTCTCCCTCTGCCCATCTCCTCCCCACTCATGCTCTCTATCTCTCTCGCTGTCTCTCTCAAATAAATACTTAAAATATCAAAAAAACCACTTGCACTTATTAATGTTGAGCTTGCTGATAGAAACACTGAGTGATGAACAGTAGATCTGAAGATGACCGGCTGACTACAGATATTCATCATTTCAAACATAAAGGTAAATCAATTTATAAGCATAATTGAAATATCTCATTTTTTTGGGAGATTTATCCCTATCAGTAACACAGAAGATACTAGAGGGCTGTGTCATGGTTAAGCTTGCATTTTTCACAGTTTTCCAGCAAAAATGGGAGGATTATTAATAAAAGTGGTTGTCTAGATTTCTGACCAATAGGGCGACAGAGGGTGACCTCTTCCACATCTTTCTCCACAATCTGAGTTTTTCAAGAGCTAAGAAAAAGAGAAGATTCCAGTTCCAAAGAAATGTTGCATATGTAGATAAATTGTTTTGTCACTAAATACCTCAGCTTATTAAATTAGACTTCATAGATGTCTTATATAGCATAGCCTTAGCTCATTCCTTGCTTATCATATCATTCATGCTTGCCAACTGCACTTGCATTGTTAAAAACAAGACAATAGGCCCAAACCCAGTTGGTTGTCACCACACTGAGATTTAACTTAATGACAGTTTTGGCTTTCCCAGAAATCTCCCCCAAGAATCACCTGATCAGGGGCACCTGAGTGGCTCAGTCAGCTAAGCCTCTGGTTCTTGGTTTCCATTCAGATCCTGATCTCAGGGTTTTGGGATCCAGTCCATGTCAGGCTTCTTGTTGAGCGAGGAGTCTGCTTAGAATTGTGTCTTTCCCTCTCCTTCTGCCCCTCTTACTACTTGTGTGTGCTCTCTCTCCCAAAAACATAAATAAACCTTTGGGGAAAAAAACAAACAAACAAACAACAACAACAACAAAAAACATCGGATCAGTTCTAGCAAGGTAATCTGTCTGATAGATCCATCTCATCTTCTAAAGGAAAAGATCCTTGCAGTAAACAACTGACTTTTTTTGCCTGGTATAACTTCTCTGCTTCCTTTCACTTCTGCCTGTAAAACTCTGATTTTGTATAGCTTCTTAGAGCTCCTTTTTGTCTGCTGCATTGGAGGCTGTCCAAGGCATGAATCATTGAATAAAGCTAATAAGATCTTTAAAAGTTACTCAGTTTAATTTTGTTTTTAAGAACTTAAATAGCCTACATATTTTGGATTAAAAAGTCCATTCCTTTTATAAATCTACTTTATTCTTTGACAAATTTTCACCTGATCACTTTCCTTCTGCATTTCCTAGGTTTAAGTTGAAATAATGTGAAGATTCTGGGGAATAGGTGAACATTATTCCTTTAAGATTCCTTTTTTTTAGTGACACGAAGGATATATTAGAAAAACATGTTCTTTTGAATTAACTTGCCTGTTTTGAGGAGTCAGAGTGTTCATGGAGTTGTGACAAGCTTCAAACATTGACTAGCTGAACTGTTGAGGACAGACTGTTACTGAATCAACTGAGAATTTTTAAATTAAAAACAAAACTTCAATGCACTTAACCATTTCTTCTTTTATGCCACTTATCTCCTTTGATTTCTCTTTTCTACTTCTCTCCCTTATAAGACTCCCCTGATGATTCATCCCTCAAACACTTCCACAGGCAAACATTCTAACAGGGAATAAAAAAGCTATTTTTTCTCATAAATATACATTGAAATGGAATGAAGGACTCCTTTCTACCCATCTGACTGCCAGTATTCATTGTCTAATAGAATATTGGATTATTTTCTTCAAGACTCCCTGTTCAAAAATCAATGTTCTGCTAGACTGAGCGGCTGACAGTAGTATAAGGCTTGCTAGACCAACAACTGGATGCCCTCAGAATTGGAATCCAAAATTGTCCCTGCTAATGATGAGCAGTAAATAAGGAAGAAAAAATACAATTATATATGTTTCATTTGCAGTCATGAGGACCTTTATAAATTATTTTTTGGAAAAGGGAAATATAACTCAAGCTCAAGAGGATATTAATTCAAATAAAGGGATTAAAACTATCTCTTAATTACTTTTAGGGATGGATGAACTTGGCCATATTTTGGGTTTATTGAGTATCTCAAATGTTTTCCCAGATGTCTGTAGTTTAAAAAAAAAAAAAAAAAAAAAAGCTTCCCCAGCTACCTTTGTTTTATAGATCTTGAGTAATTTATGGTAAATCCAAATGAAAATATTTTAATTTGGTTTGCAACTAAGAAAACATTTGGCTTTATGCTTTTTTCTATTAATGTTTGAAGTTAAGTTTCCAACTAAGCTCTAAATCTTCTAGAAGTTTTATGTGTAACAAAAAAAGCATTTATTTTTAAGAAAAAGATATAACCTTTCTTATATGAATATTACATTTGTTATGAAAGTAGGGTAAGTGTATTTTGAAAGAGCACACATAATGTGTGGCTATGTTGGTATTGTTTTAGACATAATGTATTGGTTTGAATAAGAGTACAGGATAGCCTTTTAAATATCTTAAGTATACCAGGATTTATGAAATAAAGCCTTTTAAATAAAAGCCTAATTAAATTAATTTACTTTTATGACAATATTGTTGGGAAGCATCAGCTTTATCACTTTTAGGTACTGTTTAAAGTGTACACAAGAATACATTTCTAAATTTATGTCTAGTTTGAATTTAAAACAGTGGCAACTTTGTTAAATTATAAATATAATTTATTTTCCATATATTACTACAGGAATGTATATATGTCTACTTACACATATATATTTGCATTCATACATACATACATACACGTTCTAAAAGGCACATCAGCAAAAACAGTTTTCGGTATTACTGAAGAGGCTGATTATTATTATATACTTAGGCCTCTTGCAAGACTATTTCTGCTCAACCAATCCATTTTTGTCATTCTTTTTTTTTTTTTTTTTTTTATGTTTGGGATTTGTTTGCAATCCTACTGGAATACCCATCATACAATCAGTGATCAAAGTAGTCTCATTCTGTTGATGTCTATAATGATTTTATCTGAAATGATCTACCCTACACATAACTATAGTAATGTGGATCATATTTTCTATTGCTATGTCTTTACTCAGAAAACATCATTTTGTATATTTCTACAGGAGATATTTGTTGCAGGCCATCAAAAACAGCATCAAGGGTTTGTTTTCATTTGTATAGCAGAAATGCTATATGTAGTCATTTTTCCCACCAGTGTACCCTGAAGTATTTTATCTAGTCTGACATTTTTATAGAAGGGAGACATTGTGTTTTGTCTAAAAATACATTTTCATATTTGAGGACACTAAAAATCTAAAATCAACTAAACTGTGGTTAGTTAACTTATTTCTGAGACAAAATAGTTTTTTGGTTATTATTATACACTCAACTCTGCCAGGAGGCTTTCCTAGCATAGAGGTAAAGGTATTTTAATATAAACACTTAGCTAAGTTTTCCTCAAACAGACTATTCCATTTGGCTAAAACAAATCCTCAGTTCTGCTGTGAATGGGCTATGGTATTTTCTACAGTGTTCTGACAATTCCTCTAGAGAGAATATGTGTGCAATTACCAGAGTTTCTTTAACTAATTTGAAGTCAAGATGTACTAAGGTCTGAGGAAGTTAAGAGAAGTTGACAGACCTTGTTTGATTTTTCTTTAAATATATGTAATCTATTGGATCTGAGGTGCATAGCCTTATTTCTTTGTTCAAAGAGGTTCTTCTCACCTTATTTCATATCATCTCTACATTTGTCTTAAGGATTACATGTTTAATGCCCTTTGGTTCTTTGGTAACTTCACTGTTATGTTTTGCTCTGCTTTTAATTGCATAATGACAATGATCTCTAAAGCAAGAAGAGAAGCTTTGAAGTTATTAATGATTTGCTCAAAACTGCTGAAGACCTGAGAGCACTGAGAAATAGTTGTGGTGGCCTTGCTAATATGTGTCATTTACAAAGTGAAAATGCGCTTGTGATATTTGATTTATATTGAATTAACATTACTACTTTTATAAAAACTATTCTTGCCTCACATCTTGTGCTAGGTGGATTCTTAAGTTCTTATTTTTGACCATTCCTTTGTACATCCTTTATACTGCAATTTTAGAATCTTTTCTTAGTTTTCAGTTTCTAAACTTAAAATACCACGATGTGTCTTACTGCTTTTTCAGAAATGCGTATTTTAGTTGGCCTCATACCATGCAAGGCAGGTTCGGTGAAACTTGGAACTGCTGAAAACATTACTAATCTTCTATTGCTATTTGCAGTTGGAGGTAACTGTCTCCTTACATCCCTTTTGCACTCAACTCAATGAAAATTAAAATTGACAGAAACAATTTCTAGAAGGAAAGTGGAAAAAAATGAACAAAGAAGTTGAAAATATATATCCTCTTATCTTACATTAAGTTCATTTTATTTTAACTATAGTTCAAATACATATAGTGCACATATTCAAATTACAAAAAGGAAATCATATAAAGTAACATTTTGAATGATAAGACAATAATTGTTTGGGATAGTTCATTTGTATAGACTATCTACAAGTCAATTAATTCTCGAAAGCTGTGATGGACATGAATTGAAAAGAGTTTTAAGAGCACAGTACATTAAAGCCTGTAAAACACCTTGTTTTGCTATGATTTTAAAAGTAACTGATTATCATGTAACCTCACTCATGTGGAATTGAAGAAACAAAACAGAGGATCATAGAGGAAGAGAGAAAAAAATAAAACAAGACAAAATCAGAGAGGGAGACAAACCACAAGAGATTCTTAATTATAGGAAACAAACAGGGTCGCTGGAGGGGGTGGGTGGGGGGATGAGATAACTGGGTGATGGGCATTAAGAAGGCCACATGATGTAATGAGCACTGAGTAATATGTAAGACTGATGAATCACTGACCTCTATCTCTGAAACCAATAATACATTATATGTTAATTAGTTTAATTTAAATAAAAATTTTTTAAAAAGTAACTGATGGCAACACTGGATTCTCATTCCTTCAAAGCAATGTTATCTTTGCTTTGAGCAAGGAGCTGGAGTTGTCTGGGACTAAGTAGTTCTTGCCTTCCTTACAAAAATTCTTTACCTTCTTTATTAAATTTGTCATCATCCCCTCCATTCCTTATTGTTTTGTAGCTGACCAACTTCATTTATATTAACTACCTGGCCCTCTAGGCATTGAGTTTGAATACCTTACATAAAGGTCTGGCTTTACTAAATCCTTAATCTTGAAGTCTACTGCCTATGTTGGGCTAATATTGGGAGGCCTCTGTGGGACAAGAATCTATTCCTAGACAGGTCTGGGATGGTGCATTAAGAGCAATGGTTTTGAACTTTGATTACATCCAGTGTCTTCTCTTATCGTAAATGTTCTACAATATCTGCTTTCCAAAAATGAAATGAAATTTAAAGCTAATGTAATCTACCTATACACGCAATTAAAATATACACTGCCCTCAATACTAATGAAGAAGAATAAAGGAGTATAAAATAAATGCTTGATCATGATTACATTAAAAGATGTAATAAAGTAGTCAGAGATACACCTCTAATGAGATTTACTATGAACAGGAAGCCTGCAAATTTAGATTTACCCAATGGCATATCTTTGATGACTCTAATGGCAAAAAGAGCATCACACTCAACATGATTTTCTGATATGGTTGACATGGTAAAAAATTCCTGGTAGTTTCCCACAAAACAAACTATCCAATCAATTTTTTATATGTATACATTGCATAATGTAATTAAAACTGTGTAAAGTTCCTTTGTACAGATGTGACAGCCTGTTAGCAAGGTCTTGGGATCCACTAAGTATAAACAGACATTTCTCTGCTATGTATGTCTGTTTTTGGGGGGCACTTAGAAAATCAGATGGCATCTGGAAAATGCATTTTTGTTAAGGAGAGGTAACCTCCCTGGATATATGTAAACTCTGCCCCAACTAAATGCCAGTAATGCCTTCCACATTTTGTGCCAACCAAAATGAAATAAACAACAGACATCTCCAAATGTCTCCTATGGATAATACTGCCTCTGATGAAAAACAGTTAGTTGTCTGATATGACTGACTTTCCAGAATTCCTGAGCAAATTGAACTGAAAGGTAAAGGGTTGATCTTTTAAATTAGAACTGACAGAGACAGGAATATTTTTTACTTATGTGGCTTGTGAAAGTTTACTTAATTAACATATCAATGCATTTGCAAAAACAGTACTTTTTAAAATCAAATGATTTCTAATATTAGTTCTCAAGTAATTCCCAAACATTTTTTGGGGGGGAAAATAATTTAACTACAGATAATTCTGTGAATTATTTTTTAAAATGAAGAAAGATTTTTATATATGATACATAGTGAAGTTGAGAAATAATTGCAAACGAGATGTTTGGTTTTAAGTAAATATAAATAAATTTTAATTCCATTTTTCATAGTAAACATATATAAAGATAATTTTAATTTTTCTCCTATTGGGCTACGAATATAAATTGGTTTATATATTTAATAATTATAAGAAAATGTCTGATTTATAAACATAGACACTAAAAATTACATTTTATCTCAGTTGAGTTTGGGGATTAAATATAGACTGAGATTACACTCCTTGCACAAGATAAAATATATGCAGATATCAAAGTCTTATTTTTAGAATTCTAATGTTTTGCTCTAAAATGGTTTTTATATTTCTCGTATTTTTAAATGTTTTTTTTCTAAGCAAGACATGAGAAAGCTTTAATTCTTTGTAAGAATTCAGATCACACATTGTACAGTCTTAAATTTTATAAAGGAAAAACCCAGATTGGATATCATAACTCTGTTTATCCCTCTTTATTTATGAAATATAACAATTTGATGTGCCATAGGAGAACTTAACTACAAAACACAATTTATGATCTGATTAAGATGACCCTGAGGCAAATCTGCAGAAATTTTACCTTTTTAATGTTTCTTTTTAACTTGCTTTCTCATAGTAATTTTCTTTATGCTGCAAACAACAGCTTCTTGTGGCACAGGCTAAACAGTCTTTGATCAAGTAAAAGACTGAAGTCATTTAAATAGATGTTTAAGTAGCTGTCAGAGTGAAAATAACTGTGACATCTCATACTGCTCAGGTTCCTCTGTGTGAGAAACCATCTGAGGGCACAGGTCACTGTAGACCCATCTGATCTCAAAAAATGCCAGCTATGGTCACTTGATATGAATTAAATGGATTCTGATTTGTAATTAGCTCTATTTCAAAGGGGAGAAAAAGTCAAATTTCTTAATTAAAAAAAAGAATTTATCAATATTCCTTCTCATTCTCTATCAACTACCACCAACTCTGCCCAAGAATTAAAAATCTCTTATTCAAAGCTTTTCTTTTTCTTTTTTTAAATACTTTATTCATTTGTTTGTTTGAGAAAGAGAAAGTATAAGTGGGGTATGGGTGTGGAGAGGCAGCGGGAAAGGGAGAAGCAGACTCCCTGCTGAGCAAGGAGATGGCCATGGAGCTCCATCCCAGGACCCCAAGCTCATGACCTGAGTTGAAGGCAGCTGCTTAACCCACTGAGCCATCCAGGCACCCCTTCAATATTTTTCTTATGAACCCAATTCTGGATTACTGTTTATAACCAGAGTCAGAAAGGTCTCAAGTAATCAAATACATTTCAACATGTTTTGATTTTTATCTCACCCTTTACCTAATCTCTAGTTCAATAGAATAATAAAGTAAGCCACAGAGAGACAAAGGAAAAACAAAGACTTTGGGTAGTCTAGAAATCATATAAAAACTCCAAGTGCTAGAAAGCAGCCTGGCTTGTAGACTGCCCAGAGCTTTTTGTTTGTTTGTTACCACTGACAGGAAACAGAGAATATAGCATGCAGAATGCAAGAATACAAGAATACATTCATCATTAAATAAAAAAGACCAATATAAAGATTGAGTATATTTGTTTGGTTTTTAATACCACTCCACTAAAGATACTCTCGTATAATATTGAATATTGTCATTTTCTAAAAATGGCCGCAACTTTTTTTGTTACCACATGCTGTTCTAGAAGTTTGAAGCTCTCCGTTAGAAGATAGAGTCTACCATCACTTGAACTTGAGTCTTTCTGACTACCTTGACAAATAAAATGACTGGAATTGATGCTACATGACTTTCAAAGTTAAATCATAAAAGGTGACATGTCTTCTACCTTGTTCTCACATTCTCAGGACTCTCATCCTTGGAATCTGGCCACCATACCATGAGGAAGTAGCCAAAACCCATGAAGATTCTTAGTGAACAGCCAGCATCAATCACCATAAATGTGAGTGAACAAACTTTCAGATGGTTCCAGCCCCCAACCTTCAAGCTGCTTCATTTGATAAAGAGTAAAGGAGGGATGAGCTGTATGTCCACCAAGCCTGCTCAAATTATGCAGGGTTGATGGGAAGAAATGGAGGCTGTAGGAATTGAAGCAAGTGATTAACCTTTTTTCATATTGTCCCTCCGAATATATAAGTATTTACTAGTCTTCAAGACCTCACATTTTTAGGGAGAAAAAATTCAATCCCTACTTTAAAATTTTTTACCCATGTGATAAAATCCTAGTTAATAATCTCATTTTTATTTATTTTATTTTTAAAAAATATTTTATTTATTTATTCATGACAGACACAGAGAGAGAGAGAGGCAGAGACACAGGCAGAGGGAGAAGCAGGCTCCATGCAGGGAGCCTGACATGGGACTGGATCCTGGGTCTCCAGGATCACACCCTGGGCTGAAGGCGGCGCTAAACCGCTGAACCACCAGCGCTGCCCAATAATCTCATTTTTAAAAGCTACCCACATATTTATATCATCAGACAAACTAGATCTCATATATAAACTAGGAGAAGACAAAATCAATTGCCAATACTGCATCATTTCTCAAAAAACCTTTATACAAATAAACTTTTACTATAATTAAAACGTATAAGGCCACTGAGAGTCTATTTCTAGAAAAATTTTATAAAATTTTTCTAGAAGCCTTTTTGAATACTAATCTCAAGATATATATTCCTGATAATTTTTAATAGATCAGAATATATGTTAAATAATTTTAAAGGGGTCTTCAAATCTTCAAACCTATTTGAGATATTTTTAAGTGCAATACAGCAAATACACTGCATTCACTTTGGTGAAGGTCTAAGGTCTCAGAATGGTGCCTGTTTGTTCAAACTGATTTATAAACTTTATAAGAATGGATTTTCGTTTATCATTTACAGAGTGGGATATTGTCTTTGTTTGTATTTGATAAGAGAATTATAGAGTGATAAAACATTGCAAAAATTACCCCACTATTATTTCTTAACTCAAAGAATATTTGCTACCTCTCTCTCGTGGATATTGTGAAATTATTCACTTTTAAACATCTTTAAATCCAGTTATGAAAAGTGTCATAAAATGTACTATAGCATTGTGATTCTTTTATCCCTTCCTAAGCTGTCATCTGAGTTGTCAATTTTCCCCTGGGAGTGTGTATTCTAAAGATGTTTTTGCCAAACATCATAGTAGGGCTTTAAACTAAGTGTCTAAAACTATTCACTATGAACACAGGGTAAATTGGGTTACGTTGGAATGACAGTATATTCATTTGCAAGTCCCCTGACACAGTCATTTCAACAACTTAACTTTAGCATTTACAGCCAGCTCCCAGCTGCAGAGGGAAATTCAATGGTCTCATTATTGTGTCTGAACTGAACTGTGTCATGCAGGAGGAGATCCAGAGTCGCAGGCAGATTGGGGCCTTCCGGTTCATCTGCAGTTTGAGCTGGTTCAGCAGCAGCGGCAGAATCAGGAGGCAGGATAGCATCAGCTCTTAGTGAGGAAGCACTGGTTCCACTGTAAATCCTAAACGAATAGCAATTTTTGCCCTTTGAGGCGCACAGAATTCTTTTGAACTCCTGTAGGATTCAGGGATCACAGGGATCAGCTTGACTCCTGGAAGCAGGATGTGTTCATTCAGAGGCAGCAGCTTTGGCAGCCAAAGAGGATTGTCAGAGCCTATTTTCCTTTTAGCAGCAGGAGTAAGTACTGTAAAGAAACAGGGCTCAGGGAGGCTGCATGATGCATAAACAGTATGTAATCCACCGAATGTGCTGGGAATTACAGAAGAAGGGGAACAGGAACACAATTCTGCTGACTACATTGGGGGCGGGGGCAGGAGGAAGACCTCTATGCCATGTAGAGGTGTAGACTACTGCTTGCTGGAGAGGCCCTTGTTATTTGGAGGAAGGAAGATGTCCCGTGCATATTGAGTGGCCATCCCCATTCTTTATCAAAAAGGGGAAAAAAAAAAACCTTCTAAAATTCTGTCACTGAATTCTGGACAGATATATCTCTTACTTATATTGCTTAATCATGTCACTTGTTCAATCTATTAAACTATTTAGAAAATAATGGTGGGGTGTGTGGCTTAATAGCTGAAATCAACACAAGCATCAAAAGAAGCAAAGGGCAATGCCAGGGGACGGGGCACAATGCTATTGCTTTCTGCATAAGGGAAAAGAACATATACTTCAGAGAATTGACTCTGTTGTGTGAAATATGAAATGTTTTCCTGGGGATTTGTATTAAAGCTAGCATTTGACTCTTTGAGTCGACTTGCAAGCACTCTGGGCAGGAATAAATAAAGAAGCTATCATCAATCATTGGATATTTATGCTAAGGAGGACTGTTTTCTTCTTTCTTTGTCATTTGTTTAATGGCCCACTCAGCAGGACTCCTGAAGGCTAGGGCTCCAAGCCCTGAAGGCACATGCCCAAAATCCAGCACGTGATCTCCCCATGCTAATTTACCAGCACTATTCAGAAGAAGGAAAAGAAAGTAGGAAAGAGCAACCAAAAGAAGGGCTTGGTCAAACATAATACTTGCAGCTGCATTTCTGTTTCTGAGAGAGCTCTGGTTTGCCAGCCCTTCATGGCAGTATTTTCAGGAGAACAGGATTTGGCATGGTTTTCTTCCTGTGGAGGAAAAGAAATGGCAGGAACTCCATTATTACATTTTAAAATTGCCCTCTTACTTCCCATTGAAAGAAAAAGATTTTAGGCTATTTCAGAGGATAATAAAATAATGAACAACAATTAGTCAAACTTGATGGAAAAAAGAATGCTTCCTTATATGACAATATTTGTCAGCATGATGTGTCATTTATTGCTAAGGTGTGACTTTGAATTTTTGAACATTTTACGTTTAGGAAAACTGTATAAATGTATACTTTGTTGCAATCTTACTCTTCGAAGCAAAAGAAGACATTTAAGAAAAATATGGCATATAAGGTTGATAAATCTATCAACAAATTTTGACATTTGAGGTTTTCATACTTATTTTTTCCCCAAAGTTCGTGGAATTGGTTTTCAAATATGTCTGTTATGCATAGTGAAGCCAAATTGGTCTGAGTAGCCAATATTTTAAAAGTTTTGCTCATCTCTTATGACTATTTAAATAGAAGGACTCCAAAGGAATGTGAGCTATAAGGCATTAGCAACATGTTTCCCCATAACTGAATTAGTGAAATTTGCCATCCTGATTAGCTATTTTCCACTTGTTACTTTAGAATTATCAAGGCCTTGGAGAGGAGAAGGAAGAAGAAAGGCACAAATGCTTCAGATTGCTCTCCTTTGACACCAAGGAAATGAATTAGTAAATAGAGATGATGAGCTCTTGGACAGAATAAAAGATTATGGTTGCTTTCAAAAGAAATGTCAGATTGCTAAAGTAAGTATTCTATTTGGGGTCATCAATCTGCACTCTATGTTACATAATAAAAAGGCAAGGCTTTATTACCTTAATGTTTCTATCTTAGATATGCTTTTCCTAGAGTTTATTTGATTCTAAATATAATTTTTAAGCATCTGTTCTACATGCATTTGTTGAGCATGTACTATATCAGTGAATATCTGCCAGATGCTAGAAAGATAAAGAAGATAGGTTCTCTGCTAAGCTTGGAACGGGTAGTGTATTGAAGTTAAATATATTTAGTTCAGTAATAGGGTTACAAACGTTATGCAATGAATAACCACAGAAAAAAACATTAATTTCAACTAGTTTAATTTTAGATGGCTTTATGAGGAACTGGCATTTGATCTAAGCCTGGGAAGGTAGGCAGAATTTCCATTAAGAGAAATCACGAGCATAGGGACTGAGTTATTAAAGCTTACACTATACTCTAGAAAAACTGAATTATAGATGCATGGAGAGGATAACAAGATAGCTCTGAAACAGTGAGCATGAGTCATTTACTGAATAACAGTGAAATCTGAATTAGAGTGTAGTATACTTGGTGGTTAAAATGCATTCTGAGGGTCAACATTACATAAGGAAAAGAAAGTTGTTATAGATTTCAGAATCTTTCAGGTTCATATCCTGTCATTTCCACTCAACCATGGGAGCATTTGTTAGCTTCTCCAAGCCCCAACTATAAAATATATCTACTATAAAATTTATATAACAGGTTTAACATGAGGATTGAACTGAGATGCTATCTATGAAATATACTCATTTTATACCTCATATCCAATAAATGGCAGCTGCTATCATTATTATTGTTATCTAAATAACAATAAATAACATAAGCTGTGTTCTTATGTAGAGTAAAACAAAGTTGGCACCATAGTATGTGGCTGAATGTTATGTAAAGAAATTAAAGTCATGCTAACTTTACTGTAAATTGGAAAATCTACTTTGAAGAAGACTGTGAGATTATCAAAATAGTTTTAGAATAATGACTGAAGCAACATGAAATTTGTAGTGGGGGCATGGAAGCCAGTTAGGAGGGTCCAACCTAGAATGAGGATAAATAAATCATAAAGCCAGATAGCAACAGATAGAAACTATTGACCCATTGCACTTGATGATTCAAAGTAAGAAGAGCTTAAAATGTTGATTACATTTTCATCATGAGAAACCAGAGCAAAGGAAGAGAATATATTTGGAAAGATGTACCGTGTGTTCAATTTACAGTTAGCATTTGAAATGACAGACCTGAAATCAAAGTGTTCAGCAGATGAGCAATATCAATGCAATTGATTTAATTGCAGAGTGATCAGCACAAATGTAATCTAGAAAATGTGTATAATTCCCCAGGAAGAGAAAGTATTATGAGAAGAGAAGACAAGAGACAAGGGGTAGTAACTTGAGAAACCCCAACATTAATAAAAGGGGAGAGAATAAAGAAGACTTAAAGGTTGAAAGAGATAGCTTCATTCCTTAAATCTTTTGTTTAGTTATAAGCATCATACTTTAAGGGGAATATGGACTGTTGGATAGCTTTAAGAGAACATGAGGAAACTTATAATGTGAAAAGAAGGTAAAGAAAATTAGAGAAAGATTCAGATGCTATAAATTCTTGGAGGACCACTATATGAAATAAACATTTGGCCTTCTCCTCCTATCTCTCTCATTTCTTCTCCTTCTTACTTTTATCTTTCTCTTCCTCCTCTTTTTATGTGGACAGAAAAAAACAGTTCTAATTTAGGATTCAACAAAGAAGGCTGGGACAGATCCACCAGTCATAATTACAGTCTAAGCTAAAAGTAGCTTCTGCCTCAGGATTACACACTACCATTCAAATTCTGTCTTGCTGTGACTTGGGGGATTAAATATTACAAAGTAAAGGGCACTCATCTAATATAAGACTTTTTTTTTTAAGATTTCATTTATTTATTCATGAGAGACAGAGAGAGAGAGAGGCAGAGACATAGGTAGAGAGAGAAGCAGGCTCCCTGTAGGGAGCCCAATGCGGTACTTGATCCCAGAACCCCAGAATCATGACCTGAGCCAAAGGCAGATGTTCAACCACTAAGCCACCCAGGTGCCCCAATACAAGATTTTTTTTAATGATATTAATCATCCTATTTTAAAATCAGTCAGTTTTCCATTTTTCTTCTATACAGACTATTAAATATATATTTATACCACCATGGTCATATAAACAGCTTATGTAGTTACATTTATCTCTGTTCTCTATTTCATACAATCATTTAATCATAAAACATGAATATTTATTCAAATGAAAGGTGATGGCTACAATTCGAACATTTAAAATTTTAATAATCTAGAATTTCACTATATTTTTATTTGAAAAATATTATGATTTGGTGTTGACAATTTGAAGAAAGTTTCTATAAAACCGTTGCAAAGTAGTCCTACTTTTATTTACTTCCCACAGAAAAAAGTAGAAAGTAGAGAAGAATTATTAAAATCACTAAAATATTTAATTAATATTTTATTAACCAGCACTAAATAATATATTAAAATGTTGCTGGTACCTGAGTGAGCTGTATCTATCATATCAAGATGGGAAATTTAAGTTATAGATGGACTTGGCATCTTTTGGTAAAATAAGCAACCTGATAGATATTTTCTTCAATATTTATCACGATTTTTCATTGTATTTTCTATGCCTCTTCATTCCAAATCCCAATGTCCCATATGCCCCCAGTAAGAACTTTCTCTTTAATATTGAGCTCTGAGGCGATTTCATGTTGGTGGTTGTGTCTCCACAGCCCAAAGCTAATTCTTTTAATTGTACTCTTGAGTTAAACTAAATGCACTTCTATTTTTTTTTCTCAAATTGTGCCCAAAAGAAAGTAAAAATGTTAAGAAATTTTTAAGAAACTGGGTTAATTGAACAATGTATAATTTGATGTCCACACATTTTGACCAAAAACTTGTAATTTAGTAACCTTAAGGTAAAGAAACTCATCTGACTCTTAGTTTCTTCTTTTTCAGTTCTTATATATTAAGAAGAATGATGAAATAGGTTTATCAACTTCTGAAAAAGATAATTCTTTGCAAGGAAACCTATCTATGCAAACACAACTTTTCAGAGCAAGTACTCTTAAACTTTCAGGTCCATAATTATAACATGGCCCCCTGGACTCCACACTGACTTTACACAGCAACAATGAACATTAAAGAAATAAGATTCATGTGCTAGAGTAAAAATAAAAGCAACAATATCATGTATCTATTCAGACACACCTATGCAAAACCAGTTCTTGTCCTCAAGGAATTCAACTGATCCAAGGAAGGCATAAAAATAATGTTGTAAATTTTTAAAATGTTATAATTAGTTATAATATTAGACTATACAACACTTCATGATGACCCTAAAAAGGGAGGGATTTATTCATAACAGGAAGGTCAAGGTAGACTTCAATAAAGTTCCATGAGGCCAAGGAAATGTATCCATTTGATTCATTACTATTTTTCCAGTATTCAGTAACAGCTCATGTTCCACCTGAGGAATTCAGTATGAGTTGAGTAATTATGTATAATAATGGATAAATTAATTGATTACTGAAGAAGTGATATTAGAGTTGGATCTTGAAGTATCTTTAGGAGTACAGGATGCCTACATGACTCAGTGGTTGAGTGTCTGCCTTTGGCTCAGGGCATGATCCCGGGGTCCTGGGATCGAGTACCACATCAGGCTCTGCTTCTCCCTCTGCCTAGGTCTCTGCTTCTCTCTCAGTGTCTCTCATGAATAAATAAATAGAATCTTTTTAAAAAATAAACAAAGGTTCAGATGAAAAAGAAGGAAACCTAATTTAGAACAGAGAAAAAAAAAAGAGAGAGAGAGAGAGAGTATCCAAAATTTTATACTGTAACATTCTGAATTTGAGATGCTTGCAGAAATCCTGATAAAGATACCAGGTAGAAAGTTGTAACTGATATCAATACTATTAAGAAATTAAAGCTTGCATGTGTTTATACATATGTGTGTGTGTGTGTGTGTGTGTGTGTATCATTTCTCTTAAGGCTTACTCATCCTTTCCCATAGTTTCAATTACTATATATATATAGTTTCAATTTATATATATATATAAAGTCCTAAGAGAAATAAGAGACTAGGGAGGTAATAGAGCAACATGGAAACTGAAACAATCTCTACAGACACCTCAAAATTTTCAGTTATAACACATTCAACACCTTCTCTTTCAGGATACTAATGAAAAAAAATAGTGAGGAGTCAGTAAGTTTATGGGAGGTGAGCTTGAGCTAACATTTGTTTGAACAGATTTTTTTTTTTTAATGAGATGAGAGAGCCAATGAAAAGACAGACACACGAACAGGAAATTTTGACAGACCAAGAAGCTAGAGGGTGAGGAAAGAGTTGTCATAATGAGTGTGGCTGAGAGGCCTCTACCACAAAGTGGGTGGTTTCTTTGCTTCTAAGGCAGGAGAAAATAATCTGAGATCCTTAATTGAGGTGGGAAGGCAGGAAATTGGAGAATATTTCTATTTGTTTCCTCCATGTTCATGATGTAATAAAAGCTAGATCATTTGCTCGAGGCAGTAGATTGGTACTGATCAAAGAGAGTGGAAGAGAATGGTAAAGGTTTGGAATAACCTTCACACAGGATGTGTGTGGTGGCTTTTAGAAATGAACCTATAGATCACTGTCAAACTAAAGAAACAAAGGAGTCTGGAGAGCCTAGATTTGTAGCAGAGTCAGTCAGCACCTTTGAGTAGTTTCTGCAGCCATGCTTGGTAACATGAATAGGACAAATTGGGAAACTGATCACCATAGAAAGAGAGACTAGCTGAGGAGATTGTGGCAGGTCCAGGGAGTGAGGTAGTGTTTTCAATAGGTTCAAGTGAATGTGAATCCAGAGAATGGTACCAGGGGATGGTATACTTGAAAACCCAAGGATTATTGTTGTTTTGTTTGTTTTTAATGCCTAACAGTAAGTGTTTTGGGAGTGAAAGTGAGAATGGGGATGAAGTATAGAAAGTTGTGGTTAGAAAGCAAGAATTTTCAAATTGGAAATTGGAGATGAGATGAGAATAGAATCCTAGAAATTAGCATAGCCCAATGTACAAGGAAGCATTGGTGGCAGTATTTTTAGTTTTTAGATTAATCCAATCAAACGTATCAGTTTTGGGCCTGAAAAATGTTGTTTCTGCTAAGGAAATTAGGCAGAGGGAGGGAGCCTAGAACAATGATAGCAATGACAACAACAAGACATTTTCAGCCAAAATCTGTTCAGACAATGACTTGATAGAAACTCAGCATCCCATCATCAGCATCAGCATCGGTATCATTCTTTAGCTTTTTAAAAGCCTCAACTTAATTCTAACAATATTTGTTATGTGGCAGGCACTCTTATTCCTATTCTACAATGAGAAAAAAAAAAAGAAGAAAGTAAGATTACTGAACCTAAAACTGCTAAGTGTAGAAGGTAGAACTTGAATACCAGACCTTTGGATAGAAGTGTGATGTTCTTTACATTATTTACATTTATACTATGCTTTCTTTCTTTCTTTCTTTCTTTCTTTTCTTTTATTTTATTTTATTTTATTTATTTATTTGTTTATTTTTTTGCTTAAGCTACAGTGCTGTTTCTCCTTATCTGCAATTTGAAAAAGTCAGTTGGCACAAATCAACTTTTCTATTTCAAATAAGAGGGACTTAGGGGCATCTGGGTGGCTCAGTCAATTGGGCTTCTGCCTTGGGCTCAGGTTGTGGTCTCGAGAGAGTCCTGGGATTGATCCCCAAGTCAGGTTCCCTGTTCAGTGGGAGGGTCTGCTTCTCCTTCTGCCTCCTGCCCTCAATTTTACATCTCTGTCTCTCTCTCAAATATGTAAAATCTTTAAAAAAAACAACAACAAAGTAGAGAGACTTTATATTCTCAGATAATTTAGAGAATTTACATACATATATAATATAAGTAAAATATTTGATCTTTATAGAATACATGAAATTGATAACAGGGTGTGCCCTTATGTGTTCAGACAAAATATGTACTTTGAACACTAAGGAAGTGAGTTTGTTAATTCCTACTGAAGAGATATTAGATACATTCTGGGTAACCTTATTTCCCTCACTTGAGCCCTAGGTGCGTTCATTGTGCTGACCTGCGACAAGGATGATGGAAAGGGAGGACTTAGACTAAGAAGCAACGGAGCAGTGCAGTCACACAAGAGCAAATTATTGTGGCCAAATGTTTCCTTTGTATAAGGCAATAGACAGAAGACATCAACTTCTAGCGGCGTATCCCTTATTAAGACAGACAAAGTATGCTAGATTTTAAGCTAGTGCCAACGTGAAGGTCTTTACAAAGCTGGATTTCCAAAACTGGGCACGAGTGTCTCAGTCACAAAAAGCCCTAAGAGGCTTACGACCGACTTCAGCTGTCTCTTAAATAACAATTATAATATAAAAGCCATCTTTATCTATGCATATCCCAAGGAGACTCAATTTATCAAGAATAATTTTCTTCCTAAAACCTTGTTTGCTTGCTGCTTACGGAGAATTTTTTTCTTTTTCTTTTACTCCTGAGTTCATCTGCAGACTCAGTGGCTGCAGGGATGTTAAATATTTGGAGGGACAGCTTCCATTTTCTGGAGGTTGCTACTGTGACAGACAATCGTGCAGATCAGAGGCAGAATATAGGGATCTCCAGGAGCAAAGGTAGAAGGCGTTTAGCCTGCTGGCGGGTTCTGGCCCCGGGCACCTGGTAGTATGGAGTATATGCTGATCATGAAGCTGATATACATGTAAAATATGCCTGCGAGTATTTGGAGGTTTTTAGCCATACCAGGTCAGCATTTATCTACTAGAAGGGTGAGAATGTTTCCAGGTTGCATAAAATCACAGTAATGAGAGAATGCCTCCATACACTTTGCCGTGGTCTTTAACCAACCTTTCTTCCACATTGCAAACCATCAACAACACCCTTGCAGGCAAAATTTGTTCATGCTACAGTGTGCAATTATGCTTTTTATTGTTTTCTGGATGCCTCCTAAGAAGACAATCGCCCTTGATATCATGGTGATATTTCAGCAATTCTTTATAGCCTCCTTCCAGTCCCCTATTATTAAGCATTTCAACCTCATTAATAATTTATGTCCACGTTTAAGTCACTGGTTAGAAAATACCTCTAAGATTTTACTTTATTAGCTTTTGAGTAAATGTTCCCCAAATCTCCTCTGCATTTTGTTAAAAATGAATGTTATATATCTTTTGATAAAACCTACAGAGTTAAGTGCCTAATAAAATATTACATGACTAAAATGACAATTAATATTTTAGTTTTATGCTGAAGTATGAAGGTTGGCCTGCAAAGGTATGAATCACTGGTTTTTCATTTCTTTAATTCTGTATTAATTGGTACTTGAGGCAATAAACCATAACATATAACTCTGGCTTCAGATAAGCTTTAATGAGAGCCTGACCTTTGCTTAGATACTTCTGTGACAGTGAAAGGGTTCAGGATAACCCTTTGAAGCTCAAATTTATGAGATAAATGTTCTTAGCGTTTCCTTATCTTAGCTTGAGCTGATTATTGGGGATATTCTGGGGGGTTATAATTGAGACTTGGAAGAAAATTATATTCTATTATGTCCAGTTCAGTGGAAGCTTAAATAACATTAGTGTAACTTCTTTTTAGTTCATTACTTTGTACTTCGAAAGCACTGAGGTTCAGAGATCAGCAAAAGGCATGCAACCATCCCCCAAAATTGTATAAAATGATTAAAGTATCACAGATTTTTTCACTGCATCAGCATAAAATCTTATTTAAAAAAGACTGTCATTCATATCTTTATGTGCTATCATACAGTGAAATCAGTGTTTAAACAGCATTTTGTTGTTGACTCATCGAAAGAGCCAGAGAGATATTTGATAGTTCCAGCACTTTAAAAGAGGTAAAACTAGAAAAGTGAAATAAAGAAGATTTGGAGTGTTTGCACACACAGTTGTAGGGAAATACTTGTAATTTGAATTCATTTAGTATGTCTTTTTTTTTTTTAAACCAAAACTAGAGCTGTGGCATTGTATTGAGAAAGCTTGAATTTGAGTTGACAGGGAAGATGTAGAGGATGCAAATGTGGACAAGTGTGGACCCACACAGCCTGATGAGATCAAAACACTAGGGCAGCATCAGTCCTTCTCTTATTTTTGTACCTCATAGCAATGAATGCCTTTGACCATTAGCAATTCCAGAAAATGTGTCCCTTGGCAAATCTGACATGGCTTTCTTCTGATTCTCTTTTACTCTGGATTCCTTTTCTCAACCAGGATCTGTAAGATGCTCAATATTTGCTGAATGAATAAAGGAATCTCCCATGAGATTACTTCTTATCCCTTCCCACATTTTCAGCTAACACAACTGTACACTAATTAATTACTGACTTGTAAAGAAAAGATAAAGCTACATGACTTATGTGTCATCTAGTTCATGATGGAAGACCAGACTCACGCATTTGCTTTGTGTCCTCTTTATTTCCAACTAAAATAAAAATAAAAGATTACATTAAAAAGTCAATAAACCCATGGCTGAGGAAGAGAGGACAATGACAAAAGAAGAAAGGACATCTGCAATTTTCTGGGAGGTGGCAAGTGTTAGATATGGGTTGAAGAGCATCTAGGTGGAGAGTTAGTGGCATCTACGAAGGAAGCTACTAAAAAAGTCAGAGAACAGTTTGCTCAGCAGCATTTCAAAGAGGCCTGAAGCTTAGAACCATTGATTTGGTGACTTAGAGTAAAAAGTGGATTTTTGACAACTTCAGAAGTTAGCAATGCCATGCTCCTACCTGTCTAGAGTATACACACACACACGCACACACACACACACAAACTTACACATGTATACATACACATACATACACACACACACACAAAGGCTAGGGTTTGCGGCTTGACAGAGAATGCCATGCCTGTTCAATCTAAAGCAAAGTTGATTAGTATTTAAGATTCACACTACCCAATACCTAGAAAGGATCTCCCTTCGTTGGATGATTTAGTAATAGTCTTCTATTCCCCCAAGAGATTGCCATGTGTCTCTCCCGGAAAGTGTAAGCCTCCACTTTAGGCTTTAACCTAAATTATCTCTTAATCCCACAGAGCCAGTTTGTGTTTCTTTACCAACAGCTGTGTTTTTGCTATAATTAGCATGCTTTCTCAAGAGGTGGATCAATAACCAAAGAGAATCTTACATGCTGCAGTACCTTCCAAAATAAGATTCTAGGAAGAAATCTCAAATTCCAGTCAGCTCTAATGTGCTGTAACACCCAGCAAGATCATGCTTAAAATCTACCTTTTCTTTATAGATTTATCACCCTTAGCTGCTTTTAAGGATCTGTCTTATGCTTGGTTGCTAGGTCATCACAGGGAAAGTGGGATCAGGTAACCCAGCCTAGAGAAATAGCAAATAGCAGGTTTTTAAATTTCCTTTCCTTCCTTTCCTTCCAGGCGGGAGGGAGGGAGTGAGGGGATGGGGGAGGGCGAGGGGGAGGCTGGGGCGGGCTAGGAGTGCGGATGAGGCTGGCTGGAGGGGGGCGGGATGTCGGGCGTCGGGCGGCTTGCTGCACGTAAGGAGTCCTGTCTTAATGACAGCCGTGCATTCACTGCCGTCCTTCTTCCAGTCCTTCTCCCTCCTCCCTTTTTCTTCCTTCCTTCCTGTCTCTCTCTCTTTCTCTCCCTCCCAGACTTAAAAATAAATAAAGGAAAGGGATGAAGAGGCACCAGTGAGGCTTTTATGAGACAATAGCCTCAGAGTTGAGCTGCTGTCCTAACTTCTAAAACCAAGCCTCATACTTAGTAAAAAGTTACAAGGTGATGGCGACCATACTCTTACTGCTTTATCTTAGGAAAATATTTATTTGTGTCTAGATAAATAATTGCTCTCAGGTTTGAACCTTAAAACACTTCAAATAAAACTTATAGCAATTCATAACAATAGGTTGTAATTTTAATATTTTAACAGTACAGTCATTTGCTGGACACTTTGATGTCCACACTACAGTTCTCTCTCACTAAGGTAAAAGCTTCAAAAACAAGACCAGAAAAATGGGTGAGGATAAAAGTAGGAAGACATATGGCAAGTAGTGAACAGAGACATTATAATATGAGGTAAGGATTTGAAAAATGAAACATATTTGGACTTATTTCTTGTGAAAAATAGTGAGAGAAGTTATTTTTATTAACAAGGCAAGGACAGAAAGCTAAAAAGTCTGTTTTTGAGAATCTTTTCAAATATTTTTGCCAAAATCAGCTTTACACTCTGGCCATGTCTATAGCTGCCCCTTCAACCGTGCAATGAGAGTTTTCTCACACTCACCCTTAAGTAAGCAAACTAACAGGCATTCTAATGTAGACCAAGGCAGTCCTCTTCAACTCCAGTCTCCAGAGTTAGCTGGGTCTGTGGGCATAATCCAGAACTCTTTCTTTCTTTCCTTCCTTCCTTCCTTCCTTCCTTCCTTCCTTCCTTCCTTCCTTCCTTCCTTCCTCCCTTCCTTTCTTCTTTCTTTCTTTTTCCTTTCTTCTTCTCTTTTTTTTTTTACAGTCCTGAGGCCTTTTATTTTCTTTACATTTATCATACCATTAATTCATAGGGAATGATTCCAGCAGTTCAGGCTCCTTTCCATTGGTTCTCACAAAGTTTGCTTCCCTGGGTGGGACAGGCTGGCACTTCAGTTGGACACAAGTACCTTTCTCTTTGGCTTCCTTCTTTTTCTGATCATTTTCCTTCACACGCTTCAGGAAGCTATCTCAGCTCTTTGGGTGTTTAATATGCTCAATGCGGACATTAATTCTCTTGGCAAGAATCTTGCCCTTAACTTGTTTGTTTACAACAATGCCAATAGCATGCTGAGTAACATTGTAGAGTCTTGCAGTCTTGCATGGTAACATTTGTGGGACATTCCTTTTTGAACAGTGCCCATTCCCTTGATGTCCACAATATCACCTTTTTTATAGATTCACATGTATGTAGCCAAAGGAACAATTCCATGTTTTCTAAAAGGCCTAGAGAACATATAGCGGGTACCTCTCCTCTTTCTTTTTGTGTTGGACATTTTGGCAAATTACTGAAAGATGGCGGCTTCCCAGAACTCTTTTCTATGCTCTCCTGAACAGGGCTTAACATCTACTTGGATTTCATTTTTTTAAAAGATTTTATTTATTCAAGAAAGACAAAGAGAGACAGGCAGAGACATAGACAGAGGGAGAAGCAGGCTCCCTGGATGGGGGGAGGGGGGAATCCTGATGCAGAACTTGATCCCAGGACCCCAAGATCATAATCTGAGCCAAAAGCAGGTGCTCAACCACTGAGCACCCAGGTGTCCCCGAATTTCATTTTTTTTGTCTCCCTCATAGGTCTTTCTAAGGGATGAGGCTGGTATAAAGCTGTATTTACCTTCCAATTCTATAGATTACGTATTATGTAACTCATCTTCAGTTGTAGAAATAGCTACTGTCAGTTTAGCTCTAAGTAAACTTTAATTTTCTCTTACACATATATCACTCATTCTATCCTAGGAATTGCTATGATATGGCAGGAAAACAATGGTGCTCATTTTCAAATCAAATACAAGTATGTGCATTAAATTATTTAGCAAACTATTACATGCCAAAAATGTTGGCTACTTTTTTTTCTTTTTACTCGAAATGTTTGTTTTATCCTATTCCAGAGAGGACTTAAATTGAGATAGATAGGTGGATAGACAGATAGATAGATGTAGAGATATAGATACAGATAGATACAAGTACAGATATAGAAATATGTATTGTTTAACATGGCAACCACTAGCCACGTGTGGCTTTTTAATATTTGAAATATGGTCTGAATTTATAGGAGCTATAAGTGAAAAATAAACCTCACATTTCAAAGACTTAGAATACTAAGAAAAATAATGTAAAATATTTCCTTAACAGTTCTTTTACTAATTACATTTTGGAATATTAATATTTTGGACACATTAGGTTAAATAAAAGGTTTATTAAAATTAATTTCACCCCTTTCCTTTTACTTTTTTTTAATAAGTTCTCTAAGAAGTGTAAAATTACATTATGTGGCTCATATATTTCTACTGGTCAATACTGATATGTAAATTGCAGTGAAATAACATGAATCAAATTTAACAATTCCTGTGTAATATCATTAAATATTTCTCTGGCAAGAGTAATTCAGAGGACTTTATTCTGAAGCACTTAATGTTCAGTGTAGTGTGGAATAAGACTAAAATAAGGACTAAGTAGAAACACTTCTAATTTTTGAAGATTGTTCTGCTACCCCGCCAGAGGGAATACGAATCCATTTGACTTTGGTCTGGAGCACTATTAGGTGGTGGTGCTGAATACAATTGATATTGTACATACAATTGAATGTGTCCCTAATCCATTTATTTTGGCAATAGTAGATCTCTTAAATGGTGAAATAGATCAGAGTCTCTGTAGCATTTGCTTTAGTTAACAGTGGGGAAAAAAATGTTGCCATCTCACAGTTTTTGGACCCAACTGCAAAAATGGGATTAATGAGGCTCATTTTCACACTGAACTGCCCCGGGTCCCACATTAGAGAACAATGGAAGTATATAATTACTTGTGTTAAAGAGAAATGACCATGGGATCTAGCTTGGTTTTCAGCGTGATTTAAAAGGATAGGCTTTGCACCTACTTAACTTGACGTAGGTGAATTTTGGTACAGGTGGGAGGTAGAAGAGCCAATGCTGTCTGTGATAAGATACACACTACATATAAATGAAAACAAAATTCAAACACTTCACTGAGAAAAGTTAGAACATATATAGCCCCACACCATCCTCTGCTCCACACTGGAAGTCCAGCAGCTGAAATGAGCACTGTCATTTATTTTATCCTCATAATTATCATGAAGACAGAAATATCAGATGAAAATCAAGAATTACAAACCACATTTTAAAAATCAGAAAGATGCAACAAAAATTCCTTTTATTTTATAATGCATAATAAGCATTTTTGTCCATTTCTACCTGGTCAGTATATCAGTATAATACATTGAAGTATTTAAAGTAAATTGTGATTTGAACTAAAAGAAGATGATTGATGGCTCTCATCTATAGATTCCAGGGCCTTTCTAAGTTGAGATTTCAGTTATCAAAATCTTCTTAGAACAACACAATAACAACAAAAGGGGATCAGTAAAATATAAGCAGAATACTATGCATCTCCTGCAAAAAAAATTATGGTTTTAGGTATATTCACATAGAAAGGGGTAATATTGCAGAACAAAATAGCATAATATTTACTGATATTTATGGAATCTTTACTGTTACATATCATCTTTTAAGCATTTTTAATTTATTGAACTTAACTCTCATTGTGTCTGTAAAGTACATACTGTTATTATTTCCATTTTATATATGAAGAAAGTGAGGGTTAAAGAAATTAGGTAATTTGCTCAAAGTCACTCAGCTGGTAATGGTATTTGAAGTCAGGCTGTCTGACTCTGTGGACCACCATTTCAAGGACCTCTCATCCTCCCTTTTAAAAATCAATAATTCCATATACGTATTTGCAAAATGTGGCAATTAATATTTTTTAACTCATGGAGTTTTTGTGATATTGTGAAAATTAAAATAGCTAATAAATGTAAACCCTTAGATAGTGTCTCTCATGTATCAAAAGGATATTTATCTATATACTTGTGATTTATAGAAATAGGAGCATGTGGCCAGCTCAGTCCCTGGAGCTTGTGACCCTTGATCTCAGGTTGTGGGTTCAAGCCCCATGATTGGTGTAAGATTATTAAAAATAAAATCTTAAAAAGAAGGAAATAAATACACATACATATATGATAGTACATAAAGTCACTTTATTCTGATATCAAGATATTTTTTTCATATTGAAGGTTTGCATTTTTTTACTCATTTATAGTTTTTTATAATCTTAAAAATATCTTAAGGTTATATGTGAAAAAGACTAGTCAAGAGTAGTAATTCAGGAAGTTATAAATATATTATGAAAATTTACAGGATATTGTTAATTATTTTTGACCAAATAATTCATTTGAAATATATGCTGTATAAAAAAGTGAGATTCAAATCAAGATAATAAAAATTTAATTTAGTTTATTTTGAGTTCTTTAATCATATCTACATAAAAGTATCCTCTTTTTTATAGTGTGATACATATTGAATTTAGGATTATGAAACTGAAATCGCATTTTTTTCTTTTTAATAAAATTTATATGAAAATCCATACACAGTTATAAAACTATACTTTGAGGATAAGACAAGCTCTAATTTGTGAAAAAAGTACTACACATTTCGATTTTCTGAAAAAAATCCAAATTGTGTCCTCTTTTTACCCAAAGCATCATATATTCCCACAAGTGAAATTCTTAGCTATGATTTTGACCCATAGTGAGTACCCAGGTATCTGTTGAAAAAACAGAATATCTTCTTGTAAGATTTTGGAATTTCTTCACATTTTCCTATATGGATCTATTAAGTTATAATGCTTTTATTCTAAACTGCTACTTAGTCTTCAGATTTAGGACTTTGTTTTGTTTTAATCCTGTAGCAAACATTTTGCAAAATTAAGGTAAGTTAACCAAAACAATATTTTTCCTGGATAAGACTCTACTTTTATTCTTATTGGTTTCCTTCTGCAGGTTATGTATTATTAAAAATAACATGTCATGTTTCTTATAATGAATGCCCTAAAGAAAAATGTGGACAGAAGAAAAAGACAGGAACAATATGTGTCAGTTATGAAGAAGAACTGAAATCTAGCTTATAGAGCAAAATTAAATGACTAAAAATATCTAATCAACAGTGACATTTTTCAGTACCAGCTGTGCAACATAGGATTTGTCTTAGTCTGCAAGAGAGTTTATATAGCTCGTCAGAGCATAGTGAGTAAAGTATGGGACCAAGAGTCAGAAAAATTGTTGGCAGTCCCAGTTTTGGCACTCAATGCAGGAATAAATCTGAGAATATTCATCTGATTAAAGTGGATGCTGATAACTGTTAGTATGTCATTTATGAAGAAGTATACACTAGAACATTTATAGAAGTATGAGTTCTGAAAGCTGAATACCTTCTATGTATCATAGATATTTATTTCAGTAAACGATTTTGTGACCTTGCAAAGTTACTTTATTTCTGCATGGCATAGTATTCTCTCTCTCTTTTTTTTAAAAGATTTTATTTATTTATTCATGGGAGACAGAATGAGAGAAAGAGAGAGAGAGAGAGAGAGAGGCAGAGAGAGAAAGAGGCAGACAGAGAAGTAGGCTCCATGCAGGGAGCCTGACGTGGGACTCCATCCCAGGTCTCCAGGATCAGGCCCTGGGCTGAAGGCGGCGCTAAACCGCTTAGCCACTCGGGCTGCCCTGGCATAGTATTCTCATTGATAAAGAGGAAATTATAATAATATCTATCTCTTGTGGTTGTGGGCAGATTGAATGAAGAAGTGTATGTAAAGAACTTAGCACAATAGCCTCAACATATTTTAGCTATGAATATTATTGTATATAAATAATGATATATGTCCCTAGATCTTTCATTACTGAATTGAAATTAACATTATCTTCTCTTGTGAGATCACTTTCTAATTGATACCAATTAAAGTAAAGTAATGCCCTCTTATATTTTTGGTACCTAAAAAACCACTTGGGTGGAATCTAAGAAATACTTGCCACACACTACATTCAAGTACATGATTATCCAGAATACATTGTTTTCTACAAGAAGGAGAGGGAATGCATCTCTTTCTCTCTGGAATTTGCATAAATAAAAATAAAACTACATCTAATTTCTTATTCAGTGCAAACAGTAACAATTTGGGGTACTTAAAAAATATATGGCATAAAGATGATCATATGGTTGGTTGGTGATATGATTTTAGTGAGGATGGCTTAAATCATATAATTAAAACACTTTTCCATTCTGCTTCTGCATTCTGATTAAATGTAGGAATTTCTTCAAACTATTTTCTACAAATAAAGACTACATTTTTATATATCTTTTAAAAAGTATATTATATGGATATGAGTTACTTCTTTATTAGAATATGTGATAATTTAAAAAGGCACTTCCCCATTACTATCTAAATTATTTCAAAGTTTATTATTTTAAATGCCATTTTGGAAAAAAAATTCAGGCATATACCTATTTCAGTATATAAAATAATTCAAGAAGGATTTTCAGAACTGGAATTGCTGAATAAAAGGGAGCATGTGTTTTAAGAATTTTGATAATAAAAAATGACTTTCCAAATAATAGTAGTATTAAAGTGCCCCTTTCATCATATGTCCATCAACATTAGACTTTCTGATTTCTCCAACATTAATAATAATTTCATAGGTAAAAGTATTATCTGCTTTTATGTATGTATGTATGTTTTATTAGATTGAATATCTTTCAATATATTGATAGGTCTAATTCCTCTTTATTAACACAGTTCATATTTTTGCTAATTATCTATTGGGAGGGTCTGTTTTCTATTTTTTTTGGTAAAATTAGCGTTTTACAAAAAATTAACTAAAAATGGATCATATACCTAAACGCAAAACCCCAAACTTTAAAAACTGCCTGATAGTACCACGAGAAGAAACCTAACTGAGGAGATGCAAAGGAAGAGGATTTGGGTTGTTCAAAGCACAGACAGATGATAGGCCTGAGTGGCTACAACAGAAAGCTCAGGCATAGAGAGTTTGAGACAAAATAGTAGAGGATGGCTGGAGGTGGACCACACAGAACTAGGCAGATCAAGTTAAGATTGTTGACATTTCTCCTAAAAGTACTGTGACAGTATTAGAGAAGACTGGTCTCACTCTGGGTTATGGCATGAAGAATTACCTGGAAGAGGAAAAAATTGATAGAGACAAGTCAGTCAAAAGGCAATGGCAGGGTTCAGGTGAAAGAGAATAGTGATTTGGTCTAAACTGCTTGAGGAAATTAAAATAATTAGATAAAATCAAAATATATTCAGAAAGTAAAACCAAATGCTTTTATGATGGATTTTCCAACAAGGTTGAATGAGAGGGTGGTAGTCAGAGTGACATGAGATCTTCTGGAAAACTGCATGGAATTATTAGTAAGCTCTGTAGAGATAAGGAACCATATTTGGACACCTGTTGGAAAAGAGATAGGGTAAATTTTGGCCCCATTGGTTTATGAGGACTATGTGAGATCCTCGTGGAGATATTGAACAGACAGTGGAATATAGTGGGCATATGCAAGAAGTGTCCCTGAAGAATACAATAGCAATTCATAAGATTTTTTTAAAAGATTTTTTTATTTATTTATGATAGACATAGAGAGAGAGGCAGAGACACAGGCAGAGGGAGAGGCTCCATCCCGGGAGCCCGATGTGGGACTCAATCCTGGGACTTCCAGGATCGTGCCCTGGGCCAAAGGCAGGCGCTAAACTGCTGACCCATCCAGGGATCCCAATTGATAGGATTTTAGAAAGATACTGAAGCATGACTTAGTGGATTATTTTCTATGAACTGAATATTGAACCCAAAAAGGGCCTCGTACAAGGACTTGAGGAATTTCAATATTTAAAACCAAAGAAGAGGGATGCCTGGATGGCTCAACAGTTGATCATCTGCCTTCCAGTCAGGGTGTGATCCTGGAGTCCCTGGATTGAGTCCCACATCAGGGTCCCTGCATGGAGCCTGCTTCTCCCTCTGCCTCTGTCTCTGCCTCTGTCTCTCTCTGTGTCTCTCATGAATAAAAAAATAAAATCTTAAAAATAAATAAAACCAAAGAAGATAATCTGATAAAAGAGACTGACAAGAAGCCTCTAGATAGAGGAGAAAAGTGAGGAGAATATTATATCATAGGAACTAAGGAAAGAGAATATATTTCAAAAATTAATGATTTGATAATTTCAATGAATACTATAGTCAGTTATGATTTTGTCCAGAATTGGATTACTTTGATAAACATAAAGGTGAGATCTTCTATTTGATGCAATGTGAAGATATCACAGGGAAGTTTGACAAAAGCCTCTGTACTTTTATGTCTATTATGTGCTTATTATTATTATTCCTTATTATATACTTTGTTTCTTTGTATTATTATAATTATTTAAATTATTACACTGGATGCCTAGTTTATTACTCATTTTCCTCTCAATTCTAACATGCGAAATATGTAACATTCTGACTGTGCTTGATATATGTTGATCATTTAATATTTTTGTTCCAGTGTATCACAATAATCCCTCATTACATGTAAAAATGTTTTTTTGCGACTTAGTATTTACTTAAAAGACTATTTTTATATTAATAGTGGCTCCAAAGTACCTATGGCTCTGATTATGTGTTCTGTTAATTATTTGTTCAGTACAGCTCTCTGGGATTGGTTTAAAGACCTTTACAAGCTAATCTGGAAAAAAATGTCCAGTTAAACTTAAGAAAAAAAATAAAATTTTTGCAGAGAATGGAGGAACACACAAATCGTATCTAACAACATGCATGTGGACTTTTCACTGCTCTGTGCCTTTTGCAGGTTTTGTTTAAATTTGTGTTATAAGCAGGGATGCTTGGTTGACTCAGTGGTTGAGCCTCTGCCTTTGGCTAAGATTATGATCCCAGAGTCCTGGGATCGAGTTCTGCATCAGGATCCCCATAGGAAGTGTGCTTCTCCCCCTGCCTGTGTCTCTGCCTCTCTCTCTGTCTCTCATGAATAAATAAATAAAATTTTTAAAAATTGTATTATAAGCATAGAACTGATACATTTTTGCTTTTAGAGATTATTAAATACTTCTTTTTCTTAAAGGTGGTCTACAGACTCCAGACAAGAAAGTGTATTCCCTGTAGGATGTATTAATAAGTTGAACTTGAGTAGATCACCAAACATGCAAAGAAACTAAATAGGCCCTTCAAAAGAATTTTTTTTTATCTTTGCTGTATATTGTTTCATGTTAACTGGAAAATAGCATTTAGAAATAACAAAAAACAGAGAAAACAATCTGTATAGAAGAAAAGGGGGAAAATGTTTATATAGTTTTAGCATAAAGGTTGAAGTGTCCTATGCCTTTTTTGCTTGATCACAAATAGTACACACAGGAGAGAAAAGATGTGTTATGTATAGAAGCTTTTCAATTCCTAGTGGATGCATGTACTTTAGCAGATTTATGAATTCCATCCTTTTTTTCCTGAAGTGTCTATAAGTATGTAGAAGAAAAAAGCTGGCAAGAGGGAAAAAACAAAGCCCGAGTGGAGGGGGGGAGGGACGGGAGGGACGGGGAGGGGGAAGGAGGAGGAGGGGAGGGAAGGGAAGGGGGGAGGGAAGGGAAGGGGGGGGAGGGAGGGGAGGGGAGAGGAGAGGAGAGGAGAGGAGAGGAGAGGAGAGGAGAGAGAGAAAGGAAAGGGAAAGGGAGGGGGGGGAGGGGGGGGGGAGGGGGAGGGGAGGGGAAGGGAAGGGAAGGGGGGGGAGGGGAGGGGGAGGGAAGGGAAAGGGAGAAGGGAAGAGAAGGGAGAAGGAAGGAAGGGAAGAGAAGGGAAGAGAAGGGAAGAGAAGGGAAGAGATAGTTACTCTCCTTTCGTTACTATCTCACGTCTACTCTCCATACTCTCATCTCACTCTCCTTTCCTTTCCTTTCCTTTCTTTTTTCTTTTCATAGTGTGCTGACAAAGACTCTCCTTGACCAAACTTTACTCAGGCTCTTCTGTGTCCTCTTCTTGACTGGGTCTTGACCTTAACCTTCAAAGTCCATCCTGTCTTTCCCAGGTCCACATAGCCCAGTTTTAGCTAGAGTTTTGTTAAGTCAGTTTAAGGAAAATTCCTCCACCATTGATATCTGATCATCCATGATATCTGGTCAAGTTCCTTACCCCCTGCTTTTGATATGTAAGTTTTTGGCCTGTCTTTAGCAAGAATCCTGATATAGGTCATGCTAGTATGAATGTCCCTATCCTTCATGTCTCCTCTTAGTAATTTTCCATTGACTAATCCCTTAGTCTGCTCCTCGGCTATAAATTCCCACTTGTCTTGGTTGTATTTGGAGTTGAGTCTGATCTCTCTCTCTCTCCTAATGCAATACTTCTGTTGCAGTAGTTTTGAATATAACCATCATCACTGTTTTAACAAGTATAAGAATAATTTTCTGTTTAACTGTGCCTGATCATTAAGACCATAGTAAAAGAAAAAAAATCTAAAAATAAACATCCTAAACTAGGTCCTTAAAGATAAAAATAAGCAAACAAATGATTTTCCAAAAGAGAAGTAAAGAATAAGCTGTATTTATGTACCTCAGGGTCACTTCCTATTCAGCAGAACATAATAACCAGTACTCTGAACCATTATACTCTGTTCCTTTACTAATGCAACCATCATGCTATGGATGTGTATGGAGATACTATTGAGAACCAAAGGCAATTCACCCCAAGATGGGCCACATTAGTATAAAGACTATTTTGAGGTTAAAAGCAATCAAAACCCAGCAGACTCAGGAAAACAAGTCTACCTCTCTGACAACTGCCTAAAAGAATTTAGGTAGAAGACCTGCTCCAGGAAAAGAGCTATTACCATTACATATTATGGTATGAACTACGTGTGGTCGACAAGGAAGAACCTAGCAAGGCCACTTTGATTAGGGTCCTCTCTTTTTCTCATTAATTTATGCTTTTTCATCTTCCCATAAATTGAATTCCTTTCTTCTGAAATCTCAGACCTCTATCCTCTTCTCCTTAGTTCAGGGTGACATATATAACTCATTTTGCCTGACTGTCTTTGGAATTGCCATGTCTGCATGGATTCACATATGTGTGCTATTAAATTTGATTTTCTTCTGTTCATCTGTCTCATGTCAATTTGATTCTTAGTTCAGCTAGAAGGACCTTGAAGGGGATGGGAATTATTGCTCCCTGACAACAACTATATGTTAAGTTCTGAACATGTGGATATAAGTGGACTGTGTTTGATGAATAACTAGCAACTCTTCTAATTCCAAGAAAGAAGCTTAATTTAAATACAAACTACTGAGTTGTAAATGTGGGAGGAATCAGACACTTCTTTCTTTTCCACTTATTTATTGTGTGGGGGTATTTGTTAAAACTCTTTTCCCTTACATGTAGTCATGAGTTCAGCCCATGACCCAGAACTCATGTTATTCTATTATTGTGTGTGTTCGTGAACTGAAATTCGGATTTTCTAGCACATTGCATAAAACTTGTTCACTCTATTCCTGTTTGACTTGATCTCATCTCCCATTTTGATGCTTCTATCCTGTGCTTCAAGCTTGTATAACCACTTGTATTCTCTAACTATATGGAGTCTCCCATGCCCTTATTCTTTAGGGTATGTTTTTCTCACTTCTTGAAATCTTCCTACATGTATCCTGTCCATTTCTCTTTTTCTTAAATATGTCTACTCTATTCTTCTTTTACTATGGCTGAACTTAATCTTATTATTGGTGAGTGAAATCGGGAGACCCCCAGCCCAGAGGCATCAGCATAGCCCATCCCAAAGATGTCGCTGAAGGCTCTTGGTCTCCTCAAGGGAAAGAATTCAAGGACAGACACAACACAGAGGATGAGAGGATGAGTGACACAGCAGGAAAGTTTATTAAAGCAAAAGTACACTCTTGAGATGTGAGAGCAGCTGACAGAGTGAGAGAAAGAGAACACAAGAGCACACACACATAGGAGAGAGAGAGAGAGAGAGAGAGAGAGAGAGAGTTGCACGTTCCCAGGGGGTTTGGGTCTCCATCTTTTATTGACAGTTATTTTAACAAGAGGGTGGAATATTCATTACTTAGGGTGGGATTTTTAGGAAAGTGAGTTTCACACCTTTTCTTCCTTATTTGGTCAGAGGTTCCTGGTCTGCTATGTCAGCCATCTTGGGCCTGTCTGCTTTAATCCAGCTTATTGTGGTTTTATTTCTGAGCATTGCTAGGATAGGCCTCTGACATTCCCCATAGATACCCATGATATCCTCCTTCCTGGCCTCCAGAAATTCTGTTAGAACCTAATTAACTGTCTCCAACTTTACCTTTTAATGACATTTTCCTGATCAACTTTGAAAATCTGAATTGCTTCTAAGTAGCTTTTCCAGAACTTTGTGTGATATGTTTGTATATTGTCAAAACTAGGTCAGTTTATGATTATATTTATGTCTATCATTAGTACAAAGGCAAGGACTCTATTCCTATTCACCTGTGAATTTTTAGAATCTTCTGTAGAGGCCACTTTTAGGCAAACAAGTTTGAGTGATAGAATGTAGGAAGGGCCCACAGCAACCCCTTGACTGAATATAGACAGGCCCATTGGACAACCCACTTCAAAATATCCATAGGCCCTGAAAATATCCATAGGCCCTGATATTTTACGAAAAACCCAAGGGCTACTTACAACAAGGCACAGTTACTGAAAAGGGAAGATTTCATGCTTCAACCATGCCTTCTTACCTCGCCTTTTAAGAACAGCCCCTACCCACTGCCTCTGCAGACAGCGTCTTCTCTGCTTACCTACCTGTGGTTCCCATGTGGTATATTCAATAAACTTCTATCTCCTTAGTTCTACCTCAGGTGAATTCTTTCATCTCTGATGCCACTGGTTTCCATCTGATCATCACTCCACATCTGGAGACCCCCATGTGATTAAGAGATACCATTTAGACATCATATCTTCCTCTGTCTGCCATTGGTAGGTGTTTAATAATATTTCATGAATTGATTAGAGTATAAATTATACTTTATGTTTGCATTTCACATTGAGTCCCCTTGGGAATCATCTGTTCTCATTTGTATCCACTTTGAGGGCAGACTCAGATCTTAGTGGTATTTCTCAGAATTCCCAGCCTTCCCACAAAACAAGACCTAAAAGTCCTGACAGGCCACCTAGTTCATTGCATCAAATCCCCATTTGGTTCTCTGTTCATCATTTCCTTTTCACTCTTGACTCTCTTTCATTTTCTATATTATCTCCCAAAACCTCTCTAATCTCTTCTATTGTTTGTAGTAATCCAGTTCTGCCTTCTAGTCATTCATACCTCATTCTACAAAGACCTCAGAAGATGAACGCTTTTAAAAACAGTTATTCAAATAGGCTGACACAAGGGGTAAAATTCGTTGCCCACCCCAGATAAGTATTAATCTCACAAAATAAGGTCTTCTGAGAGAAAAGCTAAGCAACTCTACCACAAAGAAATATTACATTTTTTCATTTTATATAGATTCTTACTATTTTAGCATAAAATAGCAGTCCACCAATTAAATGATTTCTATAGTGAATCACTTTGTACAATTAATAATTCTTTTCTAATGTAAATAGTCATCATTAATTCATTCTTATTAAAATTTGGATTTTTATGTATTAGATTTAGCAGAATAATTTTATTAAAGATATTTTACGACTTCAATGAAGCTTAAAAAAATGACTCCCTAGAGGTGTATCATTGAAGCATTTACCTCTCACTGATTTATTAGTTTAATAACTAATTAATGAGTGACTACAATTCTTCAAGTTCTCCCCAAAAGAAATAATGTTTGAATGAATGAATGAATGATTGAATGCAAGAAATAATGGATAGAAGTGGAGAAGGGCTCAGTTTTTCTTAAGTCCTACTGAGTTGATTTTCATTCCTTCATAAAGTTTAAAGGGCCCTGGGTGGCGCAGCGGTTTGGCGCCTGCCTTTGGCCCAGGGCGCGATCCTGGAGACCCGGGATCGAATCCCACATCGGGCTCCCTGTGCATGGAGCCTGCTTCTCCCTCTGCCTATGTCTCTGCCTCTCTCTGTGACTATCATAAATAAATAAAAATTTAAAAAAAAAAAGGGGCTCTGTCTTTCAACAAAAGAACTTTTGCATTTCTGAGGAAAATATAAAACCAAATTAGGGGTTTATTAGAATCACAATTTGGAACATTTTCAAGATATTAATAGGCATAGTTATTTTAAATGAGACCCAACTGGCTTGTGGGTACAGACCTTCCTCCCTCCTTTCTGTTTCTTTGAAGTACTTTTGAGCCCAATTTAAGAAGGGGTGCTTTGGACCTCACCTTGCTTTTCATTAAGTCACTCAGTAAATCCTTGGCCTCTTTGTTTCTGAACTATACATCCCATAAAACTTAATCATTTGGCTAATCTCATAGTGCAGACAATCAGAAAACCTGAGTTTGAGGTTACAAAATACAGTAAAAGTAATGAAAAAATTTGCAACCACCCAATTTGCATATGGAAATTTTCATCAGCAGCTCAAGAAATGGCTATGCTGTAATCACTCAGGCAGCAGCTGCTTAAAATCAATGGTGAAAGCAGCATGCTTTTTCCCCTTCTTTCTGCATGACTTCCCCCAAAACAGATTTAAATTCATTTTTCTCAGAGTTCCATATTTCTATGTATGTGTCTCTGCTAACTTTTTGTTGTTGTTGTTGTCATAATCATTGGATGTAATGTGCTATGACATAACAGATGACTTGGCAACTGAATACCATGAGGAATATTTTAAGTATTTTCTTTATCAAAAGAAGAGATGAGAGTACTCATATTCTTTTTCTTTTCTTCTTTTTTTTGCTTTAAGAAAACCAGCTGATTCTCTTGTTATGTGTTGATTTATATATTGTTTATGTGAACATAATATAAATTCATACTAGATTGAGTAAATCAAATGGTATTCATAGAAAGATTGATAACACTTGTAATGGTGGAGAAAAATCATTTAAAAAATATAAATTATATTTTAACATTATGCTTGAGAGGAACAATGATATCTGATAATTTGCTAAAACAATCGTTTTCAGCCTTTTTTGAATCACCTCTCAAGATTTAATATTTTGATGCTTTAGGAAAAAGGAATAGATTTAAATAGGATGCTTTGTAATGTACAAGTAAGAAAAAACAATACTTTCAGGTTGGAAAAATAAGTACAGCTTAATCCAATGAAGATTAGAAAATGGAATTGTTCTCATTCATTTGGGGAATATAAATAACAGTGAGAGGGAATATAAGGGAAGGGAGAAGAAATGTGTGGGAAATATCAGAAAGGGAGACAGAACGTAAAGACTGCTAACTCTGGGAAACGAACTAGGGGTGGTAGAAGGGGAAGAGGGCGGGGGGTGGGAGTGAATGGGTGACGGGCACTGGGGGTTATTCTGTATGTTAGTAAATTGAACACCAATAAAAAATAAATTAAAAAAAAAAGAAAATGGAATTATAAGTGTCCTTTTTCATCATGAATATAGTGTTTTGGACATTGGATTTTCAGCTTTTTCTTCCTAACAGCTTTGCTTAGGCATCCCAATGATAGAAACATGTTTATAGTCCTCATAATATTTTCTTTGTTTGTGGATGAGAATAGTATTTATAAGATGACCAAGGGTTGGGTGAACTATATTTTATAAAAAATTTCAGGCTGTCTGTAAGCTATGGGTAGCATGACCATGCTTCCTTTATGTCTTGCTCTCCAGTATCTCTAATGATAACTGGCACATAAATGGTACCCAATAAATGTAGCTTTTTTGGAATAAAGAGATATGGTTCTGGCTATATTTGTATAGTTGTTCTTGGGCTCATAAAGAGAAATATATATATATATATATATATATATATATATATATATATAGTATATGGTAAGGAACCATTTAGCAAATTTCTAGTGTACAGTGCAATATTATTAACTATAATCCCCATACTATACATTAGATTTCCTGCCCTTATTCATTGTATAACTTATCTCCCCCATTTTCCCAACCTCCAAAATTCTGGCAAATACCATTCTATTCTCTGATTCTATGACTTTGATTTTTTTTTTTTAAGATTTCATATGTTAGTGAGATCATACAGTATTTGTTTTTCTCTCTCTGGTTTATTTCACTTAGTATAATGTCCCAGAGTCATCCAAGTTGTTGCAAATGGCAGAATTTCCCTCATTTTTAAAGATGGATAATATTCCATTCAAGAAGAGGACCTGACTGGCCTCTAGCCAGGGCCTTAAACTGGGTCAAGACAGCACAATTAAAGAAAAGAAAAAAAAATATAGGGGATCCCTGGGTAGCTCAGCAGTTTAGCATCTGCCTTTGGCCCAGGGCGTGATCCTGGAATCCCAGGATCGAGTCCCACATCAGGCTCCTGGCATGGAGCCTGTTTCTCCCTCTGCCTGTGTCTCTGCCTCTCTCTCTCTCTTTTCTCTCATGAATTAATAATAAAGAAAAAATCTTAAAAAAAGAAAAAATTATATTACATTTGGTATACTTATTTGATAGTTATTTTAATTTTTATTTTTTTTAAAGATTTTATTTATTCATAAGAGACACAGAGAGAGAGAGAGACTGAGAGAAGCACAGAGACACAGACAGAGGGAGAAGTGGACTCCATGCAGGGAGCCCGATGTGGGACTCGATCCAGGGTCTCCAGGATCACGCCCTGGACTGAAGGCGGCACTAAACCACTGAGCCACCCGGGCTGCCCTGACAGTTATTTTTAATAAGTGATTTAAAATACTGTAAAGTCAAAACTCAAAATGTTTATTGATCTTTAGCTATAGAAAGCAATAAATTAAGGTGGAAATACCACTGAGGTCTGAGTTTTAATCCTGATTCTTCTACAAATAGAGTGATCCTCATCTCTACTAGCTAAAGGGCTTGAATTGTGCAGGAGATACACTTGATCACTGCAGAACCTAGGGTTAGAACAGGATGCCAACGGCAACACAGAGGCAAGACAACTTAGCTAGATTTTGGGTGTGAGGATGATGGATGACTTCCTAAGAGAAATGATGATACAAAGCTGAGGCTTTGACAGAATAGTGGTGATTGGCATGCAAAATTCCTGGTCTATCATAAATATTATTAGTAAATGAATAAAATTTGAATGGACTTTGTAAATTTTATTTTCTTCTTATTCTCTCTTTAGTTGCATATGGCAAGAAACACAGTTTTTATTTTCTGCATTCTAATAAACTAACTGTTGCAGTTTTTAAAAAAATCATAACAAATTTTTTTTACTTCACTCCCAGTGAGACTTGCAGTATATGGTCCTCCCTGTGATTCTGTGTGGGCTTGTGACTTCTTAGAACAATGTAATACAGTGGAAGTGACACTTTGTGACTTCTGAGATTTGGTCAGAAAGGCCATGCATCTTCTCTTTGCTTTTTGGGGAATAATTGTTTTCTGGAAATTCTTTAGCTGCCATGGTGTGAGAAGCCTAAGCTATGTTGAGAATCCATAAAGATGTACTCTGGTCAGCAGTCATAGGTGAATCCTCCCTTTTTGATATCCCAGCTCAAGTCTCGGACTATATGAGTGAACAAATCTCTAGGTGATTCTAGGCTCCATTCGCTTAACCTCCATGCATTCGAATCTTCTGAGGTACCAGAGCTGAAATAAGCTATCTCTATAGTACTCTGACCACCTGAACCCTGAAATTTGTTAGCACAATAAGTTGTAATCATTTTATGTAACTAATTTTTAATTGTTACATGGCAATTGATAGTGGAACACCATTAAATATCTATATATAAAATTATTTTACTTCTTCTTTACATCCCTTCCCTCTCTCTCTTTCTTCTTTCTTCCTTCCTTCCTTTCTTTCTCTTTCTTTCTTTCTTTCTTTCTTTCTTTCTTTCTTTCTTTCTTTCTTTCTTTCTTCTTTCTTTCTTTCTTCTTTCTTTTTCTTTCTTTCTTCTTTCTTTCTTTTTCTTTCTTCTTTCTTTCTTTTTTCTTTCTTTTTTTCTTTTCTTTTTTTCTTTCTGAAATACTTGTCTCTATGAGCAAGCTGAATAAATTAGAAATTTGTCTCCTGTCATCAGTCAGATGCTCTAAATGTGAATTAATTAGAAAAGAGTGAACTGATAAATTAGACAAAAAAAAGAAAACGAAAATATTTTTACATGCGTGACAACATCTAGTGATGGAAGACATAGTAAGCCTTGCCAAGTCTACTACATTAAAAAAAACCCTGACATTTAGAACTCATCCACATTCTTTCAACTCTAACCTGATTACAAGGGGATTTTGTTGTTTTGAAGAATAATGAATACACCATGGTTTAATAGTACTATGACAAATTTGAGTTAAGTAGCTTTCCTGTTATAGAGGGCAATAGCAACTTTGCATATTTACCAATTACTCCTCAAACCACCTTATTCTTTCTTTTAATTTGTTGCTGACTGAGAGGACAGTGAGACAGAGTTTTCTGTCAAAGGAGGTGAGCAGCTATGAGACTACAGTCACACAGTCATAAGAATAGATGATTCTAAAGATTTATTCCATGTTCCACAGGGTATAAAATAGTCTTTTGTGTAGTAGAATATAAGCTATGTCCAATCAGCAAAAATGTTTCTTAAAAATGACTGAAACTAAGTTAAAAATTAAAATAGTATCACTTTTTGGAGTACAATGGAAATTTTAAAACTATTTCATTATTTCGTTTTTACTAGTGATATTTTTAAAAAGATTTATGTATTGATTTTAGAGAAAGAGATAAAAAGAACGAGCACACAAGTGGGAGAGACAGATGGAGTGGGAGAGAAAATGCCAAACTGACTCCGAACTGAGCATGGAACCTGACACATGGCTTAATCTCATCATCATGAGAACACAACTTGAGCTGAAACCAAGAGTTAGAGCTTAACGCACTTAAAAACTAAGATATTTTTTATTATTGAAATTCCTTTAGGAGAAATTGATTTGAAACTATGTAGTGGGTTACTTATTTTATTCTTTCTGTGATATGCAATTTTTTATTATGTTTGATTTATTAACATTATAATAATTAATAAGTAGAATAGGCTAATTTCTTTTATAATTTTAAAAATCTCTATTTTAAAAAATGCATTTTAATTTTCTTAGTTTAAGTGTTTTTTTTGGATTTTGTAATTGCTTATCAATTATATTTTATTGACCTTAAAATAGTATAAGATTTTATTTTTGCTAAAAGTAAAAAAATATTTTATTTTATTTTATGTATAGTTGACACATGATGTTACATTAGTTTAAGGTGTACAACATAGTGATTCAACGATTCTATACATTATCCTGTGTTCACAAGTGTAGCTACCATCTGTTACCACACAAGACTATTACAATACCATTGACTATACTTCTTACGCTGTGCCTTTCTTCCCTGTGATTTATTCATTCTGTTACTGGAAGACTGTACTGCCTGTACCTCCAAGACTATATTTAATATTAACAGATTTAAATGTGGATTTTCTTTACCTTTATTATTTCATCATCTGTCTTTGCATGTTATATATTTGAGTGTTCTGGTTGCTAGTTTCTTCAGTTCTAACATTTTGAGCTCACTGCTTGTTTTTTTATTCTCCTTGTGTATCTCTGTCTCTGTCTCTCTCTCTTTTTCCTTAGCTCTGCCACCACTTAAAGTTTTATGTGTGGAGTTTCCATTTTCACTAATTTACAAATACTCAGATATGATTCTTTTTTCTTTAGTAATGATGGAAAATATGTTATGATTTTTGGTTAGGCTTTAAAGTTACTTACATATGCATAAATAGTGACTTCATACTATACTATGGGAAAACGGGAAAATGTTATTTCTGATAATCCATTTTTTCTGTGTGAAGTGGTAATGGTCAAATATTTATTGCTGGGGTTTGTGAGGGTGTGTGCGTGTGTGAGAGAGAGTGAGAGAGAGAGAGAGAAAGAAACAGAGAAACAATGGATCTAAAATGCTATGTTCTTAAAACCTAAAGATGTGGATATATATATATATATATATATATATATATATATATATATATATCCATTAGGTACTAACTATGTAGAATTAGTGATGATTACCATCTGCCAGGCTGTTCCAAATATTTTGTGTGCATTAATTCATTTAATACTATAACTACCTGTAAAGTAGATATAATTTATTAATCTCCATTTTGTTGATTGACAAATAGAATAGTTTAGTGAAATTATTCTTAGCCTTTAGAATACTCCAAATATTTGAGACACTGGATTCATGCTTTTTATATCAGTTTTCCCTATAAATTATTTCTATTGGTTATCCATGCACATTCAAAACATTCAGAGAATACAGAGGAAAGTAATCTATCTTGCCTAGATTCACCCAATTTTGCTCCTCTACAGTGTCCATAATAAAGAATGTATTCTTTCTTTTTTGTCTGCCTTCATCTTTCAAAAAATCATATCTTTTTAACATTTCAAAATCACTAATGTGATTTGCTGAATAAATATATTGTAGTTGATAATCCTAAAAGATGCTGAAAAGATATTTGTTAACATACGATATATATTCTTTACCTAAAAATGTTATTAGCAAGAGGAGAGTTTAAAGGAATTTCCTTAACTTTCTAAAGGACAATTAATGGAAACTGATAACTACCTTTTTAAAACTTGTTTTTAAATAGCCTTCAAAACTTAGCACTTGTACAAACCGAGTTTAGGTCTAAAGGAAGGACCTCATATTTATCTCTTTATATTTATAGTCATTTTACCTGTTGCCCTGGGAGAAGGGATATCTACCTAAATCCTGATTGTCATGTAAATTATCTATAAATTAAAAAAGCTTTATGAATGTACAAGTTTTCAATTAACTACACTTAAAGAGTACAATTTGATATCTACATATCTGTGAACCTGCTATCACAATCAAGATAATGAAATTATTTATCACTGCAAAAATTTTCTCTTGCTCCTTTATTATCTCCTCCCTTCACATCTCTCAAAATCTCACCCCACCCTAGGCAATCACTCTTCTGCATTTTGTTACTATAGATTAATACGCAATTTATAGGATTTCATATACACCAAATCACAAAGTATATCTATTTTTTGTCTATGTTCCTTGACTCAGCATTGTTACTTTGGTATTTATCCATATTATGGCAATTATCAATATTTCATTCTTTAAACAAACATTTAAATATTCATTACATGGTTACACCACAAGGTGTTTATCCATTCATTTATTAATGAGTATTTGCATTGTTTCCAGTTCATGGTTCTTACAAATAAAGTTCTATGATCATTTGCATAAAACTATTTGTATAGCCATATATTTTATTTCTCTTGTGTAAATACCTAGGATTTGAAACACTGGATTATATGGTAGGTCTATGCTTAACTTTTTAAAGTTAAACAACTTGTCCAGTTGTTTTCCAAAGGGATTGCACAAATTACTATTCCCACAAGCAGAGTACAAGAGCTTCCAATACTCTTTATTCTTACAAAGACTTGGTATGGTCATATGTCTAGTTGTATTGAAGTCTAACTTACCAATTTCTTTTATACATATATTTTTTATATTTTATCTAAATGCAATCTTTCTATAAGTTAACAAAGTTTTGCTACTGTTTTCTTTTAGAAACTTTAGTTTTAGGTTTTATACATAACTCTATAATCTATTTTGACTTAATCTTTGTATTTCTGTTAGTCTATTTTTCTTCTATGTGAGAAAGGAAAAAGGAAATTCTTCAACTCTTCTCTTGCAAGGTATTAATCAAATTTCTTTTTTTTTTTAATAAAATATCCATTTTTTTCCAGTACCATTTGTTGAAAAGATTATCGTTTCTCCACTGGAATACCTTGGCATTTTTGTTAAAAATAAGTTCACTTAGTTAAGGTTTATTTCTGAGATCTTTATGCTGTTTGATTGGTCTAATTGTCTATCTTTTTTTTTTTTTAAGATTTCTTTTTTTTTAATTTTATTTTTTATGATAGTCACACACACAGAGAGAGAGAGAGAGAGAGAGAGAGGCAGAGACACAGGCAGAGGGAGAAGCAGGCTCCATGCACCGGGAGCCCGACGTGGGATTTGATCCCGGGTCTCCAGGATCGTGCCCTGGGCCAAAGGCAGGCGCTAAACCGCTGTGCCACCCAGGGATCCCTCTAATTGTCTATCTTAAGGTTAATGCTGAACTGTTTTCATTCCTGTGGCTTTATAAAAAGTCTTGAAATAACTAGTCCTCCACCTTTGTTCTTTTTTCAAAGTTTGTTCTAGGTTATTTGCATTCCATATGAATTATATGCCCAAATTGTCAATTTCAATAAAATAAGCCTCTAAGATTTTTATTGAGATTCCATTGACTCTATAGATCACTTGAGAAGAATTGACACCTTAATCAACATTAAATATTCTGACCCATGAATATGGCATATTCTCCTTATTTGGGTCTTCTTTAATTTTTCTTTGAACTGTTTTGTAAAGATCTCACACATCTTTTGCCAAATTAATTACTAAATTTTCATACTTTTTGATAATATAAATCTTTTACTTCAATTTTCAGTGTTTCTTGCTAGTCTATAAAAATACACTTTGTGCTTTACATTGATTTTTGCATCCTGATACTTGCTAAACTCACTTATTAGTTTCACTCATTAGTTATTTTGTAGAATTCATCTGGTTCTACATACAATCATATTATCTGGGGATAAAGAGAGTTGACATCTTTCTTTTCAATTTGAATAACTTTTTCTCTTTCTTGCCTTATTGACTTATCTAGACTACAGCGTGTCCTACAATGTTGGATAGAAGCAGTAAGAGTAGACATTATTGTCTTAGTTCTGATTTTAATAAGAAATTATTCAGTCTTAAACAAAGTATAATATTCATTCTTTTTATCAGATTGAGGAAGTGTTCTAGTTTGCTATTTTTTTAAGATTTTATTTATTTATTCACAGAGAGAGACAGAGACAGAGACAGAGACAGAGAGGCAGAAACACAGGCAGAGGGAGAGGCAAGCTCCATGCAGGGAGCCAGATGGGGGACTCGATCCTGGGACCTCAGGATCATGCCCTGGGTGGAAGGCAGGCTCTAAACCACTGAGCCACCCAGGGATTCTCATAGTTTGCTATTTTTTTAAGTAAGTAACAGATGTTGAATTTTGTGAAATGTTTTTTTCTGCTTCTTCTGATATGATTATGTATTTTTTCTCTAATGTGTGTTTTTTTAGTTTAATATGGTGAGTTGCATTGATTTTTTTTTAATAAGCCCCTACTTTAAATTCGGGATAAATTCCAGTTGGCCATGATGTATTATCACTTTTTTAAAACAAAAATTTTTTTTAGAGAAGTTTTATGTTTTCAGAAAAAGTGGGTAGGAAGTACACAATAGTCACATATACACTATGTCTCCTGACACATAGTTTCCTCTATTATTAACATCTTGCATTAGTGTGGTACATTGTTAAAACTGATAAAAAATATTGATTCATTATTATTTTTTTTAAAGATTTTGTTTATTTATTCGTGAGAGAGAGAGAGACACAGAGAGAGAGGCAGAGAGACAGAGAGGCAAAGACACAGGCAGAGGGAGAAGTAGGCTCCATGTAGGGAGCCTAATGTGGGACTTGATCCGGGGCTCCAGTGTCACGCCCTGGGCCAATGTTGGCGCTAAACTGCTGAGCCACCGTGGCTGCCCTGATTCATTATTTTTAATTAAGTCTGTAGTTTCCGTTAAGTTTCACTCTGCATTGTACAGGTGTATCAGTTTTAAAAAATGATAATGTCCGATATACATCAATTTATAATTATATAGTTTCACTACACTTAAAAATTCCTGTGCACCACTCATTCATCTCTCCTTTCCTCCTTTTTCCAATGTCCTGATGAACACTGAGTTTTTTACTCTCTATAATTTTACACTTTCCAGAGTGTCATATAGTTCGGAATTATGTAATGCGTAATTTTTTTCATTTACTTCTTTTGCTTACCAGTATGCATTTAAAGTTCCTCCATACATTTTTGTGGTTTGATATCTCATTTCTTTCTTTCTTTTTTTTTCAGAATAATATTTCATTGTATGGATATATCAAAGTTTATCTATTAAGCCATTGAAGGATATCTTAGTTGCTTTCAGCTGGAGGCAGTTATTAATAATGTAGATATGACAATTTGTGTGAAGATTTTAGTTTTCAATTAATTTGGGTGACTAACCAGGTGTGCACTTGTTGAATTGTATTGTAATACTATGTTTAACTCTGAGGAAGCTACTAAACTATCTTCCAAAATAGCTGTACTTTTATGCATTTGCACCATCAATGAGTAAGAGTGCCTATTGAAATACATCTTTTCCCACATTTGGTGTTGTTGGTGTTTTGAAATTTAATCATTATAATAAGCATAGAGTGGTTTCTCATTGTTTTAACATGTAATTCTCTAATGTATATGATATTGAACATCATTTCACAGGCTTATTTGCATCTACATATCTTCTTTGATGAGCTGTCTGTTCAGATCTTTTGTCCATTTTTTAAACTGGGTTACTTTTCTATTAAGTTTTAAGAGGACTTTATATATTCTGGGTATCAAATATTATGTTTTAGATAGCAAATATTTTCTGTCAGACTGTGGTTTGTCTTTTATTCTTTTAATGGTAACTTTGCAGACCAGAAGTTTTTATTTTAATGAAGTTTGATGCCACAAGGTGGCATAATAGGAGGTCTCCTGCCTGTATTCCCCCACAGAAACAATAATTTGGCAGCCATCCACAGATAAAAATGCCTTTGTAGGAGCTTTGGGATCTTAACAAGAGCTTCGAAAACCCCAATGGAGCCCAAGACCAAAAAGGGCTTTTATTAGAGGTCTCTGTACAAGTGACAGGCTCACTGACTATGGTACCACCATAGACCTCACAGCCTTATCTCTCTAAGGATTCAGTTATAGTCTATTTAGCCTTGGTTCTGCCTTCAGCATCATTTGCACTGGGACTTTGGAAGAGTTATGACTTTCTTTGCCTCGGGTAACAGGCCCACAGACCTTTGTCTCCTCTGTGGACTCTGTAATGGCCTGTGATTCAGCTCTAGCCCTGCTCAGCCATGGTCTAGGGGCAGTTGTGACTGTCCAAGAAACTTGAAGGAGACCTTGTTTCTCTACCCCCCAGAGACACTTACGTCTATGACAAATTTGCTAGAGAATGTTCTTTACTTGCTACTTTTTTTTTTTTTTTTGCCTATTTTTTCTTCCCCACCCCCATTCTTTTCTTACAGTTCTTTAGATAAAGGACATCCTAATTCTTGTTTGCTTAACACTTACTATGAAATCCTGTGAGTTCTTACAGGACAAGCTCTTTGAAGGAGGCTACTGTGAAGTTGTGGACACAGATGATTACCATACTTGCAGCAATTCTTCCTGGTTTATGTTAAAAATCTTTAAAACATACATTTCCCTGTCTAACCCTTGACTTTTGTCAACCAACAAAAATTGTCAACTGTGGTGTTACTCGTAATGTAGGATATTTGTCTTTCTTTCTTTCCTATGAGACTGCTTCCTGGAGGCCAGACAGAATTATATAGCTTCTTGTGAATCTTTGTGTCTTTATTTTTGCCTGTTCATTGGGACAAACTTGATCAACAAAAGGTCCTGCCAATATCCCATGTACTTTCTTTTTATTGTTTAAACTAAGTGTCTGGATTTTCCCCCTGATGTAGGACACCTATATTTAGAGAACACTGTTCTAACAGTTTTCTTTCTCAACATCATGCATTACTCTGATTTAGTTTAGCAGCTCTTTCTTTTATATCATTATTTGAAACTATATATGTGTTCTGGTTCTGTAGATGGTAAGAGTTTTCATTTTATTTTACTTCCTTTGATATTTAGGGGATTTGATTAGTGAAGAGGACACTATCTTTATTGGCGACATATTTTCTCCTTCCCTTTCTCATTTATTTCAGTTGAGTGTTTCTTAGTCAAGGTTCTGCTAAATTCTGATTGCATTGATGGAGAGTCATTAATTAATTGATTTCTTCCCCTAGAGGAAAAAGAAAAAAAATTCTGGAAAGGAGAAACTGTAGGAACTGAAGAGACCTCATCACCTCACATGTATAAGAAGTAATTAAAACTTTATAATGAAAACTTACACCTACAACAGTTCAATATGATTGCAGTTCAAACGTTGCCCCAATCTCCAAGGAATTATCCTTTTTATAAAAAATTAACCACTGAGTTAATTGAGAAAAAAGTGGAATTTTGGAGTTAGGGTTTTTGCTTTAAGCAATTTAGATAAGATAAAAAAATACCAGAGGTTATTATTTATTGATTACTTACCAAGTGAAAGGTACTACTCTATGTCCTTGATAAGAATGTGCTTATTTTCATTTTAAGCTATGAGGTAGATACTATAATTATCCCCAAGTTACAGAAGACCACACTATGATTTAGTGAGGTTATAACTCTATCCTAAAGGAACATGTTTAATAAGTTACAAAACAAAAAATACAATCAACCATTGCCAAACAGTCTTGTAGCAAAGGCAAATGATATTTCACATGCATTTACTCATTTACTTTTCCATCCATTAAATTATCCCAAAAATATATGAATGTGTACTCACTACTAGGTAATGTTTTAGGGGCATGGCAATAAAACAAAATTAAAATAGTCTCAGTCCTTTGTGAGTTCACAGTTGAGTTGAGAAGATAGACACTCATCAAGCAGTAGCACACAATATGAAAAATAAAACTGATGACATTTGTAAAAGAAAAGTACATGGTCTGCAGAATTATCTAATATAGAATCCAAGGTTTTCTGATAGATATTGGCTAATGTGGGGAATTCAGCTTTGGAACAAGGTGTGTAGGAAAAAAAATGGATTAAGTTAGTATTACTCACTGATGGGAGAGATGAGCAGGAGTAGGTTAAATAGATGATGGGTATTAAGTAGGGCACTGGTGATGAGCACTTGTATGTTAAGTGATGAGTCAGTAAATTCTTCAGCTGGAACTACTATTACACTATATGTTTGCCAACTAGAATTTAAATAAAAACTTGGAAAAAATGGATTAAGTTGGTAAAGGGGTTGAGGATAAAGTTCCAATATAAGGAAGAGCAGAGCAGGTACAAAAGCCCTAGAATAGGAGCACATCATATTTGAGGAACTAAAAGAATGTCAGTTTGTCATGAACTCAAAACAAGGAAAAGGAAATGGTGATTAATGAGGCCAGAGTGGTTACTGGGATCAGACTGTGATGCTTTTTATCTCATATTAAGCATCTTGGGTTTTGTCATAAGTGCATGGGGAGCTACTGAATGTTTTAAACAGTAGAGTGAACTTTATGATTAACTTGTCTACAAGGTGATCTTTTCAAAGGTGGGAACTGTTTGAAGAACAAAGGTGAAAGGTGATGGTTCCTTGAAAGGAGAAAATGTAGATGGAGAGAATGATATTGAATAGAGACATATTAAGTATATTAATTTGAAAGAACTGGTGTTTGATGGGCTGTGGTATGATAAAGGAATGAGTTATTGATGATGACTGCCAAATTTTTGGCTGGAGAAACTTTAAGAAAGATAGTGTCATTCACTAAACTAGAGAACAGAAGAAGGGAGACCATATTTCTTGCAGAAAATCATTAGTAAATGATTTTTTGGAAATAGTGAGTTTAAAATACTTTGGACATTCAGAGCTTAATGTCAAGTTGGCAGTTTGATATGCAAGTCATAAACTCAAAGGATAGGTTTTAACTAGATATCTATGTTGGTGATCATTGATGCTATAGTTTCAGATAAAATAATTTTGAAATAAGAAGAGAAGAATGCCAAGCATAATTTTAAAGGCATTCCAACATTTAAAGGCTAGGTAGAGAAGAAGTCTGTAAGCAAAAAAACAGAAATGGCAAGAGTTAGAAAAACCAGAAATATGTGTCAATACAAAAGGATAAAATGTTCATCACTCTGTGATGTTAGTTAGGGATTAAAATTGCTGATCTTGGGGTGCCTGGGTGGCTCAGTTGGTTAAGCATCTGCCTTCAGCTCAGATGGTGAGCCTGGGGTCCTGGGATCCAGCCCCACATTGGGCTCCCTGCTCAGCGGAGGGACTACTTCTCTCTCTCCCTCTGCCTGACACTCTGCCTACTTGTGCTCTCTCATTGTCTCTGTCAAATAAAGAAAGATTTTTAAAGAAAATCTTTTAAAAAATTGCTGCTTTCCATCATGGAAGACTCTTCTCTCATTTACTCAATGCTTACTTTATCACTAACTTCATCATATTTCCATTGAAAACCTTTTCTTATCGTTATTTAAATTTGAATTTCTCACCCAAACCCATCCACCAAAGGCAACTCTTTATTTCTCTGCTTTAATTTGTTTCCTTCTAATATGCTACTTATTTAGGTTTTTTTCATTGTCCGTCTCCTCCCCACCCCTCAAAGAGTTATGGTGTTTGTAACTTTTATTCACTGCAGTAGCTCCTATAGCTAGTTTAATGGCTGGCACATAATATACCCTCTAGAAATTGATAAGTAATGATGAGCAATTAAATGAAGAGTGATAACTAATACTGAGAGGGCTAGTACATAAATCGAGGATTGACATGTGTTAACTGGACTTGATGTGATTTTAGCAGTGGCCAAACTGGAGTGAGCTGGAGAATGAAGGTCAAGCAAACAAAGAAAGTGAATACTGGTCTCAAAAGGCGACTCTTTTTACAAGTATGGTTATAGAGAAAGAGAAGAATGAATATGATAATAATTGGGTAAGATGGGAACACTGGTTAGAAGGAAATTCTTCATCTCTCCAGCCCCCCTTGTTTTTTTTGGAAAATGGACAAAATATTAGACATGTTTAAAATGCCATTAGGTAGATAGAGTTGAGAGGGAGCAGTTGAACACACAGAAGACAGTAATAAACAGAAACAACAGCTTGAGGGTGTAGTAGAGAGAACTGAATACAGAAATATGTTTGCTATATTTTGGTTTGAGAAACACTTTTTAATCAATGCAGTAAGGCAGCTCAATTGAGAAATCTATGAAAATTAGACAATTGATAATTTGGAACTTTAATAAAGATAATAGTCTCTAAACTTATTTAGAATAAGTCCCTCATGCCAAATTGCCAGGATAAAATTTGATTCATTTCTGAAAGTTTATTCCTTCTTCCAAGAGCATTTCCAGAGTGTTGGGTTTGAAGGTACATAAACTTATGATATTAAGTTTGAAAAATTAAATTTCTCTCTCTACGGATATGTACCTATCTACACCTACTCATAAAGGCAAATGATGTATTGTTGATGTTTGATTTTAGTATGTGTTGCATTTTAACAAAACAAAACAAAATAACATGGTTTGATATGTTTTCCTAATTGTTTTGAGTATGTAATTTAAATAAATTGCTCCATCTCTAGCATTCTGAAGGGTATAACTTTCTCCAGAATTTGATCTGTCATTCTTCCAATTAGAAAAGCCCTGCAGCCATGCTATAGAATAGCTTTATAATATATCTTAAGCTTTAACAAGGAACTTTTTGATGTATTTCAATTATGATGTACAAAGTAGCATCTTCTTAATTAAAGAAGAAATTTCATTTTGAGGCTCTTTAAAGTACTATTAAAGTTTATGGTTGAAAGCTTCTCGTTAAGATAGATCTGTCCTCTGTATTTAGTGAATGGGATATGGAGCATTTGGACTGGAGGAGAAAAATAGCCAAGAAAGGATGCTAAATGCTACTGAGATTGGAGAATAAAATTTAGTTATAAAAAGATGGCTTCTAAGAGGTCAGATTACATATCAGTAAATATTTAAACATAGTACTATCAGCAGTAATGATTTAAAAATCATAATAATCTAGAAAGGGCAAAAATTTCATTGAAATTGAGAATAAAGAATTAAATGATGAAAATTAAGTGTGATGAATGCTATCTGACATGGTGGTCCTGGGAGTGTGCACAGGAAAAATCCCATTTTATACATGTCCTATAAAAAAAAATTAAAGCAAATAAAAATAAATTAATATATGGTCCCTTTGAGAGACATATACTCATACACACAAATCAAAATCCCCAAATAAAAGTTAAGCCATAAAATACATATGCAATTCTAGCTTAGACAGAACAAATATAATTTTTCCTCTTTTCTACAAACTAATTTTGCATATTCCAAATAAAGCTTTAGATGAGTGCTCTGGCAGTGTGTATTTTTAGGCTTTCAAGAACTTCTAATGTAGACAAGATGGTGCAGCTGACAGTGCTCATGGTTGATAACAACACACATTTTAAAGGTTGTTGGCTTGCTAGTGAAAGTGAACAGAAAATGGAAGACTTGTACTATACGGGAAAATACTATATATGAAGCACTAAGAAAGAATGTTCTTTACTAAATATAAACATTTATCTACATGTTTAGATGCACGAACAGACACACACATACACCCACATAGCAAGTGCATTAATATATACTGGTGCCAACTCATCCTATTGTCCAATGATTTACTGATAACAAGTAAAGTTAGAGAAGTCCATTTATAAATTCAGCATATTGTTAATATATTCTAACTGACGTAACAAGTTAATACCTAATACACAATGTCAGTGTAAGTCTGAAGAGTAACAACAAATCATAAAATTGACATCAGTTTTTTTTCAAATAGCTTACTGATGTAACCCCTTGATCTTTTATGATGAATGTAAGAATATTATAAAATGCATATATTCTTCCAAAAATTACATGAACTGTATGTTACTGTGATTGTAGTTTATTTTTATTTTTCTTTAGATGTACTACTTGTCTTAGTATCTAATTGCATAAATTCTCTCAAAATGGAAGAAATATTATAAAATTCTACCAGAAATGCCTTGTTGCCTTAAGCATTAAGAAGAGTAATGGATAAGTCCATAACATAAACTGGATCATCTCTGATATGCATGTACTCAGATACCAAAGTGATAAGTCAAATTTATCACTAAACTGTGAAATTTTGTACAATAGTGTTGTGTTTTATATTATTATATGAGAAAATCTTTCTTTTATGGGATAGGCTAATTTATCACCGCTGAGGTGGGCACTTTTGGAAATTAAAAATGGAGAATGATTACTTAAAGAAATATATTATTGGGGTTACCCAAAGTGATAAGTCTGGGGCTATTGCAGTGTGAATTTTGTTATTATTTCTGAATATTCCATTCAATTCTGCTTTGGAAAAAAAAGTGATGGATGAAATTCAAAATTTGTTAGGTATAAATATATGATATGGTGGGTTAAAAATGGGATGGAATAAAGTAGATATATTTAAGACTCATGGGGGTGCCTGGGTGGCTCAGTTGGTTAAACGTTTACCTTCAGCTTGGGCCCTGATCCCAGGTCCTGGGATAGAACCTCTTATCAGGCTTCCTGCTCATAAACCTGCTTCTCCCTCTTCTCCCTGCTGGTCCTCTCTCTCAATAAAATAAAATCTTATAAATGAAGACTTACCAAGTAATAAATATACAGTATTATTACATTTTCTATAAATATATATACATACACACACATACAAAGACAAAACAAAACAAAACAATCCATGGCTGTTTATTAAGCTACAGCTATTAGCCAGGCAACCTTGTTCCCGTATCACTCTGATAGAACAAGTGTATATCATTGGTTCAGGGGACTTTTGTCTCTGAAATTTTTTGTCTAACCACAATCCTGGTCCTTCTAATTAAAACCTATGGTTATATAATATATATAATTAATATAAATACATGTAATACAGGTAGCATATAATACATGTAATTAAAATATTAAGCCATTAGTGGGAATGGCTCATATGGTCTAGAGCTGGAATATAATGAACTTTGGGTATCCAAGATTCAGATAGCATGGTTTTCCATCCACTTGTACCTTATCCAAAATGTGTTAACTTACCCAAGCTTTATTATTGGTTCTTAAATTAATTTAATGTCTGTAATCTGAATGCTTTCATTCAGTCTGTGAGCCTTTCCATTCCATGACAGTAATGTTACACACTGAATTGCGTTGTAGTTACACTTGGAAACTACCACTGAGTCAAGCTACTTTCCTATGCAACAGCTACCTCTGTAAAGAAACAGAGTCCATATCTCTATAGACCTTATAATAATACTTGTATACCATTTGAGTTTTTAAGTTACCCAACCTCAAAACTTTTCCGGTCATTAAAATATAATCTTGCTGTTCTTTGTATGGCTATGGTTTTTTCTAGGACTAAACATAAATATAATCAAACTGATATTTGGATATCCCGAAATTTAACAAGTTACTTTTTCTAAGCAAAACAAAGCAAAACAAAATAAAACACATTGTATTTATGATGTTGTTTTATACTATATATTTATAGTATAGATGATCTCTTTCCTTTGTTAGAGTGAAATATTTTAAAAAATGTATCTATCTTTGACTAGAAAGGAGGTGTATAAACATCAGAAACTATGGAAAACAGGCACTTACCTTCCCGGGAGACTGCTAATTTGATTACATCAATGGCATTTTATGTCATACAAAAGGGAAGGAAGAGCCTACTGGCTCTCTAATTTTCAGGCATACTTTTCTTCTAGGATTTCTTGATGATTCAGCAGTAAGAGAATTTTCTTTCAGGACACTGATAAAGTCCCCATTGCATATAAATTGTGAATTAGGCAAATTATTTAATATATTAATGATTTCTCCTTGAAAAGTGACTATAAGCAGTAAATGAGATGTTTTATGTGGGAGATCTTTAAAATCTATAGAAAAATATATAATTGTTATTATTCTGTATTCTATACAAGGCTGACTTTCTAATACTGAAAAGGAAGTTACTTTGTTGGAGCCTATGGCAAGGACACAATTGACTTTCTCCCAGTGGCTGGGCAAATTTTTGCATTACAGTTGATTAAAACATTATACCAGTAGGATGCCTGGGTAGCTCAGTCGGTTACGCATCAGCCTTTGGCTCCGGTCATGATCCCAGTTCCTGGGATCAAGCCCTGGATGGTGTTGGGTTCCTTGTCTGCAGGGAGTCTACTTCTCCCTCTCCCTCCTCGCCCTCCCCCTGCTTGTGCTCTCTCTCTCAGATAAAAAAAAATAAATAAATAAATAAATAAATAAATAAATAAATAAATAAATAAATAAATAAAATATTTAACGAGAAACATTATACTCACCATTGACAAAAAGCAAAGATAGGTATGGACCACTGCATTCCTTCATTATACTGTTGTCAAATGTGTTTGTAATATTAAAGGGGATAATTAGCAATGAAATATCTCTACTTTCTGTCACAACACATCGAGAGCATACAACATCCTTCAAAATTTTTTTAAAAAAGGAAGTCTGGAATGCAAATTTCATGGTAAATTTTGAATACTTCATCCTCATTCTATGCCTGTAACATTGAAATTCACACATATATTCTTTTTTTTTTTCACTACTTTCTCCTCTTCTGCCTCCTCTCTTCTTTACCTTTCTATTTCTTTAAACTCTATTGTGATTACCATTATTTGGAAAAATTACTTGCCCCCTAAGGATTATGTAACAAGCTATTAGGAAAAAAAGGGTTAAAAATGCATTCTACACAAAGTATTACCTTAACTATGTTCATGGCAAATCTCTGGTTGAGCATTTTTGAAAACAATTGCATTCTGACCTTTTGATTTTCTTTTCCAAAAACTCAACATAATAATATAGTTCAAAATATTCTCATATATAATAACTGAGTAAGTAAAATTTAAGGACTTTCTGAAGAACGATTAATCTTTTTGTTTTTAGAATTTTTTTTTTAATGGATTTAGGGTTCTCAGTAATGCCTGTTAAAGAGTAAAATGATTCAATGAACAACCTCGTGCACTGCTCAAGGTTCTGCCTACTGAGAGGATTTCCCTTCACCACTGTTTTTCAGGGATGTCCCAGAGGATTGTAATGCTGGTGTTGTTCACTTCCAGGTGGTACCTATTTGCCTAAAACCAGTAAGCCAAACACGTTTTCTTTTCTTCTATCAGCTGATTATTGGAACTCCCCATGAAGCCGTATGTGTAGGCTGTGTGAGACAGAATATAGTATAACAGGAATGAAGACAACAGACATTTGGACCACTTCATGTAAATTATTTGTGCTTTCAGGGCCCACCCAAGCCTGCTCTCATATATATAACTTCTGTGAGTTGCTGCTGTGCCTGCCAAAATTTATAGCTTGGTGGATCAGACAACTGCTGGTAACTTGATGGCCTATGTCTAAGCATTCAGTTTCAGCTAAGGCCTAATACCAAGCCAAAAGCTGTTTTCAAAAGGGGAACAGTTATTCACAAAAGATAATAGGGCCTTCCTTCAAAATCCTGAATCTGTAATGTGATTCCCCTGTAGAAGCATGCCAAAGCCTCCAAATATCATTCCTATTTGCCAGTGACACTTCAGGCACCATTGGATCTGCTGGCTCCAGCCAAGCATTGCCTTGTGTCCTTTAAGTCTTATTTTTTTTAAATAATAAATTTATTTTTTATTGGTGTTCAATTTGCCAACATACAGAATAACACCCAGTGCTCATCCTGTCAAGTGCCCCCCTCAGGGCCCGTCACCCATTCCTTCAAGTCTTGATAGTGGCAGTAACTTCTGCAATCTCTCCAGATATACAACATTGCTTCTTGCATTATTTATTTATTTTTGTTTTTCATTTATTATTTCCTAAGTAGAGAGTGGTGAAACTATTCATTATAATATCTGATGTTTGATACATGATACTATGTGTTTTCAAAACCCATAGAACTTTACATTGAAGAAAGTGAACTTTAATATATGCAGATTTAGGAGACTGGAGGTTTCCAGAATGAAGTGCAGAATGTGACAAAGCAATCTGACTGTATTGTTAATGTACAAAACATTATCATTTATGATGTGTGTTTGGGGAGAGTACCTTTGGTAATGGATGGAGTATACCAGAGTAAAGGCAAAAGAAACTGTATATAGGCAAGGTACACTACATGATGAAGTCATTTCCCATGAAGGTACAGGTTAATAATTCTGATACTACTGTACATGTATACTAGAATTGAACAATTAATTAAATGAAAGCTGCGAGCCAGGTTTTTCACTAGAGGCATAAGAAGTTACAGATAGTCAAGAGTAGGAGGCTAGAATGGTCCACTTGGTCATGAATTAGAGCTAGAAACATAGGCATAAACTCAAGTTTAGCTTAATGTCGATACAGATGGTTACAGCAAGAAGTATTTGTAAGTGAGTTTGTATATATTCAGGTAAGTATGAGCATGTATGTTTTCCTTCCTTTAGCTAAAAGGGCCTAAAGGCACTGTAGCAGCAATCAGCACATCTAGACCCCAGGTCTTGGTTTCTGGTACTGTTTTCCAATAACAGAACCAGGGATTCTTACAGAAATGGCTGAATCTAAAACTGTGACAAAAAATGTATAAGATGAGCCTGGAGCATTCTATAGTCCCAGAAAGTAAGGAAGAGCTCAAAAACAGTAGCAACGATAACATAATTATAACACACAATTGTGGAGATATGTCAAAGGGTCTCAAGAGCTAACTAAATGAGCTCCCAATGGCCGAAGTTGGAGCCATTTTAATATAAAAATATAACTAAGTTATATTGGATTATTACTCAAAGTATAAAATAAAATGTTTCCATATTTGCATAAATGATTATATATCCATATTTGCATAAATTATTATATATACAAATGTTTATATATACACATTTCTTCATATCAGAACTCCAAATAATTTGTCTACGTATAATCCTATCTCAAAGTGGGAGAAGATAGAATTCCCGACTATTTACATGGGGAGCATAGGCTATACATGTTGACTTTTTCCCAAAGAATACAGTATGGAAAGGACTAGAAAAGATAACTTTCCAGTGGAGAATTCTGACAAATATAATCTCAGTCAGGTGGTGAAGGACTAGAAAAGATTAACTTTTCAATGGAGAATTCTGACAAATATAATCTCAGTCAGGTGATAAAGGTTAACATCAATAGTGATATCCAAAGCGAAATATTGACAGTTATATTCTCTTGATAAGATGTAGTGAAAATGGCACTTTATTTCTGTAGTCTTCCTCTTAAAGACACATAACCCAAGTGTAATCATGAGAAAAATACCAGACAATCCAAATTTATGGACATTCTATGAAATACCTATTTAATATGCCTACTCCTCAAAGCTATCAAGGTCATGAAAAGCAAGGGGAGTCTGAGAAACAGCAAAAAGGAGCCTATGGAGACATGATGACAAATGTAATATCATGGATAGGATCCTGAAACAGAAAAAGATCATAAGGTAAACTCCAAGGACATTTTAATGACGTATTGACTTGAGTTAGTAATAATATATTGATAATGGTTCATTAATTGTAACAAAAGCACCATAATAATATAAGATTTTAATAGTGGAAACTGGGTGTGAGGTATATATGAATTCTTCATGCCATCTTCACAATTTTTTCATAAATCTACATGTGTGCTAAAAATGCGAACTGGAATTAAAAAGATAAAAATTTAAGCACTTAAAAATGATTTGAAGAATTTGCAAGGAGGAAATTAACGGTGAAAAGTCTTAATTAATTCCTGACTTATCTGTGATGTCTAAGTTTTAATCTACATGAGTAAATAATTTTTTTATATTTCAAGCTTCATACACATATTAGCACATCTCCTACTTTTCTCTGATGTAGAGCATAAGAATTATGATAGCATAGAGCTAATCTTAATGGAATCAAGGTATAGGGAATATTATATTTAAAAGTACCTGATTCTTATATAGTATCCTTTTATAGATATAGATTCCTATGTGTGGACAATTGACTCATCTAATAGGAGGAATTGTGGGGTTGGATATTTTGGGTATGGATTATTCTGTTTAAATCCTGGTTCTAATATACTAGTCAAGGAATGTTGATAAATTTTATAATCTTCATGAGTCACATATTCATCTATGTGAATAGATGATGGTGATTTTCGTCTCCATAAAATGACAAATCTGCCTATGTTTGAGTGCTGCTGTAAGAGATAGTGTATACAACACCCCAGTGTAGAGTCTGGTATAGTAGATGCTTAATAAATGGGATATTTTAATATTAAGAATTAAAATTTTGTACACTCTCGGCAGCCCCGGTGGCGCAGCGGTTTGGTGCCGCCTGCAGCCCCGGGTGTGATCCTGAAGATCTGGGATCGAGTCCATGTCGGGTTCCCTGCGTGGAGCCTGCTTCTCCCTCTGCCTGTGTCTCTGCCTCTCTCTCTCTCTCTCTCTCTCTCTCTCTCTGTCTCAATAAATAAATAAAATCTAAAAAAAAATTTTTTTATGCACTCTCATCCAGCTCTTTCTGATTATCCTCTGCACTTCTCTATGGGATTTGTAATCTTATAATACCATTTAAAAATATTTCTTATAAAAATGATAAATTGTATCCCTTCTTTCATGAGTCTTATATCCTTTGGACAACAGAAATAAATAAATTAAGAAATAAGAAAATAGATTGAAAGTCCTATAGAGGATTCTCTGTGGGAGGTGACTAAGTAGCTATTTTGGGCTGGGTGTTTAGAGCAGGCATCTCTGAAATAAATGTATTTATTTATCCATATCTTAATAACATATTTTATGTAATCCAACATAGTCAAAATATTATCATTTCAATGTGTGATAATTTTTTTTAAATCATCAATGCAATATTTTATTTTTGGAGTAAGTCTTTGAACTTCAGTGTGTATTTTACACTTAAAGCATATGTTAATTCAGAATAGCCACACTTCAAGTGCTCACCAGGTGGCTCGTGCTTCCTTCCATATTGGACAGCCCACTTTGGATCTAGTCTGGATTATTGCAATAGTGTTCCTGCTTCCACTCTTGATCTCCTGAAGACATTTTTCTACAAAGCAGCCAGATCTGACATATCGTGTCATTTCCTTTATTTATTTATTTATTTATTTATTTATTTATTTATTATTTATTTATCTATTTATTTTTATATTCTTGCTTTATTTTACTCTTTTATATTTAAATTCAATTAATTAACATTAATGTATTATTAGTTTCAGAGATAGAGTTCAATGATTCATCAGTCTTATATCATACCCAGTGCTCCCTACATCATGTGCTCTCCTTAATTCCATCACTCAGTTACTGCATTCTCCCAACCCCCTCCCCTCCAGCGAGCCTCAGTTTGTTTTCTATGATTAAGAGTCCTCTTGTGGAAATTTGATACTACGTAGAAGCCCAGCACTTAAAAGCCAGAAGGCTGAGCCTTGCAGCAGAGTGAAGAAATTGGTCCATCGTCTTCATGTAGGAAGTGAGCTTGATATGACCTAGGATAGAAAGTGGACCAGTCTGTGAGTGCGTTCAGGGGAGAGCTATTATAAGAGAGGTAGCCTGGGCTTTTAGGCCATACAAAGAAGCTAGGTTTTGGTTTTATTTGTAATGGGGAAGAATGCTTTGGAGAACTTTATAAAGGGGAATTTTGTGGTCAGATTTATATTTTAAAAGATTACTGTGTTGAATGAAAAGAATGAAAGAAAAAACTTTCAGCTAAATGCTCATATTATGGAGGATCCCTGGGTGGCTCAGCGGTTGAGAGCCTGCCTTCAGCCCAGGGTGTAATCCTGGAGTCCCTGGATTGAGTCCCACATCCGGCTCCCTGCATGGAGCCTGCTTCTCCCTCTGCTTGTGTCTCTGCCTCTCTCTCTGTGTCTCTCATGAATAAATAAATAAAATATTAAAAAATAAATAAATAAATTCTCATATTATATAAATCCACTCAGGATTTTGAAAACCTATGTTGATTATTCTCAAGGAAGATAGTGATTCAAAGGTGTATGAACTTATGTTAATTTCTGTACAATCACTCATGAACATGAAATGAATACTATGTATTTATAGATATACAGGCATAGATGGATATTGTTTTAGGAACTGAATATAAATTACTTCAATCTGTAAAAAAAATCTGAAATTTTACTTGCTCTTAATATAAATGCTCAATTATAAATCTAAGATAAAATTCAGATGACATTTCTTGTACTCCTGTGGAAAGTTAGAATACCCATTTATGATGATGTTGATGATGATGCTTAAAAATGCTATGAGTTTCCTTACCTCAAAATGCCTAAATTTCTTTTCTCAGGCTTAAGAGAATTTATAACTGTGGAAATACTATTTTTATTCCCCATTTAAAAAAAAAAATTCTACTAATGCAACTCTAAAGTTTAATTTGTGAATATTTTGTAAAGCTCTAAATTATAGCTTAAGTGAAAATTCAGTGAATTAAAGTAAACTTGGATAGTACTTTGCAAACTATAATGTGCATATGATTCACTTGGTGATCTTGTTAAATGCAGATTCTTTTCAAGACCAGTGAAAGACCTGTGTTTCTGCATTTCTAGCAAGTTCCCAGATAATGCCAGAGTTTCTGGTCCATGGACCAACTCTGAATAGCAAGAGACTAAGCTTTTATACCATACAAAATCTCCTGGGCATTTACTTATTTATTTTTTAATACCCATTCCTGATTTCCATCCAAGGCCAACAATCAGAATTGCTGGGTTTGAGTCTGGACATAAATATTTCTTAAAAGGTTGAAGTTGATCATGACGTACTGATAAACTTGAAAATCATAGCTCTGGAACATATTAATCATGAGTAAAATATCTTTATGACCATTACTTAGAGCTAAAATAATATGGCAACAGGACTTATGGATACAGTTCTGTCAATGTGCTGGGAAGAATTGTAAGACAATTTGCTATTTTTGATCGTGGCTTAATTTTGAGCAGAGACTGACAGAATGGCAATTGTACTAAATTATACTGACTTGCATGGCAGCTTTGTGATAATGGGGCTGTTGATGAGGCAGACCATTAAATTCATTTTCACTCAAGACCAAAGCAAGGATTTGAATGGAAGTTTCCAGAGGTGAAAAATGAATGTGTAAGCCCATTTTTATTCATATATCGAGTGAATTAATTCATTTTCTCTATAAATGGTTTTGAGATAACATGTGCTCAAATGACTGTAAATAGAAATTATTTTTTAATAGTGAAAATTTTCATTTGAGATCCTTCCGTAGGCAATAGAAGAATTATTTCACAAATATACTAACTTCCAATGTAAGGACTTCTACTAACTACTTAGTGACTATTTACTATGTGCCAGGTGTTTATATAATATATATAATATTATTCCTTTCACTTTGTATGCAGAGGATATTGAGATTCAGAGAAATTAAATAACATTTCTAAGTCTGCACAGCTGGTATGTGGCAGAGACAATATTTAACCTGTTTATCTGACTCAAGAGTCCACGCATTTTTCTGTCCAGCTCATCACTCCTAGAAGTATTTGAAATGCTACCAAGTCAATGTGTTAATTCATAGAATGCTCATAGGAAACAAGTTGAAACACATATGAACTATTTTAAAACTCACTTCTTTTAAAATATCTTATTTTAAAAAATCATACTTTGTGTGTGTGTTTTTTTTTTTTGAATAGTATGTATGCATGTGTGCACTATTAACTTCTTACCAATGATGCTTTTGTTATAGAAACTATAAGCCTAGGGATGTAGGTAAAGTTACCCATTTCAGTCCAGGAAGGCATGAAGTTCACCTTTTAATTAGTGATTCTAAAAAATGTGCACCTAGTTCTTCATTCTATCAGTGATTCTATTCCTAGTTTCACGTTTGACTTTGAAAGTTTGCTCTAGAAAGGTGATTTATTCATATACGCACAAAAGATCTTTCCTGTGGACTACAACCCAGATAGATTCACAGATTATAAATATAATCTGAAAGAGAAAGAGGGCCAAATTAGAAATAAGTCATATAAAACTAAATTTCATCAATGTCCCTAATAAAATATTTCAAAGAAAATCACACACATATATATATATATATATATATATATAGAGAGAGAGAGAGTTTATTTAAAACATTACATAGACAACTATAATTTTATTTTAAGTATATTATATGGGCATGTTTAAAGATCTATACATAGTTTAAACATTAAAAACTATACATATATATATCTGCATTTTTCTTCATTTTTATTTTTTAAAGATTTTATTTATTCATTCATGAGAAGCACAGAGAGGAGAGAGAGAGGCAGAGACAGAGGCAGAGAGAGAAGCAGGCTCCATTCAGGGAGCCCTGACTTGGGACTTGATTCCGGGTCTCCAGGATCATGCCCTAGGGCTGAAGGCGGTGCTAAACCGCTGAGCCACTGGGGCTGCCCTGCGTTTTTCTTTAAATATTTTATCATGACAAAATTCAAACACATCCAAAAGTAGTAATAATAATATAACAATTCTAGGGCATTTTATAAGTGGTCTATCATTAACCAACCAATTATGTTTCATCCATAACTGTCTACTCATAATTACTTGTTTTATATATAGCTACACTCCTCCAAATATTTTAAAGAAAACTTCATCATCTGTACTTATGTTTAAGATAAAAAGTTTTTAACATGAAGATATCATTATTGCACCTAAATAATTTAGTTATAATTTTTAAATATGGAATGTCTACTCAATGTTCAAATATTTCTAATTGTATTACAATCCTCTTCCCTCTCCTTTTCTCTCTTTTTAAAAATTTGCTTATATGAATCAGATTTTTTTTTTTAAGATTTTATTTGCTTATTCATGAGAGACAGAAGAGAGAGGCAGAGACACAGGCAGAGGGAGAAGCAGGCTCCATGCAGGGAGCCCGAAGTGGGACTCGATCCTGGGACTCCAGGATCACGCCTAGGGCCAAAGGCAGGCGCTTAACTGCTGAGCTGAGCCACCCAGGAGTCTCTGAATCAGATTTTTTTTTTTTTTTTTAATAAGACATGATTAGGTTACTGTGTTTTCTTTTTTATTTGTTTATTTTTAGGTTGCCATATTTTCCATGACCCTTTCAATCCATAATTACCCGTGCATCAACTTTTCTTCCTATATCCTTTGCTGTTGTGAAGTACTCAGGGATATTTTTTTCTGTAATATCCGACCTTGAAGTTTCATAATTTTCATCCACATGTTATTCTTATACATTTTTCTTTGTTCTATGCATTTTCTGTAAATTGAAAATTAGATCTAAGGGTTGGTAAAAGTTAGGAAAAAGAAAGATTTTGGTGAGACTATGTTTTGAGGAGGTATATATTATCTATATCTTTTTTCATGACATTAAAAACTCGTGATGATAATTGCCTAGATCCAATAAATCATTAAGGGTTCCATAATGGTGATACTCTTTCATTCTTACTAATTATATTGACTGAAATCATCTATAAATTTCATTATTTACTCCTCGGTAAGCCTGGAGGACAGTTCACACAGGAAAGATAAAATACATTTACTAATTTCCAAAATAATAAGTTAATTCCCCAGTACCATCCAGATTACTTAATAAGGATGTTTTTTTCTTTTCTTTGTTGCATCATTATGAACTCATGGAATTAAACATATTTAATTTGTTTCAATTTAGCACAGCCTATAGTAGGGGCTTGTTTTGTTTGGCTCCTGATCTTGAAGGCTTTTATTATGACAAAATAATAATAATTCTAATGCTTTCTGTTTTCTCTTGCCAAAAAAAGTTAGAGCTAGATTGGTACATTGTTTTTAGGTGTTTCCTGGGAAGAGAGATATCAACTGTGTATATATAGTTTTAAAAGATATAATATGAGTGCATATTGACATTTCAAAATGAAATTAAATAATATGGAGTTTTATCCCAATGTCACATTATTCAGATCTCTTCTTTTTTCCAAGCTGAAAATCCCAGTTGTAAAGAACAATCAACTTAAAATTCATTTGCTTTATCCTTATACTCACAAAAAAACCCCTTTAGAATAGAATAAAATAAAATAAAAAGGTAGTAAGAATATTATTACTATTGAAAGTAGTTTACAAAGTAAGATTATTGTTTTTATCTGTAGGTTTCCATTTCATTAGAGTTGTATAATCAAACTACAACATATTAAAGTAATTTGAAGTAAATGATTTTTGTGTAGTTATGTCACCAACTGGATGGTTACATGATTAGTTTAGTTGTTCTATTTCATTTACAGTTTTAGGGTTTTGAGTTTTAAATTATGTAAAATGCAGGTTACCGAAACTAAACTTTAAATCAAAATATGTTCTAATAAATTTAATTTGTATTCCTGTGCCTTTCACTTGTTTTCATCTGTTCAACTTAAATGCACATTAAAAAAATTAACTTCATCTTATTTTCACATTATTTAGTATTGTTCTAGTGTTTTATAATAGCCTGAGTCCTGCACTTTTTCTTAGCAAGAAAAGGTTCACTTCAATGAACAATATTGAAATTAGATAGTAACCATATCTTCCCCTCTACTATTTCCTCTTCATCTTATTTTACATAATATGCTTGTAATTATAGTTGAAATCAGTGAATTGATTCTAGTTTTGTATACTCTCACCTTTTTGTCCCATTTTTCAAATTATGTAATCAGAGCATAGAGCTATTATATTCTATATTTTTATTCATCACTTATGTCAGTTCTGCAGTAATATGTGTGTGTATATATGTATACATATACACATTATATTTATACATTATATATTCATTACATATTATTATATTATAATAGATATTAGATAATAATTATAATAGATATTAGATAATATTATATTATCTATTATATATATTATATATAATATATATTATATATTATTATTATATCTATTATATATATATTGAATCATCACAAGTCCATAAATCAGTTTCTCTTTAGCCTTCAGAAGCTTCATATATGAAGCTCATTATCTAGGAGAATCCTCAGAAATAGATTAACAAAACATTCCTAGGGCCTTTCCATATTGAGAGCAATATGTCTTTAATTTTATATTTTAAGGTCTCCTTAACTGGATATACATACTTTTGCTTATCCCTTTTTGTCCTAAGTAACTTAAACATGTTATTCCAATGTCTTTGGAATAAAGGTTGCTGTTAGAAAAATAAAAATAAAACCAAGAAAAACTCTAATAATAATCTGTTCATTATTTCTTTATCCATGACTTGCTCTTTTTGGCTGGTAGGTTTTTTTTTTTTTTTTTTTTCTTTTTTCTTTCTTTTTTTTTTCATAGAAGTTCAATAGTTTTACTAAAATTTTCTCAGTTTTGGTCACCTACATTTGATTTTTTTTAGGTATTCAGTTTGTTCATTCAATATGTAGTGTAAAGTTCCTTTTTTCTTTAGTAAAGTTCTCTTTAATTGTAGTTTTTGTATTTGTTCTGTTCCATTAACTTGTAGTTCTTAAGAAACGCCTATTATGTGTATATTTTATCTTCTTTGCCTATGTTCTCTGCCACTTTCTCTGAAGGTTTCTTTTTTCTCATTCTTTATTGCTCTTAAATTTTGAAAAATCTCATCCTTAGCATTTACTTTTCTTAAGGAACTCCCCCACTTAATTCATTTGCTCTTCTACTTAATTTTCTTTACACTTCATTTCAAAATCTCTTTGTTTAATTTTAAAATATTTTTTCCTCAGTTTCATAACCTCTCTTTTCAAATATTTTACATATTTGCTTCAATTTTCTTATGGTGATTTCTGTGGTTCTTTCATAGGTTTTTCCATTTTCTCAATCTTTTGGTCTATTTTGAAATATACATTATTAATTTTTTTATTAATCAACTTTCTTGGGTATTTCTTTCTAGTGTGCTTTTCTTTTCTGTAGAGATGCAATTTTTTACCTTTGTTTCTTCTTATAATAATATTGTACAGGATTTGACTGTAGTACTTTTCTAGTTTCAGGAGTAGGGGTGGGTCAACACCATGTTTTTAATTTTGTTTCTCTAGAAGTACCTCTTTTTTTGTTTGTTTTTGTGAAATCATCAAATATAGCCTACACTTCTGAGACATTTTTCCATTTTATCTATTTTTATGATGACACCACTCATGTCAAAACTATCAATAGTTAGAATACACCTACTTACCTATTGTAGTTCATGGAGATACCTTTTTGGGTTTTGGGAAACATTGTAATTTTTTTGCTTTGCTTCCTTATTTTATTTTGTAAATTTAATGGGGGAGATTTGAAGAGTGTAAAAACTTAACTGCTACTTGTACCACCATCTTGTTCTTAGTATCCTATAGCACAGATTATCAGTGTGCATAGTCATTCTTAAAGCATTTTTTTTTATTGTGTGTTCCAAGGAACATTAGTGTGTCGAAAGTTTAAATATTTAATATAAAAATTGCGAGGTTTGTGGTTAAAAATTTAAAGTCATGGAATAAACAAAATTGAATCAATGGCTTTATTATATGACTTATCAGAATCCTCAAACTGCTAATGTGCCATGTGGATCTTCAGTGGGGGAATATGTTTTGCTCCATTACCCAAAATTACTTAAACTTGGGACTCATTTTTTTCTCATGCATCATTAGTTCTGCATGAGTAAATGGAGCCTTAAAGCAATTTTTCCAGCACTTCCAACTGTGCTTGGGCCTTTTAGCTCACAACCAAAATATAGTCTTGTCGGACTGTTGATGCTCTGTTAGTGAAACGTTTCAGGGTGATCATAGTTTCAGTGTTTATCAGCTGGTCCCATGGACTTTATCATCAATCACTTTTGTCTTGCAATATTTTACTTGCTAGGAATACTATAGGATCTATGGTAAAGATAGGATGTTGAAATTATATTTTCATAAATAATATTTTTAATCATTGTAAATGATGTTTCTTGCCTTTGAGAGTGAGTGAAGCATTAGCAGGCACTATTTTCCTATTAAATAATAAGTTTTATGGGAGAAACTAAGGCATTGCATGTGGTTTAAAATATAGCAAAACGTAATCATGGTAAAAGTGAAAGTTTTCTTTTAGTTTTAGATGAGCACTGATTTGAGGTAGTTTATTACCAATACATGGCAGAACAATGCTAGTTTACATAATTTATGTTTAAATGTATAATTATTTCAACATAATATTTTTGTATGTGAGCCAAGTAAGATTTTTTTGTTTTAGGTGAGTTAAAATAATAGGGTTTTGTAAACGTGGTTTTGTTAGCAATAGTCATTTCTTCTTCTCTACATTCTTTCCTCCCTTTTTGTCTCTTCCTTCTTTATGTTCGTTTCTCCAAGTAACTCCAATGAGAAGTACATACATATGTTGTCAGAGAAGGTATTAGAATAAGGCTGTCTGGTATCTAATGAAAACTCTGTCACTTTTTAACTGTATGATTTAGGGAAATATTCTTAACCATTTTGTGCTTCAATTTTTTTTTAGAGATTTTATTTATTTATTCATGAGAGACACACACACAGAGAAAGAGAGAGAGAGAGAGAGAGAGAGAGAGAGGCAGAGACACAGGCACAGGCTCCTGTATGGATCCTGACTTGAGACTCCATCCTGGGTCTCCAGGATCACGCCCTGGGCTGTAGGTGGCGCTAAACCGCTGAGCCACCCAGGCTGCCCAAGTGCCTCAATTTTCTTAACTGAAAATGTAGCTCAAATAACATGATCTCATTCAATTTTTGTCTGTATTAGTAGAGTGGTCTATGCATAATCCTCAGGAAGACTAGAGTAGAGAACATGCAAAGTACGAGCATCCTTCCAGATTCATTAATTTATTCATTAATTCGGAGAGACATTTATTGATTCATCCATAGACAAATATTCATAGAGCACCCCTATGTACAAAACACATTGCTAGCAACTTGGGAACAAATGTTAAACAAAACAGACATGTTTTATTCTAGATGCTTTGCAATGATGCTTTTCCTGAGGAATATGTAAAGAATACATTTAAATGATTCCAGCATTTACAAATCCTTTATGAAAAAAAATCTCTCCAAATAGTGATAAATATAATAAGTAACATTGCTAAATTATATGCTATATGACAGTTTTGCTAAGGCTTTCAACTGAATTATATCAGTAAGATTTTGGGTTGTAAGCAATAGAAAAGAACTCTGTTTACATTTAGTTAAAAAGAAAGAATTACTTAGAAAAAAACTTGTGGAAAATTCTCATAGAACTGAGAAAAGCTTTAGAGACCATGTTTGAGAAAATGAGGTTGATATTTAGAGGCTTAACAATAGGAATCAGAGTCAAGATTATGCCATGGTTCCTGTGCTGAACATATATACTCAACATATATATGTATATGCAATATATATATGAATATGTATATATGCTCATAATATCTATAAAACAAAATAGCTAAGGTTTTTGAGGAACCTATGAATAGTGGTTGCATTTCTCTTTCCTTTTGCAATTTCATTGAAAGAAATGGGTAATTTTTAAAAAGACTGTGTAAAGAAAAGCAGAGTTGTTACTTTCATTTATTTCAACATAACAGTTAACAACAAATTTATATTTTGTTATTCTACTTGATACTATGGAGGAGATTGATATTAGTGAAATAATGTGTCCCAGAAATTAAAAATCAGAACTGGAATTCAAACTTTATGAAGGTAGTACCACTCAAAGACATTTTAAGTATTAAACAACATAGTTGTTTTTGCCTTAAAGTGATCCTTAAAATGTCCTTAAGAGACAACCATGGTCTTTTAAACTCTTGGAGTAATTAAGAAGACTTCTGTGTAAAGATCAACAAGGAGGGCAAATATATCTTTTATACCAGGCAAGAATCAAGCATCCCAATGAAGATCAATAGTCACTTGTCATCTCAGGCTTTTTTAGGACTTCTTTGTGGATATGTCTACTATAGTTTGCCTTTCTGTAATCATTAACTGTTACTTATCCTAAGGCAATGAAAACTGAATGGCTCAATTTCCAAGGCTTCAGTTTAGTCATAGAAGATAAAAATAACAAAAAGTGTTAACAGTCAAGTCTGGCACCATGATACAGAAAACACTGAGCAATCATCAGCCCCAAGGGACACTGACTGATTCTCACAAATCTCCAGTGACAGAATTTTATGGAAGTTTGCATCATTTAGTTCTAAAAGCAGAGGCACCTTCAAGGCAAAATGGCTTTTACTACTCCCTGAAAAGTCTCAATTTTGGACCTCATCTATTTGATATAATTGTTTGGGGTTTTTGAGATTTAGAGTGAACTATGGAACTCTTGTTTTTCTTGCTCTGGAAAATTGACTAAATAGACATCCTGTTCAGGGGCAAGTAATGAAGAGAGATTGGATTTTTTCATGAGATAGACTCGTTTCTGAAGAAAAATAATAGTGTTATTCCCTGAGATGGAGGTGGTTGATATGTTCTTATCAGTGAAAGAATTGAAGTAAATTCCAAAGGACCAGTTATTTTCGATGATTTCCATCATTATGAACTTGAAAGTTGAGTCTCTAATAGTGTATATCCTATTTTGCTTTTTTAAGAGATTTTTTTAATGGAAAGTTGTTAGAGATTTGTTTCATTTCTTATATAATTCTAATATTAAAATATTTTATTCTTTGTATAAAAACTAAGGATCTATAGATATAGAACATGTGCATGGTGAAAAAACCTGTAATTGTGTAATACAGAAATAAAAAGTTGCATTTGGGGGAATCTCATCTTTTTTCCTATACATAGTCAATTTTAGAAAAATAAAATAATACTCCACTGTCAACTATTTAATATATTACTGATCATTTCTTTATCAATGGATATCAATAAGGTAATTTTTAGTGACTGATTTTTATTCCATAGTAAAATTGTATCATAACTTATGTGATCAAGCCTTTATTGATGGATATTTGGGTTGTCTCAGTTGTTAAGTATTGCTGATAATAGCTTTTTTAGCATCTCTGGAAATAAATCTTTTCAAAATTTTCTGAGATTTCTCTTAGAAAATTTATAAATGTGGGATTGTGCATTTTCACTGTAGACAATACTGACAAATGATCATAACATATGGTATTGTTCTAATTTTATTCCCTCTCAATTGGATAGATTAGAGATGCTTACATATTATAGTTATTATTATTTTAATCTCTAAAATAAATCTCTAAAATAAAATGTTAATCTCTAAAATAAAGTGTTAATTGTAATTTTTACATTTTTAAATCCTTACATTTAAAGATTTTTAAATTTCTTTAAAATAATATCTTTAAAGATATTTAAAAATCTTTTAGTAAATATTTGCATTTTTGCATTTATAAATTGGCTATTCTCTTTGCTTATTTTTCTACTGAGATACCCCTCTTTTCCTTATTGATTTGTGAAAGTTTTTAATTAAAATATATTTAAAGATATTTACTCATTTACTCATTTACTCATTTACTCTTTATGTCACAATTTGCTCCACCATCACCATCTTCATAATCTGTTCTTCTGTGAAAACATCCCCCAGGATATACCCATGCTGTTATTACTACCATTTAAAAGAAAAACTACACACAAATAAGCAACAAACTATTTTAATCCTAATTCTTTCTCCTGATATTATGTATTTCCAACAAAATTCCTGAAAATAATTTTCTAGAATTGTTTTCTTTCTTCTTGTTCTGTCTTAAATCTTCACCATTCCACCAAATCTTCTTTCACATTGTTTAAAGACATATATGCTACCTCTAAATAGCAAATTCTCAGTTCCTGCCTCAGTTGAATCAATGGCAGCCTTTGACATCTATTCAATCCCACTCTTCCTCTTAAATGCTTTATTTACTTCTCTTCTTTTTGCCCTTCTTTACTCTTGGGCTTTTTTTGCTTATCTTCACAGTTTTAAATTTAGAGTACTTCAGGATTCAATCTGTGGCCTTCTTCTCTCCTCTCTATTTACTCTCAGTTATTTAGCTATTCTCTTGGCTTCAACCACCTATACCCTGAAAATTTGCAAATTTATATATTTATTGATCCTAAAATCTCTCCTGAAATTCTGATGAACACATTAGCTGCCTCATAGACATTCTATTTGGATATTTCGTGGGCATCTCAGATTTAACAGATTCAATATTGAATTTCTGTTATTTCTTCACAAAACTTTTTCTTATAAAGTCTTCCCACCTCAGGAAATGACAACTTTATATTTCCAACTCCTTAGGCTGGCAATCTTGCACTTATCCTTGACACTTCCATTTTTCACACTTTGTATGTAATTCATCAGTAAATCCCATGGGCACAATCAGCAGATTATGCACAGAATTTGATTATGTATCAGAATTTCCACCAATACTCTTAATCTGTACCACTAATGACTCTCGCCTGGATTATTGCCATAGACATCTATTTATTTTCCTAATTACTACCTCATTTGTCTATAATCTATAATGCACACAGCCAAAATGATCTCAAAAAAGAAGTTTATTTCTTCTTCTGTGAACTGACTTGATAGGACCTTTAAAATTTTTTCTTATTTAAATTATATTTAATTAATATATAGTGTATTGTTAGTTTCAGAGGTAGAATTTAGTGATTCATCAGTTGGATTTAATACCCAGTGCTCATTACATCACATGCCCTCTTTAATGCCTGTCACCCAGCTACCCCATCTCCTGATCCATCTCCCTTCTGGCAACCCTCAGTTTGTTTCCTATGGTGAAGAGTCTCTTATGGTTTGTCTCCCTCTCTGTTTTGTCTTATTTTATTTTTCCTTCCCGTCCTTTATGTTCATTTGTTTCTAAATTCTACATGAGTGAAGTCATATGATATCTGTCCTTCTCTAACTGACTTGTTATTTCACTTAGCATGATATTCTCTAGTTCCATCCATGTCATCACAAATGGCAAGATTTAATTCTTTTTGATACCTTGGTAATATGAGTATATATATAATATATTATAATATATATATTATAAGTCTTATAAATAAATATACATATATATATATATATATATATATATATATATATATATATATATAATTTTCTTTATCCAGTCATCTGTTGATGGACATCTGGGGCTTTCTCTGTATTTTGGCCATTGTGGACATTGCCAATATAAACATTGGGGTTCATGTGCCCCATAGAATCACTATATTTGTATACTCCTGGTAAATGTCTAGTAGAGCAATTGCTGGGTCATAGGAGAGCTCTATTTTTAACTTTTTGAGGAACATCCCTACTGTTTTCCAGAGAGGCTACACCAGTTTGCATTCCCACCAACAGTATAAGAGGGTTCCCCTTACTCCTCACCAACATCTGTTGTTTCCTGAGTTGTTAATTTTAGCCATCCTGACAGGTGGGAGGTAGTAGAGTTCATTGTGGTTTTGATTTGTATTTCCCTGGTGCCGGGTGATGTGGAGCACTTTTTCATGTATCTGTTGGGCACTCGTATGTCTTCTTTGAAGAAATATCTGTTCTTGTCTTCTGCCCATTTTCTGACTGAATGTTTGTTTTTTGGGTGTTGAATTTTATAAATTCTTTATAAATTGTGGATACTAACCTTTTATCTGATAAGACATTTGCAAATATCTTCTCCCATTCTGCAGATTGCCTTTTAGTTTTGTCAACTGTTTCCTTTGCTGTACAAAATATTTTTATATTGATGAAGTCCCAGTAGTTTATTTTTGCTTTTGTTTCTCTTGCCTTTGGAGACATGTTTAGCAGAAGTTTCTGCAGCCAAAGTCAAAGAGGTTGCTGCCTGTGTTCTCCTCTAAGATTTTGATGGATTCCTGTCTCACATTTAGGTCTTTCATCCATTTTGAGTTTACTTTTGTATATGGTGTAAGAAAGTGGTCTAGTTTCATTCTTCTGCATGTGGCTGTCCCATTTTCCCAACACTATTTGTTGAAGAGACTGTCTTTTTTTATCCATTGGATATTCTTTCTTGCTTTGTGGAAGACTGGTTGACCTTAGTTCAAGGGTTCATTTCTGGGTTCTCTATTCTGTTTCATTGATCTGTGTTTGTTTTTTTGTGGTACCATAGTGTCTTGATGATTACAGTTTCCTAATACAGCTTGAAGTCCAGAATTGTGATGCCTCCAGCTTTAGTTTTCTTTTTCTTTTTTCATTATTATTTATTTATTTATTTATTTATTTATTTATTTATTTATTTTTTAAAGGTTTTAATTTATTTATGATAGTCACACACAGAGAGAGAGAGAAGCAGAGACATAGGCAGAGGGAGAAGCAGGCTCCATGCACTAGGAGCCCGATGTGGGATTCGATCCCGGGTCTCCAGGATCGGGCCCTGGGCCAAAGGCAGGCGCCAAACCGCTGCGCCACCAAGGGATCCCTAGTTTTCTTTTTCAACATTCCTTTGGCTATTTGGGGTCTATTCTGGCTCCATACCAATTTTAGGATTGTTTGTTCCAGCTCTGTAAAAAATGTTGATGGTATTTTGATAGGGATTGCATTGAATGTGTAGATTGCTTTGGGTAGTATAGATATTTTAATTATATTTTTCTTCCAATCCATGAGGATGGAACATTTTTTCATTTCATGGTGCCTTCCTCAGTTTCTTTCATGGGTATTCTATAGTTTTCAGAGTACGGATCCTTTACCTTTTGGATTAGGTTTATTTCTAGATATCTAATGATTTTTGGTGCAAATGTAAATGGAATCAATTCTCTGATTTCTCTTTCTTCTGTCTCATTGTTAGTGTATAGAAATGCAACTGACTTCAATGCATTGATTTTATATCCTTTGTCTTTGCTGAATCCTGTATCAGTTCCAGCGTTTTTTGGGTGGAGTCTTTTGGGTTTTCTACATAGAGTACTATGTCATCTGTGAAGAGTGAAAGTTTGACTTTCCCTTGCCAGTTTGGATGCTGATAAGCCCTATTTGATTTCTCTGTTATAATTTATTTTATATTCATAGAAATTCTTTATATATTGTTTACTTATATTTTTTCAGTCACTGAATTTCTCCCAGGTTTTTTTGTCTTTATGATTTTTTTATTAAAGAGAATATTTAGATTTTTATATGTTAAATATATTTCTTTTATTAACTTCTGCTTTGAGAGACTTGCCTAAGAAATACTTCCCCTTCATAGAAATCATATATTTTATTTTATATTTTATCCTAATAGTTATAAAGTTTAATTTTAACTTTTATTTTTTTAAAAGATTTTATTTATTTATTCATGAGAGACAGAGAGAGAGTGAGGTAGAGACTCAGGCAGAGGGAGAAGCAGGCTCCATGCAGGGAGCCTGTTATGGGACTCGATCCGGGGTCTCCAGGATCACAGCCTGGGCTGAAGGCAGCGCTAAACCACTGAGCCATCCAGGCTGCCCTAAAGTTTAATTTTTAATTGGGGTTTTTAGTAGACAAATTCTGTAATTCAGTTTTTTGGAAAATACTAGTTATTTGCTAGTTTCTTAGTTTCCATATCTGTATGTTTATATGCCCTCTGCTGTTCCTTTGATCTGTTTGCCTGTCTTTGAACTAATTTAAGACTTTTACAGTTAATTAATTAGGTCAAATACTCTCTCATTTTATTTTTCAGATTAATTTGGCTATTTTGAAATTTATTGTGTGTGGGAGTCAGTCAATTTGGGAAATGACAAGATCAATGACTTTGAAATTTTGTTCCATTGAATTTGATTATTAACTTAAAGTTTAGTCAACATCTATGAAACTGTCTTCTCGTTTGTGAGCAGGATACATATTTCATTTATTCAAATCTTCTTTGATATAATATTTGATAATCTGTAATGATTTTTACACATATTATATTAAATTTATTTTTATGTATTCCATAGGGTTTTTTTTCCTTTGTAAATTGAACCAGTTCTATTTTTTAAATAATCTAAATTCTATTCTTAATTTAAAATAATGTTATATCGGTTATAGCTGGTACAATGTTGAGATTTATGTATTATTTTATCAAAGTATAATAAACATAAATAAAATGCCCAAATCATAAGTATAATGAATTTCCACAAAGTGAACACCGCAGCACCCAAATCAAGGAATAGATCAGTTCAAGAACTTCCAAAGTCGTCTTCTGTCTTCTCCTAATTACTATCCTCACCACTTCCAAAAATAACTATGTTAATTCCTAACCTATGGATTAGTTTTCCCTAACTTTGAACTTCATATAAATGGAATCATACAATGTATATTCTTTTTGTCGGCTTCTTTTTTCAATCGTAATGTACTTAAATTTTACAACCACCATTGTTGTATTTATTTCACCTTCCCACCCTATCCCTTTTGTCTATTTATATATTTTTGTGTCAATCCCACATTTTATTTTTTCTTTGTTTATAATGTCTTAAAATCAAATAGATTAAGTCCTGAACTTTTTAATTCATTGTCATGATTATTCTAGATACCTTGTATTTTAGTATAAATATTAATACTAGTGGCCAAATATCCAAAAATAATGAGTTGGGCTTTCACTGGAATTGAATTAAACTTGTATGTCAAATTAAGTACAAGTGAAATCTCTAAATTTCTGAATTTTCCCATTTGGGAGCATAGTGCTACTCTTTGTCTTGTTTCATTGTTCTCATGAATGTTTTGTTTTTTCATTACAGAGATCATGGTCAACTTTTGTTAGATTTATTCCTAGGTGTTTGGTGTTTTTGATCCTATTGTAAATGTTATTTCTTTTTTTCTAGACTATAAAGAAGCAATTGTTTTTATGTATTGACATTTTCGTTATTATTTTTATTATAGATGTGGGGTGCTTTTGTTTGCAAAGATTTTATAAAATGTCAAGTCCAATATATTTGTTTTTTGAAAAACTGTGCCTAAAATAAGCCTCAGAATTTCTACCTCTTGAAAACTTGAGAAAGTGCTTGTCACATCATAGCTAAACCATAAATGATTGTCAAATGAACAATAATTCTCTTTACAATGATTATGTGTAATATCATTGATTAAATGCTTCTTGAAAATAAATCCTGGAGGCTTAAGGCAATCATTTTATGTAACATCAGTGAAACAGGTATTAAATGCTTATATATTACTCGTTTTCCCCTTTTTCTTATTATGTGCTGTGTTTGAAGAAGCTGTGTGCCTAGACTTAGGTGTTAGATGATGGCTCCCTTAGAGTTGGAAAGGAAGAACTTCTGTACAATAATGCCTACGATGTCACCCACTGTCTTATTGTGGGGAGTCAGATATGTCTAGATTCCCCCCTTCCCCTTCTACTATACTCTGATCTTGGACTTGGTGTTCTGAGCTACAGAAATCACTGCAATAATAAGTCACTACATGTGAGGTGGGATGCTAACGTGCTTTCAGTGGATTAGGGAGGTTGAAAAAAATGGAATCCAGCTGAAATTATTATTTGTTGCAACCACATATTTGACTGATGACAAACCAGTCTCTAATCAAGAACTAGCCATCAACTTGTCTAAAACAGAGAGAGAGATAGAGAGAACATGAGCAGGAGGGGCAGAGGGAGTGAGAATCTCAAGCAGACTCCTCAATGAACATGGAGCCAAACTTGGGGCTTGATCTCATGACCCTGACATTGTGACCTGAGCAGAAACCAAGAGTCTGATGCTTAACTGACTGTGCCACCAGGCACCCTGGAAAAAGTCAAACTTATAAGTAAACTTTCTGGAACTGAGTGCTTATAATCAAACAGAATAAATTTTTATTTTGTGAATATTGCAAAATAATTTTTCTTTGCTAATGATAGCAGTGTTCATTTTGTACCCAACTGTTGTCCTGAAAGAATAATTTATGGGGCAGTCATACTAGGCAGTATTTAAAATGCTTTAACATATTGAGATACTTCTGCTGTATATACCTACCAATCACACTATTACATATCTACCCATCACATTTTAATTTTTCAAATTGCCAGGTAAGTTACTGAAAATCTGAAATTAAAACAAAAACAACCACAAAATCTTATTGGTTCATGTGATTTTTAATTAAGATTTTACTGATTTAGAATATATATATATTTTTTCTTTTTTTTAATTTATTTTTTATTGGTGTTCAATTTACCAACATACAGAATAACCCCCAGTGCCCGTCACCCATTCACTCCCACCCCCCGCCCTCCTCCCCTTCCACCACCCCTAGTTCGTTTCCCAGAGTTAGCAGTCTTTACGTTATGTCTCCCTTTCTGATATTTCCCACACATTTCTTCTCCCTTCCCTTATATTCCCTTTCACTATTATTTATATTCCCCAAATGAATGAGAACATATAATGTTTGTCCTTCTCCGACTGACTTACTTCACTCAGCATAATACCCTCCAGTTCCATCCACGTTGAAGCAAATGGTGGGTATTTGTCATTTCTAATAGCTGAGTAATATTCCATTGTATACATAAACCACATCCCCTTTATCCACTCGTCTTTCGATGGACACCAAGGCTCCTTCCACAGTTTGGCTATAGTGGCCATTGCTGCTAGAAACATCGGGGTGCAGGTGTCCCGGCGTTTCATTGCATCTGTATCTTTGGGGTAAATCCCCAACAGTGCAATTGTTGGGTCGTAGGGCAGGTCTATTTTTAACTCTTTGAGGAACCTCCACACAGTTTTCCAGAGTGGCTGCACCAGTTCACATTCCCACCAACAGTGTAAGAGGGTTCCTTTTCTCCACATCCTCTCCAACATTTGTGGTTTCCTGCCTTGTTCATTTGCCCCATTCTCACTGGTGTGAGGTGGTATCTCATTATGGTTTTGATTTGTATTTCCCTGATGGCAAGTGATGCAGAGCATTTTCTCATATGCATGTTGGCCATGTCTATGTCTTCCTCTGTGAGATTTCTCTTCATGTCTTTTGCCCATTTCATGATGGGATTGTTTGTTTCTTTGGCGTTGAGTTTAATAAGTTCTTTATAGATCTTGGAAACTAGCCCTTTATCTGATACGTCATTTGCAAATATCTTCTCCCATTCTGTAGGCTGTCTTTTAGTTTTGTTGACTATATATTTTTTCTTTAACATTCACTGAATAGTAAAAAAGTATAATTTTCCAAGCTTTTTACTTCAAGAAAGATCATCATTTTAAAATGACTTTAGTGTCATCACTGAGCAGCCAAAGGAATGTCAGAAATTGTCCCTAAATGTCTTCATTTGTGATAAAAAGGAACCAACTCTGTTTAACTTACTGCTATTTAGTTACCCTTTACTTGAGAAGGAATAGATTTCTAACTGATATGCTAAGTCTCTCTATATTTAGATAGTACTGAATGTGTTATTACTGAGATTAAAACAGCATCAACTACATATAGCACTTACAGATAATTTGATCTACGATCCTCCTAGAATCTTGAGACATTTCAGGAAAACCAAATTGAATGAGAATAAATGTCAAATGATGTAACATTACGTTTTATGTTGGAAAGGTAGGCTTCTCAGTTTTAAAGATTTATCTAACAGTATACAACTTATTCTCTAGGGCTAAATTTGAGCTTTTTTCCTTAGCCTTCCCTAATTATCCAATGTTAATGTTTTTAATCTTTAAAAAAATTCCAATAGCAGTTATTAAGTGTGTCACTGTTTGGGCTAGCACTGTCACCCATGGTTTTCTTTTCTATGTATTTAACCTCTTCTATAGTACAGATGTGATAAAAAGCTCAAGTGCTACCTCTTTCCTCTCTTGTTCTTATGGCAGGATTTCCAAAATGATCATCGCACCATTTCCATCTAAAGCTAGATGTAGCCTTAAGCTCCTCTTCAATGCAGTTGTCCAGGTGGTTACTACCAATTTATCAGAGTTGGAATGCTAGACATGACTTAATATTTATGACTGAGCTAACATATAAACTCACCGAAATATAGATTATATCAGTTTTACCTTAGTTTCTCAGATGCAGGTTTTTTTTTTTTTTTTTTGGTGTAGATTTGATTAATTTTTGTTAATAGGTCAGAGAGATAGCATTGCAAAGTCATCTGAACCTAAAATACACATGCTTTTGCAAAGTCCTATATGTATCACAATCATTAACAGTATAGAAACAGGTCTGAAGATATGAATAAATTTCATTTTGTAATTGAGTGATCCTGAAAAAAACCATATTTTTTTGTGTCCCAAACCATCCCCATGTTACATAGAAATATTTTGTTCAACTGGCAATGTTACAGTTCCTTCCTCTCTTAAGTTAGCACAGCAAAATCTTCTGTGAAAATGAATCAACTCACAACGAACAATAGATTTGGATCGGAGTTGAATGCTATGCAAGTGAAGAGAAATTTGTTCTGTCACTGATCCATTGTAAGTCTGAAGTCAGACCAAGAAGGTAGATTTGTTTTAGTATAAAGACCATTACATTAGAAATCAGAAAAAATAGATTTGTGATAAAATGATTTTTCATTTTACAAAAGTAGAAGTCAAAACTTAAAAATATTTTGAGGCCTTAAAATATACAATTTATGCTAGATCTGAAATATTAACTTACTCTCTTTCTCAAAGATAAGTGCTATTACTCTAGTTCATTGCTTATATAATCATATACATATACAATATAAATACAAAGTATTTAGCCCAACTACACTCTTAGTAATTTCCTACACACTTTCTGTCCTTTCTCACTTTTATGTCTTTGTACAAACTTTATCTTCAACCTGGAGTGCCTCAACCTGTCCAAATCATGTCATCATTCACACATCAATATACTGACAGCTTTTCTAGAAGACTGTATGTAAGCCCTCAACAAAATGATTCTATTGCCTGTGTTTCAATGTCATTTCCTTAATATTATTTTGGTACACATTTGCACATTTTTTCTATATTAGATCACATTATTTGTATATATCTCAATTTTTAAAACTAGATTGTAAATGCAATAAGATTGTGATCCCATTCTTTTATGTACATCCTCTCAAGCATTATGCTTCTTAAGTACTACTGGCTAAGTATGTCATTTGGTGTATTAATCAATTACTAACAACAGCAAAAGTCAACAACCTAAAATAATACATATTTATTATTATAGTTTCTGTGAATCAGAAATCTAAGAAAGGCTTAACTAAGTGGTTTTGATTCAAAGTCTCAAAAATGTGGTTACCATTTTATCTGCAAACTTGATTCACTTCCAAATTCTCTCTCATGGTTATTGACAGGCCTCAGTTTTTTGCTGGGTGTTAGCCAAGGACTTCAATTCCTTGCTACAGTGATCTTTTCTGGAGTTTCTTAGCACGAAATCTGGATTCTCTGAGAATGAATGATCAGAGAAAAGGAGAGAGAAAGACTGTAAGATGAAAGCCACAGTCTTTTTATAATCAAATCTCAAAAGTGACATACTATCACTTTTGCCAAAAGGTACTTGTCATATAAACCAACTCTGGTACACTGTGGGCAGGGACAACACAAGGTTTGAATACCAGGAAGTGCAGATAATTCAGAATAATCCTAAAGGCTGTTTACTTTTCTTAAAAATTGTGATAGATTAAATTATGACTTGTTTTGGTCTTAGTATCCTTTATTGAAAAAAATATACCTGTTCTTTATTTCATTATAAAAAATGTTTGTGTCACAATAAACCAAAGAGTGAAATATGTAAATATTATTAACAAATAATTTAATCAAAAATACAAAATTTTTAGATTTTTTTCACATTTTCTCAATTCTGTGACAAGGCTCAATTAACGTTTGATATTCATGCATACATGCGTGTGTGTATGTGTATTTTCATTATGATTTAACATTAAAAAGTGACTGTCATTCAGAAAGATTTTTATCTTAGTTGTACAAATTTTTACAGCACTCAAAATTTCAAACCTAATTGTTAATAAATACTAAAGATGATTGTAAAGACTAATGAGAATGGATTTATTGTATACTAAGTAAAACAAAAATCAATCAAGTTGTTTAGTCCTTGTTGACATTGCACATACTACTTTATGCTTTCACATGGGGGACTACTTTTTCATTCCAAATTATTTTAAACAATTCCATAATGTTCTTTATACATCAGTTAAGTACTTTGGTATTTAATGCAAGAAAATACCTTAACTTTGGGGTCTTGCTCTGTGCATTAAATTACATTTGTAAATGCTTCACTGAACATTTTTCAAATATAATTCACATATAGTAATCGTGTTTAAAATATAATTTTTCATAGTTATGACCCATCTGCTCAATACTGATAAGAAGTTCAATAAAGCAGGCTATAAAAATCAATGCTGTTAAATGTTTATTAATTATCTAACACATTGCTTAGCTTACTGAGCACATTTAATACCCCAATACATATTTCAAGGTATGTATGGAAATTTTGCACTTAGGTTTAAAGATACATTTTAAGCATCCTTGCAGTCTCTCTTAATACAAATTTATAAGCATTGTGCTTATTTCTTTTAATCTTATCTTTTATTGAGGATACAATTTCGCTAAAGCTAAGGCAGACAATTTCTATCTGGGGCGAAAAAATCTTAAAACTACATTGTATGTTAAAAACCACTGAAGCATATTGGGCTAAGCTGTACATGGACCAGATTTCAACATTTGCCAAAATTATCAGTAAATTTAAGACTCATTCTCATTTTCTCAGCCATTATTTTAAACTCCAGTAGCACCAGGAACTTTTCTAATCAGTCAGTAATACATAAAGCATTCAGGTCAAGTAGATCAGCACAGAAATGTTTCCTGGTTCCTTTCATTCTCATCTCATAGAGGCCTTTTGTCACTAAGATTATCAGTGCTTGGGTTTTAAAATTATTTCTCCCTTCCAACTACACTAATAAGTTTTAAAATGGCAAGAAAAACAATGACACTATTGAGGAAATAACAATGGAAATGCAAAGGCTGTAACATCTGCCAATAACTCTTTTCTTTCCCTTCATTTTTACTTCATGATCCTTATTCCATTTCCACCCCTGCCTCTGCATCTAACTTGATGTCTTACCATCTAACATAATGCTTTAATTCCAGTATCACTAAAAAATGCATATTTTAAAAATATGTTGGCTTTGTTGAAAATATATGTTTCCAATTCTGGTGTCAAGTTCATGAGGTGAGAAACTAACATGTTTTTGGTTAGTAGATGTGTTTTGACCTTACCATTGTCTCTTTATGTTAATATACTCTCTAGTAAAAAAATTATGTTATGACCTAAAATGACCTGACAAAAATTTAGTCACATAATGCTTTTCCAAGTCCTAGTGCCTAAAATTCTGAGATTAGGGATTTATGTCTTGGAGTGTTGAGCCCTGTAAGATGTCTAAAAGTTTTGCTTCGACTATTTGGATGGCCTAACCACTGCTGGTTTCATAACTACTCTTCATATAGCTGTTAGGATGAACTTTCCATAATCAACGTATTTCATCATTTCTTTCTTAGTATAAGATTGGTAGCTCATTCCCTGAAGGATAAAATCAAAACTCTGTAGTAGTATTTACATGGTCTTCATGTTTTTGCAACAACTTTTCTTCACAGGTTTGCCTCCATGAACCCTACATTCTCTTCTCATTCATCTATGTGACCTCCTCCATCATGCACCCTATATTCCTTACCAATCCATAAATGTACCCTTTATTTAGGTACTTATATTATATTCCCATGTATCCATATATCTTCCATCATGCAACCTATTTTGTCTTTCCATTGAACTTCTCACTGTTCCCCATGTTATCTCAAAACCTTTATGCCATATGGTAAGGATATCTTCAACCCAACATTTACTGTCTGATACAGTCCTACTCATTTCAAAAATCAAAATTAATCTCTTTTGTGAAGGTTTTCTGTCATCATCTAGATTTTCTATCTAATTCCCTACCCTATTTTATCTCTTTATGGTGGGATACTACAGTACATTATACATATCCATATTTTGGGGTCTTCTCATTTTTAAAATAATTGAATTACATTGTTTTCAATGCAAATTAATATCTTGTTATGACTAAGTTTAAGAAAGACCTCACTTAAAAATATCTACTGCAATAAATTATCCTGTATGTATTATTTGTTAATTACTAAGAGATAGAAAGGGATTTAGACAGACTAATATTGAAAGACAACTCAGGAATCCTCTCAGGAAAATTTCCTTAATGATAAAGAGGAAATAGTCATGTTTATTCCTGATTTGAACAAATTATACAGTAAGAGTATTAAGTTTAACCTATAAAGTATGATCTTCAGGTGCCATATTTTCAGGACTTGATCTAAATATCATAAATTCTGGCTAGTTGTCTGAATGCTATTTTACATTCCAATCTGTCTCTGCTTTGAGATAGTCTCACTGAAACTTTCCAACTCCAAAGTGAGTCTTTTTGGGGCTTCAACTTTGGGGATGTAGAGCAGTTTCCAGGCAAAACTGGAAACTGGTATCCTGGTATCTCTGAGATGTGTGTGTGGGAGTGTGAACATGCGTGTGCGCATGCTGGCGACTTATTGATAGTTATCTGGTTATGTCTTCAGTATCTTACATACTGAGTAGACATTATCTAAAATTCATCCAGTTTTACCAGGGGCTTTATTATCATACTTCCTTTTGAAGAGAAGAGTATTACTGTAGAATTAAAATTAATTATCTTTTCAAACTAGATAATTTTTGTAGGATAGAAGATAGAGCAATATAAAATATGTGAAACAAAGTAATAGAATTATCACTTGAAGAAGATAAAAGATTATTTTCCATAAAATATTAATTTTGTTTATATTTTATTTATAATCAAGTGGACCACAAACAGCATATTCTTTTCCAGTATAATTACTACAAAGAAAACTTAAACAGCTAACAGGAGGCTAAATGCTTGGGGCAATGTACTGCTGATGAATGACTATGGGATAATGATAAATGAATCTCATTCTAAATTCTGTCAACGAAATAAATCACTTATGTCATCAATTTCATTAATATATTAACATTCCACTCAACCAGTATACCTTTTACTTGCCTTTTCCAGGGAAGCCTTTTCATTTCAGGAATATTATCTTGAGCTTTATGGAACTGCAAAACTATAATTAATTGTGGTCACTCTACACAGAAAAGCCCTTTGGTAGGCATCATTTGTTGGGAACTGGCCTTTGTATCCCAACTACCTAGTCAACCTTTAGGTGATGAAAACATAATTTTTCTGCAAAATGGGCATGGTTCCTGGAAAGTATGTGCCATGCCACAAAGGATAATTAATATTTCTGATAGAGTGTCCTAAATGTAGACATGGAAAAGATCTGGCTTATACAGAGGTGAAAGTAGTCACAAGTTGGTACTCTACGAATGCAAAATGGAGCATAATTTTTTTAAACTTTAAAATGGAGCATACTTTAAAGTAGAAGCTTCCTCTATATCCTCCACCTAACTTGGAAAATTTTAAAATGAGATAATACTTTGTTCAAGCACTTTTTTTTTTTTAAGATTTTATTTATTCATGAGAGACACAGAGAGAGGGCAGAGACACAGGCAGAGGGAGAAGCAGGCTCCACCCAGCAAGCCCAACGATGTGGGACTCGATCCTGGATCTCCAGGATCACATCCTGGGTGAAGGCCACGCTAAACCGCTGAGCCACCTGGGCTGCCCCAAGCACTTATTTTATGTAAATCTATAGTATATCAGATTACAAGGATTAAGGTAAATTCAAATGGAGAGTTTTAGGGTTGCTTGAAAAGAACTTCTATTAAAAGTTTCATGAGCTAACGCATCTGTTTCCTATAAAACTGATAGCTATTAGAATGTTGAATAGTAATAAAGTACCAAATAAAATAGTTATCTTAAGTTATCCTAAGGTAATGTTCAAAATTTTAATTATAAACTTTTTCAACTTGGAAACACAATTTATTATAATTGTTACCTAAAATTTTGTAAAGGTCATGTAGATAAACCAGAGAATGTTCATATTTAGTATGTATTATTCACAAATTTTATGTATATGTGTGTATTCATTCAGTCATTGGATAAATATTTATTTGGCACCTGTGATGTCCCAAGCACTGTGATAAGCTGGGGAATAATTGTGCACAAGACAAAGTCTTTGTTTTTTACTTTCTAGCAGGGATGATTCCAACTAATCAATAAGTATATTTATACATACTTTATTGCATTAATTTGAAGATACTTTTAAAAAATATTTATTCTCTAAATGCAGATACATCTTATAACTATTGAGCAGGATATGAAATTAATATAATTCTTATTGTCTGACAGCATTGTGAGATTGAGAAAACACCGCCAACAAAAGTTACATAATGAGGGTGAACTGCTGAGAAGAAAATCTTAGAGACAATAGTGTAGAAAACCCTAACTCCTCATGTCACTACATATTGTGTTATGTTGAAAAACACAGATGTTGATAATATTAAGTATAATATTAAGTAATAGGTAGAGAAATTGGATATTAAAATGAAGTTTTAGGTATATCTTCACTAATTTCTTTCATTTGCATTTTTCTTCTATGAGTACGTAAGAGAGTGATACATGATTAGGTATAGGCCTAATTTAGTTTCAAAGGTCTCTTTTGTTAAATATAAAATGGCAATTGTAGGCATTAAGAGAGGATTTTGTTAGTAAAATGGGTAGTACTTTTTCAATAGTGATTGTATTAGCTATTGATTTGTAATAGTATACTATAAAATTTAATGCTTCAAAATAACAATAACCATATTAACCTCACAGTTTCTATGAGGCAGGAATTATGGAGTTGCTTTGCTGGACAGCTTTCATGTGTCTTCTCTCATGAAATTGTAATCAGAATGTTAGCTGAGACTGCGGTCATCTGAAAGCTTGGTTGGAACCAAACCTTTTGATTCAAGGTGACTCAAGGGCTCAGAAGTTAGTGCTTCCTTCTTAGAAGGAAGGCTCACTTCCTCTGTTGGCCTCTTAATAGGCTTCATGAGTATCTAAGGTTGCTGACTTTTCTCACAGCAGGCCACTCAAGAGACTCAGACTCATTGTCACTTCTAAACATTTTATTCATTAATGTAGTCTGGCTCTCATTGAAGAGGATGGGAATTCGGTTAATCTTTTAAAGGGAGGAGTATTAGAGAATTTATGTACATATTCCAAAGCCGCAGTGTTTCAAACTGATGGTACTTCTTATACATGATATGTTACAGATTATTGAAATATAATAAGCCCTAAAAATAAATCAAGTGGGGTAGGATAGGATGAAAGTAACAGGGTTCTGCTACTTTAGGAATGGTCTTACTGAAGAGATGGATGAAAAACTTAACCAAGTATAAATCTCTGGTAAGAAAGTTCCTGACAGAGAAATGCTGGTGCAAAGCCTGAAAGTATCAGAGTATCTGGCTGTGCTAGCAATTAGCAAGGAAGCTAGCAGAACTGCCTTACACATTTTTCTTTAGGGTATTTTATAAATGGTTTTATTAACAAGTGACATTTTTACAAACAAGTATAATTTTTTTATTAGTATATAGAATAAGTGTTAATAAGAGTGATGAATCTTTGAAGAGTTTGAGATTATCCTTTTATAGCATTTTCTATCAGAAAACAGTACTCAGAAGGACTTGCTATGCTTTCTCCAGCATTTCTAGAAACAATTTTAAGAATAAATATTGGTAGGGCACCTGGTGGCTCAGATGTTAAATGTCTGCCTTCAGCTCAGGTCATGATCTCCAGGTCGTGGGATTGAGCCCATGGGATCCAGCCCCAAATTCGGGTCAGCTCAGTGGGGAATCTGTTTCTCCATCTGCCTCTCCCCACTGCTCTCTCTTTCTCTCTCTCTCCCTCTCTCAAGTGAATAAATACTTTAAAAAAAAAAAGAATAAACATTGGTTTTACACCATGCAATTGTGTTTTCCATAAGCAATATTATGTGTTTTGGAATAACTTTCTTGAGAATTTACTTTATTACCTCTAGATTCTATTGCTAAATCTTTAAATTTATTTATCTGAAAATTATCTTCAAGGCTCTTCTACTTTCTCCTACTTTTATTCATCCAACTCAGTAGTAAATACATGAAATCTTTACTCAGTTTCAACTTTAAACCAGAATGGGCAACAAAGAGCAGTTCTTTACTGAAAAATTATTCAATCAGAACAATCACTTGGTATGCAGTTGGCTCTGCTGAATGGAAGTACCATGTTGGCCAACATAACAAGTTTTCTCCCTCAGCTCTCACTATAGAAGTGACTGAATCTGATTTTGTAGTAAATGTTCAATGACTTATCTTTATAATAAAGCAGCACTTTCATCAAAGGTGATTTCTTTCTCTCAAAGTTTCTGATTTTTTAAAAAATTATCTTAATTTCTATTATGAATTTTTTCTCTTTCTCGTGTTTGTGGTTCACTAGGCATCAAGATACAGAGAAAATTGTAATGCATGGATATGTTTTCCATAGATATAGATATTTGCATATTCTGTTCCCTCTGGTTAATTAAGTACTGGTTTAAAATGACCATGATTAACAAATTGGTCAGTGATTCTCAAAGTGTGATCCCCAAATGACAGAAATAAATAACTGTTAGAAATAATAACTCTTGGGTCCCAACCCAGATCTGTTTCAACACATCTTCCAGATTACGCTAATATTTGCTCAAATTAGAGAACCACTGAGAGACAATATTAGACTTTACATATTGCTGCTTACATTAGTCATATGAGAGATCTGAGAAGGCTTATTAACACCATTAAAGCTTGTGGTTAATTATTTTCAAATCATCAGTACATATGAACACCATAAAATCAGATCTCTGTAATAAAACCAAAGGAAAAAAAAGATAAAAAACAGATGAAAGAATTCTTTTTATTTGTGGTTTGACTCTCTTTACTCCACTCACTTTTTTACAATGTTAAGCATCATAGAAACTGAAAATGCTTCAGGTAAATATTCTAATGAGGGTAACTTCTGCACTGGAAGATTTGGGTGAAATGATAATTATTCAATCTATCAATAAAGATTTTTGTCTAAAAAATGCTGTCAGGGTGAAAAAATCATATAGACTTTTAGTAAATTCTAACTTAGAATTCAAAACTATTCTTTCTCAAAATTAAAAAAAAAATACAGAAATGTGAAGATGTTAATCTACATATCCATTTACTAACACATCCAATGAAGTATTTGTAAAATTCTTAGCATTTATATCTCACTCAGAAGAACAAGAAAATCCAGTAACCTACTAGAATGTTAATGTGTAATTTACTATAGGTTCTCAAATGGGAAGGGTATATGTGTGAATGGACCAAGACTTTCAGGAGGGGTAAATAAAAGTTAAGAGACACATCAGTCTTTTGGCTCTAATCAAGTTGGGAAAGGTAACAATGTTACAAAAAACAAAACTAAATCTCTTTCAGGAAACATAAGAAACCCTTCTTCCATTATCCTGTCCTTTTTCAGAGACTCTATTTTAGCTTTGTAAATTTCCATCCCTTCTCTGCTTTTTCTACTAAGTTTTGTTGTTACATAAGTTAAATAGGTAAATATCACATATCCTTAGGGGAGAAATAAATGAATTGCTGCTATACTCAAATAACCTTTTCTTATTCAATGTAAAAAATAATAATGTTTTAATCACAACAGATGATATAAAAACTTCAGGGCACAATAATCAAATGGAGTAGCTAACATGGGGTAGAGAAGGAATGGATAGTTAGTATCTGGAGGCTACAGAAAATAGTGGAAAACAGAGTGTTCTTTTTTTTTTTTTTTACAATTCTAGGGGAAAAATTCAAGTTCTTATTTTGTATATTTAAGAAGTTAAAACCAATTATCTTTTTGCTGAGGTTCTTATATCTGAAGACATCTAAGTGTAATACCACATTGTACAAAAAGTATAATTAAAAATTTCAAGTAACTTTAGATGTTTAAATATATTACTATATTCCTTATTCTTTTAAGTGTTGACTGATGTAAGAACAATTTTTTTTTGTTCCAAGTAGTTTAAGATTGCCAGCATAGATGAGCTCATAAAAAAACACATTGTTAAAAATTAGAATCTAAAAATCTATGTGAGAATTCTAATTGCTCCAGAATGGAAACATGGACATTAGAATGACTTACATTAGAGTAATTTGTGATGTAGAGCTAAATTCTATTCTAAGGTAGTGTTAGACTAAGACCTCCTACTATAAGTGGAGACACTCTATGGTACATGAAACATAGATGACATAGACTTTCCTGCCTTCAGTATTAAGGCATCATAAATATTTGTTAAGAAAAGAATTAGGGTGACTAAAAATTGCACATGCAAAATTATCTCAAATTTTATAGCTTTACCTATATGATAAATGACTTCTTTCTTTTACTCTTTGACATGTACCCATTAAACATTGAAATAATTGAAAGTAGATTTATTTTGTATGTCTTTGTTGGAATTATAAAGATAGCATGCAATTAAAATTAGATCTATTAGCTTTCAAATATCAGATATTTGAAAAATGTTTAGAAAAGTTTTTTCTTATTTTTTTAAGATGACGGAAGCATTTGAGAATAATTGTTACTCCCAAAGAAAATATACATGTTTTAAAACCTAACAACTTCAAAGGTGAAGATACCAAGTAAATTGTCTTAACAAGATTACAAAACTTATACAAGAAACTAATTACATGACATGGAGTGCAAAACTCACAACCAGGTAGGATATAAACTTTTGTAGTTGGCATCTTTCTGTGATTTCAGGAGGAAAAAAATAGGTAATGGCTAAAGATCAAAGAAATATTCAATTACAATTTTGGGAACAGTCATTCTTCTGCTAAAGAAATAAGCAAATCATATGTCATCATTGTTTGAATGATGAAATATTTTGATGTTTTAGGCAAGAACAAAAATTATCTCAAATCCGTATGTCAGTATGTTTATTTGTGAAGTTTTCATTATGACAATCTCAACTTATGAGACTGAAAATATTTCTGTAACAACAAAGACAGTACAAAAGACATAGAAAGTCTACAGGAGTAGAGAATTACATACATTCTAAGTCAGCTTATTATTTTTTAAGTAGAAATTGTAAAAAATGTTGAAGTGGAATTTTTGTTAGAACCTTCTATGTTAATGAGCATTAGACACTTTTCATTTTCTCTTGTTTTTATTGTTGTTTTTCTTTTATAAGCAATACTAAGCTCAATATAAGTGTGTGAGGTGCCTAGTAAAAAGGCAAATTTAATATCAATTTACATTAATAGGGTATTGTATAATATTTGGAAGTGGCTGAAGTGCAGAGACTCTGAAATCAAATTGCACTACTTTACTAACTGCAAGTTATTTAACCTTTCTAAATCTCAGAAACTGAGACTGATAATATTACCTCATAAGCTTTTTGTAGAGTAAAATGAAATACTGTGCTTAAAATTTTTTACAAAATTTGAACCAAAGTGAATTGTCTTAATTCCTAAATATAATAAAATTATTATTATTGCTATTATGGGGTGATAATGATTTGGGACTCTATTCAGATTTCAATTATTCATCTCAATTGTTTATCTCCAATCTCACATACATACCCTTCTTTACAAGTATCTATCTGTAAAGAGAACAAATAATAAATTATGATCAGAGGGAGAAAATGATTTGAACACATTTAAAGTCATTTTAGAATTTAAAATTTGTAACAGCATTATTCAAAGCTATGAGATGTCTTAAGAGGTAATTGTTTTATTTTCACAAAAATGTGTTCAATCATTACCTAGAAACCCCAGCAAGGATGCTGTAGATATTCACAGACATCTCGTGAAATTACACTACATGGTCTTTAAGATTGCTTCCTACTTTGAGAGCATACAATACTATGACAGCTCTGACTGGAAAATAAGTGGGTGACTGTCTTTTAGTCATTCCATTCTTCTTTCCTTTAATCCTCTTCATACTGGTTGAGACAATGCATGATCTTTGGCAACTACTAATATGGGAATGGAGTGGGAATTAAACATAAAGACAGTGGTGATTGATGCTATAATCTCACCCCAGCAACAATGGCTATTGTTTTCCTGTGTCACTACTATGGACATTGGATTAAGAAGTTATTCAGAAAGCTTATGTAAGAACAATGTGGCCAAAGTATGGGTAATGGTAACAATATAAGGAAATAGAACATTATGGTTTATTCACGGATAAGCAACAGATTAATTTGTAGGATGATGCTAACTTCAAGCATTTGTTTTATTAATACCTAGCTGTGCAAATTTAGAAGGTGGCTTCTGCTCTTTGGGTCTCAGTTTTCTTATGGGACATAGAAAGAAGTATCCCAGAAGGGATCTTAAGTTTCTTTAAATCTCTAGGAGTCCATGATAAATTTATGAGGTCATACAAACCATATCATTTCAAAATTTATTCTTAGTTTCTATTTACTTAAAATGACTGGAAAATAAAAAATACTAAGTATTTGCATTAATTGTAATTTATACATGATGAGTTTAATGTCATAGTAATTTAGCTTTTATTTTCAATGTAGGTTTTCAATGTGGTCAGTCCTAATAATGATATTCCTGAGAATGTCTTCTATCTTTTTAATATTATGAATATAAACACAAAAATTTCATAAGCACTTGGATATTATGAAATAAACCAGGTAACAACAATTATAGTCATGTACAATAAAAGATAATAGGTATTCACCTGACAGATTCTTTCTGTACATTCTTATTAATTTCACTCTTCTAGAAATAAAATATTCATGTATTGCAATAGAACTGCTTCTCATTTCTTTTATCTCCTCCTAAATGTTCTTTTCTTTTTATATCTGTTAACTGTTTTTACCATCTTACCTTGCCAAACTGCTTTATACATATTATTTTTTCAGCAGCAATAAATGATTGTATGATTATTGTAAAAAAATGAGAAAATATACGACTCTAGAAATAAATGTTAAGGCCAGATTAATTGTAATCTATTAAGAAGGATCTGTAAAAATCTTTGGATTTCTTTCATCGGAGGATATTAGATCAAGGTAGTGACATAATATTATGTTAAATAATGTTAAGTAAATTCACTCTGTTTGCCTAGTGCAAAGTAGAATGCAGGGGCCAGAAGGAGAAGCAGAGACATCGGTTACGATGCTATTAAGAAGCATAAGGGAGAATAAAAGGCTTGAATCAGATGGTAGCAGCCAACGTGAAGAAAAATGGTTAATTTGGAGATATATTTTAAAAATAGAGCCAAGAGGATTTAATTGAATAGATATAAGGTATAGAAGCAAGCAAGAAAGAGGAAAATTTGAATCTGAATAAATAGATGGATCGTGGAGCTGTTTACTGAGATGTAGAATGTTAGGGAGGAGATAAACTGAACTTTGTCTTCGTCATGAAAAGTTTGAGATACCTAATAAGCATCTGAGTAAAGATGTTATTGTTAAGGGGGGTAAGCATTTGGAGTTCAGGGACATGTGCAGGCTGGAGGTAATTTGGGTGGTCTTTCATGTATAAGTATATTTAAAGTAATGAAAAGCATGAGATCACTAAAGACTGGGTTTTGACAGAGAAATATAGAGCTATGAAGACTAAGTCCTGACCAAGTTCTTTAACATTTGGAGGGAAAGAATCCAACAAAGAACACAGAAGGAGCACATTTTAATGGAGAAAAGCCATAGGAGTATGGCGTCCTGAGGCCAACTGAGATCGTTTTTAGGATGAGACTGCAGTTGTAGCAAATAATGCTGAAAAATTAAGTTATATTTTCCTATCTCAAACATGTTTTTAAAACATACTTCTTATTATTTGAACTGATATCTCATCATTTATGTACAGCGTAATTTATTTAACCAGTTTCCTTAACTAATACTAACCAGTATTAGTTTCCATTTGTTGTTGCTTTTGCAAATAACATTACAAAAGCATAAATAATGTTTTGGATTGAAGAGATGAGTTCTTCAGTAAGATAAAACATAGTGTAAAATTTGTTAGAATCACAAGCAAAAGATGGACGATCAAAAGCAGAAAAAGAAAGATGATGAATGTGGCACTTGGGTGGCTCACTTAGTTAAGCATTTGCCTTTGGCTCAGATCATGATCACAGGGTCCTGGGATAGAGGGATCCTGTGTCAGGCTCAGCCCTGTGCCCCTCCCCCTGCTCATGCTCTCTGTTTCGCTCTCAAATAAATAAATAAATAAATAATAATAAAATCTTTAAAAAAAGAATGATGATAAAAAGTACATGTCTTTATTTCTCTCAGGCAGATATCTAAGAGAAAGATTTCTGTACATCATAGGCTTAAATTCATAAGAAATTGCCAAAAAAGCTTCTCAGTAGTTGTACCATTTCACACTCTCACAAGACTGAATGCCTCCTCCATTTGTTTCCCATACCTGCCTACACTTCATATTATTATTCTAACATTTCAGTCATCTTACTAGAATTGCAGTGGCATTTTATTGTTGTTTGAATTTGCATTTGCAACTAATAATCCTTAATAAATTCTCAGGTGTTTATTGGCTATTTAAAAATCTTTAGCAAATTGGTCTTTTTTTTTCCTAGTTCTTTGTCAAATTTTATCTGGAAGCTTGTCTTTTTATTGATATATTAATGTTCTTTCTATACTCTGGATACAATTTCTACATCAGATACAGGTATTGCAACTATACTTTCACAAATTGTGATGTAGATATTGATTCCATTAGTGGCATTTTTAGTTTTCATAAGTTTTTTATTTTAATGAGTTAAAATTGATCAATTTTGAAATTTGTAATTATATATCTTTCTGTATCCTAAGAAATTTTTTACCTACCCATGATCATAAATATTTTTTCTTTCTAGTTTTCTGAGAGTTTTTTAAATTTTATTTTGAATGACTGCTGAATTTTATAAATATGTATAGAACATTTTTAAAATTTTCATAAAAATCTGCATACATGGAAATGATTGTATCATTTTATTTTTATTTTGTTCATTTAAGTTACACTGATGCTTCAATGTTCAATTTTGCGTTTCTGGATTTGTTTTGTCAATACTTTGTTAAAGATTTTTGCATTACTATAAATGACTGTTATTGACATAGAATTGTCTGTTCTTCCAATGGTTGTGTCTGATTTTAAATTCAAGATTTTGTTGCCTTCATAAAATGAGTTGAGAAATATTTCTTCCTCTGCTAATTTCTGAAAGAATTTGCCTAATATTGGTATTATTTCTTTTTAAAATATTTAAAAAGAAGACTGCATCAACTGGGAAGTATACAGAAAAAGGAAATAATAACAATAAAAGTGAAAATAAATTAAATAGAAGCAATCAAACAGAGAAAAATCTACAAAGTAAGTGTTAATTATTTTCTAAAGAATCAGCATAGTTGATCAATCGCTGACTAGACTCAACAGAAAAAACCATTGCCAAATGTTTTTGTTTCTGTTGTAAGAAGTTTAGGTTGTAAGAAGATATTTAATTATGAATTCAATTTCTTAGATATGGAGTTTTTCATTTTTTTCTTGTGTCAGTTTTAGATAATTTTCTTATATCTATAAATAAGTCCATTTCATCTAAGCAGTTGAATTTATGGACAAAAAATAGCTATGTGTGTGGAGACTACAGTAATATTTTTCATTTTGAATCTGATTTTGGCAATGTTTTTTCTATTCAGTCCAGTCAGAGATTGATCAACTATGCTGATTCTTTAGAAAATAATTAACATTTACTTTTGTAGTTTTTTGTTTGTTTCTATTTAATGTATTTTCACTTTTATTGTTATTATCTCCTTTTTCCTTATACTTCCCAGTTGATGCAGTCTTCTTTTGTAATTTTGTACAGTGGAAGCATAGATCATTGATTTACATTTTATTTTTCACAATATAAGCATTTAAAGCTTTGATTTGTTGCTAAACACTATTTTAGATTCATCTCATACATTTTTATTATTTTACTTTTACTTTCATCCACTTTGAACTCATATTTAATTTCCTTTGTGAGGTTGTTGACCTAAGGCTTATATAGTGAAACACAGATTAATTTCCAAATACTTGGGAATTTTCTCACAAATTCTTAAATACATTTCTAGTTTAGTTGTGTTTACTGTGTTCACAACACACTCTGATATAAAATCTTTGATATTAGGGCAGCCTGGGTGGCTCAACCATTTGGTGCCACCTTTGACCCCAGCATGATTCTGGAGACCTGGGATCACATCCCTCGTCGGACTCCCCGCGTGGAGCCTGCTTCTCCCTTTGCCTGTGTCTCTGCCTCTCTTTCCTATGTGTTCTCAGAAATGAGTAAATAAAAAGTCTTAAAAAATAAAATAAAATAAAATAAAATATTTGATTTTATTGAGACTTATTTTTTGTACACATGAAATAATTTTTAATTTGTGGTGTGTGGGCTTAGTGTTATTTACATATTCATTAAGTGAAAGTGATTACTGATATTATTTAAATAAAATATAACTTTACTTGATAGACTGTTTTTGTCTATCATTCCATTAATTTAAGAGGAAAGCCACTAAAATTTTCTATCATTGTTGCTTTTATTTTTTTTACAAGGAGTATTTTTGTTTAAGATTTTATTTCTTTATTCATTCATGAGAAACACAGAGAGAGAGGCATAGACATAGGCAGATAGAGAAGCAGACTTCTGGTAGGGAGCCTGATGTGGGACTCGATCCTAGGACCCTGCGATCATGACCTGAGCCAAAGGAAGATGCTCAACCACTAAGCCAGCTGAGTGCCCCTTATAGAGTTTTCAGTTTTAATGTATTTTGAAGTTATACTTTTAGTTGCATATATATTCAGGATTGTTATAGCTTTCTGTTACATGGCTCACTTATCATTATGAAACATCCTTAGTAATATTCTTCTACTACAATATTCCTATTTTAAAATATCTCTCCGGTAAAACGTATTTGACTATTACTTTTTAAATCTAGTAAAAATTTCTTTCAATTAAATAATTTTTGATGTAATTATTGATATGCTTGAGTCTACTATCTTGCTATTTGTTCTTTACTTGCTCTTTATTCCATTTTTCTTCTTCCCTGACTCTTGGACTAATTGAATTTTTTTGGTGTTTATTTTTTTATCTCATCTAATAGCTTTTTAGTTATGTTTGTTAATTAAATCATTTTTATTTTAGTATTTTCTTTACGAATTACAATATGCATCTGTAACATCGCTCTCTAGCTTTGAATAAAATGAAATCAATGTATAATGCAATAATCTTATAATAGTATAATTTTATTTATTACTTTTTATCCCTTATGCTGTATTTGTTATATATTTGTTATATATATGATATATATCATAAACTCCATAATGTATTGTTTTTCTTGTTATTATTGCTTAAGTACTCAATTTTCCTTTAATGAAATTAATATAAAAGAAAACAGATTGTTAAAAATCACCCATTAGCTATTTCCAGTGATCTTTATTTTTTCTATCCTATATTTCACTTAAGCCTGAAGAACCTCCTTTAAAATGTCTCATAGTATAGTTCTGGATATGGCAAATGTTTTCAGCTTATATTCTCAGCCAGGATAATTTCCAAATAAGTACTACCCTTATGTAATTTAGAATGAGAGTTCACTTAGGACCTTTTAAATTAAAAAAAAAAATTATAAGTGTGTCCTTGAAGAAAGGCAGAATTAAACCATTCTCTTTTTATACTGCTACCAGAACAACAAATTACTTTGCTAAGCTATATTACAAATAATAGTGTGGTTTGCTTGTTAAAGATCATTCTACGTTCCTTTTCTCTTTCAAATAATAGTACTTTGAGAGAAGGGATACGAGTTTGGAAAGAAAAAAAATTGACATTTAAGAAATATAATTTTGAACCTTTATATATATATATTTCTGTTTCTTATTATTATCCCATAATTCACTTTGTAATGAATATTCACTTTGCAGGTTTTTTGCTTTTTAGCTATGAATAGGGGGAAATATGTTTCACATTCTTTCAAATTATTGATAGTTTTAAGGATTGTTTTTTCTAAATCATTTTTATTTTTATAAGGCAATTTTATTTTTAAGGGAATAAGGCTTATTGAGTTTGTCATATGTAAATGCAAAATCCTACAAAATTACTTTTATTAAAAGAAATCTAAGTATCTGGTTCCTGTAGTGGATTTTTCAACTGCTTGAACCTCATGTTTAGTAAGTCTGTCAAACAAGGAGTGCTATTAAAAGATACGCAGCATTAGCTGACTCACAAAGGCTAATGGTTAAATTTCCTTAGCTCTTGTTTAGTTATTATGTTATAAAATAAGAACTACAAAAATAAACATTTATTTGTAGTCATAATAGCTGCCAGTTCTATCATGGTTTCTAAACGAGCATATAATTAACTAAAATAACAAGCTCACAAATATGTACTTGCAGTACAATTTTTGCTAGGTGGAAGCTGGTGAAGTGCAAAGTCCCATGCTGTTACAAATGTTGTTAATATTAAATATCTCTTGGCACTTTTAACCTCTATTAACAAAAATAAGTAAAACTGAAAAAATATTAATGTACTCATATCATTTTGCTTTCTATCAAAAAATATTTTTGCATTTTCTACTGAAAAGGCAAACATTTTATTTCCAATAGCTCTTTCCCTTTCAATCGCAAAGAATTTCCTTTAGAAATGATTAGATTGAAATAATGTATTTTGCTATTTCAAATATCTGTTCATTTACTTTTAAAAATTTTGTTTGTTAAAAATCTTTATTAATTTAGTTGGTCATGGTAATTATTACTACATTAGCAATGAGTATCCTCTAGAATAAATAAAAACCCCTTTAATTAGTAATGGTGCTATTGGGAATAAACTATTTCTTCAAAGGATTCAAAGAATAAATATTGACTATATCTTGGCCTTTATTTTTTTGTTTTTGTTTTTGTTTTTTAAAGATTTTATTTATTTATTCATGAGAGACACAGAGAGAGACAGAGAGGCAGAGACACAGGCAGAGGAGAAGCAGGCCCCATGCAGGAAGCCTGATGTGGGACTCGATTCCGGGACTCCAGGATCATGTCCCAGCCAAGGACAGACACTAAACCACTGAACCACCCAGGGATCCCTATATCTTAGCCTTTGGATGATACATAATCTTTGAGGTACAATGGCCACTAATTTTTTAAATTAATTAATTAATTATTTTAAAAAGAGAGAGAGCAGGTAGGTGAGCAGAGGGAGAGAGACAAGCAGACTACATGCCGAGAAGGGCTTGATCCCACAACCCTGAGATTATGACTTGAGGAAAGATCAGGAGTTGGACACTTAACCAACTGAGCTTCCCAGGCACCCCACAATGGTCACTAATTTTTCTGGAAATTCTTATTTTGCTTTTTATTACAGTGAGGCAAATTACAACTCATAGTTGTTTACTACTTCTTAAAACTGGAAATAAAATAGTACCTAACTCATTATTAGTTGTTGAAACTTCATATGTGTAGTCACATATCGTAAAGATTTAGTGCATACGTCTTTGCCCTGTTGCCTGGTGTATAGCAAGTTCATAGTAACTGCTACCTCTTCCTCTTCTTTCTTTTATTTACTCCCCTCCTCTTCCTTCGCCTCTCCCTGCTTTTATTATCTCACTACTCAGTTATAGTACTTTCACTTTATTATGTGTGTAACCTAAGAATCAATATACTGAGATGATACCCATTATTCATCAAATGACATTGTGTCCATATATATATATCTCATAAGTTATTTATATAAATCTTTTTAAAATTAACACCCATTTGGGGGCATCTGTATGGCTCAGTCAGTTGAACATCTGACTCTTGATTTCTGCTCAGGTCATAATCTCAGGGTGGTGGGATTGGCCAGCCTTGGACTCCATGCTCAGCATGAATTCTGCTAGAGATTCTAATCTCCTCTTTCTTCCTCTGTCCCTCCCTCTGTCTCTAAAATAAATAAAAAGTCTTTTAAAAAATAGTAAATTAACACCTATTTGGCTGATGAGGTTTGTGAATGGTTAATTACCTTACTTAGGGTTACATAGGTATTGGCAATGGAGGTTAAATTTGAATCAGGTTTTGTGTTATATACTATATTAAATTTGCTTTTAATTTTAAATATTAAATTTTATACATAATCTAATATATGAAAAAAATCTAGATAGATAAAAATGATCATTTTTATTCTTTTTCTGTGCCTTTGTTAACCTCTCAATATATTTCGCCCTTATCATTCTTTTTAAAAATTTACTTGTCATACCATATGTGTATATATGCATATACAAATATATCTGGCATATTATATATGTATATATACACATTACTCTGCAACTTACTTTCCTCATTTTACAACAAAGCACATTGCAAACCTCTCTCTAGCTCAATAGACACAGACCAATCCATCTTTGTTATACCAATTCATCCTTAACAGCTGTACAATTTTTCTTTGTAAGAATATGTATCACAAATTTTTAGTCCATTTCCTTCTGTGTGGGTATTTATGTTATTTTTAGTTTTGTCACTATAAGCAATGTTTCAATAGATAGAGCTATACATTTTTATTTGTATGTTTATATACTCATATATTTATTTCTAGATAATATATTTCTAAAAGTGGAATTACTTTATCAATTGATGTTTGTGTTTTAATTTTTGGAAAATACTTTCAAATTACTTTCTATAATGGCTAAATCTGTTTTTTTTTTTTTTTTTTTAGATTTTATTTCATTCATTCATGAAAGACACACAGGGAGAGGCAGTGACACAAGCAGAAGGAGAAGCAGGCTCCATGCAGGAATCCCGATGCGGGACTCAATCCCAGAACCCCAGGATCACGCCCTGAGTCGAAGGCAGACGCTCAACCACTGAGCCACCCAGGCGCCCCTAGAATGGGCTAAATCTATCACATCTCTACTAGAAGTGTTTTGGCTCTGCGTTCTTACTATTATTAGAAGCAATCATCATTTAATATTGTCTCAATGTCTTGGGAGAAATGGTGTCTCATTATTGCTTCAATTTAAAGTTGAAAACACATTCAAACATTTTATTGCCTTTTACAATTTCTTTTTTTTTTTTTTTCCTTTTACAATTACTTGATCAGAAATCTTATTTGTACTTTTCACCTGTTTTCTCTTGGATTGTTTATGTTTTTCTTATCAATATGCAGATAATATGCATACTTAGCATCTAGGATAGATATTTTAACATTGTTTACATATTTTTTCTAACTAAATTTTTGAAATTTAAGATTGTTAGCAGTATCTATATGTTTTGAGGCCTCTTGTCCTTTTTAAGAAAGTCTTTACATCCTAATGGTGGACAAATGTTTTCTAATTTTGTTTTCTGAAACTTATATTAACTTATTTTTACTTTTACATATTTAATGTACTTATTTATTGATCACAGAATATGCATGAAGCCAAGTTATAGGTGCTTGGAAAGCCTGAGTATTAAAAAATAAAACAGAACAATGAACAATTGACAGAATTGTGGTATGTATTACAGGAAAAGTACTATGGAGCAGAGTATGGGGATCAAAGTATAGAGAAGCAGGTATCAGTGCCTAGTTATAAATCTAAATGGAATGGCCAGGTAGCCCTCATAGAAAAGTAAAATTTTAACAAATACTTGAAATTTGTAAAGAAATGAGATGGGAATATAGTTACCTGAAGAATTTTCCAAGCAAGGGAGTTAATGCATAGGTTTTAAGTAGGATGCCTGTTGTGGAAGGAAAAGTGGAAGTACAGTGTACTTGAAATAGAATGAGAGGAGGGGAGGGGAGTAGGAAATGAGGTTAGAGAAGCAATAGGAGTTGTGATAGCAACAATGAGAAAAAGGTTGGAAGAGTAGAGGAAATTAAGTCAGGCCGTTCAGACCATTGGCAGGAATTTGACTCTATAAATGAAATGGGAAGCACTAGCAGGGTTTTGTGGAAAGGAATAATTTGATCTGAATTATTGTTTCAAAAGATCATTCTCAGTGTTTTACTGAGAGTATGTTTTAGAGAGACAAGAATGAAAACAGGAAGACTACTTAGGGGGCTAGTATAATCTAGATGAGGGGGAATAGCACCCCAACTAGAAAAGTAGCAATGGGTATAACAAAAAGTGGTCACATCATATAAAGGTAGGACCAGGATTTTCTGATAGACTAAGACACTATATGAAAGAAAGAAAGGCATTGAGAATGTCTCAGAAGTTTTTTAACTGAGTGACTGGAAAAATGGACTTATAAAACCTGAGATGAGGAAGATGATGGGTAGTGCAGAGTTGTGTATGGAAGAGAGAAGAGAAGGGAAGTTCAGCTGCAGCACTGTTCTGTGAAGGGTGTCTCACAGACTGGTTATTTCACTAAACATAATGTCCTCCAGATTCATCCCTGTTGTCACAAATAGCAGTATTTTCACTACATTTTCTTTATTCACCGATGGATGCATATATCTGGCATTTTCCAACGTTTTATTTTTCCCTCATTAACATTTTAGTATTGGTTCTAAGCCAGTTACATTGCAGAGAACACAGTGTCAGTTCAACTATGAAATTGCTTATGTGTGATTGCAAGTAAAAAAACTATTTTGCAGTTTTTTGTTTGCAATAACATAACATTGAAATACATACATACACACTTGTATACATATACATTATAAAAACACAATTAAGTCAAGTTTCCTAAACATTTTTTAAGCCTTTTGATCAATTATTCTGATTCTGTGGTTTCTTGTTTTATGCTAAAGAGTTAAAGAAAGAATTCTATTAAAACTTTTTAATAGAGTTATAGATTTATTTGTTTTTTCTATAATCTTTTTCTTCATATGCTGTAAATCTGTTTTTATGTTACAAAAATTATAATTGTTATGAATTTCTATTAATTAAATCTTTCATCACAGTGACATGCCCCCTCTTTCTCTAGGAATATTTTTTGCACTAATGTCTTGTATTAATACTGTTATATCAGTTTATTTTAATTTGCCTTTATAGAAGTTTGCATAAGTTTACAAAGAATGTAAACTTTTTGCATTCTTTACTTTTATTTTTCTGTATCTTAATGTCTTGTAAACAAAAAGCAGAATTGTGATCTTTTAAATCAAGTGTAGCAAACTTTGCTTTTAGTGTTTTATCTATTTATCTTTAATGTAACTACAAATCTAATTTAATTTAAATTTATTTTACTGAAGCCTTTCTATTTTCACCCTTGTTATAGTCTCCTTTGTTCAATCATTTTCTACTTCAAAAATATTTTGTGTGTTTAAGCTAGAAAGTAGCACATGAATCATGTTAAAGTCCCATGCTAAGTGGACTCTTTACAAGGTCTTTTGATTCCTATTTATTGCTTTCTTGGTTATATACTACAATGGGGTTTGTAAATATATGTAAATACCAATAAATGATAGTATATTTTCCCTTTTCTTCTCCTTTATCTCTTTTTTGCAAGATATTGGTGTACACTTTTCTTTTGGAACTCCCTTTGGAAAAAAAAAAACAAAAAACAAAAAACTCCCTTTGAGGGGATTCCTGGGTGGCTCAGCAGTTTAGTGCCTGCCTTCGGCCCAGGGCATGATCCTGGAGTCCCAGGATCGAGTCCCACATCAGGCTCCCTGCATGGAGCCTGCTTCTCCCTCTGCCTGTGTCTCTGCCTCTCTCTATCTCTCTGTGTCTCTCATGAATAAATAAATAAAATCTTAAAAAAAAAAAAGAACTCCCTTTGGATTTTCTTTTACTGCAGATTTCCTGAAAATGTATGATCACAATTTTATGTGTCTAAAACTGAATGTACTGAACCTTTATCATTAATAAATATTTGAATTGGACATAGAATTTCAATTTAACGGTTATTTTCCTTCAGCATTTAGAGATATTATTTCATTATCTTCTAGTTTTTATTGAATTGCTTGATCAGCTCTCATCGTTGTTTTCCCTTTGAAGATGATCAATTTTTTATTCCGTGGTTGCCTGTAATATAGTTGGCCTTAGTTCTTTGATTTTCAAAAGTATTATTATCATGTGATTTGAAATACATTTTCCTTTTCTTTTAAAAACTTGGTTCTCAGGACTTCCTGAATTTGTGGCTGATGGCAGTCACTACTTTTGGAAAGTTCTCAGTTTACCATTCATTCATTATTCAGCGTGTCCCATCCCCTCACCCCTCTCCTTTGGGGACTCTGAAATGTGCATTTTATATTTTCACATTATCCCTTATATTATTGTCTCTTTCTTCCTTATTTTTCCTGTTTTTTTTCCTCTCCCTATTTAAGCCTGAATATTTTCTTCTTTCAGACTGTGGTTCACACTACCTGCTGAGTTCCTACTTTTAATTATTGTTACTCTTAATTCTAAACTTCCTATTTAATTCTTTTCTAAATACACTATGTTTCTGCACAAATTTCCAAAGACATTTTAAAAATCCTGAAAATTTTAATTTAACTATTTTATATTTTATTAACCTGTGTCTAATGACTTTAATAATTGGAGAACCTGTGGCTCTTGTTCTTCTGTTGATTGTTACTGCCATCCATGTATCTTAGTCTCTCTGGTCATTGTTTACTTATAATTTTGTGATGTGCATTATATTCTTAAAATTTGAAATCATTTGTGGCTGAGGATGTCATCTTCATACTCAAAGGTTTTACATTTACTTCTCTCATGTGCCTAGAGCACTAATAGTCTGAGAATATCTTAAACCAATTTCAGGCATTAAGATGATTTGGAGTTGGGCCATAGTCCTTCAGAGAGCCAGACTACTTCAAGCTTAGCTTTTTTCCCAATAGAATGGCTCAGTTAGGTCCCAAGCAAATTCAAGATGTTTATCAGACTCTCTCATGCTTAGGGTGGCTGTATTCTCTCACCTTTGCCCTTTCAGCATAAGGAACCTGACAATTGATGTGCCCAGAGCCTCTTAGAATTAGCAAACATCCTAAAGTTGAAAAATTTCTAAATGTTGAGTACTTATGTCTGAATTTCTGTCTTCTCTTGGAACTCAGCTTGGTAATTGTTTATTTCTTAACCCTCCTGTGCCTTCAAACAGAATTTTCCCTCTAGTTTTCTTCAGAAGTGGGGTTAGTCTGAATGATCTAATCTGCAATTGACAAAATCATAAATCTTTATTGATTTTTAATAAGAAACAAAGGTATTTATATAAAGAGAAATAACATAGTTTCTAAATGGTCTTAACATTTTGAAAATCTATTGAGGCACCAACTAGTCTAAAGTTCAGACTTATTAACCTATGGGTGTTTTAGTAATGACATCATTTTATTTCATTCTACTATATAAATGTTTGACATGGAACATCTGTTACTCTATGTGTAGATTGTCAGTACTTTCTTGCTTCTCTTTTGATAATCAGCTAAGTTAGTGATTTAATGCGTTCTTTTTTTCAAATGTTCAAGTCATTTATACCTGATGTTTCAATTTTACTTCTAATTCCATTACTAAATTCTTTTAATGTAAAGCCTCCTCCAGGTGGTAAATTAAAAAAATAAAATAGAGAGAGAGAGTTTATTATAAAGGTGATGTGAAGTAATTATTAGTAAAATTCCTTAAAAATTTTTGTGTAAACTGTATTTATATCTTTTATTTATATATATTCTTACTTTTTCAGATTCTATTTAGTTGCAGCAGATAAATAGTAATTGTCATTTATCATAATATATTGTGGAGATTTTCTGTATGCTTTTCTTGTTTTTCCTCCTAAAGTTAATCCTTAATACTAATTTGACTATGAAATCACATTAGAATCTAGATAGGTTTAGAATTTTTAAATCTTTTGAATGTCATCTGTTTCAGAAATCTATTTCCCAGAGAAGCTTAATTTCCATTTTCTATCACTTAAAGATATATTTAAAGCAGTTGCTCATTCAATTTCTTTAAAAACCTTTAACAATTTGTGAGTCTTTAGGGTAAGCAGGTGCCAATATCATTGGTTAACTATCATCTATGATATTTATTTGGACAATCCTCAAGTTACATAAATTGATCTTCAGAGAGACTGTTATTTATAATTTCATCATTTAATGTTGTCAATACAAAACATATACTGATAGTTATTATGTTGACTTAGGAGTTGAAGATCAGTTTTAGAATTTATTATCAGGTTTTTAAACTTAACTGTACCCTAAAATAAACATGGCATAGCTTGTATGGTAGAAAAATTATCTTTATTTGTTTCTTAAGTGGGAGACCTCTGTATATCTAATGTGATTTTCTTTTTATTGAATAAATTTTCCTTTAAAATAACAAGCTTGGGATTATGTATCAGAACAACTACTGAGGTTTTTGCTCTTTATTGTTTATCCTGAAATTAAACATATGCTTATTGAATTATTTTGGTTCCATAGAGGAATTAATTATCATAGAAGATGACAACAGCATTTTGGCAGCTAGGGTTTGTGGCCTTTAACACCAAGTGTGTTCTTTGCTGTTTGCTGAGGGTAAATGATTAATGTTGCAAACTTCTCCCTCAAGGATTTTTTCTCCAGAGAGATAGTCAGACAGACTATCCAGAGAGATAGTCAGATAGAAGTAAATAATGATGATGCAATATGATAACAACTCTACTAGAGCTTTGATTGCAAGATGACATCACAGGGCAAGAGTAGAGGTGAAGACTGATTTTGTTTTCTAGAGATAATAGAACTCTTAACTGGGTAAAAGATATTTGGGCTAATTTTGGAAAAACAATAATACTACTAACAGCAACATAATAATAAATTATTATTAATCAAAAATTTCACATATATAGATGTTTTATTTTAATACAAACATTATAGGAGGCATTCCAATATTGCACTTTTATTAGTGAGTAGATAAGCCTTAGAGAATTAAGTAAGTTGACAAAGATTACCCAAGTGGTCAATGTGAATTTGGACTTTGCATGGTCTAAATTCAGAACCTGTATATTTAACAGCTATGCTAGACTGTCTCCCATTATGATGGAAAAAAATTAGGAAGAAGGTTAAGTTGGTAAATGACTTTTTCAACACAAGCAATACTATTGAGATGGAGAAGATAGGACAAGGTATGGGAGACAAGGTATGTTTTGTTTTTTTTGTTTTTTTGTTTTTATTTTTTTTAATTTATTTTTATTTATTTATTTATTTATTTTTATTGGTGTTCAATTTACTAACATACAGAATAACCCCCAGTGCCCGTCACCCATTCACTCCCACCCCCCGCCCTCCTCCCCTTCCAACACCCCTAGTTCGTTTCCCAGAGTTAGCAGTCTTTACGTTCTGTCTCCCTTTCTGATATTTCCCACACATTTCTTCCCCCTTCCCTTATATTCCCTTACACTATTATTTATATTCCCCAAAGGAATGAGAACATATAATGTTTGTCCTTCTCCGACTGGCTTACTTCACTCAGCATAATACCCTCCAGTTCCATCCACGTGGAAGAAAATGGTGGGTATTTGTCATTTCTAATAGCTGAGTAATATTCCATTGTATACATAGACCACATCTTCTTTATCCATTCATCTTTCGTTGGACACCGAGGCTCCTTCCACAGTTTGGCTATCGTGGCCATTGCTGCTATAAACATCGGGGTGCAGGTGTCCCGGCGTTTCACTGCATCTGCATCTTTGGGGTAAATCCCCAGCAGTGCAATTGCTGGGTCGTAGGGCAGGTCTATTTTTAACTGTTTGAGGAACCTCCACACAGTTTTCCAGAGTGGCTGCACCAGTTCACATTCCCACCAACAGTGTATGAGGGTTCCCTTTTCTCCACATCCTCTCCAACATTTGTTGTTTCCTGCCTTGTTAATTTTTCCCATTCTCACTGGTGTGAGGTGGTATCTCATTGTGGTTTTGATTTGTATTTCCCTGATGGCAAGTGATGCAGAGCATTTTCTCATGTGCATGTTGGCCATGTCTAGGTCTCCCTCTGTGAGATTTCTGTTCATGTCTTTTGCCCATTTCATGATTGGATTGTTTGTTTCTTTGGTGTTGAGTTTAATAAGTTCTTTTTAGATCTTGGAAACTAGCCCTTTATCTGATATGTCATTTGCAAATATCTTCTCCCATTCTGTAGGTTGTCTTTGAGTTTTGTTGACTGTATCCTTTGCTGTGCAAAAGCTTCTTATCTTGATGAAGTCCCAATAGTTCATTTTTGCTTTTGTTTCTTTTGCCTTCGTGGATGTATCTTGCAAGAAGTTACTATGGCCGAGTTCAAAAAGGGTGTTGCCTGTGTTCTTCTCTAGGATTTTGATGGAATCTTGTCTCACATTTAGATCTTTCATCCATTTTGAGTTTATCTTTGTGTATGGTGAAAGAGAGTGGTCTAGTTTCATTCTTCTGCATGTGGATGTCCAATTTTCCCAGCACCATTTATTGAAGAGACTGTCTTTCTTCCAATGGATAGTCTTTCCTCCTTTATCGAATATTAGTTGCCCATAAAGTTCAGGGTCCACTTCTGGATTCTCTATTCTGTTCCACTGATCTATGTGTCTGTTTTTGTGCCAGTACCACACTGTCTTGATGACCACAGCTTTGTAGTACAACCTGAAATCTGGCATTGTGATGCCCCCAGATAGGGTTTTCTTTTTTAAAATTCCCCTGGCTATTCGGGGTCTTTTCTGATTCCACACAAATCTTAAAATAATTTGTTCTAACTCTCTGAAGAAAGTCCATGGTATTTTGATAGGGATTGCATTAAACGAGTATATTGCCCTGGGTAACATTGACATTTTCACAATATTAATTCTGCCAATCCATGAGCATGGAATATTTTTCCATCTCTTTGTGTCTTCCTCAATTTCTTTCAGAAGTGTTCTATAGTTTTCAGGGTATAGATCCTTTACATATTTGGTTAGGTTTATTCCTAGGTATCTTATGCTTTTGGGTGCAATTGTAAATGGGATTGACTCCTTAATTTCTCTTTCTTCAGTCTCATTGTTAGTGTATAGAAATGCCACTGACTTCTGGGCATTGATTTTGTATCCTGCCACGCTACCAAATTGCTGTATGAGTTCTAGCAATCTTGGGGTGGAGACTTTTGGGTTTTCTATGTAGAGTATCATGTCATCCCAAGACACAAGAGTCCAGGGCCAGATGGCTTCCCAGGGGAATTTTATCAAACGTTTAAAGAAGAAACCATACCTATTCTCCTAAAGCTGTTTGGAAAGATAGAAAGAGATGGAGTACTTCCAAATTCGTTCTATGAGGCCAGCATCACCTTAATTCCAAAACCAGACAAAGACCCCACCAAAAAGGAGAATTACAGACCAATATCCCTGATGAACATGGATGCAAAAATTCTCAACAAGATACTGGCCAATAGGATCCAACAATACATTAAAAAAATTATTCACCATGACCAAGTAGGATTTATCCCTGGGACACAAGGCTGGTTCAACACCCGTAAAACAATCAATGTGATTCATCATATCAGCAAGAGAAAAACCAAGAACCATATGATCCTCTCATTGGATGCAGAGAAAGCAGTTGACAAAATACAGCATCCATTCCTGATCAAAACTCTTCAGAGTGTAGGGATAGAGGGAACATTCCTCGACATCTTAAAAGCCGTCTATGAAAAGCCCACAGCAAATATCATTCTCAATGGGGAAGCACTGGGAGCCTTTCCCCTAAGATCAGGAACAAGACAGGGATGTCCACTCTCACCACTGCTGTTCAACATAGTACTGGAAGTCCTAGCCTCAGCAATCAGACAATAAAAAGACATTAAAGGCATTCAAATTGGCAAAGAAGAAGTCAAACTCTCCCTCTTCGCCGATGACATGTTTTTTTGTTTTTAATTTATTTTTTATTGGTGTTCAATTTACTAACATACAGAATAACCCCCAGTGCCCGTCACCCATTCACTCCCACCCCCCAAGGTATGTTTTGTTAAACATACTGTCATTGCATGGTGATTACTCAGATAATGAGAGAGAGAAAGGAAGGAAAGTATACATTTAGCTTTAACAATTTGCAATTGCTGAAGAATATGCCACTGATTTGTGGAGGACAATGGCTTATTGTTCCAGAGATATTCATACCAAATGTTAGGATTTGTGCCTATTGGTCTGTTTCTTAATTTTTTTTAAAGCTTTGTAATATCAACCGATTAAAATACTCAATATAATACTGAACTTGTGTGGAACACTGTTTCTTGATCTTAAATATGTTTTACTGTGATAAGCAGTGAGTCTGGATGTACAGTTGGGGCACACTGGTACCAGAAATGCAGAGAGAGTTGGCATGGGGTGACCTGCATAACAGCATGTCCAACAGCAGATGGCTGTCTGTGGTAACCTGAATGTGCTCAATTTTCACCATCCTGGGAGTAGGAATCAAATCCAATTGACAAGCCTGGCTTCTCCTTGCCCATATCTGCTTATCTACCACCTTAAACCTCCGCAAATATCTAAACCAATCACCTACCTAGCAGTCCTCCAGGATCATTCCAAAAGGGCCCAGGTACACTCTTCTTCTTTGGTTTCCTTGTTGGAAGACAACTTTTGAGGTAATGAAACCACTATTGTTCAACTCATTCAAACTGCTTCTGGAAATCCATCTTTATATATGTGAAATATTTTAAAGATAGAATCTTAAATCCTTAACTTCCTTTCCAATTTCAAAATTCTATGTTCCTGTGATCCTATGTCATGAATAGAATTATCTGGAAACTGTGACTCCCAAGACTACACATTCACAGGGGCTGAAGAGTAAGATAGTTCTGCTTAGATCCAAATCTTTCATTCATTGGAATAGATGTAAAAGCAGTCATCAATTGCCTTCATAAACCTTGGAGTTGCAAGTGGCCTATCTCTTCTTGATAGCACTAATTGGTGTCTTGAGTCACAAAGATATAAGAAGACAAGGTGCTGTGTTTTGGGGTTAGACTTAATACGTTTTGGGCTTAAACTTAATATGTTTAAATTTAATACTTAAAATGATATGGATAAAAATTTCTCAAAGATACATTTCTTGTTTCTAAGAAGAAATAGCTAGATTAATCAAGAAGTTCATTAATCTGCACTACCCCTACAGCTTGTTTTTTCTTGTTTTTTTTTTTTTCTTCCTTTTCTTCTTTTCAAGGAAAGAATATTTTAACCAGACTAAAGCCTATGTCTTCAAACTTTCTTTGGCTTATTAGAGGCCTAAAGACTATGATAATTATGAGACAAATGACCTTCTTTGTGTAGCAGTTGTCAAAGGCCATCTGTATGTCTGAAGGGAAGATAAGAAGGAACATATCAAATGTCTGAATTTAAAGTGAGAACAAATAGCATATGAATTTGTGTTATACTTCTAAGAGAATAATCCAATATTCAGCATTAATAAAAAGGACTTCAGCAATATTGTTGGAGTCTTATCCACTATGAATGAAAACCTACCAATACAGGTAACATAGAGTTTGAAACTGAGAAATAATGAGCAATAAGAGAAATGTGCATGATTTAAAATAGCTGTGGCATAATTATAAACAATATGTGTTTCCAGCAAATGACACTACTAGTGAAACAATCTGGTGTAAAGAAGTCAGAATTATTAGATAGAAATATCCTAAGGCAGAATGTCTAAGGCTGTATATTACTACCCAAGCAGAAATAGCTATCCAAACTATCCAACAGAGTTACCTTTCCTTAGACATTCCAAGAAGTTGCAGATTTACTGCTCATGCATTATCTTTAATAATTCTGAAAAATGGAAGTCAGAAATAACATTTAGCCTGCCCCAGTTTCTTTTTTTTTTTGTAATAAATGCAGACTATTTATTTATTTATTTATTTATTTATTTATTTATTATTATTATTATTTATTTATTTATTTTATTTAAATTCAATTTGCCAACATATAGTATAACACCCAGTGCTCATCTCATCATGTGCCCACCTTAATGCCTATCACCCAGTTACCCCATCCCCCCACTCACCTCTCCTTCTGCAACTCTTTGTTTCTCAGAATTAGAAGTCTCTCATGGTTTGTCTTCCTAATTTTTCCCACTCAGTTTCCCTCCTTTCCCTTATAGTCCCTTTCACTATTTCTTATATTCCACATATAAATAAGCCACAGAGAGAAAAATGAAAGTGGACCATTCTCTTATGCACAAAGATAAACTCAAAATGGTTGAAAGAGCTAAAAACCTACAGTTGGGAGAAGACATTTGCAAATAACATAGCAGATAAAGGGCTAGTATCCAAGATCTATAAAGAACTTATCGAACTCAACACCCAAGAAACAAACAATCCAGTCATGAAATGGGCAGAAGACTTGAACAGACATTTCTCCAAAGAATATCTACACATGGCCAACAAGCACATGAAAAAATATTCCACATCACTTGCCATCAGGAAAATACAAATCAAAATACAACGGTATACCACTTTATCTGCAGTTAAGTAAAGTTTCGACTACCTAAAAGTGGTCTATTCTCCTATTGACTTTATGTCAGTGAGAATGGTCAAAATTAACAAGATAGGAAGCAACAAATGTTGGTAGGATGTGGAGAAAGGGGAACCTCTTGCACTGTTGGTGGGAATGCAAGCTGGTGCAGCCACTCTGGAAAACAGTGTGGAGGTTCCTCAAGAAGTTAACAATAGAGCTGCCCTAGTTTCTTTAAATAATGATTGAATTGAAAAGAGATGTTTGCTTGCATGTGGCATCAAAATTAACAGTCTTCTACACATTTCCACATATAGAAAATAATTACCATCAGTAATGACACCTTGAAATAGATGGAGAAAGCTATGTTAAACAATGATTGATGCCTAAATAGACACTCTCTCAAATCAAATCTTTTTTTTTTTTTTTTAAGATTTCATTTATTTTCTAGAGACACACAGAGAGAGGCAGAGACATAGGCAAAGGGAGAAGCAGGCTCCCTGCAAGGAGCCTGACGCAGGACTCAATCCCAGGACGTGAGATTAGGACCTGAGCCAAAGGTTGACTTTCAATCACTGAGCCATCCAGGCACTCCTCTCAAGGCAAATTTAAAACAAAACTATAGCAGCCATAGGAATAGGATTCAACTGAATGCATAGAATATGATACAAGCTAGCATAATATTCAGTCAAAATATCCCCTTAAAGTGTTACATAATAACATTATACCATATCCCATATATTTCATGTCAAAATGTGTATATCTTTCTTTATTGAAGCTAACACGACTAGTGTTCTTCCATACTATCAATTATAATATAGCAAGTTCACTATTATAAACAAACCCTATGTGTTATTTGAAGATAGTAAAGCCAATCCATCATTATAATGATTCAATAGGCTATGTTATTTGAAATTCACCACTTAAGAGACCTTGAATGGTTTTTACATAAACTTCTTTTTACTTTCTTTAAGCATTTTGAGCAACCATTTATCTTTCAGATAGACTGTCAAGCAAACTACAGATACGTCTTTGTATGTAATTACAGAGAAGTTATAAAAAGGACTTCATAGTTCAATAATAGTAATGTGATATAATCTAACAATAATTGTAATGTGATACAATCTAACAATAGCCATTGACTCTGGAACTGAAGCAAGCATCGTCTCAATTGATAATATCATGAAAGGAATAAAAATAATGTTGTATAAGGGAAAAGAACAATGTCAGATATAACTTGAAGTGAGGTGTTAGGGTTTGTCATGTTTTATCACTGTACAAAATGGGGTCTAAATCTCCAGGATGTTTTAAGATTGCTTTAAAAAAAATATTAGCATTATTTTATCATGACTCCATATAAAAGATACCATATACATTTACAAATTCTGTTCTTTAGGCTAAAATGTTTCAAGAATTTTCAGTATTTCCTTTGCTTATTTAATTTTTAAGGAATTAATTTTAGTAGAGAATTAAACTAAATATATTAATTAATCATATTAGAATTAACTATAATATAATTATATAAATTGCAATAGAATTTAATATAATGCTAGCACTGATGACAATGAAAACATTGTTCCCTACCTCCTCACTCCATCCTAGCATTATCAACCCCATGTAATGGGGAAAAACTAATGGGGGTTCTAATCTATTGTTTACAATTTTTAAAGCAAAATATTTTATGTTTTCTAATAATTTTCCATTTTCATGTTGCCTGTGAGTACTATATATTTCCAAATTACTCAATTTTGCTTTTATTGGCCATCTTTTTTTGTAAGGGCCTTATTATTGCACACACTATTTGATGCATTTGTTGTTGGATACTTGGACAACTCTGATCAGCATTTTAAAAATATTCTTAAGTATTTTATTTTAAACACAGTGAGGCTTTTAAAAAATAATTTTAGGGGGATTTACAGCTTTGCTGTAAACTTATACAGAAGAGAATTTATAATTACAGTGCTGACACAATGAATACTATAAAAGCAGGAAGAGTCTTGCTATAAAAATGCTTATGATTGCTTTGGCTTGCTTTGCAGAGCTTGTGCTCCAGGACTGCTACAGCAGGAGCAGTTGTGGTTGCTGATAATAGTGTGCTTTACATAGGATTCTTATCTGCTCATCAGATGCTATTTTTACATTATTGCTGAAACTTTTTTCTTCTATACTTAAAGTGCCATTCACTTTATATTTCCATTCAGGGAAGATAGCTTGTTATGAGCAATCTCAATTAAGCTGAACTTCAACATGTCCAACTTTTCAATAAAGTAATAAATTAGATTTGAGGCAATTGACTTTGACATGTGCTGTCACACCCTATCAAACGGAAAGCATTTTGTAACACTTGTAATCCACTTGGAGTTTGGATGGAGAATTTACCAATAGAGTTTAAGGAAATTGAAGAACTATTTGAAACAGTGCAGTTAAGTAAAGTTTCTACTACCTTAAAAGTGGTCTATTCTCCCTGTAATGTGTTGAGAAAATAATAAGCATGGTTTAAGATGTCTTGAGAGGGTAATGGGGCTCCCATGTGACAAGAGAAGAAAGAGCAAAGCTTGATGGTCTAGTTGGATTGATAAAATGTAGCCCAGATTTCTAGAAGTCAAACAATTTGCATCTGCCAAAAACATTGGCAATACACAATTTGCTAACTTGCTCAGTGGGAAATTCCATCTACCAGAGATGGCAGTGTTTACTGATAAGCTGATTTTAAAGGTTTGTTTCTCTAAAAAGAAAAAAAGATTTTATTTATTTATTCATGAGAGACCCAGAGAGAGAGGCAGAGACGTAGAGGGAGAAGCAGGCTCTCTTGGGGGAGCCCGATGTGTGACTCAGTCCCAGGACCCCGGATCATGACCTGAGCCAAAGGTAGATGCTCAAACACTGAGCCACCCAGGTGCCGCATAAAGGATTGTTTCTTTGATACAAACTTACCTCAGACAATGCTTTGAAGTTTTAGGAGTTTTTTTTTTTTTTTTTTTTTACCCCCAGAATGTATTACTGCTATTGTCACCGAGTTCTCTACAGACCAAATCTGAGGATGTTGTATATGTATAGAAGTAATTTGTTATATAATAGTTTTATGGTATTTAGACTCAAAGATAGCTTAGTATGATGGGGGCAGTGGAGAGAGTCTAGAACCAATGGTGTTCATTGGAATTCTATAAGTGATAACACAATCAGGCATTTACACCAATCAAAGTACCAAAGTATATTCTTCTAAGGACTGAGGGTGTGGAGTACTTGGAAGAATTGAGATAATTGATCTTAGTGCTTCTCCTCAGAGTAAAGTCCTCTAATTCTGCTTTTAAGAGGACAGCCAGCATATGTCATCACCTACTCATCCTAAAGAAAAGCCATCCACCCACAAACTGGAATTCTATATCAATACTCTCATCCTCTTATTTTAAAGTATGAATAGAAAGTCAAAATCACCAGATATTTGAAAAATGTATGAAAAAAAATTAGCCTAGGCTATCACTCAGGAAAACAGACTCAGAGAAAATTGAGTTTAGGAAGGAGAAGAGTTTTACACATGCACGCATGTGTACATGCACACACACACACATATACACTCACACTCATACACAAGGACACAAATATACTCTGGCATTTGCTGGGGTGTTTGAGAAAATGATGCATCTAAAGTAATACATTTGATGCAAACTCAGTAAAATGTCTGGAATATAAAGCCAGGGTAATGTCTCAGAATATATGAAACAAATAGAATCAGAAAATTTGAGGGAAAATTATCATTTAGAGGGCGTTGTTTTGCAATACCAGCTCTCAGGCTAACTTGATAAATATCTGAAAATGTCCATTAGTGAAAACAATCAAACATACTTTTAGCAGCTAGCAGAGCAAAAAGGAAGAATAAAAGAAGTGGTTTTTTTTTTCATGCACGCACATTTTATCAGCTCAGATTTTTTCCTACTGTTGCTTATTTCTCAATATCAACAGTGAAGTCTGACAAAGATATATCTAATTGAACTTGATAAACTGTTTATCAGACCACAATTCTTGAAATCATTTTTAATACAATGTGTCAGATTTAAGCTTTAAGATTTAAGCTTTCTTCATCAAAATAATATGAATGTGTTCCTTGTCTTCCTCTTGAATAAGAGGAAGTCTTCTAGAGCATAAGTAAGAAAACCACATCCATAAATCCAATCCATCCTACTGCCTGTTTTTGTAAATAAAGTTGTATTATAACACAACACTTCCATTTCTTCACGTATTGTCTATTGGTGCTTTTGTGCTACGATGTCAGAATTTGGTAGTTGCTGCTGATACCTTCTAGTTTACAAAACTGAAAACATTTATTAACTGGCCTTTTATTGAAAAAGTTTGCCCACCCTTCATACAGATCTGTGATTCTAAAACTGTGACCCCAAGACCATCTTGGATTAACATTACATGAGAACTTAGAAATAGAATGTCTTGGACCCCAACCAGAACTATCAAATCAGAAATTTTGGAAGTAGGGCCTAGCAATCTGTTATAACTAGTTTTCCTGGTGACTGTAATGCATACTCAAATTTGAAAATCACTGCTTAGAGCAGGGATTGGTAAACTATGGCCTGTGGGGTAAAAAATCTGACCTTCCTCGGTTTTTTTTGTATGCCTTCAAGCCAAGAATTGTATTTACATTATTTTAATAATAATTGAAAAAAATCAAAAGAAGAATAATATTCTGTGACTTTTACAAATTGTAGGGAATTAAAGTTTTAGTGTGCCTAGATTTATTAGAACACAGCCATACTCAATTTGCTTATGTCTTGTTTATGGTTGCTTTCATATTACAATGACAGGATTGAATAGTTCTACAGAGACCATATGGCTCAAAAAGTCTGATATATTTGCTATCTGGCATTTTGTAAATAAATTTGCCAAGCCTTTGCTTAAATCATCATCAACATGTATTTCATAAGGATGCCTGTTTGGCTCAATGGTTGAGTGTCTGCCTTTGGCTCAGGTCATGATCCCGGGGTCCTGGGATTGAGTCCCGCAATGGACTCCCCGCAGAGAGCCTGCTTCTCCCTCTGCCTGTGTCCTTGCCTCTCTCTCTCTGTGTCTCTCATGAATAAATACATAAAATCTTAAAAGAAAAAAGTTTTAAAAAATTAAGAAAAAAACCCCAAAATGTATTTCATAGTATCACTGAACTATAGGAAAATAAGAAACCTTAGAGATAAGAAATTTACCTATTAAAGTGAAATCTCTCCTCCAAGACACTGTCATGTACTAGTCTGAAGCCAGATGTGCAGACACATCTGGAGAGTGCCAAGATGTCAGAAGCCACAGTTTTGTATTCACTAGGGCGTCTAGGCTTCCTAAGAAGAACTGGCAAGGGACAAATTAGGTGGAGAAAAATAATAGTAAGGCAAATAACAAGGAAGCAAAAAAAAAAAGGGTCAGGAAGAAAATAGCAATACCAGCACGAATTAAAACCTGTCACTTTTAGTAGGAGGTTCTAAAGAGCAGAGGTGGCAGTAGGTATAAAGTCTTGATTTTGTATTATATTTTCTTTTAAAAATCTTCTTAACTCTCACTGGGAAACCTGTTAGGAGGCCAGTGGAACACACTTCAGAACTATTTGAAATGAATATTGTCTCCACTGTTGGGAGGGTTATGCACAAAGAATTCATAGTTTTGAAAGACAAGGATTTTTAAAAGTACCTCCTCCCCACAAAAAGAGAAATTAATGAACAAATGATATAAATTTTCCCTATCCCGCCAGATCCGAACTAACAAAACATTCTTGATAATAAATTAGAACATTTGAACGTAAATTCTTGAGAATTTTATATGCATCTATTGCTCATCTTGTGCTTGCATATAATGGTTGCTATGGGTGACCTAGAAATGAAACCAATCATGGCACTGTAATTTAAAACTAAAACAGCTGGCAAAAATCTTTTATCTCAGAGCATGTTGTTGTAGGAGTAAATGAAAAGGTCGGGAGACTTTTCATTTGCTTCTGTGATAACATGGACTACTTGAACTAAGGAACATATTAATGTTTCCTCTGAAGCTTTCTATTATGTGTCAGGAGCCCCATTCCAGGATATCACACTGGAGGTGATAGAAAAAGACAGATGATAGAATGAAACGGTTGGTCCTAACACAAAATAATCAGGCATCTTTATATTTCCACTTTACATTATAACAGGAAACCTGATTAGATTCTGTGGTTTTACCTAAAAATAAACCTGGCTCAGGAGGAAGTTTTTATCTATATGCACCGATTCTTATTATAAACGAATTTCTTTTAAAGGTACAGGTGCAACCTCACAGGATATGTTTTATATTTCTCATATTAAAAGCCAATAGGCTCCAAAGTGAGTTCTCGTATGTTTCAAATAGTATAGTAGTAAACTTTTCTTAAAAGAAATCTCCATTTGAGGTTTCTGAATGTTGACATATTGCAAAAAATAAAATAAAAGCCACACGACTATGGAAAAATATAATTTTACTACTAAAAAGAAAATATTACAAAACTTTGTATATAAAATTAGAATATTGATTCTACTAAACAGACCCTTTCCATAGAGTATAGAATGTACGAATTTACATAAGAACCACAAGCTAGTGGTTAAACTAGAACTATAAGCTAGTTTAGATTATACCTACCAGTGGCCTCTCAATCAATAGTCTTTTGATTAATTGTGCATTTTAACTAGCTAAAAGAAAATAATCTATAAAAGCATGAAATAATTTAAACATTACCAAAAGAAATGTGCAGAAACAAGATTGGTACACTGGATATTGGCTAAATTTCAAGTATGATAAAGGACATGTAAATAATACAGCCATATATGTACTGAACAAAAATATAGGTGAACTCCTTGAAAATAGTATCATGTGGAGCTTTTCCAATTATAACGCAAAATTCAGAAATCATAAAGGTTGGTAAATTCAACTACATAAAAAAATAAAAATATCTGTATCTCAAAGCACCATTACAAAAGTCAGAAAACAAATGACAACATTAAAAACATCTCAACTCACACTGCAAAGAGGTAATCTCTCTAATACATAAAAGTTTTCTAGAATTGTACATGAGAAGACAAACAAATATAAAGTGAAAATAGACTGTCAAATATAAAGCTTAAAAATATAAACAGGCAATTCAGAGAAAAGGCCAAAAAAATGACAAGATGCTCATCCTCTCATAATAAGAGAAATACAAATTGAAATAATACCAAGATTCCATTTTCTTCTCCATCAAATTGTCAAAAATTCTACAGTTTGATATCACACACTATCTGTAAGGAAAAAAAGTCTCACCCAGCTGGCGATGCTGGTAAAGGATACAATCACCGAGAACAGTGGTTCCAAACTGGGATGATTTTGCCCTCCTAGGAAACATCGGGCAATATCTGGAGACATTTGTTGTTATCACAAATGGAGCAGAGGGCTGTGGGAGCAGGTGCTACTGGCATCTGGTAGATAGAGGCCAGGGATGCCGCACAACATCGTAATAACAGAACACCCTTCCACAGCAAAGAACTATCTGGCCCAATGGTGTACAGTTTTGCTGCTGAGAAATCTTGTCCTAGATGACTACTTATAATATTGCTTAATTACCACATAAAATCACCTTCACATAACTGAAATTTATCCTCCAGTTGCAGGCGAATGCAATGAAAGAATAAACACAAGTTATTCAATAAATCGTAGTACAGAATAGCAAAAAAAAAAAAGAAAAAAAAAACAAAAAACAACAAACAAAATGGGTGGCCATAATGTTCATCAACAAGAACTGGTTAAATTATAATGCATACATATGTGGCTGTAAATGAATGGAGAAACTTTCCATGTTTGATTAAAGAACTATCTCCAAGATGTATTACTAAGCAATAAAAGTTAAAGTGCTGATCAGTGGCATGTTATGCTAACCTGGATATTGGAAAATGGAAAAAGAAACATCCATATTTATATTATTTATGGTTTTAAATAGTTTTCTTTAAAGAGTTTACTTATTTATTTATTTGTTTGTTTGTTTAAGAGAGAGAATAAGCAGGGTGGGAAGGCATATGGATAGGGAGAAGCAGAGTGCCTTCTGAGCAGGAAGCCTGATGGAGGCTTAATCTCAGGACCCTGAGATCATGACCTGAGTCAAAGGCAAACACTTAACCAACTCAGCCACCCGGGAGCCCCAATTTATGCTTTTATAACATAAAGAAGCTCTGGAAAGATCTAGACTGCTGAAAGCAATTTCAGTTCCACCAAATGTTTAGAACTGAAAACCAACACAAGCTTTTTATGAATGAGACCAATGATCAATTATTTGCTGAGAAGTATCCCTTTAGGGCAAAATATGAAAAAGATGAATATTTCTAAGAAATTCTTAAAATGTGGAACAAAAACAATAAAGAGGAATTAATAATAACTGAAGGAACACATCAGATTTTTGACCGTGCTGTCAACCTAATCAAATCAAACTTAGGATTTTGGTTATTTTTGTTTTTGTATTTTACACATACTGTTGCAGTGCCCATTGGCTTTTACCTGCATCATCAGTGAACTGATTTTGTCTTAACAGATGAAAAGGGAAACTCAAGACATTACCCTGACTAATCCTAAGACATTCAAATAAGGTGGGGGAAAGGGTAACTACAAATAATTCTAGAGGATAGGAATGGAATTTTAAATCACTGGATCTGTGAAAATTGGCAATTAAAGGACAGGCAAATCTTGTGCTAGCAATTATTTTTAACATTAGCCAAAATCATTGAGAAAATAATGGAGAGAGATTTTCTTCAGAGTTCCAACTTCCAAGATACACTGCTGTGTGGTGTTTCTTCCAAGCTTTAATAAGAAATATGATGATAAATGGTCCCTACTAAGTTTTTAAGGCAGCCAAGATTAGAAAATAGGGTTCTTGTTAATAATGTATATTATATGGAAGGAATCTGGGCATGCAGAGAATGAGAAAAGAGTTGCTATTAGATTTGAAATATACTATACACTTAATTAAGCTGCACTTAATTTTTTAAACTTTGGCTTCATTATTGTCCCCAAAATGTAAAAGGTAATTTGCTCTCTCTTATTTTCATCCCCTACCCTCCCAAATCAGCTGTCATGTATCTGTACTTTCAGTTGCCTACTTCATCCACTGATTTACTAATTTTTTAGAATTTGCTTATGGAAACAATGTATTTATTATAAAAATTAAACTTGAGACAGTAAATCAAAATAACAACACATGTTAATTGTCCTGCTGCTAAGTGATAGTGCGATAAAAATATCTTGTTTCATCATAGGTTATGTTGATGTCTAGCAATTATTTTGATTGAAAATAATGTCATCTTGGCAATTACACATGATCTCATGACAAAACTAAATATAAATCGCTAGTTATATTTTTTAAAGGAAAGAGGTTTTGAGTTTTTTGGTCCCTAAAAGAGCCTGTGAATTAGTGATTCTTTGAAAATACTCCCAGCATCCTCTTGAACACAACTAATCTATGACTGTGATCTGTCAGTGTCTTTGTTTGATAACTGAAACTAACAAGTCTGAAAACAAACATTTCATTTCTTGAGATTCACCTGTAATTAATACTGCCTGGATGTTGTTCAGCTTGATTCTGCTGACACACTTACCACAGAGGCTGTCTCTGCAACCAGAGAAAAGAAGGTAGTATCTTCAAAGTGTTCAACCTGCAGCACATGCAGAGAGCTGCTCAAGAGCAACAAATCCTCGTTATGTTTTTTTTTTGCAAATTATGACAGCTACTTCTGAATTACCATATTAGTTGAAATGGGAAAGAGGGTTAAAATATTTAAAAAACCAGGAAGATTTTCTTCTCAGCAGGAAACATGCTACAATTCATTTTTTGTGTTAAAAGTGTTATTTATTTCCTTTTGGTATATTTACTGATAGCCAAGCTATCATACGGCCTGGATCTTCTACAGAAGAAGGCTTCCTCTGTTGCTTAGGCATGCTGCTGGAGCTGGAAGTGTCTTTTTAAACATTGTTAGGCAGCCTTGTTTCCCTCTGTGAAGTCTGTAGACTAACACCAAGGAGCTGACATTTAACTAACAAATTTTCACTGAGATGAATGATTTGAGTCAAGTGGCATAAAATGACTTCAAAGTGTTAAGAAATTGAATCCAAGAATCAAACTATGCTGAACAGCAGCCTTCTGGGCCTGTTTTATATCCATGTCAAAAGTTCAACTTTTCTTTAACTGGAGGACTTGAGACTAATGCTCTGCATGACAATTCCTGTAGTCTTAATTATTCTATCAAGTCCAATTACAAAGTGGAGTTTTCAAGGACCAGAAAGCTCGAACGTTATTAGGAGAGGAATTAGGAGAACAACCAAATTCTGATATCTGTACTTTCTAGCCACCGTACTGCACAGAATCCTGCAACTGGTTACTCACAATGCCTGGATCACCTGGTGGTGCTGAAATTACAAAGTTAAAGAATCAACTAATACTATCTCTCTTAGTTATTTTTCATTTTGATCCCATTTACTTTTTTTTCTTTTTTTCATTTACTTTTGAAATTAAATTTTTTTGAGATAATTGTATATTCACATACAATTAGGACATGATAGAGGGATCCTGATACCCTTTACCCAGTTCTCCCCAATGCTAAAATCTTGCTTAACTCTATGTACTATAGGATATTGATGATGCAATACCTTGATCTTATTCAGGTTCACTGGTTTACACGCACTTACTTGTGAAATCACCACCACAGTCAAGACGAGGATCCCTTGTCTTGTCTTTATAAATCTATCTACTTCCAAGCACCTTCATCTTTAACCCCTGGTAATCACTAATCTATTCTTCATCTGTATAATATTGTAATTTCAGAAATGTTGTATAAGTGAAATCAAACAGAACATAACCTTTTGGGATTGGTTTTTCTCATTCTTTATAATTTTCTGAAAGTTCATCCAAGTTACTGCAAATAATCAATAGCTAGTTCCTTTTTATCACTGAGTGATATTAGGGACAAACTGGTCTGCTTAACAGTTTACTCATTAAAGGATACTTGGGTTCTTTGCAGTTTTAGATGATTACAAGTAAGGCTTCAATGAACATTCATGTATAGGTTGTTGTGTGAATGTAAGTTTTCATTTGTCTTGGATAAATGTCCAAGAGTGTGATTACTGGGTCTTATGGTAATTGTACATTTAGTTTTATATGAATTTGCCACACTGTTTTCTAGAGTAGTTTTGTCATTTTACATTTCTCTTATCAATGTATGAGTGATCCAATTTCTCCACATTTTTTCCAGCATTTGGTGTTGTAATTTTTTTCTTATTTTAGTCATTCTGATAGGAACTAAATTTTCATTTCCTTAATAGTTAATGATGTCAAATATTTATCCATGTGCTTCTTTGCCACCTGTATATATTCTTCAGTGAAATGCCCGTTTTTCCCCTATTTTCTAATTCATTGTTCATTTATTGTTGAGTTTTAGAGCTGTAGATATTAGGTCTAGACTTGTCCTTTTTCAAATATGTGGTTTACAAATGCTTTCTCCCAACTTGTGGCTTGTGTTTTCATCCTCTAAACAGGGAAAGTGTTTCTATTTCAACTCACAGAGCAAAAAGGTTTTGATTTTGATGAGGTCTAATGTATCAATTATGGATTATGCTTTTAGTGTCAAGTCTAAACATTCTATGCCTAGCCCCAGATAACAAAGACTTTCTCATTTTTTTTTCTAAAAGTTTTATAGTTTTACACTTGAGTCCTTGTGAGTTTATTTTTTATAAGGCATGAGGATGAGCTTGAAGTTTACTTTTATGGCTATGGATGTCCAATGACTCCAGCACGATTTATTGAAAGAGTTTATATTTCCTCCATTGATTTTCTTTTGTAATTTTGTCAAAAATCATTTGGGCACATTTATGTGGGTTTATTTCTGGGTTCTCTCTTCTATTCCATTGATCTGTGTCTACTTTTCCACCAATATCACACTATCTTAATGACTGTATCTATAAGTAAACTTCAAAAGGGGGTAGATGAGTCTTTCCACTTTATTCTCCTTTTCTGAGATTGTTTTAGCTATTCTGGAGCCTATGCCTTTCCATATAAATTTTAGAATAAGTTTTTCTATCTACAAAGAACCTGAAAAAAAAAGATGATAAAAACTGTAAATTAAAAAAACTCAATGAGCAAAACCAAATATTTCAGCTAATTTTATAAGTCATGTTAGAGAGTAGGTAGTGTATTAGTTTGCTCAGACTACCATACAAAATACCATAGACCTGGGTGGCCAAAACCACAGAAATGTATTTTCTTATGGTTCAGGAGGCTGAATGTCCAAGATCAAGGTGTTGGCAGGATTGATGTCTCAGGGGAGCTCTCTCTTTGGGTTGCAGATGGCTGCCTTCATGTCCTTTTTTTTTGGGTGTGTGAGGAGAAGGAAAGCAAGCTCTCCCTCTTTGTTGTCTTATTTTTAAGGACACTCATACTATAGGATCAGAGCCCCACCCTTAGAATATCTTTTAACTTTAATTATTTCTTAGAACTTCTATCCAAATGTAGCCATCTGGGGGGTTAGAGCTTCAACATATGAATTTGGAGGGGACACAGACATATAGTCCATAACAGATGGAATAACCAAATATCCCCAGGAGGTTTATAATAACTGACATCACTTTTGTGAGTGCTTATTAGTAACAACTCCCCTAAACCTCTTGATTCCCCTAGAAAGTAAGGGTAGTATATATTTTTTCAATTTATTTATTCAAGAGAGATACAGAAAGAGAGGCAAAGACATAGGCAGAGGGAGAAGCAGGCTCCCTGCAGGGAACCCTATGTGGAACTTGATCCCAGGACCTGGAGATCATGACCTGAGCCAAAGGCAAACGCTCAACCATTGAGCCACCGAAGTACCCCAAGGGTAATATAATTATCCCCTTTTATAATTAAGCAAACTGAGGCCTGTGAAGTCTAATGACTTGCTTAGATAAAAGGAATTGTAAGCTTTTAAACTACATCATACTACTTCTCTGTAGCAAATTATTAGAAAGAGGAAGAGAAAAAAATCGGTTGCTATATTTATTTCAAATAATTTTTAAAACAGCAGTAATCACTTTAAGTTCAAATGCAAATTATGGTGGAAGAATTGTGTGTTTTTTTTTTTTTTTTTTTTTTTTTTTAGCCTGCAACAATCCTGTTTTTCAGTATCATTAGTAAGGATGCAAAATGACAGCGGAAACCTGGAGACTCCCTGGGAGGCAGCTTCTGTAGGAGATCAACAAAGCAAGCTCATTTTTCTTTTGTGGAGCCAAGAATAAACCAATAAGAGTTAAACACAACAAACTGAGTTGAACAAGAAATGAAAGCATGCCAAGGGCAACAAATAGATTTTTAATTTTTGTGTGTACAGCTTTCCTCTCCTTAGTGTCTCTCTGTGATGAATGAGGTGAACAACAGACCCTCTGTAAATTACAGACTCTGGATAAATTATGAGCAGAGTAACAATGCATAAACCACAACATTCTTCTCCAGCAACAACTGCTTTGCTTTTTATCCTGGGGGTCTTCTGCCCAGAGATAGAGTCTGGGCTGTTTAGAGGCTCTTGTATGCACTCTACCCTGCAGCCCACATATATTGGAGAGGAATTGAATTTAGAAGTTACTTTAATGTATTGACTTCTTGCTACTTCTCCTTCTCTATTTCTTGCAATAAAGTTCTGAGCAGAAAGAATTAGGGATAGATTGAATTTATTGTAAATTTAAAAAATAGTGATTGTCCATTAAAAAAATCATGAATGGGGCTCCTGGGTGGCTCAGTGGTTGAGTATCTGCCTTTGGCTCGGGTCATGATTCCGGGGTCCTGGGACCCAACCCCACATCAGGCTGCCCCCAGGGAGCCTGCTTCTCCCTCTGCCTTTGTCTCTGCCTCTCTCTGTGTGTCTCTTATGAATAAATAAATAAACTCTTAAAAAAAAACCATAATCGTGTTTGAATAACATGAAATTTATGTTGCCGACCTATATTCTTATTTAATTTATTGTTTTTCAGAGACTATTCAGATTTTCTAATAACCAGAACATAAAAATAAGTATTTCTTATAAAACATTTTACAGATAATTATTGTATTATTATCATTGATATCATGTTTCATAGGCATATTCTTCCTTTTTCTCCTCTTATCTAAATTTTTTTAACTGACTTAGAGTATGAGGCCTCTACCTTGGCAGAGCACCTGGCATGATGCAATAAAAATCTTTCTCAGGGAATCAAAAAATTTAGAACTGAAAGGAAATACATTGACTGTGTAGCCTAAATTTCGCTATGTAGCCCATATACACATACATATATGCACATTTTTTAAAGGGAAAGAGAAAGAAAAAATGGAAATCTTTTCACAGCTCACCCACTAGAGGCATACTATATACATAATCCTTTATCCATGCCATGAAAATCTCTTCAGAGGGGAAAAAAATGAAGAAAAAATAAATTTGTCCTGAGCTAGAAAGCTGTCCATGATATACTCATAAATTACAACTGTTATAAGATGCAGGAAAAAAAAAAAAAAAGGTGCAAACTGTTAGCGGCCTTTTTTCCAAGGGAAGCATGATGAGAAGAAGAGAGGAAGCTGAAACCTCACTCCTTATTTGAAAATGTTCTATGTTTACTACCCGGTGAAAATCATTCAAGGAACAAAGACTGGGTCAACAGGGGAACGGAGGAGGGAGAAGGCTCGCTATTAGGGCACACTGAGGCAGCTTTGCCCCTTGGACATGAGGCGGAAATGTGTGCTCTGTGCTGCTGTTGAATGAACTGCACGTACCTGTCCTGCCAATACCGTTCAGGTGGTAGCTGTGGGGAGCTGTCGGATAAATTTAGTTTGAGCTAGCGTTCCATCCCCAGAAGCTTCCAGTTCTATTTCCCACAGAAAACAGTGAAGCTGTCTAGTAAAAGTGTACTTTTTTGCCCTTTCACGAAATAAGCAGGGAGGTAAATGTCACCAATTTGCCTTTGCTTAACATTTTCCTGTGTAATTGGGTACCCCAAGTAGAACTTCTAAGTCCCTGTTCTGTGCCCCTAAATTAGACTGATCCTTAAAGTCCTGCAATTGAGCAGGCTTCTTCCTCTGACCTTTTCTGGTTCTGTAGTAAATCCATTAGCATTAAGGTCTGTCTGAAGGTACAATGAAATGTTGGTTTGCCAATAATCACAATGCATAATCCACATCTGCTTTCCTTTTGTAGATTAAAAAAAAAAAAAAAAAAAAAAAACCTTTACAGATATTAGCTTTTGCAAGTCTTCTCTGAAGGTAGTTGAGGAGGAACTTCAGTTTAGAAAATTAAACTGTAGAGGATAATAGACAGATGCTAACTATCAGTATTTTTCTTTAGGTATAATCAGAGTAGGGAGCTGATAATAATGAGCTTGAATGTCAGTGAACTTCAATGTTTATCTATAAAGAGTCTACAAACTCTGGTCTGCAGACCCAAATCAAACCAGTGTATGATCTGGGAACTGAGAATGTTTAAAAAATAAAAATGAAAATAAAAATATCTCATGGCACATAAAAAGTAAAGTTGGCCCTTGAACACTGTGGGTTTAATCTGTGCAGGTCCACTTATATAAAGATTATTTTTTATTTTTATTTTTATTTTTTTAATTAATTTTTTATTTATTTATGATAGTTACACACACACACACACACACACAGAGAGAGAGAGAGAGAGAGGGGCAGAGACATAGGCAGAGGGAGAAGCAGGCTCCATGCACCGGGAGCCCGACGTGGAATTGGATCCCGGGTCTCCAGGATCGCGCCCTGGGCCAAAGGCAGGCGCTAAACTGCTGCGCCACCCAGGGATTCCCCCCAAGATTATTTTTTATATAAATACAGTACAGTACTATAAATGCATTTTCTCTTCTTCATGATTTTCTTAATAATATTTTTTTTCTCTAGCTTACTTTATTGTAAGAATACAGTACATAATACTACAAAATATGTGTCAATGGACTATGTTATTGGTAAGATTTCTAGTCAACAGTAGGCTATTAGGAGTTCAATTTTGAGGAGTCCATAATTACATGTGGTTTTTCAATTCTGGGATGTTTTGGCATATCTAACTCTCACTTTGTTCAAGTGGCAACTGTACAGGAAGTTCAAATATCAGTGTCCATAAATAAAGTATTATTGGAGCACAGTCATGCTCACTCATTTAATTATGGCCATGGTTGCTTTCACACTACTACTAACAGCAGATTTAGTGTTTGGGAAGAAATCATATGACCCACAAAACCTGAAACAAATACTGTCTGGAACTTTACAGAAAAAGCTTGTGACTCAGATTTATTTTAAAATAAACCATTTTACCCCAAGGATACTTGAAACTTATTTGAAAATTGTTTTTACCTTCTTTCCTCTGCTACAAATGAGCAATTTCTCTGACCTGTTAAACACATGATTGGATAATTTTCACAAAATTCCAAGGGAAGAAAACATTCAGGAGTGTGTTCCATTTTTTCCATTGCTTGCTGGAACTTTTTATCTCTTCAAATAGGCATTGTTCGGTACACAAGTTATAGAGTCTTATCCTTTCCCATCTGTCTGCAGGGCTCTCCCCCACTTTCATGTTTCCCATCTATTATTAATTGCTTTTCTCTAATAACTGATTTGTTTCAATCTTGTACTTAATGGCAAATATATTGACTATCATCCTCAGACAGTTAATAGAAAGGAACAGGATTCCAGTTAGGCAGGAAAACTAACTCCTCTTCACTCCCTCTCCTACATTTCCCTTACTTCTTATTAAAGAAAAGCCTTTGCAGTGTAGTACAACTCCTTCCTGAAACTTCCTTTTTCTTCTCTCCAACCCCTTTTCTGTGCCTCAGTGGAGGAAAGAAATTCTTGGTGAGTGTAGAAAATCTGAATGTGCTTAGGTCAGCCTAATGGATCACTGCCCAGAGCAGCCCCTCGCTCATCCAATCTCCCATTCATTACATAGTTCACGTGGTGGTGACTTTTGTCCTTGTAAAGAATATATAGAGTTGCCTATGGGTGGAGTATTAGGGAACTTGATGAACCCATGGCATCTCAGTCATCTTCTCCCAATCACATTTGGGCTTAGCAAAACTGACCCTTTGATCACCATCAATCTATCTCAGCCTCAGGAGGGAAAAAGATGAGTATTCATTACTAATTTCCCAACTTCCAATAAAATATAAGGCGATATTTGATTTATCATCTTACAATATTTTTACACTAGAAATCCACACTTAAATATAATTTTCTACAGGAATTCTGAATTGCAAATGAATTCACTACCAAGTGTCAAAGATAAAAATGTTAAGAGGTTTTAATGCACTGAGGATCCCCTCCTCCAATTTCCTCTGTATCAGAAGAGGATTAAACTTTACAAAAAGTCAATTCAACAAATACCCATTGAGGATTCATTCGATGTAAGATATCATGTTAGGGGATGTAGTAAATTAAAAGCAAAATAAAACATTAAATCATAAGGTACTTGCAATCTAATTGGAAAAGAGAGTGGTTAAAAAATTGCATGAAACTTATTATATGAGGCAGTATAATAAGTGTCACAGTAAAGAATAAAATTGAATTCTATAGCATTTCAAAGGACAGTGAGATCACATGGGAATAGCTGAATCAGGAAGGGTTTTCGGGGTGGACGAAGATATATGGAATTACAGGTTTTGATCGGAAGAGAATGCAGGATGGGGGATTTTTAAAATGAAGAGACAGAAGAACAAGTGAGAACATCTTCCCCTATCAATTTTTTAATTGATAATCATAAATATTTTAGCTATGAAGTCTTTTCTTTTGATGGAGTGACACTCTGCCTCTCTATTCTGTGCCCTCACTCCCCTGTGCAGCTTTCTATGCAGTGGGAGGTAATTTACGCTCATTTCTCTATTCCATCTGTCCTTCAGGATTGCTGAAGTTGGTGTTAATTAATTAAGTGATTGTGACAGGGTCTGTCCCAATGATAGAACACGAGTATGGTCAGACACAAGAGATTACATTTGGGGGGGGGGGGAATCAGTGCTCAAGCAGGATAATTAAAGGAAGCCGTTGATACATTACCCTATAAAGTTCAGCACATTGTGCAGGGGGCTGGCCTTATTAAAATGGAGAATAGAATAAAGTGAATGACTCCTAAAGCCCCCCTGCTTCCGTTTGAGAAGCAACTGAAAGCCAGGGTTTACTCCACTGTGGATGGGGGACAATGAACTTCCCCTGTTCCTTGTCTTGTGCTACGTTGCACTTTTTTACATCACAGAGAGGGTCAACTCTGTTTTCCCCAGTGAGAGGCAGCTCAGTTAATCTTCTCTATGGTAAACCCTGGGAGAGGCAAATCACTTTTTTTTAACACACGTTTTGATACTCCGTAATTGACAACCCCTAAAGATTCCTTTGGGGCTCCTACTGTTCAGAGGAACAGCCCACCAAGTGCAAGCCGTGTCAGGTATTAACGTTGAATTAAAGCTGCGGGTAAAAATGGGGACACTGGCATATTCCTGTCCATGGGCTTGACAGGAAATTTATTTTGCTGTAGCTGAAAAGTAATTAACCTCCACTGTGAGAGAATTCTATTACTAGTAGCTATTCTGCTGTGCAAAGTGCACTACATGGAAATGTTACAGGCTATCAAGCAGAAACGGCAGATTTGTCTGCATTTTAAACCGAATTTCCATTCCCCTATTCTCTTCTCTTCTGTATCTCTCCTTTCTTACCACCTTCTCTCTTGTTTTCACTGAAGCTGGAAATGGAGACGCTATGGAACTTGAAAAAAGGTTCAAAGCAGAAGAGTGCCTATGAGAATTTTGTGAGACCTATTTCTTCCCTGTATTTAGATTGAAAAACAAAACGGAATATTGTTTTTTGTTGTAGTGGAAAAATGCAAAACTGTGCAAAAATACCCAATCACAAATAATTTTACGATGGATAAATGCAAGAAAGTAATAATTCATTCTAGTCCTTTTCTCGTCTTCAGTGTTATATATGCACACATGCACACACGAGTGTATGCACAATCTGTATAAGGAAGAGATTTGAGGATACAGACCGCCTGGAATCTATATATAGTTATTTCTGCTATAACACTTGTTTGGAAAATGCAGATTTGTTCCAAAGCGATTGATATATTGGAGAACAATTTGAACATAATGCGAATTTTGTGTTTGCTAATGCCTGATTTTGTCTATAAGAAATGCTAAGGGAAGGCGGAAAGCCGCACTCAGCTGAAGAGAGTCGGGTAGGAATACTCAGAACGTACACATGTACATATCTACCAGCTACCTCAAGTCATCACACGTTCTGGGCTACACCCATCCATGGTCTGACTCTACACCAACAAGCTGCAGCCTTTCCAACTGCAAATCTCTGTCATTTTCAAGGTAAAGTGTCATATTTATTACGGTATTAATATATTTCTTAACTGTGCGAGGGTTTTCATTAGATCACTGCTTGTCTTCTCATGTGTCTCTGATGAAGTTTTTTGAGTCTTGTCCCCCTTACCTCGTTTTCCCATAAGCCCTGTGGTTTTCTTAATTCACAGTTTCTCATAGCACATTCTAAGGGAATATATGCTCGGTGATAGCAGAACTGACCACACTTCTCATTTCCTTTTACTATTATGATTAATGTATGTGACTCTTGTTTCATTAATGATGAATATTTCTGAGTCTTCTGTGCATTTGTCACGTAAGTACAGCTGTACGGTAGCTAGTCATACTTAAAGCTATTACACCAGAATAAGGGAAGATCTTTTCTAGAAAACAATTGCTACAGTAAAGGACACAAAACAAATGGCTTTAAGAGGCATGGTTGAAAAAAATAATAATAAAAAATAAAAATAAAAAAAGAGGCATGGTTGATTTTCTGAGATAATAATAGCTATGACTCATAGGAGCCTTAACAGGTGCTCAGCACCCTCTTTTCCCCTTCTGCATGGATTCCTGTGCCAACATGGACAAGAGGGTAAGGCTATCCTCTTTGTTTGATAGATGAGGATGCTGAGGCTTTGTGAACCTAAGTAGCTTGTCCAGCGTTTCTGAATTATTCAGGATCGAACAGAGGACGTGAAGAAGTACGAAGTTCTGCCATCTTCAATGTCTTGCTGATTTCTGGTGCGCCAAAGGTTATTAACATTTACAGTTAGAGATGATTGGGTTTAGCACTCTTTTTTTTTTTTTTTTTTTTTTTTTTTTTTTTTTTTTTTTTTTTTTTGGTTTAGCACTCTTATTTAAGAAATGAAGAAGTTTAGGCTCAGGGAATATGTGCAACCTATCATAGGTACCCTGGTCAAAACTAGGATTAGGACCCAGGTTACCTGACTCACAATTAATTTCTCTAGACCCTTCAGGCTGTGTTTTTAAGTGTCTAGGTGAAGGGAGATTAGTTCCTGAAAACTCTTTGGTCTCATAACTGCTCTATGATAACTCAACCAATGCTTTGTTTTCTTCCATTTCTGAAGTAAAATAACATCCATAGTCAAGAACTCCCTGAAATAAGAGATAGAGTAGGGAACAACATCACCTATTTTTATGTTTCCAGAAATAAGATAGGAAAAAAGTCAATTCCAAAATATCAGGTCTTTTTCCTTAGAACAACATCTAAGTGTGGGGTATTTTATGGTAATGACCATTTATAACCTACTATTCTGAGAACTGAACTTTACAAACATGAAAGCCAACTTGTAAATTTTTCCTGACAGAGAATAACACTGAGCTCCAGAAAGCAGAAAGTGTTGTTCATTCTCTCTGGGATCTGTCACTGTTCATTATTATTAAAGAAGGCAGATGGAATAAACATATTTCTGTTATTTGACCATTACAGGAACATTGAGATGGAAAACAAAATCGCCTCTCTTTCTTTCTTTCTTTCTCTCTTACTCTCTTTCTCTCTTTCTCTCTTTCTGTCTCTCTTTTTCTCTCTCTCGGTCTTGAAATAGCTTCCTGGGCTGTCTGCCTTCACTCTAGGAAAATGCCATGAACTGGTGGCAGTAGTTGTGGTTCAGTCTATTTTAGATGCCAAGAAAGCAAAGCCTTCACTGAAAATTATAGGGGATGTAAATTTTAAGAATTACAGACTAATGGCTCCCTTCTTCTCCTCGATTGCCTAACAGCCATGTGTGTGAGTGACAGCTATGCATTAACAGCTTGCCGTCCTCCTTCTCAGGAAGAGGTGCCTGATGGCATGTTTTAGATGTGAAATAACTTTGGCTTTAATGGTGGACTATTGGAGATTGGGGATTTCTTTTTTTTTTTTTTTTATAAATTGGCATTTTTTAAGTGACAGGAAACTCTAGGATTTCAGATTACTATTATTAATGAACAATGTTTAAATACCTTTGTAAGAGGAATTTTGAATTATATTTAGGAAAGATTTCCACTTATTTTTCTCATGAAGTTTTTGAGAAGAAATAATTAAGTTTGCAATCTACTAATGTGGAACTATTCAGAAGCCTTTTATTCTCCGTTTACCAATCCTCTGAGCTGATAGAGAAAGAGAGAGGGAAAAAAATCGATGTCTATTGGACCATATTGATCAATTAATGGTCTTTGATTTAACAATCAAGCTTCTCCCCCACCCAGGGTTCCAACCTATAAATTTTTTGTCAAGATTTTTTCTCAAGGGCATATGGAACAAGTTGGATTCAAAGAATTCTACCAAAATAAGGCTTTGTACCTATAAGATGAACTATGTCAAAGTGTTTGAAATAAATTGATCATCCGCCATTTTTAAAAATTTTTTGAGCTTAGCTTTAAATGTTTAGCCCTAGAAAAATCAAGACCAACTCCAACTATAATATTCTGGAGGACCTATATGTATATTCTTCATCTTTCACTGCATAGTTTTGCAGAGGAGATTAGCAATGGGGAGAGAAGGCCAGAGATCTAATTGCTTCTGGATCTGTGGATCCAAAAGTTTCATTTTTACCATTGAAGAAAAGAAAAACTTATTTCCTTTCCAAGGTTGTAGCTTTACTACCCCAGTGAATGAATTTCAGAAGCAGAAAAATTTAAAAGCATTTCTAACTGATTAAACTTACAGACAGAATACAGGTCATCTCTGACAAATAGGATGTAAGGATAGGACATATGATATTTAACTTTTACATGGACCAACTGAAGTAGGTTGGTTCTTAACTTTCTAACATAACTTTCTTTAACTTGAGACCATTGGCTTGAGTCTGGATGAAAATTAGAATAAAATTATATATATATATATATATATATATAATGTTGATAAATTATATAAAATCTCTCTCAGCATAAAATATTAAAATGAAAATGTACTAGTTTTCAAGAGAAAATTGTGCATATAAACTGATTGACAAAACTAGGAAGCAAATTCCTTTTTAAAAAGATATTTATTAGGGCAAATTGGTGACAACAAATTATATAGGAAGATATAAGAAACAATTTTTTTAGACACTTAGAATGGGTCTCACCCACCCACCCCACTTTTCTGAACTAAACAAGGAATAGCAAGGGAGTCTTTCGTGAAAAATATGTCAGGCAAAAGAAGAAAGATGGGAACTCACATAAGAACATCTGTTCTGCAAAGCCACTTGAAAAATAACTGAGTATTAACGTGAAAGAAAATGTGCTCAGCATGAAACTAACCACAAGTAACGTGATAGCAGGGAGGCGGGGAGAGTGACATAAGGCACTTGCACCCTACTGAGAGATCTAAGTTCTGAGTGTCCGAATCCAAGTCACCCCCTCAGCTAATGTGAGAGGAAGTGGCGGCAGGCATTATCCCAGCAAATTGCCCGTGAAGTGGCAGGAGTTGCAACTGAATCAAAATCTAGAGATACAAAAGCCGTATTACAACAAATGAGATCGCAAATAAAATTTCACTTTTTTTTTTTTTTTACTTTAGATATCAGATATATTTATAAAATCAAGAAGGAATTTCTTTTAATGGTTCATCTTTTTAAGATAGAGGTAGATTTTCTGAATGTCAATAATACACAATTGTAAAAGTGCAATCTTAAATTGTGTGTTATTTTTAGACTTCCCCTTTCATTTCAATTTCAGAGACAATTTTGAACAATGGGAGAGTGTAATCAAATGCTTTAAATTTCCTAAGATTTTGAAAATGCTTGACTTTTGTATCTGGGGTAATAAGAATGCCACCAAATTTGCTACTATTTCAAAAGAGATAGTCAGAAAGCACCTTTCACAATCTCTTTTAATTTGACACTGTTTTAAAATATCATTTGTATATTTAGTTTGTTTATGTGTTCAAGGAAATAGTGAAAGGAGAAAAATGTTAACTTAGTTGCTTTCGCAAATATAATCCCTTTTAAAACTAAACAAACAAAAAAAAAACCCAAACTATCTAAAGTTGAAATGTTAGCTACTGTTATTGTGCTACTTCCTCTACCTGCAAACAGGTAAAGTCATCAAACAGAATTGCTTTCCCTTAAAGTCACAGGTTTACTTCCTGGGCTACCAGGAAATTCCCTGGTGTTTGTCTTCCTGCTTAAATGTAACCTCTGCACAAAAATCTCAAGAATTTGTGATGTTTGTTCTATTTCCTAAGCTGAGTGGAGAGTTAATAAGTATTGCTTTTTATCATGCTGTAAATCATACAAGTATGTTATATAAGCGCTATTACACATGAATAATATGAGTAAGCTATTTTTTAACAATTCATGTGTGTTCTTGATCTCACTGCTACTTTATAACTATTGTTCTTTCTTCCCCTTTCCTTCTCTATATCCCTTGTTCCCTACATTCATTAATAAGACATTGAAAGAAAAATAATTTAGAATGTGGAAACCAGACCAGTGTACAGTCCTGGTCCATGCCAAGTTACCAGGCTGATCTTTTCTGAATGTGCTTGTATTGATCGCACCTAAAGACAACAAAAAAATCAAATCTATATTATAGTTTTATACTTCATAAGTAAACTGTCAAAATCCAGTGTAACTGATTTTTCTAAGGCAGATGAATCTTATACCTGACAAAATAAGATTATAGATTTCTTTGCAATGAGGGAAAGAGAAAATTTAAAGAACAGCAAGGCTTTGTAAATGGAACTTATAAAAACAGGAATGCTGCCATTGTTAAGGAATTTTTATGGGTCATTGGAATCCTGATTGTCTTCAATGTGCCATTATAGAAGACTTTACTGACAAAGCCACCACTGTAGTTTGGATTCTCTAGAGAGCAGAACCTGAGGAAAAGATATATATATGATCTTATCACTGGTGGAGCAAAGCAGGGAAGGAGGGAGGCCAAATCAATGAAATATAGAGCTGACCATCACTGTAGGCAACTGGCTTCTCTATACTGTGGAACCTTCTGAGAAGCTTTGTGAAACATCTCTCTGGACCATAACTCTGGGAGAGAAAGGGAAATGCATTTAACACTTTAACACAAAAACTGGTAGCTCCTGTTGACCATGAGGCATTTCAGCAAATGGATTTCCTCAGAGTCCTTTGTCTGCTTCTCACCAGAGAAGGCTAGAATTGAAAGGCACATGTTGCTATCTCGATGTTGTCAGGTGGCCCCATGTGGGGCTGGGCCGTGTCCTTAATGAAATGGTCACTTCAGTGGTGGCCGTACCACACTAGGGGACTGAAGTCATACATAACAGGTGTTCAAAACAGCCAGTTTTGATGTAAATTTGGTAATGATACACAGTCTCCAAGGAAGAATAAAAAAGGACAAAAAAAGCAAGCAATAGAATATGTTGAGAATTGGCAAAGAACACAGACAGGAAGGAGAATCCTTTTTGAAGGAGTGGGACTAATTCATAATTATTCCAGTTAACTACAAGTTAACGTTAATTAAACAAATTTGAGAACAGAGGAAATATTTAGATTTTAAGGCTCAGTTAATTTTCATTCAACAAACTTTTGTTTAGTGCCTAGTATATGCCAGCCTCCATGCTAGGTATTGATAGGTCCACAAGGTGAGATTCATCTGCCTTCCTCATGAAATCTTGATTCCACTAGGAAGACATACATCAAACAGTGTACTTACTGCTGTTACTCAACAGGAAGTTTGGAAAATGCTGCAAAGGAGAATTATAAGCGCAATGGGAATATTTTAGAGTGCACTTGAAGAGTCCTGAAGCCCAGGAAAGAAACCCTAAAAGTTATATTTATGTAGATACATGAAAGAAGGCAGGAGAAGGTGGTAATTACATGCCATACAGCTGGACTGGCTGCATCCTTCATTGAGTACTATGTATTTCACTTCCCATACACCTCTGACATCCACCCACACTTTTTCTCTCCCACTGCCACACGAGTGCTTGGGGAATGGAAGTAACTGGAAGTAAAGTGGGTATAAAGAGATGAGGCAGAGGAAGTTTTAAGAGAATGTCCTTGACAGTTGTGGGGACCAAGACAACATAGTTGAAGGAAGCAGGGCAAGTTAATCTGACTTAAAAGGGAATTGTACTGGAGGCATCTTTAGAAGCCTCTTGGGTATCTTTCAAGATCAAAAGTTCAAAATCGTTTTAATGCTATTCAGAAGAGAGGAGGACATGTAGGATCCTTTAGATATTGCCTGCCTATTCATGGAAATTGGAGAAAGCCATACTGGTATATCTTTCCAGAGGACAGGCCTGGGCCTGCATGTGTGTTCAGATCATATGTGTTATATATTTTAACATAAAAACTGGTAGCAATGACTAACTTTTATTGAGGGGTTTGCTCTTATGACTGGTATTACTCTAAATGCCCATCTGTTTTTCACATAAGTCATTTATTTCTCACAACAATTTGAGAGGTGCATGCTTATGTTACCCCCATGTTGCAGTTGAAGAAATTGAAGGCAGAAAAAAATAATGAATTTTCCCACGGTCACCTGCCTAGTGAGTAGCACAGTCAAAAATAGACCCAGACATTCTGGGTCTCATAGACAAGTAAGAACCTAATAAAGACTAGCTGTTACAAACCTCTTCTTCCCCATTCTCATCATTTTTTAGAATTAAACAAATAGGGTGCCACAAGATTATACAATATATATTCATAAACCCAAGTCTTCTGGATCAGAAAAATGTTAGAAGCAGTATTTCTGAAGGGAAAGAGCATGGATTTTAAAAATTAAATTCTCAAAGCAACTTTCTAACTATCCAAACTTAAAATTTAACTTTAATCCAGGAATTATAGCTCTCTCAGCTCTATTTTCTCATCTGTGAAGTAAGGAGTGTTTCAGGTGAATTGTGTGGATTAATGCTTACCAAAGGTCTTATGCTTAGTAAATATTAATTTTCCTCTCCTTCCCCCTTGTAGCTATTTAGGATTAATTAAGAACAGGATGGAGAGAATTTGACCGGTGTGATCAAACATCTTTGTATGGGTACTATTTGACTAGTGAGGGTTCTGCATAAAAGGATGATTAATTAAAGCTATTCCCATCAATATATTCAGATACACCAAACCAAAGCAATTGATAAGAGGTTCTGAAATAGCTCTACAATCAAGATAGATACATAAATAGTTTGGAATAATTCATTCATTTAGATAGCATTATAAATCAATACAGCAAGTTTGGAGCACAAAGAAGAAAAATATTTTCTTTCTTTCAAACAAATGTTTAGGATAAAACAGAAGTTGTGGATATCATATATTTTTTGCTAATTTTTTAATGCCCTATAATATGTTATGCTATTTAGTATTTTACTCCCTAGGCATATAGCTGCAGATGGGTCAAAATATTAGCTGGTAAAAATAACTTTTATTAATGTAATAGAAAGATTTCAACATCTCTACCATTTTGCCTAAAATTTGTTGCTGTGTTAACTCTTATTCTTGTGGCCTGGGTGCAAGGTAAAGATTATTTGAAATTTCCATATTTCTGAATTTTTCTGGAGGGATCAAAGTTTAAAATATCTATCTGTTAAATAAAAAGAAGTAAACTGACCATACCATCTACATTAAAATATCTTAATATTGGTTTTTATCTGAAACCTAGCCCTCAATAAATATTTAATTTTCTGATGACAAAACAATTATTTAAAGAGACATCAACACTATTGGTCGCGGTGCTTCCATACTAAAATTCCCCAAAAATACAATGCATTATAATTACAACTAAGGTAATTTTATTTGAAGCATTATGGAGGAAAATAAAAGAGTAAATAGAGCAAAATTAGAAAGTTCAGAAGTATATATTTATACAATTTGATCCTTAGATTTTTCCAAGGCAGAAAAAAAAAATGTTTGTATTAAGAGAAACTAGAAATTTACTTCAGAATTTTCACCATTAGAGATATCCTTCATTTAAATTAAGTTTCTGTTATTAGAGTGATTGATCTACTCTTTACATTTTTAAACTTTTGATGTTTTACACTCCATAAGCTCTGTAAATGTTACATTTTCTTCATGATTTCATGTATGTCAGTCTACTTTTTCCTAGAGACATAAATCTGTCTTTTAGAATTTCCAAATTTCTTGGAACAGTGGAGTTATTTGTTAGTTTCCTTGTTAAGCTTGTGTTTTCTGATCTGGAAAAAAGTAAAATAATAATAATAATAATTAATAAATAAAAGACAAGTCAGAACTCCATAAAAAAAAACCCTGAAAATATTTTGGGGGTTTAAGGATGAAGGCAAATGATAATTTTCTCTGAAGGAATATGAAAAATAGAGTCCTGCACCCTTACTCTTCCCTCCTATGTCTTGCCTTCTTGTTTCCCCCCTTAGCTGTCATCATTTTGACTATAAACTCTTTATGAATAAATTTTCTTCCCAAGTTTGTCTCAGAGGAAGATATTCAGTCATTTTGTATTCTGTCACTTAAGGAAATTTTCTTCAATTCTTTCTCCTTTCCTCCGCCTCCTTCTCTTCCTTCTTCCCCTTCTCCTCTTGCTCCTTTTCTCCTCCTTCTTCCCCTGCTCCTCCTTGTCCTCCTCTTCCTCTCCTTTGCTTTCTTCTTCTTTGTAATTTTCATATAATCTCCAAAGCATATATTGATGTAGTCCTGATGAGCTTTCTGCCATTTTATTGTAGGAATTTTTATATCACCACAATCACTTTCTTTTCATTAATTTTTAAAAAACCAACATTTACATATTTTAAGGAAATTTTTCATATACTATTCAACATACTAATGCAACATTCCTTGCAAATATCCTCTTGTTTAGAAAAGAATTGCCTTCCAGTGCCTCAATACTCAGATAAAGAATGCAACAAATTTTGTTGTCTGGATACTTTTTCCATAGAAGACCAGAAGTCGAGAATGACTGTATGCTTTCCTCTCCACTCAAATACGTTGGTGTTGTACAGAAATAGTCAAAACCTTGCTTTTATTCCTTGAATTGCTGTTTCAATACCAGCAGAACACTTTCATTGACTGTTTTCTTAAAATTGCAAAAATAGTCTACCGGTTATAAAAAGTTCAGCATTAAATCATGGGTGACTCACCAATGTTCCTCCTTCCATCTGAGTCACTAGTCAATTGCCATAGTTACCCTTCTGCCCAACTGGGTGGAAGTCCAGCTTTTAACTGGAATTAAAGATGCAATGCCTGCACCATAAGGCTCATTATCTGAGTCTGAAACACCTGCTGCAAGAGAATAAAAGGCAGTCTTGTAACGGATCATTTAATAATTGAGTTAGACAGGAAAAAGCAAATGGCCTTTTGTTGGTACTTGATATCATCACTCATCTTCTCAAAGTGGCAATGGACATAGTAGGAAGATAGTTTCTTGTCGAAGGGAGAAGTATCAAATTCAGTCTGACATAGTATTTTAGCAGTTTCGTACTTATTCCCAAGTATTTAGGATCAGATCTCCCTAAATGCACACAGACATGGGTTTCATGATTTATTTTCTAAAATGTTCCTGCAGGGCTGACTTATCAACACTTGATGTAGTGTTAGACATAGGTGAAAGAGATAAAGTGGATCATGATTCTGTCATTAGCTTTCCAAAGCATACAGTCCAAGTTCAGGTCTTCCTGAGGAACTCTGGGGCTCCATTAACCACAGTTAGTAGGTTACTGTGAGATTCTCAGATGAAAAGCGTGATTAGATATCTCTGTGGTCCAATTGTAATATAATTGTTACACTGTTCTCCCTTTATTGAGCTGTAATTACTATCTAAAATACTAGCTGACAACAGACCCTGGCAGTAAGCAAAGGGGGCACCATTGGCACGCCGGAATTGAGAATCAGGCTTCAGGATGAATGGTACTCAAATGGCTCCCACAGTTAAGTTGTTTTCAACATAGAACCATTATTTCAGTGCCCAATGGTGGTTCGGTCCTCAGCTAAAAATCCTATTATATTGACATGGAATTCAGGTCTAAAAGAAAAACCAGAAATAATAAGCAGATTTGTGTCCTATGGTAGATTAATTTGAAATAATTAAGAAAAATGTGGAGACTGGAGGAATAAATGATCTTAGTAATGAGAATGAGTGAAAAAGCAGGATATATAGATAAAAATTGGGGCTATATCCTGGGAAGCATAACATTCACACAACAGAGGAAAAAGCCCAAATGTTGAATTGATGAGAACTTACAGAAAATAGTTTAATCAAATTCAGAAACTGTATGATATTGTTACTTTTTATTTACGTCAGATATTCTTGGCAAATATTTTCTTTCTAAAGTATATATTATTTTCTTATAAGAAGTGTAAGAAGTTTCTTCTTCCGGATAAAAATTCACAAAACACAGATTAGTAGTATAACTTGTAAGCAGAATGAGAACTTGTCTTTGGAGAATTGAGTTAAACAAAACAAAGCACAGCTCGTAATGACTGAAATTGAAATATATAGAGTAGACTAATGATATGAACATATCTAAAGAAAGATTTAAAACTATGTATATGTGAATGTGTGTTGAGAGATGATTGATTACTTAGGAAAAATAAGGGGAGGAAAAGGAAGCCAGAAAAACTGTTTTGGTTATGTCACTCTTCCTAAGCAATAGTATTGGAAGATGTACAGTCGAGGCCTTGAACTTTTGGAAGCTTCCTCTTGGCTGCAGACCTCTTTGTGAGAGGAAGCTCGAGGCTCTCTGAGCCAGTAGAAATGGGATCTTTATATTTATGAATCAGAGAACTACTATTTTATTTTGTTGTTTGTTTCACGCTTACCAAACCCCCTCACAATAGATGCGATTTCTATTTAACTTGTCTTCAGAGACAAAGAATCCACTAGTCAGACTAACACAAATGTTCTATCCATCTGGCACCTTTGTAATAAATTTATTGACAGTAGTTTTAAACACTAGTTTCTTAGGAACTTTGTGAATGTGAGGCAGCATCCACTCTAAAACATTAGGAAATCAGCTGTCAATCTTGCTAAGTAAGCTGAGAGCGAGACTTCAGATATGCCAAATTTATCTACTATTAGTTGGCCTCTTCCAGGATGATGTTGATGTATACTAATACACACTTCTTTCCCACCAGAAATTGTGCAAACGGAAAAAAATATTAAAGAAAAGAAATTCTCCTATAGACTTAGAGGACGTTTTGAAGGATATTTTTTATGTTGGTGAAGGCATCCATAAATACAAATTTTCACTTTCATACATTTTTTAGCAAACTTGAATGGCCATAACTGGTAAAAATGTGTAATTTATCTGAGGCATGAATTTTAATAGTTCCCATTTTAATGCAAGATTGTATGCAAGATTTAGGAATTTTATAAATTAAATGACTGAATGTCTGAAATTCACACCTCAGTACCTCTATTATCTTCCATGGAGATATAACTCATCTGCTAAGAATATAATAAATTGTTTATAGATAACTGGTGAAAAATAACTGGTGCTATGGTGGTAAGGCTAACTGCTAGCATTGACAATGAAATTGGATCATGTAATATTTCATTGGAATTAATTTCGTAAACATTTTCCCATATCATTAAACTATTTTAGACAGATTTTTATAGGCTGCATAATTTTCCAGCATATGGACATACCATATTTAATTCAACATTTCACTAAATTTAGGGATCTTTAGCTTATTTCCCACACTTAATATTTTAATAAGGTCTTGGGGTATTTAAATGTAAAGTTTAAATATAAAAATGCTTTAAGGGTACAAACAATTTTCTTAAAATATCTGAATTCTTTTCATTTGCAAAAGGGAGCTGTTTTCAGGTTTCTGGAAATGTTTGCCAGATTACAGGGGCTGTTGTATATTGCAGTACATGAAATCAAATATGACTTGGCTTACAGCTCCCCTTAAAGTAAATTCTAAGAGCACTGCCTATCATGATCACCTTTTCCATCTGACTGGGGACTAGTACTCACTCAAACAAGCAAGATAATTAACCAACAATTTGAGATTCACCTAAAAACTGTGATATACACTAGTATTTAAAAGTATTACTCACAAATACATGTCGAGATTTTAGACAAAACTACTATTACATTTCTCACAACTTAACTTAGCAGTTGGGATTGTTTAAATGTTTATTCTTTGATGCTGAGTGTGAACAACATTAGGTTCTATCATTACAGCCTGGAAGAATATAATTCCATTTCTAGTTCTTGAGGTTTTTTGTTTTTGTTTTTTATCTTTCTTTTAAGATGTGAGAGTTTCCTGGTTGCAGACTGTTCTGCCATTTCAGTAAAGTAATATTAGTGCCTTTGATCTTGGCTTTGTAGGATCTTAGGCTCCTTTCCAAAGATGCATTTTATCTCATTTTGTAAACATGCAGTGATAGTTATCGTCTTTCTCTTTCAGAGACTACATATAGTGGACCAAAATTCTCGGAGTCCTATAGTATTGGGATTTTTTTTAAATGTTTAATTCTTTTTAATTCTAAAAGTTAATATATATTTTTTATTTTAATTAGAGTATGCATTACCTTTGATATCCAGAAAAAAATAAGCAAACATTTACCTATGGTTCCCTTCTTGAAATAAGTATTTTAATACAATACTTTTTACATTTTACATACTGCTTTTTTCACAAAGAATCAAAAGCACCTTTCAGTCATCATTTAATTTATCATTATTATTATCTTCTAGAAGTCTAGATGCAAGTTGTATAATTTTAAAATTAATTCCTTAAGTATGTAAAAAATGCTCGTTAACATCTAACACATGAGATTGAATATTTTTCCATTAAGTGAAGATTTTTTCCTGGCCATGATAATTTTTGTTACTTTGGTATTATACTTAAAAGCAAAGATTCTGACATCAGACAGACTTGGGTCTATAAAATACCAGCTGGTATGATAATTTTATATTTTTTGTATCACAGTTTCCTTATCTACAAAATGGGCAGAATTATAATAAACACTCATATAGTTGTTAAGATGATCACAAAGGTATACAAATTAGTTAGCATAGTCCTACTCAAGTGTATTGATGAAAAGAACAAATATTTGCTGTAATTGCTATATTTGCCAGAACCAGGCTTTATAAACAAGGAAAAAGAAATATTTTATTCTGTTTTTAACTTTCAATATGTGTAGATAACTATAATCAGAATATCTAATGTAGCATATTTATTATTGTTACTGTTATTATTACCATCAATGTTATTAAGTGTGTGCAAATGTTCTATGGTTTTGTGTGATGAAGCTAGAATGAAATGTAAGTATATTTAAAATTATAATATTCCAGAGATTTTAATTTTGGCTGGCTATATAAAAAATAAGTGAATTAAAAGCCTAGCCCCACTTTTCTAAATAGAATTTCTAACAGACTCACGTAAAGCTTTGGTTATCATTTAGAAACATGATCTGAATTAAGATTCTCTGTGTTATTCACTGGTCTACCTCATGCCTTTTATAGAATTATCTCAATCAATATTAATTGAGGGCTCACAGTGTGTTGGTTCTGGACGAGCTATTTTAATTTACAAGGCAGAAATGCATTAGATACCTGTGGCATTTTACATAACTTGAAGTAGTTTCTGATGGTTAGACTTACTCAGATCAATTTCAGTTCTCTTTGTATACATTTAGTCAAACTTTGCTTGATGATTTGTTCATGTAGTCATTCTAAAAACTATGATTAGTGTCATTATGAGTCAAGCACTTTGCTAATATCAGGGGATGCAGAGATGATTTTATTACAGCCCTGACTCTTCAGAAACTCGAGATCTAGTGGTGGAATAAGTCAAGGAAATATGTATTTATACTGATATGTTAAGTGAATAAAGTGCCTTGGGAAAATAGAAGAAAGAACATTTAAAAAAAATAGTTCTACGTAAAAAAAAAAAAAAAAACATAAAAGACTTGTAGAATGGAGTAGTTTTAAGAAAAATTAAATGAATTTTTAAATTTTGGTTCTGACAATTAATTCTATTAGAGATAATTATAAAAATCTTAAATTAAGCTGAAAGATTGAACTGAACATCCATGATTCCACTGCTCAAGGGCAATTATTACCAGCATTTTGGTGAATATCCTCCTCATCTGTGAAAAAATATGTGTATACATTTCAGATAACAAGATCATGACAACACACACAATTATGTTGCTTAGTGTTTATTTTTTTTTATTTTTTTTATTTTTTATTTATTTATGATAGTCACAGAGAGAGAGAGAGAGAGAGAGAGAGAGAGGCAGAGACACAGGCAGAGGGAGAAGCAGGCTCCATGCACCGGGAGCCTGATGTGGGATTCGATCCCGGGTCTCCAGGATCGCGCCCTGGGCCAAAGGCAGGCACCAAACCGCTATGCCACCCAGGGATCCCTGTTGCTTAGTGTTTAATACTTTACATTCTTGCTTAACAATTTTTATTGATCATATATTATATAAACAAATGTCCACTTGAAGTGATTTTCTACGAATGACCTAAGTCCCATGATACAAATGTACTGCAGTTTATTTAATTAATTTTATTTTGTGGAACATTTAGGTGCTTTTCAATTTCTCCTACTGCAATGAGCAACCTTGTAGAAAAAAGCTAAGAACATTCTTTATTATTTTCATAAGTTAAATTTATTAAAAAAAGAATTACCAATAAAATGTTAATGTATTTTAAACACAGTTAAGTATTTCCAGATAACCATTTAGAAATGTAGTCTTTGCTTTAAAATTTTTTACTATTCTAAGGAACTTCATTTATTCATCAGAGTAACATATTTGGGTTTGGTCAAATGTGTGTTTGAATCAAAATCAGTGTTCAGTGAGAAAGCACATAAGTTTCTATGCAGGGGATGCACAACCAGAGAAAATGGCAATGATGTAAACCATGTTAGAGGGCTTTCGAAACAAAACCCATATTGGTCAAATGTTCTGGCATTAAACTATCTTAATCATTTGTAAATACAGTAAGATAACCTGTATATAATTGGAATAGGTTTTAGATTCCTTTCACTACATTGTCAAACTTTCCTTACACCCCACTAAGAACAAGGCAGTAGCCATTTTTCAGGATTAAGAAACTCAAACAGTAGCAGAATTGCCATTTAAACCTACTATGAGTGTATCCCATATAAGCAAACACTTCCAAAACGGTCCAAATATTTATGATTAGATACTTCTCAAGTTGTGATTCTTTGTCTCAAATATGAGGAAAACATCCCTTCTTTCAAATAGCTTTGGTTAAGTAGCAGCCTGAATCTTTGAATCTTCACTGAAATTTCTCACTGATAAATGAATGAATGTTGGCGTCTTGATTTTTACTTTCCAAGAACATGATACTGAAAACTGTCTAGAGACAGAAAGTCAGGACTGGGTTCTTTTGGAATATTTAATCCTAATATACACTTATACTTAACTCAAACAATTCTATGCAAGGGTAATCTGCTTGACTGCTAGATTTTACTGCAGGTGGGTTTGGAAGAGAACTAATTTGGGTCCAGGATTAGCTGGATGTGTTAGAAGGAACAATTCTCTAGATTGCTGATTCTGATGTTAATAACCCAGATGTTAGTAAAAGCTGCCAGCTGGGAACACAATGACCAAATTCCCTGCATATGTACTCTAATGATGATGAGTGAATCATTTGACCACAACTAGCATTTTTGGCTTAACTGAATATTAGGGTTTGTAACCTCATTGCTTCAGCTTAAGATACAGTGTAGAGATTTAACAAAATGAATGCTGTTAAAAAATCTGTCTGCGATTAAGTTTTATTTTAATTCCAGTTAGTTAACATACAGTGTTATATTTACTGTTTGCTATTTTTGTAGATCCAAAATATAACTTCTCTTTGTTTTGATAGTTTCATAAGAAATAGACCTACATTATGCATAAAAGTCTAGCTTTGTTTAATTCTCCCCGTATAGGAAAATAAGGAAATATATAGTGATCTATAGATACCAGCCCCCAATTACACCCTTACACAACTCTTAACAGAAATACTTCATGAAATCATTGGAATCATATATACAAAGACCAACATTTGAGATGATAGTGCTTTGTCTTAGACTGTCCTCTCTTGTCTATTACATGGCTATCAGGAACTAGATAGATACTTTAAAGATACAGTGAAATAAAGTTTCATCAACAAGTAAAAATGAGGTTAGTGCTTACATTAACACTGTTTCCACTTCTGGGTGGATGAACCACATTAAAGGAATTCAATTTAGAATGCTCGTTATCACTATGCAGCTGATTTAGTTGTATTGTATACAGTCTAAAGTTGTATATCTGTCAGACATGGGTGTTCTTTCTTTCTTTCTTTCTTTCTTTCTTTCTTCTTTCTTTCTTTTCTTCTTTCTTTCTTTCTTCTTTCTTTCTTTCTTCTTTCTTTCTTTCTTTCTTTCTTTCTTCTTCTTTCTTTCTTTCTCTCTTTCTTTCTCTCTCTCTCTTTCTTTTTTTTCGTAGTCTGAGAACAATAGCATAGCTACAGTGCCCCATATTTTCCTGCTAATATATTTTACATCACATAGATAAAATCTATTAGGAAAATATTTGAAATTATCCACTAAAATCTGTAGAGTTCAAACTCCAAACTCATAATGGTGGACTTGTTTATTTTTTCTTTTTTTTAGGGGTGGTGAGGAGAAAGGAAATCTATGTAATAATTTTTCAGGCTTAATTAATAGTATATGAATACTGTTCTTAATAGACCATCTAAATTCTTGTGAGCAAGATGTGAGCCAAACACTAAGTATATCATCAACTTCTCAAATCTATTTATATATAGATAAAAATAGGACAATTTTATAGTCAAGCATATTCTATAAATTCTCATCTTTGTACGCAGCATGAAAACATTTCAGAACTTCTCAGATTGATGAAGAGAAATGCTTCATTAAATAACATAGATTTCCATGCAGTATTAGCAAAACTGCATGGACAGTATTATGAAAAGTTATTTCTTAGATCAAGAAGGAGAAATTTCTGTGTAGAAACCAGGGAATTTTTCCAAAACCTCAAAATGGGACAGAAAACCATATGTACATGTACACTAGAAAATATATATAATTACAATTCTATACATTGTGCTGTGCTTATCACAAGTGTAGCTACCATCTGCCACCATACAACACTAGAAAACCTCTCATATTAGTTTTTTTTAATTATGTATATGTAGTCTTTCATTATGTAAACTCATAATAAATTAATGAGATGTAGCACAATATGGCTAATATACATTTCTCCTTGACTTTAAAGGAAGTGCTTCAAGCATATTAAACTAAAATATGATGTTTATTCTAGGTTTTGAGTAGATGCCAATTATCAAGCTAAAGAAATTTCTTTCTATTCTTATTTTCCCTAAAAGATTTCATTATTAATGATTGGTACTTTACTGCAACCTTTTAAAAGAATTAAATACATTTTTTTCTTCAATCTATTAAAAGCATGAGTTATATTTTAAATTTTTCTAAGTCTAAATAATCTTTGCAGTTCAGGGATTAAACGTTACTTGGCCGTAGTATTTTTATGAATACATCTTGGATTTGATTTGCTAATGTTGACTTGTGATTGCCACAATCATGACATATATGAGTTTGGGCTACATTTTTTATTCTGCATCCTTGCATGTCCTATTTTAGTATTAAAGTAAGATAAGCCTGATAAAGTTTAGGAGTCCTCAAATTCTGCCTACATTCTGGACCATTTGCTAAAGTTTTGATAATACTTATCGACAAATCTTCAAGTTCTTGTGCTTTTTAAGGGAGGATTTTTTAAAACTATTGATTGCAATTCTTAAGAAGTTATAGGTAATTTTGCATTTTATATTTATTTTTTAGTCATTTTTGGAGGCTATTTTCCATAAAACTGTCCTGGAAATAACTTATCACATACAGTTATTTATCATTCCTTTCTTTTCTTTTCTTTTCTTTTCTTTTCTTTTCTTTTCTTTTCTTTTTCTTTTCTTTTCTTTTTCTTTTATTATTTTTTAATAAATTTATTTTTTATTGGTATTCAATTTGCCAACATATAGAATAAAACCCAGTGCTCATCTCATCAAGTGCCCCCCTCAGTGCTTATTTATCATTCCACTAGGACTTCTCAATCACTACAATCTCTCTATGTAGATGCCATTTAAAATTTTACTAGCTTACTGATTATTTGATTGATTGCTATTTAAAGATTCAGAAAAATAATCAGAAACAGGCGAGTTGAGGAAGGACACCAGAATTCAATGTGCCACAGAGCCATTGTTGAGTTTATTCTTTTTTTTTCCCCAGCGTCCCCTGGAGTAAACTTCACGTACTCAGATAAATAAGAATGTGAACCATAGTAAAGATAGGAAAGCCTGAGGAGAATTCCTTTAGAAGTTCTAGCTTAAGGAATGGAAAAGGGGACACCTAATCACAGAGAGAGTAGAGGAAAATCCTGTGTTTTGTTTTTCTTTCATTGTTTTTCCTCTATTGTCTTGCACCTCAACCCTAAAGCAATTTTATGGTGGCAGCTGTGACAGCAATAAGAATAGTGTCACAGGACCCAACCCTGAGGGTGTGATACTTCTTTGTGGGATGAAGCTATAGTTCCAAGAGGGCACAGCAGAACCTCATTACTTTTAGTTTGTTATTCTCTGTTCTCTTGCCACTTGGCCCTGGCCATGATGCAATTGTGGACTAGCCAGAGGAATTTCAGGGGGGAAAAAACGGAATTTCAGGAAGCATAAATTATGAGAATGTTTACAGAAAGTGAGAAGCTCAGGAAAATGACTCATAAAGTTGTTAATAAGCTCTAATTTATACATTTTGGGACTTGAACCTAATTTATATAGTAAAGACCTTAAGGCTGAATTAATATACAGACTTTATTTATTCAGATATCAGATGAACCACCAAGTCGTACATACATGGAACAAATCTGAATGGTGTTGCAAAATTTTTGAAACTGAATTGATTTTGGAACCATAGTATGGAAAAGGTGGGTGAGAACTTGCAGCTTGATTTTTCTGTCAAAACTACTGGACCTACAGGTTGGTTGCACATCAAAACAAACAAACAAAAAATATCAACATTTTCCACAGGACTTGCACAAGACCCAGAGGATTAAAATTTAATTTTCAGAATGGCCAAGATACAATCTAAAATTACTTGGAATGAGAATCTCAGCTTTCAATGTAAAATCAAGGGACACCTGGGTCGCTCAGCCCGTTAAGTGTCTGCTTTCAGCTCAGGTCATGATTCCAGGGTCCTGGGATTGACCCCCATATGGGGCTCCCTGCTCAGTGGGCAGTCTGCTTCTCCCTCTCCCTCTGCTCTTCCTGCATATGCGCGCGCGCTCTCTCTCTCTCTCTCCAATAAATAAATAAAATCTTTTTTTTTTAAAGATTTTATTTATTTATTGATGAGACACACACACACACACACACACACACACACACAGAGGGGGCTGGGCAGAGACAGGCAGAGGGAGAAGCAGGCTCCATGCAGGGAGCCTGACGTGGGACTCAATCAGGCCCTGAGCTGAAGGCGGCGCTAAACTGCTGAGGCACCTGGGCTGCCCAAATAAATAAAATCTTAAAAACAAAAAAAAAGGGAAAAGAAAAAGAAAATCAACGTGTTCCCAAAATAAAATGGCATAAATGTTAGAATTATCTGACAGCATTTTTAAAGCAGTAATTCCAAAAATGTCAAATGAGCAATCACAGACATTTGATAAATTAAAATGGAAAATATCAGGGGTGCCTGAGTGGCTCAGTGATTGAGCATCTGCCTTTGGCTCAGGGCATGATCCCAGGGTTCTGGGATCGAGTTCCTCATTGGGCTCCCCATGGGGAGCCTGCTTCTCCCTCTGTCTATGTCTCTGTTTCTCTCTCTGTGTCTCTCATGAATAAATAAATAAAATCTTAATAAAATAAAAAATAAAATAAAATAAAATAAAATGGAAAGTATCAGCAAGGAAATAAAATACATAAGGAAGAACCAAATGGAAATGGAAATTTTAGAACAAGAAAATTCTAAAATTTATTGGATAAATACAAGAGTAGAATGGAGATGATGAAGGAAAGATCCACTGAGCTTGAAGGCAAATCAATAAAAATTACACAATCTGAATCGCAGAAGAAAACATATTTTAAAATGAACAGAGCTTCAGGGCCTGTTTCATTAGCACAAAGCCTAACGTTTGTCTCAACAGCCTCAGATGGATGGAAAAGTTAAAAGCTAGACAAACGTTAAAATAATTACAGAAAACTTCTCAAGTTTGGCAAAAGGAACACACTCACAAATTTAAGAAGCTGAACAAATTCTTAACAGATATATAAACCCAAATCTATGCCCAGACACAGCATCAGCAATCTATTTATAAAGACAAAAACATTAACGTAGACCTAACTAAAATTTAACAAAAAATGAAACTAATAAAAATGGAATTTAAAATATCTCTAACCTGAATATTATAAAGCACACTTAAAATTATTCTTGGATTTAAACAAGAAATCAAATGGAAATTGCAAACTACTTTCAACAGAATTACAGTGAGTGGTTCTAAATATTACAACTTACAGGAAGAAGCTGAAGTAGTGTTCTGAGGAATAAATTGAGTTAATTGAAACAATTGCATATATTTGAACAAAAGCTACTACCTAGTACTAGCTAGCCAAATTTGAGGGTAGAGTCACAATCCTTCGGACTGCCAAGTCTGCCCAAGACTTTGAATCCAAATAAAAAGAGTAAAGGCCTAACTGCAAGAGACAGAGAGAAGAGTCCACATAACACTACCCCCACTTCTGACACCAACTACAAGTTCAGGGCTGTGCAGAACCATCCTCAGGGGTGATAATTTACCAAGAAGATTCCAAAAACTCACTGAAAGCTAAGGTCAATCCTACTTCCAAGGAATAGAAATGTGCGTATTTCTAACAAGGAAAAGGTGCCATTGAAGATTTTTAAGCAGAGAAGTAAAATGCTGGATCTCTATTTTGGCCTTGTAACTATTTATGGAGTTTGGATTGGAGAGGGAAGAAGGAAGCAGGCAGACGTGTTGATCAGAACCTGAACCAGTGCAAACAAAACAGGAATATTTACTTGCTTATTTCTAAATATGTAATGATATTTGAATGTAGTTTATCTGAGTTAATTTCTTGCTTTTAAAATTAATTTTAGTTAATTATCCTGTATTTGCCTATTAGCATAATTCGATCTAATTGCATGTTAATGTAAATAGCTCTAATCACATAATTTGTATGTGTTAATGACATAATTAGATGATGCACAATTATAATTTTAATGATGTCATAAAATCTTTATAAGGCATGGCTAAACATAAGCTTACCACACAGCAGGGATGTGCCCCTTGAGGTCAGAGACTGTGGCAAGTGAGTGGAAGGGACCGTATATTGTCAAGTTCAATGCACTCATTTAACAAGTAGTATTTTACCAATGAGTATGTAATGGGCATTTGCATGGCGTCTTTCTAAACTTATTTTTCATCTCTATACACCAAATGAGATTAGTTCTATTTAAAAAATAAAAAGGAATAATACCTTGAAGGAATGCAATAATCCTATGAAAGGAGAGGAAGTTCTTGGGATAAAGAATACATTGATGCATGGGATGGTTTTCAGCTCATTGAATTTATCTATTTATTCATCTGACATTTATCAGAAATCCACTTATTCTTGGACTTTAACCCAAGTCTGCTTGACCACAGAACATCAGATCTGAAAACTATATGTTATACTGCCTCTTATGAGTAAGACGTGGGCTATAATAATAAAAAGGAAAAAAAATACATGAATTACAGAGTACAGTACAGGATATTCTATAATAGGGCAAAGAACTAACTGGTATCATAGAGGAATGAATAATGAAATGCACTTTCAAGAATGTGGGAAGGTTATATAGAAGGGATGATAAATGAGTTACCTCTTAAAAGGAAAGCAGGAATTTAACAGGTAAAGTACAGGAGAAAGGCAACTCTGTCAGAAGTAACAATATTTTCAAAGATAAATTATTATTACGAAGCATGCTGTGCCTGAATGCCAAACTATGATTTGTGTGGAGAGAGTGATGTTATTGGACATTTAGTTTGGGGCTGAAATATAAAAGGTATCATTTGCCATACTAAGATTTTGAGTTCTGCTTTACAGACAATGAAAAATTGATAAGGACTTTTAAATCCTGAAAGTTATGTGATCAGTTTTGTTTTAGGACGACACTTCTGGGGGTGAGGGTGGCTTGGAGGCACAGCATGAGTTACAAAGCAATGAGATGTAAGGGTTTTAATAATTACTTTCAACACACTATGAGGGTGAACTGAGGATATAGAAATGGAAATGAATATGTAAAATATGTCAGTGTTCCAGTAATATGATAGATATATTATAGATACAGATAGAGATCAAATAAAATAGTGTAGATATAAAAGGGGTCAAATTATGATTTATTAGCACAATAAGTGGGGGACAAAATAGAAAGGGACAGAGGAGAATTACTGTTTGAATAAATGTAATAATAATAATAAAAATAATAATAATAATGTAAAAATAATGTCAGTAACCAAGAAATAGGGCAACAAGAACAGACTTGGGGTGAAGAGAATGGCTTCATTATACACCTGTTGAAAATGTGGTCCAGCTAAGTGTAAGTATTCGAATATAATATTTCTCACATTTTAATCATTTGAATATGTCTTCACAATTCCTGTGAAATATCATATGTACTATAATTTGCTTAATTCTTATCTTTAAATTGAGTCACATTTTTGATCTACATAATTTCAATATAGTTTGATAATAATATAATAATAGTAATTTAATATAATTTAATATAATGATTTCAATAAGAAGACCTACTACCTTTATCATTGACAATGAGGACTATCATAGGTCCTTTGTAGATGCAAACATTAAAATAATGCAATAAGTCAAAACATTAAACTTATTCTTTTTTGTTTTTATTTTTATTTTTAAGATTTTATTTTTATTTATTCATGAGAGACACAAAGAGAGAGAGAGAGAGAGAGAGAGAGAGGCAGAGACACAGGCGGAAGGAAAGCAGGTTCCATGCAGGGAGCCCGACGTGGGACTCAATCCTGGGTCTCCAGGATCAGGCCCTGGGCTGAAGGCGGCACTAAACCACTGAGCCACCTGGGCTGCCCTGTTTTTTGTTTTTAAAGATTTTATTTATTTATTCATGAGAGATGCAGAGAAAGGGACACAGGCAGAGGGACAAGCAGGCTCCTCCCAGGGAGCCTGATGTGGAACTTATCTGGGACCCCGGGATCATGTTCTGAGCCAAAGGCAGATGTTCAACCGCTGAGCCACCTGGCATCCCAAAATTTTTCAACTAAATATAAAAACAATATATCATCTTTTTCATAATTTATCAACATATTACATGAAAACACTTTTCCTTATAAGAATAAAACTTTTTTAAAAGTGATACTTTGCTGGGGTGCCTACGTGGCTCAGCCAGCTAAGCGTCGGACTCTTGTTTTTGGCTCAGGTTATGATCTCAGGGTCCTGGCATTGAGCCCCGTGAAGGCTTTGTGCTCAGCGCAGAGTTTGCTTGAGATTCTTTACTCCCCTCTCCTCTGCTTTTCTCCTTGCTTATATGCACTCTCTCTCTCTGCCTAAAATAAATAGATAAAATCTTTTCAAGAAGCTTTATTTTGCTTAGTTTTACTGAGTTTAAATGAAGATAATATTCTTTATTCATATAGCAATTCCAATATTTAATTCCAAAATTCACCGACAGTGAGAAAAATATATGGTTCATATGGTGAGAAAGACTGCTAGATTATAATTTAAATGGTTACTAAAGGTTAGAGCTCTTCAAACAGTAAGAAAGGAGGTGGGATGCAACCTGGTGATGGCCTCCAACCTCTCCGCAGGAAGAGATTTCAGGAAACTTCTTGTGAAATGATAAATATATATTGCTCTCTGCCCCTGGTTCCTGACATCCTTGTAAATAGGAATGCTAGGAGAATTTTTTATTCTAATATTTAGCCTTTGATTCCAGTTTCCAACATAGAGCTCCTCAAATCCATGAATGGACTCTGGGTCTACTCAGGAGTGGCTCCTGAATAGAGGCTGGTTCTAATTACCTCTATTTGCATTTGAGAAGATTGCATATCCAGAAAATCCAAGACCTTCAACATAAAAACCAAGAACTGCAACATAAGCTTTCCCTTCTAATCTTTCTGTTCCCCTCAATTCAATTGCTTTCTTTATTTTAACTGCTTTTGCTAATAGTGACATTACTTTAAAAAAAAAAAGTCATAATAGTAATTTCAGATTTAAATGGGAAATGTAATATTTTCTCAATAGGTAAGGTACTAGCTTTTTGTCTGTATATATATGTGTGTGCTTTGTAAATGTGCCTGTATATGTGTTAAATATTAAGATTAAGAATATATACATTGACATCCATTTTGTTGAGTATTTAATAATATTTGTGGAGAATTTTCTGGAATTTAAAGAGATGATGTTATAATTTTTCCCTTAAATCTTCTAATATGGTACATAATATTAATCAATTTCCTCATGTAAACTTTTTAAATTCCTGCCTTGCATCCTGAAGTAAACTTAATTTGGTGTTATCTTTATAATATGTTTGATTTGACTTGCAAGTATCTTTTTGATATTTTATATCAATATTCTTAAGTAGTGTTTTTCTCTTTTGTACCACCATTATTGGGTATCAATTTATAGTTGCTCCCTAAATTTTTGTTATATTGCAAATTAACAGAAATAGTTAAGTAGCAGCAATAATATTTAAATTTTTAAATATTTGGGAGAATTCCAAGAAACTACAGAGATTGGTTATTTTGTGGAGAGGGGGAGTCCTTAAAATCTTTCCTTATTTCTTTTGTGGGTATTATTTTTTTTTTAATTTTTATTTATTTATGATAGTCACACAGAGAGAGAGAGAGGCAGAGACACAGGCAGAGGGAGAAGCAGGCTCCATGCACCGGGAGCCCGACGTGAGATTCGATCCCGAGTCTCCAGGATCTTGCCCTGGGCCAAAGGCAGGCGCCAAACCGCTGCACCACCCAGGGATCCCTAGGGTATTGGTTTTTTTAGACATTTGATCTCTATTGGTATTTTATGTATTTCAAAAAAAGTATCCAATTCAACTGGATTTTCAACTTTATTTTCATATACTTGCACAATATAACTTCTTATAAGGAATTTTTTATTCCAATAGTTCTTACAGGTTTTTAAATTTCTTATTATATATATTTGTGCTTTCTGTTTCTCAAGTGAAATTACCTGGTGACTTACTTGTTATTTTTTAAGAATCAGATTACTTATATTAGATCTGTATTGCTCATTTTTGTTATTTTTTTACCTTTATTCTTTGCTTCCTTCTACTTGTTATTTGTGTACCTCTTTTTAAAGTCCATTGCCAAGTAATTATCTTAATAATTTAATTTTTATCAGTATATGTATACATGGATATTTATTCTATACTTCCAATTGTATCTCTATTTTGTTTTTAGTCTTAGCTTTGAATTCAAGTATCAAATAGATATTAAAAGAACAAGAATAAAAATAAAAAACAGTATAGAGAGAATCTAAGAAAAAGTGATAGTGATAGCAAAGAAGATCCAAAATAGTTATGAAAAAAAAGCAAAAAACAAAATAGTTATGACTGGCTAAAAAAAATTGGCAATGAATCACAACTAAAATTTATAATTATAATTCAAGGAAACTTTCATAATATTAAAATAGACTTGATTTCTGAACAACTCCATTGAGAGTCTTTCCAGAAAAATTGACCCAGGATAATACCAAATATTAAGATAAGGGGGAAAAAGTCATTGATACAGGGAAAAAAAATCAATTTGTTATCCAACACCTTGACAGCAACTATGTCCAAGACAACAATGGAACATCTTTTAAGACAAATGTAAGGAAGGAAGTGTGACTATCATATAAGCAAATGAAAATCAAAAGTTTTCAGCAGAGGAAACACACACAGAAGAAAGCAATAAAAACAGAAGATGTCTGAGCACAGTACAATTTTAAAAATATAATCAAACAATTGCATTTGAATAATACCTTGGAGTGAGAAGTCAGTGATCCAGATTAAACAATGAAATGGGGTAGAGAGGATATTATACCTGTTTATATAATTTTGACTTTTGAAACATAAATGTCTATATGTTAAAAATAACATAACAAAATTAAATTAAAATGGAGAGAAAGAAAAACCTCAAAATTATGAAAGAATGGAAACACATTTGTCTACCTATATATAAAATAAGCATATTGAATTATTTCAAGGGATTTTTGGATACAATATTTTGTACTATCTAAGTTGGATGTATTCTGAACTTGAAAATTACTGCAATTTTGGGGTACTTGGTTGCCTCAGTCAGTAGAGCATGCAATGCTTGATCTCAGGGTCATGAGTTCAAGCCCCATGTTGGGTGTAGAGATTACTTAGAAAAAAAGGAAAGAAAATAATTACACTTTCAGGACTTTTATTATTTATAGTAATTGTGGGATTTTTATTTGAAATGATCTTACATAAATTATAGGAAAAATCAAATAGATATTTTATTTAATTTTTTTAATTACAATGTATATTTATATATGTTTGTATTTCCACTCTTATTGTTTCTCTTCATTAGTAAAACAGTTGTCCCCTTTAAGGCACACAACACAAATGCTCAACCCGTTAACCCATTATTTTAGGCTCTACCTCCAAGAATTATTTAAATATTGTTAGTGAAAGACAGAAATGTAATACTGAAATCCACATCAATTTAGTGTTTCTACTTTGATCATATTTAAATGAAATCTCTCTTTCACTTATTATAAAAAGCCCCATATGTTACTATTTTAATGTAAAATTTCTAATACATTGATTTGTTTCCACTTTTTGGGCCAATGAACTTTGTCTTAACTTTTCTGTTCCTAGAGCAAAGATTACAAACTAAATATTTATTAACTACTTCATAAAGATTTGACTTCAAAGTGCGCCCTGGCTTAATTTGGTACCAAACCTGGATTAGAATGATCTATATAGCTCAATGGAAATTTAGTTCTACTCTCAGAAAAGTCAGTAAAAGAAATTCCCTATTTCCTCTTCCCTTCAGTACCTGCCAACCACTATTCTACTCTCTGCTTCTGAGTTTGGCTACTTTAGATTCTTCACATAAGTGAACTCATGTAGTATTGTTCTTCTATACCTGGCTTATAAAATAAATTCCTCTGGGTTCATCCACTTTGTCAGATAGAGAAGAAGTCTTCTTTTTTTATTTTTTTTTTTATTTTTAATTTTTTTAGAAGTCTTTTTTAAGGCTGACTTCACATTTTTTTAAAAAAAGATTTTATTTATTTATTCATGAGAGACACAGAAAGAGAGGCAGAGACACAGGCAAAGGGCAAAGCAGGCTCCATGCAGGGAGTCTGATGGACTCAATCCTGGAGTCTCAGGATCATGCCCTGAGCCGAAGGCACACGCTCAACTGCTGAGCCATCCAGGCATCCCTATATCACAGTTTTTTGAATGTTACTAGAGTGATCTTCTTTCAGTATAAAAAAGACACAATTATAAAATCAGGAAGACCTGAAAAAGTCGTATCCTTAATTTTGGAACACGGAAATATCAGCATGAATTGGAACACGGAATTGGAAATATAAGTATTAATTCATATGAATTTCTTTACTCAATAGAAGCAATGTCATTCTAGTAGCAGTGAGCACACCCAAGTGCTCAGATATTCATTGTCCAATAGGACCCGCTCTGTGTGGCTAATTCTTTCTTTGGCTCTGGGCATAGTCTTAGTACAGAGCCTAACTTACTCATCAGTCTCAGATAATGAAAAGTTCTCTAGTCACTTTAAGAAAATGTCAGTCTTTCAATAATAATGTCTAGTTCTGTGTATCAATATTCTGACTTTTATTTTAATCCCCTCCCAGTTTGAGCCAACCTTGGGCAACAAGACTGCCGCGGCAAAGGGAAAAGCAATCAGATCATTCTATCTCTTCCAATGTACTCATACCCTCTTCCTAGCTTGCTTAGTGTTATTCTGACATATCTAGCTCAAACATGGTGGAGGGGAATAAGTAGCAATTGGTCAGGAAATTCTCATTCAACCTTCTGGCTGTAAGATGGCACATTCTTGTTGGGCATATGACTAAAGCTCCTCTTTCTTTCTTTATGGAGAATGTGGGGGCTTTGTAGTTTCCTTATGTACCATTCCCTTGTTGGCAGATCAGATTCTAATAGCCTCTGGCCAATCAATAGTAAGTAAGACCTGCATAGTCTTTGTCTACAAAGTTTTCCTTTCTCTTGCAGATGGCTTTCTTTGGAAGAACATGAAACAATTATGCACTGTTGCCTTCTAATGTGGGGTCTTATTGCCTCTCCAATCTGCTAGCATGTGTTGCTTTAGCCAGACCCTTGTCTTTTAAATAAATTCAAAATACTTGTCCTGAAATACTGGGTTGTAATCTATGGATTGCAACATGAGTTTGCAGGTGCACCCTAGAAGATCAGGCATACCATTCTGGAATATGGGAGGAGGTGACACCTACTCTCTTTGGGTCTCAGATAAAACTAAAACAAAAGACATTGCCGCTTAAATAGTCTATATATTTGATATGTTCTGCCACAAAATACATTACTGAACTTAAGCTAAGTGATATTTGCTATTTTGAGGTCTGATTTTACTTGACATCTTGGGAACATATTTACAAATGAAATCAAGTTGGAGAAGAGCAGATTCCTCATCAATTCTTTTCCAATTACTATTATTCAGTATCACAGTAAGTTAATCATGAAGTCTTTGTTAGTATAATACCAAATAGAAATGCTTTATTTAACTCAGGATTTGTCTTTAGTTCCAGAGGGGGGAATGAGGGAAATCTAATATTATTTTCTGATTTTGGCTTTAACCTCAGTTCTTACATATTTTACAGACACCAAGACATTAGGTTTGGAAGAAGGCCTTAGATTTCTAAGCAGCAATTCAATATATCTTCAATAGTTGCAAGATGCTTTTGGTCCCAGTGTAAGAAAATGCTGTTTGTTTTTAGCAATACCTTGTCCTTTCTTGAAGCTGCTGTTGAGAGTACTTGCCACTTGGCTAAGTTACTGAGAGGAGTGCACACAATTGTGCAGTATAGCTATCAAAAACATGTGATGTTGTAATTCTTCCTTTGGGTTCAGGGTTCAGTATAAATGTGTATAATATTTTATGGTGCCCGTTGTCACAGGATCAATGACAAGTTGTTCTTTACAATCGAAGCTCCTGTCTGTACTACTTGAGTCTGACAGAGGAAATAATACAGTTAATTACATTTATGTTTACTAGAAAGTCAGGGCAAATGAAGCTTAGAAAAGCTTTCTACTTTTGGATATCTAATTCAGCTACAGGGATATAAATATTACCAATATCAAGAGAATAAAATGGTAACCAAATTTCTATTCAATTACACATCCAGGCAACTATTCAAAAAGAATACAGGCATACCTCATTTTTTGTGCTTCATTTTATTGTATTTTTTACAGATTGAAGGTTTATAATAGAACCTTGTATGGAGCAAGTCTGTTGGTGTCAGTTTTCAATAGCTTTTGCGTTCTTTGTGTCTCTGTGTCACATTTTGTTAATTCTCACAATATTTCACACTTTTTCATTATTATTATTATATTATTCTTGTTCTAGTGATCTGCAATCAGTGATTGTGACTCACTGAAACCTTAGATGCTGGTTAGAATTTTTTAGCAATAAAACATTTTTAAATTAAGATATGTACATTGTTTATTTAGGCATAATGCTATTACAGTTAATAGACTACAATATAGTGTAATCATTACTTTTATATACAATGGAAAATCAAAAACATCATTTGATTAGCTTTCTTGTGATATTTGCTTGGTTGCACTAGTCTGGAGTCAAACCAACAAAATCTCTAAGGTATGCCTGTATACATATTATATATTCATAAAGTATATAATATTTTTTCATCAGTATTTAAGAAAATCTAGATATACTACCTTGATACATAGGTATACTAATTAAATAATACAATTTGTACTTTATGATATAATCACACATAAAACTACACATTAATATACAAAATATTAAATAAATATTCTAAATAAAGTTTCCTCTTTAAGGCTGAATGAATAAGAACAAAGTTCTGTCAAGTAGAAGAAAAAAATCCCACATATATCCAAAATATAACAATATTAATCTGTAGAAGTTATAATAATGATTTTAAAAGGACAACAGATGTCCAGAGAAAGACATTTAAATGATAACAGTAATCATAAAAATTTTACAAATAAGATAGCTTTGACCTGAAACTTGAACACATTCTAGGCAAATAAGGTATATTTTTATCATAAATAGAGAAAATAGAAAAAATATGGTAAAAATTCATAGAACAAAATGAAGAAAAGTGATTTAAAAGCAACAGATGGTATTTGAAAAATTGCTCAACATGACTAATCATTAAGGAAATGCAAATCAAAAGCACAATGACATATAGGTTCAGGGCCATGAGGATGACTATTATCAAACAAACAAATAAAAATAATCCACCACTAACCACCACTAGCAACAAAAATAGAAAATAACAAACATTGACGAGGATGTGGAGAAATTGGAACCTTTGTGCACTCCTGGTGGGAAGGTAGAATAGTGCAGCCACTGTGTATCAGAGTATGGCAGTTCCTCAAAAATTAAAAATGGAATACTACTTTGGAATACATATAACCCAAGAAATTGAAATCAAGGACTTGAACAGATTGTTATACACCCAGATTTATATCAGCATTATTTACAATAGCCAAAATGTAGAAACCACCCAAGAGTTCATTTACAGGTGAGTGGATGAACAAATGTGATGCATAGAATGGAATATTATCCAGCCTTAAAGAGGAAGAAAATTCTTAAAACATGATATACTCTAGATGTACGTTGAGAACATCATGCTAAATGAAATAAATCAGTCACAAAAGGACAAATACTGTATGAATTCACTTTTATGAAGTACCTAGGGTAGTCCAATTCACCGAGAGAGAAAGACAAATAGTAGTTGCCAGGGGCTAGAGGGAAAGGGAGTTGGGAATTATTGTTTAAGGTGTACTGAGTTTTAGTTACACAGGTTGAAAATAGTTATAGAGATGGATGATGGTGATAGTTGCACAATAATGTGAATATGCTTAATGACACTGAACTCTACACTTAAAAATGATTAAAGTGGCAAAATATGTTATGTATATTTTGCCACAATAAAAAGTGAAACATGGGATGTAATAAAGGAGATGAACTCCTGAGTAGTCAGGGCTAGATTAATGATGTCAGACTGAGGAAAGTAGCCAACTTTCAAGTTCTGACTAATGAAAGGGCTTGACAAAGTAGGATGTAAGTTTAAGTGCTGATCAGGTATCAAGATTCTGCTTATCCACAGGCAGGCAATGGTGTGATAGCTGTTCTCTAAGATAATTTTAGATTTCTTCCTTCTTTGTGCATACATGCCATTCTCCTACAGGGTATAATCTTTGACTGAAAGTCCATTTAAGCTGCAAACAATTTTTTTCTGAAAAGGATTCCAGCACTATCATAAACACATACTCAGAAAATTATACTCCGTTCACCGCCGCGCACACACACAAACAGCATCTTCATCAACTCTTCATCTATACAGTTTCGCCTTTCCCCAACAAGTTTGGCCATGAGATTTTAATCAAAACTACTTAGCTCAGGTGACAGAAGTCGTGTGTCGTTTATCCAACACCCATTCTTTTTTCTCATACGTGTTCCTTTAGGATCCTTTGGGCTTCTTGCAATGTGGGACAATTAATGTTTGTATTGCTTAAGATAAATTAAAAGAATAAAATAAAGCATGATCGTGGGCTCAGGTGGGCGAATGTGGATGGTAGGAGTGCACATAGTTGGTCTTTTTTCCATTAATAAATAAATATTCATGTTAGATTAGTTAGCAAGGAGAAAAGGAGCAAATCAATATTCTCCTGTCTTTTGTCATCCTATTTTCTGAATTATGTTTACTGATTCCTTCCAAGCTTATGAAAAGTTGTCAGTCTTCAAATTGATAGGTGCTTACAAAAAAAAATAAAAGGTTCTAATTCATGGAAGAAAAAGCTTAAAATAGTTAATTCCACTCAGAAAGAGGACTTTTAAAATGATAACTTTCTATCACTTATCTCTCTTTTCTTGGGTCTGAAAAACAGACATAATTCTCATTTAAAATATTTTTTTTTTCTTTTTAAGTGGAAAGAATGAAGATGTACTATGGATGTTGAAATCCTGTTAGCTTCACTAGTGATTGCTGTGTAGCTGTAGATAAGTGATCACTCTTTAATGAACTGAGATGAGAATCTTAATCATTAATAAAATTTGTCAGGTGTGTCAGAATCCCAGATGCTTGCATAATTTCTCTCATCCCCTTGCTTAAGTAAGATCACCTGGGAAATATGGTTAATTGTAGCATGAAAATATGTCCAACCGCAGGATTGTGAAAAAAATAGAACGATGATTTAATTTGTAGACTAGTATCCAATAATTGCAGTACGAATAACACTCGGGAAAAAGAAAGAGATCAAATCTAGGATTGGTTAAGATGAGATATGGTATTGGTATTTGAAAATGACAGGAAAGGAAAAGCAATCAGATGACACCGACGAAGGGAAACGAGACCTGCTTCTGCAAGTGGAACAACATGGATTGGGTAGGATCCTGATCGGAGCAAAATCCTTTTGTGATTTAGAGGGGCAGGTATATTGAACCAAACTAAGTATATGCTGGCACATTAATTTGGATTGGTTTCTCCTCCAGGAGGTGATAAAAGTGTGACAGTGGATCTCACAAAGTATAGAAATTTAGAATTTGTTTCTCATTCATATTAAGTTCAGAAGAAATAGAACTCATCTAGGAAGCACTTCATTAATAAGCAATTAGGCTCAGTTCATCCCTCTGTTGGTAATCCCTCAGTACCTAGATGAAATTGTATTTAAGTAGTACTAAGTTCTATTTATTAGAATATTACTCTGAATTGCCTCTTTTTTATTTGTTTCACATGAATGCCTTATTAAATATTCAAGTACTCTAACATTTACTCAAATATGTGCTTTAAAGCCTATACTCTTTCTTTCTTTCTTCTTATTTATTTCTTTTATTTCGGATTATTTTTGCTATTAGTAGCTTCTTTTCATTAATCTTCCTAATTATGGGAGGGATTTATCTTTTTGAGGGAGGTGGCGGGAGGGATTGGGTATTTCTTTTTAGGTTATTCTGTTTCTTATTCTTCTTTTCGTTTTTTATTTTTTCTTTCTTCTTTTCTTCTTTCTTTCTTCTTTCTTTCTTTCTTTCTTCCTTCTCTTTCTTTTTCTTTCTTTAACATTTCTTCTCTCTTCTCCATTCTCCTTACACCAGTACCTAGTACAGTAGTTTTTTGCATTGCAGAAATCAGATTTAAATTAGCCAATGGATCTTTTAAATTATTATTTTATTATTTTTAACCAATTGAATTTTTTATTGAAACTCATGCACATATACCAAAATGCAGCTCCATGCAATAGTTTACTTCTTTAACCAACTCTTTGTTGTTTTAAATATAAATAAATCAAATTAATATATTTTGAAAAATATGAAAGAAATTTAAGCACACAAATTCATCTCCTATTCTTCCAGTCTAAATTCCTGATAACAGGTGTGGATGGTGAAAACTGATAGAATAGTTGCTAAATGTAAGAGCTGTTGACAGCTTTTGATAGCTATTTTCTAAAACGTCATTCTCTATATATTCGGGAGAGCCAAGTTAAACAATTTGTACTGCTAATCTTAAGAAACTATGACATTACAGACATTATAGGAAGAATTAAGAGTGAACTTACATACATAGTTCACTGTTATATTCTTATTTTTAAAAGAATCAATTTCTGTGTACAAAGTGAGGTTTATACCACATTAAACTTTCAGGACATTCACTAAGAGGTCCTGAATAGCTCTTTCAGCAGTGTTTCCTTATGAGAAGATGATGGTATTGACTTGCTTGACAGAAGTATTCTGTGTAATAACGGCTAAAATTATTTCTAAATCCTTAAGACTTATGAAATCTTCTGTCAATAACCACATTATGCTACTGGTTCATTTTTGTCTAATGTTAATTTCTCTCTAAACTATGTCTTTGGGGGGAGATTTGAAAAATATTCTTTATATTCGAGTACTTTTGAGAGAATCATGTTTTGGATTTAATAAAAAACGGATAAGCAGAAACATAAAAAATGTAATAGCATAAGAAATCCAGTATGTATGGGAGTGCGTGTGTAAGTCTGTGTTTTAATAAAGTCATTTATCAGTGTTGAGCATGTAGGGCTTAGGTGAAAAATACCTTATAGTTTATCAGTCCTTGGGTTTTCCTTGCTAACATAGTTATAAACATGGATGGCTGGTTTCAATTGAAGAAAAGCAATATTAATTTTAAGAAGGGTTTCCTTACATGCATTTTCAGTAAACCATTTATTTTTAGTGATCATAAGCTTTATGCACTATCAGTATAACACATCATGCCTGGTTTCATCAGCAATTATAAAATGTCATCTTCCAAGATGTGATAAACTCAGCAGGTTAAAATGGATGCAGTTCACTAAAGCCCTTGACTCTAGTTTTAAATAAAACTTTTCCTGTTGAATAGGTACAAAATACATTAACAAAGGGAAAAAATTGGCTAGGTCTTTATTTTGCAGTGTTGCATAGTCAATAGTGCATATTCAAGAAATCTATAGAAGCATATGGACATGTTGTGTGGGGTTTTTCTGTTTTTGTTTTGCCTTGTTGATATCATCAGAGTGAATAGGAAATATAAAACTATACAGCCTGAGCAGCCTGGGTGGCTCAGTGGTTTAGTGCCGCCTTCAGCCCAGGGTGTGATCCTGGAGACCTGGGATTGAGTCCTATGTCAGGCTCCCTGCATGGAGCCTGCTTCTCTCTCCACTTGTATCTCTGCCTCTCTCTCTCTGTGTCTCTCATGAATAAACAAATAAAATCTTAAAAAAAAAAACAAAAAACTATACAGCCTGAAAAGTATAATTTATCAGAACACAATGTATAATACAAAGACACTGTGGTCTCCTTTTAAGCTATAAAAAGGGTCCTGAAAATACAACTTCTAGTAAGATTTCATGCTCTCATAGCAGCTAACACAGTGCTAAGCATAAAATAAGTATCAATAAAGAAAATAGCATCACTATTATTAAATGATAAAAATAATCTAATTTCTAGACTTAAATTGAGCAGAGTAATATTATATCAGAACTACTACCTCTTGAAAAACTCAGTATCTGAAAATGATACTTTTATATGGTCATTTAAAGGGTGTTTTATAGCGCAAATAGATTAAAGGATGGTATACTTTCTTAACAAAATAATTAATTTATCATCAAGAACACAGATACCAATGAATAGTTTTGAAGTTGAGCATTTTTTATCAGATTAATATAGAAAGAGGTACACAGAATTTTTTCTGTTTTTTAATTGGTGGTGATATATTGTTCAAATCTATCTTACCATTTTGGATTTGCCTTGAATAGCTATCATATAGAATATTCTCCTATGTTTATTGTTTATCCAATATTTATATTTATATTTATCAGTCTTACCAAGTGAACATAGAATAGATTCAAGAGGCTAGGAAGAAATCTGAGGACAGAGTTTTAAAAGCTTTATATTTTATTTATTTGCCATATAACAAGAATGTAGTACAGTTCAAAATTAGAGTTCTTAATGTTTTTATTTGCAATAACAGAAAACCCATCTAATTATAAAAGCAATTGCTTTTGCATTGTGGGAAAAAAATTAGTTCTGATTTCACAGAATCCTCATCCTCCTGCTGGTATGCAAATAGTTACTTAGCAGGAATCATTGCCCAATGAAAATTATCATAAAGTAATAATGGTCTGATATAAGAATGTTCCATAGAATAGAATCTGTAATTTTAGATTCAGAAAGGACTTTTGAAGAAATTTGTTAAAACCCTTTATTTAATAAATAAGAATTTCTAAACATTTTTACTCAAATCTCTTTTCATCCTTTCCCAAAAGACATGAGTTAATACAGCAATCATAAAAAGGAGTTACATAACCAAGAATCAAGTGTCTTCCACATTGACACAAAAAACTGGGAATTGTACATGAGATATCCAAACAGGACCTGTAGCAGCTACTATTGTCCCTTTAGAAGAGCCAAACATATCAATACAGTATAGACAAATACCCCATTCTGGAACTAATCTATAAGACATCCCAATACCCACTCATCTGCCACCTGAAAAATGACAGAACACACTCAAAGTGCACTTGTTTTGTTTATATCAATACGTCGTTCCCTTTCTTCAACCTCTCCTAGACCTTTCCACCTTATTTAGGATTGGCCTGCAAGCCTATTTGAACCACTTTTTATAGTTTATAAAAATAAACTACCCTGAAACTATTTTAATAAAGCACAAACGTAACAAATATTAAATGTTTACCTAGTCAGAGTCAGACTTAGGACTAGAATTCAGGTATTCTAGTTTAGAAACTAATATTCTTTCCATCAACAAATGATAAAGATTAACCAGTTTGTCTCCTGGTGAAAAGCCTCCACATTATGTTAAAACTTAATTGAAGAAAATCAGTATGGTCTATACCATGAGATGTCTCTCTAAATTACTTTTCCAGAAAAATTCAGGTTAATTTGAGGGCTATCATGACAGGGAAAATAAAAGGCTAACCTTTAGATATTTATCTTTACATATACAAGTTAAAAATTATTAGATTTACCTCTCAGTATTTATCCTTATGCAACTTGTACTTACTAAAGTTTTGTCTTGCAAAAGTTTTCCTTAAAATAGTTTAATACATAATTTGAGGTTTAAGAACAGGGATAGGGTCTCCGTGAGAGGATATACACAGCAGTTAATGGTACAGTAACACTTAAGGTTTTAAATCTGAAGTTAGAATGAAAGTGAGGGCTGCCAAAGATCAGGTAATAAGCTCAAAAGAGGAAGAAATGTGATTATTGTACCACCCAAAGCCTCATGCTTTGAGGTGAATAAATTTGTCCAACCGGTAAGAAGAGCTTTGCTCAATGATGCTGAGAGAAGCAAGCTGAGAATTACCAGCAGTCTCTTGAGTGGACATGGCTCAGTACTGCCTAATCCAAGGAGAAATGATTAGGCTGACTGCCCTGGCCAAGGTAGAGATTCAGAGGATTGTAGCTAAAGATAAACATGGGGAGAGGTATTTAGGAGAAAGAAGCAGAGGTGGATTAAATGCTCAGGTGTATGGGCACAGCAACAGTTCAAGGCAAGATGAATTATTTTTCAGGTTGTGCATTTTGGAAAGAACGAACCCAAAGTAATTTCTAAGAAATATGGAATATTGTCCAAGTTTCCTAGAGCAGGAATTTTCACCCAGCTGGATTTTGCTTGAATAAGCTACCAAAGTGGAATGCACTTCTTATGGAGTCTAAACCCAATGTCATCAGGAGAGAAATGGGTCTCTCCAGCAGCATGGACTGCCATTTGGGGTCTGGTTTAGCTTGTTCTACTCTGGCAGACTCTTCTCAAGAGTATACACTTGCTAACATCTGTAAATGGAAATGCATTATTTTACTATAGGACAATTCTAAATAAATACAATCTGTGCGAGGGCATTCAACTCAAGAATATCCCCTATTTGTTCCTATCTAATTCAAGAAACAGATACTGATAAGAGCCCTGGCTAGGTCAGATGCTGTGAGGACTACAATCTGGGAACTGAAGTTAAGATACATGAAAACTTTTATCTGAAAAAAAATTATCTGTGCATGAATTTTTCCTCAAGATTTACAGTGAATGAAACTTAACATAGGTCCTCCCAACCTAGGAGCATGTTTTTTCTCAGCAACAATTTCCTATTTTATGTAAACTCTCTTTTGATTGGTACCTATGTCTTGCCTCTGAAACATAAGCATTTAATATCTTAAATAGTCCTGTCTGCCATCTTCCTGAGCATTATCTTATCCCTACCCTGAGTTCGCATCTGTAAAGATGAACATCTTTCTCTCTTCCGTTCTCCCTCATCCTTCTGTCTTCCCTCTTTAAATCAAATTCTACCCTCTAGGATCATAGAATACCCCCTCCTTAATGGATCTGGGTCAGGATAATCATTACCTTTCCCACTGGAAAAGCTGAAATATCATGATGCATCTCAGTCCAGATGACCAGACTGAGGTAGGGATGTTATTATATAAGAGGAAGGGAAGAGTTATGTGAGAATCCCAGTTAAGCCAGTTGGATGCCTCTTTGTGCTCTCATGCTGTTGTGACTGTGAATGTACAGGTAAAGTAAAACCTGCTCAAGAAGGGCAAGGCAACCAGGGTTTCAGGCTCCTCATGGATGAGGCTCCTTTGCACCAGTAGAGTAAGCCATTGAGTGAAGGGAATACAGAATGGATAGTTGAATAGAGAGATGATATCAGTAGCCTGATACCAACTATAGTGACAGTTGTTACAGTTTGTCCCTGTAGCTTCTTTTTGTAAGTTTCTCCATGGGAAAAGAAACTGTCCAAAATCCTGGAGGATCTGCTTTGGAATGGATTTTGATACACATAGAGAGATGCACTGTCCTGATATGGATTTTCAAATGGATTTTCTGCATCGCTTTGGATTGTGTATTCAGAAGGCAGTTTCCATTTCTTAGCTCTTTTGGGGTCTGCCTGAACTATAGAGAACTGTTTTCCTGAAGTCAGACATTTCCAGGGTATTCTGAATCCAGTGTCTAAGTAAAGCAGAGATTTGGCCTGATGATCAATTCTTGCTCTAGAGCTCCTCACTAGTTTCCTCAAGGCTATGTTAGGTCCCCATCACTGTCCAACTTCTCAATTCCAAAGCCTTTACTTTACAGGCATTTTGTGATAAACATCTCAGTATTGTCTTCGGGAGAATACAATTTATGAGACTCACCTTGTCCTACATCCGAACCTTATCACAAGAACATTTGATTCCTGATAACACCAGACTTATCCCCTAAGAATATAGTAGCTGAACAGAAAATAATTAAGCTTTATTTCATTAACAGCTATCAACAGTAAATAAGCTGAGGAAAAGGAAGTCACCATTTCAGGTGTAAAAATTGTTCATGGAAAGGACCCAGAGGAGAAAGAGTTGTCCTGGGAAACTGGGAGATAGAACTAGATTGGGCTTTACAAGAGAACTGAGCCTCTGTCATGAGTAGGGACTGTTGCAGGTGATACACTGACTCTTCACATAATCCCCTTTTACTTAACTACTACCTTTGTCTTGCTCTATAAAGGATTCATTCCTGGTAATAAGAGGAATGCTTTCCCAAGAGCCACTTTTCTAGAGAAATTTGTCTGATTCATAGCCAAATTTAATTTCAGACATATGTATTAGCAAGAATATGTAGCCGAAGTCTAACAGATTTATTTCACAGGGTACATATAATTGACCAAAAGAATTTCCATGACCCTTACAACTTAAAAAAATCAAAGAAAAAAATGTAAAAATGTGCTTTGATACAATCTACTATGTTGTACACCTTCTTGATGGTAAAAAGACTAAAAATATACCCAAAGTACTCTTTCCAGTGTTGAGTATCACGTTAATGGCTTTTTCTAAGTACCTGAGCACAAATATATGGAAATTTTGTATTAAATAAAATAGCCCAAGTTAAAATTTTAGAGACAATGTAATGTCTTGTAATGTAATTGAGTCTTTGAACTTCTGGATGTTTAGTAGGTATATCGAATAATGATGTGCTTGCTTCTCAGAGTGAAGAAATATATAGCTGGTTTCCTATTTCATAGCCATTACCTTCTTCTTTTTCCATTAAAAACCAAAACCAAAACCAAAACAAAACAAAGCAAAACTGTAAGATATCTCATGCAAAGATTGTATATACTACTTCATAGGTATAGTTGAGCAATGTGATAGATGTAAGCAGAAGGTGTAGAGAGAAACTTCCAAGAATGCTCTCCCAGGCTGGGATACACACTTAAAACACTTAGCTCTTTTAGAGTGTTCCTTTTCATCCTCCTGTTTCTTTGCTTGAGTCCAGGCGTGATGCTTGGAAGTTCAGACATTTTGGAACATGAGGCTAACTTGAAGATACAGAATAAGAACTAAGGAGAATAAAATAGAAAAAAAAAATGATACTGGGTTCTGAGGACTCGGTGGAGTTGTCAGATAGCCTGGAATGTCTCCCTCAGAACCTCTTTTACATAAGAGAGGCTTAGGTTTCCATCTTCCTCACTTGCTGTTATTTCTGCTTCTGTCACCACCCCAGGAATGACTCTCTAAGCAATAATGTACTTTAGCCTGACAACGAAAACAACAATTATTTGGTTCAGTTATTAAAATAGTTGAACTCTGTGTTCATGTTGGATTCATATCTTAGTTTTTTTAATTCTATATAAATGTTCTCACTAATAATCATTAAATTATTATTTTCTCAACAGAAGCTACATTCATGTCTTGTCTTAGCTGATACATGACAATTACAAACCCTGAGTAAAATAGTTAATACTTTGAGAAATACCTTCAGGAACCTAAAAATCTGAAAGTTTAAAATAGTTTATGAATAGCTTGGATATTTTTCCATGGTTTTAACAATTTTCTGAGGTATTAAAATCAGAATAGCTTAAATCATCTACAGTGGTCACTCATCTCTTGTAATTAATCTCACACAAGAGAAATTTTCGTTAATTTTAACTACCTAATTAGTCACTTATCTGAAGTTGGGATTTGTAGCTACATGGTGATTTAATTAGACCATCCTTAAAATCCTTGGTATCTCTTATTCTCATTTTCTCTTTTATATAAATATATTATTTGATAAAAATGAATTTTTGTTTAGCTGTAATGATAGAATCTATATCACCTAATTAGATTGCTTTCACAAATACATAGTAAATGATCCACTAAAATATGGGTCAGGGATTAAAAATTAACAACCCAACCTCAAAGTTAATTTCTGGAACCAAACTAGAGTTAAAGGCATAAGATTTACTTTATTATATACCTTATTGATATCAAAAACAGCAATCTGAGAGCTCTAGAAAATAGGATGTTCAAAAAATAAGTCTTCTAATCTCTCATTTTGTTGAAGAACATTATTTGATAAACATTTGTTTCAAAATATATTCATCACATTAAAACATAAGGGTGTTTCCATTATTATTTCTTTAAAACTAAAAATATTCTTAAAAGTTAAATATTGGAATTCCAGTTGGAGATTGACTCAGCATATTTTATTTAACAACATTTAACCAATTAAACATTTAAATTTGTAATAATAAAATTTTAGAGTTGGGGCACATACTATGGTTCAGAAAAAATATATAGCATAAAGTTAACAAAACATAACAAAAGGCATTTTTTCTCTTGGATCAGGAATATAATCTCAGTAGTGAACATATCAGTCTTTTTGATATAAAAACAAAAAAATTGAATTTTTTATGTTTAAAATAGTTTTTGATATTTAAAATATTTAATGTTTAAAAAATTACATTCTAAGAGATGCCTGGGGGGCTCAGAGGTTGCTTTTGGCCCAGGGCATGATCCTGGAGTTCCAGAATCGAGTCCACTTCGGGCTTCCTGCATGGAGTCTGCTTCTCCCTTTGCCTCTGTCTCCTTTCTGTGTGTTTCTCATGAATAAATAAATAAAATCTTAAAAAAAAATTACATTCTAGCTCTGATGTGAACTTAGGGTTAGTGACATCTATTTCACCTTAAATAGAAGCATTTTTTTAAAAAAAGTTGTCATATTTTAGGTTTATGTAATCTATTTAGTAATATGCTTCTTAAATACCATTTCATCTTATTTCTAAAGTACTGATACTGGAGTTACATAGTAATATCTTTAAGATAATGTCTTTGTAAGAATTGTGTTACTTTCCTACCATATTGTACTTCACCCACTGTACCTTTCATATATGTTCACAATGAATCAAAGTTATAAGGAAGTGCTTTCTATTATCTCTATCAGTTACTGTCTCTTTCCTCTTCAAACAATTTTTGTCTCCTCAAATATCAGAGCAAATTTAATACAATTGTGACCTTAAGTCTTATAAACAATAGTTCACTGTAACTGTAATCTAATGAAAAATACATTTAAAAAACAAAGCTAAAATGGATAAACTTGTCTCTTATATTCTTAAATAAAAAGGAAAAAAACATTTCTAAGGGTAAGGAAAAGTAAATGAATAAGTAAATAAATGAATAAAAAGTAAACTTTCCACTTACTTATGATTTTTAAAAGTCATGGTGTACCCAGAAAAATACTAGTATATCTAAAGCATGACTTCTAAACCAGGTTGTCATTAACATTTGAGTTGGTTAAATTCTGTTACAGAGCATGTTAAACAGTACCCCTGACCTCTACCAACTTGATGCCAGTAGTACTTTTCCATTTATGAAAACCAAAAATGTCTCCAGACATTTCCAAATATCTCCAGGGAGAAGGGGCACAGAATCTCCCATGGTTGATAACCAGTGATCTAGAGAAATGAGAAAGATATTTATTTTTAATGTTTTATATGTAAATATACTAATTAAGAGATCTTATAGTACAAAATCAGCTTTAGATGTAGCATGTCAACAAGGTTCAGACATGAAGTACATCATATTCACACAATTTAGCAGTTTTTAAGCAGCGGTCTAGTAGTAACAACTTTACCTCTTTTGTCATAATAAAGATACTTGTAAAATATTATATATTATAGATTTTTTATTAGATTTAATCACCTTATGTCTCAAATGGTCTTTTGAAATGGCTATTTGTAGAGAAGAAAATTTTCTATAGATGTTTTATTCATTTACACTTTCATAATAATTGTTTGAATATTTGCATTAGTTATATGATATGTTTCCCTTTTTGTATCTGCCAGCCCATTAGGGAGCTATCTTATTTACAGATTCACTGGTACTGTTTTGTATGGATGATAGCTCTGTTAGAGAATTAGTCTTTTTATTATTTGCTTCAAAATTAAAGATTAAAGCAATTAGTGTGAAATTTGAATAACCACAGTGCTCCTTTTATTTTTTACCTTTGCCTTAGTTTTAATACAAAGGAATTATAATCATTATTTTTAAACAGCATTTTCTTTAGTTTTTATTATAGAAAATGTCAAACATATAAAAATGGGAAAATAGAATAACACACCTCTATATACCCATTATCCAACAAATAATCTACATAATCAAGTATTCAGTCAGTATTCAAAACAGTAGTACAAATATATTTATTTTGTAAACAACATTACAGTTGTAAAGATTGTCCTCCAGAGCACCTTTCCTCTAATCTGAATAGAACTCTACTGAAACACTCATGAAATCTGGCATAAACTCAAATAGTAATTTTATGCTGCCTACTGAGTACTCAGATGCTGTCAGATTATAAGGAACTAAACTTCCTGCTCAGCTGTGACCAATGCTTAAATAAAGACAGTTCCCTTATACTATTTGTATTGCTGTGCAGATTCAATTTTAACCCCATTCCTACACTTACAGAGGAGCAGTTGTTTAAAATACAGGGGAGGAAGTATCCATTGATTTCTAAACTGTTGTTCATTCAACTATTAAATTAATAGGGATGAGTTGTCAACATGTCAGGATTCTTACTACATGGTCTATGCTTCAGTATTGGAGGACACTTGGATTCTGGGTAGATGTGAAAGTACGTTAACCATGGCAGACCTCCCTGCTTTTTTTGAAATTTAAAACTATTATTTAGGGTACATAGACTGGCCAGTATAAAGTCTCTAAAAATAGCTTCTAAAATAATTAACTTTTAGTAAAGTATATATTTACCAAATAAGAAGGCAATAAAATCAATTGCTAATATCCAACACTTACTTCAGAGATTTTATTTTGTAACTTAAAATTTATACAACTATGAATGTCTGTAGTATGCATTTTACAAATAACTTCTTCATGGCTTGCCTCTTTGGAACTTTAAGAAATTTGGGGATCAGACAGGGCAGAGATTATTTTCATCATTATTGAATCAATCATTTAGCACATATTTAGTGAGTATATACTAGGTGTCATGATGGAAACTAAGTTCAAGGGCTCAAAATAAAAGGCATAATCTTTTTGTCCCAAGATTTTACAATCTATTTGGAGAAATAGACAAGAAAATCGGTAGTGGTAACTGTATGAAAAATATTGTGAAAGACTCATTGCAGAACTGAATTTAGTGACTAGTAATGTGTGAGAAATCAAAAGAGACTTATTGGTTGAGGTTTTGGTATTTATAGAGATAGGAAAAGAGATGAATGAATAAATTGGGAGCAATATTGTACATGCCAAATTTGGGTTCCCCTTCTCTGAAAGTTTGTTGTGGTGGGCAGTATAATGATTCCTAAAGATGTCCACCTCCTTATCCCCCAGAATCTATGAATATATTAAGTTACATGTTAAAGGAATTGGAATTTGTAGATACAAGTAAGATTGCTTACAGGCTCACCTTAAAATAGGCATATTATCTTGATCCTGGATTAACCACATGGGCTCAATGTAATCACATAAATCCTCAAAAGTGGAAGAGGAAGGCAGAAGAGTAGGTCAGAGAGAGTGCAAGGTTAGAAAGACTTGATTCTCTTTCTCATTTTGCTAGCTTTGAAGATGGAAGAAGGGATCAACAAACCAAGGAATATGAGCAGCTTCTAGAAGCTAGGGACAGCCTTCAGTTTATAGGCAGTGAGAAAATGGCAATCTCAGTAAGGAACTAAATTCTGCCAGCAACCCAAAAGAGCAGTAACCCCTAGAACCTCCAAAAGGCATGTAGCCCAGGCCAATACCTTGATTTCAGTCCAGCAACCCTATGCCTACCAAATTTTTAGCTTCAGAATTTTAAAATAATAAGGATTTTTTTTTTGCCTCCTAGTGTTTTGTAATTTGATAAGGCAGCATAAAAAAATACATCCTGAAATTTAACAAGAAACTCAAAAGATCCAGTCATCTATACATTCGCTAATAGAACTATTTTCCATTTGCATATGTATGTAATTCTTTCCAATCATTGTCCAGACACTTTTTTCTATATATTTAAAAATATTTCAATTAAAATCTACTTATATTTTTAGGGAAGTACTAATTTTTAAATATAAAATATATAAACTTATATGTGAATTGTCTATTATTTTCTGGAAATGTAAGGTGGGTGCTCAAATAATACAGTCCCAGTGGTAGGGCTTCCCAGAGGATTCATCTGGAAAAGTATTTTTTTTTGTTTTCTTTTGTTTGCTTGTATGCAAGTGTTATAATTTTGTTAAATTAACATTTGTTAAGGTCCTGAGGGCTGGATGGTGATCCATCACAGTTCACTAAAAGACCACAAGAAAAATTGAGATAGAGAAACTTATTATTCACACTGATGGAAGTATATGGCAAGCATGTCTTAAGGGGTCACACAGGGAAGTCAAGTCAGAGTGAGGTGGAAACCATGACAGATCCTAGACAATGCCTTTATTAGGGTAGATAGGTAGAGTGCTTTGGGGCTTTAGAGCTAAGTCCAGATTGGTTAATCCAAACCAAGAAGAGCAGGGTTTTGGTAATTTCATGAGGCTCTTATCTAAAGGGTAAACAAAAGGAAGGCTGTAGGAGGTGGAGGAGACTTTATTACAAGGGCTGCTGGAGAGTCATATCAGGAACTTATATTCCCATGTCATATTTATGACTCTGCAGGCTGTTATCAGGGGCATGTACTTGCATGAGGGGCTAGTGTTGGGGTAAGGCCCCAAGCTCCATTTAGCCAAACAAAATGGCTGTCAAAGCAGCAATACCATGGAGTAGCTTTATTAAACTGTGGACACTTAGGTTTTGCTTGTATGCTTGTTTACTCAGGAAAATTTCTAGTAAAGTAAAGGGAAGATAGTATTAATAAATATTAATGATAGCTACCATGAAAGGATTGCTTATTATAATCCAAGCCCTGGGCTAAAAACTTTATATGAATTAGATCATTTCTTCCTTCTAGTATCCTTTGAGGTAGGCATTACTAATACTATTTTATATATGAGAAATCTGAGGTTTAGTTAGATAAATTACCTGGCCCACTTTCAGAGTCCATATTCAAACTCAAATCTGCCCTTAGCCTATCTGGGATCCGTTTTGCTTCCAAGTTCTAAAAGGTACTAAGTTTAAGGTCAAAAAAGCATTCTGAGTACAATAGTTCTATCTTTCTTTGCTAAGATTTCAGGTTAAACAAAGAATGCTTGCATTTCCTAGGGAGGATTCAAGTGGAAGCCACTGCTTCGAAGGAGTAGCAACCACTCTGCTGAATCTCATTTAAGTCTATATCATTCACAGTTGTAATGTGGCCCTATATTGTAGTTTGTTCTCATTTTAATGTTAACTTCAATACCCTCCAGTCTGAGATTATTGGAGACAGTAAAAATTTTTATGTATATGTAATTGTGGTAAATGATTATTGTAAATTGTGCCTATTTATTTTGAATTGCTGCTTTAATATTAATAATAAGGCTATAACCTATTTTCAAAAAATACTTATCTATTATTATTGCCAGAACTGTTCATTCTCTTCAATTTTGCTGTCTTTCTGGCCCTATTTTATTTTCCATCTTTTGAAGAAGACTGACAAATAATGAGGCAGAAAACACCTTGCAAATTCACTAAATTTAAAAAAAAATAGTTTCCTTTATTAATTTTGTTTTCCAGGGTACATGTAGAAAGGAGAAATCTACAATTAAAACATCCACTTTCTCAGGTCAACAATCTACTTGTTATGTTTTGAAATCAAATCCTATTCAAGTAAAGCAAACTGATGGTTTCCAGAGGGGAGGATGTGGATGGGATGGGTGAGATAGGTGGTGGAGATTAAAGAGTACACACTTATAATGATGAGGTCTAAGAAATGTATTGAATTGTTGAATCAGTTGATTGCACTACCGAAAGTAATATAACACTAAGTTAACTATACTGGAATTAAAATAAAAAACTTAATAAAAAATACATTTTTAAAAAAAGTAGTCTATTTTCCTACCTTTCATTTCCCTGTACCCTACTCATTACTCACTGCATAAGGATTCAGCTCCACACAGCTATTTTTTATTTCAACCTCTCTTCTCAGACCAGGTCCATATTTCTTACTGCTGGATAGGGCTGCCATTATAAATTCTAGAAGCTCCTCTAACTCATTATTTCCAAACTCAAACTTTCTTTCTAAAACATGCATGTTCTCTACTTTTGGTGTCAGCAGTAATAACATCCAGTAATTTATGTTCAAAACATTGTCTAAGACCCCGTCATCATCATCTTTCACCTTCCCAATGGAATCAGTTCTCAAGCTCTGTTGAGTCCACCATAAAAAAATATTTCTGAAGAGCTATCTCCTTCCTCTGCTCCCACTGATACTACCTTCAGGATATTTCCTTTTTTTTTTTTTTTTTTTTTTGTATTTCAAGTTTTTATTTAAATTCTAATGAGTTAACATATAGTGTAATATTGGATTCAGGAGTAGAATTTAGTTATTCATCACCTACGTATAACACCCAATGCTCATCGCCAGTGCCCTCCTTAATGCTGATCACCCATTTAGGCCATCCTCCACCCCCCTTGCTTCATCAACCATCAGTTTGTTTTCTAAGAGTCTTTTAGGAGTCTCAGTTAAGTTTGCTTTCCTCTCTTTTCTCCTCTTCCCTTATGTTCATCTGTTCTGTTTCTTAAATTCTACATGTGAGTGAAATCATAAGGCATTTGTCTTTCTCTGACTGACTTATTTCACTAGCATAATACACTCTGGCTTTACCCACATCATTTCAAATGGCAAGATTCATTCTTTTTGATGGCTGAGTAATACTCCATTGTGTGTGTGTGTGTGTGTGTGTGTGTGTGTGTGTGTGTTCTCTTCTTTTTCCATTAATCTGTCAATGGACATTTGGGCTCTTTCAATAATTTGGCTCTTCTTGACAATGTTGTAATAAATATTGGGGTGCATATACCCTTTCAAATCTGTATTTTTATTTTCTAGGTAAATACCTACTAGTGCAATTGCTGGATCATAGGTTAGCACCATTTTTAACTTTTTGAGGAGGCTCCATATTGTTTTTCCAGATGACTGCACCATCTGCATTCCCATCAACAATGACAGAAGTTCCCCTTTCTATGCATCCTTTTCAAAATCTGTTGTTTCCTGGATTGTTAACTTTAGCCATTCTGACAAGAATGAGGTGATATTTCATTCTGGTTGCCCCTCATTTCTCCTAACTTGATTCTGTCTTTCATTTTTTCTTATGTCTGCTTTCTAAAACAAAATGTGATCGTGTCAGATCCTTAAAAGGGTATGTTTGAAAGGTCTCAATGACTCTTCATTGCCTACAAAATAAAAAAAAAACTACTTCACACAAATAACACACAAAGCCTTCTTGCCAAAACAATTGAAACTGAATTTTCTCAGACACCTAGCTCTAATTAGTTTAAAGGATATACAGCAAAAAAGGAGTGTGTTAAATGACACGTCAGAGCTGCATCAACCAGATCCGAAGTCAGAATTCTACAAAACAAATGACCACATTACTTGAAGAGATAAATAGCATTTTAGGAAAGCAAGGGACAGAGGAAAACTGTTATAGATTAAAATAGACTGAAGACACATACCAACAAACGTACCATATGGATGTTTCAGAGGTAATGTGGCTGAGTATTAGATGATATATTAAGGATTATCATTAAGTTTATTATACATATACATGAAGTGTAAAGATTTTAAGATTTTTTCCATCAGGTATACATTCTGAAGCATGAATAATGAATTTACTTTAAAATATTCTAGAGATGAAGGTGGTAAGGAGAGAGATGAAGCAAAATTTATGTGTTGATAATTGATGAAGCTGGATGATCAGTACAAGTGCTCATTTCACTAATCTCTACTTTTATATATGTTTGAAAATTTCCATAACAAAAAAAATTTTTTTTTGAAAACCCTCATTAATAGTACTCAAAATGATTTAACAACCTTGCTTTAGAATACCTTGCTAAACTTACCTTTAGACATTCCCCATCCTGGCCTCTGGGTAGTATTTAACCTGTCAAACACTTGTATGCTAGGTCTGGACTCCTAAAGACATTCCTACACACTCTGGTCTTTATTCTGGAGCAATCCAAATTACCTCTCTTAAGATAAACTAGAAGTCTTACATCAGTTACAAAACTACCTACTGCTTGCTCTTTGTAAGTATGCTGTCACTCTAGCATGCTCTGAGTGACACAAGAGTACTGGCAACTTTGGAAAATGCAAAACATAACAAAGTGTTTCAGTTTGCATGGCAGACTTGGAAAGGTGGTTTCAGATGATCTAATCTTTATTTGTAAACGTTGAACTGTGATTCTATAACTTCACTGATATAAAATGACAAAAACTTAAATGTTGAATGACTTCTTATTGAGTGCAGATTTTAGAGTTTAGAGGGGAAAAAAGATACTATTCAAGTAAAACCAGAGATGGAAAATACTTACCTATCTCAGTGACTTCTTCATGAAATGACAACTATAACAGCAGACATGTATCTTTTTTAAATAATTTTTTTAAAAACAGATCCTTAAGAGCAAAGGGAAAAAGTACTTAAGGAAGAATATTGAGAAACATTTCAAATACAGGAGGCAGATAGCTATTGGTAAAAAGAAACAAACCACTTCATTATCAGCAAAGTAGGTGAATGAATCCTGTGGGACTATGAATAGCAAAACAAATTATTGTGACCTGCTAAAACTAATGAATAAAGTAAGAACAATGTAAACATAGAATATATCAAGACAGAGCCAGATTGCAAATATCTCAAAGCAATTGCTGGGACTCAGGAGACTAAGGATAGATTTATTTTATTTATTTATTTTTTGGTAATATATAGTCAAAACAGGAGAAGACCCTTGGCTAAAGACACCCTCATCTTCCATCCCAGAGATGGAAATATTGCATTTTGGGTTGTTATGGGCTTTTGAAACTCAAAAATCCAGGAAAGTATAGAAGTACAGAATTATTTAAATTATTTAAATCAAATGATACAAGAATGATAAATCAGAAAAGAAGAGGTCAAAGATACCTTGTGAAATAGATTTCACATGTGGAGGTACAATAAAATCACCTGAGAAATGTTGCAAAAATTTAGATCCCTACTCTCTACTACTGATCTTTTGTGTCTGAGTATGCTGAGATGGGTCTTTGCAATATTTATAGTATTTCCCAAGTGAATCACATTTTCTAGCCCATTTTCTGTTTATATTTAGGCCATCTTAGATAAATGAGAACCTTTTCACTTTTAGACACTAAAGCAGAGAAAGGATATCAATAACTCCTTTCAGTAAGCATTTTAAAAATTTACATTGGTACATCTATGTATTCTAATGTGGATCTTCTTAGAAGGAAAATGAACTGATTTTCTTTTCTGCTCTTAGTAGCTATGGGAAGTAATTTATGACAATTATCCTTTTGCTATCTTTCAGAAATTTACTTAGTTCTACTCTTTTTCCATTTCTTCCCCTCAAAAAAATCTAATTATTTAAACCTTCCCATCAAGGTCTAATTCTCCAGATCTTATTTTTTCCTCACTTTCAGAAGGTCACTCACAGAGCAAGAATACATATCAATTCTCTGGTTGAATAACTAATGTTTTGATGTACAGTTTTATGCTTAGGTGTTTCAGTGTAGTCTATTTTGTAGATATTAATGAGATTAACAACAAGGCTTTATCGAAGTCACAGTACCAATATCCAAAGTGTTAGGCATTTTACAGGAAGGAAAATGACACTGACTCTGACAAAGTTAGCAACCACCCATGAGGCTTTTTGGAAGTCATGGGAATAAGCAACATTGGAACTATTGTGAGCTTTTCTGGCCTATGGATACACTAAATATCCTGTCCTCAAACTACTAACTTTCATTGAAGAAAATGCTTATTAGGCTGTCTAGTTAAATATGTAGACAAAAAGCCCATGTTTCAAAAACAAAACATATATGCACTGTGTAGAGAACACAGATTCAGGTTATCTGATTCTAGTCTTTCAATATCTTTGAGAGATTTTAATACTGTCTGTATGTAAAGAATTGATGGACATAGATTCTATCCAATCTGGCTGAAGTTCAGTTGTCTTCCTTCCACTCTGTGGACAACTAGTTTTCCCTCCATTTGCATATTTACATCAATATTCTTGATCTCTAAGTGTTTCTGTTCTTTAGATTCCTTTTTAAACCAGTTATAACATCTGCATGGTTCCCTTGTGAGTTAAATACAATCCTTAATGTGTGTTCTTTTATATACATGAGAGTTATAATTTAGCCTTCTCCTGAAAATTATCTCTTAACAGATATCATCTAGTGTGAATTGTGTGTATTTTAAATTTTACTGACACTAATTAGATAACTCAGTGTCAAATATTTGAAGGCTTTTATTGTCTAACTTTTAGAGGTCATACTATGATAAATACTATATTGCATATTTGATTTCATTTTATAAAAAAGCTGAAAGAAACTTGAATTACAAATGGCAGAAAAGGCATTTATAATTAGGTTTTGATGCAAGCAAATTAATGACTCAGTATGTTATTTAGTCACACAGTTCACTGAGATTATCCTTATTTCTTTGCTACACTTGGATCTCTCATTTCCTATAATGACTCTTCTTAATGTTCACCTTTCCCTGTAAGTCCTCAACTACAACTCTCCTTTCATGCTCAGTAAAGAATTTGCTCTCTCATCACAAAGAAAACCAATGCTTTTAGCAATATGATTTTGAATAATCATAACAGCTTGAAAGAGAAGTATTAATATTCATATTGAGAAAAGGAGTTGGAAATTTGGAGATATTCACTTATCCAAAATCTGCATAGTGGCACCACAACCACCATGGGCAACTGTTGGTCTTCCCTGTGGGTTAGTTCACCAAGGTCACCATAGCAAAATACCATAGACTGGCCATTAAACAACAGAAATATGTTGTCTCACAGTTCCGAAGGCTGGAAATCCAAGATTAGGGTGTTGGCAGGTTTGGTTTCTCCTGAGGCCTCTCTTCTTGGCTTGCAGATAGCCACTTTCTTCCTCCAACAGACTTTGTATGTGTGTGTGTGTGTGTGTGTATTCATCCCTGGTTGTCCTCCTGTGTCCTAATCTCCTTTTCCTAGGATGCCAGTCAGTTTGGAGGACAGCACCAATGTTAATCTTAGGTTAATTTAGTGACCTCCTTAAAGACTGGATATCCAAATACTGTCACATTCTGAGGTTCTCAGTTCAGGGTTTCAACATATGAATTTGAGGAGGGCACAATTCAGTCCCTAACAACCTGACTGCCCTTTTCTGTATCCCTGTTAAAAGCAAATAGTAGTCTTGTTTCTCTTCTGCCTTTAACCCAAAGGAAACTCCTCAGCTGGGCACATCCATGATGTTTTTATTTAATGCTTTTTTATTTTTTTAAAGATTTTATTTATATATTCCTGAGAGACACAGAGAGGCAGAGACATAGACAGAGGGAGAAGCAGTCTTCTTGCAAGGAGCCCGATATGGGACTCGATCCTGGGATAATGGCCTGAGCCGAATGCAGACGCTCAATCACAGAGCCATCCAGGTGTCCCTAATACTTTTTTTATTCTGAAATAACTTACAGAAGAGTTACAAAAATAGTGGAGAGACTTCTTTTCCACCTCTCATCCAGCTTCCCCTAAAGTTGGCATCGTAATTATATCATAATATATTATCAAAATGAAGAAATTCATGTGGTCATAATACTATTAACTAATTTATAACCTTGCTTCAGATTTCATGAGTTTGTCCATCCCCACTCCAGTTTTCATGTGCCTTTCTGTTCCAGGCTGCACACTAGGAGCCCACATGGCAGCCAGTCATTGTGTCTCTATATCTTTGGCCTTCCTTGTCTTTCATATCCTTGACAATTGCTATATTTTGGATGAGTTCATTTGTAAAATGCCCTTCAGAGTTTATCTGTTGTTTTCTAATTATTAGATTGAGGTTACATATGAGTTTATGTATTGCAGCAAGAATACCTCAGAAGTGGTGCTTGCTTTTCATTCTGCCATAACAAGAAGTACTTGATAGCCATATGCCTCATTACTAGTAGTATTTTTAATTTTTTTTTCATTACTGGTAGTATTAACCTCGATCATTTAGTATATTAAGTTTTTAGGGCTACTATCTCAATTTACCACAAACTTTGTGGCTTACAACAATAGAAATCTATTGTCTCACAGTTCTGGGAGTCAGAAATCAAAATCAAAGTGTCAGCAGTATTCACTCCTTCTGGAAGTTCTAAGAGAGAATCAGAATTTCTGGTGATAGCGAGCCATCCTTGGTGTTACTTCACTTGTAGCTACATCATTCCTGTTACCATATTGGTCTTCATATGATCCTATTTTGTGTCTGTGGGTTTTATCTTCCCTTTAAGGATACCAGTAATTGAATTTAGGGTCAACCCTAAATCAAGAAGGTTTTCATAAGAAGGTTTTCATATTAAAGAAACTTAATTAAGCCTGTATACCCTATTTTGAAGTGAGGTCATATTCACAGGTACCTTAGGTTAATACTTGGGTATATTTTAAGGGTAGGAGTTAATAAATCTCATGTGAAGTTACCATTCTTTCATTTCTAATAAATAAATATCTTGAAGGAGATATTTTGAGTCTATGTAGCTATCTTGTTTCTCCACAAACTTTCCACCTACTAATTTTTTCAACCATTAGTTGATCTTGCCTGTTGTTCTAATAGTGATTTTCTATTTTTCTCATTCTTTCTGCACACATGAATTAGAATTGTGTAATTAGAATTGTGTAAAACAACAAATCTCACTCATCTATCATCTATCTATCATCTGTCAGTATTGTAGTTGCCAGATTTTATAAAGAAAAATACAGAATACCCAGTTAAATTTTAATTTCAGCTAAACAAGGAAAATTTTCTTGTATGCATATGTTTCATGTATATTTGGAACATATTTATATACAAAATATTCATTGTTTATCTTAAATTCAAATTTGATTGTGTGTCCTATATTTTATCTGGCAATTCTATTCACTATAGACACATATGTATGTAGTATATTCTGTGGGTTGTAATCCAATACTGTCATTATTTATTTTGTTGTTCAAATGGTTCCAGTTTTGACCACTGGGAGTTCTTTCATATTGGTTTAAAATATCAAGTCCCCATTTTTTTTTATCCCTTTTTTATTTCCTGGCATCACAAAATGCTCTAGGCTTATCTTGTATTTTCAGAGCCTTAATTCATTTTTATTTTTTTAAAGATTTGATTTATTTATTCATGAGAGACACACAGAGAGAGAGAGAGGGAGAGGCAGAGACACAGGCAGAGGGAGAAGCAGGCTCCATGTAGGAAGCCTGATGTGGGACTCCTTTCTGGGTCTCCAGGATCAGGCCCAGGGCTGAAGGCGGCGCTAAACCGTTGAGCCACCCGGGCTTCCCCCTAATTCCTTTTAATGAAGAATGGTATTTAGAAATCAAGATCTGGGCTGAAAGTGTGTTCATTGCTATTGGGCTGTCATTATATCAAGGACCTCTCAGCAGCAAGAGCTTGAAAATGTATATATGCTTATGACCCATGCATAGACATGCATATTTCTGATCTCCTTATAAGTGATAAATAGAATATTGCCCCCCCCCCTAAAAAAAAAGCCCATGGCTTAATACCCAGAGCCTCTGAATTTGTTACCTTACATGGCAAAAGAGAATTTTCAGTGTGATTAAATTAAGGATCTTGAGATTGGGAGATGATTTAGTCCCAATGTAATCACAAAGATTCTTAGACATGAAAGAAGGGGGCAGGAAAAATTGGAATTAGAGAGATTTAAAGATGCTATGCTTCTGGCTTTGAAGATGGGAGAAGAAGGCCACAAAACCTAGGAATGTAAACAGCATCTAGAAGTTGGAAAAGGCAAAGAAGTAGATTTTTCTCTAGAGCTACCAGAGTAGAATGCAATCCTCCCAACACTTTTGATTTTAGTCCAGTGCATCCTCTTTTGGGCTTATGACCTCAGAACTGCAAAATAATAAATCTGTGGTTTTAAAATAAATTTGTGGTCATTTGTTATGGCAGTAATAGGAAATTAGTACACTAATCTGTAAAAATATTTAAAAACAGTGAATTCCTATGGATTTCTCCAGTTCTAATCTAACAACATAGCAATCAATTCAACAACATAGGGTTCAAAATCTTTTTCCAACAATGAGAAACCTATCATTGTCCATAGTACATTGACTTATATGTTCAACACTGCTATTCACATGAATTATTCTCGGAATTTGTAACCCATATCTCTGTATGAAACACTTTTACTAACTAGAGTACAGCATTTGTGTATAGTGTATTTTGTATTTAACTTTTTTATCCTCCACTCAAAATACTGTTTTCCAAAGTAAATTACACTATTTTCTTCTCCATCCTCCTTCAATTGTTATTTATTTACATATCATTATTTAGTTAGATTTATTTGCTATAATTTACATATTATTTATCTTAGTTTCCATCTCCCATCTTGGTTGACATTTTATTAAATTCACATGCAGTAAAATCATTATTTATGGTATACATAAATGGGCATTGATAAATGCATAAGGTCAATATCTTCCAACATAGATATAATATTTAAGAGTTCCATAGCCTCAGTATTTCCTTATCCTGTTCATTTGTACTTAATCCAACAACCTACTTTTTTTTTTAAGCATTATTAAAAATTTCACTTATTTATTCATGAGAGACACAGAGAGAGAGGGAAGTAGAGACACAGGCAGAGGGAGAAGCAGGCTCCATGCAGGGTGCTTGACATGGGACTCGATCCCTGGTCTCCATGACCACGACCTGGGCTGAAGGCGGCGCTAAACTGCTGAGCCACCCAGGCTGCCCCAACATCCTACTTCTTATGAATGGGAATCATGCATTTGTTTTTCTTCCGTATAATTTTGTATTTTTCAGAATACAATGTAAGTTAAATCATCAATGTGTAACTTCTCAAGCTTGGCTTCTTTCAATTAAAAAGAACATTTAAAAATCACTCCTGTTATTGTGTATCGATAGTTTATTCCTTTTTATTGCTAATAATACTTCATCATATATATGTACCACAGTTCATCCACACACTTACTGAGAGACATGTGGTTTATTTCCAATTTTAAGGGATTATACCCTAGGGTTTATAATATCTACTATTAATTAACCAGTTAAATCAATAATATTTTCCATTTCGATTGTAGTGAAAGAAACTTATGACACTATACTCCCAATTTCTTTCTCCTACCCATTGTTCTACTTTTTTCATATATTTTGCTTTTACATCAGCTGTAACTACATAATATGTCAGTACTAATTTTGCTTTAACAGTCACTTCACTTTTAGAGCAATTAAACTGAGAGAAGATGAAAATAAATGACTTATTTTAACTTTATTGGATTTTCAATACTGTTCATGTATTTGAATAGATTTCATTTTCTATTTGGTATCATACTCCTTCTGCCTAACCTACTAACTTTAACATTTTTGTAAACTAGGTAGGAGAAATTTCTGAGCTCTCTTAAACATATTATTCATATATGTAGCCCTGAGATTTTTGGTAAAAGAGGGAAAGATAAACAGAGGAAGAATGAAGGAGAATGAGCTTATTTTAGCCTAATTTTTCTAGGATCTAAGGTGTGATATATTTCATATGAGCTATTTTTCCATGTTTAAAATGTGTCATATACATATAGATATAGCATACTGCTATTTGCATATAAAGATATACATAATATGCATCAATCTGTGAAGACATACACAAAACTATGATTACTTAAGCATATAAATGAGATTGAGGATTGAAAGGGAAGTTTTACTTATAATCTGCATATTTCCATATTCTTTGGATTTTATTATTAGTATATACTGCATAAATTTCTTCAAAATAGAAAAATTGTATTTTAAAAAGCAAACTATCTTAAAAATACATCAAATTGGTTTTTCCTCCAATGTATAAGCATTGCAGCACAAAAACTCTATAATTTCTAAAATCTAAGATTGCTTATAATGTATATTTTCTAAAGTTATAAACATTAGAAATTGTAGGTTCTGTTTCTCTTGTTCTTAATTCTAGTTTTTAAATAGTGTAATCACTTAAAATTTTTGTTAATCATTCCAAATCATTACCCCTTAAAGAATTATCCTATATTTACTGACTCAGACAAAATAATGATGGAACCAAAGAATACATTAGTCAGTTGTTACTACTACGTAAAAAATTAAAAATAATATGCTTCCTTAAAAGTAGGAGGACTGATACTCAGTATATTTTTTTTTCTTCCTGTTTTGTCTGATTTTGTATTGCAGAGCTCTAAAATTTGCTCCAGAAAATTTCTTGTCCATCTGGAACCATCTTTGAATACTATATCATTGCTGTGCCTCACTTTAATGATTTAGTGGACTAATAAATCATTAGAAACACTGATCTGGCTGATGATGCATTTGAGTAATACATCATCAGAAAAAGGTGCTGAGATGATATATTATCCCAAAGATGGCGCTGTGCAGAATAGAATCAAGGAAGATTTCTAGTTGCTGCATAGAGTGCTCACTTTGGAGAGGGCTTCATTTTAAAAAACACTCACTATCTTTTGGCTAAATTTTAATCCATCATTAAATATCTTGTTGCAAGGCTTCCACTCTAACCATTTGTTCCTAAAATCAGACACTCCAGGAAATCATGTTTTTGAGGGAAAATTATTCTTTCTTCATCAAGAAATGCATTGACATGATACTTTGGACTTTTTATTGAATATTAATTGTCTACACCTCTCAGTGATAAAATGTTAGACTGTATAGTACAGAGATATTTTTCATCATCTATATTAATCATCATTTTGCATATTCTAAAATAGCAATACTAGAATAATGTGACTCAGGAGACACATTTACAATTGCTTTTAACCCAGAGCTATATAATTCCTTTGTGAAGCAGTCTTTAAAATAGTATAATTTAAAAGTAAATTCTCAGGACTTGTAGATTAAATTAGAGTCCTATATAGTTTGAGAGCCAGAGTTCATCACTCTTTTAATATTCAATTATTATTATTATTCACACTAATGATTTTCCATTTGTGAGAAATATTGTACCATATTTTTATACCAATTCATGTCTGCACTCTAAAATTGAATAAATAAGTTTTTGTTTTTGTTTGTTTTTAAACAAAAGGAGCAATATGGCCAGTGAAATAAGTACCCTTATACACTTTTAATATTAATATAAAATGATATAATCATAACCTTATGCCAAAGTCTTACTCTGATGTGAAAAGAAATGCCTTATTAGGTTTGCAGATTTTTCCTCTGATGATTCCAATACATGTTCATTAATCACTGTTCTAAAGCATCTGAATACCTTGGATTTCAGGGGGAAAACTTGATCCTTTGATTCCGACAGAAAGAATTTTCTTTTATTTCTCCTCCAACATACCCTACTCCCAGCCTGCCCAATCCAGTTCCCATCTAATTCTTGCCTAAAGAATTGTTTTCAGCTGGTGGGCAGAAAAACAAATCCATTCTTTACAGGATAAATGTTGCCTTCTACTCAAAAAGAAATATCTTACCTCTTGACCCACTCTGGACAATTACAATAGCCAGAGAGTACATTGAGCTATGGGTGTGCAGTGTTAAATCACCTAAGATGAACACCCATAATCACGATCCCATGCCATTTGGCAGTTACTTCTTCTGTGATAGGGGAGGAAGGTCAGCTTATCTCAGCCTGCCTTCGATGGTCTGTACATGCCTCACCAACTCCTTTCAGCACACATTTCATCCTCTTAAGCAAAAATTTTCAAGCATAGATAGTTCAAATCCAGAGCAACAACAATCATACTAAATATTTGTTTCATATTATCTAAGGAGTCTTAATTATGTGATAAATTTTCACCTATTTTGATTACTCAGCAGAACTTTTAACATATTCATTTACAAATTCTCCATTTTGTTTACTTTCAAATCACTCAAATCTTTTCCAAGGACAATAGAGGGTATTTACTTTAAATCTACTTGATTAAATGACCTGATAAAGTGATTCTCCCCATATAAAGAAGCTGTTAGCTTGAAAAGGTAAATTCCTATCTTCTTTTTAGATTGTAGAAAGTATTCCTGACTTTGAAATTGGCAGTTTTTGTTGCCAGGCTCCACAGGATGTCTCATTATACAAGCTTCAGGGAAGAAATTTAGACTTTAAAAAAAAAAAAAAAAAAAAAGCTAAGAATGCTTTTTACACACAGGCACAATATTCCTCTATGAAGAATACTAAATAAATAATCCAAAGTACAGAAAAAGCTACCCTCAAATATATGCATAGAAATATTATTGACAATAATGAAATAAGAGGAATAATGTAAGAGTCCAACAATAGGGGACTGCAGGCAAACCACAAAAAAGTCTTTCTAGTTAATGTTAGACTATCTCTTAGTTTTCAATTAACAAAATTTCATATAATACACTTTTCTTTCATTACAATGTTTGTCAGGTTATTATAGAGGGACATTTTTTATTTGTATTTTTAAAACACAGTTAGACATTTTAAAAAATATGGTGCTTGGGAAAATTTTGCTACATTCCAGATATCAGTATTTGGTTATACATTTGGAAAAGAATGCCGAGTCCAAAGAAGAGACAGATATCTTATGGATGTGGCTGGCCGTAGAAAGATACTGCATGATTGCATCCAGTGTGCTGCTATAATGAACTTTTCTTTAAAAAATAGCTTGGTATTGCTTTTGCATCTGATAAAGAAGGTTATGACTATAATTCACATGTTGATGTTTTCTCAGATTTCTTTATTTTTTTGGGAAAAAAGTTACAGCTACCACTAAGCCCCTATTCCTCCCTCTATTTTGCCCTTCATTCTTGTGCCAGATACAATGAATATCATGAAGTTGATGTATATCATTCTTACACCTATTGTTATATTTTACATACACACGTGATCATGTAGTAGTTTGTGTATTTTAGAATTACATAAATATTATATGTCTTTTATAATCGGTTGTTTTCACTCAATATTACATCTTTGCAATATTTCCCTGTTGTCATATATAAACCCAGTTCATTCATTTTAACTAGTATATTATATTCTGTAGTGGAAATAAACCATTCCTCAACATATGAATTATTTTTTTCATTTTTAAACATTTTAACACATTGACTATTCCAATAAATATTTTTGTACATCTCCGTCCTTCTAGGATACATATTCATATGTAGAGTAGGGTTGCTGGGTTAAAGGGAACCGTATGAATTCCCTTTGGTTGATCATGACCCCCAGTGTGTGGTTGCCAGAGGAGACCATATAGGTTGCCTAGAGTTCCATTTCCACCCAAAAGTAACAAGCACGTCTCTCTCCTACTCACTAGGGTGGTATCAAAGAAAACTGGTGAAAACTCAAGGACTATGATCACTGCCCAGATGTAGTGAGGCCACTCCTCTAGTGGGTGTCAGTAGAGCCAACCTAGGGAGTAGTAATGAAGCACTCTAACTCCTCCAGCCTGAAGTATAATAGGAGATTAGTGAGGAAGGAATCAGAACTCTACCCTTGTTCAGTAGTACTAAGGAGCCTCTGCCTTGGGTGTGAATGGAATCTGAGTGGAGAACCTGAGCTTCTATCCCTGCCTAACAGAAGCAGGGCAGCACCCTTCCTCCCTCCAGCAGACAAGTGTCAGAGGAAGGCAATTAAAACAGGTATAATAAGATCCAGACTGTGATAGCATAATACTTCTAAAAAGTCTAAGTTTTAGTAGAAAATCACTTGGTATATGAAGAACCAGGAAGATCTCAAGGTAAATGGAAAGGGACAATCAATAGATGTCAACACTGGGATGACAAGAAATGTTAGCATTATTTAACAATGATTTTAAAACAGCCATTATAAAAAAAATGCTTCAATGAACATTAGGAACAAATGAAAACATAGTAAACAAATAAATAATAACACAATAAAATAATAAAGATAAAAACATAAGCTAATAACATAATAAATAAAAATTTTAGAACTGAAAAACATGTTAACCAAAATTAAAAACTAAATGTATGCTCAATAGTGGAATGAAGACAAAGATAAAAGAATCAGTGAACTGGAAGATATAGAACAATAGAAATTACCCAATATAAGCAATAGAGAAAAAACAGACTTAAAAAAATAAAATGAACAGAGGCTCAGGGACCTGTGGGATGATAGCAAAAGACTGAAGTGACCTGGATGAATCTCCAGAGAATTATGCAGAACAGAAAATATAAAACAAAAAAAAAACAAAAAATAATCTCAAAAGAATATATACTGTATGATTCTGTTTACATAACATTTTTAAAACTAAATATATATCTATATATCTATGTATCTATATCTATCTATATGTATAGAGAGAGAGAAAGAAGAGGAGAACAAATTAGTGGTTGAAGAGCTTAGAAGGGGGCAAAGAGGTGAGGGGAGTAGGGTGTCTATAAAAGGACAAACTTAAGGGATCCTTGTGGTGATAGATGTTTTATGTCTTGACTCTATCAATGACAATATACTTGTTGTGATAATATACTATAGCTTGCTAATTTCTTTAAAAGAGACCTCAAACACAATTAGATTGAGGATTGTTTCAGCATATAAAATTTTGGGAAGACCACAATCAGATGTTACTTTACTTTCAGGCATACAACTTAGTGATTTGATGAGTTTGTACATTATGCTGTGTTCACTGCGAGCTACTGGTTGTTCTATTACATCACTATTACAATACAGTTGACTATATTCCTTATGCTGTACCTTTGATTTCCCTGACCTCCTCATTCCATACCTGGAGGCCTATGGATCTCCCTCTGCCCTTCACCCCTTTTGCCCATCGTCCCTCCCAACCCCCAATGGCAACCATCAGTTTTTTCTCTGTATTTATAGGTCTGATTCTGCTTTTTGTTTGTTCATTGATTTGTTTCTTCTATTTTAGGAATGTAATACTGTAGACACTTTCACTGGTATATTTTCATAATTCACAAGTATAGTTCATATTTTCATAATTTCACTGATATAATTTCATAATTCTTCCTCATAAGTATGTATACATATTCCTGGTAGTATTTGTCCTTCTTTTTTCTCCACAACCAAAGCCTTGCTTTTCAAATTTTCTTTGCCAGTCTTGTTTGCTCAAGTGCTTTAAAAGTTAAATAAGCATCAGAACATGAATTTAACAGTTTATAATGTTTATATACACAAACAAGCATTTATAGCATGAGAATTAATCATCTCAAGACAAATAGTTTCTTAAAACTTCATGAATCTTCATCATTCAGAGAAGATAATTTCCTAATAAGTTTTTTAAGTATTTCTACTTCAAAATATTTAGAATGTTAATTTTACTTAGGTAATTTTGGCAATTTATAACATGCAGAAAAATGACCATTTTGCTGATTTTGAAGTTTATCTTGGCAAAGTCCTACATAGTACCCTCCGTAATTATTCATGCACACTTCATTCTAAATTTTATTTCAAAATTTTAAAATGTATTTTCTTTTAAATTAATTTTTGAAGGTTTTGAATATGCTGTTGAATTTTTTCAAAAGAATTAGTCTGTGCTTCCGTTTATCAAACATAATTACCATGAGTTACCACTCTGCATTTGTTTCTAATTAATTTTAATATTTAATATTTTATTCATTTTCAATGTATAAATGATCATGTTATATATGTCATGGAATATATTAGGTAAGTATGCAAATATATAATTGTATGTAATTATTTCTAACTCACTCAATTGTACACTTAGTTTTTAAGATAAATATTTTGCTTGTAAATTACATACTATTTATATATCACATATATAAATTAGATATTTTCCTCAAAATTTAATACTCAATATTCTAATTTATTATGTTGAATAAGGACCAAGGTCTTAATCATTTAGATAAATGTTGTAACTTTTGATGACCTGAGTTTAGCACATTTTCAAGGATTTTAATATATTGGTGGAGTGTATGAGTTTATCTTTGATGCTATAGTTACTTGAAAATTTAACATTCAACTTTTGTGATTTTATTTACTTAATATATAATATTAATACTTGTGGTTTAGGTATGGCTTTTTAAAAGAATTGGTGGTGGGTTCCTCAGAGGCATAGCATATTATGATATTTTTAAAATATTCCAAGCCTGCTTCAAATATTCAATGCTCCATAAATGTGTATGTGTAAGTATACATACACAGATAGATGAATAGATAGATATGCAAAAATATAATTTTGATGTATGAAAGAGTAACATGTCAAGTTACATTTTGTGATCTATTCATTATTAATTGCTAAAGAGATAAATTTTTAGGAAATAAATTATGAACAGTATAAATTAAAGACTACAGATCTCTTGAGGACTTGTTCAGTGTGATAGAGGCATTTTATAATATTTCTATTTAATACTGTAAGAAATTGGAATCACATTTAAGAATTGTTAGTATTGAGAACTATTTTCTGCTAAAAGTTTACATTAGGAAGATAAAAATACAGAACACAAGGAAAATTAATTTCCCTTTTCAGTTAAGTATATTATATAAGTCTTTTAAATTAATTTTTTAAAATAAATTTATTTGTGCAGTTCCAATACACATGAATAAATATAATTCCTTAGACTGAAATTGGGATTTCCTTCTGTTTGGAGGAGGTGTCCTATCACTTAACATTTTTCCCCCCAACTGCAGTTTGACTATTTCCCAGAAGGACATTTCCTTTAATTTCCTTTTGGATTATCTAGCTCTCCGGGTTTAAATTTAAAGTTTAAAAGAACCATTTGATTTTAATAACTTTTATGTGTAGTGCTCCATTGAATTTGGGCTTTAGCACATAGAACTACTTTTCCATAAGGTGATTTCTAGTAAATCCCTGTGTGTAAAAGCAAGATAAACACACATCACTGAGTTTGTTATTGCAATTAAATTATTGGATTTTTACATTTGAATATGTTTTGAGCGTTGAAAAGCATGAAGAGCCTGTTTTCTCATGTCGGTCATGGACACTTTTCTGACATTTAATAACTTGAAATAAGCCTGCCAATATTCTTAAATGTTTGAGAATATGAAAATGCTACATATTTCACATAGGGAAAACAATTCAGTAAACCACGTTTGCTTAATAGCAACCTAAATAAACTTCCACAGAATTCATTTTGTGAAGTCTAAATTCTTCTTTAAAATACTCTAATTTTGATTTTCCCATTATTTTCCCTCTTATACAAGTGGTTTTTTATATAATGTTTCACTTATTTTGTTCAGACTAAATTTGACTAAACTTGCTCTCACTAAAATCTTCTTTCTAATGACCATTTATGTACACTACTAAGCATGAACTGTACGTACTTTACTGGTACTTTTGATGAATGCACATTTTAGCATCAATTGGGTAGTGGAGCTAATTTATCTCTTCATATATATATTCATTTCATTTATTCAATGCCATTCACTTATTCAGAAAATCACTTATACAGTTATCCAAAAATATTTATTCACTTGGTGAAACACTACCATGTAGTAGATACCATTTTGGTCTTGAAAAACTTTTTTAGCCAAATTTTCCCTCATATAGTGACCATGAGTAACATAAATGCATCTTTCTCAAAACATATTTTCATTTCAATCAATACAATCATACTCTTCATGAAGCCAGACACTTTATTGATTGCATTCTTACTGCAGTTTTCTCAATTTTGTGAGAATGTACATGTGTATGCATGTATGCATGAGAGAGAGAAAGTGAGAGAAAAGTGATGTGGTAGGTGCTTTTATTGGTCACAATATAGTTATGAGTTCATATGAGAGCAGTAAATTCTCAATTTACCTTAGAATTCCATCTTTCAAATGATATATTAAAATGAAAAAAATGCTAAGAACAGATTACATGTTTACTGAGGTTTTTTTGGGGGGGAGGAGTAAAATATTAACAAAACATACTATGTTTATAATTATTTAGGAGTAATAATTTTACAAGAAAATATCAGAAAGATGACATTTTTTTTAGTTACGTTTCTTGTTCAGCTGGCTGTATGCTAGGTAATCCCTCTGAAGTATTGTATGTGATAGCTCTTATATTTATTAAGAAAAATTAGGTTACACATCATAGTACATACAACTAGTGGGATAGTATAGGTCTCAAAGCATCTGCCATTTTTGCTGATAGGTAATTAATTCTATTCTTCCTGTTTTTTTTTGTACATAATTCCAGAGATATGTTAAATCTCTAATGCAAACAATTTAGGTGGAAACAGACACTATATTTCTTGGAGAGACAAAATTAGCTCCTGTCTATCATAAGAATTAACCAAATTAATTCTTTCTCTTTTCTGATTGGCAAGTCTGTTGTTATTCTAACATTTTATGTAGACTTGGGTTAAGAATGATGTTGCCACTGCACTAAAAGTTGGCACAGGTTTTTTTTAATACTTCATGAGAGTTATTTTTGTTGTGGTATTATTATTCTAGTAAATGTATTCCCTTTGCTTCTCTTCTTTCACTTTTAAATTAAACAAATACCCACATGGTATCTTCTCTCAGAAGGAGACTGCACAAGGCACTCTGCTTTGCCTCAGAGGAATGTAAAGGTCAATGCAATGGTTGATATCAGTGCCTGGATGGTGGTACAAAACAGCTATGGACAAAGGGAAGAGTAATTCTAACTTGATGGATGATGTGCACATTTTTACTTTACTTTTTTTTTAAAAAAATAGCTTTGAATAAAATCTTGAAATACAGCTATTGTAAAAGCAAATATCAATTAATTAATATGTATTCAATTCCTACTACCGTTTAGATTGTGCTGATGATACTAATCTACATAACTGAAGAAGCAAAAGTGTCAGATGACACAATTCTTGGGTACCCCTATTGAGAACTATTTTGATGGAGGAAAAAAATCTTATCTGTGATAGTTTTAAATAAGAAAATACACTAGAAATATCACAAAATTTTAGAAAATTAAGTTCAGGAATTACCACATGGCTCTAAAAGAGACGAGAACCAGAAATTGGAAATATCAAAATAAATGCAACTGTCTTCTGTTTTCTAGGATTTCAGGGTTTGTTACCTCTTCACCCACCCCCCAAAATAGCTCAAAATTTTATTTTCTTTCTCATGTCCATCCTTCTCTGCTAACCTCCAGCTCAATGATGATATACTGGAGTATATTCTAAATTCTAATTCCCAGGAGGGAAAATATGATGGCTACAGCTTTGATCAGGAAACCATCCTTGGCTAATCATCTATTACCCATAATTGGGAACAGGGTCAGGTCACATCAAAGGCTATTATTTCCTGTCCAATGTTGAAAGTTCTCTGTAAAAGGATCATAAAGAAGCAGTAGTCATAGGTTACTAGATTCAGAAAATTTAATCATTTTTTCTGAACTGTCTATATTTCATAGTCTGATTTATACCATGATTTAGTTTGGACGGCACCTAAAATAATCTTGCTCATGAAATGTAATTTTTTAATAATAGCACCTGCAGAATTCAACAGAAGTAAGTTTCTAAAATAGTCAGAGCTAGGTCTTTAAGAGGAGGTTTCATCAGGTGTGTTAGTAAAAAATATATATATATAATGGAGTTACAAAAGAGCCTAAAGGTACAAAATATCAGTGAATCTATTGTGGTAATTCAAAACATAGTGGCTGCAGTTGGAAATAAACTGATATCTGGGCATTTTCTCACATAAACTTTCAGCTACTATTGGACATGCTATAAATCAATATGGTTATACACCTAGTATCTTTCTCGTCATCTCAATCCATACCATAACCATTAGTGATAATGTTGTGTCCCACTGTCACTCATCTATAACCAAAGCAAACAGCACAACTTTGGTTTTCTGAGTAACAGCTTAAACATATAAGAGGTCCATACACTGGATGCATGTCTGGGTAATCAGACCACCTCTGCCCTGTGGAAATTTTAATTTTAGGAGTTAGAAATTTGATCATCAGTGTCCTCCTTTGTGATTAAAGACCACTCAAACATTTGAGTTACTTATACAGACATTTAAGATCAATTTCTCATTTACCAGATTGTTTGTTTTTCTTTTCCAAGTTGAAATTATTCTATTTGATGCTAACTATGTAACTCTGTTTTTTATTCTATACATTATGACTTGGGCATCCTCACAAACCATTTATCTATCAGAGGTAAAGAAATTGCTTGATTCTTAGGAAAGAATAAGAGTGGCAGCTAGAACCTTACTGTTAGTCTTAGTAGTTTTATTTAATTTTAAGGCCCTAACCTGTCTTAGTCAAGGATAATTTGGTTGTAAAGAGCTGAAACCCACTGAGAGAAACTCAATAAAAAGGGGAAGGGGATTATTGTGTAAATATAACAGTCTTAAGGGATCCAAATCAAGGAAATATTGCTAGCCTCTTTTACAACTGTGTGTATGTCTCTATTTTTTCCTTCCTACCAACACCTTTGCTCCTTTATATTTTCTGCTGTTTTCTTTTGTTTTCATATTCAGGCTTCTCCTCTCTCATCTGTTTGTAGATACCTCATCTTAGCCAACCCAATGCAGTATGCGGAGTCCCCAAGATTAAATGATCTTTCAGTTCAACACTTCATAGTTAACATAAGTTGAAATACATAGATATATTTTCAGGCCTTGCTTCAAAGTTTGAACTGGTAACCTAAATAATTCAATTTAAATCAGGAGTCCAGCTAGATATCCCCAGCTGGGCATGGAGGCAGATTTAGAATTGAAGTCTCTTCTCTTAGAGCTTTAGAAAAGTCTGATTCTCTAGGAAAAAGTGGCTGCTTGGGAAATCATTTACATTTCTGATGCATAGCTCTTGCAGTTCTGAATTAAAATTTGGAAAGTTATTAACCACTAAATATATATTATATATCAGGTATCTATTTTAAGTTTTATTGTATTTATTCAATATTATTTTCACAATAATCCAGTGATAATTGAATTACTACTACCCATTAAAATTTTTAAAAAATGAAAGCAACTTTAAATGATTCTTTGGTGGGAGGAGACAAAGCACAAATTAATCTGTTTCTTGATTTCTTTCTTTTTTTCTTTTTGGAAAAACTCTAAAAAATGTTATCTAAGCAATCTTTCTCTTTTCTTCATGGCTATAAGCCATGTTAAAAGACATCAATGTTAAAAGACATCAACTATTTTTCTCTAACATCCTTTTCAAAATTTTTCAGTACTGTCTCCTTTTTCAAATATTTCTTAATTCATTTGAGATTTTCTGACATATTGGATATTTCTTTCCTACCTTCCTTCCTATGTGGCTTTCTTTCTTCTTGCTGTACACACACACACACACACACACACACACACACACACACACACCTATACAGAGAGATGGGGAGGATATTTGTTTGGTCTCATTTGGTTTTTGGTTACTTGACAAGTGATGACAAGGTTGCATCTACCTTGTTTTGTTTTTATCACTATCTAGAGATCTTTCACTTGGTATTTGATAAAGGCATCAACAGAGTCATAAACACATACAGAGAATAACCACATCAGCTTTGAAGTGGACAAGTATCTGTGTATGATTCTGCCAAAGTTACTTAAATACTGTAGGCTCTGAAATAGGAATATTAATATCCACCCCATGGGGTGATTTTGATGATGGAGTGAGAAAACTATGAACTGGAAGCATAGTTATCATAAATGATAGTGATTACTGATGTAACGAAGCAAATTTCATCAATGTGTAACCATGGCTGCAACTTGCTTTACTTTTTGTTCATTTTTCTTCACCAGAATATTATTAAAGCAAAATGCCAGTAACGACAAGTTCAGCTTCTTGATCCTATGCCTAGATCCTTTCTTCTCATCATTCTTGTTGTTTATTCTGAATTATTTATTTCCTTCTGGTGCATGTTGTCTTGGTTTCATCCTATTGACAACTAATACACACACTGCAGTGAGTTCTTGCATTTTGTCAGTGATTTTTCAAAACTGTCCCATTTTGGAGTAATAAATTACATGATTACCACAGCTATTAGAGGAACTGACTCAATTAGCTATTTCTCAGCCCAAGTCATCATCCTTGGTGGTCCTTTCTTAGTAAATGAGCAACTTCTTAAAAATAAGAAATACCAAAGAATTACAAGGAACTTATGCTTGAATTGAGCTTTTTCTTTTTTTTTTTTAAGGAAACTATAAATAAAACCTCAGTTTGTGAGATTTTGATATAATACTACCATTCAACAAACTCCAGCCTCCTTTGAGTCCTACAGGTTCAGCTGAGAGAAATAACCTTGGTTTAATTGGAAGGTCTGAAGAATCCTGCTTTATACCTTCTAGTTCAGAAGTTGAACCCCCTTGGAGTTTCTTTACTTACCTGAATTCCCAGAAGCCACAAACGTCAGAAAAGAGATGACAGCAAAGACTTCAGTAATCATAATAGTCTTCAAAAATGATTACGAAGAGACTAGGGTTGAAAAAAGGATTATAACATGTAAAAGTAACATTTTATCTTTTATGGATGCAGAAATTCTCAGCAGTTCAGACACCTGTGAAATCAAGATGCTGTGAAATTTCTTTGAACTCTCCTAATTTGGGTTTGATGCAGCCCATTTGTCTGAAATGTTTAATAACTTATGCACTAATTGCTTGTTTAAAACCACACTGACTGGCAAGCTTTCTGTTACTACTGATAAAATATAGATCACCCTGAATATTTATGCATAATTTACATGTGAGTGACACTTATGATTAACACAAACTTAATTTGTTAGTGAAATAAAATTTAAAAAATGTCTTCGTGTGTTCTACTGAAATGATTAGCAGAGGTCATTAATCAAAGAAGTTCCTTTTGTTCTTATTTTTATACCAGATGAATGAATAAAGATACACACAAAGAATTTTTGGCTGGTCTTGGGCTTCCATTAAAAAGACTTAATTTTTTAATGAGCCAGGTAATTTCAGAGCTTAAGCTACTGTAATGTAGTTAGACATTTAAAAAAATGTCCTTAACACTTTCATATCAAGAGGTTATATATATTTCTGTCTTGACAAATTTATTCTTTCATTAAAAAAAACTGTTTGTGGGACTTTGTGTATTTTGAAGAAATATAAATTTTTAACTCTACTCCACTGTCCCTTGCAAGTTATAGAGAAGGTTGTTAATTTCATTTGAACAAACTGACACTTAATTCATTTATCTTCAACAAACCAATGAAAGACAGGATCCAACACCAAAATAATACCCAAACCTCATTATGAAGCCCAACTTCTCAGCTCTCTGGCTCAAGCTTTTGCTTCACTATGAATAAGATAGTTTACTATGATCCAGGAATTAAAATTTTAAAAGTGATGTATAAGGCTTCACTTAGTTATCTTGAATTCTTCCCTGCCTCTCATTTCCCAAACAACTGTAGTTTAGATTTTCTCCAATTATGTTTTAGCTTTCTAGAAATATCTCTGCTACTTCTTCCTCTGTTATACCCTGGAGGTATTGGCTAGAATTCCCAAAGCAGAAGGAACTAATCTTTATGTCCATAGGTGACATTTGAAAATCACTAAAATTATGTGATCTTTCCTGCATTCTACTACAGCTTAAAAAATGAGATCCTATCTTTGGATGTAAATGTTGTTTCACTTTAAAAAAATTGACTTGTGACTGAATCAATCAAGTAAGGGGTTCAGAAATTTTGTTTTTGTAAATACCAATCCCTTCATGAGTAGAGCAGGAAGAGGTGGTCTTGCTCTTATAAGCACTCAGAAGAATGGAGAATCATATCTGATTATAATAGGAATAATATGTACTCTAATAATGTTGAAAAATGCAAAAAAAAAATGGAATGGAAGTAGAATTAGTAGAAATGGAGAATGAAAAATATTTTTGTTTTGTTAGCACTGTCCAGGAGAGAAAGTGATCTTATTTTAAATTCTTGTTTTCTGGGACATCTGTGTGGCTCAGCGGTTGAGCATCTGCCTTTGGCCCAGGGTGTGATCTTGGAGTCCCGAGATTGAGTCCCTCATCCGGCTCCCTGCATGGAGCCTGCTTCTCCCTCTGCCTGTGACCCTGCCTCTCTCTGTGTGTGTCTCATGAATAAATAAATAAAATCTTTAATAAATAAATAAATAAATCCCTGTCCTCAGTTTTATGTACAGAAGTAGACATGAATATATCCAGAAATGAGAAAAAGATGATTTATCTAGGTATAAAGAAGAATGAATAATTATGACCTATTTTATACAGTCCAGCTACTGTATAGATACTTTTCTAGATACTTTTTGTTTCATTCAAATTGTGTGTTTTCTTATAGATTCTCCTAATATCTTAGTCTTGGGGTGAGTAATCATGTTCTTGAGTAAATTGTTAGCTACCGTTGTTATTTTTATTTAACACTGTCTAACATTGATTTGTCGATTTATTTATAGGGACTAATTGGCTTTCAACCAGCTAATAACTGAATTATTATATGATTAGTATTATTTTATTATATTATTATATGATGGATTTTGAATCTATCAGGGAAGCAGATTATGAGTATGGTGAACACTAACAAGATCATATGGAATGTTAGTTCCTGTCTGAAAAATATTACCTGACATTTCTAAATAAAACATGAGTTGAAGAGAGGTCATTCTTCAGGACTCTCCTGAAGCTAGTTTCATAAGGCCTAATAACAGTGCTACAAGTTTCTGTAATTAAAAAAAATCTAGACATCAAATGTATTATCATCACCAACATTTAAGACCTTTCCCTTGATCAAGGAACTGGGCCTAACTCCAACGTTTCAAAGAGGTAAATAGTGCACACATGAATTTGTAGCAAACAATGATTTAAATGCAAGAAGGAACAATCAGGTGATGCATGGACGATACAACATGACATATGTCCATTTTATTGCCGAATGACAAGAAGGGCTTCTGGTTATAGAGAGAGTAGTGGTATTCAGGGACCTTGGAACAGTCATGAAAGATTTCACAGAGGAAAAGTTTAAGTTAACTTCACAAAGGAGAGAGAAGGGAAACAGGAAAGTGGCAGAAAGCAGAGAGCACTACTGATTTTTTTAAGATTTTAATTAATTAATTAATCAACTGAGAGAACAAAAGAGAGAGAAAGGATGTGTGAACAAGAGGAGGGGCAGACGGAGAGGAGAGGCAGAGAATTGCAGGCTGACTCCACATTGAGCAGGAGCATTGCATGGGGCTTGATCTCACAACCCTGAGATTATGATCTCATCCAAAGCCAAAAGTCAGGTGCTTAATAGACTGAGCCCCCCAGGTGCCCCACTACTGAATTTTTTAAGATTTGACTTATTTACTTGAGTGAGTATGAGCAAGAAAGAAAGCATAAGTGAGGGGAAGAGAAGAAGGAGAGGGAGAAGCAGACCCTATTGAACAGGGACGCCTGACTCGGGGCTTGATCCCAGGAGCCTGGGATCATGACCTGAGCCAAAGGCCAATGCTTAACCGACTGAACCATGCAAATGCCTCCCCAGCTACTGAATTTTTTAAGTCAGGAGTGATATGATCAGTTTAGTGGAAGTGTTTAGCTGAAGTGTATCAATGCAGCCTACTAAATTATGATACCTATTATTTCTAATCATTGAAAGGTTATTGATAAAATGTGGTATATATTTCCACCTATCTTGATGTCCAGTTGCAAACTATTTGAAGCTATTTCTTATTTGTGTCCAAAATATCAGGGAGATTTTTTTCTCATTGGAAAATATGCATTATCCATAGCAAATGCTTCCAAGTTATTTGATATTGATTGTTGAGAGCTATTTTGCAGTTCCTTAAGTTGTAGATAACTGGTGGCAATACAAAATAATGTATGTCTGTAGATATGCTGCTTGAATTTTGACTCGTGATAGGGGCCACACCTCCTATCTCTGCTTCTGCCATGGAAAAACCAGCTTTCCTTTCTATTGCACATTCCTTTGCGTGTTCCTAATCTATAAATGTGCTTGCTTCTTGGATTCTCCTTTAAACTGCTTGTAACAAAAAAATAAAATAAAATAAAATAAAAATAAACTGCTTGTAACATCTCACTAGTTTCCTTATTAATATGTTAAAAGCTTAAAAACAGGTTCATTTTTATATGTGTATGAGGATCATGACCTTTCTTGAAAATTAGCTTTTAGAAAACAGATGAGTGCAAAATCCCATACTGCACTTAGAAGTCTAGAAGTTAGAAAATCTGTTTTTTAAGTGTATCTCTAGAGACATAACGGTTTTAAAAAAATCAGACTTCCTTTTCCCAACAGAATCACACATCAATGAAAATAGTTCCAATATTTTTAAAATGTTATGTGCATATCAGAAGTTTATTCTATGGAAAGCAGTTCTTTCTCCTATCATAAAAATGGCAACCTTTTTCTGGAAAGGACAGATTAACTGTTTTTTGTTCGTTTGTTTGTTTAATCATCTACCAGGGTTCATTTCATTGAGAGTCTTTCACCATTACAGAAAAGGTCACCATATTTGGACACAACTTTTCATAAAACAAAACTAAAAAAAATAAAATAAATATTTCTAACCTAGTTTAGAACTTACCCACTGTGTGACCTTGGTTCAATTATTTTGCATCACTGTAACTGTTTCCTTGCTTGTCAAATAGCAAAACAAATAAACAACAACAGCAACAACAACAAAAACAACAACAAGCCCTATCTATTTCATAGGACTGTTGTGTAGCTTAGTGATTTAATATACTAAAAGTATTTAGAGGTGCCTGGTGGCTCACTCAGTTAAGTGTCTGACTCTTGGTTTCTGCTCAAGTCATGATCTCAGGATCCTGAAGTCAAGCTCCACTTCAGGCTCTGTGCTCAGCCTAGAGTTTGCTTGAGGTTCTCCCCCTCCCCCTTTGCCTTTCCCCCTGCTTGCACTCTCTCTTTCTCTCTTTAAAATAAAATTTTAAAGTGTTTAAAACTACGCTGAATGCATAAGTATTATTTAGGCATTTGCATCATTATTTGGACTATTAACACCTGTAAAATGGGGATAAAATCAAATCTATTTAGGAAGATACCTTGATGAGTAACAGTGACATTGCATGTGAAATATATAGAACCGTTTCACATTTGTGGCAAGTGTTTAATAATTATTATTGTTACTGACATTAACTTCATGAGATGATATGTTGGCAGTAATGGTAAAAAGGAGAGAAAATACTAAAGATATGAAAATATTTACATTTGGTGATCTCAAGAAAGAAAATAAGAAAAATTATGACTTAAATGAATTAAACCTATTATAGTACTTTACTTTTTTTAAAGATTTTATTTATTTATTTGAAGAAGAGAGAAACGAGCATGAGCAGTGGGGGAGCAGGGGGGAGCGAGAAGGAGGAGCAGACTCCCTGCTAAGTAGGGAGTTCAACAAGAGGCTTGATCCCAGGACCCTGAAACCATGACCTGAGTCAAAGGCAGAAACTTAACTGACTGATCTACCCAAGCACCCCAATTTTAGTACTTTAAAATGTTGCCCTGTGTCTCTCTTTTTTTTTTTTTTCAACTTGGTCTCATCTGATATCTAATTTCTTCTTTCTGTATACAGTGAAAATGGACATACTTTCATCGTCTCAGTTTTTAGTTATTTGTTGTTCCTCTTTCTTTCCTTATTTGAAAAACAGTGTCCTTTGCATTGTAAGTATAATTACCATACAATGTTATATTAATTTCAGGTATACCACATGGTGATTTGACAATCGTATACGTTATTTTCATCCCTCACCACAGTAAGTGTAGTCATCACCTATCACTGTACAATGTTATTATAATTACTGACTAGGGATCCCTGGGTGGCGCAGCGGTTTGGCGCCTGCCTTTGGCCCAGGGCGCGATCCTGGAGACCCGGGATCGAGTCCCACGTCGGGCTCCCGGTGCATGGAGCCTGCTTTAAAAAATAAATAAATAAATAAAAATAATTACTGACTATATTCCCATCTTGTATTTTTCATCTCCATGATTTATTTATTTTATAATTAGAAGTTTGTACCTCGTAATCTCCTCACCTATGCTCATAATAGTCTTTATAGGGAAGATACTATATGCAGCCCACTCTAAAGAATGAGAAGTTAAGGATGCCTGGGTAGCTTTGGCTCAGGGTGTGATCCCAGAGTCCTAGGATCAAGTTCCACATCAGGTTCCCCACAGGAAGCCTGCTTCTCCCTCTGCCTGTGTCTCTGCCTCTCTCTGTCTCTCATTAATAAATAAATAAAATCTTTTTTAAAAAAAGAAAAAATGAGAAGTTATGCTCAACTTCTTTGAGGATGAAGATTTAAAAAATTATTTGAAAGTCTTCTGCATGAGAGATTTGTCTTTCTATTCCCATTTATGTATTTGTCCAGTCATTTATTTATATTCATATGAACTGATAGGTACTTATTTCATGCTTTGAGTCACAATCTGATACTGCTTTATTTTGTTGCTCAGATTGATATTGCTTTAGGCAGCAAGAACTCTTTCAGTTGGCTTCTGTGTCTTTTGAGGTACCACATTACTGAAGGGTGTGTGTTTTGTTTTGTTTTGTTTTGTTTACCACTTTCTTTCTGACACTATAAGATTCTTCAAATCCTAGAATGAGCCATTTCTCAAAGGAGCTCTGCTTCCTTTTATTGGAGAATGATATTGAAACCAAGATCTGGGTGCAAGTATTCCTGCTACTGAAACTTGTATTTAATTATTATTTTTTATTTTTATTTTTTAAAAATTTTTTAAAGATTTTATTTATTTATTCATGAAAGACACACACACACACACACACACACACACACACATAGAGAGAGAGAGAGAGGCAGAGACACAGGCAGAGGGAGAAGCAGGCTCAATGCCACGAGCCTGATGTGGGACTCGATCCCGGGACTCCAGGATCACTCCCTGAGCTGAAGGCAGGCGCTAAACCATGGAGCCACCCAGGGAGCCCCTAATTCCCTAATTATTATTTTTTTAATTTAGATACTGTATTCTCAAGTAAAATGAATGTTGATTCATCAAGTTTTTGTAATATCTATATTCTACAATTTCCCAACTTTCCATTTACATAAGCATTTTCCTTTATGTCACCAAACCTACAATAATAACTTCTGTTTGTATACCAAGTCCAAAATCCAAGTCATCTTGTGGTTGGTCCTCCATTAATTGTTCTTTTCTCTTGTAAAGAGGTCACATTTTCTGGTTCTTCATATGCTGTGTAATTTTGAACTTAATTCTGGGCATTGTAAATGTTACATTGTGGAGATTCTGGATTATTTTATACTCTCTTTAAGAATAGTGAATCTTTTTGTAGCAGACAATTTGGACAGACTCAAACTACAAGCTCCATTTCTTAGCAATTTAAATCGCAAGTCAATTATTTTTTCCTTAACTTGAGTCTGTCCCACATATGCATGACTCAGGGGTCAGTCAGCCAGAGACTTAGGCAGTGTTAATCATTTGAGGCTCTTCTTTCCTCACTTTCCGTTGTTTCTGTTTGCCCTGAACTCTGTCCTGTAGTTCTTTTAGCTGGAAAGACTGTGGACTTCCACTCACAATCTTAGCTTTTCTGCAGTATTATCTTTGGAATGCTTAAAGGCTAAGTCATAAAAATGAATAACTCGCCATGTCATTCTCTTTTTCCTTATGTTAACTCCCTTCCAGAATTAACTTGCCTTATATTTGCTCTCCGGTGTCCTCAATTCATTTTTTTTTGTTTGTTTAATAGTTGTTATCTGCAGGAGAGATGTGTTCGAGAGGAGCTTACTTGACCTTGTTGGAAGCGGATCCCTTGATTACTTTAAATTCTAGCTTTGATTTTTTTTTTTTAGTTTGTTTTATTTTGTTTTTGTTTGTTTGTTAACAACCACATAGATAAATTTTCCTAGCAATTAACTAAACCATCACATAGTCAGAAATCTTGATGTTGAATCTCATTTATTTCCCCTATTCAGCACCAAAGTATATGTCAGGCAATGTCCCTTGCTGTGGTTTAATAGATTGGATTTACCTCTGGTTCTCCCCATATATAATTATGTACTACTTTGGAATTTCAGTTTGGGTAAGGAAATGTTGACTTCATAGGGAGTGTATCTTGCAGATTTTCTAATTTGGGCAAGCCTTGGACTTTTTCTTCTACTCTTTATGCCCTGTGAAGTCCTGAAACCAAAGTCAAATTTCATCTCAAGGAAAATACCAGTTTTAGTGCTTTATTTTAGTTCTAGAAAGTTTTCTACTTTTTCTTCATTTTGGAGCTTTAAACATTATTTGCTTTCTAGCTCACTGTTAGTTTTAAACAGATACAGTTTAACCAAATGATTAGCTGTTTATACTCAGATGAATAGTTTAGAATCAGTCAGGACACATAATAGGCCATGTTACTAATAAGTGACTACTTTATGATTCGATTTATGATTCTTATTGCTTCAGCAAATTCTGCTCTTGATACTTAATTCTTTTCTTCCTATCCTACATATGCATTCCATTACTACAGATTACAATATAGCTATTGTGAGAATTATGTATTACTTGTATTAAATAATGATAACATGCAGTTGTCACTGATAATAACTAGTAGGAGCTTAGATTCCTAACATCCTATGACAATCACTAGGACAATAATAAATACACATTAACCATGTTTCATCACCTAAAATAAAGTAAAAGAAAATAAGGCTTAGAGGGGGAAAAAAAAAAAAAAAACTATCAACACTGTGAAATTACAAGTGAAGAGATGGGACTCCATTTGGACATAAGAGAATAACCTTAAAAATGGCAAGTGAGTGTGATTGAAATATTTAAAATAGTTCTAATAGAGTTTTGGTTAAATATTCTTATTTGGGGAAAACTTAGCTACATCTACAGCCTCTCATTTGTGAACAAATCAACACTTAAGAAAGCAACTATATTAAGAGAAAAAAAAGGTCATTGTAGGAGTCAAGGGCAGACTGCCCTTTTGCATGAAGATTATGAGTTAAAAGTCATCAAAACCCAGCAATTTCAGAGAAAGCTCATCACTGCCCCCTCAAATACCTAGATTCACATTGGAAAGGAGAATACCTACATAGGAAGAGAAGTATTAACAGAGATTTCTTTTTTGCCTGAGAAACTTAACTGCATGAAAGGACAACCTTTTCTTTCAAACATCTCTCATCTTCCTGCTAGTAGCCTACCTCCCATTTGAATCCCTAGTCTAGTCTCCTTAACTCAGGATGACATGCATATCTCATTTTTCCTGTCTTGGAATTTCATGTCTCTGTGGATTTCCACTATGTGCAGAATTAAATTTGATTTGATCCTGTTAATATGTCTCATGTAAATGTCATTCTTAGTCTAGATAGAAGAACTGTGTACAGAAAAAAAAAATTTCTTCTCCAACAGTATAAATACTTGAAATATGTATTTAAACATTGATATATTTGTTCTAGGAATATGTATGTTGTGCTGTTGAAACAAGACTCATAGCAGTTGCTCAAAAGATAGTTTATACTGTCTTAATGGAAAGACAATGTATTGAAAAAACAAGGTATTTATAAAGTGAATACCTTTTCATTGTGCATTATTTTACAACTATATTCTTATGTCTAATGTTTAAAAGATAAATTACTTTGTTCTGGCACTAATTTGTGTCTTCAAAGTAATTGTATTTTATTAACCATAAACTATTAAATTATTAACCTGCGTAGTCCATAGTAAGTAGTATAAATGGTTGAGTGACAAGCAGTAAATTTTTAAACACTAGCCAAATAGAAAAATGGTTTTGGCTGTGCTAGTATTTTAAAACTAGAGTTTTCCAGTGAAAAGAATCGCCATAATGGCCTAGAAAAAGTTGGTTGCCATTTGGTATAAAAATATATAAATATGGGATCCCTGGGTGGCGCAGTGGTTTGGAGCCTGCCTTTGGCCCAGGGCGCAATCCTGGAGACCCAGGATGGAATCCCATGTCGGGCTCCCGGTGCATGGAGCCTGCTTCTCCCTCTGCCTGTGTCTTTGCCTCTCTCTCTCTCTCTGTGTGACTATCATAAATAAATAAAAAAATTTAAAAAATATATAAATATGGCAGTTTTAAAGATGATATTTTTATTTTTATATTTTTTCTTCCAATTTTTATTTAAATTCTAGTTATATAATGTATAGTGTAATACTGGTTTTAGGAGTAGAATTTAGTCACTCATCACTACATATAACACCCAGTGCTCATCATAACAAGTGCATCCCTTAATGTCATCACCCATTTATCCCATCCCCACCCAATTCCCTTCATCAATCCTTAGTTTGTTCTCTATCATTGAGCACCTTGTGATTTGCTTAACTTTCTTTCTCTCTCTCTCTCTCTCTCCCTCTCTCTCTTTCTTCCATTCCCATATGTTCATCTATTTTGAGTAAAATGAGTAAAATAATATGGTACTTGTCTTTCTCTGATTGACTTATTTCACTTAGCATAATACACTGCAGCTCCATCCACATGGTTGCTAAAGGCAAGATTTCGTTCTTTTTTGATAGCTGAGTAATTTCCATTATATTATATATACCACATCTTAAAGAAGATAGACATTCATCAGCCGATAGACACTTGGGCTCTTTCCATAGTTTGGCTATTGTGGATAATGCTGCTATAAACATCAGGATTCATGTACCATAAAGATAGTATTTTTTTTTAAGATTTTATTTATTTATTCATGAGAGGCACAGAGAGAGGGGCCAGAAACACAGGCAGAGGGAGGAGCAGACTCCATGCAGGGAGCCCGGAGTGGGACTCGATCCTGGGTCTCCAGGATCAGGCCCTGGGCTGAAGGCGGCACTAAACCGCTGAGCCACCTGGGCTGCTCCAGAGATAGTATTTTTAATTCATGTCACAGAAAATATAGTTAATAGAATTATAATGAGAAAATAAAAAAAATTATTATATATTAACATAGAAGTTTTGGGGAAAAAATTGCATTGAATAAATAACTCATTATATCAATAGAAATAGTTTCTGGAACAAATGAACAATCCTTGCATAGCATATTCAAGGTGAAGATCATTCCCAAATTATAAATATTTTTTCAACTACCCCTTCCCATTGTAAGGGGAAACAATTGTGTTGCAATACAAGTTTTAGTACTACTCAGTGAGTTTTACAAGGAGATTTTAGATATTTCTGTTTCAGGTGTTTCTGGTTTAAAATACGAAAATGTGTTCTCCGGCTAAACATGTTTTTTGACTCAGGACTTTATATATGTAACTACTATAATATTACTGTGAGAAGAATACATTTCAATCTATTTTCAATTAAGTTTGGTTCTGAGACATAATTATTAATTATAATGGAGATATGACACTTTCCTCAGAACGATGCCTTTCTAATCATGGTTTAAGTCTCTTTCTTTATCATTTTCTCCCTTCCCCTGATCCACATTCTTCATTAGTTCTCAGTGATTGATTGCAGAGTTGAACATTTTCTCCATATTTTTTTCAGTTAAATGCCATAATTACATTGCATTTTCTTCTACTTCTCTGTGCATTGTTTTGCTAGATTTCAATACCTTCTTTCATCCTTCTTTTCCTCCCTCTCTTATTTTATTCTGTTCCTTCCATTACTTCCATCAACAAATATTTATGAAGCAACTCTATTCAAAACTATGTTAAAAATAGTTTTGTGATTAATATGGTATTATAGTTGTTAACCTCACTGAGCTTGTAGTCTACAATGCAACCTAATAAGCAATTACAACATGGTTCACTAAGCATAAAAATGGTAGAGATATACATTGTTAAGACAATTATTAGGGGATCCCTGGGTGGTGCAGTGGTTTGGCGCCTCCCTTTGGCCCAGGGCGTGATCCTGGAGACCCGGGATCGAATCCCACATCGGGCTCCCGGTGCATGGAGCCTGCTTCTCCCTCTGCCTATGTCTCTGCTTCTCTCTCTCTCTCTCTCTCTCTCTCTCTCTGTGTGACTATCATAAATAAATAAAATAAAAATAAAAAGACAATTATTAAAAGAGTACCCTAGCCAATGAAAGGATGAGGAGTAAAGAAGGATTTTTTTTTTAAGATTTAGTTTATTTATTCATGAGAGACACAGAGAGAGGCAGAGACATAGGCAGAGGGAGAAGTAAGCTCCTTGAGGGGAGCCCGTTGTGGGACTCCATCCAGGGACCCTGGACCACTCCCTGAGTTGAAGGCAGAGTCTCAACTGCTGAACCACCCAGGCATCCCCAAAGAAGGATTTCTGTAAGAGTTGATACAGAATCTGATTATCCAAGAGTAAATTAGATTTAGATAAACAGAGTTTGCAGATGACAGCATGAGAGGAAAGGGGGAGAGAATAGGACGATTTTGTTACAAGTTAGCTATATAACTAAACTTAAAATGAGAGAAGGAGGGTGGTGGAGGTGCTTTAGTAGGAGCTATGGTGGTGTTTTCATTAAGGGAAGGGAGTAGGGTTTGGGCTCTTTGGGTGTATATTTTGAGTGGGGACCAAGAATGACATAAACCCAAAGAATGATTAGCCTCAATGCTTCTAACTGAAACTGTCCAGGCAGGGTTTCACAAATGAAAGCATTTCTGGAGGCTTTATGTCAGGTCTACTTCATTGTGATTCTGAGAAACTCATCCCAAATTGGCAAAAGGTTAGATGAGTGAGGTCTTAGTACAAAGAATAACTCATATTGTCCAAAGGATAGGAACATTAAGTAAGCCCTTGCTGGAAGATTTTGATTCTGACCTAATTGATTCTTGGTCTTCTACCCTCTAAAAAAATCTTTTAATATAATATTTTAAAATTATTTTTTCAGCTTCATCAGAATTTATACTAACCAACTCAGTTGAAAATTGATTATAAAATATATATATTTTTTGTTTGTATAACTAAATGATTTGGCATTTTTTTTTTAATTTACCAGATAAACTATTAAACATCTTATAGTTGTCTAGTAACTAATTAAAAGTCATAATAAATTGTCAACTGAATGTAGCAAGTTGTAAGATTTTGTTCAGGACTCTATATATCCTACTAAAAAGTCAGGCTTTCTACAGTCTGCAATTCTTGGCAACGTTGCAACATTTTTACTGAGTATTGTTAGTCTCATTTTCAGGAATGGCATGTTAGAAATTTGGATTTTATGTGTTGTGGATCATATTTCCTTTGTTATTTCTACTTATTATACCCTGCTGTTTGTTGCCTTCATTATTATTAATTTAGTTTGATATGATTGGGTTAGATAATCTACATTATATAATGGGGCATATTTGCATCAATATTACATTCTATAATTTTCCAAAATCTAATCTCTAAAAATTACATAAATTGTGTTTCACTTAGGAATCACCCACATCTCAATCACTGAAGCAAATGCAGCCATATTCTACCTTAATTTTCACATAGCAATGACTCTTCAGTAGTATAATGTGATTGTGTGTGCTATTTAAATAATTTACAATATAATTATGTGCAATTGCATTTCTGGATTATTTTAAATTTAATAAATGACATAGTTTTATGACAGCATATTTGTTTTGTTTCTCTACATTCTTTGTACGGCCAACTTATTTTCTCATGTATAATAAAACATTTATAAATTTGATAATTTCCTTGTTTATGGAAAATTTTTCTTTTTTCTGATACACTGCTCTTCTTATTTATATAAACCAGAATTCTTTTCTTTTGGTTGAAAATTACACAAGCCCTCTTCAATCTGCTTATTTAGTTGAGAGGAATCTTTACAGAATGAAAAAGATAGGGAAATCAGAGTATCAGGTCCTCAAAGAGTATTCCATTGCCACCAGTAGTCTAGCTCTTGCTCTTCCTAATCTCTGATTCCTTATACTTATATTTCTTAACATGTAGCAGGAAACAGAGCCATTGACAAGCTCAGGAAGGAATTTCCAAAAGAAACGGGATTTGAGGGACACCAAATAAAGAAGGATAAAGAATCTAACAGAACTGGAAGAAAATGCTGCAACCACCCCAACAGTTCTCTTTATTGCCCAATATTTTACCAACTGATCCTAAGACTTTACTTTTTACTTTTTTAATTCTCTTAGGTGGCAAAATAAAATATGTACTTTATGCTACTTTATAGCAATTCTCTAAATAGTTTCAGAATGTTACTTGCCCATCACTTTTGGGAAGCTTCTGCTTTGTGTGGCCCCACCTGGTGTTTTCAAGCTGCTCCCTGATGCAAATGGCCCCTAGGCCCTATTGACTAAAAGTACCTCTGACTATTTTGGATGCCTGATCACTATGTTTAGGGGGCACTGTCATGTTCTATGCAGCTTCTGGCCAGAATGTACTCCCTAAAAACATCATGAGGAGATATCAGATTTGCAGATAACCCTGTGTCTTTAGTATGATTGTTTAATGAGAAAAATCTTTCCCAAAATGACTGTTGAAGGTCTGTTCCCCTAAAAAACACAAATATATTTTCTATTTATCTTCAAAATATCCCCCCACCCTTATCCACTTGACTCAGGGCCATTGACTTTGCAGTCATAGACAATGTAGTTCTATTAGGAAATACTTTTAACTCTTTTATTCCTAGAAATGTCAGTAAAAGTTGCATCTGATTAGTAGAAAGATACAATTCAAATATAGCATATAAGTAAAATCCATTAGCAACAGTCTCAGTATTGAGCCATAGAAAATCAGAAAAACAAAGTCTTCAGCATAAAATTGACATCCTAACTATCTGTATTGGGTACAAATTAGTGTTAAAAAGTGATTGACTCCCTGAAATGTTGAAGATACCTGTATGTTGTATTTTTTTTTATTTGCTAAAGTTAATATAAACATTTGCAAAGTTTAAAAATTAATATATGCAACCAAAACCTGGTGTTACTCTTTGGTGAATTTTCTGAATTCATGTATATCACTACTGTCATGTCATTTTCATGGAATTAAATATAAATTATCTAATAGCCACTACATTATAAATTATCTAATAGCCACTGCATCATCAGTGTGGAAGGATGTCCATGCGCTTATTGCTGTTTTGTCTTCCCAAAAGATCCCAGAAGGCATGCTAAATAATTTGATTAATTATCTTGATGAATCAGATTAAATCAAACCAAAAGTTTTTACATTTAAAAAATGAGATTTAGAATGAAAGTGTCATTTTGGTGTGGTATGCATATAAATTATTTCCTTAATTTTCTGTTTCCTTTTGTGTGAATACTTACAATTAGCAAAGTAGTCAAAATAATTATATCTTTGTTCTTAGTAGTAGGTCCAACCCTCAAATTTGTTCCTTTGTAAATGTCCTTGTGGTTACTTGATCTATTATAACTTAGAAGGCTTTGGAGGGAAAGTTTTGCATCCATTTAGCAATAATGTACAATAGGTATAAACTGCTAGAAAGAATTCCAAAATAAGGTGGTTGAAGAACAGAGGGATATGAATTGCCTAATAAAAATAAAGTAAATATTATTTTGCCCTGAATACCTAGGTAGTTTAGTCACAAAGAGTGGTTAGTTTAAGTTAAATTATATCAATTTATATTTATTCATTTTATGCAGTACTTAACCTATCTCTATCACTTACACTGGCCTTTTGTCTCTTGTAATTCTTCTATTTACTACGAGATAACTGAGTAATGAAATGCCAAATCTGGGGCACCTGAATGGCTCATTGGTTGAATGTATGTCTTCCGCTCGAGTCATGATCCCGGGGTCTTGGGATTGAGTCCTGCATTGGGCTCCCTAAGGGGAGCCTGCTTCTCCCTCTGCCTATATCTCCACCTCTAGCTCTGTGTCTCTCGTGAATAAATAAGCAAAATCTTAAAAAAAAAAAAAAAAAGAAAGAAAGAAATACCAAATCTACATATCATATTAAAGCATGAAGTATTTTTTGTGACCTGAGATCTATTTGTATTGCCATGGCTGTATCTGAATGTACTGAATGGTTGAGGTAAAATAAAGAAAATCACCATATTCACAAAATATATTCAGAATTAGCTGCTAATGTTGCTTTTTACAGATTATTTACAAATGATTCTATAAAGATTATCCCATCCTTTCACTCACTGCCCTATTGGAGCACCTTCAGACCTTTGCCATGAGAAGCTCTTATCAATGCCATTCTTACCCAGAGAAGTTCATTTTGGTTCAAAATCCATTTCTTTCCACAAAGCAGTACATTTGTTAAGTAGGACTCATTTATTTATTTATTTATTTATTTTTTAAGATTTATTTATTTATTATTATTTAAGATTTATTTATTTATTTATTTATTTATTTATTAAGATTTTACTTATTTATTCATGAGAAACCCAGAGAGAGAGAAAGAGAGAGAGAGAGAGGCAGAGACACAGGTAGAGGGAGTAGCAGGCTCCATGCAGGAAGCCTGATGTGGGACTCAATCCCTGGTGTCCAGGATCACACCCTGGGCCGAAGGTGGCGCTAAATCGCTGAACCACCCTGGCTGCCCAGACTCATTCAATTTAAAAAACGCTTGGTGTTCTGACCAGAACTGCTGTATCTCTCCTTCTTTTCCTCTCACACACACACACACCCCTCACCATGTACGCACCTACTGAGGAAAATTAATTCTGGAATACAATATCCTACTGGAACCTGCTGGGCCTTATATACCTTCATGTCTATTCCTTTATCTATAAGGCATTAAAAACAACCAAACAGAAGAAATATGCTTTTAAAAAAATGTAATAAATTTTAAATTGATTAATTAAAAACTTACAAAAAATTCAAAACTGTCATTAAGCTTTTAGGTAAGGCATCATTCTTTTACCATGTCTCTTGTTTTAGGAGAGCAAAGAAGATAGGCAAAAGTTTCATTCTTCCAATGACATTTGGTTAAACAGCTCTGAGATTCAAAGGAAGAAGTAATGAGTAGTATTGTAACAGATGCTGGTCCAAGGGAAATTAAGCTAAACATACTGTACTTAGAAGCACATTCTCAATTATGGCTAACACTAATTTTAGGGACTTATAAAACACTAAGACACAAAAATAAACTAATAAATTTTAAAAGACCTTGAAAAGTTACTTAAACCCTTTAAATTACATTTAATAAAAAAATGGAAGACACCATTCCTTATATTGCTCTCCCTCCTGCCACCCCCAAAATAGTTCTAGGATCTCCAATATATTTAGTATTTTATCTGATTTTAGAGAGTTGTTTATATGTAGGAATTAATTCCTTAATATCAAAAAGACCATAGAATTTTTCTACCTTGCAAAAAAGAAATTTTGACAGAGATTCTTGATGTGTCTAGGCTTTAGGCTCCTGAAACTTCTATGCACTTCTTGATAAAAGTTCAATTTTAGAAAGAACCCTACTAAGTCATTTTGGTAAGAAACCCCCAACTCCACCTTCCATATCTGATGACCCTCCTCCTCCACAATTCCCCAGGTAATGTCTGATCACCCTGGCCTGTGTTCAGCAATAACTTTGTTTGACCAGTTGAATCAAAGTCTCCCCTTATCTTTGATGTTTCCTCTTAGTAATTATCCATCCACTGATTCCCATCCTGCTCCCTTGATGATAAAATCCCACTTACGCATGCTGTATTCAGAGATGAGTCCAGTCTCTCTGCCTCATGACAAGACCTCATTGCAATGGCCCCTACATCTACCCCATTGTTCCCTTGAATCAAGTTTCCTTTACTGTCTTCAAAAAGTATCATGAATATTTTCCTCTTTAAAGTTGCCATCTTATTTCTCTTTACAATACTAGTTTAAGTTCAATTTGCTGCTTCTATGTTGAGCATGAGCTGCTTAAAGCTTTTTTTTTTGTTTTTAAAAACAAATATATGTAGCAGCAAAAACTTTCAATAAAATAAATGTTGCTTTTATACCCAAGTAAATCATTTAGCTGCCAAATTCTGCAATGTCGTTTAAAAGTATGTATACACATATACAATGTGAAAACAAACACTGGCACAATATTAAACAAAACAGCAAATACTCTGTTTGCAAGCTGCTGGCAACTTCCTTCTGAAAAATGAGAATAGGACATAGAATCCCCAGAAGCATTGATTATCCAGCATTCACTCCAGATTTTAGTGTAGTGCTTGCAAGAAATGTTTAAGGAAGTATGAAATTCATTGTAAAGTCTAGCATTTTAAAGGCCTCAATTGAATTGAATGTAATTTTTACAAGAGATTCTAGCACATATGAAATATGCGACAGAAGTCCCCACTTTCTGTTGTTTTGGGGATACTAATAGGTAAAGCAAAGAGGAAAGCAGGAAGCATAATAAATAAAATTGTTTTCTATAATCTCTAGTTCTGAGCTCTATACCCAAAGTAGTTAATAAATGATTTGTTTTATTTTTTATTTTAAAAATTATTTTTAATATGTAGTACCTTGTAGAAAATTCAAAAAGGATAAAATTAAATATTAAATATTTCTCCTTCTCCTGTGTCCTGTTTAATTCCCTACACCAAAAGGCAACTACTATTAGCAATTTGTTCATTGTATATATGTGTATGTTGTACGTATATGTGCAAAATATGTGTACATATATAAACACACATGCATATGTGTGCAAACATGTATCTGTCAATGTATATATTTTTTCCAAATTAGTAACATGTTTTCCATATTCAACAACTTGCTTAATTCACTTGAAGTGTTATTTGGAGATTTTCCTGAAGCAGTAATCTAAAGTAACATTTCTTTTGAGTGGTATTTTTTTATGTAAAATATTTTACAGAATATTTCCTATTAAAAAACATTTTTACTTCTTCCAAACTTTTGCTATTACCAAAAAAGGAAAAAAAAAACACACCTGTAATGATTTAACTTGTACATACATAATTACTTTCATATATGCACAGGCCAATGGATCAGATTCCTAGAAGTAAAATTACAGGGCCAATATAGGAGTGTTTATTTAATGTGTTAATGTTACATCAATTTAGAAACCTACAGTATAAGAATGCCCTATAACCTCAACCACATAGTTGAAACTTTTTGATCTACACAAGTTTCATAAAAGTTGTATCTCATTATAGATTTGTTACATTCCTTCATTATGAATACCTTAAGTATATTTGCATATACTTGAAGTTTATACATAAATTATAAAATTGAAAATCATAACTTTTAACGTGGAAGTGATTAAATATCAGTGCAAATAGAATAATCTCACCTGCTGCACAGTCTGCATAGTTAAATATTCCTGTTGTCATATTGTTTTTGTGTGGAACAGTGATCTGGAAGTTAGGATTGTGGCTTACCCACCATCTGCTTCTGAGTTCTGCCTCTGAATGTCAGTAACTATGTGGCATGATGCTCAAAAATCTCCCCATCCTTGAGGCCCCAGGTTGACAGATGACAGACGCTGACTCTTTCCAAGAGTCAGTGAGCACTGTAATTCCTTTCTGCTCTTGAAAAGTAGAATGACAGTTTTGTAATGATACTGGCAAAGGTTTGCTTTTGTTTAAAGAAGTTTTATTTTTAGTTCAGTAGGAATGATAATAGTAATTTCAAGAGTTTGTTCACCATTTACTATGTGTCAGGCATAACAGTGATCTAAACCTTTCAAATCCTTTGGTTTGGACTTGTTGACTGAAAGGCCATCTCAAAGTAATGAATCTCAAAGTGTAAAATTCAGCACTGACTTTGTACTGACTCAGATTCTAGTTCTTTATAGCTTCTTCTGCATTCCTACACCATCTTAGGCTCAGCTTCCTTTTGCGGGTTTCTCTCCTTAGCTATGAGCCTCAAGTTAAGGAATAATTAAATTTTGCTTCATATTTTACTTTTGAAAGAGCTTTTTATTTATTTATTTATTTTTTTTGCTTGACTTAATGTCAGGTGCCAATGATTCCCATCATCACATTAGCAATATTTGATTAACAGTTGCTGAGGTTTGGAGCCTCTGGTTACACTAAGTCCCTCTCTCTTGTTTGATAGCTTACAGTGACTGTGACTAAGTTTAACTTTTATCACCAACAAAACAATCCTTTATTGTTGGTCATAGGGGCATAGCCTAAAAACTGAGACTATCATATCTCCCACCGAGTTTTAAGTTTTTCTTCTTAAAAAAACAACAAATACAGAGGGCACCTGGGTGCTCACTCTGTTAAGCATCAGAGTCTTGATTTTTGGCTATCATGATCTCAGGGTCATGGACATGGGGTTGTGAGATTGAACCTCATGTCAGGCTCTATGCTGGGCATGGGGCCTGCTTGGGATTCTCTCTCTCTATTTCACTACCTCTCCACCCACACACTCTCTCTCTCTAAAAAGAAGAATAAAAAAACCTACTGAAATTAAAATGCCTATAATTGAATTCAGCAATTTTTATTAACTACTATTTTCCTGAAATTTCTATTACATATTTAGTATAAAGAGAAAGAGATGGGAACAATGAGAAGAAAGGTGATAGGAAAGGGGAAATTTGATGCAATAGGATCTTAGGTAAATATAAAATTTAAGAGAGAGATGAGGAAAAGAGTTTCCATGAAATAAAAGTTAGACGGGCACCTAGGTGGCTTAGTCAGATGAGCATTGGACACTTGATTTCAACTCAGGAGATGTTCTCAGGGTTGTGACATGGATCTCGAGACCTACTCCACTGAGCACGGAGTCAGCTTGGGATTCTCTCCCCTTCTCTCTCCCCTCTGCCTCTCTCTACATGTGCTCTCTCTCTTTCAAATAAATAAATAAAATCTTAAAAAACATGTTAGAGTCAGGAATGCACATTTCTACTTATAGGCAAGACTAGTAGCTCAAGGGAAATAGCAGGAACAAAGATGCTATGAAGTTACGGCAGAGCATTGCCATAAAGACAAAGATACCAGGGCTAATATTAGAGAGGGGAACACTTTTCGTAACTTCAATGTTTCAGCCACCATCTTTCATCATTTGATGCCTCAATCATTTACTCATTACTGCTCTTTTAAAAGGTCAAAATATGAGGCATTTGTACAGTTTTTTTTGTTTCTCTATCCAGCTTTCTTGTACTTTCATGCTGAGCATAGAAGTCCTCCTTAATAGAGTGTTCAACAGGCAACAGAGACAATGGAAGATTTGTTGAGCTTTGTATATGTATTTGTACATGTGAGACTGGTAAGATTCCTGACCATGGACAGTTCTAATAAAACAATCACACTATCACTATAAAGAAAAGTTTGAGATTTAAGTAAAGCACTATAAAACAACTGGAAATAATCTTTCTTTGTGTACCCTCATCTACAGTTTCATCTGTGCAGTGTCAGGGACACACTGGGGCCCCAGCTGCCTTTATTCATTTAATAAATTGTGATAATTAATAGCCATTATTCATGGATTTCAGCCTTTTCACATTTAATAACAGTGCTTTCCTATCAAAAATGTAGAAACATGATCAGAGTGGAGTATGTGTAGGTGTCACAATGAAAATATAGATTGGAAACCTGTGTAATGTACTGTCATTCGATTTCTTTCCAGCAGAGCTTTTTTTTTTTTTTTTTTTTACTAGCTTTGGAAAATGAAATGGAAAACATTTCTGTATAATTTTTTAAAAATCTGACTGGCATGATATGAATCAGCCTCCTTTTTCCCCCTCCTGTTTCTTTATTCAGGTATAATTACAGATTCTTTGCAACATTTCAATGTCAATCCTTATTAATCTCTAATTTCTAATCATAGTCATAAGGGGTTTAGAGACTGCATTTCACATTTTATGACCTAGGAGAGAAAATTGACATGCTTCTGGTTTGGTGAATCCTTGACTACATTCCTTCCATCTGACCCCCAAGGGACAGTGAAAATAAAATGGACTTTGTGGGAAGTTGAAGCTGAGTTCCAGTTCTTAACACAATTATGGCTAGATTTATTGGTGGGCGTGACAGTTCTTGGTTGTACAACTCTGGAGAGAAAGAAGATAAATGAGGCTACAGCACCTGTGAGACATACAGGCAAGATTAGCCAAGAATTAAGAGCCTCTTCTGAGAGTCACAGAAAGTTCTGAAAAGCCTGGCAAGAGCTAATGTTTGAGAGGGCAGAGAAGACTGCCAGATGAGAAGTAAAACTGAATGTGCTATTTTTAGGTTACTACTTTATGTGAAAGCAAATACTGACAGTTAAGCTATAGGAAAAGAGCCAATCAGGAATTCAGTGTGCAAGCTTTGGAACTTGCTATTGAACAATGACACAGTTACCTCGTCAGTATTTCCGATAGAACAAAAATTCTTGGCAGTCATTCAATAGCAAGTCTTTATGCATGTACATGTATTGTGGCTACTCCTTGCAATGCTACAGTGGCAATATTTTTCTATGAACTTTGAGGGGAAACAGCTTTTCTATGGGAATGATCCTATAAAAACTACTTTCTAATCTCAATGCTTTTTAATTAATTAACTTTATTTCCAGGGCAGCTTTAGGTTCAACAAGATTGAGTTCCCATATACTCCCTATTCCCATGGCGCACAACCTCTCTCCCTATCAACCTCCCACACCACAGTGGCAGCATTTTTTGCAATCAGTGAACCTTCACTGACACATCATTATCAACCAAAGTCCATAGTTTGCATTAGGGTTCACCCCTACTGTTGCGCATGTTGTGTATAAATTGACAAATATATAATGGTATGTATCTGCCATTGCAGTATTATACAGAATGGTTTAAGTACCCTAAAAATCCTTTGTGCTCTATTTATCCCTCAATTTGTCTTGGTCCCTGGAAATCATAGATCTTTTAAATATATCCATAGTTTTCTCTTCTCTGTATGTCATATAATTGGAATCACACAATGTGTAGCCCTTTTAAATTGGTTGCTTTCAATTAGCAATACACATTTAAGATTCCTCCATATTTTTTTTTTGATTCCTCCATATTTTTTCATGGGTTGAGAACTCCATTCTTTGCAGTACAGAATGCTTTATCATTGTCTAGGTAGGCCACAGTTTATTTATCCATTTATTTATTGAAGGATGTTTTGGTTGTCTCCAAGTTTGGGGAATTATTAATAAAGATTATCTAAGTTCTGTGTGCAACCTCTGTGTAGACAGGAGTTTTCAGCTAAACTGGATAAATCCCAAGAAGCATGGTTGCTGGATCGTGTGACAAGACAATGTTTAGTTTTGTAAGAAACTACTGAACTGTTATCCAGTGTGGATATAGCATTTTATAGTCCCACCAGCTGTGAAAGAGAGTTCCTACTGCTCTCAATTATTATACATTCTCTCCAGCATTTGGTGTTGTCATTGTTTTTGGATTTGGGCTGTTCCATTAGATGCGTAGTGGTATCTCATTATTGTTTAATTTGTAATTCCCTGATGACATATGATGTGAAGCATCTTTTTATATATCTATTTAGTATCTGTGTATCTTCTGGTTTAAGGCATTTTTTCATGTCTTTGTCCGTTTTATAACTGGGTCATTTCCTTTCTTGCTGAATTTTAAGAGTTCTTTACATATTGGATAACAGATTTTTATCAGATGTGTCTTTTGCAAAGATTTTCTCCCAGTCTGTGGCTTGTCTTTTTATTTTCTTGACATTCTCTTTTATAGAAATAAAGATTTTCATTTTAGTGAAGTCAGTTTAGCAATTTTTCTTTCATGAGTTGTGTCTTTGGTGTTGTATCTAAAAAGGCATCACCATACTCAAAGTCATCTGGGTTTTCTTCTATGTAATCTTCTAGGAGTTGTATAGTTTTATGTTTTACATTTAGGTCTATAATCCATTTTGAGTTAATTTTTCTGAAGAGTGGAAGGTATCCATATAGTTTTCTTTTTTTTGCACATAGACATCCAGTTTTATCAAGACCATTTGTTGAAGACGACTTTTGATCCATTGATTATATTTATGTAAAAAATTTAAAAATATATATTTTCATTGGTCTATTTGTCTATTATTTCACCAATACCACACTGCCTTAACTACTTTAGTTTCACAGCAAATCTTGAAGTATGGTAGTGTCAGTCCTCAGACTTTGTTCTACTTCAATATTGGGTTGACTATTTTGTTTTTGTTTTGTTTTCTTTTCTTTTTCTTGTCTGTTTAAACTATAGAAGCAGTTTATTGATATTCACAAAATACCTTGCTGGGATTTTAATGGGAATTTTATTGATTTTATAGATAAATTTGGGGAAGAACTAACATCCTGACAATATTGAGTCTTTCTATCCATAAACAAGGAATATTTTTCTACTGATTTACTTCTTTTTTGATGTTCTTTATTAGAGTCTTACAATGTTCCTCATGTAGATATTATGCATTTTGTTAGATGTATACCTAATTTATTTTAGTGGAGCTAATGTTTTTAATTTATAATCTTAACTTTTTTAAGGATTTTACTTATTTGAGACAGAGAGAGAGAGAGAGAGAGGAGTGCATGAGCAGGAGGAGGGGCAAAGGGAGAGGGAGAAGCTGATTTCCAGCTAAGCAGAAAGCCCAATACAGGGTTCAATCCTAGAACTCTGGGATCATGACCTGAGGTGAAGGCAGATGCTTAACCAACTGGACCACCTAGGTGCCCCTAATTTTAACATTTTAACATTTCCAAAATCTGAATTTTATGAGATAAAGCAATTATTTAATCAGATGTATACATTCAGTATAAAAATTGATCATTTCTACATCTATATTGTTGTATATCAAAATATGTGTAATATAGTATTCAGGTGACTTGAAGTCACTCTTATGAAAAACCATTATCTGAGTGACTATTTTATTATTAAATATCAACTATTAAATTAATATTAAACAGTATTTATATGTATTATTTTAAATATTTCACTATTCCATTATTATTATGTGTTTTATTATTAACATCATGGAAAAATCTTCAAAAATCCTGAAGTAGAGTTAAAGTCTCACATTCACTACTTCTTAACTATTTCTTGGGACCCCTGGGTGGCGCAGCAGTTTAGCGCCTGCCTTTGGCCCAGGGCGCGATCCTGGAGACCAGGGATCGAATCCCACATCGGGCTCCGGGTGCATGGAGCCTGCTTCTCCCTCTACCTGTGTCTCTGCCTCTCTCTCTCTATCTGTGTGTGTGACTATCATAAATAAATAAATAAATAAATAAATAAATAAATAAATAAATAAATAAACTATTTCTTAGCTATCTAGCTTCGGATTCTCAAGTTTATCATCTGGAGTTAAGAATGGATTCTTACCCTGTGGGTGTTACTTAAAGACAGAAATCAGGTAAAGTATATTAAGATCTTAAAATTGTGCATGTAACCTGAAAGAAATCAACAAAAATTAATGTTTTACTACTACCATTACTACCAGTACACTGCCACTGCTGCTGCTGCTGCTCTACTACTACCACCACTACCACCACTACTACTTCTACCTCTACTATCACTACTTCTACCACTACTCCTATTACTGCAATTGCAACTTCTACTGCTACTACCATTACGCAGTCTAGTGTAGAGAAAAAAACTCAAGAAGTGTAACCAGAAGAATTGGCCCTTCCCTAACTAGATAGGTAAATTCAACTGGGTCAAACCATTCTTGGCCTCCTAGATGAACTAGGATTATATAATTTCCTTTCTCAGCCCAAAAAAGTATATGAATATCTATGAGAAAATGTTATTGGGTTAATGACTGTGGGAGGAGGTATACTGGCATGAGAAGGAAATCATAGTGCAAAGAGGATGTTTGTTGCTAAAATTTGAATTTCAATTAGTTATGTAGAATGCACAAAGAACAAATATATAATTAATGAGCTAGACATCAGTTATTAATGAGTATAAAAATCAGAATGTCTTTCTGGGATCAGAAAATTTCTTCAACCATCCTTCAATTACTATGAATTGTTTTGTGTGATTTGCTGTGTTTATTACTTAGACCTTAAATTATCTACCCCGATTTCTATGTTTAGTCTTTTCTAGCTAACTAGTTTTGCTTTACAAAAGGAAGCACTGCGGTGCATCAGGTGCTATTGGATTTTTAAAATAACGTGATGACAGTTTTCTACTGAAGCACTAAATATCCTAAATTTCCAACAACAGGAAAAAAGCTCATTAAATTGCAATATATCCATTTGAAGAAGTCTATACAGCCCTTTTGAGTAACAATTACCAAGTAGGCAGAACTGCATGGGAAAATACTTCTGACATGTTATGAATTCATGCTCAGTAATTACAAAAGTAAGCAGAATACAAAAGTGTACATGTTGTCATGCAAAATTACACATACATAGAAGGGAATGTGGCAAAATATTAATAGTTATCATAGTGGATTGTTGACTTTACAGTGAGTAGTATTTTTCCTCATTAATTACTAATAAATTGACATAACCTAATATATTGTCTTACCGACAAAAAGTGAATGTATAAAAAAAGGAAGAAAAACAGAATTATTTTAATATAAATAGTGAAAAAATCCACTTTTAACATGTAGAAGACTTTGTTTTAGTCCCTTTTTGATCACTTTTTAGCTGTTTGGCCTTAGAAAAGTCATATGACCTCTCTGAACCTACTTGGACTCACGTTGTCTCAATTACAAAATAAGCGGCTTAGAGTTAAGGTTTCTTCCAATGTTAACACTGCATGAAGATCACTTAATATGCTTTTATCATGGCCATAGGCTACCATGGTTACCACATAGGTACTAATGAAATTAACTGTTTTGATGCTACCAACACAAGTTTAAATTAACTGCCATTTTATATTGTATAGTGAATTACTAATGACCATTTAAAAGGTGAGTGAAATAATATAGAAATATAAAGGTACCAAATATTCCAAATGTAGCTAGCTTACATTGTTCTGGATTGAAGTAACTGCTTTTGAGTTACCTGTGATTAAGACATATCAGAGACCTGGGTCATGGCTGCAATTACAGTACCACAGGGGTCAGTAAAAATTTCATCTTTAGCTTTCTAAATGTACTCTGGTTGAAGTCACATAGGGATCTACAAACTCCTGATTGCTATCCTTCCCCTACCAAGTGGTAAATTAGAAAAAAATATTGCCCCCTCTGGAGTGGCAAATTAGGAAACAGAGATCCTTTTTTGGAGCTGAAATAGTGTCACATATATTGCCTGGCAGTGTGTATAGTCTGGGTTACATCTCTATGTGGCACCTGCTAAACTGCCTCTTATAGCCACCTTGTTCTCCTCCAACCCACACTAACAAGTCTCAGCTCTGAGCCTTCTCCTTTCACCAGATTACTCTTGATAAGGATTTTGTTTTAATTTCTTTAAACTGGATTTGAGCTCAATTCCAACAATTTTATTGATGAGTATTTTATTGATTTCTTTTGTATTATTAGGGTTTTTTTTTCACCCTGGAATTTAGGTTTCTCTTATTCTTTTATTAAAATGTAATTTATTTACAGAAAAGTATAACTTATTTAGTGTATATTCCAGTGAGCTATGGCAAATGTTTAAAGTTGTGTAACCACTATTGCAATCAAGTTATGTAACAATTCCCTCACTAACAAAAATTCCTCTGTGTTCCTTTTCAGTTGACACCTTCCCTCACCTCCGTCCTGGCAACCACTGGTCTGTTTTTGTTTGTTTTTTATCTCCATAGTTTTTTTCTTTTAGAAAATATCATAAAAATGGAATAATGCATTTTTGAACCATTTTTAACATAGTATAATGCATTTGAAATATATTCATGCTGATGCATGTATGAGTAGGTTATTTCATTTCTATTGATGAGTAGTATTTTAGTATGGATGTATTTGAGTTTGTTCATAAATTTTCCAGTTGAGGACCATACTTGTTATTTCTTGGCTTGAGGAATTATGAATAAAGCCATGATCAGAATTAACATATGGGTTTTTGTGAACATAGCTTTTCATATTAATACCATTTCAAATGAGTAGGATTGTGATTGCTGGGCCCTATGTTAAGTGTATGTTAATCTTTTGCTGCATTATTTTTCATTTCTAACAGCAATATATGAAACAGTTGTCTCACATCTTCCCTAATATTTCAAGCTTTTTCTTTCATTTATTTTCTAAATCATTCTTATACATGTGTAGTGGAATTTCATTCTAGTTTTTTTTTATTTCTCTAATAAGTAATTATGTGAAACATCATGTGCTTATCTGCCATCCCTGTATCTTTTGTGAAGTGTCTGTTAAATTTTTTGTCAGTTTTCTGATTATCTTCTTTTTTGAATATTGTGAGTGATGTTTATATTCTGAATGTGAGTTTTTTTTTATCAGGCACACACTTTAAAAATATTTTCTGCTATATCTTTTTCTTTCATTTTTTGATGGTGTCTTTTAAAATGCAGTTGTTCTTAATTTTCATGAAGTCCAATTTATCTGTTTTTTTTTTTCTTTAACAATTCATGCTTCTGGCATCATACTAAGAAATCTTGGTTGAATTTAAGATCACAAAGATATTCACTTATGGTTTTGTTCTAAATATATTGCATTTAACTTTTAGATCTATAATTCAATGTGAGTATGTTTTTACATAGGTGGTATGAAGTATGAGTTGAAGTTCATTTTTTTATATGTATATACACTTATACCAGTACCATTTATCAAAAAGATTATCTATTCTCTCTTGAATATCCTTCGCATCTTCACACATGGACTGACCAGCTATGCGTGCATTGATGTCTATTCCATTTATTTTTTCTGTTCCTTTTATTATAATATTGAGCTCCACTTATCTATCTTTTCATTGATAACACCCTGTCATAACTACAGCTTTATGGTGTCTTGAAATCAAGTAGTATGTCTTCTATGCTTTTTTTCTTTTTCAAAACTGTTTTGGTTATTCTAGTTCCTTGGCCTTTATATGTAAATTTTAAATAAAGTTTGTACATTTTTTTTTTTAAATCCTGCTGATACTTTGATAATTGCATTAAATTTATTTTGGGAAGAATTTTTTTTTTTTTAATAATTATTGTATCTTCCAATCCAAGAACAATGTACATTTAAAGATCTGGTTATTAAAGTTTTCTGTTTCACTATTGTCAGTGTTTTGTATTGTTAGCTTGTAGATCTTAAACATATTCTGAAAAACAAAGCGTATTTAGTGATTTCATTGCTGTATAAATGGCATTTTTCCTTAAAATGTCAACAATTTTTAATCATATAAACATGTTAATACAGAGAGAGACTTTATCCTGAAAACTTCTTAAATTCATTTATCAATTTTAATAATTTTGGTAGACTCTTTGAGATTTCTATGTAAAGAATTGTGTTATCTACAGTTTTATTTCTTTTTCTCCAATCTATATGCCTTTTGTATTTTTTTCATGCCTTATTGCACTGGCCTCCAGCAAGATCCAGAACAGAAAGAGTGAGACTGGACATCCTTGTTTTCTTCCCAATATCAGACAAAAGCATTCAGTGTTTCATCATTAAGTAAAATACTAGCTGTAGGCCTTTATAAATAGACTTTATCACATTGAGTAGTGAATGGATATTAAATTTTTTCTAGGACTACAACTTGGAATGAAGCCAAGTACATTTTTTCAGATTTGATCATGCTTGACCATTCTGTGGTCTGCTTCTCCTACTCATTCATTTTGGCCATCTTTAACATTTATAGCAACGAGTATAGCCAAACTACTAATACATTAATATTAGTCATCAAGAGAAAATAATGATTATTATTTTCTTAGGCTTTTAGTATGTTAATATCTTTAAGAGAATACTGTGCAGTATTCATGGAGGTAGAAGGACAAATTTACATTTATTAGATATCTGATATCTAAGAGGTTTCGTTCTGTTTCACTTTATTAACCATGTCTAAATTTCAACTTTAAAATATTGCTGTTCTGGGTGCCTGGGTGGCTCTGAGCATTGGACTCTCAATTTTGGCTTAGGTCTTAATCTCAGGGTTCTAAGTTTGAGCCTGGCACTGGGCTCCATGCTCAATGCAAAGTCTGCTTGTCCCTCTCCCTCTGCTTCTCCTCGCACTTGCATTCTCTCCCTCTTTCTCTCAAATAAATAAATTAATTAAATATTTTTAAAAAATAAAATATTTTTCTTTCACTTAAGCACACATTTATATAATTGCAAGGACTCTTGGGTTGTACATTTGATTGGTTTTTCACAATATCCTGTAAACCACTTGTTTTTCAGTTGTCCAGTTTTATTGTTAGATCTTTTATGTGTCAATAGTTACATTACTGTTTTGTTTTGGTTGTCTCTTGCTGGTCATCATGGGTCCAATCCCTTGCTAACATTTTGATTGGTGATTTATTTTATTCTGTAAATAGATGTTGATCTTACCTTCTCTTTTCTATTTTTTGATTTAGATATTTATAATCTTTTGCATCAACAATGGCAGTAGTCTCTTAACAGCTATGAATCTTGCTTGATTCCCTCATATCTGTCATTAATGTGGTCTCATATTATATAGCAAAATGTAAAAATGTAACTAGCGAACTTTGTCATGGAAAATTAGCAAACTCATTATCATGGTTTATAAAGTCTCTTAATCTGATCTTTGTCTACTTATCTGGTCACAATTTACAATTTATATACCTAATTTATATTCCATATTTTGGACAAACTGAATAACATTTTTTATACGTAGCATGGTGTTTCTCACTTCTATGGCATTATTTTTGCTTTATTTGGAATATCTCCATAATTGAGTTCCCACAGCCTGACTTTTTACTCTTCATTTATAAATTTATTTATTTTAAAGCTTTTATGTATTTATTCATGAGACACACACACACACACACACACACACACACACACACGCAGAGGGAGAAGCAGGCTCCATACAGGGAACCTGAGGTGGGACTTGATCTGGGTCTCCAGGATCAGGCCCTGGGCTGAAGGCGACGCTAAACCTCTGAGCCACCCAAGCTGCCCTTTACTCTTCACTTATTTGTGCGCATTGTTTAAAACAAACAGTATGTTAAAACTTGTCAGCACTGCATGTATAGCTTTATTATGCCACCGCATCATATTAAAATATCTGTGTATATGTCATTTTTTACACCACACTGAAGTTTTTTTGAGGGTTTCACTTTGCCCTATCTTTGTTTTATCAATGTGTAGACATAGTTTTAGCCCATGATAGCTTTTACTGAGGTTTTCCTACATGTCCTAAATTTCATAAATACTTATGATTTTCTCCCAGTTTTTTAAAGACAGCTTTGCTTGAATTAGAGCTATAGATTAGGAAAGAGAAAATTATATTTTCTAAAAATCAAAACACTTTGAAAATATCAACAATATATTTTCCTACCATGTTAGCTTCTTTTTTTTTTTTTTTCAGAAATTAAAATTGAAAATACCATCTACATGGACCACAGGGTAAGTTTGATTTTGAGAGAATAAAATTTCTCGACAATCAGTATTTTCAACAACTATGTTGTTGAATACCAGGAATTTTCTTTTACATTGTTTGCTCTGAATCACCTATTGAGTTTAATTTCATTAACTTTAAAGTCATTTCAGCTTTGCATCAATTGATAGAGGTATAAAAGAAAATGAAAATGTAGTCACCAGACTTCAGCCACCATTCTCTGAACAAAATGGACTTCAGGAACTCTAGCTAGTTTGCCTATTCCTTATCAGAAACTCAAAGATGTAAATTTATTTTCAAAGTAAAACATTACGAAGTTTCAACTGCATGACAATTAGTGGCATGTGTTTAAATTACACAAAGAGCATGACATCCACCTTTTCCACTGGGTACCCATTGGTCATGTAGCACATGAAGATCTCTCTGACATTTACCTGGCATATTTTGATCCTGGCTTCCTGTGACTGAAGCAAAATGCAGATGTAGAGTTCTGCTGTGCCTGTAAATTAGCTAGCTGATCTTTAGTGCAAATCAAAATTGTTTTTATTAACTTTGACTATAATTGCTGTGAACTAGAAAATGTTTTCAATCCTGGAGAAATCAGCTCTTTCTGAATTTCTGAAATCATTCCTTTAATTAATGTTATTTGTATTTACAGATTTTATTTATTCATACAATCTTTTTAAATTTAAGCTACCTAATATTTAAAATAGAAAAACTTTAAGAAGTTTGAGTAGAGATATTTGTGATACTTCATGTTACTGTATTGTTTTTATGTTTACATATGTATTTTACAAGTATTTATACTAAATTAATGCAAATTTTTGCTAAATAAGTTATTTTCTGTGACAAAGATTATATTACTAGGAACAAGCTCCTTGATGAATCTATCATGATGGGATACATAAAAATATATCCTGTTATGCTTTCTTGTTGAATTGTGTGCCTTTAATGTAATAATTACATCATGCATGATTTGGTCATTTTGCCATACTCATCCTGTGCCCTGCAAAGTATAATCCCTACAATGGCAGGCACTCTTTCCCCAGAGTGAGCACATTGTTTCAATTTCTATTGACCCATACTTCCCCCTTCTTGGAGAGGACAAACACCAGAAATCCTAGTGCCCATAGATTCACAAGCTCCAAGCTCCACGTTTGTTCCTAACATCTTGTAGTTTCTGTGTTTGCATCTGTATTGATGAAAGACTTAGAGAGAAAAAGAGAGAAAGAAAGATTTGAAAGAGGAAAGATTTCTCATTTTTAGATTCCTAGTTCCAATAACTACTTTGGAATTAAATTACATAGAATGAGCTATAATATAAAGTTTAGCCACCACAATGGCTCTCTGAGGACTCTATTCACTAATAACATATGCTCATTTGTGTGCATTTTCAAGCAGCTTGCTTAAAAGGGCCTCATGACCCACCACTTCTTAGGAAATTATAGGCCAGTAATAGCCTCACCTAAGGGGTTACATGCTATGTAATGATTTTTGCAGCCATATTTGGGACATCATAAAAGAAAGGAAATGGGAAATGATTAGTGAAGAAGAGAGTAAAGTGGAATATGGTGCTGCAAAATTGTGGTAAATTATATTTTCCACTGCACATAAAACATTTTGGGGGGAAGAAAGTTTAAAAAGACACTTTTTTGGGGGGGGGAGAACCAACTTTTGAAGTTTATTCATGATAACATATAAACATGCAAAGTTTAAATGTATACTGCTTATATTAAAAGCAACTCTAAAAAAGAAGTAAAAAAAAAAAAAAACCATGCATATGCAAGCAACAGAAATGTGTTTAGTCCATAAAAGTCACAGAAGACTGTATCAGAATCAGCGTCTTCTCTAAATCTAATCTGATGGATATCTGAATTCAAATTGAAAATATTTACTTTTTTTTTCCCCTCTTAGCCACTAGTTGCTGAATAGCTTCCAAGATTGATGTTTCTGGTTATTGAGTGGACAGTTCTACCCCTAAAAGCAACAAGCAGGTGATATTTCACTCTGTCAAAGACCAGGGATAGACATCAGTGTAAATCATTTCTAACTTTGGGAACACTAAGAGAACATTTCTCTCTTCTGCATACTAAAGTTGACTTTCATGGAAAACATAGGTAAAGATTAAGGTTTTCTGGTCACATGGTATGTTGAGTTAGTGAAGGGTGGGCAGGATTTAGGAGTGAGTGTTTCTCAAGTAAACACAAGAAAATAGGGAAAATAAGTAAGTAGAAGTAGGACAATGAGAAAACAATGTATCATCAGAGAAATAGCATCTAGAAAGATACACAAATGTCAGACAAATGCCTAAAGATGTGGTATTGGTTAGACAATGTACTAATGTTGAAAGATGGAGTTAACAAATACATTGGAAAAAAAATACATTGGGAACAAGTCATATACAAAATTGTTTGTAATTATAACTAATATTCAGGGTATTTACCATTTCATTCAAATGCTTAAAATTTTCCAAAGGCCCCCTACATCTCATTTGGTTAATACATTTTATTTTTCATGCATATTATGTTCCAGGTACAGTACTTGGTACAGATGTGAACAAGAACTGAGTGCCATAATAGTTATAAGGAGAAACTCAAGTGTGATGAATTGATAAGTATATTAATTTCCTATTGCTTTGTAAGCATTACCACAAATTTAGTAGCTTAAAGCAACATATGTTTATTATCTCAGTTTTTATAGGGCAGGCATTTAGGATCTTTTAGGAGTGAAGACAAGATGTTGGCCAGGTCTGTAGTCTCATTTAGAGCTGAGTAGTTTTTGTTGTTATTGTTGTTTTTATTTGTTCTTTTGTTTTCCACTTTTCCTCAGATTGCTTATAGAATTTAGTTCCTTGTGGCTGTAGGACTGAGATCCCCTGTGGCTCCTTGCAAAGGAATTCATAATATGACTGCTTTTTTCTAGGCTATACAGAGGAAATCATCTGATACCTCATCTTTTTTTTAAGAGCTCATCTGGATAAATTAAGTACACCCAGGATAGTATCCCCTTGGATTAACTGATTAGTAGCCTAATCATTGAGTGGTATCCCATCGTATTCATAGTTCTTACTCATGCTGAAGGAATGGAAATTATACAGAGTATGGTTCATTGTAGATCATCTTTGGATTCTGCATATCACAGTAAAGTTTCTCTGAGGAAGTAATATGCAAACTGAGACCTAAAAGATGGGTTACAGTTCTGCAGGCAGATTGAGAGTAGATTCATCATAGCCTGAGGAACCACAATCAGCACAGACTGGAGGTAAAAGAGACCATAGGGAATCTTAAGTAGTTTAAAGCAGCTCAGCTTAGTTTGGGAAGATAAATCTACATACATTAATAGAGTTTACAAAACAGCGCATGATCTAGCACCATAATGCATCTCCTGCCTCAGTTATCACAACTTCCAGGCTTGAACTCTGTACTTAAGCTACATCGAATTCCATTGTTTTCTTTGATACATTTATGTTAAAGTTCCTTTGCATGCTCGCTTAGGCAGCACATATACTAAAATTGAAATTCCTTTGGTTCTGCAAAGCACTATTCTCTCCCTTATGTCATCATTACTTCAATGGAAGAGTCACTAACCTGAGATAAGAAATGTAAAAGGAATTATCCTGACTAAATGATGAACCTCCAAATATAGGTAAGCTTTTAGCACACTGTAATGCCATGTAATATCTATCACATATCACATTTATTGCAACTGTCCATTTTGTTTTTCCTTAGCAAATGTAAAATCAGTATTCACTGTTGGAATCTTATTGCCTAGATCAATTACACCATGTAAAAGATGCAGATTGAGGATGGTGATAATGATGATGATGATGATAACAATGACAACAATGGTGATAAAAGGAATGAGAGCAGAATGAAGAACAGAGTTTTTTAAAAAGGATCAATTTTTTAGCATGAGACACCATACAAATATTTGTTGACTCATTTTAGTCCTTTCAACAATAATTTGGGTCAGGAGCAAAGCTCAGTCACAATACTGATGGTCATCAAAACCAGCTGTGTTTAATTCTGTCTATGCCAGAACTGAGGGAAAAATTATATGCATGAATAAATTCTAAAGTTGGAAGTCAGTTATGCTTGGAATGTATTTAAATAAGCAAAATGTTTTTTTTCCTATTAATTGGTATTTAATATTGTGCATAGGTCTTTTATTAAAAGCAGCAAGAAGGCTAGAATTGTACGGAAGTGCTTATACGTTGAGGTTATGAGTATAAGCACTGTTAAAAACTTAGCATGGACTCCCCTCCCAGCTTAGTAATTTACTTTTGGCCTTGATAGTTAATTAATAGGAGTCAAATTTCCATTTTTGGTACTGTGTTGGCAACATTACACTAATTAAGTTGATAAAAGAATACTTTAAAAAGTCTTCAAGTAGTGATTGCTCCCCCAGGAACAACTATTACTTTTTTTTTTCCTTAAAGCTCTCAGAGTTAAAATAATTCTATCAGTCAAAATGTTTTGTGATTAGATTTAGAAGCAGTAATAGAGGGGAAACTTACAACCAACCTCTGCCAACTACTAAGCACTTATTCTGTGACCATGGCTAATGCAGTGCATTTGAAGCTAGGTATAGATGACATAGTATGAAAAGAATACATTGATAGTAATTGGTTTAACTTCTAGACTTAGATGTTTCTCCAAACACTTCATAATCAAGATTTACATGACCAAAGAAGTATACTTATTGTGTAAAACTGACATATCAATACTGTTTCAATAAAGATGAGCTGTTGGATGTCTAAAAATATTAATCTATAATTTCAATTGTAATTCATTTCCTAGGATTGCCCTAATAAATAATCACCAACTGGGTGGCTAAAAACAACAGAAATTTAATTTTCTCACACTTCTGGATGCTAGAGTACCAAAATTTAGGTGTCTTTAAGGTCTATGTGCCCTCTGAAGTCTCTAGATGACAAACTTTCCCTGCTACTTTCAAATTTCTATTGGCCTTAAGCTGACGTTGGTACTCTTCATCTTGTAAATAATGCTAAATTTTCTTGGTTTTCAAAATGTTAGCTTTTAAAAAATAATATCATTGAAGTATAATTGACATGTAAAAAGCTCTACATATTTAATGTACATAATTCAATGAGTTTAGGGATAAATATACACCTGTGAAACCATCACGATCATCAAGACCATAGACATATCCATTACTTTTCAAAATTCCCTACAATTATTATATTCTTTTATGTGATAAGAACATTTAGTACAAAAATCTATACTCTTAGCAAAAAAAACTTAAGTATGCAGTACAGTATTGTTAGCTGTAGCTACTATGTAATATAGTAGATCCAGAACTTACTCAGCTTACATAACTGAAACTTTGTACTCTTTGATATCACTTCCCCATTTCCCTCTTTCCCACTAACATTCTACTCTCTGTTTCTGAGTTTACTATGTAGATTAACATATAAATGAAATCCACATGGTATTTGTCTCCCTCTGTCTGACTTACTTCACTTAACATAATGTTCTGCAGGTCCCTCAACGTTTTTGTAAATGGCAGTATTTCCTTCTTTTTAATATTTTATTGTATTTATTATATATTTTATTATATGTACATACAACATTTATCCATTCATCCATCAGTAGATATTCAGGATGCTTTCATATCTTGGCTATTGTGAGTAATCCTGAAACAAACATGGGAGCACAGCTATCTCTTTAAGACCCTGATTTCAATTTTTTGGGATAAATACCCAGAACTGGGATTACTGGGTCATATGTAGTTGCTTGTTACAATGAGTACACCAATTACATTCCCATCAATACTGTACAGGCTTCCCTTTTCTCCACATCCTCTCCAACTCTTATTATATTTTGTTTTTTAAAGTAATAGTCATTCTGACAGGCGTGAGGTGATATCTTCTTGTTTTTGATTTGCATTTCCCTGATGGTTAGTGATGCAGAGCATCCCCTCATAAGCCTACTAGCCATTTGTATGTCTCCTTTGGGGAAATGTTTGTTCAGGGTTTTTGCTCATTTTTTATTGGGTTATTTGGTGATTTGCTATTGAGTTATATATTTTAGATATTAACTCCTTATCAGGTATATGGTTTACAAAATATTTTCTTTCATTTCATAAGTTGTCTTTTTGTTGTTTCCTTTACTGTGAAGAAGCTTTATAATTCTATATAATCCACTTACTTTCACTTTCCTTGCTTGTGCTTTTGGTATCATACCCAAAGATTCATTGCCAAAACCAATGTTTACAGTTTCAGGTCTTATGTTTAAGTTTTTATTCCATTTTGAGTTCATATGGATAGGCTTACATATCCCCAAATTTAATTTTATTTTTGGTTATGTTATTTAGAAATAAAGTATAAATATGAAGAATTCTCACAAACATTTGAGTAAATTTGCTATATATATATATATAATTCCATTGCTTTAGAGACCAACTTTCTGTCATATCATAGAATTTTATAAGAGAATACGGTTGACCATTGTGCTGGCCTGCTATTTTATAATAATAGGAAATTAATATGCAGAATAATGCATATTAATTAAATGACAATGTAACTTAATAATGGTAGCAATGATATGGTATCAAAGAGCCTAATTTCTAATTTATTATAAAATAACTTTCATTTATTTAGACTGAAAATCCAAAGACTTTATATAACAGTTGTTTGCTATTCAGTTTCATGTTTAGCATCCTCTTAATGAGTTTACATAATGTCTATACATAATGTATGATGATGGCCAAAAAACATGCGGTAGATTGTTTTTATTACAGCATATCTGAAAAAAATAGAAATTATTTATTGAAGAAGAAAAACAAGCCTTCCTCCTCCTTCTCAGGAACATTAAATAAATTGGTACTTTCTAATCCTAATAAATGCTATTAGATGGCATTGAATTTCTTCCTATATATTACAGGGTTATTTGTCAATAAATGCATGTAGAGAAGTTAAAAAACAATTGAGATTCTAGTAAAATTAGATTCCTTCCTAGCTGTGCTTCTAAACAAGAGGTAAATACTACAGGTGGGATTTAGAATTACTTCCAAGGGGACAAGGAAATAGTTACTAAAATCCTAATAGTTACTAAAATCTCATGCTATTACAACTAATATGCATACCTATAGGTAACACTTGCCATCTTTTATTGACCATATTTGGTAAAACTGGAGCAATTTCAGTTACTGTCTTTGGATTTGCAAAGGCTATTCCTACATTTTATACCTATTTTAACTCACTTGTGTTTTAAAGCCACACTAGATTAATAACAAATATGTTTTTATCCCCTTTAAATTTAATAAAATTTATTTAGCTTTGAGTATTTACTTTAGAGTATCTGTATTGATAGTTTGGCATTTGGTAACACCTATTTTGAAAAGCAAGATCTACTGCATGAGTTAGACTAGACCCAGAACTATATCATAAGAAGTTTTAGGATCTGCCAGAAGGTGCCCTCAGGGGATTTGTAGGCAGAAGTAGTATCGCCAAATATCTATACATGAGTCTTAATTAGGTGTCTTGCTTTTTAAATAATACTCTCTTCACAGATATTTTGTAATATGGGTATAGTCTTGATTTTGGAAGTAAAGAATGTTTATTCTCACTTTTCTTGTCAGAATTTGCAATCTCATACTTTTTATTTAAGCATCATCAAAAATCTGAGTGTAAAAATTAAGATTTAAAGAGGATTGTCTGAAGGTCATGATTTTAGGTGCTCTGCTATAACTTGGTGCTATTAATCTAGAATCCATGGCCTTTACCATGTACATAAATATACTTGAAATGACCCTTTAAGTTCCTAGGTTAGTAAACACTGTTGGTAACCAGGTATGCCAAATATTGCAAACAATTTCAAGGAAAGCATCTATAACTTTAATTGGATTATCAGGTAGAAGATTATCAGCCCTTATTTCTATGCTAATAATTCCTAAATTTCTGTATCTTTTGTATAGATCTTTACAGTATGATTTACCAATGGTTCACTTAATTTGTAAATACAATATGAACTGTTGAGAACAGAGAGTATAGATCAATAGTTCCCTATAATCACATTAGAATGACTTCAGTGATTTTTAAAAATACTGTATCCTCAGGTTTTATCCCTGATATATAGAATTAGTGAAAGTGGGTAAAAAAGACTTATCTGTATATTTCAAATAGCTTGTTGATTTATGCCATGGATATGGTGGAAAAGTATGACCTTGTCAAGACTTAGAACAAAGACAACTAGTAGTGACTTATTCATTCTATCATTTAGTAGTATCCATTGAGCCCCATGATATACATGTGATGAAATTTCAATATTAAACTGCCTGTGTTCTCCCTTAAACCACCTCATGAGCAATCTAGTACAAAGCCTTCTCTAGGATGCTTGAAACCATAGAATGGAAAGACAATTTACCTTTTCTTCAACTCAATATAAATAGAATCATAGAGCAGAATTAGAAGGATGAGTGCTCCCCTGTGCATTCAGTATTGTTTTAACTTTAATTTCATAATATAAATTAGAGAATTAAATGACTTTCATGTAAAAATTATAAAGGAAATAGGAACTGGGTGTAATATATCTATTAACAAACATGTATACATATATATGCTATCTATATGTTTTTAGAACTTGCATGAATTTATAAGAAAATAGAAAAAGAAAATTTTGCTCTATTACTTTCTATATAAAGAACTTCATAGGCCTCTTCTATTATAATGACCTGCCATTCACTCATTCTATAAAATATAGATTTCCACCTCTGCCCTGAATCAGATTTTCTGGGCATGAAGTGCAAGAATTTCCATTTTTAAAGAGTACTTCAGATAAATCTTGTTCTCGTTCACATTTGAGTATCACTGTCCCATTGAACGTACAGTGTTCATTTCCTTGAAAGCCAGATAGAGTTGATGAAAACCACTATGTGATGATAGTCTTTAAAAAAAACCTAACACGAGGAATATATACTCTAAAAATTACTGTTTTAAGTAGATACATAAAGAGGTCATTTATCTAAGACTATGGTTTAAACCAATCTAGTGGACTAAAATCATTTGCTCATTGACTACTCATTCACGTTCTAAGCTTTATATGCTTCATTTTTAAAAAGAAGACTATATTTTTTTCATAAGCAGTGTCCATGTCATAGGTTTATAAAATAATCAATAAAATCATTCATTGAGTAAAAATGTCACTTGATTATATCAAAGATAAAGAGCAGTAATACAAACATTAACATATATATTCTAAGGCCTTGAGTTAAAGATTTCATTTAAGAGGACTTTTCTCAGTGGCTATTTTTCTTCTTTGAGTTAATTTGTACAAATAAGCCTTAGCTTTTTAAAAAATTGTAACATGAAATTAAAAGTTGAGATGTTGACATTTCAAGTCTCATGAGTAGGATCATTTACATCCCAACTCAGATTTCCATATCTTTTTCTATAACATGAGGATAATAATTTTTTACAAATTATCTGTATCTCTGGAAATGAGGACAATTTACAAACTAGTTTTTTGTTTGTTTGTTTGTTTGTTTGTTTAACTTTTTCTTGTCAATGAACATCTATCTCCAAGAAAGAATTTTGGTTTATTTGTGAAACTTTAAGTTAAATTAGGAACAAGCACCATATATGTTTGTTTTTGTTAGTTTTATTTGGTTTGTATGTTTGAAAATGATGTGTCCTCATTCTAAAATATTTACATGTACAGAAAAGTGCAAAGATGCAGATAAGAACAACATTAAATCACTAAAAAATTCCTCCACTCCAAAATAAGTCTTTTTCACAGAAAAGTGCATTCTGGATAAATGGCAGGAGCACATGTTGATAACACTTTCTTTCTAAATTTCCCCTCGGAAATTATAATTGCTCAGGTAACCTTGTTGACAGGGCCTGAGGGGTTGTTAGAGCATATAATTTTTTCTCAAACTTCAGATGAGAGTGTAGGTCAGAGTGTCATTTTTTTCTGGTGCTGGGGGGTCTACAACTGCGAACCAGCTGTCAAGGTTAGGCAGTGGCTCTCTTGGAAGCTAAGTTCAGAACTCACAGGTCACAGTTCCCTGAGAGACTGAGGCCTGCCATAGCCTGACATGAGAGCTAAAGGGCCCCCTAGATTTAGACAGGCCAATCCAATTTTGTCTACTCCTATAGACAGCTGAAGGGGGCTGCTGTGATGGATGAAACTTCTCTTAATTTCTTAAATATAAAAAAGAATTTACACTCTCACAGACAGTATTAGGGGAGTTTCTGGGGACCATGTTCATACCAATTCATGGTAATATAAAATTTGATAATTTTGCTTTTGTGATCCATACACATGATATCTCATGAGAAGTTTAATTTGCATTTTTCTGATTACTAGTGAGCTTTTATTTGAATTGTTGTCTCTAAGATACATGTATTTTGACTTCCCTTCACCCTGTCTTTGGTGAATGCTGACTTGAACAAAAGCAATAGAATATAAATAGCGCAAGTGTGTCTGACAGCTACTCCACATCAGGCCAAGCTCTTTGTCATTCAGAGCAGCCAAGCAAACACATGCTATTGAAATCAATGGTCAGACAATTCACTGGTTATTCTCTGCTTGGACCTTGAAGAACATTATTTGCTCTTTGCTGTTTTGCTCTGTGACTCAAGAGGTTGATGATACATACTATCTGACATCATCTGACCCCTCTAGCTCTGTTTCAATTTAGGTTTGGCCAAAGAAATCCCCAGGAGCTGCTGGAGGATGGAAATGCTTCTCTCAATCTCCTTGCCCCTTCAGTCTTGGTGAGGTAATAGTTTCTAGCTGCTAGTCTCTGGATGCTTTACCAGTCTTGGTGAGTCCCTTGACCCTATCTCGAACTCTGTAAATGATCCATCCATTAAACTTTCTCCAATTACCACTCCAAACACATCTTTATGTCCCGTTGGACTGTATCTGATACAGGCAGTCATGACAGATTTCTTGAAAAACATTTGATAGAATCATATTTTTGAATGGTGCCAAGATCTGAAAAGCAGTGCATTCCTTCTTGACACAGGTCATTGATATAATTACTGAAAAGTGTTTTCAAAGAAAAAAAAAAACACATCTTTTTCAAAAGGAAGCCATTGTTTTCTTCAGTTTTATAAATCATCACTATCTACCAGGTCTCCAGTGTTGACTCGTAAGGGTAATCAGAAACAATTTTTTTCTTTCTGTTGAAAGTGGGCAATGATCTATCTGATGTGTATTATCTATAGAATACATTAGCTACCAATTTAATATTTCAGGAAATATATGGAATGATTCTGAATACAAATTGGGTACAATATGAAGTAGGTAGGAATGGTGATTCTGAGCTCAAGTAGAAATCTCCAAAATAGATGAGATAAAATACCAAGTAAGCTATAGTTGCTAATGGAGACCATCTTTTAAGCTGCATGCCAGAAAATCCACCAAAGTGTACATGTTCTACCCCTAAACCTTCACAATAACCTTAGAAGTAATAAATATCTTCATTTTAGTAAAGAGCAAACTGTGCCTTAGAGACTTATTTAATGTACAATCAGTCAGCAAGTGGCAAAGCTGGGGTTTAAACTCATTTCAGTCTACTTATTTGGTATCAGGAATTGTGAAAACTTATGCTATCTTCCTTGATGTCAAATACAAAGTCTAAGAAATCACCTTTCAATAGTGTTAGTATTTAAAATTTACTGCATAACTCTTTAATCTTTTTATTTTTCTAGTTTTGATTAGAAAATAATTATTTCAGTTGTCTCTGGGTGCATGGGTGGTTCAGTCAGTTAAGAGTCTGCTATCGGCTCAGGTCATAATCTCAGGATCCTGGGATAGAGCCTTGAGTTGGGCTCCCTGCTCAGTGGAAAGTCTGCTTCTCCCTCTCCCTCAACCCCTCTACCCTGCTTATGCTCTCTCTCTCTCTCTCAAATAAATAAATAAAATCTTAAAAAAAATAACTATTTGTTGTCTCTTGCTACATAATTAGCTACCACAAACTTTAATGGTTTAAAACAAACATTTTATTTTCCTTTTGATTTAGTTGTGCAAGAAATTGGGAAGGCTCAGCTGAGTGGTTAGATTCTGATCCATATGATGTTAACTGAGACAGTTGGAGTTGGAGGATACACTTTCAAAATGATCTTTTCACTTCTTTATCTGGCACCTCAATGCTTCTTGTCTTTTCCTTCTCTCCAAATAACTCCTCACAAATAATGGTCTTGGGTATTCATACTTCTTCCATGGTGGCATCTGACAGATGGACCAAGGTATTAGCAGCCATACTTGTTATGTTGTTATGTTATGTTATGTGATGTGATGTGATGTGATGTGATGTGACGTGACGTGACGTGACGTGACGTGACGTGAAGTTATGTTATGTTATGTTATGTTATGTTATGTTATGTTATGTTAAGTTATGTTAAGTTATGCTCAGATCTGGCAAAGAGTCACTTCCACCATGCACTATTGACCAAAGCAGTTACAGGCCAGCCCAGATTCATGGGAAAAGAAAATAAATCTTACCTCTCTCAATTGCAAGAGTATCAAATAAATTGTGGCTGTATTTAATCTGCTGGTTTTTAATGTGGCACCTTTAATTTTTTAACTATGTTTGTATTTTTTAACCCTATTCAGATAATTGTTATAAAAATTTGTAGTTTTGTCGTATTGCATTCCTCACAGTCTTGTCAAGGAAATATTTTTTATAAAAATATTTAACAACTTCCCTAAAATGGATGCTTACCTTAAATCACTATTATGACACTGCTGATGTTCCTAGCAAATATCCATTCTGATAAATACTATGATTTTTAGTTTTAAATTCAGGAAGCTCAGGCCTCATAATGCCAATTAACTAGGCCTAAATTACATAGTTTAAAAGTGGAAGAGTCAGAAGGGATTTGATGATTTGGTCTTATCTAACACTTGTTCTTGTATTCTCTAAGAATGCCCAACCACTTTTCTGGGAAGGTGATAGAAGCACTATGCAATCTTCAGGGTAGTTTTGTTTTATTTTATTTTATTTTATTTTATTTTATTTTATTTTATTTTATTTTGGTCTATACTTGAGCTCTTAAAAGTATCCACTTTGTTCTTTTACTTTGTGTGTTTTCATGCATTTTGTGAGAAGATTCATTTTGTAGTTGTGTCAGCTGAGGCCCTGCAGGAAGTAGAAACCACGAGAATATTAAATATATAAGAGATAAGATATATTGAGGGAAACATCTATGCAGGAAATGGGGACAGATCAAAAAGGCAGGGACTGCCTTCATAACATGATATAGGTACTTGTGAACAAAAAGAAGAATTGGGTATGAAAAGTCTTGGACCAACATTAGCATTCTGAGAAAGTTAGCTCTATTGGTGGGGAATATCTAAGCAAAGGTTACCATTGGAGGAGTTCCATATTGGGCAGGAATTAACTAGATTTAAACCCTGTACCACACTTGGTCATTGGCTAGAGGTAGTCTAGGAGCAGTGTAGCCTCATTAGAAGCAGTGTGGTGGGCCAAAATGGAGGCTAATGAACTGTCATAAAACTATGCTCCCCGTGGCAGGTTCTCTTGTAAAGATCTAAGCAGTGTATCTCCATGGTGATCAGGATCCATCCTTGCTACACATAGATCCACTGCTCTATGTGTGTTTGGGAAAAGCACCTTCATGGTTTTCATGGACCCTTATTTTGGTGGGTCAACTTAAAGAAGGGCATAAGTGGAATGAACTATAACCCCCACCACAGCAGATGGTCTCATCGCTGCAACTGTATAATCAAGATGTTTATACCTCCCCCTCTTCCTCTGCCTATTCTACATTCCTGTTAACCTTTGCTACCACTTTGACAGGCATTGGAGATTTACCCGGTGGTATAATTGAAATTTTGATTCCTCAAGGATCAGAATGTATGGTAATTATTCCTCAGGGATCTAACACATGGTAATTACAATTTGTCAGACCAAGCTGCTTCACATGCCCATTCAAAGTGACAGTTGGTCAAGGAAATCCAAAAAGTTACTCAAATTGATCACTTAAGTTACATATTTATTCCATTATATCATTATGGATCTACATAAAAGTTTCCTCACCTCATTCTACTAACTGGGGTCATGAATCCTGTCAAGATAGTAAATCTTTTCTTCATTTGAAGTTCAATGCGGCCCTTGCTGGGTCCTGATAAAAGTATACCCTTCTTGGGAACTAGGACCTCTAACTCTATAGAGCCCAGATTTGCAAGAACCAAGTACCTCAGTAGATTATTGGGAATGATGGTAAATTGAGCCCCTCCACTTCCACCCTTTTATCCCCAACACTACGTATTCCTCTACTGGGGACACGGAAGTTTCTGATTCATTACACATACAACATCTTGAAGTATGGCTCTCAGTACTTGCAGTGACTTGCCTGCCTCCAAGAGGTAAATTTTGCTGTACTTTCAGTAGGCTATTGTAGTGTTCTGCAGCTTCTAGATAGTGCAGCACTTGGTATGACCAGAGTGTCCCATGGTTGTGGGCTCATTCCCACAACTACTTCACTGTGAAGCGAATCTTTTTTTTAAATCTTATATTTTGGAATTCTACACCTGTGAACCAGGCAGTTCTTTGAGGCCTGAAGAGTCATGTTGACTAAAGTTCCAAAAGCAAGAAAAGGAAATTCATACCCAAAATAAGAAAAAACTGATTGCCCATATAAATCAGAAAGGAGACCAATGTATTTGACTTGTATCTTGGTGTCTGGTTTTTGTCTCTTCAGGATTATTACCATTTTACTGGTGTGGCACTGGTTTCCATTGTTGGCAAGTTGGATATTCAACAGTAACAATAGTTAGCTAAGCATTAACTATATTCATGAGCCCATTGTGCAAATTTCAGGATGACCAATGAGGAAAAGTGGCTAATGCCAACTGGATTAGCCATTTTGTCTAGTTAGTGTTCACTGCCTATTGCACAGAAAATGCTTTCTAGTGGGCATGACACTGGCAGCCTGTCATGTCACATAGTGTTTGGGCCAGAGCTATATTATAGGTGGGAAATGTGTTGCCTCCAGAAACCAAAAAGGCCTACAAAGCACTGAGTTTCCTTCTTTGTGGCAGAAAATGCCAAATGCAATGGTTTGTGTTTTCCTATGGGACAGATAGACCATCACACCCTTGATCTTAATTCAATAAAGTGTCTCTTAAATTCAATAAAGTCTCAAATTCTTAAATCTTTTTGGAGACTATCTCTAATCCTACAGAGCACATGTATCTTATTAAGATCATCGATGTTCTACCCAGTTTTGCTCATATTTTTGAAGAGCGCAAGGTCATCAATATAATAGATCAGTGTAATGTCCAGATGGTTCAGGTATTTTTGGATTATGAGGGCAGGCTAACAGAGTCATGGGTAAAACTATAAATAAATATTGTCATTTCCATGTAAGTGTAAACTGTTTCTGATCCTCTTTTCTGATCAGAATAGAAAGGAACTCATGCCAAATCAACGGCAGCATTACATGTATCAGAGACCTTATTAAACTGCTCTAACAGGGATCCCTGGGTGGCGCAGTGGTTTGATGCCTGCCTTTGGCCCAGGGCGCAGTCCGGGAGACCCGGGATTGAATCCCACGTCGGGCTCCCGGTGCATGGAGTCTGCTTCTCCCTCTGCCTGTGTCTCTGCCTCTCTCTCTCTCACTGTGTGCCTATCATAAATAAATAAAAGTTAAAAAAAAAAAAACTGCTCTAACAAGGATACAACATCTGGCAGAGCAACTAAAATCAGAGCTGCTACTTGGTTAAGCTTGCTATCGTTTACAGTCATTCTCCAGGTTCCATCTGGTTTTTACAGAGACCAGACTGGCAAATTAAAAGGAGCCATAATGGAGCTTCCATATATGCATTCTTTAGATTTTTAAGGGTGGCACTAATCTCTGTCATTTTTCCTAGGATATATTGTTCTTGATTTACTATGCTTTCCAAGGCAGGCCTGGGTAGTGAGGAGCGTGATTGCAGAGGTTTCTACTTGGTCTTCCACCATATGATAGCTCTTACCACATACCTCAAGTTTGTACCAATTGCCAGGTTTCATTCCAAATTATGGACTCAGGCACCAGGGAAGGACCATCTAATGTATCTGCAGACCTAGTAGATCCACTGATTTATACAGAATTCAATTATTACCTGGCTTCTATAAGCCTCCATTCTATCTATCTATGGAAAAATAGGGGGAGCATGATATGTTAATCCTGTGGTCAAGCATATATCAGTGTCAATTCAGACCTTTTGTCTAATTATTCTCTAAGTAGTTCCCTTCCCTCAGTGTCAGTAACCTGAGTAAATCCCTTTGAGGGAAAGCTGGGAGTTATTATAAGTTATACTTACTACAGTGTTGTGGGGTCCTTCCTCCTAGGGATCTTCAGTCCATGAGTTTTGAACTGAAAAATGGCTCAAGTCTAGAAACTGAACAAGGGATTATAATCACACCAAAAATATTTAGGTATAAATCTAACAACATGTGCACAAAATCTATCTATTTAGTTATCTATCTGCAGAAAACTACAAAACACTGATAATAGAAATCAGAGAAGATCTAAACAAATGTAGAGATAAACCATGGTTCATAGATTTAAGGACTCAATATTGGTGTCAATTTGTCTCAACTTGATCTGTATATTCAAAGCATTCTCAATCAAAACTCCAGAAAGCTATTTTGTAGGTATTAACAGAGTCTAAAGTTTATACGGAAATGTGAAAAACCTAGAACAACCAACAAAATACTAAAGAAAGACAAATTGGAAGACTCATACTACTCTATTTCAAGACAGTATAAAACTACAATAATCAAGACAATGTGGTATTAGCAAATAAATAGATATAAAGATCCACAGAATATAATTGAGACCTTGTAAACTGAAGCATATATAGTCAATGGATGTTTGATGAAAGCACGAAGGCATTCAATCTCCCATCCAAGTACTAACCAGGACCGACCCTGCTTAGCTTCTGAGAACAGATGAGATTGGGCATGTTCAGGGTGGTATGGCTGTAGACAAAGGCATTCAATGAAGAAAGTATAGTATTTGCAACAAATTGTGCTAGAATAATTAGATGTTCAATACCAAAACACAAACAAAAAAAGAAAAAAAAAGAAATTAAACATACACTTTACTCCTTTCACAAAAAATAACTCAAAATGCATTACAGAACTAATTATTATATTGCAAAATCATATTGCAAGAATATATTGCAAAATCTTATATTGCAAAATATAAAACTATAAAATTTCTAGATGATAACAGGAGAAATCTATATAATCTATTTTTTTGGTGATGAGTTTTAGCATATAATGTCAAAAGCATTATCCTCACAATGAAAGAAAAAATTAATAAGCTGGACTTTATTGAAATTTAAAGCTTCTGAAATATACACTGTTAAAAGAATCAAAATTATCTCAAGTACTCAGAGATAATTGCAAAGAGTATATCTGATAAAAGAATTTGTATTCAAAATATAAACAAATCTTTTAAAACTCAACAATAAGAAAACAACTCATAAAAAATGAATAAAAGATCTAAGCATATATATATGCTTAGCATATATATATATATATATATATATATATATATATATATATGCTTAGCCCAGACTGGCTATATGTGTGTGTGTGTGTGTGTATATATATATATGTATATATGTATATATATATATATACTCTTAATGATGATGTTACATGAAAAGAAATGATGTTAAGCATCTTTTCATTTGCTTATATATATATATTATATATATGTGCACACACATATATATATATACACATACATATATATTTTTTATTTTATATATATAAAATAAGCAAATGAAAAGATGCTTAACATCATTTCTTTTCATGTAACATCATCATTAAGAGATGAAGTTGAAACAAAGAAAAACCACTACATGCTTATTAGAATTGATATTACTAAAAAAAAAAAAAGAATTGATATTACTGATAAGAATATAGAACAACAGAAATTCTCATTCATGCTGAAGGTACAGCCACTTTGGAAGACAATTTGGAAATTTCTTGCAAATCTAAACATAGTCTAACCATGTGATTCAACAGTCATGCTCCCAGATACTTACTTAACTGACTTAAAACTTATGTGCACACAAAATCTACATGCAAATATTTATAGAAGTTTTACTCATAACTGCCAAAATTTGGTATCAACCAATATGTCTTTCAACAGGTGAATAGTTAAATAAACTATAGTATATTCACACAATAAGATGTCATTCAGAAATAAAAAGCTATGAAAAAAATGTGGAAAATTTTCACGCACATTGTTAAGTAAAGAAAAAAAAACAGTCTGAAAAGGCTGCATACTATATAATTCCAGTGATACAATATTCTGGGAGAAAATAAAATTATAGAGATGATAAACAGATCACTGATTGCCAGGATTTTAAAGGTGGGAGTGTGTGGCAAAGTTTAATAACAAAAAGCACTGGGGATATTTTTAGGGTGATGAAATTATTTGTATTATAATGGTCAATAATATGACACTTTGCCTAGAATCTTATAACCCTCAATGTAAAACTAATCTACACAAATTTATGAAATCATTCAGGAGGCTGGAGAACACAAAATTAGGATTCTCAGTGTTAAAGAAGAGCCTAACTATATTAAAAATGAATGAATAAATTGTCCTCACTGAATGGAGGAGCAGGGAAAAAGGAGCTGACTTTGGAAATGAGTATAATTTATAAGACTAAAGGTAAAATAAACCATATGCAAGCACTGTACTCTAGTTGATGAAGTTGTTTTCCTAAAGTGTAATCATTGATAATTCTAAAAATAGTATTTATGTATACTAGATTGAACAAATAAGTAAATAAATGGCAGATGTTGGGAGCCAGATTTCTTAGTTTTAGAGTGGGATGATACAGATAAGCAAAAGGAAAAAGCAAAGAATGGTCCATGTGGTAATGGATTAGTGCAGGAGATTACAGTATGAACTCATATATAGCTTAATATAGGTATAGATAGTTATATATATAAATATTTATGGATATTTATAGATACAGCTTAGTATACACAAATATAATCCCTTGCTCTGTCAACGAAGAGGTCATGGAAGGTAGGACACTCAGTAGCAACAAACACACTTAGGGCCCAGATTTTGGTTTCTTTCCTTTTAACTTTTTTAAAGATTTATTTATTTATTTTAGGGAAAGAGAGGGAGAGAGAGAGTCCTCAAGCAGACTCCTCACTGAGTGTGGAGATCTACACAGGGCTTCATCCCAGGACCCTGAGATCATAACGTGAGCCAAAATCAAGAGCCAGTTACTTAACCAACTGAGCCCCCAGGTGCTCCTAGATCTTGGTTTCTTTTCTTCTTTTAAAGTTTTTTTTTTTTAATTTTTATTTATTTATGATAGTCACACAGAGATAGAGAGAGAGAGAGGCAGAGACATAGGTAGAAGGAGAAGCAGGCTCCATGCACCGGGAGCCCGATGTGGGATTCGATCCTGGGTCTCCAGGATCGCGCCCTGGGCCAAAGGCAGGTGCTAAACCGGGGCGCCACCCAGGGATCCCATAGATATTAGTTTCTAATACCATTCTCCAATGCATAGAAGCAAGGTTCCTTGGAGAAATGGCTGAATCTAAGGCTAGGGCAGGAAATATATAAAAAGGGCGTGGAGGATTGAGTTGTAAAGAAAGAAAGTTATTTTCTTTTTTTTTTTTTAATTAATTATTTATTTATTTATGATAGTCACAGAGAGAGAGAGAGGCAGACGGACAAGCAGGCTCCATGCACCAGGAGCCCGACGTGGGATTTGATGCCCGGTCTCCGGGATCGCTCCCTGGGCCAAAGGCAGGCGCTAAACTGCTGCGCCACCCAGGGATCCCCAGAAAGTTATTTTCTTGAAGTTCTTGAAGCATCAAGAAAGTGAGGAAGTGCTATCACACACACACACACACACACACACATACACTCACACACCCCACAGACTGACGAGAATACATCCAAGGGATACAGAAGCCAATTGAAGAATTTCCAATGGCTTGTGATGGGAAAATTTGATCAGTAAAATAAAGTACTATTGAATTTTAGCCTAAAATAAAAAACAATTATTAATGTGTTTATATTGATATAGTGTTTGACTACATTAATAGATAGGGGAAATAGACAAATCACCTATGCAGAAGTATTCCAATTAATTTACATAGCTACTGTGCCCTCAAGAATGTGGAGAATAACTGCCCATTCCATAATGTATGCTGTATGAAATGTTTTCCATCTAAAGAATACACTATAGAAATGGAGGAATAGTAAATTCCCAGTAAAGAAGCCTGACAAACACTACCTCATCCAAGTGACAAGATTAATAAACAATAGTGATAAGTCATATTGATAGCAGTTACCCTCAATATGATGTAATGAGAATGGTACTTTACGTCTGTGATCTTCCTCCCCTAAACTCATAATTCCAATCTAATCATGAGAAAAACAAGACAAATCCCAAATGAAGGCCATTTTGCCAAAAAGTATTTATACTACTTTGTACAATACCTCTCAAAAATTGTAAAGATCATCAAAAAGAAAGAGAGTCTGAAAACTCACCCCAAGTGGAGCCTAGGACATAATGACTGACTATAATATGGTGTCCTTGATAGGATCATGGAATAGTAAATAGGATTGATAGGATTGTGGCATTAGTTGAAAACTAGAAAATATGAATTAAGTACGGGCCACATATCATAAGTAATATCAGTATTCTCTCACTAATTGAGATGAAAATATCACACTAATGTAAGATGTTAATAAATGGAAACAATGTGAGAAACCTTTTGTACTATCTATAAATCTGAAACTATTCTAAAGTCAAAATTTTATTTTCAGGAAATCAAATGAGAAAGGAATAAAGTAAATCTTACGATGGCAATGTGGACTAGTAGTTTGGAGAGAGAAATATAAGGCAGTAGTTTATGTCCATCTGCCTGAGTCTGTGTTAGGTGAGATGCTTTACCCCTGGTTACCCTTAGCAAAAGGTCTGTAATTTTAAAATACCAATGATGGTAGAAATTTTTGAAGGATTTCTGAAGAACTGAATATCTAGATCTGTAAAAACAGAGTGGTTTGTAAAAACAGTGCTGTTGGTGATGCTTCTTTAGGTCTGAGTTCAAGAATTTCGGGTACCTAAGAATTCCATTCAGGATGTCTTGAGAATTATTTCATCTTACAGAGTTCTTTAAAGGGAGTGCTATCAGCATTTTTGGTGAAATATTTCTGGTCTTAGTAAATGATAGTAGCAAACTTACCCCTCTCTAGAAGTTGTGATAGTGCAAAATACATCTGTTTTCAAAAATAGCCAAAATAAATGGTACCTTATATCTGCCAATATTAAGTTCTTTGAAGAGTCACAACTTTACTAAATTGAAGGATTAGGAAAGATAGCATGTTCTCAGAAAGTGCCACAAGAATGGTAAGGCATCGGTAGTTGGGAGCTAGTATACCTTAATATCCTGAATAGATAAACGTCCTCCACTCCTACTAAAGCTAATTCTTCTCTCTGTTTACCTCTTTTTTAGCTTTATTATACTTTTCAAGTATACACTGTTGAGAGATTTTTATCTATGCCTTTTACTCAGAACAAACAATTACTAGTTGCTGGCTGTATTAGATATATCTATTTCTCTTGCTTAAGTTATTTCAAGCAAGAGATATATATATGACCCCACAAACTTCAGTATACATTTATATAATAAGTGGCTGTTTAAAAATAATGTTATTAGCATTCATTATAATATTAACAACATTTTCTTAATATTTCTTAATGTTCAGTCCATAATAAATTTCCCCAATTGTCTCAAGAGTGTCCTTTAAAAATCAGTTGGAATGAATCAAATTTTTATGTCTTTAGTTTTAGCATTTTTAAACTTTTATTTTTTTAGATAAGTTTTAGATTCACAACAAAATTAAGATGCAGAGATTTCCCATACGTGCCCTGTTCTCACAAATGTATAAAATTTTCCCTATTATCAGAATCTCCCATAAAAGTTGTACATTTGTTAGACAGTGAACCTACACTGACACGTCATAATTACCCAATGTCCCCAGCTTCCATTAGGGTTCATTTTCAGTATTGCACATTCTACAGGTTTGGGCAAATTTTATAATGACATGTATCTACCATGATAACATCATACAGAGCATATATGCTGCTCAAAATCTTCAGTGTCCCACCTATCCATGCCTCTCCTCACCCTGACCCCTGGCAATCACTGATCTTTTTAGTTTCTCCATGTTTTTGCCTTTTCCAGTTATCATATAGTCTAAATCACACAGACTGATCCAAGAGTAGCCTTTTCAGATTCACTTCTTCCACTTCCTAACAGACATTTTATGTTCCTCCATGTCTTTTCATTGCTTGATAGTTCCTTTCTTGTTAATACTGAATAAAGTTCCATTGTCTGGATGTACCCAGTTTATTTATGCATTCATCTACTGAAGGGCATCTTGGTTGCTTCCACATTTTGGCAATTACAAGTAATGCTGCTCTAAATGTGAGTGTAGATTTTTTTTTTATAAACATATATCAAGTTCATTTGGATAAATACCAAGAAGTACAATTGTTAGGTCATATGGTGAGTTTGTACAGCTTTTTAAAAGACTGCCAAACTGTCTTCCAAAGTTGCTGTGCCATTTAGCATTCCTACCAGATATGTGTGAAAGTTCTTGTTGCTTTATATTTTCATCAGTATTCAGTGCTTCACTATTTTGGATTTTGGCTATTCTAATAAGTACGTAGTAGTGTCTCACTGTTATTTTAATCTGTAATTCTCTGATGACATATGATGTGGAGCATCTTTGTATATACTTATTTACCTTCTCTATATCTTCTTTGGTAAGGTTTCTGTTATTATATTTCCCCTGATTTTTTAGAGAGAGAGAGAACTGGGGGCAGGAGGTGGGGGTGGGGGTGGATGTGCAGAGGGCAAAGGAGAGAGAATATCAATCAGACTTCATGCTCAGTGTGGAGTCCAGTGTGGGGCTCTATCTCACAACTCTGAGATACTGATTTGAGCCTAAATCAAGAATTGAAGACTTAATCAACTGAGCTACTCAGGCAGTCTGGATCATTTTTGAATCAGATTGTTTGTTTTCTTATTGTTGAATTTTAAGTGTTCTTTGTAGACTATGGATGGATGATAGTCTTTCTTAGATATATCTTTTGAAAAAACATTCTCTCCTACTCTATGACTTATCTTCTTATTCTCTTAACATTGCTCCTTGTATAGAAAATTTTAAAAATTTTAATGAAGTCCATGTTATCCTTAATTTCTTTCATGATGTTGTGTCCAAATAGTCATTGGTCATCTAGATTTTCACCTAGATTTTCTGTGATATCTTCTAGGTGTTTGATAGTTTTGTGTTTTACATATAGGTTTATTACCCATCCATTTTGAGTTAATTTTTGTGAAGAGTGTAAAGTTATGTCTGGATTCTTTTTTTTTTTTTTTTTGTATGTCTATATGTAGTTGATCCAACACTATTTGTTGAAGACTTTATCTTTGTTTCATTGTATCACCTTTGTTCCTTTGTCAAAGATCAGTTGACTGTATTTGTGGAAGTCTTTTTTAGGGCTCTCTATTCTATTCCATTAATCTACTTGTCTATTCTTTCATCAACATCACACTGACTTGATTATTGTAGTTTTATAGGATGCCTTGGAGTCAGGTAGTATCTATCCTCTAAGGCCTTGTTCTTCTCCTTCAGTATTGTGCTGGTCATTCTGGGTCTTTTGCCCCTCCATTTAACCTTAGAATCAGCTTATCGATATCCATAAAATAACTTGTTGGGATTTTGACTTCTATTGCACTGATTCTAGAGATTAAGTTGGGAAGAACTGGCATTTTGACAATACTGAGGTTTCCTATCCATTAGCAAGGAGTATCTCTCCATTTTTTCAGTTCTTTGAATTTATTTAAGAGAGTTCTGCAGGGTTCCTAATACAGGAAGTGCCAGTAGCATTGTGTTTAATTTCATATTTCACTTATTTATTGTTAGTATATAGGAAAATTATTTGCTTTCATATATTAACCTTGTATTATGCAAACTTGTTATAATTGTTTTATTAGTACCAGGAGGTTTTTTTTTTTAATTCAATTCTTTAGGATATTATGTGTAGACAGTTTTATTTCCTGCTCCATGTATATACATTTTATTTCCTTTTCTAGTCTTCTGCATTACTTAGAACTTCCAGGTAGGAGAGATAGGTAGGAAAGGATATTCTTGCCTTGTTTCTGATCTCAATGGGAAAGCTTTGCATTTTTGTTATTAAATTTGATGTTAGGTGTAGGTTTTACATAGATATTCTTTATCAAATTGAGGAAGTTCCTCTCTATTAGAAGTTTATTGAGAATTCTTATTATTCATAGGTTTTGGATTTTGTCAAATGCCTTTTTTTGCATCTATTGATGTAATCCTGTGATTTTTCTTTTATACTATGTTGATGTAATGAATTACATTAACTGATTTTTGAATGTTAATCCAGCCTGCATGCCTGGGATAAATCTCACTTTGTAGTAATGTATAATTATTTTCGTATATTGTTGGATTTATCTTGCTAATTCTTTGTAGAGGATTTTGCTTTTATGTTTGTGAGAGATATTGGTCTGTAGTTTCCTAGGTTTATACCATAAACATATATTAAGCAGCCTTATCCTTTTCACAGCATCTCCCTCCCTACTTCTCTGCAAGGGGTGGGATGCTCATCTGATTGGATGGAATCCCAGGATAATGGATTGTTCAACTACTAAGAGTCTGGAATAGCCTACAAAACTATAGGATTATAAATTTGTGTTGTTTTAAGTTATTATGTTTTGATAATGTGTATAGTAGAAAGAGAAAACTAGTAAGTCACCATACTGGTGAATGTTTAGTTTGTTTCCCCTTTTTCTGTATTATATGTATTGTTGGGGACAATGTTTTCACAAAGCTAGGTAACTTTTTGTTCTGAGTTTTGCGTTATTTTATTGAGAAATATTTTAGAAATATGATAACTGAGTCAAAGTGTATTGTCCCATAAACAGTAAGAGAAGACAGTTTTGTTATATCCTAACCAGCACTGAGTACTACATAGTATGCTTCTAAGATCTTATTAGCTTTATAGATGAAAATTTTCTCTTATTTCTTTAATTTACATTCTCTTCTTTATTTTTTTTTACATTCACTTCTTTAAAATGATACAGTTTTCTTTTTTTTTTAAGATTTTGTTTATTTATTCATGAGAGAGAGAGAGAGAGAGAGAGAGAGAGGAGGGGGGCAGAGACATGGGCAGAGGGAGAAGCAGGCTCCACACAGGGAACCCAGGGAACAAAGCCTCCACCTTTGGCTCAGGCGTGATCCCAGTCCCAGAATTGAGTCCCGCATGGAGCTCGCAGCAAGGAGCCAGCTTCTCCCCTTGTCTGTGTCTCTGCCTCTCTCTGTGTGTCTTCCATGAACAAATAAATTAAATAAAAAAAAAATAGTGTCTCTTCTTTAATGAGCAATCTATCCATGCTCCTTTTCTTTTAAGTTTCTTAGTTTTAATAAAAAATATTTGTCTTTTTTAAGTATCACTAGCTCTCTGAATTTGTATTTGAAGTAAGTGAAGTACACATATATACCACCATATATGTATTTTTTTGATCAAGTCAAGAACATTACTTATTTTCCAAATTTTCAAAGTAGTTATTACCAACTCATAACATATTTAATATTATATCTTATTTAAATAATGTATTTATTTAAGTATATTGCCTTTTACTAAAGGAATGTATTTGCCTCATTTACTTCAATTATATCTGAACTCAAAACAATATTTTCTTTGCGAATATAAAACTTTATTTATTTATTTTTTAAGTTTTTATTTATTTATTCATGAGAGATACAAGGAGAAAGACAGACAGAAGCAGAGGGAGAAGCAAGCACTTCGTGGGAAGCCTGATGTGGGGTTCAATCCCAGAACCCCGGGATCACACCATGAATGGAAAGGCAAACACTCAACTACTCAGCCACCCAGGTGTCCCCGAATATAAAATTTTAGTAAAAATGCTTCTAAACTTCCATAGTTTTTTCTCATTATATTCTATATGGATATAATCTTTTAATCTTGAATCCACTTGAAAGCTGAGATCCAGGCTGAGGTGAGGACTTATATGCAGATAATTGATTTGCAGAAGTGATCTTTAAGAGCTGAGAAACTAAAAAGGGTTAGATTGGAAGCTAAGTGAGAGTGTATGATCAAGTTGGTCAGCTGGTGCTGGATGCCTCCAGGACCTTCTAAGAAGTGATCAGACTGCACCTAAAGTGTCTCCAAATGAGGAAGAGTTAAAGCATTCTCCACTAGCTCATATCCCCCACTTGCTGAACATTACCCTTGATACTCTCTACCACATACTAACACTTCCAGTGCTGAGCCAACTGCCACAGGCACCCTGTGCCACACATCACAGATACAAACTCTTTATTATATATTATTTACTTGGTAACTGTAAAACACTCTAACATGATCATTTGTTGCAGAAAATAACAAAGCACATTAAATCATTTTTGAAACTTTCCTTGGAAAGAAATAATCAAAGTGGATATAACACACAACACTTAAAAGGTACAATGAGGTAAAATGTTTAGTGAACAAATGCCAATAATGGCAACATTTTGAGAAAATATTAACTTAAATTCATTTGACATTTTTTCTCTAAATGTTTCCAAAATGACATCCTCTCCCATTACCATATATACACACACAGTATATCCAAGAGGAAATTAAAAAGTAATGACATTATTTTTTTTTCTTCATAGATTAATTAAACACAGTGGAGAAAAATTAAATGGTTTGTATAATAGTAGAGAGCAAGATATCAATTAAATGAATGTATAACTCCTATCAACTCCTACATTTGATTTCTTTGTAACCCTTGATGTTGACAGTCCATAAAGAGCAACACATATGTTATGTGGTGATCATTTTACATGTCTTGAAAGAGGGGAAGTAGCAAATAAAATTAACAAGACAAGGGTTGCCCTAGTGTCTCAGTTGGTTAAGCATCCAAATCTTGGTTTTGGCTCAGGTCATGGTCTCAGGGTCCTGAGATCAAGCCCTGAGTTGGACTATATGCTTAGTGTGGAGTGTGCACGAAATTGAGATTTTTTTTCTCCCCCTTTTACTCTGCTCCTTCTCCCACTCACACCCTAGCTTTCTCTCTAAAAATGAAGAAATAAAATCTTAAAAATAAGAAAATTAACAAGACAAACCTTTGCCAAAATAAATTTATAAACTACTTGAAGAGACACAAAAAGCTACAAAAATTTTTCATAAGGAATATGCAATTAATACTACAACAAGTGCAAATATTCTTAAATGAACAATGAAAAATATGAGACTAATTCTGCCTGAGGTGATTTGGGATCCTCTTTGAAAAGATGTAATTTTAATTTCATTTTCAAATGTTATAGGTGAGGTATTTTCAAATTCACCTATTTGTTCAAATCAGAAGTCCAATTCTATTTAATACTAAAGTTCATACTCTTTACATTTCAGTAAGAAGACATGAGAAATTAAGATCAACTTGGAAATAAAGAATCTCTATCTCTGTCTCCCTGGATCCTCTTTCTCTCTCTCTTACCCCCCCCACCCCCCCAAGGATGATACACAATAAAGACTTCTGATGGTCAAAGGCAGAGGAATTTGACCCAAAGAACTTAGCATTAGATGCCAGTTTAGAGGCTACTATGATCTCAGGGTCAAGTGACAGGATTATGCAAGACTGAAAAAGTGGCTGTTTAGATAAAGGGAATAAAGAAGGAATTAAAAATGTTTTGATTCTAGCTTTGGAGATGTAAAATCAATCACACCATTAACAAGAGTGAAGGATTGTGATTTTAACAAGGTTAGGGCCAAAGGAAGGCCAAGGGCAGGTTTAAGATAAGTGTGCTTAATCTTGCATCCTCACTTCATTCCTCCTAAAACAAAATAACAACATAGCTTCAGCGGTCCTTGAAGTCCCATCCCCCTGCCTCCACTCCCCACATACATACCATACAAGTATGTAGGAACAATATATGCTTGTCAAACAAGTATATTTCCAAGTTAAATTCCTGGATCTTCAATCTAAACATGTTGTTAACTCTAATCCCAAATCCTTCTTATAAAGAAATTGGGGAAGCAGCATTTTTAGGGAGGAAAATGTTAAATTCATTTTTTGATATGTTGAATTTGCATGTATGTAGTTCATATAGTTACATGTTATTGTGGAGGCTGAGAAAAATTAAGGCCATCCCACCTAAAGTTTAGCATTAGCACAAGTACAGCCATCTTAGGCCTCTGTGAATAAGAGCTGAACTTTATGGGGAAAAACTGCAGAATGTCCTCAATGTCCTTGGCAGAGAATCCCATATCAGAAAGACAACAGAGCCCACACTTGTGGTAGAAAGTCCAATATTAGAATGAGAACAGAGCTCAATGCCCTTAAGCCCCATATCAGAATGTAAACAGAACTTGAGAAATTCCTCCACCCCTTCTGAAAATCCCCTAGACTAGCCTATAAAAAACCCAGCTGTAACCCACTTTGGGGTTCAAGTCCCTGCTCCGCTGTGTCGGGTATACTTGGACCCAAGCTCGAGCTTGCTAATAAACACTGGTGTGCTTGCATCCGTGTCAGCTCCTTGGTAGTTTCTCGGATTCACAATGTTGGGCACAACAGTTATATGAAATTTTATGTACTATATAGGGCCTGTCAGAATTAGGCTTAGTAATGTTGGATTGAGAATTCCTTAAACATGGAGAGTATATTTAGAGATGAAATGGAAATCTAATCCTGAGTACGGGGGTGCTCACTGACAGCCCATTTCAGAATACAGTTTTATTTTTTTTAAAGATTTTATTTATTTATTAGAGAGAGAGAGAACAGAGAGCACAAGTTGGGGGAGTGGCAGCCAAAGGGAGAAGCAGACTCCCCTCTGAAAAGGGAGCCAAATGTGGGATTTGATCCCAGGATCCTGGGATCTAAAGGCAGATGCTTAACCAACTCAGCCACTCAGGTGCCCCCAGAATACAGTTTTAGAGAGCAGGAAAAAAAGAGAAAAAAACTAACCCAAAAAAGAATCCTTAGAAAAATGGAATAACTAAGTATCCCACTGATGTTGGCTAGCTTCATTAAAGCGAAGTTGTTTCAGCCAACAAATTGAAATATGAAGGCCTCACAATGATGATAGAGATGAAGTGAACAGAGAAAAAGCACACATTTCCTTCAATATTCCAAGAAAATGAAACACTGAGATGGTGTGAGGGAAACTGCTTCCTTGCTGATGGTGTGCACACTAATGATTCACTCTCCTCTGTCCTGTGAAAGCTATTCTGATGTGTGGTTTTTCTAGTGGACTGAAAACTGTATCATCCTCTAAATCTTTGCTTCCAGAAAATGTCATTTTGAAATGCAGTTCTTTGGGAATGCAAAGTTACTAATATTGTAAAATAGAACATTTCAAAGTAAGTTCTGCTGGTTTTTAATCTTCTCCCATTTACCTAATAATTTTATAATTATTTAAATAGAACTCAAATCTTCAAAGTCCTTTTACTGTGTTCATCTTTCAAATCCATAGCATTATTAATAGTGAAATAACTTCAACTACCAAAGATGGTTGAGGATTTAAAAATAAGCAGAAAAATGTCACAGATAAGCTCAAAGATGACACAAAACTCATGCACTAAATCCACGCAGATAACTCAAAGGAGAGCATCTCTCATTCTCTAGTTAATATTATTTTAGACATGATTCTAAGTGACTTCGAAGAATTCAGTAATCAGCAAGCTAACAGTAATCTAACTCAATGTATTCACAGGAAAATGATAGAACATAGAATATGTGTGAAGCATTCGTATATTGCAAAGAAATAGACAACCAATGTCACTATAACTTATCTAATGTCTCAGCTCAGAGTACATTTAGAACAGAACATGAGAAGGTGATAGGAATGCCATAGGCAGGGATATTGTCAGCAGAGAGAACTGACTGCTGGTAATTTGCTGATGAGGCAGGTGATAGAAAACCCATAAAAACAGACTGCAAAACTGAAAAGAAATTAAAGGATAGCATAAAATTACTTAATATTTTATATAACTGCAAAACTACTATGGTATAACTGTATTACAGTTCAGTTCTTATGGTTTTTCATAGGGTTGACGGTCAATAATTGTGCACAGATTAAATTACATCAAATATATACTATTAGAGAAAGCAGGAGATCACAGATTCAATAACTAATTTTTCTCAATTTTATTTCGCTTTGTCCTTACTGCTTTTCCTGTATCCTAGTCCTGGCTTTCTTTTTCCTCAACCCACTTTGCTCACTGCCTTAGGTTTTCTCTGACCTCAGTTAATGGCAGTGATGGACATATTTCTGTCAAAATATTTGGTTGCTTGTAAGAGGAAACTTAGCCAACTAAAATTAACTGATTTGGAAAATCTCTTCTTCTGGAAATGTCAGCTAAAGGCCATGTTGTGGAGTTGGAAGCAAAGGACATGTTAGATGAATTCATTATGAGATATTTCTCATTTCTTTCTAACCTTTGAAAACTATGTTCCAATGAAATTAATTAGCTTGATGTAGTTCTCATTTATACTATGTCTAATTTATACTAACACAGTAAACTGTAGGTAGCAAATTGCCTAAATATTTCAAGCAAATTGAAATAAACCTCTATTTAGTAACTATTCCAGAAGAAAATATTTTTGTTCCAATGACTTGTCTAATTATCCCAGTCATGACACTTTTGTTTACACAATTTATACATCATGCTAACAAAATTGCCCAAATATTTTAAGGAAAATAAACTTCGGGTCTGTGAAAATTTTAGGAAACATAATGTTTTTTTTGTTTTTTTTTTAAAAGATTTTATTTATTTATTCATGATAGTCACAGAGAGAGAGAGAGAGAGAGGCAGAGACACAGGCAGAGGGAGAAGCAGGCTCCATGCACCGGGAGCCCGACGTGGGATTCGATCCCGGGTCTCCAGGATCACGCCCCGGGCCAAAGGCAGGCGCTAAACCGCTGCGCCACCCAGGGATCCCTAGGAAACATAATGTTACAGGATTTCCTTCTCCTTCCTTGCCCATGGCTTTTGGTCACACTACTTTGAAGAATGAAGTGATAGACCAGATGAAGCATGGTGGGCAGCAAAGCAAAGTTTATTGAGCAATAGTACAAAACTCCCAACAAGGAAGAGGATCTGAAAGGGTTGTCATTGGAGTCTCTAAGACTAGGGGGTTTTATAGGCTTGTTGGAGGGCTGTTATAATCTGATCAACCCTCCCTGTGCTTGTCATCCATCAGGTTTTTGTCATCTATCTCATGGTGAAGGGGAGAGGGCTCCTTCCAGGGTGGTGTAAAATGCTTTTAAGGGTGGTTTCCTCTTAGGGTGGGAGCTCTTTATCCCTGCTTGCCTTTCTTCCAACTATCCCTCATCAGTAATATTTTTTATACCAAATATCAGGCCAACTATCCCAATATTGACTTTCCTTTTATAGACAGGAAATAAAAATGAATCAGTTCACATTGGTTATTCAAATGTCAGTAGCAAAAAGTTCTATCTCCTGTCATTTTTCTCAATGATTGGATTTTCCAGACATAGAATTCTGTTTAATACCAGGTATTTTTTTTCTTTAGGAGCTAGAGACAACACAGTGTGGGATGGGAAAAACAGGATAAGAACTTGATTTTTTGAAACCTCACCAAGAAGTCTGAAAACCCAGGGTGGGTAATGACTATAATAGTGCCATGCCACCAAATCAAACTCTGAACCAGCAGTTGTTTTTGTTGGTGTAGAGTTGATGAAGTTTTGGAATATAGGTGAGGTTTGGTGGGGTGAGGTCCAGAGCCAATGACCAAGAAAGAATTCTTGAGACATCTTTGGTGTAAAATGGTGCTCTTATTAAAGCACGGGGACAGGATCCATGGGCAGGAAGAGCTGCTGCCCAGGGTTCATGAGGAGCAGCTGATTTTATACCTGGAAGTTGGGAGGGGTTTAAGGATAGTGTACTCTCTAAGGGATTTGGGGAGCAAGGTTCCAGGACCTTGAGGAGGCTAGCTATTATTGGGAAAAGGTCACCTATTATCATCTAAAGAACCTTAGTTATGAGACCCTTCAGATGTGTATCAGTGGTCCATGTGCTTGGGGGATGATTGCTGACATGTATCTTGAGGAATAGACATAAAGGGAAATTTCTAAAGGAGTTTTTATATGTTAAAGTAGACTTACAGGATCCTGGGGGTTGGGCTAAGATTGCTTTTTGCCCTTAGCAAAATAATAACATCCAGGCAGTTGGGTCCACAGAGGAATATCCATTTGCCTGTTTCAAGGACTTGTCAATGCGCTGCCCCAGGCTCATGCCTTGTCCTCAGCTAGCCCTTGTTCCCCCATCATTGTGAGTACCAAACAACCAAAATTTGAATCACTGCAGATGTATAAGCAGAGTGGAAAGTCCAGCTCAGATTTTGGTCAAAAATATACCTAATGATCAGGTTTTTCCTGTGACAGAAACATTTTAGAGAGAAATCCATTATTGGTGATGGATATTTGTTTAGCCTGAAACATTCAGTTATATAGTCTTTTGGATTTAGATTGAAGTCCCACCCTGCAGAACCTTTGGAGTATCAGGTTGTTGCCTTTTTCCCAGTGAGGCTCTGGAAGACATATCATTTGTTCTTCTGTTATTATTTTCTGTGCTATTGTGCTTATTATTCTTCTGTGCTTCTATACTTTGTGCCCTTAATCAGCAGCTCCCATGGTACTATGTTTGTTAGCCAGGTAGTTGTGATGATTTCAGACCCCATAGCCAAAGGTGCTATTTTACTAGAAATGGCAGGGAGAGGACTCACAAGACTATAGTACTAGGGCTATTTTGCTTTTGGTGTGGACTGGGAGTATTCCTTTTTTTTTTTTTTTTTTTTTTTTAATACTCCTTCTAGTAAGAACATGAAATCCATTTTCTCATGTATATATCAGATGTACATATTTAAAAGGTAAAACCTCAGTTCTCAAATAAAAGTAATTTTTCCTTGTTGACCAGAAATTAATGTCGTAGGACTGAATTCATATAACTTTTTTCCAAGAAGAAAACTTTAATTCAAGGTTAAAGTCACATTTGTTCTGTTAAATTATTTAATACTAGAATATGGAAGCTTGATAGTCTTCTTTCAAATAAGTTTAACATTCTAGCCACTTTTCTTACCCCAAAATAGCAATGCGACTTTGCATTGCTACCAGAACCTTCCCCTTCATCCTCCCTTAGAATTAAAATTTTACTTCAAATCTTTTGTATCATTCCATTTGCATTGTAATGCAAATTAATTTGTTCTGGTCAACAGATGAGCAAATGACAAGACAAGAAGCAAGATCAGACACTGAGTGTTTTGTGTCTAGTAAGGCTGAAGTACTCAGTTTTAATTAATATTAAAAAATTGTCTTGGGGATCTTAATTGCCCAATCACTAGTTCTATTATTATTTTCTTAATTAGGAAATGTTTTGGCAGCCTGGTTTAGTTCTCAGAGTTTTAAGAATGTCAGAGTGGCTTCCCAAATTTAGAACATAGGTTAACAGTAGAATGGAGACTGCCAACAGCCTTCGAATTAATCTGTCTGCCTGAGTCTGTTACTCGTTATTTGACCATGGCTGTCATGGTGAAAGATGAACTCACTTGTGCTTGGACTGTTAATATAAATGAGCTCTATTTCACTTTGAGATGTCTTGATTGAGAATTCTTGAGATGACTGGGGTCAATTTTCTGAGAGGTTACAACTAATTTAGAACTTACAAGTCACTATAAATAGCTTAAGCTGATCGTTCTAATATGACATACTTTACTCTTGGGTTGAATTTCATTTGCTGTCCCAAAACCAATTATTTAGGTTTTTTAAGTCTTTCCAGAAATTACACAAAGTCCCAACTAACTAAAGCATAAATTTCCCTCCTAGTTACAGACGTTTTAGAGATATATTGAATTGCAGTGTGTAGTGCTGATCCCTTGGGCACCCCACTGGCAAATTCTTTGTGTCCTGAGAATTGCCTAATTATGCCTTTTCTTTGTTCCCTATCTTTTAATCAGACTTTAACTTCTCTCCCTATGATTTCCTTGGTTTTATTAATGGAACTGCATGAAAAACTTAATCAAAATCCTCCTTTGCACGTTTAAACAAATTAAACCTGTTTTTTTCTCCATATGTAATTTGTCTTTTCTATTGTTTTTTTTTCTTCTTATGGTGATCTTGTCAAAAAAGAAACTCATATTACATTTTTAAAGACTAAAAACCAGATTATGGACCTGAAAATTAACTTATTTATTCCTGTTAGTTTTCTGTCATTTAAAAAATATTTCAATGTCCTTTTTTAAGATGACCCATAGTAATTATATACGTGTGTATACATAATTTCTTATGATTTCATTATAAGATATGTTCATTTTTATTGGGTTCTGATAAAGAAAAATTATCCTGGACAAATTAAACAAAGGAGACTTTATTTCAGACTATCACAACAGGAGAGAGAGATTGAATTCAACTCTCCTTGAAACAAAAGGTGGGAGAGTTTTTGATGACTGGATGAGCTAGTGGAAAAGTACTGGATGACTTTTGTCGGAAGGTTGGTCAATGTGATTAGGCAATCTGTGTTTGCTAATTGGTACTTACAAAAGTTATGCTCCTATCTTTCACAGAGATTGGAAAATAAGGGCTTTATCTTTTTCTTTGTTCTATTGAATTTCTTTTAGGTATAATTGACATATTAGTTTCAAGTGTGCAACATAACAATTCCATATTTGTAAATATTGCAAAGTGATCATCACAGTAAATCTAGTTTAATACCCATCATCATAGTTACAGTTGTGTGTGTGTGTGTGTGTGTGTGTGTGTGTGTGATGAACTTTTAATATCTACTCTTAGCGAGTGTCAAATATACAATACGGTATTACTAACTACAGTTGCCATGCTGTATATTACATTCCTATGATTTACCTTACTTGATAACTGGAAGTTAGTTACTTTTGACTCCCTTTATCCATTTTGCCTACCCCCTACACTCTACCTCTGGCAATCCCCAATCTGTTCTTTACATCTATGAGTTTGCTTTTTTGATTTTTTGTTTGTTTAGATTCCTCATATAAGTGAGATATTATTCTCTACTTGACTTACTTCACTTAGCTTAATGCCCTCAAGGTTTACCTGTGTCATTGGAAATGGCAAGGTTTCATTCATTTTAATAGCTGAATAATATTCCTCTGTGTGTGTGTGTTTGTGTGTGTGTGTGTGTGTGTGTTATTTTCCTTATTCATTCATCCAGCAATGGACCCTTAGGTTGTTTCTATGTTTTGGGTATTGTAAATAACGAACACTAGGACACATACTTTTTGAGTTAGTGTTTGTTTTCTTTGGATAAATACCCAGAAACAGAACTGCTAGATCATATAGTAGTTCTATTTTTAATTTTTTGAGGAATCCTCATACTATTTTCCATGATGGATGCACCAATTTACATTCCCATCAATAGTGCACAAGGGTTCCCTTTTCTCAACATCTTTTGCCAACACTTACTATCTCTTGTCTTTTTGATAATAGCCATTCTGATAGGTGTGAGATGATACTCATTGTGGTTTTGATTTGCATTTCCCAAATAATTAATGATGCTAAATATCTTTTCATGTACTGGCCTTATCTTCTTTGATGGTTATATTTCAAAGGGATGGCTCTCAGATTCTGGAGAAAGACAGTCCTGCATTATAAGACTGGGAGTCTGGGAGAAGATTTACATCTCAAAAGGACAAAGAAATAATTTACAATTGCAAATTTTCTAAAGTAAATGCCCTAAGAAAAGAAAATTAGGACTCATAGTCAGTAAGAAACTTCTCTAAAGTTTAGTCAAACTGAGGAAAATGTTAAGGCTATCTTGGTCAGTTCTAATAATTATTCATGAAAAAATTATGAAATGCATTCAATAAGACAAGTGTTGCCTTAAATATCAGAATATTTTCAAAGATATATTGTAGTGTCAAAATATCTGTTTGCATTTTTATAATGGTCTTAAGTTTGGCGATGCAGAATCTAATAATAAAGCTGAGCCTGTATATAATCATTAAAATTTTCTGAAATTTCCTTTTTTCCCCAATGTATAAAAGAAAGAAATGATTAATTAGGATTTTTATATTAGGTCTATAAATTAAAAGTATAGACAAAGATAATGAATTAATTTATAACTAGTTTATAAATGTGATATCTTCAATTTTTGATTGGCTCTTTTAGTATAATCCTTTCTCAAACAAGGAGCCCTAGCAGTGTCACCTGAAATAAAAACAAGCTTGAGACCATCTGCTGTAGCTCAGGGAGACAGACCTGAGGAGACAGACCTCCTATTTCCCCTATAGAACTTTTCCAGTTTCCAGGACCAGAGGTATCTCTTACACTAACCTTTTTTCTGAGGTAACCCCTCTGGTTGTTGAGAACTCCAATCAAGGTCACCTAAGAGCATGAGTTTTTAAGGAGTCCTAAAGTAAAACAACCATTTTCGGTGTTATTCATTGCCTCTCTCTGTTTGTGTGTTAAATTACTCCTCCGTGTGTTATTTAATGTTTTGGGAAAATGAAAAATAAAATGTGTTATTTAACATTAAAAAAATCTGGCTTTTGATAAAATCATAAATTCTATACTTATCTGTCTACAGTATCAAAACCTGTTAATGACCTGAGATTTCAATATATTTTCTTAATGTATAAATACATTAAGAAAATATATTTTCTTAATATAGTTTTATTGATACTAGCAGAAGACACAAGACTTGGGGCCAGAGACAAAGGACTTTATCACAAAGCATGATCTTCATGTTCTCATCAGTTTTCTTGCCATTCAAGTCCTGTAGGGAGTGATGTGGAATCAGGTCCAGCCAGATATTTCACATGTAGTGTATTTGTATCACAGCTAAAGAATTTTGACTTTAGGAATTCCTAATCTTTAAAACTGCTAGCAAACCTGCCTACTCTTTACCCCTAAGGAAGACATTATCTTGACTATAGTAATCAGGAAACAAATCTGCCCTCTGCCTGGGGGCAGTGGGGATTGGGGGCACTATCTATATCATCCAAGGCTGTTTTTAGTACAAACATCCTTGACAGGATATTCCAGAGCCAAAGCTGAAATGGCATGCAGAAAGACCATGGAGAATAATTCCTCATATGCAGAATTAGTAACTTTTTAGTATAGATATTTTGGCATCATACCACATTGTCCATTTGGTAATGAATGATATCTTATTATACATGTGTGTATATATACTGATTGGAATCTATAGTGAGTATTTGTGGTAACTTAATCAGGAATCTCTGTTCCAGGGGAGCTACAGGAGTACTTCAGTTATTACTAAAATCTACATCACAGAAATGTTAATGAGCACAAGAGGTCTTAGAATTTTTTTTTTTTTTTTTTTTTTTTTTTGTGAAATGAATAGGGCTTAACACATGTAATTGACTAGAAAGGAATTTACATTTTTTAGAGCAGGACTCTAAGAGAATAATTTTTGATTGTTTGTTTTCACACTTTATCTAAAAGGACCCTGTTAACGCACCTTAGAAGTTTGAATAGTGTTGCCATCTTGATGTGTTCCCCTGGGAGCACATCTTTTATAGAACGTTCTGGGATCTTTACTGGGATCTTTACTGAGCCTAGAAGAATTGGTCATATTACTATTTTTTCCTTATTAATGTGTACATGATTGTCAGACTATGGCCCAAGACTCATTTTCATTGTAACATAACATCTGACTGCAAAGTTGTAGAAGAGAACAGCATATTAACCTTTCACCTCTAATCTCTAATCTCTAATCTAATCTAATCTAATCTCTAATAATCTCCCGAGTATATTGACAGTTATCTAAAGAACCTAATGCATATTGTATAGCCATACACATATATATAGTATGCTATCTGCAGCATATTATATAGAGTATGATACTATATATATTATTCTATACTATTTATGATAGTCTATAGTATGCTGGCAAATGATTAACACATGGCTTGGGAAGGTAAGGGAACTTTGGAATCTTCACAATTTCTGTGCCTTAAATACTCCCACCATGACCTACTTCAAGCTCTCAAAGTGACATCACTGATCAGGGAGCGGGGAAGATATGTGCATAACTGGCTCACAAGGGCCAGTAAGACCTGATTCTAATAAGAACTGACTCTAACACACCACTGTTTAATGTCTTAATTTTTCTTAAAAGCCAATTATAAAGAATCAACATTTTTACTTTTAGAAAAGGTTAATTCTTGCTTACCTGAAAGTTTTTGGTAAAAGTTACACTGCAATTTAATTGAAGCTAAGAAACATAAACCATATACAAAATTTTAACTGTTAACTTTCATCATGAAATATGATTAAGCATCCTAGTTTGTTCACATTGTTTCCTTACTTCCTTCATGTCAAAATACAATTTATAAATACATATCTAGTTTTTTTTTTTTTTTTTTAAGATTTCATTTATTTATTCATGAGAGACACACAGAGAGAGAGACAGAGACACAGGCAGAGGGAGAAGCAGGCCCCATGCAGGGAGCCGCATGTGGGGACTCATTCTTGAGACCCCAGGATCAGGCCCTGGGCAGAAAGCAGACACTTAACCACTGAGCCACCGGGGCTGCCCCATATCTAGTTTCAAGAGAAACAAGAAATAGTAAATCCGTACACCATAATAGGCATATATTACCCAATATAACAAAAAAATGTTCTTGTCCTTGAGACAAGAATTTTTGGTAGAAAAGTGGAGAGTGAAACTGTTTAAATAGTTTTGAGTTACTTTAGGGAAATGCATTAGCCTCCCCTTGTTACTTTGGAATCTCTGGGTGTCTGCTAGAGGCAGCAGCACAAAGTTGATAGCTATAGTCTGAGATACAGACTGATGCTTTCTGCGGCAGCAGTCAAGAGTGAGTTATTTCAATCTGTGTGAGTGTGGCTGGAAAATTTACCTTCCCATGGCTGGAATCCATTTCAGTCTGTCATGATACACTACGCTGCACCTGCTTCTTCATGAGCCGGAACAATCGTGTGACGTGGTTGCTGAGATTTGTAACCTCTCAAACACAGTTGCTAAAGTTAAATATCAAAAGGAGGAGAAAAACTTAAAAAAAAAAAAAAATCAGTATCTTCTTATGGAAGGAGAATACCGAAATGAATTGACGGGTACAAAAACAAACATATAAATATTAGTAAAGATTTTTTTTCTTTATTTTGTTTACAGTTACTTCTAAGCTTTGTCAATTCTTGAAATGCTGAGTGTTTGTGATTACAGTATTTCTTAAATTTCATAACTTTCAAAAAGAATTTATGCCTGTATGAGAAAGGAAAAATAAAAGTTATTTTGATAATTATTTATTTTAAAATTACTGTTTGGATCACTTTGGAGCATCTTTTTTGTTTCAAACATGCTGTTAAGGGGGACCTTGATATAGATCCCCCTTTCATTTTATAAAGGATTATTAATGGAGTCCTATAATTCTAAAGTATATGAATGGATTTCAGTGAATTTGGGAATATTGTTAAATTATTTGCAAAGTTCTGTAGATAATAGGTATTTTCCCATTCATTCCCATTTGTTTCTCAAAGGGGAATGTGACCTACAAAAGTTAGGGACCAATACTGGTGTTTATATAAGTGCAGCAATGGAATTAATAGAATAAATGTCTATATACACACATAGAAGATTAATGTCACTTATCAACCTAACACGATACTGTTATCCTTTTCTGCCTGGGCTGAGAGTGCCACCAGTGGAATCATCTCTTCTTTGGACTGGAAAGCCTGGAGGATTTATATTGGGAAAACCAAAATTGCATGAATACTACCTACAAGAAAGGCAATATCCTGATTCCGTTGGCACACTATCACAAAAAACTTCCTAGCTGGGTTAGTTAACAATTAACCACCAAAATATGAGAATATGGGGTAAAAGAGGACAATTAACAGTCTGAATGAGGGGAAGAGGGAGATTTAAGGAGAGAGTCTATGGGATTAGGAATAAGACAAAAGCACCCAAGCTTGGACCAGATAAAATTAGAGAAAAATAGTACATAGATTTAATTTATTTATTTTTTTTCCTCAGTTGGCTTATCAAGATATCCATTTAATATTTTTATAAATGATCCATTAATTCTGACACTAACTTCTAGTCCTTGATATGGAAAAAAGTGACAAAGGTGTTCAATTTTATTAGTTTCTTAAATGATAGGCTTTCAATGTAATCACTATAAATGGCACGTTTCTTATCTTCTTAATTCCTTAGACTGTAACTAACATAAAAAAATCTGACTTGGCTACAGTGGTACTTATATTAGCAGGTAAAATTTACACTGCACAGTCATAAAGCTAATTTACAGAAGCAAAAACAATCTTAATAGTAATAGTACTACCCAAGAAAAAAACTTTTTCATCGTAAACAGATTTTCATTTATTTCAAAATGTTTGGCAATACTTTTGCCTTTTTTACTCTTTCTACATCAGCACAAAACATGATAAATATTTAATTATTTCTCAATCTAAGGCGCGTATAGAGCTCAATCAGGGAGATATTTAAAAAATCATCGCACCTCACCCACTTTTGAGGAAGTTGTTGATCACTCAAGGCTTGAACAGAGGTGTAAACTCCATCACATTTTATTCTTTTTGATATTTTTGTCTTAGTCTGTCTGGGTCCCTACAACAGAAAATCATAGACTGGGTGGCTTATAAGGAACAGAAACTTATTTCTCATGGTAATGAAGGCTGGGGAGTTCCACATCAAGATGCCAAAGACTCAGTATCAGGTGAGGCTTCATTCCTAGTTCATACATGGCTTTCCTCTTGCTGTGCTGTTAAATGGCATGAGAGGGGAGGGAAGACTCTGGGGTCTCTTTAAAAGGGCACTAATCTCACTCATAAGGGCTCCACTCTCGTGACCTAATTACTTTCCCAAGTCCCCACATCCAAATACTATCACAATGCAGTTAGTTTCAACATATGAATTTTGGAGGATAATTTAGTTCATAATAGTTTCTGATTCAGTCAAAGTTTAGTTTGAGTTCTGATTTCAAGAATTCAGTTGCAAGAATAAGAGGTAGCTGGAGAGACAGAGGGTTCAGGAGAATATAAGTTAGATTCCTCATTAACACTTTAAATTCTCACCCCCTCACAACCACACCAAATAAACAGCAACCTAAGAAAGTACCATGTGCTTCATATGCAGTTTCAAATTAGTTTACTAGACCATGCTACTCAACGTTTGTTCCTGGAGCATTTTGAGCTCTTGAAGCTTTCTAGAAATGAGAATCCCAGACTCCACTCCAGATATGCAAATCAGAACTTGTTTTCTAACTAGATCTCTGGGTATGAGACCCACCCTTTTCCACCCCAACTAGAACACAGCTCCTAAACCCTTCTTCCCATATATGGTCATTCTGGCTTCACCGCTGTATGACTTTTGAGATACTGCAGCTGTAATGGCATCCTGGGAAGGTCTTCATTCAAGTCGAACAGGTATCCTGTGGGTCTCTATTTACTAATGTCCACTTTTATACATTTCAATTTCTGTGTGTGAACACTGAGATAAATAGCCCAAGTCTTTAAACAAGGGAGACAACAACTAACAGCAACAATGGTAGCTTGTTCAGTTATACTTGCAGCAATATATAGGTCTTTACAAAGGCAGCAGTTACACCGTGCAGGTGGTGAGAAATGTGAAACTATAAATTCTGGAAATAGTGGTAGTAAATAGATAGAAGCAAGAGTGGTTCACAGATAAGGATATGCTCTTTATATTTTGCCAAAAATGAACTTCATATATTTTGTGGACTAGAAAGTTGTTTTAAAAGAAACACATTCATAACCAGTTGCCTGCTAGAATTGTCTGTATTAAATTTTCAATAAAATATTTTAATTAAAACATATATCATTACTAGCTTACATATTTCCTTCTCTGCATTATTTTATAAAATGCCTTAGATAAAAAGGAAATGATGGCTTCCTTTTTATTTAAAATTTCCAACATAATATACTATAATCTCTAGTAACCTTTGTTTATTTTCACCCTTATGTGCATAGCTGTTATGTTTTCAAACAGCATTTATAATTTGTTAAATCATATTCTCTTTATTAAAGCTCATCTTGGACAAAAGAAGCTGAAAAAGGAAGACAAATGCTTAGTACATTTTCTTACATTTAACTCTACAATATTAATTGATTTATGCCTAAATTAACACCCAAAATTAACTAGAGAGCACCAAGGAAAAATTTGATTTGTCTCATAAAAGTAATTTTTGATGTCTTAATCAAGGTTTCAGTTCTTCCAGTCACTTGAACTTAAAGTTCATCAAAAATGTGAAATCATGTACTGTACCTTCATTAGACTATAGTTTTCTTATAGAGTAAAATTTGATTAATCTCTCAATAAAATTTATTTTCACTTTGACCAAATAAATTAGGCTAATATCAGTCATGCATTTTAACTTTATCTATGTCACTCTATCTTCTGTTTTTTTTCTTCTTCTAAAGTAATAATTGCAGGCAATTTCTTTTAGTTCTAAGGTTTATGATACTAGATGCAGTTAAACTGCTTAATTTATTTTTAAAAATGTGCTCCTTTATTATATTAATTTGATAGTCATCTTCAGTCCTTCAACTTTATAAAACATTTAAAAAGTAGGACACAGAGCAAATTAGAGAAATGGGGTTGATGTCAGTTCACTAAAAAGAACTCTCAAAGGGAGAAAATGCATTAGTGTCAGAGGAGTCAAAGAACAGTTTGGAAAAGTAATGAGGCCTCCAAAATGTTTCTTATTTTCCTTACCCTCAAAGATATTAAAAAATAGAAAGCTGATAAAGGAGGGAAGGATCGGCAGGAAGGGTGGTAGGAAGGGCTAAACCTAGGTCAGAGAGGCCAGAGGAGAGGGTAACAAGAACATAGACTCTGAGAGCCAGCACAACTGATGGTGTGAACTTGAACAAGCTGCTCTTCTTATCTGAGCCTTAACTAAACGTGAAGCAATCTTGGGCCCACTCTTACACTTTACCCTGCAACAGAGAAAATATTTGGCAGTAGCTTACAAGTAGGAAAAAAAAAACAACAACTACGATTGACCTGGACTCAGAATAAGGAAATTTCACTTCTAGCCAATCAATTGAACAATCTAAAGTTCCTTTTTTTTTTTTCTTTTACAAATTAAAGTTCTAATGAATGCATTTCCACCAAATCCTCCTAGAAAAACCCTCTAGCAGCACAGCTTTCTCTTGTAGTTTTATTCTTTTCTGGAGTTTGTTACATTTTATGAAATGTCTGCCATAGTATCTTCCTCTCTTCTAGGGGCTGAACAATTTCATTTCAGAATATAAATGTTTTTGTGCTAGGGAAACAATCTAACCTCTCTCTTTTTGTTCATTGACTCTATCTTTTGTCGTGGAAGCCCTCACTCCAAACTTCACTGCAATTTTTGGTGTAAAATTTCTTTCTAAAATAAATGTATGAAATAATTTTATCCTCTTTAATTATTATTAAATATGAGAAATAGATTCTGATACAAAGTTGGCTAATCAACTATCCATGTCAATAGCCATATACATATAATCATTGCTATGTTAGAAAGTTCATTTTAGAGATTCAGATTTAATTTTGGCTATGCCTCCCTCTCTTTATCCAAATATAGAGATAACATGTAGATTTGAATGCTTTTCTGAAGACTAAATGAAAGAACATGTATAAAATGTCTAGGACAGTTCCTGACCTATCATTGGTGCTTGATGATTATTAATGCCTGTCTTCTTTATTAAGGAATAGCAGGGAAAAATTCTATGATAAGAAAGCAATTTAGTATAGCACTGTAGGTCCTGTACATTTTTCAAACAATTTTTCTCTGTACAAGGAGCAACTCTTTATATACAAAAGTTGGCCTCTTGCAACTATATACATGTGCATATATGGTTTTTCATAGTCACGAAGAATTTTGCAGGAAATCCTGGGATTGTTCCTAGAAAAATGTACTTTCCCACTGAGGAAAATAGAAATGTATTAAATATAGCTACTGTCCTTTAAATTTCAGAGGTTAGAAAGCTGAGGTTGGTAAACATTTAAATTGCAATTCTTCCACCTGGAAGCCAGTTTTTTTACAGCTGCATCCTTCATGTGCCTGAAAAGCAGAATTTCCAAACTTAGAGTACTCATCACCTTTTATATTAAATCCACTGTCTAAGCAATTCTTATACATGCATCGATTTTAACAATCATAAGGCTTTTCAGGTATGCACATACACATTTAATGTGTTATTTCTTAAAGCAGAATGTATTGATCATTTAAAGAAGATCGTTATAAATAGAAAGTCCTAAGGTACTGAAAAGATATTAAGCAATATAAATCAAGTTTTCACATACATTTAGGCAAAATTAACACAACATCCCCTATTCGACCCAGAATTCTCCTGGGAGAATTACTAATTTAAAAATGTTCATATTTGCTCAATTAAACTCTTAGTAAATACATATTTCATTTCTGTAAGGGTTTACTGTAAGTCATATATTCATCTATGATTGGTGTATTTTAGTACTATTTTGTCTCTCATACTAGTCATTACAGTGACAAGGAAAATAGTAAATTCAGGCCAAAAGCAACCTTTCAAAAATATTTTTTAAAACTCTAGAGTAAAAGAAATTATCTTTTTGCTGTGTTTACAATAATGAGGAAACCACTTTCTAAGTTTCAAGTGGCATCCTCGATATAATGAGATATAATGTGATTTAAAATCAGTGATTTTCAGTGTGTCCTTTAATAACAGACAACAGATAAGAGGGCTTATTTTATAAACATACATTTTAGACTTCCATTAGGATGACTTCATAAGAATGTATTTGATACATCCCTTCAAATTCAATGACAGATAAACCAGTACACAAACATAAGTAGAAACCGGAAAGAAAAAAAATAAGTTCAGAACAAAACAGAAATAAAATGAAACTACAAAAATTGTGAATGGGATCAAACCATGGAATCACCCAGTTCTTGGTCAGAAAAAGGCAATAGAAACTGGTGCTTTGTTTCATCCAAGGCAAAAATATTTTAAAAGTTTTTTTTTACAATAGGTCCCTGATCCCCTGCTTGAAATCAGAAGCTCAAGTGGATCTCCTTATTTGTGAAAGGAATAAATCCAAAAATAAACAAACAAACAAATATTATTTTCAACTACCACCATCAAGGTGGATTGACCCAGAAAAGCAGGAGGGCACAGATTAAACTATTCAATCTGAAGCTATACCAAGCAATCTAGATCTGTAGAATCTGGATCTGAGATATCATTGACTTAATCTTGGCAAAAGAACTCTAAAATTAAACCTTAAAATTTGTTTTTGATTGTACAGTCTAGGGAGGAGACAGAGGAAACTAGAAGGATGTCAGACAGGTAGAGCTAAAAGCAAACAAAAGTGAAAAGTAAAAACAATCCTCAAAACATGTTTCTTTCTTTCTTTTTTTTTAAACATGTTTCTTTATTGAAATTTTTAGATACATTTAAAATATATGCACACATAAGTTGTTTATAAAATCAATAGAATCAACAATTAGAAAATGAATAAGCTTCAGGGATAGCCAGTTTTATGTAAATATCTAATAAAGACTTCAAAACATGTGCACGTTCAAATTGTTAAATGAGATCCATTCAGAACAAGCTTTCATTTTTTTCTCAAAATTTTCATTTAATAAAGCGCAACAAAATAAATATAAGTCAAAATGCAGCAAGAGCAAAATGTATAGGAACATTAATTAGAAATCTTGGAGGAAATATAATAACTGAAAATATGAAACTGATAGGGTTAACTCTGTACTGAATACAAGGAAAGAATTAGTGACTGAGAAAAATATACTTAAGAATTCATCTAGAGTGTACTTATGAATTTATTCAGAATTCAGCACATATAGACAAATGAAAATTAGTAATAGATAAACTAGTACTCTACAGCTATATTATCCAGTGTAGTAGTCACTAGACACATGTGACCATTTCCATCATCACAAAAAAGTTTTTTGCATAACAATGCTATGCAAATAATAGATGATTTGATGAGAGTTTCAAATATCCATAAACCAGAATGGAAAGACTGGTAGAGAAGTAATATTTGAGTAAGTGATTCTGAGCTTTTGTCATTTTTAGACTGAAAATAAATAATTTCCAAAAAACACAAATAAAAATGAATATAAACCCAGAGTAACTAATAAATATTATGGTTAAGGAGAAAAATTTTAAAAGCTCTCAGACAAAAATGACAATAAATGATAAGAAACAGTCATTGGGATGTGAGTAGACTTATCAGTAACAAGTGATATCAGAAATTAAGTTAGCAATATTGTCAAGATGCTGAAGGAAATTATTTGCAAACTGAGAATTTCGTACTCAACCAATCTTTAGTCAAGGATGAGAGAAAAATGTATTTCCTTACATACAAAATGTAAAAGGAATTCCTACCCTCAGCCCTACACTGACAATAATTTTATTCATTGAATGATGCACTTTTGCAAATAATAATGGTAACAGTTAAGATTATAAAACATGTGTTCTATGTCAACCTAACTCAGTTATTCCTTAAACAAACAAACAGACAAAATAAAAAGAATAAACCCTGTGAGGTTGGTGCTGGTCATATCTCTAGTTTATTTAAAAAAAAAAAAAAGGAAGAAATTAAGTCATAAAAAGTCATTAGTCCAAGGGCATCCCGGGTGGCTCAGCGGTTTAGCGCCTGCCTTCGGCCCAGGGCCTGATCTGGAGACCCAGGATTGAGTCCCACGTCGGGCTCCCTTCATGGAGTCTGCTTCTCCCTCTGCCTGTGTCTCTGCCTCTGTCTCTCGTGCTTATGTCTCTCATAAATAAATACATAAAATATTTTTTTAAAAAAGAGTCATTAGTCCAATATATGTGAAGCTACATTTCAAACAGACATCCTAGCTCCAGAGATAATTCTCCTCAGAACTATGTTATTTCAGTAGAAACCCAGAGGCAAAGGTTTAAAGAAAGAAGAAAAGAAGAAATGCAGAATTAAGATTTTTGGAAGCAAGATACCTAGAGATGTAAAAGATAAAAAATGTAAAATAATAATATCAACAACTGTACTCCATGCCATTTGAAACCTTAGATGAAGATATCATGTCATGCTGCACAAAATTATAAATTATTAAAATTGACTCAAGGAAAGGAATAGAACATTCGAAATGGCCTCTGCTAAACAGGGTTCTTACAGAAAAACAACATATACCAAAGGGTTAAGGGAAGGTAATTTGATAAAGAGTCTCTGAGCAGAGATGGGGCAGAGGTAAGGCACTCAACCTCAATGGAAAGGCCCACAACATGTAGCAACAGTGCAAACCTGTTAGCACCTACAGCTGGAGGGGAAAGGAGCCATTTGGCTAGAATCCATTGAGAACTGGAGCTGTGGGAGGGGATATGGCTGAAATTAATCAAGCAAAACAATAAAGAAGAGAGGTGAAGAATGCATCTGCAGTAGAAGTAGGAAATAAGCAATTATACCTAATAGTCATTAAAAATTTGATTTGGTAAACAAAGTTTTCTCCCTTAAAAAATTAAAAAAAAATATAAGGGGCATATTTTTTTACAGGCACATTTTAAAGGATGTGCAAAGAAAAGATAATTTATTATTCTTTACAAAGCTATAGAGATAAAGAAAGCTACCCAAATGCATGTTAATAGCCCTGTATCACCTTGATTCTAAAACCAGACAATGCAAAAAAGAAAATAGCACAAGTCAAAATTAGTTAGACATAAAAAATATGATACCTATTCATCAAGTGCCAGAGGAATTTAAGGGAAAATCCATTAAAACACAATTGCCTACATTAACACATTGAAAAAAATGATCTTCTCAATAGGTACAGAAAATACTTTTTCAAAATTTCACTCTGAGCTTTTATATAAACTTTGGAAATTAGGAATGGAAAGAATTTAGCTAGATGAAGTTTATTAAAAAGAAAACAAAGTGGGGCACCTGGGTGGCTTAGAGGGTTAAGCAACTGATTCTTGATTTTGTCTCAGACCAAGATCTGAGTGTTGTGAGATTGGGCTCTGCACTCAGACAGGAGTCTTCTTGAGGTTCTCTCTCCCTCTGCTCCTCCCCCTGCTCATGCTTTCTCTCTCTATCTCAAACAAACAAACCCACAAACAAACAAAAACAGCAAATATTATAATGGCCAAACAGAAGTCAATGTTGATATATTTTGATGATAAATTAAATCATATATATGTGAGCTCATATTTCAGTGGGTCTTATTTTGTATTATTCTCATGTATAAGTCTGAAAATCATTTAAAAATTGTAAAGGACGTTTGGATTTTTTTTCTGTTTACATATTACTAATTTTCTATTAGAATTAGTTCATTTTTTTTTATTTCTAGAAATCTTCTGTGGAGTAGTGAGAATAACTTCTAGTCAAAGGTGTCTACATTTTGAATGATAAGCAAGACTTTCTCACACAAAGGAGCTAGAGGAATTTGTTCATATTTTCTTCTATGAGTGCTCACATATGCTTTTTACATGTGAAACTTGGAGTCATTTGGTGTTTTTCTTATCTTTATTTGCAGTATGAAGCCAACTTTTCTATCTCAATGTTTCCATTCATTGTTTTATTCTCATTTATTAAAAAGTCCACCTTTATCCCTGTGAACATGCTGCCTTTATTTTATACAAATGCCGTATCATATCAAAGTAAGCTTATTCCAAAGCTGACCTCCTCCCCCCACCTCCCACCCCATCCCCCAAATTAAAAATGTATGTGAGCTCCTGGGCATGTAAAAGGAAGGAAAAATAAGGGAGATTATTGAAATGAAGGTAACTAAGGAAGGTGAATTAATTGTATGCGTGATACACTGTATATGGTTGGCTGTAAGTAATAAAACTGGAATTCAGTACAAAATGTACTTCAATTTGTTTCATAATTCTGCATTTGTTTTTATAAAACAATACTTGAAGTAAATATCATGATATTTACTATTTTTTATTCACAAGTTGGCTACATAGGTACATATTAACTTTTGATCTTTTATGTCTTCACAAAATTTCTCAAAATGAAAATAAAGATTGAGAAGAAAGACAGATGAGGAATTCTAGTCTTTACTGAGGCAGAAAATTCAAGGAGGAACTGGAAAATGGGTCCCTGCTGGAAACCTATGCTTAGGCAAATAGGGTCCTCTAAGAGAGGGCACTTTTACTCCTGAGTCTTTTAAGAATTGTTGTCTAGCATATATTTCTGGGACAGGCCCACTTATTCTCTTTACAGTGCTAACTCTAATGGGGTAAGTAAAACTGAGAGTAGGATAACTCAGCAGGGGTTTGAATTTGGACTCTGCCATTTTCTGCTGTGTGACCTTGATTCACATTAAGGAGGAGGTACAAAAGATGGAGAGGTTCTTTTGTAGGAATGTCTTAATATGCCGGAATTTAATGAGATTTAAATGCATAGTGCTAAAAAATTTCATGATTTTAAAAAGATTATCTGTATTAATAAAGTATATTCACTAATTTGGGTAATGAATATAGTTTCTTCATAGGGCTATATTTAAGTCTATAAGTTTCTTGAGATAAATAAATAATCCACTGTGGGGCTAAAATTATCCTAGATAAATGACATCTATATGGTTACCATTACTCATATATTTTTAAGATGTCTTACTATATAAAACCACTTTCTGTATGGTTTTGGGAAGAAGTTTTTTAAAGAAATTAGATTTTGGTATCAAATATTAGATACCAAGAACAAATTTTTTTATAAGATTTATTTGAACTAGAGAGAGAGAGAGAGAAGAAGAGAAAGAGAAAGAGAAAATGCAAGGGAAGGGGTAGAGGGAGAAGGAGAGAGAAACCCAAGCAGACCACATGTTAAGCACAGAGACCGATGCAGGACTCAATCTCAGGACCCTGAGATCACAACCTGAGCCAAACCCAAGAGTCAGATACTTAGCTGACTGTGCCACTCAGGTGCACTAAGGAACAAATTTTTAAGTAATTTCAATTTAATGTGTTTTTAACTAAAAGAAATCATTGAGTCTTATTAGTCATTTCTTCTATATTTGAAACATTTTGGTTTTCTGAACTCTGCTGTTGCAGTTTCAATGGGGAAGAATCACAATGGAAAAGTTCAGAGTATCAGCTAGTAAACCACTGATAAACATTGAGGAAATATTTGTATGTTGTCTTTGTTCATAGACACCAAAAGCAGTATAGACTTAAGAATAATACTACTTGTAATTATTCTACAAGTATAATGAGGAAAGTTGTTAAATGTATTTTAGCTTTCTTTTTAATTTAAGATTTTACTTATTTATTTATGAGAGACAGAGAATGGCAGAGACATAGGCAGAGAGAGAAGCAGACTCCCTGCAGGGAGCCTGATGAGGGACTTGATCCCAGGATCCCGGGATCACGACCTGAGCTGAAGGCAGATGCTCAACCACTGAGCCACCCAGGTGCCCCCAAAGTATTTTAGCTTTAAGAAAAATTCAGCTCTAGGGACACCTGGATGGCTCAGCAGTGAGCATCTACTTTCGGGTCAGGGCCTGATCCCAGGATCAGGGATGGAGTCCCCCATCAGCCTCCCTGCGAGGAGTCTGCTTCTCCCTCTGCCTATGTCTCTGCCTCTCTCTATGTCTTTCATGAATAAATAAATAAATTAAAACAATTTTTCAGCTCTACAAGAGAAACATCATATGATCTTCCGTTTCTCAATGAATTGATAGTATAGATCCTTTTACTGAATAATCATTGTTTTTACACTACACATAAATATATGGGTTTTACCACAACATTTGTGTGCTCTTTATTTTTTATTTTTTATTTTATTTATTTTTTATTTTTGTGTGCTCTTTAGATATTACTGTAAAAAGAACACAGAGCACTGTAAAAAATTACTGTAAAAAGAGAATGGCTCAGCGGTTTAGAGCTGCCTTCATCCCAGGGCGTGATCCTGGAGACCCAGATCGAGTCCCATGTCAGGCTCCCTGCATGGAGGCTACTTCTCCCTCTGCCTGTATCTCTGTCTCTCTCTCTCTGTGTCTCTCATGAATAAATAAATAAAATCTTAAGAAAAAAAAAGAGCACATAACCAATTTGATATGAGAAGATCCCAATGATTATATTATGAGTATATTCAACAATGCTTATACTGCACTGAAATTTTCTTAGTACATGATGTTCAGGGCACCTGAGTGGCTCAGTGGTTGAGCATCTGCCTTTGGCTCAGGTCTTGTCCTGGGTCTTAGGATCCAGTCCTTTATCAGGCTCCCAGCGGGGTGTCTCCCTCTGCCTATGTCTCCTCTGCCTATCTCACTGTGTGTCTTTCATGAAAAAATAAATACAATCTTAAAAAAAATGAATATGATGCTTAATTTTCAATATTTAAAAACCATGTTCTTATTAACCAACCCAAAGCCAGGGCTGAGAAGGTGGTAATAAGATGATACAAAAAGTTATAAAAGGATATTTAAAAAAATAAATACTTATTAAAGAAAATATTTCCAAGTATTGGGAATCTGCAGCTTATTGTTTGTGAAACTATATATAACAATTAATATATAAATAAATCTTGCAAGTATTCTAGACAGTCATTTTGATGATGAGAAAATTTTGGAACAATGTCATTTATCTTTCCATTTAAAGGCAATGTTTATTTGATCAAATTTTATTGCTTTGAAAAAACCAATGTTTTAAGTACCAAATCAACTGCATACAATTGAAAACATATTCTGAGCTATTGCTAAACTTTTAGTAAAATTTTATTACAGAAATACTTATAAAAATCTAGCATTTTGTAGAGCGTTACATTCTGTTAAAAACACCCATTAGTGATATTTAAGCATTATCCTGGAAATTGCCTTGTAAAATGTAAAAAGTAAAATGTAAATGCTGCCTAATGTATAAGCTCATTTCATTAAATGAATTCAGTGCGATACATTGTGAGAAATGGTTACCTGAAGAACTAATTATATTAAAGTGGCCACATTCTTTTAATGTACTTAAAATACATTGTTTATCTTTGAGTTCAAACAGAACTGTAATTGTATTATGTTTAAATGCAGATAGAATATAAACCATCACTGCATATGGCAACTCCCTTCATCAAAATTCTTCTAGATTTTCACTAATTCCTGTTTCTTAGAATCTGATTTATCAGTGCTTCAAAAGCTACAAGAATTGGAAAAAAAAATGAATCTTGGTAACGAATTACTCTTATTATTTAAATTCAAGTTTGCTATTTGTACCTTTGAAAAGTATATATATATATATATATATATATATATATATATAAATATATATATATTTGAAAAGTATATATTGTTATAATTTGATGGTTTGTAATTCTCTATGATGACAGCTTAATAATCAGCTAATAATGGGTACATTATATATATATAAATCCATTTTTTCCAAACTCTTTTTTTGTGAATTTCCTTTTCTAGTCTCTTCAAGGACAAATGTAGGTGTGCCAAAAAGCACTGAGCCACAGCGCATCCTTGATGGATTTCACAAGTCCATCCTCTCCAAAACAAGTGTAATTCAGATCCAATTTCTTGACATGAAGCAACATTACAACACGCTTTGAATAATTTTTAGGTGTTATGTCAATTACAGAGCTTAGAGTCTCTGATTATATAAGCTAGATGGTACTAATTACAAAACCTTCCAATGGTAATTAAAAATCTATTATAATTAATGACAAAATGTTAAAAGGAGTCAGTTATCTCAGCAATTGGAGCATTTTACATAAATTAGTACACTATACTTCCCATTACCAGTCTAAAAGGATTAAAAATCATCTTGTGGAAAGGTACTGTGGTTGTATTTAATGAAAAGTAAAGTGGAGAAATGAAGCAAGTGTCTGAATAATTTAGTGCCTTGTTCTTGAACTCTTTTTGAAATATTCAGATCATTAGGATACTTTTCCTAAGTAAAACTTATGCAGATTTACAGAAGTTTTCAAATTTATTTTCAATATCTAAAGGCAAACTTTTATTTGTTATTTTGTGTCATTTAAATGAATATACTGTTTGCTTGAGACGTCTGGGTGGCTCACTGGGTTAGCGCTTGCTTTCTGCCCAGGGCGTGATCCTGGAGACCTGGTATGGAATCCCGCACTGGGCTCCCTGCATGGAGCCTGCTTCTCTCTGCCTGTGTCTCTGCCTCTCTCTCTCTCTCTCTCTCTGTGTCTCTCATGAATAAATAAATAAACTCTTTAAATATATATATATATATATATATACATATATGTGTGTGTATATATATATATATATACACACACACATATATATACTGTTTTCTTAATCATGAAGCCCATGCTTCCATTTACCTTCTACCTGCTTGTATCTTCCATCAGTCCTTAGAGCCACACAACTTTCACATTATGTGGATAAAGTCCTTTAAAAATAAATAATTAAAAAAAGAAACCAATAAGGATTATTTATAAACCACAAAACAGAACTAAGATACACACGCTGTGAGACTGTCAGAGAGACAGCATTGACTCTGTCCAAGAAAGTTGCATGAAATTGAATTTTTAAAAAAAGGAAGGAAGAATTTATTCAAGGCTCTTGAAATAGTGGAGGGAGATTCAAGTCAATTCTCTTGAAAGGAAAAGTGGGAATTTAAGCACTAGGGAGAGCTTGTGGAAAAGTCCTGGAGACTTCCTGGGGGGAGTGGGGAGGGGCTTATCTCTTTTGATGCTTACATTTATAGAGGGACAGAGCTCAGGTCTTTGAGAAAGAATTCTTAAATTGTGAATTAGCAAGAATCAGGGAGAGGGTTTATACCTCCAAAAAGCAGAGAAACAAGTTTTCATTGTAAGTATTCTCAAGTAAAGGATCTGAGAGAAGGGAGGTCAAGGACCTAGAGTCAGGAAGAAACCTATCTACAGTTCAGTCAAGTGGAGGGAACATTAAGGGCATCTTGGTCAATTCTGAATATTTATAATTTCTCTAACTCAAAATAATATTTGAGGTTTTTTCTAACAATAAGAGACTGCAAATTTCTTACTTGAGTGTGAATCATCAATCTTCCCACTAATTTACAAGCTGTAACCATAAACTCCAACATTTAGACAACACATAGGTGTGTGGCCTTGTTTGGAAAAGAAAATCATTAACCTAATAAATTGCTATTTCAAAATTAATAATTTGGCCAAAATTAACCAGGAAAATGTGTGAACCCTTTGGGGAAGTTTTTCCCATTAATTTCCTATTTTTTCCCAAGATTAGTATACATTAAAAATAAAAATAATATTTGTGTTTTCTGAAATAAAGTAATATAAGGTACTAAACAGATCTAACTCCCATAATTGTTTTCCTATCAATAGAGGTAAAACCAAGAAAATAATGTAATTTTAAAATGAAAAAAATCTTAGTGGAAAATCTGTGCAGGATTATTATTGTGAAGTATTAAGTTTAGTTTTTGAGTTCTAATATATTCAATGCCTCTATAGTTTTTCAATTCAGTAGTTCACTTGGTATAGTCTTTGTGATGAAGATATGAGTAACGTTTGCTATCATATTACTAATATATTTAATAAGTCTTATTTTTTTATAAGATTTTATTTGTTCATGAGAGACACAGAGAGAGAGCGACTCAAGACACAGGCAGAGGGAGAAGCAGGCTCCATGCAGGGAGCCCGACATGGGACTCGATCCCAGGGCTCCAGGATCACACCCTGAGTTGAAGGCAGTGCTAAGCCGCTGAGCCACCCGGGCTGCCCTATAAGAAGTCTTTAACTGATTTAATGTCTTTAATATCTTGGGATATTGTCATGAAGAAAATATTTAAAATAAGTACACGCATAGAGAAAGCACTGTGAACCTTCTCACTAAAAGAGTCACGAAGATAATATATATGAAAGTCACAAACCAGATCATTTTTGTTTTCTCTTAACTCAGACCTGTTCTCATTCTTTCACACTGCTTTTTCCATTGACATAAAATGTGCCACTTAAATACAGCTCAGGAAATTATTTCTGAAATGAAAAAACATGATCTTCACTCAAGCACAGCAAGAAAATATGATTGATTTACTGTAACTACCTCTTGTGAGGGAAGGTCAGATGGAGAAATAACTATGAAGTTGTTAGAAAAGGAGAAAGCTACAGCAAAAGAAAGAAAATGTTAGCAACATTTCATTAGAACTTTCATCCAAAAATTTAGAACTTGCCAGAACAAATTGATACTTAGCAAATTTATAACCATGCTTAAATTTAATTCTGTTGCCAAATGTATTTGTTAAAATTATTGTGGAAGTAAGATGTTCAGATTTATATGAGGAAAAATTCCCAATATCTTGAAAATTGAAAATCAATATGAAAGCCATATATTATACATTATTGCTCATAAGGGAACAGAATTATCTTGACCATCATAATATAGAAGTTTTATTTTAAGGAACTTTGCTTCACTAAAAATTTCAAACTTGCATTTTAGCTACTTTTAGTAACAGCCATGTTTATTGACTCTGCTATGATTAATTACTGTCCTCCATCACAAAAAAAAAGCATAATCAGTGCTTTAGATGGTCCCTTTCAGGGAAAGCCTGTTCACATAAAAATACATAGGAGATGACCAACACCAAATTGATATTATTTAACATTTCCTGATCACAATAGGCCTCATTTTTTCTCATTGTATTTTCGTATCTAAAGGAGGTTTAGCTGTTCTTCAAATTGACTGTGATTATCAGCATAACTCTGAAATTTTACCTTAGCTAAACTGTCTAAGGTAGACTGGAGTTATAAAACCTGCCTCAAGGACCTTTATGAAAGACATTAACAAAAAATTCATAATATTATTTCCTCCAAGTTAAATCTGGTGAATCTAGAGACCAGAAATATAGTTAAAACAGTGATTTCTCTGCTGATGATTAACTATGTTGAGTATTAGAATCACCTGAGAATCTTAAAAAAATTCCGGATACCCTGTTTGCATCCAATTAAATCAGAATATTTGGAGGTCTTGGCGATTTTTAAAGGTTCTCAAGTGGATTAAATATGAATAAAGTATGAAGACCACTGCGTTAAAACGTATTTAGTCTGGCATCAGGAAAAATTATCAAACTTCCAAACACGGAATGATAAAATCACCTGTATTGAATGTGGTGATATTCACATTTTTTTTGCAGTATGAAATTGTAAACAGAGTGATTAATAAATGAGGAGGTTACTAAGGGTTTTGATGAAATAAATGCAATGAAAGTTCTCTAACTTTGATTCTTGAGTAATCCATTAATTTTGTCAAATTTTTTAGGTTTACAAACAGCACCTATAGACTGTTGCATATTGGCATAGCCAAATTCCATGCAGATTCTCCTCTAATCCCTTTTCCTTTCTTATATAAATCCAGTCAACAATAGCTTGTTGAACTGGCTCATTCTGTTGTGATTTTGTCTTGTTACATAAACTTCTCTTTAAGACTATAATAAACATGATACAAGCTTTGACAAGTCATAAAACTTTGAAAAAAGTTTTAAAATAATCAACCAGATTAATTCATCATGTTTCAAGAGGGAAGAGTATAAAATGACCTAGTTTTCAAGAACAGTGTATTTCAAAGTTATTACCCATAGAAATGAATAAAAATGATCTAATTGGAATATAAGGAAAGATTTAATAAAAGATTAGTCCAAAATCAAGGGTAAAGCTTGAAGTTTCTGTGCTTGCTCTGAGAAATGAGAGACCATTTTGGCTGGTGTGTCCTAAATCACCAGACCTAAGATTTATTTCTCAAATGCATTGAAATTGATTTTTAAACCTTGTATGAACATCACCATACAATATTGTAGGATTATATTTGTTCCATTACTGTGTTCATCAGTACAAATCAATTGGTAATGATAAAATCTCACTAGTTTACCAAAATATACCTTTATCTATGGAGCCCTAGAGGATATGAGGTGTCAAGGGAGACAGTGCCGTGTGCTCTGTGCTGTCATTCACTCCCAATTCTTTCCATCCCATGGCTTCTCTGTCAATGACTTGCCATTTTCCCTTGGCTCCTCTTCTTTCAGCTGTGAGATAAAGGGACAGGCAGTATGTGTTACATGCTGCTTTTTACAGAAGTGTGCTATATTCCTCTTCCTGTTTTCTATTAGTGAGAACTCATGTGACCTCATTTGACTGCAAAGGCACTGGGAAATTCATGGTTTAAAAGAAGAAGAGGGGGCACCTGGGTGGCTGGGAAGTTTGGCGCCTGCCTTTGGCCCAAGGTGTGATCCTGGAGACTCGAGATAGAGTCCCACATCAGGCTCCCTGCATGGAGCCTGCTTCTCTCTCTCTGCCTCTCTCTCTCTGTATCTCTCATGAATGAATAAATAAAATCTTAAAAAATAAAAATAAAAGAAGAAGAGGGGTGCTCCTGAATCGCTCAGTCAGTTAAGTGCCTGCCTTGGGCTTAGGTCATGAGATTGAGTCCCACATTGAGTTCCCTGCTCAGAGAGGAGTCTGCTTCTTCCTCTGCTCCTCTCTCCCCCACTTCCTGCTTATGCTCTCTCTCTCTCAAATAAATAAATAAAATCTTTAAAAGAAGAGGGAATATGTGGATTTCTGTCCTTCCAATCATCAAATATCCTTTTATTCCATTGACTCCTATCCATGAAATACCCAAAGCCCCTCCCAAAGGGAGTCAATACAAAGTCACAACTAGTTAATGCATCAAAGTCTGAGATCTCTGGGCAATATGGCATCGTCCATTGTTCTCTTTGGTTCTTTGACTTGGCCGTGGAAGATTCTTCTTGTGTCTTTGACACTTTGTCTTTATCCATGTCTTCTGGGCAGATACTAATCCTGGATGACTTTTGCAGCCTGTTTCTTAGACAAGCAAGATCGGAGTTCTAGTTTGTGCTACAGATTTAACGATTGAAGGGAAGATTTCCTAAAGTACTAGTAGACTCCTAAACTATTTAGTCGCCATTGACTTGACAGTAGCTATATTCAAAATCCTATCTTAGACATATTTATTTGCTTTCTCAATCTTACATTCCCTTTTCTCAACTTCTTTTTTTTTTTTTAAGACTTTATTTATTTATTCATGAGAGACACACACGGAGAGAGAGGCAGAGACACAGGCAGAGGGAGAAGCAGGCTCCCCATAGGGAGCCTGAGGTAGGACTCCATCCCAGGACCTTGGGATCACCACCTGAGCTGAAGTCAGACACTCAACCACTGAGCCACCCAGGCATCCCCCCTCTCAACTTTAAGGGCAATGACCTGGTGACTATCCGAAAGCAATAGATGTGATAGTCATACTATTAATCTAAATCTGTCCCAGAATTGAGTCACTTCATTTAACTAAGAAATTTTATTTGAGTTTTGTAGATGAAAGATTTTTTTAACTCTCCCCCTCTACCCTTCTTTTTTTATAATGTTTGCAGTTTAGACAAGTAGACTTTCCAAACTTAAAAGATCCAAATTTCTGGATTCCTTTTCTATTCCCTTTTAATGCTGCCAATTGGCCTATTCTTTCCTAAAATTATTTTTTTTGGGGGGGGGGGGAGCAGGTAGTACATTGCCCAGCATACTCAATAACCATATCCAACAGATATCTATAACATTCTTTTTACCAACCTTTTTTCCTGAAAGTAGAGCCCAGTAGACACATACTTCCCATTTACTGTTTTATCAGATGTTTGACACTGCCTGATACTGTTGTGCAGCTGTTCAGCCTGCTGAATTGTTCTCTCATAATCCACACCCAGGCTATGAAGCCAATTATTGTATATTAGAAGTTTCAATTGCAAAAACAATCTACTACAAGGTACTAATATCTGTATCAGGCTAAATTGCACTAATTGTTAAAACAACCTTAGAATCTCAGAAGCTTGTTTCTTTGTCATTCATATCACCATCTATTGGGCGTTGGTAGTAAGAGGGAATGAGGGGTCAGTCTTCTACTCCATGTGGTTTATCAGGCACCCAGGTCTCTTTCATACTATGGTTCTGGTATTATCAGAGGCTCAGCATTTTTCATAAGACCCTTTGCCTCCAGCTGTCAGACAAGGGGGAAAAAGAAAAAGAGAGGAATAGAAATGGTGAACATTGATTTGCCCACAATCATTTATCTAGATCTCAATCACATGGCTTTACCTAAATCCAAGGGGCTTACACAGTGATGTCCATTGATGTTTCCTGGAAGAAGAAATAAAATATAAATATTGCTGAGCTGTAATATTGCCTCTCTCAATTATCATCTACTTAGAATCATTATTTTGATGTGATGAAGGATAAAAGAGTATTAAATTAATGATAATATATAAACAGTCCTTTTTAAAAAAATATTCATCAAAGCAATGATACATACAATATATCTTTATCATCATTGGCTGACCTTAGGTTTGCCAGATAAAATATAGAATGGCCAGTTAAATTTGAATTTCAGGTGAACAATAAGTAATTATTAGTAAAATATTCCCCCAAATTATATGGGCCAGACTTATATGAAAAAGAAAATTACTGCCTATCTGAAATTCAGATTTTTCCTGGGCATCCCACAATTTTCTTTGCAAAATCTGTCAATGCTGGCTGAAGCACTCTAGTTTTTATTTTTATTATTGTCTCAAGTGTGCTCAGTGATACCAGTATGAATTATGGAAAGTGTAAATATCATATTTTTCCTCAATTACCTTTAAACAAACAAACACTGCTTGGAGTCAAAGTGTAAAGTTTCAACTACTATTTGCGATTTAAATCTAATTTATGTGTGCCTAAAAGCTTTATTTATAACTAGTCTTTAGTATTTCATGAGATTTGATGTTTTAATTAAATTTCAGTACAAACACCTTAAAATAATATTGTGCTACTTTGATTTCATTTCAACATATGAGTTCTGCTTTGTTAGGAGACAAAGTTGCAGACGACCGCAAATTATTGGGCTTACCATAAATGAAGAAGCACTGGCGCCTTCCCTGATCTTCAAACCGAGAACTGCCCATAAAGTGTGCTGCTGAGATTGGATTGCTCCTACATGCTCCCTCGGTGATTTTTATATTTTAATAAGACCGTTCATTATAGTTAAGCTGTTCATGTTGGAGCCATTAGATATTTATATGAAATAGCATATCATTATCTCAGTTGCATTCTGAACCATTTGGGATGCTTTTAAGTGAGGGTGATTTTTTTCCCCCTGTCTTAATTTTGCACACACTAGTGCCGATGTGCCTGTTCAGCTTTATTTCTGTCTTCAGGTTCTTTATACTATTTTTCAACTTTATTGTGTTAAAGTGTTTGATGAACAGTATAGCTGACTGCTAGATAGGAGTAGCCTCAAATACAGTAATTTTAAAAATTTACTGTCTCAAGAGACAGACAAAAGTTGATGTACCAATTCCTTTATCTCTCTTTCTCTCAAAAGTGTAAAATTCCAGCAGAGTACCTTCATTCACATCCCCACACCTCTTCATATTCAACATTAGGGACCTAGTCATCGAAACAATGATTTAGACAGTATGAGATCATAAGAACCTAGGCTATGAAGAGGACACCCGATAGTATGCAGAGAGAAAAAGCAAATACAACATAAGCTCATAATTATAAGTGTGATCTAATCAAAGCTGGATCACTTGTGTGATTTTCCATGTTGCAACTTGAACCTATAAAAGGCTTTAGCTTATATAGCTGCTTTACTCGTCATTCCCATGTAGTAAAGTATGTATAAGATATAAATAGATTTTAGCAAACCTTTACAGTTATCTTTTAACCAGTCTGGAAATGAGTGGAGTGGAAGGGATTAACTAAACAAAAATTCCTCTTTCTTCTTCTTTTTTTTTAAGATTTTATTTATTCATGAGAGACAGAGAGAGAGGCAGAGACACAGGCAGAGGGAGAAGCAGGCTCCACGCAGGGAGCCCGACGCGGGACTCGATCCCGGGTCCCCAGGGTCAGGCCCTGGGCCTAAGGCGGCGCTAAACCGCTGAGCCACCCGGGCTGCCCTTCTTTCTTCTTTCTTATCCATTATTTGTTACCCACAAAGATCCATTATCTCAATTTTTTTTAAAGATTTATTTATTGATTTATTTGTTTATTTATTTATTCATGAGAGACACACAGAGAGAAGCACAGACACAGGCAGAGGGAGAAGCAGGCTCTCTGTGGGGAGCCAGATGCAGAACTCAATCCCAGGGCCCCAGGATCACCACCTGAGCTGAAGGCAGTCACTCAACACTGAGCCACCTAGGTGCCCCATATCTCAATTTCTTTTATTTTTTATTTTCTGTCCCTACTGGTCTGGTAGCACCTCCAAAGGATTCCAGTTATTTATTAGACCCCGTACATGTTACTTTATTCCGTATTCCTTCTTTATATTTCTTGTTAATGGTAGTTTTTCGTTTGTTTGTTTGTTTTTTTGCTCAGTAAACAAGCATTTAATGACCATGATTATATTCAAGCATCACATACTTAGAATTCAAATGTAAAATATACAGTCCATCTCTATCCCCAGTGAGGTCACAAATGAGTGTGTGTGTGTATGTGTGAATAGTAATTCTTCTTTATCACTGGACTGTCAGTGACAATAATTTTATGATGTTGATTTTATAGATCAGAAAAATTCCTATCCTCCCTAAATTTAGATATTTATAAAGTATTACTCACTTTTATTTTTGCTAACTGTACAACCAGAAGAACAGTATTGCTTTTTGAAATGAATATCATAGTATAATAAAGGGTATTTTGAAACTTAAAATGAAGGAAATGTCAAAGTTGCAGATGGGGCCTCTTAGAAGCAATAAATTTAGTTTTTAAAAAAAACTTAATATATTGATCTCATATATTTCATTTCACTGGGGACAGTGAAATCTCGGTCTTGGCAGGCTTTTGCAAACCACTCTTCTTTGCAAGCTTACCAAGAATGAAAAAGTCTGATCTTTCATCTATTAAAGTGTGTTTAGAGTTAAATTAAAAATGTAGAAAATACTTCAAAGGGAAACAAAACCTTAAGACAAATCTATACTGTTAACTCTGGAAGGAGAGAGTTGACCTAAATATGGACAAACAGTGGTTTATAGGGGAGGCAAGCAACATAAAGAGAGTTATGCTAAAGGGATGTGGAGCAGTGAAGACTGTTGTGTGGGTCAGTGGACCACTTTACTTGCTAGAGCAGAACACTCATGAGAAGTGGAAAAGAGTCCATGAAAAATAACCTGTGTCACCTTTTGCATTCTGTACTTTAACTCTGCTTTATTGTACTCCATTATACTTACTACTTTCTACATTATATCATATCTTTATTTTAGACAACAAATATCTGTTGAGGCTTCATTAATGTGTGGCTCTGTTCTGGGCCTTCAGATAAGATGAGACAACAAAGCAGAAGTATCTATGCTTAAGAAGCCTCCCTTCTAGTTTCTGTTTATTTATTGTCTGAAGAAACAAGAGCCCTTGGAAGCAGGGACCTTGGTTCTTTCTCAACCTGTTGTCTATAACCACATTTGTTACCTGACCATTGTGTAGTGAGAACTCAGTAACTTCTGTTGAATGAGCAGATGAATCAGAGTAGCCCAAACCCCTGCCAGATGTGGTAGATTCTGGCTGTGGCAGGTAAGGGCTAAGTTCACCTTTTTGAAAGGCATTCCTCTATGGTATGAGTAGAAAGTGGAAAAGGACAGAGGCCAGTGTCCTACTGAAGTAGGAAAGATGAGAGATGGGGAACTTTTGTAATGAATCAATGTTAAGTTTTTATCATCCATGCTCTGCATGAGAGAAACTCAAGCAAAAGCCACCAGTGGGCCTATCTAGCAGGGCAGTTGAGTATTCAGTACTGCTGGATCCTCAGGTACATTAGGGTAGTTGGCAGCTCCTATTCCAGTGGACTAGGAGGCCATCAGGCTGTAAAAAATGATATAAAATATAATGGCAGCCTATGGGATATATGAGGAATTACAGCTGTCTCTACTCTTGTGTTTTAAAAGAAAGAATTTTTGTATGGGAGCTCTAAGTTCTAGTAAGGAAGTTGGTTGTGAAGAGTTGTTATCTTGCACTGTAGTTGAACATTTAGACTGACATTCTCAGAAAAACATGTTACAAAATGAACATGTTTATCTTGTCTATAGGACTATGAAACTAAATTTACATCCCAAAACACACATTCCAGCTTAACTGGCCTTTTCCACAAAAGTCAGGACCTAAGTTTTCATATAAACTGAATCAGCTCTTTTGGAAACAAACATGTTTCTTTACCTTGGCAATGATGGCAGTGATAAAGAGAAGGAGAATGATAAATCTATAAAACCCTGGTCTTCGTGTGCCTGGGGAAAAAAAAAAAACAGTGCTACAGAGAAAGAATCACTATCATAAAATGGACAAAGATGAAAAGCAGCGAAATGATTTAAGTAAGAATTAATGGCAAACTCTTGAGATGCTGTTTAAAAATTCAGTTAACACATGGCTCAAAGTTTGAGAAGTGAGAGGACTCAGGGATACAGATAACTGACTATATTCCTGACACCATGCTAGCCACTTCACATGCAGTAATAAACACATTTTGTAGTCATCAAGGTGAACATAATTACCTCTGCAGCATAGTGATTTAGAGGAAGAAAGAAAAAGAAGAAAGAAAGAAAGAAAGAAAGAAGAAAGAAAGAAAGAAAAGAAAGAGAGAGAGAGAGAGAGAAAGAAGAAAGAAAGAAAGACAAAAAAAAAGCAAAAGAGAAGCAAGAACGAAACCCCCATACAACCACGACCTCCCTCCCTCCAGTACTCCGAAACCAACACGACTCCCTCCCCCCCGCCCACTCCATCCCTCCATCCTCACCCCTCCATCCCGCCCAAATACACCCCTCACGCTATGTCTGTAGTAGAGAAGTAAGGATGGTAGTGGATGGAGGGAGGAAGATACAGATCCTTGAAATGACTGGCCTAAAGTCATATGCCTAATGAGTAGTACAGGCAGGATTTAAACAAGGTAGTCAAATGCCTCTTCAATCCACTTCCTTTATATCACATTTTGGTATCAAGAGAAAAAAAAATGGTCCCACATTTCTGGGTTATACTAACTCATTGACATCAAAGAAAAGATTTTCAAAGATGTTGGAAGTATTCTAAAGTAAACCTGTACATCTGGCTCTCAATATATTCTCTTTGCTCCTAATTTAGTTAAGTACAGAATGACTTGAAAACCATATGTAGAAAATATAGGCAAGCTGCTCCCCTAATATTAATTAAGGTCTTTGTTTCAGTCATTTTATAGAAGAACCAAATTATTTTGTGTTTTACAAGTTAGGAGAAATTAGCTTAACAAGAAGTTCTAAAGGGTTCAAATCTACTTGAAACAATCTGAAATAACACAAAAGGAATGAAATATAGCTAGAATGATTAACACTCAGGCAATTCTCTGGCAGAGTTGTTAAAACATTGGCGTTCTAGGGTAGATGTGGAACTTTTGTTCTGGAGGCTTTTTAGCATGCATCAATATGTGAGGGCTGATTTTTGACGTTTTACTTCACTGAATTATCTTAACTTGGCCTTCTGCTTGTACTTCTATATTTAATTTACTATCAGAGACTCTTTATTCTGTGCTCTTAGTGCTCCTATCTATTCTCCCTGCTATCACACTAGGTCTAATGCATTGATAAGCTTGCTAATTTTCCCTTTGGTCTCTGACTCTGCTCTCCATCTCCAGCTTTTCTACCATTCTTTCCACATAGCACACTCATTAAATGATTCCTCTGAATTCATTGATTTTATCAAGTCATTTGCTCTGAAACCAATGGCTTATGGCTTCTCACTGCCTACAGCTCTATTTGTGCAAGTTACTGGATGAGAACAGAAAAAGCAAAAATAGGTGGGGTTCAATGGTCAAATAACTAGAATACTGGGAATTTCTACTCTATGAACCTCAGAACCTTTAGGAGGACAAAATATGCAGTTATCCCACTTGATTTGGCTGAAGGAGACTTCATTCAAAAGAACCTACCTACTATTATCTCCAGAGTAATCTTCCACTGTGGAAAAGGCTGGTAAATGGATATTAAGATGTAGAGTGTAAAACCCTACCTTTCCAGTTATGCCCAACTTGACTCTATTAATTCAGATTGTTTATTTAACATTGTGTTCTCTGACTACATTTTCCAATGTCCCAACCCCTTACCTCAAATACAATTTCAACTGCTTGGAGTGCTCCCTCATAATCAGTTCCACCTGTTCTTAAACTCTTACCTAATTCATTCCTTTTTATATAGTGTTTCCTGACTGGTTCGGTTGTATCATTGTCTTTCCTAAACACCGCATACACTATGTACATAGACCCTTGTGGTTACTGTATCAGTGTGTTTGCATCTGACCTAACAGATTAAATACTTTGAATTTAGCAACCGTGCATGATATTTTGTACATTTCTCATAGTTCAGTATGTATATTAGACCTCCAATACCTGAAGGAAGTCAAATACAATATGTGAATTTCTTTTAAGGTCAAATCTTTCCAATTATTATTAGTATCAAATTAATGATAAGGTGATATTATTATATCATTTTAGTCAAATTCTTTTTAAAAAGTATTAGTTATACCAACCAAAGTTGTAGAACAAATATCTAAAAGTGTTTCAAGAAAGTCTTTATAATAAATGCTATCCCACATTACAGCCTGACAATTTTCTCATGATATCTGAGGTCATTTACATATAGGGTACACATAGATTGTACAAAATTTTAGCTTACTGTGGTTGTGAATTCTTCCTAGCCATATAATTTTTTTTTCCTATCTACTTTCTGAAGAAAAGCAACTCTTGAGACATGGGATATTTATGCAAATCCTGTGAAAAAATTATTTTCTGAGAGTAAAATATATATAGTTACAATGAAGACTGATAAATACAATAAATAAAAGCTTCAAATAAAATAAAATAATTTATAGACCTTATATACTGGTCTACCAGTCATTTTTGCAATTTTTCTTGCAATCTAAGTATGCAAAACAAGTTTTATTAATGAAACAGATCATCTGAAAAATTTTTTTGTGAAGAATATATACAGTATTAACAACAGAACTAGAATGAAATGTTAATGCCTTGGCATGATTGCAATACAGAAAGAATCTATCTCTTTTCTTAATTGGAGTATATGGTGATCTGTGCACTTTAAAATATTTCTGTCACTGACAGAAAACATCAGATTCATAGAATATCTGGAAAGCAGATGCAGATACTATACACTAATACTCAACTCCACTGTCAAATTGTAAAGAGTCATATGTTGACATGTTTGATTTGCTGATGTATTGCCTCCATTGAAGTGAGCAGAAATGACATTTAAAACTCCAAAGTAATATCTGAATCTTTGTGTCCGTTTCTCTGTTGTCATGCTCAATTTTGCTTAATCCTGAAAAATTTTCAGATATCCATTTTGCTTTTCCATTTCATCTAGACATAATTAGTTTTCCACATCCATTCTGGCGCATAATTCAGTGACCACATATTCCAAGGCTGCAGCACAAATTCCCCATAAATCAGTGATTACAGTATCTCTAAAGCATTTTGCCTACGTGGCATTTATCCGTTACCTATTCTATTTGTTATTTAACCATTGAAAGCAACTTGTCAGACACAGCAGCCCTATTTCTGAAGCTGTTTGTCCTTTCAAATAGCATCTCCACACCCCTATCCAAGCTGTTCACACATAGTAAAGCTCTATTTCCATAATGCAGTTTATGCTGTAAGAAGCTTTTTAAAACTATCGGCATATTCTATCCATTCGTGAGCTATAATTTGCTTTTTTTTTTAAATATAATTGTGAAAGTGCCTCACAGACACTTCTGATAATAGAGATGTACGGGATATATTTAGTTTGAGGTTCAGAAATCATGAGAAGGGCAGGATTTCCACTCACCTGACTTCTTTCAACCTCAGTTTTCTCATTTGTAAAGTGAGAATATTAATATCTGCATCATGTAGCTATGTTTAGTATTCAATGAGATAATGTAACTAAATAATGTAACTTAGCACAGTGCCTGGTACAAAGACAGTGCTTGATAGTGCTTAATGGGAGTTGTCATAGTTATTATTCCTAACAATATGGGTGATGTAGTCGAAATTATGTGCCATTTACTGGATGAATGCCAGTAAATCACTAAAAATTATTGTCTACATATGATATAACTATATTAGTACTATATGCTATGACCTCATGACTATGTATTTTAAATTGTAAGCAGTATAAACCATGGGTCACACATCCTTGTTATTTACTATTGCCCACTCAAGCTTGATAACTTCCCCTTCTTTCTATGGGTAGTCGTTGTGGAACACTGTTGTAAAAGTACATCCTTATAGCAGTGACATGGTTTTAAACTATTGCTACTGCTGATTTTCCAATCCAGATTGATGCTTACCCATCAATACATGCAAAAATTTCATACCATTTTACTACTAAGCAGAGCAAGGAGCTATAATAAATAAGATTAAGATTTCCCTATGTGTACATATGATGTATGTGTTTATGACTATTAAGGGTATAGAGTAAGGATCCTGAATTCAAAATTTCCTTGAATCAATTCTTATCATTGGAGTATTATATTTTTCAGTTTGATGAGAAATTCAAACTTGTTTGTATTTTCATTTATTAATTAGTGATATAATTCAAAAAACCAAATTATATTAAAAGATATATGCAGAAAAGCCTCGGTTATATCCCTATGCTCTTCATCTAGTTCCCACTAATCCCTTGCAAATCAGCATTTAATTAGTTTCTAGTTTATCCTTTTTTTATAACAAACTAAGCAAACATGCCCATGTTCTTATTTCCAATTACTTCTTACACAAAATATAATATGCACATTTTACCTTAAGCATACTGTCAAGCACCATATCAGTAAAGTCAGAATCAATATCATTTAAGAGATTTTTTAAGTAGAGTGATCACAAAGGGGAGAATTAATAATAAAGTCTTTCTAGAAGACAGTATTTTTGAGGTGAGGAAATTTATGGGTTTCTATTATGGGCAATAAAAATAAGCACCATAAGAAAGTTAAAAAAGGGGGGGGATAAAGCAATTTGACTCATTAGTGTATTCAACATATGTAGTAATCCCTGAGTATCCCTGCTAGCTCTCCCTTCCTCTCCTTTTCTTCCTCCCTCAGTCTCTGTGCTCTTCAATCCTGCTTTTCTTGTCTTTCAAGTTCATTTTAATAGCTGAGAGCCTACTGAAGTGAGCTCAATCCGTTCAGTCACCTGTTTGGTTTAAAAACCTTTCCCTCCTACTCAGAAATGATATGCGCTCATTAGTGTGCCACCTGGGCCTTCCAGCATTTACATATTACCTTTATGTTTCCAAGGAGCTTTACCATCACACGTAATAGATTTACTTCTCAGTTTGCAGCAATATTGACCTCATTTTACAGATGGCGGGGGGGGACAGTCATCAAGCAAGTAAGTGACTTGCCTGTCCCTGGATTGCAGCTGCCTGAATGCACATCCCCAGTGAGTTTAGCTTGGTGAGCCACGGTCTCTTAGTCTAGTGGCATCATCTCTGAAAGGTGGTTAATAGTCTTTTGAACCTTTAAGATTCTCAGTAAGATGCATAATAAACTGACCCGTTACTGTTTCCCATCTGAATTTTGATTTTCCAAAGGTTTTCACATTATGGCTCTTATGTAAGTAGTAAGAAAGAGAGGAAGTAAGTAATCTAAATAAAAGTGAACGATGAAAGTAAAATGCTAACTCCAAAGAAGATATGCCCAACACTCATCTGGGATTTCCAATAAGAGTGAAAATTTGAAATCTCTATCATACTCTCAAGAAACTCAAGTGGGCTTTATAAGTAGATTATTAAGAACACAGAAGTGCAGCATTGACTCTAAGACTCATTGTATCTAATGCTCAATGCATGTAATTCTCCAGACTGGAGAAATTGGATTTGCTTTTGAAGTACCACCCACCATTTCCAAATCAGAGTGAAGTCAGAATTAATAGTAGCAAAAGTAGCATTTATTTTATTTTGCTTATTTTCTTAACCTAATCTTACAGGCACCTCTTGGCCTGTTATATATTTGTTTTAGGCATTCTAGAAAGTTCAGCCCCCAATCTTGGAAGGAGGAAAAAACACAATGAAAATAAACTAATTTGATTGCATGAATCCTCTTTTGTGACTAACTTAATGGCTTTCATTCCCAGAAGTGCCTAATGAATTATGAAGGTGTTTCTCCTGAGCACTATAAACAACATATTTTACTAAGGGAGACCTTATGTTCTTTCCACACCCTAGATATCAATTAAACCTCTGTGAGCCTTGCTGGAAGTGGCTGCCAGAATCAAGTAAGGCAAGATATGAGGTAGGAATGTAAAGGAAGATTTTAGTCTTTTCTCTTATCTGAAGACAATATCTATCATAGTTTGTATTTTATTGGCTATAACGGTGCTAATGCTAGTCTGACCCAGGTTTAAGAATGCTTCTCTGCTCAACACCATTTAATAGAAACCCAGAAGCCACATTCTGCTCTCTGAACAATGAGATCTTTGTCTGCCAAGGCAACATAGCCCAACATTTCAGAGCCTTTAACCTTTTTCTTATTGGTGATTACATTTGCAATCTATGCCAATGGGATTGTGGAGATTTTCTTTAAATCCCTACTAAGAAAAAAAGAACCTCTTAAGTTTTTCCTGAACTTGGATGACAAGCCAATTTTTCCTTTCTCATTTGCAGGTTTGTTTGGTTTATTTATTTATTTTTATTTATTTATTTATTTATTTATTTATTTATTTATTTATTTATTTAAAAGATTTCATTTATTCATTCATGAGAGACAGAGAGAGAGAGAGGCAGAGACACAGGCAGAGGGAGAAGCAGGCTCCATGCAGGGAGCCAACGTGAGACTCGATCTTGGGTCTCCAGGATCACACCAGGGCTGAAGGCGGCGCTAAACGCAGAGCCACCCGTGCTGCCCTCATTTATAGATTTTAAAAATGAGCCTCCTGACTGGTATTATCTTGAAAATCTTTGTTAGTCAATAAATCTAATCTAGGCATCTAAGATCTACTCCACACAGAGACACACAAACACAGTGGTGAAAAACTTCCTTGTTTTCAGGGTAGATCCAGGTTTATGTGGGCAGAAGCTTATACTGTTTAGGGGATTCTTTAAAGAAAAAAAAATGACAAATTTACAAATAGAGAACAAGATTCTAATGTAAACATTATTTTGTTTAAGATGATAAATCCCAACAAATTATAATATAAACTGGCGATATCACAAACATTGCAACATTCAAAAAAATAATGTATTGTTATTAATTAGCTGTCTAACACATCTGTGATTCTTGGCTTCACGCCCTTCGTCTCTTCATATGCATCAATTTTTAAATATTTTCCATAGGAGAATAGAAAGTTAACTCAAGTGTGGTTTATTTAAAAACAATTATTTATAGCTTAGAAAAGTTTCTTTCAGCTTCATAACTCTTTATTGGAGATGCCACATCTGTAATTTGCTCTGCAGTTACTTATGTAGGCAATGATTCTTGCTCTAAGGAAAGCTCCCAGAGACCTCCACATGTTGGATTTTGTGGATGTGATTTTCAGTGGTTCTTACAGAGGAGCGTGTTTATCTTGGCCATTCCCTAGTTCCCCATTCCCTACCACAAACAGATTCCTGCCTCCCCTGGGTTAATCCTTCCAGGTCGTTTCACAGGGAACCTTAGTGCAGTAGTCTCTTTTGCTCCCAACTCTCTCCTTGGGATCAAAGGTGCTTGATCACAACTGTGTCCCTTCATGACTCCCAAAGACAGATAATTGTTAGGGACAGGTGTATATAGAAGCACTGCATGGCAGCTTCAAAATCAGCACCAGGGTGCAGAAGGTGATACCTTGTGTAGGGCATTTTGTATCTTCAGCCCAGAGCTGGGTATTTTGTTCCCTGCTGTCTCCTGCACTCCCCATGTCTCTGGAGTAGAGTGTACTAGCCTTAGAAGAGGCCTGTCCAAGTGAAGGTTCTTGGAACTTAAGCTTTACTATCTTCACAGAAAATTCCTGTAGTAAAATTACTGGTAACTGTGTGAGGCCTTAAATGTTGTAAGTATTAAAACCTGTACTTTATTTTTTTTAAAACGCATAGCATATTAAGCCTCATACCTACTGGGACTCATATTTCTTGCTGTTTGTTGGCTATTCCAATACAACACAAAATATGTTCTTTATCTAAGGCATTTGGACATAATGAACACTTGCTAGATAATTTCTTTTTGAGAATTGCCCTTATAGCTGGAGATGTTATAATTATCGATGAAATCAGCAATGTGAACTGTGAATCAAAAGTGATTTCCCAAGGAACTGGTAGGTTTTTGATCTGGGATTAAAATTTCTCATAGCAAAGGGGAGAATGAAACAGTTTATCAATAATAAAGTAGGAAATAAATTACAAGGCAAACCAAGAGTCGAGTTAGCAAGAAATAAGATTTCCCTGAGAGAATAGCCTTCATTTCTACAAGTGTGTGGGAGCAGAGGGGAGGCAACAATCATTAACTGGGAGTCATGAAATCATATTCTGTGACCTTCCTTTTGCAGATAGGGCTTATTTTCCTATAAAGTTTTTCTCTACCCTCCTCTTTCATCCCACCACAAGCAGAAAATAGGTCATTCCAAAAGAGGATTATTATTAGAAAGTTGTGGTAGATGGTCCTCATATCTCATACCTCAGAGGTATTCATGCCTCTGTATAATCCACTGTCCTTGTATGTCCCTAGTATGTGCTGGACATGTGAGCTGCTTCTAACAGATGGAATATAGCAAAGGTGATGGGATTTTTGTTTCCATAAATGGATTATGTGGGATTCTGACTTCCATCTTGCTAGCAAATTCTTTATCTTGCTGGCTTTTATGAAGCAGGCTGCCATATTGTGAACTCCTTGAGGAGGCATACTGGCAAAGAACTAAGAGCAGCTTCCAGCTCACAATCAGCAAAGAAATGAAGTCCCTAGTGTGACAACCAGAAAATAACTGAATCCTGCCAACAACCATGTGACCTTTGAGATGGATCTTTCTTCAGTTGACATTTCTGAGCCCTGACCGACATCTTGATTGCAGCCTTGTGGGGGAACCCTAAAACAGAAAACCCAGCAAAACTGAGTTCAGATAAATGACTCACTGAAATTGTGAGTTGCATAAATGTGTGCTTCTTTTAAGCTGACGTAAGCTGATCTGTTTGTGGTAGTTACACAGCAATAGATAACTAATAAATTGGAACACTTCATAATACAGACATGTTAAGTAGAATGAAATGATAACATTGAGTCTGATTTACTTTTTGACTCTCTAAAACCATTATTTTAAAACCAGCTTTCTTCACTGAAGGTTTTGCTAATTATTCTGCTTTCTTCTGTCTTTATAAATTTCTGTATCAGCACTCCTCATATTCTCTGGATCTAGGCATGTAACTCACCACTCTCCTCTTTGTCATATCATTTGCCATCATTCTGGCCACCACTCATGTTCAATTTGTGTATTATAACATTGGCTCATTCATCTACAAAGATAATTTCTATACTCCACTCTAGTGATCCTCTACATGGCTACCTCTTTTCAAATAAAAACATTTTAATTCAGATAACAGAATTAAAGTGATTAAAAGTTAAAAACCTAAATTCAAAGAGATCTAGTGTGTAATCCATGCTCTGACACTTTTCTTATCATGTCCTATAATAAAAGTTACTAAATTCTCTAATCCTCCATTACCCTGACCATAAGAAGAGAATAATAACTCTCTGATTAGACTATTGATGGAATTGAAAGAAAATTCAATGCACTTGTAGTCTTTAGTACGCTATCTGGATATGATATATTAGCAATGTTACTTTCTGAGTTTAGTGTCTAATGGGAATATCCTGTCAATGTCACCTACTGAACTTGTTCTCCTATTTTTCTCAACATGTGATTCTTCGACTGCTTCTTATTTTTCAAATCCATCAGCCTGCTCTGAATCTTACTTTCTTCCCCATACTTGCCCAGCTGTTACAACTGTATTATCACCAATATTTTAAATTCTCTCATCTGCTTTGCTAAATCCTAAGCCTAATGTCAAGTTTCTTAGCATTGGCAGAGAAAATAATGCCGTCCTGATGGGCACTTCTAGATAGAGGTGACTTTTAATTGCAGCTGAACCTCCAAAACCCTTTAGTATACTCTTTTTTTTCCCAAAAGTGCATTAGTTCCAAGTACAGAATAAGCTCAGTAATACATAAGAAAAACTCTCAAAAATACGTAACAGTGGTTTAATTAACATTTCCTCACATGAGAAGAGTTGTTTGTTGTTGATGATACGTCATGCCATCTAGGTACCTACTCTTTTTTTTTTTTTTTAAGATTTATTTATCTATTCAGAGAGAAAGAGAGAGAGAGAGGCAGAGACACAGGCAGAGGGAGAAGCAGGCTCCATGCAAGAAGCCTGACATGGGACTCGATCCCAGGTCTCCAGGACCACACCCCGGGCTGCAGGTGGCTTTAAACTGCTGCGCCCCCAGGGCTACCCTATGTACCTACTCTTTATCCTTCCTACAGCCTATAGTGTTTAAAAAAGAAGGAGAAGAAGAGGAGGAGGAGGAGGCGGAGGAAGAGGAAAAAGTGATCTTATCGTTTGGAACTATTATGACCTGGAAAGTTTCTTATACTAAAAAGGCAAATTGATGACTAAAGTTTGGGCATGGACTGTTTGTATGAATTTGTGTAATGGAAGCATTGGAAAGAGGCATCCACCCCCTTATAGTCTTACCCATGCACTGTTTGTTTGCTGTTTCAGTTGCAAACTTTTAAACAAATCCAAGTAATCATTCCCATCAACATTTAATCCTGGATCTTTGTGCCTCCCACTTAATACGGTGTGAAGCAAATAAGATAGACATAGACCCTGCCCTCAGAGAGTTAGCAATAGAGTGAAAAGAATATCATGTATCAAGCGTATCATCAGTTCCTTTGGTGCTTTTCCGAAGCTAACTCACTTTCTATGATCAAAATCTCATCTTTCTGTGTCTTTCAAGACTATTTCTCCATAAATTAATCCCCTTTTATTTCCAGTCCCTTTCTTTCTATGGCTCCTTCCAAGTTACTTATAAGCACAGGAAATTTCTCCTCATGCAAGCACCAACCTTGCTGTTAGGAATATTATTTCAGGGGGGGAGGAGCAAGACGGCGGAAGAGTAGGGTCCCCAAATCACCTGTCTCCACCAAATTACCTAGAAAACCTTCCAATCATCCTGAAAATCTATGAATTCGGCCTGAGAATTAAAGAGAGACCAGCTGGAATGCTACAGTGAGAAGAGTTCGCGCTTCTATCAAGGTAGGAAGACGGGGAAAAAGAAGTAAAGAAACAAAGGCCTCCAAGGGGGAGGGGCCCGCGAGGAGCCGGGCTGAGGCCGGAGCGAGTGTCCCCAGGACAGGAGAGCCCCGTCCCGGAGGAGCAGGAGCTGCACCGACCTTCCCGGGGGAAAGGGGCTCGCGGGGAGGTGGAGCAGGACCCAGGAGGGCGGGGATGCCCTCGGGTTCCCTGGGACAGTAACAGGCACCTGCGCCCCGGGAGATACGCCGAGCTCCCTAAGGGCTGCAGCGCGCACGGCGGGACCCGGAGCAGCTCGGGGGGGGCTCGGGCGGAGGAAGAGGCTCCGTGCGGAGGGGGCTGCGCGGTTCCAGGAGCAGTACGGAGGGGCTCGGGGGCGGCTCCGCGGAGGGGGCTGCGCGGCCCGGGAGCGCGAATCCAACAGCGCAGGCTCCGGAGCACAGGGCGCCGGGACACAGCCCAGGATCCGGCCTCCCCCGGGACAGGCAGAGGCCGGGAGGGCCCAGGACAGCAAGGACGCTCCTGCCCCAGCTGAGCAGATCAGCGGCCCCGCCCCGGAGCCTCCAGGCCCTGCAGACGGAGAGCTCCGGGGTTCCTGCCGGAGCTGAATCCAGGTTTCCAGAGCTGCCCCGCCACTGGGGTTGTTCCTCCTGCGGCCTCACGGGGTAAACAACCCCCACTGAGCCCTGCACCAGGCAGGGGCACAGCAGCTCCCCCAACTGCTAACACCTGAAAATCAGCACAGCAGGCCCCTCCCCCAGAAGACCAGCTAGACGGACAAGTTCCAGGGGAAGTCAAGGGACTTAAAGTACACAGAATCAGAAGATACTCCCCCGTGGTTCTTTTTTTTTTTGTTTTGTTTTGTTTTGTTTTGTTTTGATTTTTGATTTGTTTCCTTCCCCCACCCCCTTTTTTTTCTTTCTTTTTCTTTTTTTTCTTCGCTCTTTTTTTTTCTTTTCGTTTTTTTTTCTTCCCTTTTTTTTCTCTTTCTCTTTTCTTTCCTTCTTTCTCTCCTCTCTTTTTCTCTTTTTCCCAATACAACTTGCTTTTGGCCACTCTGCACTGAGCAAAATGACTAGAAGGAAAACCTCACCTCAAAAGAAAGAATCAGAAACAGTCCTCTCTCCCACAGAGTTACAAAATCTGGATTACAATTCAATGTCAGAAAGCCAATTCGGAAGCACTATTATACAGCTACTGGTGGCTCTAGAAAAAAGCATAAAGGACTCAAGAGACTTCATGACTGCAGAATTTAGAGCTAATCAGGCAGAAATTAAAAATCAATTGAATGAGATGCAATCCAAACTAGAAGTCCTAACGACGAGGGTTAACGAGGTGGAAGAACGAGTGAGTGACATAGAAGACAAGTTGATAGCAAAGAGGGAAACTGAGGAAAAAAGAGACAAACAATTAAAAGACCATGAAGATAGATTAAGGGAAATAAACGACAGCCTGAGAAAGAAAAACCTACGTTTAATTGGGGTTCCCGAGGGCGCCGAAAGGGACAGAGGGCCAGAATATGTATTTGAACAAATTCTAGCTGAAAACTTTCCTAACCTGGGAAGGGAAACAGGCATTCAGATCCAGGAAATAGAGAGATCCCCCCCTAAAATCAATAAAAACCGTTCAACACCTCGACATTTAATAGTGAAGCTTGCAAATTCCAAAGATAAAGAGAAGATCCTTAAAGCAGCAAGAGACAAGAAATCCCTGACTTTTATGGGGAGGAGTATTAGGGTAACAGCAGACCTCTCCACAGAGACCTGGCAGGCCAGAAAGGGCTGGAAGGATATATTCAGGGTCCTAAATGAGAAGAACATGCAACCAAGAATACTTTATCCAGCAAGGCTCTCATTCAAAATGGAAGGAGAGATAAAGAGCTTCCAAGACAGGCAGCAACTAAAAGAATATGTGACCTCCAAACCAGCTCTGCAAGAAATTTTAAGGGGGACTCTTAAAATTCCCCTTTAAGAAGAAGTTCAGTGGAACAGTCCACAAAAACAAGGACTGAATAGATATCATGATGACACTAAACTCATATCTCTCAATAGTAACTCTGAATGTGAACGGGCTTAATGACCCCATCAAAAGGCGCAGGGTTTCAGACTGGATAAAAAAGCAGGACCCATCTATTTGCTGTCTACAAGAGACTCATTTTAGACAGAAGGACACCTACAGCCTGAAAATAAAAGGTTGGAGAACCATTTACCATTCGAATGGTCCTCAAAAGAAAGCAGGGGTAGCCATCCTTATATCAGATAAACTAAAATTTACCCCAAAGACTGTAGTGAGAGAAGAAGAGGGACACTATATCATACTTCAAGGATCTATTCAACAAGAGGACTTAACAATCCTCAATATATATGCCCCGAATGTGGGAGCTGCCAAATATATCAATCAATTATTAACCAAAGTGAAGAAATACTTAGATAATAATACACTTATACTTGGTGACTTCAATCTAGCTCTTTCTATACTCAATAGGTCTTCTAAGCACAACATCTCCAAAGAAACGAGAGCTTTAAATGATACACTGGACCAGATGGATTTCACAGATATCTACAGAACTTTACATCCAAACTCAACTGAATACACATTCTTCTCAAGCGCACATGGAACTTTCTCCAGAATAGACCACATATTGGGTCACAAATCGGGTCTGAACCGATACCAAAAGATTGGGATCGTCCCCTGCATATTCTCAGACCATAATGCCTTGAAATTAGAACTAAATCACAACAAGAAGTTTGGAAGGACCTCAAACACGTGGAGGTTAAGGACCATCCTGCTAAAAGATGAAAGGGTCAACCAGGAAATTAAGGAAGAATTAAAAAGATTCATGGAAACTAATGAGAATGAAGATACAACCGTTCAAAATCTTTGGGATGCAGCAAAAGCAGTCCTAAGGGGGAAATACATCGCAATACAAGCATCCATTGAAAACCTGGAAAGAACTCAAATACAAAAGCTAACCTTACACATAAAGGAGCTAGAGAAAAAACAGCAAATAGATCCTACACCCAAGAGAAGAAGGGAGTTAATAAAGATTCGAGCAGAACTCAACGAAATCGAGACCAGAAGAACTGTGGAACAGATCAACAAAACCAGGAGTTGGTTCTTTGAAAGAATTAACAAGATAGATAAACCATTAGCCAGCCTTATTAAAAAGAAGAGAGAGAAGACTCAAATTAATAAAATCATGAATGAGACAGGAGAGATCACTACCAACACCAAGGAAATACAAACGATTTTAAAAACATATTATGAACAGCTATACGCCAATAAATTAGGCAATCTAGGAGAAATGGACGCATTCCTGGAAAGCCACAAACTACCAAAACTGGAACAGGAAGAAATAGAAAACCTGAACAGGCCAATAACCAGGGAGGAAATTGAAGCAGTCATCAAAAACCTCCCAAGACACAAGAGTCCAGGGCCAGATGGCTTCCCAGGGGAATTTTATCAAACGTTTAAAGAAGAAACCATACCTATTCTCCTAAAGCTGTTTGGAAAGATAGAAAGAGATGGAGTACTTCCAAATTCGTTCTATGAGGCCAGCATCACCTTAATTCCAAAACCAGACAAAGACCCCACCAAAAAGGAGAATTACAGACCAATATCCCTGATGAACATGGATGCAAAAATTCTCAACAAGATACTGGCCAATAGGATCCAACAGTACATTAAAAAAATTATTCACCATGACCAAGTAGGATTTATCCCTGGGACACAAGGCTGGTTCAACACCCATAAAACAATCAATGTGATTCATCATATCAGCAAGAGAAAAACCAAGAACCATATGATCCTCTCATTGGATGCAGAGAAAGCATTTGACAAAATACAGCATCCATTCCTGATCAAAACTCTTCAGAGTGTAGGGATAGAGGGAACATTCCTCGACATCTTAAAAGCCATCTATGAAAAGCCCACAGCAAATATCATTCTCAATGGGGAAGCACTGGGAGCCTTTCCCCTAAGATCAGGAACAAGACAGGGATGTCCACTCTCACCACTGCTGTTCAACATAGTACTGGAAGTCCTAGCTTCAGCAATCAGACAACAAAAAGACATTAAAGGCATTCAAATTGGCAAAGAAGAAGTCAAACTCTCCCTCTTCACCGATGACATGATACTGTACATAGAAAACCCAAAAGTCTCCACCCCAAGATTGCTAGAACTCATACAGCAATTCGGTAGCGTGGCAGGATACAAAATCAATGCCCAGAAGTCAGTGACATTTCTATACACTAACAATGAGACTGAAGAAAGAGAAATTAAGGAGTCAATCCCATTTACAATTGCACCCAAAAGCATAAGATACCTAGGAATAAACCTAACCAAATATGTAAAGGATCTATACCCTGAAAACTATAGAACACTTCTGAAAGAAATTGAGGAAGACACAAAGAGATGGAAAAATATTCCATGCTCATGGATTGGCAGAATTAATATTGTGAAGATGTCAATGTTACCCAGGGCAATATACACGTTTAATGCAATCCCTATCAAAATACCATGGACTTTCTTCAGAGAGTTAGAACAAATTATTTTAAGATTTGTGTGGAATCAGAAAAGACCCCGAATAGCCAGGGGAATTTTAAAAAAGAAAACCATATCTGGGGGCATCACAATGCCAGATTTCAGGTTGTACTACAAAGCTGTGGTCATCAAGACAGTGTGGTACTGGCACAAAAACAGACACATAGATCAGTGGAACAGAATAGAGAATCCAGAAGTGGACCCTGAACTTTATGGGCAACTAATATTCGATAAAGGAGGAAAGACTATCCATTGGAAGAAAGACAGTCTCTTCAATAAATGGTGCTGGGAAAATTGGACATCCACATGCAGAAGAATGAAACTAGACCACTCTCTTTCACCATACACAAAGATAAACTCAAAATGGATGAAAGATCTAAATGTGAGACAAGATTCCATCAAAATCCTAGAGAAGAACACAGGCAACACCCTTTTTGAACTCGGCCATAGTAACTTTTTGCAAGATACATCCACGAAGGCAAAAGAAACAAAAGCAAAAATGAACTATTGGGACTTCATGAAGATAAGAAGCTTTTGCACAGCAAAGGATACAGTCAACAAAACTCAAAGACAACCTACAGAATGGGAGAAGATATTTGCAAATGACATATCAGATAAAGGGCTAGTTTCCAAGATCTAAAAAGAACTTATTAAACTCAACACCAAAGAAACAAACAATCCAATCATGAAATGGGCAAAAGACATGAACAGAAATCTCACAGAGGAAGACAGACATGGCCAACATGCACATGAGAAAATGCTCTGCATCACTTGCCATCAGGGAAATACAAATCAAAACCACAATGAGATACCACCTCACACCAGTGAGAATGGGGAAAATTAACAAGGCAGGAAACCACAAATGTTGGAGAGGATGCGGAGAAAGGGGAACCCTCTTGCACTGTTGGTGGGAATGTGAACTGGTGCGGCCACTCTGGAAAACTGTGTGGAGGTTCCTCAAACAGTTAAAAATATACCTGCCCTACGACCCAGCAATTGCACTGCTGGGGATTTACCCCAAAGATACAGATGCAATGAAACGCCGGGACACCTGCACCCCGATGTTTATAGCAGCAATGGCCACGATAGCCAAACTGTGGAAGGAGCCTCGGTGTCCAACGAAAGATGAATGGATAAAGAAGATGTGGTTTATGTATACAATGGAATATTACTCAGCTATTAGAAATGACAAATACCCACCATTTGCTTCAACGTGGATGGAACTGGAGGGTATTATGCGGAGTGAAGTAAGCCAGTCGGAGAAGGACAAACATTATATGTTCTCATTCATTTGGGGAATATAAATAATAGTGAAAGGGAATATAAGGGAAGGGGGAAGAAATGTGTGGGAAATATCAGAAAGGGAGACAGAACGTAAAGACTGCTAACTCTGGGAAACGAACTAGGGGTGTTGGAAGGGGAGGTGGGCAGGGGGTGGGAGTGAATGGGTGACGGGCACTGGGGGTTATTCTGTATGTTAGTAAATTGAACACCAATAAAAAATAAAAAAATAAAATAAAATAAAATAAAATAAAATAAAATAAAATAAAAAAAAGGAATATTATTTCACTCTTTATCACTCAATAAAATATCTACTTTACATATAATTTGCATTGTTTATAGACTGTAGGTTTAAGAATTTTGGTTTCACAATCTGGCTGCTGTTTGAATTTCTCTACTGAATATTCATGGTTACTGGGAACTCTCTAATTTTCAAATCCAGTGATTTGACATTTCTCAGAGGGATCTACAAGATTTCTTTACTGCTTTTGCACGGCAACGTGGTCCTGCTTAGAAATATTCCTTTTCCTTGTTCTCAAAACACTACTCTTCTTTGTTATCCTTTTATTTTTCTCTTCAGTGATGTTTATTCTTCACGATTTTCCTCCTTTACCTGCCCTTAATTATATGTACACATTAAATATCCAGCAAAGTATTTTTAAAGGTCTTATTTTACAGGAGGTCACAGCCTGGTCTATAACTATCACTTAAAATTTGCGTTATTTTGGAAACAAGTTGGCTTTTCAACTTCTCTTGAAATTTGGAAGATCTGCCAATTCTGTGGTCCCACTGATGCCCTGCAGTGGTCACCCAGAGTCGGACAGTGGCCAGGCCATTCGAAAATCTCATCACAGTCCGCAGCTCTGCCACCTTGCACCTTGAGCTGCCCAGTAAACAACTGAGTTGAACAATTCTTTCCTATGTTCTCCCTGATGTATGACCTTGGCTCTTCCTTTCTTTTCAGAGGATTCACAAAAGTTAAATAATAAATATAAAATGCTCTCATCCTGAAATAACAGTGTTTAATTAAAACTTCGTTCTCAAGTTTCCTTGTCAGCATGAGAAGTCTCATTGTTTTGCCTCACACAAGCAATGATTCACGCCTCTACCAATATCCATGATCAGTTACCAGTCTTTAAAAAGAATATTTTAAAAGTATATTCATGTTCCCTGAAGTTTTATATTACAGTTTAACTTAAACTCCACATAGTTTTTAATTCAAAATTCATTTTTCAGTCATAAATCTCAAATTGGAGCTCACGAGAACTGGGCTGGGGCCTGTATTCTGTATGTTGAAAATATTGCTGTTTTTAAACTGATCGAACTTCCACTTCCTCTTTCTACAAACTTGATTTTGAATTGTTATCAACACATTCATTTCCCCCCAGAGTTTAGGACAGATGATATGCAACTTTGATTTAAAAAAATAAAATAAATAAATAAATAAATAAATAAATAAATAAATAAATAAAGTCAACCAGACAAATATTTCTGAAAATCCCTAAATTCTAACCCATTCAATTAAAGTGTATTCTATAAGAAAATTTAACTTTAACAAACGAATTGCTGCCTGAAGTAGCAGCTAACGTGGGGGGTTAAAGTCACATGTCCTGGCAGCACACTGGCTGGATTCATACCAGCCCCATGACTTTGTGACCTTAGGGTGGGGTAGCTGGCTACTTGAGGCTTCTGTTTCCCTAATCAAAAATCTTGAATGGGATGCCTGAGTGGTTCAGTGGTTGAGCGTCTGCCTTTGGCTCAGGTAGTGATCCCAGGGTCCTGGGATCGAGTCTCATATCGGGCTCCCTGCAGGGAGCCTGTTTCTCCCTCTGCCTATGTCTCTGGCTTTCTCTCTGTGTCTCTCATGAATAAATTTTTAAAAAATGGTGATTATGGTAATATCTATTTCAAGGAGTTATTTTTAGGATTAAATGAGCTAATATTTTCAGAGTGCTTAAAGTTCTGTGTATCTGTATACATAGTAACTGCTATGTAAGTATTTGTTAAACTTCTTAAAAGTTTTGAAATTTCCGATTCATGCAATCAATATTGACAATGCATTCAAGAATCACAGTAAGTTCGGTAATTTAAGTTGCTTGTTTTTCAAGCCTACAGACATCAAAATAACAGTTTAATTATATCCTCATTTTAGTTCTCTATCGAGATATGGTGCTCCTCACAAGAGAGATCTTATACCCAAAGATCTACTTTGTTATCACATGATATCTCCAGATACAAAAATCCACATTTTAAAAAAGATAATATATATTTTTAGAGATTTTATTTATTTATTCATGAGAGACACACACACAGAGAGAGAGAGAGAGAGAGGCATAAGACACAGGCAGAGGGAGAAGCAGGCTCCATGCAGGGAGCCTGACGTGGGACTCGATCCCGTCTCCAGGATCACGCCCTGGGTTGAAGGTGGCGCTAAACTGCTGAGAGACCCGGGCTACCCAAAAGATAATATTTTTAATTAATGTTAGTAATAGTCCAAATAATTTCTGCCCAAGTTCACATTTTTTTTTTTTTTGGCAAGACATTGCTAATGTACATAGCCAATAATCTTTTATTAAAGTTCTAAAACTTAGATTTAATATCAAGTTCACATCTATTTTCTTCTGATCAAAGAAGAAATTATACTTTGCCTCAGAACTTAACAACTTCCACCTCAATTTCCAGGGTAAATAAGGTAAGAAATCAAATGACTAATAAGTGAATAGAAATCATATTAGTAAATTAATCAAACTTATTATCAATTTAAATACATTTATTGTGTTTGATGACAATCTTAGTTTTATTTTATAATACTTAATTTTAATTATTCAAATCATTGAGCTTTACATATATATGTATTTTTACCATGCATTTACATGGGATTTATTCACTTTTGATGGTCTGTGAGTTTTATAGCTTAGTAGTTACAACTTGAAATAGATTAGGACATCTTTCAAATATATATTTTGTTCACAGATCAATGTAGGTTTTTGAGCCTTGCATACTGCATGAAGCATTTTGTGATGCTAATATCCTTGTCTGCTTTTTTGTGATTATTTTGAACAACTTTTCATTTTTCAGATTGTACTTTGAAGAGGAAATAGGCTCTTTCTCTTGAAGAGAACTCCCATCTGATATCTGTCTTGCAAAAAAGAAGCTGTTTTAAACCACATCCATTGAGATCCCATGATAAGATCCTCTTACGTGTCACTGGGGCCTGTTCTACAGAATGTAATATTAAAGGTTAGGTTTCATTCTGCTTGAGTGGAATTTCTCAACCAGGAAAACACGAGCAAAGACAGCCTGTAGAGATTTGACATGACAACCATTCTCATCTTATTGAAGTACAGCATAGACTGCAGATGTCCATTTATAGCTTATTTGAAAATCTTTAACATTCTTTGAAGCTTTTAAAAGTGCATTTCCCAGAGGAAAACCTTTTTAAGCTACAAGAGGCTTCTCACCATTTTTGTAACTGCAGGCATAACTGCATATTATCCTATTTCTTCTTTCAGTGGGAAGTCATCGAATGCATTGCATCTCCACCTAACCAATGACCAAAAGAAAACAGACAGACTCAAAGTCCTATGCTTCACTAATGAACATGTATTTCATTAGACATAATTAGTTGAGAGAATCAAATGTTTGTAGAATGGGTAACTTACTCTTCATTTTCATGATTATTACTGCATTTAAACTTACACAAGCCTTCCTTTCCAAAGATTCCATTTCTATGCATATTGCATGCAAAACCTCTGAATCGAGATCTGCAGTAGTAATTTGCTTAAGTTATTAATCCTTATTTTTCACCATATCTTATAGTATAATAAAAGAGTTAAATACAGCTCAAACTCTCTTATCTTTAGCATAGTAAGGAGGTTTTTAAAATCACAATGGTATATGTTAAGTTGAAAAGGAGAATTGAGACAAAGGAATAGTAAAGAAAGGCAATATTCTATCTCATTCTTGCAAGATGAATTCCTTTTGTTGTTTCTATATATTCATATTTCTAATAAAATTTATTTTTTTAGCTCAGTTAGGAAGAAAAGACCAACAGAGTATGATGCAATGTTATTTTTGTGTGTACACAATATAATAGCAAGAATTTTGCTAAATGCTTCATATGCATTTCCCAATAACTTCACAACTGCCATATGATATGGACACCACTATTACTGTAATCCCAAAGGGAATTTCCAACAATATAAAATATCTGCAAATATAATTTTGATTCTTTATTTTTTTTTGCAAAAAAAAAACAAAAAACACACACACACACAAAAGAAGAAAATTGCCAGCTTTTGTCAGAATGTGCTTCCCAAAAGCATGAGGGGAAGCAGTCACAAAAGATGGCTTAAGGTAAAGAAAAAAAATGATAGAATGACTAAACAAATATTAATTGAAATATTATTTATTACCTGCTGTTAATTCTGGACACTAGACACTGGAAATATACCTGAGAGCAGACTAGAGCAGGGCTTTTCAAAATTTAGCATGGCAGCTTGGTTGAACAAAGATTCCTGGGTCCCACACAGAGATTCTACTCCAAAGGGCCTGTAGTACGGGCCAAGTAATATTGATGTTGTTGGTCTCTGGACAGTACATATTGCTCCATAGCATTGAACTATCATCCCTGTTCTCCAGGAGCTTACACTCTGGTGAACTTTTCAGTATCAATAATGGTAAAATTTTATTTTTAACTTGATTTTTATTTTTAAACATATTTTACTTATTTATTCATGTAAGACACAGAGGAAGAGGCAGAAACACAGAGGGAGAAACAGGTTCCTTGTGGGGGCCCCGATGAGTAACTTGATCCTGGGACCCTGGGATCACACCCTGAGTTGAAGGCAGATGCTCAACCACTGAGCCACCCAGGCGTCCCAATAATGATAAAATTTTAATTGCTACTTCACTATATTACAAATGTCACCTTTATTTAATCCTTATAATGACCACAAAATTATAAGACAAAGATTCACTTATCATTGTCACTATAAACATGAAGAAACTCTTAAGTAAATGAAGTGCCCCATCTCACCCTGCCCTCTGGTTCAACTAGCTAGAAGCAGCAGATCCAGAGTTTAAACCTAGTTTTTTCCCTCAAGCAAAAATTATGTTACATTATTCTCTGCCACATTGTGTATTTACTCAAATTTTTTCATGTCAAACACCAAAAATACCTTTTGCTGTTTATGGAATGCCCACCAATGTTACTAGAATCAAAGGGGTTGACAGCTAAAAAAATTATCACCAGCTTGTGACATGGTGGTTAATCATCAAAAAATATATGTATTGCAAGTTTAATATAGAAATTTTTATTCTGTATTTGTGATTGAAATTCAATTTCATCTTTAGCATGAGATATAAATTTGATTTATAACTTTATTTGTTCAATAGGAAGTTGTAGATTTCCAGGAATTAAAAAAAGTCACTATCATTCTCAGCTGGAGAATGATTTGAAATGTTTCCTTTAGAATGTGAGCATCTCAAGCAGGAAGAGTTGCTTTTATTTTTTTTATTTTTTAATTTTTAATTTTTATTTATTTATGATAGTCACACACACAGAGAGAGAGAGAGAGAGAGAGAGAGAGGCAGAGACATAGGCAGAGGGAGAAGCAGGCTCCATGCACCGGGAGCCCGACGTGGGATTCGATCCCGGGTCTCCAGGATCGGGCCCTGGGCCAAAGGCAGGCGCAAAACCGCTGTGCCACCCAGGGATCCCAAGAGTTGCTTTTATATCTTTTGTAAGCCAGTACCTATTCTATTATGTGCTGAATGTCCTATAAATGTTGATTGGGTGAGCAAATCAAATTAGAGTAGATGAGCTTCCCATGGACCACAGTCTTCTCACAAATGTCCTTTTGTAGAAAGTCTTCTGCTAAATTAACTCTTAATTATGCAATGATATTGATTTCAAACATACATTGCTAATATATTGCCTTCTTAATATAAGCTCTTTTTGCTTAAGAATATATTAGTTAATTCATAGGTAGTATAAGTAACACAAGGAACATCAGTTGCTGAAGTAACTTTTTCATGAATAACAGAGTAAATAGGCTCATAAAATCCATATAAATTGTCACTTCTCAAGTTTATAGCTGCCTTGAGGCTAAGGCAATTAAAACTGAAGTTTTAAGAAAAATTGTCAAGATCCTTTCAATTTGGTGTATACCTAACTAACAGAAACTTATTTTTAACGGATTTTTTGGTCTGTATATTTCTGATGAAATTATCCTGTATTTGCAATGTATTATTGTGCAAGGAAATTGAGAACCTACTGTTTGAATAATAGCATCCTAAGCATCCCTTACTTTGGGGTTCCTAAGTGTTTGTGGATTGAAAATTAAAGCCTCGTGTATCCTAATTTTGTAACAGAAGGATGCTGATATCCTTTGAGCATGGATTCATTATTTCCTAATTATTTTGTACTTCCTAGGTAATCCAAGGAAAATAATATCAGTAGGCTTTCACTAAGGTATCCTTTTTATTAATTGCAATCACTTTATTTTATTGGTTAGATGGTAAAAAAAAAATTCTCTGAAGGTACTCTAACAAACTCTAAACACTTAAAATATTTAAAATTCTCCTTTCCCAGTTTTCAAATTTTAGTATCCATTGTATTTTTTTCTTCTTCTCTAAGAAATGCAAAGGAGCCATCCTTTTTATATTTAATAGGTCCTGTCTTACTTGCCATCAAACCATCTGGACCTCCAAATCATGAAATCACTGCATAAAGAAAGAAGTGTTTATAGAAGGCAAATGTACTTGAAATGTTTACAAAATGTCTAAGCCTTTTTGAAACCAGTTTTCCAGATTAACTTCCTCTCTCTAGTGAGACAGTCTATCCCAACTTTTTTCCTTTAAAATCTAGTTAAAACTATAGCCACCTATAAGTGTCTTTAAAATTCAGACAGAGACCTTCCAGAATAGTAAATCCTTCTTTTACTGGTCTATGAGAGATTATTTACCTGAAATAATCATAGATATTTTACTTGAAGAAAAATATTTATGACTATTCATTAAAGATTGTGTAAAAATGAAAATGACATGCCATCCCTTTCATAAATAAGAAACTTTAATCATGTTAGATTCTGCTCAGTGTCTCATAATCAATCATCATTAGATGATTTGAGGAAACACAGAACCATGAAAATAATATTAGCAACTATTTTCTAAAACTTGTGTTCCATTGTAGCATGTCATCACCAATTCATTTTCAAAAGTTAGTGCGTCTGTCTTAACTATTTTATTTTTTAAAATATTTTATTTATTTATTCATGAGAGACAGAGAGAGAGAGAGAGAGGCAGAAACATAGGCAGAGGGAGAAGCAGGCTCCAAGCAGGAACCCTGATACAGGACTCGATCGCAGGACTCCAGGATCATGCCCTGGGCTGAAGGCAGGTGCTAAACCACTGAGCCACCCAGGGATCTCCTGTCTTAACTACTTTAAACAGTAAGTTTAGGGGTGCCTGGGTGGCTCAGTCAGTTAAGCATCAGACTTTTGGTTTCAAGTGAGGTCATGATCTCAGGGTCATGAGATCTGGCCCAAGTTTAGCTCTGCACTCAGAGCAGAGTCTGCTTGAGATTCTCTCTCCCTCTCTCTCTGCCTCTCCCCCGACTTGGCTAGCTCTAGCACACTTTTTCTCTCTCTGAAATAAATAAATAAATAAGTAAGTAAATAAATAAATAAATCTTTTTTAAAAAAAAGTAAGTTCAAAACCCTATAAGTGTTTGAAAAAACCAAACTCATAAAAATTCGTATGCAAATATGCAATAATTTTCTGACCTCTCCTTAAGTGATCCCTAGAGCTTTGAACAAAGACACTTAGACCCATTCAAGTGTCCACTTTATCATTCATTAGATGCTTTACCATTCAAGAGAGCTCACCTCCAGGACTGATGCTAGGACTTACTGAATTCAGAGACAAAAAGAGTACTTCTGGTACAATTTATATACCTGTCTTCAGAACATTTTATTATCCCTGTGCTTTCCTAAATATGAGTTTATCCTTTGACTGGTTTCTTATAGCTTCCAGAGTCTTATTAATAAGAAAATCAAAGAAAAAAACTAGTGTTTGTTCCTAGAGTCCCAACTTTGTTTCTCTCTTTAACCCAATTTCTTCCCAACCTTTTTTTTTTTTTTTTTGCATCAACTGGTCATCATTTACATGTATAATGATAGATGTACTTTGTCAAAAAGGGATCTCTATCAAGTAGCTTGCACACTTCAGAAACCATAGAAACTGTTCCTTATTTGGTGGCATGATCTTGTTCCCTACATATAATGTCCTCTTAAAAAGGCAAGTGTCAGTACTTTTACAATTCTACATTCACCAGTACCTATTGGTTACTTTGATATATTAACTACCATATAAAAATGTGAGCAATATTAATGTTTTAGAGTGTCAATAGTCCATTTAATTTTCAGCTGCTGTGAAGCTAATGTTTGCTTGACATTAGCACCTCTACTTATTTGTTACTTGATGGTCACATATTGGCATCACCATTTGTATACTCAGTAGCTTTCTAAATCAGAGGTTCAATTATCTTGGAAGACGGTAAGCAATTCATTAGAGATCTGAGCATGCCACACATGCATGTGGTTGGTGGGGGTTTATATATGGAAGAGTTTACAACAGAAAAGAACAGGAACCATCATAAATGTTTTGAATTACTTTTAGCAGTTCGGCTCCCATGCTTCTACCTACTAGACAGCATCCCAGTTTCGTTCTAATGAATTAACCCTCCTCCATTTTGTGCTACTAAAATGGGATTGTAAAGTCTGACATTTACCATCTTACTAGAATATCTAAGGTTTGCTTCTACTACATCTTTCCATTCAACAGCTCAGTTATCAAAACTAAGCAACCTAAGCTTAGCCAATTCCTATTTCTGTCACCTGGAAATTTGGATCTTGAGCTAGGTGCTGCAAAAATAGAAGAAATAGATGAAATTAATTCATCCTCACTGGGTCATCCCAGATTCTCACTCAGTTCCTGTTACTTAGAGGATAGTGTTGATTTTCTGTTTTCTAAACCCAGCTCTTTAAGTTTCTCTTCGAATTTATAAGCACCTTGTTCTCTGCCCTTCCTGTTAATTACCTTTCTTAGTTTTGCCAGAGACAATGTCTGTTGCTCACCAACAAAAACCCCTAACACGTAACTTGCACAATTTTCCAACATCATCTTTTTAATAGGAGTCTTATATAAATGAAGCAAAAGGAAGTTGAAGCCTTACATTAATTCATACTCAAAACCGTATTTTCTAAAAAGTGTATCTCTTACCTTTTGATATTGGAAAATTTACAACTTGTGGATGATCAAAAGTAACATAGACGTAAAAAAAAAAAGTAACATGGATGTGAAGTCATTTTCTATGCAACACAGAGTATGGCATATAATAGGGGCTTGGTAAAGTTTTGTTAAGTTCATAAAAGCTGCTACTGTTTTAAGAAATGGGAACATTTATGATATCAATCAATTGTACTGAGGTTACTGACACCGAGATTAACATCTTTATTTCCAAAAGAACTCAGAGAAATTAGATATAGGTCAATAACTATTTGGGGAAAATATAAGTCACTAGGTATTTTTAGCAACTAGATATTGTGATCTGCATCTGAATTTTCTGAATCTAATATCAGCTGCCAATGACAATAATAAAAGAACTGGTTAACTTTCTGCTAAAGTTCAATATAGTCATTGTGAAATATCTAAGAACAAGTTCTTTTTTTTTTCTTTTTCTTTACTCAAAGAACAAGTTCTACAGAGAACAGTGTTTTACCAACGTGAAACAATTTAGATATTATTTCTCACATTTAATTAATTTTAGATTTTTGATGAGTTTAGACACTATCACTCCATGACATATTCATGATTCTATTTTAATTAACAATAGATTAAAAAATTTGATGCAATAAAAGGGATTTACTAGGCATTCCAAACTATTTTAAGAAGTATTTGAGTCATTTAAGGTAATTAAGAGTACTAGTGAGAGAATGCATTCTATTAAAGATAAAAAAATAATATCACAAATTTGTTGACATATGGTTATATTTAAGAGAAAAAATATCTTTTTTTGTAATCTAATTTTTTTCATCTAAACAACTAAAAGCTGTTTAGTTTAAACAACCTAAAATAAATACACAGCATAATGGGTTGGTCTTATATTTTATTCAAAGTTCAGTGACTCTGAAATGTGGTTAAATTTATTTTCTAACTACATCAAATGATTTTTAATATAAGCTGTATGCTATAATTTATTTTTCTTTCCAAGCAATCTCTGGAATGAGTGTTCTGTACTTCCCCACATGCATATAGTAATTAGTTGTCTGTTGGGCAATGGCTAGTGCCACAGCTCACTGGGCAGTATAATGGTAATATCACGTAGCTTTGTCACTTTACATAAATGCCACATCGTTCCTCAGTGGACAAGCAAACAGCAGCTCGGTTAATGGAAAGCAGACCTCTAGATTTCCTTTAGGTCAGCGAGAAAGTGGAACAATTGAACTGTGTTCCAAAACACATTCGGCCATAGGCCTAATACATAATATAAATATGTGATCTAACAAATATTATTACATGACTGCTTTTGACTTTAAAACTGAATCCAACTTGTATGGGACAGTACCCTATACCTAGTGGCTGCTCAACAAATATTCAACACAAATGACAATACTCCAGACCCAAATTACATAAAAATAATTACTTATTCTAATTAATTCAATTAATCTGAATGACTTCTGTGGATACACTGCATTAGATAACAGTTTGAGTAATGCTTATTTTGTACTTCCTAGGAAATTGCAGTAACTATGAAGTGGTGTTGGATTGTCAGTGGAAATCTCTACACTGTGAGCACTAAGTACTATGTGAGAATCATTTTTGTGGACAGCAGAGACAGAAGAGCATTAGAGATATTACATCATAGGGACATATGTTTTGGGCATTCAATTATCTCAGAATGTCATAAAGCCAAGTAATGGGAGGAGGAAACAATCTCACTTCGGTCCAGCAGAATCATGGTAGATCAATCCCCAATGACCCTGAACAAAGGGTTGAGAAACAACCAATTTGTGAACTATGATGTGATAAGGTCATTTGACAGCCATCCAAGAGAGAGGGAATGTAGACAATTGGGAAAGGAATGGGATTGTCCAAAGGCAACATGGAGTTTGGATAAATGTCTTCATTTCACCTTCAGCAAAGGTAAAATTAAGATTGGTGGCATCCATCTGTGGAAATATTTTTAGAAAAGAAAAATACCAAATGAAAGAGTTCTGCTTGAAAAGTATTTATATCAGGAGCATAGTAAAATTCGTAAAATTACTTAATGTGTCTAATAGGCCTTAGGAAGAATTACCTTTTAGAAAATAAAACATATACAGAAGAAAAATAAGACTCTGGAATTAAAGGATTAAAAAATGATGCTTGAAGAAATTATTTCTAGAAGAAGAAAGGATTGGGCAAAGTAATATGAAACTATAAAGTAAATAAAATGCAATAAAAGTTTTACAACGTACAATAGAGGCATAAAAGAATAGATTTGGCGTCATAGAAAATCGAATGATTGGCAGGAAAGTTAACAATAATTTCAGGATACTACAAAAAGACAATCAAATGGAAAGAGTGCATGACCACATAGTATATGTGGAGGAGAAAAACTATGGACAATTAAAATCACTTAATGTCTTCCATTGGTTGAATATTATACAAATATTAAAATAATTGTTAAATGTGAACATCATAAAGTGTGTATATATATAGTACTTAGGCATAAAATATATGTTCACACATATACAGTTCAAATAAAAAAATAACAAACCATCATGTTTATACATGCTTATAATCATCTTCATGTGATAAAGAGAAACTGATTTTAGTCTCTTATTTAAAATTCCTGTGCCTTGTAAAGATTCTATAAATGTGTAATATTTTTACAATTAGAAAAATTGTTTTCTAAAAGTATGTTAGAGATATAGGGACAAATCATCAGAATATCCTAACTATAGAAATTTAATTATTAAAAGGGACTGCTTCTGGGAAGTGGGACATAGAGCAGGGAAGACAGAGGCATGTGATATGTGCTTTGTAAAAGCCTTCTTAAAAGTAGTATGTTTGACATTTTGATAAAACATTTAAAAAAGTGTATGCAGCCAGAGAGTGTGGACATTTGGATGAGATTGATAGTGTCGTTCTTGAGAATAATAAACTAAAAATAATGATAAATTCCTTCTAATTCTTTAGTTAAGAAATCCACTAATTTTCCCAATGTAGTCCTGGTTTTTTCAGTGTTTACTATCACGTTAAAATATAATTTTGTATTAATCATGTCAAATGCTCTTATGTGTTTTGCCATGAAGACTGGATTCCAGAGACTATTTCTAAGATAAAGATTCCTGTCCCTAAGATGGGTACCTTTTCATTTTTGAGCCCAGGTCTTCTTACCTGGCTATTTTTCTTTCTCACCTCCATATCCAAGCATTATTTTACCATCTTTATCTCAAGAACCCCATATTCTGGCAATCCAATGTTAATTTGTATTCATCTTTATCACAATCTCTGTTATGCACTGCACCAGTCCACCCCTCTCCCAAGTCCAAACACTTTGAGGTGAGCAATCTTACTAAGCTCAATAGTCAAGGTCTTTGTCTACTATGGTTCTGTCAAGTGCTTTTGAAGCCTGCTTAGAGCAGAAAGTAGTCTTAAATTTCTCTGATGATCTGAGTTTACACTTAGTAAATTATTCAAAGGATGGTGGCTAATTGATGCTCCAGAAGGGGAGTCAAAATTACTGATGGAATCACAATATCATCATGTACATATATAAATTTTGTAACTTCCTGGTTACTAATTATAATTCATTTAAAAACAGTGTTTGCCATTTATTGCTGATTACGATATGCAAAATAGCAATTATGCATATTATTAACATGTCAGATTTTTAAAATAAATTATATTTGATTACAGTAGTATGCTCTGGCCTTCTGCATTGTCTTGTGTTTTTTCGTTTTACATGATTATTCATGTAGTAGAGTCTGTTCCTGATTTTCATGATTGTGGCTAGCTGAGTGAAGTAAGTCAGTCAGAGAAGGACAAACATTATATGTTCTCATTCATGTGGGGAATATAAATAATAGTGAAAGGGAATATAAGGGAAGGGAGAAGAAATGTGTGGGAAATATCATGATTGTGGCTAGTAGTCATTTGATTTCAGCTTCTTTAAAAATGTTTAAGCAGGAAAACAAAAAAGAAAGGAATAAACAAAGTTAGTGACTGTGTTTGTTTCATTTGACTATTTTGTCTGGTGAATACAAACAATTTCAGCCAAAGCTCTTCTCTATCTCAAATGGTTCACCTACATAATGTACGGTGTCAGTGCAGGATGTTAGAGTTCAGAAATAGGCAAGGAGCCAGATCACAGAAGAACCCATGAGACATAGTAGCCATTTGGAGAGTGGTAAATGACCATGAGATCTGTAAGACTGAGGGTCTAGAGTTTAGTCAGTGCATTAGTTTCCTAAGGCTATGATGACAAAGTATCACAAACTCAGTGCCTTAAAGCAACAGAAATTTATTCTCTCACAGTTCTGGAAGCTAAAAGTCTGGAATCAAGGTGTCAGCAGGGCCATGCTCTTTCTGAAAGCTCTAGAGGAGCTGGGCATCAATCGTGTGCTTCATTCCTTGGCTAGCAGCTGTATTATTCCTATCTCTACTTCTGTCTTCACGTGACAGTATGCCTATGCAGCTGTGTATCTCTTCTCTTCTTATGAGGACACCAATCATACTGAGTCAGGAACACCTTAATCCAGTACCATTTAGTCTTTAATTGATTACATCTGTAAACACCTTATTTCTAAATAAGGTCACATTCACTGAAACTGCGAGTTAAGACTTGCACATATCATTTTGGGGACACATTTCAAGTCACAACATTTAAAAAATCATTGCCTTAATCAAAGTAAGAGAGGCTGAGCCAGCTATGGAAGTAATTGAGGATATTGGCAGAGAAGAATTTGAGATATTTAAGCGACGTAATTACCAGGAATTAGTAACACACTGGATGAGGGAATGAGATTCATTTTCCGTCAGACTTTGGGAAGACAATGGTGTGATTACAATGGCATGATTAACCAAGAATGGCAGTATAGGAGGAGAGAATGATTTGAAATAGAAAAAGAGGTAATGAGCAAAGATGTACTACTCATTGCAAAATTCTCTCGCTCAGGGAATCAGTTCATGATGATGTGCTGAGAAGAATCAGCCCTGGGAGTGTCAGATCCTCCTCCTTGGCTACTGCCACTTAGTTAGACTGACCAGTTGCAGGTGCAGAGTTTATGGCCTCCTGTATCTCTCCCGGGGTGGAATAAAATGCCAAACCATAAGGCAGGATATCTATCACTGTTAAGAGGGAGAAAAGAAATTCTGCCATTCAGGACGATAAAGGAATTAAAAACCCATGGGGTGAATTTTGACCTCTAGAAAGAGGAAAAAGTAGGGAATCAGAGTCATAAGTTCTTTTCTCTTTCCGGACTGCGCTGTCATGATTTTGCCTTAAAGCCTGTTGATAGAAATCCCCATGTGTTCCATAGATACAGATGATAAGGAATCCACTGTGTATTTCATGATTATTTATGAATCAATAACCAACATGGTAATACATCACCTTGTATCACTTTACATTTTTCCTCTATTATTTCCTTTAATCTTCACTGTGGCTGCTCTGGGCTTGCATTTCTCAAATGAAGTATCAGTTTTTTAAATCCTTGTCTCACAACCACTTTCTAGGGAACCCAGTCTAAAATAGATTGATTACTTTTAATTTTTTAAAGATTTTACTTATTTATTCATGAGAGAAAGAGAGAAGCAGAGACATAGGCAGAGGGAGAAGCAGACTCTATGCAAGGAGCCTGATGTGGGACTCTATCCTGGGACCCCGAGATCACGCCCTAAGCTGAAGGCAGACACTCAACCTTTGAGCCATCCAGGCATCCCTAAAATAGATTTATTTTAAACATCATCTAAACCAATGATTACCAAACTTACTTTGGGTTATGGAGCTTTGAGAGCCTATCCAACTTTAAAATGAGCTATTTATTTATATATTTCATTGATGTATCTTGAAGATTACACAAAAAAGTTAATAAAATTAATCATTTTTATACACTTAAATACTTTTCAAGTAGCTATTACATATCCAGTAATATAGTGGGGAGTAAATAATCAATGATGAGTAAGAATGAGAAAATCCCTGCTCACAGAGGGTTTATATTCTGGGGGAAGAGGCAGACAGTAAACGTGTAAAAAAAAAAAAAAAGAATTAAGATAATTTCAGACAGTAATATATGCGAAAAGAATAAAATAGGGTACTATTAAAGTTATTGCTGTGGTACTTAGATTGTGCAGTAAGGGAAGGCCACACACTGAGAAAGTGACATTTGAACTGAGATTAGGATGAGAAGAAGCTACCAGTTACCATAACAGTCTAGACAGATTGATAATCAGGTACAAAAGCTCTAAGGCAGCAACAAGTTTGATTTTTTTTTTTGAGGAACAGAAAGATAGCCAGTAGCTGGAACTTAATGAATGAGTGAGGAGTGATATGAGATACAGTAACAATACTAGTTTTAAGATTTTGTTAGAAATACAATGGGAGGAAGCCCTTAGAAGATTTACGTTGGGAAGTGGCACAATCTGACTCTCTTTTTAAAACATATCATTCTGGGACTCCTGGGTGGCTCAGTGGTTGAGCGCCTGCCTTCAGCTTAGGGTATGATCCCTGGGTTCCACAATGGAGTCTCGCATCGGGCTCCCTGCGAGGAGCCTGCTTCTCCCTCTGCCTATGTCTCTACCTCTTTCTGTGTGCCTCTCATGAATAAATAAATAAAATCTTAAAAAAAAAAAAAAAAAACAGACATCATTCTAATTCGCCAATGGAAAATGGATTCCCAAGGGGCAAGAGTACAAGAAGGGAGATGAGTTAAAAGACAAGCTAATACTCCAGGTGGGAGATGCTAGTAGCTTAGGATAGAAGTATGGCAGGAGGAATCAGAACAATGAGAAAGGGACAGATGGGGATTGCACAGGTTTCCCTAGAGCCTGCCCAGTACATTGATTATTATCTCTTTAAATCGGAACTGTCAAATTGAATAAATAACTTTGAAAGCAGTAGAAGGATTAACTCTGGAAATATAAAAACATTCTAAATTAACCTCTTGATTTTGTCTAGAAATATTTGAGGGATAAATACTAATTTTCATAAAATCTAACCACTAGTTAGTACCAAAACTTGGTTTCAAATGAACTTCAGGAAATTGCTTTTCAAAACCACAATAGTGTGTTAATGTACTGAAAATTGATATGCAGCATCACTAACACTTTCATCCTAAGATTATGTTTTTGTGTGGCATAAAATAAGCAGCAACATTGGAATAAATAGCTAATAATACTTCAAAGTGTTACACAGGTAACAAGAATGCTAGAGGTCAATCATTATTGTCAGTTCATTTCCCACATGTTAAATTCTTTAAATGTTACTTTCACTTTGCTCATCCTATAAAGATGGCCAGTAGGAAACCAAGCCAACTGTTTCCATAGCAGTGCTTGAAGATTGCTCTGAGAGACATGGCCTGTACTGCAGGGGAACTGATGAGAGCATTTGCCCATCTGGTATACAAATATCTTCAGGAAAAGAATTCAAAGAACTCAGAATTCACTCCACAGAGCCACATGTGGGTGAGGGAGTGGGCGAGTAAGACAGAGAGGCATTCACTCTCTGATGCCATCTTGATTGGTGTTGTTATTTTCTTACATCTAGAAGCATTGCTTACATGAGTTTTAAAATACTTGGCAGATGTTTGAAGAGTAAAGCACTTGAAAATTAAAAAAAAATTAGTAAAATTGGCAAAAGTTTTCAAAATTAGAAGTAACTTCAGAATTGGGGAAGACCATTAGTTTTATTTGTCAGTGATATGCAAAAATCATTGCAGTGGGGTGGGGGATTGGGAGGAGAGGGAAATATGGCAGTTTAACCTAGATTCTGGGAACTCAGCTAGCTAGCTGGTTTATTTCAAATAGCCAGGCATGAGTTGATATAGGTTTGGGCAAGTTTAACAGTGACAAAAATGGAAAGAAAAATATAAATACCACTGATACCTCACAGAATAATTGGCAAGACTTATGACAAAATATAAGAGATAGATGAGCAGTTAAACAAAAGTCCAAGAATTTGATTCTATTGGTTCAATTAATGAAGATGTCATTAATAGAAGAAAAACTCATATTTGTCTAATATATATTATGTATTGCTTATATTTTATATTGTATGATATATTATCTGCCATGTTTTGGCTACTCCTATACAATGAGAAAACATAGGAATGATGTTTATAAGGAGTGACTTTGGCACATAAAAGGCTGTGCTTGTTCTTCTAGAGACAGTAGAAAGTATATTTAGCTAAGAATTGGTTGAAGCTAGTACAGCACTGGGCAACTGAACCTATACATATTTTACACTTGGTTTTTGTGTTGCTAAAATAAAGTTATCATAAGAACTGAAATTCTGTATCAGAGTTCTTAAGTATAATCTTTGAGAAGATACTGTAAAAAAGAGAACCAAATCATCTCCCAACTAATATTATTCCAATATTTTGGTACAACCATTAAAAATGATATTTCTTCTGAAGCGAATGAGTTGTGGATGACAATATTTTATTTCCTGTATAATGAAAATCAAATCAATCAAAATTTATTAAATTTTATATTAGAATCTAAACATTTTAGTCAGAGTTTTTATAGTCATTCTAGTTTACGATTTTTTATACTGATTATTCTACATATTTGGGCACATTACAGTCTGAGTAGCAAAGAGGTAAAAGAGCCCATGTCATGGTCATGGCAACTTAATCTAGAAGGCATACAAAACTTCAGACATGTCAGTTAGTGGTGGCAAATGTAGATATGACAAGGAACTTCAGTAGGTTGGAAACATCTAACAATATTGTGGTGCCTGTAATTTAATGTATTCCAGAGAGACAGCTGTACATTTTAGTTTGTTATGCTCTAGGAGAATTTATCTCCTTAATCGGGAATTTACACTGCAAGCGTGGTCTGTTAGCTTTATATCATAAAGGAATAAAATCCAAGAAACCCTATTAATTAGATATTTTCTATTATCTACTTTATAAAAAGGATTTATTTATTTATTTATTTATTTATTTATTTATTTATTTATTTATTTATGAGAGAGAGCAAGCACATACAAGGAAGGGCGAGGGGCAAAGGGAGAGGGAGAAGCAGGCTCTCCATTCAGCAGGGAGCCCAATGAGGACCCTGGGATCATGACCTGAGCAGAAGGCAGACGTTTAACCCACTGAGCCTCCCAGGCACCCCTCTATTATCCCCTTTCAATAGATGAATTACTTTTAACAGATGAATTACCTGGATGACTGAGAGATTAAATTATATAAGTTTGCAGAGCTAGAAGGTTGTGGCTGGCATTTGAACATGAATAATTTGTCTCCAGAGCTTCTGTTTTTAGTCACTTGAGAATATGACTTTTCCAATCTTGATCTAGTGTCAAGATTGTGTAATATACATTTGGTATGAATAGGAGTACATATATGTATTATTGTTGTGATTTGTATGGAGTGGAAAATATCTTCCTTTTAGACCCTAGTTCAAATCTTTGCACCAGCTCTCAGGAGTTGTCTGACTTGATGAAGTTGCTAATGTCTGTGATATTTTTCCAAATCTGCAATATATGGGTAGAACCACAATTTTCAGAGAGCTGGTACAATCTTTAAATGTGATAAAACGTATAAAGTGTTTAGTATACATTTACATTAAGCATATTAGCAATTAAGAATTACTGTTTACCCATCTGTAAGGATTCATGTGTCCAAACACTGATATTGCCCTTTAATTACCTAATGCATCTTACATAAGTCCACTTACAGTTTAAGCCCTGACAGTTGGCTTTCCTTTTTACAGTGCAAGTGCCTGACTTAAGCTTTGACTGCTGAGGCATCCACTTCAAAGATGCCTACCCCCAATAAACCGATCACCAGCCACAGGACTAGATAAGGAGCCAGTCTCCATACCTCATATGCATGTGTGCTCCCTCTCTCACTATCCCCCCAGGCTCCTTTGCTTTGTAGATCTTAGTAGATTATGAAAACTGACCATTTGAGCCACTTTTTTTTTTTTTCACTTCCTGCTTTAAATTCCTGCTCTTGTGTTTTAAATTTACTAAAATTTACTAAAAGTGAACCCATGAAACCCTAGGCCCTTACTCTGGACCCCAATAAAAGCAGTACCCCAGGCCTGCTGCTCTCTCACTGGGTAGCTTGGTGCCATGTGATTTCTGGGACCTGTAAGTAATAAACTTTTTAAAAGTTTCCTGATGGTTATTGGTGAGGGTGTCTTGCAATCATAATAAGAACTTCAAGGTCAGGTCCAGCTACAACATTAATTATTTAGCAACCTGAGAGTGGCACACAGCATCATTTAGTCTTGGTGATATCCTGGGACCAATCCTCTCCCTAACAAAAACTCACCTGTACTATGCACTCCATTTTCCATTTAACATGATGTATTTCTGGTAAGAAATGTGACCAACAAATATTAACTTAATTGTTGAGGATGAATTAATTACTAAACATAAAATATGTCACATACACAGCCAACAACTTTGCACATTGTAGAGTTCATTCTTCATACTCACCCTTTCTACTCCCAAATACTTCATGGAGATCCATTTTTATTTTTTATTTTTTATTTTTTAAAGATTTTATTTATTTATTCATAATACACATAGAGAGAGAAAGAGGCAGAGACACAGGCAGAGGAAGAGGCAGGCTCCATGCAGGGAGCCAGATGTGGGACTCGATCCTGGGTCTCCAGGATAGCGCCCTGGGCCAAAGGCAAGCACTAAACCACTGCACCACCCAGGGATCCCCATGGAGATCCATTTATAAAACAAAATCCTAATCTTCTAGTCTTTGAAGACACCCTGAGTTCTTTTTTTTTTTTTTTTTTTTTTTTTTATGATAGACATAGAGAGAGAGGCAGAGACACAGAAGGAGGGAGAAGCAGGCTCCATGCCGGGAGCCCGATGCCGGACTCGATCCCAGGACTCCAGGATCGCGCCCTGGGCCAAAGGCAGACACTAAACCACTGAGCCACCCAGGGATCCCCTGAGTTCATTTTTAAATGTAGTTACTATTTCAAATTTATTGACCTCTATTAATTCAATTAGCCGCTGAGTAAATATTTATAGAGGATTTTCTAAAATTTAATAGAGGCTGCTACTCTGCCCAGTAAACATTAGGGTCACAGTAACCCTAAACACTAGAGTTACCGCACTCAGGATATAGTAGTAAACAGCTTATTTGGGCCATGCCCTGATGCAAAGTATATTCTATTTGAAATATACTACTAAATGAATTAATAAACAATAATTTCATTAAATCTGTGATGCCAAAGAAAACTATGAGATACAATGGAAGAGTGTAGAGCAAGAGAATACCTTTTCTACGATGTTTCAAAGGTATTATGTGACTAATAACAAATGGTATAATTGCAGGAAAAGATCTTTATCACCCTTGATAACTTGGAAAATTTCAAACTATGTATCAGAAATTTTGGAAAATTTCTACCGAAATAATATGAGCTTGTGGTTGGTTGATTTGTTATTTATTTATTTATTTATTTATTTATTTATTTATTTATGCGAGACACAGAGAAAGAGAGGCATAGAGATAGGCAGAGGGAGAAGCAGGCTCCCTGCAGGGAACCCAGTATGGGACTGGATCCTGGGTCTCCCAGGATCACTCTGAACTGAAAGCATATGTTCAACCATGAGCCACCCAGGCATCCCATGAGCTTGTGATTTTCTACATGTGAAGTGAAAGCTTTTCTGGTAAAAAAAAAAAAGTCGAGGGAACCATGATAACACTTGGAGTTGAGGTAAAGGCTAATTTCAGGGCAAATGCATAGCAATGGAAATTTTGAACTACTCAATTGGTGCTGGGCTTCCATGGTTGACTTTTGACTTCCAGTTGTTATGTAAAACTTTAAAAGCGTACAGTAATAGCTTTGGCAAATTAATTATTTCAAAAGTCAATTGAAGAAGGCTAACTATCCTACCTAACTTCAGGCTGCCACAGTAAGCAAGGAGAATTAATTTTTAGAAGTATAAGTAAAACTTCTCAAAAGAGTGCTTCTGTTTATTGTTCTTTTCTATTCTCTAAATACTCCTATGTATCTAATTCAGCAAAACTAAAGTAAATTTAATGTTTTCTTGTCCTTTTATCTGAGCTTGAAAAAAATTGAAGAAGTACCTTTGTGATCTCTGATAAAACATGCCTCAACTTCTAATCCTGGTCAGACACATCTTCTCTGAAGATGAGCAAGGAGAGAAAATCAATAAATATATCAAAAGATGATGGGCTTATGGTTGATTCTTCTTTTTCCTTTCCTTTTTCTTTTTTTTCCCCTGTCTGGTTTTCAAATCTACAACATGTATTACTATTTCAAAACAGCAGAAATGATAAATTTATTAAAACTTCCCTTTGTACTTTTAATATACATAATTATTTTAATGTTGAAAATTATCAAACCTGGTGGTTCAGTTGGTTAAGCATCTGCCTGTGGTTCAGGTCATGATCCCAGGGTCCTGAGATAGAGCCCCACATCGGGCTCCCTGCTCAGCAGGGAACCTGCTTCTTCTCCCTCTTCTCCTGCTGCTCCCCCTGCTTGTGCTCTCTCTATCTCTCTGTCAAATAAATAAACAAAATCTTTACTAAATAAATAGATAAATAATCAAAATTATCAAAACTCACGAATAATTACAGATTTTTTTTTCCTTCTCTAAAAGTTATTATTGCCTACCAGGTTCTGGTATATACCAGTCACTCTCAGGAGAGGGTAATTTGAGAAAGTATAGGATAGTATTTAGGATTAAGTTTGCATATAATGGAATAACAAAGAGAACAAAATGAGAATAACTTAGAAAACACAGATGTTCCTTTCTCTACCAAGTAATAGGCAAAATTAAATTTTATTTTTCAATTATACAAAATGAATTTATAATTAAGCAATCCAGGGTTTGTGTGGCATCTCCAAAAAATTGTCATAGATTCTTGTGGTTTACTGATCTATAACAACTCATTGTCATGATCCAAAATAATGGCTAGAGCACCAGCCTTTATAGCAAAGCTTCAAACAAGAGGATGGAGGAAGAGAATGAAGAATTATTCTTTTCCTCCAAAAATAATTCCTGATGTCTTCACATGACAGTCCCACATACAATTCACTGGCCATCCAGTTAAAAATCAGGTTTTGGGGCACCTGGGTGGCTCAGTCAATTAAGCGTCTGCCTTCAGCTCAGGTCAAGATGGTAGTGTCCTCAGATAAAGCACAAGCTTCCAGCTTCCAGCTCCCTGCTCTGCAAGGAGTCTGCTTCTCCCTCCCCCTGTTCTTGTATTCTCCTTCTTTCTCTCCTTCTCTCTCTCCCTCTCAAATAAATAAAGTCTTAAAGAAAAAAAAAATCAGGTTTCTTCTTACCAAGACAGAAAGGGATATTGAGAAAAGAAGTAGCAGCTTGCCACACACCAACAAATATGTCACTCTCTCTCCTGTATAAAAACATGGAATCTAATAGGAATTTTCATATATTTTTCTATGTTAAGGTAATACAATTGGAGAAATTAACATTTGCAGAGCACCCTCTATCTGTCAGACTCTTGTATCTCAGTTAAGATTTGTATTATTTTGTGAGATACGCACTATTCTCTTTTTACATGAAACCAAACAGATCAATGTGTATTTGAAGGCTATTTTTGCTTCTTCTAAAGTATGAGAATTTAATCATTGTCATACACTACTACCTAAAGAGATTTACTGTTGCTACTGTTCTAGAATAGCTGAGAACTGCCAATGGATGAGAGCAGAATAATGTTGATGCATTCATCTGTGCTTATCAGAAGAATATGGATTTATCAGACTAAGAAGTCTCCTCATTTCCAGCTTCTTTTTTTGCGTAATCCAATTAAAGAGGTGACTCAGAAGCAAGCAGGGCCTACAAGGAGTGAGGTTAAGAAGATTATCGAGGACAATTTGTGAATTTTTATTATATCAATCAATATAATGGTAGAGAAAACTACCTATAGTTTAGTTTCTCCTAATTTGAGCCAAATAATCTGGCTAGACTTTCACTTGGTTAAAATGATTCAGAACTGGATACTCCAGAGAATAGGCCTTTTAAAGCTTCACACTCCTATTCATACAATTAGTAAATTACAGTGCTTGTTCTTTGTCTTATTGTATGGAATTCAAATTTTGGGTTAATGCCTACTCATATCTTAGAAAACAATAAAAAAAAAAAAAGCAAGCTTTATTCCCCTTGGATCAGGCATCAGTCTGCCTGTATATCTAGGGGGGCTTTATGTTCTCCCCACTCTCTCCATAAGACACACCTCGGTGGTTCCATCAGTTAAGTGTCTACCTTTGGCTCAGGTCATGATCCCAGGGTACTGGGATAGAGCCCCACATCAGGCTCCTTGCTGGGCAGGGAGTTCACTTCTCCCTCTCCTGCTCCCCCTGCTTGTGCGTGCATGCTCTCTCTCTCTCTCTCTCCTTTCTCTGTCAAATAAATAAATAAAATATTCTTAAAAATTCTTCACCAGATATCTGCTGGTTGGCACTGGACACTTGAGGTACTAGTTTTTCCAATACTTTTTGATGGCATACAATTAAAATGACCAATATATTTCTATTCACCTCTTCTCAGGAATTAACATATGTTCCAACTAGAGTGGGTTACATGTATCAGGTCACACCTTCCAGGGCCTGCAGCCAACGGGAAAAAATCAATCATTCACTTAAAGTAACCATCCTTTCTTATTTCCTATAACTTCTTGTGAGACTATATTAAGTGGTTGATTTGGGCAAAATTTTCAAGTTTTTAATTCTGTGAGTATGACTTTTAATTGATAGGAGGCTTAAGGCAACTGTTTCTCAATATCAATTTTGCCCCCCTCAAGTGACACAACTCTTCACTAAGGCCCAGTGATGTTATGCAAAGAGGAAGGCACAGTATCTATCCAGGAGGTCATAACAAGCTAACAGGATACTTTCAATATGAGCATCATCACTGTTAAAAAAAAAAAAAAGTGAGATAAAATTAGGGACAAGTAGTGGAAACATTAAAACAAGTATAACAGATGAGAAATACTAAATTACTAAAGAAGTGAGAAGAGTGAAGAAGAGTGGTTCTTATTTATTGGTGGTGTTAAAGAACAGAATTCGACTTAGTAAATTTTAAAGATCTTATTGGTTTTATTCATGAATCAGGCAGCATTTCCCCCTAGCAGATAGAAAGGAGCTCTGAAGAGCTTTCATAGGCAGAAGGGGGCAGGACAAAGGAGTTTCTAGCAAAAGTGGAGTTTTTTCAGGCAAGCTCACCTTCCTTTTGGGGACAGCAGTGCCTCATCAAACTGATTAGCTCACTAGTGCTGACCAGGTAACTTCTGATTGACTGCTTTAAGATTCTATTTCTGGGAAAGGTTGAAACTGTAATTTTGTTAGGTGTTAGGTCTTGGTTAGGTGATGTGGGCTTAGCACAAGTGAGTTCATTTTGTGCGTGTTTTTAATCTTTCCTTCCTTCCTTCTTTCTTTTAAGATTTTATTTATTTATTTATTTATTTATTTATTTATTTATTTATTTATGAGAGAGAGAGAGAGAGAGATTGAGATGCAGATTCCCCACTGAGCAGGGATCCCTATGACATGAGACTTGATTCCAGGACCTGAGCTGAAGGCAGAAGCTTAACCAACTGAGCCACCCCGGCACCCATGTTTTCTCTTTTTTAACAGTGGGATTGACTAACTTCCAGTTAATAGCACATTTGCATGTGGTTAAATACATGAGATCTGTAGTGCTCAGTCATCTGATAATGATTGTCTGGCCTAACTAAAGATTTATGAATCTTGATCTATTATAGTGATTTAATTGAAACTCAAATACACTGATTGAATTGGGATATACTGACTGTATCACCAGTGGTTTATTTTGTTCATCAGCAAATATAAATCAATTTTTCAAAAATCATCAGAATTCTTCCTCAGGTAGAGACATAGGCAGAGGGAGATGCTGGCTCCCTGCCAGGATTCTGATGTGGGCCTCCATCCCAGGACCCTAGCCCTGAGCCGAAGGCAGAAGCTCAACCTCTGAACCACCCAGTCATCCCCTCAGACTCCTTTACTTGCTATTAACAAAGACATTTAGTAAGAAATGTGTTTTACCTTCCTTGAGCAAGACATTGAGACGATTCCACATACTCAGTACAGACACATGTCTTTGGGAAAGATAAGCAGGCTCTTGGCCTCATGCATGACAATGTATTTAATGGGATAAGAGACCACATAGGCCATAAAACCCACATAGGAGTTCACTTTGTTGTTGTTATTGTTTTGTTTTGTTTGTGAGTTTTTTTTTTTCTTTTTTTTAGACAATTCACTTGTTCTAGGAGCATTCACAGAGATCACCTCTAGTAATTGCTTCAAATGACCAAAAGTTGCAGTCAGAACTGTTCTTAGAGTCTTTCTAGTTCCCTGTACTTACAAATACGCTTAAGGGCACTTAATGAATAACCTTTTACTGATGTACCACCCTTTCATTACCACCTGGGCTTAGAAGCAAAAGACATAAAGGTGAGAATTATTTCCTTACTAGTTTAGCCCAACCTTTCAATAGCAGTGGCACTTTGTAGATGGCATCTATCAGTGGGAGGAAAATTATACCTTAGGTCATTTTAGGCAGAGCAGACCATAAAATGAAACACTATAAAATCTTAGGGTTTATAATAGTACCATGCCATAAATTCTCCCTGTGGAGAGACAGCACTGGTGCCTGCTTTACATTTATAGTGTACATAGTGGAACAATGTGCTAAGAATATTCTAATTTGGGAATTATTTTTTCTCTATTATTAAAGAAGTCATTTAAATATTCGTTCACATGGATTTGAGATCTCATTGTGGGAGTCCTATAGAGAAACCACCCCCCCCACACACACATATTTACACATACTTCAATAATGTGTAGCCTATTTAAACATAAAAATAAAACAACAGCAACAAAAACTTTCCCAGTTTAGAGAATCCAAATCATGTCTGTCTTCAGCAAGGAAATAAGAAAATAATTTTGCTGATTTCATAATAGAAGTTTCTTTTCCTTCTTTCTTGGTAATTCCACATGAACAGGTAGGAGGGTGAGGTCTCTTAAGGTACTGGGAAAGGGCTGTTTCACAACCTCTTAAGTATGGCACATATGTGATAACACGTATGGAAGCAAGAGCCAAGGTCAGGGCCCCAAAAGGTAAACTTCTGGTAATTCACATCAACTTTACAAAGGAAATTTGACTCTTTATTTAAAATTTATTTTTTTATTTTTTAAAGATTTTATTTATTCATGAAAGACACACAGAGAGAGGCAGAGACATAGACAGAGGGAGAAACGGCTCCCTTAATGGAGTCCCAGGTGGGGACCCGATTCCAGGGTCCTGGGATCGCAACCTGAGCCAAAGGCAGATGCTCACCACTGAGCCACCCAGGTGCCCAGGAAGTTTGACTCCTGTAGAATGTAGAATTAGGGCTCAGAGATAATTTGTCAACGTACAGAGTGCTAGCTGCTATACACATTGTGTATAATATCCTGTGCAAGAGTCAGGAAATTTGGAAAATATCCCTCAAAATACCCAATTTACACTCCTTTAAAGATGTTAAACTACAGAGGTTAATTAAATGTTACTGAGAAATATTTCCTATCTCAAGAATCTAAGTGACAGAATAAGGGAAACAGAAAATTAGAGTCACTGTTAATATCCATTGGCCTGTATGAGACTTGTACTGCTTACATCCCTGGAAACACCTAGTAATCTTATAAGACTGTTCAAAAAAACCTCGTGTAAAGCTTGCTCCCATTTTCCCATACAGATTAGTTTCTTCTTTTCTGTTTGTTCTCAAAACACATTGTGTAATTATTTGTTTACATGACTTTCTCTACCACCAGCAGCTCAAAGTAGAGAATAAGAGCAAAGGTTTTTTGTTTGTTTTGCTTTGTTTTGTTTTGTTTTGTTTTTTTAAATTTCTATGCCTGATACTTTACATGATCCTTTAATAATATCTGTAGTTAGAATAAATACATTAAATCCCATCAATTTAAACAGGGTAACTCAATCTATAAGAAGCAAATACATTAAAACTTCAGAATTATGGTTAGTTTCATAACTATATTTGAATGAATGCTTAAAACAGGAGAGAAATAACGAAGCAAAAGTGCTGCCATGATTTTCCTCTTCCTTGATGATCTCTTGTCTCTCTTATACATCCTTCTCCATAATCAGGAAAAGAGTGCTCTCCTCTTGAGGAAAACAATGATTTTTTATCAAGAGTATAAATTTTAAGTACTCTTGCCACTTTTAAAGTACAATTGTATTATGCACACCTCTGGTATCTGAATGGATCATCTGAGAGAACCTGGTGAAGTGGGGCTGCCCCTAGTGTATCTGGAATCCTAGGGAAAATGTCTCTTGCAGCTTTATATCTACATAAACATTTTGATTAAAAATGTATTAAAAGATTTATGGGCCCATGTGAGGCTTAGTGATTTACTGAGGAAGATTTTAGAACAATGGGTTGGGAAGAGATACTAGGTATTTGCTCATTGTTCTATCAGGGTATTGGAAGATTCTTTGGGGTTCCAGGTGCAGGCTTTCTTTGCACAGATCCAGGAACCATCTCTTCCTTTTCAATGTGTCATAGCTGGCTAATTTCATATCTCCCACCATAAGGAAAAGGTAGCAACACTGTTATTACTCACAATGACATACTCTTCAGAACCTGTTTGTATTGAAACAATATAGATCTTCTTGCTACCACAGTTTCCTAATTCCATTTATTTAGTGCTGGTTACATTACTCATAATGCTGTATCATCCATCATGCTGCCCATGCAACTAGCTTGACTCCCTCAGGGAATGTTACTGTGCTATTTTGAAGATGACCAAAAAATGCAAGTCTCATGCAGAGTATGCAGGAAATTGGGAGTGATACATTTGTTATCTGATCAAGTTAAATTCAAAATATGGAATTTTATTGCATAGAAGTAGAATAACATGTCTTCCAACCATAAAATCTTGAGGATGTGATCATTTCATTCTTAAAATGTGATCTTTTCTCATATACCACCACCAGTGGAGGAGCGTATAGGAAAGGAGTCTATGGATAGAGTGAGAAGAATGGTCCTATTCACACAAGGAATGCCCTTCCCTTATCTGGCACAGCTTAAGAATGGCCAGGAGAGCACAAAGTCACCATATAAATTGGAGGCAAAAGAGGATATTGATCAAAAGGCTTCACTGGCATTAAAAAACAATGGTCTGGAAAATCACTAGAAGAAATAGAAGTGACAACCCCTGGAAGACGGATCAAAACATGGTACAAAGTCTGATGAGGCTCAGGTGCCAGTGTTGGTCTGGGAGTAGGAAGGGCACAGGTAAAGAATGTCTAAGACCATTTCTATCACCTTTGGATGCTATAATCCCAAGGCAACATTTTTCTTGGAGCACAGAGGCAAATCCAATGCATGGACCTGTATGACCAAGGTTCTATGGTGGTAGTTCAGAGCCCTGAACTCTTTCTTTGATGAGAGTGTTATTCACCTCAAATCAGCTTGTCAGTACCAATGTCGCCATCTAATCTCAAATGATCCCATTAGAAGAATACATAACTAGCCAAAGGGAACAATTCACATGCCAAGCTGCCGTCAGGAACCAGGACCTGGTGACCTGGCCAGAGCACTCTGGAATGATCCCATAGTTGCAAATCTTAGAGCTCTTCAGCCTATTTTGATGGCCCCAGTTTTTGTGGATTATAGAGGGTCAGAGACACTCCATAAGATAAACGTAGAGACCAGGGCCTTTGTAGGTCCCAGTCTGGGCTTGGAGTACTTCACTCAGTTTAGATTAATTGGGATGCCTACAGCACAGTTTTTCAGAGACAGTGGAATAAATAGAATAGGAGGTAAAGATTTTGAAGAAGGCCCAAAGAGTAGGGGCCACCTGAAGAATGGAGGTTCTGCTTGCAGCGTATAAGAGCAGTGTTATCTACAAATTCTGTATCACCTTCAATTTATTCCTTTTGCAAATTCTATCCCCAGGTTTTCCTTTTTCCATAATCCCCTTTTTTGTTACGTACCATTTGAAAATCCTTCTCTGAACCTCCATACCCCTCCCTGCCACATACACACGTCATATACACCCTTTCTTTCTGTCTAATGTCTTTCTGTCTAACTATTTCTAGAGATTTTGCCTCCCACTTCTGGCTTTTCACTCTTCATCTGTCTAAAGAAAGGTGAGAAAAAAAAGTAAGCATATTTCATATCTGCCTATACCTAATTTGTTAGTCAGTCCCAGAGACAAATGGCCAAGACAATGAGAAAAAAAGGCAATTGAACGGGTTCTCATTCAGACTAATTATATGAAAAGGGTTAAAATAAAGATTCTTTGAAAGCTAGTTTTTCTTTCTTTTTGTTCATGCACGTGTGTGCTTGTTAGAAAGAGATAATGCATGAAAAAAAAGAATAATATACAGGAAAAAGAATTATAGAATGTGGATAGTTAAAACATCAGGGAAATAACTTGTTAGAATTTCAGGGGATATTTTTCTTGTAAAATGATAAAAAGAAAAAGAAAAAAGAACTCAAGAACTGTGCCTTATAAAAATGCATATAGATTTCAAAATCTCTAGTATTTAATTGAAAATAAATATAATTTCTTTGATTCCAAAAATATATGATTAATTGGTAAATATAAATCGTATATTATGCGATAACATATTATATTGAAATAAGTGAATGCAGTGAAATAAGATAATACAGATCCTTTGAAGAAGGTTAAGTAATAAAAGAACAAGACAGCTGATAATCAAGAGAAGGCCAGACTAGAAAAGCTCACTCTAACTTAAAATATTAGAACCTCAATTTATAATTGGATTTAGAGATAGTAAACCATCAGAGATTGCCAGAACAGTCTTGATTTGATACAGTTTCCAGCAATGAGATAGCTGACTAATGGCCACTGCAATCTGAATTAATTAACATCAATTTGTTTTTAATAAAAAGCTTCTGAAGCCCATTTTGATAATGAATACTGTCTAGAGGAAAATCAAACAGCACTCTCTGATATATGTGGAGCCACAGCTGTACATATTTGACCCCTATTTTACACAGTTGCGCCTCATTGATTTCTTCTGTTAAACTCCCGGAGTGAACACTGAACAATGGCTGGAGTGCTCATATATCTTTCGCAGAGACCCAGTCTATGAACTGTAACCCCGCAACAGGGCCAGAGCGTTTCTGCTCCTGCGACACCGGCTGCCTGTCCTGATGACATATAACCCAGATGCTGTCCTTAAGAAAAAAAAAATAACTTCCAAAGAGTGACCGTGGAATCAGTCTTTATGGGTACAAACAAAAATAAAAAACTTAGACAAACTTAATGTGTAATTGAGCTTCAAGTGAATTGCCTTCAAATTTAAATCCACATAGAGCAGGCTTATAATATGAATTCCTGTATTTAAATAGAATTCAAAAGAGGACAGGAAACTATTGAAAAAGCTTGAATGTATGTTACCATGAATATGAAGTAAGAATGGTTACTTCCATTAAAGAAGCAACTTATTAGTTACTATCTACATTGAGGTTTTCCCAGGACTTTAGGAATAGTGGTTCATCTATTTATGTTTTTTTCTTGGTGATGACTGTAGTGATATAAATGAATGATTTAAATCAATTCTATTCCACCCCATATTACTGTTTCCATATTTATTAAAAAGTAATTGTTTCAAGAACTGTGCACAAACATTTTGCAAATGCTTCTCTGACTGGGATGATAATTATGAGATATAACTTGCTTCTGGTCTTTCTTCCTTTGCTTTCAATAAAGAGTGGAGGGGTAAGAACAAAACAAAGGAACAAACAGGAGTAGGAGACCAGAGGGCGTGGCTTGGAAATTCTGAGACAAAAGTATAAATTAGTGTAGTGGAAGAACAATGTATCCTTAACTACTACAGAATGCCAAGAAAGAAGAACAACCTGGAGTTGCAAAAAGCCACCTCAGGACTTTTGCATATCTATGTGAATAGCCTACTTGGTTGTCTAGGAAACAGCCAGAGTTTCCAGGCAGTCTTATTTCCTAACTAGTATGATGATTACATTATAAATTTTGCACTGCCTATAATTCCTGTGTTTCTGCATTTTCTGGCCTCTCATTTCAGAAAAGACCTGTTTGTTTGTTTGTTTGTTTGTTTATTTAAGATTTACTTATTTTGGAGAGACGAGAACATGAGCAAGTGCGAGTGGGGGAGGGACAGAGGGAGAGAGAGAGAGGGAGAGAGAAAGTCAAGCAGACTCCCTGCTGAGCATGGAGCCTGAGGGGAGGCTCCATCCCAACCCTGAGATCATGACCTGAGCCAAAACCAGGAGTCAGATGCTTTACCAACTGAGCCACCCAGGTGCTCCAAGTCCCATTTATTTTATATGGCTCCCATTTACATGAAGAATCTTAAAATGCACTATATACTGATATTAGATCTATTGTTTTAATCAAAAAATGTATTTAATAGAAAATATAGTGTCTATCTATGTGTTTCTTATATTAGAGTAACAGGGAAATATCAATTATCACATAAACTAAATTCCTGGAGAGCAGGAATATGACTCATTCTATATGTCTTTCCATAGCATTTCACTCCTAGTTGGGTCTCAATAAACATTTGTTAAATAAATTAATTAATTAATGCATGCTATTTACACTTAATAATTGTTAATTAACTACCAAATTTAAAAATTGGCATCACGTTTATCTTTGAAGCTAAGTGTAATATAAAAAATTTGGAATGGTCTCCTTAATCCTGGTTGCTGTCACTTTCCCCAAACTAAAGCAATTTTTTCCAAACTTCAGTGGTATGTCAAAATGCTGATGTGTGTCTTTAGCAAATAAAAAGACATTAGTATGCAATTTAATTGAGACATTTTTAAATAGCTATTAACTATCTCATAATTGCAAAAGTAATCATTTTTATAAGCAACAAGGAAACATGTAAAATATTGCAAATAAAAGAACTTCTCCAGACCTACATTCTTGTCCTACTTCTCTTATTAACTGACTCTGTGAACTTGAGAAAATTAATCTGTGTTCCAAATTCCTTAACAATCATATGAAAGAACTTATTTATACTCTAGTGTTTAGAGGATCAAATAACACAAGAAAATACTTCAAAGTACATTAAGAAGCACCTAGTGTAAGCTCAGAAATAAGCACCCATAAGTAGTTGACAGAAATATAAAATATTTTAATTTGTGTAAAGTATTAATTGGCAAAACATGAACAACTTTGAAAATATGTTATTGAACAAACAATTCTACTTTTAGGTATGTAGAAAGTATGGCATGTTTTTAAATATATAATATAATGTATTAATTATATATATAATTATATATTTAATTATATATATTAATCATGGCAAAATTTATGAACATTAATTGGAAACATTTCTAAAAGTCTATCAATGAGCTATCTATAACCAGCTAAATATAAATACTTGCCCACATATATATGATGGAATGCTATGTAGTCATTAAGAGGTGCTCAGAAAACTTCTTACAAAACAAAAAAAGTAGAATTGAAAACATTAAGTATTTATGGTACTACTTATATAAAATGATTCTGATATTGACTGACCACTCAGCATATCCCTTGTGGTTTGTTAACTCCACATCAGTGATCTTAGTTAACCCTTATGATTCTGTGACTCAAAGATTTTACCCTTGAATTACAGATGAGGGAACTAAGGATTCTGGAGGGGATATAATATGTTCAAATTCACACAATATATAACAGAACTTGGACTTGAACTTGATGGATTTAATTCCAAAGCTTGAGGTCTTAAAGTTTTATTGGATCACACTCTATTCCTGAGCTAAATACAGCAAATGAATGAGGGACTATTTTGTTTATAGGTTGTTTTTGGTCTGGGCCTTCCCAAGTGTTTGTCCACATATTTTTTTAACAGTATTTGTTGCCCACATATATAGACATGAAGACCCAATCCTTTGTTTCTCTTAAAATTGGGAAGATCTATCAACACTTCATCCTTATTATCACATCTGCCTAGCTAGTGCTTTCACTCCACAACTTGCCATAACTGATCTTAGACACTCTTTAAAGTTCTATGCCTGGAACCTTCAGACTTAGTTTGAGATCTCTCTCTATGTAAGTATTGATAAAAAAAAAAAAAAAAAAAAAAGACAGAAAGATGTACATATCAAAACAAGTGGTAAAATTATGGAGGAGTGTATGTTTTCTTTGCTCTTTTGTGTTAGTGTGTATGTTTTAAATTTTTTTTACAGGGAATATGAACTACATAAAATAAAAAACACATTGTTTAAAGTGTAAAGCTTTCAGCTAATGGAAGAATTTGTTTTATGTGTAAAGAAGCTTTGGGTTGGTTATGATTCCAACTGTTCATGGCATACAACTATTCAGTCCCCTGGATTAATCTTTCTAAATTACAGCTTTCAAAAAAAATAATTTTCCTACTAAAAATATTTCAGTGGTTTCTAAGTTACTCTTGAAATCTTCTCTCTCATTGTCTACAAATATAACATGCAGAACCTAGCTAGTGCTTTGTTGTTTCCATACCTTCTAACTTGACCTTGATGGTATCATTGAGTTCATCTTAGGGTATGCATTACATTTACTGTTTAACTATGCAGATCTTGTTGAATAAGGTCCAACTCATTAAGATAAATACCCACCTTTGGGATAAATTTTCTTGACTATTTTAATGTACTACTATATATTCCTGTCTTCCTCCTATGAACATTCACATCATTTAATACCTACGGCAACCATTTAATACAATATATGTATAATGTTTTACTTAGTGTATGAAATTTTCCATAACTATATAGTTTATTTAACTGAATAAAATTGTAAGTGCTTTGAGAAAGAATCCCTGATTTTGGGGATCCCTGTGGCGCAGCAGTTTGGTGCCTGCCTTTGGCCCAGGGCACGATCCTGGAGACCCGGGATTGAATCCCACGTCGGGCTCCCGGTGCATGGAGCCTGCTTCTCTCTCTGCCTATGTCTCTGCCTCTCTCTCTCTGTGACTATCATAAATAAATAAAAAAAATAAAAATAAAAATAAAATTATTAAAAAAAAAGAATCCCTGATTTTACATTTTAGTTGTATAAAACAAAAGAGGATGTTTCCAGAAGGAAAAAAAAAAAGTGGTCACAATTATAAATTGTAATTAAGTCAACTTATAAAGAATGCCGAAAAATATCTAATGCTTTCAACTGTTAAGAAGTGATTTTATCAGGCAGCCAGGGTGGCTCAGGGGTTTAGCACCACCTTCAGCCCAGGGTGTGATCCTGGAGACCGGGGATAGAGTCCCACATCGGGCTTCTTGCATGGAGCATTCTCCCTCTGCCTGTGTCTCTGGTCTCTGCCTCTCCCTTTCTGTGTCTCTCATGAATAAATAAATAAAATAAATAAAATCTAAAAAAAAAAAAAAAGTGATTTTATCAAGACACTACCAGATAAACCCTGAGGCAAATATAAGATCTGACCACTATTATGGTAGATAATTTAAAAAGCCATATCTTTGATGTACAAATGAGAACCATTTTATTCCCAATACCACTTGAGATTTGTAAAAATTGATTCTAAAGATATTACCATTGTCATTTTTACTTAACTTTTTTAAAACCACTCTTTCAAAGTTCTAAAAGTGAAGGCTTCACCATAAAAATCAATCAAACAAACAAAAAAAAAATCAATCAAACAAAAACATGTTTTCTGGTGAACTCGAAAGGGTTATACCTAGGGACATCTGGGTGACTCAGTTGGTTAAGCATCTGTCTTCAGTTCAGGTCATGATCCTGGGATCCTGGGGTGGAGACCCCTATTGGGCTCCCGTCTCAGCAGGGTGAATGCTTCTCCCCCCTGCTTGTGCTCTCTCTCTCTCTGTTAAATAAATAAATAAAATTAAAAAAAAAAAAGTCACCCTTATTGGTCAGGGTCCTAGGAAACCAATTGCACACTCATAGTGGGTGATTAAACAGTATAATTAAGAGATTACTTACAATGTTTTGAAAAGGGTTTATGGAAACTGACAAGCAATCCTGCACCGACTACCTTGTCTATGGTAGCAACAGTAGTGAGCAACAGCAAACCGAAGGCTAAGACAGAGAGGTCTTGGTCACTAAAGTGTAGTTGCAGTTGCATTAAAAGAGCTGACTAGAAGATGCTTTGCTCTTGAGTAGAAGGACTTAGCAAAACTTTTTTATTTTTTAAAAAGATTTGATTTATTTATTCATGAGAGACACACAGAGAGAGAGAAAGAAAGAGAGAGAGAGAGAGGCAGAGACACAGGCAGAGGGAGAAGCAGGCTCCATGCAGGGATCCTGATGTGGGACTCAATCCCAGGACTCCAGGATTATGCCCCGGGCCAAAGGCAGGCGCTAAACCACTGAGCCACCCAGGGATTCCCCAAACTTTTTTCTTTACCCTCCAAATCTCCTGCTGGTGCTTCCCATTGGCACAGCATAATTGAAAGACAGAGAGGGCAAGGGAGCTAGCTGATCAGTCCAAACAGGTCAGCCTCCTGGGATACAGAGCAGAGTGGAGAGTAAAGCGTGGATCTAAAGAGTCAAATGCAAAAATATTTAGTACGTGATAAAAATTCAAGAGTCTGATTTCTAGAAGTCTAATTATTTTAGAGCCAAGCCTACTAAATAGAAGAAGTAATAAAGTAGAGATCATATTTTGTATCAAAAGCAAGGAATTCAGGTAACGTGCACATATAAGCTCACACACAAATCTTTTTAGACAAGATCACATTTCAACAATGAAATTTTCTGAAGTAATTCAGTAAATGACATTATACACTGATATGTTTAATAACTAATAACCTAACATTTTGTTGTTTTATTCATATGTGAATTAAGAGAATCTATTGTGGTTGATGTAATAGTAACTTTATACCTTATTTCCAAGATAATGTAAAGGGATATTCCCTTGAAAAATCATTGAAAAGCCCTACTATACAACATTCTAAACTTTAAAATTTATATTGGTATTGTGTCCATAAAACTTTCAACTTGCTAGACAAAGGCAAATCTATTAACCTCCAAAAGTTCAAAAAGAATGTTTCTCAAAAGTGTGTTGTCTAAATAGGGTTATAGATGGCTTCTTTTCTTAAGCCAGTAATGAAATAGTTCACTACGGTCTGGTAAACATAAATGCCCACACCTTTGCTGTAGACATCAGAAGGGGAGGTTCCAGATGTCCTCTTCCTAGAATCTTCACCAAGAATCCACCTGCTAACAGCATGGGAGTGGAGAGAAACTCAGCGCTCTAATGTCTTCTCAGGCATCCACAGATAATCAACACATCTGCAGTGCTGTTTGGTAAATGGTGAGAACATATAATGCATTTGGTGGCAAACCCTACACGGTTGAAAGGTAATCCTTGCTAAAGTGAAAGCAAGAAACAAGAGAGGGAATTTTATCCATTGTTATTTTTCTACTTGTGGTGTAAGAAAGCTGTAGGTGTGGTCCGATTGTACTCAGTCCACCTGGAAGCGATGCTCCTTTCTCTCAGTACAGATCTTTTTGAATGCCCGTAATTACCTCACCTAGAAACAAGAAAATATTATTTTGGGGTAGTCTGTTCCACTATCACTAAAATAGGATAGGTTTAAATTAGAAAGCAATGAAAAATCTGATCTAATCCGTGGATGATAAATGATACATTAGACTGGGTTAGAAAAACTAAAATTGTCTTATCGCTTTTGTGAATCTAATTATATTTTTGTTGCCTGTATACTTTTTAACCTTAAACTCACCCTTTGAATAAAACAGATGAAAGTTCTATATTAGGTAGAGACCAGACAAAACAATTCACAACTTTTTCCTATAAAACCTGTAGTGATGTTTTGGGCTTTAACAAGAGCCTTGTGGTTTATAAACAAAAAACTGAATTTTAACAATATATGTTGCCAATGCTTCTTTCCTTCCAGCATTTCCCACTTTTCATCCCCCAGTTTGTCAGTCAAGTGTTTCTGTTTCAAGGACATTTTTGTGCAGCTAACAGGGCTCAGCACTCTTGTTATTAAAACTCCGCTTGCTTTTACTTTTTTACAACATAACCTCTCTTGGCTGTGCCTGTCACTCATTAGAGTGAGCCCCAATGTGCTGAATGAGGCAGCCCTGTAAACAAGGTACGGAGGGTCAAATGCTATGTTACCCGTCAGGAAAGCAAAGACACAGCAGAAAACCAAAGAGACGTACTGCAGGGAACAATATATATGTCATAAAGTTTGGGTTTGTGTGGGGTTTAAATGGAGTTGTTTAACATTCAAATCCCCCGAGTTTTCTCTGGCTGCATTTGCCAGCGAGAGCGAGGCTCATTCGCACGCTCCGACTGCCTTCTCCAGAGTCCCCTAGGTTTTGCAAACACCTAATAGTGCAGGCCCAGCACCATGCAGCCAACAAATCACAAAGCATGCCTGCATTCTGCTATGTATCAAAGTCTCTTAATATGCCAACAAAGTTCTCCAAGGTCAGGAAAGCAGTTTATCAACCTTTTATATATCTTATAGTAGCAATAAATTTATTCTAGTGTGAGACCTATGAATATTTCAGATGCTCTATGAGAAAGTCTTCGGCTTAAGATACTCTGTGTACACCAGGGTTTGGGCTCAGAGCAGAGACGTTTTTCCCTACATCACACTTTTATTGCTATTCAGCCCCAGTTAATACAAAGCTTTTCACGGTGCTTCCTGCAATAATTGCTCTTTAATAAAATTTTCACTTAGAAAGTTTAATTTTTTATATGCTGAATTTCCCTCTTATTCATTTCTGATTATGCACTTTATTAAACTTTTAAAGAAACACAGGATTCACATTTTTTCTCAAGCACCCATGGCAAATTACTTTTTTGTTTTGAGGTTTTGTCTGTTTTTTTTTTTTTTTTTTCTTTTCCTTCTTCCCCACTAATGACAGAAGTCATGGTACAATTTGAGACTTTGAAAGTTGTAATACCGACAAGTAAAGAGACTTTCAGCTACTTTTCAGCTTAGATGATATTAATGTTTCATCCTTTTTCCAGTTTAGAAGGAGTTAATTCTCAGGTGCCCTCAAAAGTTCTCGCACAATGTCTTCTTGTTATGAAAGGACTATTCTCAGATCCTTCTGGGGCTTTGGGGCTTTTTTTTTTTTTCTTTTCCTTTTCTCCCTCTCTCTCCCTCTCTCTCTTTCTCTCTCTCTTAAGCAGTAGTAAGGAGGAAGGAATGGAAGCAGGAACTTTTTACGTATTTATCCAACTTCAAAAATTATGCACTATCATACCTGAGACAGGAGCCCAGGTTGTTGAGGGATTGATGGCCAAACATTGAATTCTTACTTTTTTCATTCCTTTTGCATGCATGTAGTCACACACAGGTGCTCAGAGCAGTGAAGGCATACTGCATACCCCCTATATACCGCTCCTCAATAAATTCCTCCCAAGTACTTTTTTCTTTAGTAATGATCCACCAAGTGACATTTAGATAAGTTCTTCTTTTAGAAAGATGCTTAATGAATTTGATAGAACCTCACTTCTTTGAAGTTTTTGTTTTGCTCTATTTTTCCTTTTGTATACAACTTGCTCCTCCTGACTATACATTTTGCCCTTATTTAGAAACTCACTCTTACATAGGTCTTTGTTATCTTGAACCTGCTATTATGTTACCTACTTGATTTTCTAACACCTTTTTAATCAGACTTATTTTTGATACTTATGACTTTTATTCACAAAGATGTCATCCTCTCACATGTTACCTAATATCTACTCTGAACTTTTATAACTGCCTGATCAGTTCTATTTTTCTGACTTTATATATATATTTTTTTAATTTTTTATTGGTGTTCAATTTACTAACATACAGAATAACCCCCAGTGCCCGTCACCCATTCACTCCCACCCCCCGCCCTCTTCCCCTTCCCCCACCCCTAGTTCGTTTCCCAGAGTTACGTTCTGTCTCCCTTTCTGATATTTCCCACACATTTCTTCTCCCTTCCCTTATATTCCCTTTCACTATTATTTATATTCCCCAAATGAATGAGAACATATAATGTTTGTCCTTCTCCGACTGACTTACTTTATATTTTTTATTCACCTCTTAGCATTGAGACTTTTGACAGTAATTTAGCTCCCTTTCCACACAAATCATTTGTTTCTTATCAGATATACTTCCAGCCCACGTGATCTTAGTTTTGGCATAGCCGACTGTGTTTGACCTTGAGATATTATTTCTATATGAGATTTCTGAGATTATCTTTTCCTTTCTTCATAGTTTGAAACTTCTGGCAGAAATACATATGAATAAGGATAAGGGAAAATATATCATTGGTTTCGATCGTATCCTCTTTCTCAATGTATGGAAGATCTCTTAAACTGTTTGGTCTTACTCTCATTCTTGCAATCCAAAACGAGACACTAAAAATTAGCAAAACATATTTCAAATTGATCTATAACACACTTTGCAGTTGATCTATAATACAGTCAAGCACAAATATATTCAATAAGTTGGTACAATACAAAGTCACTTGTTACTCTTTACTCTTAAAGTAAAACATCAGTTTTTAAAGTTAACTTGCCTTTGTAATAACAGTTTGATTTTTGCCTATGCTTAACTTCATATAAGTAAAATAACAGAATGTGTTATTGCCATATTGTGACTTATAAGGATATATATTTGGTTCACAGCTCCTAAAACCTTGGAATTTCTTGTGATAAGGTCAATAAAGGTGTCTTTTGTTATGTTAATGAGGGTAATTTTTGAACTCCACCCAAGGGTGGAGACTGGTTGCCAGGAGGCCTAACCTTGATCAGAGAGTTAGAACTTGACTTCTATCCCCTGACCTCTGGGAGGGGATAGAGGTTGAATCAGCCAATGGCCAATGACTTAGTCAATCATAACTATGCAATGAAGCTCCACAAAAATTCAAAAGGACTAGGTTCAAAGAACTTCCAGGTTATTGAACCCCTGGAGTTGGGAGGGTGGTACACTTGGAGAAGGCATGGAAGTTCCTCTCCATTACCCCATGCTTTGCTTTATATATCTCTTCATGTGGCTGTTGATTCATTACCTTTATCATATCCTTTAATAAACTAGTGAACATAAGTAAGTGCTTCCCTGAGTTCTGTAAGCAGTTCTAGTAAATTAGTTGAACCTAAGGAGGAGGTCATTGTAACCTCCAATCTATAGCCAGTCAGTTAGAAGCACAAGTAACAGCCTGGGGCTTGCAACTGGTTTCTGAAGTAAGGGATGGAGGGTAGCCTTGTAGGATTGAACCCTTAACAGGTGAAATCTGATCCTATCTCTAGATAGATAGTGTCCAAATTCGGTTTTATTCTTGGACACCTTGCTGATATCCAAGAATTGGTTGGTATTTTGTTTGGGGGAACCCTATGCATGTTAGAAATTGGGTCTGGAAACCCTAAAACATATTCTAATCTATCTAGTTCTTCAGTCAATATTCTTTATGATAAGCATCCATGTTTTATTGGTATACTTTGTTTGTTTTCATTGCTTTATTATATTCCATTGAATTAACATTTAGTGATGGCTGTGATAAATTTTTGGGTTGTTTCCAGTTTCTGGCTATTATAACTAATGCAACAGGAACAGTGTTGTATATATGTCTCTTCCTGCACTTGTGCACAAATTTCTGTTGGGTCATACCTATGTAATGGAATTGCTAGGTCTTACAGAATGCATATGCTTAACTTGAAAGTCAAATAGTTTTTTTTTTTCTTTTTAAAAAAAATTAAAAAAAGATTTTATTTATTTATTTGACAGAGAGATAGAGACAGAGAATACAAGTGGGGAGAATGGCAAAGGGAGAAGCAGGCTTCTCATTGAGCAAAGAGCCTGACACAGGGCTCAGTCCCAGGATTCTGGGATCATGACCTGAGCTGAAGGCAGATGCTTAGCCAACTGAGCCACCCAGACACCCGTAAAGTCAAATAGTTTTCTAAACTTACAAGAGTTTACAAGCCTGTTGCTCTATATCTTCACAGATATTTGTTTTTTTAACATTAGCTATTTTGGTGGATCTGTAGGTGGTATCTTATGCTTTCAATCTTCATTTCCCTGATAAAGATAAGGTGAACAACTGGTCAGATGTGTATTTGTCATTTGGATATACAATACCATTGAATGCAAATTCAAATCTGTTGTCAAAATTTTCTTTTTCTTTCTTTAAAAATCAATATGTCAGGTTTGTTCTTTTTTTAATAGATTGTGGATATAGACATGTGTCAAATATCTTCCCTTATTCTGTGAGTTGTCTTTTCACTTTTTGTTGCATCTTTTGCTGACCAAAATATATTCATTTGAAAGTAGTCCAATTTGAGAAACTTTTCCTTCGTGAGCAGTATATGTCTATGCTATGGAAATGAAAATGATCTTCTATGTTAGCATGTATAGCCCCTTGATTGTTTATCAAACCTTTGTGATTTTCCAGTCTGACTTCTCTCTTCCAGTGGCTTCCAGTAGTTGAGGGTATGCCACGATCCATCAGTGTCCCAAAGGGGAGGCTTACAGTTAGCACCCAGATGGAGATGGTTTAGAAGACTAACCCTCAGGCACCAGGCTAGGAAAACTGTAGTTAAGTCCCTTCCAGGGACCAACAGAGGTGGTCATTTTTACCTGCTCTCTGTGTGCTAAACCCTGATGTATAGCCATGGGAATGCTAGATGCTGCTATGCCCACTGAAAATCTGCTTCTTTCTTTGCTACAATCTTATGGAGCCTGTGGATGCAAACACTGCTGGCTATCAGATCTGGGTGATTTTGAATCCAAACTTTGTTGACTATCAGCTGCAAAAGCTAGAACACTAGAGTGTGTACAGATTGCTTTTAGGGAGATACTGGTAACCTGGCTTTATTGTTGTAGTGAGCCAGAGAGAGAAGGCAGGGGTAATGTCTACTGGCTTCCCCAGTCTCTGGAGGATTACAACCAGCCTGTAGACATGTGCTAAATTCAAAGCTGGATCCTTCAGCCTCAACTTATAAAGGATGCAGTTAAATCCATTGCAGGGAAAACCTGGGAGATGGGCATTTTTTGCCTGCTTTCTCTGTGCTGAACCTTGGAGGGGTCAGAGCAAGTGCCACTTCTTTGTTTGCTATGGCCTTGTGGGTCTCATGGACACAAGCCCCCTTGGCTTTCAGAACTAGGTATTTTAGGGTTTCATCTCTCATGTGAGAGTCTTAAAATTTGCTGCACAAGATGTACAGTTCAAAATGTTTGCTCTTCAGGGAGGAGTTGGGAGTTAAAATTTCCCTGCCTGTTATTAGGCTCTGTGCCTGAGGCAGACTTTATGGCAAGTGTGTCTCAGCCTTTCTGACCCATTTCAATGTGGGTATTTTCTCATTCTACTGATGTGTAGGGATTTCTCAGCTAGTTTCTGGATTTGTTTCAGAGAAAATTACTCCGTGTACAACTGTACAATCATCGCATCTGTGGGAAGAGGGAAATTCAGGAGCCTCCACTGTCATCATCTGGGCAGACCTTTCAGTACATCATTACTTGTAAATCATTCTTATACATTTGAGAAAAGTGGGCATTTCTGCATTTGTTGGGTACAGTGTTGTATTTATGTTAGGTCAACTTTGCTAAAGATTTTGCTCATATTCATATATACTAACTGATTTGTTTGTTGTGTTACTTTTTCTATTACTAAGAGATATATTTACCATCCCCCACAATAATGGTGTATTTATCTCTCTTTTACATTCCTTCAATTTTGTTTTATACACTTAGAAACTATATTTTAGGTGCATATAAATATGAGATCTAATAGGGAAATAAGTATTTTTTTAGTTTCCTCATGCTTAAAATAGGACTTTTAATATTACTCACCTCATAAGGTTATTGTGAAGATTAAATGAGTTAGTATACTTGAAATTCTTTGGAGATTTTATGTTATATTAAGTATTATATTTGTGTTTTCTATATTTTTTAATTCATTAAAAATGTTTTTGTTGTTTAAAACTTAAAGTAAGCACTTGGGAACAATTAGAATATATTTTTAAATGAGCAAAAAAAATCAAAATGAAGACAGAAAAGCTCAGAAAATAAAGGCATAATACCAGTTGACAGAAATAAGGCTAAGTAAATGAGAAATGAAAATGAGTATAATCAAATTGTACTCTCTTGGATAAAGACAAAATAAATAAAGATGAAGAGATACATAAAACCTCTAAACATAGTGCCTCAAAGAGATACTTTAAAAAGATACTGATAAAGATAGATAGTTATTGACCAAACTGATTTTTCCTTCCTGAGAGCATACTTCCCAGCCATTCTTGTAGTTAGGTTTGACCATGATCCTTTGTTTTGGCCAACAGAATATGAGTGGGTGGAAATGTCACTTGCCCCTTTAAAGCTGGTGCATACTGGGAGAAGAGCTGCCCACCAAACAACAATTAATGTTAAATACAAATAGAAAAGTTTACTAGGCAAATACTACCAAAAAAACAAAAAACAAAACAAATCTGAATGTCAATAATTATTTTATACAAAAGCAATTAAAGGATAAAAAAATTCCATGGGTCATTTCATATTCATAACATGTAAAATCCACAATGTGCATGTAACAATCATAAACTTTTATTCACTAAATAACCAATTAATGTTAGGCCAAAACATCATAAATCACAATTGTAGAAATATAAGAAAAATTATAAGACCTAAATTGTTACAGGACAGTTCAACAACCGAATCAGACTGGTTGAATAGGTATATAATAAACTAAAAAGAAAATCTCATTAAAGTAGTAAATTTTCAGATTAAGTTTGGTAAACATCATCCAGTACAAGTTGAAATATCTAGAACCAAGCGAAATATTTATTAAAATACTTTCCTATATAATTATTGATCAAAAATTCAATTTAGCCTATAATTACATATCTAGAAATCTTAAACAGGATTTCATTAAATTTAGCGAACATTATTGAGATGAAGATCCAAGACAGTTCACAGTAAAATAATTTGTCTTTTATGTGATCAAAAGAAGGCTTCTTAATCCAATAAGTGTACATAGTATTAAAATGTGAATGAGACATAATTCACAAATGTGAGGTAGATAAATGCAATCTTCATTTTTATTTAACATTTCCTTGTGTTTTCATACCAGTATCTATTACATATGAAACAGAAATAAGAAAAAATATATTAGAAATAAAATGAAAAAATATCATTATATCTGCTAATGTTTACATGTCTAGAAAACAAAAAGAGTTTATAAAATATGCTTAAAATTAATAAGAAAGGGTAACGTTCCTAGAGCAGATAAATAGCTTTTCTATATACTTGAAATTCTCATAAGATTTCTATTCACAATTGCAACAAAACAAATGAAGACCAAGAAAAAAGTAGGATTTATGTAGAAAATGACAGGACTTACTGAAAGCTCCACAGAGGATTGTAATGGATTTATACTGGTAACTGTTCCTGGATAGTTAGATTAAATATATTTTCCCCCACTTTCCATCTATTTTTAAAGATTTTAAAAAAAAATTTCAAGAGAGGGTGCACATGCAGAGGGGAGGGACAAAGAAAACCTTGTGGTGTTTTTTTGTTTGTTTGTTTATTTTGTTTTTAATTTAGAGAAAGCGAGAGACCACAGGTGCTTTAGGGGTGCAAGGGCAGAGTAAGGGGAAGAAGGAATCCCGATCTCTGCCCCCAGTGTGGATCCTGACTCTGGGCTGTAATCTTCTGACTCTGATATCATGACCAGAGCTGAAATCAAGAGTGGGACCCTTAACCAACTGAGTCACCCAGGTGCCCCTCATCTATTTTTAATTTTAGAGAAATTACTCTCAAATATGTTTTTTTAAGTATTTGGGGAAGGATATATTGCTCTTAATTAAAATAATTAGGAAGTGAAGAAAGTAAAAACTTGTTTTAAGAAAGAAAAGAATGAAAAGAGAGTAACTTTCAGTAGTTTTTAAAAACCATGTGGTCACAAAACAAGTTTCTTTTTTTCTTTTTGTATATTTTTTTTAATGGAGTTCAATTTGTAGACATATAGTATAACACCCAGTGCTCATCCCGTCAAGTGCTCCACTTAGTGCCTGTCACTCAGTCACCCCATCCACCCCCCACCTCCTCTTCCACTACCCCTTGTTCCTTTCCCAGAGTTAGGAGTCTCTCATGTTTTGTCTCCCTCTCTGATATTTCCCACTCATTTTCTCTCCTTTCCCCTATAATCCCTTTCACTATTTTTTATATTCCCCATATGAATGAAACCATATAATGTTTGTCCTTCTCCAAATGACTTACTTCACTCAGCATAATACCCTCCAGTTCTATCCACATTGAAGCAAATGGTGGGTATTCGACGTTTCTAATGGCTGAGTAATATTCCATTGTATACATAGACCACAGCTTCTTGATCCATTCATCTTTCGATGGACACCGAGGCTCCTTCCACAGTTTGGCTATTGTGGACATTGCTACTAGAAACATCCGGGTGCAGGTGTCCCGGCGTTTCACTGCATCTGTATCTTTGGGGTAAATCCCCAACAGTGCAATTGCTGGGTTGTAGGGCAGGTCTATTTTTAACGCTTTGAGGAACCTCCACACAGTTTTCCAGAGTGGCTGCACCAGTTCACATTCCCACCAACAGTGTAAGAGGGTTCCTTTTTCTCCACATCCTCTCCAACATTTGTGGTTTCCTGCCTTGTTAATTTTCACCATTCTCACTGGTGTGAGGTGGTTTCTCATTGTGGTTTTGATTTGTATTTCCCTGATGGCAAGTGATGCAGAATGTTTTCTCATTTGCTTGTTGGCCATGTCTATTTCTTCTTTGGTGAAATTTCTGTCCTACCTTTTGCCCATTTCATGATTGGATTGTCTGTTTCTTTGCTGTTGAGTTTCATAAGTTCTTTATACATAATGGATACTAGCCCTTTATCTGATATGCCATTTGCAAATATCTTCTCCCATTCTGTAGGTTGTCTTTTAGTTTTGTTGACTGTTTCTTTTGCTGTGCAGAAGCTTTTTATCTTAAGTCCCAATAATTTATTTTTGCTTTTGTTTCCCTTGCCTTCATAGATGTATCTTGCAAGAAGTTGCTATGGCCTAGTTCAAAAAGGCTGCTACCTGTGTTCTTCTCTAGGATTTTGATGGATTCTTGTCTCACATTTAGATCTTTCATCCATTTTGAGTTTATCTTTGTGTATGATGTAAGAGAATGGTCTAGTTTCATTCTTCTGCAAGTGGCTGTCCAATTTTCCCAGCACCATTTATTGAAGAGACTGTCCTTTTTACAGTGGATAGTCTTTCCTGCTTTGTCAAATATTGGTTGACCATAGAGTCGAGGGCCCATTCTTGGGTTCTCTATTCTGTTCCATTGATCTATGTGTCTGTTTTTGTGCCAGTTCCATACTGTCTTGATGATCACAACTTTTCAGTACAACCTGAAATCCAGCATTGTGATGCCCCCAAGCTCTGGTTCTCTTTTTCAATATTCTCCTGGCTATTCGGGGACTTCTCTGATTTCACACAGATCTTAAGATGATTTGTTCCAACTCTCTGAAGAAAGTCCATGGTATTTTGATAGGGATTGCATTGAATGTGTAAGTTGCCCTGGGTAGCATTGACATTTTCACAATATTAATTTTTCCAGTCCATGAGCATGAAATATTTTTCCATCTCTTTGAGTCTTCCTCAATTTCTTTTAGAAGTGTTCTGTAATTTTTAGGGTATAACTCCTTTATCTCTTTGGTTAGGTTTATTCCTAGGTATCTTATGCTTTTGGGTGCAATTGTAAATGGGATTGACTCCTTAATTTCTCTTTCTTCAGTCTCATTGTTAGTGTATAGAAATGCCACTGACTTCTGGGCATTGAGTCTGTATCCTGCCACACTGCTGAATTGCCGTATGTGTTCTAGCAATCTTGGGGTAGAGGCTTTTAGATTTTCTATGTACAGTATCATATCATCTGCAAAGAGGGAGAGTTTGACTTCTTCTTTGCCAATTTGAATGCTTTTATTTCTTTTTGTTGTCTGATTGCTGAGGCTAAGACTTCCAGTACTATGTTGAATAGCAGTGGTGAGAGTGGACATCCCTGTCATGTTCCTGATCTTAGGGGAAAGGCTCTCAGTTTTTCCCCATTGAGAATGATATTTGCTGTGGGCTTTTTGTAGATGGCTTTTAAGAAGCTGAGGAATGTTCCTTCTATCTTTACACTCTGAAGACTTTTAATCAGGAATGGATGCTGTATTTTGTCAAATGTTTTCTCTGCACCTATTGAGAGGATCATATGGTTCTTGTTTTTTCTCTTGTATATATGATCTATCACATTAATTATTTTATGAGTGTTGAACCAATCTGGCATCCCGGGAATAAATCCCACTTGGTCATTGTAAATAATCTTAATGTACTATTAGATCCTGTTAGCTAGGATCTTGTTGAGAATTTTTGCATCTGTGTTCATCAGGGATATTGGTCTGTAATTCTCCTTTTTGGTGGGGTCTTTTTCTGGTTTTGGAATTAAGGTAATGCTGGCCTCATAAAATGAGTTTGGAAGTATTCTGTCCCTTTCTAACTTTCAGAACAGCTTTAGTAGAATAGGTATTGCTTCTTCTTTAAACATTTGATAGAATTTCCCTGGGAAGCCATCTGGCCCTGGACTTTTGTGTCTTGGGAGGTTTTTGATGACTGCTTCAATTTCCTCCCGGGTTATTGGCCTGTTCAACCAAAACAAGTTTCAAAGTCTAAATAGATATGAAATAAATTCTACTAGAAACAAAATTATATAATAAAGGAATTTGCAACACATGCACTGAAAAATTTGGTTATTTATTTAAATAAAATATAAAGAATGTTTAAGAAAAATACAAATCCATGATTCATTGATTTCAATATGAAAAACAACTCTAATCATAAATGGAATGAAATATAGCAGAAATAAAAATAGTCAATATATTTAACTACAAAATACTTTTAAAATATTACATAAAATAGTAAAAAATTTAGGTAAACACATATAACAAAACAGAAAACATACAAATTATATTACTGATACATGCTACTATCCTTTATATACAAAGTCATCTTAGAAATAAATAGAAAAAACCCACCTAGGCCTTCATTGTAAGTGGCAATGAACTATATGATGATTTATTAAAAAATAAAATAAAATAACCAGAAGAATATTGTACTGTTTTAGTATTGATGAAAACTGAATTAAAGCAAAAAAAAAAAAATCTTCCTTTTCATACCAAGTTGGTGAAACTATTTAAAGACATAATGATGATGAATTTTTTGTAAATGTGTGGAGAACCAAAAAAGTACATATACATCTGTTGAGAATATGATATGATAAAACATTTCTGGATAGCAATCCAATTATATCTATCCAAAACCATAAACATGCACACATGCTTTCAACTAGTAAGTAAGTCTCTACCTATGAATCTTCAGTGTAGTGAAAATTTCAAAATAAAGCAAAGTCCAAAATGTCAAGAATGATATCTTTAATTATATGGAAGTTTTATATTGTTTTTAGCTCTCAAGTTCTCTACAATAAACAGGTACTTTTTTTTTTTATTAGGGAAAATCAATATACTTAAATATCTTGCAATTTTTTTTATTATGTGAAGCCACAGAATAAAGAAAATAAAGATAATGTATATTTTCTATCACCTGCTGATAAAGATGATATGTTAAAAACTTAGTTAAATAACAGATGTGAGAGCAAAAAAAAAAAAAAAAGAAAGAAAAGAAAGGAAAAATATTGGGAAAAACAAGTCAGTGTGGGAGAAAAATTTTTTTTAAGAATAAAATGACAAAAGGATAGTATAGAATATATACTATAAATAGTGTATAATATATAAATAACTTGTAAAAACTAGTGTTAAAAATTTTAGTAAAAATAGACAAATAATATATATATAATTCATCTAAGAGGAAACAACTTTAGTAAACATTAAAGTAATAAAAGGATGCTCACTCTAAACAATCATAAAAATGAAAAGATGTGAGTCTTATACTCCTCAAATTGGTAAATATTTAAAGTCTAACACCAGTATTAGAAAGTGTTTGTGGTAGTGGCAACTTTCATACATTACGAGTCATATGTAAAATATCGAATAATATTGAAAGGGTAAATTTCACAGAGTCTATGAATTCTAGCCAAGAAAAATGTAGGCTTATATACATCTATTTAAGTATGGTACTGCAGCTTTTTTTAAATAATGTTCCCAAAACTGAAAATCCCCAATGTCTGTCAAGAATAAAATGAATATAGTGTGTTATAGTCTACAGTTGGATGCTATAGAAAACTGTGAATGATATTTGAGATCTGGAGAAGAATATATAAATTTAAAAAAAACTGATATGATACTAAAAACATATAAAGCACTGCTATCTACTTACACATATATATTAGCTATTTATTTTCCTTCCTCTATCTATCTATTTATATATCATCTATCATAAAAGTAAAAGTAATACACATGGCTGGGAATTATAGAAACAAGATATAAACACCAAGCAGGATGATAGTCATATTTGGGTAGGAAGTAGGGGACCAGAGTAGGAATTCAGGAGTAAGCTGGAATCACCAACTCTAATTGTAAACATGCTATCTCTTTAAAAAAGCAAAGGAAATCCTGTAGGATGCTGCAATTTGCCAAAGCTGGGTGTAGATTTGCAAATGTTAATATTCTACTTTTTATAATTTAGAATAAAGGAAAAATAAAGGAAATGTTGAGGTGAGCTATCTTGATCAGAGTATGACAATATGATACTTAACCAGGTAACAGTGTGGCTTCTGGAGACCAGCATGAAGTAAACTGACAGTGCTCTATGGAATTATTGAGAAATTTTAGCCTCATCTAATTTGATAATCCAGATACAAATGATAGATATTAAAGAAACATTTTGTGAAGGATTTGACTTTTAAGGAGAATTGAGAAAGTCTCTCAAGCAAAGCAGTCATCCAACCAGCTAGACTTCTGTTTATTTACTGTGGACTCAACATGTGTAAAAGAAATAGAAGTAGGTTGAAAGAGGGATAATATGCTGATTTACTTTAGTTCAAACTCTCCTTTTGTATTCTAAATGATAATTATGGTATTCTTGTGTTCAAGTGTAACAATAAGCAATGTGTATGTTTCATCTCATTTAATATTCATGTCATTCTAAGAAGTACATGTTAGTGTTATCTTTATTTTATAAAACTTTTGTTTATAGAAACTAAGAGCATGTTTCAGGTTTTACTGCTACTAAGTAGTCTAAACAATATTTCACACAAAGAAGTCTGACTCTAAAGTCCATTGCTCTTAATCAGTATACCACACTGCCTCAGCATGAAATATAGTTTACTAAGATAATGAAATAGCTGAAAGATAAGAAAGAACTGTAGACTGATGCTTTCTGTTTATGTGAGATGACAATGGAAAAATTGCAAGCACTATTGGATTACATGGTTAGTACCTTATTTTTGTAATGACTTCATCAGGTTTGGTAATCTGGGATATTTCCTTTTTATTATTATCTGTTAAAATTATTACTATTGTAGCCCAAAAGATAGAGAGTAATGGATCTCATTTTTGCTAATACTATTACATAGCTGACATATGAAAACCACAAGCTATTCACAACAGAGCTGAGGGATTATGAGGAGTAATGAAATTTGACTACAAAGTAGAGCTGCAAAATGAAAGTAATTCAGTGCCAAAATCCCAATAATGGGTCAACTAAACCATTAAGACAATGCTCACCGTTCGGATAGGATAGTGCATTGTCTCCTGAAAACTGATATGGGAAATGCTTTCCACAATAAGGACACAGAGACAGAAACCCACACTCTGTTACCAGAGATGTGTGTGGCAGCCTTCGACTTTATAGTTCCAATTTGCCCACTGACCTAACACCACAGAGCAAAGAGTAAGACATTAACAAAGTGAAATGGCTCATTAAGCACTCACACAGTCCCTTGGCAGTGTTAAAATCTTGCCATTTACTATGTCATTGCCAAGTGTTCTTTTATCAGCAAGGAGGGCCAGAGAGAACGGGTCCAGTGAAAAGGAGTGTGTGGACAGTCCTGCGCCATTAACTTCCACCGGCTGAATCAGTCCATCATATAAATGTGGCCCTATCTAAACAGTAAAATTCATAATAGAATATATTTCTTTTTTATCTAGAGAGGGACAAGAGAAAAAGAAAAAAAGCCTAAGGAGTAAACATCATAATCCTTGGTACAGCAATACTCTTCTTTTTTTGTTTTACAAATAAAGTAAAAATATAACATAGGAAAACACTAAGAAAGATTCAGTTAGATCTTTGTGGGTTAAGAAAGAATCTCATTAGCTGAAAAGCATGAATGGGCATCTGTAAGAGAAGGACGGGATTAATAAAATGTGACCTAAAAACATATCTTCCTGGTAAATTAGATATGTTGGACCCATAACTTAGATGGTCTGTATTAGATGAAAACTGCTATTTTGCTTTGTTTTCAAAAACAGACATTTTCAGGAAATCTGTAAAAATAATCATGGTTAATAAAATTGCATTAACAAGTGACACTTCATATGTTGCATTCTTAAAATAAACTTGGTACATTTTTCAGGCTATTATATATTATGTTACCCAAGTTTCAAAAATCATGATAAGATCAGTGGCTCTATACCAGCCACTACACTATAAGCCTTAGAATATTCAGGAAGAGGGAACTAAGGCAGAGAGAGATAAGCAACTTATTCAAAGTTAAACAGTTATAAGTAATGCTGCCAGAATTCAAATAAAACCCTTACTCTCATCTACTACTTGAGAGATTGGTAAATGTTTCCTATAAAGGGTTAGACAGTAATTATTTTAGGTTACAGGGCATAAAGTTCTCTGTTGCAATTATTTAATTCTGTCCATCCTTGTAGCATGAAAGTTGGCATGGATATTACATAAACAATGGTCATGGTTGTGTTCCAATAAGATTTTATTTATAAATATAGACCATAAATCAGATGGAGTGCACTGTGAGGAACCCTGTACTGCCTAGTGATACCTCCTTAGACTAAGAGTCAGACAACATTAAACATATTCACTTCAGACTTCTTTATTTCTATTTACTATTGAGAGACTGTATGTTTTTGTTGGGACACTGGAAGCTGCAAGCTCTTGAATGTGGAACAGAATTTATCTCTCTTGGAATCCTATCCTCTCTGATATTGGGCTCCAATTCTCATGTTCATACCAAGCCGGATCAATCAGTTCAACCCTGGACTGACAATCATACCATTCTACTCTCCTTCATATCCTTGTTACTGTCTTTCTCTCTTTACTATTATTTTCCCATTAGCAAACAGAGCAGAACAGGGTAACAACAGGAACAGCATCCTTGTGGTAATTATATATAATCTTTTAAATGCTTTATTTTATTGGAATAATATGGCAATTTAAATAAATAAGTGGTAACTTCTACATTAGGAGTAATTCTCCCAGCCATCACTGTCAAAATAAGAATAATCACTTCAATGTCACTAGATTTATCTCAATTACTTACAATGTTTTGACATAATCAGCAAATCCCTCAAAAGTTTCCCTGAGATAACCTGCCTTTTTTTATTTGAAGTACTTTCTGCAAGATATAAAAAGGGACTCCGTGTTCTCCTGATCATGATGGGGGAACATAAGGTTTAGCTGCAAATTTTTAACAGCACTTTGCCAGTCTGTAGAAGAGCCAAGGAATTAGTGTTCCTTGTGTTTATATTGGCATCCTGTGGGTAAAGAATGAAATCCCAATTGTTCCTTAGCAGGGTCTCCAGTAGCTTGAGGAATGAACCTTTACCTGGCATAATCAGAACCACTCAGAAAGAGTAGAATTTCTAAATTCCTGAAATGCTAAGTTTCCTTTCATTCCATGCTGTTTATTGCATAAAGCTTTTTTTAAGACCATGGTATTCCTGATGGGAATTTATTTATCTCTATCCAACAAATTATCATAAAAATAAAACTCATTTCGTGTTATTCCAAGGCGTTTTTTGAGAACTTTGCTGTTCATATACAGAGTGTGTAATATATATATATATATATATTCCTGGTATATATATATATATATATATATATATATATATATATATATACACACACACGCACACACACACATATACATACATTATATATATATATATTAGGAAGTGGCATCTAAGTGACCATATGTATGTTATCAATGATGGCTGAGAGAACTGCTCTGAAGTAGATTATTGAAAATAAAAGGCACATGTGTATTCTTTGAATTTGATCATTTTTTTAAAATCACCACCTCATTTAAAAATAGAATGTACATAAGCCATTATCATGACAATTGAAATAGTAAGATTAATAAAACCAACATATCATTGCCTATCTTTGCAGTGGAACATTGCTAAGGTACTTAAATGCTTCAGACCTTTTTGGATGCATCTCTCTCTCTCCGGCTACCAGAAGCAACCACTAAACTGAATATTCTCTTTATTACTCTCTTGCTTTCTCTTTACAGTAGTGGTACTGAATCTTGGCTATACATTGAAATTACCTGGGCAGCTCTGATAATGATGATGATGCTTGGGATCCACCCTCAGAGCCTCTGATTTTATTGGTTTACAGTACAGCCTTTGTATTCTGTGGCTAACTGATAGGTAATAATTTTCCACATAAAGCTTTAGTTCACGAGAGTTTTATGTATGTGATAAACAAACATCGTAAGATTCTTTAACTTGACTCTTCTCAGATTCCGTAACAAAAAATAATACCAAAGCCATGATGCATTTAGTCCCACTCTCCTCCTTTTTCAAACAAGACTGCATGGTGAATCTAGATTCCTATATATATATATTTTTTTTTAATTTTTATTTATTTATGATAGTCACAGAGAGAGAGAGAGAGAGAGGCAGAGACACAGGCAGAGGGAGAAGCAGGCTCCATGCACCGGGAGCCCGACGTGGGATTCGATCCAGGGTCTCCCGGATCGCGCCCTGGGCCAAAGGCAGGCGCCAAACCGCTGTGCCACCCAGGGATCCCCCTACATATTTTTTTAACCTTTCTTTTCTCTTCCAAAATCCTTACCCTTTCCTGTTACTTAGTAGTTTTGTTTTTTTTCTTTTAATCCATATTAGGCATGGCCATATGGGGAGTGGAAAAGTTGATGGGGAGAACAGATTATTTATGGAGGAAAGAAGCAGCAAATGAGCTTGTCTAGTAGGAAAGGATCCATTCATGAAGGACCTTGCAAGCCATTCTCAAAGGATTGCATGGATTCAGACAGAAGACAATCATTGAAGGAGTGTCAGTGCCCTCCACCAATGAACACCAGGAATATGCCTGTAGTTGACAAGCTAGGTGTGTTGCTGCAATGGGGGTGGGGAAACACGAATCATGGGGACCCATGATCATCTCAGTACGAGGTAATAGGAATAGCCTATTACCAACCTAGCAATTTTTAGGGTTTACGGAAGTAAAAGTTGACTCTAGATTAGGTGCTATCAGAAGGAGGGAACTGCTCTGTGATTGGGCATCTCAATAAAATTTATAAGGAAGGTAGACAAAAGCGAGTACAAAGCTGTCGTTTGTAAATAACCAAAGTGATCTGAATAATTATTTAACTTGAAGAAACATGGGGAATGGTTTGGACTCAGAGGAGATTAAAAACTAAGAGACCAGGCAAAAAATTATTCAAACAGGGATTAAAATCTCTTTGAGGGCCAGAGCTATAGCACTGTTTAACATAATAATATAGACTCTAATTTCAGGGTTTGCCTGAGAGACAATTGATGTTTTAATGTGATGTAGTAACAAGATCATTCATTAATTTATTCACAGTATTCAATAAAGTTTTCATTAAATACTGGCCAAGAATTTATGTATTTTGAGGCATTAAAATAGAAAGCTGACCTTTTGAAATTGGGTCATTAAATATTTCTCACTTAACCATGTTTCACACTCCAGCTAAGTGTCTTAAATAAAACATGGTTTATGTGTATATTTATCTATAGAATGGTAAATGAAATGTTCACTTAATGCACTAGCAATTTCAGTAGCAGAAGGATATTTTTAGAAGTTCATGTAAGATCCTAAGACATTTTAAAATAGGAAAAGGCCATTCAGTTTAATAGAGCTGCTTTTCATCAGAGATATTAAATGTATTTTTCACATGGCAAATTAAGTGAACTGTTACACTGGGCCATTTTGATACTATCTCACCATTGTAAAATAAAAAAGCCTAAACTTATTGCCTAGGTTAAAATAGTCAAGCTTTACATTTTATGCTTAACAGAATTTGGAAACTTGATTGTCACAGTTCATTTATTGCAGAAGATTTTAAGAGAAAAGCATCAACTCCCACACTCTTAATATTTTTATGTCATTGAATCATTTAAATAAGTTGGATTTCATGCATTGGTAAAACATTAAGTTTAATATATACAGAAAAATTCCTTAAGTGTGGGAGCGTAAGGGTGAGTAAAGATTAGCGGAGCCTAAATGCCCCTCTTGAAAAGCCCCTAAAACTCCATATGTTGGCTATAAACAGCATTTAATTTTACATAGCAATTGGGAAACACCTTAGAATCAAACCAAGGATTTGTTTTTTCTTTCCTTTGCATTCCAAATTCCTGATGTGTGTTAATGTAAATTACTTGGTGTTATATTTTTTTCCTTTTTATACTCGGATTCATCAATAATTTTAAATTCTGGATCTTTGTATAATTTATCAAATAAAGATCTATAGTGTTAAGATAGTAAAAGAAAAATCATCTGGGACTTATAGAAACAACTACTGTTGTTTTTGGTGATACTTTTGCCAAATTAAGTTGTTAAAATTGTCAAGTATTCAGTAGATTCTGATCTAAACAGGAAATAAAATAAAAATAATATGTACGTCCCCTATGCTCCTCTTATTTCCCTTCAATCTTTTGTTCATCTCTTAATCGCTATGTCTCTCTGCTTCTCCCTTTCTCTGTTTTTATCTGTTATTTTATCTTTCAAATTCTTTCAAATTTTCTGTATTTGTCCCTAATTTATGTCTGTCTCTGTGTGACTCCTCCTAGCTTCTGCATGTTCTCTAGGAAAATATTTTCAAATTCATTCATACCCTCAGGAGGTATTCCATGTCTTTCAACTACGACATATCATTTAAGATGTTTTATGTTATTGGTTACTTTATGTTGTAAACAAAAGAAATTTCCCGGTTCTAGTAGGAAAATGGCAGTTACCTAAATTGGAATTATGTCCACACATCCTTCTTTAGATAATAAAGAAGAGAAAGGAAAATCATCCAACCCTCAGACATACAAGATTACTAAGAAATAAAACAGTGCAAAATTTAGTTTAATTGCAAGTGGTGAAATGCAGAGCTCAAATCCCTAGAGCCAGCTCTGGAGACCAGGCGAGACCAAATGTCCAGCAGAAACTGAGTGGAGAGGAGAAGGCAGCCCCACTGAGCATTAGGGGAATGCAGATAAATATCATCCCTAGATGAGAAAGCAGCCGGGAAAATATTGAGACCTCATTTGAGAGGTGGAGAAATCAAAAGGAAGGTGAAAGAGATTTTCTAAGAAACCTGAGATTTCAGCTGTGGTTTTCCTTTAGAAGTTCATGGTAAGGTGAAAGCACATAAAAAATTAAGAGATAATTCTCTCTCTCTTTTTCTCTCTTGAATATATATATATATATATATATATATATATATATATATATATATATATAATTTTTTTTTAAGGGCACCTGGGTGATTCAGTTGGTTAAACATTGGACTCCTGGTTTCAGTTCAGGTCATGCTCTCAGGGTCATAAGATCCAACTCCAAGTGGAGCTCTACCTGCAGTGGGGAGTCTGCTTGAGATTTTTTCTCTTTCTCCCTCCCTCTGCCCTTCCCCCAAATAAAAATCTTTAAAAAAAATGGAAAGATAACTATATCTATAGTAATTAATTGATCCAGACAATGGATATTAAAACTACCAGGTTAAAAGGATAGTTAGACAGTTTCAAAGTATTTCCCCACAGGTTAAATGTTATGGAAAGGGGAAAAAGTGTCTTTACTGTGTTGCATCCAGTAGATACCATGTTAATCAAGTGATCAACATTTTCATGAACAATAATGGGGTAAAATGAGGGTGAGATGATGCTCTAAAGACACAATGACACTTTTGTGGTATCCCTGCTAAAAACACTTGACTTGAATCTAATCCTGATAAATTAATCAGACAAAAACAAACTGAGGAATATTTTCCAAAACATTTGGCCTGTTCTCTTAAGAATAAGTCAGGAAAGGGGAACCTGGGTGGCTCGGTCAGTTAAATGTCTGCTTTTGGCTCAGGTCATGATCTCAGGGTCCTGGGTTTGAGTCCTACATCCAGCTCTATGCTTAGTCCCTCTCTCTTGTGATGTCTGTCATGCTCTCTCTGTCTCTCTCTCTCTCTCAAATACATAAATCTTCAAAACAAAGCTAAAAAAAGAATAAGTCAAGAAAGGCAAGGAAATGTTTTCAGAGAAAGGAAAACTTAATGGACATAAAAAATAAATGTAAAAAAAATAAAAATAAAAATAAAAAAATAAATAAATAAATGTAATATTTGGTCCTGGATTGGTTCCTGGATCAGAATGAGAAAGAAAAAAACAAAACAAAACAAAACAAAAACAACTATAAGTTACCTATGAGAACATTTGTGAAAATGTGAATATGGATTACATTAAATAATACATTATTAATGTTAAGGTTTTTTTTATTTGATCACTGTATTGAGCTCAGTAAATTCTGATGAGGTAAAAATAACAATAATACATTTCTTCCATATGCTCTGATTTTCCTTCTTGTTCTAAGTTTTAGGGAATGAAGGGTTATGATACTTGCCTTTACTTCAGCTAGTTCACAAAATATTAATATTAACATTTGTCATCTAGATGAAGGGTGTATAGCTAGCTCTTCAGTTTATTTTTTATAAACTATTTGGATTGGCATTTTTGAAAATTAAAAGTTAAAAAAGCACAATACTGCTGTTATATGAATATGTGTGTTAATTATACCTATTGCAATTAGAAAAAAAGTCTATTTATAAATAAGACCTAAACATTTTTGTATATGTCTTGTTTGTGTTTATATGAGTAAGAGCTTTAGCATTGCTTAAATCTAGAGATGAAATATAGGTAAGTAGATAGATAGATGATAGATGAGTAGATAGAAAGAGGACAGATAATTGTATAGCATTATTGTATTTGTTACACTAAGCATGCATCATTTTTTTTTAGATTTATTTATTTATTTATTCATGAGAGACACACAGAGAGAGGCAGAAACACAGGCAGAGGGAGAAGCAGGCTTCATGCTGGGAGCCTGATGTGGGCCTGGATCCTGGGGCTCCAGGATCACGCCCTGGGCCGAAGGCAAACGCTAGACTGCTGAGCCACTCAGGGATCCCCGCATGTATCACTTTTTAACTTAAAAAGTACTAGCAACAATTGCAAAATTTAGAATAAAATAAAAGTCTTAAAGCACAATAACAATTAAAAATCATCCTAGAAGCAGTTGAACTAAATGATGAAAATTGAATAATGGGAATAATGTAGAGGGATTTCTTCCAGGATGCAAAGAAAAATCTAATAAAAAATTTAAATGATAAAAGAAACATTGGAGGAAAAAAGAATAAAAAAGAATAAAAATGTGGTCTCTTAAAAAATAAATAAAATTAAAATGTGGTCTCTTTATATAGTTAAGGAAAGGACAAAATTGAATAAAGAGAAATACATATAGACATATCTTGGAACTCTTGTACTGAACGTCATCTATATAGCCTTGTCCTTGGAGAAAAGCATAAAACTGTCACATAAGGAGCTATTGAATAAATGGATTTACCCCACATGTTTTGACTGGATTTCATACTCTCGAAGGAAGAGGAATCATCTTCACAAGCTTTCAGAGCAAACTGTACCAAAATTAGCTCAGACAAGGAAGATTCTACTCCAACTATTCTTGCCTCAGGAGTACATTTCATAAGGTAATAATCCTGTGAACCAGGACGTTATCCTGGTATATGTACCATATATTCTTCATTTTATGGTTTTACTTGGGCCTATTTTCCATTTTTCTATCTTTGATAAAGACAGATAACAATTGATCATATAGTTGAAGACTTCTTGAGGTACCCTCCAGCCCTCTAGTTCCAGGTTTTTAATCTTTCATTGTGTAACTCTTTCTCCCAGACTTTATACAGTGTTGAGATGTTTTGAGACAAAATAAATAAGCAGCTCAACTAACTATATGGACAAATACAAATAATATAAGATTGCCAAATCTCTTGTTCACCATTGCTAGGGATTTTTAAAATATTGTTTCTTATAGAAACAATTCGTGCTCATAGCACAAATAAAAATGAAAAACAAAAACTACTCAGTTCAAATTATAAGCCCCAAAGGATCTCTTAGCAGCAAATTAAAGAGTCATGGTGACTGCCCTGAAAATATAGGAGTGAGGACACCCTACCAGCTCTCTCTCTCTCTCTTATTTTTCACAATGAATTTGGCCTGAGGGGGAGAAAAAAGTTAAGTCCTATATATATATCCTTTTCATTCTTTTATCACTTTCTGCTTTGGATTCTTATCAGATGAATATGGTTCATCTTTGCTCACTGTGCAGCAGTTTCCAATGATTCAATGAAAATGGACGGTAAGAATCAAGCAGCGGGGAAAAAATAGGCCACTATTTCATTTATTCCCCTCCCTAGATTTATTTTCCCCAAATCTCCTCAAGAGCCATAAGGGCCTTTGGCAGAAACACAAAACTCTTAGGAGAGCCATAGTGCTTTTCTAAATCTCCACCATGGTATTCATAAACAATTTTCATATGTGAGCCTAGACTATTTACCGTCTGTTGTTTTCCAGTTCTCAAGTTAAAATTTAATTACCACCACAACTTAAGTTTGCATTTTTCAGTTCTCTCCCTCTATTTTTTCTGGCATTTTATGGAGTTCCAGTACCTTAAGAAGATGAACACCCAGATCTAATTAAGAGAAATCATCAATTAACAAAAATATTTTTCAGAACTGTAGTTCTTATTTTTATTTTTTTAAGATTTTGTTTATTTATTCATGAGAGACATGGAGAGAGGCAAAGAGAGAGGCACAGACAGGAGAATCAGGCTCCATGCAAGAAGCCCCAGACTTGATCCCAAGATTCTAGGATCACACTCTGAGCCAAAGGCAGATGCTCAACCACTGAGAGACCCAGGCATTCCAGAATAGTAGTTTTTAAAAATTATTTCACTGTAATATAGCCTATACACATTAAACTGCACATATATAAAGTATAAAACTTGGTAAATTTTTACATATATATAATCTGGGAAAGCATCACCATAATCAAGATAAAAACATATTTATCATCACCAAAGGCTTGCTTATTTATTTATTTATTTATTTATTTATTTATTTATTTATTTAATATTTTATTTATTTTATCATGAGAGACACAGAAAGAGAGGCAGAGACATAGGTAGAGACAGAAGCAGGCTCTATGCAGGAAGCCTGATGTGGGACTCGATCACGCCCTGAGCCAAAGGCAGACGCTCAACCTCAGAGCCACCCAGCCGTCCCATCCCCAAAGCTTTATACCTTATTACAACTATTCCTATTAAAACTTCGCTCTCCTCTGTTTCTGGGCAACTGTTGATCTTTTGTCACTAGAGGTAAAGTCACATCTTACAGTTTTATATAAGTAGAATCGTATACCATGTATTCTTTTTGTGTCCTTTCATTCAGCTTAGTTATTTTCAGACGTGTATACATTGTTGCATACATCAATATTTAATTTCCTTTTAATTTTGGGTGGTATTTCATTTCATAAAAATGCACAATTTCTTAATCCATTTGCTTCTTAACTAGTTTTCTAGTTGCTAGCTCCTACAAATAGAATTATTATTAATATGTATCTTTATATACATATAGTTTAATTCCTCTTAGGCATGTATCTAGAAGGGGAACAGTTTGGTCATATGGCAGGTGTAACCTGGAACTTTTTCAGAAATGATCAGCCTGTTTTCAAAAAGATTATTCCATTTTACATTCCCATCTTCAAGGTATGAGCAGGGTATTGCTCCATTTCCTTAGCAACAATTAGTATGGTATTTAATTTAATAATATTAATTGTGTTTATTCTAATAGGCTGGTAAAGTATCTCATTGGACATAAATATGCATTTTGTAATAACCAATGATGCTGAAGATGTTATCATTTACTGCTTCAATACTATCCATACATACATCTTTTCTGATGAAGTGTCTGTTCAGAACTTGCTTATTTTTATAAAAAAAAATACTAGTTCATTTTCTCATCATTGAGGTGTGAGAACACTTTATATTGTAAAGAACTCTTTATATTATAGATATAAAGTCTATGCCAGATGTATGATTTGCAAATATTCATTTTCACTTTGTGGCTTGTCTTTTCATTCTCTTAACTGAGTCTTTTAAGTGCTCAATCTTTACAGTAAAAATTTTAATTTCAATGAAGTCTAAATTACAATTCTTTTATTTCTTTTTGCTTTGTGACTCATGTTGGTGTTGTATATAAAAAATCTTGATTGTTTTCACTTATTTCTGAAGATTTTACTTTGCTTCACTGATCAATTCATGTGTCTTGATGCCAATATCACATTGTATTCTCTGTTTTTACGATTCTTAATATCGTAAGGCCAATTTATTTTTTCAAAGTAATTTTGGATAATATAAGCCCATTATATTTCCATATGAATTTTAGAAGCAGCTTGTCATTTTCAACAAGAACAAGCCTGTTGGGCTTTTAATATGGATTATATTGAATCTACAGATAAACTTAGGGAAAATTAATATCTTACCAATATTCAGTCTTTGGCCACATGAGCATGGTCTCTCCATTTGGTTAGACATTTTTCACTCTCAGTAATGCCTTTTAATTTTCAGTGTATGGATCTTACACATTTTTTTTTCAGCTACATTCCTAAATGTTTCAAGTTTTTGATACTATCATAAGTGATATTTTTAAATTCCAGTTGTGATTATTTAAAGATGGTATCTAGAAATGTGGTTCATATTTGCCTGTTTATCTTGTATTGTTTAACCTTGATAAACTTGCACATTATTTTGAGAGTTTTAAAAATTTCTATGTATTCTCTACATAGGCAATCATGCTGTTTGTGAATAAAGGCATTTTGTTCCTTTCTATGTTCCTTTCCAAACATGCCTTCCAAGTCTTTTTCTTGGTAAAGTATCTCATTGGACATAAATATGCATTTTGTAATAACCAATGATGCTGAAGATGTTATCATTTACTGCTTCAATACTATCCATACATACATCTTTTCTGATGAAGTGTCTGTTCAGAACTTGCTTATTTTTATAAAAAAAAATACTAGTTCATTTTCTCATCATTGAGGTGTGAGAACACTTTATATTGTAAAGAACTCTTTATATTATAGATATAAAGTCTATAATTTATTGAGCCATCTCAAATCTCCAGCAGAATGATAAATAGAATTGGTGAGAGTAGATACCCTTAACTTGTTCTGATCTTCAGGGGAAATATTTCAGCTTTCACCCATTAAGTAGATGTTAACTCTTCTTTTTTTTTCATATGTGGCCTTTATCAAATTGAGCACATTCCTTCTGATTCTTACTCTATTATGATTATCCACTAAAAATGGATGTTGGATTTGGTTAAATTATTTTTTCTGTGTCTTTTAGATAATTATATAATTTTTCTTTTTAATTTGTTAATATAGTGAATTAAGTTTATTTATTATATTGATTTTATTCTTTTATTTTTTAAAGATTTTTATTTATTTATTCATGAAAGACACAGAGAGAGAGAGAGAGAGAGAGACAGGCAGAGGGAGAAGCAGGCTCCATGCAGGGAACTCAATCCTAGGACTCCAGAATCATGCCCTGGGCCGAAGGCAGGTGCTTAACTGCTGAGCCACCCAGGCATCCGTATTATACTGATTTTTTTTTTTTTTTTTTTTTATGATAGTCACACACACACACAGAGAGAGGCAGAGACATAGGCAGAGGGAGAAGCAGGCTCCATGCACCGGGAGCCCGACGTGGGATTCGATTCCGGGTCTCCAGGATCGCGCCTTGGGCCAAAGGCAGGCGCTAAACCGCTGCGCCACCCAGGGATCCCCGTATTATATTGATTTTTAAGTGCCAAAACAACTTTCCATTTCCAGGATATACATTATTTGATTATGATGCATTAATCTTTATATATATATACATATTAAACTTAATTTGCTTAAATTTTGTTTAGAAGTTTTATGTCTATATTTATGACAGTGGCAGCTTGATAGTATTCCATTCTTATAGTGTCTGTTCTTTTATAAGGGCAATGTTTACCTGAGAAACTGATCTAGAAAGCATTTCCTCCTCTTCAATATTCTGTACATGTTTGATCGAATTTGTACTATCTCTTCCTTAAATATTGGGTAGAATTCAGTAAAGAAGCCATCTGAGCTTGGCTTTCTATTTGTGAGAATGTTTTTCACTACCAATTCAATTCCTTTCAAAGCTTATCTGTTTCTTCTTGAGTGAGCTTTAGTAGTTTGTGTCTTTCAATAAATTTGTACATTTTATCTAAGATATCAAAATTATTTGCTTGTAAGTGTTAATAATATTTTCCTATTATTAATGATTGTGGGATCTCTAGTGATGCTGCTTCTATTGTTCCTCATATTGTGATTTCTCTTCTTTCTTTCTTTCTTTCTTTCTTTCTTTCTTTCTTTCTTTCTTTCTTCTTTCTTTCTTTCCTTTCTGACAAATCTGGCTAAAATTTTAAGTTTATCGATCTTCTCAAAGATCTAGTTCTTAGTTTCATTGAGTTTTTCTGCTGTTCTGTTTTCTTGTTTCCTGACTTCCTCTTTCATTTTTATCATTTCCTTCAGATTATTTTGTTCAATGACAGAAGATTTATGTCTCCTACCCCAAATTCTTATGCTGATTGGAATTCTAACCCCAAACTTACTGGTAATAGAAGGTGAGGCCTTTGGGAAGTAATTAGGTGGTGAAGGTGAAGCCCTCATGAATGGGTTAGTGCCTCTGTAAAAGGGACCCCAGAGAGCTCTCTCATCTTCTTGCCATCTTGTGAAGATACGATGAACAACCAGCTGTCTGCAACCCAGAAGACAGTTCTCACCAGAACCCAATGATGTTTTAGTCTCATATACTCCCTCAGCATGAAGCCATCATTTAGTGACAATACAACTTTTTAAATCTCAGGATCACCATGCTGTGCTCCCTCCTTGTTTACTCTGTTCTATTCTCCCACATCTCTTCAGTGTATAAACTGTATGGTAATAACTAAAGTTATTGCTGGTGATTACAGACTCGCCCCTCCCAAGCCCCACCCCGCCTCCTTTTTACCTCCTTTTTACCTCCACCTCTTCTGCTGTACTGCAGGACTGAGTGGGGAGGCACAGGGACACTTCCTAATCAGGGAATGTCCTGCCCATCCTTCTCGATCTTATCATCGCTCTCATCAGAATTCATTATAAGAGCAGTTCAAGGCTGAGCATTTCTTTTAGTTGCATCTATATCCTTCCTAGTTTTGTGGAGGTCTGTGTCAGCTTCTTATTTTACCTCAGTTTCCTTGTTGGTAGGTTGGTATTTTTCATGAGGGATGTAGATTTTGATAGTTTCTTTTCTTTCTCTTTGGATATATAGTTTGATTCTTTTCACTGCATTCTTATTTTGTTATATTTAATGAGGCTTAGGGGGATGGGAGTGAATTAAAAATATGTATCATCATTTAGAGCTGTAGTCTATATATTAAGGCTTTATTTGATACATTTTTGTACCTAATTCATTTTCAAAGGGCAATATTATCTCAGCCAGTATTCTCAAATATTAAGTAACAGTTAAAAAATATGTTAATAGATAGATTTGTTCAGTGCTGTGTGCCAGTCCCCATATTAACGATTTTACCTGAATTATCTAATTTAATCTTTAACAATTCTAATAGCATCATTATACTTATTTCACATCCACAAAAATATGAAGGTGATATGATGTTTTATTGAAAATTACACATTTGGCAGATTAGCTGTTTAGAACTTTCACGGTGTTACTGTTTAGATTATATTCTAGGGATCCCTGGGTGGAACAGCGGTTTAGCGCCTGCCTTTGGCCCGGGGCGCGATCCTGGAGACCCGGGATCGAATCCCACGTCAGGTTCCCGGTGCATGGAGCCTGCTTCTCCCTCTGCCTGTGTCTCTGCCTCTCTCTCTCTCTCTCTCTCTCTGTGTGACTATCATAAAAAAAAAAAATTAGATTATATTCTAATCTCAATCTTTTATTATCTCTTGCATGACTCAAAGAAGTATCTCTATAATTGCCTTAAGTTAGAAAAAACATTCTCAAATCTCAAATAAAATTAATTTAAAATGATTTTAATTAATTCAAAAAGACTTTTGGAAGACTAGGATACAGATATAGCTAAATCAAAGTAACCATCTCCATATTAACCTCATATCCCCTGTAGTTATATCTCTGCCTCCTTTAAACAATTCACTGTTAATGAGATTAACCAAATCAGAAATAAGTGAGTCCTCATTTATATTTTATCCGTCTGGAGTTCAGAGAAGAAATCTCTAGCACAAATCTGCAGTTTACATGGGAAGAAAAATTATAACATAAATTTGATTCTTTAGGTAAGTGGAAAATTAAGAAAGAATTAAGCTAAGTAAATACAACAATGGAAGACAAGAACTTTAAGATCTTATTACAGTAAAATCTCATTAATTCCAAAGAATCCAGATTTCTTAATTTTTTTCATAAGGGATCTATTAAAATTCACCTTTATTTTTAAATTATAGGAATTGCTAAGCAAATTAACTTTCACATAAGCTTGTAGCTTTTCACAGTGATCAACTTAATAAACTATTTTCAAGTACTTAAATATCATGTTTTAAAGTAAAATAATAGGGAATGAATTTTCTACTCATGATAGCTGCTATGTCAGACCTTGCCGAGTCCCTTTCTACGATACTGAATTAGAAAGAATTCCAGACATGCAACAGTGGTCACCAGTGAACCTTGTGGGCTCCGTTCACGGGTCTCACCACCAGTTACCCACAACCCACCTGCACCCTCCTGTGTTATTTGAGAGCAGATTTCAGGCATTGTATTATTTCTTCTTTAAGTATTTCAGAATGCATCTCTCCAAGAAAAGGGCTCTTTAAGACATAATCACAAAACTTTCCACACCTAAACAAAATGGTTAAGAATTCCTTAATATCATGGCTTAATAAATGTTGAAATGCCTCTACTACTCTGTAATTTCTTTGTGTCTCTCCATTTATATAAATCCCTCTGTGTATGTAATAGTGAAACAAACAACCCTGTATCCTTGGAAATATATATTCCAAGGTTTTTACTGACTCAGAAAAATATAATTACAAGCATTTTATTTTATACGATGAGATTAACATGCAATAATTCATGTCTTTATGCAAGAAAATAATGCTCAGATTATGAAAATTTTATTTAATGATTAGTTGTGTTTCAGTGCAGCATAGTATGGTGTGCTTTTGATGTCTACACCACCTCAACTGATATATATCAGGAACTGGGGTCCTAATACGGGTATTTCTGTAGAAAACGAGGTAGCAAGCAAGAAGCAGGAGAATAACTTTGCAAACTTCCAGTTGGTAGTCTGAAACATACATTTGGAGCCAAAAAATCCAGACGGAAAATTCTATGTAGACATAAATCACTGTAGGTCAGGATGTATATTAGGTACATTTGTATTATTTACAAGCTATTGTACCTTGGGTAAATTGTTTTATCAACTGAATTTTTAGCTTTCTCATTTTTATCTAATAAACAAAAGCATCAAACTAAAAACATATTTTATTTTGCTATAATTTTGTCAATTTGTCACTTTTTAAAAGTGAAAGTGTTGATGTGTTAATTCATAATGTAGGAAAGAAGAATGATGTCACCACAGAATTCAGATTTTTGTGTTCAGAAAAGTTTGAGCAACCACTAACTTCTACAATCTGTAGCCTGCCTGATGGTGCCTCTCATCTTCCATCTCCACTTGATAAGCAAAATGCATGTTAGGTCATTCTGCTTAGTTAGATTTTTCTAATCTGTCAAAGGACCACTTCATTACTAATGATTTGTATCCCTACTAAAGCGCATTCATGCTTAGAATATTGCTATAATGTATTGACAAAGGATTTTATTGCTGCCAGTGTGCTAATTGAAACTCTTTATATCACAGTTAAGTAAAACAAAATTGAATAAATCCAGCATAGTAATCTGACCAATAAAATTTTCCATATATTGCTAGCCTTCAAATCCATGCAATAAAAACATAACAGAAAGGTAGGAAATTATCTCCATAGTAAAGAAAAAGAAAATGTTCAATGAATAATTTCATAACCATTCATATTATTTTGGATGGAATATTCCATTACTGAGATTCATATTCAGATAAAAATACAAAAAGTACATGCTTCAGCATCTAAATTAAAATTTTTAAATATGCTGAATCAGAAGAAATATATATATACTTGCATTTAGGACATGTTAATTGAGCATATACAGCTTTGGAGGATATATACATCCTCCTGTATGATCAGGAGCTGTATCTATATTAGTCTGAATATAGAACCCTAACACCATAGCAGGATTTAAGAGAAGTCCTAAGCAAAACGTGCAAAGTTCTTATTCTCATAGGACTGCCTGGATAATGAGGAGTACTGTTATATAAACAAATAATTAAGATACAGCTTTGTGGAGACTACGATAGAGGAGGACTTTGGGAGCTCAGAAAGGAGCACTTAATTGGATCTAGTCAGAAAATAAGAGCACGGGAAAGCAATTGGTCAGTCAAAAGGTCAATAATTGATCTCTAAAGGGACATCTGAAGGAAGAATGATAATTAAACAGGGGAGGAGGAAGTGGGGAGAATATTGCAAACAAAAGAAAGGTCCAAGGGAAGTTCAGTGTATTCAAGGATCTGACAAAGGGGAGGTGAATTTAAATTTGAATAGGTAAGAGCTCAGTCAGGAGAGTTGAATGTGGGTAAGTAAGGGGAATCTTTCCAGATAAGGCAAGAGATGAAGTAGAGCTACTATAGTAATAAACTAAATAATATGAAAATAAAAATAAATGCCTAGTATTTTTTTCCCTTACTACATCCAAAAGGACCACAGGAAGCTTCGAATAAACAGGATTAGAGGATTAGTACAGGTAACCCACTGAAATGAGGCCAAAAAGAGTAAGATCAAGAGCCAGGGCTGGTTAAAAATGGTTACATAAAAAAACAAGGGGTAGCTCATGATAAATTATACATGATGGCATTTGAATTAGCTTGAGCTTCCTAGTACCTTGGCTAAAGGAGGAAATATTACTTCATTGTTTAATAACTAGAGATTACCCCACCATAAGCATTGAATGTAAAGGTACATACAGAAATATAAAGCAAAATCAATATTGTATTTCTATATCTTTCTAGAAATATTAGGGGGCAGAGAAAAATAGAGTGGTCCATTTCTAGACTGAATCTGTGACAAATAAGCAGAGATGATTTTGCTGTATATTTCTTATGTGTTGGTGATTATAGTGAGTAGGTAGTCACATTCTGGATATATTTCTACTAGGAGCCAGAATAATCCACTTGTATAAACTACTAGTTGGAGAAATTTGATACAGGACTACAGCTAGGTAATAGAAAAGAACTTGTATTTTTCCTAAACTAATATCCATTCTAAATCATTCACAAGTGAATTGTGTCAAAAAATGATGAGTTTCCAAGAGAAAAATGCCTGTTTGGAGTCAATCATTAAGAAGAAAAATAGAAGAGCTTGGGAGGAAGCAGCCCAGAAGATATGAAAATCACCCTTCTACTAGCACAAATTAGTGCATACAAAATAATATTGTCAGTTACCATTTTTTTTTAAGATTTTTATTTATTTGACACAGAGAGAAAGCATAAGCAGGGGAAGTGGCAGAAGGAGAGGGAGATGGAGGGAGAAGCAGACTCCTCACTGAGCAGGGAGCCAGATGTGGGGCTTGATCCCAGGACCCCAGGATCATGACCTGAGCTGAAGGTGGATGCTTGACTGAGCCATCCAGATGCCCTCAGAGTTACTATTTTTAAAATGTTTATTTCTAAGTTAAATGAACATTGTGATCTGAACTGATTTAGACTAAAAGCATTGAATGATTAGGAGCTGTATCTATATCAGTTTGAATATAGAACCCTAACCCTATAGCAGGATTTAAAGAGAAGTCCTAAAGTTCCATGTGTACTGGATAAAACTACTATTCCTCTCCCATGTGGTCACCCTTGAATGGAAATCTATGCCAAGGAGCTAACTCAGAATAGGCAATTCATCATCCAAGTTGATAGCTTCCACTAAGTGATCATTAGTACTTATCCCCATATAAGGTACATATTTATTTCCTCAGTGTTGGGCAGAACTCCAGGCCCTCAAGTCACCACCACACCCCCCATTCAGCCATTTAATCTTCTGCATCTCTGAACATTTAGTCCATTTCTTTCAGCCACCTCCAGTGTGTCCACCACCTCCACTCTCACTTGTCAGTCTCTTGTTGGAATAATTTCCTTCACTTCCTTCCAATCCATTGACCCCACCACTCTTTATCAGATAGTATAGCAGATCAGAGGTGAATTTCGCTGCCCAATTTACTATCCCACTTTCTGAGATCACTACCTCAGTTCCTCTCTTCATAAACCTCCCCTGCTGACTTCTCCTTTCTCATTCTCAGTTGATAATTTTGCTTCCTATTTCCCCAAGAAAACAGAAGCAACTGGATGAGAACCCAATCATCTTTTCACGTCCAAATGTAGTAACTCTCTGCATCTGTACATTCATATTCCTTTCTTTTGCTATGATGGGCAATTATACCATTGACAGCTCCTCCACTTGTGTACCTGATCCATTCATATCTTCATTCAGGGCTTTTGCTTCAATATATATGCCACCCCTAATCTTCAGCATTCATATATTCTTCTCTAGAATATACATTTCCTGTAAGAAGCTCCAGCTTAAAAATAGTTCTCTTATCTTTCCTATTTTTTATCACTTTAATTCAATCCAAAGGTCTCCTGTCAATCAACTACCTATAGCATTTGCATCATCTGTTTTACTTCATGCAAGTCTCTCAGTTTTTAGACCTTGCTCTCTCCTAGCATTTTTCTTCGTGAAATGGTCACTCTTTCTTACACACTCAGCTAACTCTTTATCTTCGCAGACCTAATTCTGAAGAGCTCCAGGAAATTGTCCTTAAGTCTCCCCTTTTCTCTGTTTCCATTCTGAAGAGATATCTTTGAGCCTTATGGCTTTAAATATTCATGTATTTCTCAACTTGTAATTCCAGACTTGACCACTCACTTGATCTCTAACTGGTATATCCAATTGCCTACTTGAAATATTATCTTGGAGACCTAATAGATACCTTGAAGTGAAATATTCAAAATATTAACTCTTCGTTGCACTCCTAACTAGATCAGTGTCTTCCTCAACATTCCCTCATCAAATGTATTGCCCAACCCAAAAACATCCGAGATATTTTTCATTTGTCATTTCTTCTTATCGGAAAATTCTGTTAACCAGAACATTAAGAAATATTCTTAATCAAACCACTTTTTATTTGATGACTCCTGCCAGAGTCCAAGTCATTATCCTCTTGTACCTGGACCAACATGTTATCCTCTGGTTTTCTGCTTTCAGAATCTATTACCAACATAACAGAATTTTTTTTCAAAATAATATTTTAAGAAATATAATACACAAGAACATAGACTGAAAAATAGGAAGCCTGTGCACTTATCACTCACTTTAATTAAAAGGAAAATCATATTACATCAGATTCTTTATGAAAGAAATAGAACATTATAATTATAAATATCCAACAATATAATCTTGCTGTATCCCCTTTCCTTTCTTTCCCAACAGAATAAAATCTGGTTTCACCTACTCTTTTAAATTATTAGATATTTATTTATATATCCATAACATATAATGGTATTATGCATGCTTTAAAGTTTTATCATACTCTTTGGAAACATGCATTTTTTTGGTTTAAATATTTATCTTGAGTATTTACCTATGATGTTATTTATAGTTCTCTCTCAGTTACATTATGTACTATATAATATTCTTTTATATGAATATAACTTATTTTTTATTCTCTTGAAAGTAGACATTTTTTGTATATTTATTTTTGATATTTAAGAGTGCTGCAATATATTCTTGTAAACATCTTTTTGTCACAAAAGTAAAAGTTTTTACATATTTCCATGTTATTCTAAAAAATGCTTTTATTAATCTCCACTCTCACCAGCAGAGCATAAGAGACTGTCTTGCTTCAAATATATATATATATGCCAATATGATGTGCTTAAGATAGGACCCCAGTCTATTATGATTACGATTGTTGTCAAGGTTGAAAACAGATTAAAAGACAATGCTTTGATCATGTGGTTAAAGTAGAACTTTGAGAAAGAAGAGATATAAAAACTAGGAGTACAAATACAAAGACACACCATGTAATCAAGTATGAGCCAACCATAAAATCAACATAAAAGAGAACAAACTTGAAAGTTTCCATAACCCTAATGGATTTTTATATGAGTCGAGAGAAGTTTCAGTGCCAAAGTAAGTAAAGTCTTTCAGCAACAAGACAAAAGGTAATATATAGATATGTGTTTTTCTGTTGTCTCTGCTGATTTTTTTTTAATTTACAATCCTTAATTACTAGTGAGCCTTAATCTATATTGTAATTAGATCTTAAGTTTTCTTTTGTAGAAAGTGCTTTTCATGTCTCTAGCCCATTTTTAAATCGTGGTGTTCAATTATTTATTATTAATTGAAAAGCTTCTTATAAAATAAAATACTGGGGTGCCTGGGTGGCTCAGTCAGTTGAGTGTCTGCCTTCAGCTGCAGGTCATGATCCCAGGGTCCTGAGATGAAGCCCCACATCAGGCCCTCTGCTCAGTGGAGAGTCTGCTTCTCCCTCTCTCTCTGCACTCATCTCTGTCTCTCTGTGTCTCTTTCTCTCATGCATACGCTCTCTCTCCCTCTCTCTCTCTCTCTCTCTCTCTCTCTCACTCTCAAGTAAATAAATAAATGAATCTTTAAAAAAATAAATAAAATAAAAATACTAACAGTCTTCCTTTTATAAATATTATAAATCATTTCCCAAATGGTTTCCATATATTTGCCTCTTTTTACACACTTAATATTGGAAGTGTTTTGTAGTCAAATCATCAGTCTTCATACTTCCTTTAACATTATGTTTAGAAAATCATCCCTTGGGGAAAGATAAGCCCAACATGTCCATATGTTTTCTTCTACCACTTACATGCTTATATGTTTTCCTGAGTATTATTCATCTACACCAAAACTCAGCAACTTAATGAGGCAACAATTATTATCTCACAAATTCTGTGGGTGAAGAATTCAGGAAAGTTAGCTTGGTTCTCTGGTTCTGAGTCTCTCACATCATTGCAATCAAAGTGACTAGGGCTATGGTCATTGCAAATCTCAGTTTTCCTCATTCATTCATTCATTCAGCACATTTTCATTTAGCACCTACATTCTTAAACATATACATTTGATCAAGATGGATGTAGACTCTGCCCCATGAAGCTCTTTGAACTTGTCTGCTTATAAATCTATTAATCTGATATTTTCACTTTGTTTTATTCATTGAATATTTAAAGCTAGTGCTTTTTTTTTCTTTCAAAATGCCGATGGCTATTTTAGAAATTTGCTTCTCTATAGGAAATTGATATTGTTAATAACATGCACCCCCTCAATTCACCAAAATTAGATTTTAATTGGAACTGAGGTTTATTTATTGCTTAAGTAGGAGATGATTTACATAGTTTGCACCATCAAGTAACACAGATTGTCTCCTGAATTATTTGTCTCTTTGTATCTCAGTCACATTTTGAAATATCATTTTTAAATTTGTAACTTTATTTTTAATGAAAATTGTATATATTTAAGGTGTAAAGTGTAAAAATGATGTTTTGATATACATTTACAGAGTAAAATGATTGCTGCGGTCAAGCTAATTAACATCCCTTTGTAATACCACAAATACCTGGTGAATTTCATTCCTAATTATTTTAGTATTTTTTAATAGAGTATTGTCTATTATTAATTTAATAGATTTACAAATATTAATCTTATTCATCTTAAAAATATTAGACAATCTTATTCATCTTAAAAACTAAACTCCCAGGATGCCTGGGTGGCTCCGTGGTTCAGCATCTGCCTTCAACTCAGGTGGTGATCCTAGGGTCCTGGGATTGAGTCCTGCATGGGGCTCACTGCAGGGACTCTGCTTCCCCCTTTGTCTAATGTCTCTTCCTCTCTATGTCTCTCATGAATAAATAAATAAAATCTTAAAAAAAAAAAAATCTAAAACTAAACCCCAGTTGTAATGATATATTATTCTTTCAGCATAATTCTAGCTTAGTTTTTACTGTTATTTTATTTTTAATTTTTGCACATTTATTTTTAGGTGAGATTAGCTAGGATTTTTACTTTCTACATTTTTCTTTTTTTCCATTTTCTACTATTCTATGCCAACTTTGGTAAGTATTGCTGGCTTAAAACAAATCTGAAAACAATTTCTATTTTCTATGCTTCCAAACATTTAAAATATAATAGAAGTTAGTTGGGTCTTTGAAAGAAAGCTGACATTGTTTTGGAAACAGTCCTTTGATAGAATTTTCAAGGTCTTCTGTATTTGAGTCCTCAGGTATTCTACTTCACAAGCTGATTTTGTTCATTCAGATTTTATACAAAATCAGTTTTTTTCTAGATTTTTAAGTGTATTAACATTTGGGCCCAAATATTTTTTATTTTGTATTTTAAAAAATCTTTCAAATATCTGTCTTTTTTTTCAATTATTTTTCTTTTATAAAAAGAACTATCTTAGTTCCAATATTATCTCTTTACAAGTTCTTTTTGTCCTGATTACACCAGTGAGGTAGATGTGGATGTTACTACTCTTTTCAAAGAAAATATTAAATATCTTCATCAGTAAGTACTTAGGTATCTCTGTTTCCTAATTGTTTGGTTTCTGCTATTCAGAGTCTTAATTTCAACTTTTGTGCTATTTTGTTTGACATTATATTTCCAATTTTCTGAGTTAACTACATAGTTTATTATTTTCCTTTCACTAGCAAAACTGTGGGAACACTTAAGACACACTGCATTTCTGCCAACTACAGTATCTGCTAAATGCCATCAAATAAAATATAGTGTTTGTACTGTAATTATTTTCTAAACAGACTATAATCACATCACATTTTTATTTCCTTTTAAACCCAGGGTTTAAGGCGATGTTATTTATTTTTCAAGCTTTAAATTTTAAAATGTTAATTTCTAGTTTTATAGTTTGGTAGTCATAAAATTTGACCTCTGCTATTTCTACTTTCAAAATTTGTTGAGAATTTCTTTGTGGCCTGCAAAATAATATAATTTGTAGATGTTCCATAGACACTGGAGAATAATAATATCCTCAGCTTATAGAATAAAAAATTGAGTATATTACTATTAAATTAATAATATTAATTATGTTATTCTGAGCTTCTGAATTAGGCTTAAATATTTTCTGTGTCTGTGGCACAGTTTTACATGCAAGAAAATCTGGCAGTGGATTTTAAAAGATGAAAGGATTGAAAGCAACATAAAATATATCAGCTTTAATAACTGTACCTTTACCATTACATTTGAGCAATATCCCATATTGACAAAATGGGATTATAATAATTACAAAGATTTATTGAGTGTTTACTATGTGGCAGGCACAGCTTGATATAATTCACATGCACTGAATCCATGTATAACACACCTGTGAGCTGAGTATTAGTATTAGTTTTGTTTTAAAGTTGAAAAAGGATGAGGCACAGAGGTTAAGCATGGCTGTCTAAATATTAAATAATGTAATGATCATATCACTTATTGTGTCTTGCTAAAAGAAAGAGCTAGTTAGAGATAAAAAGAGAAATAAGATATGTTATTGAAATTTTTTGAAAACTGGAAATATGAATAATTCATTTACTTTTTAATGTACTGGACATTTTGAGTATTCATTATGTACCCAGAATTATGTTAGGGCCTAGAGATACAAAATTAATACAAAAGTCTCCCCAGCATCAGAGAGCAGACAGAGAGAATGTAGAAGAGAGACTGTTGCTTTGATTTACTAAGGTTGTTGGGAATGGGAATTGCAATCAGAAGGCAGGACTGCAATATGACTTCCTCCTTCACCTCCCCTCCTTTGTAAGATTTCAGACAAAGTTTACTTCTCTATTTTTCCTTTTCTCACTCTTTCCCTCTCCTCTCCTTTCTCTCTCTCTCTCTCTCTCTCCAGACACACACCTCTTCTTGACTACCTTTCAAATAATTGTCAGATGGGTGAGTCATGTGTAAACTGAACCAAGGAATTTTTATTATTGCTGTTGTCTAGTAAATATTAGTAGCCTCAGAGAGCTAAATGTAAATGAAGCATTTGCACCTCCCTGCGACAACCTCACTATTGGGTGGTATTGCCAGACATCCCAACACTTATCAGCAGCACACACACACAATCATAAACTAATTTCCTAATTTACCCAGTTTCTTTCCACAGACACTCAGGGAGATGTACCTCAAGACTGGTGCTTTATCTTCTAAGAGCAGGATCAGCCACCATGGATCAGGTAACATTTCTCCACAAAATGAAATGCATTGAACCAAGTAGGGATACACAGGACCAAACAGAACTTAAATGCTATTCTGAGGATCCTGACCATCAGATGATGCAAAAATGGTGAAACCTATACAGTGTTTCTGAGTAAATATAGCTATGGGATGCCACTCGTTTTGCTAAAGAAAATTAATTCTGATTAAAAACAAAATCAAAATTACTCCCCAAAATTCTGATACACATTTCAAGAATAATATTTCGAATGATTCTATGACTATGCTGGCATTGTGGATTGTAAAGTTTTTTCAAATTCTGAGTAGTCCTAAGGTATGGATTAAAGTTGCCTTCCACTCATACATATCATGTTTATAATGGCATATATTAATGTCAATGATCATATGGAAGGTCTACATGGAAGGAAACCAGTTTGATTAATTTCATTCCATTGTCAGCTTTCGGTTGGCTACTATAACTGTTCAAGCAGTGTGACAGGAAAATAGACAAACTTTCTTTAGGAATTCAAAGGATTATATCATCAATTTCAGGTAAGAGGAGGAGAAGAAATAACAGGCTTCTCTGCCTTGTTGATTAGCAATTATAGTTTATCAGAGAAACTGATTTTTTTTTAAAGCAAATTAGGAAAAAATGTTGGAAACTCTAAGCTCTCGGTATTGAAACTTATACAATACAAAATTCAGAATACAACATTAAGAATGAAAATTAGTGGTAGAAAAATAGTAACTTATCTGTATGTGGAAGTGTATACACAAAAATGTTCTATTCAAACCAAAAGAAACATTTTCGACTCAACATCCCTTTAGCAATTTTCCAAAGATATGCATAACCACTCCAGTGCATGCTTCAGGAGAGGAATGGTGATAGTAAGCAATTCAAAGTGTAAAGGAGAATGATTTTACATAATTTTGGCTAACTTTTTTTCTTTTATTTTTCACTTTTGAAACTTTCTAAACATTTATAATCATGTAACCACATTGATAAGGACCTTCTTATAGTCTTGGGAAGGGCTCATGTAACTGAGGGGTTTTGACATTTAAGATATATATTTTAATGATCAATCTACTTATTCCTGAATAAAGAAAGTGTTTATAACATTTTTAGATATTAGCTTTGTTGTTTGTAGTTTGTGATAAAAACTTTACTACTGATTTGCTTAAATATTTTTATTGTACCTGGAACATGCATTTACAAGGCAAAAATTATTATTTAGTTATATGTATTTATTATATGTATACTCTAGAGTTTAACTTCCCACATTCATAGAATATGAAGTGTGCATTTTCTGTTTCCACACTTAGAAGGTGGTATTCCGTGGTTATTATGCAGTTTGTATCCAATGAGTATGCAATAAATATTGACAGAGAAACTAAATGGAAAAAAGTAACTGGAAGGAAATTTTTTCTTTTCTCTCTCTCTCTCTCTCTTTTTTTTTTTTAAGATTTTATTTATTTATTCATAGAGACACACAGAGAGAGAGGGGCAGAGACATAGGCAAAGGGAGAAGCAGGCTCCATGCAGGGAATCTGACCTGGGACTCGATCCAAGATCCCCAGGATCAAACCCTGGGCTGCAGGCAGCGCTAAACTGCTGCGCCACCGGGGCTGCCCCTGGAAGGAAATTTTCTAAAGAAATTTCTGTAACATGCATAACAAGCTGTTGTTCGTAACAGGTTTTTTTTTTTGTTTTGTTTTGTTTTGTTTTTTAAATTTTTATTTATTTATGATAGTCGCACAGAGAGAGAGAGAGAGAGAGGCAGAGACACAGGCAGAGGGAGAAGCAGGCTCCATGCACCGGGAGCCCGACGTGGGATTCGATCCCGGGTCTCCAGGATCGCGCCCTGGGCCAAAGGCAGGCGCCAAACCGCTGCGCCACCCAGGGATCCCTCGTAACAGGTTTTTAATAGATTTTCTGCTTTATTCAACTCATTGGTTCTATTTACTCAGTGTACATAGTATTCATTTGGAGAGCTATATTCAGAACTATTTGTGGAACTTTGTGAATAATGCTAGCTCCATTTTTTTTTTTTTTTTTTTAATGAATTGGAAAAGCTTTCTTTGGGTAATCAACGTGCCATTTTTTTTTTTTTTTTTACCTCCTTGAAAGCTAAGTATAGCTGAAGAAAATTATTTCTATTCTTTAGAGAAATAGTTACCATATTTTAATCTATGTAGTTGAATAAAAACAGATAAGAAGGTTTAGGTTATGATGCTGACCTTTCTTAGGAGTGAAGAATGTCACGGAGGATTTCTCATTCAGGATACAAAATTATGAATGCAGGCGAATAGCAGGAAAATACCAATACTTATCTCTATGTGAGCATGTACACAAACAAAAATATGTTCTACTATATCCCAAAGAAACATGATTGTCTCACTAGGCTAGAATCCAGAATTCTGAAATCAGAGAGTTAGGAAAGCTAATTCCTTCTGAGGCTGTGAGGGAGAATTAGTTGCATACCTCTCTCCTAGCTCTGGTAGCTTCAGGTATTTCTTGATTTCTAAGAATTAAGTGGTTTATAGTGAATTAATGCCATCCTAATCACTTCAGCTTAACTCGATCACGTGTAAACCCCTATTTCTAATTAAGGTCATAATTATAGGTACTGAGAGTTAGGACATTGACATTTTTTGGGGAAGACACAATTCAATCCATAATAGCGTGTGGCTTCTCTAACCAACAGCATGTGGGTGGAAGCACTGGTATGCTGGCTACAAGCATAGCTAAGTAAAGCTGATAACAATAAGATTAAATTGTTCCTCTACTAAGTTTACTTACGGACTTGATGTCAGAAGATTTAATGCATGTTATTTCTATATAATAAATGCTTACTTTCCCTAGTTCCCTATATTTTGGGGGGACTTTTCTTAAAAAAATTTGCAAGCAGTAAAGCCAATAACAAGAAAAGTATGGAGAAAGAATTTTTCAGTTTTATATATCTAAAACACTTAGAAAGAAGAGATGCACATGATTCATTGCATTCACAACTGCTTTGCTCAACTGTCATATTAACATACATCCTCACTCTAACTCTAAACCTACTCATACTAAACAAGAAGAGTAAATATTTAGTTAGTAGATAGTCATATATATCCATAGTCAATATATCCATAGTCAATACATCCACCCCTTTTCTACTAGGTGGAATACATACTTCTGAAAAATAAAGGAAAGTAAGAATATTTACAAGTTAAAGTTTGTATGATTTTTTTTTACATTTAGGGATATAGAACTTAAATACAGAGTTGTTGCTCAGATGAAATGCCTGGTTTTTCATCCCTAGAACAGCCCTGCCCTCTTGAGTCATCCTAGCCAGAATATTTTTACTTGAATTTCTGGGGGGAAAAAAGTAACATATTAATTATAAACTAAGAAGCCAAACACAACTGCATGTATACTCAATCTACTGGCAGGAAATAACCATAAAGGGTATGTTAATACCCACAGATCTTTCTCTTATGCATAGAGATGACTGAAGGTATCAGTCCCAATACATGAAATAATAGATTAATTTAAATCTGGACTGCAACTGTGTCTAAATGCAAAGTTATCTTTATATTACTACCAATAAAAACTTCAATCTATTTATTATTGTTAATCTCTGTTGTTAAAATAGAAAACATAGAAAAAATCAACACCCATTATTATTTTTTGTGCTTTATCATTACTTCATATTGTCAAATTTGACTTGCCCCTATATAGTGGCTAAAAACTCAGTATTTAACTCTCTCCATAACTATGAAAATATAACTACCCTTTGAGCATTTTTGCATATGTTTTAAATCTCACATATGTCACCTGACATATTAAAGTCAACATTATTTTAAAATATTTTATTTATTTATTTACTCATGAGAGACACATAGAGTAAGAGGCAGAGACATAGGCAGAGGGAAAAGCAGGCTCCATGCACGGAGCCCAATGTGGAGCTGGATCCCGGGACTCCAGGATCACACCCTGAGCCAAAGGCAGAAGCTTAACTGCTGAGCCACCCAGGCATCCCAAATTCAACATGTTTTAAATTGACTCTGCAACATTGTGATTTATCATAAATATAAATATTTGGTCTTTCAGATGACAAAAATGTATTTTTCATATATATTTGGCCTTCAGCCATAGTTGCTGGCCCATAGGTCCTACATCCCTTGGAATTTTCTGATCATGAAAGCAATGAGAACATCTTTTGGTATAATATTTGGTCTCTGAAGATGCTTCAGAGCCATAAAAATGAAATGAGTGTCTTGCTACTCATAACAAGACCTCTTCCAACACAACTGGTTTATGTTAATGAGGTAACTCCTGGAAAACATTTAAGAGATGGTGCTGCTTGCCAGGGGAACCAACCATGAATAGCAGGTTGGAACTTCAAGTCCCACCCTCTGATTTCAGGGGTAGAGAGATGGGGGCAGAGAGAAAATGGGGCTAGAGACTGAATCAATTATCAGTGACCAATGGCCAGTAATTTAATCCATCATGCCTATGTAATAAAGCCTCCATGAAAAAATGATAAAAGGAGAAGGTTCAGAGATCTTCCAAGTTAGGGAACCAATATGCTTCCACATGTCACCATGCTGGGCCCTAAGATCCTCAAGGACACCAGCTGTTTCATCAGGGACCTCAATTCATGTGATGCTGGGTTTCAGCTGGCTATTGATTTGCATCCCTTAATGTCATTTGTAATACATTGCTAACCCAGTGATTAAAAGTTTTCTTGAGTTCTGTGATCTGTTCTAGCAAATTAATTTAACCCAAGGAGAGGGTTGTGGGAAACTTTGATTAACAGCCAATTTGGTCAGAAGTACAGGTAACAACCTGGACTTGTAATTGGTATGCTTAGTTGGGAAAGGTTGTTGGACCTTCCAATTTATAGCAGGTTTCTCAGAAGCTCAGGTAACACCTTGGGCTTGCAATTAGCATATGAAGTAGAGAGTGGTGTTATGAGCCCTCCACTATGGAGTCTGATGCTATCTCTGGGTAGATAGGATCAGAATTGAGCTGAATTCTTATTGGTTTGGGGAACCTACACACACACACACACACACACATACATGCACACACACACACACACATTGGAATGGTCTAGTTACTCATTTTCCTTCTTGAATTCTCTCTTATATACATATACAAACCAAAGCATAGCTGACTTTCTATATACTTTTATGAGTTAATAGCATATAGTTTTTTGTACAACACTCAAGCCAGAAATCCTACAGTTAGTCCAAATCTTTCTTCTCACATACAGCTTAACTATTCATCTAATCAGTAACTTATTTTTATTAGTCCTTAAATGTACATTTATTATCACTATTAATTTTTGTATGATTTCATTTTTCCTAATGAATAAAAAAAGCTGATTCTTTAGGAGAATCAAAGACATTTAGAATTCAGCACATATTTTTTTATAAAGATCTACTTATTTATTTGAGAAAGAGAAAGAGCAGAGGAGGGGCACAGGGAGAGGGAGAGAATCCCAAGCAGACTCCCCATTGATTGCAGAGCCTGATCATGGGCTGGATCTCAGGATCCCAAGATCATGACCTGAGCTAAGAGTCAACTAAGAGTCTAGTGCTCAACTGACTGAGCTACACAGGTAACCCTCAAATTAAACACATATCAACTTTTGCCCCAAGTTTCCATAATTCCTTATAGATTAAGGAACATTAAAATTTTTCACTCTTGTCTGACTTAGTCCCAGTCTGCCTTGAAAATGGCAGTCACCATTGAAATCTAATGCCTTGAAACCTGAATCACTATATTGTACACCTGAAACTAATATGACGACGGTATGTTAACTAACTTTAAAAAAGACATGTAAGAACAATTAGGAAAAGTGATGATGTGTAATAGCCATGACATAGAGACTTTTTTTTTGTGAGAAATCTCTATATTGGATTTGCTGTATTTAAAAAGTCTTATCATTTGTATAACCATAACAGAATAGAAAACATTACTTAATTTTCTCAAACGCTTGTCATATATCTTGATTTTTCTATACTAAACTTATTATTATTAACATTCAAAACTACCAGCAAATTCAAGTATAAGCACTTTTCCAAGGCATTTTATAAAGCAAAGTTAGATGCAAACAGAAGAATGTTTAGTTAAGTTTTAATCACATAAAAATTGATTTTTTAAAAACATCCCTCAGGCTCTATCCTAGTATATAGGCACTCAGCCTGGCAAGGTCATTCCAAAGTTTAATACAAATCAGCAAATTAAAAAATTAAGAAGCAAATAACTTTGTTTTATATAGTTCAATACTTTTTTTCATATCTTAAGAAAAAAATAAAACAGCTGAGCTTAAAATTTGGCAGGCACTCAGTCCTTAATCTAGAACATTTACTGTATTTAAAACATAAATTAAATTTCTTGCATCTGGATACATTATGAGGAACTGGATGGAATCCTAATATAACTTCTCTGGGAACAAACGAATTCCCCAACCAACTAAATCAGCCAAATGATTTTTTTCATAGATTTATCTTTGTTAATAAGGCAAAACAAGCATTTTCCAAGTGTAGTATATTATTTTTGCTACATATATTTTTTCTTAGTTCTCACTCTTGCCTACACAGCACATACATAAGTGTTGAAGTACTTACAGGAAAAGCTTTATCTTTATCTTATAAGAGATCTACTGGTATACACACAAAGGCAAATCTCAGCATCCACCCTAGAACCTAGGACACTCATCTATCTCTTTGACAGATAACATTAATTAGCTTACAAAGATGGACTAGAAAGAGGAGGAGGTTGAACACAGTAAGCAGGTTCAAGTACTGTATTCCACCAACTAACTGAAGTGCAACAGTATCTTGCACTTTTATCTTTACAGATCTTTGGAGTTGGAATGGAATTTATTTTTCAAAACATTCAACTGTATTATTTATTTTGTGCATCTAATTATATGATGGGGCTATCAATATCCTTTGAAAAAATAGCCAAGATATATGAAAATACAAAAAAAAAAAAAACACCAATAACACTTTTCCTTTTCAACTAGCCTCACAATTAAAAATAAAATAGTGTACAAAGAAGTATTCAGATAAATGGCTATACTTAAATAATGATTGTAGAAATATAAGTAGTTGTCTTGCTATAGGATAATTTGATAAACAAAATATGTTTCAATTATACGGAGTATTTACATGCATGATTCCATTCTATTGTTGGATATATAGAGCTGCAGAGATGCCTATGGCAGGCATATATATAAGGAAAGAAAATTGCCAACAATCTAAAAGCATAACCATATGGGACTAATTCAGAAAATCATGAAATTATATCACAAACTATCTTTAAAGTATGGAAAACATACTTTTTTGAAACTTCTTTAGTACTTGCATTTTTTTCTCCCAAATGAAATGTATATGGTGCTCAATCCTCTAATCAATGAGTAAGGCAACTGAGGATACTACTTGGTTTATTCCTACCATAAGTAGTATTCTGTGAGGTACTTCTATGGAATTTAAAGGCACTCTAGAAGTCCTGTTTCAGAACACTAAAATAAGTTTTAACATTTTTTAAAACATGTGGCTAAGTAACAAATCACAAGTTATGAGAGTCATAAACATATCAATATCTATAGAAAAAGACTGAATACACACACTAAACATATTTAATAGTAATTATGCCTTAAAGTTGATTTTTCTTTTTTTCTTAGCAAATATTTACCTTCAATTCTTCTTCAAGAGCCATCTTCACAGTCAGGCCTTCCCACAGAAGCCTATTTAGAAAGGCACATGTGTCAATATTCCTGACCCCCTATCATCTGCTTTATTTTCTTATTTTCCTTGTAGTACATTCTATCTTACCATTTGACTAATTTATTTTATTTACATCTTATTGTTTTTCTCCACCCCAGTAGAATGTAAACCCTAAGAGAGGAGATGTATCTTGTTCACTGATATATTTTCCTAGCTGAGCAGTGCCTGGTATATAGTAGCTTCTCAGTAAATCAATGGCTGAATAAAAGTTTATTTGAACTTTTTGTATTTTATTCCATAATGTAAAATAAAAAAATTAAAGCTCTTTTCTTTTAAAATATTTTTGTTTGGAATTCACAGGAATATTTCAGCTCCAGGAAATTTAAAGAAACTTGGTTATCTAGGAAGCTAAGATAGGGCAAATAACACTAAACATCATAATCAGATCACAGAATAGCTTTAGAGTTATTGGAGTAGTTTCTATAAAAGAAATCTAGAACTTATAATTTGAGTATAACCTAACTCTTGGATAAAAATCATTATAAATCTTTTCTTAGTTGTTTAGGAACTATAGAATAAAATTGCATAACTATGTAAGGAATAAAATACTGGGCCATGGATCTCAAGATCATTGTGACACAGTATGAAAGATTTTTCTAATAATGATAAAGAACACATTTTTAAAGTCAGCCATAGAGAAAATTATCATTTTTAACAATAGGAGTGGTCATATGTCTGAATTTCTTAAAGTCCCAAAGACATAAAATAAATCTGTTGGAAAAACATTAGCATCTATTCTAACAGTTAATAGTTATTATAAGGAGACTGTGGTAGAAACCTAACCATTTCAGATTTGGGTATAGGAGCTTGCAAAGATCATCACTTCTACTCAAACAGGAGAAAATAAGCAGAAAACCATTCAGAGTTATAGCTGAACACAGTCTAAATGAACTAAATTCCAAAGAAATGCAAATCTTAGGAGAGATAAGATCAATGATCTCTTTTTTCCCTGGTGAGGAATGGTGGAAACAGAAGTAATGCTGTCAGGAGATATGACAGAGTAAGGAAAACAAAGAGTTAAAGAAAGTTTTTTGTTTTTTGTTTTTTTAAGATGTTATTTATTTATTTATTTATTTATTTATTTATTTATTTAGAGAGGGAGATATCACCAATGGGAGGGACAGAAGGAGAGAGAGACAGACACAATCTCAAGCAGATTCCATGCTTAGCACAGAACCCAAAGGGGGGCTCAGTCTCATGACCTGAGCCGAAACCAAAAGTTGGATGTTCAACTTACTGAGCCACCCAAGCATCCCCAAGAAAGGTTTATTTTTGTAAACTTTTTATTTTGATTTATCTTCAAATTTATAGAAAAGTTGCAAGAATAGCACAAAGAGATTCTATATCCTCCTTTTTCAGATGGATTATTTGCTTATATTTACTCCATGTGCTTTATCATCTGCTCTCTATTCTATTGATCCACTAATTTATCAACATATATATTTTCCCGAGCTATTTTAGATCATGTTGTAGACATTTACTTTACATGTTTTAGAGTGTATTTGTGAATAACATGAAAATTCTCTTAAATAATCAGTTTTTTAAAAGTTAGCATTGATAAAATTGTATTACCTAATCTACAGCCCATATTAAAATTTTGTCAAGTTCTCAGAATAATGTCCTTTACAGCTCTTTTCATTCCTAGTCCATGAAATGAATTGCCTTTAGTTGTCACATTCTTGTATTCTTCTCTAATCCAGAATAATTTCATTGCCTTTCCTTGTGTTCCTTATCTTGCTATTTTGTTAATACTACTGACCAGATTTTTCTTTGTTTGTATGTTTTGCATAATGTCTCTCTATTTGTCTTTGTCTGATATTTCCTCATGATTAAGATCAAATTAATCAATTCTTCAGAATACATCATATTAAAGGCACATATGTCACTTTGGCTCAATATGGGTGATGTTATATTATTATTCATTAGTTACTTGCCAAGTTTCAGAACCTGTAGACTAGAATGACACATTGAATTCTGGAAAAACCCAGAAGAAGAGACAAAAGTCTCCCCTTCCCACTCTTGTTCTCCACTGGCTTCTTATGGAGATGTGATGGTACACAGGGCAGGGCTGTAAAGCACACAGATCTCTCTGGAATCTAGTGGTGATTATATTTCAAATTCTTTGGAAGGGATGAAATTACTACTACCTTTAAATTATATGAAGCCAGTGTCAAATTGATATTAACTAAAGGTACAGCATAGCACATATGAAGCTCAATTCTGAATTAACTTGTATAAATAAGACTATACATGAGGTCCTACAGAAGAAGGGGCAGAACTTCTGTGAGAATAAATATGATCTACCACAGTCTCTTCCATACTTTCCATAATAGAATAAAAATATTTGAGATATCTAAAGAAACAAAGAATTAGAATCCGTAATAAAAAATATTGAGCTATAAAACTTTAAAATAATTTTTGTGATGAGTGTATATATAATGAGGAAAAGTTGGATTTAAAGTGGAAAGGATGAATAATTTCATGAGAGAAATTAAAATCCTAATAAAAGAAGCAAATGGAAATTTTATTTTATGTTTATAAAGATTTTTTATTTTTAAGTAATCCCTACACCAACATGGGACTTGAACTCACAATCCCAAGATCAAGGAATGCATGCTCTACTGACTGAGTCAGCCAGGTGCCCTGCAAATGGAAATTTTAGTACAGAATAATACAATAATACTAAAATAAAAAATGAATACGATGAACATAACAGTAGACTGGGCCAAACAGAACTAAGAAAAACTTGAGACAGATTAATAAAATGTATCCAGCCTGAACTCAAGGGAAAAAAAAAAAAAGAAGAAGAAGAAAAAGAAAACTAGATATAATACTGAAGATCTATGGGAAAATATCAAATGGTCAAATATACATATATTTGGAATCCAGGAAGGACATGGAGATGATATAATTGTAAATAATTTTACAAAATTGATAAAATCCATCAACATACTCCTTTAGCAATCTCAGAAAACCTCAGGAAAAACACAACACTCAGAATTATGATAGACCAGTGGCTGAAAATCAGAGTTAAAGAGAAAAATTGTAAAAACACCTAGACTAACAAAAAAAAAGATCCCAGATAAAAGACTATAAAAATAGAAGTCAAAAGCCAAAGTAAGAGTAAATATATGAAGAAATACAGAAGAGAATTTTTAAATCAACATTAACTAAAAGATTAATAATGATTTAAAAAATAATAATGTATAAGATATGTATATATTTGGAAATCTCTGCTATATAAAATATATATGTATGTCTAAATCTGGTATAGATTTACATTTTATATATGTGCTATATTTATATTTATCTAAAGTAGCTACATATATTATATAGATATAAAATATATGACAACTGTAACAGCAGGACATCAGAGAAGTAAATAAGGGGTAAAGTGAATAATACTATTGCAAGTTTCTGACATAATTCATGTTATAAACATTAAAAAATCTGTTAACATTAAAAAATAATATCAATATATGTGATAAATGAATAAACCAATCTTCTAAATGGTAAATAAGAATAATATTATCAAGAGAGTAAACAAAAAATTCATTGGAATATATAATATGGACAAGTAGGTTGGAAAAGATGAGGGCAATAAGAAAAAACAGAAGAGAAGATAGAAAACCAATAGAAAATTATAGACCATTTCATTATGAATTAAAGTCAAGTTGCTAAAATTTCATTGTATCAAAGCAGAAATATCAGATGTTGCAAATGCTATTGCAAATCCAGTTAAAATGTTCAAATATAAGTTAAAATTATTTGTTTTTGTGGTGACAATATGAATACAAATAGTGTAGGGGCACAGAAACTTGGTAAAACAATGTCCTAATCAAATTAAGAAGACTATGGAGCAGGAATATATTGGGAATTGGTTGTGGCCTGCGTACCATTCATTTCTATGTCCAAATAAGCAGCACTAACGTATCTATGGAAGTAGAAGCTATATTTTGCAACATTTAGAATATTTTTAAGTATATTCAAAGTAACTGAACTCTGAAGTTTGTGATATAGCTGATGTTGACTAAAATTAGCCTTGTAATTTAGTTTCTTTGCTGATTATAGCATTTTAGATATTTTGAAACTTGACTGTACTTAGATCAAAGATCGTCTTACAATGATACTAAACATTTTGTAAGTGAAATATATAAATTATAGTTTTTAAAATTCAAAATATATTTGAAATATTTATTTAAAATAGTGCTACAAAACTCAGCACTTAGTGAACTGTATTTATTTAATATGAAAATAGGAAGATATTAAAATGTATCCTATGTAAGCAAAGGGCAACAGAAGATATTAAATGATTAAAAATTAATCGGTAGGAAAGATTTTTTACAATTCTTTAATTTTACTCTGTAATATCACAACTAATGGGAAGACTCTTTCAATGAAACTTTAATCTTTAATTGGGTAAACTTGGGATGCTTGGGTGGCACAATGGTTGAGCATCTGCCTTTGGCTTAGGGTGTGATTCCGTGGTTCCAAGATAGAGTCCCACATTGGGCTCCCTGCTTCTCACTCTGCCTGTGTTTCTGCCTCTCTATGTTTCTCGTGAATAAATAAATAAAATCTTTTTTAAAAAATTGGGTAAACTTATGTTTTGATACATATTTGAATTACATTAATAAGGCCTATGATTTTGTATACATATATTTGTTGAAATATTCAAAATAATTATTAATAGAAATAATGTATGTGATTCGTTTTGACTTATAAAATATTACTTAAAAGATTATGGAATATTAGTGATATTTATATATTTCAATTTTTTTTTAAATTCCACTGTAAATATTATCCATTTAATGATTTTTTTTAATTTATTTTTTATTGGTGTTCAATTTACTAACATACAAAATAACCCCCAGTGCCCGTCACCCATTCACTCCCACCCCCCGCCCTCCTCCCCTTCTACCACCCCTAGTTCGTCGTTCCCCAGAGTTAGCAGTCTTTACATTCTGTCTCCCTTTCTGATATTTCCCACACATTTCTTCTCCCCTCCCTTATATTCCCTTTCACTATTATTTATATTCCCCAAATGAATGAGAACATATAATGTTTGTCCTTCTCCGACTGACTTACTTCACTCAGCATAATACCCTCCAGTTCCATCCACATTGAAGCAAATGGTGGGTATTTGTCATTTCTAATAGCTGAGTAATATTCCATTGTATACATAAACCACATCTTCTTTATCCATTCATCTTTCGATGGACACCGAGGCTCCTTCCACAGTTTGGCTATCGTGGCCATTGCTGCTAGAAACATCGGGGTGCAGGTGTCCCGGCGTTTCACTGCATCTGTATCTTTGGGGTAAATCCCCAACAGTGCAATTGCTGGGTCGTAGGGCAGGTCTATTTTTAACTCTTTGAGGAACCTCCACACAGTTTTCCAGAGTGGCTGCACCAGTTCACATTCTCACCAACAGTGTAAGAGGGTTCCCTTTTCTCCACATCCTCTCCAACATTTGTGGTTTCCTGCCTTGTTAATTGTCCCCATTCTCACTGGTGTGAGGTGGGATCTCATTGTGGTTTTGATTTGTATTTCCCTGATGGCAAGTGATGCAGAGCATTTTCTCATATGCATGTTGGCCATGTCTATGTCTTCCTCTGTGAGATTTCTGTTCATGTCTTTTGCCCATAATGATTTTTTGAGTTTGCCAGATTCCTCAGCATCTGTAGAATGATTCCTTTCTCAATTAAAGCTATCATGATATATAGAAAAGATAGTTGAAAGAGTAAGCATTTTTAAATTCATTAACTAAAAAGGCAACTTTAAGGAAGATTTGTAAATAATTCCATAAAAAGTCTATATGTAAAAATATATATTATATTGGAAAATACATAGTTATAAGAAATTGATCAAAATGCATAAATATTTATTTTCGTTTAAGCTCTTTTAAATGCTCAGATATTCAACATAACATTTTTGAATGTTTTAGTTTACACAAATATATGATATACAGAAATTTATTTTATTTATTATTTTAAAATATTTATTTATTTGAGAGAGAGGAAGTATATGTAAGCAGGGGGAGGGGCATATGAAGAGGCAGAGAATCTCAAGATGACTCTGTGCATGGAACTCAATGGAGGCTTGATTTCACAGCCCTGAGATCATGACCTCAGCCAAAATCAAGAGTTGGACACCCAACTGATGAAGCCACCCAGGAGCCCCAAAACTAATTTTATTTAATTTTTTAAAATTTTTGAATAGATATTTTTATGTGATCACAATTATGATAAAACCAACATTTAGGTCACTAAATAAATATTTCAATACTAATATTCTTAACATTTTATTGCCATCTATATTTCTCACATGAATCCCAGAATAGTTGATAAATATAAGGTCAATCTTTTTTTCTTTTTCTTTTTCTTTTTTATTTTTTTTTTGACTTTTATTTATTTATGATAGGCACACAGTGAGAGAGAGAGAGGCAGAGACAGGCAGAGGGAGAAGCAGGCTCCATGCACCGGGAGCCCAACGTGGGATCGATACCGGGTCTCCAGGATCGCGCCTCGGCCAAAGGCAGGCGCCAAACTGCTGTGCCACCCGGGGATCCCCTAAGGTCAATCTTAATTAAGATATGAGTCTTTTAAAGAAGATAAACTAACATAAAGGTAAGAAAAAATGCTATCAACAAAAAACTTGTTTTCAGGTTAGAAAATTAAACTCTAGCCAGAGATATGGAGACAAGGACTCACTTGTATTGAGTCCTCACATGTAAGCCCCACATCTGTAAACCAAGACTTTATACCGAACACAATTGCAGCTTCAGCTTCTCTCAAGAATATAAACTTCGACTACTCAACTTGGAGTTACCTGGCCAGTACTAATGAGATAATCTGCCTGAAAGAACCCTCATGTTCCCCGCAGGAAGGTGACCTTGCCTGAAACAAGGCATTGTTTGATAATGAATTTGTTTTGTGACTTTCTTCTGCCTTTAAAAGTCATCCCTCTTCTACAGATCAGTGGAAGTCCTTTCTATTTGCCAGTTGGGATGCTAATTCATGAAAAATTGAATAAAGTCAATCTGATCTTAGGGTTTATTCACAGTTGAATTTTTCTTATTTATCATATGTGATTTTTATTTTTTTTAAGTAAGCTCTACAGCATGAAGTCCAATGCAGGGCTAGAATTCACAGCCCTGAGATCAAGAGGCAGATGCTTAACCAACTGAGCCACTCAGGGACTCCTGTCTTTTGTTGTTTAAAAGGAGTTATTTAGTTTAACAATATGTCATTCAGTGGTCTACAGAGCAGTTAATAGTCAACAACCACAGATATTTAACAAACTATACACAAAATAAGGTTTCTGTCCTATAGTAATACCAACTAGGAACCATTCGTTAGGAAATAAAAGGTCACACATTTTTTTTTTTTTTCCTAAATTGAAGTATCAAATGAAAATACAATATACAAAGGACCTCTGGACCAGTGTCTCCTAAATCACATCAAATTATAAATCAGAATTTTTTAACCAAATTTCAAGAATGAGATCAAAATATATTTGGCTACAATATATGATATAGACAATTTGATAGGAAAATAAATGTTTGGATAAGAAAAAAATATTCTTAACAGTAGTGAGGGGTAATAGGAAACATACTATAGAAATTACTCATGAATAAAAAATGGATGATGATCTACAAGGGCATATTGACAAACAATTTTTGAAACCATACAAGAGGAATAGCTCAACCTACAGCAATTAGCTGTAACTGAAAGTCTTACATACATATAAACACTTAGACATATATTTATAATGTGATCAGCAGGGATACAGGAAAGTAGCCACTCAAATCTCTAGAAAATCTTTACTAAGATTTTATTAAGAGCAAGTGTTACATGCAATATTTTAGTCTTCTTGCTCCTGTGAAAAGCTTTCCAATACCATCTTTGATTACAAGTAACTAATATGATCATGTTATATGTCTCATTATCTGACACAAACTATCCCACTGTGGTAGCTAAACAAATTATTTTTCAAAACTCGCTTCCAGAAATCTAGTGCACAAATCATATTCTATATGTAATATTTGAGCTCCCATTCAGCCAAGATTCTTTTAATGTAGAAGTGGGAGACTTTTCCCTTCCTTTAATAATTGAATTGAGCTTAGAATTTGAAGTCATGATGGCTTTGTAATAGTTATCTTAAAACTTCTGAAAAAAAGTAACATATTATTAGATTTTAAAATATTTATTTATTTATTTATTTATTTATTTATTTATTTATTTATTAAAGAGAGAGCTTGTGCATGAGCAGGGGAAAGGCAGAGAGAGAAGCAGGCTTTCTTCAGAGCAGGAGCCAGACATGGGACTCGATCCCAGGGTCCTGGGATCATATCTTGAGCCAAAGGCAGATGCTTAACTGACTGAGATATTATTAGATATCTACTAAAGGATGAAAATGCAATAGTGGAAATATTTGGCATCAAAGTGGAAGAAAACTTCTAATTAGCTGCTGTGTATTCTCAAATCTTTGCAATAACTGAATCAGAACATGTTCCTGAAGCCATGATTCCTTGTGATTCTAAATTAAGAGGATCAGTAAATAATTAGGAACAATGTGGTTAATAATAAAGCTAATAGATGACAAATGCAGTATTGGGAGGCTTGATGCAGATTAATGAGCTGAGGAAAAATTTGAAAAGAACTCCTTTTTAATGGTTCTGAATTATACTAAACTAACCTGAATTTGTACTTTGGGGAAAAGACAAGATAATATGAATGTAAGGAGCATAAAATGGAAGTGTGAAAGCATAACAAGACACCTACAGAAAGGTCAACCACAGAATCTATGAAAACTCTTGAGTGATTTTTTTTTTAAAGCAATCTTAATGTTATGAACACAGGGGTCTTGTTATTCAGGAGCCTCTCAATTAGACTGCGGTGTCCATTACTAATATAAATCCCAGAATCTGGATTGAGCATATAGTCATTCATATTTTATCACTAAAACAAATAGAGTGAACCATTTGATTATGCTGTCATCCAGTCATTTTTGTGGTTTACAATTAGTTGCCAAGTGCCTGATTTTGTTGTTACAGAAGATTGGTGCTTTCTAGTCTGAAAAGCTGTGGATCATAACCACAGTATGCATCTTTTCTTCTGATTTCTAGGTAAAAATGATCTAAGACTCTTTGCCACTTCCTAATTGGTGATAAGAAGTGGAAGCAGTCCAGAGTTTCATCTCACAGTGTTATGGAATAATGCATTTAATCATCACACAAAACAACCAACCAGATAAACATACATAAAACAAGACTGGCGTTACTGCATGAGCAAATTATCTCAGTGAGTTGTCTTGGTAGGCTGAATACTAAATTATTTTATCATTTTCAGTCATGAAATTAATTGGAATAGCCATTCAAGTATATGATTTTAAAATAATAAAGATAGTAATTATTCTCCAATTACCTGTCAATTCAATACAATTACAATCAAAATCCTATTTTTTAAAATAAATATTGATAATCTGATACTAAATTTTAGATACAAAGTTGAAGTATCAAACAAATTTTGAAAGAAAACAAAATGAGGGGATTTATGTTACCTGATTTAATTACTAGTATACTACCTGAATATCGATCCACAACTGGAAATCAAGACTGTGGGCCAATTACCACTGTGGCTTCTTTTTGTAGGGCCTAAAAGTTAAGAATAGTTTTTACATTTCAAAGGGGTTTAAAAATAAACAATATTCACGGTGGCCTCTAAAGGATGAAATATTTATTATCTGGCTTTTACAGAAGAAAAATGGCCAACTCTTGGTATAATGGGACAGAAATCAAGACAGCATGGTACTGGTAAAGGATAGGCAAATACATCAAGGAACAGAGTAAATGTCCAAAATTCAAATCAGACATACATAGTCAAATTGTCTTTGACAAAGGCATTTGTATAATTCATGAGGAAAATAATTTAATATTTCTTGAAGGGTGGCTGGGTGGCTCAGTTGGTTGAGCTTCTGGCCTCAGCTCAGGTCAGGATCCCTGGGTCCTGGGATTGAGCCCCTCCCATGGCTCCCTGCTCAGTGGGGAGTCTGCTTCTCCCTCTGCCCCTTCCCACTGCTCGAGCTCTCTCATTCTCTCAAATAAATAAATAAAATCTTTAAAAAATATGTTTCTTGAATATCTATATTATATTATTATATATAGCTGTGGATATATTTGGCCTTTATCATACTGAGGTATGTTCCTTCTATCCCTACTTTGTTGAGGATTTTTATCATGAATGTTTGTTGTACTTTGTCAAATGCCTTTTCTGCACTATTGAAAGGATCATAGGGTTCTTATCCTTTCTTTTATTATTGCAGAGTAATACATTGATTGATTTGCAAATATTAAACCACCCTTGTAGCCCAGGAATAAATCCCACTTGATCATGGTGAATAATTCTTTTAATGTGCTATTGGGCCAATTCATTAGTATTTTGCTGAGAATTCTTAACATCTATCATCCATAGTTCTTTTTTTTTAGTGAAGTCTTTGATTTTGGAGTCAAGGTAATGCTAGCCTCATAGAATGAGTTTGGGAGTTTTCTTTCCATTTCTATTTTTTTTGGAATAATTTGAGAAGAATAGGTAATAACTCTTCTCTAAATGTTTGGTAGAATTCCCCTGTGAAACCATCTGGTGCTGCATTTTTGTTTCTAGGGAAATTTTTGATTAGTGATTTGATTTCTTTGTTCATTATTAGTCTATTCATGTTTCCTATTTCTTCTTGTTTCAGTTTTGGTAGTTATGAGTTTCCAGGAATGTATCCATTTCTTCCAGATTGTCCAATTCGTGTGTAATTTTCATAATATTCTCTTTAAAATTGTTTGTATTTCTGTGGTGTTGGCTGTTATTTATCCTCTTTTATTTGGCATTTTATTTATTTGGGTTCTTTCTCTTTTCTTTTTGGTAAATCTGGCTAAGAGTTTGTCAATTTTATTAATTCTTTCAAAGAACTAGCTCCTAGTTTCATTGATCTGTTCTACTGATTTTTTTTGTTTGTTTCTATATCATTTATTTTTGCTCTAATCTTTATTATTTCCTTTCCCACTGCTTGTGCTCCTACTGCTAGCTTTAGGTTTCATTTGTTGTTCTTTTTCTAGCTCCTTAAGATATAAGGTTAGGTTGTTTATTAGAGATTTTTTTGTGTGTCTTGAGGTAGACTTGATGGCTATATACTTCCCTCTCATGACTGCTTTTGCTGCATCTCAAGCGTTTTGGATCATCATGTTGTACTCTCATTTGTTTCTATGTGTTTTTTTTTTTTTTTAATTTCTTCTTCAATTTCCGTGGTTTTTTTTTTTTTAATTTCTTCTTCAATTTCCTCATTGACCCATTAATTCTTTAGTAGCTTGTTCTTTAACTTCCATGTATTTGTGGTCTTTCCAAATTTTTTCCTGTAGTTGACTTCAAGCTTCATAGCATTGTGGTCAGAAAATATGCATGATATGATCTCAATCTTTTTGTTCTCGTTGAGGCCTCATTCATGACCTATTCTGGAAAATGTCCCATGTGCACTTGAAAAGAATGTGTACTCTACTGCTTTAGGATAAAATATTCTGAATATATCTGTTAAGTCCATCTGGCCCACTGTGTCATTCAAAGTCATTATCTCCTTGTTGATTTTCTGCTTAGATGATCTTTCTATTGAAGTAAATGGGATGTGAAAGTCTCTTACTGTTATTGTATTATTATCAATGAGTTCCTTTGTATTTGTTATTAATTGTTTTATATATTAGGTGCTCCCAAGTTAGAGGAATAAATATTTATAATTGTTAGATCTTCATCTAGAATAATTCCTTCATTATGATATAGTGTTCTTCTTCATCTTTTGTTACAGTCCTTGGTTTAAAATCTAGTTTGTCTGATATAAGTATTACTACTGCAGATTTCTTTGACATCATTTGTATGATAAATGTTTCTCTATACCACTTTCAATCTGCAAGTATCTTTAGGTCTAAAAACCATAAGATACTTAGGAGTAAATTGAACCAATGAAGTAAAAGATCTGTATTCTGAAAACTATAAAAACATGAAAGAAATTGAAGATGACCAAAGAAATGGAACAGGATTCCATGCCCATGGATTGGAAGAACAAACATTGTAAAGATGTCTATCTTACCCAAGAAATTGAAGAAATTGAAGATGAAAGAAATTGAAGATGACCCAAAGAAATGGAATAGCATTCCATGTCCATGTATTGGAAGAACAAATATTGTAAAGATGTCTATCTTACCCAAAGCAATCTACACATTTAATGCAATCTCTATCAAAATGTCGACAGTGTTTTTCATAAAGCTAGAACAATCTAAAATTTGTATAGAACCACAAAAGACCCCAGATAGTGAAAGCAATCTTGAAAAAGAAAAGCAAAGCTGGAAGAATCACAATTCCAGACTTCAAGTTATATTACAAAGCTGTAAGGATCAAGACAGAATGCAACTGGCACAAAAACAGACAGATAAATCAATGGAACAGAATAGAAAATGTAGAAATGAACCCACAACTATATGGTCAGTTAATCTTCAATGAGGCAGGAAAGAATATCCAATGGGAAAAAAGAAGTCTCTTCAATATGCAGTGTTGGGAAAACTGGACAACAACATGCAGAGGAATGAAACTGGACCACTATATACAAAAATAAATTCAAAATTCATAAAATATCTAAATGTGAGGCAGGAAACCATCAAAATACTAGAGGAAAACACAGGCAATAACCTCCTTGACATGGGCTATATCAACTTCTTACTAGATATGTCTCTTGAGCAAGGAAAATAAAAGCAAAACAACAACAACAACAGCAATAACAACAACAACAACCAAACTATTGGAACCCCATCAAGACAAAGAGCTCCTAAAAAAAAAAAAAAAAAAAAAAGATAAAGAGCTTCTGCATAGGGAAGGAAATAACCAACAAAACTAAAAGGCAACCTTCAGAATGGGAGAAGATATTTGCAAATGACATATCTGATAAAGGGTATCCAAAATCTGTAAAGGACTTATCAAACTCAATAACCCCCCCCCCAAAATGATCTAATTAAAAAATGGGCAGAAGAAATGAACAAACATTTTCTGCAAAGACATACAGATGGCTATCAGACATATGAAATGATGCTCAACATCACTTATCATCAGGGAAATACAAATCAAAACTACAATGACATACCACTTCACACTTGTCAGAATGGCCAAAATTAACAACACCAGAAATAATAGGTGTTGGCAAGGATGCAGAGAAAGGGGAACTCTCTTACACTGTTGCTGGGAATGCAAGCTGGTGCAGCAACTCTGGAAAATGGTATGGAGGCTCCTCAAAAAGTTGAAAATAGAGCTACCTTACTATCCAATTGGACTACTATTTATCAAAAGGATACAAAATACTAATTCAAAGGGATACATGCACCCAATGTTTATAGCATCTTTATTAACAATAGCCAGATTATGGAAAGAGCCTAACTGTCCATAAACTGATGAATGGATAAAGAAGCTGCAGTACACACACACACACACACACACACACACAGGAATATTACTCAGCCATCAAAAAGAATGAGCTCTTACCATTTGCAAGGACATAGATAGAACTCAAAACTTAATCAGCTAAGTGAAATAAATCAATCAGAGAAAGAAATACTATATGGTTTTACTCATATGTGGAATTTAAGAAACAAAACAGATGAACATAGGGAGAAAAAAAAAGAGAGATTAACCACAAAACAGACTCTTAACTATAGAGAACAAAGTGAGAGTTGTTGGAGGGGAGGTGGGCAGAGGAATGGGTAAAATGGGTGATAAGTGTTAAGGAGGGCACTTGTTGTCTTGAGCACTGAATGTTGTATGTGAGTGATGAATCACTAAATTCTACCCCTGACACATATCATCACGCTGTTTGTTAGCTCACTGGAATTTAAATAAAAACTTGAAAAAAAACAAAGATAATTGAAAGAAGTTCATTGCAACTAGAGAGGGTAAGAAGGAAAACCAAGGGGTCATAATTGAGAAGACCCTGAAGAGAAGAAAGAGGGACCAAAGTATGCACAAGGGTGGAGTTATTTGGAGCAGGGTATTAGGATCCGTAATAAATGACATTTGAGTAGAGACTTCGAAGGAGTAGAGATGATAAGGTGAATAACCAAGGGAAGAAAAAATGTCATAACATGGACAAAAGCTTATTGTACATTAGCAAAACAAGAAAACCACTGTGGCTTTAGTAGAATCAGCAAGGGGTTCAGTTGTAAAATATTTGGGAAAGAGATAGGGTCATGAATAACGTATCATAGATTTTATTCTAAATATGATTTCAAGCCATTTGAGCTTTTATGTTGAGCAGAGGAAAGTCACAGTTTGATCTACATGTAAATGATTAGTTTATTTGCTGCTCAGATAGTAGATTGAATGAGAAACAAGAGTGGTATCAAAGTCAGTTACATGACAATTGCTGTCGCCAAGCATGAGGTGATAGAGACAAAATACAAACTTCTTTAATAATTATCTATTTAATTTAGTAGTCACCACCATTTTCTCTGTAAATAAAATATTCTTATTTTTCTTAAGAGGAATTATGGTTTATTCAAGATCACACAACTAGGAAATTATAGATTTGGTATCAATAGAAATTTTAATCATTTCATTATAATGCTTCCCATAAACACATAAAGAAGTACAAATATAAAAGGGGTGTAATTTCAGAGAAAATATCCCTAAGTAATAATGACATAAATAATTGAATTAGAATAAAGAATAGGATAATTTACTGGAACCACTTGATTTTATATTGTTAAATGCATTTTTAAAAAATATTTTATTTGTTTATTTGAGAAAGAGTATGAGCATGAATGAGTGGGGTGGGGACAGGGGGAGAAAAAGACTTCCCACTGAGTACCACCAGAGGTGGGGTAGATTCCAGGAGCCTGAGATCATAATTGAGACAAAATTAAGAGTCTGACACTTAAGGGACTGAGCCATCCAGGGTGCCCCAAATGCATTTCTAATACGAGTTGTAAATATGTGCTGGGGAAAGCAAAATAAGTAAGTTGACCAATCATAATGTGTCTTTAAGATATGTCTTCTCTCTTTCAAAGAAAGATGAAAAGAAGGACAAAGTGTTTAATTTTATTGTTGTTTTCTTTAGGAGATACTGTTCATCAGGAAGGCAAGATAGAGCATATGACTTGCAGCATCTAATATTCATTTCAGAGTGTAGGCTAAGTTTTGCATGTGGGTCCTTGCTGTCTGGTGAGACTAGTAGTCCTGTAATAAGATATGCTACTACAAAAAAGTTATAAGAGTAGAAGTTTCCTATTTAAAGCACAATTTATCAATTAAATATGATCATATCCTTAGGGTAAGAGATGTGTTGTGGTTTCCTTTCTAATTGTCCACATATTGAACACAGATGTGAGGTTTCTTTTGTGGTTAACCTTTGTCAACAGCATTACTGGATTGACTTTCCTTTCACACAGCACTTGCTGTTAAGCCATCTTTTATTTCTATAAATCGCTTTGGCCAATTCCTTTTCTCTGTCAACAATGAACGTAACAGTACTTCTTTTCCGACATTTTTATTTTTTTATTTTTATTTTTTTATTTTATTTTATTTTTCCGACATTTTTAAAAAAAGTTCATTATTCATTTGTTCCAATTGATGCTCAGAATGTTTATATCTTTTCTTGTCTCTCAGATTCCTAAATGGATGGTACTAAATCCATTCTGCTGAAGTGAGGAACAAACGGGAGTGAATGTAATTTCATGAATTTAAAGTTACATGTGTATGTGGGGGATTTTATGGATGTAATTTAATTTCATTTGATAACTAAGAAAATAAGAGTATCAACCTTAGGTGGTTTCTGTGCATCTACAGTTATAAACTTTGGAATTAGTCAGATCCAGCCCTATGATCCATATCAGGATTTAGCATGTTAGAGCCTTGGGGCCAAATCCAGCCTGTTGCCTGTTTCATAAATAAAGTTTCACTGTAACTCAGAAATACCCATTAGTTTATATGCAGTTGAGCTGAGTTGTAGTGGTATAGGTGGTATGGTCTACAAAACAGAAAATACTATCTTAACTTTTATAGAAAAAAAGATATGTTGACTCCTGATCTGCATAATCCTCTTTTATGAATACCTAGATTATACAGTTATTATGATTTACTAAGATTGTGGTATGTGAAGAAATGTGAGGTCTCCTGGAACACCACTGGTACCCAATTATTAGCAAGATGATACCAATAGGCATGTGACAGGATGCTGTTAAAAAGGCCCAAACAATGATACTCAGTGATGTTGGACTTGTACTCCTGTCTTGATACTCTTGTCTGTGGACTAGTAGCCCTCACCATCTGTTATAGACGCATTTCCTGCATCGTCTTTCCAAGATTTGGTAGATAATGAACTACTCCAAAATAACAATATACATTCCATTAGTCATGAGTTAGAAATATTATTTTTATTTAAATGAAATAAAACTTTTTTAATGGTTGGGAACTACTGGACTACTATATCAATGCAGTATTATAATTAATCTTTGAATTTTATTTTATTTAAACATTACTTTGTCAATATCACTGATTTACTGCAATTTACAAGTTGTACCTGTTTCATAGGACTACTACCAGTCTGTTATCCTGGCAGTCTGTTACTAAAGATAACCTAGCTGTATATTAAAATATAAACTTATATGGTGTATCAAAAAAATTATTCCTACTAGCAAGAAATTTATCATTAGGCAAACTTTGCAAGCATAATTAAAACATGTATTGATTTATTTAGGGGTAATAAACATGTGATTCATTCATACCTATTTGGCATGAAGTAAGCTCTGTAAAAATAAAGAATGTTCAGCCCCAGTGGTTTTTTTAATCAATGAATATCAGGAAGACATTCTAATAAGTGTATTTCATAATTAAGTATCAAAAAAGATAATATGCTTCTGTCAGTGGTTTTTGTTCTTGTTTGTTTATAATATTAAATTAGTTCTTGTTGGTTTTTGTAACATCAAGAAGGAAGATTTTTTCCTGGCTAAATGTCTTCTGTACAGTTAAAGAGCTGATGTGTTCTGGTACGATGACTGTATTCCTTCCATTGCTTCAGTTTTAGAAACTGTCATTTCTTTTAAGACAAAATAAGGCAAATTTCTTCTGTAAAAAAACAAACAAAAACTACAAAGTAAATATTTTACTCTTTCTAGCCACCACAAATCTTTCTTATGTATTTTTTCCTTTTTTACTCCCCTTTCTAAAAACAGAAATTATTCTTATCTCATGGGCTATACAAAAATAAGCCCAACTCATTTTTGACCCAAACACTTTCATTTGGTTTGTTAACCTCTGTTTTAATGAGCCATCCTTGTTCTAGGGAAGAAGGCCAGTGAATTCAGCAAGACCCCATGAGAAGTGAATATGCCAATTTGGTACAGGCTCCCTGGTTTTTCAAATGCTCACTTTTGTGCATTTGTTGTTATATTGCCATGTAATATTGGAGCAACAATATATCAAATCTTGAAGACTGAGACACAAAATAAGGAACCAGGTCTGTTGTAGAAATGTCAAGTGATTATTTATGTCAGATGATTTTGAGGACATCGAGTGGCCATCCTGTACAAAAAAAACATTAGAACTATATAATAGTTTAATAATCATTAATAAATGAATTCCTTTTGTGCATGGCTTATTCCTTGTGTAATGTAAGGATCCAGATATGGTATCCAAAATAGTATAACCTGAGTAAGCTTAACTTATGCCTTCCAATGGAGCAAAAATCGGAGTAAAGAATCCTGGGATATAGAATTTTAAAAATGGAGATATTTTGCAAAGTGTATTTGGAGCACTGAGGAGATAGGTCTTTCTAACCTTAGAAATACTGACCTAATTGACATATTACAAGTTTGGAAGGCTTCTAAGAATCTTGGAGGTTTTTTTTTTTTTTTTAATATTTCATTTATTTATTCATGAGAGACAGAGAGGCAGAGAGAGAAGCAGGCTCCATGCAGGGAGACCAATGTGGGACTCAATCCCAGGACTCCAGGATCATGACCCCGGCTGAGGACAGGCACTCAACCCCTGAGCCACCCAGGCATCCCAAATCTTGGGAGATTTAATGAAGATCCTTTCTTCTTCATCACGGCTATAGTCCAGGAAGGTAAAGAAACAATTTGTTGAACTTCTTTTATACTTTTCTAGGAAAAAAAAAATCTTAAAAAAAAAATCTTTAATTATTTTATTTATACTCTCCTCAATTTAAAACTTTTGGTAAAAAATAAAACATTTCAGAACTATCAAAACTCCTTTTAATCACCCTATAAGCAGCAAACAAACAAATTAAAAAGTTCTATATTTTTTTGAGGCATAAAAACCAAAGATATTGGATCAATGCTCACAGGGTGCCAGAGTTGAAACTTGTAAAATTTCATAATATAAAAATTCTTTTTTCTAAGTTCTAATTCTACTTTTCATTAGCGAATGTGATTGAGGCCCAAATCAATCCTATTACGAGTATGGCAGGCAAGAATTTAAGGATGTCTGAGGACACTATGCAGTCTTATTTTGTAAGCTTTACAAACCCTGAAAGCAGGGTGATAACAATGACATGAATAAGAATCATTTCAACATATTTTATACTTTCACCATCTTTGTTGGTCAGTGTTTTCAAACTGACATGAGTTTTGTCATAAAGAGAAGTGAGAGTCAGGTGTTCAAGGCCAAAAGGAATGCTACTTTGGTCAGGCAAGAAGGGAATTGGTTTGACTTTGCTCCAAGCAGGCAATTAAGGGATGATGAATTAGAATCCCCTCAAAGCAGGAACCCTATTACTCTCAGACATGTCATGCACTCTGAAGTGTAAAATGCCTGATCATAAATAATAATGTCACTAATTGTGTAAAAAAATAAAAAATAAAACCTGAAACAAATACTGTTGCTATATGTAAGTGGCATCATTGATTGAAAAAAAATAAACTTCATCTCAAATATTTTTGCTGTGATCGTAAACACATAATTTTAGTCCTTAAAATACAAGTGGAAGGACATGACATGATACTAGGACAGTATCTGTTCCTTTAGTTTAAGACATGTAGAAGATGCTAAACATCCTTATTGAGATATGCATCAAAGTAACTAATTGAAAATCAAACCTTTTGTAGTAATGTTTGAGTTAAAATCTTAAAAAACCTAGTTGAAGTTTATGAGTATGATATGAATATAGGTTATTATGAGATTTTTATCCATTATGGTTATAAGTAGCTATAAGTATACATGTATATATATATGTGTGTGTGTTTACATATATAAATATATTACAGTATGCAGGTAATAAATACTAGGTAAATCAATAAATGAATGATTAATACTTGCAATAGATACAACTGTTTAAAAATTGCTAACTTTATTCAAGTTGCTAGAGTTAATGAAAATAATTTATGTGACATATCAGCTACATTTCTGTCAAATGATAATGTGAACTTAATGAAAACACATTCATTACATTTTTATTTTCGTCAACATAATACCTTTGAAATTAGTTCTTTACCAAATTGATAATGCCATTATATTCACAAATAATATATTTTAAAATACCTACACTGATAGTAATCAATAGAAATTCTGGAAAGTTTGCATCTACCTCATTAAAACTCTACTAACTTTTTTAAAAACATTTTTCCAGGCCTTATTGTGAAGTATTAACTATAATACTATGTGTAAGTTTAAATGTACATGTCGATTTGACACAGTTATATATTGTAAAATGACTACTACCATATGCTAACATCTCCATAATCATACCTCCACACAGAAACTCATTTAGACTTAAAAAATAAATAAGCTTCACTACTGCTCATTTGAGAAAATTGTTTTTTCTAGCTAGATGAAAATTTTGCTACTTTTATGCTGTCACACAATGATTTCACAATATTAATGTCAAAACTTCTGAAAGTCCAAGACTTTCATTTTTTGTGGATTTAGTATTTTTCTTTCCAGTGGGAAGTTGAGAAAGTTCCTTTCCATTTTTCTTCTATTCCAAAACAATGTAAAGTTTTGGTGTTTTGAACAAGCACATTTAATTCTTAGCATAGCCATGTAAGGTGTGTATTATTTTCTGCATTTTAGAGATGAGGAATTTGAATCTTATATATGTTCAATAGCTAGCCAAGTTCACCAAGTAGGGGCAGAGTTTAGACCTCAATCAATTCTAGCTAACTAGAATTAGTTAGCACCCAGAGGGCACCTGAGTGGCTCAGTGGCTGAGAGTCTGTCATTGGCTCAGGTAGTGATGGGGGGGGGATCCTGGGACAAGCCCCCCACCTTAGGCTCTCTGCAGGGGGCTTGCTTCTCCCTCTGCCTGTCTCTCTCTCTCTTTCTCTCTCTTCATGAATAAATAAATAAATAATTTTTTAAATTAAAAAAAAATTAAAAACTTCTAGTTGACTCAAAAGTCTGTTTAATTTTTTTTTACTGCCTTACACTATAATCAGATATTTAAAATAACCATCTGAGGTTACTTTTCCTTTATACATATTTTTATAACTTGAGACTTTCAATTTTTGTATTTTAGGCAGATCACTTGTTTCTTGGACTTTTTTTTTTTTTTTGCCTGCTTTTCTCAAAACATGTTATACTATACAATTTTTTTTTTTTTTTTAGATTTCCATTTTAGGTACAGACACAAGGACTACAACCTATACGTTTTGACTGGATTTAGATATTGCCAGTTCTTCAGTCACGAATTTACTGATAATCTCTTTCTTTACTTTTTTTTTTTTTTTTAAGATTTTATTTATTTATTCATGAGACACACACACACAGAAGCAGAGACACAGGCAGAGGGAGAAGCAGGCTCCACGCAGGGAGCCTGACTTGGGACTAGATTCCTGATCTCCAGGATCAGGCGCTAAACTCCTGAGCCACCTGGGCTACCCTCTTTCTTTACTGTAAATGGTTAATCTCGGGATCCCTGGGTGACTCAGTGGTTTGGCTCCTGCCTTCGGCCCAGGGCGTGATCCTGGAGACCGGGAATCGAGTCCCACGTGGGGCTCCCTACATGGAGCCTCTGCCTCTGCCTCATTCTCCCTCTGCCTCTCTCTCTCTCTGTGTCTCTCATGAATAAATAAATAAAATCTTAAAAAAATGGTTAATCTCATCCACTGTACGTGCGTTCACACACACATGCATATATGTAAATCAGTGCAAATCTCATTCTGGGTAGAAAGGGCACCTAATTCTGACTTGTGTACTAACTATATAATCATAAGAGATGTGGCAAAGTATAATAGAAAGAACATAGACTCTAATAATAATTTCAAAATAAACTGGGATTCTGTTTGTTTAGCTGGGGTTTTGTTGAGCTAACAATACCTATCTGATTCTGAGAAAGATGCTTGAATCTGAATGCTTGTTTCATTATCCTAAATTGTGGATAACCCTAGTGAGTTCATAATGTCATGATAAGGATTAAATTACATATATAAAATCCTAACACACTCTTCAAAATATTGTTGTAGCCATTGTTATATAAACAGGGCATAATGATGCTCTGATGACAGGGTGCTTGAGAATGGAAAAGCATATATGTAAAATATCTAGTACAGTGCCTGACACAGAGAAGGTGTTCTCTAAATGGTAGCTATTATGATTTAAGAGCCATCTGTTATAGCCTGGGATTAATTCATCTGGAAGATTTCAGTCATGTAATAAACAGATGTTGAGTATGTGCACTATTTTAGGACATATGCTTAGGGTAGAAGGGAAATAAAGTGAAACAAGATATGACTATTGCCCTCAAGGAACACATAATGTAGCTACATTATATTCATTTACATATCATGTGTATACACATATATAATTATGTGTATTAAATACATTAAATGTGTTAATTATAATGCATATATCATGTATTAAATATAAATAATTCTATATTATATTAATTATACATAATTATATATGTATACATATTAAGTAACTATAATACTGTACTATGACCAAAGAGCCATAATAAAATGTTTTGAGATGGGGAAAGGGTTACTGTCTTTGGAAGTTTGAGTATTATTCCTTTAATTCATAAAAAAAAATGTGGAATTCTGTAAGTTAGTTTTAGTTAATAGGATTTGATGTTGAGGATTTATGTTTTTTGCTTTTACAATTTTCCTCCTAGCATAATTAGAATGATTCCTGTATTCTGGCAGTGTTTTCTGTGTAATAGTACATACACACACATCTGTATACAAAGAGAATAATATATTGGCAAAACACATTGAAGCTGTCTTTTGTTTGATTTGTATTTCTTTTAGGCTTAACACATAATTCAGTTTTATGTGTTCATTTTTTTTCAAGCTTATTAAAAAGGATAAAAAATAAATACTTCATAATTTCATTTTTACCATAAAATATATGTTCCCTCTTGGTATATCAAACATTTTAAAACATTAATGGCTAGTTTTCTTCTGCCTTTTTTTATTGAAAGGCAAATATACTTAGGGGATATTGTACACTGGAAGTATTTATAATAAAAAACAAAACTAGATAGGTTACTAAAGGAGTCCTGTGTAGAAGATTCAAGTCAACTAATAGAAAAACATTGAATTTTTCCTTCTTAAGAAACCAAGTTTATTTATCAAGTGTTCACTTAAGTAGAATTAGGTCTGTGTTCTGTTTTATTTTATATTCTAACCCATTTTTGTTACAGGATATGAGTGGTGGAAATGTGACAGCTGTGCTAACTAAGGATGACAATAGGGTAAAGGACAAGGAAAAAGCCTTTTGTAATGTAATTTTAAATGGTATCATCATTTATTTTCAGTTGGCATTCAATTTCCAATACATTCACTTTAAAATGCATTACTGTTTAGTTTTGAATGTTATGGTAATTTTGGAGTTGACTTAGCTTTTCTCAGAGTCACAGATATGAGGCATATTAATGCACATGAGTTCCAGATGACAAATGGTGCTTGAAGTTTCCATGTCTGCTAATTCATTTTTGATTATAACATGGATGTCTTCTGAAATATAAATGACTTTTGCCTAGCCCAACGGTCATCTGATTTGAACATACGATGTGATGCTTCACTGATGTTTGAACTTTGGAGTCATTTCAAATTCATTGATGATAGTGCTTATAAAGGCCATGTTCCCAGACTCAGAATGCAATAAACTAAGTCTGTATCAGTTGCTTCTCAGGGACAATATATATAGAAAGTATTTGGAATTAATTTAGCAACCTTTGCAATCAGAGGATGTTTCACATTGCTTACATTTTCAAAACCAAGTTTAAATGGTCCAGATTGCATTGTGTCAAGGAATTCCATCTACATGTGTCAAGGAATTCAGCTATGTGAGTAGTCTTGGATCTTAGTTTTAGACAAATAATGGCAGCTTTTAGTGTCTATTAGGGGAAAAATGGCAGTCATTCAAGTAAATAAGTTTTAAAGGTGAGTTCAATTTTTATCATTAGCCACCTAAATCAGCTTGATATTGAGAAAAGAAGTGGTTAGAAAAGTTGTAACACTATGCTTAGTTGATTTTTATACCACAAATTATTTTTATGTATTTAAATTTTTCTTACATATTTTGAAAGTTGTTAGCCTCTAATACAAAAGATAAAAACATATGTGTGTTTCCTTATTCATCCTCCTTGAAGCTCTTCCCAGATTCTAATTTTTCTATTGTTTTAAATTCCTTCTTGAGTGTTAGAATGACATCAAATTCTTGAGTGTTACAGTGACATCACACTATGAATTCATTAAGATCCAGTAATGTGTCTGAAATAGGCTGTGCTATGGGAAGTAGTCTCTTAAGATTTGAAAAACAATAAAACTGACTAAATGTCAATTTGCTTTTTTATAATTTACATGATTCTAAACAATCAGAGGTATACTATTCGTCCTTAAAACATTCTTTTGTTCCTATAGCTTCTAAATGGCTACTGAGTTATATTTGAATTATAATAATGTACTTTAAAGCTATATTTTAAGTGTTAGCATTTTAACACTACATCCTACTGAGGAAGTTAATTTGAAGAAATCCTAGTGATACATTCAACTATAACACTCAGGGGAAGTTCATAATGTTCCAAAAATGCTTGAGCTTTTTGGTGGTGAAATGCTTTGTTTTCAGGTGTCATATTCTATATTCTTACAATTATACATTACATTTGGAATAAACAAAGATAGTTAATGATTGTGTGGAACTAGAACTTGAATTGCTTCAATTCTATTATCATCTAATTCATTTGAAACGTCTGTGTTAAATTTCCAGGAATTTGTTGAGAAATTCTTTCTCTAAATTATCCTTATATTAAATTTTTTTCTAACTATTTGTATATCTGTTGCATCAGGAAAAAATTTTTTGAAATTCAAGTAGATAAAAATATTCTCAATTAAGTACTAAGTAAGACAGGTTGACAAATTTGGTTAAAATGATTATTGAAAGCTTTCCATTTTGACAAAGTCTTTGACAAATTTTTTTTTTTGTCAGAAATTAAGGCTCTTAAACAGAAATGTTAAATGTTGAATGTTACTACTCACACTGTGGCAGACTAAAATTTAAGTATAATTTTCTTTTGAGGGGAAAAACAGAATTATGGTATTAAAATTAAATGATTAATCTATTAATTTTCCTTTTTGTACAGTAATATTTAATTTATTTTTATTGACATGATTATATATAAAGTAAAATATAAGAAGTTTCATTGTGTTTCTTTTCTGTCCATTGTGGTTCATTTCATTGTATGATCATAACTAAAAATAACTTTGTTCCATAGAAGAGGAAGTGCTAAAAACTTATTCTCTACATGAAAACATGCCTGGTACACTATTGATAGGAACTGTAACAAAAGCCAGAGAAAATTAAAAAATAATTCAGCAACTTGCTTAAAAGAAGTAAATACCAGCCTGCTTTTTTTTTTTTTTTTTTTTTTTTTGTCATTTCAAATGCATTACAAATTCTGTGTGAGTATTCTCATTTAAAATATCTCTGTAAGTGAAGGAAAAAGTAAGGAAAGAGTTATGACCCCTTTAGCAACAATTCTCTAATTTGTTCAAAAATAATTATCATGACTTTTACTGCCTATTATTACTTTTTCATTTCTAATAAATCAACATTTACATTATCTTACCATGATGGATTTTAAGTCTCCTCACCCCTATCCCAGTTCAGGTGATACTGAAATGGAAACAGTGTTATGTGATAAAAAAAAAAAAATATATATATATATATATATATATATATATATTACAATTGGAAACATGACAACTCAAATCCAGATTTCTAATAAGTGGAAGATACATACAAACTATAAAATAGAAGTTTGTATTCTTATGTACAGTATGCTACGGGATAACGTATAAAAAAGGGAGCTAGAGCATAGGAATAAATCTGAATTCTTCCCTTTTTCTCAAGGATTAACACATCCAATATTTTTATTTTTTGTTCTTTATGAAGTTCATATTTAATGCGGAATCTGAAAATAAACAAACCAAAGGTAAAACAAAGACAAGAAGATGTGTGAAAAAGAGAAATCAGTTGTACTAGTAAGCAAGGCTTTACTAATTTATTTTTGGTTTTCAGCATCACATTACTGGCTTCAAGCAAATGAATTTCCAATGTTTCTGATTCATCCAATGTTCTATATTATAGAAGTCTTTGTTGCCGATACCATTAACTTCATCATTAAACACCACTTGACTCAGCAGCCACAGCCCTACTGCCTTTCAGATGGGAAGGTAAGTTTTCCTGACTACTGTCATGATAATAGGTCTTCCTCCTTCTACCCCAGAAGACTGAGAAACAACCAAAGCACTTATTCTGGCTGCTTGATTTAATTCTATCTCTTGCTGCTTAATCTCATTAAGAGATAGGAAAGTGGGTCCTTATCTTACCCACTTTCTCCACTGTGGTGTTGTTTTCTTTTTCTTAGAGAGGGAGGATCAGAGAGAGAAGGAAAGAGAGAGTCTTAAGCAGACTCCACAACCAGCATGGAGTCCCATGTGGAGCTCAGTCTCAGGACCCTGATGTCATGACCTGAGCTGAAATCAAGAGTCTGGTGCTTAACCAACTGAGCCACCCAGATGCCCTTCAGGTAATCTTCTCATTCCCCCCTCATCTGCTATGTGAAATTATTATCCAATATTTTAAAATTTAAATCTATATATATTCAATCATTGTTTTGCTGTAGTGTACTTTATTAAGAGGTGATATATGGTATATTAGATTTGATTTTGATGGCATTTGTCTTAAGAAGTTAGAAACAAACATCTAAATATTCTTAACAATGTCAACATGTGAGAAAACAAATGTTGTATTCCAGTACAAGATAACTCTTATTTCTGAAAATGTGTAGTTTTCATATATTTACACTTTAAGAAATCATTTAAGAAATGAAAAATAATAATGGGAATTAGCTTCTGAATGCATTCTTTTAAAGTAAGATACAACAAAAATCCGATGATATAAATCTGGAGTATTTACACGGTAGCTACCTAAATGAAATATTTTCAAATTTGCTAATAAGCTCTCTTGAGTAAGTATTGAACTCTCTCTGTATAGCAGGCCTTGTAATAGATGTAATGGTACTCACTTTAAGAAGATGCCATTGTAACACTTGAGAAGCCGCAATTTGATAAAAAATACATTTTTAATTTTTTAATTTTTAAAAAAGATTTTGTTTATTTATTCATGAGAAACACAGAGAGAGAGAGGCAGAGACAAAGCCAGAGGGAGAAGCAGGCTCCATGCAGCCTGATGTGGGACTCCATCTTGGGACCATGGGATCATGCCCTGAGCCAAAGGCAGATACTCAACCACTGAGCCACCCAGGTGTCCCAAAAGTACATTTTTAAAAAAGAAATATCACCATCATCAACAAAAACAAGAAAGGCAAAAACAAGTCCAGACTACAGTTCATTCAATGAAAATAACTCGATTGCAATGACTATGATAGATTATTACATTATTAAATTTGCATTCCAGATAAATATTTATGTTGTCATTTGAATGAGTCTATATTAATCTTAAAAAGTAAAACTAGTTAAAGGAGCTATAGCTATGCATTGAACCAAAAGGAAGTGGGAACAGACTGGTTATTCTTATAGAAGGGAATTTTAAGATTGAAGAGGTTGATAGCAGTGGCTTATTGGAATTGTATTTCAAAGATAATTCTGATATGGAAAATAAGACTAACTGATTTTTTTAACTATATAGCACAGAAAAAGAAGTCTCCCACAGTCTATTTTTCTATACATAGAACGAGATTTGATGTGACAGCTCATGTGTTATGGTTTTGTTAGATATAATAAGTATGGAATATTTGAAAACTGGCAACATTTGTTAATAAAAAATAAGAAAGATAAGCTGACTATAAAACAAATTCAATCAAAATATATCGGGTTTTTATACTAAGGAAGCCCTGCAAAAGTTGGAAGGAGTCTCAGATTTAATATTAAAAATTTTGTCTTTGAATGTCATTTCAGGTTAGAAGATATATTATTACCAAATACATTCCAAGCACACATTTTCTTGAAAACTAGACTATAAAATGAATTTAATGTAGCTAACACTGCAGTTCTTGATTTATGAGTGGATGCTAAAAAGTTGTTTCCCTGTAGGGAAAATTATTCCAAGCTTTGTAAGTTTCATATCTATTTTGCAATTAGGTTAATTTCTATTTGAAATTCTCCAACTTTACCCTTTTGTCACAAAAAAATCATTAAATGTGAGCAATACAAAAAAAAAGCCTTGTTTTTGTCAAAAAAAATTCAGTTTGGAATTTCAAATCTACCCACAAGTAAGTGCTTCTAAATATGCTTTGATATATAGAATATGAAAATAAGTAAAAATGATTGTTCTCTATGGCACTTTCTGGCATATTCCATTATTTCATGTAATTTGACTGATAGGTAAATTTCTAAAATTGTCATCTTTGAATGTTTATCTTAAAAGAAATATAATTATACATATAGCAACCATTTTCAAGGAGACAAAACCAGATTGCACAAATTGTTTGATACTAGATTTCTTTTAAAAAATATATTTATTTATTCATGAGAGCCACAGAGATGCAGAGACATAGGCAGAGGGAGAAGCAGGCTCCTGATAGGGAGCCCGATATGGGACTCGATCCCAGGAGCACATGGTTAGGACCTGAGCTGAAGGCAGACGCTCAACTGCTGAGCTACCCAGGCATCCCAATACTAGATTTCAAAACAAATATAAATATGTGATTATGGGGATCCCTGGGTGGTGCAGCGGTTTGGCGCCTGCCTTTGGCCCAGGGCGCGATCCTGGAGACCCGGGATCGAATCCTACGTCGGGCTCTCAGTGCATAGAGCCTGCTTCTCCCTCTGCCTGTGTCTCTGCCTCTCTCTCTCTCTCACTGTGTGCCTATCATAAAATAAGTAAAAATTTAAAAAAAAATTTAAAAAAATATGTGATTATGAATAGGAGACTTAATTCCCTTTACCATTGCTTTTGGACCAGTCTCCTGATATTCTATGAAAATTTTTGCAGTGAAATTGGTACTACAACCTCTCTTAACCATTTCTGTCTCTCTTCAGAATCTCAGACATATGTATCTCTTTCTAATGCTGTGGCTTTAAGGGACCCAGGGTTTATTTTCAAAACCATTTGTAGAATGACTAGTGTATGAAAAGTTGTGATACAGCCATATGTTGATTGTCATTTCCCATCATTTCTCTACCTTTTGACCTACATGTTTGGGAGAGTGTAGGTAACTTTTTTTTTTCCTTCTTACAGATCTTTGTGAAGGGAAACAATTTTGTTGAGGATACATTTGTTTTTCATTTGTTTGTTTGTTTTGCTATGGCTGCTGTTTGTTTTCTTTTGTTATTTGTTCAACTTTATTTTCCGTTTTTTATTATAAGAAAACCTGTATTCATACTCAAAAAAAGCCTCTCTAATTACACATGTTTGTGGGGATGCTGATTTTCTAGCTACAGATATGGACATGAAACGTATCCAAGAACCTTTGGTTAATCTGGATGTTGGGTGAAAGAGAATCATGTTTTTCTCTGGGATCACTGAGTCCAAGGAGCAGCAATCTTAGATTCTTCAGTGCCCTTCACACCCCAATATGGAGGACAGATAGAGCCAGCAAAGAGAAGGAGAAAATCCAGTAATGATGAAGATTGAGAGAGATAGAGAGTAATATCCCTTGAAGTTTCTGTTTAGTTTAGCATCATCTGAGTTGAATTTGAGTTTCTTGTTTCTGTTACTTCAAAGAACAACAATAAAAAATAGTTCAAAAAAGCTATTTCTTGATAATATTGAATCTATATGCATGTTTTGCAATTGAATGTAACATATGTGTGCATGTCTTAAATTTACCTCCTCATTTCCTGCCTCCATGGACAATAGTTTTTTCATCTGATACAATTTATGATTTACTTCTTAAACTATGGCATACAAGAACTAGTATAGGCTTTTATCTAATCACTCCCAATTCTCACCTGATAAAAACAACCAAATATTTGACTTCAAGCATGGTCTGATCACTGTAAGCACTAACTTACATATTAGGTACAAAGAGAAAGCTAGAAGGAAATGTCATTCAAAATATTTATATCAAAAGCATTAGAGCGTATCTATTCTCCATTAGGTATTATAAAGAGAATACTTTGATGGATGAAGATTTGTCTTCTTTGAGCTGATCTCTCTCAATGTTATGGATAATAAAGCACTTTCTTTGCAAATACCACACACTCTGAAAATCATGTTACTGGCTACACTACAAAATTCAATTAGTTACGTTATTCTAAAAATAGTTAGTTTCTACTGAATGAGCTTTCATATGTGCTAGCATCTTCAAGCACATGCTTTTGTGAATGCATATTGAAATAATTAAACTGAGCTACTTAATGCACATTTAGTTGGAACTTTGTACATTAAAATGATTTATAATTATTAGAGGAAAAGGAAAATACACCTTGCCTTTGATTATAAAGATGATTTTCTCAAGCAGGCATGTTAAATTTAGTGTTGCTGATAAAGATTTCAAAGATTTTTTCTTTTTGTGTTTTTAGCATGCAATGTACATTTCAGTGAAATATATTGAAGCTTTCCCTCTCTGCTGTGTAACCTTGGCCAAACTTCTAACACAATGATCCTCTAGTGCCTAGCTTTGGATGATGCTTAGAGTTGGCATTCAATAAATTTCTCTTTGATCATCTGGGAAATGATATATCATGCCTTTAATATGTCAAGGTACCAAGAATACTAAAACACTTTTTGTAATTATAACATTTAGCTTCCAGAATGCATTTAATTGTGTTATTACTGTGAGATGATAATAGCATGAAAGTCCACATTCTAATTACAGTTTGGCTCCCATTTTGTTTTTGGTTATGAACAACACCTCTTTGTAATATACAGTAAGCAGTGCACTATAAAACTGTATAGCCAGTAGTTTCTATCCTAAAATCGTCGATATAAAGCTCATGCCTTTCAATATATATTAGTACAGCTCATTCTAAACACCTTGGAAAGACAGAATCATGGTCATGGTTTCTGGTGCTATGGTTGGTGACCTTCACAGAGGTTCAAGTTGGGGTTTGAAATCTAGCCTGTAACCATTATACCAGCAGAGCCTTGTCAGTTTGGAGAACTTGTGTCCCTTTCTAATTTGCAATATAGTGTATTAATGCATAGAGGTGCATCGGAACAAAGTGATTTTAAATGATGGTGGATCCCCACTAGCAAGGAGCTGACAGGGTAGTGATAAACCATACTTGGACAAGACTTCATCTGAAACTAGGAACCTGTTGATGGGATGGGCTATCCTGTTATTTAGTTGGTGATTTCTAAAAATGCAGGAAAGAAGAGGGGTAGAGTGCAGCATAGGAGGGAGGAACACCTTATGAGTGAAAGAGACAGTAACTGGACATTCTGTCAAGGAGGTTACTAACACTACTTTAGAGTCTCATAAGCCATGTAAGGTTTGACTTTTCAAAGCTAACCCTCCCTTGTCCTTCTCCTAAGACTCAGTCCTGAAAAAACTGCAATGGCTACAAGAGAAGGATATGTGTAGCTGGGATAGGGCAGCAAATTGATCTTCACCTACCCTCTCCCACTGCCAACTTCAGGCCTGAGGTGGGATCTACTACAAACATGGTGGGCTTGGCAGTAAAGAGGGGTGAAGAGAGTGGAGAAGTTTTGAATGACAAGAAGAAGTATATTTTAAATTAGATCGGATTTTTTAATACCTGAAAAAGTACAGGTACTTGTTAATACCTGTAAATCATAAAGAAAGCTATGGAATCTCCACAAGATTTTATCCAGGAGTAGGAAAGAACAAGCCTGCAGAGTGTGTTCAAAGAGAATAAATGTGAGAGCAAACAAAATTACTTTTTGTTCACACTCCACTAAGTTCAATAAATACACTGGATCCACTGGCATAATTTCCATAAGTTGCTTCTTCTTCTAAAACTGAGAATTGTATTGGTTTGTGCTGAAGAAACAATTTTCCATTTTCTGAATAAACATGAATTAGTTTTTGATGTGCACCGTTTAACTCTCCAGCCATTAAATGTATCAGATAAAGTTTCACCTTGTTTACTTGTTTTTCTATCAATTAGAATTTTCTATCAGAATTTTCTGGCCAGCCCTATTGTGCATATTTATTATGAGAGCCAATTTCCTCAGAATGATGCTGTGATCTCAAAAGATTTTTTAGTACAATCAAAATGATGCTCAAACTACATTCAGAATTATTTTGGTGTTAAATGATTTTTATCATATTATGTAAGCAGAGAAAATGCATGTAATTTACATGGTTATGATGATTGTATTTCCCAAATCACAAATCAAGAAATGTGGTCTGACAAATGATGTTTGGATTATATCCAAGTACAAGAAAGCACCTACATTGCCCAAACATTGTCACTAGTTTAGTGTTTGTGGTTTAATGCCTTTGGTCTAAAGCACTGACATACACAACATTAAAATATTTAAAATTAACATTAAAATATTAAAAATATGTACAGGGAATATATTTGTATTATCAAGGATAAATTACTTTAAGCAGGTGGCACCACACTATCCCTTAATACCAAAACCTTAGCTTGCTTTTCTTGCTTCTGTCTTTTGGAACTAATTTTGATCTGAGAAATATAATCCATTAGATTTCATTAATCAGTTTGTTTGTTTGCCCAATCATGTCATTAAATCCCCTGCCATATCGCTAGATACAGAATCTGTCTACCACACTGCTCTTTCAAAAATTTAATTAAATTAGGTTGTAGGCCAGTCAATATAATTATATTTCTAGGTCCTGTTAATGCACCGTTTTTGGTATTTGAATTCAACTTATTTTTGCTGAATAAAGGTCAGTTATTTTTCTTTGTTTTGTGCTTATTTTCACTGCTGTTCTTTAATATACATGTGCTCTATTCTTCCATTACTGTATTCTAAGTCAGGAAATGAGACACTCAAGAATAGTTTAGGACACTAGATCAAGCATCATCAAAGTTCTTAATTATATTTTGAAATGATCCCAAATGATAGTATTTATCTAAGAATAAACCAAGCATTACAGTAAAAGAGGTGTGAAATAGCCATATAAACACTCCTACTATTAGTTTAGTTTTTTTTTTTTTTTTTTTTTTGGTTTACTAAGAACATCATTAACAAGAAAGTAGCAGAATCTTTTTCTCTTTTCAGTTTAGAATAATTGCTGGTATGGTCTAACATTTATATAAAATGGCAAACCTCAAAGAGACTGAAAGCCAAAATGCATCTGTATACATCCAAGCATTAAAAGTAGTCAAGCCCAATTTTAGTCAATGAAGGAATGACTGAGTAAGGGACAGAAAGTGTTTTCCATTAATTACAAATGCAGAATTTGGCAGGGGATGGGGGGGACAAAAGCTCCAAGGTATAATAGGCAATTTACTTGGCAGATATCTACCACCACACTAAAATAAATCATGCAAAGGTAACACTCTGCCATTTAATAGTTTTCCCCTTGGTTATATTCACTAATTTAATCAGTTTCTTAAATGTCTTGTTTTAAGGTCTGGATCCTTAGCTTAATTGTCAATCATTTTTATTATGCAACAAGCTAAGTTTATAGAATATTTTTATGCCTTGCTTAAGGAAAAGACTCACTAAACACAGCATTTTATTTTATTTTATTTTTTTCTAATATCTTCAAGCTTGTAATTGAAGGTCTAAGCAAACTTAACAAGATGAATGTTTCATTTACCTTTGGATAGGTGTGTGTTTTTTTTTTTTTTTAATTCATGTCAAGAAAAAAGTTCAAGTCATAGTTTATTTTTTAATTTTTTAAGAGATTTATTTATTTATTTGAGAGAGAGAGAGAGAGCACATGTGGGGGCACAGGAGGGAGGAGCAGAGGGAGAGGGAGAGAGAAAATCCCAAGCAGACTCTGTGCAGAGCCCTTTGTGGGGCTCCATCCCACAACACTGAGATCATTACCTCAGCCAGAATCATAGCTCAATCGACTATGTCCCCCAAGCACCCCACAAATTGCAGCTTAGCTATTAATCCTGGTTGATTCTTAGGTTGTGATTTGTCAATAAGAAAAAGTTAATTAGTATTCCTTTAATTAACAATTTATTAATTACAAATGTACCTGTTAGAAGCAATTCAAATTATCTTAGAAGGAATGCAATTAAAATGCAAAACCACAAATATTTAAATAGTTCCACAGAATCTGTTCCAAATAATATTAACTTACAATTAAATAAAAAAGCCCTAAAGAAATAAAATCACTGTGAATAAAAATTATCTGGGGAAAAAATAAAAGAATCTATCTGTAGAAAGAGACCCACAAAGATAACAGATACATGCTAAATCAACAGTACGTTCCTTGATATATTTAAAGAAACAAATAATATGATGGAAACTCTCACCTAGTTTATATAAAGCTAGAAAAGAGCATCACTTCCACTCTAACAGAAGACTAAATTGTATAAACTACAAAATTATAATTTTTTATTCCATCAAAGAGTTAAGGTTAAATCCCAGAACAGAGAAATCCAAGCAAGAGAGGGAATACATGCAAAGAATATGCAGCTCCAGCAGATAAGAGGAAATTCGAATTTTATCACACTGTTGGAGAATGAATGTGGGTTAGCTCAACATAGGTGCCTCAAACAGAAGGGAATTTTCACTCTTGTAGAGGCTGTTTTCCATGGACTTCCCCTGAATTCTCACAAAAAGAGTCGTGCATATCTGAGAGATGGGAGAAAACCTCTCATGGGTGGTATAGGCAAAGAGGAAGTCTACCATTATTTGAAAACCAGGAAGCTCCATCTCTCTTGCCTGGATCTTCATTAACACTAAAAAGCTTTAAGATATATGGGGAAGAGTGGGAAGTTCTATCACTCTCAGGGCTCAAGTAGACCACCCACTATTCCTGTGGGAATATGTCAGCAAAGAGTTCTCCACAACATCCTTCCTGTATCAATAGATTCAGAGTCCTTAGTACCATAGAAGGCGAATCTCTCCCACACAAGATCCACTATGGCCATAATATAGAGTTGTGCTTTCATGAGGAGATGATACAGGAATCCTGAGAAAGCCCCATTGATAAACCCCAGGTATATGGGACCTCACTGAGACTGATCCTGGACCAGAGCAAAAGAGAATTGCTTCTGTCACCAGCAGGCTAGAAAGAGATCACATTCTTCCCTGGGGAAGGAGGAAGAGTCCTTCCCTCTGGGGAGAGACCCTCCATGTTGCAGGTGTGCTAGGATGGCTGAAACCTGAGGTTGGAGCAGAAACATGGAGAAAAATCCTCTGGTAGCTTAGCTCCTACCTTAAGCACAAGGAGTCATGTGAACAATTTGAATATTGTTGTGCATTTAAGGTGACAAAAGCAGCAATAAAACCCAAACTCAGCTCAATTCCTGACCAGATGTCTCAATGCTTCAAACTAACATTCTGGCAAAAGAAGAACCAGGCTCATTTCCAGACATAAATACAAATTATCTCAGTTTCTACTGTTCTCACATGATATCAAATATTCAACAAGAAATTATGTTATATATTATTAGAAAAACCTCTCCTATTTGCTAAGAGGTTTGGTTTTTTGTTTTGTTTTTGTTTAAATTAGAACTGGAGGGCATCCCCGGTAGCTCAGCGATTTAGTGCCACCTTCAGTCCAGGGCTTCATCCTGGAGATCTGGGATCGAGTCCCACTTCAGGCTCTCTGCTTCTTCCTCTGCCTGTGTCTCTGCCTCTGTCTCTGTCTCTCTCTCTCATTCTCTGTGTCTCTAATAAATAATCTTTAAAAAAATAAAATAAATTAGAACTGAATGCTGTCAAATATGTCAAATAAGATGTCAAATATGATGATCATATGGCTTTTCTTTTAGTTCGTTATATAGTCAATTTCACTGATTCAATTTCAAATGTTAAGAGAACCCTGAATTCCTAAAATAAACTCCACACAGTAATGGTCACTCTACTTACACGTTGTGGGATTCACTTTGGTAAACTTTCGTTTGGAATTTTTGCCTCTTAAATTCATGAGGGATGTTGCACTTTGTTTCTTTACTTGTGATGACTTTGATAATAGGATTTTACTGACCTCATAAATTGAGATTTTTCCCTTGGTATGTTTTGGTATTATTTCTTCTTTAAATGTTTAGAAGAATTTACTTATGAAACCATTTGACCTTGAACTGCCTTTTTGTTTTGTGTTTTGTTTTGTATTTTGTGAGTGTATTAAAATACAAACTCAACTTTTAAAATAAATATTGACAATTTTAATATTCTAATTCAGCAAAATTTGTCAGTTTTTATCTTACAAGCAATTTCCTCCTTTCATTGAAATTGCCAAATAGTTTCATAAAGTAGATCATAATATTATTATACCTTTAAAATCTGTAATCAGTTACTTATAATTGATACAGATATTTTAGGTCTTCTCTATTATCGTTTCTTTTCCTCTTTAAAAAAATATTTTATTTATTTATTTGTGTGTGTGTGAGAGAGAAAGCATGTGTGCAGGAGCAGGGAGAGAGGGAGAAGCAAACTCCCCACTGAGCAGGGAGCCTGATAGAGGGCTCAATCCCAGGACTCTGAGATCATGAGCTGAGCTGAAGGCAGATGCTTAATCAACTGAGCACCCAGGCATCCCTCTATTATTTTATCTTATCCCTCTTGCTAAAGTTTAACAATCTGATAGATATATTAAAAAACTAACTCTTTAATTTATTGATTTTTTCCTGTTTTTTGTTTTGTTGATTTCTATATTGATATTTATTGTTTATATTCTTCTTCTTTTGGGGGGTTTAATTTCCCTTCTATTTATAGTTTTTAAAAATGGAAATAGGAGTAATTGATTTGAAACTTTTCATTTTTAATGTAAGCATTTTGTTTTAATTTCATCTCTACTTCTTTCACAGAATTGCACAAATACTTACATGTTGTATTTTCACTTTCATTAAAAACAAATGATATCCTAATTCTCATTAATTTCTTCTTTACAAATGATATCCTAATTCTCATTAGTTTCTTCTTTTACCTGTTAGTTACTTAGCAGTGGTTTATTTAGTTTCCAAATATTTGGATATTTTTCAGAGGTCTTTCTGTCATTATTTAATTCCATTATCTTCAAAGATCATACTATATATGATATTAATCCTGCTGAATTATTTGAGACTCCTTTTATAACTCAAGATTATATATAGTTTACTTTTAAATATTCCACATGCACCAGAATAAAATGTATATTCTTTTATCATTAAATAGAGTGATACATACATATCCAGTAGGTCAGTTTGTATGATGATACTGTACACATCTTTTATATTATTGATGATTTTCTGCACTTGTTCTATTGGTCATTAAGAAAAAGATGCTAAAATATAATTGTGTGTTTGTTTATTCATCTTTGCCATTTTATAAGTTTTTACTTCTTTTATTTTGAGGGAAGTGAGATGACTTTTTTACCCTTGGAAATCTTCTGTGTTCTAAAATCTTCTGATGTTAGCACAGCCACTCCAGCTTTCATTAGGATTATGTTAGCATGATAAAACTTTTTCTATCCTTTTATTTTTTAACATTTTCTCTTTTAATTTAAAGTATATTTCTTATAGGCAGCATACAGTGACTCTTGCTTTTTATCCAATTTGACAATCTTGGCCTTTTAATTAAGTTCTTTAGAGCATTTGCACTTATTGTTTATTTATATGGTTAAAGTCCACCATCTTTCTACTGATTTTTTTAACAGATAAGAAATTTTTTTCCAGTCTTTATTGAATTTTATTATTGAGTTTTTGATGATCCTGTTTTATTTCATTGTTGCTTTATTTGCTGTCCCCTCTAATTTTTTGGTAGTTCCTTTAAGTTTTCTGGTATATATCTTTAGCATATCACAATTTATCCTTAATAACATTAAACCACTTCATGAGAGGTAATAACAATTTTAAGAGATTATATACTTAATGCATCATCAATATATATTTTGGTATGCCTATATGATATAAAAATGGCAATGAAAAGTAATGAATTATTGATACATGCATTGCTATACTTGGATACAAAAAATCAAGAGAAAATGTAAATCTCAAAAGAGTATGCATAATCCTATTTTAACCTTTTTAAACAGGTAAAATAAAACAAGATATCATTAAGAGATAAAGACACACATGATAAAGTTATTTAAAAATAGCAAAAAGATAATCAGTGACCATTTAGGGTAATAGTTACCTCAGGAGCTAGAAGATCTAAGTATGGAGATACTCAAAAGGGGTGTACAGGACCTTTAAAACATTTAGGGTCTTTTATTTGAAACCAGGTAATACAAGTATAAAAGATGCTTAACATTATTTAAACTATATAAAAGTTATATATATATACACATATATACCTATATATGTTTATATAGTTTAAATATATGTATATATTTATATATATTTATATATAATATGTATATGCACATTATATATAAATATATATGTTTATATATACATAAATATAATGTATACACCTACACACACACCAGCTTTGCATTACATTACATTTACTAATATGTCGGGACACACAGGATGTACAGTAGACTTTGGACAGAAAAAAGTTGTGTTAAGGGGAAACTGGTGTCTGGCAATATGAAAGAAAAAATTTCACTTTTCACGTCTGATATGGCCCTAATCAAAATACAAATTCTGCATTTCTAAGAACAAGTGATGATACAGATAAATTGAGAAGTGAATGCGCAAATAACTTACTGAAAATAAAGGAAATTAAGAATTCCAGCAATTCTCTTAGGCACCAGATACTGCATTTTGTGCTAGACCTTTGGTTTTATTTAATAGTCTTAAACCCTGCAGGGACTTACAAAGAATCTGAGTAGCATAAAGTGTTAGTAATTTTAGCAATGTGTTAGATCTGGTGACTATGGAGTTGAGTTTCAAACTTAGGTAGGTCCACCTGCAAAGCCTGAGCTCCTTCAATTAAACCATTGTATTTCAGGGATCCCCTGGTGGCGCAGGGGTTTGGCGCCTGCCTTTGGCCCAGGGTGCGATCCTGGAGACCCGGGATAGAATCCTACGTCGGGCTCCCGGTGCATGGAGCCTGCTTCTGTCTCTGCCACTCTCTCTCTCTCTCTCTCTCTCTCTCTGTGTGACTATCATAAAAATAATAATAAATAAATAAATCATATATTTCATTAAACCACAAACCAGTGACAAATAATAAAGTCCCAGGAAAATTTCCTATTTTCTGCAACATGTGATTTTTTTCCTCTTTATAAACAACTTTTGTGTCCTCACTGATGAAATAAGTTAAATACTAATTACATGCTTTACCCTACCTCACAGTGGTTCAGTTAGAATCAGATGAGCCTATGCACATATATTTACTTGACAAAATGTTGTATGTAAATCTTGAGTTGGTTGTTTTAAAAAGTATTTTTAATAAATAAACAAATAAAAAATAAATAAAAAGATTTTTTGGTTGCATAGCCAGCATGGAAATGATTATGTGACCTATAGCTGATACTTTACTTTGATGAGTGAATATATATGCATAAACCAGAAAATAAACCTAAATTTTTTTTTATAGGTAAAAATATGGCAAAGTAGACCCACTGTATATTCTGTCTATCCTTTTCATTCATCCTTCCATATTCTTGGGGAGATAACAAGGGGCAATTTCTTTGGGATTTCTCAAAATGACTGTGTATTCCATGTATTACCAAACAAAACAAGGCAGACGGGGCTCTAGTGAGGTGGATGCAGCCCAGTTTCTAGCTTGCACATAAGCAGCCTATTCAGACTCACTGTTGCTCTGAACAAATCCCAAGTGCTTTTGCTAAAGTGAGCTGGAAAGACTTGCCACGGGTGGTGGCCACGGCTAACGTGCACCTGCACTACTGCCCTAGCATCCCAATCTCTTAATGAGTTTTGTCTGTTTTATGGTTCAGTAATTAAACAAATTGTTATAAGTAACTAAAAAATAGAAGCCAAGAAGCCCATTTCCACAGCTGGCAGCTTGACACATTAGAAGTTTAATTGCTAAAATGCTCTGTCAGGGGCCAAATTCTTTATTATTGTTTGCCTAACAATTACAAATGAGTGGGTGGGTAGAAGTAGCACTTTGGGTGCCGTAAGAATTTTTTTATGACTGATTTCCGCCCCCCCCCCCCCATATATTCTTCACTGTGGCTGAGTTACTTGGGAAAGATTAGGATAACCCATCTTTTTAAAGCAGAAATGAATCTTTAAGGCAGTAATATTTGCTGCTACTAAGGAGGTTTAAATCATGAGAATGGGTCTGGATACTTTCACCAGAGAATTCTCAAGTAAAAAAAATAATAGTGATGATTGCTTTCTAGTCTCTGTCAAGTCCCTGGAGAACAGAACATCTTCCTGTGACTTTTCATCTCTACTGTGAATGAAAATTTTCCCACACTGTCCTCTTTCTCTTTCCTTTACTAGGGAACTTAAAACTAACACACAGCCACATCCTTGGGACGGACACACACATGCTCATCAATGCACAAAGTATTATAGCTTCTTCTCGGTGTGTGTAACACTATTTAATTTTTAATAAAGAGTCATTTCATTTGCTCAAAAGTAAGATATTGCTAATAGGACTTCAGTTTTGTTTAAGTTATATATTTTTCTGAGTATTAAAGTAATATATCTTTAGTTTTTAAAATCGGGGAAAATATAATTGAAAAAATAAACAATATTTAAAATCCCACATTAGCATTTGGATTCCTTCCCAGCAAATATTCACTCTGCTCCTCCTTAGGGCTGAGTATAACTCCTGCCTCACTGAGTTTGGGCTTGAACACGGATTTCCAGATTTCCAGGATGTGGGAAGAAGTAGCATGTTGAATGTGAGTTGAAAGGCTAGTTGAGAGCAAAAGTTTTCAGAAGCTTACTCTCTTGCACTCCTGATGTCTGCCATGGCCAAACCTGCTCCTTCAGCTAGAGTTCCAGAATGAGAGACATGATAGACAGACTTACACAGAGGTCTGGATCCAACTCAGGCCAGATTTAGCCAAGTTCCAGCTGGCTCTTTTTCAGCCTGAAATAAATGGCTCTTATTATAAGCTTTTGAGAGTTTGAAGTTGTTGTTACACAACAAAGTTGACATATATTATCTACCTTTCAATGGAGATTTTATTTATGTAAGTATGTATATAGGTATGTATGCATGTGCATGCACACACACATACAGTTGACCCTTGAACAACACAGGTTTGAACTGTGCAGGTCCACTTATATGTGATTTTTTTTTGGGGGGGGGGGATAAATGTAGTTGAGTACTGTAAGTGTATTTTCTTTCATAATTTTCTTAATATTTTGTCTAACTAATTTTCTTTTAAGAATACAGTATATAATACAAACACACAAAATATGTGTTGACTGTTTGCATTATCAGTAAAGCTGCTCATTAACAGTAGGTTATATGTAGTTAAGTTTTTTGGGATTCAAAATTACATGCAACTTTCCAACTGCATAGTGATCAACACCCCTAATTCCCATGTTGTTCAAAGATCATTCATTCTGGCATATTTTTTTTCCCAGACATCTATTATTTCTTTGTCTTTCTCAGTACATGTCTATCAGTAACATATGTATGTTTAAGTGTATGTATAGGTTATATAAATATACTGTGTGTGTGTCTGAGTGTGCACCTATGCATGCAGTAAATCACATACACAAACACACAGATTTAAGACATATCTCTTGTAAAGTGATGAAAGTTTGGGACTCAACTTGGTTTAGCACTGAAAGTTCTCTGTCCTGAAATATTTCTCATTCTAGGCAAAAGAGGATTGTTATCAATCTACTTCTTACTTAAAATTTTTTTTTCATTCTTCTTGTTTAATGGGAATTGAAAAAAAACTCTCCAATTTTCATTGCATGTTCTTCTCAGTCTGTAGTAACTTCAGAGCATCCCTTCACATGCACACAGAAAATACCCAATTTAACCAATCACCTCATGTTAGATGTTTTATTTTTTGTCATTTTTTCTTGTAAGTTTAAAGATATTTTACTCATAATCTTTGATTCCATTGTGGGTTATTTTTTCTTATTTTATCATAATTATTCATGAGTAAAATTTTACAATTTGAAAGACTAATTTATTTTATGAATTTGACAGCTTAATGGAGAATATCTTAGTAGAAGGGCATCCCAGGTGTCTCAGTGGTTTAGCGCGACCTTCAGCCCAGGGCCTGATTCTGGAGACCCTGGATGGAGTCCCACCTCAGGCTCCCTGCATGGAGCCTGCTTCTCCCTCTACCTGTGTCTCTGCCTCTCTCTCTTTCTCTCTGTTTGTCTCTCATGAATAAATAAATAAAATCTTAAAAAAAAATCTTACTGGAAGATAAAATGTTTTGAAGCAATAGCATAGTTATAATTTATAGTGCAATACAATTTTTACTCAAAGTATATGTAATAGCAAATATAATCCCTTCAGTATTTATCTCAATAGCCAATGGGCCACATATTCTTTCTATTGAATATGTAAGTCTTAGTACCTACCCTCATTTAACTTTCAAAAGAAGTGCATAAATAAAATATGGACACCTGAAAAATAAATATACAAAATTAATAATATGGTAATGTAAAGTATGATACTATCAAGTGACATAGTTTTGAGGAAGTAAACAATAGTACAAGTTAGTGTGACAAACAAAGCTTCCTCAAGGAGATAGAATATGAAGCAAAGGGACACTAGATATGAAATATGGAAGTTATATTTATTTATATCATTATATGGTACAAATGAAATTATGACTCTGTTTGGGGGGGGGTTTGTTTTAAGATTATTTATTTATTTATTCATAAGAGACACAGAGAGAGAGAGAGGCAGAGACACAGGCAGAGGGAGAAGCAGGCTTCATGCAGGAAGCCCGATGTGGGACACGATGCCGGGACTCTGGGATCATGCCCTGGGCGGAAGGCAGACACCCAACCGCTGAGCCACGCAGGCGTCCCATGACTCTATATTTGCAATAAAGCTGTAACTGTGCAGTTCAAGGCTGGAATCTGTAAAGATTCTTTGGGATGAAACAATAAAGGAGCCTTTGTGAGAGGGAAGGCATCTGAGCTGGATCACAAAGCCTTTTTTCAGATCTGATGCATAAGTCGTTTGTACCTCCCATTTCTACAAACATGGCAATAAATTAATAAATAAAATGATATTCCTGAGATGTTTTTTTAGAATGTGTTTAAGAAGAAACTATTCTATGGGGCACCTGGAAGGCTCAGTCATTAAGTATCTGCCTTCTGCTCAGGTAATGATCCTAGGATCCTAGAATTGAGCCCCCACCTTTGGCTTCCCTACTCAGTGAGGAGCCTGTTTATCCCTCTGCCTCTTCTTTCACCTGCCTCCCTCGTGTGTACTCTCTCTCTCCCTCTCTCTCTCGTTCTTCTCTCTCTCTCAAATAAATAAATAGAATCTTAAAAAAAAAGAGAAGATAGTCCACACAAATATCCTGATAAATAATATTATTTTAAAAATAGACCTGTAAAAAGCCTTGTTGAAAATAGTGTTAAGAGGATTGCATTCAAACTGTTTAATTCCATCTTTGAATCTCTTCATGAAACTTCTAAAAATTCATGTTATGTTTTAGACATGTTATCTTGTTCTTTCTGGTATCAGTAAAAGTGTTTATGTGTTTTGATGTACAGTAGTAATGGCAATTCTAAGTTATATTCCTGGAATGGTCTTAAGAAAACATGGTATTCCCTTTCATAGCATGACAAACTACACAAAATACAGTGGTAAACATTACCCTGCCAATTCTTAGAAAAAGGTGACATTAAAAATAAAATGCTGTCCTGTGTGGAAAACAAAACAAGATAATACTCCTTTGTATCTTTATCCAAAGCAATTGTCATAGACAGGTGAGTGTTGATCATAACAAGAATGAAATCACTCCCAAACACACAATTTAAGTAAACTAAGCAGCTAGTGGTATTAACACTTAAGGGTGTCACATGTGTTTCAAGAAGAAAAAGTAGCTTGTACAGAATATTTTCTGGATCAGGTTGCAGATTTATTAGTCATCCTCCAATACCTTGAGACCAATTCAATTTGTCAGAGCTCAATATCATTGCCATTTCCCTCAGAATCTTGGGTTTTAAATCAAGGCCAACATTGCAAGTAACCTTGGAGGGAAAACAAAATTTATAGTATTGCCATAAGGCCCATGTCTCAAAGGGATTTAAATCATTTGAATAATCCATTCTTATTTTTTTTCCCCTGGAGGTGTGAAGAGGACAGCTACAAGTATGTTTAACACTATAAGAAATGATACTACCTGAGCAGCAAGAGTGTTCAACAGAAGAGTTGAATGTTTTATGTTTATTAAATTTTGAGCTTAAAAAAAGATAAAAATGTGTACAAATAAGTTACTTCTGTAATTGCTGAAAGAGCTGTTTAGGTTTGTTCACCTGCTCAGATTTATGGGAAGGCCATTATTCAAGGAGTATCTTAAAAACAAACCAAAAATGCACAGAGGGAAGCCAAACACATGTGAGGTGACTTGTAAATGTAACTGCAAATCCTCTTTTTGTTATTCTCAAAGATGCAATAGATTAAAGATGTATTAATTTATTTCCTCTAGGGAGTTTATGCACTGGAAGAAGTTCAGTCTTAAAGTCCATCTTCAAATACTAGAAGAATTAGGCAGATTAGGGACATTATGCACATAACAAAGAAAATGTATTTAGTCATTTGTCTTAGTTCTAGAGATTAAGTGAATTATGGTAAATTCTGAATTTTCTCTTTCTGTGTACCTGAAGGATTTTTAAAAATCTTTTATTTATTTATTTTTCAAAGATATAGTAGGCAATTAGCTATGTTTAAAATATTCACTGGTCAGTTTAGAAACATCCCTTCCTGTTTTGTCTCTTTCCCAACTCAGTTTCCCTTTTGCTCACTCTTGCCTCTCCGAATTTGCTTACTATATTGATCAGCTCAGGCTGCCATAGTGAAATACTATAGACTAGGTCACTTAAACAACATGTTTATTTTCTAACATTTCTGGAGGCTGGAAGTTGGAGATCAGAGGCCAGCATGGACCAGTTCTGGTGAAAGCTCTGTCCCTGCCTTGCAAACAGCTGCCTTTATGTTTTGTCTTCATGTGATGGAGAGAGTTCTAGTGTCCCTTCCTCTTCTGATAGTTCTATCAGATCAGGGCTACACCCTTATGATCTCATTTAACTTAATCACCTCCTTAAAGACCCTAACTCCAGTAGAGTCACAGTGGGGGGTAGGGCTTCAGCATATGAAATTTGGTCTGATATAAGTCAGCTCACAGCATTTACCTTAATAAATATTAACATAGAAACTTTTGTCTCAGAATGTACTTTTTTGAAACCAAAGCTAAGATTAGATTCCTTCAGAATATATTTAAGCACTTTATATGATTTGCACTGGCAATAACAATTTTGTAATATTTTGACGTATATATAAGTGAAAAAAATAAAATTTGGCTCTTTAAGAAATCATTACAATTAGCATACAAACATAACCTTTCTCTTATCCATTTTTATTCTTTGATGTCATTTCTCTTCCCATTGCCAATTATATTTTGCTCTTTGCATAAGCTTTCTCAAAGTAGTTATCTATCCTTTTCCTGTTCCATTTATTTTCTCTGATTCTCCCTTAAATCACTCCCATCAGGCTTTCAGTCCACTGTTATACCAATATTCCTCTACTTTTTCATGATAGATATTCTTCAGGATGTCTGCCATCAATCCCTTCTTTCCTAGCATGCATTTAGTCTTCCTCAACTAATCATGACCTGGGCTCACCTTAGTTAATTATTTGATCAACAGCACTCAGCAGAAATGATGTTTAGAGATTTCTGAGACTATACATATATTTTTAAAAAACTATTGGTTAAATAAGCAATGCTTACTCTGTTTTTTACTGAGCTATCAATCAACATCATTTGACACAGTTGATAACTTCATTTTTCCTGGTTTACTTTCTTTGCTTGACTTCTAGTACATCACATACTTCTTGGATTTCTTTTTAACTTTCCGGTTGTTTTTTCCCAGGGTCTTTGCTAATTCTTTTTATTCTACCTACCTTGTTATTTTGGAGAGACCCAATACTCCATCCTATTCATCTTCTATATCTACATTCCATTCCTTGGTTATCTCAACTTCATTTATTTAGACACCCGCCATATGCCAACTCTCATGTTTATACCCCTAGTCCCAAATTTTCTGCAAGACTATACTGATAAATCCAATGGACAACACATGATATCACTATTCGAATATCTAATTGTCATCTCAAACTTTAAATCTACAAAACTGCCTCTAAATCTGTCTGACTCATAGCCTTTCTCATCTAATTGCTAGCAGCTCCATTCTTCTAATTGCAAGGTTGTACCTTGCATTATCTCTTTTCTCTCATTCTCTCACATCTCATACTCAAAATTTCATCAGGAGTTATAAAAGGCAAATAGATAGCTAAATGGTTAATACTGTCTCTTCACACTCCTGCCCCAGAATGACACATACCACCCTACCCAAAGCTAATTGATTAGAGTTAATCATTTTTGCCTGCAAAATGTTAGGAAATATGGAGAACAAATGAACTGTCTTTACTATAACTCCTTTAAGATTTATGTAAAGAACTGATACTCAAACTTTATGTATTATTTTACTTAGTCTTCCTTCAAACTCTAAGTTTAGAAAGTAGATACTATTGTTCCCAAGGAGTATTTAAAGAATAAAGTAAAGCTCAAGGTCTTCTACTAGTAAGTTTTAGAATTTACACATGCCTCCCTGCACTATGATTTCTTTGTTGGAGTCACTTCTTATATGATATATAGAAGCATGATTGTGTACAGGTACTGTAAAATAGGTATTATTCTTTAGAATTAGGAGGAGCTCATTGACTCACTTTTAACCGTCCCTGAAAAGGAAATCAAACAGTGAAACCAATCATTTTAAAAAAACAAATAAATGAAAAATATTTGCATAGATTGGCGTATATCATATGTTTCTTCATGTTGTAATATTATACTTTATTAAAAAAATCATCCTTAGCTAAGAAATGGCAAAATATGCAAGATGTTTATACGATAAATAAAAATTCATATGTAAATATTTGTCATTTTAAAAATATCCCAAAAAACTCGTTCTGATTAAGGTGAATGCCTGTCATAATGTGTTTTCACAATAGACTACAGATGTCATAAGGCCTCAAATACATAAATTTGCAACATAACTTTCTTATTGGTAATTATACTTTGTAGATATTAGTTTTTATAGTTCAGTTCATTAAGTGTTTGTGTGTATATATATATACATATATATACATATATATACACCTATATATATATATACATATATATACATATATATACACCCAACATTGAGTGTACTTTTTTAATTAAAGGAATGATCTTTAGAATATAGCTCTGGTTGGGGGTAGGCATCTGACTCTTGGTTTTGCCTCAGGTCATGATCTAAAGGTAATGGTGAGACTCTTTTTTCAGCCTGGAGTCTGCTCAAGATTATTTTCCCACATTCCCCCTCTTCTCCTCCCCCTTGAACACTCTCTCATTATTAAAAAAAAAGAATATAGCTTTGGTTTCATGAGGTCAGATTTTAAAAAATGAAAGTTTGTGTTAAATTATATCTCATCTCTTAATTATGGCAATCACTATATTGGGTGTTTTAAATGGTATTAAAATGTATTATATGCTAGAAAATATACTAAAAATTTCTTGTGGTTGAACATCACATCTGATTCATTTCAAAGTCACTGTTATCCAATCCACCTATATCACTCATACAAAGTAGAAACTAAAAGTAACCATATTTATATCCTCAACCAAAAACTCTCCAAGATTTCATGATACTAACTAATGTTTATAAACCCATACATCCGTAGCCTATTTTATAGCTTCTCCAATGGAGAGTTTTAGCTGAGATCACCATTTGAAGTTAGTCTGTACAAAGTCAGACTTCCACCTGCCCTTAATGCACTGCTCCTCCCCAGGAAATAATTCTATTTAAGCCTAGATGTATACCATCATTGAGGTTTTAACTTAGGAACACCTTAATCAAATTGGCACTTAATTACTCCTGACTCTTGAAGTTACATCCTCTATGACATTTTCTTTTCCTAAAAGCCATAGTCTTGTAAGCTTTCTAGTAGATTTATGGCTATCTTATAGATTTTTGCTTCCTCTTCTTTTTACATGCTATTGTCTATAACTGACACAAGCATATAGTCAGAAATAAAACCAGCAAGTGATTCTCTGCAATTTACTATTCCCAAAGAATTCAGTAATGTATATTCAAGCCCTGTCTCCAATTTTACCAACATGCTCAGCTCCTAAGTGTCACATATTGCTAAAAGTGCCTTGGGGGGAAAGTTATAATGACTACAAATTGACATATCTTTCATAAATAACCCAGAGTATTTCATTCTACTGGTATAGTACACACTCTCACTCCTAAAAATGAAAACATCCACTGCACTTTATTCTCCCACCCTTATGAACACATCTATATCTGTGCTGACAACTGCTACAGCAATATGGAATTTGCATTTGACTTATGTCACACATGAATCAGTGTAGGTGTTGCATAATTATTGTTCTTTCACAGGGTAAACATTTTGTGAATATCTTACCACTAAACACCAAGACCTTAGCATGCTACTTGGTACATAATAGGCACTCAATAAAAATATACTAACTGAATAAATAAAAGAAATAAGATTTGAAGTATAATTTCAGCATGTTGAAAAAGACAAATAACTCATAAAACAGAATTATTATTATTTTTTTAGATTTTATTTATTTATTCATGATAGACATAAAAAGAGAGAGAGAGAGAAAGAGAAAGAGAGAGAGAGAGAAGGAGAGAGGCAGAGATACAGGCAGAGGGAGAAGCAGGCTCCATCCCAGGAGCCTGACATGGGACTCGATCCCAGGACTCCAGGATCACACCCGGGGCCAAAGGCAGGCGCCAAACCGCTGAGCCACCCAGGGATCCCCCATAAAACAGAATTATTAAAGCCATCTAATCCTCCAAGATATACCACTTATTAACTGTATGATCCTAAACAATAACTTGATGTACTTGCATAACTTTTCACACAATATTGATGTGAGTATTAAGTAAACGATGCATCCTCATCACCTATCTTCTGCCTGACATGCGAAGAATTCAATACATGTTGAAAGCAAATGATAGAGGACACCAACAAATTAAAAAAATAAAATGTAGATTTTAGAAATGCCTTTGGAAAAGCTTACAGGAACAAGAAGGAGGAGGATTGTTCTGAAAATAAAGGTCGTTTGATGATACTGTTCAATACCCATAGAGAGGGCAACCAATGAATGAAGTTGACATGTAAAGCAAATTAGAAATGACTTGACGGGATCCCTGGGTGGCGCAGCGGTTTGGCGCCTGCCTTTGGCCCAGGGCGCGATCCTGGAGACCCGGGATCGAATCCCACGTCGGGCTCCCGGTGCATGGAGCCTGCTTCTCCCTCTGCCTGTGTCTCTGCCTCTCTCTCTCTCTGTGTGTGACTATCACAAATAAAAAAAAAAAAAAAAAAAAAAAAAAATTTAAAAAAAAAAAAAAAAAAAAAAAAAAAGAAATGACTTGACCTTTTATAATCTACCTATTGATCTCACTGTCATTAGTGACATCTCTTCCCTTCATCCATATCATTGCTAGAGTCAGATTTCTGAAATGAAAATCTTCATATATCAGCACAATGCTGACATTTTTCAATACTTTTTATAACCTGCAGGGTAGAGTCCAGTCTCCTCAAAACTGGGTCTAAGTCTGTTATCAAAACCCTGCCATCCATTTCAATAAAATATCTTACCATAGGCCCCTGTCAACTGGGAGACAGCAGAAGCAAATTTCTAGTTGTTTTCTTCCTGTGTCAAGTGTGTTCATGCTCTGTGCTTTGGTTTATAATGTCTGGAACCCCTTTAAATACCTCTTCCAACTTGTGGACTCTTTTTTATATTATCATCTAATTTAGAGATCACTGACTCTGCATAATTTCCTGACTCTCTAGACATATTTATTTACATCCTTCTCTTTCTAGTCGTTCAAATTACTTCTACTAAGACAGGAGTCCAGTTATAATTATTTGTTTACTTATGTTCCACTATAATCCTCCTCTAGACAAGACTGTATATTTCTTCTTGTTTAACTGGAATACAAAATGACTAGCCCAAAAGGTGATATTCAAAAACTGATAAACTGAAATAAAAGCTAATGTACAATCCTTTAGTTGTAATATTTAAATTATTTAACTACTCATTATATTTGCTATTTAGGACATAGGAGGATCGGCCAAAATAGTGTGGCTTATTTATCTTGACTATATAACATAAGGTTAAGTTTCTTAAGTGCTTTGATCTCTATCACCTCATTTACTATATGGGGATATTTTTACCACACAGTATTATTTGACTGATAACTTCTTAAAACAATGTTATCACATTGCTTACATGGTAGGTACCTAGCAGATGCTAGTTATTCCTATCCTACCTTGTGCTTTGTCTCTGTAGTTAGCCACTAATGTTTCTTTGTATTACTAAAACTCCTTTAATACAAAAAGGATTGCATGATATAGAATAGAAAACCAACTGTTAATTTTTTTCTAAAAAAACAAAAGTTAAACACTACCAGATCTTCTATATTGAGAACAGAATCAGAGAACTCAGCATTTCTAAGATCTTTGAAAACCAGAACATCAGCACTGTGGGCCAATCAGCCTATTCTGTGTGTGCAGGCATTTGTTTTGGAAAGACTCACAATGGGATAATTACCTATTCACTTTAAAAGCCTTGGCTGTAGCTACCACTGAATCAATGTAAGTTAATGTAGCAGATCAAATTTTTTTTTCTTTTAGTTAGTTTTCTTCTAAAACAGTGTAAGATAATGAGTAATAGAAGATGAAAGCACAAACATACACACACATATCTAAGGGAAAATACTTTATCTTCACCCACTAAATATGCAGTAAATGATGCAAAACACAAAATACACTTTTGCACAGTATTTCTTCCAGACACCAAATTTAGAAATAAATCCAAGCTATGACTAAGACTATGAATTTAGCTAGATTTTAATGCTAGAATAAGAAACCAACAGTCTGGGAAAATTTCCAACCTTAGCAAACAACTATAAGTAGCTTTCTTTTCTCTCTGAGCTTTTATTTTAGACTACCTCAGAAGCATGCTACCTTCTTCATTCATCCAGAGAGTCATGGTGTTAAACTCCTTGAATTAAAGACATTAGAGACTCTTGAGAAGTCACAGACAATGGATCAGGAGAGATAGAGAAAGGAAGAAGAAATTTTCCATCAGAATCTATCATTAACAATAATATTAAAGCACATAATCATTCTCTTAATGTTCAACATAAAATAAAATGTAATATTACCTTGTAAAATTCATTTTGGCATAATGATAGTATGGATTAAGGTATTATCTGTCAGTCTTGGTGATAATAAGTGAAAAGAATGATAGGCAGATTTACTCCCCCACCAATATATTAAAGCAAAAATAAAAACCTTAAAGTAGGGATCCCTGGGTGGCGCAGCGGTTTAGCGCCTGCCTTTGGCCCGGGGCGCGATCCTGGAGACCCGGGATCGAATCCCACGTCGGGCTCCCGGTGCATGGAGCCTGCTTCTCCCTCTGCCTATGTCTCTGCCTCTCTCTCTCTCTCTCTCTGTATGACTATCATAAATAAATAAAAAACAAAAAAACTTAAAAAAAAAAAACCTTAAAGTAACCTGTCATTAGGAAACATTAACATTTATCTATGCCAATTCATGATTTATTGATTTTATCAATAAATTATTCAGGTCACTTACTGATGATAGAATTGCCCTGTCACATAGCTATGGAAATAAACAAGAAGCCTAACTGGAAAAAAGCATCTATTCCCACAAATTCAGTTGCTTTGTGAAATATCAAGCATATATACATGTGATAAAATTACAATCATAGGGCAGCCTGGGTGGCTCAGTGGTTTAGCCCCACCTTCAGCCCAGGGCGTGATCCTGGGTCCCGGGGTCGAGTCCCACATCATGCTTACTGCATGGAGCCTGCTTCTCCCTCTGCCTGTGTCTCTGCCTCTCTCTGTCTCTGTGTCTCTAATGAATAAATAAATAAATAAATAAATAAATAAATAAATAAATAAATAAATAAAATCTTTTAAAAAAGTACAATAAAAAGTACAATCATAAATAAAAAATAACAAATAATGTTTTATAAAATAATGTGCATGATATATTTTTTACTATAGGCAGTGTATCTGAATTATAATCAATAATGCCATCTAATACCAAAATTACCTCACAGTAATACATCCAAAATATAAGCAATGAAAAGTTGAAAACAATCTTAGTATCTGCATATCACCACAAAAAATGAAGGCAAACTCTGTAATAGTTTCAAAACATTAGAAAGGGTATAGAAATCTACAATTTGTGCTCTCTCTCTCTCATATATGTGTTTAAATCTCTCAGAAACATATTCTACATGAATATTAGAGTATCCCACATGAATACAGAGAAATTATATGATGTATAGTCACATTAACTTATTAGATAATTGTTCACATTTTTCCTATATAATTTTGTATCTCTGTTTTTGCCAAAATGCTTACATAAATTATTGACATTATGATACTTCACTATGAAATATTTTATGCTTTCTAAATAAATAGCAATTTTAGTACTTAAAAGTAATATCCTATTATACCAAAGAAAATTAACAATATGACAAAATCAAAGTCTTTATTCATTAATATAATCTAACACACATTTTTATATTCAAGTTCCCAAATTACCACACTAATGTTTCTCCACTCTTGTCTTAGTTCAGGCTGCTACAACAAAGTATAATAGACTGAGGAGCTTACTAACAACAGAAGTTTCTTTCTCCTATTTCTAGAGGCTGGGAAATCCCTGATCAAGACATTGGCAGAATCAGCATCTGATGAGGGTGAGGACCTACCTCCTGGTTCATAGATGGCCCTTCAGCGATCTTCTTGCTGTGTCCTTACATGGTAGCATAGGGCTGAGAGTGCTCTACTGGGGTCCCTTTCTATAAGTGCACTTGTCTCATTCATGAGGGTTCTGCTTTTGTGACCTAATCAATTCCCAAAGTCCCTACCTCTTAATACCATCGTATGGGGGTTAGAGCTTCAGCATATGAGTGTAGGGATAAAACAAACATTAAGTCTCAAACACCTGTGTCCTCTATAAAGTTGGAAGTGTAATTTTAAGTCTTTATTTGACTCATTCTTGCATTGTTGGTGGGAATGCAAACTAGTGCAGCCACTGTGGAAAACAGTATGGAGGTTCCTCAAAAAATTAAAAGTAGAACTACCCTGTGATCCAGCAATTGTATTACTTACTGGGTTTTTATCCAAGGAATACAAAAATACTAATTCAGAGGGCTACAGGCATCCGTATGATTATTGCACCATGATTTACACTACCCATGATATGGAAGCGTCCTAACTGTCCATCAACACACACACACACACACACACACACACACACACAGAGTAATATTATTTGGTCATAAAAATAATTAGATTTTGCCATTTGCAATGACATAGATGGAACTACAGAGTATTATGTGTTTGGTAAAATAAACAAGTCAGAGAAAGATAAATATCATATGATTTCACTCATACGTGCAATTTAAAAAAATAAAGAAGCAAAGGGAAAACAAAGAGAGAGAGACACCAAAAAACAGACTCAGCTCTTATAGAGGACAAAATGATGGTTACCAGAGGGGAAGTAAGTGGGGAAAGGAGAAAATAGGTGACAGGGATTAAGGAGTGCACCTGTCATGAACTTAAAGAAAGAAAAAACTTAAAGAAAGAAGAAAAGCCTCTATTTAACTCAAGTGAAGCTTTTTTTTTTTTTTTTTTTTTTTGGCAAAAATACTTTACAGGTGGTGTGTGTTGCCTATTGAATTGCATAGGACAGGTACACACTGCTCTGACTTCTTATTCCTCATGGGACGGAAGCAAACCACCAAGTGAGCATGAAGATCACTTTATTAATCCCTTCTAAAGTTACACTTTTTTCTCCTTTGAAACTAGAAATACTGGGTAGTGCGATACTTTCATAACCCGAGAAAATTTTTTCCCATCTAGTTTTCATCCAGTAGCCATAAAATAATGTTTTCTAAAGTTGTTTTCATTCACACTTATTGCACTGTATCTTCTATAAAGAAAAGCTTTTCCACACCAAGTAAAGCCACATGGTTGCTGCATAATATAGTATCTCCTTTCACTTCTCTTGACAGTTTTTTTTTTTCTGTAAAATCATGGTATCATAGCTACTATTCACATGGTGAAAACTTTTTTGTTTGATTATAAGTGGCTTTCTCTCTCTTATTATGGTCTCACAGATTTTTACATATTTAATTTTTTCAAATAATTACAGTACTTGTTCCATTAAAACATTATTGAAATACAGCATGCATATAGAAAAATGTATACACCAGAAGTACATAATTTGATAAGTTTTCACAAAGTATGAGACACTTAATACTCAGATCAAAAGGAGAACCTTACAAGCATCTCAGATCATTCTTCATGACCCTCTCCAGGTAAGTCCCCAAATGTCTCCCATCATTTTTGAAAACACAGAATAGCATTGTCTGTGAACTTTATGAATATTGAATTTTTATATTATGCATTGTTTTGTGTTTGGATCCTTTCACCTAACACTGTATTTATGAGATTTATCCGTTTTGTAGCATATAGTTGTGATATGTTCATTCTTATTGTTGTAGTCTCCTATTCCATTTTGAATACGCAACAATTTACCCATCCTACTGTTTTTGGGAAAAGTACATAGTTTTCAGATTCAGATTATTTCAAATAATGTTACTATAAACATTTTTAACATATGTTTTGTTTGATAGATATGTGCTTTTCCACTGGGTATACATATATAATATATATATATATACATATTATATATATATATATATATTTCCACATGTGTGCTAATATTATATACAAACATACCAACACTGCTGGTAACAATATATGAGGGTTCAAATGTTACATTCTTGCCAACTCGATATTTTTTTCTGATTCTTTATTTCAGCCATTCTAGTGAATAATTAATGGGATTGCACAGTGATAATTTAATTTGTATTTCCCTGATGACTAATAAAAAATAAAACATCTTTTCACATGTCAAGTGGTCTTTTTTGTACATTTATTTTTGTGTATAATGCTTGTTTTTTATTTTTCCCAGACTATTGTTAGGTCGTCTGTCTTTCTTACAATTTATAGGTATTTCTAGGAGTTATCTTGATTAAGAGTACTTAGTAAGATAGATATGTTGAGAATACTCTCCTGCCAGAACACACTGCCACAGCATTCCCCTTTCACTATTACTGTGTCATACTTTAAAATAACACATTTTTTAAAGTTTTTCTTATAGTTTGTCTTTTGTGGTGTTAAAAATATTTTTCCACTTCAAAGCCATGAAGATGTTCTTCTGTGTTTTCTTCCAAAGCTCTATTGCTTTACCATTCGTATTTTGTTGTGAAATATCTAAAGATGATTTGTCCTTTTATATAACACTGGATTTGCCTTACTAATATTTGGTGTACAATTTTCTACTTTTACTTTTGTCAGGTTTTTTTTCATTGCTCCTTGGTAACATGTAGAGTGGAATCACTAGGTCAATGTTAATTCTTACAAAAATCTGCCAAAATACTTTCCAAAGTAATTGTTTCCTGTGTGTTTCCAAGAAACATATGAAAGTTCTAGTTGCTCCAAATCATGTTGCATTAATTTTAGAGATCCTGATGGATATGCAGTAGTATCTTTTTGGTGGTTTTAATTGGCATTTCTCAAATAATAATGTTAGGTATCTTTTCATGTTTGCCATCTGTATATATTGTCTGCTGACATGTCTAAATCATTGATCCATCCATTTTTTAGGAAGTTGATTTTGCTTTTATAATGAAGCTTTCACAGAGTTTTACATTCTCTGGATGTTAACTCTTTTATTGTATATGTTTATTATCATTATTCTATGGATTTTCTTTTCAAAAAACTTAAATTTGATGAAGTATAATAGCTCAATGTTTCCTCTTATAATCAGTCTCTTTTTTTATCCTACTTAAAACAATTGCTTGACACAAAGTCATTAAGATTGTCAGCTTTCTGATCCCTTTGAATTTACAATTTTTATAATTGTATAGATTTTTAGTTATTCTTAGCAAAAACATTGGCTTGCTGTCAACACTCTCTCTTAACCAGAACTAGATTTTACTTTTTGGTGTCCAAATATTCAATTATGTATAATATTAAATGGGAAGGTTTGGGAAAGAAACAAGTTCTTGATCAATTTCATTATTTATGGTTAAATAGCATTTATTTGATATCTGAGAATATCTGATTAGCTCTTAGGAAGATATTTGAATGTGCATTGAACAACTTCAACAGGTCTTGTTCTTTCAAACCAAGATGCCCTTATTAACAATCTAAAATGTGATTTAAGATATAAGTGATTCTTCACAGGTTTTCTATAAAATATATGAAGGAAATTTTGAAAAATTGGAAGAAATGATGTATTTTACTAATAAATAATTAAATGTAGCAATGCCAGCAGATATACCAATGATTTCCACCCAGATACTTGATAGTCACCATCTGAACTACCATCTGAACTACAGAACTATATAATGGTGATTCCAATCAAACTCTGGAATTATTCCCTTAAGATTCAAAGAGATGTTATTCTCACCTCACAGTGAGGTATTTCAGAATTCTTCATAGTCTCTATGATAAAAAAAGGGAAAGATTTTTCTTCTCCTCCTCCTCCTCCTCCTCCTCCTCCTCCTCCTCCTCCTCCTTCTTCTTCTTCTTCTTCTTCTTCTTCTTCTTCTTCTTCTTCTTCTTCTTCTTCTTCTTCTTCTTTTCCTTTTATTATTTTTTTTAATAATCTCTACACTCATCATGGGGATCAAACCTATGACCCCAAGATCGAGAGTCATATGTTCTTCCAACTGATCAAGCCAGGGGCCCCTTATTACTTTTTGTGCCAATCATTTGTGTTCCATATCTCCACTACTCTCCTCTAAAGCTTGGGAAACCACAGCTAATTGTAGTATATCAAGATTTATAGCAGTTTAGGGCAGCCTGGGGGGCTCAGCGGTTTAGTGCAGCCTTCAGCCCAGGGTGTGATCCTGGAGACACAGGATCGAATCCCACGTCGGGCTCACTGCATGGAGCCTGCTTCTCCCTTTGCCTGTGTCTCTGACTCTCTCTCTCTCATGAATAAAAAATAAAATCTTAAAAAAAATATTTATAGCAGTTTAATAAGAAATAAGCAATTAAAAAATACAGTGAACTCTGGTCATGTACATTTTAATTTTAAGTTCATTGTAACATAAGCTTGAGAAAATAATAGGGCCAATAACTTGATATAATGTATATAAAATATTTGAGATTGGCTTTTTTAAACAATCAGAAATAATTTTACTTTAAAATTAGAAAATTTTAAGACTATAGCAACTAAGTAAAAGTCCACCAATAATAGTTACTAATTTCTTAAATCAGAGTTAGGTACACATCTAAATAGACAGTTCATTTAATTTCTGTATAATTTAGATAGAAATGTTGAAAAAATTATAGCTTGTTCCTATGTATACTTAAATACAATCCTTTCAGAGAAATGTTTCAAGGCTTGTAATTGCTTCCTACTGTAGCTAATGGTCCTCAGAAAACTCAGGTGAACGTTTTGGTAATGTTCCTAGTTCTTCCTGTGCTGTAGACCTCATCAAGAAAATAATTCTAAGCATTCGTAAAAATATATGGATATTTTATATCATTCAAGATTAGGCTCAGGTGCATATAATAATAGTAACAAATTGAATTAACACATTTGAATCTCTTCTCTCACGTTAAAATAAAAACAAAGCAGAACAAATGCCACCAAAGGGAGAGAAAAAACAGCGACAACAACAACAAAATACAAGCAGTTCTGGGATAATACAAAACCTTTGTGAAGTCATTTAAGTCTTCTATCTGCTAGGCTGACTTCCACACAAGGTCACATTATAGTCTAATATAACTAGTACAGCCATCATGCTCTGTTCTTTCAAGCAAAAGGAAAGAGACAGGAGGAAGAGCAAAAGGGCACTTAAACAGTGGGGTGAACAATTTTAATCAGACTTCCAGGAAGTTCCATATAATATTTCTACTTACAAATTCTTGGCCAGAACTTAGTCTCGAGATCACACTAAGCTGCACAGGAGGTTGAGAAATATAGGCTGGGATATGTGCCCAGGTAAAAATCAAGGCTCTGTTCCAAAGCAAATGGGAGAAAGCTGATTTGGGGCATAAAACCAGGAGTCAGCCAGTTTGCCCTTTGCCTGACCTCACTCAAACACATCTTTTTTTCCGTAAACACTTTATTGGGCCATAACTTGTAAGCTTGAGGTCTCAGATCTTTACTTCTTTGTTTCAGTGTGCTTCCTATCCATCTCATAACTTCATGGACAATGACACAAAGAATTCTGAAATGATAGGCTTTGATAGGAAGGGAATACACACACACAGACACACATATAATTTTATAAAATTTTATTAGAAAATTTTATCTTTATAAAATTATAGATGTCTTTTAATGGAAGTGATTTCTTGTGTACTATATAGCCAGAAAAGAAAATCTTCATTTTTATTGGCAATATACTTTTTGTATATCAATTGAAATTCATATATGATGACTCAAATAATATTGAGCTGGGAGTTTGTATTTGCTAAAGATAGCGCTCATGTTAGTCTTCCATTGTTACTCTTATGTTAGCCAATTTGTGCAAATCGATCTATATTGATCACAAAATATACACATACTTATTTTTCTACACATCAGTCTTTTCACTTGGAATCTGGATTATGGTAGGTTTAACCCCTGACCTAGTACTAAAGGTGCTTGTGTATGTGTACATGCTTGTGGATAATGAGGTTTATTTCTTAAGAACTTACCACATATAAATTAGGCCTATCTTTTTTTTTAATGAGATAAGATAAAACTTTGGATTATTTATGTCAGAATCAATAATTTTTCCAATAGGCTATCATAATTTTGGTATTTTTATGTATTGATGTGTATATATTGGCTTTTGGTTGCTTTGGATGGACTAGAATGCTTTTTTTTTTTTTTTTCCAGTAACAAAACCCAAAGCTCTTTAGGGGTTTGAGGACATCCATTAGCCTTTATCTGCCAGTTAATTACTCTTCACATTAAACTGCTGCTCTTCTTGGGATGCTTAATCAAACTGAACCAAATCTTGTGGGGTTTGCTCATTTATAATCATAAGATCATACAAAGTTGAATGACTGGTGCAAGATAATTTTCAAACATTCAGTATCATAAATGGTTTCATGGGAAAATTGTCAACAGATTATGCTATCAGAGTTCCCAAAGTTCAATTGGAATTTCAAGGAAATGTACAGATTCTCTCTTTATATTTCCCTTTAAGATATTTCTAAGAAACTTTTAAAGAGAAGAATCAATCTTTTCAGTTTTTAACATGATAGACAAAACAAACAGAAAACAACACCCCTCAAAATAAAACTATACATATATACAAAAAAGCCCCACTAAACAAAACAAAAAATAAAGCTGGATAAAATATCAAAAAACATTACTCAATGAATTTCTATCTAAAAACTTTACTTTGTATAGAATGCCTTTCCTTTCCTTACCTGTCCTATGTAAGTATCATTGCTGGTTAGCAGGCATGGTGGTTGATAGATTAGGATTTTTAAACGTTGAATTTAAATAAATCATATGAAAATTTACTTAACTTGTGATTTATTTCATGTAATTTTTAAAAAGATTTTATTTATTTATTCATAAGAGACATAGACAGAGAGAGGCAGAGACAGGCAGAGGGAGAAACAGCCTCCATGCAGGGAGCTCAATGTGGGACTCGATACTGGGTCTCCAGGATCCCACCCTGGGCTGAAGGCAAAGCTAAACCACTGAGCCACCGGGGCTGCCCTATTTCATGTAATTTATCTCAGGTTTATATTAGATATTATATGTTTTATCACCAATCTACTTTTCAATGCCTAAAAAAATTCTAATGTGTCTAGTTAAATTTATATTATTGAAAAAGCTAAAAAAAAAAAAAAGAAAAAGAAAAAAAAGTAAAAATATAATGAAGGGAACATTTTAATAATGTGCTGCTTGCTTTTGGGTCTGAAATTGTGAAAGTAAAAATCATTTGAAGTTTAAATTTTGTTTGAGAAGTCAACAACATAATATAAAAATTCTTAGAAATTAAATTTTAAAACAAAAATTACTTATCAGTGATGGTATAGATTTATTTTCTTGAACTTCTAAAATTTACCAATAGGCTTTTTCATTGTATCTGGTAATCTGATTTAACATTAAATAGTTTTTGCTGTCATTCAAGCAAAGCAACATTTTTAAAACATTAGCTTGATTTTCTTTTATTATTCTGTTAGAAATTTAGTCTCTGTGTTTACATTTCTCACTTATATCTAGAGTTGTTCTTTATTCATTTATTTTTCTTTTCTGTGCACCTATTCGAAACATAGCAAAATACCAGAGGAGTGACATAAGGACATAATATTGGTAATGTGATCAACTAGAGGAAGTGCAGCTACTCAGATACACACCTACATAGACATGTTCCTTCTTGCTACCCACTGTTTCTCAATTGTGATATTTTCAAAATCAGACTGTCTGAACTTGTACAGCTGTGTTAAAGAGGCAAAATTCATGTGTGTATATGTGATGAGAGGCAACCATTTAAAGTCAGTAGACTAAGTTGACTGCATGATGGATTTTTTTATACTTGCTGTTGCTTTTTAGTGTTTTCCATATAAACTAGAAGCAGAGCATGAACACATTAAAAAATCTATTATGCTTATTAAAATAAAACAAGTAGATTTTTAAAATAAATAAAATATCCTAAAATAAAAACAGATGAATACAAACCAAAGAAGGTAATGTCAGGGTGATTGCCATTTATATCTCAGTTTAAATGATTTTATCCTATCTGTAACAGATATTATAATTTTGGAGAAATTAAAGATTAATTTTTTAAAAGATTTTATTTAATTTGAGAGAGAGAGAGAGAGAGCATAAGCAGGGAGGAGGGAAAGCAGAGGGAGAAGCAGACTCTCCACTGAGCACAGAGTCTCACATGGAGCTAAATCCCAGGACCCTGATATCATGACCTAAGCTGAAGGCAGATGCTTAACCGACTGATCCACCCAGGTGCCAGATTAATTTTTGAAAGAGAAATATATAAGATATTGAGGCCTTATGAGCTTTTTCATTCATCCATCAATTTAATCAGCCTTTGTTTGAAGTATATTATGAATGCTGTTGAGAATCAATTCCTTAGGACTTTATAACAGCCCTGCCTTCAATGGTACCTGTTGTCTAGGTGGGAGGTAGATTAAAAAGAATAATAAAAATTATATATATATAATTTATATATTAAAATATGCCATAAAATATGACATTAATAAAAGGATTATGTCTTCTTAGTGTTGCAAAGGACAGAAAAATAGTCCTATAATAGAGAATAATGAATTGGCTATTTGAGGAGATCTGTACTTGGCATCAATGGCTAGAGTCTGGTACTCTTGCCACACACAGTCATTGTCTGGGGTTGCCTGGGAACACGTTGTCACAGCTTGAAAGCTGAAGCACTGAAGCTGAAGACTGTCAGCTAATTTCATTCCTTGCAGCCAAATGGCAATTTCTTTCTTGAACAGAGATCTGACTGGCATATTTCCATGACTGCTACAAATTAAAAGCTGGATATGAAAGCCTTAGAGCTACTTAGATGCTGAGTAGGATGGAAACAGAAAAGTGTCATTTGGATTTGGCAAAATGGAAGTATTTGATGATTTAAGAGTGATTTAAAAAGAGTGGTATGTAAGAATTTTTAAGATAGTCTAGAATTTTTAAGTGTAAGAATCTTTAAGATGGTCTAGAATTAGAAGGAAAATTAGAAATACCATGTTATGAAAGGGAACAAAGAAATTGTAGAGGAATTAAACTGGTTTATTAGTTGAATAAAGAGCATTTCCAACTTTAAGCTTCTTAAATTTCTTATTTTATAAAATAAGAGATAATAAAGAATTTGTAAGTATCAATGGTAGAGAAGAAATTAATAAAGATGCAGGAAATAAGGTGAATCATCAAAAATACAAAATTCAGTTGGATAAGAGAGAGATGATTAGGCCCAGGACTAGAAAGAAGAGATTAGAATTTGATAAGAGTAGGAATATTTCTTTCACATAATGGGAGAAAGAGAAGTTGGGTACTTTTGCAACTGAAAAAATGAATTTGTTAATGGAAAGATAAGGGAGTTGCAGATTTCTGGTTTCCCTTTCTGAGGAGATTATGATGGAGAAAAGTCATCACAGAATATGAGAAAGCAAGCTTAAGAAGAGAATAGTTGGTTTCTCAGGCAGTGTTAAGCAAAACACATAAAAACTTTAAACACAGTAGCATACAGTTTACATTTCCCAGACTAAATGAGAGGTAAGAGAGGCAAGGAAATTCTCAAGGGTGACTAAAATGATGAACAACAGATTATAATGGATATTTTTGTGAAGTCAAAGAATTTATTTGTATATGCTGTGGAATAAATCATATAGAAAGAGAGATGTCAGTGTAAAGGGTAAAATATTTGAGATAGAGATTTTGGAAGTGATTAACTTTCTGGTATAAAATTGGAAATGGCTGACAAAGGTGGGGTGAGCAAAAATTCTACTAGAAGTAAATATACCAAGGAACGAAGAAGTCAGGGAACTGATGAGTCACCTTTCAGGATGACAAGAGTAGACATTAAAATAAAGATTGTTATACAGGAGCTAAAATCTTTAAGAAATGAAGTGGAATGGCTAGAAGATTAGAATGGTAAAGGTCATAGACTGTCAGGAGGAATAGATGGCACCCATATACTTTGAGGAACAGGATTGATTTCCTTATTTCTTTCTCCACTCCCTCCTTTGGAAAGAGGTGAAGAAATGGAATGCAAAGTCTAATGGAAAACCAAAAGGTCACCGACCTCATCTTACATTTGCTTACTGCTCAGTGTCAAGTTCATGAGGTCACTGATATTTGGACAAACTTCAAAAAAATGAATAGTGGTAAAAACAAAAAGGAGAAAAATTGTCTCGATCTAGTCTTTATAAGAAAAAAAGATACTCATATGTTTTCCTGAGCTAGCAAATGTTTGAGGTTGGTTAGTCTACATCCTTAATTTCCCACAAGAAAAAAACAAAGCTTTTGTACAACTTTACTGATCCTCAAGCTCATGCACTTGTTACTGGTGTTACAAAACAAAACTCAACTCAGTAAATGTGAAGATCTAATTGAATTTATTTAACTAATCATGAATCAAGAGGTACGCCATCTAACAAGTAGGAAGGGGCTCTGAAAAGATATACAAAATGGAAGGATTCTATAGTCAGAAGGGGTGGTGCAAAGAAGTTAAAAGAATTGATTAGGCAAGATTACCTTTCCTTAGGGAAGGCAAAGGGCTTATTGTAGCCAGTGATGATCAGGAAATTGCAGATTGACTGGCTTAAAATTCATTCTTGGTGAGGCTGAAACTGCAATTAGTCAGGTATTAAGTCTTGGTGGGGTTTAGCAAAAGTGCCTCTAATTTGGGCTTATTTCTTTGTAACACCAGTGAATTAGATTAACTCTAGATTATATACTTTCCCCTAGTTGGTTTTACTTTACTATCAAAAGGATTTTCAGGAAACAGAACATGTACCAGACTAATTGTAGTACATGTGAAGTATACTCTCTCATAAATATATGAAAGGCAGGAAGGAATTCTCTGGTACTTAGGATATAAAGAGTACTTAGGATTCTTGTCCATAAGAATTCTTGACAATGAGAACTTGTGACAGCTCTAGCATGTACCCTTTCATTTGAACAAAAGCAATTCTTTAAATTCTGAAATTCCATACATATATACAATTTGATGCTAGTAAAGCAACAGTATCATCAAAATGTTATTAATATAACCTCAAGGAGAATATTCTTGCAACTGATGGTTTAGCAGTTTTATTTCTACCTGAAAAGGTTCTTTGCCTTGATGAAAGTAACTGGGAAGAAAACACAATGTTCTTCTTATTTGTGGTTTGGAGACTGATCACAGCATTGCTACATCTATAAATAATCTTCGATGAGAGTCCCAGAAGTCCTGCCACAAGTCCACTGTCACACTTTATTGGCTAATCAGCAAAGAATTGAAATCTTGATTGGCTTTATTTGTTGGCTGATTGAAACACTGAGATAGGAAGTAGTGGACAGATTAATTAATTTGTGCTGGGGAATCCAAAGTTAATCTAAAGAACGCTGTCACTTTGATTGATGGCTGTGTGAGAGAAGAAGTCTTTAAAAACCACCATGAATCGTCACTCGGTGGGCACATAAATTCAAGGTTTTGTCTATTTAACTGATTGGATTCTACTCAACTATACTGAATACTGATGTTTCTGTGTGCATAACAATTACTGAGTTTTAAAGGTGGCTTACACATGACAGAGAAGAATGAACAAAGGATATCAACAAAAACAATTGATTTTTTAAACACTATCATGTTCAAGAAATATGAATTTCCATTTTCCTAGCAAATTATTTACCAACACACTTTTTTGTGAGATGTTTTAACTTGTCAAAATAATTGATTCTATAAATCTATTGTATTTTATAATTGTAAACCTATAATTGTAGGATAGTATTATTGTCTTAAAGAACCAGAGTAAGTATCCATGCTTACATAATACAAGCAATGATATTCTTTCAGGCTTCCATTTGGACACATGTTAGGTTACCCATTCAGTTTTGCTTTGTTTTAGTATGATATTTTATATGCTTCATTTTGGATATTTCAAAGTTGTCAATTTCCTTATAATTTTCTCTTGTACTATCTAATCTGGAAATAATCCTACCCAATGTATTTTCTAGCTCAAATATTTTAGTTTTCAATTCTAGAAGTTTAATTTGTAGCTTTTTCTTTTCAATCTTCCATGTCTTTACGTAAATATCTCTTTGACAATATGGCATACAATTATAATAACTATTTAATGTACTTTTTTGCTAATTCTAACGTATTTCAGTTCTAGGCAGGCTTTCATTTTATCTTCTCCTCATTATATTTTCCTGTTTCTGTGAGTTACTCTTCCATGGATACCAAGCATTGTAAATTGAACCTTTTCGGAAGCTAGATATTTGCATATTTCATGTATAATTCTATATATAGTTATATATTAGAATATTATTTGAATATTATTCAAATATTATTATTCCTATATATTATATATATTAATACTATTTTATACTAGTTTATAGTACATTTTACTTATTTAACTATATTTATATTACCTTTTTGTTCTGGGATGCACTAAATTTACTTGTAAAAAAAAAAAAAAAAAAAAAGTAAGTTGATTTGTTAGGCAAGACCAGAGCATCATCTAATGTAGGTCTAATTACTTACTTCTTACTACTGAAGCAAGTTTCTTTTCAGTACTCTAGCCAATTCTCAGGGTTTTGACATGTTCTAGTCTGGCTGGTCGAAACAAGTATTATTCCAATTCCTATGTGAGTGCTGAGAGCTCTTTCTCATTATCCTTTCAGATGATTCTTTCCACAGCTTCAGACAGTTTTTCTCCATGCATGCTTTGATTGCTGCTATGCTGAATGGTACATTTGTGCTCTGCAGATCTCTGGGATTCTCTCCCCATGTAGCTCGCTTCTACCTGCCATCTGCTTACTTTGTCTTAGAAATTTTAGCCACCTTGCTCCTTCATTTTCTGTCTCTCAGGTATTCCTATTCTTTCTTTGATGTCTAGTGCCTTGAGTACTATCATTTTACATTTCAATGGTTTATTGGGTGTTTGGTTCAGATGAAAAGTTAAGTCTAGTTCCCATTATTTCATCTTGACTGAAAACAGAAGTCTCTAGTCTTTTAATGTATCTAAAGGGTAGCTTTTGATTTAGTTTCCAGCTGATGAGAAAAATATCATGTAACAAAACTTCTGAGCTATTGGATACAGTGAGAGAAAAGTTCAGAAATGACAGTAAAAAATAAAAAAAATAAATTAAAAATAAGCCAAAAATGGTCTAGATTTTTAAAAGACACATTTATACAAAATGTGTTGGGCCAGGAAAAAGGGACAAAATAAACCCTCATAAAGACGTGATTTAAAAAAAAATTTGGTGAGATCTACCAAGTCAGTTGTCAAATATTAGTGTTTTTATTTGTTTTAGGTTTATAAGAGTCAAAAGGATACATTGAAGAGAACTCACTCTCTTCCCTTATCGCTACCAATGAACAGAAATCAGTGGCAAGCCTATAAACAATTAGTAAATTGTATTAGAAACTGAAACAGCTCTGTATTGCTGAATACATGTAAAGAAATGGGAAAGCATTAAACTCATGTCATAACCAGGTCAGTACCAAAGACCTGTGCCATGATGAAAAGTTTTGGATTTAGCCTAATTACATGAGGAAAATCCAGTAAAGTTCCTCGGTTTTTGACGTTTTACTGTAATATGCATACAAAAGAGCATGCAAAATGTACACCTCCATAAAATTTCATAAACTAAGCTACCTTATATAACCTCTGCACAGATCAAGTAATCAGAACAGTGTCAGCACCCAGAAGCACTCCTTAGGCAACTTCCAGTCATTAATGGAGCAGCCAATTCACAAAGTTACCTAATAAACTCCCCAGGGGAAATATGTCTACTTGGAGGCCTGGAGTGTTGAAACAAGTAGTTATTTTCTTTCTTGCATTTTTTGTAACAAAGAAGAAAAAGAGAAACGTCATTGAAATAGAAACAAATTCATAACATAGCAAGTAAGTGGAAACTCTGAGACAACTCAAATTTATACCTTTGTGCACTCTAAATTATTCCATGCAAAAGGTTTCACTTTAGTCCTCAGAGACATTAAAAACAAAACAAAACAAAACAAAAACAAACAGCAAAACAAGGAAGGTAATAAAGACTTCTACATTATTGTGCTATAAATACTGAAAATATGTTTCCAAATGTGACAAGAAATATTACGAGCAATTGCAGATGCATAAATGGAGCAAGTGTAATACTCTTTCCTCAGAGGCACCGATAAAAAAAGACTATTATAAAGCACTACAAAATAATTTCTTTATCCAAAAGCTCTGAAGCAGTTATTAAACCAGCTGTTTTCAAAAGTACACAAATCTGCTAAGTTGCAGTTGGGTAACTGTTAAATGTTAAAGCAGTGAATGATCAGCATGGAGCAGATGGTCTGGGAATGGGTGAGAAAATGGCAATGTTAATACCACCAGACTGAGATGTTCATTTGTGCTGTGGTATGCGCAGACTGGGTGAATAATGAAGGATCTGTAATAATTGTGCAAATCCCAACATTATTAAATCGATTCAGCTGGGGTTTCTTAATATATGGGAAGCACTTCATGTACTTGGAGAAATACCTCCTCTTTGGCTAAAGCTGTTCTCATTAACTCATACTGCTTTATTTGCAGTGACCTTGGTGTTCCTGTTAAGTAATGAGTGGAATAAGAATTAGACATCCACTTTCAATCTAAGTATTAGAAAGGAGGGAAAATGTTAAGAAAGTGTCAAAGTATGAACGTTGCATGAAATTGGCCGACGGCGTTAATTTACCTATCAAGTTCAGTTAGTGTTTATTTTAGACTATTTAAGAGTTTATAATTAGACTTGCACTTTGGGGGTTTGAGAAAGTTGCCTTTTCCTAGTCAATGTTTATTTTACCTGAAAGGGAAAAAAATCCATATTAACATATTTTCTAGTTTTTAGTTTAACTTGGGCATTTTCAGATTTTTTACCACAATATCACCCCCAGAGAATTGTGGGAAACAGTTTCTGGGAAGCCTAAACCATCTTTAGCAGTTTTTCTCAGCCTGAGATCTAGTAATACTTGTTTTGGGGGCTCTCCTTTACATTGTAGAATCTTTAACACTATCTCTGCCCTTGGCCCACTAGATGCCAGTAGCAGCCTTTCCCCCCAAAACTGTGAAAACTAAAACTGTATTCAGACTTTATCAAATGTCCCCTGGGGAGCAAAAGCAACCCCGTCTCCCATTCCTCACAGAGAACCACTGGTCTACAGGAAAGCCAAAGGAAAATGTGGCTCATTACCTCTGGCGGAAAAAAAAGAAAAGAAAAGAAAAGAAAATGAAAATGCCATGAAATGTTAACAAAGAGTTGAAAGTTTTAGTTGCACTGGACTTTAAGTAAAATTTCGGTACATAGAATCCCATGACAAAGCTAAAATCTTCAATTCTATGAATATGAGCTGTGTGATACTCCTAAATGTTGGGAATGAAATGACTTAGACTGCTTAGGATTTGTGTGAATAGATTTTTACAATATCTGAAAGCCATGAAAGATATGACATGACAGAGATAAAGCACAGCATTTAGAGTAAATGGAATATTTTAATAAATAATCAATTCTTCAGTGAATATATCTTCACTTATAATCACAGTAGCTGCCCTATTAGCTATTACCATTGGAATAAATGGCCTACTTACATGCAAATTTATTTATACCTATTGTCAATTGCTATACACTTTCTTTTTGTTTAATGTTTACAGTAGTTCTTTGGTCTCCAGAGTTAAAATTAAATCTCTATGGCATGTTCTTGCTGGTGTCAGAGAATCTAACTAGAATCAACCTCCAACCCACTCTTTCCTACCCGAGATCTGATACCCCACTTCCCACTACAAATATATTCTCTCATCTTTCCAGTTTCTTACAGTGACATTTAAAACAGTACAAGGTAGGCTCCACACAAAGATATGATGGGATATCTTATAAGTTGTGTGACTTTTAGGATGTAGATCTGATAGGGTTTGTGATTTCCCTTAGACTGCTTAAAAGTAGTAGAGAATACTATTTCTGTGAGAAGTTACATATCATACACTCATACATATACCCACTTATATTCCAAAAATAAATATTGAAGTTTTTGTTTTGTTTTATTTTGATAATAATAAGACATTTTAGAGCCTTTAACATGCTTTTGGGCAAAACAACTTTTCAGTGTGGAGATAAGATATGTAGCATATCTCAAATCTATTTAACTTCATATTTCTTTATTTTTAATAATATCTTGATGGACCATGCTATTCAAAACATATTTATAAAATCTAGCTTGCATATTCTTTTTTCTCACTTATTTTTGAATCTCATTTCATTCCCAACATTTAGGAATATCACACAGCTCATATTCATAGAATTGAAGATTTTAGCTTTGTCATGGGATTCTATGTACTGAAATTTTACTTAAAGTCCAGTGCAACTAAAACTTTCAAATCTTTGTTGACATTTCATGGCATTTTCATTTTCCTTTGGCTTTGCTGCTATATTGCAAGTGGAAAGATTTTGCAGGTAGACAATTTTATTTTCTTATTTCATCTTTGTAAGATAATTATGTATGTTTATGTATTACTGTGTGTATATGTGTATAAAAATGAGTGTTCATGCATGGATGTGTGATCTAGAAGTATACATACCAACTATTTTTGGTGGCTATCTCTAGGACTTAGAAATAGAGAATGGGACAACTGTCATTTTTATGATTTTTTATATAAGTATGTGCTATTTTGTCATAAAATATAAAATTAAAAATACAGAAGACAAAGAAGGATTCATACCACAGTGTGTCTTTGCTTGTCAATAATTTTTCCTACTTCTCTCCTTATATAAGCTTCTTCTACGAAGTACAAAGGGTGCACAGTAAAATACTAAGTCTAAGACCCATCCAATCTATTATCTAAAAACTGGATTTTTGGAGTGCCTGGGTGACTCAGTCAGTTGAACATCTGACTCTTGATTTTGACTCAGGTCATGATCTCAGGGTTATGAGATCAAGCCCCTCATTGGGCTCTGTACTCAGCATGGAGTCTGCTTGATTCTCTCTCCCTCTCCCCTTGTCCCTTCTCATGCTCATGCACTCTCTCTGTCTCTCTCTTTCTCTCAAAATAAAGAAATAAAACCTTCAAAAAATATCTCTAAGAAGTGTATTTCTAAGTATATACAAACGTGTCTTTAGTATACAGAGAAAGAGTATACATTAAAGTCTCTGTTTTTTCACATATGTTAAAAAAGCACATTAAGACACCTAAAATAGCATGATTGGCTATTTAGAGTTTAAGTGATTATATGTTGGGAAACATGTGCATTATCTACGTCTTAACTAATGGACATCATCATCCAGATGGATCTGGCTATAGATAGAAATGTTCTCCTAAGTGGTAGTCAGTGCCTTTTGATAAAATATAAAATTACTCCTCAGTTGAAATTGTTACCTCAATTGTGGGCAGCTTCTGGATCTGTCCAAAAAAATCTCTGGCAAAAGAGTAGAGTAAGAAATATGTAAGATAATTATGTTTTGTTTTGTTTTTCATTTTTTATTTAAATGAAGCTTTTTTTTTGCAGTGTAGAATCTAGGGGCAATGGAATTTGCTATACTGATTTGAAAGTCAAATGTCTGGTGCACCTTTGGAAAGCTGTGGTCTATGATTTATAGAATTTTTTTGTTGTTTTCAATCTTGATTTTAAAATATATATTTATGTATACTTAAATATATATATGAATGAATAATGACGAATACCACAGTAGTTAACATATGTATGTACATGTAAACTACATATATTATTCTATAATACAGTATTCCACATATTATGTTTTATATATATGTAAAGAAGTATTCCTCATTTACTATATATATTTATATATACTAGTATAAAATATATAATATACTGTATAACTAACAAGGTATTCTTTATATATTAATATTTATCTGTCTATATATATATGCATATATATATATATATGTACACACACATATATACATATGTATGTTTCCTAGTTTGAAACGTGTAGAAATCTGATGGAAAAAATGTCCTATGAGTCAGAAAAACATTTGTTTCCCAGTATACACACACACACACACACACACAACATACACACACATATACACACTTACACATACTGATCACACGCATTGATTTGAAAGCCAACTAAGGCTCATAAGGACACAAGAACCCATAATCACCTAAGGACTCAGGACCCATTTGCCCAATATTAAAGTCCATGCCTACTTCGCACCTGTCACTCCACCCCCACCAGTAGGGGGCAGCAGACAGAGATTCTGCAGAGGCTGCATCATCCTATGACAATGGAGGTGGTCAACCTTGGTGAACTGAGTATTTAATGACACTTCTAGAGTTACAATGGAGTCTCCAGTGGAAGCACCCCCAGTGTTCTGGGCAAGGGTTATCAAGTGAGGGCAGTGTCCAGATCCCCAGAGCCACACATAACATGCATACCCACCCTCACCTCCACCCATTCAAGTTCTGTGACCAGGGGACTAAAGCCCATGCTGGCTTTATCACGTGGTTTGGTAAAACTTAACCATTCCCAGTGGACATGCCAAGAAGAAAAGAGTAGGCAAGGTGGAGGGAAAGGGGCATTCCAGCAAACCCAGCGTTACTGCTCCTGGAGTTTCTTCATTTTGTGAAGGGGCTTCTCTGGTGGTTTTGGAACAGCAACTGCAGTCCTCCAGGGTCAAGGAAAGCATAGAAAAACAATATCTGTTGTATCCAGGGACCAGAAAGAAAATTTCTTTGCATCCTCTAAATGGTAGCCGTCCATTAGGAGATGACTACAGAGCTTCTGTGCTTCCTTGTCCCTAAGCCAACATGCCGAGCATGCTCACCAAGAAGGCTCATCCATTCCTCCTCCTATGTTCTCAGTATTTGGCCTAGAGGTTTCCCAAGTGGTTGCCCCGAAATCGCTGTGGTCCAAATGTGATGACTTATTCAAATTGTCACTGTCTATAGCACACTTTGCACACCTGTCTTCCATTCTTTGTCGCTCCCTCCTGCATTCTGGCTCCATCTGTTCACCTGTTCGTTGTCTGCTTACTCACACTCAGTTGTTACTGTTTTGCCATTGTTGTGTTTACAGTGTGCATTTGGGATGATTAGTTGGGGTTACCAAACATTTTTAAAAGAGACATTATCAATAAATATTTTTTTTATTCTAAATTTTATCATTAGGGAACCCTGCCTGAATCTTTGCCAGTCTGAAGGGATACCATAATAAAAGCAAGAAATGTTATAAGAAGAAAAAAAAAAAAAAAAAAAGACTCACATAGGGTCCTATGCCCCTAAGGCTCATAGTTTATGTTAATGTATTTAGGTAGGTGTTTTCCCTATTTACTATGTACACAATCTGAATCTAGGTTTTGTGGAGCCTAAAGTTTATACCACTTTGGATCAATTTTTATTAAGAAAAACATTATAAAACTTTTGGTATAGAATGAGCAAATGGCCTCAGAAGATGCCTTGTAAGTGGAGCTCAGGCTTCATTAGCCTTTTAGTTAAATCCCTTCTCACAAATACTAAGTGATCTATATCTTCTCATTATTCCCTTTCACGAACCTCCTCTCTAGCTTGGACTACTACAATCATTCCCTAACTGGTCCCTCTCCTTCCACTCCTGCCCTGGCACTATTCAAACATCTTATGGCAGCAATCAAATTTTAATTTTATTAAAAATTTTGTATTTAAATTCAAACTGAGCATGTCATGGCAGCTCCTCAATTAACTTATAATTCCATCCAAACCCCATATTCCACTTGCCAGTATGATCCCTGCCTACCTCTTCAACTCCACTCTAAAACATCCCCAAATTGTTTTTTATGATCATTCCATACTGCCCTTTCTTGTTCCAACATTTCCAGCTTGTCCCCAAGCCTTTGAACCAACTGTTTATCTTTCCCAGAATGCCTTTCTTTCAGATCTCCTCATAACTAGCTATTTCTGGTCATTCAGCTCTCAGTTCAAAGGGCTACTCCTCAGAGAGTCCTTTCCTGACCATGCCACGTCGGACATGCCTGCCCTACCCATCATCACCACCATCAGACATTCTCTATTTTACCTTCTTTTAATTTATTCACAGTATGTATCATTTTTATACATTAGTTTCCTTGTATACTTTTCTATCCCCGTATCTGTCAGTTAGTAGACACAGGGTAAATAATTTAAATGAATGTCTTTAGTCAATGTAATCATAGGCTGAAGTAAATTCAGTCTGTCTCTACAAGGAATTTATAGTCTAACTACAGACAAATTCAGATACATTTGATGACATATTCTTACAGAAATTTTTTAAAAGTTATAGGGACTCAGTTTGCAGAGGAGGAAATTTAAGTCTAGATTTTAGAAAGTGAGTATAAAGGTGACAGATAAAGCAGGGGAAAAAAGAAGTCTTAGAGAAAAGTGCTATAATATATTAATATTAGCTATTGTATATATGCACATATGTGACAGATATATTACATTATATTATATTCTACTATATTATATATTAAGGAGTAATAAATGCTATAAAGTGAGATAAAACAGTAAAAAAGTAAAAAAAAAGGTTCAGGTGTGCTATTTTACATAAGGTGGCTTTGGAAAGAATATTAGTTTCTTTAGTGCTGCTGTAACAAATTACTCTATTTGGTGGCTTAAAATAACACAAACGTATTATAATATAATTAGAATTATAACTATAACTCCCTACAACTTTTCAAGAAGTCTGACTTGAAGGTTTTACTGGGCAAAAATCAAGGTGTCAACAGGGCTGGGTTATTTTCTGTATATTCTAGAGGGGGATCTGTTCTGTTGAATTTTCCAGCTTCTACAGACTGCCCTCATTCTTTGGCTTGTGGTTCTCGTCCATGATCTTGAAAGTCAGCAAAAATGGGTGAATTTTTAGACCACATCACTCTGAACTTCTCTTCTGCTTCGATCTTCCACTTTAAGGGACCCTGTGATACAGGGTTCAGGCTGATAATCCAGGATAATCTCCCTATTGTAAGGTTAGCTGACTAGCTACTTTATTTCTTTCTGCAATCTTAATTCTCCTTTGCTATATAATTTAATATATCCACATTTTCTGAAGATTGAAATATGGATATCTTTGGGGATGATTTTTCTGCCTATCATAGAAGACGTCTTCTTTAATGTGACATTTGAATAGTGGACAAAAGGAAATAAAGGGGTAAGTCATGTGTTTATTAACAGCAAAAAAAATTTCAGGCAAGAGAGAGAGGACATACAAGAGCTCTGTAGGTGTGTGGTTGGTCTGTTTCAGAAGCAGTAAGGAGGTCAATATGGCCAGTGTGACGGATCTAAAGGAGAGTCTTAAAATTATGGGCCTAGACGGGTATGTTTGTGGGAGTGAGATCACTGTTAAAGTTAGAACTTTGGATTTCACTCTGAGTGGAATGGGAAATCATCAAAAGCTTCAGAGCAGAAGAATGTCATGATGTGACTTTGGTTTTAAATAATATGCAAGAGTTAATGAGATAGATCAAGACACATAATATGGAAATATAGGCAAATTAAAAAAAGTAGACTTTGAGGAAAAATATAAACTATAACCAAAATAAAAGAATAAAGAAGTATATTGATAACATAGAACTCTTTAAGACAACAGTTATGGAATTATGTATCAGATATTAAATTATGTGTCATATATATGTACATGTATGCATATATTTCATATATACCTATTTCAGACAGAGAAAAATATACAATCCACAGTAGTTGTGGGAGATGGGCATATTTTCAATGTTGACATAATAAAGATAAATTAAAATTTTAAGATGCTCAAGTTTTCACTAATATAGGTAGTATAATTTAAAAATTCTAGGGATCCCTGGGTGGCGCAGTGGTTTAGCACCTGCCTTTGGCCCAGGGCACGATCCTGGAGACTCAGGATCGAATCCTACGTCGGGCTCCCGGTGCATGGAGCCTGCTTCTCCCTCTGCCTGTGTCTCTGCCTCTCTCTCTCTCTCTCTCTCTTTCTTTCTCTGTGACTATCATAAATAAATAAAAAATTAAAAAAAATAAAAATTCTACTGCAATAGATGTTTTAATCAATAAATAATAAAAAAGGAATGTACATTTATTTCAAACACACACACATAACATAGGAAATAACATGTGAGCCAAGATAACAATAAATATAAATTACAGTTACTTAGGATCTGGGTCTGGCGTCTGCCCACTTTTCAAGAGTATCTTTCATGTCATGTAGTTGTGAACTGTTTTTAGAAGCAAGTCTCCTTAAAAACTCAAAGGCTTTTTGTGCTTTGTGTAGCCTTAGTGAAATTTGAAAAAGTTGCACTATGGAGTTTTCTCATTACACATAATTAAGATTTATTCTTGAATGACAAACACTATTATGATGCTTTTAAGATATTGAGAGCATAGACATGAGTTATACTTTTTTTCTGTCACTTTATATGACCAACCTTTCAACTTCTTTATGAAGTATAGAAACAGACAGGAACACTTTACCTTCCCAGAGAGGTAGCTTGGTAGTCAAGACCTAGTCATAAAAAACTAAGCAAACCATGGAGTGTGTGTCTGTCTTATAGGAGTGATCAACGATCAACACTTCCTAGTTTTTCAAGATGTGCTAAGTAAAAATGCTTCAAGAGATGAATCAACTATGCGTTTGCACTTTCCCATCTCCAAGTTTTCATGTTGAATGCCATCTATCTTTCCTAACTTGTTACTCTCCATAGCTTTGCTGAAGTATTAAGTAGGCAGCTTTCTCTTAGACATTGACCACCTGTATCTTTATAGTGTCTTTTTGGCTTGATAATTCTGTTCTTATTCAGTTAGCTACCTCAGAGAAGAGGGATCAACATTCTAAATCTCTTGACAGTCATATATAGCCTATCTGAGCTTCCTCTCTGAATATTAGAAGTAAGTCTTATAGTCCCTTTCCTGTCATTATCTTTTGGTGGAAGACTTAAATCATAATAGGGAAATAATTTTAATGAAGAGAATGATTAAAATGATGTGGTAGATTAATCAGAAAGTGCCTGCATGTAATAAATCAATGTCTAACTCCAAAGATTTGCCATTCTTGTAAAAACACTCAAAGATGCTTCTAAAATAGAGAATATCTTATACATTTGAGGAGCACCAAATTGACATAAGTCCTCAAAATTTTAACCAGAAGTAATATTTACTTAATATATTAATTATGCTTTTCCAAATTTCATAGAAATAAATCAATGTTTTCCGTACTTTTTCCATTTTTTCCTAGCACATGAATCCAAGTGGTTGTGAAAGATTGTAGTTTTTAGGAATTTAAGGAACATATTCTTACTGCAGAATGGGAAAAAAAAGGTTGTGAGAAGATGCTGTGGTAATCTAAAATGTGGTTATTTTCAGATTTGATTTACATAGTTCTAGGATGAAGTAAAAAGAGCAAGAATTACAATGAGGATAATATTTCCAGATAATAATAAAACAAACCTTATTTAAAAACCTTGTTGAAAACCTATAGTTAAAGAAAATCATAACTTAAAATTATGATACCTAGTTACAGTGATTTTTTTTAAGATTTTATTTATTTATTCATAGAGACACAGAGAGAGAGGCAGAGACACAGGCAGAGGGAGAAACAGGCTCCATGCAGGGAGTCCGAGGTGGGACTCAATCCCGGGTCTCCAGGATCATAGCCTGGGCTGCAAGAGGCGCTAAACTGCTGAGTCCACCAGGGCTGCCCGTTACAGTGATTTTTAACTTAAAATATATACTATTCTCTCTAGTAAAAGAAAATTAAAACAAAGTGAGACATTTTTCTCCTTATGAAGAAGACAGCTGTTAAATATAATATTTTTTAAGAATTTTAATTATTTGTTTATTTGAGAAAGAGAGAGAGAGGGAGGGAGAGAGAGAATGGGCCAGCATGAGTGGGAGGGAGAGACAGAGACAGGTGGGAGAGGGAAAGGGAGAGAATCTCAAGTAGACTCCATGCTGAGAATGGAACCCTAGGTGGGACTTGATCTTAAGATCCTGAGAGCATGACCTAAGCTGAAACCAAGAGTTACATGCTTAACCAACTGATTGACCTAGGCATCCCTCCAAAAAATATAATATTTAAATATTTAAACATGGTGAATATATGAATAATATATGAGTAAATATACACTATTTTTATATCTAATAGCATTATAGACAAATACAAATTTTTGTAGTAAACTTTGGCTAAGTATATAGAACACTGCAAATAATTCCAATTCTAGAAATTTATTCTAATGAATTAGTCAAATTTTTTTTATGAGATCTGGTAGAAAGTTGTCATTGAAAAATGAGGAGTAGCCTAAATGCTCAACATAAGGGGCGCTTGAAGTGCATTCATTGATGAAATTCTACAAAGTCATAAAAATGCTATTTTGGATGAATGTTTATTTTTAATATACAGTCTTCATGAGATGTCTGAAATATATGCCTATTAACACATATATAACACATATAAAATAATGATATAAACTTATTATCATGCACAGTAGGTTTCTCTTTAGAAACATTTGATTTCCTTGTTTTATATTTCTGCCTTTGCATATTTTGTAATAAATATTAATTTTATAGTCAGAAAAATACCTTTAAAACATGTTTTGATTGTAGAGACCCCTGGGTATTAATATCTTCTGCCTGATAGCAAATGCAAACATTCTTAAGTATTTTTTTTACAGACTATACCTATAGTTTTGTGTTTACATTTCTATACGTCAGGATTGTTGATAAACTGTTTCACCATCCTCTCATATTGTGTGGAGATAAAATGTGGATTTTTCTAACCATTTAAACTATATATAAGTAACAATTTTTTTCTTAAGGATAAAAAAAACATAAACAAACCAGTAGAAAGTTATATAAACTGCATCTTAACTTCCATATGGAGAAACAGACCCCTTAAAATTAATAGATAATAAAATATTGGTATTATTTTACATCTGTTACAAATGATGTAAGGCAATTTACAATCCATGTGAATATATTCAACAAATATCTAGGACAATTTTCCTCCAGTTTCAATAATCTTTCAAGGAATACTGTGTCCCTGGAAAATATTTCCCTATGCTACTCTATTTGACACCATTTGAATCTCTTCCCACTTTCTCAAATAGAGCCATCTCTAGAAGTTTGTTTCTTTTGGTAATAACAAAGTTATGGCAATCTCACCTTAGAGGCAAACTACCCAATAAAAATAAGTCAGTAGACAAGACAGTGGGTGAGCATTAGCAATCTCACTAAACGACAAGTTTCCTGTTAAATAATATTAGAGCTTTAAAAAGTCAGTTTCTTATACTTAAGGGCAGTCATGTTTTTGAATATGTAGTGCTATGTAAGCTTCAAAATTCTCTTTTTAGTGCATAATTAAAACTTGTTTTTAAAATTAAATATTAATATTAACATACATAAATTTTTTTTTAAGATTTATTTATTTGTTTATTTTTTATGATAGACACAGAGAGAGAGAGAGAGAGAGAGAGGCAGAGGGAGAAGCAGGCTCCATGCCGGGAGCCCGACGTGGGACTTGATCCCGGGGCTCCAGGATCGCGCCCTGGGCCAAAGGCAGGCGCCAAACCGCTGCGCCACCCAGGGATCCCCCAACATACATAAATTTAACAGTTTTTTGTTTGTTTTGTTTCTCCAATATGTCAGTCTGATTTTTCTTCTAGTCAAAGGACTTTTTTTTTTTTTTAAAGAAAACATTAACATTTCTTTCCAATAATACTCCTTTGTCTATGCCTTGTTTATTCTTTTGTTTTGTGTCTGGCTTAGACTCTTCACCTTCTGTTGATTAGAATTTTGTTTTGTCCTTAAAATTGGAAAGTGACAAGGCCTTTTGCAAATGTTATATCAATACACAGCAAACAGCAATTTTGATGGAGAAAAGAATAGAGCACTATTTGGTAGTTTAGTGATTACTCTTCAAATCTAACTAGTACATTGAGTAAGAGGATGAAATTCTATGGTGCTCTGTGCCAAAGTTGAAAGAATAACTATTGTCAGTTGAATTATCATTTTCTCTTTGTCACCCCATGGTATTCTGGTGATAAATACACAAAATGAAAAGTGAGTTCATGTCATGTTTCTCTAGTAATGACTCTGCCCTTTTTATCTCAAAATGTAAGTGTACGTAACTAGCGTTTATAAACTTACAGATCTGCTATTTAGTATTCCTAAAAAGATACATAATACTGATACCAAAGAATACATAAGGAAAAGTCTATAGACAAATATAATCCTGAATATTAATGAAAAAAATTAAAATGAAAAAACAAGCAGCATATAGATTTTTGTGAAAAGAATAATATCCTTTGAATAACTAAAAACCCCAAAATGATTCAATAATAGGAAATCATTACTAAAATTTATTGTATTCAATGTATGTTTCTGAAAAGAAAAATAATATGGTCATCACCACAAAGATGAATAAAACAAATGGAAAAAATCCATTCTTAGTAAAAAATAATAATAATAATTCTTCAAAAACTCATCTAGATGAATAATTATATTATGATGAAAAATAGAATAAGTATGACAGAGGACATGACTGCACTAAAAACATATTTGAAATAAATATCACAAATAGAAAAGATTAACAGTATAGATATTATCAAAGGAGAGCTGCTGTTCTATTATCAAAATAAATGTCTCATGACTTCAATGAATTAAATAAAAGAGAACCCCAAATTAATGATTGTTGAACTTCTGAAAACATGTAGTTTTGATAAAAAAGTTATTGTCAAGTCCTGTAGGAAGTAGTTAATCACTACTTAAGGGATAATATATTACCCTGAATCAAAATGTAGAAAGAATACTAAAAATTATATATATTAAAATACATATAGAGATAGAAATATATACACATATGTATTCAACAAAAAGAAAAGAATAAACAGCAAAATCTAAGAACAAAATTTAATGAAATATAAGAGTAAATACAATTAACATAAAAAAGTTACTTTAAAAAAGTAGTAATAAAATAAAGAATAGATAATTGGTCTTGATATTTTAGCAGCAAGAACCAAAAAGAGAAGTTGCTAATGAAAATTACCAAGAATGAATAATAAATAATTAGAAAACTGGAGGTATTATATAAATAGTTTCATAATACTTCAAATTTGAGAAGTTTAAAATTTAAATAAAATTGATGATTAAAAATATATTGATTAAATTAAAAAGATCTAAAAATATTAAAGACATTCAATCAGCACTCAATGTGTTTAACTATCTATAGGTTTACAAGCAGATTTTATTAAAACCTCAAGTAAATATTAAATGGTAAAAATATTGTTACAGGGAAACAAGAGAGAAATTTCTACAACTATATTCCAATATTAGTATAAATGATTTAAATAGAACAAATATTAATAAAATCTCAAAAATCCTATTGTTAAATACACGTGAATTCCTGGTAGCTTAAATAAGATGTATTTCTCACATGATGTAATCATCCTCATTCATCTGGTGGTCTGCTATACAACTCGTCATTCCAGTTCAGATCACTGAAGCAACCACCATCTCATACCTTCTTAATGAACATGTTAGAGGAAATAAGAGTTCTAAACAGCCTTACATTATCAGTTAAGAGTGTCAAACTGCATATCACTTCAACACACAATTGAATTTCCACAAGAAGCCATATGACTCTATCCAAACACATGTGGTCAGAAATATTCTCATATAATACAGTAAGGAAATATACTTGCAGATACACACAGACTTATGAATTCTCAGTAAAATAAGTATGTTATTTCTTCTTCAATGATATTCAATCCAATCACTTGCAGAGGATACTGAGGATGATTTTAAAATAAAAATATTTAAAAGAGTGAACTAATCTTACTACATATTTGAATATAGTATTAATCTCCAGAAATTTCTAGTAAATGATACAGCAGGATATAAATTCAGATAAGAGAAAAATAAATGGACCAGAATAGAGAGTCCAGAAGTAGATATAAGCAAACAAAGGAAATATATGAGAAAATAAACTTGACATTTCAAAGCAATGGGAAAAAACAGGGACTTTTCAATAATGATGAGCTGATCAGCTTGCCATTTGAGAACAAAGATTAAAGTTTTATCACTCCTTAAAAAAATAAACTTCAGATGAATCAGAAATATATGTTTAATTAAATTAAACCATAAATCATATATTCAGTAGAGAAGAAACATTTTTAATAAGAAATACTACAGTAAGACACAGTGGTTCAAGCTTACATAACCACCCACTAGACAAGTGATTTTGTACAGCTAAGCTTCTCTAGATCTCATTCTTGCATCTGTAAAATGGACATATCAAAAATGGCTTCATCTAATTTTCATGAGGATTAAAATAGAAAATTCAATGTTCTCTTCATTTACCATAGTGTCTCCCACAAAATGCTCAGTAAATGATAGTATAATTTTTTAAAAGATTTTATTTATTTATTTATGAGCAACACAGAGAGAGAAAGAGGCAGAGACACACAGGCAGAGGGAGAAGCAGGCTCCATTCAGGGAGCCCGATGAGGGACTTGATCCCGGGACTGTGGGATCACACCTTGAACCAAAGGTAGACACTCAACAGCTGAGGCACCCAGGCGTCCCTATTATTATTAATACTATAATAATCACTACATGATTTAAAAGGCATTTATCATATATGGCCTAGATTTGATTTGTGGATTTGAATTAGGTACAAGTTTCCATGACACCTTTCTTATTAAATAAAAGGTAATTGAATGGAATTAGTAGAAGTGTTTTAAAATGTAAAGAGTTTCATTTTATCAATCAGGTCAACGTTCTAAATTAAGCAATTACACATCATTAAATTAGTATTTAGGAGATCCAATTAATAATTTATCGCTAACACATTTACTTAAAGTTCTTTGGAGTAACTGTATTCAGCAAAGGGTGAAATATTTAATTACTAATCAGTCACAATAAGAGTAATATCACTCTCACCATTAGAAGGAAGCATTGCATGCAAGCAAATTGAGGCCATTCTGGAAAAAGGAACTTCTTTTGTGGAGATTTTTGAGATTTGGAGATTATTTTTTCTATCACTTCAACCATATATTGTTTGTTTAAGATAGAGTCTACCAGCCTGTTTTCCTATAGAAAAACTAGAGAATGAAGCATTGTTAAACATTGCTCCCTGATGAATGTCTTTCTCATATGATTAATTATTAAAAAAGATTAGAAGCTTTATTTTATTGTAATCTTTTTCCAGGAAGTTCTAAATGTCAGATGTCTTAATAACCTAAAATAAATAGCTGTCTGCTAATGCATCACATATTGCAGGGTTAGGAACAGAGAAATACCAAATAGGTACATTGTGATGTATATTTTTTCTTTTTTTTTTTCATTTGTGATGTATTTATTTATTTTTCTAAAGATTATTTATTTATTTATTTATTTATTTATTTATTTATTTATTTATGATAGACACACACAGAGAGAGAGAGAGAGAGAGAGAGGCAGAGACACAGGAGGAGAGAGAAGCAGACTGCATGCCAGGAGCCCCATGCGAGACTCGATCCCAGGACTCCAGGATTGCGCCCTGGGCCAAAGGCAGGCGCCAAACCGCTGAGCCACCCAGGGATCCCCCATTTGTGATGTATTTAAATTGATTTTTATTCAATTGTGAATTGTTGTGTGAGAGAGATCAATAAATTGAAGATAGTTTAAAACATGCCCTAAACAAGTAAGTGATTTTAGTAATCTCTTCAAGATTGGTCTTTATTGATTGGAAAGATTAAAATTATGCTTTCTTATTTCTTTCACATAACTTTCAGAAAACAGAGCAACTTATCATAGTGATTTTCTCTGATGGAAAAAAAAAAAGTGTTCAAGGGAATTAAAGGCAATTATACCATTTGAGCAAGTTGGAAATCCAAGTAGCAAGACTGGATGAGAAGGATGTCTTAGAACCTAGAACTAGCTCTATCTAGAAGACTTGGTAGGTTCCTACAGGAAAATACTACATTAGATAGGCAAAATGTAGTAAAAAAAAAAAAAAAAGGCAGAATAAAGTAATTATTGTCAATGCAGGACCCCTGGCTGGCTCAGAGTTTGAGCATCTGCCTTTGGCTAAGGGCATCCTCCTGGGGTCCAGGATACAGTCCCACATTGGGCCCCTTGAAAGGAGCCTGCTTCTCTCTCTGCCTATGTCTCTGCCTCTCTGTGTGTCTCTCATGAATAAATAAATAACATCTTTAAAAAATTATTGTGCTTGCTTAGCAAAACATATGTAAAAGAAGTATAAAGCCACAACAAACAAGTGGTAACTAGGGACAAGGAAAGAGGGGATTCATGAAGTAGATAGGGACATAGAACTCAGTTCCTACGAAGAGTCCAGTATGTGTGAATTAGGGCCTCATTCATGAAGGTCTTAGCTTAAGGTTTCCAGTGTGGGGATTTGAACACAAGGAGGTATGTGTGAGACCCAGATATTGAACCAGAATTCATCAGTTAGATGATAAGCCAGAGACACAGTGCAGAAACCTTTGAATCTCTCAGGGCAACCAATTTTTTTTAAGTACTTGTGTTTTTATGAATACTTATTACTTGGAATTTTTATTACCTTTAGGAAGTGCATTGAGTTATGATTAGTAAAGTATAATTATAGCCCTAAGGCTTTAATGATGTTTTTATGCCTTTCTGATGAGAGTGGGTACAGAGACATTCAAGATAAGGGAGCTTCAATAGAAGGGAAAACCACATTAGAAAGGCAGGGAAATGAGGCAAGCCAGGATGGGATAATGACCAAAGAAGAAAGGCTAATCTCAAACTAGAGGCTTGTTTTAGCCACATACATAACATCATGCATAATGGTAATGATATCATAACAACGGTAAGATAGTTTATATCACCTGAAGACAGCTCTGAATACATTTCAGAGGGTAAAGAATTGAACTACTTCTCTTTTTAGTGTGTGGCTAATTTTCCATCGCAGAAATGTACACATATATTCAAGGACAGAGCATTATCTTTGGCATGTGTGCCCTTTATTTTCTTTCAAGTCCACTCATGGTTCTTTTATCTGAGAGGCAATTTACCTGCGGAATCTGGATTGCTCATATTCTCAATGTGGATTTTCTGTTTGCAGATCAAAGAGGCAATCTCCAGCTTTGCAAAGGTTTCTTGGTTTATCACCTGATGGACTTTACATTTATTAAATGCTAATCCTCATGAGCTTACGAAGAGTTGAACACATCATTACCACCATAACACTTCTTTCAGCAGCCTGCACAGTTGGAGTTTTATGTTGCCTTTGCTGCCTCAGGTGGATGGAGTGGTCAGCCACTTCGCAACAAAATTCTCACTTCTCCTGATTAAAGTCTGAATGAGAAAGACTGCTATGCAGACTTGATTTCATAACCCTGCCACATCATATGATCCCATATTAAGCAAATAATATGAATCCTGATTCAAATTTTAAAACTCTGATTCCTGATAATACAACCAAAACCAAGTACATGTATGATCTAAGAAAAAAAAAAGGAAGAGGATAGCAGGGGACTTTGGTTGACATTTTGAACTAAAGTAGTGGTTGAATAAGCAAAAATGGAGATCTGAAGATGTTCCCTTTCTGACATACCAGATAAATCTCTTTATTAGCTGTGCTTATCTCTATACTACCTATTATTTGTAATTTTAGTAGACACTTAGCAAAATTCATTGAGGTTTCTTTCCCTTAAATGACATTTACTAAATTATATTTCTAGCACTAGAAATAACAACTTTCTAACTTCTAACATTAAGTATCAGTTGGTTCTGATTTTGAACTTATAAATGGAAAAATCAGTAGGTAATATTTGTATCTGGCCTCAAGTGCAACAATGTGTAAACTATTAAATAAATATGACTTATACATAGGACAAAATATTTCCCAGCCATTAAAATATCTATAATATAGCAAAATATAAATAAAGCCATCACTAGTTGGAAGTGAGAGGTAAGGTGGGGTTATATGTGCTTGCTAATTTCTGTCTCTGTTTCTCTCTCTATATATGTCTACATATGTTATTTCTTCTCATTTATTATCTATTTCTAGAAACTATACTTATTATTACTTTGACATTTATTATTAAATTTGCTAAAACTTTCACATCAATGCTAAGTAATAGTGGCCAGTAAAAATTTTTATTTTCAATTTAAGGGACATAATTCAATAGTATTTTTTAAAGGAAGTATTAACTATTTGTATGAGATCATATTTTTTATCACGTCTACTAAAATATCTTTAAATATATTTGATAGATACAAATTTGTTTTTTTTTTTTAATTTTTTTTATTGGTGTTCAATTTACCAACATACAGAATAACCCCCAGTGCCTGTCACCCATTCACTCCCACCCCCCGCCCTCCTCCCCTTCCACCACCCCTAGTTCATTTCCCAGAGTTAGCAGTCTTTACGTTCTGTCTCCCTTTCTGATATTTCCCACACATTTCTTCTCCCTTCCCTTATATTCCCTTTCACTATTATTTATATTCCCCAAATGAATGAGAACATATAATGTCTGTCCTTCTACGATTGACTTACTTCACTCAGCATAATACCCTCCAGTTCCATCCACGTTGAAGCAAATGGTGGGTATTTGTCATTTCTAATAGCTGAGTAATATTCCATTGTATACATAAACCACATCTTCTGTATCCATTCATCTTTCGATGGACACCGAGGCTCTTTCCACAGTTTGGCTATTGTAGCCATTGCTGCTAGAAACATTGGGGTGCAGGTGTCCCGGCGTTTCATTGCATCTGTATCTTTGGGGTAAATCCCCAACAGTGCAATTGTTGGGTCGTAGGGAAGGTATATTTTTAACTCTTTGAGGAACCTCCACACAGTTTTCCAGAGTGGCTGCACCAGTTCACATTCCCACCAACAGAGTAAGAGGGTTCCCTTTTCTCCGCATCCTCTCCAACATTTGTTGTTTCCTGCCTTGTTAATTTTCCCCATTCTCCCTGGTGTGAGGTGGTATCTCATTGTGGTTTTGATTTGTATTTCCCTGATGGCAAGTGATGCGGAGCATATTCTCATGTGCGTGTTGGCCATGTCTATGTCTTCCTCTGTGAGATTTCTCTTCATGTCTTTTGCCCATTTCATGATTGGATTGTTTGTTTCTTTGCTGTTGAGTTTAAGAAGTTCTTTATAGATCTTGGAAACTAGCCCTTTATCTGATATGTCATTTGCAAATATCTTCTCCCATTCTGTAGGTTGTCTTTTAGTTTTGTTGACTGTATCCTTTGCTGTGCACAAGCTTCTCATCTTGATGAAGTCCCAATAGTTCATTTTTGCTTTTGTTTCTTTTGCCTTCTTCGTGGATGTATCTTGCAAGAAGTTACTGTGGCCAAGTTCAAAAAGGGTGTTGCCTGTGTTCTCCTCTAGGATTTTGATGGAATCTTGTCTCACATTTAGATCTTTCATCCATTTTGAGTTTATCTTTGTGTATGGTGCAAGAGAGTGGTCTAGTTTCATTCTTCTGCATGTGGATGTCCAATTTTCCCAGTACCATTTATTGAAGAGACTGTCTTTCTTCCAATGGATAGTCTTTCCTCCTTTTTCGAATATTAGTTGACCATAAAGTTCAGGGTCCACTTCTGGATTCTCTATTCTGTTCCATTGATCTATGTGTCTGTTTTTGTGCCAGTACCACACTGTCTTGATGACCACAGCTTTGTAGATACAAATTTGTAAAAGATAATGTTTTTACAGTAATCTTTTATTTTATTATTATCATTTTTTAAATATTTTATTTATTTATTTATTCATGAGAGACACAGAGAGAGAGGCAGAGACACCGGCAGAGTGAGAAGCAGGCTCCATGCAGGGAGTCCAACGTGGCACTTGATCCCGGGTCTCCAGGATCACGCCCTGGGCTGAACGCAGGGCTCAGCCGCTGGGCCACCATGGCTGCCCTTTACAGTAATATTTTAAAAAGGATTTTTTTAAGAAAAATATGTGTTCCATATAGAATGATTCACATATTATAAAAATACAAAAATGAAAAAGAATCACCTAATAGCCTATATTGAGAAATAATCATCTTTTGCAACTGGTAGATATCACTCCAGATCTCTCTCTCTCTCTCTCTCTCTCTCTCTCTCTCTATATATATATATATATATATATATATATATATATATAATATAAAGTTAAGTGAATATAGAGAAAAATTTATGTAGGAAAATGGATTCTTATTTTTTCTCTTTTAATAATTAAAATAATTGCAATTTTAGTTAAATTTAATAAGAGAAATATGAGAGAAAATAAAAGACTGGTTAAGCTTAAGTTTTTATTTTTTTATTAAATTTTTTTTTAAAGATTTATTTACTTATTCATGAGACACACACACACACACAGAAAGAGAGAGAGAGAGAGAGAGGCACAGACATAGACAGAGGGAGAAGCAGGATACTCGCAGGGAGCCCGATGTGGGACTCCAACCTAGATCCTGGGATCACACCCTGAGCAAGGCAGATGCTCAACCGCGGAGCCACCCAGGCGTCCCTGAAGCTTAAGTTTTAAAATATAGATCCTAAGGTATCCCTCTAAAAATAAATAATTATAACGATAAACAATGTTTCAAATGTTAACATAATCTATTATAAATATGGAAATTAATACATTAACTTCACTTACTCTTATCCTATCACTGGTTTTTCATTTTTTAAATCTTTATTTTCACAGTCTCATAATTACAAAATTTAATGTTAATTTAGTAATCATAATACCTATAGTTTAATTTTAATTTTAAACTAAAACAACACTTACCTTTGGTTATTTTATCATTAGTAAATGGTTTATTCTGATTGTCTTCTTATTTTGCTTTATTTTCCATGAAGTAGCATTTTAAATATTTGACTCAATTTTTAATCTTTTTAGGATTTGTCTTAATCATTTGTTTCAATTTATATTTAAAGGAATTGTATCAAACAGGTACATGTGTAGAGCTATAAAAAACAAGCAAATATTACAAAAAGATGAATGAAATGCAACAAAATGCTATCCCATCTCCTCTGAGTTTTCCTCTTCAGATGGACACATTTTAAACATTCATGTGATCACTTCAAATTCACACAAAAGATTTTCTGAATATGTTCTTCTTATGAAAAAGACTTTATAGATAAGGTGGCATTCCTCTTTGATAGTGCAAGTATACAAGAAAAATAGTACTTTCAGTGCTTTGCATGTACTGTATATACATGATTGATTTGCATGTATACTCTATAGTTTTCTAGTTTTATTTACAATTTACCTGAGACTTCAATCTCTCTTAGTTTACATGGATTAGTCATTCTTTTAAACTTTTGACAGGTGTTCACTAGAATATTATAATTTAATTTAATAGCATAGATTTTTTTTTTTTTTTTTGGCTAGTACTATTAACTACTACTGATAATGGTAGTAACATATACTGATACTAACCAAGTACCAGATTTGGTTCTAAAAAATTTATATTTATTTAGTTATTTAATCTTCATAAAATTCAAATGCAGTAGTACTGTTATTTGTCTTAAATTGGCATGTAATGGGTTTATTGAAAAAGTAAGACTTACAGAGTGCAAAATTTTAAAATTTCATTTTACTCTCACTATTTCTTTATATTCCATGTCGAAGATTTAATTCTCTACATTCTGAAATAAACTTTCAAATAAATCCTATTACTTTTCTTTGTCCATCTGGAATGAAGTTCTGAGATCCTGTGTATTAACCTAAACTATTTCAGAAAGTTTGTTGTCTATTCCCATGTAGTAGTAAAAACCTCATTTGACACAGAATCCTCTATGTTAGATTAAAGGCGCCTGTTAGTACAGTATCAGAAGCTGGGTTGCTTAAGCAGAGGTCTGTTTTCTCAGATCTCTGGAGACTAGAAGTCTGAGACCAAAGTGTTGGCAGAGTTGGTTCCTTCTGAGAGTTCTGAGGAACATTCCTTTCCATGCTTCTCCCCTACTTCTGGTTAGTAATCTTGATATTTGGGATGCTTGTAGAAGCATCCCCTCAATTTCTGCCTTCATCTCCACATGGTGTTCTTCCTCTGTGCATCTATGTCTAGATTCCCCCATTTTATAAGAGCATAAGTCACAATGAATGAGAGAGGCCTACCCTATTCAACATGATCTCATCTTAACCACTAACTACATCTGGAAAGATCTTATTTCCTTATGGGGTCATGTTATAAGGTACTAGGGTCAGGATGTGAACTTAACGGATTTCAGGGGACACAATTCAGCTTCAAAAACCTCCCCATCTCACTGCCCCTACACACCCTCCCTGCACTCCCTCAGCTGTGCCCTACCATTGGCGCGCCTTTTGCCGTGGAAGGGGTGCTCATGGCTTGATCTCTCTCTCTATATATAGATATATATCCCTCTCTATATTCCTTTTCTGTACTCATTTACCCTTTCCTCTCTGCCACTCACTAAGTTGTACATTCAGGACTGGAGGTGGCAGAGGAGGAAGAGGGGACAAGAAGCAATAATGTTCCCAGGTAACTCTTTCCCATAGTTGGCAGCTTCATCCTTGGGTTTTGCAGTTGTGTTAAGGGTGTTATTCTGTATGTTGGCAAATTGAACACCAATAAAAAATAAATTTATTATAAAAAATAATTAATTCTTTAATTGGATGCTTTGAATGAACTATTGGAGATCCACCATTCCCTCTATCTCTCCCCATTATTATGAACTTTATCCCAATAGCAGTTCATAAAACCAAGTATGGAATGGTAGCAGTGGTCAAGGGATGTGTTTTCTGTAAAGAGGATCAAACAATATTAAAGCTAATTAAAGACTGTCTGCTTTTCATTTCCTCAGACACTGGCAATTTTAAGCAACATGTTTGATCAAACGCTTCCTTTTACTCAATCTACCTTCTGAACAATTTTGGTTTTTAATTATACATATGAAAGCTCTAGATTGGCATATTTTTATTATTTATGATATTTATTTATTTATTTATTTATTTATTTATTTATTTATTATAGAGAGAGTGCAAACCGGGGGAAGAAGAAAAGGAAAAGGAGAGAGAGAGAGAAGCTGATTCCCCACTGAGCATGGAGTTCAACACGGTACTTGATCGCAAGACCCTGAGATCATGACCTGAGCTGAAATCAAGAGTCAAACACTTAACAGACTGAGCCACCCACGTGTCATATTATTTACATTTTAATAAACATTATAGTTTACATAGAAGTTTAATTTAGAGTGTTCCCAATTATACAGTCATCCCTGTCACACAGGCTCAGCTCCATGCATTCATTTTTAGAAAATTTCATAACATTTAGAAATTACTCAAGCTCTCTTTGGGTACAATTTTTATCTCTTACTCCTATGGTACTGAGTTTAAACAGTAGATTTGAAATTTCAGTGATACAGTAGTGATTGCAAACATGAGCTTTTACAATTTTGACATTCTATGTGCCAACTTGGAATTTTTATTTTTATCAACTTTTTGTCTGCGGAGACATTTGAAAGCTGTTAGGATAAAAAAAATATTGTAATTTCTGGTTTTTTGTAGTTGCTCTGTTGTTGCTATTAATCTGAATTTTTGGATCTGTCAAACTCATTTTCATCTTTGAAACTTTTCTTAACTATTTGCATATCTGTTTCCTTATGTGAAAGACAATATTTGAGAATAAAATTCATAAAGAATGTCTTGGACTAGCTATGAGTGAAGATATGTTTATAGGTTCGTATATGCATACATATTCTATTTAACATAACAGGCTAAGAAAATACATTTTCATAAAATCATTGACAAATTACAGAAGTTAAAGCTCAAAAGCTATAGTGTTCTCTTTTATTATTGTGACTAATAGTAGATATTTTTAAAAATACATGAATGTAATTAAACTGTATTGATTCATTACATTTTCCTTTTCCATAGGGTAATACTTTACTTTGGGTTATTATTATGTTTAAATGTTTTACAGAAATGAATACATACACATATACACAAAAATTCATTAAAAGACAACCTTTCTCTGGCTACATTTTTTTCCAGGCCATTATAATTTGCATGACACCATGATTTTTATCGGAAAAAAATTCTTTCATTTAGGGATTGGTATTTTAAAATATGGTCTGTTCCAATGTCAAATATACTAAACACAGCACTGACACAGTTTACTTGAAGAAGGCAGTGCATTTCTTTATTTTATTTATGACTTCATCCACAGCTTCTAGACACTTGGTCTTACATACTTTGTTTTCTTTATTTTGTATTCCTGGAGGACTATTACTCCTTCAGGAGTTCTCCTTTGACAAGATCTACAAAAAAACCAGAGCTATTTAATCTGTGTGTGTGTGTGTGTGTGTGTGCATGCACACATGTGTACGTACATGATATTTACATTTGATCTATAGAAATGCTCATGCATTTTTGTTTGTTTCACTTATTTCCCATAAAGCAAGTCCTTGTTTTGAGGTGACATCATGCTGAATCCTGTACAAACCTATTTACAGTATATATATAAAACAAACAAAATAATAGTTTGTTTTATCAAATATGGTATCATATTGAGATCTAAGTGTTCTTCTTTGTTATGGGTAGATCAGTGCAGGTAATGGTTGAATCAGGCTTAGTGTTGAGCTGTAGGGCCTAGGGATAACCTCCATTCTTGTTTCTATGACTACTTTGTTCATGGACTTCTTGTGGAAGCACTGAGGTGGCCAAGGAGAGAAATTACCTCATAATAACAGGATCAGAAATCAAATATAAATGTCTCCCCTGTCATGATGGGGGATATCTAGTGGACTTTGAGAAAGATTCTCACATTTTTTGCTCACCCCCATAGATCTATTTACATGCCTTCTCCTTACAACACATTATACTTAATCTCCTAATCCTGTGTATTCTAGGTCCCTGAAAAAGCAGCCAGGCAATATTCTATTTTCCAGAACTCAATATATATCCCTACCCTTGGGGCCATAAGTCCTTCCAAGGGAAGTCAATAACCAGAAGTACTGCTTGAAGCCCACAGAGGATTTTTCTTCATCACTGTCTTTCATCATCATCCCTGAGTTGGGGGGGGAGGGTGGTTAGGACATCTGCAGTCCATTTTTGCCACACACCACATATAGAATTGTTCATCCAGTAACCAGGTCCAGTGTTTCCTTCTCCCCAGGCTAGCCATGGAGATTCTCCCACTAGGCCATGGGCATGTGCTGAGTGAGAGGCAATAGTGCATTTAAAGTAGATGACATGAGAGGTGCCTGGGTCACTCAGTCTACTGAGCACCCAACTCTTGATTTTGACTCAGTTCATTATCTCAGGGTTCTGGGATCAAGCCCCGAGTGGGCTCTGTGCTCAGGGGGATCTACTTGTGGATTCTGTCTCACTCCCTCTCTTTCTGTCCGCCTCCCCCCCCGCCCCCCCACTCATGCTCACTCTCTCTCTCTCAAAAATAAATAAATAAATAAATAAATAAATAAATAAATAAATAAACCTTTAAAAATAACATAAAATAAATCTTTAAAAAAATATATAGGTATGGGGTCCTCATTTGGCTGGGGTCATGATCCCAGGGACCCCGGACTGAGCCCCACGTTGAGGTCCCTGATCAGTAAGGAGTCTGCTTATACTTCTCTCTCTGCCTACCCCATGCTTGCTCTCTTTCTCTCTCTTTCTTTCAAATAAATAAATAAAATCTTAAAAAGTAATAATAATAATAATAAAAAATAATAATGATATATAACATGAGGATCTGGGCCATCTGTTTGGGAAAACTAACTGTAGTTTCTGAACCTGCTCAGAATTAATCTCAAGTGTCATTCTATCGTGAACTGGATTGCTACTCTTTTTTTTTTCTTCTTTTTTTATTTATGATAGGCACACAGTGAGAGAGAGAGGCAGAGACATAGGCAGAGGGAGAAGCAGGCTCCACGCACCGGGAGCCCGACGTGGGACTCGATCCCGAGTCTCAAGGATTGCGCCCTGGGCCAAAGGCAGGCGTTAAACTGCTGCGCCACCCAGGGATCCCTGGATTGCTACTCTTAACCAATCTTATAGCTAAGTAGATCTGAAAATAACAAATATTTGATAAGTACCTCCACTCTCATAATCACTTAATACTCCATGGTCAGTCTCCTAGTTTCTACCCAGTGCTCAGCAGCATTGCCAGGAATTTTTTTTCTGTGCAATGAACGACTTTCTTCAAAAGACAGCATAGCCATGCTCTGGAACCCCAAGGATCTTCATTGTGAGTCTGGCATTATGTCTTGCCAGAATTTCCACATATTATCTTTATCAACAATTAATAGATAACTTTAGCAAATAAGATCCACCAGGTTATATGTCTCAAGGGGCAGGGCTAACTGTATAACAACCTGAACTTGCTGCAAACTCTCTCTTGCACTGAGACTCACTCAAAATTAGAAAACTTCTGAGTTACTAGAAAAATTAGTTCCTAGTGTATTACAGATTATATCTAAAACCCAAGAGACCTACTAAGTGTTGGATCTCCTTCTTGGTAGTAAAGGTGCAAGGTGCAAGGTGCAATTAACCTGCTATTTTTCTTTGATAACTTATTCCATACCCTACACCATTGGATCTCTAAATTTTGCCTATTATGAGAAGCCACAAATCTTTATAGGTTTATCTTCTACTATATGACTTTCATATGTCTTACTAGAACAGTCATAAAAGTGGAACTCCATCTTACTAGGCTAAAAATAGTATGATGATATTAGTTTAGTGCATCCATTTGATGTTCTTGGAAATGTCCAGATAATCAAGCTCCCTATGATTATATTGTAAGAGAAACTAAGAAAATTAACTTGACATGAGGTAAGATTATTAATGTATAACACTGAGTGCAGTAATTAAATGAGAATTTCTTCTGATTTCTCTTTCTGATAGGAATTAGAAAAAAATACATTAACCGTATCTATAATCCCATACCAAAGTAGAGGCTCTATTAGATTAACTCAAGTAAAGAGAAAAATCTGGCACAGGAACTACAATTGGGTCTATAATTTTGTTTATGAATACCCATTGCCGTCTATAATCTGTCTGGCTTTTTTGGGCTGGACTAGTGAATTAAAAGTGGATGTACTAAGAACACTATTGCTACATCTTCTAAGTTTTAAGGTAGTAGCATCAGCTCTGTCATTTCCCTCATGATAAACTGTTGCTACTGATCTACTATTTTGGTCCTGGTGTGGGGTATTACATGGGTTTCAAAACTTTCACTTGGCCTTTTCTTCCATTATGGCTTTTATTTGAAGGTCAGAGAAAGAATATGAAGGTTCTCATTCACTCAGAAGACCACGTAAAAAATCACGTGAATATATTGGACCCAGGGGAAAACAGGCTTGGACCCTCTAATACTCTATCACATGACTTCCATATGCCTGAATTCTAAGAGGACATGAAAATACTTAAGATCCTCTGGTGTCTGCTCAGACTCTGTATCCAAAGTCTTTGAAAGGGGCTTTTAATTTTTATCTTCCTCACTATATAGTTACTCTGCTAAATGATCATATATCCAATCCAGGGTAAGATTAGGGAATTTCTACTATACATAGAAACTGTGACATAATGAGATCCTTCACTATGTCAATTGGCTTCAAGGGAATCCAATTTCCTCTGTGATGGATACGAATGCTTAAGCTCAGTTCTGGGAACTGAGTAAAGGATTAACATTCCCATTTTAAATTTGTGGCATTAGGCTTCAATTCACACAGCCCTGATATTCTTTTGATTATAAAATTCAGCCAATACCCTCACTGCCCATTTACCTTGCCCATGGTACACCATGTTAACCAAGTCATTTCCACAGATAAATTGCAAGCCATAGTGCTCAGTTTCAATTCCAGACTTAGTGTCTATTGTGTCAATGAGGGCAACTTTGCCTCAGAGCTCAATGCTGCCACTAGGTCTTTGCTATTCAGAATTCCAGTAGCCCACATAACTCAAGGGGGCTCAACTGATATCAGCTTCCTTTAACAATTCTGGCTTACAATAAACATTCACTATTGATATTCTCCATGATACTGGTGGTACTTTCTCTAGTATATTACTCTACAGTGAAGTGGACATCCTTTGTTTCTTCCCATGGCACATAGTTAGTAGGTGCTTTGGTCTTAAATAATCTATTTAAGTACATCCATATCTCTAAGCTTATTGAGTCTTCTCAATATCAAGAACATCTCTTTTACTATGAGCCATTGTATTTTCCAGCTTCATCGAGACATCCCAGGATCATATTAAGAATGACTGCAGGTGATCTCACAAGAATATTAAATGTCAAGAAACCAAAGAGTGTTTCTATATATATCAGTAACATTTCACCATATGTTTTGCAACCCTCCCTCCAAACCACCAGTCTCAAGATCTATTTCCAAGCATGTTCACTAATGTGCTGATACATATTAAACAGATCTGATAAATAATTTGATAATTAATATTTCTCTTTCTAGAACAGGTATAGTACTTGTCCAGGTTGGCCAGATTGAAATTCTTTTTTGTTTAAAAGCCGATAAGGAAATTAGATGGAAGCAAATCTTAAGGAGTGCAAGTATCATTTGACAGGGAATTCACCAGAGGTAACCTATAAATGTTTTTCAGGTAAGGGAGGCTCTTACTTTCTTTCAGGGAGATGCAGAGTCAAAATTGAACATCCAAAGGATTCAGGGGACTCTGGATGTTCAAGATTGTCCAGCATATCCAATTAGGTGTCTATATCTAGGTGTCAGGTAGCCTTCCCTGCCAGAGCCTTAACCCTGGCACAGGAAAGTTTGCTGGGGCAGTAAAATAAGCCTTCTCTGAAATTTGATTAGTCTCAGAGTCAATTTCTAACCTCCAGTTGCAGAAGATTAGGATCCCTTTAGACACAGTTATTGAGGAGGACTGGGTTTCACACCATGCTCTGAGTTGGTGATTAGCTGATTTAAATATGCCATTTTCTTTCCTGAGCACAAGGAGGGCATTTTACAACTATCCAACTTCATAGCCTTGTAAACTATCATTGCCATATCTCTAAAAGGCTAAAAAGACTACATAAGCCAATTCATGCCCTTCCACTTGTATCCCTTTCCAATTTACCACATGTGGTAAAGTCTTAGTCATAATGATGCCATAGCATCCCAGGAGTTATCCACCATGCCACTTATTTCAAGCAATCAGATCTTTGTTGCCACCTGCTGGGGAATTATCCATTCCAGAATCTCATCCTGGGTATCTATTTCCTAGAAATTCTTGTAACACCGATCTCTTAGTTCAGATTCCCCCAGAAGATCATCAGGCAGGGATTTGAGTGCAAGCAGCTTATTTGGGAGATGTAGAGTATATCAGCAGGACAGTGGAGAAGAGATACAGAAAGGAGAAAGCAGCCAATAATATGCGTGCTATTAAGCCAGCTTCCATGATGGAGCAAGAACTTAATCTTGACAGGGTATGGTTCAAAACACACACCCCTGAATTTTTCTACCCAAGGAGAGAGGAAGCCTGGTATTTATGTTCCAACTTCTGGGAATAATTGGTTACAGGCTGATCCTGGGGGCTGTCAATTTTCCAGCACTTCCAGCCTGTCACAAGTGCACAAGAGGTACTGCCTTATGCACTTTTGGAAAAGTACCTTCCAACTGGCTGTTGGAAGTTGGCAGATATCCACTAACATGATAAGGTCTGAAGAAAATGGTTGGGAGAATGATATTGTCTGCTACAAAGAAAAGTTTTATAATATGTCTTTGACAATTTGGGTTTTATTTTATTTTATTTTTTTAAATTTTTATTTATTTATGATAGTCACACAGAGAGAGAGAGAGAGTCAGAGACATTAGGCAGAGGGAGAAGCAGGCTCCATGCAGGGAGCCCAACGTGGGATTCAATCCCGGGTCTCCAGGATCGTGCCCTGGGCCAAAGGCAGGCGCCAAACCGCTGCGCCACCCAGGAATCCCGACAATTTGGGTTTTAATCCACTTGAGGTTGATTTTTGGGTTTTTTTGTGTGATATTTGGAACCAATTGTATTGGGTTTCATGGGTTTTTTCCCCTTTCCTTTTCCCTGTCTTCCTTGCTTCTTTCTTCTTTTCTTATGCTCTTTTAAATTTTCAAACAAATAGCTAAGTGTCTCAAACATTTTTTTTGAAAATTCCATTTTTCCCACTCATCTGCAATGTCATTTTCACCACATACTAAATATCCAACAAAGCATATATAAGATGCCAATATAAATCGTATCCTTTTTAAAACTTTCATATTCTAAATATTTGTTGTCGACTGGCAAAATGTCCACTGGTTCTGTCAAATATTAATTCAGTTTCTGAAAAATTCTTCTAATTCATTTATATTGATTTGTATTGTACTTGATTTTTATGCAAATAATGATGTTTTCTTTGAACAGTGATATTTTTGTTTCCTCCTTTCTGATCCTTTTATCCCCCCACCTGTTTTTCCTGCTTTACTGTGCTGGCTAGAGTTTTCTTGGTACTAATGTTGAATAGAAATGGTGAGAATGGCAATTGCTTCCTTATTTCTACTCTCAAAGAAAAAACTTTGTGTCTCACCATTAACCATCACTATGTATTTTCCCCCTTTTAATCTGGTTTTAACAAATATCTTTTTGCTATTTTTCTAAAAGCTTTTTGCTTTTTTCTATTTTTTCTGCTATATTTGCTTGTTTAAGTCATGAATACATGCTACACATTATCAAGGATATTTCCTACATCTATTTAGATGCTCATGTAGTTTTTGTCCTTTATTTTGTGATTGTGAAGAAATTAATTTTCTAATATTCAGTCTTATTGATCATGATGCATTACCTTTGTAATATTTTTGATATGTTAAATGATTCATTTTGCCTAATTTTTTACTGAAGGGAAGCAGGTTGCTCTCCATGTTCTGAGGGAGAGTTTGAAATCAAGGCAAGGAAAAATGAGAAGCATGCCCTTATTTTCTTTTCTCTGAAATTGTTTACATGAATTGGAATTATTTGAGAATTCATTGAAGAAATCATGTTGATTTGAGTGTTTGTATAAATATGTATATATATATTTTACTACTGATAGAATTTTTTAAAGTTTGCAGGACTGTACAGTTTCTGCTATATGTTTTTGAATTTTAGATTATATTTTTCCAGGAATTTTTTCATATAAATTTTAATTTATGGCTGTGCTGTTTATAACAATCTCATAATCTCTTTAAAAAGTTTATCTCTAAAAACAGTTTCTTTCTTTTCACTTTAGAATTCTATTTTTTTGCTTTTTGTTTTTGGTTTTATTACAACTAGAGTGTAAGGAGGACTTTTTTTTTGTTTGGTACAATTGTTTGGTACAATGTTTGGTACAATTTAAGTGCTTGTAAATCATTTATTACTTGAAGGTTTGGTAGGAATGTTTCATATGATTGCATCTATCGCTTTCTATCACAGTTAATATTTTACCTGCCTTTTAAATTTTGTCTATGATTATTTTTGTATTAAAGTTTTTAGCCTCATTTCTTGTCAGTTTTTAAGAAGCTTTGATTGTGAATATATTATATGGAATATAGTATATGGAATATACATACACACATATATTTCAATTTAATGGTGGTGAAATCCCACAGAGATGAAAGAAAACTAAACAGATTTCAAGAAGTGAAGGAATCCCTGCAGAGATAAGGTGGTTTTGATGGAGTGTATGGGAAGGCGGACAGCTGCTCTTGCAAAGGAGAGTGGAAAGTCAGGGGTTAAATGGAGGCAAAAAGCTGAAGAAAGCTTTGAGAGGTGGGCTCCACTGGGCTTCATGGTCCTAAAAAGATCATTGAAAGATACCTCGGAATTACAAGACGGAAAAAGAGAAGTACCAGTTCTTGCTGAAGCAATTAGTGGGAGAACTTGAGGAGCGTCTTGGAGCCTAGCCCATGTAACTAAATGCAGTTCTTAAGGTGCTACCTCACTTTTAGCATCTGAAGTACGTCTCTATTACAGACCACAATATACACTGAGTGATGTTTTAAGTTTATTAAAAAGTACTTGACGTTTGATAAGTTTCACTGTGCATAATTTAGAACAGACTTTATCAGACTACCAAAGAATTTCAGGATATTAAATCCTTATTGAAATAATATAATGTAGTCTTCAATCTGTCTTTTGGTTAGCTAGCAAGCTGAAGACACACCTTCCAAATGAATAATTTTTGTTGCTAATGATCCTGTCCAATTATTATTTTTATTTAGTTAATATGCATCACTTTCTGCTACTAAAAAATTGATCTTAATTATAGATGCCCTATTAAGGATAGACAAAGAAGTGTAATGATCATTTTAAGAAGTCGTAATGACAATATTATGGTTAAGCCTATGTTGAGAATGATATTAAACATTTTCTAATAATCGGCCACAATCATTCCTTCATCTATATAGTTAGTTTAAAGTAGTAGACATTCTACTACTTTAATATGATATGCCAAATAACCAAGCAGGAGTCTAAAAGCACACCAGAAAACTGGTTTTTATGTGGGTGGCACTAAAATTCAATTGAGCAGCAATTTATTAAGTGTGTCAGGAATTGAACTCGGCACTGTGGTACAAAGCAATCTGTCTTTGATGTGTCAGGCATAATTGATCAGATTTCTATTTCCTGTCGCCTGAAAGGAGAAGTGGAAGAGATCAAATCAACAACACATGTAAAGAGAGGAGGAGAAAAAAGTATGTGTAAGTATATTTATCAGACTATATAAAGCATTGCATAATTTTTCCTTACTTTCTGTTTGATTCTAAAAGATGATTGGGATGGAGAACAGGAAAAATTTTAAAAATGGCTAAGTTATTGTAGTTAAACAAATATAATTGTCCTTGTTCATCTCTAATTGCATAGATATGCACTCTTACAAATCCTGATATTCTGCCAATCTTGCATTTGGATGTTTTCTATAGTGCTCTGATATAATATCTGTACTGTTCTTTGCATATTCAAACTTTAAAAATAGAAGCAAACAACTATATATAAATATATATAAATATAAATATAAATATATATATATAAGCATGCTTGTGAGTCCAGTCACCCTAAAGGGATATTGTATATTTATTGAAAGTAAAAATTGAATCAGATCTTACTTATAGGTTGATTATACTGAAATAATCAGGTGTTTAAGAAAACAAAAAATAAATCTCACAAAAATCTATTTAAGTAACATCCAGTTTTAGACAAAATAATATAATACTGCAAATATTTGGCTTGTAGATAACATCTTGTGAAATCATACTATAACTCAGTACCAATAAACTCAGGCTTGGAAGAAAGAGGAAATTTAAATTCATTTAATTTTCATTGTCCAAATATAGATTTTTGGGGGCAGACTGCCAGCAGTTTCCTTGGGTCAAAGAAAATAAATATTGCATCTCTCCTATCACAGATACAAAAAAACACAGCCAGTATTTTGAATTCCATATCAACTGGGTTTTATTCAAATATTCAAATAAGCAGTATCTTCTTACGGAGAATGAATCCCCCCTCTAATTATAGTATAAAAAATGTGATGGATATAATACAAAATGTAACCATCTGCATTTCTCTGTCTTGTCTTTTTCAGTTAGAACTCGCAGGTGTCTTTTAAACAATGATGAATTAGAAGGAAGACTCTTTTTTACTCATTTGTCTGTTAACTACCTTTATGATAATAATGCATTTGCATTTTTAATTTCCTCAGTTGTAAATGAGCACCTCTGAACCACTTCCTAATTATTTTACAATTTTCTGTATTGTTCATTATTCATGCTTTCTATTTACTAAATAAAAATGACTTTTCCTCTGAAGGACATTTGCAATTCTTATTATACCAAACAGAACATTTGGCTCCATATAAGAAAAAAGGAGTAAAAGAAAACATAGGGACATAGTATTTAACAAAAAAGAATTTAATGGGTATGCCTGTTCACTCACAGATATAGAACAGAGTGTCAGGCAGGGTATATACTCCAGTGTATTAGAAACTATGCTATCTCGTCTGACTCTTGATTTCATCTCAGGTCACGAGCTTAGATTCCTGAAGTTGAGCCCCATGTCAGACTCCATGCTCAGTGGGGAGTCTGCTTGAGATTCTCTATCTCCCTCTGGCCCTCCCTCTCCATGTATGCTCTTCTCCACCTCACACTCTCTCAAATAAATAAATAAATCTTAAAAAAAGAAACTGTGCTTATTAATTTTTAATTGATAATGTAAAGTTTTGTATTCAACTCACTTTATCAGAGAGAGTAGCCCTACAGAAATGTGAGCAAACTGTTGACTAGTAGCCAATGAAGATGGAATCCTATGTAAAACATGTTCTTCTAGACTGTGGATATAATTATTTTAGAAAGCACAGTGATGTAAATGATGTTGTAAAAGAGCTTACCAGCTACCTGGTTTATTCAAAGTTTATCTATAATTTTGTGTTGGAGCCAGATCATATTGGCTTATGAGAACCGAGGCTCACATCTCTTCCAGCTTTGTGTTTAGTGACATCATTGGTAGCCTCAAATTAGCTTTGGTGAAAATATTTACACCATGGGAATTTTTCTTTTCCCATGGAAAAATTATTAAATGCTAACAATCAAGACTAGGCAGTTTACTAGTACAAGACTGCCTATAAGGCTTTGTACAATTCCTTTTGCTTGGAAAAGGATTTAAGTAAAATAATTTCTGACAGTATCACTTTAATAAGACTGTGTGCTGATACAGTGGAAATGAGAGGTTGAAGAAGTAGTTAGAATGAGGTTGAAGAAAAGGTGGATGACATTGTCTTTGGTAATAGCTTTAATTGACTTACTTTTTCCCTATATGGACACACACAGCTGCTAAGAGTCATTATCTAGGTTTCTTTCTTAGGGAAATTATATGACCGGATAAATTTGTATTATAGAATAGTCCTTGCTGCTTTCTTCTTCTCTGCTACTTTCCTAGAACGGATCTGTAATATGTTCATATTAGGGTGAATTCAGCCTGTACAATTGTGTTACGGTGAAAATATGAGTTCCATTTAAGACTCGTGAATTAGAAGGGAAGCATATGTAGGAAAATAGGAACCAAAGAAGGATTTATATACATATATAAATATAAATACAAATATATATAAATATAAATATGTATATTTGCCTCTGGTGGGAAAGATGAGTTGTACTAGTGTAGTAGTTGTATGTATTTATTGTATATGCTATTCTCTGTGAAAATATTTTTTTCCTGAGTTTGTCATTTATCCCTCATGAGACTAGTCTTGTCAGCATCCATTTAGTATAGAGAAATGAATCCAAGTTCTGTGAAGCCTGAAACTTAAACAATTTAGAGATCCTTCCTTAAAGAAAATGATACAAAATAATGAACAGAAAATGGGATACAAACTTGAATATTTGATTAGAACATGGAAAGAAATTACACATTTTATTTATTTATTTATTTATTTATTTATTTATTTATTTATTTATTTATTCATTTTAGAGAAAGAGAACAGGAGCAGGAGAGGCAGAGGGAGAGGGAGAAAGAATCACAAGCAGAGCCCCAGGTAAGGCTAGATTCCACGGCCATGAAATCACGGTTTGAGCTAAAACCAAGAATTGGGAGCTAATCAACTGTGCCATCTAGGTGTCCCTAAATTATACATGTTAAAAATGCAAATGCTATCAAAACAGAAAATTGTAATATTTTTATTAATATTCTCGTTTGTTGCTCTAACATGTTTTCTTATACCTTTGCCTGCATTCTTTTTATTATCTTTGCATATTACAATAATTTTAAAAATAGCTTTTCTATAAAGGAAAAAAAAGAAAGAAATTTAGTCTTTTTTCTGGGTTGATCAAAAATGTTTATTATTCTAATATTTTTATGTTTTTTTGGCTTCATTTACCAAGCCACACCTCAAATGGCAAATATACTAAAATGCTTTTAGCAATAAACAAGTACACAAGTCATATATTTAACTCTTACCCATCTAGTAAAAAAATCAAATGTTTGTATGATACATGGTACATAATCAAGGATCTCTCCCTCTCTCGCTCTCTCTTTATACCAGTACTGGGAGGTCAAAACTAGAGAATATTTGAGACTCTATGAAGAAACACCATGGGAACATATTGAAAGTAATATAAATTTGAATATATTCATAAACCAAATCAATGATATACTTTTGTTTTCCATATTGCATATTATTATTCTATTATGTTAGAATAAGTGATTAAGAAGTAAAGATATTTGACATCTCTTTTCTTCCTGGATATGATGATATAATTTCTTAATATACTTTGAAATGTTCTCTATCAACTAATTTTCTTATTATGATTTTTATACACTGCATCAGCTAGATTTATTTTTTCATGATCTATCATTCAAATTTCAGAGGTGCTTATGTTATTTAAAAAGAGTATTAATATTTTTATATATATGTTTTTTTGGTTTACACTATGCTTTCTTCTAACCACTGCTAAACAACCATACTTATCTAGTTTAATTTTGCAACATATAATTATACAGCCTCTACTATAAGCCATGCACTCTGCTAGGTCCTAAGAATACAATCATATCATTGAATTGCTCATGTTTTTGATACTGTTGTATTAAGATTTGTAGTTATAATAAGACAATTTGTCCTTGAGATTTTCGTTGCTACGATTCCTTATACTTGATCCTTTTCCTCATTCAGAAGTGGTCCACAGACTTTCTGGAATTATGATTGTTCTAATGTGAATATAAAATTTAAAAAGCATATATCTGTTATATTATTATTTTTAAGATTTTATTTATTTAAGAGAGAGAGAATGTTCAAGAGAGAGCACAAACAAGATGAGGGGCAGAAGGAGGAGACTCCTCACTGAACAGGGAGCCTGATGTGAGGCTTAATCCTGGGACTCCAGGATCATGACCTGAACTGAAGGCAGACACCCAAACAAAAGAGCTACCCAGGCACCCCTGTTACATATTTTTAACTAACTTCCAAAATTGACTTTCGCAATCTAGCCAGAAATTATCACTTGGATAGCAGTAGCCTTTAACTTATTTTATTAAGTAAAGGAACAAATAAAAGCACAAAAGAATCAAGCAGGAAAGAACTTGGAGCATGAAATTGCTATCATTTACTCTGGTGGACCAGGTAGAGTGAAAGAGAGGGGTAGATATTTACTGTAAAGGAAGTTTTAAGGCCTTGAAAGACAGGCAAGGAAAGGCGGGGGAATAGTATCATCAGTTATAGGAAACTTCTATGAGCTAAACCATTTACCTACAGTAATTGCCATCCAAGAGAGCTGCAAAGGTGAGCTGTAATGAGGGGCTATATTAACATATTAACTTTTCTTCTATGGTAACACCTTGATATAAGCCTTAAGATGAGAATAGCATCATGCCAATATTAATGACAGGAACTGTGACACTCATCCACATACATAGACTGCTAAGCTGTATCAAAAAATGTCCATTTAGGACAGGTCTCTTTATAATGGCTCAGGACACTTTCAGGCTCCTAAACAGAAACTGGAATCTCTTAGAGAAAGAGAACGAAGTGAAATACAAAGCCCCAGTGCCTATTCTTGGAGTGACTTGCAAACGGTGCAGCTCATGCCAGTACAGGATCTAGTGTGGAAATGTACACATGGTTATAATTGAATCAGGTCATTCAGTTAAATTTGAGCCCAGAAGCACAATAAATTACCTTCATTATATGCCCTACAAAATTATTTCTATATGATTATAAATGATTCAATCAACAGAAATTATTGAACACTTTTGGGCATGAGGTAGGGTGATAAAACATATGCATGTATAATTACAATTCCATTTAATCCAAAGTCCAGGTTTTGATCATCTTAATTATTAAAATTTCACCAAGAGGCACAGAAATAAGAAAGACCCATCTGAGCCATTTAAATGTAAGCATATACTCTTATATTCTCAAATTTAACAAGTGTCTTAGATGCCATGCTGAAAAACAAATATAAAAATTATTTTAAGTTTTCATTTTAATTCCAGTTAGTTGCATTGTAAAGTCAACTCAAACAATTGCTTTCTTTTAAAAAAAATTATTTTCCTCTAGGGAAGCTTATTCAATTATTGATAAGCTGTAATTATTAAAAATTTTATTTTTCAATGAATGAGATATGCCTATTTATAACTTTAATATACTGATATTTATTCTATTTTCTAAAACTTTTCAAGAAGAGTAGAATTTGTCTTCCAAGTTTGTGGACCATTCTTTGCTTGCTTTTGCTGAGACATCCTTGACAGCTAAAGTACATATCTGCATCAATCTCATAGACAGAACTAGATTTCTTAATATGCTGTGAAATTAATAATACAGGTCACGAAATTCCTAGTTATTACCTAAAAATACATCCCTTTCTTTTCCAGTGTGCTTTATTTTCTACTGCTGTGGGGAAGTACTACTCTGTGTGAAAGATAATCTTTCAAATACGTAAAGATGGATTTTATGCTACCAGCCCTAAAACTTTTCTCTTTTTCTCATGAAATATAATAATATGGTGGGGTATATAATGAAAGGAATTTAATGTGCTCCTAGTCCTGAGCTCAAAATCGACTGGATGATCTTTCTACACTAGATCATGTACCAGCAGAAGCTTCACCATTTACAAGTGGCCACCTGCAATTATACTCTGTTCCAGACTGTATGCCTCACTTTCTTTCAATGTCATGTCATATCTCCAGCTGCTGACTCTCATCATCATGGTGATTATTCTTCCCACTGTGGCGAGGGAGAGTTCCTGAGATCCACTCTAGAGCAAGCATGGGTAAAGATCAAAGATGAGCGATTTTCACTTCTTGGTCTAACTTTGAACTGAGTGAGATGGGGCACTGAGATGCAGGAAGCAGCGTGTCTCTGTGACTAAAGCATATTTTAGAAGGGAACTGATGGACATGAGGAAGGGAGTTTGCTCTGTTGTGTATCTTGAAGGAAGAGCGTGGAGGTAGAGGAACACAGGTGCAGAGGCTCTAAAGCTCCAGGAACCCTAAAGCAAGGAGGTTCATGGATCTGGAAGAGAGTGAGTCTGATGGGGAGAGGGAAGGAGATAAAGTTAGACCCACTAAAGGAAAGGACCTAAAGTCACCTACCAAAGTCCCGCGACTGCATCTTTTAGCTCTGATTCCCTGACCAGACTGACCGAGACCTCACTGTATGTGTGACAGGGTCCGAGGAACTGAGGCGGTAGGGGAAGGATTCACCAGTTACAGGCGAAAGATGAGGTGTCTTAGAGTGTTATTTGATTGGAAGTTTAGTAATTAAGACATTACATGTATTTTAAAAACAGATATAATTATGGTGTTTATCAGTACTTTTCAGATTTGATGAGCATACATATTACCTAAGGATCTTATTAAAATACAGATTAGGATTCAATATTCTTGAGATCTGTATTTCTAACAAGCTCCCAGGTGATGTTGAAGATCCAAACTCATACTTAGAGTAGCAAGGGTTTATGATGCAATATTTGTGTTATTTTTAGGAATAGAAGTTAAAATCCTTGTGTTGGGATACTTTAGAATAATTTCAAAAATCCCCAGCCAAGTGTATATTTATATTATGGTCTTAAAGGATACAGAATATTGGAAAAATATGTCAGAAAGGCTTTTATTTTATTCCCTCCACCGATCTTACACCTGTGATTTGGACTGTACCCACCAGATGGTAATAGCGCATTCAGTTACAGCACACAGATAACCAGTTCAGCTCTAAAATGCATAGCTATCAGACAAATGTTAGCAAGTTAACCTCTCTTTTATGAGCTATTTTTAATAAACAAAATTACAATCTTAATTTAAAAATAATGAGTTACAAAACCCGTTCTTTACAAGATTCATTTCAGAAATTATATGAATATCTATAATTGAATTAAAAATAAACAAAATACCTATTGATCAGTCTTTATTATCAACTCCATTAAAATTAAATATTAAAAGTTAACGCTATTAAAAGTTAAATTAAAAGGTTGGTAGAGGGAATTTCACCATTGTCAAAGTGTGAAACTGGCTCTATATCTTTTGGCATGAGTCTCGTAAAACAGCTCATCTATCCCATCTACCTAAAACAGGGTCAATCATCCTTAATTAATTTATATGCCTCATCAGTGAAAAGCATCCATTTGATTTATTAATAGGTCTCTAGAGAGCAAATTAGCTTCCTTGGCAGTTCCTGACATGCTTTGAATCACAGTACAAACAGAAATTTCTCTTGCTAGCTCTCTATCTGGCTTTGATACACAAAATCCCTGAAAGCCATGAAAAGATTTACACAACAGCATAGGTATGGTGACAACTGCAGAACTGTGGATATTTTGGTTATTATCTAATTCAACATCATCACGTGCTTCTATTAAGGAAATGGCAGCCCCAAGAATTTAAGTGAACTTCACAAGTCCCTACTACAGGCTCATGGATGGAAAAACTAATTACAATACCTCAGATTTCTAACTCAATGTTCTATAGGAGCCATGCCCACCCCTCTCACCACTATTCTAGATTCTCTTAACAAAGTCGATGTGTGACATGTTCCCTAATATATTATAATTGTAAGTGCTTGAAAGTATAAGAAAGATGTATGACTTGTGAATTTCATGAATCCAATAACAATATAGTATAGAATAGAGATAACTATTACTATTATGACAATAATGACATCTTGTCACACATGTTCTTATTCATCTAAAGAAATGTATGGTCATGATATTTGATTCAGTGTATTTCACTAACTACAAATGCCATATGCATTTACACAAGTTCTTCCTCTACATTAACATTCTAAGAAGAGATGGTGATCATTTGGTACAATATTTACTAGCTATACGAGGACTATGTGACATGCTATATCAGGGGAATGGTTCCATCTTGACTTCAGAGCCTATCTAGGACAAAGTTGATCAGGAGTCTATGGCCAAGAAACATACAAGGGGCAGACATTCAAAAAGATATTCTGTGGGGTAAACCTAATGAGGAAATTGTTATTGTGGCAAAGTAAAGAGTAAGCATGAGTGAGGTTTCCAAGGTAAATCCAACTTTTGGAAGAACAATGGACTTCTGTTCAGCCAATATTAGATCAGAATGGAGAGGCAGCTCTCTGTTGCTTAGGGATATCCATTTGTATCTGACAGTGTTATCCCCTCTACTCTCTTGCAAACTCACTAGTGAATTTCTTCATGCCCAGTGCACTTACTCTCCAGTGGACTTACCCACACAACAATGAAATTTAATTTCCTCCTGGCAAGATACAAAGTTATTTTCAGGAATTTTAAATTTCATTTCAAAATAATGAAATAGAGGTACATAGATGCTAAGTTTATTGTGCAAGACCACACCATAAATTAGTGGTGATATAGCTACTAGATTTGGGTCTTATACACAGCTTATGTAACTGGAATATGCCTGAAAATCCACAAATAAATTTTAGGGTTTTCTGACTTCGATTTACTAGATCAGTGTTCTCACTAGAACACATAGGATTTCAGATGTTTTTTATTTTTAATGAAAAAGAAATCCAATCCCAATTACATAGCCCACTGCAGTTGTACTTAGAATAAAATGTGCCCTGTACTTCCAATCACTTAATATTTATTTTAAGTACTTATTTTCTCAATATCTTCAGACTATAAATATTATGAGGAAGTATGTATGTTTTGTTTACTTTCTAACTGACATCTAGTCCTAATGTGAGTTAGTAATATTAGAAACTCAACAAATATTTAATAAATTCAAAATTGGTATTGCCTCACATCTGTTAGAATGGTTATTGGGAAAAAAGACAAAGATAACAAGTGTTGATGAGGATGTGGTTAAAAATGAACCCTTTTTTTTACTACTGATAGGAATGGAAATTATTACAGCCATTGTTTTTTTTTTAAAGATTTATTTATTTATTCATTCAGAGAGAGCAAAGAAAGAGGCAGAGACACAGGCAGAGGGAGAAGCAGGCTCCATGCAGGAAGCCCAACGTGGGACCCGATCCTGGGTCTCCAGGATCACACCCCGGGCTGCAGGTGGCTCTAAACCGCTGTGCCACTGGGGCTGCCCTTATTACAGCCATTGTGAAAAACAATTTAAGAGTTACTCAAAAAGTTAATAATAGAACTACCATCCTATTATCCTACTACTGGGTATACATCCAAAAGAAATGAAATCAGTATCTCAAAGAGATATTTGCACCCCCATTTTCATTGCAGCATTATTCATGATAGCCAAGATATAAACAACCTAAGTGCCCATCCGTGGATGAATGGATAACGAAGATACGGAATATTATTCAGTCACGAGAAAGAAAATTATCCTGTCATGTGCAACATGAATTTAAAGTCATTATGCTAAGTGAGATAAGTCAGATAAAGAAAAACGCTGCATGATATAATTTGCATGTGAAGTATAAAAAAGGCCAAACTGCTAAAAACAGAGAGTAATATGGTATTTACCAGGGGATGGAGATGGCTGGAAAGGATAGATGTTGTTTCAAGGTCCATATTTATAACTAGCACTAAATAAGTCCTAAAGATCTAATGTGCAATAGTGAATACAGACAACAATATTGTACTATGATTATCAAACTTGCAAAGAGACTAGATCTTAATTATTCCAACTACTAAAAAGAAATGACAATTATGTTAAAGGATATAGGTGCTAATTATTGCCATAGGCTATCATATTACAGTACATAAATGTATCAAATCAAAATGTTGTACACCTTAAATTTACACAACATCATACATCAAAATTATTTCAATAAAATAAAGGGTGGGGAGAGGGGCAGAAGTACATCTAGATGGTATTTGGGACCAAAGATTTGAAGTGACCCTTCAAATCTTTACCTCAGTGGAACCACAAACTATCTTAAAAAAACAAAATCTAAATGCTGATTACATGTCCTACATATTTCAGTTTTCTTGATTGCTAATTGGTTTATAACCCAGATGACTCATTCAACAAAGCCTTATTTTATGTCTACCTGTAAAGCTTATTTATGTAATTTCCATATAAATTCCCTGAGATAATATTTCACTGATTGCTACTTGGTTGAAATACCTCGCTTCTTTACTAGCATTGGTGAAAATACCAGAAATAAAATCAATTATCTTTGCACATAGAATTTCTTTAAGTGATTGAATTAAAAACATTATATCACATATTAAGTATCCTGTGAAGATTTAATGTGAATATTAAGAACTATTGAATTATCTTAGTCTATAAATCCATCATCTTTGTCTGTAAGTGTGTAAAACATTTTCCATTCCTCAAGCTGGCATTTGAGTCTTCTAAGGGCAATGGTTTCTCTCCAGTCTCCAGAGCCTCTCAGTTGCCCTGAGACTGGTGTCTTTGCTGACCATATTGTCCTTTAGTAAATAATAAATATTTCTCATCCCAACCTATCACCTGCATGGGCTTTAGAGTCAACAGGAGTACCTTCTCTATTCAATTTAGCTGAACTACCATTTTTAACATCTGACTCATACTCTCCAGATTGCTTAATCTGTGTAATACTTTGCTTCTTGTCTTCTGAGAACATAGAGGCCAAAAACATATTTACTGCTTGTTCATCCTAAATGATGCAAAATTCTTACTTTTTAAAAAAATATTTTCATTTTTTTTAGTTTCAAGTTTTTATTTAAATTCCAGTTAGTTAATATATAGTGTGATATTAATTTCAGTAATAGAATTTAGTGATTCATTACTTGCATATAACACCCGGTGCTCATTGCAAGTGCCCTTCTTAATACCCATCATCCATTTAACCCATCTCCGCACCCAGCACACCTCTAGCAACCCTCAGTTTATTTTTTACATTTAAGTCTGTTTTAAGTTTGCCTGTTTTTCTCCCCCTACATTCATCTGTTTCATTTCTTAAATTCCACATCTGAGTGAAATAATGCGAAATTTGCCTTTCTCTGACTGATTTTGCTTAGCATGATACCCCTAGCTCCATCTATATTGTTGCAAATAACAAGATTTCATTTTTTCTATGGCTGAATAACATTCCATATATTAATATACATATTACATGACATAATATACATATATATACATATATATCATATATGCATAATATACATATATATGTCATGCAAATGATATATATATATATATATATACACATAATTTTTAAGTGACCCTTAAGTGTGATATATATCACACTTCTTTATCCATTTATTAGTCAATGGATGCTTGGGCTCTTTCCATAATTTGGCTACTGTTGATAATGCTGCTATAAACATTAGGATGCATGTAGCTCTTTGGATCAGTATTTTTGTATCCTTTGGGCAAAAATCTAGTAGTGTAATTGCTGAATCATAGGATAGTTCTATTTTTAACTTTTTGAAGAAAATAAATAAAACAGAGCTGGAAGCATCAGAATTCTGGACTTCAAGTTATATTACAAAGCTGTAGTGATCGAGACAGTATGATACCGGCATAAAAACAGACCCATATATAATTTTATAGGTAACTTTTGTTTCTTTCTTTCTGTGGTTTCCCTTTTTCCACTAGAGAATTACTACCTGTTACCCATTATCTTCTTTTCTCTCCAGTTGGTTTTCCAATGCCCAACCAACTGCCATTCTCTTCCCCCATTTAAGGCTTTAAACTTACTTCTATTAATCATTGTCCATGTTTAGACCATTATTGGAAGTGCTACCTTAAGCTGTTATAAGAAAGCCCGTCTTTACAAAATGTGAATTCATGTGCGTATTTAAAAAGTGAGAGAATTTAAGTAATACAGAGAACATTTGCAAGAAAAAATAGTTCTATATTTCTGAAATTGTTTCTGTCAGAACACAGGTACAATATGTACTGTAAACATTTTTCTGTAATACAATATACACTGAATTGCTACTTTTATTGCTCACAAATGGGAAAAAAAAGAAATCATAGTTGAGGGAATGAAAATTGCTGGCCGATTGTGTTGATTATATACATTTGCTATAGGGTATTCTACATCGTGCCTGATGTGGAATCCACCCAACCGTTTCATTTTATGAAGAGAAAAAAATTATAAAACCACCATTTCCAGGATCCTCTAAACTTTTAAAATAGAAATAAATAGATTTTATAAATGTTTTTCTTAACCCCGATAAAGTAAAATGTTCATAGCAGGGTGTCTGGTTACTGTCTTCTGAAATTGCAACAGGACATTCTACATGCCTACTGGCCATTTAATTTAATGGGATTTTTATTAGTGTACACACACTGGTTATTTAAACCACAGGGGTCTTTGCAGGTATAGGCACGAAGAGAAGAGAAAAGAAAAACCGAAAGCTGCAATTTCATTTTTTTTAAATTAAATACTTACATTTTGTATTCATTTATTTAAATTACATTCCTACTAACTTGTTTTTCCAAAGCATTAGGCGGAATATCACTTTTAAACAGGTGCAAAACAATATAAAATATAAGGGATTTGTTTTTAAATCATTCATTTCTTTCAACTACCAAAAAATGGTACAGTTGTGAACAATTTTCAACTACATATTATTTAAGACTGCTAACAGACAACTCCAGACAAATGGAAATAAATTTATCTTTCTAAAACAAATTTGTTTTTATATATGTTATCATATCTTATTCGCTTATGACTCATATAATCAAATAAGTGCATTGAAGTTTAATATCATACGTTTAATTATATATTTAATATTCAGAAGTCTCTCCAATAGGAATTCTGGAATTTCTAATATTATGCAATCAAGATTCCATTTAACTTCATTGGAAACACATGTGTTCAATGAGGTACTCTAAAGAGCCTATATTACCATTAAGCCAGCATGTTAGTGATCAATACTACCTTTGATTTTTTTTTCTTTTCTTTCTCAAGCACTTTCTTTCTTAAAGTTCTGCACAAATCTTTTACTTGGACTAAGTATTGAGATCATTCAAAAGAATCAGAATATCATTGAGAGATCATTTTGTGATGTTATAAATTTTAATTTAAAAAATGAGTAAGTGTTAAAAATACTTTATCCTCCTTAGAACTAGAATATATTCAAACGTTTTTAAAATTAATTTAAAAAATATGAAAAAGGAAAGGAATATTATTCCCCCAAAAGTTAGAAGGATGGTAATGAGGACAATAAACAGAAGGATATTAGATTTTGGGAAATACAAGGTCATTTTTGGCTCCAAATCTGGATTTTTTTGTGCTTTTCTAAATCCCCTCCAAGTTTTGATAACTGCTGAACATTGGATATCCTGTTTTGTTCTAATCTTTGTTTCTGCATTACTTTTGATTCAGTATTTGGTGAAACTAGGCTGACATATAATACATCATCCAAGTTAAGACAATTTTGAGAGTTGAAAGCAGTGCAATTTACATTGGAACAACAGATAGTAACTAAGATTATTATGGAAAAACCAAGAGAAATGATCAATCTCAGCTTCAACCATCAAACCTTTGACTTAGCTCTACCAACATAGTATGTTATGCAAATGTTTAAGATCAGATTAGGTGGAATAGAAATTTACTTAACAATTTTATATGACAATATCCTGTTAATAAGGTTTAAAAAATCTGCAAGAGATATGATATGAAGTAGCTTAGCATTTTACTCCAAAAGAAAAAAAAAAGAAAAGAAGAAAAAAATATTAGAAAATATAAAAGATCGGGCACCTGGGTGGTTTAGTCGGTTAAGGGTCTGCCTTCAGCTCAGGTCATAATCTTGGGGTCCTGGGATCAAGTCCCACATGGGCTCCCTGCTCAGTGAGGAGTCTGCTTCTCCCTTCCCCCCACTCGTACTCTCATTCTCTCTCATTCTCTCTTGCTCTCTCTCAGTCCTTCAAATACATAAATAAAATCTTACAAAAAAGAAAATGTAAAGATCACTGACCACTGATCTCTATTTTTGAAACTAATATAATACAATATAAGTTAATTACTTGGATTTAAATGTTAAAAATGAAAAAAAAAAAAAAAAAGATCTGAGTCAGACACTCAACCAACCAAGCCACCAAGGCACTCCAATAAACTGGATTTAAAATTGGTATTATCTTGAGCATATTTAAAAATGAAGAAAAACCCAATTGCTTTGACTAGATTTTTTTATAGTTAATAAATTCATTTGGAAAGAAAGAAGAAAGAAAGAAAAGAAAGAAAGAAGAAAGAAAGAAAGAAAGAAAGAAAGAAAGAAAGAAAGAAAGAAAGAAAGAAAGAAAGAAGAAAGAAAGAAATGAGACTAATTCAAAGATAGGAAAACTTGATAGTCACTTTTTAAGTTGGAAAGGACTTCTGATCTGTTGGATTTTTTAAAATAAAATTGATCTTTTCCCCTTTAGGGGTACCATGATAACTCAAAGACTGTCATTATATGGACCTGTGCTTTAATATATGTCATTATGAGAAAGAAAGAAAAATAGCAATTCTGTATGAAGTTTGCTTAAGATGCAGGAATGAGTTGGTGAGTATCTAAGAAGAGATTTTCTTCTGCATTAGTGAGAAAGATGATTTTGAGCTGTGAGCTTTTCAATTTGGAGGCCACTCCCATGGTAAAAGAGTTAACCGAGGTAGAGTATAACCAAACATTTAACTCCAACAACTCTCAGAGCCCTATTTGCCATAAAGATAAATAGTTTGGTTTGTTTTCCTTGTGATCTATCAAATGTATACAAAGTACAGAGAATAAGTTCCAACAAAATACCCAATCATCCAATTACATTATTCAGTGGTTATCAAGAGAATAGAGACTATACCCATGACTTAATTCTAAAAACACCTGCTAGAGAGAATTAAAGATAAAACAAAATCTGGTTATATTCTATCTAAGAATTAAATGAGTACAAAATAATTCTGCTTTTTTTTGTTTGTTTATAGTAAACTATATATTGTATTTATCATAACATATTTATCTTAATGTAGAATGTCCTGAGTATATGTATTAATCAGAGTGGTTTTTTTTATTTGTTTTTGTTTTCTTTTTAATTGGGCAGAAAAATTAGGAAGTAAAGATGCAGGATTTTCATTGAAATTGAGATTCTACCAGTGACTTCAACATATGCATTTTATTATTTTTTAATTTTTACTTTTTGTATTCATTCATTTACTTTTTACTTAAATTCAATTAATTAACATATAGGGTATTATTAATTTCAGAGGTAGAGTTCAGTGATTCATCAGTCTTATAAAACACCCAGTGCTCATTATATCATGTGCCTGCCTTAATTTCCATCACCCAGTTACTCCATCCTCCAATCGCCCTTCCCCTCTAGCAACCCTCAGTTTGTTTTCTATTCTTAAGAGTCTCTTATGGTTTGTCTCCCTGTCTGATTTTGTCTTGTTTTATTTTTTCCTCCTTCCCCTGTGGTCCTGTTCTGTTTCTTAAATTCCACATATGAGTGAAATAATATGAAAATTGTCTTTCTCTGTTGACTTATTTCACTCAGCATAATACCCTCTAGTTCCATCCATGCCATTGCAAATGACAAGATTTCATTTTTTTGATGGCTGAGCAGTATTCCATTGTATACATACATCATGTCTTCTTTATCCATTCATTCATCAATGGACAGCTCTGCTCTTCCCATAACTTGGCTAGCTATTGTGGACATTGGTACTATAAACACTGATGTGCAAGTGCCTCTTCAGATCATTACACTTGTATCTTTGAGATAAATACCCAATAGTGCAATTGCTGGGTTATAGGGTAGCTCTATTTTCAACTTTTTGAGGAACCTCCATACTGTTTTCCAGAGTGGCTGCACCAGGTTGCATTCCCACCAACGTTGTAAGAATTCCCCTTTCTCCACATCCTCACCAACATCTATCATTTCCTGACTTGGTAATTTTAGCCATTCTGACTAGTGTGAGGTGGTATCTCACTGTGGTCTTGATTTTTTTTTTGTTTTGTTTTGTTTAATTTTTTTTATTTATTTATGATAGTCAGAGAGAGAGAGAGAGAGAGAGAGAGAGAGAGAGGCAGAGACATAGGCAGAGGGAGAAACAGGCTCCATGCACCGGGAGCCCGACGTGGGATTCGATCCCGGGTCTCCAGGATCGCGCCCTGGGCCAAAGGCAGGCACTAAACCGTTGCGCCACCCAGGGATCCCTGTGGTCTTGATTTGTATTTCCCTGATGCTGAGTGATGTGGGCATTTTTTCATGTGTCTGTTGGACATTTGTATGTCTTTTTTGGAGAAATGTCTGTTAACATCTTCTGCTCATTTCTTGATTGGATTATTTGTCCTTTGGGTGTTGAGTTTGACAAGTTCTTTATAGATTTTGAATACTAGCCCTTTATCTGATAAGACATTTACCAATATCTTCTCCCATTCTGTCAGTTGACTTTGGTTGTGTTGACTATTTTTTTGCTGGGCAAAAGCTTTTTATCTTGATGAAATCCCAATAGTTCATTTTTGCCTTTGTTTCCCTTGTCTTTGGAGACATGTTTAGTAAGAAGTTTCCACAGCCAAGGTCACAGCAACTGTCTTCTCCTCTAGGATTTTTATGGATTCCTCTCTCACAGTTAGGTCTCTCATCCTGGATATATCCATTTTACCTAACTGTTTAAAACAGCATTTGGAAAGTGCACAAAATTGTTACCTAATGTTGTGATTACCTAAAGCCTACTAAACCATTATAAAGGATTACCTTTTCTGTCCAAAGTGACATAACAGAAGACTAGATTTACCCTCCCATGTGAAACAAAAACAAATAAATAACCAAAAATTAGATAAAATCTATGTGTCAGTGGTTTTCGAGATACAAGATATTAGGCAATGAGGAATAATGACCACTGATAGAAGGGGAGGGGATGATGTGAACCTTGCATGTATCCCAGGTTGTATAGAGAGTAGAGTATTCAGGGGAAAATGTAGGGAAAGAAGATAAACCAAGCCTGGTGGAATCCTTGAATTAAAAAGATAGAATTGGGGCAGCCTGGGTGTCTCAGTGGTTTAGCACCTAAACCTGGCCCTTCGGCTCAAGGGATGATCCTGGAGACCAGGATAAGGTCCCACCTCAGGTTCCCTGCATGAAGCCTGCTTCTCCCTCTGCATGTGCCTGTGTCTCTGCTTCTCTCTCTGTGTCTTTCATGAATAAATCAATAAAATCTTAAAAAAAAATAAAATATAGGATTAAAAGTCCAGAGAGATTAAGTTTGCTAGACTTTACAAAACAGAACATTGGAGGAAATTAGTTACATTGTAACTGCTGAGATGTGAAGATGGTCCCTTTTGAGTAAGTTAGATGAATACAAATCAGTTCATATATCTGAAGAATTTGCCTAATGCTGGATAAAGAACCACTCAAATGAGTTACAGACAGCAATGTCAAGGTTTCACTAAGAGGTATGATTATTGTGTACCTCCACTTCCCACACTGGAAAACCTCATAATTTACAGACATTAGGGATTCAGGGAGTATCCAGAAGAGTTGGTATTCAGTAGAATATCTCCAAGTATTCAAAGTATTGCTCAGAACAGGGGAAAAAGAACCATAGACTAAGCACTGCTATGTTCCTACTTTCAGAAAAAGATAATAACCTAGCTAGAACCCAAATAAAGCTCAAGAATATTTATAAGAATTCAAAATATCCAGCAAATGTAAGGTTAAATACACAATGTCTAGCATCTATATTTATATGTTTAAAGAGCAAAATAGAGATATGGAGATATCTTTAAAAATCAATCTTTTAGAGATGAAATGCACAATAATTGAAAAGAAAAATATACTGGATGAGATTAACAGATTAGACAAAGAGAAGAAAGATTAGTTAACATGAAAATATAGCAACAAAAAATATCCAAAATAAAATTGAAAAGTCAAAAAAGAATAATAAAGTATGATACATTTTTTATAAAGATCTTTGGGGATGCCTGGGTGACTCAGTTGGTTGAATGTCAGACTCCTGGTTTTGGCTCAGGTCATGATCTCGTGGGTTGTGACATCAAGCCCCGAGTCAAGCTCCTTGTTTATCAGCGAATCTGCTGGAGACTCTCTCTCTCAATCTCTCTTCTCCCTATGCCCCTCCCTCATTTGCTCTCTCTCTTTCTCTAAAATAAATAAAGTATTAAAAAATTATAAAAAATATCTTTAACCCATACCTTGAGTCACATACAGAAATGATCTTAAATGGTTCATATACAAATATAAATGCAAAAACTATAATACTATTTTTAACACTTCTAGTAACTACTCTGGATTAAGTAAGGAATTCTTACATGGAGCACCAAAGAATGATCCAAAACTGAAACACAAATGATAAAAATGATCTTTAAATAGTAAAACTCCATTCTTCTAAAGACATTAGTGATTAAGAAAATGAACAGATCAATATCAAACTGGAAACAATATTTGCAAAGCACAAATATGATAAAAGACTTGTCTTCAGAATATATAAAGAAACCTCAAAACTTAACAATAATAAAGCAACAATCCAATAAAAGACATTGGCAGAATATTTGCAGAAATATTTCAGTAAAGATCAATGACAAATACGTATATGAAAGATGGTCAACATTATTAGTTGGAAGAGAAATAGAATCAAAACAAAAATGAGATAACACTGCAAGTCTATTGAAACGTTAAAAAACAAAAACAAACTGGCCATAACAAGTTGTCAAGGATGTGGAGAAGGTGGCAGTCTTATATGCTGTTAGAGGGAGTGAAAAATGATGCAACCACTTTCCGCCACTGTTTGGCAGCTTCTTAAAAAGTTAAACGTACATCTAACCAAATGATCCGGCCAATTCACTCCTAGGTTTTTAATCCAAGAAAAATATAGTAAATGTCCATAATAAGTCTTATACAAACACAAATGAGTCTTGGCAGTGTTATTTAGAGTAGCCAAATCCTAGAAATAAGCTAAATGTCCATTAACAGAAGAAGGGATAAAGAAATTGTGGTGTGTCCTTACAATAGAATACTAGTCAGAGATAAAATGAAAAGATCTGTTGACACCTGCATGAACATGGACGTGTCTCATAATTTGCTGAAGGAAAGAAACTAGAAGGAAAGAAACAAGACAATGCTTTTAGATTTCATTTGTAAAAAGTTCTCAAAAATTCAAACTTATCTCTAGTTGACAGAAAAGCAGTGATTTTCTGGGGATGGGTGGGGGAGCAGGGAGACATGGAATTGAGGGACTGCAAAAGAGGACAAGGAAACTTCTGAGGGATGTTTATGATTCCTGTCTTGATGGTGTCAGTTGTTTCAGGTGTGTATAAACACGTTCAAAGTTATAAGTTATCAATTTGTATCTTTAAATAAGTACAGCCAATTATATACTATTTTGAAATTAAGCTGTTCTAAAAAACAAAACACACATATACAATATCTATTTTATATAATTGTATATAATGTATATTTAGAAATATTTATATATAATATACAACATATACATTTATACATTATATAATAAAAATATATAAAACAACATATTAAAAACTTTCCAGCACCATATGGAGAGTCTTACACTTAGAATGGGCTCGCTGGCAGAAAATGGGATATACATATGAAAAATGTCTTTTAACAGGTATTATCTGTAGCATTTTATCTTTTAACCAACCTCTTTTTAACACAGCTCTTTCAATTGTGTTGACATTTTTCGTTAAATAAGCCCTATAAATGTGTTGTTTTTCATTTCAGACCCTGTAAACTGACAGGTGTTTTGATAAAAGGTGTGATTATATAATCCTTAGTAATTTTTAAGTTTTGTTATGAAGATATTTTTCAATCTTTATTATTCTCTTGAGGAGAATACAGTGTCTTTCTAGGCTCTACTATGTCCTGAAGAACTTAGACTCCTTTTAGCATATTTCCTATATTTACCTACTATAAAAACAATGACTGAATAAGTCTAAATCTAAATCTATATATGAATTTCATTAAAAGACAAGGATTTTGAAACTTATAAAAAAAGAGAAGATACATGGACAAATAATTAAAGCATGCATAGCAAGGAAAAAAGAGTAAGGTTTTGAGCTTCTTTCTTAAAATTGGAAGTAGAAATAATTTCTTAACATTTATTTTGTGACTTCATGCTTAGTTACTATTTTCTTCACAATGTGAATATTACAAGAATGGCCAAGTTCAGCTGACTTGAATTGTTTGTTGCAAGAATGAGAAAGGTCATCTTTATAAAGAATAATGATAGTAAATATCCTTCTTTCAAAGGAAACTACATCATAATGCTAAGTTGAAAGGATAGTACTACCTTATGCTATATAGGTTAACTGCTGTTGAGTTTTTATTTTAAAAGTCATTACATTCTGAAAGGTATATATTTTTACCATATGAATACAGATAATGAAGAATTATCTTGTAATGATGGTCTTCAACTTGTGGAACACAGATATTATACTAGAACCTTAAACCACATTTATTGAAAAATAATAACAGCCTACCTATAGCATGCAGTCTTTTGAAATAGTTTCCTAGCTTTTCTCTTTTCTCTGATTTTCTCTCCTCTTAAGATAGCTTTTTTTATTTCTGTCAATGTTATCCTTTTAAAAACAAAATTTGTTCATGTTTATGTCCTTAAAAATTTTCAGTCTGACAGGATAAAATGCACTTTCCTTAGTACAGGCAAAAAGCCCTTTGAAGAATAAGCTATTCCTAACTTTATTTTTTTAAAGATTTTATTTATTGATTTGACAGAGAGAGAGAGAGAGAGAGAGAGAGCACAAGCAGGGGAGCAAGAGAGGGAGAGAAAGAGGTAAGCTTCCTGCTGAGCAGGGAGACTGATGCAGGACTTGATCCTCCTGAGCTGAAGGCAGATGTTTAACTGACTGAGCCATCCAGATGCCTGCCATTTCTACCTTTAAGCCTCATTGTTCACCCTAAAAGCATTTAAGAAAATTAATGTAAGTATGACATATGTGAATCAGAAAAACTCGAGAGTGGAAAGACAAGGAGAAAGAAGAGCTGCTAAAGAGGCTTTTTCAGTAGTCTAGGTGGGAAATGTGACCTAAGCTATGACAATGAGAATAGGGATTAAAAGTGTACATACAATGTAAAAGTTATAATTAGCCAGAGTCATGGAGAGTGGGAGAGAAAGAGGAGAATTTACTATGACTACAAAAGTTTACCTGGGGGACTGGAAGACCAGAAAAGAAGAAGAAACTCTAGGATGGGAGAAGATAATTTCAGTCTTAAACATATTGAATTTGTTGAGCTGTGAGTGGCATTTTCAGATTCTGACACTGGTAAGCCACGGGAATAGGTCAAAGCCTTAGAAAATGGCAGAGTTCAGGGATAAATAATTGGGATTCCATAGTGTAAGATGGGAAAGATGGGAAGCCCAACAAAGGAATTGGGTCACTCAAATATTTTTATCTTGAAAGAAGATGACTGAAAATGAGTTTACCTAGTGTGAAGAAGGACCAGGGGATGGATGCTAAATTGTGAGCACGCAAGGTGTTGCAGAGAGACAGTTGGGGCCTCCAAATATGTCACCACACAATTTCTTACTGTTGCATTGGCCCATGTGAATAATTCTGGTCAATACACTCTGAACAATAGTGACATGAGGCAGTCAAGAGCCACTATGTCTCCTCCTTTACTCTCTTCCCTTGTCACCACAACATAGGAGAACAAATACTCCAGATGGTGTAGAGCCAAGATGAGAAAAATCTCCAAACAACACACATTGAAACTTGCATAAACAAAAATAAATCTGATTTTACATTAACCCACTGAAATTTCAGTATTTATTTGTCACTGAAACATGACTTTTCCTGTTCTGGCTAAAATGACAGGAACTAGTAATGCCATACAACCAAGGAAAAAGTAAAATTACCATACATAATTACAAAAAAAATAAAAGAAGGAATTATCACATATACACTAGGTAAAATAAAATCCAATATGAAGCTACTGTAGTTAGCAGTCATGTGGGAATTGATGATATTAATGTCAGATTTTCCTGTGTCTATTAGAGACTAAAGCCAGAAAGTTGTCAGATATAGAATAGAAGAAATGTGTGGGAAATATCAGAAAGGGAGACAGAACGTAAAGACTGCTAACTCAGGGAAACGAACTAGGGGTGGTGGAAGGGGAGGAGGGCGGGGGGTGGGAGTGAATGGGTGACGGGCACTGGGGGTTATTCTGTATGTTAGTAAATTGAACACCAATAAAAAATAAATTAAAAAAAAAAAGGAGGGGAACAAGTAATCATAAACTGTTCTTTCAAATGCTTGATGACAAATTGAAGAGAAATTGAAGAGAAAACAATGGTTGAAGGTGAGGCTAAATAATTTAGATTCAAACTTTGTTAAACTGGGGTTGGAGAGATTTTTTTTTAAATACTCTGAGATGGTGATGTTATTGAAAATCTCATTATTAAAGTCACTACATTACTCATATTCATTAATATTCTGTGATGATAAGATGGAACGTGTACTCCTAAATTTTCATATGGAAAAGTAACAGGTATTTCATTAACAAAAGGAAAGAAATAACCAATTATTTTGATATGGATATAGCATTTATGGCAGTTGGAAGTTATTGCTGATTTAATTTTAGTTCAAAATCTCATGAATCACTATTTAATAAACCGAGTTTTTCTAAGGTACTTTACTTTTAACAATCACCAGAATTTAAGAAGGCAGAATGTAATTAACTAAGCTGGCATTTTTCCAATATACTTTACTTAAACACTTTTATTTATATGAAAACAGCTTTAGAATTTTTATATTACCATAAAGTCTAAGTCCTCGGTTTTATATTCTATTTTGATCAAGAAATATGAGAACCCTAAATTTTACATTATATCCATGAGGCTAGTATTTCATAAAACTTTTCCAAATCAGAAATTTGCCACTTAGAAATTTTATATTAGAATCTATTGAATATCCATTGTTTTTATTAAAAACTACCTAAGTTTACTTAGTAAACTATAATATACTTATTTTTACCTTGTTAGAAGAAACAATGTACCAGAAGTTAATTTGGTGGGAAGAAAATTCTATAATAATTAGAACTTCACACAGGGGTTCTAATTGAATTTAGCTGGAGCAAGACTAATGCACTTCTTTAGCAGAGACAAGTAAGTTTCTTGACTCTAAGGAACATTCCTTTACTATTCTGCTCTTACCCTGGATTATAAACAAATGAGAATGAATGTAGATTATAAAATCAGCTTCTGCCTTTCCTCCAGGTAATATCAGTTTCCAGTAGGGAGGAAGAGTGATTATAGAAGCAGTAATAGGAGGAACTGTCCATGTCCTATGAGCTCATGATACCACAAATGAGTAACAATTATCATTTCTACAATTGTTCTCCCCTGTTGAAAGAAACTTTCTAATAAAAAAGAACTATAGAACTGCTAGAGCTCTGCTAGCATAAATAACATCACTGTTAGGATGTGTACCATTAATAATCCATATTTTGTTTTTTGGACACTGGGGAATTCTATTATATCCCAGTGATAGTGCCCAAGACATATATATCTCACATACATTTATTCATTTTTTCATGCATTACCCTAAGATCTACTGTCTACCGATTTGTGTTAGGAACAGTACTAGAAATACAAAATGTAATAAGACAGAGTTCCAACTTTGATTTGTTCACAGTAAAATTGATAGAGACAGATGCATGAAAAAAGTTGAGTTCAATAAAATGTAACAGGTATTATGATAATACTCTATACATGGAACACAAAAGAGGAAGGTATCAACTCAATCTTAAAAGTCAGTAAATACTTTTTAGAAGTGTTTATGAATAAAATTTAAAAAGCCATGCTTTGGGGCAGGCCATAGCAGAGGCTGAAGGTAAGGAAAGGGATAACATGCCATGTTGAATTTGACTGGAGGAGAGACGCAAACAGAAGCAAGTTGAGAGGTGAAATTAAAGATGTAGGGAAGAGTCAGGACTAGAGTCAGGACTGGGAGTCTGGTCACTTATGTAAAAGAAATGTTCAGTATTTGTAGTCATTTGAGATTTAATGATTATGTAGAAATGCATCAAATACAAGATTCAAATAATATATTGTTACCTTTGGCAGGTTATTTAAAAATTCTTTCTATAGTTAAAGTATTATCAACAAAACAACAAAGGCATTATAGCATGGACTAAGAATATGGACTCTGGATCCAGATTGCATGGGTTTAGATTCAACTATGGCACCAACCAGCCATAGTATCTGTGTCTATTTTCACATTAGTGAAATGGAGATTAAAAATAACACCTAATTCAAAGGGCCTTTGTGAGGATCTGTGATTTAATATAAAGAACTTAGAAGTATAAATAGAACTTAATCAAGTACTGTGTATGTCCTAGGTTTTAGAGCTAACAAAAAAAGTGTTGGACCATATTTCTGTAAGGTTGATCCTATATGAAGGAAGGTTGTACATATAATAGAAGTTCTGACTCAGTTCCTAAAACATATCCCTATTGCAGAATAAAGTGCATATTCCTCAACATAGGGAAAAAGCTCTTCAGAACCTAAACCATTTGTACTTTTACAACCTCTTCTCTTACTCCAATGCAACTTAAGAAAAAATAATGCAGGTATGAAATATACATCTCAGCTATCACTGGATACTTTCCATCTGAAGATTAGTATCATAAATTATCAAGAGTTCAACTCACCAACTTTTAGAGTTGTTCATCATTAAAACATATGTACAGCTAATGCATTCATTCCTTCCTAGGATTGCAGATGAGGACAACCGGATTAGGAGCTACACCAAAGCATACAGAAAAACAACCATTGTGTATGGCTCAGTTGAGGGGAGAAAGGGAAGCTTATACTGTGGAGTGAATTAGTATATCATTAAGCTAAAATAAATAGATGTTCGAAGGAATGTATGCCTTAAACCTATACTACAGGACTGTCATATTGATGAATATGTTGTATAAAATGTACAAAATATAATTGTGCTAAGTAATTAGTATCCCATCAAGAGAACCCAAAACTAACTTATCTCTGAGATAATTGGTAATATAACTGGTTTTCACGTATAGTTTCCCAAATCCATTCCATTCATTTAAAGTCATACCCATAAAATATTTTGTACTGTGGTTCGCATTATATTTCAGTTAACAAGAGTAAATATTACTTTAGAGTGTAGGCTGCATATGTGCTAGTAGAAAATTATAGTGAGGAAGCTATACTGAGATGTGTTTTTAAATATACAATGTTTTTCATATTATATTATTCAAAGATGATTCATTAAATAGACATTTACTGACTTTTCATTCTTAGTAGACATTGTCCTAGGTTTTAGGTATTCAGTGATGAACAAGATTAATGTGGTTGTTGGCAGGGAGAGTTTCAGGTTCAAAGACCTAAAGAGTTGTAAAAGCCTGGAATGTTTAAGGCACTGAAAGCTGAAACTACAGTGTAAAGGTAAATGAGATGAGTCAGATGATGAAGAACTTCATAAGCCCTGTTTATGATTTGAGTCTTACCCTAAAAGCAATGAGGGGAATTTGAGCTCCCATATTTATTGTCCTCTCTCCAAATGCCACTGAGATGATTAAAGAAGTGTGAAAATAAGACCCCCCAAAATGTGTAGTCCTGAAAAATTGCAAATGGCAAAGTGCTTACATGTTGAAGGAGCTTCTCTGCATGTAGAATAAAAGGAATTGTACTATAGGAAAGTCCAAGACCCACTAGCCTGTGCTTCAACTCGGAGCTACATTAATAACAGAACTCCATGAGATTCAAGAATAGGAATTTTCCAAAGTAATTCGAGGCTCAAAAAATAAGAAGATCTAAACATGATTAGGCCATGAAGCATTTGATGATATGTAGTTGGGAGCAAACTAATGCGTTAGAACTGAACTAGCGTGCTTTACACAGAGCTGGAGCCACCTCTAGCTACTACACCTTCCTATATCAACAATGACCCCTGATAGAGATTGAGTAATGGGTAGAATAGAGGGAGATGGAGGGAGAAGGGAGCAGGAGCAAAGAACACATTGTTGAGATAGGTTCCTAATGAATAGTACTGCCAAATAGAAAGCTGTGAAGTGTGTGAATCGATTTTGTGTCAATTGCTATGCTTTGTGTCATATGTGATGATAATAGCAAATACAGAAAGAAAAACAGGAGAGGAAGGCTCAGTATAGGAAACAATTCCTATTATTTCTTTGTTCTGTCCAGTTACAGATATTCTTTCTTGAAATTACAGTTCAGAACTGACACCCATAAAATTCCCAAAAAGAATAGAATTCCTGCCAACTTCCCCCTACCCCTGCAGCAACTAGATAAAGTGTTCTCATATCCGTCAACCACTTGTCTCACTGCAATGATTTGCTCTGACTACTGGGTATTAACTCACAACACTTTAGCCAATAAGTATATTTCTGACCTTGAAGTATCCTTCATTTCACCTTCCTTACTTAGGAATCAGATTAAAGAAATATTTACTATCTTCTGACACAGAATCCATTAATATCTTTTTTTCTCTTTTTAATTCAATGCCTAAAAAAACCCTATGTATTACATTTTACCAATTCCTTAATGAATGATAAGTTGACAAAATGTGTCCCTGTTCCAAAAATTATGACTTACTTTCCTAGAGGATCCAGAAGCACATAAGTTAAGTCAGGAAAGCCTGAAACTTCAAACAATTACCCCCTAGGTATTCCTGTTTTTACCAGCATGGGAATCATTTTACACTTAATGAATGATTAATAGAAATACAGATGTGTTCTGCTTTGAGGAACTCTGAGTATATGAAATTCAAATGTTCAGAATAGATGGTGAGTTTCATTATATTTATGGTATGCTTCCTTTAGTGAGCACCTTTAATGCATTTAAATTATAATTCAATTTACCAGTAAAATGAGTTTTTTGTAGCTTTAAGAATACTTCTATTGTGAAAAGTAGAGGATATATAATTTGCCTTTGTCTTTCACATAGACTATGTTAAGAATTAAAATAATCAAATATCACAAAACTCTGTTCTTTTTGTTCTCCCTTCCCACAATCTATGAGACATAATTAACAGATATCATTATGAAAGTTTAAGATCTACAAAGTGTAGATTTGGTACATGTATAATGTAATATGATTATATTAGCTGACACCTCCATCAAATTATATAATTCTATTGCTCTTTTGTGGTGAAAACATTGAAAATTTACTCTCTTAGCAACTTTCAATAGTATATGAAACAACATTGTTAACTATATTCCCAATGTTGTGTAATAGATCCCCAAAACTTATTCAGCTTCTAACTGGAATTTTGTATTCTTTGATCAACATCTCCCCATTTGCTTTTCCTCCTAGTCCCTGGTAACCACAATTCGGCTCTGCTTCTACAGGTTTAGGTTTTTTAGATTCCATATATAAGTGACATCATACACTATTTGTCTTCCTCTGTCTAACTTACTCAAACATGACATCAATCTTGTCAGAAATGGCAAGATTTCCTTCTTTCTCATGGTTGAATACTACAACAATAAAATAATATTACATACACCCACACACCACATCTTTATTCATTCTATACTGACAGATTGTTTTCATATTTTGGCTGTTATGAATGATACTATAATAAACACAGGAGTACAGGTATCTTTGAAATCCATGTCATTGAGATTGGATAAATACCAGAAGAGAGATTCCTGGGTAATATGGTAAGTTAATTTTTAATTATTTGATGTATCTCCCTGCTGCCTTTCATAGTGACTTTACCAATTTATATTCCCACTAAGAATGCACAAGGATTCCCTTTTTCCACATCTTTGCCAACAATTATATCTTGCCTTTTTGTTGACATTCTTTTTTAATTTAAATTCAATTTAGTCAACATATATAGTATAATTAGTTTCAGGGGTAGAATTTAGTGATTCATCAGTTGAATATAACACCCAATGCTCATTACGTCAAGTGCTCTCCTTAATGCCCATCACCCAATTACTACATTCCCCCACCTGCCTCCCCTCCAGCAACCCTCAGTTTGTTTCCTACAGTTAAGAGTCCCTTATGGTTTGCCTCCCTCTCTGGTTTTATCTTATTTTATTGATCTGGCCAGAACTTTCACTACTGTGTTGAATATGAGTGGTAAAGTTGGGTACTCTTGTTCCTGATCTTAGAGGATAAGATTTCAACCTTTCACTATTGAGCCTGATGTTAGCTATCAGCTTATATATGGCCTTTATTATGTTGAAGTATGTTACTTCTATACCCCATTTGTTATGAATTTTGTTCATGAATAGATGTTACAATTTGCCAAAAGTTTTTTCTGCATTTGTTGACTTATTATAATTTTCATTTTTCATTGCATTAATCTGATGTATTACATTTGTTGATTCGCATTTATCAAACCATCCTTGCTTCCTGGTAATAAATCCTGTTTGATAATATTTCTGGTCCTTTTAATAAGTTGTTGATTTAGTTTGTTAATATTTTGATGAGAATATCTGCATTTGTATACATCAGGGATATTTAGCTATTTTTCCTTTTTAATTTCATACCACTGCTGTTGGAAAATATACCTGGTATAACTTCAATCTTCTTAAATTTACTAAGACTTGCTTTGGGCCTATGATATGATTCCTCCTAGAGAATATTTCATGCATGCTTGAGAAAATGTATATTCTACTTCTGTGGGATGAAATATTCTATATATTTGTTAGGTCTACTTGGTCTATAGTATGGTACGAGTTTAATGAATCTTTGTTAATTTTCCATCTGGATGATTTCCCCATTGTTGAAAGCAGGGTATTGAAATCCTCTACTATTTTCATTGTTGTCTATTTCTACTTTCCTATCTCTTAGTGTTCACATAATATATTTTTGTACTCTGATATTTGGTGCATATACTTATAATTGTTATATCTTTTTGACGAATTGTCCTACATTATATATATATATTTATATATGTATATAAATTGTCATGTCTATCCGTCTCTCTATATAGATAAATAGATATTTATCTATACTTTTTTTGTCTCTCATTTTGGGCATAAAGTATATTTTCTCTGATACCTGTGTGTCCTTAAAGCTGAGATAGTTATTACCCTTAACCTATAAATTTCATCAAATTTTATATCTCAACCAACAAATATTATTGATCACAGTTTATTTTATTAAATTAATTCACCGCTATTCCTAAACTATTATCTGTCAGTAAATATACAGAGAAAGGATGGTAAATTTGTTTAAAGCATTTGCATTCATAGAAAATATTGTGATGAAAAATAATCATTCTAAAAAAAGACTTTATAAAAAGTTAAATGGAATATGGAGATGAATCCAATGCTATTCATTAGCCAGATCTGAGATAGTTCAGCTAGCTTAGTAAAGACCAGTATTGTTACCTCAAGGACTCTTCTAATGAAATATTCCTTTCTTTTTTTTTTCTTTTTTTTTATTTTGTGAAATATTCCTTTAAATATCAAATTTTTAAATGTATTACTTGCCAAATAGCTTATGTGGCATTATTTTGTTCACGGAGCCCCATTACCACCACTGAGTATATAAAAACAAGTAGATAGGTCTTGGGACTTTATATAAGGTAACTCGCAAAAAATAAAATCAAATAATTTCTGGACAAATGAGTTTTGACAAACTGGCTTTCCATGCCAGCTTCTCCCCTTATATATTGCATAGTAATGCAACTATCCATTAAATATATATTGTATTATTAAATGTTCAAAAGCATGAGGTAAATACTTGAAAATTCTCAGTTTTTAGACAGATAGATGTAGTCCCTGAGCTTCCAAAAGAAAGATCAGAGTAATGAATTATTGCATCATTACCTGTGTAATGTCTGGTAATCTTTTCAGGAAATCTGCCAAAAGACCCTAAGGCTGCATCTGTGAACTGGAATTCATTACACCTGATTTACCCATGTAAAATGTTCAGTGGGCCCAAAATAGACCATGTGTGAAGTTTATCAAAAAGAGTGAAGGCAACCTTTTTAATTAATAGAGTAGAAGGTCATAGGAATTATAAGGCATAATTGCTTAGGATACTTTACCTAGGTCTACTCTCTAACACAACTGGATAAAAGTTAATGTTAATAATATTTTACTAGATTTCCCTAAAGAAAGAATACTTAAAAATTTGTCTTATTTTAATTGAGAAATTTCTTTTGTTAAAAAATAACCTATGTATAAATCATTTTCAGAACTTGAAATGTTTGCCTTTTATTCAGAGCTTGAAAATGGCATACAATGAGGAATATGCTGTTTTAAAATATTACCTTTTAAACCTTGTTCTTAGGCTTTTTAATTTTTAAATGGTTGATTTTTCCTGTTTCAAAATCAAGGGGTTCTTCTTTAACCATAGCTGTTTCTGTCCTTCATGTTAGTAGAAAAGTTTAGATTCACTCTATTTTGATCCATTTTTGAAGGATGTAATTAGAAGGGAATGCTTTCATGGAGATACTTGATGTTTTAAGTAACTAAAGTAAGAATACTATTTGCTTTTTGACAAATAGAGATGTAAAATTCTGTTTATGTATTAATTTATTTTCTTGGATTTGGAAACCAATAATTGGCTTGAATAGAAAATATTTCAAATTTAATTATTTGGTTAAAAATTATAAATAATTTAAATCTCTTTACCATGTACCTCAGAAAACAATGCTAGAAAAATACTAGTAGTAGCCATTAGTCTGGATCAGGGAAAAATCATACAGAAAATGAGATATTTATCTGACATCTGTGTATGACAAAAACACTTCAAATTAGTGGTGAGATATTACTTTAAGATCCATGCTAACCCTAAAAATTTGTCATTTGAGCTCATCTTTAATCTTTAGCTTATTTTCCTTTTTCCTTACATTACAGTAAAGAGGAATGCCTAGAACACAGCTTTGCAATAGAAATATAATGTAAACAATATAAATTATTTTAAATTTTCCCAAGAGTCACATTAAAAAGGTAAAAAAGAAAAAAGTCACATTAAAAAAGAAAAAATAATGTGACCTTAATTATAACATATTTAACCTAATAAAATAAGTATATAACATATAGAAATATTGTGGTTTTTACATGTAATCACTACAAAAAGTATATGTATTTTATATTCTTTTGTGCCAAGGAAGTCTCTGAAGCCCAGTGTGTATTTTAAACATAAAGCACATCCCAATTTGGATGTTAAAATTTCAATTGTTAAAGTGAAATGCAGTCCTACAAGATGATCAAGTCATATTTAACAGAAATACAATTTACACTATTAGTTTGCCAAATTGCCATTAAAAAGTACCAGATTTCATGAACTAACCGCCACAGAAATTTGTTTTCTCACAAATCTGGATCCTGGATGTGCAAGATCAAGGTTATTAACAGGGTTGGCTTTACTTGACACTTTCTCCTTGGCTTTTAGATGGTTGTCTTCTCCCTACGTTGCCACAAGATCTTCCCTCTGTGTATATCTTGTTCTAATCTCTTCCTCTTATAAGAACACCAGTCATCTTGCATTATGTCCATCCATGTGATCCCATTTTAACTTCATTTCCTCTTTAAAAACCTCCAAATCTTACCTTATCTCATCTCTATGTAGTTGTATTCTGAGGTACTGGGAATTAGGATTTCAATACATGACTTGGGTGGGATGGGGGTGGCACAGTTCTTCCCATAGCACACTGCTTCAGTTTATATATTGTAATTAAAATTAAATAAAATTTAAAAAATTTAGCCCATTTCATTTAGACATATTTCCATTGAATATATTCTTCACGAAACAAAAGCATTCTACATATAAGCATAGTTTTTTAAACCATTGCCAAATTGTGAACACTCACATACTCACATTCATATATTTTCTTCCCATCAGAGCGTATTTATGCACATATCATCTCTTTATAAAAAAATCCTTCATGTTAGCTCAAACTAGTGTCCAAGTAATAGTCATTATGTTTGAAGAGTCAATGATGGCTGTTATGAGTTGAATGTTGGCTTTTATAATTCTCCTAGTAGGCAACCTATTCCCTATTTCTATTTTCAAAGTTTTGTGTGACTGTTTTCCAATGTTTTTTTTATTACAAATATCAAAATTTAAAAACCATATTTTCTTCCAGTAGTATAGATGTATTTCCATGTTATATTTATACTTGATAGTAGCTATAAAACATTTTTATTGATTTCTGTATATTTTATATTTTCACCTGCTATTTTTATTCAATGCTAAAAAAAATTCAAAATTTAACAGATGTAAAGTTATTATTTTTCACAACCACAGTACAGATAGAAGCAATACTGAAAACACTGTTGTTTCATGCAATGGGACCAGTAGTGTAAACTACAAAAGGGTAGCAGAATGTGTTACCCCAAAATACTACTGCAAAAGATCAGGACATGGCACCCTAAAACGTGCTACTTTGGTATATTATTTTGAGCTGTAAGTACTTGAACAACAGCAAATGCAGGCAGAAGCTTTTTCTGAACACCCCTTATCTTCCCAAAGACAAATCCTTCAAAAAAACTTAATTGTTCATAATTCCTTCCCCAGAAATGTCATCAACCAGGGAAGATTGACTCTTATCACAGGAGAGGAAACCACATCTAGACAAACTTTGCCACAATTAGTCCCCTTCATCTATTCTGCTAAGGGCCCATTCATCTTTCCTAAAAGCCATTTACTATCCCCTAAGAGGCTGACATTCCCCCTTCCCCTTTACGGTTCAGATGGTATTTAATTCTGCATTGTAAGTCATATCAGTAGTTATTCATTGTCCTGTGAGCAGTTCCCATATACAAATGAGGTATACAAGTTATTAAACTGCTGTTTTTCTCCTATACACCTATCTTTTATTATGAGGGTCTCAACAAAGAATTCAGAAGAATAGGAGAAAATAATTTTTCAACCTCTATGCTACCTTATTTGGAGAGTTTTTCCTCTAGTTTAATTATACATATTTAATAATCATGAGAAGCTGTATTATTCATTTCTGTTCTAATCTATAAATCTTTCCAATGCAATGAATGCAAAAGGTAAGCCTTTTCAACTCAATTACCTCTGCTTTTTATTTCTCTTGTTCCTTTTCATTTGGCTACAAGGTAATCAAAATACTGATTGGGCCTTAATATTTAAGATCCAATATTATGAATTGACATTAGAACTCTATTCAGCACCACCCCATGTAAATGTAAAAGTAGGGCTGCCCACATGGGTGAGCAAAATAGGTGACCTACTTCACCCTCGAGTGAGCTAGTTTGTGGTGGAGCCATCCAGCTGCTCTAAAAATTCTCTGAATATTTATCATGATCTAATTATCTACACCATTAGCAAATCAGCTTTGTAAGCTTTAAGGCATTTCAGAAAACACAGATAGTGGTGGATAAAGGGACACATAACACCTTAATTATTATGTGCTAATAACTGGATCCAAGAGAATGCAAAGAAGAGAAATTCATACAGGGTATCTGGGAATCTATGAATGCCTGTTCTCCTCCTGCATAAAAGTCCATTAATTGTTCCTGCATAATTTTTGGAATAAAGTCATATTTTAGCAAGTCATAAAATGTCCTCTTCATTCTTGTGCTAGCTCATTGTGTTTCAAATAATAATTTATGCGTAGTTGCCTAAACTATTCATTTGCAAACAGAACCCTTCTCTAACCATGTTTCTTAGCTTATTCATTCATTCATCTCTCTAATGCCAAATAATTCATGATTCAGCTCTTGTCATCTTCCTGGACATACCTATTTGGGGAATTGGAGTCCCGGTAGGACTTTGGGTCTTCCTGTATCCTAGTGACTATATAATTGCTTTCTCCTTTGCCTCTGCTTATCGAGCCATCTGGCTATACAATCTTTGAGAGAAGGAACCATATTTTTCTGTGTGCTCATTAAAATGTCTGTAAAACTTGGATATAGTATGAACATGAACTGTGAGATAGGCAATATTTATTGCAGGGTGGCAAAAATAATGTGGAAAGAGATCACAGACTATCAAGGACAGTTTTCTTACTTCTTAACTCTTCAATTTTAGCTTTTTCCTGAGTTTACACTAGTCACATAGTATACCCAATAACTCTCTATTTCAATCTGTAACTCAACAAAGGAAATTCTTAGCATGACTGACATAAATGCTAGAAAACATTTTTTTTTAATTTTAGAGATCTGAGAGAGGTTTCAAAATTTTTTTCTTTAAAAATATTTCTTAGACTGTAATAAAAATATTGTCATTTGGAGGAATACTTCTCCTGATCCCAGAATCTTTCTGAGAACTAAGACATTCTTTTGGGAGGCAGATAATTTTTTTTTAATGTAGCTTCCAAATAGAATAAAAAAGGATGGAACTAGAGAATATTATGCTAAAGCAAAATAAGTCAGTCAGAGAAAGACAAATGCCATATGATTTCACTCCTATGTGGAATTTAAGAAACAAACCAAATGAGTGAAGGGAAAAAGAAAGAGAGTGGCAAACCAAGAAACAGACTTAACTATACAGAACAAACTGAGGGTTACTGGGAGTGTGGGTGGGTGAGTGATAGGAATTAAGGAATGCACTTGTGACGAACACAGGGTATTGTATGGAATTGTTGAATCACTATATTGTACACTTGAAACTAATACTACACTGTATGTTAACTAACTGGAATTTATTTATTTTTTAAGATTTTATTTATTTATTCATGAGAGACACGAGAGAGAGAGAGACAGAGAGAGAGAGAGAGAGAGACAGAGAGAGAGAGAGGAGGCACAGATACAGGCAGAGGGAGAAGCAGGCTCCATGCAAGGAGCCCCACGTGGGACTCAAGCCCGGGGCCCCAGGATCATGCCCTGGGCTGAAGGCGGCGCTAAACCGCTGAGCCACTGGGGCTGCCCACTAACTGGAATTTAAATAAAAACTTTAAAAAAAGATACATAAAAGTCAAAGTAGACTCTACGTTGGCTGATAACATTTTGGTCCAAATATTTTATTTAGTAAGACTGATTGAAATGCTGTGAATTAAATATGACGGTGAAATGCTCTGTAGTGGATATCACACTTGTATGGTAGTGTATTTTACAACCGAAAACAATTTGTTTTCAGATTTTGAAATGAATAGGATTTTATGTTGGATAGCCATAAGATTTATACATGACCTTTGACGACTGAACATTCAAGTTTAATTAACACTATCATTTTGACTTGACGAAATCTATGCTCCAACAGAGACTTCTTCCAAACATGGCATTAATGTCTCTGAAGTTTTGTTCCTTCTAAAATAAGAATTTGGTGAGGGATGATGTCAAAGGATGTTCAAAAAGTTGAAGATGTTGGAATTTTCAAATAACTCAGGGGCAAATAATACAGGTTTTGTGTTGTGAATTCTCACATGGAAGAAACAAAGTGCAACATCGTTCGGGTTGAATGGTTTGTTTCTACTTTTGACTATTCATTTCAAAATCTGAAAATAAATTTTCTTAAATTATAAACTATAGTATCTTACATTCAAGTCTGGTCTAGAAGGGTATTTTTATCATTTTTTTAATAATGATTTAAAAAAATAATATTTAGTCATGATATTCACATGGATGTTTGCATCTTTGGATCACGTCCTTACACATAGCTGTGTTCTCCTAAGGTAGGCAGCCTGGACTAGGGGTATCTCTTCCTGGCATGAAATAATAGGCCTGCTTTGATCACTTGTGTGCTTAGATTTGTGTCATCAGTGACCAAACTATGGACAGAAGAATAAGAAATCAAGAAAGAATTTCAGACTATTATTAGGCTAAGCCTCTAGCCAGAGGAAAAGAGATCTCTTGTGACTTGCATGTGGTTAACCAGGTGTCCTTGGGTTATGGGTTCTATAAGAGGGAATCTGAAGCCAAATTTCCACAGTACTAGGAAGTCTGCACTTGCTAACTGAGTCTCTTTTACAAAGATTCTAGGATCTAGGTTTGAGGAACCTATGCAAAATACCTTTCAATCTCATCATGATAAAAATATAGTATCATTGTTATTAATAGCAGGATGGAAGGCCCTAAAGCAATAGGAAAATGTGTGAGGAGGAGAGATGATGGATCAGATTGTGAAGCTCTGATAAGGAAGATATGATCATCATACCACCTGACTTAGGGTGGGGCTGGAGGAAGGGACAGGAACCTGATGTGCTTGACTCTAGACTTTTCATGTGGCCCCTACATAGGAGGATCACTCTTTGACAGTCACATTAAAATCTCAGCTCTAGAGTTTTCTACACACCAAAATATATCAAAAGTAAAACAGAGCATCCGTGTTTTGTTAATTAAATAATATATTACCAAAAAACAAAAATAAAAAAAAATAATATATTACCTTTCTCTACAACTTTAATAAAACATTTAAATAATTAGGTAAAAATAATATATAATCTTTTGAAATATTTACTATTTCAATTATCTGAAAAATAACATAATTTACCATTTTATTAATATAGTCATTTTATTTATTTATTTTGCCATTTCTCTGTACCTAGTGTGCATGCTTTTTAAAAGTAATTTAAGAATATTAAGAAAGAACACAAAGATTTTACCTTATCTTTACAAAACCAACTCCTTTCCTCTAAAGAAAATACTAGTAACAGGCTAACATATACTATGTTTTAAAGCTTCAGTTTTAAATGTATACTCAGTTGGGATAGAATTATTTTGGGGATGAAAAATAGAGTTTCTGACCCAGAGGTAGAGTAAATTTCTCATTATAAAAGAAATAAAAAAGTATTTTATAAAGTATAGATGACTGTCGTGCATTAAATATAAGGTCTTTTTGAAAAACTTGCTCTGTTCTCAAAATTCACTGTAATGCTACAATGGTTTTATCTTAAGTTCTTTTTCTTTTCATTTATATTTTGTTATAATTCATGATCTTTGAAATAAACTATAAGTAGCTTTCTCTGAACAATTGATTTTGTCCCCATATGTAATAGATGCATTTGCTTCTGGGTATAATTCACATTTAAAAATGAAAGTCATTGATATGTCAGTAGAACATTTACTTCTTTATAACTCAGAACCATCCTGTTCATGTTTTTAAACTGATGAATATTTCTTCCCAGAATATAGGAAAGAGCAAAGCCTTCCAGTTAATTAGGGTATGTGACCATTTCTCAGAGCAGATAATAAATGAAATATGTGGTTGACAATACACAACAATCTGAGGCGCACCAGTGTTAACCGAATACTCGTCACTCTGATTCTTGAAATTCGAACAAAAGCAATATGCTGTTTTCCAATTCTATTAGTCCAATTTTTAAATTCAAAAAACATACATTTCAAACAACTTGAAAATGAAAAATAAATCATATTTAATTGTGCATGTGTAAAAAAAAAAGGATAACCCTAGGATAATAAATGGCAAGGACCAAGTAGTTACCTATAGAAGGCTGTGGATTTAAAACTTATGTAGAAAAAAATCAGTCTTTAAAAATTAGTACACAGAAAAATATCATCTATAGGTAAAAGGTACTATAATCCTTGATATTTTGACAGTTGTATCAGAGAGGAAATTTAATTTCTTTTTAGAACTTTTGGGAAAATAGCTGCAATGGGGGGTTTAAGCCAAAAATATATGCACTTTATGTTTTGTTTTTATAAGGAAATAATTGCTAATCATTATTGTCTTTTAATATTTATTTTTTTTGGAAACAATGATCTACATTTTGTTGTGCAAATATATTATCTCTCCCCCATCACCCATCACTTTTGTCTTTGAATATTCTTTTACATATTATATTTCACATCAGAATCTCACTTACAGTCATAACATATTATGTATATACCCAGGTGAGTTACAGATGACCTGGTAAGGTTAGAACACAAGGAAGACAAGTACTTTCATCAAGGAATGACATTAAGGGAATTATATGGAATAAGAACCTTTGGTCAATGATAACAAGAAAGCATACATATTTTTATTCTGGTTTTATTCAACGTGCGAATGAGAAAAAATAATATAAAAAGCACGGACAATTCTGAGAATTGATTTTTGATATTGATTTCATGCTCAAATGCCATATTTGGAAGCTCAAGGCAAGTCAATTAAGTACTACCTATTGGAGATAGCACTCGTCAGAAGCAATTTTAGTCATACAGTTCTATGACCTGATGAAGTACATGGATGATTTTATTAATTAAAATATAATGAAGTTAGAGACATTTTAATATATTCATTAAACCTCATGAGGTTAATTAAAATACTCTATAGACATTTCTAGACTAATAAAAGTCATAAGAAAGTAATTAAGTAAGTCTAAAATGACCCATTGAGAAAGCAGACTACTGAGGGAAATATTAGAAAAACAGTTTATCAATGTGCCAATTTAACACACTTTCAATTTGTGCAGGTAGTATTGTTCTTTTAATATGTAACAACACATTTTGGTAACATCACACATTTAGAAATATGTTTTATTTTGTACTCTTGTATTATTAGAAAACCAAATATGACTTTAAAATGTCCTGGGATCTTTTTTCAAGATTACCGTATGGGGAATTAAATTTATTTATTTATTAGTGGGAAATATCATACTATGATAGTGAAATTGTGAAATGTTTAGGATACCATTTTTGGATTTTGACAATGCTGCATGAAACCTCAACTTCCCCAAATGCTAGTTAAATCATATTGAGCAACTTACTTAACTTGTTCAAGCTGTGGAATTATATAGGTCTATTGTGGACACAGGATAATGAATGTTAATCATTTAGCATTGCATGTAGCACATAATAAACATTCCATAATTTTAAGCTTTCATAATTATAATAATCATCTTCATAAATATTACAATATTCAGTATTGCCCTCAATGGAGTTACACTTGGTGAAATAATTTCAAAGTCTTATCTCTGTTTATAATGATGCTTATATTATACTATTAATATTATCTGGAGGTTTGTGTTAGGAAGAATTAGCTTCCAAGACCATTCAAGTTGTTGGTAGAATTCATCTCCCATGGCTGGTTCCTTGCTGAATGTCAGCTGGGTTCCTCTCAGTTTTTGGAGGATGACATAATTCCTTACCACCAGGCCCTTTTACAATATGGTAGATTTTTTTTCTTCAGAGTCAGTAATGGAGTGTCTTTCAATCCAGGCTGCTGAGATGGAGTCCTACCTACCATAAAGTAATCATGGGAGTGATATCCTAATGCCGTTGCATATTCTTAGGAGTAAAAGTGAGTCACCGCTTTCTCCCTCACTTAAATGGAGAGGGTTATACAAAGTCATGAGTCATCAGGGATCATGTTAGGATGTGTCTGCCACAGAGAATAAGTATGAACAAATAGCAATACATTTTTGGAAAAAAAGAAAAACAATGAAGGGTGTGTTGTCCTATTTTTTTTTTAATTTACTTATGATAGGCACACAGAGAGAGAGAGAGAGGCAGAGACACAGGCAGAGGGAGAAGCAGGCTCCATGCACCGGAAGCCCGACGTGGGATTCGATCCCCGGGTCTCCAGGATCACGCCCTGGGCCAAAGGCAGGCGCCAAACCACTGCGCCACCCAGGGATCCCTGTGTTGTCCTATTTTACAACAAAAAATGCCATAGTTTTTTTTTTTTTTTTTTCTAGATGGCAAAGCTGCCTTTATTGTTCCCAGTTTAAAAATTATAAAAGAAAAGAAAAAATCTATCAGGATTACTAAAAATAAAATCACATATAGAAGTCTAAAACACCTGGAAACCAAATATAAAAAGCTCAAAAAAACATCATATTTTTAAAAATTATTTTCTAGTATACACTATAATATACATGTTATCTTCTAATATACAATAAGAGGAAAGTTTCATTGCTAACAGTGATGAAACATTAAATACAATGATTAAAAACTTTCAAGGCACTAAAAGAAAATTATGTAAATGTCTAAATCTATAGAAAAGATTCTTCAAAAGTCAAAGTGAAGACATTTTTGGACAAACAAAGCATAAAAGCGTTTATCATCGTCAGACCAAAATTTTAAAAAATATGTTAAAGGAAATTCTCAAAGCAGAAGAAAAATTATTTGAGACGGAGGCATGATATCTCAAAGGAGAGATCATTTAGCATTACGTACATGAAAACAATAGCCTAATCATCAGGTATATGTCTTAAATATGGTCAGGTGTATATGTTTCAGAAGAGATAAGGGTATAAATATATAAGAAGAAGGACATTTAACAAAATGGATCAATCCAATCATAAAATAAAATTGTATTCATCAATTGAATAGTCTCAAATAATATGACGCTAAAATTGACAGAACAAAAAGACCGATTTAAAATCACAGTTGAAGATTTTTGCTTCACTTCGTCAATAAATAATATAAAAAGAGGCAGAAATTCAACAAATATGATACTTGAAAGCACAGTTAACACATTTGATTTAGGACCCTATACCCAAAATTGTATGTGGTAAACAGAAAAATGGTGCCCAAGAGAAACATGCCCATTTCCCCAAGATCTGTGAATATATTACCTTATGTGGAAAAAAGGGACTTTCATACATGATTAAATTAAGAGATTTGGTACAAGAAGTTTATTCCAGATTATCTGGTTGAACCCAGGTATAATCACAAAGGTCCTTAGAAGAGAAAGATGAGAGGATCAGTCAAGAATAGGCAATGTAGAAAAAAAAAAAAAAAAAGGCAATGTGATGACAGAAAGATAAAGAAGAGTTTGGAAGAATCTACACTGTTAAGTTTCGAAGTTGAAGGATGGAGCCAGGAACCAAGGAATGTAGGCAATCTCTAGAATCTAAAAAGGAAAAAGAAATAGATTCTCACTACAGCACCTAGGGGGAAAGAAAAATTATTCCCATTGATTCATTTTATATTCTTGATCTCCAGAACTATAAGATAATGAATTTGTGTTGCTATAAGCCACTAAATTTCTGGTAATAAGTTACAGAGGTAATAGGAAGTTAATGCCCTGTGGAATACATACATATTTTGCACTTGCTCACAGGATACTTTTCAGAACTAAGTATACTACTGAAAGTAAATCCCAACTGATTTCGATATTTTTATATTTTTAAAAATTATTCAGAGTATGTTCTCTGATCAGAGTGAAATAAGCTAAATTAAGCTCAAGTAATAAAATAAATAATAGTCAAAACATAAACTTTAGGAAATATGCTCTATATAATTAATATGTCCAAAAAATATCAAAATGGAGATTAAAAATATTTAAAAATATTGTAAATTAATAATAAAAGACAATATATCAAACCTGTTGAAAAAACGGTAGACCATGTGAAGAAGCAGATTAATAGACACATGTTTTAATTCAAAAAAGAAAAAAGTAAAAGTTTGTAATCTAGTTTCCATAATATGAACTAGGAAAAATAAGCTCATAAAATTATTATTTTTTTAAAGATTTTATTTATTTATTCATGATAGTCACAGAGAGAGAGAGAGGGGCAGAGACACAGGCAGAGAGAGAAGCAGGCTCCATGCATCGGAAGCCCGACGTGGGATTCGATCCCGGGTCTCCAGGATCGCGCCCTGGGCCAAAGGCAGGCGCCAAACTGCTGCGCCACCCAGGGATCCCAAGCTCATAAAATTAAACAAAAGGGTGGAAATAACCAAATTATGAAGATAATAAAAATAAAACAAAAAATAAATCTTTAATGGAAGAAATTAACAAAGACTAAGTTTAGTTCTATTTTTTTTAAAGATTTTATTTATTCATGAGAGACACAGAGAGAGAGAGAGGCAGAGACACAGGCAGAGGGAGAAGCAGGCTCCATGCAGGGAGCCGACGTGGGACTTGATCCCGGGACTCCAGGATCACGCCCTGGGCGGAAGGCAGGCGCTCAAACCGCTGAGCCACCCAGCCTGCCCTATTTGTGGCTTTGAACAGTATTTATGTGTTGTTGTTTTTTTCTTTTTCTTTCTTTCTTTCTTTCTTTCTTTCTTTCTTTCTTTCTTTCTTTCTTTCTTTCTTTTTTTTTTTAAGATTTTTATTTATTTATTCATGAGAGACAGAGAGAGAGAGAGGCAGAGACACAGGCAGAGGGAGAAGTAGGCTCCATGCCGGGAGCCCATGTGGGACTCGAATCCTAGGTTTCCAGGATCACATCCTGGGCTGAAGGCGGCGCTAAACTACTGAGCCACCCAGGCTGCTCGTTGTTGGGGTTTTTTGTTTCATTGTTTTTGTTTTTGTTTTTGTTTTTCTATACTTGTTGACTAATGTTAATATTATTTTTATATGAGTATGGTTAGTAGTCTTGAAATGTGAATTCATGTAATGTGGAGATTTTATTGTTGGAATCCAGGTAGTATGGTTTAAAAATACATCCCTCAAGGGAAGTTTTGTACTGATCATGATATGTAGTTTTTCCTTGTCATTTCTGTATGAAACATCTTAAGTGGAAGAACATGTGTGCCCTTATGATTATAGAATTAAAGGGAGATAGTAAAAATTGTTAACCTGCCAAATAACTTTTTGATAATACTATTTTAAGTAATTTTGTGGATTTTTCCCTCTGTATTCAATAATAATTTCTATATTAATTCTAACTAAAGAAAATATCCTACCACAGATTTTAAGATACTCTTCATGTTTACTTTGTAAATGTGTCAGTATTCTTGTAACATTAAAGTGGTGAGAAATATATGGTTCATGGTTATATCTTCTGCATTTTTCCCCATGTGGAGACAATAAGATGTGACTGTATTTAATGTGACCTATAAATCTCAAAACCATTAGTTTAAATGATTATACTGCATTATATAGTCAGACTTCTTTTAGAAAAGAAAGTCCATTAAAGTAAGTCGATTTTTTAAAAAATATTTTATTTATTTATTCATAAGAGACAGAGAGACAGAGGTCGAGACACAGGCAGAGGGAGAAGTAGGCTCCATGCTGGGAGCCCGATGTGGAACCCCATCCCGCTGTCTCCCGGATCCCGTGCTGGGCTGAAGGCTGTGCTAAACCGCTAAGCCACCCAGGCTGCCCTAAGTCGATTTTTAAAACTAATTTTATTGCGGTATGTTTTACAAAAAAAATAAACATACTTATTTTGAGTGGAGAGCTTTTCCTTGGGCTTCAGCAAATGTATACACTTGTGCAGCCTGACCAAAGGCAGATATAATACATGGTCATCAATCTCAAAGAGTTCACCACTGCCCTTTGTAGTAAATCTTCCCAAGATCACTGGCCTCAGACAACCAGAGATCTGCTTTCTGTCACTATCAATTAGTCTTTCCTATTCTAGGATTTGAAATTAATGGAATCATGGAATCTATGATTCTTTTGTGCCTGGAAACTTTTGCTCAGTATGATGATATTGAGAATCAACATGTTGCTTATGCATCCATTTTTGCTTATCTATAGCAGTACTCCAAACTTTATTGTTCAGCCCTATTCCGCCACTTGATGGCTATTTGAGTTTTTTCAAGTGTGAGGCATTACAAATAAAACTACTATGAGAATTCATGTTCAAGTATTTCAATGGATATAAGTTTTCCTTTCTGTAGGTAAAAAACAAAAGTTGAATTGCTAGGCCATGTAATAAATACATGTTTAACCTTTTAAGAAACTGCCAAACTGTTTTTCCAGAGTGGTTTGTATCATTTTATATTTCTTCCAGCATTGAACTAAAGCCCCAGGTGTTCTGGTTATTATGCATCCTCTGCAACAATAAACGAAAATTTCACAGCTCTGAGTATTCAACTAAGCATTCAGTAACCATAAGTTACCACTATTTTTATTGTAAGTGTCTTCCCTGCTAGTCAGATGAATATTGTAGCAACAGCCTGACAATTGTAGTTGGAGAGTCATGGTATGGCAAACAGTGATGTTTTCTAAAATGCTTTGGGCATAAATAGACTTAAGCAATTCTGATGTAATTGCTTTATTTAATAGTAAATGTAAACTAGGCCATGGTTCTAGTTAATAAAATTATTTTACACAATTCAGAGTTTGTGTATAGTCAAAACCATAATATCAACTCTTGCCAAAACTTTTTTTTTCTTTTATTTATTTTGATTAGGTAATCCTTGTTGACTCCTTAAGGCTATTGAGAATGGAGGAACGCTTTTAGGACTCTTTTGTTCTTCTTTGTTATAAACACAAACGTCAAACTATGATTTTAAAAAGCATCATTTAACCCATGAACCTAAGTCAACAATATCCATTTCCTTTTGCTCTGTTCTCTAGTGCTGCCTTAAGAAGAAAAGTAAGTCTTCTCACTTCTTTCTTCTTCTCTCCCTTCTTTGCTTGAGGTTATATTGTCTGCCTCCATGTAATCAATGTATACCTTCATCAAGGAACATGTAAACAACTTCTCAGACTCTTTATAATCTATCAACCACACATGACATTTTGAAAAAAAATATTTTATTGCTGAAATTTAGCATGAGACCTATGTACATGGACCCTCATATATAAAAGGAACTGCTATATAAATGAAATCATTTTTAAGTTGTAAAATCCTTAGTATCTCTTTTTGAGTAATGTTGGGATTTAAGTGGATAATTAAATTCAGTTTCTTCTAAGAGTTGTTTACTAATTTGTTTTGTTAGTCTCGACATAATACATAAAACTGTGTCTTTTTATCTTTTAGTTTACAGTTTCTGGATTTCTAAACCTTTACACTCGCATACATAATAGCTTGCACAAATTTTTAAAGCCACAATAGGGCGACCTTAGTTTTTTGTGTTTTATTTATTGTTGTCACTGTTATTTTGGTTGGTTATGTTTGTGTGTTAGTGGATCTAAATGGCCAGCTTTATATTGGATAAATAAATAATAAACTAAGAACTTGCTTATAAAGCAGCTGAAACTCCACAATGACTTTGCCAAATCAACATTTTTTATTGTTTACTCTTCTCAGGGATCCTCAGTGCTTATACTGAAATTAATAAAGTAAGAGGCAGGTCATATAATTGATGCTGGATGTTTTGTTGTATATTCTTTTCCAACTCGCTGATTCTCATTTTGCCTTGTCCTTTTTTCAGTTTAGGTTTTGGAAATATAACCTAAGGCTTGTTGTTGTGGCAACTTTTAAAAGTACATTGTAGGGGTACTTGGGTGGCTCAGTCCATTAAGCGGGAGCCTTTGGCTCAGGTCATGATCTCTGGGTTCTGGGATTAAGCCCCATGATGGGCTCCCTGCTCAGCCAGGAGTCTCTTTCTCCCTCTGCCCCTTCCCCCACGATGCAGGACGTGCTCGCTCTCTCTTGTTTTCAAAAAAAAATATTTTTAAAAATAAATTAAGAACAATGTGCTTTACCAAATATCTTTTAACTTCCTTTTTTTCTTAATCTGTGAAAAAGTATTGTCATTTTTTTCTTTAGACATACTTGGATAAAATTTAGTTGGTCTCATTGCTTTCTGCAAATGAAAAATCACAAGATGTTAAAATTGTTGATTATTGATTCTATGTGGAACCCTATAAAATGCTAAGCATTTGTTAATCTCATTGGGATTATTTTTGAATTTAATTGTTAAGAGACTAAAAGTTTAATTTTCAAGGTGTTTCTAAGTCAAATTTCATTTATTTCAGTGTTACAGAGTTGAAGTAAAGAAATTGGGAATTTCACAATTAATTGATAAGTTAATGTATTAAACAGGAAAGTTGAATAAAAGAAATACTTGTTATCATTTGAAACACTTTTGAAATATTTATATTAACACTTTTGAAATATTTATATTAACAATTATCTTTATATATGATATAGTCTACATTTCTTTTTCTAAGAATAAACACTGAAGTGGATCTACTAGGGTAGTGTTAATAAGCAGTTGACTGGAAGGAACAGATAGCGGAATCATAGCTACAAATTGTCAGATATGATTGAAAGTAATCCCTTCTGGTCACAAGTATATCAGGATGAAGGATTTTTATATATATAAATTATTATATATAATTTATATATATAACAATTTCTGTATATTTCTATATAGAAATATATTATTTTATTTTATTTTTTTTATTTATTTATTTTTTTATGATAGTCACAGAGAGAGAAAGAGAGAGAGGCAGAGACACAGGCAGAGTGAGAAGCAGGCTCCATGCACCAGGAGCCCGATGTGGGATTCGATCCCGGGTCTCCAGGATAGCGCCCTGGGCCAAAGGCAGGCGCCAAACCACTGCGCCACCCAGGGATCCCTAGAAATATATTATTATATATAATTCATTTATATATATAATTCATATATATATGAGAATTTGAGAATTTAAAACAGTAGGCAGTAAATAGTAATATCTCAGGAGATAATGTCTTTGTGAATATCTACCTTCCCTGTGAGAAAATCTTCTATGTAAGATTTAAATGGTCAGGCCTTGACAGACCCACAAAAGGAGCCCTTTCTCACTGAGTCTAGCCTCTCCATTAATCTAGACAGATTGGTAATCTCTTCTCAAAGCTAAATTAACGAGTCTATTCATGAACTTGCTATAGCTAATGAATAGAAGAATCATGGAATCTTAGTATTTAAAGGAAACTTACAGACCATCTGATTTGAAACCTATTTTTAGGATAAGTTAAGTCAAACCAGGAAACTAGGTATCAACAGGACCTACGCAATTACCCAGTTTCCTAGTCTCCTAGTTGCATTTCTCTTTATATAACAGTATACTACAGTATTACCGATTTTGAGTATATGTTAATTAATAATTTTGTACATACCTGTTTCTACAGCAGGTATACTAACTTCAACCCTCCTTTTTTACAATTGACATTACCATATTTCTTGTCCAGACTCCCATCAGAAGCATAAACTTTTCATAAAGAAACAAAAACCTGAGTTTTGCACAATGCTAATCACTGATCAGTGAACAATAGATGAAGGTAAGGAAAAAATATAAAATGGAAAAGAATACAGTAATTCAATGGTATTTGAACTTACGTAATTTCTTTCCTTGCTTTCTAAATTTATGTTAACTTTTCTTACTTGTTTAGAGATGGTACACCTTAGATTTCATCTCTGAAAGAATTGGCACTTTTTTGTATTTTTTTAGATTCCAATGTAACAATGCAAAAGTCAAGTAGTTGGTTCCCAGAATTAAGAAGTCATTCTACTTATAGCTTGATCTCCTTAATATTTATATTTCTACCATTGTTGATATAATTCAAGTGCATAAAATCATTGCTTGGCAGTCCTTTGTATTTGATTGAAATATGAAATATGCAGATTGGGAACAGGTTGAATTAGGAAATACATTTATCACATTTTCACTTCAGCATGACAATAAATCTCTCCATTAGGTGAAACCAGCCATGTAACTATCTGCTTCCTTTAAGTGGAAAGATATCATAAAATCTAATCTATTTTGTGAAACAGTCTTGCATGAGACTAAAATAAGCAACAAACCAAAATTGACAAAATACCTGAGCATCTCCTATTCAAGCTCAATCACAAAGAAAACATTGTAGACCATTAAAATTTCTACATACCTAGAATATTCCTGCAGCAATCTCCATTTCTTAGGGTTCTGATTTTTCCATTTCTCTATACTGTGGTCATGCACAATTGGTAGTCATATATCCTTAGCCACCTACTTTGACAAGAGAGAAGCTAATGAATAAAAAGGTTGACTAGCTTACTGAAGGTCACTTTAACAGCAGTTTAGCTAAGAAGAGAGCAGGACTCTCTTGCCCTACCTCATGTGATTGCTTGAGATCCAATTTGTGGCACATATTCCTCCTATACAATCATGATCACATTTCAGCTTAAAATGCTACAAGTAGAGTTTCCACCTACTAGTTTCCTGTCCAGAGAAATCAGAGGGAGAAGAGGAGGAACAGTCTTAAGAACCACACTGAAGACACAGTAGTTGCCATATTGGTCAAATCATGAATCAGATATTATAAGTTTACACTTGCATTACATACATCCCAACAACATCCTTATAATATGATAAATATTTCTATTGATATAAATGACAATCTGACTTCACCTCACAAGTGTTAGAATCAAAACTGAAACTCTGGTTTATCTAATTCCAAACCATTGTTGAGGAATTTGACTTAATTCCTCTGGGGACTTTGGGAGACTGCTTAAGGTATGCCTGAGTAGGCCCACGTGAAGAGCCACTTCATATCAAGTTTGCCTACCATTTGACAATGTCTTATCCCAAAGACCAACAGTTCTTTGTCTGAAGGTTCTACCTTACTAGAGAAATATGCTCAGACTGAGGAAGGTGAGAAGTGCCAGGATGTTAATGTACAAGGGCTCAGTCCAACACTAGTTGGTAGATAAATAACACAGCCTTCTTCCTGTTCCAGAGAGGGTGGGCAGTCAGTTGCAGTGTTATGAACCTGAATACAGTATTTAGAAATTCTAAAGGCAGCCGCTATTTCAGTTAGCATGAGTAAGTTACAATGCCTGGCCAGAAGTCAGTTGTAAGTCAGTGATTTGTTTTGATAGCAATCATTTTTTTATGGAACTTTAACAACTTAAGCAGCAGGAAGCTATGTTGAAAAGGTTATTGTACAAAGAAAGTTCACTGGTGAAATTTGCAACGTTAGAGATAAGATTGCAAGCTATTTTAAATAAGAGAAAAGAATAAAAATAAAATTCATTAAGACTAGAATAATTCTTTCTTTCTTTCTTTCTTTCTTTCTTTCTTTCTTTCTTTCTTTCTTTCTTTCTTTTTCTTTCTTTCTTCTTTCTTTTTCTTTCTCTTTCTTTCTTTCTTTTAAAGAATCACCTAATTGGAGAAATGGACCTATTTGGGAAAAAAGTGAGAGATAATGCTGAACAGATAAGAGGGAATCAAACAACAAATTAAAGATTTTGGATTTAATCTAATAAACCTTACATAATGGATTCAGGAAACTATTCAGAAACACTCATTTTTGAAAGAAAGGAACCTATAATCAAATAACATCTAAAATATATTGGGGGGGAGGGGCAAGATGGCGGGAGAGTAGGGTCCCCAAATCACCTGTCTCCACCAAATTACCTAGAAAACCTTCAAATTATCCTGAAAATCTATGAATTCAGCCTGAGAATTAAAGAGAGAACACCTGGAATGCAACAGTGAGAAGAGTTCGCGCTTCTATCAAGGTAGGAAGACGGGAAAAAAGAAATAAAGAAACAAAGGCCTCCAAGGGGGAGGGGCCCCGCGAGGAGCCGGGCTGAGGCCGGGGCGAGTGTCCCCAGGACAGGAGAGCCCCGCCCCGGAGGAGCAGGAGCTGCACCGACCTTCCCGGGCGGAAAGGGGCTCGCAGGGAGTTGGAGCAGGACCCAGGAGGGTGAGGGTGCCCTCGGGCTCCCGGGGACACTAACAGACACCTGCGCCCCGGGAGATGCACCGAGCTCCCTAAGGGCTGCAGCGCGCACGGCGGACCCGGAGCAGCTCGGGGGGCTCGGGGGCGGCTCCGCGGAGGGGGCTGCGGGGCGGGGGCAGCTCGGGGGGGCTCGGGCGGCGGCTCCGCGGAGGGGGCTGCACCACCGGGAGCGCGAATCCACCAGCGCAGGCTCCGGAGCACAGGGCGCCGGGACACAGCCCAGGATCCCGCCTCCCCCGGGACAGGCAGTGGCCGGGAGGGCCCAGGACAGCGAGGACGCTCCTGCCCCAGCTGAGCAGATCAGCGGCCCCGCCCCGGAGCCTCCAGGCCCTGCAGACGGAGAGCTCCGGAGTTCCTGCGGGGGCTGAATCCAGGTTTCCAGAGCTGGCCCCGCCACTAGGGCTATTGCTCCTGGGGCCTCACGGGGTAAACAACCCCCACTGAGCCCTGCACCAGGCAGGGGCAGAGCAGCTCCCCCAACTGCTAACACCTGAAAATCAGCACAACAGGCCCCTCCCCCAGAACACCAGCTAGACTGACTGACAACTTCCAGGGGAAGCCAAGGGACTTAAAGTACACAGAATCAGAAGATACTCCCCCGTGGTTCTTTTTTTTGTTTGTTTGTTTTGTTTTGTTTTGTTTTGTTTTGCTTTTTGATTTGTTTCCTTCCCCCACCCCCCTTTTTTCTCCTTTCTTTCTTTTTCTTTCTCTTTTTCTTCTTTTTTTTTTCGTTTTTTTCTTCCTTTTTTTTTCTCTTTCTCTTTTCTTTCCTTCTTTCTCTCCTCTTTTTCTCCTTTTCCCAGTACAACTTGCTTTTGGCCACTCTGCACTGAACAAAATGACTAGAAGGAAAACCTCACCTCAAAAGAAAGAATCAGAAACAGTCCTCTCTCCCACAGAGTTACAAAATCTGGATTACAATTCAATGTCAGAAAGCCAATTCAGAAGCACTATTATACAGCTACTGGTGGCTCTAGAAAAAAGCATAAAGGACTCAAGAGACTTCATGACTGCAGAATTTAGAGCTAATCAGGCAGAAATTAAAAATCAATTGAATGAGATGCAATCCAAACTAGAAGTCCTAACGACGAGGGTTAACGAGGTGGAAGAACGAGTGAGTGACATAGAAGACAAGTTGATAGCAAAGAGGGAAACTGAGGAAAAAAGAGACAAACAATTAAAAGACCATGAAGATAGAATAAGGGAAATAAACGACAGCCTGAGGAAGAAAAACCTACGTTTAATTGGTGTTCCCGAGGGTGCCGAAAGGGCCAGAGGGCCAGAATATGTATTTGAACAAATTCTAGCTGAAAACTTTCCTAATCTGGGAAGGGAAAGAGGCATTCAGATCCAGGAAATAGAGAGATCCCCCCCTAAAATCAATAAAAACCGTTCAACACCTCGACATTTAATAGTGAAGCTTGCAAATTCCAAAGATAAAGAGAAGATCCTTAAAGCAGCAAGAGACAAGAAATCCCTGACTTTTATGGGGAGGAGTATTAGGGTAACAGCAGACCTCTCCACAGATACCTGGCAGGCCAGAAAGGGCTGGCAGGATATATTCAGGGTCCTAAATGAGAAGAACATGCAACCAAGAATACTTTATCCAGCAAGGCTCTCATTCAAAATGGAAGGAGAGATAAAGAGCTTCCAAGACAGGCAGCAACTAAAAGAATATGTGACCTCCAAACCAGCTCTGCAAGAAATTTTAAGGGGGACTCTTAAAATTCCCCTTTAAGAAGAAGTTCAGTGGAACATTCCACAAAAACAAGGACTGAATAGTTATCATGATGACACTAAATTCATATCTCTCAATAGTAACTCTGAATGTGAACGGGCTTAATGACCCCATCAAAAGGCGCAGGGTTTCAGACTGGATAAAAAAGCAGGACCCATCTATTTGCTGTCTACAAGAGACTCATTTTAGACAGAAGGACACCTACAGCCTGAAAATAAAAGGTTGGAGAACCATTTACCATTCGAATGGTCCTCAAAAGAAAGCAGGAGTAGCCATCCTTATATCAGATAAACTAAAATTTACCCCAAAGACTGTAGTGAGAGATGAAGAGGGACACTATCTCATACTTAAAGGATCTATTCAACAAGAGGACTTAACAATCCTCAATATATATGCTCCGAATGTGGGAGCTGCCAAATATATAAATCAATTATTAACCAAAGTGAAGAAATACTTAGATAATAATACACTTATACTTGGTGACTTCAATCTAGCTCTTTCTATACTCGATAGGTCTTCTAAGCACAGCATCTCCAAAGAAACGAGAGCTTTAAATGATACACTGGACCAGATGGATTTCATAGATATCTACAGAACTTTACATCCAAACTCAACTGAATACACATTCTTCTCAAGTGCACATGGAACTTTCTCCAGAATAGACCACATATTGGGTCACAAATCGGGTCTGAACCGATACCAAAAGATTGGGATCGTCCCCTGCATATTCTCAGACCATAATGCCTTGAAATTAGAACTAAATCACAACAAGAAGTTTGGAAGGACCTCAAACACGTGGAGGTTAAGGACCATCCTGCTAAAAGATGAAAGGGTCAACCAGGAAATTAAGGAAGAATTAAAAACATTCATGGAAACTAATGAGAATGAAGATACAACCATCCAAAATCTTTGGGATGCAGCAAAAGCAGTCCTAAGGGGGAAATACATCGCAATACAAGCATCCATTCAAAAACTGGAAAGAACTCAAATACAAAAGCTAACCTTACACATAAAGGAGCTACAGAAAAAACAGGAAATAGATCCTACATCCAAAAGAAGAAGGGAGTTACTAAAGATTCGAGCAGAACTCAACGAAATCGAGACCAGAAGAACTGTGGAACAGATCAACAGAACCAGGAGTTGGTTCTTTGAAAGAATTAATAAGATAGATAAACCATTAGCCAGCCTTATTAAAAAGAAGAGAGAGAAGACTCAAATTAATAAAATCATGAATGAGAAAGGAGAGATCACTACCAACACCAAGGAAATACAAATGATTTTAAAAACATATTATGAACAGCTGTATGCCAATAAATTAGGCAATCTAGGAGAAATGGACGTATTCCTGGAAAGCCACAAACTACCAAAACTGGAACAGGAAGAAATAGAAAACCTGAACAGGCCAATAACCAGGGAGGAAATTGAAGCAGTCATCAAAAACCTCCCAAGACACAAGAGTCCAGGGCCAGATGGCTTCCCTGGGGAATTTTATCAAACGTTTAAAGAAGAAACCATACCTAAAGCTGTTTGGAAAGATAGAAAGAGATGGAGTACTTCCAAATTCGTTCTATGAGGCCAGCATCACCTTAATTCCAAAACCAGACAAAGACCCCACCAAAAAGGAGAATTACAGACCAATATCCCTGATGAACATGGATGCAAAAATTCTCAACAAGATACTGGCCAATAGGATCCAACAATACATTAAGAAAATTATTCACCATGACCAAGTAGGATTTATCCCTGGGACACAAGGCTGGTTCAACACCCGTAAAACAATCAATGTGATTCATCATATCAGCAAGAGAAAAACCAAGAACCATATGATCCTCTCATTAGATGCAGAGAAAGCATTTGACAAAATACAGCATCCATTCCTGATCAAAACTCTTCAAAGTGTAGGGATAGAGGGAACATTCCTCGACATCTTAAAAGCCATCTATGAAAAGCCCACAGCAAATATCATTCTCAATGGGGAAGCACTGGGAGCCTTTCCCCTAAGATCAGGAACAAGTCAGGGATGTCCACTCTCACCACTGCTGTTCAACATAGTACTGGAAGTCCTAGCCTCAGCAATCAGACAACAAAAAGACATTAAAGGCATTCAAATTGGCAAAGAAGAAGTCAAACTCTCCCTCTTCGCCGATGACATGATACTCTACATAGAAAACCCAAAAGTCTCCACCCCAAGATTGCTAGAACTCATACAGCAATTCGGTAGCGTGGCAGGATACAAAATCAATGCCCAGAAATCAATGGCATTTCTATACACTAACAATGAGACTGAAGAAAGAGAAATTAAGGAGTCAATCCCATTTACAATTGCACCCAAAAGCATAAGATACCTAGGAATAAACCTAACCAAAGATGTAAAGGATCTATACCCTCAAAACTATAGAACACTTCTGAAAGAAATTGAGGAAGACACAAAGAGATGGAAAAATATTCCATGCTCATGGATTGGCAGAATTAATAATGTGAAAATGCCAATGTTACCCAGGGCAATATACACGTTTAATGCAATCCCTATCAAAATACCATGGACTTTCTTCAGAGAGTTAGAACAAATTATTTTAAGATTTGTGTGGAATCAGTAAAGACCCCGAATAGCCAGGGGAATTTTAAAAAAGAAAACCATATCTGGGGGCATCACAATGCCAGATTTCAGGTTGTACTACAAAGCTGTGGTCATCAAGACAGTGTGGTTCTGGCACAAAAACAGACACATAGATCAGTGGAACAGAATAGAGAATCCAGAAGTGGACCCTGAACTTTATGGGCAACTAATATTCGATAAAGGAGGAAAGACTATCCATTGGAAGAAAGACAGTCTCTTCAATAAATGGTGCTGGGAAAATTGGACATCCACATGCAGAAGAATGAAACTAGACCACTCTCTTGCACCATACACAAAGATAAACTCAAAATGGATGAAAGATCTAAATGTGAGACAAGATTCCATCAAAATCCTAGAGAAGAACACAGGCAACACCCTTTTTGAACTCGGCCATAGTAACTTCTTGCAAGATACATCCACGAAGGCAAAAGAAACAAAAGCAAAAATGAACTATTGGGACTTCATCAAGATAAGAAGCTTTTGCACAGCAAAGGATACAGTCAACAAAACTCAAAGACAACCTACAGAATGGGAGAAGATATTTGCAAATGACATATCAGATAAAGGGCTAGTTTCCAAGATCTATAAAGAACTTCTTAAACTCAACACCAAAGAAACAAACAATCCAATCATGAAATGGGCAAAAGACATGAACAGAAATCTCACAGAGGAAGACATAGACATGGCCAACATGCATATGAGAAAATGCTCTGCATCACTTGCCATCAGGGAAATACAAATCAAAACCACAATGAGATACCACCTCACACCAGTGAGAATGGGGAAAATTAACAAGGCAGGAAACAACAAATGTTGGAGAGGATGTGGAGAAAAGGGAACCCTCTTACACTGTTGGTGGGAATGTGAACTGGGGCAGCCACTCTGGAAAACTGTGTGGAGGTTCCTCAAAGAGTTAAAAATAGACCTGCCCTACGACCCAGCAATTGCACTCTTGGGGATTTACCCCAAAGATACAAATGCAATGAAACTCCGGGACACCTGCACCCCGATGTTTCTAGCAGCAATGGCCACAATAGCCAAACTGTGGAAGGAGCCTCGGTGTCCAACGAAAGATGAGTGGATAAAGAAGATGTGGTTTATGTATACAATGGAATATTACTCAGCTATTAGAAATGACAAATACCCACCATTTGCTTCAACGTGGATGGAACTGGAGGGTATTATGCTGAGTGAAGTAAGTCAGTCGGTGAAGGACAAACATTATATGTTCTCATTCATTTGGGGAATATAAATAATAGTGAAAGGGAATATAAGGGAAGGGAGAAGAAATGTGTGGGAAATATCAGAAAGGGAGACAGAACGTAAAGACTGCTAACTCTGGGAAACGAACTAGGGGTGGTGGAAGGGGAGAAGGGCGGGGGGTGGGAGTGAATGGGTGACGGGCACTGGGGGTTATTCTGTATGTTAGTAAATTGAACACCAATAAAAAATACATTAAAAAAATAAAATAAAATATATTGCCAAGTATTTGCTGTAGTATTTTCTTTAAAGATTTGTGTATTTTAGAGAGATAGAGTATACGCCTAAGACTAAGAGTTGGATGCCTAGCTGACTGAGCCACCCAGGTGCCTCTATGCTGCGATATTTTTAATGAATAAAAATTTAATATATGACAAAATTCCAAAATCTGTATACATAGTGACTTAATCTTTGTAAATAATACCACTCTAAGAAATAATAACATTATCTTAGTGTTACATGATGAAGATACAAGGTAGCCATGGAAACTGTACTTATTCTTAGACAATGATGTCCCACCATTTTGATAAATAGATATATCCTATTGAACACATGAATGACTCACAGAAAGGTCATGATATACAAAAAGATGGCCCTCAAAAGAACCAAAAAAGTAAAGTAGCAGTTCTTCTGTAGATAATATCATCAATGACCTAATTTAACAGTTTATGGATATCATTAGAAGAAAAATTCTGTTGAGGAAAATACAAAAGCATAGAGTTGTGAAGCTTTATTTAAAACAAATGCAATAGATATATGGATGTTTACAAGACAGTTTAAAAAATACTGGTGTAACAAAAATTTTTCAGTGATTCTATAATTTGTTACAATTTTGTCAGCAGTTTCCTCTTATTGACTGAATGATTCCTGAAAATATACATGAACAGTTAACCCAGAAATTCTTCATTTCATCTGAGATGTTAAAGTGATATATTAAACAGTGCTTCTATTAAAACTAAAAATGTATCTGCTTTTGATTGCTATATGACATCTAACATTTTCCTTTTAAGTCAAATTTTTCAATATAGGGAAAAGAATAACAGTAGGATTGTAAAGATGTTTTTCAATGAGCAAATGAGTGTAGATATAATTCAGAACATGCAATCTACCTCATGTTGTTTTTTATTTTAGGCACAAATCCTTTGCATGAGACAAAGGATAGCACCAGTGGGGAGGTGGTAGTAATTAATCTGATGCTATAGTTTTATTCCATTTTTGATGAATCTCACTACATGAAGGAATGTGTAACTGCAATAAAAATATAATGAAATACACACACACACACACACACACACATACACCAAGCTGAATAGAATGGGCTAAATATTGAAAATATCACAGGCAAAGCATTATGTTTAAGAGTATCTCAGACAATTGCACAAGACAAACAATTCTATGACTTTAACAGTATCAGAACAGAAAGAATAAAGAAAATTTGAAAAGAAACAATGAAGTATGTTGTTACACTTTAAACACTACAGAGTTTTTGAGATTCTTGAAGTTTCTTAAATTTTGTATATGAATAATTATTAAAATTTAAAATCACTGATGCAATTATGTTATATAATTATGTCATGCTATTATCTTATATAAATATAACATGATAAAACCAGTTGACAGACTAGTGACAGCAATCAGACATTACTAATTATGGTTTATGTGATGATTAAATGAGTCAGAAATCCAAAGTTTTCCCACTATTTTAAAAGTACAGGATTGGTTTTTCCTGGTTAAAAGCACTAGCCTGTTCTTTACCAGAATGGCTATCAGACTATTTTCTAAAATATCTCATCATAAAACATCTATAACCTTTATTCTGCACTATTATAAAAGGGAGTAATATCACTTCACCTTGAGATGCTCATAATTAAACAATTGCATATATTATGACTTTCAGATTCCAAAGAATAAAACTGTAGGATAGGTAATAATTCAGAGATATGGGTCTGGCTTGATTGGTGTTCGTACCATTACTGAGTGACACATTCTTAATTTAGATCCAATTTATCTTTTCCATACTCATATATAAGTGAAGAATCTGTATACATTTTTTCACTTACCTATAAATTTCATGGTATATCAATTGTTTTTGAATAATTAATCAATGTAACATGAAATGATTGGGCATCTATGTGTATCAGATAGTATAAATGTTTTTTTCAAGAAATGGCACAGAATAATTGACAAAAGACCTACATTTAGTCTTGGTCCTACAACATGTCAGGAATGTTATATTGGGCAATTCAATTTAAACATATATTCCTCACATATTTGAAGAGATAGTTATATTAATATAAGGTATTTAAAATATCCTGATCATTCTCTGTCTCTTGTGTCTCAGACCATTAATCACACAATAATTTCGGCTTTTACTTTGGTTCTCATCAGAGAAGTCACTTAAGGATTTGTGATTGCTAGTGTACCACTAATCTGGTTTTTCCTTATGGCCAGAGAGATATTTTTTATGAGGAAGTTTAATAATCTTTTGGAGTAGCATTTCTCTAGTGCATGTTCTTGGTATTATAGCAAGATGAGGTAGGTCTCCCAGTTATATTAGACAACCCTAATAAATTAATTCCCTTCCTCCTCACTTCCTTCCTTCCTTCCTTCCTTCCTTCCTTCCTTCCTTCCTTCCTTCCTTCCTTCCTTCCTTCCTTCCTTCCTTCCACATTAATGAAGTGTTTTGCAGATACTTGAGCATTATGTTAAATTCAATGGGAATTAAAAGAAAATAGTTATGAGTCCCCATGTAAAATAAATTGAGAATTTATTTGGATCATAGTTAGTGAGGGTAGAAAACATAATTCATTCCAAATAGTTAAGATGAAGAAACTTTTAAAAGGGAACTGTTCATAAAAGTGTAGCCAAGTTTAAGGAAATCAATGAGGGATGGTAACACTCTTATAATTCATACAGCTGAAAGAACAGATGAGAGGGATTAAGCTAGCATAACACAGCTCTGGAACCATACAGAGGAGGGTCAAATAGCAGGAGTGAGTGGCTGGAGGATCTGACTCACATAGCTGGGGCTAACGGGGGATGTCAGGAGCAGAAAAGGAATACCTCAATGTTCTTTTTTCTCTCAACTTTTTACTGTCTTTTTGATGCCTCCCCCTTAGCCAAATCCAACCATGAACCGTCAGGAGAACCTGATGTAATCTAAAGAGGTTAGCCTCTAGGGACTCAGAGCAAAGCAGAGATGAGTAGGAGAAATGAGGGAGGTTGACAGTAAAGTAAGAATGCCAAGCAGAGGGATCCAATTTGGCTGGCTCAGTGGTTGAGTGTCTGCTTTTGGCTCAGGGATCAAGTCCCACACTGTGCTCCCTGAATGGAGCCTGCTTCTCCCTCTGCCTGTGTCTCTGCCTCTCTCTCTCTGTCTCTGTCTCTCTCTCTCTGTCTGTCTTTCATGGATAAAAAAATAAAATCTTTAATAAAAAAAAATGCCAAGCAGAGTGTGCTCTTTTTGCCTCTCAGTCTCCATTCTTATCCTTCTTTCAGAAGTTCTCAAATTCTAGTACAGAGGACATAGAGACCACACACACCGAGGTCAGCTACCTTTCAGGAAGGGTGATATCAATGCAGTAACACTCCCAACTGAAACTACAATCATAATCTAGCATTCTTTATACAAGATGGCAAGAAAACAAAATTGAGTAACACAAAATATGCAAGGCAGCTCTACTCACACCTTTGTAGCTAAGCAGGAGGTTTTCTTCATCTCCATTTAATGTATCTTGACTCTCTACCAATATTTCATTTGGTTGAAGTTCTGTATCTGATGGGTTGACCCAAACTTTCATTCTGAAAGGATTTAGGTCCTATTCTTCCTTTATCATATTGCAAATTTTTTCATTGGTGCTTGTGATTGAACTAGTGAATTTTAAGAAGCACCCTGGGCCATGGTTCCTAGATCCATTACATCAAATCAACCCAATTTCCTCAATAATCAGGATCCATCACCACAGACAGTAGATAACCCTTTTCTATACCTGTTGGCTCAGTTATAGGAAAATCTAATAGGCCAGTAGGGTATCTCATCTTTTTTTTTTTTTCCATCTTTTTTGATTTAGTATAATTATGGCTTTGTTCCTTGAATGAAGTATTTTTCCCTTGGGATCTAGGACCATTGAACTCAATGACAGAGGAATAGAAAGAATACATTTTCTAGGTTAGCTACTTCTATTCCTTTGGTTCTTAGATATTAATTCTAGCTCTTGAGAAAATTATACCACATATTTGTAACAGGTTCAAAGCATATATTATCTTTTGTTGATCAGTACCTCAACTTCACAAAGTGTTAGTTTCCAGGAGTCACAAGAGCTTTCAGTATATGATTCTGTAAAGCCTATTGATTCTGACATCTGGAATATTTAATATGACCAATCAATTCTATGGGAGTGATTCTATTGTCATGGTTATTTTGCTGTAAAATTAGTTTCTTGGTGAGAAGTAATATTTTGTCAAACATCAGAGTGCTATCTCAATCATTCTAAAAGTCTGCAGATGGTATTCTTGACACAGTGTTATAAATAAGAAAGACAAATTCATATTTGTATTATGTCTCTATTACCATGAAAGAAACAAAAAGACAACACAACTGTCCCCTCCCTGATAGAAAACACTCAGAGTATTGGTTTGTCATCAGATTGATTAATCTTCCTGGAGGATGGTGCCATGTGAGGGTTGAATGTTGGTCTCTACTAAAGTAGGTTAAGTGCTTACCAATAGATATATAAAGCAAGCCTTGATGAAAGGAGTTCCAAGCTTTTGAGCCCATGTATAACCTCTGTTCCTACAGTCATGGCACTTAGATCACTTGAGGCCATTCATCAAACATTGGGGCGTCAATAGTAAAAGCCTACCATTCACACCATGGGTCATCTAAATCCATCTGATTTTTTAGCATTTTGTAGGCACACTTATATTCACCATTAATTGTTCCCATTTGTCTCACCCTGGTATCTTTGTCAATAATCTTTCAATCTTGGTTTTTCCAAACTTCTTACCCAACTCATTAGCTATTCTCCATAAGTTAATGTTGATATGCTGTTCACATTTCTATCCACTGAGATTTCTTTTATTACTGTCTTTTAGAGATATTCCTTAGTAAAGCAGTACTGTCATAGCTTTTCCCTATCCATGTTAGGATATCATGAAAATCCATAGACAGAGGAGGTTTGCGATTTTTTTTTTCTAATCACGATTCATTGGTATGAGTTGAGGGAAAGATAGCAAAGCAAAAGTAGTGTGCACAACAGTAGCCTAAACCACCCAGACATGTGACTTACTTTTGCTATCTGAATCTGTTTTTGGCTAGTTTTATAGATAACATTCCCATTTAGTGATAGAATTCTCCTGACATAGTTTAGATTTGGTGATCTCATTTAAATATCATCCTGTTTATGGCAGTGAGATCAGATCACATAGTTAGTGTTTCATAAACCTTTCCTATCAAGTAGCAAGCTTAGAACTGCTTCTCAGTTGAAGAGTAATTGTTAGCAGAAGAGAGTATCACATTACTCCAAAGCCCTAGAGGCTTCCAAATATTTCTCTAATTAAGACTTGCTAGCTTTTGAGAACACTAGCTATATTATAGAGGTACTATAAAGCATGCTGACTGCTACAGGCACTGTAAGCAATATTTGAGATACTGTGTCACTATGGTCAACTGGCAGGGTTGTTTATACCACAGTATAAGGAAATCACAGTATAAAGATCTTCGAGACTGCTCCTTAGTTTCTCTCAAAAAACCCTTTCATGTTACTCAATAAATTGATCAGCAATTCATATCCAAATGTGACAAGTGTTGCTTCCAAAATCCAAAGAAGTCTACCAAGCAACTTTCATAGTGAGAGAATCAAAGTACAGAAACTTCTATTTCATTTTAGCAGGAATATTGCAACATGGACTGGACTATTGAAGTTCTAGAAATTTCTCCAATGTGAAAGAGCTTGGCAGGGTGCTTATTTATCACCATGTGGCATGTCTGCTTCATATAAAAGTATATGGGACTTTTGCTCATCAGGTATAATTAGTATAATTCTATCTATATAAAGAACTAGCATAATGTTCTGGGTGTATCAAGATATTTGTGTTGGCTCTGGATTATGAGGGAAAGATGAGAGAAGACATAATAATCTTGAAACAAGACAATGAGGACCTATTGCTCTAATGGTTGGTAGAAAGAATATTGCTGTAGGTTATCTATATTAATTAGAATTGAGAAAAAAATGGCCACACAATTTATTATAAGTTAAATAAGATCACTCAGGGAATGAAAGGGAACATGATTAATAACAACAGCATAACACCAGGCATAAAATGTGACTTCCCAAGACAGACTGGATTATGTGGTTATACACGATCCTGACTTAACAGGATTCTGTATAGAATGTTGATTTTGCACATTCTCTAGAGCTTAGAATGATTTTGTTAAAAAATTGCCTTTTTGGCGTCATTAGTATATATTTTGATTGATATTGATATTCTAATATGTACTATATTAGTATATAGTAATATATATATTACATAAGAAATATATTCTTATGTATATTCTGGATATATTAGAAGGGTTTTTTTAGGGGTGCTTGTGTGGCTCAGTCAGGTAAGCGTCAGACTCTTGATTTTGGCTCAGGTCATGACCATGACCATGGTCTCAGGGTTGTGAGATTGAGCCCCACACTGGGCTCTGTGCTGGCTGTGAGCCTGCTTAAGAGTTTCTCTACCTTTCCTTCTGTCTCTCCTCCCTTGCTCATGCACATGCTCTCTCTGCCTTGCTCTCTCTCCAAAGAAAAAAAAAAGTTATTTTTAATTTTCAAGATGTTTCACATCATAATCAATAGTTGAATTTACCTTAAAAAAACATTCACTTGCTTTTTAACTTAATTACTGTTTCCTTGATTTTGCAGTTGTGTCAGAAATAGGGTAGATATAAAACTGTAGTAAAACTAAGAGTTCATCCATCTTTCCCTGATAATTTTCATGCTCATGATGTGCAGTTAATGTATATGTCTAATACCTGATTTCTTTCACTAAACTCCCACTTTTACACTTCATCATTTCTTCCAGTTCTCCTGCTACATGAATGCACTGTAGCATTTGGTGGTATTACAAGTGACCTCTGTATATTTTCCAAGTATTTTAGGAATCATTTTATTGAAATTCATACTAAAAATGAATGCAATTTACTTTTGCTTAATAATAAGAGATCATCTGGCTTCAGCTGGGTTCCTGTGACAGAGCTTAATAAAACATTTGATGAAATCTTGATTAAGCCACACAAAGCATGATATTTGGGAAACATCAAGTGTGATTTGAGTTTTTATATAACTCTAACCCTAAAGTCTCTTGTGCTGAATGAAATAATCAGTTCAAATGTATGTACACTAATGATGTGTTTGTCATGAAAACAGAGCATACAATTCCTTCATCAGTTTGACAGGACCATTGATTTAATTCATTGCTGATTTCTAAATATTTTTCTGATGGAATGCTTTTGAGAGCATTGATATTTTTTAAATGATCTTTTGTGTCTAATTTGTATAGTCCATGAATGATAAGCAAGGTTTTACCCTTGGTGGCTTTGTTTTTCTTTATTTTCAGTTTGAGAAGTTTGAAAGACAAATAGATAATTGGATTCACAGAGATGAAGCCGATGTGTTTTGTAAAAGGTAGTAGTAACCTCATTGCTTATGTGCCCTTTAAAACCTTGATTTCTTCTGCTACTACCAGTCATTTACAGCTTGGCTTTTCATTACCTCAGAGTTTTTGCATCTTTGTTCCCTTTCAACTACATTTTAAAAAGTGAGTCTTTGAGTATTCGTGTGTAAAAACACTTTTGTATGTGTGTGATTTTCTGTGTAAGTGAGGTGTGTGAGAGAGAGTGAGCTGGCGTGAATGCATATGACATGGGAGAAGACAGGGTGTGCTCAGATTGACTGGAATATAGTGATCAGTGGGACTAAAACGTGCTTAATGAACTAAAAAACTAATGGGAACTTTTGTGTATTTATAGGATTTTTTAAAGACACTCAGATTTTCTTGATCTTATGCAGGAAGTATTTTCCACTAAATAATAAAATTCAACATGTTCAAAGAAAGATAGCTATTCTATCATGCTTTATTTTTTAACAAATTACAGTTTAATTGTAGTTTAATAATTATGTGAGAACAAATTGCACTCAAAGTGATCAGCAATAAGAGTAGAAAATAAAGGTTCAGGAAATTATCAATTGATTGACCAATACCTTCTAGGAAGAACCCTGCAATGTATCAGAAGTATTCAATAAAACTTTTTTTTTTAGTGCTTTGTTCTCAAACAACTCTCATGAACATCTAAAACATTATAGAAAAACAATCTTTAATTCATGTAGTTCAGCGTCATAAAATATAAAAGAAATAACTAGATTTAAGCAAGACATGATATAAGGATAGAAGTAAAGAGGTCCAAAATAAATGTTCAGATTAACCAGAAGCTCTTTATAAGATAACATAATAAAATGAAATATATTCTTATGTATATTCTGGATAAAATCTTCTGAATGGAGTAGATGTAGATGCTCACCTTGAAAAACTAAAAGGGAAAAACAAATTATAGGTCCACATGGAAATATTCATACAAGTGAAAGGTTATGATAGGCTGCTACTCTGATTACAAATATTTATTTTCAAATTAATCTTTTACCCTGAATCAGCATTATTCAATTTATTATAAACTATAAGATGCTCTTTTTACTTGTAAGATCAGCTTTAACTTACTGTTTTCCCCACTGTGGTATCCTATTATCCCAACATTATTAGTTAATGTTCTTTTTTTCAATATCCCATATATCAATTTTAGTATATGTGCTGCCGAAGCAAGCACAATATTCCATATATCAAGGTAAATGTAAATCCGCTTATGGACTGTCAATTCTATTCCATCGCCCTTGTTTTTTCCTGCTTCCACTGCTTTATCACAGTAAATTAACTGATCAAATCCTATGGCAAATGCCAAGATTTCATTCTTTTTTGATGGCTGAGTAATATTTTATGTGTGTATTTCTGTGTGTATATATATGTGTGTGTGTGTGTATAAAATTAGGGTACATGCACCCCTTTAAACAGTATTTTGTATTCTTTGAGTAAAAACTAGTAGCACAAATGTTTGGTCACAGGGTAGTTTTATTTTTAACTTTTTGAGGAATCTCTGTACTGTTTTCCAGAATGGATGCACATATTTGCGTTCCAATCAACAACATGAGACGGTTCCCCTTTCTCCTCATCCTCACCAATATTTTTGTTTCCTGTGTTGTTAATTTTAAACATTCTGACAGATATGAGGTTGTATCTCATTGTGGTTTTGATTGGTATTTCCCTGATGATGAGCAATGTTGAACATCTTTTCATCATCTGTTACCCATTTGTATGTCTTCTTTGGGAAAAAAAAAAAAAAGAGTCTTTTCATGTCTTATGCCTATGTTTTAATTGGATTATTTATTTTTGGTCTGTTGGTTTTGATAAGTTCTTTATAGGCTTTAGATACTAACCCTTTATCAGATATGTCATTTTCAAATAACTTTTCCCATTCCAAAAGTTGCCTCTTAATTTCATCGATTGTTTCCTTCACTGTACAGAAGGTTTTTAGCTTGATGAAGTCCCAATAGTTTACTTTTGCTTTTGTTTCCCTTGCCTTATGAGACATGCCTAGTAAGAAGTAGCTATAGCCCATGTCAAAGAAGTTATTGCCTGTGTTCTGCTCTAGGATTTTGATGGTTTTCTGTCTCACATTTATGTCTTTCACCCATTTTGAATTTCTTTTTTGTATGGTGAAACAAAGTGGTCCAGTTTCATTCATCTGCATGTTGCCGTCCAGTTTTCCCAACATCATTTATTGAAGAGACTTTTTTGATTGGAGATTCTTTCCTTATTTGTTATAGATTAGTTGACCATATAGTTGTGGGTCCATTTATGAGTTTTCAGTTCTGTTCCAGTGATCTATGTATCTATTTTAGTGCCAGTACCATATTGCCTTGATGACTATAGCTTTGTAATACAGCTTGAAGTCTGGAACTGTGATGCCTCCAGCTTTGCTCTTCTTTTACAAGATTGCTTTGGCTATTAGGAGACTTTTGTGGTTCCATACAAATTTCGGATTGTTTGTACTAGTTCTGTGAAAAAAGTGCCACTGATGGAGCTAGAGTGTATTATGTGAAACAAAATAAGTCAATCAGAGAAAGACAATACCACATGATTTCACTCATATGTGGAATTTAAGAAACAAAGCAGATGAACATTAAAGAAGTGGGGGGAGGGGTAAGTAAACCATTAGAGACAACTACAGAAAAAAAAAAGAGAGAGAACTACAGAGAACAAAGTGAGGGTTGAAAGAGGGAGGTGGGCAGAGGATGGGCTAAGTAGGTGATGGTCACTTGTTGGGATGATTACTGGGTCTTATATGTAAGTGATGAATCACTAAATTCTACTCTTAAAGCCCTTACTCTATATTTCAACTAACAGAATTTCAATAAAAACTTGAAACAAGCAAACAAAAAACTGGGAAAAAATAAAAGTGGATTTTGGATCTGGAAAAAAAAAATCTATAGCATATTTTGATGTAAAATAGGAAAACGCACCCTTCATTGTTTTTCTTTTTTCCAAAAATGTATTGCTATTTTTCATACTTATTCTCTGTGGCAGACACATCCTAACGTGATCCCTGATGACTCATGACTTTGTATAACCCCCTCCATTTAAGTGATGGAGAAAGCGGTGACTCACTTTTACTCCTAAGAATATGGCAACGGCATTAGGATATCACTCCCATGATTACTTTATGGTAGGTAGGACTCCATCTCAGCAGCCTGGATTGAAAGACACTCCATTACTGACTCTGAAGATATAATCTACCACATTGTAAAGGGCCTGGTGATAAGGAATTATGTCATCCTCCAAAAACCGAGCGGAACCCAGCTGACATTCAGCAAGGAACCAGCCATGGGAGATGAATTCTGCCAATAACTTGAATGGTCTTGGAAGCTAATTCTTCCCAACATAAGCCTCCAGATGACATTACAGTTCAGGATTTTAATTTCAGCCTTATGAGACCTTAAGCAGATCCAGCTAAGCTATTACTAAGTTATGCCCAAATTTCTGACATGAGAAAAAGTACCATAACATGTAAATCTGTCCTGTTTTAAGCCATTATTGTAATTTGTTACACTGCAGTAATAAACTAATATATTCTCCAAAATAAAATTACTGCAAATTTAGAATAATAAAGTGCTATATAGTCCAAAATAAAATTCAGAATAATAAAGTCATGAGGGAAGACAAACACAACAATCATGTGTATAAGATAAAATCAACTTATTAGGGAAAACTTTCAAGCACAGGGTCAGCAAGAAGGAACATGAAGCCTCTTATGCTTTGGGCAACTATGGAGAGGTGTACCTGAGGCTTCATGCAGCTGGAAACACTGTTATTCTATGTTCCAGCAAAGAGCCTGCCCTCTACTCTATATTTTCACTGGCCTCTCTTGTGGTAGTGGTTTTGCACAGGTTGGATTTTAGCTGTTCAGGGAAGCCATGAACATACCATGGAGCTGGGCAACAGTAGGGATAGATTTGGGGATATTAGGGGAATGCTGAAATTTTACAGGTCCTCCCACTGGTGGATACAGGGAGGAAAAAAAATCACTCCTGCTAGAAGTCAGGAAAAAAAACATATGGGTCATTCAGAACGCAATCCAACTTATCTTCCCACTGTAGGACATGAATTAACTGTCCTATTTCTAGAAGAGAGGAAAGAAATTGCTTAGCTTTCTATTTGTTTTCCTACTTCCGAAGATTGGACTTACTCATGTTCTAGAAATAAGATCTGTCATCCACCTCAGAAAGGAATCAAACAAACATTCTTTACTGCTCAAAAGAGAAGACTCTGTAAGGATTCAGGGTTTTGTCATTCTAGAAGTGATATCATAGAGAAGTAAAGTTTGGAAAAAATTAGGAAGTAGATGGCCATACGAACAAGACATGAATTTGCCATCCTGCCAAGGAGCAGCTGCATGTGCTGTATGGGTGTGATCCAGGAATGAGACCCTACTCTCTTCTTAATCTCTCATTCCATAATTCCCGAAAAGTAGTCCAATTCACTCAAGCTACAAATTGTTTGAAATTATATGTCAGATAAATAGGATAAGAATTATAAACAAATAGCATGTAAGATGCAAGGGCTGATCCAGAAAAAAACGAGCCTATGGGAAGCACTTTATATTGGGAAAAAGAGAAAGCCACAACCCTGGTTAGCTCATTGCATGCCAACCTAAAAACAGACATTGTCATTCAGCAGAGTATCCTGTTGATTATGAAATTCCTGATAAGGTTATCATTAGGATTGTATAGAATGTATAAAGTAACTGTTGGTCAATATTGGCATTGTTCCAAAAATTATTAACCGGTATTATTAAAATGAATAATTCCTAGCAACTATTCATGCTGGTGTTGATCACATGGAGTTGCTAATATAAGAAACATTAAAGATCAGGTATAAATTCATAATTTTCTGACTTGACAATGTTTTCTTCAAGGTTCACATTTGAAACCACTATGCATTTTCTCTATCCATTTACCAAAACTATTTGCTTTAGAAGAATATCTTTAACTTCCTTCATGCACACATGCATACATCTGTATTTTCTTTAAGATGATCCCAAATTAACCTTTGGTTAATATATATATCTCCATAGTATTTAGGTTTTCTTCTATGTCCTTTGGTAAAGTTTTATAGTTATACATTTATAGGTCTTACACATTTCTTATAAGCTTTCCTTAGATATTGGATTTCTTTTGCTGCTGTTGTGTATAGATCTTTTACATCCATTTGTTTTTAGGATTATTTTTGTTGTATTTGGAGAATTTTTATTTGTATTTCATTTGTTTGCTTAGTTAGTTGATAGAGTTCTTATTCTGCTCTCTTATATTTTTTAATCTTATTTATTTTATTAGGCCTGGACTTTTTACAATGTATTTCCTTACACTTCAGTAGTATTAGCAGACAGTAAGTCATTACAGGGGTAGATCAACACCTTTGTCAAAAACAAGTGATAAAACTTAAGACCAGTCTTCTGGTTTGAATACAGAGCTCTTTTCATAGTATAATTTTGTCTTTTTTAGCAAAAGAAGTCAGTTTAAAATCATTTCTTTCTATTAAAATAGGTTCCAATTCAAGGAAAAGTCATTTTCTGTGCAAGGAAAAGCTGGTCCTGCTGGAGCTATTAAAACAGGGTTCAATAATGCTGTAGCATGGAGGAATTTAGCTGACACTCTGCGAGCAAATCTGAAGTGGATGCTGAGGTTCAACAGACCATTCCTACCAAGCGTAGTTACTCATTCTCCATCTACTGCAAGCGCTGGGTGTTGAAAACTCACAGCCAAATCACTCGTTAGGAACTGGCCTCCACAGAAAAGGCATAGGTTGCTGAAAATTACATTTCTTGCCTAGGGTAAGCCTGCATCCCATACTTGGTCAATATGGGAGCATCAGATTCCCCTAGACTGGCATCCCTTACTCAATTTGGGAAAACTCTGAAAAGTTATTCAGATACAAAGCTCATTAAGGAATTAGCCAGGGTCACTGTTGTATCTGCCAGGTAGTTCAACTTTTGCTACATCTTTTTTTTGTTGTTGTTGTTTTCTTCTCTGATAGAAGTATCTGGAGATGCTCAGGATAACTCTGCTAACTTACTCAGATAAGATATGCTGACAAGAAAACCCTAATTTAGGTATTTATAAATAGTAGATATTAAGAACCAGAGAAATTTGGTGGATGCTATGAAGAAGCTATTTAAGAATGGTGTAGGGATCCCTGGGTGGCGCAGTGATTTGGCGCCTGCCTTTGGCCCAGGGCGCGATCCTGGAGATCCGGGATCGAATCCCACGTCGGGCTCCTGGTGCATGGAGCCTGCTTCTCCCTCTGCCTATGTCTCTGCCTCTCTCTCTCTCTCTCTCTCTCTGTGACTATCATAGATTTAAAAAAATAATAAAAATAAATAAATATTAAAAAAAAAGAATGGTGTAAACTCTTGTGTATACCCCCTCATGCAGAGATAGAACATCCACTAGTTTAACTAAAATACTAACTTGACTTTTTTCTAGTTTTTTTCCGGTGTCATTAAGAAATAACTGACATACATAACTATATAAGTTTAAGAGGTACAACGTAATGGTTTGATTTACATATATTGTGAAATGATTACAGTAGATTCAACTAACATCTATCTTATCTTAGATACAAGAAAAAAGAAAGAAAAAGAAAAATTCTTCTTGTGATGAGGACTCATAGAATTTACTCACAGAACAGTTTCCTATGTTGACTTTTTTTTTTTTTTTTTTTTAATTCATGAGAGACAGAGAAATAGAGAGAGGCAGAGACACACAGGCAGAGGGAGAAGCAGGCTCCATGCAGGGAGCCCGACGTGGGTCTGGATTCTGGATCACGCCCTGGGGTGAAGGCGGCGCTAAACCGCTGAGCCACCTGGGCTACACCTGTGTTGACTTTTGCTAGAGCTGAAAAAGTCTGTTCTCTGCACTACTGCATTATAGCATCATTTATTAGCGCTGCAGGGGTATCTCTAAGTAATTTCAGGAAATCTAACATTTTCGATTTATACTGATGATTCAATTCTAAAGTAAATACATGCTCATGAAATAGAGCCATAGTGTTATGTGCTGAGCTGTGTTCCTCAAAATTCATAACTGGAAGCTGTAAAACCGCAATGTGATGATGGTATTTGGAAATGGGACCTTTGGGAGATAAGTAGGTTTAGATAAGGTCATGAAGGTGTGGCTTTTATGATGAGATTAGTTCCCTTATAAGAAGAGACACGGGAAAGCTTGTTCTCTCTGTACGCATGCACTGAGGAAAGGCGGTGTCCTGCGCTTAGGGATTGTCCTGAGCTTGAGGGAAAATCAGAAAGAGAATGTGTGTTTCCTTAGTAAAGATTTACTTTGTTGCAGAGGAATCAGAAATTATGAGAACCACTAAAGTCTCTTACCGAGTATCCTACCGACAAGGCACCAAGATCACATTAAACATATAGTCTCTAAATAATTTAAATAATAATAATCTACTTTTCATGATTCACTTGAATAAAATCTCATTATTACTCAAAATACAAATTTACATGGGAATTTTTTATTCCTGACTTTCTCACTTCTACGTCATACTTCCCAAATCTGCTTCAAGCAGCATGTTTTAATTTATAAAAAGGTTTAAATATTATGTCATAAATATTATATCAATATATACACAAACTTACAAGGGACAGAGGGAGACATGATATTCTAAATAGTCTTCTTAAATCTCTGAGAATCACTATGAGTTCCCCACTCTACTTGAATTAAAGTTTATTTTTGGGAAGATTTATTTATTTATTTTTATTATTATTTTTTAACAGAATTTATCAGAGCAGAATACACCCACAACCTTATTAAAATCATTTTACCTCATTTGTTTCTACTTCCTCTCCTTCTATTTAAGCGCAGGATCTCTGGCTTTTTGCCTGGCAACAAAAACCAGTATAGACAATACTCTTTCCTCATTCTGTCAATCACATTGCAGTAATTAATTAATTTAAGTTGTGAAAATTGTGAAACTGTTATCAGTGCCATTGCTGTCAGAATTATGAAATTAGGTAGCAGCAGACAACTAATTATTAGAGTTTCAAAAGCTTTGAGGGTGATGATCCAAGTGCTAGTTTGGATTTCATTTATTTAAAGAACTCTTCCTGTGCCCATATTTAAGGCTAAAAATTAATTATTCACATCTGATAGAAAGTGAAATAAACACTGCACATCATTCAATATTACTTTAATTTGAAAGCCTTTTATTGCTTTTGAATGATTACTATTTTATACCTTGAAGCAAAAAAAAAAAAAAAAAAAAACAAAAATGAATGCAGCAGATTTTTAATTTTAAAATGTGAACACAATTCTATTAAAACCAATGGGCATGAACCACATATATAAAGGCTATCTGGAATAAAAGTTACAGAAAATATTCATGGTATGCTTTTATAAACTGTCTAAAAACTCATATGTATTTTATAGTCTATCATGATTCCCTTTTCTAATTTCCACAGTATAAAAACATTAGACTATTAATTAATTATTTTTTATTAATTTATTTATTTTAAAGATTTTATTTGTTTGAGAGAGGGAAAGAAAGGGGGGGGGCAGGCGGATAGGGAGCAGGAGAATCTCAAGCGGACTCCCCAGTGAGCACAGTGCCCAAATTCTGTGATTGGAGCCCAGGCTCCATCTCAAGACCCTGAGATCCCAACCTGACCTGAAATCAAGAGTCAGACACTTAACTAACTGAGTCACTCAAGTGGCCCTAAATTACATATTTAACAAATCTTTTTTTAAAGATTTTTAATGATTTCAATATTTATTTATTTATTTCAGAAAGAGAGAGCAAGAGCATGCAAGTATGAGCAGGAGTTAGGAGGTGCAGAGGGAGAAGCCAACTCCCTGATGAGCAGGGAGCATGATGCTGGGCTCCATCCCAGGACTCTGGGATTACTACCTGAGTCAAAGGCAAGACACTCAACTGAAACACTCAGGCATCCTTGTATTTAATAAATCTTAGAAATAAATCAATAATAAATAAATAAATAAATAAATAAATAAATAAATAAATATTAAAATTATAAAATTATTACCAGAAAACTTTGTTTTAGATCTAATTTTTACACTGACTAACTTCTAGGAAGTAGTATCAATATATACACATATACACATATTTTGTTATCTTAATTGTTAAAAATATGAGTGGTTTTTAAAAATAGGAAAAATATATTAATAGAATATTTTGTTTAATATTTTGTATTACAGACTAATAGACTAATATTATACTTAAAATATATGAAAATGTATTTTGAAAGTTGCTAAGAGGATATCAGAAATCTTTATCACAAGGAAAAATCTGTAACTAATATACAGTGATATTAGATATACAGTGTCTACTAGACTTACTGTGGTGGTCACTTGGAAATATGTACAAATATCAAATACCTATATTGTTCAACTGAAATTAATATTTTGTATGTCAGTGATACCTGAATTAAATAAATAAATAAATAATAAATAAATAAATAAATTTTAAAAGATACAAATAGAAAGATATACTGAGTACGTGCACTTAAAATCTTTAATATTTAATATTTTATCTGAGTAGATAAAATCCGAATAAAATGCCAGTAGGCTTTTGTTTGTGTGTCTGAAAAAGAACCAACTTCAAGTTGATTAAAATACATATGAAGATCTAGATCTTCTGCAAATAATAGTCAAAACACTCTTGGAAAAAAAACGAGGTAGGATATATCTAATTTTAAAATTTAGTGTAAGTTTACAGTGATAAGAGGGATTGACTCTGCCATAAGGATAGGTAAACATCAATGCAATTAAATATCATACTGAAACAGACCAGCCCATATATGAAATAATATTTCATCTATGTACCAAGACAATTTTATAAGTAGAGACTTTTTAACCAAAAGTGTATAAAAGCAGAATATCCAAATAGAACAAAGAGAATCTTAACATAATTAGCTCATGATAAATCAGAGTACTAAAATGTAAAAGCTAAATTTATAAAACCTATGTTATAAAACATAGAAAAGAATTTCATGATTGAAGAGTAGTCAAGTGTTTTCTAAAGAAAATATAAAAATCACTAACAATAAAATTAAATACAATAATTTGTAATCTATCTAAATAAAACATTTTTGTTCATCAGATACCATTTAGAAAATTATGTATCTGATATATATATTACATATCTTGTATGTATAATATATTATATAGCATAAAATTATCTCTAGACATACTTCTGATGAAATATTCACATTCAGAACATTCAAGTAACTCCTACAAATCAATAATGATGGCATGCCATTTGTATAGACAGTTCAAAACAAAATGGGAAAAGGCAAATGATCACACAACACTTTTATAGGCATCTTTAGTCCTCAAAATTAAACTGAGATTGAGAGAGCATTTCATTCACCAGAATTAACAGAATAATGGAAAACACTAATAACATCAAGTTTTGGTGAAGATGTGGAACAACTAACTGGGCCTGTTATAATTTGTGAGTAGAAATGCAAGATAGTATAATTGTTTTGGAAAACTGTTTGATAGTTTAGCATATTGCCTAACATAGACCTACAAAGTGGCCTAGCAATTTCACATTTCTGTATTTATGTATGAGCCGGAAACAAATTAAAGGCCCATCAAGAAGAGAATGTCATCTTTATCATACAGTGAGTTATAGTTTGGCAGTGAAATATAGAAACTGCTAATAACACACAAAGCAACATTAATGAAGTTCATGAACATCATGCTGAGCAGGAATGAGACAGAAAAGAACACATATTTTTTTTACATATATATATTAACTACAAGAACAGGCAAAACTACACCATGACAACAGACATGTAAATGCAGTTGTTTCCTGAAGGTAGGGCATTGACTGGAAAAGAGTACCAGGGATTTTCTGTTGTAGAAATGGTATATATTTTTTCTAGGATGGTAGTTACTCAGATGTGTAAAAGATCATATTTTCTCAAACCAAACTCGTGAGATTTGTGCTCTTTATATAGAGATTGTATTTCAATGACTAAGGACAAAGATGGTGTGGTGAAATGCATCAAGGAGACCACCCACATCTAGTTTCAAACCCAAGGATTGTTTGGTCACGTTACAATACCTTTCTGGATATTAGATTTCTTTTCATAGAAGAGGAATAGTTATGCTAAAATTACTGTGTTGCTGTGAGGACGTGACTGAGTGCTAGGCATGGAGCACATTCAACCACTCACTGTCCACCCTTAATCTCATGTATCTCAGTGAGTATAAAGTTCATCCTAGAAGAGCTCACCTTGAGTTATAATAGTTTATATCAGCTGTACCATTATGAAAATAATAATTCTCTCTATAGTTCATTTGGGATTACTGAGATGGTTTATTAACTACACGGTATTGAGTCCAGGTGTTCCCTTCCTTGCTTCTCCTCTCTCCTATCACTGCTCCCCTTCCCACTTCTCCCCTCCAGATCCTTCTTTTCTGCCTGACTCTAGCAAAAGTCATTTAATATTTTAGACTGACACCTGTATAAAAGTGTATATATCAATAAATTCAGTTGTGATCATGTGTCCAAAGAGAATGCTGCCTATAATAGGAGAGGCAAAATACAAATTAAGGAAAAGAGAGAAGGGATTCTTGTCTAATGAATAAGTTCATTACATTACATTTAATGTTCATTTAAATCAGATGAGTAAATAGTCTTCAATCTAAGGATTTGTTAAATTCCTAGAAAACTGCATGGAACTATCAGCTCTATTTGCAATATAGAGACTATAGGGGGAAAGGTACTAGAAAAAGTAGAGAAAGACATTATTTCTGCTCATATTTTTAAAAGAGAGAGAAAGCTGACCTGGGTAATATCAAAAGATAAGCACATATTAAAAATTATAAAACTTTATTTGAGCAAAATCATATTCGAATTGGACAGCATTCCACCTCATGGATAGATAGGGGCTCTGAGGAGCTATACAAAATGAAAGCCTTTTATAGACATAAGGGATTGGGAACAAGAAAGTTAGACTAGGCAAAAAAAAAAAAAATCAGGTTATTATAAGATTAGTTTCCTTTGAAGGATGGCAGAGATCTTCAGGCAGATTACCTAACTAGTGCTTGATCAGGTAATTCCTTATTGAATGGTTTAAGTCTCCATTTCTGGGAAAGGCAAAACTGTAATTAAATTAAGTCTCAATTTCAGTACATAGGGCTTAGTGTAAGTGATTCCATTTTGGGCTTATTGTCTTGGTTCTTTTTAACAGTATTTAAAAACCAGTAGTCTTAATTTTGAGACCAACAAAGTAATTAGAACACATTTTGAAACAATCAATTCGCAATAATCTAGATGAACATAAGTTGCTAGGTAGAAAACCAGCTTGGCTTAGTGAAAAGTAAACCATGACAGACAAATTTGGTCTTTCTATAATTAACTGACCACAGTGATAAGTAATCAGCAACAGAACTTAACATACTTGTGTAAGTGCTTATTTGATGAAGTACATTTACAGAGTTGTTATTTAAAAATTGGTAGAAAGTAAAAAAAAAAAATTGCTAGAAAGTGTGTACTGACAGCAATGGGCCTATTAACATGTTTTATTTCCATTCTAATATTAGCACCAATCAATGACATACAGCGACTTTTAAAAAAATGTTTAAAATATTAGGGATTATGAATGACAGGAGATGAGCAATCGCCTGAGATTAGCAGTGGAAATGGACAGAAATGCTGACCCTTTTTTAATCTTCTAAACTCATGAATCAGAGAAAGTATTTGAAAAAAATAGTCTTTACTTGAGATAACTGAAAGATGAATGATGCTTTTGGGGAAAGGTGGGTTTCTATTAGGCAGAAGTCTAATATCTAAGTGACCTAATATGCCATATAAAGGAGATATGTCCCAGACATTATTGAATACTAGTGAGAGAAGGGGCAGAGGGGTGATTGACAATGATTGTTCTAAAATGGATTAAAATTATCAGACATGTGCTCGCTTCGGCAGCACATATACTAAAATTATCAGACATGAATAGAAATAAAAGGATGCGAGTAATCTACTGCTTTGAGAATCAGTTGCTTCATTGGTTTAGATTTAACCACAGTAAGAAATTCTAAATTAAAAGTTCTTTTATTATGTGTTGTCTACCAAACTTTAATACCTATTAATGTCAAAATCATCTTTTATGTTTCTTTTTTTTTTTTTAAGACTTATTTATTTATTCATGAGAGACACAGGGAGAAAGAGACAGAGACATAGACAGCGGGAGAAGCAGGCTGCTTGCAGGGAGCCCGACGGGAGATCCCGGATTCCAGGATCCCACCCCTCCCCCCGGCCCACTGCAGCCAAAGGCAGACACCCAACCGCTGAGCCACCAAGGCGTCCCATCTTTTATGTTACTAAAACTGGTAGGTTTCTTGATCCTAAGAAATTTTACTGCTTCAAACCATTTGAAAATATGGTGTTTAAAACGAAACTCCATAAGCAGTTCCTAATAAACCAATGCATAGGGAGACTAGTGTTAGTCTGGCACGGGAGAGTAATAGATCTCTGAAAATAAAGAGACAGAGCAAAGTATGCAAACTATAGCCAGACTTAGACAAGTGACATTATTTTCAATGCCACTATCTCTTAGCTTTCTAGTACACACTCAAATACAGTAAACTGTGGCTTCAAGAATAGTGGAGAAGAGGAAAATAAATAACTAAATTGTGGTTTCAGTTAATAGAATACCAAAGATTGATGAAAATAAACGAAATGCATCTACATACAACATAGATAAATCTTACAAATGTAATGATGAATGAATAAAACATACATAAAAGAGCACATGATGTATAATTTTGTTATATAAAATTATTTCAAAAAGACAAAATTAATTTGTAGTATTTAATGATTTATGTTTATGTGGTAAATCTAATAATGGAGAATGATAAAGTGATTATCTGAAGATAGCAACTATATTTTGGGGAAGCCGAACGTGTACAATGATTACGTTGTTACATGAAAGGCCTTTGGGATTTTGTCAATGTTCCATTTTTTTCCACTTATTTGGTGATATATTGGTGTTCACTACGTGATAAAAAATATTTATCATTAAAAAAAAAGAATAGTGAAGGAAAAGAGTGGTGATGGTATTCATATGCCTATTCCAATTATATCTTTTTATCCATAATGATGTATAGGATAAACTTATGACAAACCAAAAACTTTTTTTTTAAACTTTTTTTAAAAATTAAGAAAACCTCTCCATAATATCCATCCGTCTGAGAATATACTCAAATAGGCATCTGTTTAAACATACAATGATTTTTCATATAGATTTATAGGATCCCAGGTGCTTCCAAAATTATGTGCTGAATTACAGGTGAAGGAACAGCTGCCACCAAAGGAAAAAAATATACTTACACATTTATAGAACAGAAGCTGACATGAACCTTTTTGAAGGTTTGAAAATGTCCAGTAGACTTTTTAATTAAAAAATTGTGCTTGCCTTTGCACTTCTATGTTCCAAAAAGAACTAATACAGTTAAGAACTGAAATAGTGTAATCTACTCTTGGCAAGATTTACAATCAGTTTTTGAGACCGTAAAGGCTCAAATATTTTAGTCAAGCAGCATAGTGAAACTCTGAACACTTATCTCAGTTTTCACGTTTAGTTACTAGTAAGTGGAACATGTCTGGATCTAAGTAATCATCATACATGGATATCATTTATCTGGTATAACCTAAGTGTAAGGAAACCAATAAAAGGAATGAATAAGAACAATTTGGGGCTCTGGTCAGACACAAATAACCCTTCAACACAGACATTAACACAGGTGCAGACATCAATTGCAGGTCCTGGGTATGGGAACATGAGTCTAGGGAACCAAGAGGAAGCAAAGCTACGAGTTCATATCAAGAAACACATGCCATGCAGATCGTGTTGTAAAGTATCACTTGTGCATTTATCGGATTATCTAATATGACTCCCAAACTGTGCCTAATGCAATCCTAGAAACTGAAAAGAAAGGAGCGTTGGAAATGGTATTTGTCCTCTGACATTAGAATGATACTTTACTATGGTGCTTTTTTATTTGATAGAGATTCAAACTGTTTCAGGTTGTCTCCAGATCCTATTAACAAGTATCCATCCTATCTCTAAAGTAGACATTGATAGGCACTGATTTAACTAATTTAAAGAATAAGTAATATACACATTAATGTATGACTTGTAAAGAAGTTCAAAATACCTGTTTTCAGCAGGTGGTAATGAATTGAAAATTTATTGTTCCACCATTAGCCCCAGTTTCTTCATAAAGATTAATTACTCTTGATATTTGAAAGAATAAAAGACATATGATACGTAAGGCAAAGTTATTGAAGTAGTCTATTTTATGCCGTAGTGATAGATTGTTTAAATCAATTGCCTGTTTGTCAAGATAATTCCACTTCTGAGAGTCTATACAGAGAAACAAATTAAGAGATACCACAGTAAAATTTATTTATTTGCATGTTTGATTATTATTTATAATAGCAAACAAGAAAACTAAAACTGGAAACAACCCAAATGTCCATATAATAGGATCATTTACATAAATAAAAATATAAACACCAAGAGAATATCATGTTGCCATTAGACTTACATTTTTTAATAATTTTAGCATGGGAAAATTATTTTATCTGTAATAAGTACATACCACATAGTTGCATTTTCTAGACAGAAGAATGTACAATATTAACGGTGGCCCCAATTTATGGATTAAAGCATAATCCTTAATCACTTCTTAAACTCAAACATTTGTCCATAGGTAAACTATAAAGTGTCCCCTAAGTTAATATTTTGTATAACTAAAGAAAGACAATCTTTCAGCTCCCTTCATGGATTAAGAGCTTGGTGGGGATCAGTAATTTATATGTGTTAAAATATTGCAAATGTCCACTTAGCAATGCCTTTTAGATACAGTTTATTTAAAGAATAAAAAGGTATACTTAGCCTTTTGGCTTGTTCAAATGTTTGTGGGGCTGGCTACTGTGAAATTTTATATAAAGAACTCTCAACATTCAACAGTAAGGATACAAACGATACAGATAGATGATAGATGGCAAAGGGATAGACACATGAAAACTAGTACAATGAAAATAAATATCAGTAGCTTTCAGGAAATGCAAATCAAAACCACAATTAACTACCATTACAGATCTATCCTAATAAAGAAACAAAAAATCCCTCACAATACCAATATATGTATAGGCAGATACATGTACTCTGGAAAATATTTTGGCATTTTCTTACATAGTTAAAGGTTGATGTCTACACCAGATCACACGGAGGCAAATGGATGAAACAGCCATAAGCGGAGCCAACTTCATGGGATCGCAGCCTCTGGAATTGCACAAAGCTCCATGGTCAAAATGGCCTCATGTTTGTTTTACTGCTTAGCTATTACCATCTCAAAATTCTTAACTGTTTTATCATTGAACTTGAGTTTTACGAGTTAAATCCAATGGGACAGTGGAGTAGGAGCCGAGGAGATGTGCATGATAGGTATGCCTCCCACCACTTGTTGCTGACACATTCATGAGCAGCATTTAGAATGTTCCATGAGCACAGAATTCCAGTGCACAATGCATGCAAGTTCAGTGAGACTTAAAGCAAATACAATATGTGACATGTCTACGAATGCATAAGCCACAGCCTGATAGTCCATGCCTTCCATTAGAATCAGAAGTTGTTTTGAAGACAGATGGAAGGCAATGACATTATAAGAAACATAAATGTCCAAGAAACTCTATCCTTTCTTACTCACATTACTTACCCATATTATTTAACCACTCAAGTCAAAATGATACAGGAGGAAAGAGAAAAATAGGTCCATTTTTTTTTTCTCAATAAGCTAATGGTATAAGGTATTGTAAATGGAGTATACCTCAAGAAGTGAAATGAAAACAGTTAACTTTGCAGAGTGTTTCCACTGTTCAAAGAAGACGAAATACTTATGCATATTTGAGTTATGGAATACAAATTGTGTAATTTTGGTGATTCTACATGCAAGTTACATGCTCTTATATTTGCATTTAAAACTAGCATGGCACAATATAAAGCCGAACAATACAATTTATGTTAATAATTTAAAATTATGTGTTCTTTACTTAGAATATTAGTTAGCAAATAAAAAACACTGTAACAAGTAGAGAGAAACCTCAGCAAAAAAACCATTATATTTTAGTATTTTTAATAGCACTTTTTCCCTGCTTTTTGAGCAAGAGGCTATGCCTCACTTTCGTTTTGCATCGAATCTTACAAATTATGTAGACAATCCTGCCCATAAGTTGTGGCTGTGACCTCCATTTCCATGTGACCAAGGATTTCTTACCAAACTACAATGAGAGGTAATTTTGTCCCAGTGGCAAGAAAAATGGCCCTGTTAGTCATCTTGGTCTTTTAGTAAGGAGAGGTAATATTCTGTCTACAAGAGATCTCTCTTTTATCTGAAATGCAGCTGCCACAATTCCTTCTGATTTCTAAGGTCAAACACCTATGCTGCTTCTCATTCTTGGAGTCTCCAGCTCTATTCCTATGGTCCCATTTTCAGCCTGGGAAGAAGTGGCTCTGTTGTTGGATCTTCCATTATCTCTTAAGGAGTAGGGTGAAGCAGTAAGTAAAAAGACACCAAACTTCTTTCTATGTTCAAGTTTCTCTCCTCATTTGTTCTTGGTAAAGATTTCCTTCATGAATTTAATGTGCTATTCCTTTGCTCCTAATTTCTGTCGATCACCTTGCTTTAAGAGAGTAAGTGTAATTACAGACTCTTCAGAAGCACAGCTATTCCTTTTTTACCTTATTCCATGAAGCAATTCCATCCTCCTAAATACTTGTCCATTTTCCTGGGAACATTATTAAGTACTAGGGAACTTTTTGAAATACTTAGCAATTTTAGTATCATTTACCATTCCACCTAAAACTTATAGTGGGTATGAGCAATGACAACATTCAATTAATTGCATCCAAGGAAAAGTCTTGCAAGATACAAAACATGGCTAAAAAGTAATGGGTTGAACGCTTAGATCATGTATAAAAATTTGTCATTATTTTGCATTCAAATATCTTGCTTAAGGAATTTAATATTGGACTTTCATTTGAATATGTTGTTTATGTGGTTAATATAGGAAAGTTAAGCATTTATTGAAGGCATTTTTAATCAAAATAGAAAGGTGCATGAGGAAGTTAGTGTTTATTTCAGGATAATCCCTTGCCTTGTCTAAAACCTTCATAAAAGTAAAAATTTTATGGATATACAGCATTTCATTTGGTGATGGTGTGTGTGTGCGTGTGTGTGTGCATGTGCACACATATGCACTTGTGTGTATCTTCCAAAGACTAACCACAACACTCCATGCTCAAAATTAATTACATCACGTCCAAACAGAAAGGTTCATTAGAAAAATCTTGTGTTTATCACCAAAAATACAACAATAATTGGAGAGTTAGTATAATGAGGAGTATGTAAGTATACAACTAAGAAGGCTCAAATTAAGAATCCACAAAAATTAATATTTTATTTTTTTAATTTATTTATTTTTTAATTAATTAATTTTTTATTTATGATAGGCACACAGTGAGAGAGAGAGAGAGAGGCAGAGACACAGGCAGAGGGAGAAGCAGGCTCCATGCACCTGGAGCCCAACGTGGGATTCGACCCGGGTCTCCAGGATCGCGCCCTGGGCCAAAGGCAGGTGCCAAACCGCTGCGCCACCCAGGGATCCCAAAAATTAACATTTTAAAATAAAGTTAGCATATGGCAATTTTTAAGTATCAGAAAGTTGGAAAAAGAAAATGCATTTAAACATCATATTATAAGTTTTATGGTTTCATTAAATAATCATATATCTAGTCACAAACTGTGATGTTCCTAAGAAATATACCTGATATTTAGGTCTTTCCAAGTACTCCAGTCTGTTTATTCTGCCTAAATCACTTTTTTGCTTAGAACTGGAGGGTCAATAAAAAACATTAAGGGCATTGAGCCAAATGTGAATTTGAATTTCTACAATATCTTTTTTTTTTTTTTTTTTTTGCCATCTGTGGCTCACCAACATTTGCTTGTGTCTTGGGAAGTAATGGTCCAAAAAGAATATGAAAGGAAAAAGGAAACATTGAGAGAGTTCTTCTATAAAACACGTTGCCAACAATATCGCTGTTTAATGACACAGTAATATGAGAATGACTAATAACTGACATTTGACAGGTTACTCACTTTTCTGACTTCAGTTAGAAATAGTTAAAACTACTTTGCAGGGTAATTATGAAGATTGAATTGTTTAATAAATATGACATTATGAATACAGTACCTATTACATAATAGTTTAAACATTTGATCCCTATTTTCATACACAGCCAAACCCATTTCCCTTAAACCATATGTTCTCTCTCTCTCTTTTTTTCTTGTTGGTAACCTAAACTATGATTTCTCTAATTTACATATTTTTTGAGTCTTTCATTCCAGACTATAGCCATTATAATGTTATTACATTTGTAATTAACCTTATAATGTTTGTCTTTAAAACCTATGGTGTGAGTGAAGTCAGAGTATGTGTGTCTCAGGCTCAGTAAAAACATATATCTTAGCATCATTCATGAAGAGAATAAGTAATTAATAAAATAATTGTGAAGAATGCATGAAGTATCGCTGATGATTTTCCTTGTCGGCACAATACCAAACGAAGAAAATAAATACATTTTTATTATGTGGCTGAAGGTACGAAAAAAAGAGAAACACTTGACAATTGATCTTAATAGAAAGAATCCTTCTTTTTTTTTATTAGATTTTTTTTTATATATCTCAGGACCCTGGGATCACGATCCGAGCCAAAGTTAGATGTTCAACCACTGAGCCACCCAGGTGCCCCAGAAAGGATCCTTTATGAAGTCATAGAGCAGTAGATTGATTAACTGCCTATAAAATGAAATTATATTAATTGCATACAGATAGATAAACATCTGGGAGGGAAATGGTGTAACAGAAACATAAAAAGAAGAAAGAAAGAAAGAAAGAAAGAAAGAAAGAAGTATAAAGATGATCCGAAATGACAAAATAAAAGAGAGTATGTAGAAATGAAATATATGTTTTCTAGGCTACCATATAGTAATTTTATAGCATCTAAAAGCCACATCTTCTTATCTGCCTGTCTATATTCCATACATATATTTATGTGTATCTACACACGCATACACAATAACAAAAATATTCCTGATTTCATTTGATACTGTTGCTTTTTCTATTTAAGATAAAACTTGAAAGGGGGAGACCTGGGTGGTTCAGTGGTTGAGGGGCTGCCTTCGGCTCAGGAGGTGATCCTGGGGTCCAGGGATCAAGTCCTGCATTGGGCTCCCTGTGGGGAGCCTGCTTCTCCCTCTGCCGATGTCTCTGCCTCTCTCTCTGTGTCTCTCATGAATAAATATATGAAACCTTAAAAAATGATTTCTTAAAAAAAGAATTTAAAAAACTTGAAAGAAAAAAATAAATAAAAAATTTGAAAGTGGTGGGCTTGAAAGCATTCTTGAGTATATCATTTGCCATTTAGTATATCATTTGCCATTTAGCTACCCTTGTGTTCACATGACCACTGAAGCTTATAATGCAGTTTCTCAATATAGAGTGTTATTAGAGAATCAACTGTAGGGAATAAAAACAAGAAGTCATTTATATAAAGTACTTTCTTGAAAGCTTTGTCCTTTTGCAATTTCAAAGTTATGAAAGGAGTTATGTATGCTAAATGAGGTTCTTTGGCCATGTTATGCACCTATAGTCTTTTCCTTTCAAGCCCTTTCTGTTTCTGACCTTAGTTTGAGTCCACAATTTGGATCAGCTCCATTTAAAATGGGATCTGTTTACACTTCCTTGTTTTAATCAGCCTTAGAGTGGAATTGGAATGAAAACTATAATCCTTTGATGGTGCCAGTGTTTGCCAGTCTGTCCCACCAGCTTGAAGTCATCTAAGAGATGATTTTGAAGTAAAAAGGTTGCTCCATTTACTAAGCAAATAGAGGGAGGTAAGTAGTTTTTTTCTGAGAATGGTAGAAGTGGTTTCTTCATAAGAGTTCACATATTGGAAAGAATCACTGAACTCTCCATGGCAATGTTCCAAGATTCATTTTTAATAAAGTTGTTTATTTCAAGAGTATAAGCTCTACTTTTGAGCAAAATGCAGAAACCAGCACAGGAGGTTAAAAAAGCTGTTTTGCTGTAATAGTGTAATTTGTTTCTTGGCCATTAAATGAGAATGCTGGGATTTTAATTCCACTATTTGGTTTCCAGCGTCTACTATAATTAATTTTCTTTTATTTTGTTGCTATAGAATCAAATGGAAACTAATGATGTGGAACCCAACGTTGTCAAGGCAGTGATGAGCTTCATCTACGAGGTGGGGAAGCTCCTCTGTCTGACAAAATGGCAGATGACTTGAGTGGTTTCTGACAATGCTGGGGTCCTGTGCCTTGTGGCAATGTTCTGCTCGAATTAGACCACCTAGGGCCTGCAGTTCCAAACCAAAGCTGTTTTAAATCTTTCACTTGCTTGCTTCTGTACTCTTTTGTCAGCTTCATAGGATATTATCTTATATGCACTTCTTTTGTCTGGCTTTTTTAGAATTATAAAGTATGGGGCATTCTAATAAATGTTTCAGTGTTTCTTGATGTCATCGCATTGAAAGTAATGAAATGTTTTTAAAATCACTATAAAGTAAATTTTATAGAGGCTGTATTCTAATTGATGAAAGATTAGAAACATTTTAAAAATGAATCTAAGATATTTAACAATAGGTCATTTAATTTCTCAGAAGGCCTAGAATGCATTAAACCAAGATACTTCTGTTGAGTAACTATTCATTGCAAGAAAGGATATCTTGCTTAGGTAGAGATGAGAACAATTCAGAATATGACTATGTCATCTTAGAGCTTGTGAAAATCAGAGAAGGGAACTTTGGGCATTGATGAATTAAGGTACTTTTCCAAAGCTGCTTATCATTGATAGTCAAGACAATATTTATTTCAAACTTATAAAGAAAAAAATGCCCCAATAAGAAGAGGATGTCAAAGTTTAACAATCCTTTTAGAACATAACTGGAAATTATATGATATTAGGCAAGGTAATCCTGTAGAAATTATATTTGAACTAAAATATAAAGATGAGTAAGAATTAGGTGTGGTATGATAAGAGAAAAGAGGGGAGAAATGTATTCCATCAAAAAAGTCTTAAAAGAGAAGAGGGTCTAAAGTAAGAAGACAAAAAACAAAAGTAGGCACACTGAAAAAAATTCAGTAGTTATGATTGGTTAGGAAAAGATAATTTAGAAATAGAAGTGAACCAAAATTTGGAAGAAAACCATAGCTGTGTCTGATCAGAGAAAAAAACAAGTGACAGTGTTATAAGGATGAGGTGGTAAACTATGCCAAATAATGTTCAAAGATTATGTAAACTGAGAACGTGATTTTGGTAACACAACAGTCGCTAAAAATTTTAGGGAGTTGTAAAGAGTGGAGAGTACGTAATCCAGACTGGAATTCTCTGGGTAACAAATGAGACGTAATGAAATTTTAAAAGTGACCAAAGACAACTGGTTAGCCAATTAGTTGTTTGTTTTATTAAGAGAGATATAAGAGCATGTTTACTTGCTAATAAGGAAAGACCAGTAAGAAGAAGAGGTTAAAAATAAAAAAAGAGGGAACTTAATCAATGGCAGTGAGTTTCTAAAAGTGGAAAGAAATACCATTCAAGGTTTAGATGGACAGGTTATTTGTATAGAGAAGAAACACATCCTTTATTTTTATTACAAAATATAGGAGAAAGAAGTTGGTGATAGATACACATAGGTGTGTATCTTTTCTTCTCATTTCTTTTTTTTTATTTTATTTTTTGAAGTATGAGTAAAGATTCTGCTAAAGTGATTTAGGGCTTTGAATTCAGAGAAGCATAAAAATATTTGAATATGTTTTATGGAGACAGGGGGAATAATCTAAATATAGATAAACATAGTTAATAGGGAAAATATTAAAGTTAGTGTTATGGATTGATTTGTGTCCAAAATAAGATACATGGTAGTCATCCTCAGTACCTCAGAATTCAACCTTATTTGGAGATTGGGTCTCCACAGAGGAACACATTAAGATGAAATCATTAGAGTGGACTCTAGTTTAATATGAACGCTATCCTTGTAAACAAGAAACACTGGACCAAGGGACAGACACATGTATAGGGAATATGGTATACAAGCCAAGGAGAGAGGCCTGAATCCTTATTCCACAGCTCTCAGAAGGAAGTAATCCTGCCAACACCTTTATTTTGTATTTCTAGATTCCAAAACTGTGAGACAATAAACCTCTGTTATTTAAGCTACCCAGTTTGTGGTACTCTATAAGGCAGTCCTGACAAATTTATGCAGTTGCCGTGCATGGATTTATTGTCACCAATCTGTCCAATGGTGAATTTTAGGAGGTTTACATTTTAAATTCCTCCAGAATGTGGGTTTTGCTAGTAGGTTGTAGCCAATTGACAAAAGGACAATAACATTGAGAATATTGTTAACAGTGAATTATAGGTCTGGCGAATCATGCATCTAAACTGAAAAGGAAGAGAAATAGAGCAGGAGTCCTTGAATTATATGGAGACAGTAAGTCCTAATGAGGTCAAAAGAACCATTGCACAAAAAGAGATTATGATCACATGTCATAGCCAACTGTGAATATAAAAATCAGAGCAAAAAATAATAGAATAATGCCTAAAAGGTCAAAGCACATATATAGAAAGGAAAACATGGAAAAACTCTTTGAAGCTGATTCAAAAGTCACCTTCCCTTTAAAGCCTTCCTAATTTCCCTAGCAGAGTCAATGATTACTTCCTGAATATGGCCTCAAATTTTGTTTATTCCTTTATAATTGAACTTTTCAACTTGTGCTGTATTTACTGCAGATATGTTCTGTGATGCCACAGTCAGGCATGAAGACTTTCTGCCCTACAACAGTCATTGCCTAATATTTACTATACGTTGTTGAATGAATTCATGACATGATAAAAGAGTTTTTAAAAGTAATATCTGGAACACAAACAAAAATGAAAAAGATAATGGGAAGTTCAGGTCTGCTATTCAGAGCTCATGCTGTAAGGTTAGTAGATAATAGAAAGTAGAATTACTGAACTCCTATTTTGCCTCTGTCTTTTCTGTCAAGGGGAATGAGCATCAGGCTGAAAGTGCACATCTAACTTTCGAAAGAGGGAATTGAAGCCTGTGATAAGTGAGGAGATAGTAAGAGGCCAGGTAACTGCTCTAAATAAGTTTGTCTCATGGCCAAAATGAGTTATTTCCCAGAGTACTGAGAAAACTCAAGTTAAGATTATTAAAGTGTTCTTCATGATATTTGAAGAATTGCAGAGAATGGGATAGTTTTTTTTGGAAAACTGGAGATAGATAATGCTCTGGTTTTAAGAAAAACATTGGGGAATTACAGATTTAAATAGTAGAGGTCAGTGTCATTGAGTATTCATAGCCAGGATAATAAAAGCATAGCTTTTAAATAGGATGGAAGGAAAAGCAGCCATCATAAGTCCCTGAAAAATAAAACATGTCAGATTAACTTCTAAACCAAATCATCTGATTTCAGAGCTATGCATTGAATCACCATGCTTTGGATTCACTGATTTATTTATTCATTCATTCACATTTTTTTTTCACATTCTAACATCTAAAAGATATATTTGGCCATGTACATATATTTTTCTAAATTTCAGCATATGCTTTGACAAATTTCTCTTAATATTCTTTCAGAGGAGGAGAAGAAACCTGCTATAAAGAATGGTGTAGGGGCGTTTGGGTGGCTCATCTAGTTAAGTGCCAGACTTTTGTTTTTGGCGGGGGTCATGATCTCAGGGTCATGAGACTGAGCCCTGCATGGGTCTCCACTCTGGATGTAGACACCACTTAAAAATCCTCTCTCCCTCTCCCTTGGCCCCGCTCCATGAGCATGTACTGTTTCCCTCTCCCTCTTAAGAGAAAAAAAAAGGTATAAGTAATAGAAATGGTCATGTCAATGTGGCATAAAATCAAGTACCAACCTGGGAACTCAGCTTCTGAGAGTTGAATTCTCACTGTACTGTTACCTAAATATAGGATCTCAACCAAAGTAACTCACTTTCCTATGCCTCAGTTTCTTCACTTATAAAAAGAAGATTCCAATAATATTAACCAGAGGGTTCCTTGTGAGATTTTACAGATACATCTCAAGAATTTAGTATAGGGTTTGGCCCATTACAATCACTCAAAATGCTATCTTGTTTTCTTATTAATGAATTATTTTATATTAATTAATTAATTATTACATTATTATTAATTTAATGTATCATTCTCAACTTAAAAGCACTGCATCCCTGATCTTTTCCTAATATGTATATTAGGCAATATACATGCAATAACTTGATAGAAGATGTTAAAGACTTATTGACCAAATTTAGGATCAGCATGAAACTAAGAGGTTAGGAAGTGATATAAGTGGATGAAATCATTTTTGTAACCACGAAAAGTAAGAATTTTTTTAAAAAAGATTTTATTTACTTATTTGAGAGAGAGAGAGCACATTGCAAGGAGTAGAGGGAGAGGGACAAGCAGAGTGCAGAGCCTGATGTGGAGCTAAATCCCACAACCCTGAGATTACGACCTGAGACAAAATCAAGATTTGGACACTTAACTAAGCCATCAGATGCCCTAATTAAAGGAATTTCTTAGGTAAAATGTGTGACTATAGAAGTAAGTTATTGTTTTAAGGCCACAAAATATCACACGCGCATGTGATAAGGACTCTGGTAGTTTATTGGGCCAGCTAGCCTTAATAAGATTAATGAGATCCAGTGTTTCATCAAGTTATTCATTCACATACAACTTTAATTCATTAATATAAAACACTGAAGAATGTTTTCCTATGATTCAGTTAAGTGCAGTTTTCACATGATTACTTCACCCAGTTAGTGTACAAACATATAAGCCCACTTGAAGCCCACATCCAGTGCCCACTTGAAAAACATGCCTCTGTAAATGGAAATAGATGGCAAAGTCCTTCTGGGAAGATGGTTAAGTTAAAGAGGAATGAAATGACTGACTCAACAGACCATACAGCAAACATCTGAATTTTCTTTCATTAATCTGATCCCAATACTTATCATTAAAAATATGTATGGAAATATACCTATCAAAATAAATATGACATTTTCATAATAAAATGCATATTTATTTTATATTATATTAAAATTGTGGATTATATCATAACATATATCTGTATATAATATTACCTAACATTTAAGTTATTTTATAATTACATATATTTATGTATAAGTAAATATTATGTATCAATATTTAAACATTATGAGTATATAATACATATAAAGTACTCATAAAATCTTGAGTATAAAGTATATTATATATATTGAGTATATATACTATATATGATTATTATAATGTATTTAATACATACTCATAATTTGTCATATAGTCTTATAAATCTTATATCATAATATACCTCTGTATTGTAAATTATATATTGATATATTATATATAATTTATATATTAATAATTCATTATATATCATCTATAATAATTATTTATACATTACATATTTACCTATAAAGATGACATGCAAGTCAACAAAAATGAATCTAATGATATACTTGTATCCAATAATCATCTGCGCTTTTCTCCCAAAATGTTTATAGTACTTTTAGAAAATGCTATTATAACTGAGTAAGCTAAAGAAAGAGTTTGTACTATTATAAAAGAAACACTGCAGAAGTTGCTCAGACTGATATTAACCATTTCAGATCTGTAACAACAAAAATTGCATGCTGGAAAAGTAGATAAGCTGTTTATACAGTGTCTCAAAATGACTCCTTAAATGTCTTAAACAAGTTTCTTTTAAGGAATTTTGAAAATAGCCTGAGTTAGATAGCTGCTCCCCAGGGAAACTAGTTTTCTAGGTTTTCACTTCACTTAACTATACTTCACTTTTAGTGTTCAGATTATTATTTTTTCACATATGGTGAAATGTCATTAAAGTACAATGACAAGTAATAAAAGTATTATAAAACTATAATGGGATGTGTGTGTATTCATATGTTAATATGCACCCATATAAACACACATGTATGTAGTATATGCATTTATGCATATCCAATATGACATTCCTCTTACAATAGAAATAATAATTTCAGATAAACCAAACATACTTATCTGCATGGTGTTTTATTTATGAAAATTTAGTGAATTTTTAAACTACCCTATATATGTTAATGAATATTCATAATGATTGGTATAGTGAAAATGGCTTTGAAAACCATGTGTAGATGTCATAATAGAGGCAGATGTTAACATGATAAGGAAATGGTATAAGTAAGAATTTTGACATCTCCAAATTCCATCTTCATTTTTTTTTTTTTTTTTTTTTTTTTATGATAGTCACAGAGAGAGAGAGAGAGAGAGAGGCAGAGACACAGGCAGAGGGAGAAGCAGGCTCCATGCACTGGGAGCCTGATGTGGGATTCGATCCCGGGTCTCCAGGATCGCGCCCTGGGCCAAAGGCAGGCGCCAAACCGCTGCGCCACCCAGGGATCCCTCCATCTTCATTTTTAAGTGACTTTCAACAACTAAGATTTGCATTTCTTTTTTTTTTTTAATTTTTATTTATTTATGATAGTCACAGAGAGAGAGAGAGAGGCAGAGACATAGGCAGAGGGAGAAGCAGAGGGAGAAGCAGGCTCCATGCACTGGGAGCCCAATGTGGGATTCGATCCTGGGTCTCCAGGATCGCGCCCTGGGCCAAAGGCAGGCGCCAAACCGCTGCGCCACCCAGGGATCCCTTCTTTTTTTTTTTTTTTTAAGATTTGCATTTCTTTAAATTACTTTAAAAAGTTATTCTCAATATATAAGTTAATCATTTGAAAATCTCACTTCATTTGTTTTTACTCTTTTTCTCTCTTGGGTAAATAGCAGACCAATATTCTCATTGTTCTCATTTTTTTTTCTGTCTCAGTATATCTACATAATGTTTTTATTAACTAACAGAGGAACAAAAGTTTGAATAATTAAAACATTGAACACTATAATGGAGATATATTTGCATAAATTCTTAATTTAATTTACTTAATGCAATTGAAAAGAATAATAGTCCGGAAGATACCAGGACTTGCAATTTCCAATATACAAACTATTTTTTAAGTTAATCTTCTAGTTGGTTGTTTAAAATTGGACACCTTTTCTTATAGAAAATGCTATAGATAGGATTTAATTTTAAAATCCAACCCATATGTTTCTATTAGAATTTTCCTAAACTGAACATACTACATTATCACTAGCATTAACTATGGTTTATTGTATACATGCGCCATTCATGTTACACTGTCATCTCTCCACTAAAATACAAACTTTTTATGACACATATCCCTAAGAAGTCATTGTATACACTGTAATTTTTTATAGGAAAAATGAATAAATGAATGAAATGTAGCATACACTAACAAGATTGCAAATTGAAGCTCCACAAATAATAGTGATTCTGACAAAACTCTTCAGCACTCCTGTCCAGGAGAACAATAATTGATCTCCTGTTTCTTCAACAGATTGCTCTAACAGTAAAAGAACACTCTATCCCACCCTAGTGAGAGGCCATTAGTGATAAATTCCATTTTCTGAGATTATGGGTTCTACCTGGCATGGGAGTTACAAGTGGATCAGTAGGTATGGGAAAGAATGTGAGCAAAAAGAAGGGATAAGAATAATATGAAATAATCTCTAGACAGCAAATTTTGTTAGGTGTGTTATCTTGGAAAGGGTTACAATTTCCCTTTTCAACACTCCATCACACAACTGGGTTTTGAAATGTTATTTCCTACCACTTATCTCCTTACGAAACCACCAAAATTACACAAGATCATGTATATGGAATTCTTTCCTAAAATAGATCCCCCTTATCTTTTATTATTCACTTAAGCTTTTCAAGAAAAAAAAAAAAACTAACTGGAGACAATGGTAATGACTTCTAGACACAAAGTCTCACATAATATCATCAGGAAAAAAAAATATATATCATCAGGAAAACACCTAGCCTTTGAGGAGTAGTCCCTCATTTGAGCCTGATTGAGTTTGAAGATGAGAAACTGGAATGGGTCTAAAATTTGTTTCCACTACAGGATCTTTCACAAGCCAGTCAGTAGATAAATGACATGGAGAGCAGATCCTAGGATTTCTGGGAAGTATACTGGGTTATAGGGTATTGTGAGCCTAGGGAAGCTGAAAGGGAAAAGGAAGAAATTTTGAAGATTGGCAAAATGTAGAAAGGTCTTCTAGCTGTAAAGCCCAAATCCCAGGTGGTTTATCAAATAGTTTAGGGCTTTGATACATACAACCAGCAGATGTAGGCAAATTTTATTTGCTTGTTTGCTAGAATATTTTAAAATAGTCTCTTGAGAGAAGATTTCTTACCAAGATTACATTAGCATCATTCAAATTTGTGTTGATACTGGGGAACACATTCATTTTTTGATACATTATCTTATTAGATAAAATCTTATTAGATAAAATCTCAATGATAAGAACATACGTTTTTCAGTTAGACTTTATTTATGGAAGCATGACCACTATGACTGCTTAGCAAAGGACTAACACTTTTGATTTAGGAGCGACTTTGATATCATGCTTACAAAAAGCAGGAGAAATTACTTTCTATGTGGCGTGATTTTAGGAAGACAGTAGGACTAATGGTTAACACATCCCTTTACACTGGCTGACTAAATCGCAAATTTCACCATGATAACTGACATTCTTGGGGACTCACAACTCAAGTTGCCATGGAAATTCTTCTCAGAAAGATATTTAATATTAATGATGACTTCAACTCACTGGTCATCACAGGCATTTTAATCCTGCCTATGTGCTAATCCTTGCATATATGAGATAAGTGGATTTATACCTCTTTTACCATATAAGATGGTTTATATGAAAGAAGTTTACATGAGAGAGAAATTTTGTATGTTCTAAAGTGAGTAATGACATAACCAGGATTTCAAAACACCATTTTTCTCTTTATTAATGTTTTATTTTTCAATGGGCAATCTCCCTGGACCACAATTTTCAAATCATTAGATGGAATTTAAAATCGGGTCTCATAAGAATCAATCTCATATGGTTTTCATAAAGATTTAAAGCTTCATGCATTCCCTAAGTGTAAGTAGAAGTTCTGTCAAGAGTAGTTATTTGCAGGATTAGAAATTTCTCTTTTATGGTCAAGTGGTCAAGTTTAGTATAGCAAATTTTACCTCTTGTGGTATATTCTTATATCCTCTGAACTAATGTGTTACATTTGAGAGAGAAGCGAAAATAAAAAGTAACTTTTAATAATAAATTTGCTTCTGAGTTAAATGGATTGATGCTTTAGAATAAGCAAAGCTATTATTCCTTAATATAGCCATAAATGCAGAGCTTTATAATAACAGTGAGCCTGTCACTTCTCCCTAGAGACTATTTCATAACCACATAAGCCAATAAAAACAAATATTTCAAGAGTAAAAATGGCTTAGAAACATTAACATCTGAAGTATATTATTTAAGTAAAATAGAAATAAGTTCAAGAATAAAGTATTTATAATCCTGTAGAATTTATTCATATAACGGTAAAAAGCTGATCATTGTAGAATTTCGACTGTCAACAAGGATTAATAGTATTACATAATTATATGAGTGAAAATACTACTGAATTCAGCATTCAATTTGAAGTTAAACATATAGAACATTGTGAATACTTATATTCTGAAACAAGATAAAACTAGAATTCCCAACTTTCCTCTATGACTTCTGACTGAGTTCATTGACAGTTTCTGTAAATAGGTAATCAGTCTTCTAATTTAAACTCTATATGACATAGAGTAGAGATCTTATTTTCCCTTTTTTAAAAGGTATTGCTTTAACCTGAAGGATATTTTGCAGATTGCAATTCAGAAATTCTTTATGACTTCATCTTGGAGTTTTGCTATAATGCTGTACTATATACAGGTAATCAAAAATGTTTGCATACTTTGGATATAAACTAATCAAAATACCTATGAAGCATGCTAACAAGCACACCTGTTATCATTAGTAGATTTATTCTCTAATTTTATATGATTAGCACAATCAAATTAAAAGGTGAAAGCATATGATGATACACTCTCCTTATAAAGTAATTATTGGGTAATTATTAGTGTAAATAGTATTAGAAGCAGTAATAAAAATAAATTCCCAGGAGTTACATATATGTATATGAAAACAGTACCTTCATTCCAAACTGGAATCTTTACAAGAAAGCAGTAAGACTTTTGTAGGGATTCTCTTTTATTTTTCATGGAAGTCCACAAATAGGCTAGTCCGTGAATTATTCTTTAGCTCCCCTTTCCTACAGTGCTGAGGTATCTACTTTCATTCTTAACATTTCTTCACTTCTATTTATTCCAGAAAATAATTTAGTTCTCTTTATTGCATTTCAGATATTTATTAAAGTAATTTTCAAATAATAACTCATAGGTAAGTCTGTAATGCTTCTATATGGGCTTATTTGCTTGTTTGCTTACTCTTACCCCAGATCTTGATAAGTAAAACTAAAAATCATTTCACATATATGTGTCATAAATAGTTTCTTTGCTTTGGGGCTTCTGGAGGATAAAATGGGGGGCTATGGGGGGCATTAAGCTCTACACTAAGTATTCTTAGGCCATGTGATAAGTACTAGTATTAAATATAGTACAAGAGAGTTTGTGATTTCAACAGAATGAAAATGCTACATGGGTTTCATCCTAACCACAATAGTATGTTAGTTGCTAATGTATAATATTATAGTACAATTTCTTAAAGAGGGAGAGATCTTTGATCAGACACCCCCACTGAATGCAGAGCTTCACATGGGGCTCCACACAGGACTCGATACTACCACTCATGAGATCATGAACTGAACCGAAACCAAGAGTCAGACACTTAACCGACTGAGCCACCCAGGTACCCCTATAGTACAATTTTCTAATGTTTATGCAAAATAATTGAAGTTGAAGAATAGGAGCTTTCCTAAACCTTCAAATGAAAGAGAAATATTAACCAACTAGGATTAATGCTAAACTCAGAAGTGGATGCTGGGGTGGAGTTGGAAGCAGAGGTGATATAGAAGTAGAATTAGAAATCAACCACAAATGAGATAATGAAGCAAACATTTCTCAGTCGAGGTGTCAATTGAAAAGGTGTCAATTGAAATTTTTTTTTATCTATTCTGCAGTGAATTTTATTGAAGGGCACACTCCTTCATGAAAAACAAAACAAAACAAAACCAAAAAAACAAAACCCCTAAAGTCATACAGGCATGCTTTGTGAGACAAACCAGTGACATGAAGCCTGCTCAGACCAGACAGGAGTAGATACGAGTTCACACCACAGCCCACATGAGGGTGTTTTTATTCAATACAAACAAACAGCAACAATGTTAACGGGATGAGACCTGTTAGAGAGGTTGGAGAGGATACACTATTTGGCATCATGGTATGGGTTATAGTTAGGGTGGAAAAAAATCATAAAGAGAAAGCAAATTTCCTGAGACCCTGGATGATGCTTCTTCCACTTGGTGCTGTTTTATGTGCATACTTCCTAATAGTCTTCAACTTTTCCAGGATAAATTATTAATAACTTTTCCAGGATGAATTATTATTTAAGATGCCCTTGGCTTTATTGTTAGGCTCTTGAAAACTTTTAATATTCACCTTAATATTTTTACCAGGAAATTAAGCCTTAAATTAAGACATTTAAGTCTAGTCAATGTTGATATAGATTGTGAGTAGTTTGAAATAAGGATCATCTTTGATTATAGGAATACAGATTGAGCAAGTTCTACATTTTAAAAAAAGTGTTAAATTTAACAGCGTGAGAAAGCAAAATGTTATAGATCAATATAAAACTTCAATTTCCAACAGCACAAACCTCTTAATCTTCATGAACATGACAACAAACTTTATTCATATCAAAATTAAAGGTCAGTGAAGCACTTTATGAGCACAGACTGACAACTTCCATCAACACTAACATTTCTAATCCTTAGATGTTCTTAAAAAGTAGGAAAATTTGAGTTTTATGCCTGAAATGTCTACTGAAAATACAATAGAAAGAGAAAGGAAACATTTTGCCAATTATAATGAAGTTTTAACTGATTCTAATATATGCAGTTTTGGCTTTAAAATGAAATGAATGGGGGCACATGACTGGGTCAGTTAGTAGATCATGCAATTCTTTTTTTTTTTTTTAAGACTTCATTTATTTATTCATGAGAGGCAGAGAGAGACAGAGAGGGAGAGAGAGGCAGAGACACAGGCAGAAGGAGAAGCAGGCTTCATGCAGGGAGCCCAATGTAGGATTTGATCCTGGGACTCCCAGGCTCACACCCTGGGCCAAAGGCGCTAAACCACTGAGCCATCCAGGGAGCCCAGATCATCAATTCTTATTCTCACAGTGGTAAATTCAAGCCCCACATTGGACATAGAATTCACTTTAAAAAATAAAAGGAAAATAAATAAGTAAATGAAATTAAATTGACGACTAGCAATTCTTTCCATGTGAATGAAAACAGTAAACTGCAAGTTGCAAAACTTCTTTAGAAAAAGAATAATAAAAAGGTTAATTAAATACTTTGAAAGAAGAACGAGAAACACAAGGTTTTTTTTTTTTTAATAAACAATCTTTCAGATTTTCTAATCTAGATTTTATAGTGGAAGAAAAGGAAGTTTCTTTGTTAGTCTCTTCCATCTGATTCAATTCTCTCTGATTCAATTCGATTCTAGTCTCTTGCCTGATGGAATCAGCCTGTGTTTCAATGGAGATAAAATGTGTTTTTCTTAAGTTATCTGTATCTATGGCTATTAGCTCTAGTCCTAGTTAATGCAGAAAAACGAGAGTTGATAATGTGTTCTCAGTCCCACGTGTAATCCATGAATTGCAAAAATCCAACAGGCATGTACAAGGTTATTTAATTATCATTTAGGGAATTTTCATAATTTTATCCCCTATGAGAGTAAATCAATACATAATTTCTCACATTTTGGGGAGCTAGATCACTGAGCACTCATAAACTGTGAGTTTGTCCAAGCAAACCTGAATCAGACATGAATATAATTGGTCAGGGACATGGATCAGGCATTAATATTTTATTTAAGTTATCACATGACTCTGATGAACCATTGGTGCTGAGATGTGGGTAAACATTTTCATAAAATTTTATTTTTATTTAATTTGTTGCTACACTTAAAAACTTTCTTTATTCCTTATAAAAATTTCCCAATATTGGTAAAAAAAAAAAAACCAGATATTAAAAGTAATTCTTAGGAAGTTTTCAGCAAAAGTGCTGCCGATGTCTTTAATGAAATCCCAAATTTGAAACAAATAATGAGACACTATTGCTCATAATTAGACAATAAAAATAAGCTACTAAACAACTGTTTTTTTTTTGTTTTTGTTACATTACCAGATGAGGTAATTTTGGCCCGTCGTGTGTCATATAATTAGATTTTAAAAGCACTGAGAGAATCCCTTTGGAAAGCTGCAGGTTGTAATACCTGCAGATTGAATTTGTTTCCTCAACAACCAACAAAGGACCAGAAAAAGAAGGGAAAAGAAGACCTTACAATATGTGCATTTTCAGAAAATTACTGGATGCTAGTTCTCCTCAAAACACATGCAAGGCTCTCATTAGTGGTAATAGAAACCGTGTATGTAAATAGAATTTGAAGAAGCTATACAATCAGTGTCTTGAATCTTACGTAATATTTTATGTTTCTTGTTTGGTTTTAGTTAGGAAAAGAAAGATTCAAATAGAATTGCCAATTGTAAAACACAGTTCATATCGTTAGTTATAGAGGAGACAGAAAGAAATTGGAAAGGTAACTTAGGAGAAGAGTCATATATAATCTGAAATCCTTCACTAAATTGAAAAATGTGTGTGGCATTTTCTGTTTGGAAATTAAAAGTAATAGCTAATCAATTTATTTTCTGATTCAGACTCACTCAGGGAAACATACAATAAAAAGATATATTTATACACTCTGTACCACTGCCACACATCTGATTCTATTCCATTTAACAATTATATCTGAGGTTTTTCTTTGCTTAATATTTATAACTGTTACTAAATGATTAATAATGCTGATATATCAACATATTAAATTTACTAAATCATTTATTCATAAAATTTCATTTGAATCATAACAGTAAAACTAATAGCTACTATGAGGATTAAAGAATACAAACGGACTTCCTAATCTCAAAAATAAACAAAAAAACAAGCCTAAGTATTAATGGCTCTTAACAAACAAAAGTGATTGGTCCAGGGATCCCTGGATGGCTCAGTGGTTTAGCACCTGTCTTCAGCCCAGAGCGTGATCCTGGAGCCCTGGGATTGAGTCCTGCATCACCCTCCTTGCATGGAGCCTGCTTCTCCCTCTCCCTGTATCTCTGACTCTCTCTCTCTCTCTGTGTCTCTTATGAATAAATAAATAAAATCTTTTTTTAAAAAAAGTGATTGGTCCAACACATCCTAAGAATTATTTGTATTTCATTTGAAACATGATGGAGAAAAGGTATTAAACTGAGAATGAGATTTGGGGATAATAATTCTCTCTATATACATATACATGTATGTATGTATAATATGTATACAATAAATAAATAAGTGTATATAATAATATATGACTCCTCTCCAGTAAACTAGATATTTGATACTTTTATAGTAATTTTGAGGAATATGTTATGTTCAAAAGGATCAAAATAACTATAAAGAAGTAATATATGTATATAGACCTTTTTCAAATAAAAAAAATAACTAATTGCATTAAATTTTCCTTTTCATTAAAAATAAAGATCCATATGTTATGGAAAATTAAGAAATATATTAAGAAAGTACAAAGTTAAAATCACAAGATCTAGAGAATATCATTATTAACAACCCAATATAATGTCTTTTCAGTCTAGATTTTCTAAAATAACTATATATTTGTCTTTATGTAACTGAGATTATGCTGTTGTATCCTAATTTCCCACCTTGTCCTATTTTTAATATGGTATCAAGCCAATAAACCTTTTTTGTTTCTATGTGATAATTTCAATGAGAATTATTATATTATATGTGTACACCATAATTCCTTTCATTAATGTTAAACTTTTATACTGCTTCCAATTTCTGCCATGTGAATAATGCTAGAAGTGACCACTCTGGGTAAATTTTCTACATTTTAGTGAACACTTTCATATAGATACCTAGAATTAAAGTTATTTAATAAAGGAAAAGAGTTTGGACTAAGCAGTCTCCCATGCAGAAGGAAAACCAAGACTATGAGGAATAGTCATTTGTTCATAGAAATGAACCCTGGGATCACGACCTGAGCTGAAGGCAAATGCTCAACCACTGAGCCACCCAGGTATCCCATTAAGACAGTTTTAATAGCATTTATTTTTCAAGTTACTTTAGTCTTTATATATTTATGCCTTTATTTTTATATGCTATTCATTGTTTCCTGTGGTTTTGTTTTGTTATAGAAGTTGTGTATTATTTGCTTATCTCTGTAATTATTAAGGAACTAAATTTATTCTGACTAGTTTATATGGTTTACTTAAGTTTAGTAGACATGTATCTAATTTTGGAATGAAACAATGATTTTCATATTTATTTAAGCTAAACATAAATTACCTATCTATCATCTATTAATATTTATTTGTATTGAAATTTTAATTTGAGGCATGGGTTAGATTTTTATTATGCAATTATTATATTAAGCTTACAAATATTTTTTTTCAATTCCTTGTACTTTATACTTATTGTTTAGGCTCTTATAATATTTTTAGAGGTGTATCTAATTTTAGTCACATTCCTAAGTATTGTAAATGTTTAAACCTGTAACTAACTGATTTCAAATCTTACAGCAGCATGTAGAGCATGACCACATAATTTCACTCATATATGGAATTTAAGAAACAAAATAAACATACAAAAGGAAAAAAAAGAAAAAGAAAGAGGGAAACCAAGAAATAGACTCTTAACTAATAGAGAATAAACTGATGGTTACCAGAAGCGAGTTGGGGGTTATAGGTAAGATAGATGTGCATTTATTGTGATGAGCATCGGGTATTGTATGGAAGTTTGAATCACTACATTTTACAACTAAAACTAATATTACAGTGTTTGTTAACTAACTGAAATTTAAATAAACTTAAAAAATAGTATGACTTTTAAGTTCTGTATCATTATTTCTTATGATATACAAATTTATTTTATAAATATGATGCCCAGGAGTGATCCTGGAGACCCAGGATCTAGTCCCACATTGGGCTTCCCACATGGAGCTTGCTTCTCCCTCTGCTTATGTCTCTGCCTATCTCTGTGTCTCTCATTATTAAATAAATAAAATCTTAAAAAAAAAAAACGTAGACTCTTCTTATTTTTCATCTCAATACAGGAGAACTGTATGACCATATTTATTTTTTAATTTACATAAATATTTCCTTTCTGGATATTTACACATTGTACTTTTAGCATTAACTTTAAAGGTTATGACTAAAGATACATCTATTTACATAATTTTTATTCATTGAGGCCAATATTCTGCTTAGAACTATATTATCATAAGTCCTTTTCTTAAATTTAATAATTTTTTTCAAAATATCTTGAAGGTTTTATTCATATTATCTGATATCTTTCATAGGCACACCTATAATTCTTAACATGAAACTATCCTATTTTTATTTTTAACTTTAATTTTAAAATTTTGTTTCTCTTTTCATCTATTACATGAAAACTTATTACGTTTATCTTCCTCATCCCATGATATGCCTTCTTTTACTGCCTCCAATGTACATCTGAATCTTTCTATTAAATTTTACTACTACTTTAATTTCCTCTTTTTTATGTCAGTCTTCGATTTATTATATATGTCACCCTGGGGTGCGTTTGTGCCAGTTTATAGAAAGCACAGCCATTTGTACTTTTAAGACAATTATTTTTTCTAAGCTTTTACTGTATTTCATGACAAAAATAATCTAAATCTATTTTTCTTAGTATCCAAGAGACCACAAAAGTCATGTATTCTGTTTCTTGCAGAATCTTTCACAGTAATATTTTCCTCTGTTTTAAAAAACAAGATATATTTTGCATTCTCCTTTTCCCATCAAACATTGATGCCACTAGAGCCTTCAGTTAATTCAATAGTGTACACTTACAATCCGTTATATATATATATATGATTCTTTAATGATTCTCAAAAGTCAGATTAAATGTGAATATCTTTATTGTGCAGCATAGTACAAGAAACAATGCACATGCTGGCATAATTGACCCCTGGCCCCTTCCTATCTAACCAAGTTTATAAATATTCCTGAAACAAAAACACATTCAGAATGCAATGTCTTATAACTTTACTACCTCATCCCAACGTAATAATGTATTCTTGGGATTTACAGTTTTTGAGTGAAGTGAGAATTGAATAGAAAGTGCAGCTAGTGGAGAGAAGTAGAAGGCACATCTCTTGATTTCCTGAGTGTAATTTGAAATCTGTTGCTTTATGTTGTCTTTCTTCTTTCCAATCATATTAATGCACTGTAATTTGCACTTATTAACTGGTAAGCCCAGTACTTTATATGACATTTAGATTTGATTAGCCCTTTTATTCACAATCTGAGGAAGCAAAATAGGTTTGGTTGACAATTTGCTTATGATATGAGAATAGAGTCTCTTCTCATTAAAAATTCTTATCCTACAGGAATTATTAAATATAGCCTATAAACTGAATAGCTGTCATCTGTTCCCTTAAATCTTTTCCAGTGGGCTGCCTTGTACTCCAGATTGGCAAATATGAAGCAACAGAAGGAGGTGCTGAGTCCAATAGATGACGGAGTTCAGGGTATTTGTTTTCTCAGTTGCCTCCCCATCCAGTGACCATAGGTTTGTAACATTCATCTTTTAGTGGCTACAGCTACTGTCTGAAGGCTCTTACCACATCGTTTACCATTGTCGTATGAGCCTGAGAATATTCTCCCGCCACTTATCATTTTCCTCAACCAATCCATATATTTGTAAATAATCCCTTTATTAAATTGTCCTTAAATTATCCATTTTGAATGTATCAAATTTCAAGACACGAATCGATGCACCTACTTAGAGAAAGTATGCTACCTAGAAATAATACAGACACTGCCGTTTAGAAGCCATGTGATGTGGTCAAATTGCTAACTATCACTTAGCCTGTTTCTTCATCTGTAGCTATGTCTAATAACACCTAACTTGTGATGATGACGTGTGAAGAAAAGTGCACATAAAGCCCTTGGGACATAGAAGGCATCAGATAAATGGTACCTGGTGTTATTTTTAGCTTTCATTAGTCAAATACTCTTAGTAACTAAAAATAAAAAGTAAATGTATATGCATATATGTAAAGAGAAGTAATACTATTAATGGTTGTTTAGAATTTGCATTGATTCTTTAATTCTAATACAAACACAAAAGTATATGAAACAACATTTAAGTGTCAAGAATACACAAGTTTAATCCACATCATACTTTGTAATTCTTCTTTTTTTTTAAAGATTCTTTTATTTATTCATGAAGTACACAGAGAGAGAGAGACTGAGAGAGAGAGAGAGAGAGGCAGAGACACAGACAGAAGGCGAAGCAGGCTCCATGCAAGGAGTCTGATGTGGGACTCAATCCTGGGACTCCAGGATCATGCCTTGGGCTGAGGGAAGGCGCCAAACCACTGAGCCACCCAGAGATCCCCCATACTTTGTAATTCTTAATGTTACCTTATGCTGTAGAATAAAACACAAACTGCTGTGAAAATTAAATGCCACAAAATAACAACAGGAAAATGGGCAGTGTTAAACTTCATATTTCCTAATTTTTAAATCCCATAATATATGACAAATGTATTAAGTTGTTACTTTTTCACATTTCCTTGTATAATGATCTTAAATAATGGATCAAACTGGTTTATTGTAGCTGAGATTTTACAATGCAGTATGAATTTTTACCTTCATGGAATATTATCTTCTTCCAATCATTTCTTGGCCTGAACCACTTCTGAAACATTTACAACTGAAAATAACAACACTATGACATTGGCATTAGGTTTAGTCAATAAGCTTAATGTAAACTTAAATAGTAGTATCGATGTGCATTCTATTAACATGTGTTATAGTTCCATGGGATGCATGAATGGAGCTTTGATTTTTCCATTTCTGAATTTCGTATTGCTAAAGGTGTTGAAGATCTTCTTTAACTTTATAGCTAATTTGGCTCCCAACATCCTCTCACTATTGTAATCTTAAATAATATGCACATAACCACTTCAGTCTAAACAGACTTTATGTTAGGAACCTTTTAAAGAGTAAAATGCATATAAAATATTTTAGTATACAGTTTCATTCTTATAAAATTTATAAACTTTGAAAATTTAATAAAAACACTCTCATTTACATCATAAAAATAACTAAGAAAAACTGTGTTCTCAAAGTTCTTGTTGTAATATGTTCTTCCACTTTAGGGAAGAAAATTAAGGGGAGAAGTTAGGATAAGTTAGGATATACTATAGTTATCTGTTCAATAAACATTAATTCTGTGCCATGAAATGTGCTAAGCACATATCTCAGACTAGTTAATGCTTTACAAATAAAATTATTGAGGAAAGACATTGTTTTTGCCATAAAGCTGGTACATAGAACTGAAGCCCAGATGATAGAATTCCAAAGCCTAACATCTCAACCACTACATTACACTTTTCCCCAAACTCAGTACTATGGTTTACTTTGTTTAGAATTTCAAAAATAAGGGCAGCAGTTTAGCACCGCCTTCAGCCAGGGCATGATCCTGGAGACCTGGGATTGAGTCCCACCTTGGGCTCCCTGCATGGAGCCTGCTTCTTCCTCTGCCTGTGTCTTTGCCTGTCTCTCTCTCCATGCCTCTCATGAATAAATTTTAAAAAATAAATAAATAAAATATGTTTAAAAGATAAGATGAAAATATATTTCCCAGATCACAAAATATGGTAAACCTTGGTTATATGGTATTCTATAAAATGTTCTTACTTTAGAATTTTCTTTCAATTATGGCAAAATAATTATAATCATTTGATAACTCCAAGGTATACAGGCATCCTCTGAGGAGGCAAAGAAATTACAACGTATTCAGTGTAGTTATGGGGCTAAATATTTTACAGTTCTAATTCTCTGAAAATTATTATTTGAAACAAAATAATTTTCCATTATTTATAATATTTACTTAAATAGAACACACATTCCTTGAACATGTTTTATAACCATATATGCTTCTGTGGCTTAGGAAACAAATAAATATTTTATTTTAGTATGACATTTAGAAGGATAGTACATAATGCTAACTGAACTCCTGCCCCTAGTGTTTTAAATTTTGGAGCTAAAAAATACCTCATGGGACTTGAAACACCCTGAGTATGTATTAACAGCTAAAAGTTGGAATATACTTTTTTTATACAATGGAAACTGAGCATTCCCACCATCTTAATTACTGTTAGATTAGATGGATTTTGAAAGAACATAGAAGAGAAAAAAAATAGAATATCAGCAACTTTATGCTACTAAATAAAGGAAATGACAGGATTAAAAGAACATTTAAGCAATTATTATTTCAACTTTTAGTACTTCTTGGGAAAATGGAAACTTACTTTTTATTTTATATATATTCTCTATAGTTCTTCTGATTACTAATTAGGCAATAACAGTTACTTATCATTATGAGTGCATCAGATCTGGCCTTCATAATCTCCCTCAGACACAGGTGGTATAATTATTATTTTCTCTGATATTAAAGACAAAAATGCTTTAAGAGGTTTATGGAGTTTTCCAGAAAGTAATGGAGGCAGAATTTTCTCCCTTGCTTAGAATTATTCTTATGCACTATTTACTTGTCTATGTCGATAATTATCCTAAATAAATATTATTCTAGTGATAAGAAATGAGTTACAATTTCATAGAAATTCCACAAGCAATCAATTGATGTTGATTTAATTTTTTCTGATTAAAAAAATAGGGATCCCTGGGTGGCGCAGCGGTTTGGCGCCTGCCTTTGGCCCAGGGCGCGATCCTGGAGACCCGGGATCGAGTCCCACATCGGGCTCCCAGTGCATGGAGCCTGTTTCTCCCTTTGCCTGTTTTGCCTCTCTCTCTCTCTGTGACTATCATAAATAAATAAAAATTAAAAAAAATAATATATGTTAATTGCAGATTTCTGAGTAGTGGGAAATATAGAACAATGAAAAATTATCTGTATATTTGCTGCTAAAAGACAACTTCAACCTCTCAGCCCCAACTTAATTTCAAATGTTCAGATTAAACTCATTAACTTTCTTTCCTTTTTGCCTCCTACCTAATCATATCTTTACTCTCCTCAGAGCTGCTGAAAACGGAAGCTTAAGAAATATCCCAAATTCCTCATTTCCATGCATCCTTAGCATAGAATTAATCATTAATTTCTATAGATACTTACATTTAATTATCTCAAATTTACTTAACATCTCTCAATTCCCAAACCTGGAATGGTATAGTCTATTTTAATTGCTTCTGATGCAGAAAAGTGAAGAGCAGAGTCATCCTTCCAATATAATTTTCATTCTGAATTATGTTTTGTCAGATACTTGTAATTCTTGCTTTAGACTACAGATATATTGGTTCATTTCATTCATACTAGCAATACTTAATACTGTTAGGATACTAAGTACTAATACTTAACTTTGACTATGAATATCTTCACGGTATTTTTATTTTTAAAACATGTCAGTTTTGACAATTTTGTTTTTTTCAGAAAGATGTAGTTGGTGTAAATTTAGAAATCAATCACATTAACACGATAAAAAAGAAAACATTTAACTATCTCAACAGATTTAGAAAAGCATTTGGCAATCTACAATATATCATAAAAAATCATTGCCAAATTGGAGATATAAGGAAACTTCTTTTTTTTTTTTAATTTTTATTTATTTATGATAGTCACACAGAGAGAGAGAGGCAGAGACACAGGCAGAGGGAGAAGCAGGCTCCATGCACCAGGAGCCCGACGTGGGATTCGATCCCAGGTCTCCAGGATCGCGCCCTGGGCCAAAGGCAGGCGCCAAACCGCTGCGCCACCCAGGGATCCCATAAGGAAACTTCTTAATCTGATAAAGCACATTTAAAAAACCTCCAAACAACCTACAGTGAAGTTCATACTTAAAGGCAAAATCTTAAGGTTTTTCCCTGGGTACTAAAAATAAAAAAGAATGTCTGCTACCATCCCTTATATATTATATTTTACTGGAGATTATCCACAGTGCAATCTGACAGTCAAAATAGATAAACTGTTCACAGATAGGAAATGAAAGGATTAAACTGCCATAATAAACAAATAGCTTGAGAGTCTATGTAGAAAATTCAAAAGATTTATGGGCAAACTATTATAATTAATCTTTGACTATAAATAATTTGCTACATATAAGATCAATATATAAAAATCTATTTATTAGGCACAGGTCATTAGTTAATGATTTTCTAAAAATAGGTTTTATGTCATAATGGAAAAAAAAAAACATTTAAAAAGCTAGGAATAAGAAAGAGGGAGGCAAACCATAAAAGAGACTCTTAACTATAGAGAACAAGCCCTTACTGGAGGGGAGGTGTGGGGGATGGGCTAGACGAGTGATGAGTATTAAAGAGAGCACTTCTAATGAGCACTGAGTATTATATGTAAGTGATGAATCACATAAATTCTACTCCTGAAACTAATACTACACCACATGTTAACTAGAATTTAAATAAAGATTTGAAATATTAGAAAAAACTAGGAATAAATCAAATAGTGTAAGAACTTTACACAGATTGATGTAGAATTTGTTTTAAAAAAATTAAAGAAGATCTTAATAAAGATACGATATGCTCTTGTCAATGTTTGTGAAGACGGAGTATTATAAATATATTTTTTCCTAAATCGATTTAGAGATTCAGTTACATATCAGCAAGGTTTTTAAATGGAAAGTTAAAAGAACTTTTTAAAATTTACATGGAAAAATAAAAATATGTAACCTTGAAGAAGGAATGTATATATAAAATTTTATATCACAGTAAAGAAAAAGTGTAAATCAACAGTAATTATGTCAGTGTGACACTGGTACAAGTACTATAGGGAAAAAATAGAGAAATAAACAGGGACCGGTGAAATAGAGGGTCCAAAAACTGATAGGCAGACAGACAGATTTTAAATAGATAGGTATGTAGGTAGGTAGGTAGGTAGATGGATAGATGATAGATGATAGATAGATGATAGATAGATAGATAGATAGATAGATAGATAGATAGATAGATAGATGATAGATAGATATTGATGACAGATGGATACTTAAAGCATTTGTGAAAAAGTAATTTTTTTCTCTAACTGGTCTTGGGTTAGCTGATTTGATATCTAGAAAAGAAATAAACCTCACCTCTCCTTTACACTATTTTGAATAACTGTTCCAAAAGAATTGTTGATCAAAAGATGCACAGTCAAGTAAGAGTTCTAGAATAAGAAATATCACCTTGACTATAGAAGAAATATCTCCATAACTATGAGATAGACTGCAAAAAAGCACTAACCATAAGGGAAGTAATTGATAAATTGGACTATGCTAAGTATAGGAAATTCTGAAATGAGTCAGAAAAGATATCTACAATACATAAAAATAATAATATATAACAAAAATATGTATTGATGATGGGTATTAAGGAGGGTACTTGTGATGAGTAGTGAGTATATATGAATAATGAATCACCAAATTCTACACCTGAAATTAATATTACACTGTATGCTAACTAACTGGAATTTTTTATAGATTTTATTTATTCATGAGAGACACAGAGAGAAACAGACACATAGACAGAGGGGGAAGTAGGTCCCATGCTGGAAGCCCAATGTGGGACTTGATCCTGGGACTCCAAGATCATCCCCTGACCCAAAGGCAAATGCTCAACTGCTGAGCCACCGAAGCATCCCAAACTAACTGGAATTTAAATAAAAACTTGGAATAAAAGATATAGATATATGAATAGATAATAGATAGATGATAGATAGATGATAGATAAATATAGATGATGATAGATGATGATGATAGATAGATAGATAGATAGATAGATAGATAGATAGATAATCAAAAGAGATATGACCAATTAAAAAAAGGAGCAAGGGTCTTGAATAGATTAAAAAATAGGCTGAACAATTGGTTAAAAAATATAAACAGATGCTCATTCTTATTGGTCATTAAAAATTACTCATAAAACTACAGTCAGATAATATTAGAATGAAATGCCTAAAATAAGGAAGATTGACAAAGATTTGGATTGGCTGAGATTTTCATATACTATGGCTGATGGAAATGTAAGTTCATTCAGACATCCTAAAACTGCCAGGTATCTACTAGAGTTAATTAACGCATTTTCTGTAACCCAACCATTCCACTCTAGAACGTCACTTACAGAAATATTCATATGTCTCAAAAGGCACTGCAAAATGTTTATTCAGTATTATTGTTAATGGTGAAAAGTTATAAAACATCTCAATTGTTCATCAAAACAATGTGTAAAAATAGGTTGACGTATATTCACGAGTGCAGTGAAAATTAGTGAACTGTCACTCATATAAAATAGGATGAAGTTCTCAAAAATAATGTTTATCCAAAAAAGCAGACACAAAAATGGTTCCATTTTTATAAATATAAAAACAGAACTAAGGGATAGTATTAGGAGCTGGGACAGTGATTGATTTTGTTGAGAAGGAAGACTAGCAATTAGGTGGGAACAGAAGAGTAATTTCTAGTGCTAGAGGGTTTTGTTTTATTTTGGTTTTGTTTTTTTTGACATAGGTGATAGCAATGTGGATGAGTTCATTTTCTTTTATAATAAATTACATTTTTGTATATAAGATAATTCAACAAAAGTTTATTTTAAAATATGAATGCACTATATAATCTTAACTATTTTTTAAATTAAATGGAAAAAGCATTAGAAATTTATGCATAAAATGTAAATATTTTGTCTCTGTGGCAAAATTAAGAGGGCTTTTTATTTTTTCTTTTAATTTTTTGTGTTTTAAATTTTGAGTAAGTTAAACTTTGTAGTAATCAGTCATTTTAAAAGCAATAGAGATTAATAAACATGAGTCTACAAAATCTTAATACATTGAGTGAATTACACAGTTCACAAAATCCAACAATATAATCACAATCTAATATATTAGTTTCTGAACTTAATCTTTGATTTTCATAATCTGGGTCTGTTACCAATCCAGACCATTACACAAAAGAAAGCTATTTGTATTGCTATGTCACTCCAAAATTAAATAAATATTGTATGGTTCTTAGAAAAAATACAGATTCTAATGATGAAATATACTACTTATATTAACCATTAAATAGTACTAGTTTTGATATCTCTTAATTTGCCAAAATCTCAACTCAGGAATTGGGTTTTATCTCAGGAAAAAAAAAACACATTAGCAAAAACTGTATGTGGACACACATATTGGGGCATGATCTGAAGATATTTTTATGTCTTTTTTTCAGATAGAGTTTTATTTCCCATGTAAAATGTGAAAACTTTCAATACAGATGTTAAAATAGTATCAGTAAAAATCTAATTAGAATAAATTATTCAACCAACAAAAAAGTAATAAAGTTTTTACAAATATTCCCAGATTAAACTTTATATTCATTCAATGTCTCACACATTCATAAAATGATAATATTTCTTCTGTAGAACTACAGTAGTAAAAAAAAAAAACAAAAACAAAAACAAAACATCAAGTTGCTAATGATCCTTATTTAGTGATTCAGAAATTCACATTGGAGACCTATTCTAACAGAACATAAATTATAAGCATTTGCATAATGTGCACATAGATTTATTATTTTAGATGATTCTGTGCCAAAGTTAGTTAAATATAAGCAGCAACCAGTGTATGTGAAACACTATATCATATTGTGAAACACTATGATAATTTTTTTTAACATTCCTTTCAATTTTCCAAGAAATACTTGAGGAGGATAATACCATCTGTACTTCAAGAAGAGAAATATGTTCCATATTTGAGAACTGCTCCAAGATCATAAAGCTAATAAATGAGAGTTATTCAACTCTAGGGTTCATAACAAATCTGTAATGCAATTTTAGACATTTTAAAATGTCTATACGTTCCAGGAATCTTGAATTTCCAGCCATTTGTATTATTAAAGCAATTAATATAAATTTTACACACATTAGGTTGTTTGCATTGATCGAATTAACCAGATAATTAGTTAATCTTGAGATATCATGCAATGCTGACATGATATTCATTTCTATCAGAGAGTTACTTTTTTCCATTTGTTGAAAAATGAGTGAATTAGGGGATGATATAACTGAAAAAAAAGTCAACTATACTGGAGAAATCTAAAGTGATGTGCTATAGCTACACATTTTAGTCCCTACAATAATGTGTGTTGTCCTTGACTCAACTTTTACAGTGAATAATTCCATAATCACATATGTGTGGTACTTAAAGTTTATGGAATTTTTTAACAAACATTTATTCATTAACATCACAAAATCTGTGTTAGAAAAGTGGGATAAAGTCTTCTCACCTTTCACAGTTAAGCAAAGAAGAAGTCTTAAGACACTGGAAGACACTCAGAAATAAATTTCACAAAAAAAGAAAGAAAGAAATCTGACATACTTTTATTCCAGGTTTCTGCTCTTTCTCCGAGCATCCCACCTGACCTGTACCAAGGCTTAATTTTGTGAAGTTTGTGTTATTACTGTTTTTAAATTTTATTTTGTATTTAACCCAACTGAGAAACGTAAGATTTATATTATTAGACACAGAAAAAAGCTTAACTGTGCATTAATTGTGTTGAAGAGATTGGTTTTAAGCTATACGGTATATGATGCCAAGTTAAATACTAGATATGTAGGAGTCCATATTGTGGCTTTCTCTTTAGTCCAAAATATTCTTCTCATTCTTCCCATAACCTTATAGAAACAACCTAACAAAGCATTTAGCTGCCTGATGTGGAGCTACCACTCTCCTATCATATCAGCTGTATTCAGAAAATATGCTTAGATTTAGTGTATGTGTGTTTGTGTGGAATGCTTTGTGGATGCTCCTGTGGTAGTGGTGCTAAGTGTAAATGTTGAATTAGAGTCAGAAAAAAAAGAAACAGAAGCTTCAGTAGTGCTTGCCAACATTTAGGCCATTAAGAAAGAATGTACGTCTCTGTGGTTTGAGGGAATAAAGACCCATGGAATTTTTAATATGAAATATTTTCAAAGATCTGAAACAAGCAGAAATCAGGAATGCGAGGAGCAGTAAGAATCAAGGAAAGATGTATATTCTTGACCCAGTTTTCAACACTGTTGTGAGAACTCTGAGGAGGTAGCTTTGGAACAACAGGCAGTAGCACCTTTGGATGAGTGAGTGCTGAGGTCATATAGTCTGTGAACACTGCTGGGGTAAAAAACAAACAAACAAACAAACAAAACAGGAAAAGAGAAGCACAAATTTCATGCTGTCAGTGGGTGCTGATTAATATTTTTACAATCGACTTTCAGGGGAAAAAAATAACTGGTTTGTAATTTGCCAATTCTTATGATGTAAATTCTCCCACCATGGGTGATTCAAAATCACCAACATGAATTAATTTAACATAATTTGGAAGAGATGCTCACAAACAGAGCATGTGAATCAGTACAAGGTTGCTCAGGCACAGCAGTGCACGTAGTGCCTCTAGAGGAACTGATGATAAATAGGGAGCATTAGAGTGCCCTCTGGTTACTTCAGACATACATGGTAAAAATATTTGTGTAAAAAGAACACATTTGAGCAGTGAACAGTTGGGTGTTCAGGCCACTCTAATTTGCCCAAAAAACATTGTGATTAGACTCTAGGTAAAATCTAGGTTACACTTAATATTGCTTGATATAAAATGTGGTATGAAATGCTCTGGTCCTATCCTCTGGAATTTCAAGTCCTATCAGCTTTATTTTCTAAATACATCTTTGATCTTTTCTCCTGTCTGCTTATTAGTTCAACTTTACGTCCCAAGTACTATTCTTGTTACTGGGAATATAATGATGAAAAAGACAGACAAGGTTCCTGCCCTTATCATTTCTTGCTTCAACTATGACAAACCTTCTGATTTGTTTCATTCTATCTAATGTTTTCATTCCATTTTACCACTGTGGCCAGACTTTTTTTTTTTTTTTTGTCCAAGCTGCAAAAATGATGACCTCATTCTCCCAGTTATATTCTATAAAACTCCCTCAAAATTAACCCCTGCCTATCTTATTCCAATATCTATCCCTATTCTCTACTAGACCATGCTTTAAGTATATAATAAATCCAGCTCCCTTGTCTTTGCAGGTAATGTACTTTCTGCCAGGAATGCCTTTCCCATCTTACTCTGGAAAAAACTCTCCTTACAGTTCAAGAACAGCAAAAAGACAATCTTCTTTGTGAAGCTTTCTCTGATTTTTCTCAGAAAAGGTAGATCCTCTATTTCCTACTCTTGCATTCTCAGGGTGCTCCCTAAGCAGTTATTTGTTGTTGTTGCAAAAAGCCACCAGATATGGCTACACAAAGTATGTACTGAACAGCCTCAGAAGACTCCATTCACATAAAAGTGTGTGCTATGATTAAAGAAGTGATAACCATAACCTATCTAAATGGTGAATCTTTGCAACATGGCAACCTTATTATTGTCCGTTCTCAAAGACTGTGAACTGATCATTGAAGAAATGTCTTATCCATTTGTAAACCTACTTATAATAAATTTTCTGGGACTGAATTTTTTGCTGAAATGGCTTACTGAATACAAGGAAGTGTGTTTATCAGCCATTTATATGGATATTTACTCCTAACAATGTCACCACTCAAGGCCAAAAGGACTAATGTACAACTAATTTATAATCCACCCTTATGCAAGCTCTTGATTTGAAGTATTTTCAGTTATTAAAAATGACCATTTTTAAGTTGGCTGTAGTCTATTGGCGCTCTATTAACTCTCACATATCTCTAGATTCATATAATTGGCATGTTGTTAAACTATTCCTTGTACCTAGAAGATTTTCACATAGTAACAGACAATAGTCTCTGATGAAGCTTTGATTCACAATTAATTAGTACAGCAAAAGGTTTTGCAGTTGGCTCTGTCCCTTCAGTAAATTGTGATATGACACATATTTGCATTTACTCAGCACAGCTGTTTTTCATGAAAAGAGTATTTGCCCTCAGAATAATTTAAGGCAAATGCAGAATGGTTTCATTCCTAAAAGAAGAAAACCATGGTGCAAAGCAGGTGGCTTAAATGTGTTATGGACAAAAAGTATTTTCCATATATGTTATCTTAAGAAATCTTTTTTTTAAAGAGATTTCCCCTTGTTCACCAGTTGAAAAGCCCATAATAAAAGATAAATATTATGCAAAATTTTGCAATACCATATTATATTATTCTTTGAGATGCAAATTTTTATACAGTATATTAAAATCATTCTATACTACTTTATCAGATAATTATTCTAATCAAGGCTATTAATCTTTTTGTTAGAAAAAATATCTTATGGTACTCTAGTGAATATTAATTTTCAAATGAGTTTAAATCTGATTTGAATATATGCATGATACATATATACATTAAATCCATAGACTTTCTTGAGCTCTGACTCATAATTTTCAGCACTTTATATAAAATTAACATTTTTTTCTCAAATATGGTTTATATTGTGGTTTTATTTCTATTAAAACATGAACCTGAGATTTTACATTATAATTTTTTTGCACCATATAATTTCAAGAAACATTTAGATACAAGAAAAATGATGTGTGGGTGTGAAGATATATTTTTACTGAAAATGAACTAAAAATATCTTTGAGATCTATAATTTTCCAAAGGCTTTGAATAGTAATCACATAAGGATTTGGCATTTCATCGTAATAATATATATCATCATTGTACCAAGTTAGTTTATTTTTCCATATATGTTAACATTATGTATCAATATACTTGGATAGTCTTGATATTTCGTATTATTATGTTTCAATTAAGTTGGACAAGTTTAATGTTTAGAATATCACTAACTTCTTGTATACACCATATATATACTTCTAATTCAGAAAGATATAAGAAAACATTTGTCTTAATGCAATATTATCTTTGAGAATTTCCTATATTCAAACTACAATAAATTAAAAAGAATAAATGTAACACCAAAACTACATTGAATAGAATTTGATCATACTTTGAAGAATAGTCAAAATTTTATTTACTATTTTAATTGAATCATAGTCTTTTACCTTATGTATTAATTATAGGAAAATATGAAAATATTATCATGCTTGAATATAGCTGGATGGGACATTTGTATGAAGATATTACCTGGAATTGCTTATATTTCCAAATCTGAATGGATTCATTTAACTAGATTTCAATACAGTTCTACATGTGTAGCCTTTCAGCAATATTAGGTTACACTGCCGAGGACACTTGACAACATGGTAAATTCACTGCTAGGATCCAAATATTTCTAAGGGAAAAACGTTGCCTTAGGAAGAATCCTCCACCATGTGTCACCAAAGGAAGACTGGAAACACATAAGGAGTGTCAAGATACATGACTTATAGCCCTTGACTTCCATCTTTTATGTCACTTGTTTCACTTACCTGGAGTCTACCTAAACTTGCCAGACCCAATTCTTTTGTCATTCTTTTCAGCTACTTTAATGGCCTGCTTTATTTTATTATATCAGTAGAAAAACACCTATAACATTTCCATATATATCTATATGATGCTAATAGGAATATATTATTTTTTTAAGATTTTATTTATTTACTTATTTGAAAGAGAGTGCACCTGTGAGCAAGAGAAGGATCAGGGCGGGGGCGGGGGGAGGGAAGAGTGAGGAGGAAAGAATCTCAAGCAAACTCCCTGATGAATAGGGAGTTCAGGGGTAGGACAGGGGGGGCAGTGAGGGGGCTTGATCTCATGACCCTAAATTCATGACCTGAGATAAAATCAAAGCCTGAAAGCCCCAGGCACCCCAGGACTGTATATATTTTTTGTCTTTCTCCCCCCTCCATCTTAAGGATTTATTTCCCTGTCTTATAAAGAAGTAAATCAATCTCCAACTTTGTCTAGGTCAGAGCTAGTTATTTATCCAAATCAGGTAAAGTCAACAAATAACTCTTTGATTACTACTCCTATAGTAACTTGGTAGCAAGTTCTTGAGAAAACGATTTCAATTACTGATCAATCCAATTAAAGGAACGTTCACCTCACTTTTGATGAGTTTTAACTTGTAGAACCATCCAGATATAGGTTCCATCTGAGCAAAGGAACTTGTCCCATGTCAAAGTTGGAAGGTGGTGAGGCTTTGGCTGGTGTGGCAAGGCTGATGGCCTAACTACAACCCATCTCATGGCCAGATTTGCACTGAGCTGAATGATGAGAGCTGTGTTTTCTTACAGTTTTTTTGGCCAGGTCTAATTTTAAATTAACAGCCTGATGTGTTTTGAAAATATTTGTATGACACAGTATTTAAAAATGTGTTCCCACAATATGGTGAGATCTTCTTTTACTCTGAAATAGGGTTTCCTGCTAAAAGAAATATTTTAGATGAAAAATATATCCAATCTGTTAAGAGTATATATCTACACTTAGCCTGTAAATATAAATCTATATGGGGAAAATAAATGTCATTCAAGGTAAAGTAGGCTTTTAGGCAGAATGAGTAAACTGTTTTAAAATCATTCATCTCCAGGTCTATAGAAAGAAACAACCATCTAATAGGATATTCATATTCATATTCACCTCCATAAATTTATATAATTTGTATGTTATACATATTGCTTATAAGTAATATGCAGATATTATTATTTGTAAATAATCTTATTATATATCATTTGCTATATTTATGAGTCTAAATAAATGATAACATAATAAAACACTAATAAACCTAAAGTTTTAAGGACAAGGGTAGAACAGGTTTTTTAAAAGGTGTATTTATTTATTTATTTATTTATTTATTTATTTATTTGAGAGAGAGAGTAAGAGTGAGCATGAGCACAGAGGGGGAAAAGCAGCAGAGGGAGAACGAGAAGTAGACTCCTCTATAAGCAGGGAGCCTGTCATGGGGCTCTCAGGATCCTGAGACCACGACCTGAGCTGAAAGCAGACACTTAACTGACTGAACCACCCATGTACCCCAACAGAGTCTTAAACATAGTCTTGAGCCACTGTGTATATGACATGGAATACTGTGCATGTTTTTAATTAGTTAAAAAATCAATAATTCCACCAAAATAATTAATTGTGCATGTTACATTCAATGGGATCTGACAATATATAGGTAGATAAATAGATAAATTCCTGTGCATGCATATACAGCACATACGTTTATGTAATGACTTACATACAAATAAGTATTTGTGCTGTGAACCCATTTAAATTTAAGTTCTTAAAAATCCCTAGAATTAAAAAAAATATTTGATTATTTATATACTTGATGATTTTTTTTAAACCCACAAGGATCAATTTATTAACTTGATCAGTATTAAATCCCACAGGATTTGAGTGTGTGTTTGTGTGTGTGTGTGTGTGTGTGTGTGTGAGGGGGGGATAACCATTTAAGTATGAATGGGAGTATGTATAAAATCTTAGTAAATTTTACAGCATTTTCAAACTGGCTTCTTCTGCCAGTTATCTCTGTATATCCATTGATCGACAAAATGGGAAAGCACCAGATACTTGTTAAGCATAACTAGCAAAACTTGGTATATAAGTAGTTTGAGACAATAAGAATCAAAGAGAGTAAGTTAGTGATGTGTCTTATATATTATCCCACAGATACTACCTCCATAAAACATTTATTACATTAAGTTTTAGGGTTTCAACAAATAAATTTGGGAGGGGGATACAAATATTCAGTTCATAGCATGTATCATAAATTCTTCATAATATTTTTGTAAACTTCTAATTACTTAGCTTAGAAGCAAAATAAATGTCATTAAAGATGAACATAGGGGAAAGGTTATAGTTCTAAGACGTTGGACTTGAGTTGTATTATAGCTATAACTAGGTATCAGTTTATTCATTCCTCTGTTCAATAAGAACTCTTATGGGAGGAAAGATACAAATGAAAATTGAAGCAAGGCTTCTACTGTCTACTGCCTAAAATCTTAAAAAGATGCTAGTAAACAAAACAGAAAGTAAATGATGGCTGCAAAGACATATAACTATCTAGAGTGACACTCAGGCTCAGAGGGATTGTCTGTTTACCAGCAATAGAGATGGTGTAGCTGGGTTCTTGGACACAGCAGGACCACCCTAAGATTGCAGGAGAAGGTCTGGAGCTATGTCACATCACTAACTCATCATTTAGGTTCCAAGGTTGAAGAGCTTGCAGCCTTTGGCACAGAGGACATCTCTGGGTCCCTGGTTGTCATGGGCAGCCCCACAAAGTAAAGTTTGAGATAAGCTGAAGTCTTCAAAGGGAAGTTAGTCTTAACCTTGCCACCAGAGTCAACTCCAAGGACTCTGCTTGGTTCAATTCTTTGTTGTTAGCCATGTTGAAATCTTTAATAATTGTATCTTTAAACTTATGTTTTTTAAGTGAAATCTAAATGGACAATGAGCATGCACATTGGCAAAGGAGACACACATATGACGTCGCTTTTCCTTACCACATTATATTTGTGTATAGTGTTCAAAGCCCTATGAACACAAGATTCTGATGGACCCCTGATGTGTGGGAATTTAAATACTCAGTGAGTAAAAGGTAAAAATGTCACATTGATGCCCCTGCTTTTCCTCAGACCTGGAACTTGCTTTAAATGCAGAAAGAAAGTGGTAGTGTTCCAAGAAACACAAATGACCAAAGAGCCCTATATCCTTTATTGCATATGTCATTTTCCTATATTAGCCAGCCACATTGGCTGAAAATGACAGTAAGGAAAGGGAAAGATAGGGTAACACATTCTTCCTTTTCCTTTCAGCTATTCCTTATTCATCAGGAGGCTGAAGGTAGAGTGTTAGTAGAACGTGTACCTATCAAGAAGTGAAATAAAAAGTTGGTTTAATTATGTGAATTATTTCCATTTTTTCTGGTAAAAGCAAAATACATATACCTATGTGAGAAACAAAATACAAATTGTGTGATTTTGGTGATTCCACATGCTGTCCTTATATCTGCTTTTCAAAATGACATAGCACAATATGAAAATTAATGGTAGAATTCTTGCTAATAACTTTTCATTTTAATTTTTCTTTACTTCAAAAGATATCAAATACAGATAAAAGCAACTTGGGGGATCTGGGTGGCTCAGGTGGTTGAGCATCAACTCTTGGTTTGGGCTCACATCATGATCTCAGGGTCCTGATATTAAACCCCATGTTGGGCTTAGTGTGGAGTCTGTTTGTCCCTCTCCCTCTTCTCCTCTCCCCCTTCATAAGTAAATTTAAAAACTAAAGAAAAAGAAATAAAAGCCACTTTACAAATCTACAGAGAGACCATGGAAGAACCAAAAAGTTTTACATTTTACTATGAGTAACAGCACTTTTTTTTCTTGCTGTTTGAACAAGGAATCCTGTATTTTCATATTTTAACAGGGCCCCACAAATTATGTAGCTGGTCCTGCAGGCAGCCAGCAGATTGGAAAAAGAGGAAGAAAAGACCAAGAAATGGAGATGGGAAAGAGATCAGCATAATTGAAGCACAGCCTGTAAGGGTTTGTAGGCTAAAAATAAGCCTAAAGTTCAAACAAAGGCCATACCTTTGCACCGTAAATATAAATTGTACCAAGATATTTCTACTTGATTCCATAGGAAATATGAAATTTTAAAAAGAAGTGGGGGAACATTTAAGGTGAGGCAGAATTATATATGGACTAGTTTAAAGATAAAGTGTAGCTGGTTTCAAATCCAAACTCTACAATCTGCCTTCTCTGTCACTTTGGTCACATGACACAACAGTCATGTTAGGTCAGTTTTCTTATTTCATACGCAGATATTTGTAATACCCACCTCATAGGGTTATTAGGAGGCTTATGTGTGGTAAAGTATTTTTAAAAATTTACCTTCACGAGGATACATAATTAATTTTAATAAATGATAGTTATTATCATTTTGATCTGGACTTTAAAAAGAAAGCAGATTGGAGTTTGAGAGCTGAATTCAAATATAATTATAAAAATGAAGCTAAAGTTTGTGAGGGAATAATCTAAATATAAAATACAGCTACTGACACAAAGTCATAGTTCCCTAGAAGAATCTCCAGATTGCTGACTTGGATGATAAGGTAAAAATACATATTTAGAGACAAGAGCCAGAGGATAAAGATAAAGTATTCAGTTTGGGATCTGTTAAGATTGATGCTTGTGAAGTAAATAATATGAAGGTGATGATTATAGTAGACAATTTTATGTATCATTTAGGTGTTTAGCAGAAAGAGTGAGATCTAAGACAGAAATACAAATTTGGATTTCTTCAGCAAGTGTTGATTAAAACCACAGAAGTGAAGGAAATAGCCCAAGTATAAATATTTATATTCACAGACATTGAGATATTTTTACTGTGATGAGAATAGTGAGTTCGAAACTGATAACAAGCAATGGAAGCTGGTGTTCACATAGTGAAAATAACAAGGATTGGAATTTTGTACATTGGTTTTCAGCCTAGTTCTGCCACTATATCCTCTGGACAAGTCATGTAACCCTTCTGGGCTTCAGAAAAAAAAAATTAACATTACCATGACTTAGACATTTTTCCAAGCAAATTCCAAGTATTAACTCACTTACTTCTTACAAAATTCTGGGAGGTAGATACTTCATTATAAAAATTCGATTAAGATCCTGAGAAACAAAAATATATTTTTTAAAGATTTTATTTATTTATTCATAGAGACAGAGAGAGAGAGGCAGAGACACAGGCAGAGGGAGAAGCAGGCATCATACAGAGAGCCTGATGTGGGACTCGATGCAGGGTCTCCAGGAGTCTCCAGGATCACGCCCTGGGCTGCAGGCGGTGCTAAACCGCTGCGCCACGGGGGCTACCCGAGAAACAAAAATATTATATAATTCTCTTAAGGTCCAACATCTAGCACATGGAAGAGCAAGGAATGGAATCAAGGAAGCTTGATTCAGTACCTGCACATTCCTAACTTCCACATGCTCCTCTTTAACTGGAACTCTTCAAAAAAAGGCTGAATCCATTTTTGATGTTAGATTGCTAACAACTTTTAAGCCACATTCTTTGCTCTTCATTTTCTGCCCTACATCTGGGCAAACTGGCAGGAAAGTCTGGATGCTTTTCCATTGGTGCCAGTAAAAGATTCTGAAACATAAGCTCTTGCTGCTACATGAAAACCAAATAACCTAACCCCATTTGAAGCCACAATGAAAACCCTGAGTTAGTATCCTTCCCTGCTTTCTCAAGCCATTTTTAGATCTGATTGAGAGGACTACTCTGATCTCCCTATAGGTCTCAATTATATAAATTATAATATTTTCATACTCTTTTGTATGCATGGTGTCAGTAGTCTTGACATCAGAACAATATTTGGTCTGGAAGTCTCTGCTCTAGCTGCAGGGTGATCACAACAAACTTCATTGTATTCCTGCATTGTATAATTCTAAAATTTTGAATAAATGTGCTAGTTGTACAAATACTAAACAACTTTTGGCATTGTGTTGGTGATTTAAGTGGCTTTGATTTATATTGATTAAAAATTTAATATTTACACAGTTTTAAAATTACTGTCCTTGCTTGGATTAATGGTTCTCTCAATAGACTGCCTCATTTTTCTACAACCATTGGTCCATGATATGGAAGAATTGCTATATTTAGTCAGTCAGGATAGCTTCATCTATCTAGATCCAGAGGAACCATCCACATAACTATTTTAAAAAATAAGTTTTAGAAAAATATTTGTTAAGTTCCTATCACATGCAAACCTACTACATGATCTTTTCTTCAGTGATGGTATCCAATTATTTAACACACCAAGAATGTAACAATGTTCAGTTCTCTGAATTTAGATAAAAAAAACCCTCAATTTCAATATTACTATATTTTTCAGCCCATATTTCTACCTGTTTTCTATTACTTCTCTCATAGGTAAATTTAAAAATATAAAGCAAGTTATGTAAGCAGGAGTGACAGGGTGAACAGGTTGTGAATTAACACCTATTATATATTTTATTGCCTTAAACTAGGTGTGGCATCTGTGTATGTAATATTTGCAGATGGGTATCTTGATTAGATCTTAATAAGTCTTTTGCCTATAATATTCTCTATTAGGATACTCACATCTGCTTAGCTTATTTTTATTTTTTTTTGTAGGGTAAGCTCACTGATACAGTTATGAAGTAATGTCTATTCCCAGTTGCATAAGTTTATTTTTTCAAAAATGTTCCTTATTCCTCTCATATACCATAAGTTTCATAATTCAGTATTGTCTAGAGTTAATAACAAGTATAATGGATAAGAGACAGAACATGGTAAACTTGGATACAGAATTTATCTTTATGATACACAAACATGTAATATAAATTCCAAAAGCATGAGCAATAAGAGAAAAAAAACAGATAATTTGGGCTTCATAAAAATTAAAAACCTTTGTGCTTTAAAATAGACCATTAAGAATGTGAGAAGATGGGGAACAATATTACAAATTGTATATTCTGATTAGGGACTTATCTCTGGACTATATGAAGAGTTCTTAGAACTCAATATTAAAAAAGACACATAACCCAATTATAAAAAGAACAAAATGTCTGAATAAACACTTCTCCAAGGAGGATATACAACAAGTACATGAAAAGATGCTCAACATCATTAGTCATTAGGAAATGAAAATCAACCCACAATAAGGTGCCACTTCATGTCCAGTAAGATTGCTAGAATCAAAAAGTCAGATAATAACAAATATTAGAGAAGACATGGAGAAATCAGAACTCTTATAAACTGCCTGTGAAAATGTAAAATGATAAAATCACTTTGGAAAATAGTTGGGCAGTCCCTCAAATTAATAAACACAAGGTGCCTGGGTGGCTCAGTGGTTAAGCATCTGCCTCTACTCAGGTAATGACCCCATGGAAACGAGTCTGCGTATGGCTCCCTGCTCAGCAGGGAGTCTGCTTCTCCATCTCCCTCTGCCCCTCCTGCCTCATGCATGTGCTCTCTCTAGCAAATAAATAATTTAAAAAAAAGATTTTATTTATTTATTTGTCAGAGAGAGAGAGCATAGGCTGGAGGAGCAGCAGAACAGAGAAAGAAGCGGGCTCCCTGCTGAGCAAGTAGCCCAATGTGGGCTATGTGAGTATATATATATATATATATATACTCAATCCCTCTATGCTTGATATCCTTTGATGTCACTCAGTTGTTCACTTCACAAGACAAAATCCAGACACTTTAGTATGGGTACCTCTTGCTGATCCCTCAACATCCATATACCCATTACCAGATACATTCAGATTTGGCTACAGGTAACCACCCTTCTACCTACAACACAGTCCCTTTTTTTAGGAGGATGCAGGACCTACCTCCAACAGTGGGTCATGTACTTGCTAATGGTAAACTCAGAAGGCCAAGCCTAAGCCCATCACGATATAGGGTCCCATGGCTACAGGAATTTGTAGAGAGATAGATATCTAGTCTACTTTGAGATAATTTAACAAGACTATTTTACTGGGGAATTACAGAAAAATTTTTTTCTCTTCTGAGAAAATCACTTGAAAAGACTTTAAATATTTATTCCAGGAGCACAGTGATTTAATCACACTAATAATAAAGACCCAGATAATCATAAAAAAATGGAATTGTTTGGACTATAACTGATTTGGATATTTTTCCCCCAGCTTTTTAAGGAAACAAATCCCTGGAATGATTTACACTGGTATGAGTTCACTTTCCTTTTACATTCAGCTAAAAACAAGAATTAAGTTCAATCTTACCTTGCAGTCCTCTGGCCACTCAACCATTAGCTGCTAATTCTACTCTAGTAAATGATTTATTTTTTTCTTTAAAAAAAATAGAAAGATAGATAGAGAGAGAGAGAGAGAGAGAGAAAGTATAGAATTGCAACTGAGGCTCTTATTTTAGGATACTGTTTCCCAAACAAAAGTATTTTAAATTAAGCACAAGAGATAATAATTATGACTTCTTAGTTTAAAAATAAAATGAGGCTTATAAAATGTGTGATATTTGTGATAAATAAACATAAAGATGTACTAGTCATTGATAGTTATATATCATATATTTAATTAGAAAAGAGGTTTGTTTAAAATTCAACAGACCATAAAACCATACACACAAAAAGAGATTGATAACCTTCATGACAATGGATTCATGTTGGCTTACAGTGTGTTTAATTAATGTTACATTACAATGAGTGGATCAGAATATCTATATGATATAAATCTATTGTGAAATATCAAAGTTTAATATAGGAAATCCTTGAGGACAATAACTATTTATTTTACTTTATCCTAGATACTCAATATATATTGTAATTAATATATGACAAAATATAATCAGTGTTTCCACTGAAGAAAATATAAACCAACAATGGTAGCTAATTATGGAATAAGAATATGTCATATTAAGTTCTAAACATTTTACTAGGAAAACTTGATAGAAGCGGAAAAGATTTATGGGGTTTGGATTTTTCAATCACTTATAACAAGGACTTAAACATGTGTATGCCTTGTCAATATATAGAAATATCTCATATGTTTATTTCACAGCTGGAGTTGGTAAACTATGGCCAAATCTGGCCTTCCACCTACTTCTGTATAGCCCACAACTAATTAATTGTGCAGCTCTATGTAGCTGAAAAAATCAAATATGAACAATTTGTGATACATGAAAATTACATAGAATGTAAAATGTTATTAGGACACTGCAATGCTCATTCTTTTATGTATTGTCTGTGGCTTATCTTTAAGCTTCTGTGGCAAAATTGAGTAGTTCCTCAGATACCATATAGATCACAAAGCCCAAAATATTTACTATTCCTTAATGGAAAAAGTTTCCTGACCCCTACTTCAGAGAAATATAAATTAAAAACCATATTTTTCAAAGAACTTCAATAAAGAAGTATATTATTTGGGGTTACTATATTTTGACCCTAACATTATTCAAGACTCCATATTAAGGACAACGAGAAATCTTATCTGGAAGTATGTACATTTGCAAAGAAATATAATTCTCATGGTATGAGAGGTGATGAGCACCGGGTGATGAATGGAAGTGTTGAATCACTGTATTATACATCTGAAACTAGTATTACACTTTATGTTAATTAACTAACTGAAATTTAAATAAAACTTTAAAAATAAAATAAAATCAATTAAAAAACAGTACTATAACTAAACTGGACAAAGTTACTTTGTTTTGGAACAAAGATAGGGTATCAGTACTACACAGACTTATCATCTAACAACCTTTTTTTTTTTAATTACCTTGCAGAAACATATTTTGCTGTATTTTCCCAAAGCTAAATAAAAGGGAAACATAACTGGGGGGTTTAAATGATAGGTAAACTATTTAAGGACTCTCCAATGATGTACCTGTTTCGATAATATTATTCTCCAAAGCTGATAGATGATTCTTATTCTTTACATTTGAAGTTTCTGGCTTTAGTTCAGGTTTAAAGTGAAAGATTTCAGGTATGGGCAGCCCAGGTGGCTCAGTGGTTTAGCGCTGCCTTCGGCCTGGGGTGTGATCCTGGAGACCCAGGATCAAGTCCCACATTAGGCTCACTGCATGGAGCCTGCTTCTCCCTCTGCCTGTTTCTCTGCCTCTCTCTCTGTGTCTCTCATGAATAAATAAATAAAATCTTAAAAAAAAAAGAAAGATTTCAGGTACTATAACATAGAATTATTTTTATATTCTAGCAGATTATAGGGACTAGAAAGAAGCAGGAATCTATTATGACTGAAATACTTTTCTGTTATTCAAGGCAGGCTCCAAATCTGTAAAAGTCAAGTTCAAGGAAGTCCATTTTCACCATCATTGATTTTCACTGAAGGCAGACTGTTTTCACCTCATTGATTTTGATGTTGATTGAGTCATGTTCATCTGGTTGGTCGGTATTTGGGAGCTTGTTCATTTTTGATGGGTTAATTTGCCTAGGATCACTGATCAGTTACCTTGATCTAGAGCTACTGTTTTTCAACATTTTCTCAGGCCACATATTAAATTTAAAGAGTTATTTAGTTGAATGGAATTTAGTTTCCTAAAGAATGTGCCTAATCTTAAATAATTAATAGTTTATTTACCTTTAATCACGAAACTTGGATGATGTATTATCCTTTAACCAGGTGATACTAAAAGGCCATACAAAACATATATATATATATATATATATATATATGTTATTCATGTTTTAGTTCATTTTAAAAAACCAAGAAATTTACTAAAGAAAATGGCTTCTATAGAAATATAATTTACAAAAGTCACAAAACTGTGAATGGCCATTAATGGTTGGAAATGAAAAGCAAGTTCTACAGCCAGATAGGATTAGCAACATTCAAATAAATCTCCAAATCTAAAACTCTTGATTCTCTTATGGTCCAATTATCATCATTACAAACCAACTTCTCTATCTATTGCATATATAACCCATCAAATGGAAGCTTTCTGTCTAAATAGAACCTTCTATCTGTGAATATTAATATGCAATTCACAGGAGTGCATCTGGCTTATATTTGAGATAATAATTATCTTTTTGTGACACATTTATGAGCTTTCCTTTCATTAATTTTTATCTTAGAAGTTTTCATTGTTCTGGTAGTCTAGTTTTAGAACAAACACCTGCTTTTTACAACTCTTAGCTGATTTCCTCAAGATTTTATGTTTAAAACATCTGACAATTCTATATAAGTTTTTGAGCCTTTGTTATTCCAGCTGAAACTGTCCTGTCTTCCCTTTGTTTCCAACTCTTTCATAAAATATAAATCAAGAATGTGCTTTAAAAAAAAGAATTTGTTTTTTTCCATATCAGCAATCTCCTCCTATTAGCTTTTGTCCCATAAAGTGCAAATGGTTTAGATTCCTTGTGAAAATATTTCTGAAATCTCTTTCAGTTCATGCCATTTTGCATTGAGACCTTCTAAAGTACTGCTGTTCATGCTATGAGTAAGTGACTCATAACACTGGAAATACATTATTATTAATGATATTATTGTTGTTGTTTCCACATCATCACTTTAGTTTACCATCAATTTTGTATGTCAGTAAAATCTAAAACGTGAAACCAATTTTGTGGTCAGAAAAAACAATGTATTGGGCAGTATACCAAGAACCTATCTGGTCTCTTAGCTATTATTAAATGTCTAGAAATACATCTTCCCCATTTCTAGGATTCATAGAACTTCAGTTATTTCCATATTACATGATACTAGATATATAGAAGTAAGAATTTCTGTTATATTATTTCATTTATTTGCTAAAAAAGATTTATGTGAACATTTATTTATATACATAGACTATTGATAAGTCTTGGGAAAGGTAGCATTAATCTTAGGAAACTTATAGTTCTTTTATGTAGAGAAAGACATGCAAATAGAAAAAGTAAATGTATGATAACACCAATAATATCACATGGTTACATCAAATTAATTGCCAGGTAAGAATTTTAGCTCTTAGTATAGTTGAGAGGTTAGTTAGTATAGTATTATGGTATATTCCATAATAAGAACTTCAGATTTTACTCTGAATGAATTGAGAAGACTATTGGAAATTTTAAGCAGCTATGCTATGACTTGACTTGTTTTTCAAACAAAGAAAAAAAAAAAGCATGTCATTTCAATTAAGGCAACCGCACCATTCCAGATGCTCTGTTAAAAAAAAACTGAGTCATCTTAAGCTTCTCTTTCTTAAACCTTACATTCAATCTTTCAGAAAATTCTGTCAGTTGGTTCTTCAAAAAGATATCAAGAATCAAAAACATCGCTTATCATCTTCCTTGCTACCACTCAGATTCCAACCACAAAAATCTCTCAACCTGAACCCTTTCAAGAGACATCTAATTGGTGTCCCTACTTTTTGAAGGTTTTCTCCTGGAAATTATATTTGATCGTTAGGTTCTGCCCTTCCAGTTCCTTTCAGAGGGATTGGGGATTATATACTTTGTCACTACCATCATCTTGGCCCATGCATTTGGCCCAAGCAAAATTAATTCTTTCTTTTCTTGATCCTACTCTATAAGCTTTCATCTTCACCATTGAAATAGATCATGGTCAAGGTAAACAGTGCCTTCTATTTTGCCAAGTAAAATGCTCAACCATTAGACCTCTTCTGACTTGGTCTATAGAACATTTGACATGGTTGATCACTTCCTCCTTCCTAAAATACCTTATTCACCTTGACTGGCAGGACACCACCTTACCTTTCCTGGATTCTTTCCTTGTTTTACAGCCTACCTCTTCTAAGACTCCTCTACCTGTTGTTCTCTATTTTTCTGAGTTCTGAATGTTCAGGTCCTCTGGAAATCAATCTTTAGAGTTGGCATTTTCCTAACTTCCTAAAGTAAATGCATCCAATCTCATGGCTTTATTATACTGATTATTTACTTATTATACTGATAAGCCTAACTTTTCAGCTTTACCTTTTCCCCTTAATTCAATTCTTGTATATCCTGTTAACCACTTCCGAAAATATGCCCTCATTGCTGTCAACAAATAAGCTCCAATAGTTTACTCTGTCTTCATCAGCATCAACTCCATTCTTCCTCTTGTTCATGCAGATTAACTTGAAATCCTTAACTTCTATTTTTATTTCCCATTCTATTAACATATTTCTTTGGCTCCATATCCAAATTATATCCAAAATGTGATCATTTCCCACACCTCCACACTGGGTACTGGGAAAAACTCAAGATAGTCTTATACTCTAGAGTATCCCAACAGCACAAAAATAATTTTTCCTTTACAAGTTAAGCTATGTAGTATAACTCCTTTGCTTAAAATAGCTCAGTATTTTCCCACTTACCTAGTGAAAAACCTAAAAACAACATGAGTTACCCATCCCCAAATAAACTGGTGCCCTCCTGTCTTTCTGACTTCATCTTCTATGCCATGTTCCTTTTCTCCCTGTTTCAGCCACTTTGGTTTCCTAGAGTCCTTAGATACATCAAGTATTCTTACATTTCTAGACCTTTGTATTTGTTCTACCACCTTCTAGAACACGTTTTCCCCCCAAAGTCTTCTCTGCTTATTCCTTTAGTCTTCTACTAAAATATTAACTTTAAAGAGGTATTCACTGGTACCCTATAAGAATGAACACTGTTCCAACCTGGAACTCCTTAATCTTCCTGATTCTGTCTTAAAAAATACTTAGCACCAATTAAATGTGAGACTTTGGTGTATTTATATTTATTTTTTAACTCCTCAATTGGTGTGTATGACTCACTAATACTGGTATTTTTCTGTTTTGCCTAATACAATATCCCCAGTGCCTAGAACATTTCCTACCCAAGGATAGATGCTTAATAAATATTTGTTGATGAATATATCTCAACACTCACATTTAATAAATCCTAATCCTATCTTTTTGAAAGATTTTCCTCAGGTCTAAATTTTAATAAAATATTAAATCATCACTGCTTTTTCTAACTCAAGAAGAGGTGGTGCCACTCTGCCTCCCCATCTCTGTGGAACAGAAATTGTGGATGCGGTGTGTTGATGATTTCTTGTCTGCATTAGGCATATAAATGCACAGAAAACCACTCCCTTCCCCAACTATATAGATTTAAGGGAAGGATAATAGGAAGGAAGAGGCTAAAGAAAGAAATCTCTTAAACCTATGTATGAACTCCTGGCTACATCCCTAAGAGGTCCATTCATGAAACCAGTTGATAGGTGTATATGTATGTGTGTGTGTGTGTGTGTGTGTGTGTGTGTGTGTGTAATAGATGTATAGGAACACACACACATAAAGAAGCAACAAGTGGCAACTTTTAGAACTAAACATACAACAACCACCATAACAGTCACATTTGATAGACTCAATAGCAAAATTCAGATAACAAAGGAAACAACTAGTTAACTCAAAAATAAAGCAATATGATTAATCAATTTGGACACAAAAGATAAAATAAATTGAAATAAATTGAACTGAGCTCCAGGGATCTGTGAGAAAATAATATAGATATAATATACATGTCATCAGAATTGTAGTAGGAGAGGAGAAAGAATATGGGCACAAAAAAATTATTTGAGAAATAATGGCTGGAAACTTTTAACTGAAAACAAAACAAAACAAACACAAACCCACAAATTCAGGAAGCTCAGCAAATCCCAAACAGGATAAATCAAGGAAACTACATGCCCAGACACATCATGACATTTCTGAAAATTAAAGGTAAAGGGAAAAAAAGTAAAGCATTTAGAGAAGCACTGGGCTAGTTACAGAAGAATGAAAAATGGAATTACAGTGGATTTCTCATCAGGAATTATTGAGGTTAGAAGAATATTGCACATTTTTCAAGTCCTGGAAGAAAATAACTGTCAATCTAGAATTTTATAACTATGAAAATACCCATCAGAAATGAAGGTTAAAGACATTCTGAACAGAAAGGAAACTACAAGATTCTGTTGCCAATAGACTTGTTCAGTAAGAAAAGTTAGATAAAGCTCTAACAGTGAATAAAAAAAGCCAGAGGAAAACTTAATATATCAGGAATTTAAAAAGAGCAATAGAAAGGGAATTCACAATAAGAAAAAAAATGGGAAAGCAATCTAAATGTTCATCAACTAGGCCTACTATAAAATACATAATAGAATATTATACTGCTCTTAAAAACAAAAATAATGATTTAAAAGGACTTGCTCTACCAAATATTACAACTCATTACAGCACTATACTGATCAAACTTTATGGCATTGACAAATAGTATAAAAACTATTCAATAGAATAAAATATAGTACAGAAATTCATCAAAATTAATGAGTTAATATTCATATGATAGGTATGCAATTTTAACCAAAGGATGTTTTTTAAATGATTCTGGCATAATTGAATATTAATGTAGAAGAAAACATATCATATCATGTAAAACACCATGTAAAAATAAGTTCCAGATGGAAGAAATTTTATACATATACAAATATTAGAAATATATATCTTTTGGATATACAAATATTAGTAATATATATCTTTTGGATGTTTATTATATATCCAATAGAGACATATAATAATAGATATGAGAATATAAAAATAGATATAAATAATATATCATAAAATAAGTAGAAATAAAATAAATTATAGGAAAATATTTTTGGAATCTCACAAGTTTCAGTCATTTCCTAAAGCAAATATGGAAACTCAGATACTAGAAAAGAAAATGCTGAAAAAAATTTACCACCTAAAATAAAAATGTTATATGGGAGAATACAGTCTAGGCAAAAAATTAGAGACTAAGAAAAAATATACATATGATAGTGAAGTTGCTACATTAAGCATAAAAACGTAAATAAAGGGATCCCTGGGTGGCGCAGCGGTTTGGCACCTGCCTTTGGCCCAGGGCGCGATCCTGGAGACCCGGGATCGAATCCCACGTCGGGCTCCCGGTGCATGGAGCCTGCTTCTCCCTCTGCCTGTGTCTCTGCCTCTCTCTCTCTCTCTCTCTCTGTGTGTGACTATCATAAAAAAAAATTAAAAAAAAAAAAAAAACGTAAATAAAAAGACACTTTAGTAATGTTTGAAATGTAAAAAAATTTGCAAATATATAAACATAAATCAATAGGGCAACAGTTGAATGATTTATGCTATAAACATATTAAAAGTAATGAGTGAAATCCATAAGTATTCCCTCCAAAGAGGAAGTTATATGACAAAGTGGAAAACAAGTTTTGGAATAATATAAATTAGATATTATTTTGTAAAAACAAATAGAACAAAAGTAAAATATTATATATGATGTTGAGGTACCCTTTGTTTGCATTTTTTAATTTTAATTTTAGTTTCTTATTTGATTATTACTACTATACCTGTAAAAACTAAAATACAACATGGAAAGCATTATTCTTGATTTCAAAATGTTGTTAGAATTTTTACACTATGTCTTCAGACCTAAAATATAATTAGATAAGTGTAAAAACACCAGCTACTACAGTGAAAACCTTTCCTAAACTGATAAATTATCTTCTCTCCCTGGGTACCGTACTTACCAGAGCTTTAGTTAGTACACTTGCTTGCTAGTAAAGAAGTATGGATTCCATTTCTGCTCTTATCATTCTGCCCCAGTCATGACACTAACCACTAACCATTCTGTCCATAAACATTCACCACCCCTGTCTGACAGACAAAATGAATGAGGAAATGATATGGTCTCCAAAAATCTAAAGTCAGTCTTTTTCCAGAGGTATCAACATAAACACAGTGTTATCTTTAGCTTTTCTCATTTTCACTTCATAAATCTACTCTGTCAATCTAGCCTTAAATTCATATATATATGAATATATATACATATATATATATATTCTTCTTCTAAAAAGCAAAAGGACCTTAAGATGTTTATAAAGAAAAAGAAAATATCAGCTACAAATATAGCTAAAGTTCATAAAATATAACTTTAAAAACTATAGCCACATGTTTCCAATATAATCTTAGTTTATAAGATCCTCCCTCCTATAAAGAAAATGATAATATGAAAAAGTAGATGAACACTCTAATCTGGAAATCTCTTCCACAAGAAAATAAGGACACTTTTTCAAGAAGTATGTACCATTATAAAATAAACAAAACAAAATTAAAAAGTAAAATAAAATAAAAAAAAAATCTTTGAAATAAAAAGTGAGTCAAGAAATTAAAAAAAATAAAATAGGGTAAAAACATAAGTGAAGGAGAGAAATTTTTCAGAACCATGAAAGTAATTTAATGATACATGTACACCATTACAGAATAAATACATTAAAAAGAGCAAGAAATGGAATTTAAATAGCAAAATATGCCAACTTCATTCAATAGTAGAAGGTAATTAAAATGACTTATGGGAGGATATTTAGCCCTCCAAAATATGATATCCAGCTAAACTCTTTTACATGTATAAATATATATTTTAAATATTATACAATGTCCTCAGACTCAACAATTAAACAACAAAGAGTGAGAACAAATGCAATTACTGCTATTTGTGGATGGAATCCAACCAACTGACATTTATCAAAATAGGAAGCTCAGGAATAAAGAAGGTATACTATAAAATAAATGCCATTGAGCATTGAATCCACAAAGATGCAGTTATGGGGCTAACTAAATAGCTGTTGTAGTTCTGGGACAAAACAATGTATTTTTAAAAAATGAAAGAAAGTATACAATATGTTTAATATTAATATAAACATGGTTGACTGCAATAAAAATAAAAAGGGCCAGAACCCAAAATCTGGACATGGGGAACAGGGCTTCTGTGTCTATTGCTGAGGTTATGATATATATTATGCCCTGCCTGACCAAGAAGGTGGAGGCAGGTTACAAACAAAGGCATGTTAAGAGTACTAATTCCCCCATCATTTGTCAACAGTCAACAGTTACTTACTATAGCTTTTCCAAAGCTACCTATTCAGAAAATATATTAAAGCATGTTGTTTAAAGCACTAGAAGAAACCATCAGAAAAGAAAACAATTTTTACATTCTCCAAAGTCAAAGAAGAGATAAAGAATTGAAGTCTACTTACACAAGACCAAAAAAAAAAAAAAAAAAAAAAAAAAAGAGACGAGAGAGAGAGGAGAGAGAGATACAGATATATAGATATAGATATAAATATAGATATAATCTTCCATGTCACTTCCATATCACGGCAAATAGTTCATAACATGATGCAATATGAATCTTCTTTCCACTCAGATAAAGCATCAGACAGTGTTAAATTTAAAAATTTACAATTGTACCTTTAATTGCAATAGCATACACATACTGGTGAGAAAATTCTATTCCTCAAATATTGTATAACATCTTGAAAAAGTCTCTCTATGAGACTTCTTTGAACTGTTGTTTCATTTTGTGTATCTTCAAGTGAAAGCTTAGTGCTCCAGATAAAAACACAAAATCCAACATAAACAGACAGCAATAGCCTTTTGTTTATTTTAGTATAAAGCTTGTACAACTGGAGCTTGCACAATTATCATCACAAGCTGTCAGCTTTCAAAATAGTTTATACTCTCATGGTTATAGAGAAGCAATGGCTTTATGTTAAGTAGTTTTGTAAATATTACAAATACATATGTAAACACTTAAAAATATATGTAAAACTGCAATAAATCATACTCCTAAAAATATAAGTGGAATTTTGAGGGTCTTTTTTTTATCTCCATGATAGTTTGAAAAGTGAGTTTGGGTTTTGAAATTCTCTCACTAAAAATACTAGGCACATGTTTTAATATAAAAGAAATATAACTGGGATCCCTGGGTGGCGCAGGGGTTTGGCGCCTGCCTTTGGCCCAGGGCGCGATCCTGGAGATCCGGGATCAAGTCCCACATCAGGCTCCCGGTGCATGGAGCCTGCTTCTCCCTCTGCCTGTGTCTCTGCCTTTCTCTCTCTCTCTCTCTGTGACTATCATAAATAAATAAAAAATTAAAAAAAAAAAAAGAAATATAACTAAAGTTAGTAGGATTTTTTTTTATCTATTCACATTATCTGTACAGAGAATCATTTGAATCAGTTAAATAACCAGTAACTATCTGATGGTTTAAGCAGAGACTAATTACATTGAATTAAAAATACCTAAGCCTCTATCAGTTTGTGTTGCAAATTGTATGTTAATTGGCTGAAAACTTTAAGAAAATCTGATTACATACACAGGATTAAGAAAGTCTAATTAAATACAAGAGGAATTCTAACCTGGGGTCAGGAATACTTTACATGGATTCTTGTCTCAGTGGACAATAGGAGTAATAAGCAAACTTAGCATTTATTTAATATTTGTCCATCAATATAGAATTTAAGGGTTTCAATGTGGGATTCTGCTAGAATTAACACATAGAAAACTATGGCTTCTTAAGTAATTTGCATAAAATCTCAAGTGATTCTCTGAGAAACCTTGTAAGACAGTTAACTATTACCAACTCATTTAAGATGGTAAGACACAGAGCTTAAGTACTATGTCCAAAATCAGTAAGTTTATAAATAGGAAACAGGGTTTGAAAAAAAATCTATCTCAAAGCCCATGGATCCTTTATTTTAACACTAGGAATCATCACAGCATATCAGCTTGGATTTTGCAGAGTCAAGCAGTAGAAGAAAGACTTCTAGAAGTATAATGTGTATCAAATACTGTAGCCATTAAATCAGAAAAAGAAATAACACTCAGCTTTTTGCCTCCTATTCATTAACCCATCTTCAATGATTCAGCACTGCTGCAGGTGTGCAAGTTGTTTACTGAAAAAATCCAGAGTGATCTACATGTACACAGTGAACATTATGTTTATCCTATACATGATGACCCTAGCAATCCTTAAAGAATTATTCAGATTTCTTTATATTCAATATTTTTCAGTGCCCTCCTTTCAGTGGTTGAGATATTCCCATAGTTGAAATGCACACACAAACACATGGAAAACCTCATGAAGACATTTGAAGTGTTTTCCTACAAGTTTAGAGAGATGTGCTTCACTGCTATGAACCATCAGGCTCACTTTTGATTGGTCATTGACTCACTTATCTTTTTCCAGTATCTGGCTTAACTGAAAAAAAAATGTTGAATCAATTAATCATTTGGTGGGGAAAGATCTACACTAGAAAGTTTTATTTATACATGGAAAATGAATTCCCTTCTTTTCGGAGATTTTTAAAAAGTTCAAATAAATGGTAATCCTATATAATGTAATATAGAGTATTTGCATTTTTTTCTGTTGGCATGTCTAAGGTCAAAACACCTGAAAACACGCATCCATATGGTGCCTAAAGCCACCTTACTGAAAGAGGTAGTCAAATTTCATAGTCCAGAAGCTATGAGGAAAACCTTTCCTCTATTTTCTTTTCTCTTTTTCCTCTGGAAACTATTGCATTAACAATAGAAATAAGAGAAAGACCATTTTGACAGAACTGCTAAGTCTACTTTTACATTTGCACACATGCCTTATTTTGTCTTCATCATTGATTCACTCTGGATGACTTGTCTGCTTTTGAAGGGAAACCATCTCAATATCTGGATTAAAAAAATAATAAATGTCAGGTACTTCTTCACAGGGCCATGATTTTTCACCTTGCAGCTATTTCCTGAATATCTCCTTCCTTCAAAACAATTTAATTTAGAAGTTCTCATAGACATTACATGTCCTTTACCACGAACTCTGAGACACAGAAATGACTGTGGAAGGTTACTTGACTCCTTTTAATATGTTCATTTTAGGGAATAAAGTGGGGGAATCTTCTCTATACCTGTAGCCTTGCTACAATTGTATAGTGACTTTATCTTGAGTGCAGTCAGATGCTATACTGTAATGATACACACCTGCATTTATTAAATATGTAAACTGATGCTATACAAAATGATTTCCTGTTTTGCACAAGTAAGCAGGAATTATTACCAAAGGAAACGGATATACTGAAAGAAGAAACAATGGTCAGGATGTTCAAACGAGCCTGAACATAAAATATTTTATGTATCTGGGGTGGGTTTTTTTGTATTATTCCTAGAAATTTTCCCCTCAAGTCACAAAAGAGTAGCCAAGAACACAAAACTTTTTTTTCTTTACAAAAAAAGGCACACATTCAGCAATGTATCATTTCTGTCATCATATGTATAAAATATTGGTCTTCAGGAAACTAGAAGAAAACTCTGAAAGCCTTTAAAATTGGCTATTTATGATAATATGACAAAGTATTAATATGATGACTACCATTTGCTACTAAACAATTTTTTAAAAGATTTTATTTATTTATTCATGAGAGACACACAGACAGAGGCAGAGACATAGGCAGAGGGAGAAGCAGGCTCCCTGTGGGGAGCCCAATGTGGACTCATCCCAGGACCCCAGGATCACAACCTGAGCAGATGCTCAACCCTGAGCCACCCAGGTGTCCCTGCTACTAAACAATTTTAGTTCAACAACTCAAGTGCTCTTTTATTAAGATAAAGATTGTTTGATTAATATTAGATTAGACTATAAATTCATTTGAGGCTGTGAGTAGATTAAGTAACTTTTTTGAGAACCATAGTAGGTTCTATATAGTCAAGAACAACTGTACTTGACTACTAGAGGACATTGTATTTAGTCTTATATCAGATATCATTCTTAATTTATTTTCCTTACATTCCCAATTTACTACTTACGTACGTACTCTCATTTCCATTGATTTAGTTGTATTCCTCTTCAGAGTTCTTGGGACTGTATTGGTCCTTTCTTGGAAAATCTCAGCAATTAATTGACTGTTGTAGGTGTGTGTGTGTGTGTGTGTGTGTGTGTGTGCATACCTGTGTGTGTGTCTAAGAGAGAAAGAAAGGAAGATGGAGAGGGTATGTACAAAATTTGTATTTTTTACTTATCTGAATTTTTAAATGTGTTGAGTTAAATCTTAAAGAATTTAGAAATATTAATATTAGGAGATTAACTTTGTTTATTATTGACATTTTCACTGGCATGTTTTATTTCCTTTGCTATTATGGATGTGTTAAAAAGAAGATTTCATATTTCTACCCATGCTTTCTGCAAGCATAATGTTATTGTTCATTTTGCATGCCTGCTGTGCTACAATAGCACCACATGGTGACCAACTCCTTCTCATGAACAAGGCCTTGCAGCTTTTGGAATATGAGCCAAGTTCTAGGTCAATGATCTCCTGTTGCTTTATTCTAATCTTGCTGGTACTTTCATTTCTGACTGGGCAAGTGTCATTCAAAAACAACAAAGTCCTTGCCTAAATGATTTAACACAGATGAACCTTGTTGTATTTGTCTTTTATTTTATTTTTTAATTGAAGTTCATTTTGCCACATATAGCATAGCACCCAGTGCTCATCTCATCAAGTGCCCCCCTCAGTGCCCGTCACCCAGTCACCCCCAGCCCCCGTCCACCTCCCTTTCTACCACCTCTTGTTCATTTCCCAGAGTTAGTAGTCTCTCATGTTCTGTCTCCCTTTCTGATATTTCCCACTCATTTTTTCTTCTTTCCCCTTTATTCCCTTTCCCTATTTTTTATATTCTCCAAATTAATGAGACCATATAATATTTGTCCTTTTCCAATTGACTTATTTCACTCAGCATAATGCCCTCCAGTTCCATCCACGTCGAAGCAAATGGTGGATATTTGTCGTTTTCAATGGCTGAGTAATATTCCATTGTATGTGTCTTTTAAAAAAGTGATCAGACTCATGACCTTTTGTTAGAGTCTGATTTTCACATCAATTTAGAGTAGCTTATATAACATATGCACCAGTAGATTCTCATGTATGTTGAGAATGCATAATTTCAATGCTTGACAATATAAATGTGTTTTATAGAGATAATATGATCTAACTTTTTAATATACTCTCACATAAGGCAGAAAAGTGGAAATGAAAATTAAAAGACCACTAGATAAAGTATCAAAAATGAAATACTGTCTTGAAGCATTCACCAGGCTGAGAATAACATATGCATCAGAAAAAAGTAAATATGTTAAATAAAATTAGGATCGTGCCTCCTGGTCATTATGTAAAGCTGATTATAAAGACTGAATATATAGTTCAACTGAATATACAGAAGTTGAATATTTAAAAAATTCCTATATAGGATTCTTCTTATTTTCTGCATGGAAACAGAGAAAATAACAAGTATAATATAAATAAAGATTGGTAGAAGGATTTTCTTTTTATCTGCCTTTAAGAGAGTAAAGTTGAAGGGGAAAAAAAAAACATGGGTGATGAAAGTGACTTATTTGTGAATCCAGTATTCAGAATTATTTCTTTCCTATCAAGATATTATGTGATGCCTTCATTGTTATTCTATATATAAAATTAAACAAATTCCTTTAGTTCAACCAAAAATAAAAGCTAAAATGTTTTAGATAGGCTGATTATTATTTTAAATTGCAAATAATATAGATTATGAAAATGGAAAGATATTTTATATGGAAAAACAGGCTGATAACCTTTTTTTTTAAAGATTTTATTTATTTACTCATGAGACACAGAGAGAGAGAGAGGCAGAGACACAGGCAGAGGGAGGAGCAGGCTCCATGCAGGGAGCCCGACATGGGACTCGATCCCGGGTCTCCAGGATCACTTCCTGGGCCCAAGGCAGCGCTAAACCGCTAAGCCACCCGGGCTGCCTTTTTTTTTTTTTTTTTTTAAGATTTTATTTAACAGGCTGATAACCTTAAAATTATTCCTTGTAAAAACTAGTTGGTACAGATATTATTTCAAAAGCATCAACATAAATAGAAATGGCTAAAATCTTACCCATTTATTGTAAAGTGTAGGTTGGAATCCAGATACAAAGGTCCTTTAACAGCAAAGATCAAAACGTGAGGAAAAATGGGTCACTGAAGATACTAATTATGTTAGTAGGTCATTATAAAGATCCAGGACATTTTTGCTTTTTCTGCTTTATTTTTTTCTGCAACAATATAGTGGTGGTCACAATTGGTAGTAGCAAAGTGCTTTATTGTTTAGTAAGTACATCACATTTGATAACACATCTGATTGTTCCAAAGACTTTGAGCTGTATAATCTTATCTATCCCCATTTCAAAACTGAGGAAAAGTAGGCCCACACAGCCAATAGGTTATAGACAGCAGAGCATTCTGATACCAAGCCCCATGCTCTTGATAGATAATACCTTTTTTAAAAAAAGATTTTATTTATTTATTCATGAGAGACACTGAGAGAGAGAGACAGAGACAGAAACAGGCTCCATACAGGAAACCTGATGTGGGACTCGATCCCAGGTCTCCAGGGTCACACCCTGGACTAAAGGCAGCACTAAACTGCTGAGCCACCTGGGCTGCCTGATAGATAGTACTTTAAATCCTGTACCATCTTCCCTTTGTGCTAATAGAAAATCAATGGTTTGACATAAACACTACCATAATTATCATTCCATATTTGAAGAATTTCAATGATAATACTAAGTAAAATGAAGACAGTGACAGCAATTATATAGAACATATATTATCAAGCAAATTTTTAAAAATATTTTAAAAAGCAAGATAGCTTTTTTAAATAACATTTTGTGATAAATGAAAGAGGTAAAATTGAATTGCTACAAGAATTTGGCATGTAAGTGACTGATTATTTAAATTATTCCATCTTTTCAGAATAGATGCATACTTTATATTTGGGGTCATTATAACAACAATTGTAAGATTGGGGCAAATAAAATCTTTCAAAATATTTATTGTCTCTTTTTAATACCTGTACTTCTCATGGACTGACTGCTACTAGTAATTTTTTTTTCACTAAAATCTGAAAGAGAAAATGGAACACAGTCTTACATATTTTAATCAGGAATGGTTTGGGAGTTTTCAAGGAGTAAGAAAAGTGCCAGGAATCAACTTTGGCAATCATTTCCCATGGCGAGATGACGAGTGAAGAATAGAATAGCTGAACTACATCAAGATTGAATTTGTAGTTGGTAATACCCTTGCAGTCTTACCCTATTTTAGAAGACTTTCTTGGCTGAAAAGCGAATTTGGTGATCAAGGTTAGGAGATTTAAATCTAAAAGCTATTCAAAGACTACAACATATTTTACTAACTAAAAATTTGACAGTTCTTGCAAGCCTATATAAGCTGGCTCCAGAACAGCACTGCTTCAAATTCATTATTCAGTAATTCATACTGAACCTAGAAATATTTAAATACATTAGAAAGTAAAATGGTTTCTTTTGATTTTAAATACATGGTATCTAGGGATCCCTGGGTGGCGCAGTGGTTTGGCGCCTGCCTTTGGCCCAGGGCGCGATCCTGGAGACCCGGGATCTAATCCCACATCGGGCTCCCGGTGCAAGGAGCCTGCTTCTCCCTCTGCCTATGTCTCTGCCTCTCTCTCTCTCTCTCTCTCTCTCTGTGACTATCATGAGTAAATAAAAATTTAAAAAAAAAAAAGAATTGTTAAATACATGGTATCTAAATTGTCAAGAAGGAGTTAACTTTTTGGAGCATATTTTTGTAAATGAAAGCAGATATAATTATTTTGCATGATTTTCCTTAAATAATTATATAATTAAAAGTGATTCAAAATTTGGTTCACCAGGGATGCCTGGGTGGTTCAGCAGTTGAGCATCTGCCTTCACTTCTGGGCATAATCCTGGGGTCCTAGATCAAGCCCTGCATTGGGCTCCCTGTGAGGAGCCTGCTTCTCCCTCTGCCTATGTCTCTGCCTCTCTTTGTGTGTATCTCATGAATAAATAAATACAAATTTTTAAAGAAAAATTTGATTCACCAAACTTTCAGAAGTCATGATCCGGTTTCAAGAGCAATGAATTAGAGCACACATGTCAATAGTTTTCAGTACATTACCATAGTTGTGCAACCATCACAACTATCTAACATCATCATTCCTAAAAGAAATCCCAAACCCATTATGTGACATTATCCATTCCATTCCCTCCAAGTCCTGGCAACTACAAATCTACTTTGTCTCTCTGAACTTGTCTGTTCTAGACATTTCATATAAATGGAATCATACAATGTGTGACTACTTTCCATCACTTAACATAATGTTTCCATTGCATGGATATAGACATTTTGTTTATCCATGCATCAGCTAATAGATATTTGTGTTGGTTCCAGCTTTTGGCAATTGTGCATAGTCCTGCTATAAAAATTCATGTGGAAGTTTATTTTGAATACTTGTTTTCAAATCTTTTGGGAACATAGCTAGAAGTAGAATTGCTAGATTAACTAGGTTATATGTTAACTCTACATTTAATCTATTGAGAACTGCAGTGTTCCAAAGTGACTATACTATTCAACAGTCCCACCACTAATGTATGGGGATTTGAATCATTCTACAGTCTTGACCAAACTGAATATTCTGTCTTTTTCATGTTAGCTAACATAGAGGGTATGAACCCACAGTTAAAAGCATTTTAGTTTTGATATGCATTTCCCCAATAAAATGATAATAAACTTCTAATGTGTTTAGTTGTCATTTTTATAGTATCTTCAGAAAAACATTTACTCAGATCCTTTGCTAATGTTTTAATTTGGTTATTTGACTTTTAAAATTGGAGCTATTAATGTTATTTATATATTCTGAATGTAAATCCCTAATTATATACATAATATATGTATATATTATATATATAATGTGGAAACATTTTCTCACATTCTGTGGGCTATCATCTTTCTTTGTCTTTAATAATAATTTTTGCCTTAAATTATATTTTGTCTGATATTAGTATTGCAATTCCTTCTCTCTTTAGGTTACTATTTTCATGGTATATATTTTTTACATCTTTCAAACTATTTGTGTCTTTGAATCTAACATATGTCCATTTTAAATAATGTAAGTTAGATCATGGCTTTCACTCATTTTGCTAACCTCTGCCTTTTGATTGGAATGTTTAGATCATTTACATTTAATGAAATTAGCAATGAGTTTGAATTTACATCTGCCATTTTTATAGTTCTTTATAACTGAGGTAAATTATCTTTCTCATTTCTTTCATCACTGCCTTATTTTTGTTAAATAGATTTTGCCCTAGTGTGATATTTAATTCCCTTAGTTTCTTAGTTTCCTCTGAAGATTTCAACTAACTCCTTAACTTACAACATTATTTATGATTAATATAAATTTATTTTCAATAGCATGTAGAAATTTTGCTTCCAGTATAACTCCATTCCTTCCCACCTCTTTTATGATATAATGGTCATACAAATTATGTCATTATCTACTATAAATCCATTGTTCTAGTTTTGTCATTATTATTATTTTATGTATTTTTTTGTGTAAATTAGACTGGAAAAGAAAATATCTACAACCAAAATCAGACCTGTACTATTTTTACGTTTACCTATGTAGTCATCTTTACCAGTCTATTTGTTTTGTTCATTCAAGTTATTGTCTAGCATTCTCATATCAGGCTGAAGGACAGCCTTCAGTAGCCTCATGGGAAAGGTCTGCTAGATATAATTTCTTTTAGTTTTTGTTTTTCTAGAAATGTATTTCCCCTTATTTTTTGAAAAATAATTTTTCTGGTTATTGGAACCTTTGTTGACAATTTTTGTTTCAGCACTTTTTTTTGGGGGGGGGCTGCTAGTCCATGCCCACATATGGGTACATAGAAGACAAGGATGAGGGCAGGAGGAGCAGGAATACTGCTACAAAAGACCATGGGGAGTACAGTGTCAGGGAATTTGGAACAGGGAACAAGCCAAATAGGCAGGAGCAGCAGCAGCACAGCATCAGTAAGGCAGTTATAAGTTCATGCAGGAGAAGAGGAGGTGTTCAGTGGAGATGAGGACAGCAGAGAAAAGTTCATGGGGGGCCCAGAGGGTGGATTCAGCACTTCTATACATACTAAAACAATATGGCACATGACATTCATTGGATGTTTAATATATGATAGGCATATTCTCAGCACCATAATTTCAATTTATTTAACAAATCTTTCATTCCAGATATGCAGACATTGCACATACATAGTCTCTGCTCTCATGTAGCTTACATTCTTGTGGGGAGAGTAACATAAATAAGTACATACATGAGAAAGATAAATTGGAATACAGTGAATAATATTTTTAAAAAGAAAAAACATATCCTGAGATAGTAAGTGAGTGGTGGTACAAATACTAATTTAGGCTGCAATTGTCAGCAAGGATTTCTTTAAGTGAGTATAGTTTGAAGTGAGATACAAAGGGCAAGGTAGACACAGAGATGCATATATCAGAGACAGAATATTTCACACCAACAAACCAGCAAATAAAGGTGCTCTAGAGCTAAAAACAAGTTTGCTATATTTTCAAAATAGAGAGATGGCCCTTGTCACTGGTGCATTGTGAAAGAAAATAAGGGGATCCCTGAGTGGCTCAGCAGTTTAGCACCTGCCCTCGACCCAGGGCGTGACCCTGGAGACCCGGGATTGAGTCTCACCTCGGGCTCCCTGCATGGAGCCTGCTTCTCCCTCTGCCTGTGTCTCTGCCTCTCTCTGTGTCTCCCATGAATAAAATCTTAAAAAAAAAAAAAAAAAGCTTGTGAAAAAAAATAGAAGTTAACAGGGGCAAAAAGGTAGGCAATGACAAATCATGCAGAGTAATAAAAGTAACTTTATCTAAACTACAGCGGGAAAACACAGCAGAATTTTAAGCAGGAGAGTGATACTCCCTGAGTTACATTGTATGGATGTTTCTGGCTGCAGTGTGCTGAATGGAGTATAGGAATCTAAGAGTGAAAAAGGATGTTACAATATCCAATACAACCCATTTCTCTCTGTTGGTTGTAGTGATGGAGAAATGGGATATAACATATCCCATATACAGATAGAACCTTTTGACACACTGGATGATGAAAAGATGAAAGTATCCAATATGATTTCTAGATTTTCACTTGAGCAGCTATATTGATATTGTTGGCAGCTGTAAAAATAAGATAAATAAAGCAAAGACTGGTTTAGCAAATGAAAATAAAATCCTCTGTTTGGGTCATATTAAGTTTGTAATATTTATTAGTAGAACTGGCTACTCATCTTGTAGGGTCCAGTGTAAAATGAAAATCTGGGACCTTGTTCATAAATAATAAGAATTTCAAAATGGTGACAGCAAAGCATTAAGTCAAGTTTCCTAAACTCTGCATGTACCTAGGATGAAGCCACCACTGCCTACTGGACAGCCAAAAAGACTTCTATCAGGTATACATAGATGCATTAGGCTGTGACAGGACTTATCAGGGCCAAAGCCACCCAATTCAAGGTGAGCTACTCACAAAGCATTGGCCAGATCTGGGGATAGAATTAAGGCTGTCAATCTGCAATGCTATTGAAGTTTGAACATAAGGATGAAAAAAAAACATGAAAAAGTGAGCCTTTTTTTGTAGGAATAGGAACATTATATCCAACATAATTGAAAGGAAGGGAAAGAATGTGAATAAGGATACTGAGTGTTTGATAGGTTTAAAAATGGAAAGGTGAGGGAGTTTTTGAGGAAAAATGAAAACCAATTCATTGGCTGAAAGTGTGTGTATGCTCAAATGTATTTGTATGTGCGAGCAGAGTGTGTGAATGAGATGGATGGAGATTTAATGACCTAGAAGGTCTGAAACAACTGTTCTGGGGGTAAAAGTGCAAACACAAAGAAATTAAATGGAATATTGGATGCCTACTTGAAGTTATGGCAATTTTTAAAAATTGGACCAGTCAACGCTCTTGTAAGTTTTTGTCTAGATGTGCATAGGTGCAAACATCAAGTAGATGAATCCAGAGGCATTACGACCGGGAAAGCAGGGCAAAGGAATTGAGTCTAGCTTCAAGGAAATGTTCACTGCAACATATCTTGGAAACATGAGGGCTAAGGGTAGGCATGCAGTGTGAGTAGGGGTAAATAATTAATTAAAGTACAATCAATTCAGTGATGTGAAAATTATGGGAGTAGGGATTTCTGGAGAAGGAAGAGGAGAATTTGGAGAATAGGAGTTTCTGGAGGAGAAGGAATGAGAAATAATTTGAAATCACATTATACAAAAGGAGGACCACTATCACCATATCACAGCCTTGATGACATATGGTGCATTTGAGAAGGTACATTGGAAATGTTGGCAAGGACATAGAAGACCTGAAAATTGGCTTGAATTAGTAGATGTTCAGAGCCCCACAGGTCTTAAACATAATGAAGATAATTGATCTCAGAAGGTAGAGATTCTGGTGGTATCTCTCATAAACAGAAATATGACACAGGGAATAGCTCTTTGGATCTATTACAGGAATATTGGGTATGAGTTCAAGCCAAAAGTCTTGGGGTGACTGGTGATGGATGTCTCTTGAAGTATGTAGCAAAGGCCAAGGCAATGATTAAATAACAGTGCTCCTTTACTGGGTTGATCTGCAATGCTTAAAATAGGTCAGAGAAGCATGGAACACACATATCTATTCAGGCTTGTAGCATCAAATCAATGCTATCATAAATATCCATACAGTTTTGTGAAGTAAATGTGTATTCCTTTTTATAGAAAAAGAAATTGTGGCTTAAAGGAAATTAGAAAATCTTGCCCCAAAGTACACAACAATTGATGACAAATCCAGTATTCAAAATAATGTCTTTGGCTCTGAAAATTTTAATCATTATACAAACTGCTTCTTCTCTGATCTCACCTTTGACCTGCAATAAGATACTGGTAAGTGGGTAAAGTTATACTTGACTATTATGCTCCTTTTTTCAAAAATGAAAACCGAATCAGTTTAGGATAAGTGAATTTCTTAGTCATACAGCTTGTAAGTGACCCACCCAGGACTTACACATTGCCCAAGATCTACAGAGCAAAGTGACTCTAAATAAACAGTATGTCATAAGAAGACCTCTTGTCAAAATGTGCTTGTTTTTCCGGATTGAAAATAGTATATAAATTTAAACCTCTAATTCAAAGCAAAAAGTAGGAAACTGTCTACTTCTGAATACTTTTGTCTTACAATAGAATAAGGAGAAATGGATTAAATGAAAAGCTCCCATAGATTCGAGAGGGTTCATCTGAGTGTAAAAGTGCTGCAGTGACTGAATGTATTTTATATATTGTAGCATTTTAAGATCTTGGGCGTATTATAAGTAAATGATTTAACTACTTTCAGCTGTCCTGTAAGTTGTTCATAATCACTGATTTTGCTTTTCAGATGAGCATAATAAAGTTCTCAATATAGCTCTTTCAACAGCAACAGCAGTGCTGACTCTTCAATATGAGATGGCTCAGTCACACAGGATATCTTCACATCCAAGCGAAGCAAAAATTAAAAAAAGGAATGAAAGTCCATGCAGTGGCAGTCTCGCATGTCTTTGGTTTCTTTTTTGTTATATGAAGGTGCTGAGTCTTTGAAAAGTTAGACACTTTTAATAAAATTTGTAGTGATATCCATGGCTTCTGACCTCAGTAATTCTGGTAAGATGACATTTTTCAATTTAGTAATTTCTTTACAAGCCAAACATGATAGTGTCAGGTTAAAATGTTGTGTACCAATGGAAAATAAAACAAAACAAAACACTACCAATAGAACTTTACCAATTAATTAAGGTCTGTGTCCTTGTTTCATTTTGATCACCATCTTCTCTTAGGAAACTAGAGAAGATAACAAGGCAAGGTGTAGTGACAGAGGACTTGGACCAAGAGTTAGATCCCCTGACATTGTCAGTAAATGTCCATTTGACTTTAGTGAAGTTGCTTTGCCTTTCTGAGGTTAGCTTTAAATTTGGGTCAAAAAATTCCACTTTATAGATAGAAATATGCTAAAGGTAGGTATCATGAAAAGACTTTAAGCTATGTATGAAAAGATGCTTTGATTTAAGGCTTTTATAAAATTAAGTTTTTAAAAATATCCTGCATAGTTGTTTTAGTTTTTTAATATATATATCTTACCTTTTCATCTTATCAACGATTTCCCTTGGAGTGCAAAAGCTTTTTAGTTTGATATAGTCCCACTTGTTTATTTTTGCTTTTGCTACCTTTGTTTCTGGTGCCAAATCCAAGAAGTCATTGCCAATACTGATGTCAGGGAGCTTATGTTTACTTCTAGGAGTTTTATGATTTCAGAACTTATGTTCAAGTCTTTAATTCATTTGAATTGATTTTTTTTTTGTATGGTGCGATATATGGGTTTAGTTTCATACTTTTGCATGAGGCTGTCATATTTTCCTAGACCATTTACTGAAGAGACTATCCTTTCTGCATTGTATATTTTTATTCATTTTTTCATAAGTTAATTGACCATGTATGCCTGAGTTTATTTCTGGGCTTTCTAGTCTCTTCCATTGATCTGTGTATGTTTTTATGCCACTACCATACTGTTTTGATTATTGTAGTTTTAAAATGCAGTTTGAAACCAGGAACTGTAAAACGTCCAGCTTTGTTCTTTTACAAGACTGCTGTGGCCATTCAAGATTATACCAATTTTAGAATTGTTTGTTCTATTTCTGTGTTAAATGCCACTGGAATTTTGATAGTCATTACATCAAATCTGAGAATACTTTGGATAATATGAACCTTTTAACAATAGTAAGTTTCCAATTCATGAACAAGGAATATCTTTCCATTTACCTTTGTTTTCTTCAATTTCTTTAATCAGTTTCTTATAGTTTTCAGTGTACTTGTCTCTTATCTTCTTGATTAAATTTATTCCTAGGTATTTTATTCCTTTTGATGTAATTGTAACTGGGTTGTTTTCTAAGTTCTCTTTCTGACAATTTGCTGGAGTCCATAGAAGCACACTGATTCTTGTATATTTATTGTGTATCCTGCAACCTTTACTGAATTCACGTGTCAGTTTTTTTAATCTGTTTTCTCTATATATTATCATGTCATCTACAAAGAAAGACATTTTACTTCTTCCTTTCTGATTTAGATGCCTTTTATTTATTTTTCTTTACTTATTGCTCTGAAAAGGACTTCTAGTACTATGTTGATTAAAAGTAACACGAGTATCCTTCTTATCTATTTCCTGATCTTAGAAGGAAATCTTTCCCAGCATTTCAACATTGAGTATGATACTAACTGTAGCCTTGTAATATATGGCCTTAATTATGTTGAGGTATATTTCCTCTGTACCAGGTTTGTTGAGAACATTTTATAAGTAAGTTATATTGAATTTTGCAAAAGTTTTTCCTATATCTATTGAGATTATCATATAGTTTTTATCCCTCATTTTGTTTATGTGGCATATACATTGATTTGTGGAAGTTGAATTGTCCCTGCATCCTTGGAATAAATCTCTTTTGATTATGGTGTATGATCCTTTTAATGTGCTACTGAATTTAGTTTCCAAATATTTTGCAGCTGTGTTCAGCAGGGATACCAGCCTGCAATTTTCTTTTCTTGAAACATTCTTTCCTAGCTTTGGTGTCAGGGTAACATTGACCTCATAAAATGAGTTTGGAAGTATTCCCTCCTCTTCTATTTTCTGGGAGCATTTGGGGAGAACCGATGTTAATTATTCTTTAATTGTTTGGTAGAATTCCCCAGTGACATTATCTGCTCCTGGACTTTTTTTTTTCTGTTGAGAATTTTTCAATTACTAATTTAATCTCTGTACTAATTACTGGTCTATTCTGATATTCTGTCCTCCTGATGTAGTCTTGGTATAGGTTGTATGCTTCTAGTTATTTATTCATTTCTTATAAGTTGTGTACTTTGTTGGTGTATGATGTTCAGAGTAGTCTGTTATGATCCTTTGTATTTGTGTGATATCAGTTTTAAGGTTTCCTCTTCCACTTCCAGTTTTATTTATCTGGGTTCTTTTTTTTTCCCCCTTGGTAAATCTAGCTAAAGGTTTGTCTATTTGGTTTATCTTCTCAAAGATCCAGCTCTTAGTTTCACTGATTGCTTCTATTGTGATTTTTGTTTCTATTTCATGTATTTCTGCTCTGATCTTTGTCATTTTCTTCCTTCTACTAACTTTGAACTGCTCATTTTTCCCAAACAAAATTTTAATATGAACAAAATTATATAAATCTCATCTTTAAATTCCTTCCAAATGATTCTTTCCATTTAGCAGAAATCTGAAATTCTTAAGTTGGCCAAGAAGTTGCTGTATGATACATCATTCTGTCAAGCTCATCAATCATATAACAAATTCCTCTTTTCCCTTCTGTTTTGCCATGCTAGTGTTCTTTTAGTTTCTTAGCTGTGTGTAGATTTTTTCACTTTCATGTTATTCACATATGTAATTCCCTTTGCATAGAATGCCCTTTCTGGCAAACTGTTTATAAGATAAATTCAATTATTTATTTTTTCTGAGAGGGCCATATCTGACACCTCAATACAAATTATGACTACTTAAACATTTACACTTCTTTGAGCAGACTCATTATATTTGTTTTGTTGACCCTTATACATTCATTAAGTAGTACAGTACCTGGAGTATGGTAAGAAAGCAATATATAGGGATGTATAAACTCATATATTAAATTTCTTTATAGATTGATTTATGAAAGGAACTATATTAGACATAGTTTCCACTTTCAAAAAATTTAAATTATCTTATATTGATAAATTATAATTCATACTGATACCCTAAATATTCAGAATGAGAATAAAATCTTAGTTTTCAACAAAATGAGAAGTTTTGAAGATTCTAATATAATCAAATTTCTACTTTCAGACATATCTGAATCTAGAAGCTTAAGTGGGTAAATCTATTTCCAATAAAAAAGCAAAACCAAAACACACAAGAACCCTTACTACAATTCTGATCTTACTCACTACTCTTAATTAAATAATTATGGTTTCTAAAATTAAATAAAGTCCAGGAAAACTGAAAATGAAACATTTCAATACATACAATGGTCTAATTAAAGTACTATACTAATTTATTCCTAAATGTAAAATGGTTGCAAACTCAAATATCATTTGAACCTGAAAATTTAAGAGTATGTTTGATTTAATTTTTTTTTTATTATTTATTTATGATAGGCACACAGTGAGAGAGAGAGGCAGAGACACAGGCAGAGGGAGAAGCAGGCTCCATGCACCGGGAGCCCAACGTGGGATTCGATCCTGGTCTCCAGGATCGCACCCTGGGCCAAAGGCAGGCGCTAAACCGCTGCGCCACCCAGGGATCCCGAGTATGTTTGATATAAAGCCAGTGGTTCAAAGGTGACATTTACAAAATTATAAATATAAAAAAAAAAATCTGATTCAGGTACACTCTTATTGTCAACAAACAGTATAATCTCCTTGAAGCAAAAATGGCATCTTCTTTTGTAGAAGACCTGCTATCCCTAGCACTCAGTACAATTTTAGAAAAAACAAGAAATTAATATTAATTAATTAATAACTAATAATACAGATAATACATCATTAAAGAAGCTATTAAGAGAGCTAGTCAAGAAAAATTACTTTCACATTATATGCATAAAAGTAATAAAAAGAAAACTCAATCTCAAGACATAATAGACCATTTTCTAATTAGCTGGTATTATAGCACAGCATATGAAAATAAAATAAAATGTAAAGGCAGTTTATTTATTTATTTAAAGATTTATGTATTTATTTTAGAGAGAGAACATGCAAGAAGGGGGAGGAGCAGAAGTAGAAAGAGAGAGAATCTCAAGCCAAAACCTCACTGAGCAGAGCCCTAGTCAGGGCTGATCTCAGGACCCTGAGTCATGACCTGAGTTGAAACCAAGAGTCCTATGCTTAACCACAGCCACTCAGGTGCCCTGAGACTGTTTATTCTTGCTAACTAAATTAAGAAAAACAATGATCAAATTTGATATAGCTAAGAATAAGATGTTCATGTTGAGTGAAATAATGTTTTATTTGTTAATATACTTAAGTTTTGACAACACTGTTTTTTGTCTGTTTCAAAGAAAATGGGCACTTTTGTAAACACTGTCACATCAGCAGGAATTAAAAAAAATATTTGCTTTAGAGATTATTCTGCTCACAAATTTAATGCATAATGTTTGACACAGGAGAAAATGTGATATTTTCATAATATTGTCAACTTGAAAAAAAATCTACTGGACCAAAAATCAAGTGAATTTCACTGAAACTTCAGATTTCATGAAATTTCCCTTGCAGTACATTTTTTTTAAGCTAGCAATAGGATTTGCAGAAGTGCTACTACATAATCTCAAATTGTTTAGCACATCATTTGAGTTGTCAGTGTCCTTACATGCTTTTCTTTTTCCTTTTCTTTTAGATAGAGATCCCACTAAAATCAAATTTAATGGATTACATATATCTTTTCCGCATTTACTAAGCTGCCTCATCTAAAATTCTTTGTTGGATGTGCTTATGTGTGTGTGGTGTGTGTGTTCTCTCTCTCCCTCTCTTCTCCTCCCTCCTTTCTTTCCTCTCTTCTTTGTTTTATTCTAGATATCTCTGGATTTATTCTAGATATCCCTATTCTAGATATCCCTAACTAGAGCAAACTTTCCATTTTTATGGAAAAACTTTCCATTTTCTTTAGGTTTCAGTCTCAGTACCTGGTGGTCAATCTAATAAAAACAACACCTCAAGATCACTTCTATTGACACTGATAAGGAATGTGATGGTTCTTGTCATTTAATTGTTAACTGATAATATTGTATATATGTACCCAATATTCATATTTAAAAATAACTCACAATTATAAATCTACATTTCCAAGTTTTTCTCTTAGTTGATAATACAAATTTAGATACATAGATTTTTATCCAAAATGTCAAAGTTGTGAGGTTCACCATTTATCAAATGGAAAAAGTGAGGGAGTATCACTCTGGGCTTTCTTGAGTCTCTTTTTCATAGTTCTTCCATTGACTCACTTGTGACCTTCAGCAAATGGAGCTCCGTTGAGCCAACTGTTAAGGAGGACAGCCGCAATGACCTGTCTTCCAGTGGTATTATAAGACTCAATAAATCAGAGCCTACAAAGTTCTTTAAGGTTCTCAGATGAATTGTGCTATATAAAGGTGAAATGTCAGAGTAGAAAAACTGCTTGTACCTTTTATACGTCAGTTATTACCAAATGGGCACTACAAAATAGTATCACCTCACACCTTCATAAAATTATTCTCAATTTCTGAAAGAACACTTAGTTCAGCCACTTTCAAATAGGATGTTTAATAGATTGTGTTAACCTCAGAAAACTCTCTCTCATCTCAAGCATTCAATAAAACTATTTTTGCCCTGTTATCTCTGATCACTAACATAAATAAGTCCTTTTAAAACAAATTACGGATTAATAAATGCATTTTACACATTTGCATGTTGTACTGTCTTTGCTTGCTTTTCAGATATACTATTTGCAGTTGATTAACAACCATGGAGTCTTTGCCAACCCAATATATAAGAAGTTGATGGTATATTTTTAATCATCTATATTCAGAGTTGAAAATTAATTTTACTTTGATTTTTTTTTAAACATCCACTGATTAAACTTAAGCAGCTAAACATCTTAGGCATTTAACTTCAATGTTGTGTCCTCCCCTATCAGAGCAAAATTGGGCATTTTCCTATACACAATAGAGGAAAAAAAGCAATTACTATCAATCAGTGACTAAGCAACAGATTGGAGTATTTAGAAAGACTCATTCATACACAGATTTGCAGCAGTGTTCAGCTCCTCTGATTAGATTCCATAGATTTTAAATTGTAGCTAATTAGGCTGTCATAGGTTCATTAATGGCTCTACTGATTCAGCACTCCCTCACCTGCATGCATATTAAAGCTCATTAGCTCCCTTGTCTAAAATACCACCTGCATTAATTGCTGCCGATGCACCAGGACTCTTCAGAAGGCTCTTCTGACAATGATTCTACCTGCTTATGGTGCCCCATGCCCCTGAAAGCTCTTCAGGAGAGCTCACACATAAAGTTCATGGTGCTGCACACGTGGTGAGATTGCAGCTGTTGTAAGGGCAGTCAAGCCTGTTTTACGCTTACCAGCAGGATATAAATAATTAGTGATGCTTCTGCTATAGGGCTTAACACAAGGCCACTGTATTCCATTCTAAGCTTCTACTAAACCATTCCTCTCTACCAAATAAGCTCTCAAGTCATCTTTCCTTTGATTCTTTCTTCTTTAAGCAGCTTCCACAAAATGCTAAGACTATGCCAGAGGAGAAAGAACACTGTAGCTTTCTTTCAGTTCACAGTCACTGTCCCTTGTGAATGCAAGATGAGTCTGAGTAGGATGTATAAAAAACTCTCAGCCCATAGATGCCTGAATAAGTGAAGAGGATCAATTAACCAATTATGACCTCATGTGTTTTGATATAGCTTTCCTCTCTTAAGTCAAAATCTCTATCTATCTATCTCTCTATATCATCTATCTATCATCTATCTATCTATCTATCATCTATATTTTTTATTCCCTCAAAGTACCACCCTTATAGTGAAAGCCTTGAATTCAGTCATCAACAGAAACTCCCATGAGAAATCTAACTACTTGTGTTAAGAAAAGAGCCCTATTTGTCCGGTGTCTTAGTTGGTTAAGTGTCTGACTTTGGCTCAGGTCATGGTCTCATGATCCTGGGGTGGAGCCCTGCATCTGGCTTTATGCCCAGTGAGGAGTCTTCTTGTCCTCCCTCTACCCCTTCCTCCCCCCACCCAATCATGCTCTTTCTGTCTCTCTCAAATAAATAAATAAAATATTTTAAAAAAAAAAAAAGAGCCCTACTGAGGGGGAGCTGTCAAAAACAGTGACGACTTTGAAACTGGCTAATAGTAAAACTAATTCTTACTTTCGGCTCTTTGGAATTGTTTAACTCTTTCTCCTTAGTGCTAAATCTTAAGTTAGGCTGCTAGCAACTTCTAGTTACCATTCAGAAATTATTTCTGTGTCTTCCAAATGTATTATTGTAGTCACCCTTTTGATTTGGGAATTTCAAATGTAGAATGTGTCAAATTAGAAGAAATACATGACATCAAGTATATTGAAAGCCATTTTTTCATACATTGTTTCCAGTTTTTTATAGTGACAGGAGGGTATATCTGGTCTCTGTTAATTCATCATAGATGGAAAAAGACCACTAATAAATAATGTTTAAAAAAGTGAATGAATGAAAAATTAAGTACCTAGTAATTAGGTTTTGTGGGTTTTTTTTTTTTAAATTATAGCTCATGTAAAGTGAAAAGCAGCTGATTATTTTTTGGTAGATTCTTTATCAACAACACATTTTCTTATAATAAAAACATTTGGCGATGCAAACACAAATCCTTTTTTAATTATTATTATTATTTTGTTTTCTTCTCTTATACTGCCTAATGCTTTTAATGCCAGGTTTGTCAATGACCACTGATTGCATAGACCAAGAGATATTTACTATCTTTTTTGTGTCAAAAGATACGGATAAGCCACATTGAGAAAGAAATAACAGAAGCTTTTTTTGTAAATGCCCATTTATACTCAAAAGGATTTGTATGTTTGTGAGCTAAAATTTCTCTTAGAAATTTTAAGATTTTGTAGATTTTTCCAATAGTTTTGCCTTAATCCACAGGGATGTTATTTTCCATAGGGCATATATGATGTTAACATAAATACTTATCATGAAAAATAAAATAAAATAGTTACCCAGTTATAACCTATCTAGTGGAAGGTGGACAGAGAGGAGGGACAAGAGGTCACTACAGAATATTTTTTCTATGAATGGTTACTAAATATATCTTATTTTGTATATTCTAGACTTTTCTACCAACTAGCATCTACCATAATCAAAAAACATTTACTTGTACTTCCCAGGACATCTACCCCAGATATAAAGCCCCAACCAGCTGAAATATAAATGAATATAGTGAACCTAAGATATAAAAGAACAATTTTTAAAACCTAGATTCTAGACTGACATTTTGGAAGAGAATTGTAGCTGCTCATAACAATCCTTCAACAGGCAACAAATTAGAATGCTCCTAGTTCTAGAAAAGCAATTATTAATGCTTCATCTTATGCTTTGTTGTTCCACTCGAAATAATAAAAACAGATATTTAAAAATACTTGTGACAGCTATTTGCATTCTACAAAGACTATTGAATCCTTTGGTCAGGTAAGACAAGCCCAGGTACAAATACCCAGTTATGATAGCTTCCTTTTTCTCCTTCTTATTACCGTTAGTATGTTTGCAATTTCAGTGGGATTTTCATGTTGTGAAATAATTTTATTCATCACTTACTGAAAGGTTGACTTTAGTATGTGATAATATTGGACTCAAAATTGATAAATCAGTAGTATGAAACTAATTTATCTGTAGAAACAGTGTTACAAATAATGGCTAAAACTCCTACATCATGTCATCAAATGTAATTAGCCCATAAATATCCCTGATGAAACAAATTTTTGTTGAATACTTGTTGAGGGCACTCAGAGTTCTAGATTTGTCCCTATAGTAGATTGTCAAATTATTTCCTGCCCTGTCTTGGAGATCTCTAGTGTACTAGCTTCTCCAACATTGCCAAAGGCAGGGCTTTCTGACAAGGTCTTGAGTGAAGCACAAAAATAATTGTGTATCTATATTAACTTTCACTTATCAAATGATCTGAAGAACAAAAGTCCATGTAAATAAATATTAATACTATCTACACCTAGAATTTATCATCTTTAGTAACAAGAGAATATGACTTTGGAGGCCATCCACAATATTAAGAGAGTCCAATTAAGGATATTCTAAACCTGTACCTTAATATTTGTGAAGGAAAATGTGCTCTGACAAAGGAAGTATAATTTAACTTTTAATCCTACTCTTGATGAAGCTATGCATTAGCTAGTGATGAATAGCATGTGGTATTGATATAAAGGAAAAGTTACATATGGTCAATTCAAAAGTGTATAAAGATTTTCCTGGATACAAATGTATTATTATGATCATTTAAAAATTCTAACCGGGGGATCCCTAGGTGGCTCAGTGGTTAGCGCCTGTCTTCAGCCCAGGGCATGATCTTAGAGTCCCGGGATCGAGTCCCACATTGGGCTCCGTGCATGGAGCCTGCTTCTCCCTCTGCCTGTGTCTCTGCCTCTCTCTCTGTGTCTCTCATGAATAAATTTTAAAAATCTTAAAAAAAAATAAATAAATAAAATTCTAGCTGATACTATAAACCCAACTCATAAAAGAAACCTTCTATTTAAGTATGCATAAATATATGAAAGAGATTTATTATCTGCTATGAATCATATTTAATACATTTCACGGGCAATTTTATTCTACTTATGGCATAGTGACATGATTTTAACTAAATGATTCATTAAAATATAGAACTATATATATAAAATCTACATATATTGTTATAAGTCAGAGAATCATTTCAAAATCTATTCAATACAGAGAAATTGACATCACACAGTAAAAATAATGACTGCTGTAATACCTTACACATACTAGGTTTTCACTAAACGAATGAATATGGGATAGTACTTCCCAAGTAATAAGATTGAATTTATAACAATTGGCAGTTGTATATTCAAGACACAGAAAAAAAAGTGAGTTTGAGCCTGTTAAAATTGGCTTTACTATCCCATCCTCTTATTCTGCTGTTTTTCTTCATAGCATTTGTCATGATATAAGTATTTGTTCATCTACATATTTTCTGTTTCAAACTACCATAATGAATATTCTAAGAAAGCAGAGACTGTCATTTTCTATAATGCTGTAATCTCAGTAGCCAGAACAGTGTCTCATATCAAGTAGCCATTAAACAAATTTGTTGAAGGAATAAATACATGGAAGAGTTTTTAAACTATCATATGAAACAGTTTGTACAATACAATCAACAATAAGTCATAAGACAACGACTAAGTCATGACAACAAAAATTGAGAATAACAAAACTGGGACTATATCCAAGACTTTCAATCTCCATTATTTATTGCATTATAAACTATTGATTCATTGGGATTCAATCAACTCTCTAATAATTCCTTTAAAAGCAGAAAAATTTTATCTTAAATGTCCACCGCATTAGGTTTCTACCTCACCACAATGTTAAACCTATTGCACCTGCTCAGAATATATTGATATATTTTGGGTTTCACCATTAGTGTCTATTGAGGAAAATATTGTAGTAGTAGTCTAAAGATATGGCTCTCTGTGCTAATGTGTATGCTTGGCAGAGGAGAGGGATTTGGTTCTATGATTTATATTAGTAGCAAAGTCCAATGAAATTTTATAATTGTCATCTAAAATGAATACTTCTGTTAAATGAGATCATCCACAATCCCAGATTTCACACAAGCAGATATTACGATGGACCTTTTTCTTCCATTAATTAATAAGACTGGCATTTATTTTCCCCTTACTTAGGTGTAGTGATTATTGTTGAAATTACGATTTCATCAAAGAAAACATATTTTAATTTACAACAGTTTTGCAGTGTACTCTTCTAAAGATTTACCTCTTCTCCCTGTCCTATTTCCAACAAGCAGAGCTAAGCTTTTGAAAACTTTCGAGAAATCAGACCTGAAGGACAAGTTTTTGAATTTTATAAAAATATATGAACCTATAATTATTTAATCAAACAAGAGAACTATACTCACCATATACATATATTAAAGACTTAAACTTTTTCTAAGGTGTTTGGTAATCTATAGATTACTAGTTTTGGATACATTTTTGAGAAATTTTTTATCTTAAAAATTCAAATCCATTCACAAAGAACTAAAAGGATGAGTTACTGGCAATCATATTTTCATTTGATATTTTGAAACTATAAGAAAACAATAAAAACTGAATAACCATAAAGCCAAAATGATCCTCTGTATCCCCTATGTCTTTGAAAAAATTTGCTTTCTAATTTTAAAGCTGATGCCCTGTAGTTATATAAAGTTAAGCCACAAAATGAATGTCATAAGCTTCATGTGTACCATGACTCTCTCATGTGATTTTAATGATATCAAAGTACTTGTATCTTTAGTAAGATAGGAGCTGAGAGCAGATCCATGCTGACACATCTAATTTTTAGGAAGAACTAAAATGGAGTATATATTTAATTGTTAATAAATATGGCATAAAAAATAAATGTGGCATAAATAATAACATTTTCAAAATATATTTGTTGTGTAATCTTTATTTCTTTCCCAAACTCCATATTAATTATTTCCCAACTATCCCAGAGTTTAGAAATATCAAGCTAATGTTAATCAGGCAAGTCATTACTAAGCAGCAGCATGGTGGCAAGAGCTAGATTGGCTTGTCACACTTCCACAGATTCAGCTGGCAAGGAGACAATGAGTACACATGGATTTAGACAGTTTTATTACTTAAAGCAAGAGTAACCATTGGTTTCATTTCCTTGATCCTTAGTTTCCATAGAGTGATTGTGAGAAGACTCAGGTATTACCTGCATCTGCTGTGGGTGTGCATGAAAGAGGGACTTGAGATTAGGAAACTCTGGCATCATATAGGAGATACTGGCAAACCTGTCTTTCCCCACCTTGGAGAAAGAATTATCTTTATCTTAGAATGTAATCAAATATCTTCTGAAAAGACAAAAAGACATATTCATTTTTATTATTCTGAATGTCCTCTGGGAATGGGAAGTCTTCTGTTTACTACCACTGAATGTAAATGAATTTGATCCAGAGAGGGTATCTATCTCTACCTTTCCAGGAATGCCTTATTAAACAATTCTTGAAAAGAGAATCCTGGAGCATATGGGTTGGTAATGCCAAGATGTACATAAAGATGAGATTCATTCTAATTGTCTCCCAATACCTAATAAGATATTAGAAACAATAAATATTTTCTATACTGCTGTGACTGTATTATCCAAGAATATGAGAATATTTAATGTTTTTTTTCCAGTATTACCAAATCTACATCCATATAACCTGCCCTACAAAACAGCCAAATGCTATGAATTCACTTCAACATGAGATTTCCTGTCTTCTTGCTCTTGCTCATTCTAGCAATTTGGATGGGCTTTTTTAAATAATTTTTTTCCCAAGGCCAAATGCTAACTTTTTAATTTACTCTTTTCTAATTCTCACTTTACCCCATTCCCATCTTAAATTCAAGGGTAAATGTTCTCTCTCCTGAAATACTAAGGTGTAATTCACATAGCACTTATGTCAAACAGAAAGCTTAAAACCTAGTCTCATATTTTATATATTTTGTGTAATGTTTTTAGTTTATTCACATAAGATTATGATAGAATTCTCCCATTATATTAAATGTAAATGGAACCTGGATTCATATCTCCTTTCAAATTCCTAATGTATTCATGCCTTCTTTTTTCTTCATCAACTCAAGAAAGATTTGTGTCTTCTGTGTGTTTCTCTAGATTATATTTGTTTTCTTTTTTACTAAACTCTGCTTTTATCTCCATTATTTCTTTATATCTATCTTTAGTTTTATTATGTTTTATTTTTTAATAACATCATTACTGGGGCACAGCTCATAAATTAACATCAAATATTATTTTATAATACAAGCATTCACCTATGAATATTCACTATAATTAGATTTCATAAGTTTTATATACAATATTTGGATTATTGTTCAAGTCTAATAAGTTGTTTATTTCTATTATAATTTCTTCTTTGACCTATAAGTTACTCAGAAGTATATATTTGCATTTTTTAAATAAATGGAAATTTATAAGACTTTTGTGTTTACTTTTTTCTTTTTCTTAGTTATTTTCCTTTGTCACTTACGCCAGTGTTAACATTTTTCATGTAATTGAAGATCTACATATTAAATTTCATTCCAATTTTTCTGGCTTAAATGATATAAAAACACATTCTAGATATTTTTCTTATTCCTTGAGAATCAGAAATGAAATAAATATTGTTTAGTAGGGATCTATCAATTTTTGCAGTGAGTAGAGCCTTTGCAGTGTCTACTCCACTGTACTTTACAACACAGAAGTCTCATCAATGATTCATGATATTTTTAATTTCGTAGGGCAGGATGGTTTCTTATCAGTTTAAATTTTTTATAGAAATTAAAAATGTGAGGCTGTACATTTGTGTGTGGAAATGTATGTGAGTGTGTACTAAGTTGATTTTTTCATGCTGTAATATTATTATAATTTCCTCCCTTTATTTCTGCTTTTAAATACTTAATAAACTCCCTAAGTGAAGTTATTTAAGCCTGAGCTTTCCTTTATGGGAAGACTTTTAATAACTAATCAATGGCTTTATCTGTTGTTGGTACAACCAGATTTCTATTTCATCTTGAGTCAATTTGTATCTTTATGGGTTTTGTATATTTCATTTATCTCATTTGTTGGCCTAAAGTTATTTATAATATTTTCTCTCTTAGGCAGAAGTTTGGGTTATTGATTTTCTAATAAAAGCATGTAAAGCTATATCTCCCCACAAGCACTGCTTTATCTCCATCCTACCAATTGCTTTTTTGCTGGGGTATCATTTCTGTGGGTTCCTAGAAATCTGTGAGTTAGCATACTTATTCATTGCATTTGAAAGTGTTCTCAAATTGATTTGAGACTTATTGATATTCTGGCACTAAGTTTATAGTTTCCATAACATCCCCAAATCCAACCAAACTAAGGTGATAGATATTTTAAGCTATATTTTTACCTTTTATATAAAATAAATTTGTAAGAAGATCTTATTTGAAAGGAAACATGATGTTCTAGGTTTGAGAAAAGCATGATCTTCAAGGAAGAAAAAGGAATAGGAGAATATAGAAAACTAGGGAAGAATGCAGACTTATGTTACATAAGCTGGTTTTCCAATAGATCATATTAGTTCATTAGTATATTTCCCTTTAAGCCACTCTAATTATTAACATAACAAAGTTTCTGTGTACAGCTTTTGAATTTCAGAGAATAAATCCAACTTTTAATAATTCCTTTGATCTTCGGAAAAAGGATAGATTTTTTTTGCTAGACCAACTTATACATGACTTGAAGCTTCCAAAAGGCAGATTTTTATCTCTGCATTCTCCAGAAAGATTCCACGGTGTGGCAGGAGAGAAAGTAATCATTTTGAAATATGCCCAGAGCATTCTCCTTAACAAAGGCATACTCCAGTAGAAAAAACTTACAAAACTTTGTTTCGGAGGAATAGATAAGAACATTACTCTCTCTCCAGCCTCCCATAGTCCTCCTGTTTCATCTACAGTTGGATGAGAACTATGTAAGAATGTATACTCTGAAGGTCACAGGCCAGACACATGTATTAGCACACTGAGATTTAATTGGGAGATTATAGAATGTGCCCCTGCCACCACCACCACTATATATACCTTATCATCTTATCACACCACCAGAAGGCCAATATAATAACAATGGAATGCAACTTAAAGTAGTAAAAAGCGTGTAAAATGTTCCTCTAAGGAGGAACACTTAGGGGAGGCCAAAGTTATAGGAGACAAAACCAAGATTTAGTTGGTGTTGAAATACTATGGTTTTAAAAGACCAGTTCAATTATTTGTAGACAAATGGTTTTAGGCATATACTTTAGTATGCATAGATCCACTAAAATATATTTGTTATTTCTAGATCTTTCAGCAAAGAAGTAATCTATTTGAAGAAATCAATGTCCAAATGTAATTTTGTGTTACTTATGAATGATGAAGATAATAGTGCTCTTTACAGATATAATGCCTGCATTTCCATCTGCAAATATCTGGGAAGAAAAATCCCAAAATATTTAAATAAGTAAATTTTCCTATCAAAACATTTCCAATAGTCATGCCTGATCAATATATGTTTCCACTAAAGTAAACAAATTTAGGGATGACATCTGTTGAAATTGATGAAGCCTCTTTTATTAATTCTATTTTTACTTTTCCTTTTTAATTTCAATGGAGACATAATTATATAGAAACCAAATAGGAAAATTATATCAAAATAACATAATTAATGGGACCAGAATCTAGTAACAACAAAATATTTATTCTAAAGTCTACTACAATTACATTTTTTACTTAGTAAAAATGATAAAACAGACATAAGGCCATTAAGTTTACCGAATAGATGTCTGATGAAATCATTCTATTTCTTTTGAAAATTTTATTTGCATTCTTTCCTAGTTAAGAATTTGCAATGCCATTCAACTACAGAAGCAAGCTTATCTTACTGCCTCCCAACATTTCCACCCACATAATGATAATACTGCACTTTATGTGCCCATTTCATACATCGAATGAAATAAATTGTGGTAGAGAAAAATATTACTAGTAGAGTAGGCAAAATTCCTATAATATATGGCTTCCTATGTTAATTGTACAGATTTAAACTAAAATATTACAATACCATGTTTGTCAGTTATAATAAGTAATTGCATGGTTATAGATTGTATTAATTATAAATTATTCTATAAAATTGTAAGGGAATTTCTCAATTGTGTCATCATCCTTTTATGTCAGAAAATTTCTTTTAAAGTCATCTTTATGTTATTTATTTTATTATTCCTAAGTCCAGTATAGCTAAGACCTTCTGATTTACTCCATAATAGTTCTATACTTTCCAATTTCACATTCTTACAGCTATGATTCTGGTCTAAGTCACAATCATATTTTATCTTTACTCATTCACAAATATTTATTGAGTCTCCCCAATGTTCCAGGTAATAGATTACATCTTAAAAATATAACAATGAACAAGACATATTTTCCTTGCAGAAATTTGATCTATAAATAATCAAGTAATTTCCAATGCAGTTATAGTTAATAATTATATATATATATACATATATATATATATGATTTGATCAAAGGTGTGAATGGAAGATGAATGGTGGGAATATAAAGGTTTTTCATTGAATTTTAAAGAAAAGTTTTATCTGTCCAAGTAATTGCTTTTAATTTACCACAATGATTAAAGAGATATGATTTTGTCCATCCTTTTGATCACTAATTTCTTTAAAAAAATAATTTATTCTTTGGAGAGAGAACACAAGCAGGGGGAAGGGTTAGAGGGAGAAGGAGAAGCAGACTACTTCTAAGCCTGGCTCCATTCCAGTACCCTGGGATCTTGACCTGAGCTGAAGGCAGACACTTAACTGACTCAGTCCCTAGGCACCCTTTAATCACTAATTCCTTTAACATATTTCACTGAAGCATTCCATTATGCAAGGTAAGTAAAGACTTACCAGCCAAAAAATTCCATCATCCTAGCACCAGCCAAGTGTGGTATAATGAAAAAGGAAAAAACTGAAGAGGGGATTATTGCAACATAAAAGCCTTAAGCAAATATAAACTGAAGACATAATTAGGAATACTCAGCTGAAAATATTAGCATTTTTGAATACTTATATATCTTATTCTTACAAAAATTGTCTAAAACTCAGTTTTAAAATGACATTGACAGAATGAATGAGAATGATTCAGCACCCTGTTATGGGAGAGATTAATAGCTTCTGTTCTAAAACAAGTTAATCTCTGTAAAAATATAGTGCCTTTAGGTTACCTTAGAAGAAAAGAATCAAATACTTACATGATAGATCTTTGGGTTTGTGTGATTCACCAGCTGCACTAACTTCCTATCAGTGTTCTTTCAGAGAATAAAAATCTTTGTGCATAGAATATATTCTGTAGTGTCCTACCTAAATTATGTTAAGATATTAGATTTGTTAACAGTATAGGAATAGAAAAGAATTATAGACTAAAAGACAAAGTCAAGGACCTAGCAGATTATCAAGCACAAAGAAAGTATCTAATATATAATTAACAAGCATTCAATAATAAAGCTATTAAAACTAAATTTTCCATTGAGGTATGTTTATAAAAGAATATATCAGACAACAGATGTAAAATCCTTTTTTTTCATGGTTGTTTTTGTTTTTATTTTTTCTAGATGGAGCAGCAACAGAAACAGAAGACAAATTCTCTGCCATTATGCCTGGATAAAGACATAATGCCCTTTTATTGAAAAAGATTTAATTAGCTTTACCTAAGTCATTCAACCAAACCTAAAGCAATCAGTTCATATCTATCCTGAGGGGTTCCAGTCAAAATAATCAAAGTAAGATAGGTCAGAAGTCAACAGGATGGCTCAATGGGAGCAACCTTTCATATAAGTGTCAAAATTCATACACACAAACATACACGCATATATGTGAAATTGGAATTGCCTGTACATTTATTTAAAAGTTCTAGGTACCACATTTCTGATAACCAAAGATAGCATTATTATCACCAATAACATTCAAAGTTCAATTTCAAGTGCTAAAGTTCATTTGAACCATTATTACCACTAGAGAAAGAACAAAAGCAGAAAAGAACTTTTATAAAGCACCTGCTGTGTGCTAGGCCTTATGCTAGTGACATTACATATGTGATCATATTTATCCCTTATGAAAGTAATGGCATAAATCAAATGCTTTTGACAATGAGGATACTTAGGGCAAAATGTGATAAAATTACATTTTAAGGTTGCAGAACTGACAATTAGTGAAGCTGAAATGTAAATACAGGCTTTTTGGTATCAAAGTATATATACTATATAATACTGCATAAAAGATATAGGGACACTTGTAAATGGTTTGAGTGTCTGCCTTCAGCTCAGGTCATGATCCTGGGATCTGGAATCGAGTCCTGCATCGGGCTCCCTGCATGGAGCCTGCTTCTCCCTCTGCCTGTGTCTCTGCCTCTCTCTCTCTGTGTCTCTCATGAATGAATAAATAAAATCTTAAAAAAAAAAAAAAGGTATACACTAATTAATACCCAGTAGTTTAACTACAGTTTAAAGCACAGTCATTGGAATCAGTGAGTGATAGTGATTGAAATGTCCCAAACATTAAAAATTAGCGTGGATGAAATCTGTTAACAAGTACAAAACTGCAAATCTCCATTAAACTCTTTTGTTTACAATCAAACCTTCTAAGCCTTCTTCATTCTGGTCTGGCAAGGCTAACAAGGCCAGGAAATGTTCTGAGATAAAATATTTACTGTAGCATTTCCATTGGTGTACTACATATGTTTGCTTAAGAATCTTATTCCGAAAAATAGAGCAAGTTGAATTCTTGAATCAATCATTTTCATAAAATAAGAAAATATATACTTCTATGAATATTTTTCTGGATCGTACAATAAATACAAACATACAATATACATACATAAATATGCATGTCTGTGTATATATATGTATACATGTATGTATGTGTGCATGCATGTATGTTCATACATATAAGATAATGTTTTACTTTGTAGTCTTTAGGCCTTTTCATTGTTAACTGATACTAGACAACAGTTCTAGAGAGGATTTAAAAGACATCTAGAGAAACATGAAAGCACCTCATCTTAGTCGTTAGCCTCAAATGATTTTTCTCTCGTCTTTTTCACAAATTCTTAAGAGAAGTTGGAAAAGAGAAAGTTGTTTTATCACTCACCTACCTCTTAGCTGAAGTGCAAATGAACAGATAATTAAGATAGCAAAACACACTATTTAAGTAATATATCCCAAAATTATAATTCTTCTTTTCTTCAAGTGGAAAATCATTTCTAGAGACCTAGACATATTATGAGTACTTTTCTTCAGGATGCGTATTAGGAATTTGACTTCAACAGGCATTCCTAAATCCTGATGACTTTTTGCTAGGAACATTGCATGATATCAAGGAATAACATTTGACTGTGAATCATAACTAGAAGAAGGTGGTTATAAAGATTTAGACAAAGGAAAGATAAGGCCTTGTGAATCTGATTCATCTTACATAAAGATAAAGAATACACTAAGGGCCAGAGCTAGACCTACAGGCCACTGATTTCAGTACCAAGAGCTCACTCTTTCTTTTGTCAATAATCAATTCTCTAATAAAATGTGCCCGTTATCTTTTTTAGCTTCTATCAAAATTACAAGAATGTTATTACTTTCATAGCTATTAAAGATGCTTATAGTGGTTAAAGATTATATTTTTGCAGATTCAGCAATTAATGAATTGTATTGTCATAAAAGAAATTTCCCTTCAAGCATTTCTTTTTTTTTTTTTTCATTTCTTTAGGCATATCATAAACCAACAAATTAAGTAATTAGATCTTTTAATCCAGGACTAAATTGAGTAACATTATCAAAGGAGTGGCACATATCTTAGTTTTGATAGATAACGCTTTTTTTCCTATAGTTTCCATTTCCTCACTAAAATGATTGGACAGTATGTAGGTCATTGTCTTACCTCCATCAATAAATTCAATCTATTATACTGTACTTCAGCCCACTCTCTCCTTTCTCTCTGGAAGGAGTGGTTGGTGTATGCCCTGGGCACTTGTTTAACCTCCTGGTCTCATTCTTTCCCTTTTTCAGCCTCTAATCTCAATAACAACCCTTCAGACTCTTAGATTCAATTATCTTTTAATCCCCTCAGAAATCCTGAGATTTTCTTCTCTCACTTAAATGTTATGATATCTTTATCAATGTTACTGTTCTACTTACTTACATAGGAGACCAGTTATTCCTCTACCTAATGATTCCAATCTTAAATGTGCGGACACATACACACATACACAATTATTTTTATCTTTATTAATCTAAAATTTTTTTAAGATTTTATTTCTTTGATAGAGGAGAGAGCACAAGCATGGAGCAAGCACAGCAGAGGGAGATGGAGTAGGAGGCTCTTCACTAAGCAGGGAGCCTGGATAATGTGGGACCCTATCCCAGGGCCCTGGGCTATGACCTGAGCGAAAGGCAGATGCTTAACTGACTGAGCCACGCAGGTGCCCCATTTTCTTCATTAATCTAATACTCCAGATTCTGTATTTGGTCCTTATTCCTCTGTGTTCTGTAGGTTGAGTGATTTAATCCATTACTAACACATAAAAGCTTCCACTGGTATGTTAATATCCTATAACTTCATTCATAAATGTCTATCTAATAATTCTATCTAAATGTTCTATATTTTACAAGGTAGACTCCACTCCTCTGCACCCTTCCAAATTAGATTTGTTTTGGCATTCTTTATCTCAGTTAATGATGACACCATCCTAGATACCTAGTCCTTGAAGCCAGGCAATAGCTCCCCACTAGAGAGTCCCTCCCTCCACATTGTATAATGAAGTTTCCCTAGGGCTATTTCTTTTGCGGGAGGGGGGGGGTTGTTTGTTTGTTTATTGTTTGTTTGTTTGGATTGTGGGTCTGTGAAATAGGGAAATGAATTGTTGATATGTAAGGACAAGGAAATTCAGAAGCTTTTCCTACTTGCTAACCTTACCTTGGCTTTGACTTTGTATTTAAAGATAATGATAAACAACTATTGAGCCTGCATTATGTGTGAGACATCCTCACTGACTGTGTACCACTGAAATACTTATATTTAATCTTGACAATGAATTTGTAAATTTGAATATTCTCATTTCCTGGATGAGGAAACAAAACCAAGTATAGCTAAGTATTCTGTCGATAGTGCAAGTCTGTTTGCCTCTAAAGACAATCTTCTTATCTCTGTAGCATCTATGACACCTATAGCCTCTAAATAAAATGATACGAAGACTTCAAATGTGTGAAACTGGCAACTTACTCTTCTTTAATTTGAAGAACTTAAACTATAGGGGATACCAGTTTAAAAATAGTATGTTTTATACCTCAGTAATTTGAAGTTGAATCATTAACTCTATTCTATAGAAAATCGTATCGTAATGAGCTTCCATTCATGAACTTTTCTACCTTTCTGCTTAAGCACCTTTTCAATGGCTATTATCCATAAAGAAAGAGTGTGTCTGATTATTGGAATCTGAAATCCAACCATTGGTTCTTGAAATGGTACTGCGATAGATAATAATCATTTCTAAGTGGATTTGGTTTTGGTTTGGTTTTGTGTAGGTGGAGGTTTGTTTTTTTCAGTGGGTGAGAGCACCTTTAAGAAGACTACAGTTTTGAACACCAAGTAAAACAGCTTTGTATAAGAAATTATTTTCTTATAAATCATGCATGTATTTTTCTACACCAAGACAATCTCATAAATAATGTTGTACTAGTCTCTGTACATTGAGCGGTGCAAAATACGTGTGAGACTGCTGTGCCATAAACAGCTAAAGTATTAAATATAAAAATACTTATTTCTCTCATCTGGGTCTCAAAACAATGCAGAGTTATTCTTCCCATTTTAGAATAAGAAAACTCAGGTTCAGATAGTTAAAATAATATCCTCAAGACAAAATAGTATAAAAGCTCTTATATAGAAAAGTCAGGACATGAGCACAACTGAAAATACATATCATAGTACTGGTGACTGAGTAATGTTAGCTTTGTATGCAAAAGACAGTATGATATTGCTGTCACTCTAAATTGTCATATCACAGGTTATAGCAATAAAATTAGTTTATAGCAGTATTTTATTATTGCTCAGATATCAGAGTATAGAGTTTAAACTATATGGAGATACAAGAGGATCTTATGGACAAAGAGCTTCTGAACATAATGCAAAACATCTCCAGGTAGGCAACAACGAAAATTAGTTTTGAATTGTTGCTGCTCAATGGCCATAAGTTCACAATATTGTAAACAGCTGTCCACATCAAAAAAAAATTCAAACCCACTAAATTTAGCATTATTTATATTCTAAAATAACATAAACTGTTTTTTTGGTCAAGATAGAGAGGCCACTGCATTTGAAATTTAACATAGTTCTCAATCAATGGAATATTATAGTCCCTTTCTTTTATGTATTTAATCATTTTTAATTTCAGTTAAAAACACAGATGAGATTGATTATGATAATTATGTAATTCAATGTATAAGTGCACTTTTAAGTTTTTGATAATTGAGGGAGACTAAATATCCTTCCATACTGAGGTGTGTTTATGTTTTTCTGCCCTTCCAACATATTTTCAATTTTAATACTTGAATGTAACCAGCAGTGAGTCCACAATTTGCTCCAATCATGGATGATCAAGATAATGAAGTTTAAAAATCAGATACTGTGCATGTGGTAGCTTCTTCCAGCTGCAGCTTCCTATGCTTCTACAATAAACACACAATACTTTGATGTGATTGTTGCAGACCTCCAACTAAGAGTTGCTAACTTAACAAGAAGCTAGCAAATTTTTTAAAAAAGAAGGATTGGTGCTTGGATATCCCCTGCTGTGTTAAAATTTTAACTGCAGTAATTAGCAGCAGGTTTCTCCAACTTCGCATGAGAAGAAGAAGAAAGGAACCCACCAGTAAGGAGACTAGAAAGAAAGCAAAAACTAGAGGAGAACTGAAACATAACAATTGATCAGATGACTTGCTGCTTGATCAATGGCTACAATTGTTGAAAATATGTTTTATAGGAAGATATTAGAGAAACATTCGAAATTAACTCTATAAGTTGTGAATGAATTTGAATATAATTTCTAAGCACTGGGATTTTTAAGTTTAAAAAGAGTTAAGTACAATTAGGCCCACACTGACTTAGTGCTAAACATTAGAGAGAATGTATTTGCTTATTTGATGACTTTAAATAGTTTCTGACTTTTGTCAAAATCATGTTTGATCTATCTGCAATTTTTAAATATAACTTCAGAATATTTTCTTTTTAAAAGATACACATCACTAATCGGCACTTTAAGATCATAAAAAGACTTTAAATAGCCATTTAAAAAAAGCAACTCTTTATATTAAATTGTAAGCATTTGGGTCTTAAATGTAAATTATTGTAAATGAGTAAAAGGGTTAATAATGCTAAAGTATTAAATATATTTTTAATATGCCTTAAGTAGATTCTTAAAATAAGTATTTAAGAAATTCCTCCAAATTGTGAAGAATGTGTACCTTTTTTCTTGCAAGACTACCTTTATAAAGCTAAATAAACTTCGTTTTGACAGGAAATTGAAATCAGAAAGAAAAAAGTTATCTATCTAGCTATCTCCATCTATCCATCCATCTCTCTCTGTATAAAATCTACCTAAAATGAAAATTTGGAACACCGGGATGGTGCCGTTAAGCGATCAACTCTTGGTTTCAGCTCATGTGGTGATCTCAGGGTTGTGAAATGGAGCTCCAAGGAGCTAGGCACTCAGCGTGGAGTCCGTTTACATTTTTCTCTCTCCCTCCGTCTGCCCCTCCCAAATCCCCTGCACTTGTGCACCACTCTCTCTTAAATAAATCTTAAAAAATAAAATAAAATAAAATGAAATTTAACATGAGAATCATTACCAGTATAATTACTAGCCCTCATAGTGTGATACCTGGAACAAACGTATACCATAAAAGATAATGAGATTTGTTATATTATGTTGAGTTTCATTCCTCAACAATATCTATTTTAAGCATAGAAATAAAGGAATGGGCAGAGTCCATTTTAGCCCCAAATGGTGAGTTGCTTCTAAACAAAAATGAATAATTTTACGATTTTTTTTTTCTTAAGAAGTGAAATAACTGCTGGAAACCTTCTTGTCAGCACTAAAACTGTTAATGCATAAATCCTTTTCCATTTTTGAGCAGGAGATTTCTTTCTTCTCTAATTCTGCTTAGGATCCACTTTAGTAATACTTTCTGCCTTAGATTAATTACCCTGATCTAATTCATTTAGTGGAGGACAGCTGTGGTACGTGGGTTGCCCACTGATGTATTGTGTTAAATGACGCCCATCTGTCATTGCAGCATATCAGCATGGATTCAGTGTCATCCACTTCATTGGTTCTGCTGAGATGTGAAGTACAGCTACAATGTTTACTACTGTTGTTAATTTAATATCTACACCTTTAATAACCTGACTGCTGTCACTCCCTGAACAATGATACATGATGGCCAGCAAAGAACCAGATAGAAAGCATTAACTAGACAGCAAAGCAGACCCTCTGGTACAGCTAATTAGAACACTTCTGGGCAAAGTTGCTATTGGGGGTCCTGTAGCACATTCTCTTGGGAAATTCTTTATTGAGAAATAAAGTTAAAAGGATCCTGTGTTAATAGCAATTTTGACAAATCTAATTGTTAATCTGTTCTCTTAAAACAGAATTATTTTTAATAGTCTTTCTATCTTTTAAATAGTTCAAATGTATCCTTTTTTTCACATTCTTTTGTTCTTTACCCCCACAAATTTGAAATATATGTGTTTCCTTGGGTTTGGTTGATACAAATGTATTATACCAAATCTAATATTTTGGATTTAACATTTTCCTTCTTGGCTAAACTACCTTAACCCAAAATTTGTCAGGAACAATCAAGAATTCAAAAGTATACAGATTATATATAACTGATTTTGTTTTCAAAAAGAATAAATATTAACATTTATAAAACATAGATTTCATTGCTTGTATAACATGGTAAAATTAAAATAAAAAAATATGTAGCATGCATATTTAAGTTCTAAATATATTAAAAGATGATTCTACAAAATATATGAAATTATATAAAAATATTGATAGAAGATAAATATAAAGATAGGAAAATTTTGATCTTAATACATCTAAAATATTGGAAAAAGAAAAATTAGCTAAAGAGAATATAATTTGATTTTTCTATTTCCTTTTAGCTCTAGTTTTTCATATTTCTTATGTTAATACATCTGATTTACATTATATTCATACTTGAACCTTTCAAAACCTCAATCTCTTCTTCAGATTTTTCCTCTACTCCTTGCCTTGAATAAAATTTGGTTTCCCCTAATGCTTACATTATATTATTTCCCAATAGATTCTACTCCACTCCCCCAGAATCTATACACTCAGGTTTGAGAGACTGAATCAATTTCTCAGTAATACTCAAGCACCACCAATATAGTTATTCTTTCACCTTTGTTTGCATATAGATTTCTCTTTTAAAGCTTATACCATCTGGATAAACTATCTTCTACCCCTCTTTATTTTAATCCATTGGTCTATTCCAACTATTAAAATCAAACTGTTTCAAAGTAATTTAGCTTGCCCCAGAAAAAGGCTTGAGAATATCAACCAAAACAAAAAGCAAGATTATCCATCACAGACTAAAAAGTAAAATTTGCAATGCTTGACATTTACAGACATTATTATTTTATGCTGATGCTTTTGCAAAAGTATTTCTGCAAGTGTTTCATCATCAAGGAGATTCATGGAAAGGACTTTAACAAGTACAGGTTTCTGATAACTTTCAGGTCATACTACTGAACTAGGTAAGAATGTCTAAAACTCTAAGGGAAAAGAATACTGGATTCATAAAACTAACAAAAGATCAAGATCTTTTGGGACTAAGTGAACAGATGGAGAGGAATGTAATTCCTATGACTTTGAGGTATTGTTGGTTCTGTACTTTTTTTTGATTTAATGAAAAATTATTTTTTTCTCTTAAGCTATTAGTAACTTGATAAGGTACGCTTTTGTGAACAAAGATGAAGCAATTACTTTTTCCTCTATCTTATCCCTCCAAAATTTAGAAATTCCCAGTTCCAGCAAAGGAGGCTTAAAAGAGCCTATTTGGTCAATCACATTCTTGCTGAGTTTATATAAATAAATAGGCCAAATTTAAAGAGAGTGGACTTATTTTGCAGACTAGTCTTATTTTGATTATCTTTCATAGAAATGGGAGTGACTATAGAGAAAAATTACATTCCAATGGAAAACTATAATCCACCCTTGCAGATAAGGGATTTTAGTCCTTTTAATTGTCTTTGAGGTTTTATTTTCTGCCTGTAAAATGGGCTGGATCCTGACTTCTTATCATTACCTCCAACATTTAGAAACAACTCTCCAAACTAATGTTTCTAATTTTTCTCCCATCTTTCTGATTTGAGAGTCATTGAGCATTAAAACCACGCTTTTCCCAAAACCATGAAAGCTAAAGTGGGTCAACATAATATAAACTTCAGAGAAATAAGCACAATAGTTTCTATATGGAAAAATCTTCTTTTGAGTTTTTGTGTGGGCCACTCAAAAAGATCACCAGAGACATTCAAACTGCAAACCAAGAAAAATTGTCAGATTGCCACTGCCTGCCCTCATTCCATCTAAAGGTGCTCTCAGCCCCAAATCCTAGAAATCTTTCCAAATGACCATTCTCAGGACTCAGACTAGGTTTATAGTCTGCTCCAACCATTAACCATTATTTTCCATTTGTTTCCATAGAAATGCCTCTTATCAAATACCTGATGAGAATATTTGTCTCATGTAGTCCTAACTTTGGAAGGGAACCTGCATACTACCTCCTGAAATTAGACATAATCCTTTAACTGAACTCATCTATTCCAAGGACTAAAAAATTGATTCATTGAGATATGGAATATTTACCATTTCAGGAGAAGTTCAAATCTACTTATACCAAAATACCTAAGATGTTAAAATATTCCATAATATTACCCAAGTCCTTGAACAGATTTCCCCTTGATCACTGGCCAATTCTCATGGCTGGACCCTTTGTGTTTGGGACAATGGCTATAGATTGGATTTCAGACTATCATCTGTAAAATTATAATAGGATTTGCTACTATAATAGTATTAAGAGTGTAATTTATAGGTTACAACATGCACTACCTTAACTTTTAACATATCTATTACCCAGTCAAAGTCTTCACTATTGACTTTGAAACTTGGGCAGCACAAGGTGGCCTGTAATGTAAGCACTGACAGTTGGCTATTCTTTTTGTAATGCAAATAATGGACTTGAGTTTGATTGCTGAGGCATTTACTGCCAAGGACTTGGGTAGGAGGCAGGCACCTTTCTTTTAGAGACTTTCGTTTATTCTGATAAGTGACCATTAAGGCCAATGCTTTTGTTTCTTTCCATTTTAAATTCCTTCTCCTATGTTTTAAATTTACCAATGAATGAATGCAGGAAACCCTGAGCTGAGCCCTCCCTCTCAACCCAACAGAACTCCTGGTCCATTGGTACTTTAGCTCTCTGCCTGTGACTTCTCTGCATGGCCTCAGATGTGTGGAGGCCTCTAAGACCTATAAGAAGAAATAAACTTTTTTTTTTTTTTTCAGCTTCCTGGTGGTTATTGCTGAGAGCATCTTGCAATTAGAATAAAAACCACAAGGACTGGTCCAGCTATAACACTGGATAGTGATAGGCTGAGACTAGCACAAAACAAAAGTATTACAAAGCTATAGTAACTAGAACACTGTGGTATTGGCATAAAAACAGACACAGAGAGTCCTAGAAATAAATTCATACATATATGGTCAACTAATTTTCAACAAAGTTTCCGAGCATACACAACAGCGAAAGGATAGTATCTTCAACAAATGGTGTTAGAAAAACTGGATCTCTACATGCAAAAGAATAACATTGGACTCTTATTTTATACTATACACAGAAATCAACTAAAAATGAATTAAAGACTTAATCAGAAAACCTAAAACCTAAAAAGGCCAAAAGGAAAATGTAAGAGAAAATGTTATCCATCGGTCTTGGCAATATTTTTTTTGGATATGACACCAAAAGCACAGGCAACAAAAACAGCAAAAATAACAACAGCAACAACAAAAAGTAAAAAACAAAACAAAACAAAGACAAATAAAAAATAAATGGTATTAGATCAAACTCAAAAGTGTCTGCACAACAAAGTAAATAATCAGCAAAATGAAAAAAGCAATCTGGAGAATGGGAGAAAATATGTGCAAACAATATATACAAGATGGGGTTAATATCCAAAATATATAAGAAACTCCTATAACTCAGCAGCTAACTCAAAACAAAATGAAACAAAAACTCAATTTAAAAACAGCCAAAGGACCTGAATAGATTTTCCCAAAGAAGACACAGAATTGGCCAACAGGTACACAAAAAAGGTGTGCAGTCTCACTAATCATCAGGAAAATGCAAATAAAAGCCACAATAGGATATTATCTGACACCAGTTAGGATGTCTATTATTAGAAAGACAGGAGATAACAAACACTGGTGAGGATGTGGGGGGAAAAAAAAGGAAATTCTATAATTGGTAACATGTATGAATCTGGGAGACTTACTATCCAAAAAAGAGAACCTTTTTTCACTGTTGGTTGTGGCTGGAGGGTCTCAGAAACAGATGATGGTCAAAGGATGTAAACTTTCAGTTAGAAGATGAATAAATTCTGAAGCTCTAATGTACAGCATGGCAATTCTCATTAACAATAATGTAATGTATACCCGGAATTTGCTAAAAGAGTAAATCTTAAATGTTCCAACTATACACACATACACACATACACAAGAATAACTATGTATAGTGATAGATATGTTGATAAGTTTGGTTGTGGCAATTATTTCACAATGTGTGTATGTATATATATATATATATATACATATATATATACATATATATCACATCAAGTTGTACATCTTAAACATATGCAATTTTTATCTATCCATCTTACATACCTCAAGAAAGTTGAGAAAAATTAAATAAAAAAATAACTCCCCAAACTAACTAAATAAATACATAAAGTCTGTAAATTTTTTATTTCTTCAAGAAGTATGAAAGATTTTGGTCATTACTGTATGTATATAATCATTAGTCCTTCAAAACGTGCTTAAAATGGTCAATTTTAAATTTTTTAAAGATTTTATTTATTTATTCATGAGAGACACATGGAGAGAGAGAGGCGGAGACACAAGCAGAGGGGGAAGCAGGCTCCACACAGGGAGCCCTATGTGGACTTGATCCTGGGACCCAGGATGTGCCCTGAACTGAAGGCAGATGCTTAACCCCTGAGCCACCATGGCGTCCCCAGAAAAAATTTCTTAATGGAGATGTGTCTTCGAGAAAATAGCAATTGCATGATCAAATAATATCCAGTCACAATGGGCAGGTTATTCATAAATTATGATGGATTTTTGCTGATAATGATGAGCCTTCAATATTAAAATTTAAAAACTTTTGTACTATACAGTAATAGCATCATTTAGATAATTGGGTTTAGAAAGATCTTTAACTATAAAATAATTATACTGTATTGTATTGTAAAATAATTTTAAATTGGAGGAAGTCAAATTTATCAACTTTTTATTCTGTGAATGGTGCTTTTGGTGTTGTACCTACAAAATCTGTAATTCAAATTCACAAAGATTTTTTTTTCTTGTTTTATTCTAGAAATTTAATAATTTTAGATTTTAAAATTTGTATCTGATTTTGAGTTATTTTTTATATATAATTTAAGAGGTATATCAATACTCATTTTTTTGTGTGTGTGTATGATACACAAATGTTCTAGCATCATTTGTTGACAGGACTACCTTTCTCCACTAAATTACTTTTCTACCTTCAAGTCTTCCTGCCATGTTGGCCAGGCTGACTTCTCTACTTTGACACTCATAACTGCTCCATTCAGGAATTTCCAGGACAGCTAAGCTCTGCCTTTGTCATCTAGGCAAGGCAGTCACATCTTGTGAATATCAGCTCTTAACTGTCATTAAGTGTTCTAAGACAGTTTTATATTCTGAGTTTGCTTACCTTTGGGTTTTTAGAGGGGGCAGAGCAGAGAGAGAGAGAGAAGGAAAACCCTTACTAGGCTCCAAATCCAGCATGGAGTCCAATGTGGGGCTCAATCATACAACTCTAAGATCAAGACCTGAACTGAAATCAAGACTCGGTCGCTTAAAAAAAAAAAAAAAAAAAAGACTCAGTCGCTTAACCCACTGAGCCATCCAGGCACCCAAACCATTTGGGTTCTGATTATTTTTTCTCTAAGGAGAGAGATGGTGCTCCTGGGAATACTTTTTACATTCTTTCAGATTCAGCTAAATGTTTATAAGAATGATTCCTGATTTATCTAGCATCTTGTATTTTACAGTAGAAGGATTTCCAGACTACATAATTGACTACACTGTTAGAAATAAAAGTCTCTCCTTTGCCCTTTTACCAGATTCAAATCTCACTCTTATCCTTACTAAAGATGATCTGGGGATTTAATAATCTTATACACCATTATTTCTATGGAAAATTACCAAATTCTTTACATTTGACTTACAAATACAGTTTAGAACAGTTCATACATGGATTTGGCCCAACCATAGGTTCATTAGATCCCTCAAAAAAAACTATTTTCACTGAGACATTTAAAAAATATGTTAACATGAATGATACTGTCTTGGGCTCCATCACATGTCTTAGTCACCATTTGTGAAAAATGATTTAGAAAAACTTCCAGAAATATTTAAGCATTGCTAAAGCTGAGAAAATTGAACCACTTCAAATAAGTTCATGCCAGTTGTAGAGAGAGCTAGTCTTTTCAAATTGAGATTTTTCTCTCGTAGCTGAATGACACGTCTTATTTACAATGGTTTTAAAATAATTATACCATTTCCACAAAAATATAAAGTGTGAAGAAAATAATTTGTAGTCTTAAAATAATAATAGTGATACTTCAATCTCCAATTTTCTTTGACCCATGAAAATGAACCTAAGCTTGATCTGAACTCTTATCTCTTGATTAAGAGATTTCTAGGGTAAAGAAAAACTCAATCACAAATATGTAGGAGTTAATGAACAATAAGCTATTTTATTATTAACTAGAATTTCCTGATATTTTCCTGATTTCAAAAAATAATATAAGAACATTTGATTCTGCACTTCTCGATGTTTCATGATCCTAATGAAAGTAAAAAGACTTTTTGTCCTGTAAATTTCTGTATCTCATAGAATGCCTTCCTTCAAACATCAAGAAATTCTACTGATGTGTTGACATGCACTATAGAAATATGGATGGATTTGCTTTGCTGATCAGTAGGCCTTTAATACTTTTTTTAAGAACCAAAAAAAAAAGTAAAAAATGGTAACAAAACAAAATGAAAGATGCCAGAGGAGCCTATGTAAAACCAATTCAAACTCTTTCTGAGGCTAAAAAACACTGTGCATATGTATATATCCATGTCAAATATTTGCCATTTTGAACATGGGAAATATTATTTGCTAAATTTTCTTAGGAGAACTCAATTGGAGTTATGCTTTGGAAATTATATGTAGATTGTTATCCCAAATATAATGCCCTACTTAAGACACATAGGCTGTGTGTGTGTGTGTGTGTGTGTGTGTGTGTGTGTATTGTTTATAGATAATTCCAGGTCAGTTAACAATGCTGCCTTTACTTACGTAATATAGTATATTATATTGGAATATATTATATTATATTATATTATATTATATTATATTATATATATTGGTTCATTACATAAAATTCATATACTGTTCATATGTTGATTCTAGTAAAGCCATACTTCCGGGGTTTGGAGCCTGGTTCTACCACTTGTTGACAGCATGACCACTGGTTTTTGTTTTTTTTGTTGTTGTTGTTGTTTTTTTTTTTTTTTTTTTTTATGACCACTGTTAATACCCTAAATTTCTTTGTGCATCATTGCATCATATGAAAAATAAAGATTATTTTATTTATCTTTGAAAATAATTTTTTATAGAAATTCCATAAAATATCCTACATAGCTCATGGCATAGTATTTAGCATCCATTTAAGCAGTCAGTATATTTAGCATGTAAAATTATCATCACTAACATTACATTTATATATACTATAGCATGATTTTGAATTTTACCAATCCATAACAAAGTCCATTGTTTCCCATTATAAAATTTAACTTGAGGCATCAATAAAGTAGTGAGTTTATTGATCCCAGAGATATTAGGACTGGGATTTAATTAGCTCTGACAATGGCTAATTGTGATGCTGAATGCTTTACTTCGATGTTTGGATATAGGAGATGTGCCCCCTCAACCATCAGCAACATGTTCCTGTTTTGCACTCATCTCTCATATATTATAAAATATCTAGATAATATTGTGCTTTCTTTCAAAACATTTAAGCTGTATACTTACCAACTAATAAGACATAAGAAGAGGGATCCCTGGTGGCGCAGCGGTTTGGCGCCTGCCTTTGGCCCAGGGCGTGATCCTGGAGACCCGGGATCGAATCCCACATCGGGCTCCCGGTGCATGGAGCCTGCTTCTCCCTCTGCCTGTGTCTCTGCCTCTCTCTCTCTCTCTCTGTAACTATCATAAATAAATTAAAAAAATTAAAAAAAAAGACATAAGAAGATGCAGAAAGGGGATAAAGGATAAACTTCATGGTACCAATTGTGTCAAATATTGATGTACAGACTCTACTTAGGATCCTGTCACAAGAAGAACATTCTGAGGGCAGGGGACAGGAAGCACGTTCTATAGGTGGGGGAGGTGTCAGTATATATTATCCTTATATTCAGGGCTAGACATAGAATCATGCAAGTCCCAGACATCATTTAGTGAAAGGAATACTGTAAATCACCACAATAGTACTTTACTTTTTCAAGCATCTGAGTCATGCAGTTAAAATGTACATGACTTTTTTCCCTTCCTACCTCAGGACTTTTTAAAACAACAGTGACAATGGCTTAAGCATCCTAAGTATGCCTAATACCCTGAGTCTAATAATGACAACAGTAGCTAAAACTTATTAAGTGCTTATTATATACCAAAAACCATGCAAGGATTTTTATAAACATCATTTCATTTATTTCACAGGACAATTTATAGATCAGTTGGCTTTGACAATACCTGAAGACTAAACCATAGAGAAGTTCAGTGACTTTTCAAACATTACAGACTGAAAAGCTTCAGTCATACTCTAGAGCCTGAGAGCTAAACTACTATCTTACACTGCTACAGTAATTCCTCACTTTTAAAATAAATGGCTTTTTTAGTAGCAAATAATCACCAGCACAATTAAGTTACCAGCAATTCAAGTAGAAAGGGACTGACTAGAAAGAAAAAAAGGAAGTGGGAAAGGAAAATAGAATAAAAACAGGCTTTAATGATGTATTTTTGGTGGGTGTCATCAACAGTTGCCTTAGAAAGCATTTAGTACAGCTCATACCCCAGAATGGCTAGCATGAAAGATGGAGGATTAGACTGGGCATTAGAAAATGAGACATGGAAATAACGCTTCCAATTAAATTAATCAATTGTGGAAAATCTGCCCATTCTTTACCCCTCAGGCTTATAAAATCTTTAAAAAAAGGTGAAAAGGCTGGGTGCTTTTCATTATAAAATGCATTGTTTTTCCCTAAGTGCTATTGAAGTATAATTGTATATGGAATTTTATATATTTAAGGTGTACAACTTGATGTTTTGATATACATATACACTGTGAAATCCTCAACACAATCAAGCTAATTAACAAATATCACCTCATTAACATATCCATCACCTCACAGAGTTAAAATGTCTTTTCTTTTTCTTTGTGTGTGTTATGAAACACTAAGACTTACCCTCTTAGCAAATTTCTGGTATACTGACAACTATAGTCTACTTCTTTATTCTTTGTGAAAAACTTTACATTTTATTGCAATTATTTTCTTGACTTGTCTCCCCACTCATTTTTCCATAACTTTTCATCTTTGCAGATACAGAATCTACTGCATAGAGCATATAGTAGATGTTCAATAAATTTTTGATAAATATATTAGTAGCTGGGAGAACAGATGTTTATTAAGGCCAAGTTCTAATTTTATTTTCAGTTACAGTGAATTCCTAAATCACAATGTTCTCATTCTCTTGGAAGATAAAATACAGAGCTGATACACTAACATGGCAGAAAGCCAGTGTTCTCTTAAAATTCCTTTCATCCCTTGAAGATATTATCAGGTCAGTTATTCGTATTCATGCTCTGTGCTTGCTGTTCTATCACATCAGATGCTTGGGTGTCCTACTTTGGAGATGCTAATGTTAATCAGCTAAAACAGTTCTTGGCAGCCTGTTCTCTCTGTTAGCTTCCCCATAAACTTTTCATCTTCTTTTCTGTGTATATTACACTTATTACTAGTGCCTGAATCTACTATTTTATTGTTAATGGGAACTGATCTAATTCTGTCAGTTTTTTACTGGTTTATTAGCAGAAATTCTTTTATTTTAATCTTTTATTTATTTTTTAATCAGGTAGCAGAGCTGGCTTTATGGACATGCGGCCTAAACACACAGAACCCAATGTTCTGAAGGATCCCATGCTTGCAAGCCCTAATTTTCATTTTTGACTCAATTCCTAAAATGACATACCTATTCCTGTCACTGGCATCATTTGGCTACATTGAAATAGAGTTCACAGAGAAACAGAAAGATGGAAGATTAAAGATTTTTTTTTTTTTTTTTTTTTTATGAGGTGGAGGCAGAGGAGAGAGAGAATCTTAAGCAGGCTCCATGCCAGGGCAGAGCCCCAAGTAGGGCTGGATCTCATAACATGAGATCATGAACTGAGCTGAAATCAGGAGTTGGTTGCTTAACTGACTAAGCCACCCAAGCACCCCAATTAAATATTCCTAAGAGAGGACTTAGAGACCTTCTTACTTTCAGTGGTAACCAAATAAATATTTTCTGCTTTTCCATTTCTTGATATTTATGATTATCAAACTTGTTGATTTTATATATAAACAGTTTGAAAATCAATTGTATTCATTTTTCTTTTTGATGATCACACTGTCCCATAATTGGTTCGAGACAGTGTCTTCTTCACATTGGTTTTTGTGTTCTTTTGGCATAGTGCTATTAGTCTTTGGTAGCTTTCATTCTTTCTGGTGACAGCTAAATGTCCGAGACTCATCTGGCACATTTTTAATCTCAGAATTTATTTTACTATTATTTCATTGCAATATGGTACTTTTCTTCCAAGGAGTCCTGAAGCATTTTAATGAAAAATTGTATTTAGAGATGATAACTCAGGAATTTGATGTCCTCATTACTATTGGATTGTCAATGTTTCAATTTGTTTTTAGTGGAAAGGCTAAAAAAATATGTATTATATATGTATGTATATACATGTATGTATATGTATACATGTATACTTAAAACTCATGCTTATTCTGAATATTCAAAATATTATACAGTTTGAAACATATCCAAAACATAAGCAAATGCCAGGGGGATACATTCTTCCTTAGAAATTCAGAATTGAATGATAGCATTAAATGTTCTGTAAGTAGCAGAAATCAGCTGTTTATCCCTTCCTTCATGCATTTGGTCTGGAATTATAATATGCAACAGTAGCAAATTCATACAGTTATATTCTTGCCCTCTTTGCTTATTTAAGGAATATAACAGCATCTGAATAGATGATTGTGACCTATTATACGCCACAGTTTACAGAGATGAATTTGTTCTTTTAAGCTGTTTTGTTTGATTTTGAATGCATTCTGAGGGAAGAAAAGTTGACTTTCTGCTGTAAATAAAGCAGTCTACAGTAAGTGGGAACAGCTTACTGTGTTTTATAACTATGTATTTTTTTTCCTCTTGAGATTTATCATTGGGGACTGAGAACATATCACTGCAAAACATAAATAATTCCTATAAGTTATCACAATATTTTGAAGCCAAGTTTAAAACCAACATTGTCCCTCCAGAAAATAAAATTAAACAAATATAGAATGAAGCAAAATATAAACTTTCACAACTGATAGGTAAAAATTTAAATAAACATTAATTTAATTAGTTTTAATGGTAAGTTATAGTCACCAGTAAGTATACAGCTTATTGAAGTCTTTTTTTCTCCCAACATCTTTTTTTTTAAGATTTTATTTATTTTTTCATGAGAGACACACAGAGAAAGAGAGGCAGAGACACAGGCAGAGGGAAAAGCAGGCTCTTTGCAGGGAGCCTGACGTGGGACTCAATTCCGGGTCTCCAGGATCACACCCTAGGCCAAAGGCAGGCACTAAACCACTGCGCCATCCAGGGATCCCTTCTCCCAACATCTTAATAAAAAAAATCAGAAGTTGATAAAGGCTGATATCCTTAGGGAGTTAGCATTATATATTATGGTAAAAATAAAAATGAAGATATCTAATTGGTTATTTTTGAAATAAGTTTTATGTCTCTTTCTCCAAAGAGCCATGACAGTTTCTTCAGCAATTACCATAACATTTGGTATTGTTTTATACAAATAAACTTTCTCACCTTGCTGCCCAATCATTTGATTTGCTTTTCCCTAATCTCATCCATTTAATCATGATGTGCTTTAAATTCTGAAATTTACATTTCCTTGAGCAAAAGAAAAAAAAAGAAAACCTGAAGAAGCAGAGGCTTAGATGAACCAATTCACCATTTCTACTAATGTGAGGTTATTCTTTTGAACTTAAATACATACTCCTAGCTTCTACCACCATACTGTATACATGTAACCTATATGCAAATTCTCCTGTCCCAGAGTAAATTACATATGTATCTGTTCTCTGGGTTATATAAAATATTGAACTATCTTAATCAGTATAAGAGAAATACTGTATGATAATGTAGGAATAATTTGACTTGGAAATTAGGATTTATGAACCCCATTCCCAGCTGTATTCCTAATGTTCAATGTCATTTATGGATGGGTTACAACTAAATATGGATGAGTTACGAAGTTCTTTGGGCCACAGTGCCCTCAAAAGTAAAATGATAGAACCAAAGTTTAAAACAGTGTAAATTGCATGATAATTATATTCCATATATCGAACTTCCATAGAAAATATATGATTTAGATGGGGTGCCTGGGTGGCTCAGTTGGTTGTGTGTCCATCTCTTGATTTTGGCTCAGGTAATGATCTCAGAGTCATGAAATCAAGCCCTGCATCTAGCCCCTTGCTCAGTGAGAATCTGCTGGAGATTCTCTCCCTTTCCCAGTGCCTCTCTCTCTAAAATAAATAAATAAATCTTAAGAAAGAAAAAAAAAGAAAAGAAAATATATGAGCTAGAGATGATCTCATTGAAGTTATGAAGTATTTTTAAGCAAGATCATTACTTCCCACACTTTAATGCCTAACAGAATCTAAGTCTGAAAGACTAAACTAGTCTTATTATTATAGCCTAATAATTCCTTTTTTAGATAGTACAAAAAATATTCTTAGGGAAAATGACTTTGTCATTGTTAGACCTTTCTGTACATAATATGGTAAGGATTGTGTAAGTAATATGGTTTTGCTAATTTGGGTATTTTTGGAGGATGGTATTTTTTTCCCATTTTTACTTAGTAATATTTAATACCTGGATTGATAATGGTTTTTAACTTTGTCTTATTTTAGGTTCCTTAGAAGCCAATGATGATACAAGCACCAGTGAGGTAGTAGAAAAAGTAAAACAGAAGACTGAAAGGACAATTAAATGTGCACTAGGAGGATTGAGCAACTGGGCTCAATTTTGTAAGGGAAACTGAATAACTATTTAGAACATGCTTCAGTATTGCCTCAATGAGAATGGGGAAGCAGTGGTATTTATCCACCCACACTTTCTCTCATTAGTTGAGGGAACTTCTAGCCAGACTTTAGCCAGTAAAAAATATAAAAGAGGGATAAAATCAATATTATCAACATCGAAAATGAGAGAGAAAACATCATTATATAATTCTACACATAGTAAAAAGATAATAAGAAATTATCATGCACACCTTTTTGCTAACAAATTTGACAATTTAGATGAAATGGACAAATTCCTTGAGAGACACAAACTTAAATAGAGATGGAAGTAAAAAGAAAATAACATCCTCAGTATTGAACAGTTGAAATAAAGTGCAGGGAGAAAAGGAAGAATATTAGTAAAAGAAGAGGAGAGGAATATGTCAGAAAAATTGGAAAGATCTTTGAAAATGCAACATCACAAAAATCAAAAGAAAAGATTTTTGAAATATGATGAAATACTTAAAAGTGTTTAATGATGATAGTGTTTGGCAAGTTATGGCTGACCTATGGGAAAATTGTTTTAGTAGAATACTAAGGGTACACACTAATTTACAACAACTCAAGAATAAATAAACAGTGGGGCAGTTGAAACAACATATAAAGTACAATTTCAAAAAGTGTATTTATTAATTAACATTTAGAGAACAGTAAGGTAAGGGAAATCAGGGTAAAGGAAGTACTTTGATAGCTTATTTACCATTCATTCAGTATCACTTGTAAATGTCTCTGTTGTGTATACTATGTGCATGACAATTATATTTACTCAACCAAAACTGAGGTATGTTTTCTGAAAATTAATATTATGAGTCAATACATATATCAGAGTCAATTTGGGAGATGTATTACTGGATGAACAAATGTTTGCATTTCTGCAATAGTCTGAAGATTTATGGGAATAATGAGATCATTTTGGGAATATAAATTGGCCTACAAAAACCAAAACACATAATTGCTATGACTGTATCCTTGGCATTTTTCTAGATGGTGTTGAATCAGCAATGAATTAAATATTTTATTTGCCTGTAGGATCTTACAGAGGCAGAAACCTAGACAAGCATATACAACATAATGTTTCAAGCATCGGCATAATTCTCAGAAACCTACCTCTGTGGTTCATCAGAAAGAAAAATTAATTTTCTTTTTTTTTTAAATTTATTTTTATTTTATGATAGTCACAGAGAGAGAGAGAGAGAGGCAGAGACACAGGCAGAGGGAGAAGCAGGCTCCATGCACCGGGAGCCCGATGTGGGATTCGATCCCGGGTGTCTCCAGGATCGCGCCCTGGGCCAAAGGCAGGCGCCAAACCGCTGCGCCACCCAGGGATCCCGAAAAATTAATTTTCAAGAATGAGTATGTATGGGTATATGGTCATGAATACTTGAGTTCATTGAGACTGGGAAATTGTAGTCAAGATGAGTCCAAGAAGATAAGGCAGGCAAAGACTTCAGAAAGTCCAAAAGCTAAGTGTGAGGATTCACTCCTCCCAATAACTAAGTGGCATTTGTGTTAAAGGAGTAGAAAACAGCAAACATCTTAGGCAACCATGGAGATACTTGGAAAGGTATTTGAGAGAAGAAAGCAAAAGACAAGTTTGCTGAGGTTCCCAGGGACTATACCTACTTCTGTAATTAAGCATCTATTTTATTTTCTTGGCTTTAAGAATAAGATCTAATACCCAACTAGCTCTCTGACCTAAAGCAATTATGACTCACTTTGCCCCTACCCTCCAAAATACCTTGTACTCTGATTCAAACGTACTAGATTTGCTTTCGTTTTCTTGATATAGACATAACACTTCAAACATTCTCAAATGTACCATAATATATAAATATATATATATATACATTTATAATACATTTTTTAACTTCTAAAACTTTACAATTGCCATTTTCTTCATATAATATTTCTTTCACTCAATTCACGCTTTCTTTACCTAGAGCATTTGATGGGATATAGATGAACAAGTACAGATCAAAACAGAGATCAAGTTAAACAAGATGGAAAATTATCTTACCAGTTCAGAGTTGGTATGTATACTCTTGTCTCTGAGGTCACAGTAGACTCCTAACTTGTAGACCTCTCAATACTACAGCATTGCCACAGAATGGGAAAGAGAGGAAGTGCTACTTTACCTCTTTTTATTTCCCTATCATAAGTACAATTTTCTTTACATTCCTTTCATAAGGATTTAAGTTATTAATTACCCCTAACTGCAAAGAACACTAGAAAAGTCATCTTTATTCTTGACAACCATGTGTCTAGCTAAAAATCAAGGGTGCCCTGGAATTATGAACAGGAATAGAAGAAAATATTGGAGTATGATTAGTTGTCTCTGCTATAGTCTGTCCTTGGATTATCTAAATATTCAAGTGTATACCTTTATGCCAAACAGAACACCCTCCCCACCACCTTGCCAAGGAGACTACCACCCAAACCAATTTAGTGACTACATTTATTTCAAAGTCCAGGGTGATGCACTATTTTCTTCATCAGGTATGGATGTGGTTTCATGATCTAGTAAATTATGAAATAAGAGCATTTAGTCTCCCTCATACCCAGATACAACAATGAAATAGGAATAAAATAAGTATAATAAAAATTCACATTCCAAAAAAGGAAAAATGGCCAACATAGGAATGACTGATGGACAATAATGATGAAATCCTATTGCATGGTGATTGAGAAGTCTACTTTTTCTGAGAATGGAATGAGGTATTTGGGGAATTTATCTGGCAGACCCTGGTTCAGCCCTTTGAGAGTAGTAGAATCGCCTTTTCCATTTTTGTCTGTAACCCTTGGTTTTACTTTGGAAGTTTTTTCCATATCATCTATCCACAGTGCAGATAGCAGAAGTTGGCTCTTGAGAGTTAAAGTTTCATGGGCCTGCATATTTCTCTTAGAATCAGAACAAACAGAACAAATTTTAGGCCAATGTGCAGTTTTTTTTGTTTGTTTTTTTTGTTTTTTTGTTTTTTTGTATAGAGTTGGCTTTTATAGGCCAAACTTGGATTTCTTTAAAAACTCTTTGTAAGATCTTTTTCTCCCCCTCCCCCCGTTCACACACATAAATCCACATACTAACAATCAGATATTTTATGTAGAAATATGTTTAAACTTGAACACTATATGTCTTTGTTTTCTGGCCTTTGTGCTCTACTCATTTCCTTCTCAAGTTAATGATGGCACTATGAGGCCATTTGAAACAATAGCTTGATTGGGAAAGTAAAACCTTAATTTAATTTTTGTCAGTGGTCTGGTTCTCATGGATTGACAGAAAATCTTAATAGGAGATGGTCAAAAAGCTTTGGGAAACAGTTTTATCTTATTTTGTGCTACCACTTTGGTAAAATAGGCATTAGCTTCAGAACTGCAAGAAGTTGGTTTTATCAATGTGATATCTCCAAGTTACCTTGGACATATCAAGTTCATGACAGTGAATGAATTTACATTAATTGATTACTATCCACTTACTACATAGTTAAATACTAGCAGTACTAGCCAGAGAGGGATAAATTAGGAACTTTGGAATAAAAGTATTTCTATTCTATGTGATATGATAGGAATTAGAGATTATGAAGTGTCAGTATCATATATGTAGTTTGACTTACATATACACATGCACAAAATGCCTAGGCTAAGTCTAGTTTCAAACTAAAATCTTCTCATTCCGTATCTAGTGCAGTATCTACTATAATGCATAATTGCACAATTTTTGTGTAAATAATATTGTCCTGAACTTGATATGTTTCAAAAGTTTCATTGTATAGTGTACAGTTTAAAAACTAGTCAGCAGTGAATTTCTGTGCTCTGGTCTGTTTCTCTGGTATATAGTACCTTTGATTCTTAGGATTAAATATATTGAAATAAAAAAATAAGTTAAGCACTGTGTTATTCATTATAAATTTTCATTGTACTATAATGAAAACTGAAAAAGCAGATTAAAAACTGATTTAAAAATTAATCCTTAAATCTCTTCTTCAAGTGATTTTGTTTTTCAATTAATAAGATGAGATTTTAAGATTTCGTATTAAGTACAATAAGATTTATGTTATTGTCATGGTTGTTGTTGCAAATAACCTGGATTTAGTTTACTTTAAAAATGAAAATAAAAAAATAAATTAAATAAAATAAAAAATAAAAATGAAAATAATCCTTGAATCCCATTTCAAAAAGAGATTTCATTAGTAGGAGAGAGGAGTCATTAATCTGCATATTACTTACATGTAGTCACATTATTTTGCCCTTGGAACCAATATTATATAGGTCTAAACTAGAAAAAAATTAAATAGTCAAAAATAAAAGAATATTTGCAAAGTCAGGAATGAGGTCCTAGGGACTATTTATATTTTGGCAAAATGATTACACTATACGCACAGTTCACAACCTCACTTAATTACCTCCAAAATAACCTTGTACCAGGTGCCAAATTTGACCTTTCTAGAAACCATTTGAGAAAAATACTGAGTTTCAAGTTCAAAATATGTAGCAAATTAAAAGTCTGCATAGCGTTTTAGAAGATATGCATAAAGACCTTCTTTTCAGGGAGGAAAAACATCACTAATCTTTAAAATAAATAATAGTCATAAATACATATTTTGCAACTTACTTGTTGAGGACTTATTTATTATCTCCTATAGGATTAGCACTGTACTGGGCTAGAGAGTACATACTTGGAGAAGAGTTTGTAAAGTAATCCTCCTTTCAATGAATTCACACTATGTTCATTAGACAAGATCCAAGCCTTATGAGATCTACTAGTTACCAATCATTTTCTAAGTAAATATAAAGGTGAAAGTAAGGAAAGATCAAAAGAGGTGCTAGGTAGATCTGGATCTTAATATCGAGTCCTTTGTTTATTAGTTGTGCAATTTTCTACAACTAACTTAACAACTGAATCTCAATTTTCCTATTTATAAATTGAGGACAATGATACCTATCTTTCAGTATTATTATAAAGGTAAACATAATATTTTAGCATGCAGTGGTTGGTGAGTATTCAGTTAACACAAGAATATAATGAAATCTTTAAAATTTTAAAAAAGATCCAGCTTCTCTTTGACTCAGTTTTCACCCTAAGTTTGAAATTTGTCACTAGCTCCTGCACCCAACGGTCTCCTAACTACATCATCTCTAGTGCATACATTTTCACTCCCTTACCATTGTATCTTTCCATATTAATGTTTTTAGTTAGCCTTTTCTAATCTTGTCTTCTTTCATAGCTTATACTTTTATTTCTTCATTCAACATAATAAATCTAAACTAAATGCATACAATGTGCCAAGTATGTTGGTGGGTATTGGGTCCACAACGAGGAATAAGTTATACATAATATCTGCCCTCAAAGAGCTTTCAGCCTGATAGGGGATACCTGTGTGAACACAGATAGACAACCCAAATGAGTAAGGGACAGGTGGGACTAGGTAGGGAGAGATAGATAGAGGGCTATGGGATCAGGGTCACAGAAATCTCCAAAATGCTGAGATTTGAGGAAACCAGAGATAAGGGAACAAACCAGACCACCTTGCCCTAGATGTGGGTGGGGAGAGTGTTTTGTTTTGTTTTGTTTTCTTATGACAGTCACCTGTGACGAACAGAATAACCAGACCCCAAAAATAAGCCATTAAAGATGTTATTACCAGTCCTTACTCAAACCAAGATATCACAAGAATGATAAGGCCACAAGCTCCCTCATCAGCTCTAAACAAAAGACTGTCAGTGGAGGCCCATGTTGGCAACCCTCTCACTCAACCTCTCTCACTCCTGAGAGCTTTTGCTGTATCCTTGCTCAATAAACTTCTATTGTTTACTCACTGTCTTTTGTCCATGAGATTCATTCTTCAACTCCATGAGACAAGAACCTAGCTCTCCCACTTCACAACTATATTATATAAGTACATAACAAGAATTGACCAAGATAATCTTAATGTTTCCCTCAGCTTGACCAAATTTTGACAGGTTTCTCCCAGCCTTTAGGCCCTTGACTTTCCTTTAACTCAGACCCAACAGAATCCAGGGGGGCCTAAAAACTTAGACCCCTGAGCTCTCTTTCCTCAGAGGACTTACTTTAGAAAATTCTGACCTTTAGACATGCAAATCTTTTTTAAAAACTACTTATGAGTTTTATCATCTAGCAATGTCTTTCTCAAAGTCCTAGGAACCATGCCTTGCCTGTTTAATTTTCTGAGTGCAATTTTTACTCTGACAGAATTAAAAAAGAACCCATCTGGATCTGCTTTCATGGACTCTTCATGTGGGTGACAGGATCGGTTCAGATAATCACTTCCTTGGGGTGGCCATACTTAACATCCTGTTCTTTTTATTCAGACTACTTACTCTGAGTTGTTAATACATGGTGATTTGTGTTTACTCATTTAATATGCCTACCTTTACTACTTGACCATAACCTAACGTTCTGCAAGGTGTCTGATTGGCACCATTACTTCAGTTGAATGAACACATGAACCTGGACAATCTCATATTTTGGACCATTTAATATGAGTGATGAGTAGGACTTACTCAGGTAAAGATGTTAGGGGTAAGATGAAGTAAGAGTGTCTTAAGAAGAAGAAACAAACAAACAAAAAAGAAGAAGAAACAATAGGGGATTAATTAAGGTTAAAGCAATAATAAGCCTGTTGCAATCCAGGAGCTTAATAATGAACCTTATGAGCTAGAGACTGGGATAATAAAATACCATGAAAGAAGGATGCTGAGGGAGGCCAGAGCAAGACTTAACCAGGCAATATAGGTTAGAATACAATTGAATTATGTTTCTGAAATATAAATCTAATTATTTCTTTTCTCTGCTTTCAATCAATCAACAGTTTCTCATTTTCTTCAGAAACTCATGACATGCAAAAGCCTTCATGTCCTATTTCCTATGTGTCCAACTCCTTTTTATCCTGTGCCTCAGGGTAAAATCTCCAGTTACGCTAAACTGCTAAATATATAAGTAAATGTGCATCATCAGAAAAGGTATTCTAGGTAAAATTTATATATTTATCTGGACATGTTTTTAAAATTTAGAATATACATGCCAGCCTTTAAACAGAATACTGACTCTACTATTAAGTCATGTCCGTTAAAACAGGATAGTTATGTACAATTAACAGTCTTCTCTCCACACATAAATATCACGTGTAAAATCGCCTTATAAGTCTCCAAACTATCCTCTATCAATTCTACAGTTTCAAAGAGTCAGTAGTTTCAAAACTGTGTAATATAAAGGTGCTTGAAAATCCTAGTCTTTTGTTCACTCATTCCATTTGTATAATGGCACCTGTCTTTGGTTCTATTGTCTTATGCTATCGAGAAGATTTTTATTCTTTTATAAACTATGTACCTAATATTGATAAAATATCTGTATAGTGATGTTTCAGTGACATTTATTTCAACAAATACGAAATGCAGTTTAACTACAGTGAATAAATTTGAAGCTTTCTTTTGAAATACATTAAAAAAAATTTTTTTAGTTTGCCTACTGTTCCTGGCTTTTTTCTAACAATACTCTTGATGTATTGCTACTTCCTTAACTTTATTCTTAGCTAATGTCTATCATTTTAGAACAAGTGCCAAATATCCCTGTAAGAATTCTTAAACACTCCACATTGCATTTAGGTTAAATGGACCTCCTCTGTGCACCTCTGCACTCCTGTACATGTAACTCCTTGCTTAAACTTATGGTTTGGCCTTTCTGCAAATTATCACCCCTTCCCAATACTTTCCAGCATACCTGATATATAGTAGATATTCTAATATTAATTAATTATTTAATTAATAGTATTTGGATGAAGGGTTAAGAAAGTATTGATACTTCAAAAAGATAAATGCATCCCCATGTTTATTGCAGCATTATTTACAATAGCCAAGATATAGAAATAACCCAAGTACCCATGGAGAGATGAATGGCTAAAGAAGATAAGAGTATGTAGATGCAACAAAATATTAGTCATAAGAAAGAATAAAATCTTGCCATTTGTGACAGAATTGAAGGACCTAGAGGTTATTACACTAAGCGAATTAAGTTAGACACAGAAACACTAATACCATATGATTTCACATATATGCAGAATCTTAAAAACAAAACAAATGAGCAAATGAATATATAGATTCTTTTTTTTAAAGCTTTTATTTATTTATTTGAAAGACAGAGAGAGAGCAAGCACAAGCCAGTTGGGAGGGGAAGCGGGAGAGGGATAAGTAGACTCCTTGCTAAGTAGACACCCTGATGTGGGGCTTGATCCCAGGATCCTGAGATCATGAACTGAGCCAAAGGCAGACAACTGACTGAGCCACCCAGGCATCCCACAAACAGATTCTTAAATACTGAGAACAAACTGGTGGTTGTCAGAGGGGATGTGGTTCTGGGATGGGCAAAATAAACTTCGAGTTAATAAGTCAAGGAGATGAAAAGTACAGCATGAGGAATATAGTCAATAATATTGTAAAACCATGATATGGTGACTACACTTATGGTGAGCACTGAGTGATATATAGAACTGTTGAATCACTGCACTGTCATCGTACACCTAAAATTAATATAATATTGTATGTCAATAATACTTTGGTAATTTAAAAAAATAAAATAAAATGGAGTCATATTTATTTTTAAAAAAAGAATTAGTTTCACAAAGGGATGTGAAAAGAAAGATTGCCACCACTTTCACATTTGCTTCTCTGTCTGATATTACCCTGAGAGAAAATCTATGTTTTTAGCTTCTCTGCTACCCAGTGAGTAATGTTCAGAGTTGAAATTATCATTTCATACCCAATGTAGCATGCACAAATTGCTAATTGTTTAACTTAATAATTTTTGGATAATAGTAGTTGAATGGGTCTCAGGTGGTGATAGAGGGGATGGAACCAAGAAAGCAGAATCTAGAAACCTGTTTTCATTTACTTTTGTTGTCGTAACAAATTACCACAAACTTAGTGGCTCAAACCAATACAAATGTATTATTTTACAAAGTCCAAAATTTTACAAAGTCCAAAGTCCAATATTTTACTAGGCTAAAATCATGGTATCTGCAAGCTGCATTCCTTCTAGGAGCTCCAGGGAAAAATTTGTTCCTTGTGTTCCCAGTTTTGAGAGGGTCCCTGCATTCTTTGGCTCGCAGCCACATCACTCAGACCTCTCCTCTCATCATCACATCTTCTTTGACTCTCTTGCTTTCCTTTTCCCTTATAAAGACTCTTATTACATTGGCCTGCTCAAATATCTGGGAAAATCTCATCATTTCAAGATCCTTAAATCAATCATATCTGCAAAATCTCTTTAAATCATGTTTATTAGTTACCTAGGGCTGTTATGACAAATTAGCATAAACTAGGTGGCATAAAACAAAAGCATTTATTCTCCCACAGTTCTGGAGGATAGAAGTCTAAAATGAAGGTGTTACCAGAGTCAGTTCTTTCTGGAGAAAGAGAGTATCTGTAAAAGAACATCTGTTCTATGACCCCTCCTAGGTCCTGGTAATTGCCAGCAATCCCTGATGTTCCTTAGCCTACAGACATCTCCCTCACTATAATATCTATGTTCATTTGGCTACCTTTGTCTGTATACATCTGCTTCTCTCTTTTCTCTTTCTAAAGGACACCAGACATTGGATTAAGGCACACACAAATCTAGTAGGACCACAAGTTAGTTAATTACATCTGCAAAGACTCTCTTTCCCACATTCTAAAGCACACACGAATTTTGGAAAACACTATTCAAACCAGTATACCATGTAAAGTAACATATTCACAGGTTCTGGGGATGAGGATGTGAATACCTTTTGTGGGCAATTATTCTGCTTATTACAAAAGCAAACTAAAGACAAAAGAAAAGTCAGGTGTGAGAATGAATATATAGAATCCAAAATCATTCAGAGCCAGGGTATAGATGCTAGTCAAGCAAGACTGGAACAGGAGCATCAAGAGTTTTATAGGGCCAGAGAACCTTCTGGCAGCTGGTCAGAAGAATTCTTGTTTGTGGCAGGAATATTCAATGGAATAACTTGCCTGAGACAGAAGGTTTTCAACATAGACACCTGGCCTCGGAAGTTGTACCCGAAAGTCTCCTACTTAAATCATGCTGCAGATGTAAGAATAAGAAAGGAGAGGAGGAAGAAAATGAAGGAAAAGGAGGAGGAGAAGAAAGAGGAGGAATGGGAGGTATAGAGAGGGAGGAAGAAGAGGAAGTAGAGAAAGGGGAGGAGAATGACAGGAAAAAAGGATGGAAGAAGAGCAGGAGAAATCTAATCACCAACATCATTATCAGGAAGAGCATATGGAAAGACTAAAACTTCATCTATTCTAGCAAGACCACACCAACATTCACCATAATCAGCCTGAGAAATGATTGGGATTTACCTCAACTTCCCTTACCTCCTGCCTCAGGCAACACAAGAAGCTGAAGTCTCCCAAATCATCCTTCTTCTACCTAATTTTCACACACTCCCCTTACATTTCTTTCACTCCCACACTTCTGGTGTGCATTTGTGAACTGATGACCTCTTGAGAGCAAAATGTTCTCACTCATTTTTTTTTAATGTTCATTTTGACTATTTTTTTCTGAGACTTGGCATTCCACTGAGAGCACTACTCCCCCTGTTGAAAGTAACAGGTATTTTATCTCAAGCATCCCTGGGACTGAAGGAGGGGTAAATGCCCACATCTTGCTTATCTTACCATTTCAACTGAATCATTTGATTCATGTTTGGATCAATGCTTTCTTTTATTGGAGTGAGGGGAAATGAGGAAGTGGTGGTGGTAACTTCTAGTATCCTTTCTATTCTTGCTTGATATATGTGCTTAATTGTATTCCATTCTTTCCTAACTCTAAGTCATACAAAATAGTATCTTTTAACTGACAAAGGGGTTTGGGACAGTTCCCTTCCCTCCAAATATGAGACTTTAGCATGTGGATTATTTTGAATTGAAGACAATGAAGACCCTGTGGGCTCCAGATAGACTTTTGACCCTCTGTTAACTATATAGAAGAATTTATTTTAAGGGTATTTCCCAAAATAAGGGAAATATATAAAGGGAAATATATAGAATTTATATGTATATATGGCATATTAATAAGGGTTTTATATATAATATATATGTATATATGTTCATTCATAATTCAATGGTTTTATATATATTATATGTAATAATATAATAAGGGTTATATATATATGCGTATATATATATATATATATTCATTCATCATTCAATGGGTATTTGGGATTTTTCCATAATTTAGCAATTGTTGGTACTGCTGCTATAAACATTGGGGTGCATGTGCCCCTTCAAATCAGTATTTTTGCATATTTGGTTAAATACCTAATAGTGCAATTGCTGAGTCAATAGAGTTGTTCTATTTTTAAATTTTTGAGGAACTGCCACACTGTTTTCCAGAGTGACTGCACCAGTTTACATTCTCACCAACAGTGTAAGAGGGTTCCCCTTTCTCTGCACCCTCGCCAACATCTGTTGTTTCCCGTGTTGTTAATTTTAGCCATTCTGACTGATGTGATGTGGTATCTTATTGTGGCTTTTGATTTGTATTTCCCTGAAGATGAGTGATGTTGAGCATCTTTTCATGTGTCTGTTAGCCATCTGGATGTCTTCTTTATAAAAATGTCTATTCATGTCTTCTGGCCATTTCTTAACTGGATTATTTGTTCATTTGTAATATTTTAAATTTTGTTTCAGTATATTACCATTATCAAGGCTACTTTTCTGATGTTTATTTTAAATGTAGTAATTATGTTGAATATATTATTATTCAAGCAAATCACCCATACATTTGAGAATCTCCTTATCTCCCTGCCCCAAATAAGCCCATAATGCCTCTATAAGATATAAGCCCATAATGCTCTATAAGAATTATTAATACAGAAACTATAAATGTAAAATATATTATATACTAAGTTTATTTGGGGGTCCCTGGGTGGCTCAGTGGTTTAGCACCTGCCTTCGGCCCAGGGCGTGATCCTGGAGTTCTGGGATCGAGTCCCACATTCAGGCTCCCTGCATGGAACCTGCTTCTCCCTCTGCCTGTGTCTCCGCCTCTCTCTCTCTCTCTCTTTCTCTCTCTCTCTCTCTCTTTCGTCTCTCATGAATAAATAAAATCTTAAGAAAAAAAAAGTTCATTTAACATGAAAATGAAAGGATGAGAAAGAGTGGGAAATAATTAGAGGAAAAAAATAAAATAAAATCTTAATTATATTCTTATAGAATGTGTTGCTGAGGTCACTGAGATACGTACTTATTTCTACTCAATTTGTCTATATTTAAGGCTTTACATATAGGTCAGGGGATAGGAAATTAGTTGTTAATTTTATCAAAATATTCAAAGTATATAACAAGTAACTTACTCTTCCCCTCTGTTCTGCTTATTTTGTCTGCAGATGACATTACTCTATTGTTCTAGAAATGCCAAAGATAAATTTGAGAATTTTCAAAGAAGTTTTATTCTTTTTTTTAATATTTCATTTATTCACTTGTCAGAGAGAGTAGCCAGAGTGGCAGGCAGAGGGAGAGGGAGAAGCAGGCGCTCCACTGAGCAGAGAGCCCAATATGGGGCTCAATGTCGGGCTCTATCCCAGGACACAAGGATATAACCTGAGCCAGAGGCAGACTCCCAACCAACTGAGCCACCCAGGTGCCACAGAAGTTTTATTCTGAATGTAGAAAATGCTCATAGCTATTTGAAATAGACTCAGAAATATATATATATATATATATATATATCATTTTTAAATATAATTAGTAGAAAACCTTTAAATAATTTATTGTGATTCAGGTTTTAGGTGAATATTTTTCCCCTACAGAATTAGAATCAATATTTAGAAGCCTAGTATTCTTGAAGTATTTAAACATGTTTAGTATTTGTGGGATATAAAGAATTTAATAAGTCGAGCAGAAGAGGAGCTAGTTCCTACGTGATATTAAGTGCTGTATTGAAAATATAGCCAAGGAAAAGAGGAGGCATAAAAGGCTCATTGGTTCATCTTCCGACTACCACTTGCTGCTACAATAGGGTAGTCTGACCTGCTTCTAAGATTGAAAACCATTTTGAGGGCAAATACTATACTTTTTCTACATCCATATTATTCCATTCTTATTGTCTAAGCTAAGTCTTAAAAACATGATACATACTCAAAATTGAATATATATCCTAAATTCTAATTTTCTGGAAATGATTATATTGGAGTAGAGATGAAGATAAATAATTAGAAAAAGAGTGTGTTGTCTAGGTCAATAAAAGAATAATAAATGATTGTGGCTGAAAAACTGTAGTTCTGTCAGTTTTGTGGGTTCTCTAGAAAAGGTTCTCTAGTCCTTCTCTAGAAAAGGACTGCATGGGAAGATATTATGTGTTAGCTTTGAGTATAAAAAGAAAAAAGCAGACAAAGGAAGCATCTAATTTTGAGGATCAGAATAAGTGCATAGTAGATATGGGCCTATGTGTATATGAGGATGTGTGTCAAAAATAGCCATGTAAGTATATCACATTTATCATACTAAATATTAGGCTAAGAAATATAATAAATTAAAACAGCATCTCTCTAAATTCATGACTCTACTTAAACCAGTTCTCTCTCCAACAACTAGCAAATGTTGGCTTGAAATACAAAATTTGAATTTTAATTAGTAGATCTAGGAATTTTTTAAATGTATTTCCAAGTCTTCTTAAAAAGACAAAAACAAGAAAGGAAATTGGTACTCACACCTAATAATAAATACAAGAGCAGAATCCAAGGAGTAAAGTAACTTCCCCCTAAATATTGGGTTCTCCTCCCGGAAAAGACAAGTAGAGAATGGAATGTAATTTCTAAAATGGATCCTTTACAAAGTCACATTGTGCTGCTTAATGACATAGTTCCTGATGAGCATTCCAAATTACAAAGTAGCTGTTCAAATAGAATTTAAACCAAGGGCTTCATTGATATGCTTCCTAAAACAAGGGGCTCTTTTAATTAGAAAAATCTATGGTGCTTTCTTTCCTGGCAGCATTTGTGGGGGCTCCCACCAGAGAGTTCCCACAGGCAGCCAAGTGCAGGAAACACGCAGAGATTCTTTGCTTCACATAGTTGTCTCACCGTCTGCACTCCACAGACCAATAAACCTTCCAGAGGCCAGTGATCAGTGATGGCTTTCCCATCAGATTTTAAATAGTCAAAGGAATGTCTTCCTGCTATTTAAAGTGCACAAAATACAATACACGCTACTTTATTTTTCCCTTTCTATTAGCCTATAGCTATATGACAGAAGACGTTGGCTTACGTGGTGTCGTTCTCTGGGAAGAAAGGGGAGAAAAAGATAATTAGCAAACTTATGTTCGTTATCAATTATACCTTCCACCCTTAATCAGATTTGATCACTTTTCTCTGCTCTCCACAAAAATGCTGATGAGTTATGTGCATATATATGCATATGTTGGAATCATCTACATAATCTCCTTTTGGCTACTTAGAGATCCTCACTCATCTGAACCTTTTCACCGTCTATAGACTGAAAGTTCAATCATTATCTGATCCCTGTATTTTCACAGAACATTCGTGTTACTGACATACAAGTATTATTTCTAAAATAGCCTGTCATTTAATGTCACTAGTACAAAAATCCTGTGTATCCCTTACTTAGTTTCCCCCACTGGTAACATCTTGCAAAATTATAATACAGTCTCATAACCAGGATTCTGACATTGATTCAATCCACTTACCCTACTGAGATATTCCCCCATTTTACCTGTACTCATGTGCACATGTGTATTAGTTTTGTGCAATGTTATCACATGTGTAGATTTGTGTATCTACCACCACTGTCAAGACACAGAACAGTTCTTTCAAAAACAAGTGTCCGTTTTGCCCTACATTCACCTCCTTTTCTCACCCCTAGTTCCACAACCTCCAGCCCTGGCTATCATATTTATTTTTACAACCAACTTTTGTTAACAGTCACAACTACTGATTTTAATATTATTACTGATGTAGTCTCAGTTTTAAATAAATTTAATATGTCCGCACAAAATATGCACAGATCTTAAAAAAATATAATGAAGGTGTTATGGAGAAATAACCAATAAAATTTAGGAATTGGTGATAACATGGAAATGATAGATTAATGAGGATGAGGAAACTAGAGCACATGACACACTTTTAGGAGTTAGAAGAGCATTGGTTCTCATACTTTAGTGCACCAAAATGCCTATCAGCATCACCTGAATGAGTTGTTAAACACTGATTGTGAGGTGCCATCACCAGAGTTTCTGACTCAATAGGTCTGGAATGAGTTCTCAGAATTTCCATTCCTTAAAAGTTACCAGTTGACATTTTGAGGATGTCTGAAATAGAGAGTAGAACTTATGTTGAAGGCTGAGCCTGTGAAGTACGGGTTCAAATAAAGGAGGATGGTTTGCTAAGGAAACATTATTTTATAGAAAATAAAATAGTAGAGCTACTGCAGCTTTTGCAACCGAAGACCACACATGACTAAAGCAGACTTTAGGAAGAATGATCTAGGAATAATTGAGTTAAAAATTTTTTAACAAAAAGAAAATATTGAAACAATGTAGGATTAGTTAGGAAGTTAAATGTGAAGGGAAAGAAGGTATTCAAGTGAGAAACGGAATCCCCAGTTTGAGAATTAAAGGGGAGATACTCTAATACCTAATTAGAAAGTAGTTGTGTGGAGTAGATTTATACTGACCAATGCCTTTTATTGCCTTTCTTTGCCTTTCTATGTCTTCCTAAATTCTGTAACTATTTCCCAGAGAAGAATCTTTTCAGCAGGAAATACATCCAAACATATCTTAAACTTGTTAAGTTACAATCTTAGCCTATTCCTTCTATCTTTCTGAGAATGACTGCTGAAGCAAGGGAGGAATATGAAAACCTTGGTTGGTAACTGTAATTTGAATTACAAATATTATCTGTCTTAATTGGCACTTGGGGGTCTTGAGCTAATTCTCAAATTCTAATTTCTACATTAGTCACTTTGTTTTTCCTGTTTCTCTTTCTTTGTCATCCTTACTTCTGTTCTTTCTTTTTCTTTCTTTCTTTCTTTCTTTCTTTCTTTCTTTCTTTCTTTCTTTCTTTCTTTCTTTCTTTCTTCTTTCTTTTTTTTCTTTTTTTTTCTGTCTTTCTTTCAATGTAGGTTGTCAAATAGATAGGTTCTTTCATCAAAAAACAATTGCAATTTTAAGGGCACACTGAACTCCAAAGAAAAAAAGAGATGACACTGTTTTGATTATACTGTAGAAGGATTTTCAAGGAATTTCAAAATACTATGTTTCAAAGAAGTGACAACCCATTTTGCTTTCTCTTAAAAATTTAAAGTGCAACACAGCATTCACTCTTCTGACCAAGCACTTACATACTTCTTCTTGTCCAGGACTCTGAGATATCTGGAAAACTTGGTGGGATCTTTGGTTGTGTATATGAATCAGTTATTGAGTTTATATTCTGACAGAGAAAACCCTTAATTTCCCCCTTGTGATATTTTTCTGAGCAAAAAATGACCAAGAAAATTAAGATTTATAAGAGTCACTCATGTCAGAGACAACTGAAAATAAATATAAATTAGACATCACCCAGCAAGAGCTATACCGTAAGTACAGAAAACACAGGGTACCTCATTATAGAAATAAACTGCACTATCTGACTAAGGTAGAAATGGCTCTTTCTATGCCTTCCATAAAATTCAAACACAAATATCAAGCTATAATGTCTTTCAGGAAAAACAGTGTGTTATTTGAAATGTATTTATTTATGTTTGAGAAACGTCCCTCAGGGGAAAATAGATTCAATTTTTCATTGCTGTACTGATAAAATAGAAGGCTATCCAAAGCCAGAAGAGTTGGCCACAGAAAAAGTAATGGCAACTCAAGGAAAAGTACTGGATTTAGAAGTAGGCAAATCTCACAAGGTTGATGGTGACCATGGGTTGTCTTTATCTGATCCTCTCAAATTTTAGTTCACACTCACAATAAGCGTAGGCTTTTAAGTAAGTCCTAAGATTTTCTTTAGATACTTTTTGGTTGAGCCATGGGAGAAAAAGGGCCACTTTAGAAGAGAAAGGAAATAGCAGGATAAAAAGGCTGATTATTAGTGTTAACTTCGATCCTGTTCAAATTCTACTGTGTTCAAATACATAGATATTGGTTCCTATGTAATGGTCAAACAATGTTTTACATGCTGTCTTCATGAACCAAGTAAAATGTTTTCAAAAAGGACAGAAACAGAAAATATTTGTTTTAGTTTCCTCTGTTTTGGTTAACTAACACAACTTGATTTAGTCAGCCAGTTTCCAGGGTGTTTACTAAATTGTGAAAATAGGGCATGAAGTCTTGAGATGTAAAGGTAAGTGAAAAACAGGGAGAGGCCAAGCACACGTTCCCATAGTTTCTAATCCTTTATCAAAACAAACAAAAGCTTATTACACTCGCCCAAACTTATACTTAGTTTAGCTTACAAGTAGAAAGTGATGAGCTCTCTTAATATTAATTCTTTCATTCCCTTTGAACCTATTTTGGTTGCTTTAACCCTACCCTCTGAATAGCCAACTCCACCATTTTCTTGGTATGACTTTACAACTTTATGCCTTGTCTTTAGGATCTGATGGTATGTGCTGGGTTTCTGACTCTAGGGTTTACCACTATAGTTATTGATTAAGGAAAGTTTTCCATTACTAATTGTGGTTCCCATTTTAACAACAATTATCATAAAACAGCAAAGTACTCTTTGTATTTTTCCTCCAATAAAGTACTTAGAACTTCACAACATCCAGCAGTGACCATACAGATAGGCCTGATTTTTTTAGTACTGTGGTTTATTAATTATCATATTTGAACTGATATATAAAACCAGAATTTCAATGTGTTAATCTCCAAAGAGAAATACAATAATAAGTTCAGTTACTTGATATTATTTGCTAAGTTTATATGTAGTTTGATTTTTTAAAATAAGTTGCCATCCATAAAACAAGGGAATAAGATTAGTTGACTCTCAGACTACTAGGAACATTTCTTGTCCTTGGGACTGTCCATGGATGGATCTTTCTTCTTAGTAACTTGAATGTGCCCACTTGGATTCATCTGAAGGGCCAGTAACTTAGTTAAGTCTGTTGGTTTTTATTTGCCTTTTGGTTCTACTGTTCCTTGGCCTTCTCTTTCCTTATGTGGTCTTCTCACAGCTCTCTTTATATGTTGGTTTCAGGTCTGCCAGATTTCTTCCATGTATACCATTTTTTGAAAGAAGAGTATATACATGAGACAGCAGTTCTACATTGGCCTTATCTAGAGGAGTAGCAGCATTTTCTTTCTGGAGAAAGTTTACTTTTTTCAACAACTATAATTCCTGTCTTTAGAAATGGGCAAGCATGAGTAATACTTAATGTTTGCCATCTCAAGCATTCTTTCCTGTGACCCCACTGTGCAAGGAAGCCAGGAGATCAGGCATTTAAACTGACTCTACATTTGGCTTCTTAAATAGTTGTACATCTATGTCTTCTTTCAATTCATATCTCAAATGGAATTACAATACATGAGTACAGATAGACCAAGGAAAACAGTTCACCAGCATCAAAGTTAGACACATTTGTGAACACAATTTTTTTGACAGGCATCCTAGTTTGGATTATAATGCTGATAAAAACAACAGCAGACCAAACTAACAACAAAACAGTCTATGTGTAGCCTACTGAAGGATTTGCACTAGTTGGGAGACTGTCTCTGTCCTTATCATCAATACACTGCATATAAAAGCTGCCAACCTTCTCTAGTGTTGGGTCACCTCATACAAGAGTTAATTTATAAAAGATTACAAGTAGAATGGGCCAAGGTGTTTCCCTAAGGGAGGTGTGGGTTACTCTAAAAGATGATGCAGGTTTTTCAATGATAATATAAGGAATACATGGCACAAAACAACAAAGATTTTCTTCTTCCTTTTTTTTTTAAGATTTTATTTATTTATTCACTAGAAGCACAGAGAGAGAGGCAGAGATAAAGGCAGAGGGAGAAGCAGGCTCCCTAAAGGGAGCCTGATATGTGACTCCATCCCAGGGCCCAGTGATCACATGCTGAGCCATATGCAGATGTTCAACCTAGGTGCCCTGGTTTTCCTCTTTCATAGCCAATTTAATTTGTGCATCACTGTTCCAAATAAGCAAAAGTGTACAGATCTTTCACCCCTTGGTAAGTTTATTCCTATGTATTTTATTCTTTATGGTGTTATTGTAAATGGCATTATCTTCTTAACTTATCTGATAGTTTGCTGTCAGCAAATAGAAACAAATTTTCCTAGGCCAGATTGACAGCTTGCATGATGGTTAATTTTACATATCTATTTGGCTAGGCAATTGTACCCACATATTTGATCAGACATTATTATAGGTGTTCCTGTTGCTTTTTTAAAAAAAGACAAAAACAAAACCACAGGCCCAAAATGGCGTCACTCAGACTAAGTGCACAAACCAGGGCTTAATACCCAATCTAATTACAGTTTCAACCTCCCCTTAGAAATGTGGCTTTAACTGGTTAGTCAGGAAATTTTTCTTTCCAACAGTGCCAATGAATGTCACATGGGTCCTCTCTATTCCCAAAAGAAAGATGAGTTAATTCATATAACAAAATCATTTGCATTTCCCCCTAGCAAACAGCCTCCCTGGAACAATCTTTCTCTTTTGTTAGCAACTTTCTTGCATCCACCTGCCATCTATGAAAATCTCCCATTTTGTATAACTCTTCTAAGTGCCTTTCTACTTGCAGATGAGCTTCAGCCTGATTCGTGAATCAATTAATAAATCCAATTAAATCTTCCAATTACTTGGTTGGATTTTTTTACTTAACACTGTGAAGGTACTTTGTAGATGTGGTTAACATCTATTAGTTAACTTCAAGTAAAAGAAATTGTCCTCGATAATGCTGGTGGGCCTCATCTAATGAGTGTAGAACAAAGCTGAGGTTTCCTTGAGAAAGAAGAAATTCTTCCTTAAGAGTACAACTTCAGTTCTTACCCCAGAGTTTCCAGACTATTTATCTATAGATTTCAAACTTGCCAGCTCCTACAATAGCTCGAGTCATTTCTTTGAAATAAATCTCAATTTCTATCCCTATCGATTTATATATCCCATTGGCTCTGTTTCCCTGGAGAACCTTGACTGAGAGAATTGATAATAGAGTGATCATATAATATGTCATCCAAATTGATATGCTTTGAGTGTGTAAGGGTATTATTAATAATCATGCCAGGAAACTGGCATAAACCAGACCTTTACCATGTAAACCATGATAAAGGGTTCCCTTAGGTAAAATAAATCTTATCTACCCAGAGCTATCAAAATAATCCAATTGAGAAAATAGGTGTTTTTGTTTTTGCTCTATTTTTAAGAAAATCTAGTTAGTTATCAAAAGTGGACTGAACTAAGGTAAAGAAACAAACTACTATGTAATTTGTAGAGAAGTCACCTATTGGCATTATAGAAAGAATTTTCTTCTCTTTTGACATTTTATAAAGGTCAAAAGTTTAGAATCCTACAATCATTTTGCATTTAAAAAGTGATGAATCAAAAGATAACTCAGAATCCCTTCAAATAATGGCAAACATTCAGATCTGATGCTCTTTTAAAAAAAAAAATATTTATTTATTCATGAGAGACACAGAGAAACAGAAACATAGGCAAGGGAAGAAGCAGGCTCCCTACAGGGAGCCCGATGTGGGACTCGATCTCAGCCTGCCTATATCTCTGTCTCTCTCTCTCTGTCTCTCATGAAGGCAGACATAGGCAGACCCCCAGGATCATGCCCTAAGCTGAAGGCAGATCCTCAACCACTGAACCACCCAGGCATTCCCCGAACCTGATGTTCTTCATGCACTTAACTTCATGCAGTTGTGCAATTATCCAAGTTTAACGCTCTTCATTGTAGCCCTATTCAAATCTGTTATTTTTGACAAAATAGTTTTTACATGACTACTAACTGGCTGAGGATTAAGAAAAAAATGACTTTGTGAAACTGAATGCTGTTAGTGCTTCTATTTAGTCTACATTTGTGTCAGTCTATTGATTGTAAATAACTTTGGTAAGTTGGGAATATTACCAATCAAAGTGTAAATCTACATGCACTTTTTTTTTCTTTTTTGAAAACTAGCAATGTGATTGTAGAATCCTATTTTGGCTCTCAGATTAATTTGACAAAGAACAAGTCACATTCATATATGGGCCCTCTCAATATCTAGTACCTTTGCTATACTGGTGAAAGCTGTGACTTGGTGTATTATTGCTAAAATCTCTGATAGCAATGCTGAAAATATCTATGTGAACATTAAACTCTAATTTAATGTGGAACTTAAATGGAACCAGTTCCAACTTTCTGGAAAATATTAATAAAGTTGACCATTCAATGAGGTTGAAAAGGGATACTGTAGACATTGTCTTCATATTTGCTTCTCCTTTTATATGTTCTACATACCCTATGGAGCTTCAAAGATTAATCCAAAAAAGATCTCTTCTCCTGAGAATTTCTGGAAAGGAGCTTAAATATCAAAAACATAAAGAGACAGAGGGAGAGGGAGAGACAAAAACAAAGAGTTAAAAAGAGTTGTAGAAGCTATCCAGGAAATTAAGATTATATTTTATAAATAAATTTCAATTCAAAAGACTAATTAAATATCAAATAATATAAAACATTATCAAATATATTTTATAATGGCTCTTCTGGATAAAGGAATGATGGCATACTTAACTGATAGATTAGTCAATCTTAAAAAGACACACAGACATAGCTAGAGGCATTTAAAAACTCTCATATGTTTTATACAGACACATATTTTCTTTTTTTCACTTTTTTTTTTTTTTTTTTTAGATAAAGAGAAAATGAGCATGAGGGACAGAGGGAGAGAGAATCCTTAAGCAGACTCACCACTGAGCATGGACCCTGATGCAGAACTCAATCTCCCCACGCCCAGATCATACCCCAAGTTGAAATCAAGAAACAGTCACCTAACTGACTGAACCAACCAGACTCCCCTCTGACATACACATATTTTCTAACATATTCTTATATGGTCTCACTTGGAACCTTTATACCTAAGGAAACCAAGTCCACATGTATTAACTGAATCCAAATAACACTAATAGAGATAGATATAGAGATAGACATGCTATAAAGCTGTGATGTTTTCAGATTATTGGTGAAATACCAAAATTTTAAGAGGGTGCTCTGGTTGCTCAATAAAACTATCAACTGAATAAAAATTACAACTCAAAGTACCAAACACAGAAAACAAAGGCAATGAAAGTATAAGACAATAGCAGGCAAAGAGAATCTGAGGATAATTTGATTTAAATCAAATTTGACAAGGACTGTAATAATTACATCATGTGAACATAAAAAGGTCACTGTCCTACTTAAAAATTCATAAATTAGAAGAAAAGAAACATAATACTGCATAACATTAAAAATGCAAAAGAATATGCATTAGAAGTAAAGATATTATAATAAAATATTATATACAAATAAGTCCTTTGAAAATGTGTGAAATGGATAATTGTAAGATATAGTTAATTAAAAACGATTAATGAGCACTGGGTGTTATTCTATATGTTGGCAAATGAACACCAATAAAAAATAAATTTATTATTAAAAATGATTAATGAAAAAGGCAGAATATTTGAATATCATGGGAATCAAAATTTGAAAAATGATTAACCACAAAGGCCCATCCAGTTGGCTTACTAGAAAATTCTTTCAGATTTTCAAGAAAAAAACAGAAACAAAACTTATGTTCTTTAAACCATTATAGCAAACAGATATATTTGGAAAGCATGCCAGTTCATTTTATAAATCTAGCATATTGCTAATACTAAGTGTAATGATAATTAGCACTCATTCCTTCACCCTGTCTCCTCTTAGCTCTCACACACAGCTGTAGACTGACAGTACATGGGGAACACCACAGAAGGACATAAGTTAATAGCCACATAATTTTGGAGGAGGAGAAAGGGATTTTTTAAAATGTCAATGAAGACAGAAAGTATTTAAAATTTTTTTAAAGATTTATTTATTTATTTTAGAAAGAGAGAGAAAAAGAGCACAAGTGAGGGGTCAGAGAGGGAGGAAGAGAGAATCTTAAGCAGACTCTGTGCTGAGTGCAGAACCTTATGTGCGGCTCAGTCTCATAACCCTGAAATCATGGCCTGAGCTGAAACCAAGAGTTGGATGCTTAAGCAACTGTACCACCCATGTGCCCCTAACAATTCTTAAAAAGCATGCATATAATGAATTAAGGCACAAATGAAAATTCATTCAAACATTAGTTTCAATAGTTGTTTAAGAGTGCACATCTACTAAAAATGGGCACATTTCTTTCGTCGCCATTTTAATCCAGCACAGTCACTCCATGTCACCTCATCACTTTTGCAAGCAATTCTCCTGACTTGAAATCTAGCAGAATATTCAGCAGTGTTTCCAGTTACCAAATGCTCATTAAAATCACATCTGGGAGCTTTCAGAAAATAGCTGTTTGTGCCATGTGTTGACTACTACATTGTGGAATCTCTGGAGGTGAAGTCAAGACATTTTCTATAGTCATCTAAAATAATTTTTTTTTTTTATGAGAGTTGGCGGAAGTTTTTTTTTTTAATTTGGAGAAGTTAAAAAGGACATCTCTTCATTATAAGTAACAAAAGCTGCAGACATTTATTTAAATTATATGAGGAAATGCTTTCTCTCCCCTTTTTTTTGTCATCCAAATAACTCTAACACTTTGTTATACCTTGTATTTGTCCTAGTTTTTATCTGAAATATATTAAAAATAAATTTGTATTTGTTTGTTGATGTCTTTGAAGGAGTGTTGTGGTAAGTGTGGAAGGGAGAAGAACAGTGTCAATATACTGCATGCATTCTACATATATCCCAAAATTCCTGTAAACTCATTTATCTCCTCAAAGTATCTCCAAGAGCTGCCTTCAGCTACCTCATTGCTCTATTTTTAATATTCTTATTTAGTAAACTCTCAAAATCTGACCAACCCAAGGTTTTTGCCCTGCCCTTTTCTTACTGGTTCAGTTCTTTGTTAGACAGATTATTGTCAGTGTTCCATTCAGATTCCCTAATTGCTTCTTAAATAGTAGATGAGAACAGGAAAATCAAAACCTTATGTTCTTCAAGTATGAGGAATGAAAAGACATAATTACTTTATTTCTATCACAATTATAAATGCCATGCTTAGTAAAACTGATATTTTCCCATAGAGAATAAGCGATTTATTGTAATACAACACATTATTTTAAGATGGATTAATGATGATGTTTTATCACATACATCATGTGATAAACATTACACTATCTTAAAGAAGTTGAATTCTAGTGTTATATTTGTGATGTGATAAAATATTACACTATCTTAAAGAAGTTGAATTCTAGTGTTATATTTTAAAGAATCATGAAAAAATTGTCAAAAAGTAGGGAAATTATGGAAGATAAGTTTATAGAGTTTTAAATAAAGACGTTATGTGTATTTCTATTTAGATGACAATATGTATATTAATTTCATTTCTCTTAAGAATGTTAAAGTGCTGTGAACAGTCATGTTGTTGTGTTTACAAAACATTATTAATTGTTGGAAGTGTTAGGAGACTAGTGTCTTCTTTAAAATAGAAGCTATATTTTTCCTTCTCCTGTACTTATATTTACTCCCAATAACACCTAGTGCAGTGTGGACTACAAGTAAGCAGTCAATAAATGTTTGAGTGAATAGTACTAATATAGCATGTACTGAGGAAAGAGATAAAAGAATATCAAACAATGACAGAAAGGATTGTCAGGAGGAAGATAGCAATTGATTAGTAGTTGCCAGAAACCATTCAATATTGCTCCCACATCAACAAAAGAGGACAAACATAGACAAAGATCAATTTTCTTTTTACCATGTATTTCTAAAGCAAACTCCACATCACTTTCCTCTTCTAACGTGGTAAATAAAGAAGGGCACTTTTGCCCTGTTCCTGCATGAGGCAAATTACCATCATTACCTATTCAGGTCCCCTCTATGCCTCCACTACCTAAGACTGGCATTATCATACACAAAAGGAATTTGTGGAAGGACATGTCAAGTGATACAATTGACTTCAATCTACATTAAAACACATTTTACCATGTGGGCCACATACAGCAATATATTGAACTTCCTCTTCCAATTTTCTCTTATTTACAAAGTGTAGCTCTAAAGCTACATTAAAAAAAAAAAGACTGTATATTCAAGAAGCACAGTAAGCTTGCTGATGTTACAAACACCATTTGACATAAGAAATAACATTTGAACAATGTACAAGTTTCTAGGAGCAGGGATTAGATTTAATAAGAACAGGAGAATAGGAAAGAGAAAAAAAAGGAATTGGAGAGTTCACCTACATTGAACAAAAAATATATAGATACATACATATCTATTTATAAATATCTATAGATTATCCCCACTGCTTTTTTGTTTTTCATATATGTCTTTATACTGTTACATATAACATCTATTATAAAAACAATATATATGACAAATATATATATTGTTTTGTTTTTCATATATACATTTCATATATTTTTATATATAAAAATATATATGAAAAGCAAAACACAAAAGCAGTGGATAATACTACCCTTCAAAAAAACTTATCTTCATTGGTCCTTGAGAGAAAAGTAGAATCTAGCACTGTGTCAGGCATGCTCTCATAATTTTTCTCTAGTTAGACCACAGAGAGTTACCTCAAACAGTAACAACTTAAAGCAGGTATTTATCTACACACTATTAAGCAAAACAGTTGAGCATTACACGATGAATTATATTCTGCTTAAGAGTAAGCAATAGAACATTCATTCACTTATTCAACAAACATTTTAACTCCCATGCAAAAAACACATCTATAGCAAAAAGACAAAATGAATGCCATGTGAAATATCAAAGCAAAAGCCTCCTGATAGAAAAAGGAGAAAGTGATTAAAACCACATAAATCAATGGAGGCTAAGAGAAAGAATAACAATGAAGAATATGCCATCCCAAAATATGCCTCTTTGGCATAAGGATTACTTTGAGATGCTTATTTTTTAAAAAAACCAGCAGACATGAGAGAAGCTCTGAAAACCAAGTAAATGCTACTCTTTTATAAGAGAAATTTATATTATTTATAAGAGAAATCTCCATTTATAACGTTGTCTCCCTCTCTGTACCAGGAAGAGAAGGATGACTAAAACTCTGGAAAATCTCATCAAAGGAGAAGGCAAAGATTTAAATGTACATAACAAACCCCTTTATTTACAGTACCTTACCTGATAATGTGATATGTTCAGAAAGATACTGTTATAACTCTGTTCTCTCCCTTCCCTTCCTTTTTATTGATGTTATCCATCCTTTCCTCATAGAACTAAATATTTTGCCGCCTCTTCTAAATCTTATTTGGACATAGCCCTAGCCAAATAACATCTGGGTATTATAAATGTATGTGTGTATTTGCATATACATACACATTACACACATGCATGCACAAGCACACACACACTTGGGTTCCATGCCTCCAAACTCCTGGGATTTTATAATTGTTTTTCTCATCCAGTTCTACAACACCTGTATTTATACCAGGAATTCTTTGTTTTCTCACTGCCCTACCTTTTGTTCTGCCTGCTTGCACCGAGATCATGGACTCTATCAATTCTATTCTTCATGATTAAGGTAGATTCCTACTGGGAAGAATTTATGAACTCTATATTCAACCCAAACACCTTCCTTACCCAGCTGTGTCATTTACTAGCTGGGAAAATAGTGAAATCTCCAAGTTCCCACTTTCTATACCTAAAAGCTAGCAATAATGGTACCTACTTCTTATATTTGTCATTAAAAATTCATTGGGGTAACATATAAAATGTAGCAATTAGTACATAGTTCCCATCAAATGTCAGTTATTTTGATTATCATCACCCTTATCATTAACATTGAAAAATTGAGAATATCCAACCTTAATGAGCAAAGCTAGCTTCCATCAAGTTCTTTTTGTCCTTTATCCTTTTTTTTTTTTAGATTTTTTTTAAATTATTTTGCCCGTTCATAAAAATTTCTTCTCTAACTCTGTGGTTCCCATACTGTGTGCCAAGTTGCCAAACAGATACCTTAAGTTTTCAAGAGAAATAGAAAATACCTGCTCATGATCATAGTATAAACTTTCAATGGCATCATCTCCTTGCAAAGCTCAGATTTTACCAGTCACTATCTTAAAAGGCAAATACAGTAAGAAAATTCATGTGGATGGAACTCTTCAACCTGAATCCAAGTTCTAAGGACTTATGCATTGCCCACAGATGCACACATACCATCAGTAAATAATTTTGGTTATTTAGAGAAAGTAATAGAAATATTTTCTTCTTTCAATTTATGTATATTAATTTTTCAAAACCATTGCTAAGTTAAGATATTCAAATGTATTTAGATGCTTGGAACTAATACTCAGGGAGTACTCAGGTGGTTTGTATTGTTTTGTTTATTGACTTAGGGGTTCTAGGAAAAAGTTACTGTGAGTGTCATGAACTAAGAAAACTTGGGATCCCCCTCTGGAAGTGATTCTCAATCCAGAGTGCTTATGAGTATCACATGGAGTAATTACACACAAATTTCACCTCACCAGGGGATCCTGCTCTACCTGATGATTGAGAACTACCACCATAAACAGATGACAAAGCTAGAGAAAAGAAAACCTTCCAATTTTTTTTAAATAAGTCCTTATTTTAAGTCCATCAAGATTATATTTTCACATGCTCTTAAAATGAACTTATCTCCCTTGCACAGAATTATGTTAAAATAGACTTTAAGGAAAAGGTAGATCCTTTAGGACAAAGTTTCAGAGTTTAACAATCTTTCTCCAAAGGAACATATTTAATATGCTAATTTCAAGAGCCCTTTCTCAGAGTTTTGGAGTCAACTGGTATTCAGAAAACACATTAGAAAGTCTGGAGTAGACAATGCTTGTGACTCAGCGCCTTGCGGGTTTGGGCATTATGTAAACTTTCACAGACTTGCTGAAGGGAATGGTGCCCTTGATGCTGATTTCCACCTGGGGTGATACTTCGCCACCTTCAATCCAGGGGGATTTTGGAATGTGGGAATAGGAGTTGTAGGGCAGTAGCAACCTCACTTCCACCTGGCATGGTTCTGTCCAGTCAGTATGGAAGAGGTGTGAGTGATAAGCCAGTGGCGCCCTGGGCCAGGATTCCGGAAGTCTGCTGATTTAGGATGAATCATCTGAAGCCTGGCCATATGGATATAAGACCTGGACCTTCACAGTGCTCTGAGGGTCCTGCACATGTTCCAGGGTTGCATCGACATCCAGGGCCACAACCAATCCAGATGTAGACTGCAAAGGGTTGTCTGACTCGCCTGCTGGCTCAATGATGGTGGCTGAAGCTTTGTGGATCTGCTCTGGAACGGGGAGGTGCAAGAAGGTACTTTGCCTCAGCATGGTCTATAGAATTTTGACCACTTCCACAGGTTTGGATGTCATGAGTCGGGGCATAAGGTCAAGAAGTTTGTCCACAAAGCTGTCCTGTAGGTGGGGCAAATCAGCAATAAAACACCTCTGAAAAATGTCCACTTCCTGTAAAAGTTTTTCACACATCCCAAATAAGGGGTCAACTCCTCGAGTAGTCCGTGCTGTTACTATAAGTTGCAAGGCTTTGGCCTGCAGCCTCATGTGATGTATAATCACCACCTGCTTATCCTCCACACCACTGTACATGAACTCCATTTTGCAGGTTTCTTCCATGATCTGTTTTGCTGCTGTGGAGGCCAAGTCACTCTGCTTCAAATATAAAGGGGCAGCCACATTCCACAGCTTTTCTTGCAAGGCCATGATGAGAAAAAGCTGACACCGAAGATAAGTAGCCGAGAAGTCAGCAACTCCTGCTAGTTCAGACTGAAGTTCTCCAAGTCTTTGCAGATCCCGGATGGTGAACTCCAGCAGCTCCTGGGTTCCTTGAGGGTCCAGGTGCTGAAGACTGTACACCCTTTCAAGGCTCTGCTACAGGAACTGATGGGGCGGGTCCTCATGGGGTGTGATACTGGGAGAAAACAGCTGATGACACTAGTTTTCTACCTGGTAACCTTAAGGCAGGAACAAGATGAGAAAGACTGTCTCAGAGGTAGGCATAGTGCCTGAAGGTATGATCTGAGAATAGTGCTGGCATTGTTGGACAGGTTTTAGCAGCATTAAAAATAAGAACCAAAACTGCAGTGTAAGCTGGATCATCCATGCTTGGTTCAGCTGTGTCAAAAAATGGATGGATGCTCAGGAGCTCTGGCACCAAGGGAAGCACCAGGGTTGGATGCCGACTTCCCAGAAACTTCAAGCACTTCCATATAGAGTCCCTATCAGTAGGGTACTTGGTTAAATGTTTCAGCAGCTCCACCAGTGCAAGATGAATCCCTTCTTTAGTCGAAACATTAGTTCATAAAAGTTCGTGAAGAGCCTCTCGAATATCTCTGGATGAAGCCTAGAGCACTTCACCTGGAGACAGCGTATGGGCATGAGCACCATCACCCTTATAGTCTCATGTGGTATCAAACACAAAATAAATTATTTTGCATTTAAAAAAACCAAAACCTTCAAGTCTACACCTCTTCCTTCCCTGACTCCCACCACCACCTCAATAAAGTTGAGAAAACAAACAAACAAACAAAAAGTCTGGAGTAGAAAACAAACACAAGGAGACAACGAACAAGACCTTCCCAAGAACAAGAAAATAAGAAGTACTTCTGGAAAATAAACCATAAAATCAGGATATCATAGATAAGGATGAAAATAAAATTCATTTCAAGTTTCAAAAGATTAAGATATGATTATAATCTGATATATTTAAAGAAAATAACCTTCAGAAGAATAATAGCTTTTCAGGAAGTGGATGCTTATAAAGCAGTATTCTGAGGGTCTACAGTGAATTAGTGTGACAGAACCAGATGGTTTTAGCTTGTGAGAGTAGGGTTGTGTGCATCTCTTCCCACCTGGGCACTTAGTAATTAATATTGGTAGCTTGAACTTGGCCATGGTGATTAATACATACACCACACATATTAGCAAACACTACAAATTTAGATGCTTTTTCCTTTAGAGCTGATTTGTTAAATATATATCAGCATAGGGACACTTGGGTGGCTCAGCAGGTTAAGTGCCTGCCTTTGGACCAAAGTATGAGCCTGCAGTCCCAGGATCGAGTCCCACATCAGGCTTCCTGCATGGAGCCTGATTCTCTCTCTGCCTATGTCTCTGCCTCTCTCTCTCTCCGAGTCTCTCATGAATAAATAAATAAAATCTAAGAAAAAAAAACACATTTATCAGTGTAGTAGATACCAAGAAAACCTACCAAATATGATAGAGGAAAGAAATATCTCCAACAGGCAGGAGAGAAAAATTATATCTACCTAACACATCTATTCTTGCTATTGAGACAGATTAAAAAAATATATATATATATATAAAAGTGTGAAAATCGTCCATATTTGTATCCTAAAATAATTCTTCTTCCTCTGTTTTCAAATTCTGATAATCCAGCTTCACTAAAAGAGAATTATATTGGGCCACCTGAAATCTGTTCTATCTGATGGCAGTATTCCTCAGTGTAAAGAAGTAAGCTCCTTTTCTAATTTATACTATAGTCAGAATTTAGTAATCATTATTATTAATTTAAATCCAAGAAATCCTGGATACTGATAATATTAAGTTTCTTCAGAGTGACTACAGTGGTCAAGACTGTCATATAATGGTACTCCATTACCAGTTGGCCTTTTCTGAAGACACGATATCCTCAACATAAAACTTCCTTCAGAAGCAATCCACCTAGGATGATTAGAGACAGCAATACTTCCTCAAACTAGACCAACTGTACCAGGCCAACTTTATGAAAAGGTGCTAGAACTTAATAATGTCATATTTTTTCTCTCACCATGTAATATTCTCAGCAGTTAAGTTCATATTTAAAAGTCATGTCCTCTTTTTAAAAAAAATATTTTATTTATTTATTTGAGTGAAAGAGTGCCAGAGGGAGCACAGGAGATGAGGGGATGGGGGATAGTAGGAGAAGCAGGACTCCCCACTGAGCAGCTAGCCCAATGCAGGACTTAATGAGAGGTTCGATACAGGGTTGCATCCCAGGACCCCAAGATCATGACCTGAGCCAAAGGCAGACACTTAACTGACTGAGCCACCCAGGTGCCTCAATCATCTCCTCTCTTTATGGCTATTCTTGAGGTTCTTGCAGGCAAAAAGAACAAAGGTATAGGCTTTCAATCACTCTACCCCCTGCCAGTAAAAACAGCAGAAATCAAAATCCATACAAGCTCAAATCTTCAAAGTGCCTGAATCTTACTGATTCCTTATAAATCTAGATATTTGAATTTACAAGATCAGCACTAGAAATATCTTAGGTACAAAATATTTCCCCAAAGCAGCAGAACAACATCATTTGTCTACTTAATATTTTATCCTAGGGGTTCTACTGATTTGGTAAAGAAATTTGAAGCTAAAACTCCCTTGATAACTATCAGATTTATCATGTTCATTAGAAGAGATTACTACTAAAGATTTTTTTTTAGAAGAAAACCCATTATAAATTGGAGCTTCATAATAATGTATGATTATGTTTCCAAATATGACCTCTGGCGTTTATCTATAGATCCATACGGATGATTTCTCAGGTCTAATGATTTACCGTCATTGAGACAAATGAAAAAATAATCTTGTAAAATTATAATTACTTACTACTTCTTAATCTAGATAGATTTTTAATGATAATGCCTTATGAAGCTATATTCTTCTCATTCTGATACACTATTTTCAATACAACCTACTTCAATAGCAAATGAACAAAAATGATTAGTGAGAATAGGAAAGATGCATAGAGCATCTAAATAAATGGAGCATTTTCGTGAAAACTATTAAATTGATGAATTAGATTAAAACGTCACTACCATTAAACTCTGTTTAATAAATGTCAAACAAATACTTTAGCAGTGTTATGCAGTCTTCATGATTGTTACTGTATCTGTCAGGGAAGGTCTTACCAATTGTTTTTACATTTTATGTGTTCTATCCAATACAAGGATTTACTTTCCTTGTGAGATTGTAATTTTCACCTCTGCTGATGAAACAAAATTCTGAATACTACTGGGCTTGAGTGGAAAAACTTTGACACCTGGTTAAAATTTCTCCCTAGTATCTTGTCAAAATCTATGCACACACAAACATATCTTAGGGTATTTTTTTCGGTACTCTAGAAAAAGGATATAAATGTTCAATATCTTTTTTTTTAATTTTTATGTATTTATGATAGTCACAGAGAGAGAGAGAGAGAGAGAGAGGCAGAGGGAGAAGCAGGCTCCATGCACCGGGAGCCCGACGTGGGATTCGATCGCGGGTCTCCAGGATGGCGCCCTGGGCCAAAGGCAGGCGCTAAAACCGCTGCGCCACCCAGGGATCCCAAATGTTCAGTATCTTAAATCTCCATAATATTCAGTCCATGTAGCAGTATTTGATTCTCAGAGCGTCAACCAAATAGAGATGATTCTGCTCACTGGGCCAGAGCTAAAGCCTCAGTGAGGCTTTTCAGTAGTGAAAGATACAGGAAGAGAGCTATCTGCTTTAAAGGCTAATGGAATGTCTGTTTCAGTACAAACAGCTGACAGGTTGTTTGAATTGCAGAATGTACAGGTGAAGTAGATCCATGTTAGTTAGAGGACAGAGTACTAACCTACATTCAGAGGCACATCTCAGAGATGGGTATGAAAAATCCCCCACTATAATTATGGGTATGTCTAATCTTCCCTTTATTCTGTTACTTTTTCCCTCATGCATTTTGTTCCACTATGAGTTGTCTGAACATGTATGATTTTTATTTCTTCCCCATGAATTGACTCTCTTGTCATTATGAAATTTTCCACCTTATCTCTATATTTCTTGTTCTGAGACCCACTATTACTTACATTTTCATAGCTCTATTATATTTCTTATTTATATATTTTTATCATAATACCTTCTTCCAACTTCTACAATCTGCTTCTGTACTTTTATCCAAAGTACATCTCTAATTGACAGCATATTCATGACCCTGCCCTCACCAATGTGATAATTCTCCCTTTTAATTGGAAAATTTTACTATCTTGTCTGATTTCCATATTTCTCTTTATACCTTCCTTCTGTTCTTCTGCTTTTATTTTCCTTCAGGTTAATCAAATATTTTTTTTCATATTCCATTTCATGCCTCTATTAGCTGTTTAGGTATAATTTTTATGCTTTTTGAGTACTGGTTTTAAGAATTACAATATGCATTCTTACAATGTCATAGTGTATATAATTTATATTTTAATACTTTAAGTCAATGGTAAGCAATTTATAACAGTATAATTTCATTAAATCTCTTATTCTTGTTGTCAATTATTTTACTTCTCTAAGTGTTATAAACTACAGAAGAATTCTTTTTTTGTTAGTTCCTTATTAAAGAAATTAAGATAGGAAATATAATATAGCCTTTTATATTTACCTACATATTTACCATTTCCAATGCTCTTCATTCCTTTATGTAAATTAAGTTTTCTTCTTAGTATTAATTTTCTTCATGCTAAAGAACTTCAACATTTCTTTTACTGCTGGTCTAATAGAAATTCAGCTATCATTATCTCTCTCTATTTTTTTAGTTCACCTTCATATCTGAAGAATTTTTTTAAAATTTGGTATAAAACTAGATGACTAGGTTTTCTTTTGCATTCTTTCATTTTAAAGATTTTTTTCAGTCATTCCCCTGAATCTATTGTTTCTGATATTAGCCACTCTTAATATTGTTAGATATTTCCCTGTAGATATGCATATTTTTTCCTATGGCTACTTTTAAGATTTTTTTTTTGTGTTGTGTTGCTTTGTCTTTGCTTTTCAGCCCTATATGTTTGGGTATTTTTTTTTTCTTACCTAGTTTAAGGACTACAGGTTGTATCTATACATTTGAAGCTACCTCGGCCCCTCTGGCTAACCTAGTAGTCTTTAAGCTTTAGCAAGCACCCTTAGCCCACGTGGTTGGTTAATATTTCTTTGTTTGTCTATAGATCATGCATTCTTTCCTAGAAAGAACAGAGCACTTCTGCAGGTCATCTAACTGAAACCAGACCCTCTTACACAACACCCAGGGCCCTAAGGAACCAGATGCAATTGTTCAACCTCTAAGTGCTGCGATAATGTATGTAGTTGGCACCAACGAGTCTACACATAATTAAGAAATGTTAGGACCACTGTGCATCCTTTACTGATTAATTGCCCTAAACTCCTTTAAAAACCTTTGGGCCAGGCAGAAACCCTGGAGTTGGCCTTTTGATAAGAGTTCATGTTCTCCCCAGATGGTTGGCTTCCTGAATAAAGCTCATATTCCTTCGAAATCAAAATTCATCTCTTGAGTATTGGCTTTTCCAGAGATAGGCAACAAACTTGGGTTTTGGTAACACATTGATCTTTTTCAAAAAATGTTGGAAATATTTGTCAATTACTTATTCAAACAATTTTTTTGTCCCATTCTTTCATTTTTTTATAACTCCATTAATAGGTATATTAGACTACTTAATATTATTCCACAGGTAGCTGAAACTGGTCAAATTTTCTCCAATCTTAATTTTTTGTCTCTGTTTTTTAGATGGAATAATTTTATTGAATTTTATTTACTTTTATTTCTGTAATGTCCAAGCTGTTATAAGTATACTCAATACTTTTTTTTATTTTGAATATTGAACATTTTAATTATAATATTTCCATTTGTATTTTTTATGGACTTTATTTTTTCTGATAAGATTTCCATTTATTTACTCATCATGACCACGTTTATGTTGAATCCATGAATATGTTTGTATAGCTATTTTAAGATCTTGTTTATTAATTCTAAAATCTGTGACATCTTATCACCAAATTTATGGTCTTTATTCTAATCTTAACTGAAAGTTTTTATTGTATTATGGACTTCACAACGTTATATTATTTTGGATCTCGACTACTTGGACTTCATTTTATGAATCTGATTTTTGTTATTATGAGCAGCTAAAGAATTATCCTCTTTATCCTGTCAGGCTTCATTTATTTTCTCATAGGGTTAGGTTATGTTTGTTTAAATCTCAGTCTTACCTATACTTTAGGAATTGTGCCTTATCTCTATGATATGGTCTTTCTGGGGTCTCCGCTAAATGTCTGAGGTTGTTGCAAAGTCTATGTACTATGATGGGGCCCAAACTCCAAGATCTCTTAGTCATACAAACAACCACTGTCCTTCAATGCTCACTCTTACATCATCTGTTCTTTATTTTACCTCACAGAGGTACGTGCTGTATTTGTATAATCCCTCCCTCAGTTAAGGACCTGCAAGTATGCTAACATCAAGTATTGAACCTTCCATACAAAGCTCCATCTTCTCCAATATCCTGTACCACAAATTCTAGTCATTTCAGCAGCCTCCAACTCTGAAACCTGTCTTTATTCTCACCATCATGAAGCTTTGTTTGTGCTCCATCTCTATATACCGTGGACTTCAAATTGCTCCCCCACACAAGCTACAGTTAATGTGAGGCTCACCTCATGCATTTCTTTCACTCAAGAATCACAGTTTTTATTACTTATCATCCAGTGTTTGAAAGTACTTGTCTCATATATTTTGTCCAGTCACACATTGTTTAAGTGGAAAGAAAACTCCATTGTCTGCTACTTATTACTTCATCATGGGTGCAATTTAAATTTAAAGCCAAGTAACACTGAATTCAAAATAAACATATTAGTAGACTCTTAAAAAATGTAGAGAAACAATATTCTTTAAAGCCTTCCATCAAATTATAAAAATAAATAAAAATTAAAAACACATCTGAGAATAAAAAAATACATCAATCAGATGGTACAGATGTTGATTTAGTGGAAGTCATATAAATTTTAAAAACTAAATATTTCGTGCATAATGGACGTTCTGACATCATTGTGTCTTGCATGTTGTTTCTGACCTTGGTTAAATAAAATTTAAAATCTATTTTAGTGACACCGTACTAGAAAGTAAATTACCACCCAAATGAATTAAAGACACAGAGTAGAAGACAGGTTCTCAAAAGAAACCAAATGATCACCATTATCAAGCACTAAAAATGATAATTTTTTCCTCCAAGTCACTAATGTAAAATTTGAAAAGAAACTGTGTGATATGGTAAACAAGGCACACTCCTGTCCACGAACTAGTCAGGAAACATTAAAACTAAAAGAAAAGACTACACAATAGAGAAAGAAGTTGGGTAGAAAAGGATATTTGAATAAAAAAATAACTTTTGATTTATTAGAGAATGATTATCACAAATATGTATTTATATATATATATTACCAAAATATGTGAAGAGATTATATCCAATGTGCTTAGCTCTCTCCAGTGTTCAATGAGACTTTTATATATCTTTTTAATTTTTAAAAAATTTTTTGTTAAAGATTTATTTATTTATTTATTTATTTATTTATTTATTTATTCATTCATGATAGACATTGAGAGAGAGAGAGAGGTAGAGTCACAGGAGGAGGGAGAAGCAGGCTCCATGCTGGAGCCCGAGGTGGGACTCGATCCCGGAACTCCAGGATTGCACCCTGGGCCAAAGGCAGATGCCCAACTGCTAAGCCACCCAGGGATCCCCTATATATCTTTTTTAAAAAATTATATTTAAACATAGGCTAATAAAATATTGCACATTATATTGAATGACTCACAGTAAATGATGTAAATGGTCAAGTTACAGCTTTTTGAAATAGCATCAGTCTGACCAGAGTTATAATGTATACAGGACACCTCAAATAGGCACAACTAAAAAGTCAGTAAGTATATATCAGTAATGATGAAAAATTAAAGGAAACACAATGGTGAAAAAAGTTCAGACATAAATTTGTTACAGGATTTTTTCTCCTTCAGTGCCCTTGGTTCTTGGTCACACCACTTCCAGGAATGAAGAGGCAGACCAGACAAAGTGGTGGGCAACAAAGCAAGGTTTATTAAGCAATAGATAGCAAAGTAATGGCACAAAGCTCCCAAGAAGGGAGGGGACCTAAGAGGGTTGCCCCCTGGAGTTTCCAAGTCTAGGGGTTTTCATGGGCTTGTTAGTGGGCTGTTTTAATCTGATTAAGCCTCCCTATTACTGTCATCCAATCTAGTTTTTGTCACCTATCAATCACTTGGGAAAGGTTGAAGGGCTCCTTCCAGGGTAGTGTAAAATACCTTTAAGGGTGATTTCCTCTTAGGCTGGGGCCCCTTGTCCCTGCCTGCCTGTCTTCTAACTATCCTTTGTCAAATTGAGTAGTTAAATACAGAAAATGGTAGTGGAAGTAAGTTAAGACTGACATGTAACTTCTCGTGCCAGCTTCTTATACTTTATTCATACTTGTAAGATTTATGGTTCTGTTGAGACATTATTCTCCACCCTAGAAACCACAGGAAATTTTTTATGGCAATTTAAGTATCTGACCCATAAAAAGGAGGGTAAACTAGACTAATAGTAAGTAACTATCTTCTTGATTTTTTAATATGTATTTCAACTGAAGTCAACCAAAAATAACCATTGTCTGGAGGAAATGAATTCATGTTCACTGACTTGTAGAAAAGTATTTGCTGAAGATAAGCACTTTGTTTTGTTTTCACATGGAAATGGATTATATCATAAAGACATGGGGAGGAGGAATAAATGTTAGATCCCAAAAGCAAAAAATGAGAATCAGGAAAATACTGCATGTGTGAGCATCCTGTTGGGGGCCACTTTGGTACGAAGATTATTTTGAGTTAAAAATAATGAAAACCCAGCAGATTTATGAAAAGTTCTTGGCCTCGCCCACAACTGCTTAAAAGAATTTAGATAGAGGATGGCTCCAGGAGGTGAGCTATCACCATAGATGATACCATTAAGATATGAACTAGATATGTTCATAACTAGGGAGGAATCCAGCAAGGCCACTTTGATCAAAGTCCTCTCTGTCCCATTGTTTCTGAATGGCCCAGCAAACATTTATTTACCAAACATTTATTCTTTTTTGTCTTCCTGTAAATTTCATTCCTTTCCTCTGGAGTCCCATTCCCTGATCCCCTTTTGCTTAGTTCAGGATGGCATATATACCTCATTTTCTTGACTGTCTTTGGAATTTTCATATCTGTGTGGATTCTCCCTATGTGTGCTATTAAATTTTATTTCCTCCTGTTAATTAATTTCATGTCAATATGTTTCTTAGTCTGGCTAGAATGGCCTCAAAGGGACAGGAATTCTTACTCCCTGACATTACAAACACACAAAAGGAGTTCTAAATATACAAAAAGGAATTTGGTGTATTTAAAACGGTAATGTTAAACAGATCTGAAAAGATCAGGAAATAGAATATTTTAAAAAATGATTATACACCATTTTTTTAATGAGCTGTTGTCAAGGCCAAAATAAAATTCATGTCATGAGCAAGAGCAATTTGAGAAAGAAAGATGACAGAAGGGAAACAAAATAATCAGTGAATATACCACTAAAAAGAAAAATAAATCCAGTTATTAGGGAAGTAAATAGAAAGTAAGATACTTATCAAAGCTAGGGAGGGAAAAAAGGATCTCCATCCCCAATGTTTGGGGTACAGCAATGATATAGAAGCCTCTAGATTAGCAATCAAGAGAATACAATCTATTAAGAATACAATTCAACCTGAATGCCTGGATGGCACAGCAGGTGAGCATCTTCCTTTGGCTCAGGGCATGATCCTCAAGTCCCACATCAGGCTTCCTGCATAGAGCCTGCTTCTCCCTCTGCCTATGCCTCTGTCCCTCTCTGTGTCTCTCACAGACACAGATTTTAATTTTTTCTAAATTTTAAAAAATCTTTAAAAAAAATAACAATTTAACTAACTAAATTTGAAGATCTAATAGGCTTTATTAAATGAATCCTGCAACATCCCATCTAGTAAGTAGAGGGGAGCTCTAAAGAGTTGTACATGTGCAGGCTTTTATAGAAAGGAGGATAGGGCATGAAAATTATTAGCAAGAAAAAAGGATTGTTTCAGCCAAGGTTGCTTTGCCTTAAGGGAAAGAGCAGGGTGTCTTATTATGCAGATTACCTCATCTTCCTTTGGGGCTCCAGAGAGCTTCACATTGGCTCCAGAGAGCCAACTCATTGGTGCTAATCAGAAAATGCTTGACTGAAAGGTTAAGACTACTTTTCTGGGAGAGGTTGAAACTGTATTTAGATTAGGTATTAAGCCACAATTTTGGAATTTTGGCCTAAGTGATGCCATTTGGGGCCTATGATTTTCTTTTTTAAGCATCCCAATGGGTAAATAAAGGATTCAAAATAAGTTCAAGGGGAGAAAATCAAGTGGGATGCAAATTTGAGTACTGCACGTTTAAGAAATGTGTATAAGATTATTCTTGTAACTTTAGTAACAGTATAAGAGGATTTGTATAAGTGTAAGTATACAAATCCTTGTACCTGTCTTCAGATAGCCAACTTAAGAAAATTGCCTAACATTTTCTAGTTTTTATAGTTCCACTCTACAGCAATTGAGTTTTCATAGAATAATGACTTAATGATTACTTGCCTCAAATTGTCAAGAGATTTTTTTTCTTTATGCTATCTCTAGAATAATCATTATTACCATAGATCAAATTTCATAACATATAGCATTATGGAGAACAGATTTCCAACCATCCTTCTAGATAGCTCAATGTCTAATAATGTTAATTTTTATTAAATTAATAAAAATTTCAATGAAATTCCCATCCAGATTTAAACATGAAAGTTGTTCTTTGAACAACTCAGTTATACTTTATCACTCAAAATTATTTCATGAATGTAAAACAAAAAATTTCAGATAGACAAACACTGAGGGTTATTTTTCTTCAACAGACCTGCATTGCAAGATATACTTAGTAGGAACTTTAGGCCAAAGTAAAATGGTTTGAGATAAAAGCCTCTGAAGAGAGGAATAGAGGGCATAAGAAAGGTAAGATACAGAGGAATATTTCATAGCAATAAATATGCATTTAAACCTATTAATATTATTTTAGTGTTTAAATATCTAAAAGTCTTTGAAAGATATAATTGACTCCTGATAGAAAAAAATGATGATGTAATGCTCATCAGCATTACAGTTTTGTAATAACTGCTCATCATCCTGGGTCCATGGATGCTTAGCACTATACATATATAGCATAAGTGAGAAATAGACATTTTATTTAAGATAGTGAGCTTGACATACTACAAAATGTGTTTAATTTTTTTAAAAAATGGTATCTATTTATATTCAATTAATATGCTATTGGAAAATTGCAAAATGTCCAGAAATGCAACAAACTATCTATAAGAAACTAAAAATCAAAACAAAACACAGTCATATAACAAACCATTGGCACAAATTTTGACTGCAGTATATGTTTTGGATATAATTATTCATCCATGTAAGAAAAAAGGTATTAGAGCATATACCATACAAAACATCCCAAATGAAGTAAAAGTTTAAATATGAAAATCAAAACATTAAAGCGTTTAGAAGAAAATACAGTAAAGTTTATGCCATAAATTTCTTAGCAAGACACAAAAGGCATGTCTTACCAAGTTCAACTTGGCTTCTATAAATTTTAAGTTTCTCATTTAAAAATAGTGCTATAAACCAAAAATTCATGTCACAGATCAGAAGTCAATATTTGTAATGTATATAACCACAGAGTAAACTCCATAATATATTAAGGATTATTACTAATCAATAAAAGAGAAGCAATAAAATAGAACAATGGGCAAAGTTAAAAACAAATCACAGAACTTAAATGAAAAGTACACCTTTAAAACTAAACTAGTTTTTGCGGAAATGTAAATTAAACAATTATAGGTACCATTTAATAGCTATCAGATAGGCAAAAGTTAAAAGTCCAATAGTACCATCTTGGCTTGCTGTAAAGCAACAGTAAATCTCACACATGCTCGAGGAAGGATTACTCTTTAAGTATAAGGAGTTTAAAGAGTAATTTGGAAATACCACATTAAGATGAATGTGTACATTCCTTATACCCCATGAACCCTAGTACTCAGTAAATATCCTATATTCTTGGTCCTAAAAAAAAATCTTTGCCCATATGCATAATTAGTCATGATACAAGCATGTTCACTGTAAACATCATCTATAATAGCAAAACATCTGATATCTTCATAAACAAGAAAATTGGTAAATTATTTGTTGTATAGTCATATAATAGAATATAAATAAATAAAAACAAAGTAGAAGTATCAGCATGAAAAAATTAATATATAACGTTCATGAAAAAGATATTTCATAATAGTCAACATATGGAAGCAACCTAAATGTCCACTGATGGATGAATGGATATAGAAGAAGTGACATATTTACAATGGACTATTATTTGGCCATAAAAAAGAATGAAATTATGCCACTGGTGACAAAACAGATGGACCTAGAGGCCATTATGCTAAGTGATACAAGTCAGAAAAAAAGACAAATAATATATTATTTCACTTAAATGTAGACTGTAAGAAACAAAACAAATAAACAAATAAACCAAATAGAAATAGACTCAAACACAGAGACCAGCCTGGTGGTTACCAAAGGGAACTTAAGAGTGTGTGTATGGGGGGGAAACAGATAAAGGGGACTTACAAGGTACAAACTTCCAGTTATAAAATAAATAACTCATGGAGATGAAAAGTACAGCATAGAGAATATAATCAATAATATTATAATAACTTTGTATGGTGACAGATGGTAACTGCTTATTGTAGTGAGCATTCTATAATATATATAATTGTGGAATCACTATGTTGTACATCTGAAATTAATATAATATTCTATATCAACTATACTTGAATTTAAAAAAGGAATTTCATCAAGTTACAGTTTTATACCATTTTTATAAAATCTAAACTTATGCAAACAATGTTATGTCTTCTTTAAAGATATATTTTTATACTTTAAAAATATATGCGCGCCTGGAAATGATAATCACCAAAATAAAGACAGTTGCTATATCTAGGAAGGATAAAGTGGAAATAGGAGAAAAATTGGGGATCCCTGGGTGGCTCAGCAGTTTAGCACCTGCCTTCATCCCAGGGCATGGTCCTAGAGTCCTGGGATTGAGTCCCAGATTAGGCTCCCTGCATTGAGCCTGCTTCTCCCTCTGCCTGTGTCTCTGCTGCTCTCTCTCTGTGTATATCATGAGTAAATAAAGAAAATGTTAAAAAAAAAAGGGGGGGGGGAATAGGAGAAAAATAATCTGTGGTATTTTTTTAAAGGAATTAAAAAGAAGGAAAATATATTAAGTTGTAAAGAGTTGAAAACTTGAGTTGTGGGTACACAGGAATTAACTATACTATGTGTATATAATTTGTCTTGGTACTTGAATTTTTTAATTAAAAATTCATATAAATAGATGGTGAAATTGACTTCCATTCCAGTAATGAGAGATTGAGTAATTTGGACCAACTCTCTTGAATATCTTTGAAGGCATTTGAGAACTAAAACACAAAGAAAAGGAAAGGGAGGTAGACATTGCTGGCCAAAATCCAGGGGAAAGCAGAAGTGAAGTTTGCTTTTTCCCCTCGAGATATATATATGGTGGATATTGATATGGTGGATATGGATAAAGTAGCTGAGGGGCTGAACTTTTTGATCCTTTAAACATTTTTATATAGATATAATTTCAAACTAGGATAGAAATTTCAAGAATAAATATATTCAATACATACTCCTATATACTTTATATCAATTCAGTTATTGTTAATAATTTACACTATTTGCATACCTACCTGCTAATTTTAATTTTTTGAAACATCTATATATACGTCAATCTATTATGGTTTTTTATCCCTAAATATTTTAGGGATATGGACATTCTTTTAGATAATGGCAGATGGTTAACAATTTCAGTACATTTAACAGTCACACAGTATTTTGATCAATTTTATCCATTGACTAATATCATTTATAACTTTCCCTCATGTGATACAGTATTACATGTTATTTAAATTATTTGCCAAATCTCTATAGCATCCCTTAATATGGAACATTTTCACAGTCTTTCTTTATCTATTTGATATCAATATCTTTGGATAGAACATTAGGCTGCCCCCCTCCATTTTACAATGGTACAATCCTCATTTTTTTCCTGATGGTTCCTCATTACATTTTCAGTCAAAATATAATATGAGCATCTTAGTGAGCTCCATAAGGTATCAGCTGGAAATGATGATATCATGCACCCTTTATTGGTAACACCAATTTTGCTACTCTAAGTGTTGTGTGATTCCTCCACTGTATAATGATACAACTAATAAGCAAAGTGACATTTTTAAGGCCAGACAAATATCCTGTTCCTTATCAAATTTTCCTCTAGACTTAAAATCTGTAGGCAATCCTTGCCTAATCCAATCTTTATCTGAAACTTGAAAAGTAATGATTTTTCAACTTCAGTACCCTGTCTGCATTTAGCAACCAGCATTTAGCATTCAACTATAAGAAATAGCCCAATTTTATGCCTGTTAACCTTGTGCATTATTATTTTTTAAGATTTAATTATTTATTCATGAGAGACACAGACTGAGAGAGAGAGAGAGGCAGAGACATAGGCAGAGGGAGAAGCAGGCTCTCCACAGGGAGCCCGATGCAGAACTCGATCCCAGATCCCAGGATCATGACCAGAGGTGAAGGCAGGCTAACCACTGAGCCACCCAGGTGTGCCTCATTAATTGTTTTTTATATACATTTATTGTTGATATAGATTCATGAATCCTTATACTTTTAATGTTTTATAATTCTTTTTGTATTTCATTACTTAGGTCCTCAAACTGCTCAATATTTGGATAGTGGGAGCCTCTTTGAGGTGCCATCTTTATCTATCTTACATGTCCCCATCATTTTTTGAGCAATTCCTAATTTTTCTGCACAACAAAATATTTCCTTATTCTGTGTTTGTTTCAGTCTTGGAATCAGCCAGGTTTTTGAAGATCATTGGTTTGAGCAACACTCTCAACTATCTTATGGGACAAGTATAACAGAGACTGGAATCCAGAGCTTAGTAAGGGAGAGTGGTTCTGCTCAAATCCTCACTTTGGGTCAGAGCCTTAAAGGACTGTATGGTAAGAATAAGCGCAAACTGAAAGCAAACAGTCAACTGCAGCTCAACTTCAAATCATCTCATTCCCTCAAATTAGGTCAAGGTGATATCAGACTGCTACTGCCTTAATTCCCTTCCAGAATCATATGCAAAACTTTTCTTGAGAAAGTTATGTTTGATACTTATCATCCTAAGTATCAAATTACTTCCAAAAATATGTGTAGAACATAATTAAGAAATAACTAGTACACAAAGAAAGAGGATAACATGGAAAAATTAAAGAGACACAATAGACAACAGAAAGGGATACACAGAAGCTCAAATTTTTGCCATTAGCTAACTTTTAAGGCAGTACTTAAAATATTTAAAGAGGAAGAAAGTTAATATTGGGAATTTCAGCAAAAAACAAAGTGATATATGTAAGAAACAAAGGTTTAAAACTGAATATGAATAGCCATAATTAAAAACACAATTGATTGCTTATTTTAAGTTTAAGAAAAGTGGGATGCCTCGGTGGCTCAGTGGTTGGGCAGCGGCATTCAGCTCAGGTCATGATCCCAGAATCTGGGATCGAGTCCCTCATCAGGCTCCTGCAAAGAGCCTGCTTCTCCCTCTGCCTATGTTTCTGCCTCTCTCTCTCTGTCTCTCATGAATGAATAAATAAATCTTAAAAAAAAAAAAGTTTAAGAAAATGAGACAAGGGTGCCTGATGTCACCGTTTCTATTAAACATTATTATTATGTGGCCTAGCAAAGTAGTAAAGCAGAAAAATATTAAAAAGTTAAAAACAAAAAAGATTGGGAAGAAAAATAATATTTATATTAGCTTTAAATAATATTCTTATCTATAGGAAAATATCAAAAATATCTACACATAAGGTATTAAAATTAATGGGTAATTTTAGTAGAGTTGTTGGATGTATGCTCAATGAGCACAAATAAATGCATTCTTCTACACTAGAAACAAGAAGATAGTGGCTTAAAAACTAAAATTTCCATTTAAAATCACAATAGAAAATCACCATCCATGAATAAACCTAACAAAAAGTGTCTAGTACTTCTATGTAGAAAACTTATAAAATGTCATTAAAATTTTTAAAAGCCTATATAAATTGAGGCACATGTTTATCATTCAGAAAACTTAATATCATATGCATGTAAATTCTCTACAAACTGATACTTTAATAATATTTCATTAAACTCTTGCTTGGCAAAGTGATTATAACATTTTTTTGTGATTATAACATTTATATGTAAATGTAACAATCAAGATTCCACTCGCCCCCTGAAAAAGAAAACAAAAGTGGGAGGACTTCTTTTATCAGATTTTAATACTTCTGAATCTCTTACTAGGAAAGTATAATATTAGCACAAGGATACACAAATATATCAATGGGAGAGAATGGAGTCGCTACACACAGGTATATGACCTGTGTGCATAATTTATGATAACATTGATACTATAGGTAAGAGAAAAAGGGGAGTTATTTTATTAAATGGTGGTGGCTCATTTGAATACCCATGTGGAAAAGTTTAGAACTTGACTCTTACATATAATCAGACATAATCAATTCCAGGTGGATTATAGATCAGAATGGAAAAGGCAAAACAATATACTTTCTAAAATATAATAAGAGACAATATTTTCATGTTTTCCATGTTAAGGAGAGATTCCTTAAACATGATACAGGAAATAATTATCACAAAGGCAAAAAGTTGGTAAATTTCAAGCCATTCAAATAAAGAAATCATGTTTGTGAAAAGACAATTATGAGGGTTAAAGGCAAGTCACATACACAGAAGATATGTTTTATGATATGCTTAGCTAAAAATTGTTCATATTTAGAAAATCATTCAAATTTACATGAAAAAGAAAGTCAATCTGAAAATAAAATGAGCATTAGCTTTGAACACATGCTTTAAAAAAGAGGATTATCAAGTGACTACTAGCTTATGAAAAGTTGTTTGACCTGATTAATAATCAGGAAAATAAAAATTAGAACCACAATGAGATAAAATACGTGTCCATCAGGATGGATAAAATATATGAAAATATATAGAGAGAGAGAAAGAGAGAAAGAGAAAGAGAGAGAGAAAGACTGACCATACCAAGATTGTGGAGGTTAGAACTCTTGTATACTGCTAGTAGTAGTGCATAATGGTACAACACCTTAGAAAGTATTTTGGCATTAATCAAGTATAGTCAATGAATTTCTTATGATGTATTCATTGCACTCCTAACTAAATTTATGCATATTTGTTCCTGTGTTAAGAATGTCATAGTTTCCAAAAGCTAAGCAACCCATTGTCCAATAATAATGAACTATGGAATATTCATAAAATGGAATATTATATAACAACCATATAAATAAATAATACATATCTACATAAATAAATCTGATTAAGTCTCAAAAACATAATGTTGAATGAATAAAACTAGAAAAAAGAAAACAAACAGCATGGTTTTCTTCATGCAAAACTTAAAAAAGATAGTACTGAAAGTTACAATAACAAATAATATGTAAACTTGAAATAAAATCTAAGGCACAAAAATAACTACCATAGAATAAGGATAGTGGTTATTTTGTAAGGGAGAAACTCTCTATTTATTGAAAAAAGGTAATATCTTATTTCTTTACAAACTGAAAGTTATATTGGTATACATTTTAAGATAAAGTGAGTTACATATCTTTTTTTCTGTGCTTTCCTTTTTTCTTACATATCATAATTAAAATATTAAAATTGAAAGATGGTGTAGGGAAAAATGCTCAAAATATTTCAGCTTTATTCTTTATACCCAATGGGAAATGACTTACTACAAATGACTTCAAATATCTCTAATTCTCTTCCAGCACAACCATTCTTTGTTTTTCAACACTTGACTTCCAAGAAAAGCAAATCCAAGATGAATTCTACCCAGAACAAATGAATAGACAAAACCAGGTTGTATCTGTTTCCATCCATTATACAATTACAGATTAGAGTGCCTAGAAATGTGACTAAAAAAGTGAACAAGTGTTAGATTATAAAACTTTTTATTTTTTTTTAAATTTTGCTATAGATATATAAGGACATATGCCATGTTCACTTTGCTCACATGTCATTCCTGGTATATACCATATATTGCTGAAGAAAATAATGAATAAATGTATTTGAACTTTATTCTAAGACTAATGGATTTCATCAACTTACTTCAATGAGGTTCTTGTAGAGGCTAAAATAAGAAAATACATGTAAATGCCCCAGCATGATGCCTGATGTATAGTATACCCAATTTACATTATTTTTATTTTTTAATTAAATTCTTTGAACAAGTTATTTCTATTTAGGTCACAATTCTAACTTTAGTAAAATGTGCAGAAACTGTCTTAATTTCTAGGGCTACCCTAACAAAATACTGCAGACTGAGTGACTTAAATAAATAAATTCATTGTTTTACAGTTCTGGAGGCTGGAGTCGAGGATCAAGTTGCCAGTTGTGTTGGTTTCTCTCTGGCTTACAGATGGCTGCCCTCTCTCGATGTTCTTATAAAGTCTTTTCTTTGGGCATCCTTGGTATCTCTCTCTCTCTCTCTCTCTTTTTCCTAAAAGAACCAAGTCACACTGGGTTAGCACATGCCATTATGATCTCTTTTAACCTTAATTACCTTCTAGAATATCTTATCTCCACATACAGTCACATTAGTGGTTAAGGTTTCAGTATATGAACTTTGGTAGGACATCATTAACTGGAAACTTTCTTCCAGCTGCAACTTCCAAAGAGTCTTTAAAATAGAAAATCATAGGGTACTCAGCCTTGCCAAGATATTGTGAAAAGGATTATATCTTTCTCCTATAAAAAACACTCTCCAAGTCAAACTTCAGTTTACAGATTCAAAAGCTAGTGGTATCTCTAATCCTTGGCTTTGTTGTCATTATTATCAGAGTTTTAAATAAATAACTGCATACATTTATTTCTTTCGTAGGCTGAAGAATGTTTGTTTCTTTGTTTGTTTTTAATGTGGCCTGTGTATATGATCCTTAGGGAAAGAGGAAGAGAAAAAAAATATTGCAAAGGATATGAAGATTAAGAGATGAATGGATTGGTCTGCAGATGCATCCTATCAAGGGAATAGTCTTTAAAATACACAAATTAACCATATATAGGCACATGGCAAATCACCTTCTTTTCCTTTCTGTCCCAATCCACTGAACCAGATATGAGGTCTGCCTTTTATGAGCTCTGTGATATCAGACAACTTTTTTTAAAGATTTTGTTTATTTATTCATGAAAGATACAGAGAGAGAGAGAGAGAGGCAGAGACATACGCAGAGGGAGAAGCAGGCTCCATGCAGGAAGCCTGATGTGGGACTCAATCCTGGGACTCCAGGATTATGCCCTGAGCCAAAGGTAGATGCCCTACTGCTGAGCTGAGCAACCCAGGAATCCCAATAGGCAATTTTAACTAGCCTTTCTGAAACCCTAGTATCTCCTACAAAATGGGAATAATTGCATTTGGCCTCCAGAAGTGTTGTGAAGATTATATGGAACAATGTGTATCAGGGACTTAGAGTATTATAGTATCTGCAGTTGTTAATGGTCTAATCCTATTGAAGTTTTAGTAAAACCTACCTATAATTTTCATAGACTATTATCATAGACTAATTGGTCATTGGAAATCAGTTGTATTCCTCACATGTTTGCAATGTTACTCTGCCCTAGAAAGAGACATTAATTGTCATAAATGACTTCATATCTGATGATATCTCTCCCTTACCAGCTACTAGAGAACACTTTTCATCCAGTAAGAAAACATCACAGGGGTAAGTTACAAAATCTTCATTGTTGCTATGTTTGATGCTACTTTATTTTTAAATAAATGCATTATTATTATTTTAGGTATTTTTAAGTCATCTTTTCATTTTCATACTTGAAGGGAAAGGATCAGATGCTTTTTTAAAGTTTTTAATCTATTTCACAATGTTACATAGGTTAACCACTTGCCCTTCCTCATTAAGGAAACCAACTGAACCAAAGATTATTAAAATATGACATCTAGGGGCAGCCCAGGTGTCTAGGCAGTTTGGCACCACCTTCAGCCCAGGGCCTGATCCTGGAGACCCAGGATCGAGTTCCACATCAGGCTCTCTGCATGGAGCCTGCTTCTCCTTCTGCCTGTGTCTCTGCCTCTTTCTCTCTCTCTCTCTCTCATGAATGAATAAATAAAATCTTTAAAAAATATATGACATCTATGCCATGAAGGCTCTAGATAATGCTGAAAGTTAAAACATAACTAAATATTTGGAATTCAAAATAGAGATTGAGGCCTGAAGGAGAGATAAAAATTTATGGAGAGAATCCAGAACTGCTAAAATTTTCCTTTTGGGGTTCAATGGCTCAATTCAATCTAATTTAGGAGATACAGTAGTCCCCCTCTCCAAGACCCCCAGTGGATGCCTTGAAACCATAAGTAGTAGCACACACACCCACTATATATATATATATATATATATATATATATATATATATACACACACACACACACACATATATAGCTATCTAGATATATACATATATACATATATACATATACACACATATATAACTATATATAAAAACTATATATGTATATTTATGTATATATACTTTGTTTTTTCCTATGCATACATACATACCTATGATATGAATTTATAAATTATGCACAGTAAGAGATTAATAACTAATAATAGAACAACTTAACAATATACTGTAATAAAAGTTATGTAAATGTGGTGTCTCTTTTCAAAAATCTTATTGCATTATACTCACCCTTCTTTGATAATGTGAGAGAGAGAATGGCTACATGATGAGGTGAAATAAGGTGAATGAGGTAGGCATTGTGTTGTGGCATTAGGCTACCATCATCTTTCTGATGAAACATCAGAAGGAGGATCATTTGCTTTTGGACCACTGATGTTTCAGGTAATTGAAAGCATGGAAAGTACAACCATGGATGGGGGGTAAAGGGGGGGCTACTGTACTGTGAATGGTATACTTTAATGGGATACAACCCATTGCTGAACAAAGTGATGACTTTTTGACATATCAAGAATCATTTTACAATAAGTGCATGCATATACCTCATTCTAGTTCACATGCAATGATATGTTTGTTGTTATCCTGCTGTGGTGATTAGATTTTTAAAGTGTTAAGTGAAAAGCTAACTAGAAGTTTAGCGCATATCCCTGTTACTGAGGAAGGAATGACTTTGCCATGCTGTTGCTTTCAGTACAGATTTTTTAAAATTCCATAGTGACTTTAGTTAAACCGTAAGTACTCTCACCTTCATTAAAAATAGAAAAAAAAAGCTAGTATTGATTTTTGCATTTATGTATAAGAATTAAGCTAGGGAGGTAATTTATATAGTATAGTTCTTAAGAGCTCCACTCGGTAATTAGAGCCTGGGTTCCAAGGCTGTTTCTGCCACTTGCTGGCTGCATGCCCTTATGAAAGATGCTTAACCAATCTCTGCCGCAGGGACATTCTCAATAAAATAGGGCTAATAAAAGTACTAATGTCAAAGAGTTCTTATGAATGTTAATTGATTTATAAAGCATATAGGCTAGTCATTGGCCCCCAGTAAACTTTAGTATGCCTTTTTTTCCTAATTATACACATTGAGTAATCAATATAGTCATGTTCTCAAAGAAATCAAAAGATGTTTTATTAATAAAATGTAGTTTACTTTTTTAAATACAAACTCATTATTTTAAATACTTTATACAGCATTTGCATTAAGAAATGCCTTTCATATTTTTGTCATGTTTATTATTCTAGACTCCACAAGAGCTGTGATTTGGAATTTGCAAAGACAATCTACAACTGGGTATGAAATGACCAAACAATAGTCTTATTTGCTTGGTCATTTTAATTACTAAAACCAGGTTAATTCAGCTACAATAAATAGTTGAAAGTTGTTAATATAGTAGAAATGATTAGCTTAACCATCACTTTTCTTTATGATTGATTTACATATACTATCAGTAATTTTCTTCCTTAATTGACTCAATTATGTATATATGGAGTTAATAAACAAATCTTTATAATCATAATTTTTTAAGATTTTATTTATTTATTCTGAGAGACACAGAGAGATTGAGAGAGGCAGAGACACAAACAGAGGGAGGAGAAGCAGGCTCCATGCAGAGAGCCCGATATGGGAATAGATCCCGGGACTCCAGGAACATGCCCTGAGCCAAAGGCAGACGCTCAATCACTGAGCCACTCATTGGAATTATAATTGGAATTTATATAGTTATATAAGCTTATATATAATTGGAATTAAATAAAGTTATAAGCTTTGTGTCTTAAGCTTCTAGTATTTTTGTCTTGTTTTGTTTTTGCCTTTTGTTTCTGAGAATAAAGGTTTTCACATTGTTGAGGTTCAAAATCTTAAACCATATGCCTACCTTTTTTTCTTATCTATGATGATGTAAATTGCACTAAATTTATAAATTAATTGAATGCAGTTGTATTGCTGGGCTTCTACTTTGTGGAAATGACTTTTAGCACTTAAATTTCACAAGTGTTCTATGGAGACTCACACTTTCAACCTCATAAGGTGTTTTACTCTTTTTTTTTTTTTTCAGCTTTTGAGGCTTTTGTTTGGAAAAGAAACTTTATAATAAAAAAGAAAACCCCACAGTTGCCTGAGAGTATGTTTACAGTTTATTTTCTTATACATTGAGATTTCTAAAAAAAAAAAAAAGGGAAAGTAACAAGGGTAACGATAATAACTTTATTGAATAACTTGAGTCAAAAATTAGAAGAAGACAAAGTTTACCTACTATAGGTCATAGCATATAACCTACTCAGTTCATTCGTAGGCATTTACCCACGAGAAATGAAGCATATGTTCATGTAGAGACCTGCACCTATTGCTACACCCAAGACTGTGAATTAATCTCAAAATAGTTATCTTTGTTAAAAGAGCAGGTCAAAACGGTGCATACAGTGTGAATCCATTTATATAAGGTATAGAAAATGCAAATTAACCTATAATGATATAAACTAGATCAGTGGTTCGCAGTGGATGGGATAAGAAAGACAGGAAGGAGCAGGAGGGAGGAATTTCAGGGTGGCACAGGGAAAATTTGGAGATAATAGATATTCATTATTTTAATTGTGGTGATAGTTTCATGGGTGTATAATTATGTTAAAATTATTATATGTATTTATTTTAAAGATTTTGTTTATTTATTCTCGGGAGAGAGAGGCAGAGACATAAGCAGAGGGAGAAGCAGGCTCCATGCGGGGAGCCGGATGTGGGACTCGATCCCGGGACTCCAGAATCCCACCCTGAGCCAGATGAAGACCCTTAACCACTGAGCTGCCCAGGCACCCCAAAATTACTATATATTTTAAATATGTGTACTTTATCATATGTCTCTTGTGCCTCAGTAGATATGCAAAAATATATATTGGGGAGAAAAACAAAATTTATTTAAATTTACCTCTTTATTTCAATCTACCTTTTTCTAGACTGATCATCTAAGATGGTATCAGAGTGGCCTGAGTGCTCTCAGTAGACTCTTCTTATCATCCTGGAATTGCTATCCTATAATTTGACTTGTGGCAGATTATGATTTTATATGGCAAAAAAAGGGAATATAGAGAAGGGAATTTACATCTAACCAGCTCTCACCAAATTTCAAAGGATGTTGGAAGAGAAAGAATAAGAAAAAAGTAAGCATGATCAATTTCTTAAGAAACCATCTGGATAGGTTCACATAGAAAAAATATTTTGGGGGCTTATCATGAAGAATGAGAAAAGGGAAAAAAATGGATTTCTTTCAGGATCTTATTTCTTTCCACCAAAAATACTTCTATGCTAAATATTATAGGTATTTTATTTTGAACTGTATAAACTAGACCACATATTAATATAAAGCTCTTTGGTAATTTTGTTTCCCTATTAAGTTCTATCTTGTTAAAATAGATATATGCCTCATTATAGGGTTCTTCAGGCACAGAGTTCAGGCTTCTAAGTGATACTCTCCAAAAATCTCTACTATAGTCCTTTGGTTTCTCTTGACTTCTCATTATCATATTCTAATTATTTGACATACAATTTCATTAATGTAAACTCCATGCTAGCTATTGTTCACTATCTTTTTAAAAGTTAAGTACCGGATAACTCAACCCTCCATTACAATATGCATATGTAAATTATAAGGCAATCTACTTAAGACTTTTGTTTTTTGTTTATTGTGTGTATAATATATATAACAAAATTTATACTTTTAACCATTTTTAAATGTACAGCTTCAGATTTTAAAAAATGCTAAATTGCTTTGAAATTGTCTAGATCAGGAGTTGGCCAACTATAGCTCATTAACCGAATCCAGCCAGTCATCTGTTTTTGAAAATATATCTTCATTGAAATATAGTCTTGTTTATTTTACACATATTTATATGGCTACAGAGTTAAAAATTTGCAACAGAGGCCATATAGGCTGAAACCAAAAACATTTAATATCTAGCTCTTTATTAAAAACAAACAAACGAAACTTGCCCATCCTTAGTCTTAAGTAAATAAGTTATTTCTGTCACTTAAGAAAATCCAAAGATTGATAGTCAAGAGACAGACTCTTGAACCAGGTATACTATTAATTGATAGTGATAATTGAGAAGTCTTATCACATTTTGGTCTTCAGGCTCCTCAAATTACATGTATTGGATTAAATAATTTCTACTGTCCCTTCTAACATGAAAATATATTCACTAAAACATTTAATTCTCTGGTGGAGATCACTAGTACTTTTGACTTCACTGACAGTGTCTTAATTCTTTGCTCCTCAAGTCTTTTAGAGATTGAAGAATGTATTCATAAATAAAATTTTCATAATGCAAACTATTGACATGTAAATTATTCATTGAAGTTTATAATATAAAGTTTATGTTTATAAATGAGTTAAATATATAATGTTAAAATTCTAATATTCTGTATTTAGCTTAATTTAAAAAACATGCTAATCACAGCTGTATTCCTATGCTTTTAAGCAGTTCGGCTCCTTACTTAAATACTGTTGTAGGTAAAAACAAAGATTTGGCATCTCTAATGTTGAGTATTACTTCAGATTATTACCCTACCTCTGGATCTGTTCTAGCCAAATAGTATTTGATAAGTTAATAGGCAAAATAAGTGGGTCTTATGAAACATGATAACAAAAGGCCTTCTCAGTCATACTTAGAATAGAAGACAAGCATAAGAAAAGAACATTGATACCACCTGAAGCAGGTCATTATTAGAAATGTTAAGAGAAATAGAAAACTGGAAACTCTGTAGGTATGATTTTATTTTCATGTTTTCTGCAAAGGAGAATAACATTTAAACCAAGAATGGAATGTTTTTAGGGAAGATAAAATCAACCAATAAATGGAACAATGGAGAGAAAGTACCTAGCACTTTAACTTGAGTCCAGATATTGATTATTTAAGATACTGAGGTAAGTTTCAGGAAGAACCATCTAAGGAATCAAGGTACACCGTTGGCAATGGTGATTTCTCACACAGCACAGAAAATTGAAAGGAGACAGAATATGGGAGAAGTTTAAATGTTCTGATTTGCAAGAAGAAAATAAGAAAATTCTAGAAGTTGTCAATCAGATAGTTACTTGTTTCTCCCTGTCAAGATGTAAAATGGATGAATGAATGAATAACAGAGAAAACTCTATATTTGAATCCTGTATTTCTTTTTTAAAAATATTTTCTTTACTTATTTTTTGAGAAAGAGATCTCTCTTTGAGCATGTGCTCAAGTGGAAAGACAAGCAGAAGGAGAAAATCTCAAGTAGACTCCACACTAAGTGCAGAGCCCAATGCGGGGCTTGATCCCACAACCTTGAGATCATGACTCGAGCCAAAATCAAAAGTTGGACACTTAACTAATGGAGCCATCCAGGCGACCCTGTACTTGGTATTTCTATGTACACTTAGGAAAGGATAAAAAAAACTTGATAAACTCTAAATTTGCAAAGAACTTGTCATGGCCAAATAACCTCATGTTGTATTTCAATGAAGTTATCAGAACAGAAGAGCAAAGGATATTATGTTACTTATATCCAGACAAATATGGGGAAATATCTTAACAAAAGAATGCTTAATTAAAAGTCCTATAAAAATATACACAAAATCTCCAGCATCCACAACTGCAGCCTGCACATTCAACAACAAACATGAAAACAAGAAACAGGGGATCCCTGGGTGGCGCAGCGGTTTGGCGCCTGTCTTTGGCCCAGGGCGCGATCCTGGAGACCCGGGATCGAGTCCCCACGTCGGGCTCCCGGTGCATGGAGCCTGCTCCTCCCTCTGCCTGTGTCTCTGCCTCTCTCTCTCTCTCTTTCTCTGTGTGACTATCGTAAATAAATAAAAAATTAAAATAAAAAAAAAAAAGAAAACAAGAAACACTGTAAAGGTTTTGATTAGCTGAGTAACCTGTTATTAACCAGAAAAGTTTTTAAACATTGCTCTTTTACTATATTTGTGAATAAATGTGCATTTCTGTAATACAGAAACTATTATACTATTGGTAATATATCAAAATTCCTTTAAAAATAAGCTGCTACTGACATACATTGATTCTACCGACTTAAAGCATAAAAGTCATCCATAACAAACATAAGACTTTTGAAGGTATAAAAAGACATAAAATATTTGGTAACACCACGTTTTTGTACCAATGAAGAAAGTAGGGCTGTATAGGATAAAGAAAATTCTCTTAACTCCCATGGATAGCCAGATCAAGTGGAATACCATCTCTATGTCTATTCTGTTTAATCCTTTATATTGAATTTGCTAGTTTGTTATGTCTAAACTACAGAACGTGCTTAGGTAAAAGAATAAAAACAAATTCTACATTCATTTGCGCTCTTTATACCTTTATATGTTAAAGAGATTACATCAGTAAAACCAAATAATCTTCCCTCCTATTCTACTCATCTTATACTGTATGTGGGGGGGGGGGGTGGTAAATGTTCTAATGAGTCATTACCTGCATCACTAATGGTAACTAAAGTTGTACATAGAAATAGCAGAAAGAAAAGTCAAAAAATTTTTTGGAAAGAGACATGACATAAAATGATTTAATTTTAAATTTTAATTGTGGTTAATCACTAAACAGGTTTCAGAGGATTATTCACTACTTATCAAAACAAAGTCTTTGAGGTTTTACTCTCAGTTCTCTCTTTTTTTTTTAAGACTACTAAACACTGGAGTAAAATTAAAAACTAAAGTTAGAAAGTAATCAACACTGTGTTTTCTCTTTTAATTGAAAAGGAAAATGCAGTTCTGGTTCAGCAACTGTGGCTTAGAATTTCTTTTAATTCCTCTCCTACCCCTTTCTTTTCAACAAGGTTCTTCATTTAGCTGGTGGAGATAACTAGTAATGCAAGCTTGAGTTAACAAACAAAAAAGGCATTAATAAAAAAGCACTGCATCCTCATTTCTGGTATCAGAATTATATTTTTTCTTTATTCAAATAAGAACAAAGGTCTTTACCCTTTCCAGAAAGAGTCATTATAATCTGTCTTTGTATACGCCTTAGGATTACCTAGATATTTTTTTTTTCGCAGTTCATTAGCTTCATAGTAAATTTCCTTATTGTTTTATGACTATTCACTTCACTACAGAAAAATGTTTTATCTTGATAGATAGCTTTAAAAATTAGGCATTTTAAATATCTTTGGGTTTTGCTCAGTGTTTTTAGAGATAGTTTTCCTTTCTATCAATCAGCTTTCTATCCTTCTTTCCCCACCAAAGGGAAAAAACATGGAGAAGAGATGCATGAAGGTCATCACTGAAGAGTCATAAACCATTGTGAATAATGTCAGAACTATAATTTAATTAGTGCCCCATCTGTCACTTTCTGTTTGACGAGCACTAAATGTCCAATTATCATTTAATATCTGCTCTAATCAGTTCTGGCAAATTTTGCAGGCACACAAGAGATGACATTAATAGATGAAAGTGAGGCTACTCTTGCCACATTATCAGAAAGAAATCTTGAGCAGCACTGACTTACAATTGAGAAGGTAAGAATTCATTCCAATTAGTGGTAGCGACATTTTATATCAATGATGTTGTGAGGTGTCTAAGAGAGAAATCTCTTTGTTCTCACAAGAAGTTAATGAAATAGTTCTAGCTATAATTCTTCAGGAATTATTTTATGGATTCTAAAATAAAAAATTAAAATGTCATCTATGTACCCAACCATCCTTGATGCAATGTCTTTGAAAACCACCTTACCTCTGGGTTAGTCACCTACCTGTTTTAAACTAGTTTTTCCACAAAAGCATTATTAGGGTACATTCAATCGACAGGGAGTTTTGTAATCAAACCATGTGCTTAGTGCATTTGGGACACTGTCTTTTGTAAAATAAGAATGTGATTCAGTGAGGGACTCTCCACTTAAAAATAATACTGCAAATTTTAGTTAATTTACATAACAGTGAAATGAATAGAAATGGTACAAATTTGTTTCCCATTGTTAAAAAAATACATCAGCATTCCATTTGAGACTACTACTGATCATTTTGGTTTAATTTTTCAAAAATCAGAATTATAACCTGAAGACTTAATTGTTGTCTAATTATTTAAGGCATGTAATAATTCATGCACCATTCCTAACATCATTACTAATATTTTTCCAAATGATTCTTCCCCATCTTTTTCTTACTTTTAACCTGAGGGAAAAAAGTATTTTATTATTGACTGAAAAGATGAAAACCATCAAGAACTTTCACATTCTCCAGAAAATAATTGCAGCAGAAGAGATTATTTTTAATATATAAAAAAAATGAGGCCAATAAAGATGTTTAACTTACTTAACACTGGAACAAAGAGCTCTTTTAAAAATTACTTCTTCCTACAATGTTTTATATTAACTATAGATATCTCCTTAATTAGAATTTAGTATGAGGTAGATATCACCAAGATAACTAAAACTGGACTCTATTGAACCAACAGGGAAAGTTATTAAATATCTGTTTTGTGCCTGATGTTCTAGATGTTGTAACCAGAGAAGAAGAATGGAGTTAATTTTATTTATATTAAAAATAATAAAATTTGAGCGTGAGTTATCAGAATTATGGTCAAGCTGAGGGGCTTCTGAAAATAAAAGAGACTTTTAGATGGCACAGGTTATCTGTATATGCTTATGAAGTAAATATCTAATAAATATTAGACACCTTCTAACACATGATCTATTCACTGTTGTGCCTCATCTTCAGCCATGCCTCTCTGTTTTTGCCCAATAATGTATAAGCTGGAATGAAAAGGACAGTAATTTATGTCTGTCTGCCTAAAACTTGAGCAATAGTAAAAAAGCAAATTCTCAAACAAAACCTCAGGTGTTCCCAAATGTAAATGTTTATAGTCACAAGAGAGGTTAAAGTTTCTTCCTCTTAATAAAAAAATGAATTATTAATGTTTCCTAATACATATTTTCATTAACAATCAGTAAAGGCTTTCCTTGATTGGCTGTTTGGCTTAATGAGAAAGTACATTTCACAGACAATTTAGGGTCCATTTTAAATATTCTTCCTAAATGAAGTGACTTGTATTTGCACAATTAGTTATCTTTCCCAGAAAATGTGCTCAGGAAACTGAACTCTATATGCCTAATAAAACAGAGAAAGATTTTTGATAGATCCTCTTCAGTCATCATGACTAGAGATTGAAAATAAAGCTCCTTTCCTTACAATGTGTATTTAAACTATATTCCTAGTAGAAAAAAATCATTATTAATAGATTTATTTTCTTATAAGTTTGAAACTGAGATTGAGCTCAGCATGGTTTGATTTTGGCAAAAATTTGTTAGGCTTTTATGCTTCTATTTGAGTCCTAATTATTCTGACCACCCAAAAGCACAATTTGACTCAAAGTATTTAGAGAATAGAATCTTGTTTTCTGCAACTTTGGCAAAGAAAGGAGAAAGGGATTGTACCACTACTGTATATGAGGGTGAGTTCTCATTATGTGTGTCTCTGTGTGTATCCATTGACCTATAACTTGTAAAAACCTGCTGAGCTTATGAACCAGAACTTTAATTGTCAGATTTTTAAAACACTAGCCGGGAAATCCTGAGTCACAATTTAAGGAAGTTCTACTGAACTGGGGGGGGGGGGGGGGGAGGAGGAAAGAAAGAAAAGGAAAGAAAATCAAACAGCAAATTTAAACCCCAGAGTAATCTTTCCCCATAGGAGCAGATCATATGAGCCCTTTTCTATGAGATGGTATATTATTGATTCCAATGGCAGTATTACAGTGCATACTTCAGAGAACAGCCTTAATTTCAAGAGTGGTACAAGACTCTATAAAAATGTTTCTAAATTCTTAACCCTATATAATTGAAATATACAGAGTTTTTATTTTTGTGTTTGGAGCCAAGGGGCTCATTAAGCTACCCCATCAGTATTTGTTTGTTCATACTCCTTAACTAAGTAGTTCTACTGATACATGGTTCATTTTATCCCAATACCTTAAGGAACTAGTAACAGTTTCTTAAATAGAAAAAAAGATCTGGGTTTCATCTTGGTGTAGAAGATGTGATGCTTGAAGGAGCATCACCTTTATAAGTAAAAAAGGGCTATCAGAGACTTGACCTAAGGATAGAATTCTGATTTCTCTACTGATTTACTCACTAGCTTCTATACTCAACTCCTTAGTGGCAACTTTATGTTCATCCTTGCTTTAGGAAATTGTCTTAGGAACTAAATGTGTTGGGATGCCTGGGTGGCTCAGTGGTTGAGCATCTGCCTTTGGCTCAGGGCATGATCCCGTAGTCCTGGGATAGAGTCCCACATCTGGCTCCCTGCATGGAACCTGCTTCTCCCTCTGTGTATGTCTCTGCCTCTCTCTCTCTCTCTCTCTCTCTCTGAGTCTCTCATGAATAAATAAATAAAATCTTTAAAAAGAAAAGAACTAGATGTGCTACTTACAGGAAGCTGGACAAAATATTTATGGTGTATTGGAGAGCTGTTAACTCCTATGAAAGCAATATATGATTTCTGCTTCTCCAATCTCAGTTGTTCCAGGGAATGGTGAAGTCCTGGGAGATATCATGGGGGATAAGAAGCTTTAAAAAAGTCCAGAGTACTTTACCCAAGGACCTTTTATTTCCCTTGCTCTAAAACTGCAAAATTGCCTCACAACCAGAGGGCAGTCACTCCAATTCTATCTAGGTTATTTGATACTAATACTAATTAATTAAAGATATATTTAAATCAGATAATCAAATAACATAGGAGATGAAGAGTCAAAAGAGGGCATTTCTCAATTTTCTAAAGTTCTGTGAGCTTTAATTAAGACTTCTGAAAATCTATATCATTCTGTGAACTTATTCTTTTCACTTAATAACTTGAACTTTATGTGATTATGAAAGGAAGTCTGTAAGGGCAACAGAGAACATGGTGGCCACCCATCTGAAACACTCATTTTATGATAGACTCCAGTCAATTTCTAACCTTTCTGCTTCTCAATAAACATTTAACCAAAAACAGTGCCATTATTCTTATAGGTTAGAAAATATTCTATATTTTAGAACATATTAGAAAATATTCTATATTGACTCCTATATTTTAGGGAAAATGATTAATCAAATATCCAGACTATAATTTTCTCCTAATGTAACCTGTTATAACCAAAGCGTACAGATGTAAAACACCTGAGGTCAGCTTATGTGTACCAAGGAAACATAGTGCACAGTAACATTGTTATTGCTGAATATAATTGTTATTCTCTCACTATGAATTTGGATTAACTCTTTAAAGCCCATAAGAGTGCTATTTAATTTATTTCTGCTTCTTTAAATGTAACAATCTCCATGAGCCTGAAATAAATAGTAGAACTCTAGAAGAAGCTCATCCATACTATATCCTAACGGTATTCTGGTGGACTAAATAAATTGAGTTCCTTGTTTAAAATCTAGAGTGTGTCACTTTGGATTTGTAAACATTAAGTTTTCACAACCCTGAGCCTCACTGATTGAATGCTTATACTTATTTCCACGTTTTTCAGACAGGCAGAGGAAATCTGACCCATTCACAGACAGAATCACCAAGACAGAGTAAACATTGGAACATTTGCAGGAAAAAGTACAGTAAATAATATTGTCTCATTAAAATTCAAGCTGCGGCTTCTAAACCAGATGGGTGAGCAGAAATTTCTACATAGCTCATGAAAGAAAATCACTTATTTGCATTAAAAAAATACTGGAGTTTGGGCAGCATTCTGAAAAACAAAAATATAGGTGATAATCATGAAAATGTACCTTAAAGAAACACAAGCCCTATTTCTTTTAATATAAATGTATACTTTTGAATTTAATATAATTGTATCAGACTGAAAAATTGTTTACTTTGCAAGAAATAGGACATGAATAAAAATGTGAGAGGCTTTCAATATTAACTTCAATGATTAGTGAATTTCAATGTTAAATGAATTTAACATTTGCAGATAAAAATTAAACCAAATGGGGGGAATGATATTGTGCTTTATTAAGGTGCAAAATCTTAATGTACCTAAAGAAGCATAAAGAGAGATGCTTTTTATTCAGTATGCTCGTCAATGATTACTTTATACTCAATAATGACTCGCATATTTTGTAGAATAATTTGGAAGATTGATGATTTTTGGAAACAAACATAAGAACAACTGGAAAAGAAGATTTTCTCTTCATATTTATAGTATAAAAAACTACATTAGTTACTTTTATAATGTCAATATGAAAAAGAATGTATGGGATTTATAACAAACTCTTACTGTTATTTTTAAGTTTTAAAAATAGGTTTTATGGGTTTCAGAAACAAGATCCACTCCAAGCCTCTTTTTATAAGATAGTTTAAATGCATAAACATAATTTTGAGACATATTTTAATAAGGTGAATTTAAACATATCACTTCAGTGAAAGACATGGGAGGACAGATAAAATCAACATTTTAAGCTGCATGTAGGATACTTCCAACTCACTTATTTGGGTATTAAATCACAGTTGAACCAATGGTGCCATAATATGGATATGATTTTAACAGCTAAATGGAACAACAAATTTTTATCTCTTCAGGTATATATTTTATCTATTTCTGGAAGTGTCTCTTATTCCTCCCACAAAATAAGCTTAATATGATAAAGAACTGATACAAAATAATTTTAAGTGATAATAGCATATCGGTTTATTAATAATTGTCAACTACTCAGCTAGACACTATTCTAGACAACTAGGAATTCAGCAGTGATTGAAAATAATTTCTCTCCTTCATAAAACCTATAGTCAGGGCTCCACTATTAATTTCTACTTGCTTTTTATGTTAAAAAAGCATCTTTAACATCAATGTTTTCATTATTCTTCCTAGACACACAGTGTTTTATTTAGTTGTTATTAGTATTCAACTTAAAAGCAAATTGTAATAAAAATTTTGTTCAGGTGAAAAAAAAGAGAAAGCACTTTTAGTCATTTTATTTAATTATTTTACTTTATTTTATTTTACTATATTTTATTTTTAAGTAGGCTCCATGTCCAAACTCACAACTCTGAGATCAAGACCTGAGCTGAGATCAAGAGTCAGTCACTCAGCTCACTGAGCTAGCCAGGCACCCCTAGTTATTTTTATTTTTAAACTGAACCCATCAGAAAAAAAATTATGATATAGGCAGAAATATTTATTTCAAGGCTAACGTGACTACTCTTTGTAAACCGATTTATTCTATGTAAATTAATATAATAATTTTTCCTTTACACAGTTAAGAAATTTATATTTTGGGAGGAGACTAGAACTACTTGCATATGTTGTTTCTTCATTTCACTTTGCCATAAGGGCAAATGCTCTTACATTCAAGAAGTACCAAGACATAGAAACAATTAAAAAATAATGTGAATAAGTAAAAGAAAATGTACTGAAAGCTCAAGTGTGAATTATAAAGGATATGGGTTCCCAATATGGAGAATTATCTCATTCTTTCAAAACCAGCAGGAGATCTTTCAACTGAATTTTAAAAAGATACCTACGACCAACCTACCTATTAATAACAGCTGTCAGTCTCAACATTTTAGAGAAAAATGGCAATGAAGATATAACACATACATATTAAGGGAACTATTTTTGGTTTGGGAACCTGTAATTTTCGTGTAACAGTTAAAGTGTGCATCTGTTTTCTTATTTCCAATGAGGGAAAAACATGATCATCATCTGAAACCATTTTCGTGTATTTTTTAAGCAAATGTGCTTTTTACTCAACAATAATTCACTAGACTAGGCATAAAATGAAAATGAAAAGAGACACATGAGAATTTACAAATTAAACATTATGGTAAGTTTTCTACTTTCTTACATTTAAAATGGAGTTACCCATTTGTGTCAATATAGGCCAATTATTGGTCTGTAAATGCATCACCTTCTTTAGAAGTCAGCGTTACCAGTAAGAAAAAAGCCCTCAAAGCTGGCCTCACGGAAAAAAACAAAAAACAAAAAACAGTATCTTTATCTCCTTACCTTATCTCCTTTTTCATCTTTCACTTCCCTCTATTATATTTCCATGACAGCACCAAGTAGTGCTCGCTCCTGCTTCCAACCTCTTCTACACATTCTTACCTCCTGATTCCTTTAACTCCATGCATCAAAAAAATACTTGGCCAATCTTTCATTCTCTCTGAGTCTTTAAGGTGACTGATGTGCTAATATTGTTTACAGTTTAGAGGGAATATTCTACAGAGTTTTAGAAAAGGCTCTGAATTATGTTCACTATCCGGAATCTGCATGAAGTATCTCATCTTTTCTCAAATTACTGCATCACTGGTAGAGAGAAGTGCAAGTAATGCTTTACTATTTAAATGATTTGTAAATCCTTAGAAATGAAATTGAGCTATCTGAAGTAACCTTGTGAATTCCATATAAATATGGTGTCTGAATTCTTGGTTGTGGATATGCAAAATAATAAAGAGGGAAAGCTTAAAAAAATAAAATGAATTCTGATTTTTCCCTTGAACAACTCTGGTAAGGAGTTTTGGCTTTCTAGTTTTCAGTTTATATTGTTTTGTTCTTTGTGGTTTTTGTTTTTGTTTTTGTTTTATCAATATAATTAGAATGTATTTGTTTATGTAGAAGGTCCTATCTCCTGAAAATGGTTGCAGAAAAAGATAGTATAATTGTCCTGATGTCCCTTCCTCCTCTTACCTACACCTTTGAATTAAACATATATATTGAAGTACATACAATTTTAAATATATAAAATTTGCATCTCAATAAAATACTTTAAATAGGTCCAACTATAGAGTCAATGAAAAATTTGCATCATCCAATATGTTACTACAATAGGAAGCTTCCCATGGGAGGAGTTGATAATAAAGACAAGAACGATTAAGATTAATTGAATTACTGAGCAATTAAGGCAGAGACAGGATGATCTGAACAAAATACAAAAGAGTAGCAATATAAATACACCCTCCTGAAAGGAGGCTTTACCATCCAGAAACATAAGATCCAGCTAAAAGCATGCAAACATAATTTTTTAACAGGAAAAAAAGACATTGTTTTGGTAGATTCAAGAGTTGTGAAGAATGTCACCAAGATAATCTAAGTGTCTTTGAATATTATATTAATTTCATTGGTACAGTATCTCAGAGTAAGGACACAACATCAAAAGATGATATCCTGACAATCCCAAGATTATTTCCTCAGGTTATTTTTTATTTATTTATTTATTTATTTATTTTTTTTATGATAGTCACAGAGAGAGAGAGAGAGGCAGAGACATAGGCAGAGGGAGAAGCAGGCTCCATGCACCGGGAGCCTGATGTGGGATTCGATCCCGGGTCTCCAGGATCGCGCCCTGGGCCAAAGGCAGGCGCCAAACCGCTGCGCCACCCAGGGATCCCTATTTCCTCAGGTTATTGATACTCACAGCATTCATACCATATCACTGCATAAGTTTGTTGCTGTGGGTTGGAAATTTTTTAAAACCCATTTAATGGTATAATTTGTAGAGAAAAAAATAAAATATTATGCATTTATATACTAAAAGAGTAAGGTTCTGGTAAGTGTAAAAAGAAAGAAACAAACATATGTCCTTACATTCCACAAACGAATTTCCCTTATCTTACCACTAGTGTCAACATTCTGCTCAAAATATGAGGAGCAATATCCAAGTGCCAAGAAATGTGTGGAGTAAGACTACCTTGAGCACAGGTTCTCAATGGTTTTCTGATACTTTCTTGAATATCTTGTGTACTACAATAAAATCAGTACTATTCATCAGGAAAGTTTGCTTATAAAACTCTTCTCATGTTAAGAAAAAAATGTAATAAACACTAGGACAAAATCAAGAAAATGATGACTGCTGAGCCATTTACATTCACAGATACGGGCACTACTTGATTATTTGCCAAAGCCTCGATATTTTTATCGTACAGAATAAGGATAAATCAATATAGTATATAAATAAATGATAGCTAACAATATTTAGCATTTGGCATTTTAGACATTTTAGATTCCATAGAATGTTCTTGTATTTTAGTCTGAAAGGGAAAATTTATATTATAGAATATAAGAATTCATAGCCAATAGAATGAAAAATGATTTTTCTTTTTTTTTGAAAAATGATTTTTCTAATAGAAGTCTGGATCAAATATGGAGTAAAACATCTGTGAGTAAAGTATTTTTTTTTCTGTGAGTAAAGTATTGAAATGAAAGTAAATAAATTCATAAGAAGTCAGAATCAAGGGAAAAAGAATGAGTCCATGAAAAAAGAAGGAGAAATTATTAGTAGCAAATACCTATGTAGTACTTACCACATGTCAGGCCATGGGACTGGCTTATTTGTGTATGTATGTGGTTGTTAGTGTATGTATCCCTAATAGCAGTTCTATTATTCCCACTTTACATAAGGAGATTGTAAGTATAGAGATATTTGCTAACTATTCATCATTTTGCAGAGTTGGGTGCAAACCCAGGAAGCTGATTCCTTAGTTGTGATCTTATGTGCTATAAAGCATTGCTCTTTGAGTAATGCTATTAAAGATGTCCATCGAAAGATGAGTGGATAAAGAAGATGTGGTTTATGTATACAATGGAATATTCCTCAGCCATTAGAAACGACAAATATCCACCATTTGCTTCCACGTGGATGGAACTGGAGGGTATTATGCTGAGTGAAATAAGTGAAATAAGTGTTGTTGTTGTTGTTGTTGTTGTTGTTGTTTTTCACGCCAAAAGGGTTTTATTTAAGAGCCCATAGTGCTGGAAGCTCAAGAATTTGGAAGGTCACTCTCGGCCAGCCAGCAGGCGGCCCGGTGTTGATGTGTAAGGCGGAAGAATCCAGCTTTCCCGCATGGGGTGCCAGTTCCAAGGTTCGGAGGGTGCCCAGCTGCTGGCGGCTGGTCCCCCTGAGTCACCACTCTGGCCCAGGAGTACCCTGTGGAGGGGAGGCAAACAGGGCGGAGGAGAGTAGAAGGAAAGGACAAACATTATATGGTCTCATTCATTTGGGGAATATAAATAATAGTGAAAGGGAATATAAGGGAAGGGAGAAGAAGTGTGTGGGAAATATCAGAAAGGGAGACGGAACATGAAGACTCCTAACTCTGGGAAACGAACTAGGGGTGGTGGAAGGGGAGGAGGGCGGGGGGGTGGGGGTGAATGGGTGACGGGCACTGAGGGGGGCACTTGACGGGATGAGCACTGGGTGTTATTCTGTATGTTGGCAAATTGAACACCAATAAAAATAAATTTATTATTAAAACAAACTAAAACAAAAAACAAAAAAAAAGATGTGTATAAGAGAACTTAGCAAACTAAGGAAATAGAAAAATACAAAAAGATCAAATATCACTTTGGGATTAGTTATTGAGGCAAGAAAAATAGTTAATATCCCTCCCCATAAAGCAATCCCAAAGTTGCATTAGTGTTAAAGAAAGGACAGGCAATTTTGTCCTTTCCCTGGAAATCCAATTTATGATGTCCAATGCTGTAAATATTCAACAATAGCCGTGATCTATAAATATTTAATACAAATGAAGTCATAAGTATAATTCAGACTAAATGCTAATTAAAAAATATAAAGAAGATTGGTAGTTACTTCCCCACCAAACTTCCAGATGGTGTTTAATCAATATACGTGACTATATTTAAGAATAGCATAATTTAAATAATAACTGAAAAGCAATTTGTCAGTTATAGCAAGCATTGGAAAAGATTCTGTGACTTTATCACAGTCCTTTTACTACATAGTTCTTCTATAATTATCCACTTTACTACCAACTTCCTTGCCTCTGGTTTAATAATTCTAACATATTTTGACTTTAAGGCCTTGAGAAAACAAGTGATATATAACCACTCAGAGCTTTAAGGAAGCTAGACATATTTAACTATAAGCAATGTAAGAGGACTCCAATCATTTTAATGTTCTACTTATGTTAAATAATAATCCCAAAGACAACAAATCATCTCATAAAGAATCTCAAGTGGAAGACATAGGAAAGCATTTAATCAGTTAAATTAAACATCCAAGAACTATTATTAACCGATATCAATAACTTACCCACACATATACAACGCAATTGAGCAAAGATTAACCAAGTGTAATTGATTTTTGATTATCCATGCTCAATTGTTAGGTATGCATGTATGCATATACCAAATATGTATATATGCATGTATCTATGTGTATATGTATTATGTATGTGTTTTGCAGATTTCTAAAATTTTAATATGAATTTCATCACTAACTAAGCTTGAACTATAAGCATAAAAATTAATTAACGACAAGTTGTATACATTCCAACTAATGTTTACCCATTTATTTGGTTTAGTGCAAATTTAATTTCAATTGTGTAAGGCTTTATATATAATGAAATGCTCTCTTGGGGGAGGGGACTAGATAGATTCACTCATTCATTCATTCACTCATTCATTTGAGGTAAAGGTTGAGTTTCATCTTCTGAGACTTCTATCTCAACCATAACTAAAATCATGCAAATTCTCATTTGAAAAAAATAAGGAGTTGTAAATTTACAAATGTTCTGATAGAGTACTTCATGTTGTGGCTGAGAAAACGATGTCTGAGTATTTTAGGAATCACCCAGTGTAATGATTTTATTGCACAAATGAAGAAACTAAAGTCTAGAGGGATTAAATACTTCACCAAAGTTTTTCAAATGAGTTTTTGTTAGAACTAAATTCAGTGTTCTCTGAACCACAATGTATGGCCCTTTAAGGCACTCAAGATTTCCTAAGTTATACTCTCAGAAACACTGGGGTTCTGTTAAATATTAATAGCTAGTCTGAAAAAGAAAAAAAAATATTTATATATTTTATAAATATAAATGGTTAGGTTAATCCCTAACCATAAATCAAAATTTAAAAACATCCTTTACAATAGCAATAAATATTGAATACAAAAAGATGTACAAGATTTACAAATGGAAAACTATAAAACAAAAAAAAAAAAGAAAAACTGTAAAACAGTGAAGACTTACCCAGTAAAGAGAGAGAAATAGTCTGTTAGTGGGTTATTAATTTAAGATACCAATTTTCCCGAAATTGATGTATGTATTCAACACAAAATCCAAATTCGGGATAGCTTGTTTTATTTTGTTTTGTTTTGTTTAGTTTTAAAGCAATTCACAAAGATATTCTAAAATCCACATGAGAATGCTTAGGTCTTAGGATAATGAAAATAATTTTTCAAAAGAGGAGCAATGTTGGAGTACATGAGTTCTACATTTAGAATGAAATCAAGATTTCAAGGGTTTATGTAAAACTATAGCAATCAATATGGATGGTATTGGCTCAAAGATATGCAAATAGATCAACAGAGCTGATTAAGGGTCTGGTAAGAGACATACATATATATGGAGAATTGATCTTTGACAAAGATGCAAGACAATTCAGGAGAGGACAGATAATATTGTTTAAAATGGTGTTAGTTTTGGAGTCTTTCATCTTGAAATGAAAGGACACTAGACAATAACTCAAATACACACAACAATTATTAAAAATGCTGGTAATGGTAATTTTAAACTTAAATATACCAGATAGTATAAATGTATGTTATTTGTATGTTATTCATCATTTTACATAATTTAAAGCAATATAGATAGAAAATATACATAACATATACATTTTGAACAAAATCAAAAGTGGTTTTGAAAAGACCATCAAAATTGAGAGCCTTGGGATCCCTGGGTGGCTCAGTGGTTAAGATCTGCCTTTGGCTCAGGGCATGATCCCGGAATCCTGGGATTGAGTCCCACATCAGGCTTCCTGCATGGAGCCTACTTCTCCTACAGCCTATGTCTCTACTTCTCTCTCTCTCATGAATAAATAAAATAAAATCTTTAAAAAAATTGACAAGCTAGGCTGACGTAGATAAAGACAGAACAATCAATTTACTAAAATCAGGAATAAAAGAGAAGACATTAATACTGTTATCTCAGAAACTAAAGGCATTATAAGAAATGCTTTGAACAACTGTATATCAATGAAATAGAAAACTTAGATGAAAGGGACAAATTTCTAGAAAAATGCAAAGTACCAAAATTGACTGAAGAAGAATGAAAACTGTAGCCACCTTATTATACGTTAGAACCTCAGACATTATTCATCTTATAAAAAGTTTTCACATGCACACAAAACAGGTAAATATGTGAGATGGTGGGTGTGTTAATTAACTCGACAGGGAAATTCTTTTGTTGTATATATGTACATTAAATCATCACATTGTACACTTTAAATATCTTTGTATTTTATTTGTCAATTGTATCTCAATAAAGCTGAAAAAAGGAACAGCAGAGAATCAGAATAGATATATAACAAATAAAGAGATTGAAATAACAATCAATTTTTTTCCACAAGAATAACCCATAAGTAGATTGCTTCACTGGTAAATTTATCAAACGTTTAAGGAAGAATTAACACCAATCCTTTAAAACTCTCTCTATGTCTATCATGAATAATAAAATATTTTGGGGATCCCTGGGTGGCTCAGCGGTTTGGCGCCTGCGTTTGGCCCAGGGCACAATCCTGCAGTCCGGGGGCTCCCGGCATGGAGCCTGCTTCTCCCTCCTCCTGTGTCTCTGCCCCTCTGTCTCTCTCTCTCTCTCTGTCTATCATAAATAAATAAATAAATCTTAAAGAATATATATAAAAGAGAAGGAAATAGTTTTCAGATCATTCAATGAGGTCAGCTTTATCTTGATACAAAATCAAACTAAGATATTGCCAGAAAAGAAAACTACAAACCAATGTCCATTACATATATAGATAAAATTCTCAACCAAAACTACCAAATTAAATTCATCAACAAGTTAAAAGGATTATATACCATGTCCAATTCCTTAGTGATGAGACATGGCATGCTTTTCTCTGCAATCCAGAAGAAAAAGAACTCCACAGTCATCACTCTTATTTAATATTTTACTGGATACCATAGCTTTGTAATCGTTCAATAAAAGTAAACAAAAGGTATACATATTGTGGAGAAAGAACTAATACTGCCCTTGTTTACAGATAACATGCTTGCCGATGTAGAAAATTCCAAAGAATAAACAACAACAGTAACAAAGTTCCTGGAACTAATCAGAGATTATCTCAACAGAATACAACATTAATATACAAAAGACAAATACCGTCCTTTATATCAGCAATGAACAATTAGAATTTGAAATTAAAAATATAATGTCATTTATATCAAGACCAATATGAAATACTTAAGTATAAATCTAACAAAATATGCACAGGATCTGTATGTGGAAAACTATAAACTTTGATGAAAGAAATCATAGAATATCTAAATAAATGGAGAAATATTTCATGCTGATGGATTTGGAGACTCAGTATTGATAAGATATAAGTTCTTCCCAAATTGATATATAGAATCAATGTAATTTTAATCAAAATCCCAGGACAGTATTTCATGGATATCAACAAACTGATTCTAAAGTTTTATGGAAAGGCAAAAACCAAGAATAACTAATGTGATGCTGAAGAACAAAGTTAGAGAACAGACATTACTCAGCTTCAATACCTACTATGAAGCTACAGTGATCAAAACAGCATTTTAAGAGAGAGAATGCGTGAGAAGGGGTCAGGGGCAAAGGGAGAGAGAGAATCTTAGGTTGGCTCCACACTGAGCATGAAGCTTGACACAAAGGTCAATCTCATGACCCTGAGATTATGACCTGAGCCAAAATCAAGAATCGGACTCTTAACTGACTGAACAACCCAGGCACCTCTTGCACTTGAATTCTTATGGTCATTTTATTCATAATCATAAAAAATTGAAAGCAACCAAGATGTCCTTCCATAGGTAAATGGATGCACAGGTAGGTAAGTCCCTATAATGGCACATTATCTATAATAAAAAAGAAATGAGATATTAAACTCAAAAAGACATGGAGGAACTTCAAATTTGTATTACTAAGTAAAGGAAGCCAGACTGAAGGCTGTATGCTACATGATTCCAATTACATGACATTTTGGGTTAGACAAAACTACAGAGATACTAAAAAAGTTCACTGGTTGTGGAGGATTTAGGGAATAAGAAAGAGATCAACAGGGGAAGCATGAGAGACTTTTAGAATGGTGAAACTATTCTGTTCGATATTGTAATAGTGGATACATCACATTATGCGTTTTTCAAACTGATAGAGCCTGTAATACTTGTACAGTAAAACATACACTCTTACACATGTGCATTGCAATTGAACAATTATGTAAATAGATGGTAAAAGGTGGGAGCTAGGTTTCTCACTCTTGGACTGGACATTTATATAAGCAAAGAGAGAAAGTTATAATGATCCACGTGGCAATGGGTTTGAGATGGAGAAATCAGTAAGACTACACATTTAACTAAGATACAGAAGGTTGCATATAGAAATATTAATAGATATATGCACATACATGTATTAGTATACACACATATTTCCATGCTTTGGTAGTTGAGAGAGTCTAAAAGCAATGACACTCTAAAAGTAACAAGCACAACTGGTCCCAAATCTTTTGTCTCTAGTTCCACTCCCTAAATAAAAATAACCAGGGCTCTTTGGAGAAGAGGCTGATTTCAGCTGACTGATAAGTTTCCCAATGGCAAAGCTGGAAACATTTGAACAATAATATTAGTAACTTAGTAAATAAATATCCCAAAGTCCACACTTATATAAATGAATGATTGACTAAATTAATAAACAAGGGAAAGGACAGATTTCCCGTGCAGAAGAATTGCAATTAAATTATGTAGATACTCTACCCTGAAGAAAGGGGAGCATAACTCCCCTCCTCACTTTTTAAGTGTGGATTGTGCTTAGTGACTTCATTCTCAAGAGGAGAGGATGGAAAAAGAAAAAAAAAAAAAAAAAGAAAGAGTAACTTCATAGGGAGAAACCTGACAAACTACTTCAGCCAAGTAATCAAAGTAAACATCAAGTCATAAATCATATTGATAAAATGTACCCTTGATAGAATGTGATGAAGATAGCATTTTACCTCTGTTTTCTTCCTCAGTCTAATCATGAGAAAAATATCTGAAAAAATTCTATATAAAGGCATTCTACAAGATACCTGACAAGCATCCTCAAAATTCCCATGGTCATCAAAAACAAAGGAAAATCTGAGAACATGTCACAACCAAGGGGAGCTTAACAAGGTATAACAAACTAAATGCAATGCAGTTTCCTGAGTGGGATCCCAGAACAGAAAAACAACATTAGATTAAAACTGAGGAAATCTATATAATATATACTTTAATACTTTAATAACTATGACTCACTATTGATTCACACTGATTGTAACAAATGTAGTTTATTAATGTAAGGTGTTAATAATTGGGGAAACTGTTGAGGGGAGCATATACTGGAGCTCTCTGTATTATCTGCTCACTTTTTCAGTAATTTTAGAATATTTTTAAAAATAAAATCTATTAATTTAAAAAACCTGTATGAAACCATCTACATAATATTCTTGAAAAGACAAAATTATAGAAATGGAGATCAGATTAGCAGTTGTGATGGTTAAGGAGGGGGTAGGGTTAAGAACAAAGTAGGTGTGGTTACAAATTGGCAACATAGGGCTGTTTGTGGCAATAGAGATGTTTTATTTCTTGCCAGGATCAATGACAACATCCTGGTAATGAATGATACAGTACTATGCTTTTACAAGAAGTTACCACTGGAGAAACTTGAGTAAAGGATACATGGAATCTTTCTTGATTACTTCTTGCAACTGCATGGGAATCAGTAATTATCACAAAATTAAAAGATTATAATTAAAAATAATAGTTTAGTTAGTTTTGTGTAGATATCTGTTTTTGCTGTTATGGATTATGGATTATGGACATTAAATGGAAAATACTTACATTAATTTAAATTAATTTGAATATTTTCTTATCTTGCCTGACATCTACTTTGTAAGCCCTGCCCTTTCTTGTTTTATTTGAAACTTAAAGATGTAGTTAATCCAAAGGAGGGATCCTATTTTCATAACCAGGCAAGGAGATTATATATAAAATTAGTCCAAATCCCGTCCCTTACCCTGACATAAAATACATGTCTCTTCTTTGTCGCTGACTCAGGGATCTGGTTCCCCACCATAATGCTGAAGTTGGGCAGATTCCCAAGATTGACTCTTTTGTTCCGATAATCAACCTTTTCCCAAGGTCTTCAGAGGCTAGATCAAGATTCCTGCAGACATTGGCCAACTCACAAAAACACAATCCTGTTTTCTTCTTTCAGAATATAAGGACCCAGAGATCCTACAGCCTTCAGTTGAAATTCAGACTGGTTTGGTGATATATTCTTTTAAGGGGCCAAGAGTAGTCCAACTTCCACTCTGCTCTGCTGGACATAGATGTGTTTTGATAGCTAAATTTATGAAATATAATAAGCTTTAACAAGCATCAAGTTTAGGGACACCTGGGAGGCTCAGCGGTTGAGCGTCTGCCTTTGGTTCAGGGTGTGATCCGAGTCCAGGGATCGAGTTCCACACCGGGCTCCCTGTGAGGAGCCTGCTTCTCCCTCTGCCTATGTCTCTGCCTCTCTCAGTGTGTCTCTCATGAATAAGTCAATAATTTTTTTTTTTAAAGCACCAAGTTTAGTTAGCTTTAAAAAAGGATAAAGGGCTGGGCACAGCAGCAACATAATAGGAGTATGTGATACCTAGGCTCAGCTTCTGATGTCCTAGTGACTTCATACTCAAAATTTGCTTTAGTCACAAGAAATCAAGCAATATATATATATATAGGCTCAGTAGATCATTGGACAGATTCTCTCTCTTTTTTAAAAAAAGATTTTATTTATTTATTCATGAGAGACACAGGGTGGGGGGGGGAGAAAGAGAGAGAGAGGCAGAGGGAGAAGTAGGCTCCATGCAGAGAGCCTGAGTGGGACTTGATCCCAGGTCTCCAGGATCAGGCCCTGAGCTAAAAGCAGCACTAAACCACTGAGCCACCTGGGCTGCCCTCATTGACCTTGTATTTGGTGTAGTAAGTTTTCAACAAGTCTGTAGTTTACATTATAAAGAGAAGAATCCTCAAACATCCCTAAAGCCAGAGAAAAAGAGAGAGCAGAGATTTACCATTTTTCCCCCCAGATATTAGAGCAGGCTTTAAGGGGATGCTGCCCTCAGTGCCTGCAGACCTTTTATTTTCCAGCTTGTGATGTCAGGGCCTCAGTGAAGATGTAGCTCTGGCACGGGATCTGAAAGCCAGATTAGGGTGAGGACAGAGGTGGCCCAACATGGTATGTCAGAGCCCAGGTGAGTTGTGGAGAGTATATGTGAAGAGATATTCCAGTGAGGTGTATAAAACCCCAAGTAGAGTAACAAGGAAATGCATTGGAGAAAGGTATCCCAGCTCAGGTTGACAAAGCCTGAGGGGAAGGCAAAGGAGTTATTCATTAGAGACACCATAGAGTAAGAGGTATCAGAGACTGAGCAAGGTGAGGATTGCATCTGTATGGTTGGCCTATCTGATAACCGGTTATATGTGTGCTGTGTCCACTGAGGGTGCTGGACAGTAACAAAACCTTAAGAGCAATGAGCATGCCTACTGAAGAATGTGGCTTCTACATATCATTCTCCATTGAAAGAAACCAGGAATCCTCAGAGAAATGCTGATTTAAAGGCTGGGCAAGAAAACTATAAGAAGAGCCTGGCCTCTTGGGCCAGAAAGCAAAGGAGTCTTCAAGTAATGCAGGTACATTAAAAAGACACTATGATCAGTTAAAGAGCTTCCCTATGACCAAATCAGAATATTTTCCTTTAAAGATTTTATTTATTTATCTATCCATCTATTTATTTATTTGAGAGAGAGAGCAGGAGGAGGAGTAGAGGGACAAGCAGATTCTGCTCTGAGCATGGAGCCTGATGCGGGGTTTGATTATACCACCCTGATATCATGACATAAGCCAAAATCAAGAGTTGGACCCTTTAATCAACTGAGTCACCCAGGTACCCTGCAACATTTTAAGGATCAAAACTAACGATGACAGTAATAGATATTAATCCATTGGCAAAAATTGGAAACAATGAATCCATTCAAATATAAAAACTGAAAAGTTCAATGAGAATTAAGATATTCATATATTTTCAGTCTACTTCCCAACAGAATGATTATTAATTATAAGAGCAATAAGAATAACTTTACCCTGAAGAAGTCTCACAGGTACCACCTCAGTCAAATAATCAAAGTGAAGATCATCAGGAATGGGACGAGGTGAAACAATGAAAAGTTGCATTTAGAAAGATACAAGGTTACCTCTGTGATATTTGTTGCAAATATGTACATACTGAATCTGATCATGAGAACACATCAAATACACCCAAATTAAGGAACACACTGTAAAATATCTGATATGTATTTTTAAAATCATCGAAGTCATGGAAAAATTGAGAAACTGTTTGAGTAAGGGAAACTATAGAAGTAAGGTAGGGTTGTCTGGATGGCTCAGTTACTTGAGCATCCAACTCTTGGTTTCGGCTCAGGTTGTGATCTGAGGGTCCTGATATTGAAGCCCTGACTGGAGCTCCATGCTCAGCTCATAGTCTCCTTGTCCCTCTCCCTCCTCCACTGCTCCTCTGTTCTCAGTCCCTCTCTCAAGCAAATAAATAAATAAATAAATAAATAAACAAACAAATACATAAATAAATAAAATGTTTATTTAAAAAATAGTACGGTAACTAAGGTCATTATCTCTGAAGAAAGAATTACAGATGATTTTAAAGTCTTTTAAAATATTTTTACTATAACTTCTAAGTTCACTACAAAGAGCAAATAAGGCATACTTCCTGGAAATTAATAGAATAAAATATATATTAATAAATAGAACATTTATGAATAATTTAAGCAGCAGATTAAATTTAAGTAAAAATAAAAGCGCAATCTTTTAACTATTTACATATATAAGAATTATAGTAGTAGGTTCAGAAACATCAGTGACATTGACATTTGAACTCCTCCAAGCTCCACTTTCTGTCATACTCTGGATGAGAGGTAAATATTTAAAAACTTAGTTTCTTTCTAGTTTCCTATGACTTGCACAGTGGTGGAGTGAGAAGACTAAACTTGACATTTTACAGATTATAGTGATAGACCAAGTAGTATCATGTTTTAAAGAGCTGAAGGCCATAGTGATGACACTGACCTTGCCACTCACCAATTCAGTCCTTGTGTACACGTGGTTTGATCTCTCTCCACACAACTATCAATCCTTTAAAATTTGTGGATGGGACCATGGTTGCTAATGGAATTCCTATATAAAACTGTTATTCAAATTTTAATATATGCCCATGCTATTTAAAAATATTTAGATTACTATATTTTAAAATATGTGTATAAATAAGTTTAGGGAAAATTTGATTTATTATTTCAAAATCAAGCTAATATTTCAGCATAATAAAACTGTGTCTCTCGATATAAAGAAGCCATTTTCTTCATTTCATACAATGTTAATATTCTATTGACCATTACCAGTGACCTGGATTTTCTTTTATCCTGAAGAGTCAATGTTCCTATTAGTTATGTAACTAGTTGAAATGTGTTATGTCATTGCAAATGATCCAAATACTGGATTAGGATTTCTTAACCACGTTTGAAAATATTCTCACTGATAAATTCAATTTTCTTGCTGTAAAATTATTCCAATAATTTAGACATTTGCTAGTATTTTTTGAAGTATTCTTCTTTTTTTAAAGATTTATTTACTTATTTATCCATGATAGACATAGAGAGAGAGAGAGAGAGAGAGAGAGAGGCAGAGACACAAGAGGAGGGAGAAGCAGGCTCCACGGCGGGAGCCCGATGCGGGACTCGATCCTGGGACTCCAGGATCGCACCCTGGGCCAAAGGCAGGCATCAAACCGCTGAACCACCCAGGGATCCCAAGCTTTTGCTAGTATTAATAGGTATGTATAAAAGAGGAAAAAAGAAAAAAGGCTATAGCTGAAAGATCTATACAATTTCCTATCACCATTCTTTTTAAATGAACTTGTTTATGTACCAGGAATATAAAAATATTAGCACTCTGCCTCTGGAATAAATACTGATGATATCCAAATTCCCTGGCCCAATTGTCCTTCTTATTTAGATTTCTTAGCTATTTGGAATTCTTTATTTTGCAGCACACTCTGATCAATATCTTTGGACCTTTTTTAATTGCATTTGAATTTGTTTCGCCCACTTTGATTTTCAAAGCCCTTTCAGGATATTATTTTTAGAAAATCATGTGTTCACTTTACATTCTTATATTAAAGATATATGCTCCAAAAATCTCTTCCTGAGACCCCCTCTTCCCCCACTCCAAACACTGGCCAAATCAACAGAATCTACCATTTGGCATGTTTAACAGTTTTTCATTGAAGTATTTTTATCTCCCATTTTCATCTTCCTGTCCAATCAGTTTGCTTTTCTCCTTCTTATTCTTTGAATGTTAAATGATCGTTATAAAACCTAGAATAAATACCACTTGGTTGTAAGGTATGATTTCCTTGATGTATTTGTTGGTTTTGATGTGATAAATTTTTGTTTAGGATTTTTATATTAATGTTCATGGAGATATCAGTCTGTAATATTGATTTCTTGTAATTTATTGGTTTGTTTTGGTATTAGGGTAACTCTGGCCTCAAAGAATGTGTTAGGAATGTTCCCTCTTCTTTTATTTTCCTGAAAGTCATTGTAGTGAGTTGGTTTCATATCTTTCTTAATGTTTTGTAAATTCACCATGAAACCATCTGGGCCTAGTTCTTTCTGTCTTAGAGGGATATTATTAAGTGATTAAATTTATTTAACATATATTAGCCTATGCAAATTATCTAGTTCTCCTTGTATAAGTTTTGGTAATTTGCATCTTTCCAGGAATTGGTCCATTTCATTTAAGTTATCAAATTTGAAGTCATAGAGCTATTCCTAGATTCTCTTACAATCCTCTTATGGGAACAATTGTGATAAGCCCTATTTCATTTGTGATATACTAATTTGTAACTTCTCCACCTTTTTTCTTGGTATTCTGTGATATGGACTGAATTGTGTTATTTTTAGTTTTGGCAATTTCTCCTGACATGACTTTAAGCTCATTAATTCTTTCCTCAGCCATGTCCAGTCTATTTATGAGTCTGTCAAAGTCATTCTTTTTTTCTGTTACATTTAATTTGATTTCTAAAAATATTTCTTGATTCTTTCTTGGAGTTTCTATCCCTTGGCTTATGTTACCTATCTGTTCTTTCATGCTATCCTCCCCACCCTTTTCAAAGAATTTATTTATTTATTCATGAGAGACACAGAGAGAGGCAGAGACACAGGCAGAGAGAGAAGCAGGCTCCATGCAGGGAGCCCAACGTGGGACTCAATCCTGGGACTCCAGGATCATGCTCTGGGCTGAAGGCAGGCTCTCAATGGCTGAGCTACCCAGGCATCCCTCTCCCCCCACTTTTTTAAATGAAAGCTTAGTGTATTAATTATAGTTGTTATAAATTTCTTGTCTGATAATTCCAACATCTCTACTATACTTAAGTTTGAGTCTAAAGCCTGCTGTTTCTCTTCCAACTATTTTGTTTGTTTGTTTTGCCTTTTAGTATGCCTTTTTTTTAATTGAATGAATGTTGGCCACGATGAACCAAGTAAAAGTAAAAGAAACTGAGGTAACTGAATCTTTAGTGTCAGGTTTTATGTTTATCTGGCTAGAAATGGGACTATGTTTACTCTGCTAAAACTGTAGGTATCAGAGTATAAAATTTTCTCTAGTGTCCTTATTTTCATTTTTGTTATCTTTGTATTTCTCTAGAGATTCTTTCTTAAATAAAGCATGAGTCTTGAAGCTCTTTTCAACTGTATTCTCCTATTATTATACAGGGACCTATTTGATATCATGGGGAGGTGTGGGGGGAGGGGAAACATTCTATATTTGTATAAATAGTCTTGGTCTTTTTGTGGGTCTATGGGTCTAGACTGTGGTATCCACGATTCTTCTCAGATTTTATTCTTCCCTTAGATGAGACACAAAGCCTAGAGAGGCTTAATCAGGGTATTTTCATTCTAGCACATTGGGTAGGTTCTGATAAATCCTACATCGGCTAATATCTGGTAACATAAATTCACTTGAGGTAAGTATTTTCTTAGTGAGAATATAATACTCTTTATGCCAAAATGATTATTTTCCCCTCCTCTGCCAGATGCATGAAGGGATTCTCCTCTAATCCTTACTGGGATAGCCTGGTGGGCCTCCTGGAGGTAAAAGTTTATATAAGAATGGGAGTTTCCTAAGCCAGACCTCCAGGAGTTTTTTTTCTCTCTCAAGTTGGTCCCTACTTAATCTCTAGCAATTAGCTAATTACCTTTTGATTGTCCCTACCAGGTTCCAGCTGAAACTTCTGTTTCTGCTAACCTCTGATTCTCTGTACTCACCTATGTCTCTAGTTTTTGGGGCAAAAAGATTGTTTTGTGACCTCATTCTCTAATGGATCTAAAAAGAATAGCTAATTATCAAATATTATTATTATGGTTTCTAAAGTTAGGGTTCTACCTTAGAGATGAGTATTCAAATCTTTACAGATGAATAATACAAAGTCTGGAATTTTCCAAATATCCGGTAGAGTGGGGAGGAGGGCAGAATGTGAAAGCATACAGGTGAAACATGAATTGACAGTAGTTGTGCATGGATGACCAAACTCTCTACTTTTGTTTTGAAATTTTCCATAATTAAACTAAAATAAAAATTGTTTCAAATTTCAGAGTGCCTGGGTAGCTCAGTTGGTTAGGTGGCTGACTCTTGATTTGGGTTTGGGTCATGATCTCAGGGTCATGAGATCAAGCCCTGCACCCAGCTCTGTGCTGGGTGTGGAGCCTGCTTAAAATTCTCTCTCCCTCTCATTCTGCCCCTCTCGCACCTTTCTCTCTTTCTCAAAAGCAATTGTTTCAAATTTCAAGATAACAAAATGATATAAACAACTGAAAGAATATATTTGCAAAAGATATGTCTAATAAAGGACTATTACAAAAATATTCAAAGAATTCTTAAAGTTGAACAACAAGAAAACAAACAACCTGATTAAAAGTGGGCCAAAGACTTTAACAGACACCTCCACAAGGAAGATATACATATGGCAAATAAGCATAGGAATGTGTGTTCCACTTTATATGTCATCAGGAAAATGCAAATTCTTTTTTTTTTTTTTGAAATGCAAACTCTAACAATGAGATACCACTACACACCTATTAGAATGACCAAAATTTGGAATAACAATATCATATGCTGGCAAAGATGTGGAGCAACAGAAACTCATTTACTACTAATGGGAATGCAAAATGGTACAGGCACTTTCAAAAAGATTGGCAGCTTCTTTTAACACTAAACAAACCCTTACCATATGATCCAACAATCACACTCTTTGGGTTTACCCGAAGGATTTAAAAATTTGCTCACAAAAAACCTGTACACAGATGTTTATAGTAGTGTTATTTATATTTGCCAAAACTTGGAAGCAACCAAATGTTCTTTAGTAGGTGAATGGTTAGAGAAATTATGATACATTCAGACAGTGGAATATTAATTAACATTGAAAAGAAATGAATTATTGAGCCATGAAAAAGAATGGAGAAACCTTAAATGCACATTAATAAGTAAAAGAAGCCACTGTATGATTCCAACTATATGGCATTCTAGAAAAGACAAAACCATAGAAACAGTTAAAAGATCAGTAGTTCCTAGGAATTAAGTGGGAATGATAAATAGAGCATAGAGACTTTTAAGACAGTGAAATCAATTATTCTGTATAATATTATAATGGTGGATACATGACATTATCAAGCCCATATATACAACACCAAGAGTAAACCTTAATGTGAACTATGGACTTTGGGTGATAATGGTGTGTCAATATAGGCTCATCTATTATAAGAAATGTACTTTCCACTCAACTTTGCTGTGAACCTAAAACTGCTCTAAAAAATAAGGTCTCAAATTTTTTCTTCAAATTTCCTGTACTTTAACCCTATATTGCAACCTCAATATGAAGTTGGAACTAAATAATCAGGAAAAAAAAAGAAAGCAACTTATGTGTTGGTAGTTTCTTCACTAGTGTTCAAGAATCCCAGCTCATCCCACTACTCAGTATTTTCCCAAGGAAAAGAAAAAACTAATTCTAAACATAAGAATTTATGTTTATTGTAAATTCTTCCTATGTTTACTGTAGCATTATTTACAATAATGAAATAACCAAAGTGTCCACTCAAATGAATGGATAAAGAAGATGTGGTATATATATCATAGAATATTATACAGCCATAAACAAAAAATGAAATATGAGTGAAATAGGTGATGCAGATTAAGTAGTATACTTGTTGTGGTGAGCACCAAGTGATTAGAATAAAAACAAAAATAATGAAATATTGTTATTTGCAACAACATGGAGGGTCCTAAAGCACTATTCTAAGTGAAATAAGTCAGAGAAAGACAAATGCCAAATGATTTCACTTAAATGTGGATTCTAAAAAAAGCAAAATCAAAAATAAACAAAAAAACAGACACATAAATACAGGGAACAAACGGATGATTGCCAAAGGAAAGATGAATGTACGGAATGGGAAAAAATGGGTGAAGGACAATGTAGGTATAGGCTTCCAGCTATGGAAGGAATAAATAATGGGGGAGAAAGATATAGCATAAGAGTCAATGGCACTATAATACCATTGCATGGTGACAGGTGGTAGCTACACTTGTGGTGAGCATAGTATAAGGTATAGACTATGCTGCACACCTGAAATTAATGTAACCTTGTGTGTCAACTATACTTCAATTTTTTAAAAAAAGAATCCTAGTTCAAGTACACAGATGTTTCTTGGGAACTGTTTGAACTAACTGCACCAACCAGGGAAAAATCAATAAAGCTGTTTAAATGGTTTCCCAGGGACCATTGTGATGATGGACTATGACTCTTCTATCAAGACCAATAGCTGTACATATTCTGCATTTTTATTTTTTGGTTCAGGAACAGTAACTAAACCTATTCAAACACAGACAAATTTAGGACCTTGAGAAACTATAAAGCAAAGCTAGGTATATTCTTTTACTGTCATATCCAGCTGAAAAATAGCTTTAATTTCTATTTTACTTATATGTAATAAATCATTAAAACTCTGAAGCCAAAACCTTTCAGATGTAGGGGTTTGTTTTGTTTTGTTTTTTAATGCAGGAGAACCTGTAGACACCAATGTTCTTAGAAAACTAAGTGAGACAGTATTCCATATGATGTGAAATTACAGTAGATTAGACTGTACTGAATTTGAAATAATCATTTTAGTTACTAGTCTACAAATTATTTGAAAGTCTGGATGATATGAGAATGAATTTTCTCTTCACACTGAAGGTTAGGACTCTAACTCATGTTTTAAAATACTGCCTTCAAAGGATCAGCTAAAAACTTAAATTATGAATAATTTAACTAGTTTTATAAAAGCAATAAATTTAAATATATCTACAGAATTCCTACTCATGGAACTTTGTTTTCCCTATTTAAATGAGCGACCAAGAAATGTTCCCCGATTCATAAATCCATTTCAAGTTATGTCAAATGGGTAAAAGCAAATGAAATAAATCAACTAAAGTCATTTTAGTATGATTACATAATTTACTAACTCATCAGATAATATCAAGGAAGATATTATCATGTTTTAATATTTTGTACTCTTAACAGTCCTAGATTTTACCTATATGATATCATTCAAAATCAAGGGGCAGGACAAAATCTATTAGCTAAAAGTGAGATGAGTTAAGTATATTATTCACAGGAATCCATTTAGTAAGCATATATGAGAAAGTTATGATATTCAACACTGTGACTAGTTCTGAGGTAGATACAAAAGAAGTCAAATTCATTGAGATCCAGAAAGGAAGTAAGAGAAACAAGGTTTACAGAGCATTGATTCTATGCCAGCTCTTGCTATGCAATTTAAATATACAATTGTATTTAACTTTAAACAATAACTAGTTCTTATTGAAACAGAAAAGGCATTTTAAGTTATTCAAATCAAAACAAATAGGCATGCATACAACAGAGAAAAATCTCAGCCTAAATCAAATAGAAAAACATTGGTAATATACAATGTAGGTGGTAAAACTAGGTTGGGGAAACTAAACTAGATATCCTAGGGGTGTCAAATTACAGAGTCTATTTGAGATCACTGGCACTAGAAATTGATGTCACCACAAATACAGAAATTATTTCTGTTTCTCTACCTCAGGCTGTCCCCAGATTCAGAGGGTAAAGGAGAGAATAATTGGCTAACTTTATGTCATGTGTCCTCAGCCCTGCTGTCAGAGTTTAAGGAGCATGAGAACTTGGCCTCTGGCTTTTGTAGTCAAAGTATGGCCCTTCCTCGTTTGTAAAATTCAAAGGTTACCTTCATATTCTAAATTATATTAAAATTAAGTTCCATTAGATCTCTGCTTTAGATCAGTATGTAGGAGGGCATGGAATACCTTCACTCCTAAAAATACTAGATACAGTGAAAACCATAGATTCAATGGGACAATCAAAACCAAGCAACCAAACAAACAAAAAATGCAAAATTAATTTCATTGAGAAACCAGTGTTTAAAAATGATCTCAGAGCTATGGCAGTTTTCAAACCCAGGTCCATTACCCAGTCTTGGTATAGATGGATGAACAGAAAATCCTGACAGAGACAGAGACAGAGAGAGGGAAAGAGAGATTTCTCAGGGATAAGAACTAATCAATTGATCTTCTGGTAACAGTATGAGCTGATGAAATATACTGGAAAGAGAAAGAACCCCAAATACTACAATAAATTTCTCAGACCAACAGTTCTTCCTCTTCCATTATCCTAATTATGCCAGAGAGAAAAATGGCAAATGGGGAAAGGACAAGAAAGCAGAGAGAAAGATACCCTTGCATATCATTGCAACACTTGAGTTTGAGAGTCCTGCCAGAACTGAATCAATAGGTGAACCAAAATAATCTGAAACAGTGTGTCCAACTTATTCCCAGATCAAAAAGACAAAATTAAATGGCAGAAATGTTGGGATTCTTGGCTGGACAAATCACAGGTAACTTCAATATAATATAAGCTTTGGTCCAGTTTCAGCTCAACCTAACTCAAGGACAAATCTGGATGATAAACTCCTTACTCTAATCACTCCTGGAAAATAAAACAATATGAAATTTTACTTAGATCTCCATTGTTATTTTATGTACAATGTCTAGAACATGATAAAAATATATATAAACTATGAAGTTAGCAGGTATCTGTGACCCATAAACAATAAGAAAAACAATCAATAGAAAGACACCTACAGATGGTTCAGTTTTTGGAATTAGCACATAAGAACTTGAAAAGAAATAAAACTATGTTAAATATTTTATGGAGAAAGATAGATATAGAGGTAAAGAGATATACAGGTTGTGAAATGGAAACTAAAGAATCAAATAGGAATTATAGAACTGAAAGATACAATATCTAAATTTTTTAAAAAGTTATTAAGATATGCTTAACAGAAGATTGGACATGAAATAAAAAATGATAAACTCATATACATGTCAATAAAAATTAAACAGAGAAAAGGATAGGTAATAGCAATGTATAAACAATGAATTATCACAATGTAGTATATATAGAAAAACACTGAAATGCTGGCACAAACAATGAGGGGGTAAGAGCTAAATACAAGTAGAATATTGTGAAGTTCTTACATTATATGTTAAACGATATAATATTTCAAAGTAGATTGTGGTAAATAAATCAAACATATGTTAATCCTGGAGTAACTTCTATATTGGGTTCAATTGAGATGCCAAGATTCAGAATTAAACTTAAAAATATACCAAATAGGCATTTCAGGTTCTTACTAAGCTACATTTTTATTCCCAGTTGTATTTGATAAATGCTCTCAAAATGTGTCATCTCAATTCTAAACATATCTAGAAGTTGCACTGGGTATTCCCTATGCACATATTTATGTGAATACATATTACCACAGAAATTTTCAGCTAAAATAGTATTTTTAAAGTTTCAAATATTGGGGCACCTGAGTAGCTCAGTCAGTTCAGTGTCTGCCTGTGGGTTAAGTATCTGCTTTTGGCTCAGGTCATGATCCCAGAATCCTGGGATCCAGCCCTGCCTCTGGCTCCCTGCTCAGCAACAAGCTGGCTTCTCTGCCCCTTCCTCCACTCATGCTCCTTCTCTTGCTCTTGTTCACTCCCTCTCTTTCAAATAAATAGAATCTTAAAAAAAAAAAATAAAAGTTTCAACTATTTAACAATTCAGTATTTGAAAGATCTCAAATATACCAATATTGAATAATTAGATAATTGGGAGAAATTTAGAAGAATTAAACACTTAGTGAGTACTTATAAAAGTTTACAGTTTATCAACATAGATAGATATTCCCTACTGCCATTACATTGGAGACATAATTAAAATATTGTTCAAGGAATTGTGTAACTACTACTAAAATTATTGGAACTGTATTCATGTTATATAATTGGAAATAGAAAGAACTAAAATTATTGGAACTGTATTCATGTTATATAATTGGAAATAGAAAGAAATTACTAAAAAAAAAAAAAAAAATCCTGAGAATATTTGTGTATGTGTCTGGGGAGGGTATCTGGTGAATGTGTCTTTGAAAAACCTAAAATTTAATGAAACAATGGAAAATGGGAATGAGGCATTCCAGATCTAGGAAAAACAATAATAACAGCAATTATAATGATGATGAGTACTAGGATTATGAAGATGATGACAAAGTATCATCAGTAAATTGCTAATTTAATTCAGTAAAATTTACTTATTTAGCACCCAGAAGTTACCTAATATTACCTTAATGGTTTTGCTATAACTCAGAGAAATTAGTTAAGTAGATCGTCTACATACAAATGGATGGTAAGTGACATCATCTTTAAAATATGGTTCCCGGGGATCCCTGGGTGGCTCGGCAGTTTAGCGCCTACCTTGGGCCCAGGGCGCGATCCTGGAGTCCCGGGATCGAGTCCCATGTCGGGCTCTGGCATGGAGCCTGCTTCTCCCTCCTCCTGTGTCTCTGCCCCCTCTCTCTCTCTCTCTCTCTCTCTCTCTCTATCACGAATAATAAATAAATAAATAAATAAATAAATAAATAAATAAATAAATAAATAAACCTTAAATAAAATAAAATATGGTTCCCTTTTTTTATTTAAACTTTAGTTCTGCTTTTTGAATCTCTATTCTCTGTGGAAGAATTGGTGCTGGCTTCAAAGATGAAGGCTCATGCCTATAAAGGGACAACTTAGAGAAGTGGCCCGGGAAATAAAAATATTCCTATAAGACTGGACAAAGGCAGGACTCAATAGGGTTGTTCCTCCAGCAAAGAACCAATGTTTGACTTAAAGTAGGAAGAGAGGTGCCTGGTTGGCTCAGTTGGTTAAGTACCTGATCTTGATTTCAGCTCAGGTCATGATCTCAGGGTCATTGGATTGAGTCCCAAGTCATGTTCCACACTCATTGAGGAGTCTGCTTAACCATCTCTCTCTGCTCTTCCCCCTGCTAACACTCTCTCTCTCCCTCAAATAAAAAAAAATAAAATCTTAAAAAAAATAGAAAATAGAAAAATTTTCAGAGTCATTTGTATATACTTCAAAATTTCTGTCTATCCTCCATGATATCAATTCATTGATTCATTCATTCAACAATCACTACACAAGTGCCTCCTATGTGCAATCATGCTACCAGGTACTAGAAATACAGACATGATCAAGATTAAGAAAGTCCCTGTATTCATGAAATTGATGGTTTTGTTCATGTTTACATTGTAGTACTCAAGATTATTTTTAAATTTAGAATTAGATTAAATTATTTATTAAATAATTTTGCCCTATGGCTAGACTATAAACTTTAATTGATCCAGAATCTGAAAAACAAAACCCTCTATAACAAATTGTTTTCACGTTTTTCTTCAGTAATAGCACATATTCTGCAGGGTGAAGTCACTTCTGAATCATCAAACAACCACTTACTTACGTTGTCATCACTTTTGTACAAATGGATTATATTGAAATATAATCTTTTGCATAAATTTTAGCTATATGCCTTCAGTTTTTCACAATAGTTTATTCCCAGTAAATGAGAATTCATATATTAACAAAATATCCATGGACAAACCCCTAATTTAGTCAAATGAAACTATTTTAAAATGTGCTGTTCATACAGTAGGCATTGAATAAATATCAGCTATTGTTAATGCTGCAACTCTACAAATGTACTAGAATTTTTAAAAATGAAAGAGGCTTTGAAAGTGCTTCTGAGTTTTGTCTGTAATGGCCTACTTATCAGCTTATAGAGAGTATTACTGAGATATATTACTTTTTGAAAGTGAAATTCTGATGTCAGTATAAATTTATCATTTTATTCTAAGGATCTGGCACAGAAAAATATTATGGGATTATTTTGTTTTTAACAGTATATTTATCTCTCTTATTATAAACCATGCTATCTTGAAATTGCTCTTTCCCCATGTTAGAGTCAGCCCAACTTTAGCTAAGTTTCTGTTGGACACTATGAAATTGAGATTTGGTAACTGAGTCAGGTTATCAATGAATTACATAGCCAACCCAAATGCTTTGTTACCAAAAATTCATGTGAAAGTCTGCATTATTCAAATCAGTCCCAGTTTAGCCATCAACACTGATCAAATTAATTGGGTAATTGCTAAATCACTACTCTGTTTTGAGCTACAAAGACACACATTTAGAGCCCCTCTGCTGCATATTTCAAAGCACTGAGAGCATTTCTCATCTAAGTGGTACCCTATAGCCAGGAAGACTTACTGCAATACTAGAGGGTCACCTACATGCTGGGATATAACACAACTAATAAAAATTTCCTTAGTTTGACTTGAAATTATAAAATATTTTTCTATTTGTCTGGAATCCTTAAGATATATTCTTTCTGAAATCTTATCTCTACAAAATATTCAGAGCCAAACAGTTCAGAAAGCAAAGAAAGTCATTTTAATTAAAACAAGTGCAGGTCTTTTGTTTGTTTTCCCTTTTGAAAAATTCCAAGACTGACAATAAACCTTAATATCCAGATTGTCTTATATATGACATTTGCTTTCATAAACCATTCAGTTATCAAGAGCTAATCCTGTAGAGAAAGTAATCAAGGAAGGTGTTACACAAATGCAAAACATATGATTAAAGAGAGGGAAGGCAAATCTCATGCAAAGAACTGAATATTATAATGAAATTGCCACTGAATGGAGATGTGAAGACTTCAAGCTCAGTTTAATTAGGCCACTGAGTAGAATCCCCTAAGACCAAGAAGAATTGAACAGCTAATAATCAGTTTGTTCTTTGCTGATTACCAGTAAATCATGTCCCAAACACAATCCTGGTCCCTTCTCTAATTATGAATACATTTTCAGACCTCTCCTTTAATCTCTACACTTTTTATGGGTGCACAAATCTTAATCAGCTATCCGTAAGAGTGCCTAGAAGCATTAATGTCTTGAAAGGCCTTCCTACTGTTTAGGAAGTAAATATTTGCATCCATTTGTGCCACAGTGGCAAACATTAGCTGATCTTATGAGGGAAAGTAGGAGCATAGGAGGCAAGTGCACATCAATGTAGGGCAGATTCTTTCTACATAAAGATTATTTTTCTTTATAAAGTGTTTGCTCTTTATGGAAATTTGGAACTTCACACACACACACACACACACACACGCATGCACACACAAACAGAAATAAAAAATTATCCATGATTTGATCATGAGAAGAGAATCACTGATATTTTCATTTATTTCCTTCCACATATGTTTAGGGAAAGAAATATATGTGCCTGCTGTATGTGTTTATACATACTTACAAATAATATTGCATCCTACTATTAAAATTTAATAATATATGCATTCACCAGATATACTTCTTAAATATTTAATAACTACATATGTTTTTCTAAAATGGTATAACTTCATTTATTTAAACAGTCAGTTATTAGTAATCATTTAATTTGTTTCTCTGTTTAATATCATGAATAATGATGCCTAAGGATTTAAAAATCATTTTGTATTTATGATTATATCCCAGAGATACATTCAAAAAAAATGAACTTAATACTTGCTTAAATTGCTTTCCAAACACCAAACTCAAAGAAGCACTCTACCTTCTGGGCTCAGGTTCTTTATTAGGTTATGATTTCCATTTGTAGAATTCTATTATTCTTTTGCCATTAAAAATTGTTTTATCTTTCTGGATTTTTTTAAATAGTTCAGCTTGTAGATTCTCTCCATAGCTGCCACCTCTTTCAAGTATTCTAATGCCAATTTTCTGCTCATCTTCATTCTGGAAATCACTTCCATGTGAGTACATTTCCTCACTAGTTCAGTCTTTGATGGTACAATGCTGCTACTAAGTATTTGCAAAATAAATGGCACTATCTTTATTGATAGCAACAGCTATCATTTATTTATTGAGTGCCCACTATGTACTAGAAAATTTACTAGTTACTTCCTATGAGGGGGACATTATGTACTAGGAAGTTTACTACTTACTTGCTATGAGGTAGGGTTCACTGTCACCATTTTTTTTTTCCAGAGGAAGAAATTGAAGCTCAGAAAAGTGAAATAACCAGTTACCATACAGCAGAGCTGGGTTTCAAACATAGATTTATGAATCCAAAGCTTATGCTAACTTTGTTGCATGGTATATCCTCTTAGCCAAGTAGTTAACAATACAGAGCTATAGGAAGATGATAAGGCATGAGGGATGTTAAAGTAGGGAGTGGTGAGTTGGTTAGGAGGTAAAGTGGTAATTCACAAATTGCCCAAGAGAGCAGACTCTGCAGATGTGAGTCAACATACTTTCATTCAAGTTCTTTCTGTTACTTACCAGCTTTATAATTAATATTATATTTAGTTATATTTAATTTTTCTTGGTCCCATTTTCTTCATCTACAAAATGGGGATTATGATAAGTACTTTATAGGATTATCATGAGATAGACATATAAACTGCTTAGTCTAAGACTTGGCACATAGTAAACCCTTCATATCTATCATCATCATCCTCATCTTCATCACCAATATTGTCATTTCATAGTCATTATTGTAGCATTGATTAAAAGTTCCAAAAGCAAATAAGCCTGTGCAAGAAAGCAATTAGGAATGAACACAGTTTGCCAGGAAAAAAAAAAATCTAAATCTTATGCTCACTAATACTAAATGCCAAAGGACACAAACCCAGAACAGGATGGAATAGGGGTAACATGCAGTCCAAAATTCCAGAACTAATATTTGATGATGATATTAAAAAAGGTGTGAACTTTAAAAAAAAATCCTTCTTTGTTAACAAACGAGACTTGAATAGGTTGACTAAGTTGTACCCTTTTCCCCCTTATTTCCTACTGTATTTGGAAAATCACTTTAATTTTTTAGAGTTTATTTTCTCTTGATTCTTACAAAAGGAAATTTCTGGTGCTTATCAGATACATGAATAAGTAAGTGAATTACTATGTGTTAAAAGTTGTAAGGCGATAGAATGGACCCTGTGATACACAGTCCAGTCCCCCATGCAGGACAGAGGTCCTCCTCGTTCCCTCTGTTTCCTGAAGTGTTGGTGGTTCAGAACCTTAGAGCTGAGTCCCTCTCCAAAAATTTCCCTCAGCCTAAGGAAGCTGCTTTGCCAAAGGGTATGTCCTCTCTCTGGACACAGCCTGCATCAAATGATTGATCCATGGAGGTGGCAGAGGGTATACACAAAATCCCAGCACCTTAGCCTCATTTGGAGTACCTCTGAAGGCCACCCCAGTTCCTGAGTTCCCTATGGGGTTGATCACAACCTGTGTGGCAACTGCATAGCTATGTACTTTTTTCTCTATTCAATTCTGCTTCCCTCACTTTTCACAGATGTTGTTTTGAAGAGCATTCTCCAATAAAATCCTTGCATGCAAATCTGAGAGCCTGTTTTCTTAAAACTGAATCTATAGCAAGTAGTTTGCAAAATGTAATTCCTACTTTTTATAACCTCATACTTTTATTAAAGATAAAGTTACTTGTGTGTCTAAGCATATTTAAGATACATCATCACTGTGAGATTGTACAGGAAAAACAAATTAAAAATACTGGAGACTTGGGATGCCTGAGTGGATCAGTGATTGAGCATCTACCTTCTGCTCAGGTCACGATCCCAGGGTCCTGCGATCGAGTCCCACTTAAAGCTCACTGCAGGGAGTCTGCTTCTCCTTATGCCTATGTCTCTGCCTCTCTTTATGTCTCTTGTGAATAAATAAATAAAAATTAAAAAAAATATTGGAGACTTAATTCTCACTCAATCTTTCTCAAGGAAAAATTTTACTTCCTCTCTTATAGCATTTAATTTAGAAAACATATAATTTTAAATCCTTTTTCTGTCTCTTCAAAACATATGGAGAACTTTTCAAATGGTAAATAAGCCTCTTTTTTTGTCAGATTTAAACCCAGAAATATCTTTCTCAAAGACCTGGGAGCCACCTGTCTGAAGTGTAAGAATCAGGGGAGATAGCACCACCATCTCGCAGTTACTGAGGGAAGATAGCACACCTATCTTCCAGTTACTGAGGGAAGGTAGGGACCTAATTTCAATGGAGCAAGGAGCTCCAAGTTGCAAAACTATCTCCTGTCATAAATATTTGAGATGTTTATTCTTCCTTCGGATAAACCTAATTATCATTATAGCACAGATGCTCACTCCATTACTAAGTGAATTTAGGATGAACTGTGTGCTGTCAAATCCTCTTCCTTGAGGACTAGTTATTGTTTATCTTGAGAACATGTATGTAATGGGCTGTCTTGGCTTATCTCTATGAAAAGTGAGTTTTCCTTCTGTCTTGCAATCTCTTTAACAAATGGCACGTGGAGCATCACATTGTGGTTTAATCCTTATTCAAAATATTTTTTGTGGAGAGGTTTTCTGGTTTGTTAGAAAACTTTGTTTTTAATTCTATCTCCCCAATAGTGTTGCATAATTTTTAATGGCATAAGGCAGCATAATAGTGTTTGCTGCTATATCTGAAGGACAGAACTGGCTACAGGAAGTCCTTTAGTTATTATAGAATTGGACTTGCCTGAGGCTGATGACCTAGCCATCATGGTGTTGTTTTTCTATTCAGTCCCAAATTTCCAAAACTGGCCAATTTTTGTTTCAGAACAAAATAAGAGTATTAGCACCAGAAGTCCCCACCAGTCTAATGTTTATAAGATATGAGGAAGACACCTTCAAGTCATCTCATGACAGGTTTGTTTATGTAAGGCTTCAAATACTGATCAAGAGGTTGTACTCTCATGGCCATGGCAAATGAACTGGGATGTGACCTCAGAACTATTCTTAATACAGTATCAGAGATACACACCAACAATAAATCAGCATTGGCTTTTGAGACAAAACTTAAGTGTTTGTTATAATTTATGGGATTTGTTAGTTGTCACCAGAGAAAGTATACAAAGTCTGGGATTCTCTGCTAATTCATGGCAGCAATGGAGATGCAAGAACAGTTAGCTAGCTTGATTGGATTATAGAATATTAGAACTAAAAGCAGGGTGTAGGGCCTGTCTGAAGTAAAATCTGTGTGTGTGCCTCTCTTTCAAGCTTCACAGTCAATGATGTCAACTATTTACACCTTGGTAAAAGCACACACTTCCAATTAAATGCTGTTATATTTTGTTGTTGTATTCTGTTTTCAAGACAATCAGTTTTCAAACTTTTACAAGTATATCATTCATTGGCTGAAAGCTTCCTGCCTAAGAAAATATGAACTAGTGATTGCTAAGACACAGAAGACAGTTTCAGGTGGCTAGATTCTACAAATTTGTTAGAGTACAGTCAGGATAAAAGAAGGTTTTCTTTTTGTCCTATATCATTTTTCCATATTGGTCTTTTAAAAAATTATATATATATATATATATATATATGTCTTCTAGTAATATTATTTTAACTATCACTAATGAAAATTGGAGCAATTGTTCAAGATACAAGTTAAAATAATTAATAATATTTTAATAAGGAGTTATAATAAATATTGGTTTCATTTTGTTCAGTGAACTGGTACTTCCACATAAACTCTCTCAAATGTTTTCATAAAGTGTTTTTGAGAAGGTCTTCTAAACCCCATCAATAGGTGCACCTAGGTGGTTCAGTGGTTGAGCATCTGCCTTTGGCTCAGGTCATGATCTCAGGGTCCTGGGATTGAGTCCCTCTGCCTATGTCTCTGTCTTTCTCTCTCTCTGTGTCTCTCATGAATAAATAAATAAAATCTTAAAAAAAAAACCCTTTAACAGTGTAGAAAAAACAAACTCCTCAGGGTAAGAGAGGGAGGGACCTGTCAGAACTCACGGAGCTAAGTAAGTTGGTAGAGACTATGATTCCAGCTTACTTTTGGTTCCATGTGAACCAAAAGTGATTTTTATTTCCAAACCAGGCTAATCTCACTTTCTACATCCTTAGATTGTAAAAAGAGAAAAAGGCATAAATTAAAGGAGGAATCTCTTGAAAGAGTGCATAAAGTACTTGAAAAAAAAAAAGGGAAAAAAGAAAATCCTGTACAAAGAATGTATCAATCAACATTTAGTTTATGTCTTTGATTTGAATATTGCATCTTTTGAATGAACTTTTTAATATATTTAACAAAATAAGATATAATATCTAAAGAAAAAATTAATAGGAAATATAAAGTAAAGCAAGTAAGGCAAATGACTAACATCTAATAATATTGCACACATTATGTGTTTGGGTACTGTGCTAAGGTTTTATGGGTGTTTTTGTTTTGATAGAGAGAGAGAGAGAGGGCACATAAGCAGGGGGAGCAGCAGAGAGAGGGAGAAGCAGGTTCCTCATTGAGCAGGGAGTCTGAAGCAGGGCTCAATCCCTGGACCCTGAGATTATGACCTGAGTTAAAGGCAGAAACTCAATCAACTGAACCACCCTGTCACCCCTGAATACTGTGCTAAGTTTTTAACACACTTTCAAAAATCAACCTTCAACTTGTATTTCTTGAGCCTCCATTTTGAGTCAGCCATTGTTCTAGGAGCCTGGCTAAAGAGTGATAAAAAAAAAAAAAAAATAAGCCCTGTTCAAACAAAGATTTTGTGTTTTTGTTATACTAACATAGAAATACTGTGACTATAGCTTAGAGAGGTTAAGTAAGTTGCCCAAGTTCATACTTTTATTTGCAGATCCAGAGCTGACAGCAAATTTTCTTCATTGTTTACAATGCTCCAATCTTGGCAGGACAAAAGGAAGAGAAACTATTCAGCATTTTTAAACTACATAGTCTCTGGGAAATGGATATTTCAGTTAAGGCTATTTTTAAGAAAATACCGATAGAAATGTTATTCTAAAATAGAAAGGCAGGGATAGAAAGACAAAGAGAGAAAGTAGTCTCAAAACAGCATGAAAAAGTGGTTGTAATTGCCAAGTTTTTTTAAAAAACAATTTTTAATATAAGTTTTATGTTTACAGGAAAGTTGAGAAGAAGGTACAGAGATTTCCCTTACATCAAATGCCTCTACAGATACATAGTCTCTCTCATTATCAATACCCCCCATCAGAATGTAATATTTATTATAATTGATGAATTTGCATTGATACATCATAATCACCCAAAGTCCATAGTTTACTGTAGGGTTCACTCTAGATTTTAGACATTCTGTGGCTTTGGATAATAATAATGACGTGTTTCTAAAATTATAGAATTGTATAGGATAGTTTTCTTCGCTAGCATCCTCTGTGGTCTCCCTGTTTATCATTTTCCCCCCATCTCTGGTAGCCATCAATCTCTTAATGTCCCCATAGTTTTGCCTTAACAGAATGTCATATGGTTGGACCATACGGCATTGACCTTTTTAGATGGTCTTCTTTCACTTGGTAATATAATAAGAATTTAAGATTCTTCATGTGTTTTGTTTTTGTTTTTTGTTTTTGTTTTTAGTGAGGGGAGAGTGGCAAGGAGAAGGAGGGAGAAAATATTACACAGGCTCCACACCCAGCATGGAGCCCAATGCAAAGCTCAATCCCACAACCATGAGATCTTGACCTGATCCAAAATCAAGAGTCAGGCACTCAACTGAATGAACCACCCAGGCACCTCTCTTCCACATCTTTTCATGGCTTGCTAACTCATTTCTTTTTAGTGTTAAGTAATATTTCATTGTCCAGATATACCACAGTTTATCCATTCACTTACTGAAAAACATTTTGGTTGCTTCCAAGCTTTAGCAATTATGAATAAAACTGCAACAAATGTTCATGTACAAGTTTTATGCAGACATAAATTTTCAACTTCTTTGGATAAAGACCAAAGAGTTCCACTGATAAATGATATGGTAAGAATATGCTTATTTTTATAAGAAATTGTCAAAATAATTTCCAATGCATCTGTACATTTTCATCATATCAGCAAAAAAAAAAAAAAAAAAAAAGAGAGAGAGAGAGAGAGTTCCTGCTAATCCACCTTCTTGCCAGCATTTAGTGTTGTCACTGTTCTGGATTTTAGCCATTCAAATAGGTCTGTACTGGTATGCCATTGTTGTTTTAATTTGCATTTCTCTGATGACATATATGGAGCATCTTTTCATAACTTCTTCGGCATCTGTTTATCTTTTGTGGTGAGGTGTCTGTTAAGGTCTTTGGCCCATTTTTTAATCAGATGTTGCTATATTCCAATAAAATTTTATTTAAAAATAAATGGCAGACCAGATTTGGACAACAGGCTATAGTTTGTTGACCTCAGTCATAGAGGATACACAATAGAAATTTGAGAATTATGTGACATATACAATCATAATGTGACAATATTTTTTGAAACTTAAGTTAATTCAATACTGTATCTTAATAGACAATGAAATTATTTAAGGAATTAAAATCGTTCTCTCCACAGGCTTTGAATTATATAATTGGTTTAATGTAAATTCATCTTTTTTGGAAATAAAATTCCTCTGTACAATATACAATTTGTTAAAATAATAAATAGGATAGGAGTGACACTGCAAGCTTTTCCAGAGATGATATCTCCCAAAGGAAGTTGTGAGCTTTCAGGCATTTTTTGAAAGCACATAATTACCTCCTCTGTGCCTCCATCATTTGTTGGGCTCCTTTCACTTTAAAGGCGACTTAAGTATTGAGTAAATTATAGAGGAAATGCTAGTACAATTCTACTTGTCTAGAATGAACATTGTCTTGTTCATTCTCTTAATAGCAGTAGGGTACAAATAGTGTAACTTCCTCCATTCACCTTTCTCTGAACAGAGATGAGTAGCCAGCCTGACTTTTATCAATAGGACCAACTAGATTACAAACAGTCTGTTTTTAACTTTATCAAAATAATGCTCAAGATATATTTTTTCCTGATTTTGCCTTTTTTAATATGGCAGAAAAGAGAAATAAAACCTCATTTTTTCCCCTCTCATTCCTTCTTCATGCTTCAGTGGTTTCACAGTTCATTTCTGGTGGAGGGAGAATAAATTGCCCACTCCTTGGATGGAAGATCTTGTCTGAATGGCAATATATCCTCTTGCAGGGGAATGTAATGCCAGTAAAAAGTCCTATAAATGAGTTCAAGGTAATAGAAAACAGTCCACAGATGACATGTTACAGAAGGTGCCTTCTGGTTCTACTTCCTCCCTAAATAGTTCTGGAAGTCAGGAGTGGTCTGAGAAAAAGTTGTATAATAAATAAATATAAGAAACTTAATCCTTCATTTTATGTCTTTTCATTACTTAAACCCATATAAAGGGGCTCTGGAAAAATTCTTCTATTCTTTCTTTTTTTTTTTAAGATTTTATTTATTTATTCATAAGAGACACAGAGAGAAAGAGAGGCAGAGACACAGGCAGAGAGAGAAGCAGGCTTCATGCTGGGAGCCTGACGTGGGACTCGATCCCGGGTCTCCAGGATCACGCCTTGGGCTGAAGGCAGATGCCCAACCCTGAGCCACCCAGGCGTCCCTCTTCTATTCTTTCCAAAGATTCTTCTATTCTGTAGCTGTGTGACCTTGGACAAGTTATTGGCACTCTGAGCCAATAGGAATAGGAATAGGAATAGGAATAGGAATAGGAATAGGAATAGGAATAGGAATGAAATAGGAATAGGAATCCTCATCTATAAAACACAGCTAATAATACATTCTGCATAGCTTCTTTAGTTATCTTCTCTCAGTGATATCTTGTCTTAAATATCTTCTGCTCTATTTATGGGGCTAGGAGTCTATGCACATTCCTATAAGGCCCATGGTTTTCCAGACTCCTCAATGAGGGAACCAACCAGGTTCCATTAAGGTTTACCAGTATTGGCAAGAGATAAGAGGACAGAAATAAAAGAAGTTTCCAGCTTCTGACTTCTGCTATGACGGCAGCAAGATTGGGGTGATCCTAGAACCTAAGCACCCAGACAAAGACAGTAACTTTTCTGAGGTTATAGCCTTTTTTCAAGAAGAGATGCCTTTTAGAGAATCCAGGGCCAAGTGAAACAGGAGCTCCAACAGCAAATTAGCAGGTAAATACTTGTGAGATTCTTTGTATTAGTATCTACTGCTATGTAATGAAGTACTTCAAAACTGTTTTCACAGATAAAAACAAGCAAAAGCATTACTATCTCATCATTTCTGATGATCAGGAATCTGCAAGTAGCTTAGCTATTTAATAGTTCTGCCTCAGTGTTTCTTACAAAAATGTAGTCAAACTTAACTAAAATGAACACAGATTCGGCAGCTCGTTCTTTATGACACAGTCAGCATGTCTGTCAGCACACTGATTTGTCGAGTTCCTAATGGGATGGGCACTTGGAGGCACTTCAGGCTTTATCACCCCCAGAAGGCTTTACTTTGATTGGAGAATCTATTTTCATGGTGACTTCCTCCCCTATATTACAATGGTCAGGGGTCTCAATTCCTTTCAGGCTGTTGAGAGAACACTTCTGTTCCTTATTTTATGAGCCTTTCCATAAGCCTGCTTGAGCATCACCACAACATGGCAGCTGACTCCCCCCTAGAGTGAGTGATAGAGAGAGAGAGAGAGAGAGAGAGAGAGAGAGAGAGAGGCAGAAGCCGTGATATCTTTTCTACTCTAGTCCAGAAAATGATACATCATCGTTTTGCAATAACTTGGTCACACAGACCAGAAAAGATCACTCAAGGACATAAATACGTGGAGGCAGGAATATTGCCTTAGATGCTGCTTTTTAATATTCTCCTTTTTGTTCCTAAAGCCCTTCTAACACCTTTTAACTTTCTCTTCCTCTTCTTTTTTTCTCTCCCTCTTGTTCCTCTCCCACTCCTTCTCACCCTCTTTGTTCCAGTCTCACACCTGGAGTGATTTCTGTTTTCCTAACTTGATCCTGTCTACCAATCCTTCTTAGCACTTACCCAAGAAACAAACCATCATGTGAGAATGAACAATAATAAGGTATCAAAAACCTGGCCTCCTGGATGACACTTAGTAGGCACTATATTACTCCCACTTTAATACAGTGAAAAGCATTCATTTTGGCCTCTTCTGATTCCCGTAGAGAGTTAGACTCTTTATCTTTTATGGCATTCAAACAATTTAGCAGTACCGCCATTATAAGTCTTAAGGTATAGTGCTAAAATTAATCCACTTACACATCTGCATCCCCTTTTAAATTTGAGCTCCTTCATCGCAGGGATTTTATTTTATGTTTCTTTGTGTCTACACCACCTAGCACAGTGTGTGGCTCATAATATGCACTCAGCAAATGAGGGGTGAGGAATGTGTGGGCTGAGGGTGGAGAGAGGAGGGGAGGGGTGGTACTTCTAATCCCCTCCTAAATGAAAAAGGAATAGGTGAAATTCACTGAAAATGTGTAGATCACTTAATGAACCACTTCTGAAAGTAATATTTAGACACTTTTTAATCTTTGTGCCATAAAGGGTGTGTGTGTGGAAATATTTTGTTCTGCTTTCTATTCTAAAATTTAAATGTGCCTTTCAAAATTACTTTGGTATGCAATTATGCTTATAGAAAGATAATTTTTATTTCAGATAGTCAAGTAATAAAATGTTGGAGTAGGAGGAAGGCAAAAACAGGACCTAATTTTTTAAAATCTTATCATAAAGCAACCTAGAGATTAGAGATCCCTTTGAAAGCATTCATAAGTTCTGAAAAACCTGGAGCAAGATGGGGAATAGCAATGGTGTGATTAAAGACTGACTGATTATCTTTTTTGTTTAAGTGCCTTTCTTCACGGACAACTCAACTCATTCTTTTGTCAAGGACTGAAGAGGCTGTATCAAGACCCTCCTATGATGTCAGTGTGTGTGTGTGTACATGTATGTGTGTCTGTGAATGTGTGTGCATGTGTATGTGTTTGTGTATGTACACGTGTGTGTGTGTGTGTGTGTGTGTGAACCCACACATCTTGGAGGGAGAGAATTTGACAAGCACTGTGGAAAAAGTAAAAGAGACATTTTCACTATCTGACAAACTTCAGGAAGATACTTCTCTTTCACTTCCACTGTCCAACTCACTGTAACTACACCTAACTTTGAAGAATTAAACTGGTACCCAGAACTTTAGTTACAAAGCAGTTTGATAAATCTAGTCCTATTTTTAAGCTTTCTAATCTCAGCATCACAGCAAGGCATAGAAGAAAGTGGGATTTGGATTTCAAGTACCAGCAGACCATATCCAGAATGCTTTAAATTCAAAGTTAAACTTTGTAACTATAAAGTTTTACATTCTAAATTCAGATGTTTTGTTTCTATCTGGTTATAGAGCTATAATTAATTAACAAGCTTAATTCACATCTTAACATAGTACAGCGTCTTTTCTAAGGGTAATTATTCAGGAAAAATGATATTTATTTCTCTATGCTAACTTTTTAAAATTTACATATAATTTTATATATAAGGTTAAGTTGTCCACACTTGAGTAAAAATTATGACAAAGAATATTTTCTCCAAGTTTTTATTCAATTGCCTCAGAGAACCTTAGCTCAAACACATTGCTGCTTACCCAAAGACCATATCAGCCCCCTTCGCAGCTGGGTAAGGTCACATCTGGTCAGTGAAATAGAGGAAATATATGATTTTTTCAAGGTGTGGCCTTAGAAAGAAGAGAGTATGTCCTTTCCTGCCCTCTCTCTCTAGCTGCCTGGAACTTGGATGTGACCATCAAAGCTGTCTTAGCAACCATATTGGATTGTAAATATCAAGATTATGAAGAATAATGAACAGTGAGTCAAAAGAGTCTGAGTCTTAGGAGCCTGGATGGCTCAGTTGGTTAAGCCATGACCTTCTGCTCAGTTCATAATCCCAGGGCCCTGGGATAGGGCCCCATATCACTGGGATCCCTGCTCAGCAGGGAGCCTGCTTCTCCCTCTCCCTTTGCTACTTCACCTGCTTGTGTTCTCTCGCTCTCTATCAAATAAATAAGTAAATAAAATATTTAAAAATAAAGCCAGAGTCTCTGATGAAAGGAGTAAGGGTGACTATCTGCTTTTCATTCTGATATTCTCAAAGAAAGAGACAGACCATAATCTTTGAAACTTAAATCTTGATTTTGTTCTCAGTCTTTGGCCAAACATAAAATTTCTCACATCAAGTAATTCTTGGATGCTAGCCCAAGTTGGATGTTTGTTGAAGGCTAATCTGACCATAGGACATTATCTACATGAACTGCCACAAACCTACACGTTAACATCACCTCATTCATTCATTCATTCATTCACTTGTTCTTTCATTCAACAACTGTCAAGTGCATCAATATGTCAGGCATTGCACTGGGATGTAGTCATCCATATATATTTCAAGCATGAACATGGAAATATATGACCTCACAAGGTTACAACACTTTTTTGAACTATTAAGTCAAATATATAACCCAAGGCTACATTATTGGGACCGTAGACAGCCATTTCTGTTTTATAATGTAAAGGGCATAAAAGGGCTTAGGACTTTAAATTTTTGAAATAAGAATAGGGGAATTATAAAGAGAAAAAATGATTCTTAAGGTTTATTTCTTTATTACTTAATCAGTATACTATTATCAGTTATTATACTAATGATTATTGCTAATAGATACTAGTTTTACATAATTAGCTTGCTAAGATTCAAAGTAATGTCAGAAATATCTTCCCACCCAATTGCCTACAACCTCAAAATCCCCTTCCACAAATTCTGTTTCCTGGGACATATATATTCATTGCTACATGATCTCAAAAATTATTAAGAGTGGAATACTAAACAAATGTGTTAAATTTGTGTGACAGCTCCAGGAGACACTGGGAAATTGGGGAAGCAAAAGGCCAATCTGGTGGTAAAGGTGGTAACAAACGCAGAAAGGGTTGACTGACTCCAAGTAATGCAATAGAGACAAAGAGCAGCCCAAACTTTTTGTAAACTTTTGCAATTGTGTCAATGGCTGATTCCTGCATTTTTACATATAGTTAATTAATTTCTGCAAAGTGAAATTTGAGGATGGGGGCTTTTATCCCAGGGTAAACCCATGTGCTTAAGGGTAGGGAGCATTAGATCTTTTTTTTTTTTTTTAATTAAAAACTGTTGTGTCTAAATGCTTATGTGCCTGTAGGGAGTCTGTGACTTCCCAAATTATAAAGATATTTGTGTACTTAACATAGGAATGATACAGCCTCCTCTCTTTCAGTTGCAATGGCCTCATGTCAAGAACTTCAAAACTACACTTAAATTATTTTTGAGGTAAATAATGTTAAAAGCTGAGGGAGATTCTAGAATATAAATTATCCCCAAGGAGAGTTACAGGAGGCATTATTCTATCATAGAGTTGACAGGATGCCTCTGTTAACTGGGAATGACATGCAGAAGGAGAGGTTTATAGCATTCAGTGAGCCACAGCCTGTAAGGTCATTGATGCAGGGACAACTTAAGCCTGATGAGACAGAGCCTTTCTCTAAGTTCAAAGCTAGATCCTCCCAGGATTGCTTTTCATACTGACTGACACCTGAAACACAGGGATCAACGTTGGAACTTTGCAGAGATGAGAAAGAAAGGCAGAGGGGAAGCAAAATGACAAACTGAATTAGTGGGATGTGCCATATACTCAGCTTCTTGGAGATACAAAACCCTTGTAATACAGGATTATAAATCTTTAGCCCTGAAGAGAGGAGATCTATACAATTGTTATGGGGGGAGGGATAAATGATTCAATGTAAACAAACATCAGAACACTTCTTATACAAGGACTCTTCTCAGCATGTTGTGGTTAGTCTTGCTCTCAATATAGGATGCTTTTGTAAAACATGTGTCTTACTGTGTTTATTTTACCTATTACTTTTGCAGCTAATGTAATAATTGGCATTCTTTGGTGTCATGTAACATATCATTATGCCACTTTATGAATCACAACAAGTCACATAGTCATGTCTGAAATCAACACAGGTAAACAGCAAACCTACCACATACCTGAAAGGAGACATAGAACAAAATATCTGTGAAGAAAGATACAAGATAGCTACTGCAAATTGTATCTGAATTTCAATTTAGAATGAAAAGCTAACACCAAAAAATCAAAACAGAAAAACTAAATAAATTATGAATTTTTAAATAATTTTTCCAAGTTATACATTTTTTAAAGAATTATATAGAACAAAAATGTATACATTTCCAAATTATTTTAAAGCAAAATAATCTCTTATACTAATTTTTATTTTAAATGTCATATCAGTTATTTAAGATATATTATACAGAATAGAAGTCATATCAATATTTATATATGTACACAAATGTCATACACATAGTGTGTGCATACATGTGTATGCATTTATAATATATATACATATATGGTTTTGTATCAAGCTTACAATACTTTACAATCTTATTTCATGTTGATAAGTGTTCAAAATGATGTTTAATAACATAGTCCATATTATGGATGCATTACAATATTTAATCAGGTTCTTAATTTTGTATGCATTTTGCAACATTCAGAAAGAACACACACAAACACACAGACACACACATATATTAAATTTTTTTGTGAATTAAAAAATTAAACATATGTATTTTAATTTACTTTAAGTAGGCTCTGCTTAAAGTACGAAACTCATACATGGGGCTTGAACTCATGACCCTGAGATCAAGAGTCACATGCTCTATCAACTGAGCCAGCCAGATACTCCAGAAGGAATACTTTGAATCACTACGAATTCACTAGAACGTGAGCATAAAGAAAATTGGGGTCATTTATTGTTTGCTAATGTAACCCCAAGTGCCTAGAACAGTGCTGGCATTGTAAAGCCACTACTAGATACTTAATTAATATGTATTAGATAAATGAATAATGAATGAATGAATGCTTTGGTTCATATCACTGAACACAAAGTCTTTGTTGAATTCTCTAAAAATTTTCTATGGTACATTGTTAATGTTAAATTGTTATAATCAAACAGCAACAACACTATATAGCCTTTTTAAAAAAAATATTAACCATTTATAAAAAATGTAATCAGTGTGAAAATGCCAATTTCATGACATTTACTCTAATAATAGGTATATTTAAAATGTTTTCCAAAATATTTTCAGTTATATAATTTTGAAGTGTTGTTTTAATTTAAAAAAATTATTTCAAAACAACTGAAATTGAGCCTTCTTTCACATCATTTGTTAATGTTTGTATTTCCCTGATATAAATGTTTGCTTGAGGGATGCCTGGGTTGCTCAGTGGTTGAGCATGTGCTTTTGGCTCAGGGTGTGACTCTGGGGTCTGGGGATCAAGTCCTGCATCAGGCTCCCCAGAGGGAGGCTGCTTCTCCCTCTGCCTATGTTTCTGCCTCTCTCTCTCTGTCTCTCATGAATAAATAAATAAATTCTTTTTTTAAAGAAAAATTTAAAAAATGTTTGCTTGCTTTCTGCCAATATCTTTGCATTATCTTTTGTTTCATGTTATTTATATTATTTACTAAAACCCTGATAAGTCTTCTCAAACTAAGAAGAAAAAAATCATTATGTAATTCTTAAAACAAAAGAAATGTGTCTTCTTTTTATTATAAGTCTTGCTTTGTGTGAGCCTAAGGATATCTCTTAATTATACAATGAAGTAAAAAAAAAAACCTCTATTGCACAAAAAGTGACCATTTTGAGATAGATGTATTTTACTTTCTTCTCTACCTTTTAATATACTTGACTAAAATACTGTCAGTAGCAACACCTTGCATAAAATTTCAGGAAAATATTAATGTCAGAGAGAGTATACTATACACACTGTATTCTAAGGATTTCAGTCTATAGAAATTTTTTTCAAGATAATTCTGTCCATACTATAATTATTTTCATGAGTGTTAATGTTATTTATTTGAAAATACATAACCTCTGCCATTTTCATGGGAATATATATTTATGAAAGAATATAATAATTCATTAGCTTGAAATGAGTGACAGTCTTTATTATATAACGAATCCAAGTTCTATCATTCCAGAAGTTAACAAATCCTGAATACATTTTAAAGAAAACTTTAAATACTGACTAAAGCATAGTTTAGCTACAGCTCAGTTGTTCCTTTCCTCTATTTAATTTACCTCAATTATGTCACTTGCATTGAGATAAACAGTGTAATTCATTAAAAATGTCAAATTTCACATTTCACTTCCTTGATTGATTTCAGCTATTTCAGAAATTATGGCATTGTACTAGATGCCACATTTTAGCAAATACCACAGCTTGCAGGACTTCCCTTTTTTAGTCCTTATTGTATTTTTTAATGAAAGCGTGGACAGTTTAAGATGTGTTACTTTCATTTATGTAAATATTTATAATTTTTAAGTGGCTAACAAATTGAGTTATCTATAATGATTTTTATTTCCTTCATCTCTGCTCACTGTCTAGTATTCCTTTACTATTGAGAACATACTCACATTAGCCAAAGTCAGTTTTTTTTTTCCCTATTCAGAATTTGAGGGATTGACTAACAGAGTTTGTCATGAGACACACACACACACACACACACACACACACACACACACACAGAGGCAGAGACATAGAGAGAGAAGCAGGCTCCCTGCTGGGGGACCCAATCCTGGAACCTGGGACGAAGACCCGAGCAGAAGGCAGATGCTCAAACACTGAGCCACCAGGCCTCCCTAGAATTACCCTAGAATTATCCTTTCATTGTTCAGGACTCCATGTCTACAAAAGAAACAAAACACAGGGAGTAGCTCCCTTATGGAAATTCAAATATTTTTCATTACATGTCAATAGCCAGCCTCAGCCAAAATTTGTGCAAATCAGAGTTTTAACATTAGTGCAGGATCTCTGTTCAGATACCTAAAAACTATCAATACTTAAATACAAAATTGCAAACATAACTCTATAAATTTGTAAATTATCTCAAAGTCAAAATAGCAACATCTCTTTGAACTGATTGTTGTAACTGGTATAAAATAATCATTTTGATAACTTAAAAGGACCACACCATTCACAGATGAAGTTTGACTATAATAATGATGATGATGATAATGACAATGTGCTATATTATCTCTAAGTAGATCTGAGTAAGTTTGTAATAAGGAAGACTTCAATTTTTTCTTCATTTTATTTGTATGTGCCCAATAATTATTAAAATTTTTAGAAATTGTTAGTTTTAGTAGTCTGCTGAGAGGCTGCGATCTTTGTAGAAAAGTCTTTTAAATACTATTATTTAGCCTAGACAGTCCTGAGCTTTTACTGACAATGAACGATTACTTTTTACTTTGAATTCATCATTTAAATAATGAAATGGCTACAGTTAGTGTTCTTCTACGAAATGTCTGCTAGGGAACTTTCTCTGATTAGTATAAGATTAGATTAAAAGAGAAAAACTTTTCTCACTGCCTCACAAATAAAAATGTCCTGCTATTAATGTTGTCTTTTCCAAAATACCAGCCTTAGCATATACTGTAAGTTCACTTGCAATTGTCTTTTGGTCCCTTTCCCCTTTGCCTTCCTTCCTGGAAAGATAGAAAATTAAATACTTGAATTCCCTGTATCCCTACTCTTCAGGGGTGTAAGAGTCCATGCAACAAAATCTGGCCAATGAGATGGAGGCTCAAGTCCCTATCTCCTCACAGATATCAGGCCTCCTACTTCCTGATCATCTTAACTATACACATGTATATAGATCTATCTAAATATATGTAAAGAAAGATGAAAGAAAAAGATACTATCTCCAGACTGTCACATTTAAAAGCCAAATCTATAGAAAAGTTGTTGGTCTCTCTCCTTCTATTTTGTTTAAGGTTGGTTATTGCATAGGAGCCAACAAAGGGTAAAACTTTTAAGTGAGCACATGACAAGCAGGACATTAAATTCTGGCCTTAGGTTCAATGTTGTAGTCCCCAAAAGACTAGAGAAACAGGACAAAATCTAGCTATGGTCCTCAAGGAACTGGAATATTCGGTAGGCCATTGAGGCAAGACATGCAAACCTAATATGAAAAGATGGGCACCCCAATGTAGGATGGGGCTATTTTGTTCTCCTAATCAAGGTACCTACTAGAAGTGGGTATAAAACTGCCATAAATCTCAACTAGATTGTGCTATAAAATGTTTTATGTATTTCCAAGTATTTTTTATTTCCTTTTTTTTATTTTTTTCTCTTTTGGATAGTCTATTGCTTTGTTTATCTATTTTGGAAAAAATGACAAACTGTTTAATTAAAGTATTATATGGGTTAGCAATGCTATGGTGCCCAATCTACACCTTTTCAACCCACCCTGGAAGTTACTTGCTGTTGTGGTGAGCAATGCTGTATAAGCTGATGGCTTCCTAGTGCAAGCATCCAGTTCCTTATGCCTGAAACCCTTCTCTTGTCACAGGATAGACAGAGAATATCTTATAGGTGGGAACCAAATTGTTTCATCAGGGATAGGAAATTTCTGGATGCAGTTGTTCAGGCAGGACACAGGTGAGACAAAAGAGCTTACAGTATAATTACTTTTCTAGAAGGTGAGGTAAGAAAATGGGAAACAAATGCACTTTTTTCTTTACCATTTCTGAGTTCAGAGGGTCAGATTAATTAATGCAAAGTATCATCTGCTAGAGCAGTTGTTGGGGGTGGGCAGGAGAGAGGATGCAGAAGAGGATTAAGATTTGTTGTAAAGAGCAAAAGGCAATTAATAATTAGCTTCTGACCCTCAAAGTAGAACTAAGCTCAACAATATAGCCTTGCAAACCAGGCTATTATACAGTGAGAGGTTTTTAAATATATTTCTCTTACTTTAAAGGTATCAAACACTAGGCCTGGAAGACTTACAATCGAATTTTCTCTTTGAAAAATAGAAACAAAACAAAAACAAAAAACAAAAAATTTGTGTACCACAGAAGCCCTATCATTAGCTTCAAACAGGAAGATAGGGATAATGATAAGATGGAAGTAGAAGAAAAATAAACATTTTCTGGCTCAGTAGTTTGTTGAGAGAAAAAGAGAGGATAAAAAAAGATAATAAAGATGTAAAATATGAAGCCATTTTTCCACTCTCAAAGTTTCTTAACCCAGAAAGAGGAGGATAAGTTGATGAGTGAGAGTAGCATAGAAGTGGAGGAATGGGATTGGTTTTTTTTGGGGGGGGGGGATTTCAAGCTATTTCTAACTTATTTCAAATTATGGCTTTTCTTTCTGATATGACTTTTTAAATATGATCTCTTTCTGCAAAAAGCATCCTTCACAAATACGCAACAGGACTCAACACTAGTGCCATGGTTGTTTCTTTCAGAATTGGACTTCCTTCTTACAAGTGGTTCAGACTAGGCAAGTCTGTGGAAAGTGGATCTACAGAAAGTAGAATAGCAGTTATCTAAGGCTAAGGAGAGTGGGGAAGTGACTGCCAGTGGGGGTACAAGGGCTATTTTCATGTGATGAAAATGACCTAAAACTAGATTGTGGTGTGGGTATACAACTCTGAAATACAAAAAAAAAAAAAAAAAAAAATACATTGAATTATACACTTTAAGTGGGTCAATTTTATAGTACATAAATTATATCTTAATGAAGCTATTAACAATGCAAAGTATACAACAATTTTCAGTTATGAGTATTTTTGCCCTCCAGAGAACATTGATCAATGTATAGACACATTTTTGGTTGTCACAACCAATAATTATCTAGACCCAAATGTCAATTGTAGAAGTTGGGAAACCCTGGTCTAAAGAAGGGGCCTTAATGAAATCTTATTTTGCCTCTTCTGATACCTTATATTTGCTTCTGCATTTTCCACAAGCTTCTGGCTCTGTGGTCTCCATGATAAGAAGGTGCTCTACTTTTTAAAAATATATGTAATATTATATTAATATTTATAATTATAATATATATTTATAATATATATAATCAAATTTAAACCATCTGTTTTCATGTATCAACATCCTTTACTTCTGTAGCTTGCTTCTTTTTTTTAAATTTTAATAGGCTTTATCATATGATCCAGTAATTCCACTATTGTATATTTACCGAAAGAAAAATTAAAATGCTAATTTGTAAAAATATATATACCCCTATGTTTATTGCAACATTATTTACAATGGCCAAGATATGGAAGCAACCCAAGTGTCCATCAGTAGATGAATAGATAAAGAGATTAAGAAATATATACAATGGAATATTACATGGCCATAAAAAAGAATGAAATTTTGCCATTTCCAGTATAATAACATGAATGGATCTAGGGGTTATAATGTTAACAGAGATAAGTCAATCAGAGAAAGATAGCTACTGTAGGAATTCACTCATATGTGTAATTTAAGAAAATAAATGAACAAAGAAGAAAGAGACAAACAAAAAACAGACTCAAATATAGAAAACAAATTGGTGGTTTCCAGAGGGGGATGTGGGTTGGAGGGAATGAGTGAAATAAATGAAGGGGATTGGGGTATCCCTGGGTGGCTGAGTGGTGCCTTTGGCCTGGGGTGCGATCCTGGAGTTCTGGGATGGAGTCCCGCGTTGGGCTCCCGGCATGGAGCCTGCTTCTCCCTCTGCCTGTGTCTCTGCCTCTCTCTCTCTATCATAAATATTTTTTTAAAAAAATCTAAGAAAAAAATGAAGGGGATTTATAGCATGCATATCATGATGAGCACTAAGTAAGGTACAGAATTGTCAAATCATTATATTGTACACCTGAAGCTAATATAATACTGTATGTTAATCATACTTGAATTAAAAAAACTTTTAATATACTTCAATTTTAGAGCAATTGTCTCCACATACTCAGTCTCCCCTCTACCAAAATCCCTCACTAGAAAAGAACACTTGGGGTAGCCTGGGTGGCTCAGTGATTTAGAGCTGCCTTCAGCCCAGGGCCTGATCCTTGAGTCCCATGTCTGGCTCCCTGCAAGGAGCCTGCTTCTCCTCTGCCTGTGTCTCTGCCTCTCTCTCTCTGTGTCTCTCATGAATAAATAAATAAAATCTTAAAAAAAGAAAAGAACATCTGATATAATTGATGAACCTACATCGACACATTACTGTCATCAAAAGTACATCATCTACATTAGGATCCACTCTTGGTGATGTACATCCTATGGGTTTAAATAAATGTGTAATAATATTTATGTCATTTATGCTATTTATGCCATTTATAATGGCATCCCCCATTACAATATCATAGATAAAGGTCTCACGGGTTTAAAAAATCTTTATGCTGTGACTTTCTATTCATATGACCCTCCCCTATTCCCTCTGGCAAGCACCAATCTTTTTACTACTGAATTGTTTTGCCTTTGCCAGAATGTCATATAGTTAGAGTTATAGTTAGAGTCAGACAATTATGTAGCCTTTCAGATTGGTTTCTTCTACTAAGTAAGATGTATTTCAACCAACATTCTACTCTCTACTTCCGTGAGTTTGACTATTTTAGACAATTCATATAAGTGCAATCATGCAGTATTTGTCCTGTGACTGACTTATTTCATTAAGCATAATATCCTCATTGTCTTCATATTGTCATAATGCTACTGCATATGGGAGGATTTCCTTCTTTTTTTGTGGCAGCATAATGTTCCATTGTATGTATGTGTGCATGTGACATTTTCATTATTTATTATCTGTTAATGAATATTTAAAGTGTTTCCATGTCCCAGCTATTGTGAATAATGCTGAGATGAACTTTTGAAAGTCTTTGAGACTTGTACACTGAAAACTACAAAACACTGAAGAAATTAATTAAAGACACAAATAAATGACAAGATATCCCATGTTCATGGATTAGAAGACCCAATATTGCTAAAATATCCACAGTACCCAAAATGATCTACAGATTCAATGCAATCTATCAAAATCCCAATGATATTTTTTATAGAAATAGAAAAAAAGTCCTAAAGTTAGTATGGAATGAGAAAAGATTCCAAATTGCCAAATCAATCTTCAGAAAGAAAGACAAAGCTGGAGACATCATTTTTCCTGATTTTTCCTATTTTTAGTAATCAAAATAATATAGTATTGATATAAAAACAGACACATAAACCAATGGAATAGAGAGAGGCCAGAGATAAACCCACAGTCAACTGATCTTCAACAAGAATGCCAACAATGCAAATAGTGATAGGACAGTCTCTTAGACAAATGGTGTTGGGACAACTGGCTATCTACATGGAAAAAAATGAAACTGAACTTTTATCTTACACCATGGACAAAAATCAACCCCAAATGGATTAAAGACAAACATAAGACCTGAAATTATAAAACTCCTAGAAAAAAAAAAAAAAACATAGAAAACCTCTTTAACATTGATCCCAGAAAGAATTTCTTGACTATGACAAATGGAAAAGTAGAAGCTTTTGCACAACAAAGGAAACAACTAAGAATGAAAAGGCAAATTGGAACTCCTATAAATCAATAGCAAAAAAACAAAATAACATGATTAAAAATAAGCAAAGGACTTGAATATACATTTTTCTAAAGAAGGCATACAAATGGCAACAGGTACATGAGGGTAAAAAAAAGGCTAAACATTAATCATCAAGAAAATGCAAACAAAAAATACAATGAGATATAATCTCATGTGGTTGAGATGGCTATTATGAAAAAACCAAAGATGAGTGTTGGCAAGGATGTGAAGAAATGGAACTCTTACACACTGTTGGTGTGAATGCAAAATGGTGCAGCCTCTATTAAAAACATGGGGGTTACTTCTGACTTGCCTGGCAGCACATCAGAGTGTAGGGGTCTAACATGGCTGCCAAGGCAGATATCTGCACATTTTTTTCTGTAAGCACCAGATATTGAATATTTTGGGTTTTGCAGGCCCAAAAGTCTCTGCTGCTACTACCCTACTCTGTCCTTATTGCTTACTGAGAAAACTGGCAGTATTCTGCATGTCACCATAGATAATACAAAAAGAATGAGTGGAGCCTGTGTCCCAATAAAACCTTAATTACACAAATAGTGTGCCAGATTTGTCTTGTGGACCAGAGTTTGCTGAACTTTGATCTGAAGCATCCAGCTGTGGAGGTGTCATCTACCTGAGAACAATGCTTGCTTTATCTCATGCTATTACAACCTTTGGACATTGATGATGCCACTTTGCCTGGGGTATTGCTCTGAGGCAGGTGGCCCTCACATGAGCTATAGGGAATCAATTACAGTAGTGTGTATCCATTTTTCATCTTACTTCCAGTTAGCCTTTCCCATTCTGTTCTGATTATCTCCAGATTGAAATTCTAAGCAAATAGTTAAACTCCTTTAGAGTTCAGGCTCTCTGACAGACCACTTCTTGGATTGTACGCTTTTGTTTTTGTCCTCACTATTTTTTTCACTCTAAGAATTAAAAAATAAACCTCCCGCCTCCTTCCCTTCCCCTATTAGCAGTAGATCGGAAACCACCACCAATCTTGTCCATCAACTTTCCTATTGCTCTTGCAGCTAGCTCAGCATCTCCACCCAGAGCTCATTCAGCAGATTTTGTGTCAAAGCTTTTGATGAATAAGATCACTTTTTAAGTTTCTTTTGAGTTGTTCAAGAAACCACATGACAGGAATCTAGCTTGAAATTCCTGCTTCCATGTCCACAGAAGCTAGGGCAGACCATCAAGGTTAGTGAGGAACACAGAACAATTTCCAGGGGCTACTTATGTTTCTTCTTTTGTATTTAGCCACAGACAATGGCATTTTCAATATCTCACAGGCAAAATACATGTTGCTTTGAGTTGAACTCTTGATTGATTTATATTAATCAGTCCATGAGGAAGAATATAAGACCCAGAGCAGCTGACAGAGGATGAAGGCTTATACCCCTTACAAAAATGTCTGAAAAAGGTTAGACTTTTCTAGTTTTTGATATTGTCTTGGATGTCTAATTTAAGCATTCCAACACCAGGATACCTTGACATCTAAAGAGAGAGATAAAATTATCAGGCACACATGGTAACATATGATGCATTCTCAAATGCACCCTGGAAAACTCATTAAATATCCTCCAGTCTTCTCTAATTATCCCAGTAGCCTACCAGGAGTTTCTTGTAACATGATAATAAAAAAGATATTTTTAACTGGCAAATGTAGAAGCTTTCATCAAATTATTTGGGGGCAAGAATTCCATTTCTTGTTAAATAAAAAGATTTCATGTACAGGAGATTCAACATAAGGTAGCAAAGAGCTTTGATTATTATATTTCAGAGCCTGGGAGTCAAATGTAAAAGCTAAAAGAAAATTCTGTTCCTCTGTGGGAGAACACTCCGCAGAACAAAGACCTTTTACTACCCAGGACTTTTCTGAGTTTTAGATGTTGATTTTCCTCACTTTTCTTTTCAAGATCAGAATGTCTCTATTAATGCCTTTTAGACAGAAATCTCATGCAGAGAATTGAAAGGGCACCACAGACTGAAAAACATGACTTATTGTATAGATTACATGCATCGCAATTTATTTAATTATAAAGTTATTCCAATTCATGTATATTTTGCATTGGCTAACAGTATCTGTTAAAAGCCTCAAACTGAATAACAAAAGTGAAAAGTGAGTTGATCATTCGCTTAAAGACTGCATGACTGAGATTTTATTCCTAAATCAGGAGAGAAAAAGACAAAGAGAAGGAACATAATTTTATATGGTACCAAATGTATATGTGTTTGCATATTTGTATATACATTTGTGTATACACAGACACAAACATAAAGAACATATATGAATGGGTCTGTGTTTATAAAATTATATGTACATAGAAAGATACACAAAGACTTTTCCTGGTTTTGTAGAGTCTATGGCTTAAGCATTTAAAATATTCTAGTTTAAGTACAACTGAGACATTACAAGCAAATCACATGTAAAGAGAAATAACAGTATTTCACAGAAGCTTCGAAATCCTGAACCTAAGGGAAAATTTCAGTTAGGTGCATAGATATATTTTAATTCTGTATTATTGCCTTGCTGAGTATAAATTTATATATAATATGATAAAAATACTAAATCCACTCTTTCCCCTAAGTAGGGTAAACTAGTATTAAGCCTCTGATTTGTACTGAATTATGAGGGTCAATAATAAGGATGATGGCAAAATAATACTGTGGTGTTTTAGTAGATTAAGTTGTGCCAAACTCATCTCTCATAAGAAACATCACATGTTTCTGTAAATCATAAACCACGGGAAGCCTCCACTGTCCAAATCAGCCTCTCTAGGAGTTAGTGTTGAATGAAAATATGACAGAGAATCCCTAATGATCACGGACTAAATCTAAGAAACTGACATACTGTCAAGATATGTGATATGGGTATTGCTCTGGCTGCCAAGAAAAATGTAATCATGGGAAGAATGACTTCTTCTGTTTGTGGTAATGGTTTGTGTGCCATAGCCAGGAAAGAGATACAATGCAAAGACACACCAAAACATTTCAGAACATTTGCTCCCAGACAAAAGTAAAATCCACAGCATCTACCTGCAATGACTCTGAGAGCCATTGAAAAATTGAATGCACAAGTTAGGAGCAAAACTAATAGGCTAATTGATTAGTCTTAAGGAGGAAATATTACCATATTTTCACAGAGAGGAATAAGGATTTCCTCCCATGTGCCATGCTTGGTGAGAGTATAAACTTCCCTATTTCATTTATTTGTTTGTAAAAATAGAAGCCTTTTAGGGTAAAGACTCTTGGAGCCCTCAACATCTGCTGTTGGAAAAGTGAGAGGAAAAGTGTCAGCTGGAATGTGAATCCTTCCTGTAAAGTAGATATTGACTTGGTTCCCAATCATGATACAACTACAGTGAAGGGAAAGTTCAAACAACAGATTTGTTTTGGTTTTTTTTTTTGTTTGTTTGTTTGTTTTTGAGAGAGAGAGAGAAAGGAGGGGTTGGGGAAGAGGAGGGAGAGAGGATCTTAAGCAGGCTCCACACTCAGTGGAGGTGGGACTCAATCTCACGACCCTGAGATGATGACCTGAGCTGAAATTGAGAGTTGGACTCCTAACCAACTGAGCCACCCAGGCAGCCTGCAACAGAATTCTTTTTTTAATTAATTAATTAATTAATTAATTTGAGAAACAGCACATGGGTTGGAGGGTGAGCAGCAGAGGGAGAGGGGAAAAATAAACTCAAGTAGACTGTGTGCTTCAATGAGCATGGAGTCCATTGAGGGGCTAATCTCACAACCATGATATCATCACTTGAGCTAAAATCAAGAGTCAGCTACTTACCCAACTGAGCCACACAGGTGCCCCCAATACCACAACAGAAGAATTCTTGAGTGTCCATTATATTCAGGAGAAAAATTATTATGGTAATTAAAAACATAAGTTCTAAAATCTCACATCTGAATTGCTAGGAAGCCTCAGACAAATAACTCTACATTTCTAAGTTTCACATTCTACATCTGTAAACTGAATATAACAATAATATCTAAATCATGGGATGTTGAGAGAATAAAATGAATAACTGCATGTAAAGTTTTTATTATTTTAAAGGTAATTTTAAACTTAGTAATTTTATGACTAGTGCTGTTTGTGCAAAACAGTAAATGAGTAGGCATTTAAAATCACCAATACTTCATAGGAATGCAAACTGGTGCAGCCACTCTGGAAAACAGTATGGAGATTCTTCAAAAACTTAAAAACAGAGCTATCCAGAAATTGTACTACTAGATATTTACTCCCCAAATACAAAAATACTACTTTGAAGGGATACATGCACTCCAATGTTTCTAGAAGCAGCATCTACAGTAGCCAAATTATGTAAAGAGCCTGAATTTCCACTGACTAATGAATGAATAAGGAAGATGTGATATATATATACATATACATATATATGTATATATATACATATACACACACACACAATGGAACATTAGCCATCAAAAAGAATGAAATCTTTCCATTTGCAATGACATGGAAGGAGCTAGAGTGTCATGATAAGCAAAACAAGTCAGAGAAAGACACATACCATATGATTTCATTCATATGTGGAATTTAAGAAACAAACAAACAAAATGAGCAAAGGGAAAAAAGAGAAAGGCAAACCAAGAAACAGACTGTTAACTATAGAGAACAAACTGATGTTTACCAAAGGTGGGGGGCAGGAGGATGGGTAAAATTGGTGATGGGGATTAAGGAGGCCATTTGTTGTGATGAGCAACAAGTGTTGTATGTAAGCTTTGACTCACTAAATTATACACCTGAAGCTAATGTTACACTGTATGTTAACTAACTGGAGTTTAATAAAAACTTTAACAAATCAGCAACAATTCAATGAAAATAGGACTTTAGGTAATAGTGTTGAAGTGTTTTACGTTTGATGTCTTAATCTAGAGCTCAAGAAAATAAAACCACTATTTCAAGTGCTTTGTCACCTTAAATAATTTCCCTATTTTTTAAAGAGATTTTATTTATTTGACAAAGAGAGAGAGCACAAGCATGGGGAGCGTCAGGCAGAGGGCGAGGGAGAAGCAGGGCTCGATCCCAGGACTCCAGGATCATGACCTGAGCCAAAGGCAGATGCTGAATTGATTGAGCACTCAGGTGCCCCAAATAATTTCCTTATTAATAACAGACTAGATACGATAGGATATCTCTTTTTACAAAAGAGCAGCGATGGGGAAATAATAAAAGCAAGTAATGCAGTTACCATTCTAATCACTCCTCACATCCTCGTATACTGATAGATTGACTGTAATTTCTGACACACTCACTTTTTGTACACCTCTTAATCTAATTTCCTTTCCCTAAAATTACAATTTTGGATTCCATTGATCAACTATCCTATTCTAATGATGTATGTTCATTTTTAAGATATATCTTAAACATCTCCAAGTCGATCTTCCTCAATAACAATGACTTTGTGTTCTCTTGAGCAATTTCAATGACTTTATTACAAAGTCTGATATTTTATATATTTCCATAATCAATCCATATATTCTATCATTTTTCTTCATGAAAATTTGTGAGATTTTTCTTTTTTACATGAGATTCCACGTATAAGGTGGGTTGTGATTGATGTCTCCTACAAAGTATCATTATGTATTGGAGTAAGTCTGACAGCTGAAGCAAAGCAGATGTGGCTCTCTGGCTCTCTTTAGATGGATTTTTGCTTATTCTTTTCCCCTATTGCCGGCCTCTTTAAGACATGTGACCTATCTTTGGCTCTCGGAGACATGATCATAAATAATGTGTAAAAGAGGGTTAATTTTTTTCTACAAAGGAGTAAAATGTGTCCTCTATTCTCACATTTCCAATAATTTCCAAATATATCTGTATCATATCATCTGGAAAATGTGGCCTCACATTTACAGCATATGCCTTGGTCTCTAGTATAAAATCTTTGAAAAGAAGGTCTCAAAAAATCAACTTAGGGATCCCTGGGTGGCGCAGCGGTTTGGCGCCTGCCTTTGGCCCAGGGCGCGATCCTGAAAACCCGGGATCGAATCCCACGTCGGGCTCCCGGTGCATGGAGCCTGCTTCTCCCTCTGCCTGTGTCTCTGTGCCTCTCTCTCTCTCTGTGTGTGTGACTATCATAAAATAAATAAAAATTAAAAAAAAATCAACTTAGGAAAGATGCTCATTGACTACTTTCAAATGCCAAAAAAAAAAAAAAAAAGATAAGCTCCATTATTTTTTGAACTTTACATCTTTGTATGTAGAATAAGCAAAATCACTGATATTTCCCAGGACAGTTCTAATTTTCTAATTTTCTTAGCCTTTTCCCATAAGTACACCGTTGTCAGACTCTGTACCCTAAGCTTATTTTTAAATGTATCAGTTAGTATAGTTGTGGCTTAGGTAGCATGGTATTTTTATTTTCAGCACCTCGATATGTACCTGTTGGTGCTTAGATCACTAGATGAACATATAGGGTTTTTTTTTGTTTTGTTTTGTTTTTTGTTTTTTGCCACTTTTGCTTCTCTCTAATTAGGTTGAGTCTATCATAGACAATGAAGCAGGCAATTTTTTCTCATTGTAGTTTTCTCACAAACTGACAGGAAGAAAAAGACAGCAAAAGAACTCAGGGTTTGGGTAGGTTTTTTTCTACTATGAGATAGAGAAAATGCATATTAGGAAGTCAAAAAGCATATTTGTTAGAGGCACAGAAAAATGTCGTCTTGGTTCTAAACAGCTTTCCAGATCTTAGGTGTTTGAGCACATTAAGAAGGTTCACCTGGAGTAGCCATGGCCAACAAGCACTGCTTCGGAGGACCATCTGACCCCTCTGTCCCTTCTAATTCACCTTCTCTTCATTGGTGGGCAGAAGAGGATGGATGGAGGCAGGGGAGAAGAGGTTGCTTCACTCTGGGGCAACACCTTCCTTATTAAGCTTCCAATTCGCAGCCACTGAGTAAGTTTTAAACAATTTTCTGAGGATTGCAGAAATTTTGTTATATTTTTCCACTTCCTAGAACACGAAGAAGAGCTTTGACTTTATGACATCCAGCCTGTCGAGTCTAACAAAAGGCAGGACATATTTAACACGTGAAAAAGGTGCTCTATCACAGGCCTACGCCAAAGTAGATGAAACAGTAATAAAATAACAAGTGTCATATAAGATTAAACGGGACATGCATACCTCTCTTAACATGACCTCAGCTCACTGCTACCTGAGAGTTCATAAAACCTGCATCAGAAATATGGAGAAGATTCCATTGTTCAAGCACAATTGTATAGCTTCCAAAGAAACCTTAATTAAATTTCAAGCAACAAGATCTGTATCAGCAGAAAATAATTGCTCCATCCGACAGTATTTATTTTTATCAGGTGAAATCTAGTTGCCATGTCCTCCTATGCTACCACACAGTCACTTTAACAGAGTCATGTGAGATGTGTTTCTTTTCTCCTCAAAAGCAGTCAGTTCTCATCCATGTCAAAGTGTACATTGTCCTCATCAGTAATATGAAAGCCTATTTAGGCATAGTGATTCACTGTGGTCATACTCCATCATACTCCATTATACCAGCACTTTACTTAATCATTGTCAAGCAGGTCCACCCATTTTTGCTCTTGTCCTGCTACCTTCACACCCACAAATGTAGCAGATGCAAGCATGCCATTGATGACAGTCAATTTTTTTCTTACTTTGCACAGATGGCTGAGTTATTTTTATTCATGAGGAAGCCTCAAATTTCAGATTTTTTAATGGGGTAAGAATCTCCCATCATAAAAGGATCATCAAATTACCTCTTATTTATTCATCAATTTAACATGTGGTTCTTTCCAATAAACTTTTAAAAAATAAATTTAAATGGAAAGATTTAATGTTCTCCTTCTCTAGACTTAGCTATTGTTTTAAGACCATCTTCCTAGTTATTAGAAATAAGGAAACTAAGTATACAATACAGTCTTATTAACTATAGTCACGTTGCTATACATTAAACTCCAGAACATACTCATCTTCATTACTGAAACTTCATGCCCTTTGACCAACACTCCACCTTTTTTTCATTCTCTCCCTACTGCTCCTGCCCCAGGCAACCAACCTCCCACTTTCTGCTTTTATGAGTTTGAATTAGACTACTTTTGATTTCACATAGAAGTTAAAACATGCAGTATTTCTCTCTCTGTATCTAGCTTAGCATAATATCTTTGAGGTTCATCAATGTTGCAAATAACAGAGAATAGATCTGAAATGTTTTAAACATGCACATACATAGGAGAAAAAAGGTAACTATGTGAAGTGATGGATATGATAATTAGCTTGACTGTCATCATTTCACACTGTACATGTATATCAAAACATCACATTGTACATCTTTAATATATGCAATTTTATTTTGTTTTAAAAAGAAGGAATCTCCTCTAAAGCACGCGTTGTACTTTATACTTGCAAAATGAGAGTCTCGGCCTGTGTCTACCAACTAAGTACAAATAGAAAAATGTACACAGGTAGTTTATATTTTTGCTAGCATGCATTCAGTATTTAATTTGTGCTTCTCAGAGTTCTAAGTAATTTACATGGTTAGTTTATCTTCTGAGGTAGGTGTTAATACTCCAATTTTAAAGATAAGGAAACAGGATTACAGGGGTTAAGTTGATTTAAGATTGAATTCTGTTCAATGCACCTAATTTTGAACAGGAACAGTTAACATTTACTTGCTCAGTGACTTTGAGACAACTACCTGAACTCTGAACTTTAGTTTTCCTTTTCTATAAATATGAAATAAAAATAATCACCTGCAAACTCTGCTATGGGAATAAAATAATATCTGAAATATGTCTGGTGTACAATAAGCACTCAACACATGATAAATATAATGGTCAGAATACTTACAGAGATGTACAGTGGGAGAGACATTTTATGTGAGTGGCTCTGCATTTATCTACCCCCATATCTACTATCACCTAAAATCAACCATCCTCCTTTAGAGCTAACTGAATAAAACTGCCTTTCAAGTTTCAAATGTACCCATTTATCTCATATACCTTATGATCAGGAGGGGAAGTCATGCCTTGTTCACTCCCAAATATGGCTTCCAGAAAATTATATTCTATATTAAAAATAAACCTACAAAATTTTCCTCTACTCCTTTAAGGTATATACTATCCAGTTATAGTAACTTCCCCTCTTTTTAATACAGTTCCATATTGTTCTGCTGGTTATTAATTTTATTTTCTAGAGTATATGGCTTAATATCTTCCTTACCATCCTATTCCATTTTCATAGGAGCCTAAAACCTTCACTATCAACAATTTTGCCTATTCATCTTTTTTTAAAGATTTTATTCATTAATTTGAGAAAGAGACCACATGCACCAGAGGTCAGGGGCAGGGGAAAGAGAGCACCAGCAAGGGGGAGGGGCGAGGGAGAAGCAGATTCCAGGCTGAGCAGGGAGCCCAACTGGGGGCTCCATCCTAGGACCCTGGGATCATGATCTGAGCCAAAGATAGACGCTTAGCCAATTGAGCCACCAAGGCACCCCTTGCCTATTCATTTTTAATGACATTCTCATTTCCCTACATCATTAAAAAATTGTCACATTCTGACTCCACTCTTGAAATCAACAACTCACATATCCCTCTCACTGATCATAGCATCCAATCCTTTATGTGAAAAATTACTGAAATTCATTAAGGCCTTGAATTTATTTTGGTCCCACTTACACTGAGGCATGTAGCCTGTTCCTGGCTATATGTCCTTCCCTATTCCTCACACATTTATGGTCTATCACCATTGTCATTCTCTTGGAAACACCCTTAAGTCTCTGACATTTATGTTCCACCCCCACAGCTCCATCTCACAATAGCAAATTGAATGTTGGTTGAGAAATTACAATGGACAGATTGTTTTCACTATAAATGCATGACCGCTTACACATAAGGGACTCCTCAAAGCTGCCAGGCCACCTTGCTAGGTTTTTCTAGATATCTGGATCTGTCATAGTCTTTACCAACTATCTAATAACTCTGCTGTTCTCCTTATTATTACCACGCTCTCCTCTATTTACTCAATCTCAATATATCACCCTCACTTCATAACTCACAGAGCAAAATAAAGCCCTCAGATTGGCTCCTTCCTCAACTCCCTGCAACCACCAATCTCCAAGTCTGCCTCCATTTGTACCAATCTTCTTTTTCTTCTGTATTTTTTAGGAGGGAAGCGTTCCCCTCCATTTCTCAATAACTACTTCCTTAGTGTGCGATCGATATATCTTCTCTTAATATTTCCTCAGGAATCTTACTCCTTTGATTATAGACTTATGATCTTGTATTCTCCATAATCACTTCCAAAACAAAAGAAAACAAAAACTCTCTTTAAACTCTGTTATCTTTCCAGTCTTATTTCTATTGGACTTTTCAGCCCAGTGTCGTGGAAAAACTTGTTACCTAACAGAGTCCCTTTACTTCCTGAACTATCTTTCAAGCTTTGCTCTTCATTCCAAGTCAGTGTCCAATGCTAAGCACCATAAAAATCACTCTGAATTTCTTATCTTTTAAAATTATATACATATTTTAAATAGTCTATATTATACATTGAAATATTTAAATCAAATAATTGAATATGTATGTTTCAATCCTGGCCTAATATAACTTTACATGAATATTTGACAGACTTGCTTCCTTTAACCTCATTAAAAACCTCTTCCTGTTGCCTCTATACTCTCTAGCCACTTTATTTCTATCGTTTCCTTTATCAAACATCTAAATGTTGGTGATTCTTTGTCCTGAGCCCTCCTCCTTTCTCAATCTGTATTATCTCCTTATGTAATCATATCCATCCCTAACTAGTGACTGGAAACCAGAAGCCACAAATAGCAAGTGGTTGTAGGCGATAGCTTCGACAGTTGAAGGGTAAGAATCAAAGCCCAAAAGCTAAAAGCTGCTCCTGCAGAGGGATTTAAGCACAGAAGAGCAGTGCATTTTTAGAATGGCCCACTACTGTGAGATATTTGCATTTATTAAGTCTTTTCCTGAACATTAAATGTGAGTATTTCATGTTTCAGTTTACCAGGTGAAAGCTCTAACATCTACTTTTTGGATAATATTTTAAAAATTCCTCAAACAGTCGATAATGCTTCAAAGCCATTTAACATGAGACCTCATCCTGGGGATAAAGATATCTTATTACACTCAATAACAAAAGTACCTAGAGATCATCAAATACCTAAGGATTGTCATAACCATCCAGCTTTCTGACTTGTAAATTTTGAAAACCTGCATAAAACCTTAAGAATAAATTTAACAGCTGTGCGTGTTTATATATACAGTTGGAGGAAAATAGGAACAAAACAAGCACTTTTCAAGCTTTCCCATTTAAAAAATGTTTTCCTGTCCCAAATCCTTAATTTAATACATCTATTTTTTTTCAAACCAATGAATGGCTCAGATAATAAGATAAACCAATAAGCCTTAGAAATAATTACATAACATCAAATGACTCCCATTTTTCAAGAAAGGAAACATGCATTTAAAAAATAATATATAACTGGGGACATTTTTCCACATTGAATTCCAGACACCTGCCCATGTCCAAATAAAAACAAATGGGCAGTTTGAATTAAACTAAAATGTCTTTTCTAGTGAGTTGACTTTACTTTTGCTTATAATTATGAGATAGGGAAACTGAAGGGATTCCATTTTGAGAAGGCTCCATCTCTGCTGATTTCCCTCTAGGCCAGTTCTCATTTCTGAATAAGCCAAAGAACCTATGCTCCCACTTTAAGAAGGAAATCAAGAAAGTGAATCATTCTCTAAGTTTTGCCCTAGACTCTAAACACCTGTTAACATCTAAGAAGAGTTAGATCCCAAACATGTTCAAGACTTAGTTTCAAACAAACTTCAACTGATGCTGACATCAATACTCCTTACCTCCAGTGATTTATGAAATACCACCAATTATTAACCTGACACTGATCTTTGTGCCTTACAAGTACCCTAGACCCCTTTCTAATATAAACCCCTAAGCTCAAGCGATTATGAGACTCATTCTCCTTTCTTTCCTGAGTCTCCCAGACACTGTCTGTTATACTCTATTTGTCATTCATGCTGTTCAATAAACAGTGCTTTCACTTTCTCCAGTTCACATTCAATTTCAATATTACGTGAAGTTAAGGACCCTCATGGCTGGTACTGCAGAACATCCCTCTAGGTCCTCAGACCCAGCCTGCCTGCATCAATTAAGCTACTATATCTTTGCTGAAAGAAGCTGCATCTGCTGTAAATAATATCTTTTCATACATTATAGATATGACTTGAAAAGAGCATGCATTGAGTCAGTAGTTCTCAATTCTAATCTTAACCCTTACTATTTTTTGCCAGTGTGAGAACCTAATGGATGCTAGACACTTGATCACAGGGTATTAAGATATCAAAGTTTGAATCACTAATTCAAATCATCCATCTTCACCTCTTTTCCAAACATCCATAACAACTGATCTCAACTTGGGCATTTTCAGTGAGGATCTTTGTACAAAGTAACAATTGCCTACATTTATCAATTGCCCATTATGTGCTAGTAAGTATGCTGAGAGATTTTACATGGGTTGTAATAACTAATTTTCTAAATTATCTTAATTTCACAAATGACAGTTCACATATACACAAAAAAGACCCAGGATGGTTTTGGTATCCACCTAACACTATAGTGCATTTAGTAAGATGTATCATGATTATCTCACCCTGGGCCCATCTCATTCCCTTCTTAAACCAACATTATTTCTGCAATGTTACATAGTATTTTTGTATACTTTGAATTGTTCAAGTTCATACCAGAATAGAGTCGAGTATGCTTTCAAATGCCTACTATCTATTGACCTAATTATTGTTAAATAGCCTAAAATATTTCTTTGTCTTTTAAATCATCATAGCCAAGAGTAACAGATATTTTAACCATTTCTTGAAGGCTTATCTTATGTCTGGCACATTACTATGTTCTGTACAATTTAAACTGCCTGGGTTGTGTTTAATTAACCCATTGATTTAAATTGTCATATTATTTATGTTTCCATTTAGTCAAATTCTGAAATAATCATGCTTTTATGCTTTCTATACTTTTTTTTAAATTCACTTCCTTCTTAACCAATTGTAGTTGTCAAAAAACAAGATAAGAAGCCTAAAATGAGCCTCTTTAGACTTCAGGTCTAAAATGGAATCTCAAACCAGTCACTCAGGAATCACCTGATGAACACTAGCCTGCCTGATAGACCCTTATTATCCCCTAAAGAAAAGTACCTTTGTATCAACCAACTCTCTTTTCTTGCCAATATAACTTCCTTGCTCCCCCTCTCTTCTACCTATATAAATCTTGCTTTTTGTATAGCTCCTTGGAGCTCCTTTCTATCTGCTAGATTGGTAGCTACGTGAATTAAATAGATTTTTGCTCAAACTCTTAAAATTTTCATATGCCTTGGTTTATCCTTTAATATGATCTAATATCTACTTTCATGAATTTACTGAAATTACTTTATCAAATTGATCACTGATGTCCCAAATCAATCAATCCAATAATTTATTTTTATTCTCTATTTTTGTTGATATTTTAAAATACTAATATTTGTTTATTTTAAAGTAGTTTATGATCATCCTTAGACAATGAAGAACTGGAAAGGTAGTAAATCGCAGGTAGAGTATTCAGAGAGAAAGGATAAAGTAATGACCATTGTATTATGTATATAACCATTGTATTAATGGAGTATCCTCAAACCATACATATTCATATGTAATTCATATGTAATATTACTCTCTAAACTTCCCAAAGGTCAGAATCATGCCACACTCCTCCATCTTGTACATGACAAGTGTTTGCTAAATATTTGTTGATCAATTAATTTTTCTCCTATCTTTTTAGCATCATGTTAGTTCAATTTTTACTACATTAAGTCAGATACATAAACCAAGTTTACTCTATACCCAAACTAGACATTCTTCTACATATCAGCATAAGATAAGAGAGAATGCTTATTTGCTAATAGCAACATAGGAAGAGAAGTCCCTTTTTTATAGGCTCTCTCTTCATCCTCTTCTTTAACCATTTTCCAAAGCAAGTACATTTCTATGAGGCATTGCTTCAGTTTCTTCATTCCTAGAAGTTCCTTGAAGTTTATGAGTGGAATATTTGATAATGATGCAGATAGGCATGGATATAAAACCCTCAATTTGTGACCTAATTTGTTTTTAGTTTCTTAATGCAGTCACTGCCCAGTACATTAGATTATACAGAATTAGTAGAGCATCTAGTGCTTATAGATTAGTAGCCTTAGGGCATTTTTCTGTACCACTTATTAAGGATGAAAGTAATTAGGAGACAAAATTGATAAAATGGTTATTGTTTCTATGGTTAAATATTGAAAGTTTTTTCTGAGATGAATGAGAAACAAACCAGTGAGAAACAATCCAGGTGATATACATGATACACAGTTGCTATAAGTGATGAAATTGGCTTTTCTGGCAAAAAACCTAAATCCTGATGGGGTATAGGATATCCTCAACTTTCAATATGTGCTCTTATGCTTCTTCCTTCTACAACACATGCATGCATTTTCCTTTCATGCTATAAACTTTGGCATTAGAACATGGCTCTCCTTTTATTTTCACAATACCATGTTTTAAAGGCAGTGCTTTCTACTTTGGGCACTTAAAAAGATTATTTGTCATTCTAAGAGAAAATGTAGATGGTTGTTTAACATTAGCAGCCTTCCTTGTTAGAGAATTAAAATATTCAAACTAAGGAAGCATTGTTGATATCTCTAAATTTCAGCATGGAATCCAGGAAATATCAGTGATTTATGTCTTAACTGTCTGACTTTACTACAACAGATGTCATTATGGTATAAGACGGTAAGGAATAAATTGCCTTAAAAGTGAAACAACATATATATTTTAGGAATCATACAGAAAACATAGCATTGGTATCTAACACCAGGCTGAAGAATGTATTAGTTGCAGGATTTTGTTAAAGTATAAAAAATATTTGAGAAACACTTTCAGAATGATGGAATAAGTACCTCCAAAAAAATCTGCCTCTCCATAAAAGCATCGAGAACACTGTCAAACATTGTCTGCATCAACTTTTCAAACTCTGGAAATTAACCTGTCTTATAATTATTCAAGGACTGTTTATGCAAGGAAAACAGCTTTACCTCAGAAATAACAAAGTTCGGTGGATTTTAACTTGTGCTATGCCTGTTATTCTCTCCCAGTTCCATAGTAGTCTTGATGATTAATAGCCTTTTATCCATGAATACAGGCAGCCTAGCAACTAGCATTTCTTTCAGCACAGAGGGAACACAATTGTTTGGAAGTCTCCAAAAAGTGCCAACCCAGAAAAATGTTCAGTATTTGATATAAATGGCAGCTCCCTAGAAAAGCCTTATACTTAGTCTTATTTGACTTGACTCAGAGCTTACTCAGAGGAAAAAAAAAAGAGAAAAGAAAAGAAAAAAAACCCCTCATACTCAGAGTAATCGTTGAAATAAAATTAGAGACAATTGTTTAACAAGGCAGATGCCTGAGTTGGTGAAAAGAGTTGGAATACAAGAGGTTAAAAAATTTTTAATGCTCTGGAGAATGAAATGTCCATAGGGGACTTTGAAAGTCTCTGACATATTCCCAAGATCTAGAAGGCCTCACAAAAGCACAGAACTACACGCATGTCCAAAAAGACTTTAGAATATCCTAATCTCTCATCTTCTATTAACCTTCAGAAGGAAAAAAATGAAGATTAAGGCAGGATTGTATGCTTTCAAAGTACTGAAAATATGCCCCAATACATATACAGACCTCTGCTGCAAGGATTGGTATATTCATTGGTTCAGAGAATTAAAATAAATCCATATCTAACCATTAAATGAATACTAAGTAAGTAAGTAAATAAGAGGAGATATCAGTTGGCCACACATAAACACAAACTTTATAAAATTATTTCAAGAAACTCACTAAGCAAACAAATAGCAATAACACAAACAAAAAAATTCTAGAAATAGAGAATCTAATTTACAGATTTGTTACATTATATTCTTTTAAGATTCCAGTTTGTTTTGCTTTTTTGAAGATTTTATTTATTTGAGAGTGAGAGAGAGCACAAACAGAAGTGAGGAGCAGACTCCTCACTGAGTAGGGAGCCCAGAGCAGGGCTCAATCCCAGGACCCTGGGACCATGACCCAAGCCAAAGGTAGACATCCAACTGACTGAGCCACCCAGCCCCAAGAGTCCAGTTTTTAACAAAAATGATTGTGAGGTGCACAATGAAACAGAAAAACATGTCTTATACTCCCAGAAAAAACAATTAGTCAGTAGGAATTATCACTGAGAAAGGCCAGAGATCAGAATTGCTAGACAAAGCATTTAAATAAGTTCTTATAAACACATTCAAAATCAAGAAATCAAGAAAATTATGTCTAGAATTTAAAAAGTGAGAAAGTTCTTTCCAAATATATAATATTATTAAAAAGATCAGAATTACAAAAACCAGAGTAGTTCTTGAACTGAAAAGTATAATTTATGAAAAATTTTCTACCTTGGCTCAACATCAACTTGAGCTGGTAATTAAAAAAAATAAGCAAATTTTAATATAGAAATATAGGACAATAGACATTACCTACCCTGAAGAACAGAAAGAAAAAAATATAGAAAAGTGAACAGAGCCTCAGATCCTCAAGTTCACCAACATATGAGTAATGAGATTACCAGAAGAAGTATAAAGATAGAAAGGAGAAAAATAATTCAAATGAAAAATGGCTAAAACTTCCTAATATGGATGAAAAATGAATTCGCACATGCAAGAAGCTCAACAAAATCAAAGATGTCAACATTGATATGCATCATTGTCAAAATACTAAAAATCTAAGACAAAGATAAACTTGAAAGAAACAAGACAGAAGTAAGTCATCATGTACAGCTGATTCCACAATAAGATTATCATCTGAGGTCAGATCAGAAATTATGGTGGCCTAGGGTGCCTGGATGGTTCAGTCAGTTAAGCATCTGCCTTTGGCTCAGGTCATGATCCTGGGGTCCTAGGACCAAGTGCCACATTGGGCTCTCTGCTCAGTGGAGAGTCTGCTTCTCCCTCTCTGTCTGCCCTCTCCCCCACCCCCACTCGTGCTCTTTCTCTTGCTCAAATAAATAAATAAAATCGTTTAAAAAAAAGATATCATGGTGGCCAAAAGGCAATTGGATGACATTTTCAAAGGGTTCAAAGAAAATAATGTAAAACAAAAATTCTATTGTAAACAAAGATATAGTTCAAAAATGAAGGAGAAATTAAGATATTCTCAGAAAAGCAAAAACAATTCTTTGCTAGCAGACCTTCTATTTGAGAAATATGAATGGAAATCTTTTAAGCTGAAATGTAAAGAAAATAGAAAGTATTTCTTTTTTTTTATTAATAGAAAGTATTTCAAATCAACATGAAGAAATGAAGAGCATTAGTAATGTTAACTACCAAGGTAAATATAAAACACAATATAAATGTATTTTATTTTAATTTTTTTCTTCTCTTACATGATTTAAAAGGCAATTGAATAAAAGATTGCTTTTTAAATTGTGTTGATGGGATTATGATGTCTAAAGATGTATTTTGCTTGGTTAATAACACAAGAGATGGAGGAAAAATGATTTATATTGAAGCAAACGTTTTGTGTACTATTGAAATTAAATTGTATTACTATAAAGTAAACTTTTAAAAAAATATTTATTTATTTATTCATGAGAGACACAGAGAGATAGGCAGTGACATAGGCAGAGGGAGAAGCAGGCTCCCTGTGGGGAGCCCGATGAGGGACTGGATCCCAGGACCCAGGGATCATGACCTGAACCAAAGGCGGATGCTCAACCACTGAGCCCTAAAGTACTTTAGGTATCCCTAAAGTAAACTGGTTTAAATTAATATGTCAATTGCAAACCCCATGGCAATCACTAAAAAAAAAGTTCGTAAGTTCATTAAAAGAAAAAAAACAAGAAAATTAGTGATACACTAGAAATGTTATTACTTAATCTTATTTAACACAAGAGAAGGGGATAATGGAGAAGATAGAGAATCACACATGATAGAAAAAAATAGCAAAATTATAGGCATAACTCTTACTTTTAAAATAATTACATTAAACATAATTGAATTCAACACCCTAATCAAAATGCAGAGATTCGCAGAATTAATTAAAAATAGGACTCAACTATATAATTTCTTCAAGAAACACACTTTAGATTCAAACATAAAATAAATTAAATGTAAAAGGATGGAAAAAGATATACCAAAGGACACAGAAATAAAAAGAGCTGAAGTAGCTATAGCAATATCACATAAAATAGGTTTTAAGGCAAAAAGCGCTGTTGGGCAGAAAGGATGGCATTTATCAATGATAAGAGTCAAATAATCAAGAAAAAAATCACAATTATAAGTGTCTATGCACCTAGCAACTAAACACAAAACTGCATGAAGCAAAAAGTGACAAAATTGAAGGAAGAAATAAATAATTCAATAATAATAATTGGAAACTTCAATGTTCTGTTATAAGTTTCACAGTGTTTATAAATAATGTGACCTACAAACAATGTGAATTTATGCTAGCTGGCATACCTACATTTGAAATTACCTTTACTGGTGTTCTTTACATTATTGTGTGTTATTTGAATTACTGATTTGTGTCCTTTCATTTTAGCCTGAAGGACTCCTTTAAGTATTTCATAAGGGCATGTCTGCCAGCAAGGAATTCTTTCAGTTTTTGTTGATTTGAATGTCTTAAGTTCTCTTATATGTAGTCACAGTGTTTATACATAATATTGTTTGCTCCAAAAATAGTATGGATATGATGAATAATTTTTTGCTTATCTTTAGAAACTGATCACCTTGCTTTATTCTGTTTTCTATATGGAAATAAAATTGTATTATTTACCAAATAAGATTTCCACTAATTAGCATGTTTTAAAGGCCTTTGATGATCTGCCAATCTTTATAATCACACCTCTTAGAGCTCAATCTCCATCTCCACCTTTACATACCCTCAGCTCCCACCATTTGAAACTACCTGTAATGTTATAGCTGTCCATAGCCCATTCTTGGCTTTGAATATTCCTTCTGAAATGCTATTCCTTCCTGTACATATTAGGTTTCCTTCCTATTCATGATCCAGGGCCAATCCAAATGCCACCTGCCAAAAGAATCCTCTTTTGACTTGTCAGTCAAGAAAAATTAAAAAAAAAAATAAATAAAATAAAAAATAAAAAAAAAAAAAAAAAAAAGAAAAATTAAGCATTTCCCCTCTGTGCCAATAGCATTTAAATGTACCTTTAGAATATTTATCACATAATTACGTTTGTTTATTTTCTTCATTAATTTGAGAAAAGAATAGTAACTTTATATTTTATTTCCCTGGAATCTATCCCAATGTCTAGCTCATATTATATATGAATGCCTATTTTGTTGAATGAAGTAACAAATGTATGTGTATACATATATGTACATACATATAACTACCATATGCCTTGTACAAATTGAGAAATATTACAAGCTAGGGTGCTTCTGAGAATAAGAAAGACAAGAAACAGTCTCTAGTATGTCCTTTCTGCCCATAAAACATCGACAAGAATAGGAGAATAATATGCAGAAATACAGTCTACTTACACAAAAAATTAAGAAATCACCCATATGCTTATTGTATTTATTTTCCCTTACCTGTGATTAGCAGTAACTAGAGTTTGTGTGCACATATGTGTGTGATATACACACACATATATATATTTCTGTTCATAAATATGTATATATATTTACATGTATACATAAATTTAGGCTGAGACATAGTTAGGAAGCATCATATTTTTAAAACACGTGAAAACTAAAAGGCACCTAGTGGCTCAGTCAGTTAAGCATCCAACTCTTGATTTTGGCTGAGGTCATTTTGTGAGATCAAGCCCTTTATTGGGCTACGTGCTGAGCATGGAGCCTTTTAGGATTTTCTCTCTCCTTCTCCTTCTGCCCCTCTTTGCTCAATCTCTCTCTCTCTCACTCAGAAAAATTAAATAAACTTTAAAAAATGTGAAACTTCAATTCTTACACTAAACTATTTCTGTAACTAAGGAGGCATTTTCTTCCATAAATATACAAATGCCAAACTTGCTCATAATTATGACATTTTTGAGTTGTCTCACTATAGGGATTTGGAAAGTATAGAAAATATGTGTTTCTCATTTTAAGAGAAATTTTTCTAGAAGTCTCCTGAATGGGAAATGTTTGTCAGTGCTAGGAAAATTATAAGATATCTGAAACACATTTGAGCATAGAGCATGTTACACAGAGCTGGGGGTAATTATCCAAATAGCTAAGAAATTTCTAATATGAACAATTATCTCCCTCCCAAAATTAGTTTCAAGATTAAAAGATTAATTATTTTTAGGATTTAATTTGCTTACAGGAGCTTGGAATTTAAATGCACTATAAGAACACTTTTTTCTCCTTAAAAACTAACTTTGCAGTAAGTCATAGGACAAACTACCAACTTGAGTTCAAGTTTTCAGTTACAAGACTTTCCAGAGGTTTCTCAGGAAAATGCCTTTTTAATGAATCGAGTTCAATTCAAACTTTCATACCTAGACAGACAAAATCAGAAGGCTCAATTTTTAATTAAATGGGTTCACAATCTCTAAACTCTTATTCTCGTTGTCATATTTGGTAGTCTTTTACTTACTATGTGGGCCAGCAAATATGAAAATGAAGAGAACCTTAAAAGTCAGAAGTCAATGTTTCTAAAATTAGAAACACCATTGATTTTTCTATTTAAAGAAACAAAAAAAGATGTTAAAGCATAAAATATATGATATATATAGAATAACCCTGTCTTGACACAGTGACATTAATAGACATGTGCTAAACTCCTACTATGTTCTGGGCATTGGGGACAAATAGTAAACTTAATAAAAGAAACTTTGTCCTCCTAGAACTTATGTTCCAAATAGGAGAAACAAACAACAAACAAATAAATTTGAAAAATACATGGCATATTGTGTAACATTAATTTTATTGGCAAAAGTAAAGCTAGGGATAGAGATACTAAGTGTTGGGGCAAGAGATGGACTTTTAAATAGAAGGGGCATAAAGGTCTGCATGAGAGGATACTACGTAAATGTCAACTACAGGAGATTTTGTGGGGGAAAAGCATTATAAGTAGAGTATCAGCAAATGCAAAGTCCCTGAGGTGAGAGTGTACTAAGCATGCTGGAAGAATTATAAGAACAATAAATTATATCACAAATATAATTTCAGAAAAAGTAGGGAAGTATATGTGTGTTTAATAATTTGAGAGATATATTTCCTTTACCCTAAAATATTAAAATGAAGGCATCTTAATCTACAGATCGAAAAATTATTTAATCAACAATATTTGTTATACATCCATAATGAATATGAAGTTATATAGTTGGTAGATAGAAAATTTAAAGGGGATATTCCTGGGTGGCTCAGTGGGACGCCCAGTGCGTGATCCTGGAGTCCCAGGATTCGAGTCCCCGCGTCGGGCTCCTTGCATGGAGCCTGCTTCTCCCTCTGCCTGTGTCTCTGCCTCTCTCTCTCTCTGTGTCTATCATGAATAAATAAATAAATAAATAAATACATAAATAAATAAATAAATAAATAATTTTTTAGAAAATTTAAAAATAATATTGTAATTTTAGTAGCAACTATACTACTTAATAACTCTGTGACTTTGAATGGGTCAAATTAATTCGGTTTCCTCAGTTATAACATGATGTTGAATGTATTCTAAAATTTCTTCCACCTCATACATTACATGAACTGGAAATTCTAAAGATCTGAAAACCATCAATCCTGAATAGCTAGTACGACTGATACAATGGGTAAGATATTGTATGAAGTGTGCTTCCTTGTGTTTAGGAGCCTACCTTGGGGATGGAAGGAGGAATGGAGGAAAGAGAGAGACTGACACTGTGTACACAGTAAAAAGTGATGTTCTGAAAGCAGTGCTGGCAGTGAGGGCTTTATGAGTTCCTCGCAAGGAAAGATCGCTGAAGGTCAAGTGTATCCTAATACGTCTTCACAGAGAAGACATTTTACCTTGAGGAATGGTGGAAGTCGGATAAGTACAAACTTAAGGGGAAACGGTCTGAGGCAGAGGGAGTTAACTACATGAGCAAGGCCACAATGAGGGAATAGTGGTCTTAGAGTTAATGGAGAGGCCTGAGTCTATACTGAGGACAAAACAAAATATTTGGTTTGCAGAGCAACTGGTACAGAAGAACAAATAGTTACATCTTTGAGTCCAAATGTAAGCTAAGGATAGCCTTCAAAGGCTTTTGAGATTAAAAAAAATACCATAAACATATAATTTTAAAAGACAAATCTTTGCAGTCAAGGGTCCAAAAAAAAAGTCATCACAACAGTCAAAACATGAGATCAAAAGGTCATAAATTTGATATGCAAGAGATTTTGAAACAAGAATCAAAAAGCATTCAGCTGACTGTATGAAGAATAACACACTGGATATCACTAACTTTTTAAATCTAATGACAAAAGACTATGGTCAAAAATGTTTGGAATAAAACTTAATTTGGGGACACCTGGGTGGCTCAGCAGTTGAGTGCCTGCCTTCAGCCCAGGGCGTGATCCTGGAGTCCCGAGATCAAGTCCCACATCAAGCTCCCTACATGAGCCTGCTTCTCTCTCTTCCTATGTCTCTGCCTCTCTCTCTGTGTGTCTCTCATGAATAAATAAATAAAATCTTTTTTAAAAAAGGAAAAAAAAAACACCTTAATTTAGTGTTGGGTAAATGACAGCTGGTAATATCTAGTGTAGGACTGCTGACAATATCTATCCCATCTTTGGTTCTATCTTATTCACATCCCCATGATGACCTTCCTCGGAACTACGTGTTCCAAGTTCCTTGGAGATTAATGTATGCTCTAATTAGAATGTGCAAAGGCTTGTTCTGGTCGGCCCAAAAGTTTAGGTATCAAGTAGAGGTAACATAGTTTCTTCCCCTCTTTCTGATGCACAGATAGTGCCACTAAGTCTATTAATAGTTAGACCATTTGATTTCAAAATGATGCTCTCTACATATCCCCTCACTCTAAAATATGTAGACTAAGGTCTGGTCTTTGTGAAGATTTGCTGTGTGGCTCTGGATTGCCACCTGCTCAATACCTCATCCAGTAAACTTCCCTGAATAAAACTCTGTGTGAAATGTATGAAGTTGACTACTTCATTTTCATTTTCTGGTCTCAAAGTGCCTTCTCAATTTAGAGGATACTTTAGTATCCCTACTCCACCTTCTAACATCTAGCAAGTTCTGGGGACTACAGCCTTAAAAATCATACTGGAATCTTAAAATAATAAGAGATACCTTACATTGACAACCTGTTTTCTTATTTGGTTTGTACAAGGTACTTCCCTATTTCTAAAACAATCTTACTTTCTGAAGGACTCTGAGCTTTGCATAAATATACCCTACTTACTGTCATCCTTCAGATAAGTAGTCAAACTAGGATTCAGTGTGATTTGAAAGTAAGCCTTTTAAATGAATATAACATCCAAATAAATAAATATAACATCCAAACAAAAACATTTACAGTAATTCAAGAGTATGCTGAATGTGATGAATCAATAATTAAATGGTAGGATCAGAAAAATTAGTGGTATTAAATCAAGGAAGTGGGACTGATTATAATAAAAAGAAAGAACACTGGGCTGCAATTAAGGGGCAGGAAGTCATTTCATACATTTCAGATCAGCTGGATAAAGGCTTGCAGATGGTAGAGGGAGTATTGATTGTGAACAGGAGAAATTACAGAGCTAAACTTCTTCAAAATAATAAATTTATCTGGTCAAAAGCTGTGAAAACCCTACCCAGATCTTGGTCTGCCCTGAAGAGTGATAAATTCCATTGGATTAGAGACTTCAAGGCCTTGGTAATGACCAAAAGGATATAATTATAAGGAAGATTTTAATAACAGAGTTTATATTGTTTCAAGCTTAATTTTGATAAATCATTTAAATAATAATTCTTTAAAAATTATAAAAATTTTATAATCTTCACTTTTCTTCAATTTTCACTAATCTCCAATTTTCACTTTTGCACCATTCTCATAAGGTTTTAATTTCTAAAAGAGAAATTTCTTAAAGAGAAATAACTATTGTTTTGTCAGTTTAGATAAATTTATTTATACACATTCATTGAAAAAATAAATAATGGAGGAAAGAAAGCTGTTGAGAAAAGAAGTAAAAATCTTCCAAAATTGTATCAGAGGCAACTATTTTTAATATTTCAAAGCGCAAGTGTTGAGATTGCTTTTTATTCCTGCATATAAAGAGCTTAAATTACAACGAATACAGAAAAGGTAAATTCCACAAAGGTATAAACAATTTTCCAAGGGTATATATCAATTAATGTTTTCCTACATTTTATTTAAAACCTTTGCTGCTGTTTTGGCTCTATACTCACCTTGCTGATTTAACTAAATGCTTCAATTCTGTGAAAACAACATAGTTTTATATTTTAGAACTTATTGTATATTATATAGACTGTTTCTGTTTTGCCAGGGATGTCCTGACTTAAAAAAGATAATCAAAATATAAATAGAAAAAACATTAACATACTGTTATGGGACATAAGTGATTACATTAGCCTTTGAAAATGAGAACTCCAATACAGGGACAATTTGCCACTCAATCATAATGAATGCATTTGTTGTAGAATACAGAGATGTATGACACGTGAAAATTTATTTGTAGAAAACTTGTCTCTTATTCTTTGTTCTAATAAGATAAGCCATATAGAAGGTGTTCTATGTTAAAAGATAAAGTGAGGTATATTAAAATTTTTAAGAGTTTATTTGAACAAAAACCTATTTGAATCAGGCAGCATCCAATCTAGCACATAAAAAGAAGCTCTGAGGAGCTAAACAAAGTAAGAGACAGGGAGAAAGGAGCAGAAACAAGATAGTTATACTAGTCAAAAAGTGGGTTGATTGTTACAAAGTTACTTTTCTTTAGAGAATGGAAGGAGTCTAACCCCCAAGTTACATAACTAGTGCTAATGAGGTGATTCTTGATTGATTGGGTAAGATTCCATTTCTGGGGGAACCTAAACTGTAATGAAGTTAAGTCTTAGATCTATGGACCTGGGCTTAGCATTTGTGATTCCATTTGGGTCCTGTTATCTTGCTTTTAACATCTGGTAAGCTAACTTGAAGTCATGTATGGCTTAAAGTCCTGGTGAAAATTAGCCTACTGATTGGGTTCATCAATATTATAAAATTAAAATCTAGAATACACTGGCATGAAGTAAATATTTATTAATGATGAATGAATGGAAAGGAGATTTATGAATTCATTCATTGGTCAACATTTATGGTGCTCATGCTATTGATCATATGCTGTAGTATTACTGGTGAAACAGTGATGAACAAAACAATCTTTTCCTTCTAGAAGTTCACTATATAGTAGGGGAGAAAAAAAAACACAAAGAAATAGTTATAAACCGGTGTGTAAGTGCGGTTATAAAAGTATGCATGGATGCTTACATTTTCCTGGGTGGTGGGTGGAGTTAGTGCTTTGAGTGATGACAACTGAATTGATTTGTAAAGGATAAGCACAAATTTACTGTAATTGTTTTACTGTAATTTCAATTTTATATCTGAAGAAAACAAATTTCAGAGTAGTAATCACCACAGCTCTTGTAACTAATAAATAGGTGTTAGAAATAAAAACTCCTGTTTTCTATGTTACAGACTTAGTTATGCCTCTATATCGTACTAACTGACATAGAATCAAAGGCCTGGAAACTTGCTTGAGATCACATGGTTAGGGCTGGGCAACAAAAGAGACTTTAGATCTAAAGGTCTCCATTATCACTCTTTTTAGACACATAGAGCAGTGGAAATACTTAGATGCACAAATCTGTATAATTGAATTAAGAGCACGTATAGCAACAATATCTGGCTGATTTCAAAAGTGGGAGAATTGTAAGCCTGTCCCCAGGGTGTATTCTTACCTCAATTGTGTCCCATACTTTGACTAACTTTTGGGAGTATCCACCAAATATAAACAGTTATCATGGACAGATCTGGCCTGGAAATCACCAGTTCAGAACGGCCAAGGATACTGTACTGATGTGGTTCTCTAAATGACGTTAGGCAGAGCAATCCTTTATTGCTGAAAATAAAGCCAAAATAACATTGAGCACCTACTCAGAGAATGAGACCACACAAGTTTGAGATACTACAATACTCCTAACAAAGTTTTATGATATAAGGGCTTGCTTCCTATCACTTTGGAACTTTGTCAAAAACAACAAAAAAAGACAATTTCTGAGAATATTTCTTCCTAATATTTTGTAATTATATATATATAATATATATTCATATATATATATGAACCTGGCTTTCATATATATATATATAAAACAAAATATGAATATGTATATGAACGTGGAAACCTCTATATAATAGCAATGCTGGGTTTGGCCACTAGTAAATAAAAGCTGACTAAAAATAATTCTGATTATCTTTTATTCTAGCATTTTATCTGTAAAAGTTATTTTGATGATTTGGTATTTCTTTTTTTTTTAATCCCATGAATAGTTACTCAAATGACTTCATATACCAAAAACTTCATGATATATAACCTTTCATAACAATTGAATGTTTCATTTTTCTTAGAAATGCATTTCATCTATACTGACAGTCTTTTTCTGAAATCTGTAAGCATAAAATTAAAATATTGAATACCAATTAAAATCATTCTCTGAATTAGAGAAATTTATGCTACACATTTGATGGGACACCAGTGAGAATGTTTCTTACCATATCTGAAATATATATCTTCTCTGTCCTTTGATTTTTTTTAGTTAAAATCGTATCCTGAAAACAGGAAAATAATACTGGAATGAGAACCCAGAAGAAATAGTTTGAAAGTCTGTGCCAAAAAAATAAACAAAAACTAAAAACAAAAATAAAGAACAGAAGAAAGAGTATAATTCAGAATATAAGAGAATTAGAAATTTACAGGAACACTAGAAATCAATGACTTTTATATCTTTATAACCATCTATATTTCTTTTCAAATTCCCCAAAACCGGGATGCCTGGGTGGCTCAGTGGTTGAGTGTCTCCCTTGGCTCAGGGCGTGATCCCGGAGTCACGGGATCGAGTCCCACATCGGGCTCCTTGCCTGGTGCCAGCTTCTCCCTCTGCCTGTGTCTCTGCCTCTCTTTGTGTGTCTCTCACGAATAAATAAATAAAATCTTTAAAAAAAAGATTCAAATTCCCCCAAACTAACCAACTATTCTTAGAACTATATTTAACTCATTTTCTAGAGTAGTATATCATTTAGATGCAAATTAATTATGTGTTTCTGAAAATATTATTTGAATCCTGAAGTTCACTTTTGGTCAATTAGAGTTAACAGTGACATCTCAGTCTCCTTATTTCTACGGAACCTATAAGAGAGTCACTAAATACTTGAGATTTTTTAAAAGTTTTTGTTTTACATCTGTTTATCTCTGTGTGGGTAGTCTAGATTCATGACAAATTAATAAGAAATATTTTTTACATAGGACCTAAGAACTATAGATACTGTCACATTGGTAGTAATGGGTAAATTATTCCCTTAAACATAATATGTATGTCACAGTCTTTTATATTTTTAGGAGTATTTTACATATTTTATGTATCTGTATTTTCTAAAGTGAACATGAAGTGCTTTTATAAATAACCAGTAATATAAAGGGAAATTGATGTATGTGTGTGAAAAAGTTGTAGGCCCAAATTATACAAATTCATGGCCCTATACATGCTATGTCATGTATATTCATGGCCCATTTCAAAATCTTTTTGCCTTATGAGAATCAGAGTTCTTTGTCTCCCAGTTCAGAATACTAAATTGAGATGGAGGTAGAGTAGAGCCTTATTCTACACAAGTATAGATATATAATAATATCCACCACAGACTGGGCAATTACTCTTTAGAACATATTTGTTATTCTCTCCAAGAAAGGTGAGGTTGAAAAGGTTACATAATTTGTCCATGACCATAAATCAATAAACGTGGGAGGCAGATTTGACTTCTCCATCTGTCTGGTAAGAAAGCTCCTACTTTTTCTCTTAGAAGCCTTCTTCGCAGGTGGAAAAATCCTTTTCACATGGAGATGCAGCAGAGAAGGCAAAACCTCTTACAGGTGTAAAAAGGTAGCTTTTGATATTGACTAGCCCATCTTTGTCTAGAAAGGTTTTTCTACCACAAATTCCCAGAAAATTACCACCTGCAGGCAACCTGTTTAACTGGGGCTACCTCTGGGGAAATCTTTTCCACCTAGGTAATTTAGGGGTGCATATACAGATGCTTAAGATGTGGCCAAGAACATCTGTTGTGCTTATATATGAAGGGAGGTAAAGAGAGAATCAAGAGAAGAGAGCAATGGAACTATGCTAACTTAGCAATTTGGTTTTCTATTTGGCAGGAAAAATAAAGAAATGAACATATTTTATGTCTTTTGTTACATTTCTCAAACAGCTAAATTAGGATGTCCTGCATAATAGGACAAGCAGCCTACAGCAGCCTGTCCCTATTGACACTGTGGTATAGGTTCATAAAACCAGAGGCTGGGTGTCCACAGGACAGAGGCACTTTAGAAAAGAGTCTTGTATTGGCTGGACTTCTAGGTCCTTCCATCTCTGAGATTAAATAATTCTAATTTTAAAATTATGTTTTCATGACCTTTTTATTCGGGCAAAGAGGTGGTGGTGGATAAGAAAAACAACATTTGAATGTAAATGCATTTTAATACATTATGCCCATCAATTCACTGCTAAAATACTCATTTTATATAGTTAGCATTCTTGTTGTCTAAATATAGTAAGTTTGAATTGGGGGAAAACAATATATTTTATTTTTAACATGCAACTTAAATGTTAAATTTCCTTTGGTTGATATGAAATACTTTTTATTGCAATAAACTGACACTGGAAGTTCTATCTAAAAATAAAATATGTGACTATAAAATGCATTCATCAGTTATTTTTTCCCTCTTTCATCGTTTAATTGCCTGATTTTCCATAAATATGCTAAAAAGGAACAGAATGGATTAGTTGAGCTCAATTTACTTCTCTGGACAAGATCTGAGTAATTAAAGAGATCAATCCTATTTATAATATTTTCTGATTCTAACATTTCCCAGGTTAGAATGTCTTTCTCTTTTTATTCAAAATATAAAAGCCCCACATATCACTTTACTAATTAGAAAAGTTTTTTTTTAATTCCACTAGCTATGAATATATCTCTCATTGCCTTATCATTGAACAAAGTAGGATACTTAAAAAGCAGCTTTAAAGTTACAGAAATTAACAATATACCCCCATATTAACTATAATCTGCTGAAACATCTTGGTTGGCATTGTACTATGATAGAGAGAAACTAAATCAAAACAGATCTGTTCTGAACTATTTTCAACTTCGGCATATCAAGTAAAATGACTACTTGTCCCATATGTTGTTTATTCTGAAAGTGAAGGATATTTTGTATTAAACATCTGCCTGCATATTGCTTTCATGACCACATTTATCTGAGAAAAAAATCATAAACTTCATTGACAGCATTTTATGACCTTTAAATATACAATATAATAACATTTTGTTTAGATTGACAATAAACTAGACATTCAGCTTTGATGTAATTTTCAGAGGGCTTATGTTGCCAGGATCCATGGTATAGTTCATATCAATGCAAAGTCTGAGTGACTGCAAACAATGGAATCAATGCGAGGCTCGAGTTTTTTTCTTATTTCCTTTACGTATTTAAAAATTTTTAAATCCGTCCAGTCTCCCCTTAATTAGAGGTAATTTTCAACCTCTTTACCTGATGTCTAAAGCCTTTTACAGACTGACTCCTATATATACTTCAAGCAAATCCCAAGTAACATTTTTAAATCCTATTTTTTAAAAAAAGTTATTTCATTTTTCCTTGAATGTACCTGGCACTGCCTGGCTTTTGCACTTGTTTTCCACACTGCTTCTCTTTCAGCTGCTATGTCTTGCCTTCTGCCTTCTTCCGCCAAAGGAGAACATTCAAAACCTAATTGCAGGGCATAATCTTCCTTGTTATATAAATCCTATCTAGTAAACACCAACTATTGTAGTCTACAATGATGTTTCCATTCTGTGTATCTTTACAGTATTGCCTAATTTCTTCTCTTATTTTAGAGGCTAATACTATGGACTTCTTCAAATAATTTTTAATAGTATATATTAATAATATATATGTAATAAATTTTATATACCAGTAAATATTATTTACTGTTACACTATCTTGTATCTATACATGGCATTTTTTTAAAAAGATTTTATTTATTTATTCATGAGAGACACACAGAGAGAGAGAGAGAGAGAGAGAGAGAGAGAGAGGTCGAGACACAGGCACAAGGAGAAGCAGACTCTGCACAGGGAGCCTGATGTGGGACTGGATCCCAGGTCTCCAGGACCATGCTTTGGGCTGAAGGCGGCGTTAAACCACTGAGCCACCCCAGCTGCCCTATACATGGCATTCTTAAACAGACTGTTATTCCTTGAGGGCAGGAGCCACCCAGTATTTTTTACATCTTTCTAAGTATCTAGCTTCTTCTATTGATTAACCTGACATCATAATCTAGGAGTACATTTTTCACATTTGGGGAATCAAACTAATTGAGAAAAAAGAAAATTGATGAAAAAGAAAAAAAAAAGTAATTGAGACCCTCAAACCAGATCTCACTTATCTCTTACATGATACTATAAAGGAAAGACCCAGTGTTAGGGAAAGGGTTGTATCTGTGTCTGACAATCTATTCTCAAAAGGTATCATGTTTCTTATCCATATAAATATATATATTTGGATCAATTTATTATAATAATTGAAATGAGATATGTTCAATGATTCCTTTATTGCCAAATAAAAGTATTTCCCTAACAATACAAAAGTTTTTTATTCAATGGTTCTCAATATTGGCTGCATGTGAAAATCACCTATGGAAATTCTTAAAAGACAGAGAGGCTCCGGTTTCTATTGGAACAGTTAAATTAGAATCAGTGGAGATTAATCTCAGGCATCTATATTTCTTTTTAAGTTCTCCAAGTGATTTTAATATGCAGCCAGTGTTTTAAAGGAAGGTATGCTAAGAGGAAGGAAGGAAAGAAGGAGGGAAGGAGGAAAGGAGGAAAGGAAGGTAGGAAGGAAGGGAGGAAAGAAGAAAGGAAAATAGCTAGGAGGGTGCTAACAAGTGAATGAGCTCTGCCTTAAAGACTGATTCAGAGAAATATGTGTACACCCTCTCTTCTCATTCTGGAACACAGATTAGATTTGCCTGTCTTAGATGTGTACACAACCTATTGGCCAATACCATTGGCATATAAATTCCTATAAATTTCAGTTGCCTTTCAGCCCAGTGACACAACTCCGATGTATGAATCATTTCTGGACTGTGAGGTAAATAATGACAGTCCAGTTAAATTCAGTTCACTAAAATAAATGATATGTCTATTCCTACTGTCCCTATATTTTGTTTGACCATTGCTTTCTTGGGTTTGCCTTTATACTTAAACTGTGTTTTGCTACCAGAAAATACCTGTGGTCTGTGATTCCACTGATTTCTAATAAAGTATGTAGTCGAAAGAAGTGGACATTGTATAGTGTGGTCTCTGTAGTTCTAGACATAATATAAACAAGGCAGAGGATGGACTGCTATGTAAAGCAAGAGAAGCAAAGCCTTATTACTATTATCACCTAGCTAAAGGTAAATTTAACTAAGTCTACCTAAAGAAATGACACACAAGCTTTGTGGGAATGGAAATAATCTGGGAGTCCATTAGTTTTCATTTGGCAGATTTGGAGAGATGCCTTGGATAAATATAATGGGGGTGTTCCCTGAACTACTCCTGCAAAATATTCTCACTTCTGGTTACACATTTAATTATTATGGGATACTTTTAAATAATATACTATGTTATAGATCCCATAAAAAAGTAGGTAAATCAGAATCACTAGGAATAGGGCATTGCTATTCTTTTAAAAGCTCCCTAGAAGATTTTGAGATAAATAGAGCCAATGACTAGGATCTGAAATATGGAGAATTCTCAGATCTCACATTATCAATAGATCCAATATTATTCAGAAAGTGTTGATTAGAAAAGATATATACCTTTCCAGTAAATTATAAAATAATAATTATAAATAACAACAAGCATCTTTCTAAATTACATTTGAATTCTGAGAAGTCAGGAAAAAACCCACAAGAGTATATTAGTTAATTTGAAGACAGAGCAAAAAGGGGTTTCATATTTATTTTAAGTCTAGGTCTCTCTCTGTTCTAGAGTTGCCCCTTCCAAGCTCCACACAAACTGAGACTACCTGCACAAGCAGTTGTTGCCACTAATGTATGACAGAGTCAAGTCAAACAATTGCACTGACAAGGTAGACCAAACATCAGCCTCAGTTGAGCATGCTGTAGAAAAGAAAATGGTTTTTAAGGTTGAGTGATTTCACAATTCAATCACGATGATAGAATTAAATGTCTGGTTGGGTTTAATGGGAAGGGAAAAGGACAGAGCTGTAAGCATTAGGCATCATTTTCAAATTCCTCATGATCTTATTGAATCCTACTATAAACTCTGTACCATTGATTAAACTCTTCAAAAGAGTAGATGGGTGTGTGTGTGTGTGTGTGTGTGTGTGTGTGTGACAGATACTAAGATACCTATTGGAAGTTTGAGATTAATATGAAAGATATTTTACCTTTCTATGAGAATATGGGATTGCTAACAAAGATAATAGTTGAAACAGAACATAAAGATATGATACAATATGATAACCAGTAACCAGTAACGTTTTGATCATAGCAACATGCAGGAGGTAGTGCTCAGGGTACAACTTTATCTACTTCCTCTTCTATTGTCTTAAACATATGTGAACAGATAAAGCCCTGGACAACACTGAGAAGTATGTATCTTTCCTTTTTTTTTTTTTTTTTTTTTTACCTCTTAGGCATTGTTTTCTAAATTCATTCCTCTTTTTCCATGAGCAGAATAAATTATTATAAGGAAAATAACAGAAACAGCAGAAATTCCAGAATAAGGAGTAGGCCAGTAGGGAATTGATTTTAAATTAGGATGGCCATTGAGCTTCACCTTATATCATATTTATTCATTAGTTGATTCACTCATTCAGAAAACATTAATTTTCCCAAGGTATGCCAGGAAATGGATTCTGGAAAAATATCCATGGCTTCAAACATCAAGGAATTTATATCTTGTGAGTAAGGCAGGTTTATAATGCCAAAATGAATTGCAGAAGATGATAAATTCTATGAAGAAAATTTAAAAATTCTCTGAGAGAAATAAAGAGAAATAAATCAGAATGGCAGCTTCAACCTTTAAAAATTGGTAGGAAAATAAGGAACTCTAGCAATGAAGAATAAAGGGAGAATGAAAAGAAATAAAGAAGAATAAAGAAAGGGAAAAAAACAGAAGAGGGAGATATGAAAAAGAGAAGGTAAGAAAGCTGCTAAGATAAAAGCAATGGGCAATTGCATAGACAATGTTGGAAAAATCAAGTAAACTAAAAGTAAAGTAGTGCCCACATGGTTTTACAACCTAAAATCCATCAATTAAGTCAGTTTCAGTGAAATCATTGCTGGGGCAATTTACAAGGACTGAAGAGAAAATACACAGAAAGTAGATATAGATGTGTCTTAAACAAGAGAAAAAGAAGGAAGAGGAGAAGAAAGAGAAAAAGGAAATATGATGAAGAAGGAGAAGAAGGGGAAAAAGGAAAGAGAAGAAGAGGGAGAGGAGGGGAAGGAAGAAGAAGTAGAGGAAGAAGAAAAAGAGGAGGAGCAGAAGAAAAGTATGGATGGACATGTTGACAAATTCTACCATAAAGTAAAACACAAATTTGGAGTAAATCCTGCAGGAAAATGTAAAATCACATTTATTTTGGCTTTCTTTTATTTAGGTTTTTTGTTTGTTTTTAATGGCAGATACTAGAACAATTTCTAATGCTGCTGGGGATAATTTCCCAGAAAAGGAAATATGAAAGATGTATAAGACAAAGGACAAGAGGGAGCATGAAGAATGTAAGGCAGATGTAATCCACAATCTGATTGGAGGGACTATCTTTTGAGTCAACACATTTGTTATAACAGAAAACTGACTATGGAGGAAAAAACACAGAGGTATATCCTTGACTGGTTGCTGCAACTTTTTAAACCAAGAATGAGAAATAAATAAATTAGCCAAGAGCGGGGGAGGAGGAAAAAGAAATGAGAGATTTGAGGAAAGAAGAGAAGGTAGGAAAGAATCATATTGAAAAAGGAAAGGAAACTCACTAAAAATTTAACTGATGTGTAAGGTAAAAATATCAGCTGAAAGAGGGATGAGACAGGGAAATAAAGCTGGATGTTGCAGTAAAGATGGTCAGATATAGGCATTGCTAAGGATGACAAGGAGGACTTCTAAAACTTAGACATTTACTTTCCAATTCTAACATAAGTTAGGCCAATCAATGATCCACCATACTTAGATCTTGAAGAAATGTACCATCTTTAGTGGAGATTTCGGTTTCTTTACAAACCTGTAAGCCAAGAAGTTTTTCTTAGTTTCTAACTAAACATTTTTTAATAATAAATTTATTTTTTATTGGTTTTCAATTTGCCAACATACAGAATAACACCCAGTTCTCACCCCGTCAAGTGCCCCCCTCAGTGCCTGCCACCCAGTCACCCCCATCCCCCCGCCCTCATCCCCTTCCACCACTCCTTCCTTGTTCGTTTCCAGAGTTAGGAGTCTTCCATGTTCTGTCTCCCTTTATGATATTTCCTACCCATTTCTTCTCCCTTCTCCTCTATTCCCTTTTACTATTATTTATATTCCCCAAATGAATGAGACCATATAAGTTTGTCCTTCTCCGATTGACTTATTTCACTCAGCACAATACCCTCCAGTTCCATCCATGTCAAAGCAAATGGTGGGTATTTGTTATTTCTAATGGCTGAGTAATATTCCACTGTATACATAGACCACATCTTCTTGATCCATTCATCTTTCGACGGACACAGAGGTTCCTTCCACAGTTTGGCAATTGTGGACATTGCTGCTAGAAACATTGGGGTGCAGGTGTCCTGGGGTTTCATTGCATCTGTATCTTTGGGGTAAATCCCCAGCAGTGCAATTGCTGGGTCATAGGGCAGATCTTTTTTTAACTCTTTGAGGAACCTCCACACAGTTTTCCAGAGTGGCTACACCAGTTCACATTCCCACCAACAGTGCAAGAGGGTTCCCTTTTCTCCGCATCCTCTCCAACATTTGTGGTTTCCTGTCTTGTTAATTTTCCCCATTCTCACTGGTGTGAGGTGGTATCTCATTGTGGTTTTGATTTGTATTTCCCTGATGGCAAGTGATGCAGAGCATTTTCTCAAGTGCATGTTGGCCATGTCTATGTCTTCCTCTGTGAGATTTCTGTTCATGTCTTTCACCCATTTCATGATTGGATTGTTTGTTTCTTTGCTGTTGAGTTTAATAAGTTCTTTATAGATCTTAGAAACTAGCCCTTTATCTGATATGTCATTTGCAAATATCTTCTCCCATTCTGTAGGTTGTCAAAATCAATGTCCAGAAGTCAGTGGCATTTCTATACACTAAGAATGAGACTGAAGAAAGAGAAATTAAAGAGTCAATCCCATTTACAATTGCACCCAAAAGCATAAGATACCTAGAAATAAACCTAACCAAAGAGGTAAAGGATCTATACCCTAAAAACTACAGAACACTTCTGAAAGTAATTGAGGAAGACACAAAGAGATGGAAAAATATTCCATGCTCATGGATTGGAAGAATTAATATTGTGAAAATGTCAATGTTACCCAGGGAAATTTACACGTTTAATGCAATCCCAATCAAAACACCATGGACTTTCTTCAGAGTTAGAACAAATTATTTTAAGATTTGTGTGGAATCAGAAAAGACCCCAAATAGCCAGGGGAATTTTAAAAAAGAAACCCATATCTGGGGGCATCACAATGCCAGATTTCAGGTTGTACTACAAAGCTGTGGTCATCAAGACAGTGTGGTACTGGCACAAAAACAGACACATAGATCAGTGGAACAGAATAGAGAATCCAGAAGTGGACCCTGAACTTTATGGTCAACTAATATTCGACAAAGGAGGAAAGACTATACACTAGAAGAAAGACAGTCTCTTCAATTAATGGTGCTGGGAAAATTGGACATCCACATGCAGAAGAATGAAACTAGACCACTCTCTTGCATCATACACAAAGATAAACTCAAAATGGATGAAAGATCTAAATGTGAGACAAGATTCCATCAAAATCCTAGAGGAAAACACAGGCAACACCCTTTTTGAACTCGGCCACAGTAACTTCTTGCAAGATACATCCACGAAGGCAAAAGAAACAAAAGCAAAAATGAACTATTGGGACTTCATCAAGATAATAAGCTTTCGCACAACAAAGGATACAGATACAAAACTAAACATTTTTTTTAAAGCAATTTAGGTTCATTTTATTTTATTCTCTCCTCAGGGAATTTGAATTTGAACAAGTATTCCTTGGCATTTTTTTTTTTAAACAATGTTAGTAAGTACAACTTGTTAATCACCTTCTGCTTTCTTTTTTTTTTATTTTATTTTATTTTTTTATTTATTTGTGATAGTCACAGAGAGAGAGAGAGAATGAGGCAGAGACACAGGCAGAGGGAGAAGCAGGCTCCATGCACCGGGAGCCCGACGTGGGATTCGATCCCGGGTCTCCAGGATCGCGCCCCGGGCCAAAGGCAGGCGCCAAACCGCTGCGCCCCCCAGGGATCCCAACCTTCTGCTTTCTTATTCATATATTTTTCCAAAACATAGTTAACTTTTTGATAATAGAGGTTTATGTTTTGGGTGCAAAAGCATCCCCATGGCAATGAGTAGTGTAAAGGTCTGTGAGGAAGGAAGTAGTTTCATGACATCAACAGCAAGAAAGAGGGTGTTGTAAATAATGTTGTAAATGTTTTCCTCAGAAGTCTAAATACAAATCCCTATATTACAATGTTAGCACTACGGTAAACATTTCTTAAAGCAAGTGTATTCTCTATTATACTTGCCAAAGAACCTATAATTCGTACTGGCTTTGAAAAGAAGCTATGGTTATGAATCAGCCAAGAACAAACACAAATGGAATGAAATCATACATCCCTACTGTGCTGAGAAAATAGAAAAGAGACAGTCTCAGAGGAACACCTCATCTGATCTCTGTATGTAGGTAGGTCAAACTAATCAACATTTAAATGGGACATGCATTCAAATGGGAGAACTCTTTCATAAATAAGTTTGAGGTTAAAAGAAGATAAAATAAAAATACATACACATTTGAATCAAAAAAGTATATGCTAAAGCTATCTTATTAATGGCAGTAATTAAATTCATTCTATGAATCATTGGTTTCAAACAATTTAAAGTCATAGTAATCATGTTAAAAGGAGTTGATTTGCAGGTTTCAACAAATATATAGAAATTTTGGTTCCTATAGATGAAGCAAAACAAGGATGATTTTATCTTTTGAAAATTTAAATGATCTTACTAAAAAAAACTACGAACAGGGCAGCCCAGGTGGCTCAGCGGTTTAGCGCTGCCTTCTGGCCCGGGGTGTGATCCTGGAGACCCAGGATGGAGTCCCACGTCAGGTTCCCTGCATGGAGCCTGCTTCTCCCTCTGCCTGTGTCTCTGCCTCTCTCTTTCTCTCTGTGTCTCTCATGAATAAATAAATAAATAAAATCTTTAAAAAAAACTTATGAACAGCTCATGCCCCCACCAGTCTCCATGTGCAACTAAAAGGAATAGAAGTAGATTTAAAGAAAAAAATCAAACTTCAATGGAAACTGAGTTTTTACTCCTAAAATATTTATATCAATTTTTAAATGTTTTTAAAAATTTGAGATAATTGTAGACTCACATGCAGTCTAAGAAATAATACATAAAGATCATATGTTTCCCTTACTCAGTTACTCCCAGGGTAAAGACTTCCAAAATTATAATGCAACACAGCCAGGATATTGGCAATATTACAGTCAAGACACAGAACATTTCTATCACCACAAGTATCACTCAACATTGCTCTTCTATAACTACACCCGTTACCTTCCTGCCTCCACTTCTTCCTTAACTGATGGAATCACACTCATCTTCATTTCTGATTTTGTAATTTCAAGAATGTTATATTAATGGAAACAGACAGTATGAAATCTTTGGGAATTGAAATTTTCACTCAGCGTAATTCTCTGGAGATTCACTCTAGTTGATGCGTAGATCAATTTTTTTATTTTATTTTTTTATTTTTTATTTTTTTAGTTACTGAGTAATATTCTGTAGTAAGATTATACCAGTTTCTTTAACCATACCCCTTGAAAGAAATACAGGTTGTTTTCACTTTGGGTTATAATAAATAAACCTGTTAAAACACTCTAGTACAGGTTTTTATGTGGACATAAGCCTTAACTGCTGTTCCACATGATAGTTTCATGTGTATTTTTAGAAGAAACTGCCAAACTGTTTTCCAGAGTGACCATCTCACAATCTAATGAGCAATGTATGAGTGATTCAGTTTCTCTGATTCTGCCAGCATTTGGTGTTGTCACTGTTTTGTTTTAGTCATTCTGATACGCATGTAATGATACTTTATTGTGGATTTAATCTACATTTCCCTGAAGGCTAACGATGCTGAACACGTTTTCATGTGCTTACGTGCCACCCGTATCTTCAATGAAATGCCTCTGTTTTTTCTCAGTTTCTAAGGTTTTTTTTCTATTCTGAGTCTTAACAGTTCTTTATTCTATACATAACCATTTGTCAAAAATATGTAGTTTGCAAATATTTTCTTAGTCTGTAACTTGCACTGTCATCCAGAGGACAGTGCCTTAATAGAGCATAAATTAACTTGTCCACTTTCCCTGTTATAGATTCTGCTTTTGGTGTCAAGTCTAGGAATTCTTTCCCTAGATCTAGATTCCAAAGAAATCTATGTTGTTGTCGTTGTTTCTAAGAGTTTTATACTTTTACATTTTACAATTAGGTCTGTGAAGTTTTTTTTTGTTGTTGTTGTTGTAATTTTTATGTAACATGGTAGGTTTAGGATGAGATTTCCTTTTTCCCCCTCTGTTTATGAAAGCTATCTGTCCTCCACTGAACTGGTTTTGCAAACTTTGTTAAAAACCAGTTGAGCATATTTGTATGGGTCTATTTTGAGTCCTCCCTTCTGTTTCACTGATCTATGTATCTAATCTTCCACCAATACTACGTGTAGTAGTTATTATAGCTACATGATAAGCCTTAAAATTAAGTCAACTGAATTCTTCTACTTAATTCTTAATTTTCAAAACAGTTTTAGCTATTTTGGTTCCTTTGCTTTTCTATATAAATTTTAGAGTAATTGTTTCTATACCTACAAAATATTTCACAGGGATTTTAATATGAATTGTGCTAAAACCTACATATCAATTAAGGGAGAATTAAAATCATTACTATACTGAGTTTTCCAACCATGAAGAAGTGGCTCTACATTCATTTAGATCTTCCTTTTTTTATCAACATTTTGTAGTTCTCGACATAGTAGCCATATCCATGTTTTGTTAGATTTATTCCTTTTTTTCCATTTTTTGAGCAATAAAGTAAATGTTATTCTGCTTTCATTGTAATTATAGTGTTTCTGTGTCCATCAGTTTATTGCTGGTATATAGAGGTACAATTGATATTTATATATTGATCTTGTATCATGTGATCTTACTAAATTCACTTTTTAGTTCTAGGATGTTTTATAGATTTTTTGAGATTCTCTAAATAGACGATGTCATGTGCAAATAGGAAGGACTTTATTTCTATTTTCCAATAAAAATGCCTCTTCTCCCGTTGTTTACTTTCTTTTTTTTATTTTTTGCCTTATTTCACTGGCTAGAATTTGCCACACTATGTTAATTGGGTATGGTGAGAATGAACATCCTTACCTTTTTACTGATCTTACCAAAAAAGTTTTTAATCATTCTCCATTAAGTATCTTGACTGAAGGTTTTTGTAGACTTTTTTTCTCAAATTGAGGAAGTCCCTTACATTCCTATTTTTCTCAGAACTGTTTTTATTATGAATAAGTGTTGAATTTGGTCAAGTTTTTTTTTTTCTGCATTGATTAATATGATCTTACGCTTTTTCTTCTTTGGCCTATTAATATGGTGGGTCACAAAATTGATCTTTAAAAAATGAAGCTTACATCTCTAAAAATAAATCCCACTAGGTTTTGAGGTGTAATTCTTTTGATACATTGCTGAATGCTATTTGTTATTGTTTATTAAAGATTTTTGCATTTATGTTCATGAGGACTATGTCTGCAGTTAACTTTTTTGTAGATCGGGTTTTACGTCGGAGCAATCTCTCAACCTAAAATAAATTAGGAAGTGCTTTTCTTCTATTTTTTGAAAGAGATTGCATAGACTTAGTGATAAATCTTTAATCATTCAGTGGAATTTTCAATTGTGTCAGCACTCCTAATTCTTGCATCATTCAAGGATCAACTTTAAATTGCAAAGCTATAGCAATAAAAATGTATAGTACTTGCATAAAACAGACATATAGGCCAACAGAAGATGAAATAGAAGCCAGAAATAGACCCATACATGTATGGTCAACTAATCTTTCACAAAGGCATCGAGGATATACAATGGAGAAAAGATAGTCTCTTTAATAAATGATGTTTAAAAACTTAATATTCATAAAGAAAAGAATGAAATTGAGCCCTTATCTTACAACATACACAAAAATGAACTCAAAATGTAAGACCTAAAATTGTAAAACACACAGAAGAAAACAAGGAAAAGTCTTCTTGATATCAGCCTTGACAACAATTTCTTGAATATGATACCAAAAGCACAAACAACAAAAGCAAAACATACAAACAAAACCCCCAAATACCATTACATCAAACTAAACAGGTTCTGTGAAACAAGGGGAAAAAATCAACAAAGTGAAAAGGCAGCCTAAAGAATAATAGAAAATATTCGCCATCCATATATCTGGTAAAAAATTAATATCCTATTGTTTTTTGTTGTTGATTTCTGTTTTGATATGATTGAAAAATGTGTATCCTACTGCTGTTGCATAGAATATTCAATAAATGTTGATTAGATCCTGTTGGTTATCACTGATATTGAATTCTCATATAGCTTTCTGATTTGCTGTTTAGAAGTTCTATCAATTGTTGAGAATGACATGTTGAAATTTACAATTATAATTAAAGGTTTATGTATTTCTTATTTCAGTTTTATCAGTTTTTACTTTGCAAATTTTGTGGCTCTGATGTTTTATGCATATGTAATAAGATTGTTGTCTTCTTTGTGGATTAGTCCTCTATTATTACATCATTTCACTCCATATTTCTGTAACTTTTTTTTTTTGCACTGAAGTCTAATTTAATGGATATTAATACAGCTACTCATTATTCCTGTAATGAATGCATGTTCAACTTTTTTTTCAATTTACTTTCAGCCTTTCTATATTGTCATATTTGAATTGTATTCATTGGATCATGTTTTTAAATTCACTCTGGCAATTGTTGCCTTTTGATTGCCGTATTAGGTTACTCACTTTAATGTAATTACTGATATATTAATATTTGTCTACCACTTTATTTTTTGTTATTTCTGTTTCTAATTTCCTTTTTCTACCTATTTTCCCATCCTTTCTCTGCATTACTGGAAAACTTTAGAATTTCATTTTGATTTCTCTATAGTATTTTTATATGAGTGTATATTTGCATATCTATTATATTACATAATATGTGCACAATGACATAGTCTACTGGCATTCTCATTTTGTCAACTTTTAAAAAAATATTTATTTATGACAGACACAGAGAGAGAGAGAGAGAGAGAGAGGGGCAGAGACACAGACAGAGGGAGAAGCAGGCTCCACGCAGGGTGCCCGACGCGGGACTCGATCCCGGGACTCCAGGATCGCGCCCTGGGCCAAAGGCAGGCTCCATACCGCTGAGCCACCCAGGGATCCCCTCATTTTGTCAATTTGAATAACATATAGAAACCTTATCTCTCCTTATGTCCTTTTACCCACCCACATTTATAGTATAATTATCGTAATTAGCTCCTCTACATACACTTAAATTAAATCATGCTATAATTATGCTTTTGCTAGCAAATTTAATTTAGAAGATTCAAGAGGAGAAGGAAAGTCTATTGATTTTACCTATATTTTATGCTGTTTTACCTATTGTTTATATTTCAAGATTTTATTTTTTATACTTTCTGTTTATAGAAATGCTTCTAGTTGTTCTACTGGGGTAGTTGTGCTGGTGACAAATTCTCTTAGCTTCCCTTCATCTGCAAATGTGTTGATTTTCCTTCCATTCCTAAAGGATGTTTTTCCTGTATACAGGATTCTGACCTGATAGGTCTTTTCTTTCAGTGCTTGAAAAATTTCGTGCATCTTTTTGCTTCATCTTTTTTTTTTTAAGATTTTATTTATTTATTCATGAGAGACATAGAGACAGAATAACAGCGAGAGAGAGAGAGAGATAGAAGCAGACACAGGCAGAGGGAGAAGCAGGCTCCATGCAGGAAGCCCGATGTGGGACTTGATCCCGGGACTCTAGGATCACGCCCTGGGCCGAAGGCAGGCGCTAAACCACTGAGCCACCCAGGGATCCCCTGCTTCATCTTTTTTGATGAAAAATTTGTTGTCATTTGGAGAGATCCTTCCTTTCCAAACTCCAAGTAAGGTGATCTTTTTCCACTGATGCTTTAATTTTTTCATTTGTCCTTAGTTTGCAGAAGTTTGACTATGATGTGTTTTTGGAGTGGATTTCTTTATGTTTACCTTATTTGAAATTCACTCAACTTCTTGACCTTGCACTTTCATATCTTTTACCATATTTGGGAAGTTTTGTCTATCATTTCTTCAAATATCTTTTCAACCCTACTCTCTTTCCTCTCCTGGGATTCTGATGCCAAGAATCTTAAGATTTTTTTCTTATAGTTCCCCACAGGTTTCTGAGGCCCTTATCTCCTCTACCACTTGCAATCTACTCTATTATTCATATTGAATTATTTCCATTGTTCTATCTTTAAGATTTCTTGACTTCCAGGAAAGATGGTAGAGTAGAAAAATCCTAAGCTTACTTTGTCCCCTGAATACAACTAGATAACACCTACATCATTGTAAATAAGCCAGAAAATAACCCCAAAACTGGCAGAATAGACACTGTATACTTTTAGCTATAGGAGATGAAGAGAGTAAGAAGGGTGAAGATGTAGTGAGGAGGTGAATGGACCAGCATGACTGTCCATGAGAGAGAGGGGCTCCATGGGTGGAGAGAAGAAACAAACAAACCTCACACCAGGCACCACCAGCACAGGAAACATGTACGAGGAAAATAAATCCCAATAACATTTGGCTTTGAAAACTCGAGGGGTATAATTTTGTGAGTTCCTATAATCAGTGCAACTTAATCCCTAGGATTTTAAAAATCAGCAAGTTCAGCTCTGGCAGAGCTAGGAAGGCAATAGAAAACAAAGTAATTATCTTTTTTTAAAAAAAAAAAAAGATTTTATTTATTTATTCATGAGAGACACACACAAAGAGAGAGGGAGGCAGAGACACAGGCAGAGGGAGAAGCAGGCTCCGTGCAAGGAGCCTGACATGGGACTCTATCCTGGAACTCCAGGATCATGCCCTGGGCTGAAGGTGGCGCTAAGCCGCTGAGCCAAACAGGCTGCTCCAAAGTCATCATCTTTTAAGAGAGGGCACAACAAATAGCTCTGTGATGATACAGTAGTTTGAAATCTACTTGGGATATATACAGGAGAGAGATATGTATACTAATCTCAAAGCATGTGCTTAGAGGGGCAAAGATCCTTAGGAGACTTCTCTCCAAGAGCAAAATGGTTAGCAATATCATTTCCTTCTCCTGTTTCCCAGCCTAGCTATATGGACACCTGAGGGAACCATGCAGCACAACACTCTCCACCTAGATTGCTAATAGCACATCCCAACCCCATGTGCTTCTATAGCTCTGGTCCCTCCAACCTGACCTGTCCTTGGCAAGAGTTTTCCTGGGGCAACTGCAGGCCCTCTCCTGAAGCGAACCAGCACAGAACTTGCTAACACCATGACTCTGCAGCCCCACATTCTCCTGCAGACTTGTCTCCTCCAAACAACCCTTGTCTGAGCCTATCCAAAGCAGTACCACAAGCCTGGCAACCTGTGAGCAGCCCTGAGAAGGGCTGGGACCACAATACAGCAGCTCTTGCCCAGGGAGAGGGAAGAATAACTACCCATACCAGTCAGACTAAGGATCTCAAAGTGGCCCAGGAGTAGTCAGTCAGAGTCTGACTGCAGGCCCTGCCCACCAACAAAGGATGTCATGAGACAACACAGGGAAAGTGTCCTGTAGTTCAGTGCTATCGTATCTCTGGTGAACGCCTTGTTTGATTCAACTCAAGCCCAAGGCGGCCCCAGATTGGCCCATGAACACTAGAGGGACCAACCCTGCCCACAACAGAGAAGGAGAGCCATTGCTGATGACTGGACTGAAGGCAAAAGTGGCTTATCCACCATAGTAAGACATAGGAAACACACAGAAGACATCACTGAAGTACCAAGTCCTGGTAAATAGGGTACATTGCATTGCAGGGTACTACAGAATCTCTTCTTCATTAGGCCACTACTTCCAAGAGTAGAGAATGTAGCTGACTTTCCTAACACATGGAAACAGACACAGAGAGTTAGACAAACCAAAAAGACAGAGGAATGTGTCTCAAATGAAAGAACAGGACAAAATTACAGTAGGAGTGTTAAATGCAATGGAGATAAATAATATGCTTGATAACAATTTTAAGTGATTGTCATAAATATATTCACTGGATTTGAGAAAAGAATAGAGGATCTCAGTGAGATCCTCAACAAGGAAATAGAAAACACTACAGAGATCCGTATCCAGGAATCACAAAAAGATCAGCCCAAGGAGGCCCACACCAAGAAATATAACTAAAATGGCAAAATGTAGTGATAAATAGAGAATTTTAAAAGCAGCAAGACAGGGGTGCCTTGCGTGGCTCAATTCTTTAAGTGTCTAATTTTTTAGAGTGGCATGACATATTCTAAATACTAAGAGAACAAAACAACAACAACAACAACAAAAAACCCTGCAGCCAAGAAAATTCTATCCAACAAGGCTATGATTCAGAATAGAAAGAGAGATAAAGGATTTCCCAGACAAACAAAATTTAAGGGAATTCATGACAACTAAAGCAAACCTATAGGACATGTTAAAAATAATTCAAGTGGAAAGGAAAGACCATAAGTAGTAGTAAGAAAAGTAGGAAGCACAAAAACAGTAATCTTGAGTATATCTATAAAAAAAAAAAAACAGTCAAGAAATGCACAAAATAAAAAGATGTAAAGTATAACTCCATTCACCAAAAACATGGTGGGGAGAGGAGTTAAGAATTGGTTCAAATTTAAGTAAAAATCAACTGAATATAGACTGCTTAATGCATGCAATGTTATGTACAAAGCTAAGAGTAACTATAAATCAAAAACCAGCAACAGATGTGTAAAAAATAAAGAGAAAGGAATACAACTAAAAAAAGCCAGCAAACCATAAGAGAAGAGAGAAAGAGAAGGAAAGGCTCAGAGAAGAACTACAAAAGCAAACACAAAACTAGTAACAAAATGGTAATAAGCATCATTTTGTTGGTTCTTAACCGGTATTACCCTGATACTAAAACCAGATAAAGACACTACAAAAAAAGATAACTAAAGTCCAATATCTCTGATAAACATGGATGCAAAATCCTTAACAAAATATTAGTAAACCAAATCCAATAATTCATTTAAAAACTCATTCACCATAACCCAATCAAGTGGGATTTATTCTTGGGAGGCAAGTGTGGTTCAATAGTCACAAATCAATGTGATACATCACATCTATGAGAGAAAGGTTAAAAACCATATAATCATTTTAATAGATGCAGAAAAAGCAGTTGAAAAAGTGCAACCTCCATTTGTCTTAAAAACTCTCAACAAAATAGGTTTAGAGAGAACATATCTCAACATAATAAAGACCATATATGAAAGACCACAGCTAACATACTCAAGGGTGAAAAACTGAGAGTTTTCTCCCTAAAATCAAGAATGAGACAAGGATGCCCATTCTCACCACTTTTATTCAACATGGTACAGCAATTGGGCAACAAAAGAAATAAAAGGCATCTAAACTGGAGGAAATAAAACTGTCAGCATTTGCAGATAACATGACATTGTATATAAAAAACCTTAAAGACGCCACCAAAAACAACTAGAACTGATAAATGAATTCTGTAAAATTGCAGCATATGAAATCAATGTGCAGAAATCCACAGAATTTCTAAACATTAATAGTAAAGAAGCAGAAAGAGAAATTAAGAAAACAATCCCATGTACAATTACACCAAAATAATAAAATATCTAGTAATATATTTAACCATGGAGGTGAAAGACCTGTACACTGAGAACTATAAGACGTTTGTGCTTTAACTATGAAACACTGAGGAAAGAAATTGAAGAAAACCCAAAGAAATGGAAATGCTCATGTATTAGAAGAATAAATATTACTAATATGTCTATACTACCCAAAACAATCTACAGATTTAATGCAATTCCTATCAAAATACCAACAGTATTTTTTACAAAACTAAAAGTAATTATCCTAAAATTTGTATGGAACCACAGAAGACCCCAAACAGTCAAAGGAATATTGAAAGAGAAGAATATTTCAATATTGAAATATTGAATATTGAAAGGTATCACAATCTCAGATTTCAAGATATACTACGAAGCTGTAGGAATCAAAACAGGATAGTACTGCCACAAAAAAAACTAGACATACGGAATAGAACAGATCAATGGAATGGAGTAGACTCCAGGAATAAACCCATGACTATATGGTCAATTAGTCTGACATATGATGCAGGAATATTAATGGAAAAAAGTCTCTTCAACAAATGGTGCTGAGAAAACTGTACAGCTACATGCAAAAAAATACAACTGGACCACTTTCTTGTACCATACACAAAAATAAACTCAAAATGGATTAAAGACCTAAATATGAGGCCTGAAGCCAAAAAAAAAAAAAAAAAAAAACAGTTCCCGAAGAGAATAGATAGTAATTTCTCTGACATCAGCTGAATCAACATTTTTTCTAAATATGTCTCCTGAGGCAAGGGAAACAAAAGCAAAAATAAATTATTGGGACTTCATCAAAATAAAAAAAGTTTTGCACAGCAATCAATAAAACTAAAATGCAATCTACTAAATGAATGGGAGAAAATACTCATAAATGACATATCCAATAAAGGGTTAGTATCTAAAATAGGTAAAGAACTTATACAACTTCACACAGAAAACAAAACAAAACAAGTAATCTAATTAAAAAATATCAGATGGGAACAGATATTTCACCAAAGAAGACATACATATGACCAACAGACACATGAAAAGATGCTCAACATTGTTCATCATCAGGGAAATGCAAATCAAAACCACAATGAGATATCACCCCATATGTATCAGAATGGCAAAAATAAAAAAAATCAAAAAAAGAAAAAACAAGAAAGAACAAGTGTTGGCAAGGGTGTAGAGAAAAAGGAATTTATCATGCACTGTTGGTAGGAAGGCAAACTGGTGCAGCCATTGTGAAAAATAGTATGGAGTTGCCTCAAAAAATTAAAAATAGAATTACCATATGATCCAGTAATCCCACTAGTAGGTATTTACTCAAAGAATATAAAAACGCTAATTGGAAAAGGTATATGCACTGCTATGTTTATAGCAGCATTATTTACAATAGCCAAATTACGGAAGTAGCCTAAGCAGCCTAAGTGTCCACCATTAGATAAATGGATAGAGAAGTGATAAATATCTATAAATATCTATAATATATAAATATCTATATATAGATCTATATATCTATAAATCTATAAATATCTATAAATATATTTATAAATATATTTATAAATATCTATATATCTCTCTATATATAAATATCTATATAAATCTATAAATATCTCTATAAATCTATATATAAATATAAATATCTATAATTATCTATAAATATCTATAATATATAAATATCTATATATTTATACCTATATAGATATAAATATCTCTATATATATGATAGAATATTACTATATAATATATATATATATATCTATAGATATATATAAGATAGAATATTACTCATAAAAATAATGAAATCTTGCCATTTGCAACATGGATGGGTATAGAGAGTATAATATTAAGTGAAAGAAGTTAGAGAAATACAAATGCATATGATTTCACTAATATGTTCAATTTAAGAAAAAAGACAAAGTAAAAAAAGAAACCAAAAAAAACCCTCTTAACTATAGAGAACAAAGTGAGAATTGCCAGAGGGAAGGTGAGGAGAGGGAATGGATGAAATAGATGAGGGGAGGAAGAGTACTAATTGTGATGAGCACTGACTAATGTATAAGATTGTTGAATCATTATATTGTACATCCTGAAACTAATATAACACTATGTTAAATATACTGTAATTAAAAAAAAAAAAAAGCAACCAGCATCTCAATTCTTTCTTCTATTCTCCTACTCAGCTGTTAAGACCATCTTATTGGTTTTGTTGTTGTAATATATATTATATCAAAATTTCCATTTAGTTTTCCTTGTATCCTCTATTTCTTAACTGAGACTTCACATTTTTATTTTTTATCTTATTTTTCATTTGTTCTAAACAAGGTTACAATCGTTGAAACATTTATTATGGCTGTTTTAATGTCTTTGTCAGGGAATAACAACATTTTTGTTATTTTACTGTTTGCACCAATTGATTATCCTTTGTCAATGACCCGGTTCTTGATATGATAAATGAACAATTAGTGGCAATAGTTATTATATTTATAACTGATAAATAAATAACAGGAATGACTCTTAAAAATATATTGTTGACTGATAAAAATGTGGACACAGATTGCAATACAGTGCAATCCTATTTACATAAAATATGAACATATGAAAACAAAAATGTGCATGGTATAAGAATTTATACAAGTATAAGGATAAACATTAAGCCCATTAGAAACAGTTATGTTGTAATTGAAGAGGATGGGTTTTTAAAAACATGGCATCAAAGGGAACAAATGGGTGTAAATTGAAATATAACTAACTTTGAAAAATGGTTAGGAATGGCAGTGCAAGGACCTAAATATTCTCATGCATTGTAATTAGATCATTCTTAAAGCCTAATGTAAATTTAATATTTAGACATATGAAAATATCTATTAAATCTATGTTCTCAAACAAGAACAATTTTTTAAAAATGAAACGAGTTAAGTGTTGGAGAAGCCTAAGGCACATTACTGCTGCTTTTCCTTGCAGAGTTTTTGTATTTCTTTTTCATTTTTACTATTTGAATCCATTAATTTTATAGATTTTATTTCAGCAAATTTGGTTTAATTTAGTTAATTAATTGGTGCTTTCATAACCATATATCCATTATCTGGAGAGCTATCCAGTATTAATAAAGGGCAGGACATTACTGAAAACAAAACTGGAATATTAATTTTATAGGAAGAATTAATTTACTTTACCAGCTCCAAAGTGCTGTCCTGATATTTAATAAATAACTTAATAGAGATTTACGGGGGATCTACTATGTCTTGTGCCTGTTTTACATGCTGGGGTCACAGCAATGTATTGGTGAAACAGGGTTTCTTTTCTGCCTTAGTACCAAAACAATAACCGAGGCTTAAATTATACAGATTATCAAAATAAATCATTTTATTTTTTCTAGTGTTGACCTTCTTTCTGTGGCATACTAAAGATTACATATCTTACTTTAAAAATCCCTATTTATTTTGAATGGATACAATGGATTATCCAGTACCGACTTGTCATGTGGAACATTTCATTAGGAAAGAACTGTCAATTCTTACACACTAAATGGCATTTCATGTTTCACAATGACCTCAATGATTCTCTGTTTTCCTGCAGTGTTTTATTAGCCAGATGTCATCTCTTAAAGTGTCAGAAAAAAAAGGAAACATAAGGACATAATAAAATGTACTGCAGATTTTTAAAACAAGTGCAGGTCTTTGCATAGGTTAACATTAGTCGCTGATTTCAGCTCTCAGATTTTGTTGTATGTTTTTCTAATAATTATTTTTCTTTCTTATATTAGCTTTACTGCTTTTTAAAAAGAGTTTGTTTATTTATTTATTCAGGAGAGACAGAGACATAGACAGAGGGAGAAGCAGACTCCCTGTGAGGAAACTGATGCAGACCTTGATCCCAGGACCCTGTGATCACGACCTGAGCCGAAGGCAGACGCTCAACCACTGAGCCACCCAGGTGCCTCTGTCTTAACAAGGTATATTTACTAAAGGCATTTCTTCTTACGTAAAACCTGCCATAATTAACTTTACTTTAAAAGATTGCTTTCTGGGATCCCTGGGTGGCGCAGCGGTTTGGCGCCTGCCTTTGGCCCAGGGCGCGATCCTGGAGACCCGGGATCGAATCCCACGTCGGGCTCCCGGTGTATGGAGCCTGCTCCTCCCTCTGCCTGTGTCTCTGCCTCTCTCTCTCTCTCTCTCTCTCTCTGTGACTATCATGAATAAATAAATAAAATCTTAAAAAAAAAAAAACCTTGCTTTCTGTGGCGTTATAAAATGACTAATCTGGGACACCAGATATTTTTTTTTAATATTTTTATTTATTTATTCATGATCGACAGAGAGGGAGGGAGAGAGAGAGAGAGGCAGAGACACAGGCAGAGGGAGAAGCAGGCTCCATGCACCGGGAGCCCGACGTGGGATTCGATCCCGGGTCTCCAGGATCGCGCCCTGGGCCAAAGGCAGGCGCTAAACCACTGCGCTACCCAGGGATCCCCGACACCAGATATTTTTTAAGCACATAAGCATAGGTGAGCAAGCAAGAAATCACAGAAATCTAAGAGAAAAAGAGAAAGGAGGACCTCAGAGGAATGTACAGTTTAACTCTGAAGTTGGGATATCGCTAAAGCAAAAGATCATTTTTCAGTAATCACAGTGACTTAGAGTAAGGAAAACTTGACGCAAAGCCTAGAGCTTTTCCCAGGGAAGAGTCTGACAGATTTTCTAGGGCCACCCTCCTCCATCCACCATAAGCTAGGGCCCTAAGAGGGCTAAAATATTAGTGCAATGATCAGCTAGTAATAGTGTAGGAAATAACTTCCTTAACCTGAAAAGGAATATCTATAAACAAACAAACATTGGACCTAATGATAAAATATTGAAAGCATCTCTTGTAATATCAGAGAAAAATAAAGAATAACTGACATCAAGAAATATCTTAACCAGTATGGCCATATATATGAAAATAATGAGATGTACATATTTTGGGAAAAAATGGTAAATTTGCCATTATTTTGAATGTCTTATCCCACAAAACATTCATGAACATCTATAGAAAATATTTTAGAAATAATAAGAGAGCTTGACAAAATTTTGACTTAGGAGATTGGCATCAAAAATTTCTACACTCCAGCAATAACAAATGAGAAAATGTGACTTTTATGTAGACACCATTCACACTAGCAACAAAAAGCAATAAAGTCTCTATGAATAAATCTAACAAAACATGTACAAGACATTTATGGAAAAGATGAAACATTTTTAGGCACAAAATAAAATAAAACTAGAAAAAGAAATTATCATATTTGGATTAGAGGATTCTCTATTAGAAAAGATGTCAATTTTCTTTAGTATGTAATGCAATTTCATTGAAAATCATGATAGGATTTTTATGAGCTCAACAAACTGACTCTAAAATCAATATTCAATATGATATAACTAATCATCCAATAATGTTGAAGAAAACTGTAAAAAAGAAGAAAATAAGGAAGAATTTTTCTGACTAAAACATAAAGTGATTGAAGATATCATTGTATTTTTTAAAGAGATGGACAAATAGATCAAAGGGATAAAATAGCCAAAAAACAGAATGAAGCACATATGGGACTTTGGTATGCAACTGGGTAAGTCTTAAAATCAGAGAAGATAAGACAGATCACGTTGAGTGATCAAGTGATCAAGTGATCAAGACAAATCACGTTGAGTAGTTGCCTTTTCATAAGAAAACAAAATAAAATATCTTTATCTCTCCCCTCTCTCCTGTGTCTCCATGCTTAATTGTAGAAACCAGTCTTAAATACTATGAAAACTTTTGGAAACAAATATAATGAAGGATCTTATTTCTTCAGAGTGGAAAGGGATTTCCAAGATATAAAACAAGATATAAAAAACAAGATATAAAAAATAGAGTAGGGGACCTGGGTGGCTCAGTGGTTGAGTGTCTGCCTTTGGCCAGGTCATGATCCCAGAGTCCAAGGATGGAGTCCCACACCAGGCTCCCCACAGGGAGCTACTTCCCCCTCTGTGTCTCTCATGAATAAATAAATAAAATCTTTTAAAAATAGATTAAAATGAGAATGATATTAATATTCATAATCAGATATTATTTTAGTAAAAAAGGCTTAACATTCCCTTGCTATAAAATATGGCTGCCATGGGGATCCCTGGGTGGCGCAGCGGATTGGCGCCTGCCTTTGGCCTGGGGCGTGACCCTGGAGACCCGGGATCGAATCCCACGTCGGGCTCCCTGCATGGAGCCTGCTTCTCCCTCTGCCTGTGTCTCTGCCTCTCTGTCTCTCTCTGTGTGACTATCATGAATAAATAAATAAAATCTTTAAAAAATATATGGCTGCCATGAAAACATGTCTCAAATCACAGATGGCAGGAAGCACAACTGACTAACAGATACTGTCATATGAAATCTGTCATTCGGTTCATGATGAGGCTGCACTTGCCACAGGCTTCTCCAGCCAATGACTAAACACAGCAACATACTGGAGAGATGCATTCTTGGAGACAGTGGACTCCAAGGAGAACTCATGTGACTTAAGGACTCTCCACTGTTTTTGCCAGAACTTTTTCAGAATGCTCCGCAGTCTAATCCTTTTCCTACTCAACCTTCTTTCCATCTTACCTCCTCTGAATTAGACCTGCCCGGTGGTTTGACAGGTCTCTAAGCTTTTTTTGATTCTGTGCAAAGTTTTTCTTCACATTCGTTTTCTCCCCTTATATAGCTAATCTCTTTTGTGTCTGGTTCTCCAAGCACATGAATTAATACAGTGTGGCAAAAATGAGAAGATAGGAAATATTTTCTTTTTCTTCCACAAAGTTGCAAAATTGAGAGTGTTATATAAGTTCTTATAAAACCATTTAAAATATAACCATCTAAAAATGTAAAATCATTTTAGTTCCAGGCCTGAAGAAGGAAGAAGAGGAAGAAAGAAGAAGAAGAAGAAGAAGAAGAAGAAGAAGGAGAAGGAGAAGGAGAAGGAGAAGGAGAAGGAGAAGAAGAAGAAGAAGGAGGAGGAGGAGGAGGAGGAGGAGGAGGAGGGGAAAATAGTAAAGGGGAATGAGGAAGAGGGAGAGGGAGAAGAGAAAAAGACAATGATTTTGCCATGACAACAGACAATTACCAAGATTTTGACTCTGGCTGACCGATGACAAGGGTAAGACTAGTCCAGTCTATGAGTTCAAAACTTTGTGTACCCCTAAAAGAATTTTGAAAAACAGTATCCATTTGTACATATTTAGGATTACTCTTAAAGTATCCATCTTAAGTTTAACAAAGGATATGATTACAGCCAAAATTATATTGTACCTGTGCTTTAAGTATGCATTCATTAAAAATTTGGAGCTGTAGGTTTAGTTTATTCACCTTATGAAAAATGTGTGTTTAAAAACCCAAATGACAAAGCTAATCTTATCTTTCTCAAATTCAGATTCACTTCATATCAGAAAAGAAGACTTTCTTTTTCATTTTAAATATCATGATAAGAAGCAGCAGCATTAAACCTTTCTCAGTTTCTGGGGTTGCCTGGCTGGCTCAGTTGGAAGAGCATGCTACTCTTGATGTCAGGGTCATGAGTTCCAGCCCCATGTTGGGTGTAGATATTATTTAAATAAATAAAATTTAAAAATCTCAGTTTTGATTTTTAATTCTGAGACATAATTAGAAAGATGAGTAAATGGATGTAGAAATGAGAAGTGGGCCACATGGACAGATAATTGCTAGATAGAAAGGCAGGCAGGCACACAGACAAGCAGAAAAGACACTGGCCCCCGAGATTTTTATATTCTGGAACTGTGCCACTATAGGATGTGGAATGGGCTGAAGATGAGAGTTACCCTTTTCCTCTGTAAAGCTGTAGCATGAAGGTTCTGATGAGAGATGGGTGAAAATAAGTCACACAGATCTGCCAAGTCATATTAGTTTTGGAAAAGGTATGTATAGAATTTCATGATCTGAAAGATAGTATCTTTCAACTCTGCCCAAGTACCCAAAAGTAGTTGATTACTTCCATGGTTACAAATACCCTAATTTGAAGACCACTAGTCTAAGACACCAAACGCTCCATTTGCAACAATAATAACTCAACACAAAAAGTGTTTGGTAATGATGGTCCTGTTGGTTGGAGTAAATATGTAACTCCTAGCTTACACATTTAAGAAATTCTGTGACAATGCACATATGTTGTTACTCTCCCTCCTCTGGTTTCTGACCTGTGTAAATATGTCAGTAGTAGGACATTCTCATTGCTTGGATTTCTTTGCTATCAGCCTTCTGCAAGAGTAAGTCCTTACCCTCAGACATGGCAAAGTGCACCTCCCTGGCAGTGTCTGTGGTGGCTTACTAATTGCTTAGCTTTTTTCTCCCTATGTAAAAGCTCCAAAGAGGCCTGACAGCACTCTGAGAAAACCATGGGATATTAAAAGAAAGTTGGATTTATCACCTCTTATATGGATTTAAACATTCAAATGCAAAGTTAAATTAGGACTTTTTGAAATGTATTTTTCTGCAAAAGTCATCACTGAAGGCATGGTAATATGCTTTCATTGTATGTAATACAAGGTATCATATATTGTTTAAAAACTAATAAAAATAGGGGATCCCTGGGTGGCTCAGCAATTTAGTGCTGCCTTCGGCGCAGGGCATGATCCTGGAGTCCCAGGATGGAGTCCCTGGATCGAGTTCCACGTCAGGCTCCCTGAATGGAGCCTGCTTCTTCCTCTGCCTGTGTCTCTGCCTCTCTCTCTTTCTCATAAATAAATAAAATCTTTAAAAAAACTAATAAAAATAAATTTGTTCTCACCTGAGTAATGTAGCACGCAATATGATGCAAGATGTTTTCCTTCAGGTCTATTAAAGTTAATATAGCAACTAACTTTCCTCTGAACATTTACTAAGGATCCCTTCTAATAAAATAAGCAGACTTTAAAACTCTAAAGACCTGGGTGCGCCTGGGTGGCTCAGTCAGTTAAGTATCCAACTCATGATTTCAGCTCAAGTCATGATCTCAGGGTTGTGAGATTGAGTCCTTATGTCAGGCTCTTTGCTGGGTGTGCAGCCTGATTAAGATTCTCTCCCTCTCCCTCTCCCCTCTCTTCCCCACTCTCTCTTCCTCCAAAAAGTTTAGAAAACCCTGGAGGCCTGAATATAAAAGAAAAAATATAAGGAAAAGACATAGTTGGAGTTACAACGTACAAAATAACAAAATGTTTTCATAAAATCTACCAGAAAATATGATAGAACATGACTAGAGGACCTCTTAGTCTCATTAGTTGAAACATCATTTTATAATAGGTAGATGCTTCTCTAATACACAGTTCACTGGGAGTACCCAAAACAAACACACCAGATACCAACTACTGGTTCCAGGGAGAGTTAAATAGGTAACTATACCTAGCAAGTCATAGAAAACTAGGTGAGCCTAAGGCTATTAATATTCTAATTTATATCTTTTAAAAATAAATTGACTTGTTGGAACAAACACACAGACACATGTAATTCATCTTTTTTATACAAATACTCTAATATTCAGTACTCACTAAGCATCATATACATGCCATATTTAAGTACCCATTGTGCATGTACATTTTTATGTACTCATAGAAAACGTGCTTGTCCTGTTTTACTCAAGTGAATTCAGGTTAATGTATATTCTAATAAAAGGATAGCTTATAAAGAAATTCCTAGCAGAAAATAGCTATTTTTGCCTTTGTAAATTTTAAAAGGCATGCCTGAATGGTTTACTGAGATATAAAAGTACATAAAAGCTTTATTAGTGTTTTATTAAAGGACTAGATGCATAAAAAATAAGTGACTTCCCTGGTGCTACTCTATAAATAAAAGTGATCTCCCTGGTAATAAATGATCTCTCTGCTCCTTTTGTGGCCTTGCTTCTCAGTCTTTGATTACAACAAAACACTTGGCATTGCATTGCAATCAGCACAACATAGATTCTGGTCTAATCTCTATTTCTAAAAGACCATGTCCTTTTTAGTGAAGAACTTGCATAGGAGATCTCGTAGTTATTTTGTTGCCTTTAAAGTTCTCCACTCCTGGTTGAATTTGTGTCTCTGGAAATTAGGCATTTTGGATCACTTCCTTGGACCAGGCAATGCCTAGGGAAAGATTATTTGGAATGAGGCTTCTCTAGAGGCTTGATACATCAATCTGCTTGTGACACATTAAGCAATGCTGTTCAGAATGTCCATACACACACACACACACACACACACACACACACACACAGAGTCAACTAGAAATTATTAATGCATGAAAAATGGAAAATAGGTTCAATAGAAAGAGTCCATTATCTAACAAATGATGTGCTTTCAAAGCACATTAAAATCCTACAAATCTTAACAGGACTGGTTTATTAGAGAACAGTTGCTTTGCTTCTGGAATCACTGTTTCAGAGGCAAAGTGTGTCTCATTTCACTTGCGATTTTATAATGAGATTCAAACCAACATTAAAGAGTGGCATATTTGTTTTCTGAAGGATATTCCCCAGGCATGCCCAAAGCCAGGCTGGCTTCCTGTCTGTGCCATTGTTTGCACATTTTGTAAATATCACTTGAGTTTTTCTGTATCCTATCATAAACTCCCAAATTCCAAATGACCTCCCAAATCTACCATACCACAAATGCTGCTTTAATATCTTGGAAGACACAGTTTTGAGATTAAAAAAACAATTGTCTTCAACAAAGGTCACCTAAACACCATCTTCACAAAAGGAAGACATTTCTACTGTCTATTCTATCTCCATTTTGATTGTAGGCTGCCTGCTGCCTACTTTGCATTCTGTTCTCTAAAAGGCTTATTAATGGGGTCTAGAGGGAGGCTGTCAGAAATGGCAGACTGAATCAAGGGATTTTCCTTCAACATCCAAATGACACACTGAAGCTGGAGAATTAAACAGATGACTAACCAGTGCCCTTTTGTCTGAAGATGAAGGTGGGATTGCCAACTTGCAAACCAATGACTGACATTTGGGTGGATTAAACCATCCTGCTATTGTACTGCTAGTTTATAATCACTACTGCTTTCTTGATCTCAAGTGCCTCAGCAAAAGCCTTCTCAGTTCTTAGAGTCATGTTTGTAGAAACCCTCAGCTGAGCTCTTGCTGTAAACATTTATCTACCAAGAAGCAGTGTTCTGACACTAACTGAGAAGAAGCGTTGGCTTCTAGGTATTTAATTAAAACATTAAGGGAAAAAGCTTTCGTGTCAACATTCACAAGTACTTTCCTATAGCTGAGGGTTGCTGTAATTGAGTTTCCCTGCAAATGCGTCCCTCCCCTCCCCAGCCTTCTCTGAGAGCAGCAATAGCTTGAGGTTCACTTTGCTTCATGCTGTTAGTTGTGGCTTTGAGACTTTGCCCCATGCTGTCACTTTCCTGATTCTCTCAATCTGGTTGTTAGCTTTAATTTCTAAAATCAAGATTGGATGGCAACAAGGGGTTTTAATGAAGAGTGAAAAAGTCATTTGTTAAACAGCATTAAGAATTCTTATTTGCACTGCTGTATAATGTGGTCAAGCCAAATGCTTTCTGCTTTTATGAATCATCCAATTTCCTTTACCACATAATTAATGCTAATAAGAAGAAGGCATTGTATAGGAACTAAATTCATCATAATAGATGTTGGCTCTAGGTGTAGGTTCCTGGGGTGCCACCATTTTCATTTTGAGGTACTGTGAGAGCCATTTATTGTAAGGAAGGACATGGAGAACAAATCATATATGGTCATTTGATTGTTGACGAAGTTCATACAATAGAAGTACTTGGTTTTCCTTAAAACAAACATTATATGTTCTCATTCATTTGGGGAATATAAATAATAGTGAAAGGGAAAATAAGGGAAGGGAGAAGAAATGTGTGGGAAATATCAGAAAGGGAGACAGAACATAAAGACTGCTAACTCTGGGAAACGAACTAGGGGTGGTGGAAGGGGAGGAGGGCGGGGGGTGGGAGTGAATGGGTGACGGGCACTGGGTGTTATTCTGTATGTTAGTAAATTGAACACCAATAAAAAATAAAAAAATTAAAAAAAAAAAAAAAAAAAAAAAAAAGTTGCATTTTTCAGTGAAAAGATAGTAAAAAGATATCTAGTAATGCCATATTAGTGCACCTTTCTGAAAAGTATCATTTCTAAAAGCACATTTTTAAGCTACTCTGTGCCTTGGACCATTGAATGTAATAAAGGGAGATTGCCCATGCAATTCTCTTCAATGCATCAAGTCAATTGAGAGAAACTTTATTCTCCTTTCATAAAATGGAAAGGTGTAGATTTCACAAAACATCTTGAACCAATCAAGATGGTAGCAGCCAAGTATCGCAGGAAAGATGCAAAAGTAGTTATGGCATCTCTATTAAACTCATGTTCTACATTCAAATGTAAATCATTTATGTGGTTCAGCATATTTGAAAGAATTCACTCTTTTAAGGATAGCATGGCTACATTCTTACTTCAACATCATAATTTAGAATAGTCAAATTTACCTAATTGACTTGAACTAGTTGACATGTCAATTCAACGAGTACCTACCAAGGACTTGTTAAATTGGTAGCACTGTGCTAAGAAGTGGAAATACACAAAAAATGTAAACATACAAAAAAAATCACATGAGGGATCCCTGGGTGGCGCAGCGGTTTGGCGCCTGCCTTTGGCCCAGGGCGCGATCCTGGAGACCCGGGATCGAATCCCACATCAGGCTCCCAGTGCATGGAGCCTGCTTCTCCCTCTGCCTGTGTCTCTGCCTTTCTCTCTCTCTCTCTCTCTCTCTCTCTCTCTGTGACTATCATAAATAAACTAAAAAAATATATCTTAAAAAAAATCACATGAAGCTCAACTTTTGGGAATTGTTTTTTTTTTTTTGAAGAGAAAAATAGTTTTTGAAAACTTAAAAATGGAGGCTATGTGTATGTGCTGAAGTAGTCAATAAAGTAACAGTATCATACATAGTAGGGGAAATGTAGATACAGTGGCATGTCAGTCTGCATTCTTCTTAGTTTCTCCAATCCTTCTAGCTCATGCAATAAGTAGAGTTCTAGGCCAGTTCAAACTTGAACAAGTAAGAATCAAGTCTACTATGACTATAGAAACACTTTGACTGGTTCCCTGGCATTTCCCTTGGTATCTGAGTCCTGTCTCATTGAACTGCCATTTACTTGATTTCTAAAATTGCTTTCCTGCCAGAGTCTCCTTGGTCTTGCCCTTAATCCTGTTCTTTAGGAAGATACATTTCTATGTTTTGTACAGCCACGATAATGGCAAAACACCTTCCTGCCTGCTTCAGCATTCTTCTCACTTGTCAGGATTCCTCCCCACTTTTTTGCCTTATTTTCCTGTGTCCTCCTACTCACTTGCATGTCTGTTTATTGCTTACTGATACATTTCCTAGGGACTGTCAAATCTACCTGACTTACTACCAATAAAACCTGTGATGAGTATGACCTATTCCCCACAATACATGTTTATTTTGGTCCATCACACTGTCAATTTACCTGAAAAGGGCAATCTATAGTATATGCCTTCTAATATATTATCCTTCAGTGCCTTCCCTCTAGGACAGGACATGAGAAACAACCACTTGGGATAAAAGAAGTTTCGATGAGAGTGTTTTGCTTGACATTATTCTATCTGTTCTCCAGGAAAGTAAATTTCCCTGTGGCTTATCCACTTCAGGACCAGTTTCTGTCTATTAACTACCATTCTTGACATATATCCTATTATCCAACCACTCATCTGTACTTACTTATTTTTGGCTATTAAACTATCCCTTTAGAATTCAATGCAATTCAATAAACACTGATTAAACACCTACCATGTGCAGGCACCATGCTACGTGCTGGAAATACAAAAATGAAAATATTGTTCCTGATTCTGCAAAAAATCTCATTTAATGTACACAGGTCTATCAAATCTGGAATTAATTCACTTACTACTCTCTTGATCTCGGCAACCACTTTTGCTCTCCCACCAGTGGCCAATTGACACCTTTACTGGTAATAATCAACATGTTCATGATTCAACTTTCAGGAAGGAAATTCCAGACTCCTGTCTTGAATATTTCCATGATGAATTCCCTGTGCTAGAGTTAGGAAGATTAAGATTCATTTTAATCATTCATTTAATCAGCTAGCGGGTATGATATTTAGAGATTATTAAACCGGTACAAAAGCTAAGTACAACATAATACTCACCTATCTTAAGCAAATTTTTATTGTCCTATACAACATAAGACTGTATTGCTCAAAAGATACCTAACTGAATAAAGACCAAGGAGATAAAATCTAGTGTGTATTCTGCTCTCTTCTATATGCACTCTGGTTATACCTGCATCTGTCCAGACAGGGCATCTTTTTCCTGATTTATCTACCAATAACTTTTTTCCTAATTTGTCCAAAAGGGCATAACAACAAGCAGCACACTGAGCCTAATGACTATTCCTCAGGTCTTTAGTATTCTTAACAGTCCAAGTTCTCAGAAAGATGATTTACATTTGCTGTCTCCATGTCCACATTTCCTATTCATTTATAATACACTCCATTCTGGGTTCTATGCCCATCATCTGACCAAAATTTCAAGGCCCATCATTGGTCTGTATGTTGCAAGATTTAATGGACACTCTTCCATGTGGACCTAACTTAAAGCATTGCCACTGGTGACTATTGGCCTTTCTCTAAAAAAAAAAAAAAAAAAAAAAATCCTCACTTTGATCTGGGAAGCCATATTCTCTTCATTTTTCCTTCTACTTCTCTGACTGCCCTTTCTCAGTATCCTTGTTGAATTTCCCTCCACTTATACTCAAAATGTTTTACATATTTAGTGATTCATCTCGAGTGCTCTTTTTCCCCAAATTATCTCCAAGTACACATTTTCCATAGGTATATCAGTTCTGTGGGTTTTGTAAGTAGCATGTGTTCTCAGTTTATATTCCAAACTTATAACTGTAGTTAAAGAGTTTCAATTTTATATCTCTAAGCAAGGCCTCTCTCCTCTAAGTTCTTTTCTCCCATGTCCAACTAATTAGACATATAGCAAGTGAAGATTGTTCTTATCTTCAAGGATTGTCAGTGCCATTCCCTGGATGAAGAGAATCTCTGCTCCCTCTGTACTGATACAATGTAAGGTGTCAAAGAGATCAGCAAGACACTTGTGCAGAAACTGCTGGAGACTTTGCTAAATTAAATATCCTACCTAAGTCTACACTATGTCTTTATTACTCACATGCTCTTCTTCACAAAACGTCTTTCAGTGTAGTCAAGTTTCTGCATTTCACTACCTTTCTTGAAGGTCCAAGATGTCAGGAAATATATGTCATCTACATTTGTCTATTCTATATGGTTTACAATACTTCGAACAGTGGATCTCAACTGTTATTGAACATCAGAAATCTTATGAAGTTTTAAAAAAATCTGAGCTTTATCTCACCCTTCAAAACTCTGATATAGCAAGTCTAAAGTGGCAGCCATGCAACCCTATTTTTAAGGTTTCATCTTAAATATTTATCAATGGGTTAAGAAAATAATGGAATATTATACAGTCTTTAAAAAGAAGGAAATCTTGCTACTTGTGACAACATGGATACAGCCAGAGGACATTATGTTAGGTGAAGTAATACAGACACAGAAGACAAATAATGCATGATTCCACTTAAATGACGTATCTAAAATAGTCAAACTTACAGAAGGAGAGAACAGAATGATGACTACCAGCTGCTCGGGGGTGGAAGAAATGGGAAGATGCTGGTCAATAGATATAAGTTGAGTTATGCAAGATGAATAAGTTTTGGAAATCTAATGTGTAGCAATATGACTATAGTAAACAATACTGTATTGTATACTTAAATTTGCTAAGAGAGTAGATCTTTAATGTTCTTACCACACACATACAAAAAAAAAATGGTGATGGTGTTAGGTGATGTATATATTAATTTGTTATCCTAGCTTCTCACTCCCTTATTCTCTCTCTGAATTTTATCAGTTGGACAATTCCAGATGTTGCATTCTGTTCCAACATTTTTTGTCTCTTTCTCCCTTTCTCTTTAAATATCTGCCTATAGATAAAAGCAAGATCTGGATAACTGTACGTCTTGAGATAGTTTTGTTTTACCCTTAACAGTTGGATGGATTTTGTCAATCAGCCGGATATGCTGTTTGAGTTTTTACAATATATTACTAAATAAAATTGGCAATCCAATTGCCATATATATATATATATATATATATATATGAGATATTTATAGTCAGACTGTATATGTTTTATATATATATGTATATATATAATGAAACAATATATAATGAAATAATCACCACAATAATAATTACATCTTGTTTTCTAGATGATTCAGGATACTGCCAGGGTTGCCAAGCATCCTAGAAGAGTTAGAAGAGTAGGTGCTCAAAAACACTTATTGAATAAACCAATCTATATTTTTCAGTAGTCACTATAAAATAATTAATCACATTAGTATTATTTAAAAAGTTGCCTTATTTCCAAAGCACAAAATAAATGTTGATATACTTGGCAAAAGACCATAGACCTCAGTACTATTTTGAATAGAAAAGCCTATGTGGGGTTTTTTCCAATAAATATAAACAGGCAGTGATTGTAGTATCCAAAATTAATAACAGTACAAAACCCACTTAATGGGAGACCAATTGATTTGGTATCCTTTTCATTTAAAATAGGCATAAATTAACTTACATGATATTGTGCCAACAAATAAGGTTGCAATTTTGATCTAAAATGTGATTACTTTTAGCCTAGGAAAGTTTACTCTAAAAAAGGAGATCAAAATTGTTTGGATGAAAGAAAAGGAAAAGTATATTTTAATTCATTTACTTAATGTATTCATTCTTCTAAAATATTTAATATGAATTTTGTAAACTTAGTCACGTAGAGAAAATCTCAGAAGACTTGGGAATAATTTGATGAAAATAGATTTATTTTTCTCAGCTACCTCTGAACTATGTCATTGTTAACTCTTCCTTTCAACCCTAAGTGAAGAGATCTATGTGAATTGCCAGTATAAAGTGATTTTTTTTTATTCAATCATAACATATATCACCTCTCTTGAAGAACTAATTAACCCAAAAAGGTACAGATTGAAAAGAATCTACCATAATTTACATATGTAATGTAATTCCCTAGGATGCAATTTAGTACCAGAAAATAGGTAATTTCTCTATTAATGTGAATTACCATGAATTTTAATACCCAAAGAAATCATGAGTTGTTTTGAGTCTTATTTGGAAGAAAGTTCCCTAGGAGTTACTACTGCCCTGCCATATGCCAAATATCATCCTATTTCCCTATGTACACAGTGAGTGCTTTAATGTTTGTTAATAGTATTGCTCTTAATAGTTAATATTGATCCCAAAACAGCAAACAGAAATTAGAGACAAGAACTTCTGAGCATGCCTTGAAGAGTCCTGGGGCAACAGTACGAAGGTATTATACAGTAATTAGGTATTAAACAGTATGAAGTGTCCATTCCTTACCTGCTTTCACCTTGTAGATTTCCTTTCCAGACAACTAGAACTCTGGTGTTACCAAAAGGCTAAGACATCTACTCTAGACAAGAACATATATGGAGCCATTATTATTATTAATCTTGTCCTTCAAAATGTCTGAAATATATTTGTTGTAGGAGTCATGTCTCAATTTATTATTTAAGAAGTTCACTTCTTTTCTGTTTTTTCCCTTTTTTGTCTATTGTTTATATGTCCTCACCTGAAATTATATTAGATTTTTTTTAATGTTTAATAGTTAATAGATTAAATTAATCAATAAGAATAGAAAAGTACCAACATATAACAACAGGTGTTTTAAAATGGAGGCCATAAAAAAAATAAAATAAATAAAATAAATAAAAAATAAAATGGAGGCCGTCCAGTCTCTCAAGCTGTACATGTATGAACACACACACACTCACACTGTGCAAGAGCCCCCAAACATTCAAAGCTTTGGCATTTTTCAGAACTGCATTATCCATTATTAGAATCCAAGATTCTAATAATCTCAATGTTAGTATTTTGAAATTCTAGTAACATATGAAATTTGTTATAATAGCTGTTGTTTTTTAATATTGTCCTCAAAAAGAGATTTTACTTTTAGTGTTTTGAAATAGATTCCTCTGCCCACAATGACTATAAAGGGCATGCTGTAAAGTATATCCCGGTGGAAACCCCTTTGCCTGATAGGGACTGCCTAAATGTTTAATGACATTAGCTCCTTGCAAACGACATTCATTTCCTGCATATGCAAATTTTCTTAATGTGAACCCCCCATAACAGGTAGAATGTATAAAGTTAATGAAGCCATGTAATTACAATCACTATGGTGACTGCAGTCCCATGAGAACAATAATGCGATAATATACATGAGTTTGACTTTCTTTGGAAACAGCAGCTTATAATTTGAAAATAGACAGTAAAATATTTTCATTATCGTCCTCTAACTCCTAAGGCAAAAGCAGGTACAAATAGATTATGCTCTTTATTAACTGAAAATAAAATGATAAGAGAAAGCAAAAATACAATGTTAGTAATTGTTTATTTTCAATTTTAAATGCCTTCATTTGGCTTCATTTTAAAGCTCTTTCTTCCATTATTCAGTAAAACACGAAGGCCTTTGAAACCAGATTTTTTTCCCTTAAATCCTGATCTTGTTAATCCCAGGGAGACCACATACCTAGTGTTTGCTGCTACTGTGCTAAAATGACATGACTAGTCATTTTCAATGGGATAACAAACTTCTCAAATATTTCTCAGTGATATAAGAAGACTGGGAGGGGGAGTGAAAGGATGATTCTTGCTGTGTTGATTTGCTTTTATTATAATTATTTCATGTTTTCTGAGAAAAACAGGAAGCAAATACATAACACAGTAGAAATTCTACAACTCCCTTCCTGTAGGCTTGTTCTGAGCAGCAGCTAAGTCCATATTCAGCCGAAGTGAAGATGGTCATATACAGTAAATTTTATTGATAGCTCAGAGGGTTGTTTGTTTGTTTGAGGGGGTGCATATTAGATACACTAGTACCTACATTTGTTTCTGTCATCTCACCTCTCTGTCCATTTATCTCCCCAAATGCCAAAGAAAGCATAATCTCTGTTCTTTGTATCACTCAGGACAAAACATTACATGAAGTATCTCCTGGGAAGACACCGAATCAATTCATCTACAGTAGATCATCATATAATGTGTATGAAGATGGCCCACAACTGAACCTCCCTTATAGCCTTTCCAGTCAATCACACTTACCCTGACTCTCACTCACTCATCTAAAATGGAGGGCCTTTCTTTATCAAGCAGCTGGGTTTGGGTAAGAGTTGGTGGCACACCAACATACAGTGAGAATTTTGTGCTTCAAATAGATGAGAGATATATTCCCCTGTAAAATGAAAACTAATAAAGTAATATTCAGCTTCATGCAATTACATGTTTTAAAAATTAACCATTTGAAACTGTTTGGAGAACACTAATTGATTTTCTTAATCTTCCAAATTAAATTCAATACAACCCATTAGAGATGGAACTAGTCATGGTCAAGCACTGAAAATTTTATGTGTTATATAAGTATATATGTTGTTGCTTATTTTTTAATTAATAAACTTCAATCCTCAGAGTAGTTTAAGGTTCACAGTAAAATTTACCAGAAAGTACAAAATTTCCATTTACCCCTTGCCACCCCCTTACACATATATACAACCCCTTCCACTATGAACATAACACCCCACAGTGGTATATTTATTAGAATCAATGAACCTACATTGACACACTATCATCATCCACAGTCCATAATTCACATTAGGGCTCACTCTTGGTATTATATACTCTTGCAGTTTTTTTTTTTTAAGATTTTATTTATTTATTAATGAGAGCGAGAGAAAGCGGCAGAGACACAGGCAAAGGGAGAGGCAGGCTCCATGCAGGGAGCCGGATGTGGGACTCGATCCCAGGGTTTCCAGGATCAGGCCCTGGGCCGAAAGAGGCCCAAAACCGCTGAGCCACCTGGGCTGCCGTGCTCTCTTTTAGTTTTTGATAAATGTCTAATGACATCTATCCACCATTGCAGTATCATACAGAATAGTTTCACCACCCTAAAAAATCCTCTGTTCCCCGCCTATCCATCCCTCTCTCCCTTGAACCCTTGGCAACTCTTCTTCTTTTCACTGTCTCCATAGTTTTGCCTTTTCTAGAATGCCATATAGTTAGATTCGTAAGTGTGTAGCCTTTCCAGATTAGCTTCTTTCACATAATAATACACATTTAAGTTTCTTCTACAAGTTTTCATGGCTTAATGGATCCTTTCTTCTTTAACACTGAATAATATTCTACTATTTGGATGTACTGCAGTTATGTAGCTATTCAGCAAAAGGACTTTTTGATTGCTTCCATTTTGGTGATTATAAACAAAACTGGTTTCAAATTTTGAGTGCAGTTTTTTGTGTGGACAGGTTTTCAATTCATTGGGTAAATAACAAGGATTGAATAATATATATTTTGACTTGACTAGTATTTTTCCCTGATGATAAATTTTCATGAATTGACTTCTGGGTCAGAACGGTAGACTCAGGAGATGGAATTTGTAGATTTGGACCAATATTAAAAAGCAAAAAATAAATAAATAAATAAATAAAATGCTTTTGGCTAATTCACCAATTATCTAAAGAAAATTGTGAAAAATTTAGAAGATGGGAAGTGGCTACAGAGATGGCATTTGGACATGTAATTAGTACATTTATTTGAACAGTCTCTACCATATATCTATGGAGAGAAGGTAAGAACAAAGACTGAGTTTCCATGAAATCTGACATTAAGGTTAAAAGTGAAATAACTAAAGAATACTAGATGTTTTATATTAAGCTGGTCAATTCAATATGATATTTTTTTCTGAACATTGAAGCTAAAGGAAAATGTGTGTGTGCATGTGTGTGTGCGTGTGTATGTGTGTTTGTATGAAAGATTTAAACTTCAAAAATTAGGGAAACTCCTTAGTATTTTCCCTTGACCCTACACTGGATGATGTTTTGTTTGTACAGGTGGCAGGTAAACAGTGAAATGGTTAAACATCAACCAACATATATTTGAAGTCTCAATTATCACCTCTATGTTTAAAATATACTCTAGGGACACCTGGGTGGCTCAGTGGTTAAACATCTGCTTTCTGCTCGGGGCATGATCCTGGAGTCCCAGGATCAAGTCCCACATCGGGCTCCCTGCTACTCCCTCTGCTTATGTCTCTGCCTGTCTCTCTCTCTGGGTCTCTCATGAACAAATAAATTTTAAAAATATATTTTAATCAGTTTTTGCCTCCAAAATTCCACCAAACTTGTTTCTGTCCATGTCACCAGTGACCTTCACATTACTAAATTTAATCTTGATTTCTTAGTTTTCATTCTATTTCATCTATCTTCTGCATTTGACAGTTATTCACTTCTGTCCTCTTGCTCTGCTTTCTTGCAAGGCACCATACTCTCTTAGCTTTTCTTCTACTTCACTGTTCCTCCTTCTCCATATGCTTGGCAGGATCCTCCTCATCTATCTCATCTGTGATGGTGTAGCACAAGGATCAGTCTTAGGTCTTCGTTTCTACCTGCATTTGCTTCTTTGGTGATGTCATCATGTCTCAAGCCCTCACTTATCCCATATATGCTCATTCCCAGTTTCACAACTCCAGCCAGACCTCTCTCTTGAACTCTATGAATATTTGTTGAATTAACAAAAGTATGTTCTTAAAGTACTCGGTATTTGTAGAATGGTCATGAAAAGCTTTAAAGAACAGATGACAATAGTTAAGAAATAACAAATGTTGGCAAGGATGTGGAAAAATGGAACCCTCTTTTAGAAATGTAAATTGATGCAACCACTGTGTAAAACAGTATGGATTTTTCTCAAAAAATTTAAAAATAGATTTCTGTTTTCTATTTTTTTAATTTATTTTTATATTTCATATACCCTATGATCCAATAATTCCTCTACTGTGTATTTACCCCCCAATTTGAAAACACTAATTCAATAAGATATGCAATCCTATGTTCATTGCAACATTATTTTACAAGCTATGAAAGCAACATAAGTGTCTTGTAAAGATGAATGAAAAAGATGTAGGATATATCCACAATGCAATGTTATGCAGCTATTAAAAAAAATGAGATCTTACCATTTAGGACAACATGGAAGGACATATGTTAAGGGAAATAAGTCAAACAGAGAAAGAAAATGCCATATAATTTCACTTAAATGTGGGATCTTAAAAAAAAAAACAAATAAACAGAAACAAACTCAAGAATACAGAGAACAAAATGGTGGTTGTGGTGGGGGTGGTAAGGGCAAGGACAAAATAGGTGAAGGGGATAAAGAAGTGCAAACTTGCAGTTATAAATAAGTCATGGAGATGAAAAAAGAGAGAGGGTGAAGATAGTACATCTTATATCTATTTAAATTTGGTTGCTTGCAAGGAAAACATAGCCTCAAATTTACTGTAGAAATGTCTCCATTATCACAGGTGAGCTATATGAAACAGCCTAAAGTTTATTATTCCTTACTTACATCCAGTAGAGGGAAAAGCTTAATTCTTTTTCAACTTTCTGACCAAAAGAACCAGGATTCTTTCTGAGTAGATCATGTTACATCATTTGGTCATCCCTGAACTAATTATTATGGCAACTGTGATAGAATTAATAGTGGACCACTTAGACTCCACATCTAACAATAAGGTTGAGAGTTTAATAAACAAAGAAGCATACAAAGAGTAAAGGAACAGTATGAAGCCTGAAAGTGCTTACATTTTGAGGGATCCCTTAACTATCAGTGTGATTGGTGCATAAATTGCATGAAAATTTTCAGTGAAGCTGAAAACAGTTTAGCACTAGCATGGAGAGAAACAAAAGTATATTATTTTAAAAGGACAAGTTACCACGCTCAAAGTGTCTTCCCTTTATCTGGGAACTCAAAATCATTAGCCATAAGGATGTAGTGAAGATCAAATATTCCATGATGCACCTCCAGCGGATATGCGTGCTAACATTTTATTATTAAGACTAATAGTCTTGTAAAGATCACTTAAAGTTTTATAAGGTTTAAGCTCATTAGGAATATATGATTAATTTTTTTTTAGTTCACAACATGCTGATTGCACAAATTCAAAATAAAATATTGTTATTGGAAGGTCTAAAGGTGGTTGGACCCTTGGTATTCTTTCCTCAAAAAAATATGCTTGGGGACTCCATTTATTAGGATTTTATAAACCAATATGCCCATGAGGTAATGTCAATGTCTCACTAATAGAACTTCAATATTTGAAGCTTTACATTTTGTTTGAAACTTTCAATAAAAGCTTCAAAATAAGTACTATATTTTTACTTTTAGCAAAACTGGAAATTATCCTAATTATGTCATGACTATATAGCACCTACCTAGATTTCTGCTCACTCTCCACTGAAGGATGACATAAATGGTCAATAAGCTTGTATTTTTACTACTCCTGATTTGCAATAGAAATAGTCCAGAAGCCAGAAATGATATTATATTGTGCCATTGATAATTCTGCATTGTTTGAATGATAAACACAATCATTAATTGTTTCCTGTTCAAAAATATGTTATAGATTTGAACTTACCTTCCTGATTCAGAGACAGACCATTCTCCACTAAAAGCAAATCCACAAGTATGTCTATGATTCATTTTATACTTTGGCCATATTTTTCTTTATTTCTGTTTCCTCACTATATCTATAATTGAAAATAGTGGCAACTACAACCATGTTCCCAATCTCCATCTCAAATGTGCAATAAATGTGTGCATTATTTCTACACATTAATTCACTGAGTCAGCATAGGAGAAGGGAACTGCCTCTCACTGTTTTGGATCTCTGGAATTTGGTTGGGTCACATCTGTAATTGGAGAGGATAGCTTATATCCAGTCAGCCCAAGCAGCATCGAGTATCCTTCAATAATTGATAAAATGCTCAGCCCCCATACTTTCTTTATTGTAGTCATTCAATATTATACCATTGCTGTAAATTCTATCACAGGATCTCTCCTTCCCTGCACTAAGATTATGTAGGAAGGAGCTCTGAGATTCCCTTGTCAAATTTATCTCCGAGTAAGTGCTCCTATTCTATTTTATTTCAATGTATGACTCCCCAACCACTTAATGCATTTCAATAAAAATATTTATTTTACTATCTCAATAGCAGACTAGCTCTATGATGTTTCTGGCTATTCACAATCTGAATAGCATTGAAAACGCTATAATGTTACTACTTGTCATTTATAAGCTAACTATCATTTGCACAACACAGTACTATGACATGATAAAATTGGTTCTTAGAAAATTGTTAGACACCTGAGAGCAAGCTAATATTTTCTGGAAAAGGGATTGGATAATTCTCTGGAATTGAGTACATTAATAGTTAAATGGCCAAGAACTATTGGAAAGAGAATTCCCTAATTCTCTCTGCCTTACTGAAGGGAGGATCAGGTGCATATACTTGAAAAAACAATCAACTAGGAAAAGCCTGCAAATACAAATTTAAATTGTATATGCAGACGCCAGCTAAAAGTAGAGGAGGAAACACTGCAAAATTGGGTGAAATTATAGATATTCCTACACTTCCTTCAGCAATCCGCTCCAGCTTTTAGTTGTGGTTAATAAGCTTATCCAGAATATTTGCTTTAGCCTCCTTCTGTCTTTCCTGCCAGCCTCTACCTGGCCTCCCTCCTTAACTTCCCTGTTTTCTTCTTGCTTTGATTATCATGATTAGAAAAGTCAGTAGCAAAGCTTTGGTGTTTTATCTTTCAAGGTAAAATTTAGACTTTGTATTTAAAATATATGGAATATATACTTTCTACCTCGATGCCTCCCAACTACATGTCAAAAGCCTACTGTCTCTGTTCCCAACAGTAGAATAGATTCATTATAAAATTAATATGTTTTCATGGAAAAATTAAAACATAAAACAAACAGCATGCCATCTATTCCAAGGAATTTTCTAAGCAATCCTTTGGGCAGAATTACTTTCTTCTTTCTCTGAAATCCCACAACTCATTTTATAAACCTCTCTTTATTCATTTCATATAATAATCATGTATACTTCTACCTACTATTTTAGAACGCAGGCTAAGGCCATGTCTTAGTAGTCACTGATGCCCTACAGTACACAACATCTAAATAAATTCTGATTTTGAAAAAATGCAGTGACTTTATATATTCCTTACATGAGTTACTGTCATGTCTCCAAAGTTACAGAGAGACTTCCTTAAAAATAACAAAATTGGAAGCTGAAAAAGAAAAACCCTCTTCCAAGTAACTAGACAGCAGTAGGAATAAGATAATAAGACTAAGTAACCAAGAAAAAGAAAATGTGTTAATGCTGGGGCGCCTGGGTGGCTCAGTCGGTTCAGTGTCAGACTTCTGATTTCAGCTCAGGTCGTGATCTCAGGGTTGTGAGGTTGAGCCCCACATTGGACCCCACACTCAGTGGGAGTCTACTTGGGATTCTCTCTCTCTCTCTCTCCCTCTCCCTCTGCCCCTCATGTGCTCTCTCTCTCTCTCTCTTTCTTCTCTCTCTTTAAAATAAGTGATAAATAAATCTTTAAAAGAAAATGCAATAATGTCAAATATAAGCATTTGAAACAATAGACTTGCTATCACCCAAAACTTCCATCTAGCTTTCAGTTTTCACATCACAGAGCATGCCACTAAAAATGGACAATTTTAGTTCACTCCCAAAATGGAAATCTAAGCAAAAGAAAGCCTTGAAAGTGAAAAACAACCCTAGAAGCTTGCATTAAAATTGGAAAGGAGTCTTGGGGGGAAAAAAGACTAATGCCTTATAGTTGTGAAACCTTTATGGTTATAATGTATGTTGTAGATCCAATGAACTGTTAGCATCATCAAGTAAGAACTCCACAGATAGTTAGCAATTGGTATTACTACTTGAAGAAGATTTTGCCATATCCCACAAACAAATAACAGCCCATGCTCCCATGAGGAAAACTAAAAGAATGAGAAGAGAAAGTTGTTTCTATCATCGTGGCTTGAATACTTGAAAACTCATTGTCAGGAGCCAGCAGAATGGAGCACTTAAAAGCAAGGGTTTTAAAGCCAAATAGACCTTGATACAAATCCAGGTCGTGTTCATGAAACTTTGGGCAATTTACTTAACCTAAATGTTTTCATCTGTAAAATCAAAATATCCATATTTATCTATCAAGAGGTTATATAACCTACTTATCACAGGGCCTACACATATAAACATTAAGTAGTCACTAGGAAAAGTCTGACTTTAACTTGACAGAGTCTCAGATAAAAATAGTTTCATGTCATTACCCTATAGAGGATCTCATTTAACATAAGGAAGAATTTTTCTGATCACATGGTTAATGAAACGCATCAGGACATTAAAATGAGAAGTATAACTTCATACTCACCTCCTACCACCTTTTCTGTAACTGGCAGTCATCCCAGATTCTCTTGGGTGCACTGACTTTGAAAAAAAAAAAAAAAAGAGTTCCCATCATTTCTTAGTGCTGTCATCTAGAAAACAAAAACAAAAACAAAAACAAAAAAAAAGCATTGATGCATTGATGTCAAACTAAGTTGAAGATCAAAATGCAAAGGCTGACTTTAAAAAAATCCTTTCTACTACATGAATGATTAATTTTATAAAGAAATGAAAATCTTCTGCCCAGAGCACAAAGAATGTAACCATTACTGTGCTATAAATACCCCAGGCAGCATCAGGGGATAGAGAAGGAAAAGGACAGTGAAACTCATGACATCTTTAAAAAGGCCCTTTTCTTACAGGGTTCTAAATCAAAAACAGATTATTCACCAAAAGCTTTTGATACCTTGAAGGGTTTCTTGGCTGTTTCTTTGGAAGCTATCATTCACGAGTTCACACTGATGCAACATTAGCTGTCACTCAGAGATGAACTTAAAATTGCTGCCACATGGACAGAAAAATCAGTATCAGGAAGAAAGTGTCTTTGTAAACTCAGAAAACATATTTTCTTTAAAATGGAAAGGCTGACCATGTGATAAATGCTTTTCATATAATGGATAAAACCACTCTCTACTGCAAGAAGCATGCACTGACCTTCTGAGACCTGGCAGGTCTCAGATTTTTTTTTCTTCAAATCACATGTAAGATTTCACTTTACTGGGTGCCCTCATAGCACCCATATCTTGCATTTCTCTCCTTCATCTCCCCACTTCCTTTATTCTTTTGCCTCAAGAAAGATAATTAAAATAACTTGTAAGTTAGAAAATAAGGCTTTAAATAGAGATTAACGGAGACAGGAGTTATCTGACAGACATTAGATGGAGAATTAACGTTTTTTAAAATGTAAAATATTTTATGGTTGATTCCATTTAATTCAACAAAAGTTTGTTGAACACATGTACATGGCTTTGTGCTTAACATCACAAAAGGATATGAAGAAGAAACAAACAAGAAATTGATCTTCAAGGGGCTTTAATGTAGAAGGCAAATATTTTAAAGAACGGACATGATTTGCAGTTTGTTGTTAATGCTTCAATAAATCTAAAGGAGATTTGAACAAATCATTGCTGGGAGAGAGGTGGGTGTTATGAAAAACAAATGAATATTTTCCAATAGTTTTTTCAGAGAAAGCTGAGTAGAGTTTCAGCTATAGTGGTAGACCTCAAGGGTCAATAAGGCAGTTTAAATTGGGAGAATGATCACAGCTAATGGGTTCTGAGGATGCTGAAATTTCAAGACTGGTTGTAGCATAAGATAAATGAGGCAAAGTGTTGGGAAAGATCTTAAAAGGTAGGCTGGCATCAGATCTTAGATTTACATGCTATGCTAGGGAATTGGATTACAAGGAGAAGGAGTCTTTACAATTGGAGCAGTGAAGTTACAGGATCAGAGTTATAGTTTAGGAAGCTAAACAACGAGATTGATTAGTGGTAGAAGATATCACAAGGCCAACTTGAAGATTATTTGCAATCGGGAAGTGGAAGCACAGGACTGAAGTATGTAGTAGGGGTGGAGAGGAGGAAACATATTTGGAAATAGCTTTTGATAATTGACAGAACTTGGTGCTATACAAAAGTTGATTTGAAGATTATTCTGAAACTTTAAGATGAGGTTTCTGCAAGAGAAACAATTTAAAATGAATAATTAGGGAAGAAAGTGAGAATAACAGGACCAGCTTTTGAGTGGATTGAGGTTGATGGCAACAAGAAGTGAACTATTAGTAGGTTGTTCACTTATTCAGCAACATTTTGGGAGAGTCTCATAGGTGTCATACCAGTACCAGGCAACTGGTATATGAAAAGGGAACATATCTAAAGAAAAATATTTTGGGTTATTTTATCAAACTATATCACACAATAATCCCATTCACTGATTGTTGTCATTTTTCTAACATATAGTTTGAAATCAGTTGTGTATTGAAAAGCTTCTGTTTTCACCTAGTCTGGAATTTCAATAATTCTACAAAAATGTTTGCTTTTGCCTAAAGTTCAAATAGTCACAGAAATGTAAACATTTAAAATTTGAAATGAACGTTTTAGCCCATCATAATCAATAAAATGCACAATAAACTCTGGGTGTCAAAGACAAGTTGATAATTCTCCCTAAAGATTCTGTAATAGGAATAGATTACTAATATGTTAGATCCTAGACTGCTCTAAACTTAAAATTTTGACAAACTGAAATTGGAAGAACAACAAATAGAAAAATATAGAGTGTTGATATTTGGTAAGTGGATTACATTTATATATATTTGACTAAACAAAGAACTTTATTTTAGGGCCTTCGTTGTGAACTTTCCCAGCATGATTTAATAAAACTGTAGTATGTGAATGAATATACAAACTAGTGTAAGAGTCATTACTTTCATTAAGAATATTACAGTGAATAAATTAACCCAAAACAATAAAACCTGAGCAGTTGATATATGCAAGTCATTTACATCTTGTAGACTCATTTGGGGTAGGGAAAAATAAATGTGTTACGGTGGAGGTTTCATTAGCCCTTGCATTTCAATTGACTTCAAAAGCACACAATAAGAATACAAAAGCAATAAATATCATCCATAAACAAGAATACCATACAGGGTTGTGGCTTTTTTTTTAACAAGATGTTCTGTGCCATTACACTTTAATAGTCCTGCTGAATTTTCAATATGAAAAAAGCTAAAGAGGCCTGCCGTAGTGCCATCACTGTATTCTGTAGTCATATTTTATCCTGTTTTATTACATCACTCTGTATTCTGAGCTACGTACATGATGATGTCTCACGGGATATGCCAAAGATACTGCAGGAAACCTTAAATGTAATATATTGACATCTTTTGGCATTCCATACCTGATACTAAAGAGCTTGGCTTACGTGGTGAAAAATAAATACTCAGTGTAAGTCACATAATAACAGTATGTCATATCCACCAGATTTATAAGCCTGAGGATTTATTGACAGATTCAGATATTTTAAAGGTGTTTTCATTTAGCATCTTACTGGTATCCTGGTAGATATATACTGAAAAGACCTGTTCACTGCACTCTTGAGAGGAGAATAAAGCCGAAAAGACTTTTTTTGACAGCTGGCCATGTGCTCCTTTACTTTCACTATATCCTTTGGGGATAAGATTTCTTTTTAATCCTGTCTAGATCAGTATTATTTTTCAAAAGATTTGTATTTGCTATACAGACAAGAATGAAAACTCTAGACTTCAAAATTGATAATGCTGAGTTGAAATCTCACTGGTGATACAACAAAGAACTCTAGAGATTAAAGCAGAAAAAACATAAAAAATAATCTCCTTGTAACAAATATTAAGAAAAAAATTTAAATACCCCTTGAATATAGTTGTTACATGAAAAGAACTTTGGAGACTCTTTTGGGGATTAATTAATACATGATAAGCCCCACTTATAATAGCTAATGATGCCTCCAGAATAGACATTCTAGGTAGTCCTTCTAGAACCATACAATAAAGTACTCACAGATATTCAGGGTAAGCCTTATGAGCACAACCTTGAAAAAAAAAAAAAAAAAAAAAAAGAAGAAGAAAAAGTCCCTCAGCTCCCTGGAGGGTTTGCACTCTAGATTCAGTTCAGGTACTTCATCAGGAAAGACATTGGGGCTTGAAAGAACTTATACCTGTCTGCCTCTAAAACCCCTACACACCTCACCATGCTCTTACTTAACAGACTCCTCTTCCTTCAGTTCTAAGATTTCCACTTCTTCAGAGAAGTATATCTTGGTTGTTCTACCTAACGTATTCCAGCTCCCAAGTCATTTCCTTCTTAACACTTTGCCTCATTTGCTTCTTTATATTATCAAAATCTATAGTCACTGGGTTTACAGATTTGTTTCCTTGCCTGTTTAAGGCTCTGACACAAGAATGTTATCTCCAAAGAGGGAGGGATCATGTCTATATTTCATTGCTATGTACCAGCATCTTGCACAGTGCAAGGCACATGGTCAGGTATAATACATATTTTGGAAGGGGGTAAGAAAAGGAAGATAAACAATTGAAGGAAAGAAAGGAAGGAAAGAAGGGAGAGAGACAAGAGAAAGAGGCGGAGGAGTCGGGAAGAGAGAGAAGAGAACGGAGAGGGAAGGGGAGGGGAGGGAAAGGGCAGAGAAATGGCAAGGAGGGGGGAGGGGAGAGGATGGAAACAGAAAAAAGCAGCACACTTTGTGGTTTACAGCTTTTCTTGTTTGTTTTATTAGACTTATACTAACTAGTACTAGTGTTTGACTAGGGTTGGATGACTTAACTGCTTTTGACCTCTTTCTTTTTTTAATGAAAATAATAACCAGAGTTGCTTGATTGTTGCCAAGTCTAAATGATACAGCAATTGTGAAGCTCTATGCAAATTGCCAAGCATAATACATAAAAAATTTGTAATCTATAAAGCCCTAAAGAAATGTTAGGTATTACCATTGGCTGAAGTTACAGCCACTTAGCTTATCCCCACTAAGCATAACTGCACAACCAATAGTTTCATTCTGGTTACTCCTCCATCCATAAGCATATTGATATAAGGATATTAAGGATCACTCTTAAATGTATACAGTGTCTTTATTCAATTAACTGGCTGTTAATATAGTACTTGAGCATACCCTTACCATGGAGCAACATAATAACAATAATAATAAGTTAGATTGTTGAACGGTTATTATGAGCTTGAAACCATTCTACTATTACAAGCTTTTTAAATATCTCCTATCTCGTTTGCTCTTTACAAAATCCTGTGAGGTAACATCTAATTATTCCTATCTTAATTTTAAATTGAGTAAACTGAGGCACAGAAAGATTAAGTAGTTTGCTCAAGGACCGAATCTAGGAAGAGACAAAGGCTGGCTGTGAAGAGAGTATCTAGCTCTAAGGTTGCCCCCTCTTAACCTGTGTTCTGCAGGATTCTTAACAAGCAATCTATCTGTATGAACCCACAATTATAAGGCCTGTGGAATTATTCCTGAAAGTGGATCTTGAATCCAGAACTGTGTTCAGCCAATAGACAGAATGGTTCTCTTTTTGTATACCCAGTAAGAATATAAAATAGTGACAGGGAGATGCCAGAAATGAAAAAAGTGTCCAACAATTGAAAAAAGAATTTTCCAAATATTTTGAAAAGTACCCCTTGGTTCTAGTCCTGAGATAATTTCTTACTTTGTCAGAGTCCTCAATTTGTATTTGCTGGTTTGCAAACTGTGCTCTGTACTATGGAAGCAGGAAGAGACTGAAGTAAGTGGCAGGGTTTTGGGGTTTTGTTTTTTGTGAGTTTTTTTAAAGATTTTATTTCCTTATTTGAGAAAGAGTGACAGCGAGAACACAAGCAGAGGGAGATGCCGAAGGAGAGAGAGAAGCAGACTCCCCACAAAGCAGGGAGTTCCATGCGGGGCTCTATCCCAGCAACCACAAGATCAAGACCTGAGCCAAAGGCAGATGCTTAACCAACTGAGCCACCCAGGTGCCCCAGGAGGTAGCAGTTTTAATAAACAAGGCTTTTCTTGGGCAGCCCCCAAACGAGTAGAGCTCTGTACCTGCCCACTAGAATCTTAAAAGCTCATATAGAGGTCTTAACAGGGTTCAGTTATATATTCAATCCAGATGGTCTCAACAACATGGTATTCTCTCAAAGCTACATACTTGAAACAGTTCCACCTATGGGAACAGTGGGAGAAGTGTACACTCCAAGGACAGGGCAGAGAGTGAGGAGTCTCTCGTTGCCCAGATCTAGCCCATGGGTCAACTGGTGGTCGTTTCCTCTCGATGATGTCCTCCAAGAGTATTGTGCTTAAAGATTTTCAGAGAAAAAATGAACAAGCATCAGAAACTCTAAGAAGTTTCTACACAGTTCCCAGGCTTCTATAACTTACACTGCCTCTGTCTACCCACTCTTGAGAAGCTCTCTCCTTAGTACTACTTGGTGAGTCCCATTCCTAAAAACTGTTCTCTATTCCATTAGCTGTTAGTCTTGGAATAAAGTTAAGAATCACTAGTTTAAACAGAGATTGGTGTGCGGAGAATGAGGGGGCAGATGGAGAGTGGATTTTGTTCTATTCTGCTCACATATAAACTGAGAATTGTTTCGAAGGCTATTACTAAAACTGCTGTGCTAACAAGATGTAGTAATAATAATAATAATAATAATAATAATAATAAATGCCATTACTCTGTGCTTACTAGATACTCAGTTACAACTAACATATATATTATGTTCTCTTGTTACCTCCATCTTACCCAACAAACTATTTCAGTTATTTGCCCAAGGTTTCTCAACTATATGACAGGTGGATCTGAGATTTAAAGTCAAGTCAACCTAACACAAAACACCCTCCACTGCTACCTCAAAACACATTTGTCACCACTTGAATGTGTGTAATGCAAACACACACAGAGAGACATACACACACACACACTTTCTCAGATTTCTGCTTGGATAATTAGGGATGAAGTCAGAGAGAACTATGCATGGGCACTATCAATGCTTAGGTTTGAACTACAAGAGGAATGCTCTCAAAGAAAAGTACTTTGCTATTTCTGTACTCATATATTGAAATACAGAGTTCTTTTTTTTAGCATAGTTTATATGCAACAGAGTCTCATGGCATGTGGCATTGTAAAACAAAAAGGTATTCCATATTCAAAACATCTCAGAGTCTGAAACTAAATCTTCCAAATGCTACAGCTTCTACACATTTTATTCTGTTACTATTGATGAACATGCCATTAAACAATTTCACTAATGTCTCTGCTTCCTTAGGCCATTGGACACAGCAGCAAAACCATTGCCTAGTGTACTGCAATATTTCTGTTATCACCTTCCCGTATAACATCAAATAACATTTCTTCTATTTTCACTGTGCTGGCTATAGGAGCTTCTGTATGGACTAGAAAAAAACAATTAAACTTGCTAAAATTTTTGTATTAAATGAAAACTAATAAGGGGTTCAAAGGTGAGTAGTGTTGGAAATAGGGTTCGAAGTAAGGAAAAGGATGGCCAGTTCTTTCAGATTCTCAAAGTATTTTTGATGACATAAAGGGGATGCTAATGCACATATATTCATGGATTCTTCATTTCTCATTTACAATAACTTTTATAAAGAAACACCTCTGCTATGTGGTCATTAAGGATCAATGGAAACTTGATTTTAACCTCTCCTCAATCCTCTAATTAAAAGAGCTATGACTCTTATCAAAAAATTCTATAATAAAGATACTGCATATTTTAATTATCTACTGAAATTGAGTAATAACATTCCAATAGTTTAAGTACTTTTTCCTGGAAAATCTCTACATTTTGTGACTGATTTAACAAGCAAAGAAATACTTTGTCCTTATGGCATTTTGTATCTTTAAAGACTTTTAGAAATACCTAATTAATCCCCATCATGCTTTGGCAGTCAGGTATTAATTATTCCCTTTATATAGATGTAGAGCATGGGTTGCAGAAAACACCTGTGACTTTCCCCAGACACCACATCCATAAGACTTGATATATATCTGCACTATAACTGAGAAGCTTGGAGAACGGTCTGCACCTACTAATATTCATGCCAGATTTTGAAAGGGAAATGTTGTCTAGATTCTATTTATTTTGTTTTAGGCACCACCTTGAATAAATGTTTGCTATTATTTCATTGCCATGAGAAGACAATGACATTAAATTTTGGTTGAGTGTAATTCAGAGGTTGTAGTAACCTACAAACTTATATTCTGATAAAAACTCTAGTTAAAAGTGGGATATTAATATTTCTCTTGACTCTTAAATAAATTTACTACCTATATACAATGCTCTGAACAATGAAAGAGATTTTTGATGAATTTTGTGGACAAGTAAAAGCAAGTTACCTTCCCTTACAATTTTTCATCAGAAATTATTTTTTGAAGAGAACTAGAATATTGTTGAATGTTAGAAAAATAAAGGCTGCATTTTAAAGCTAATATTTATGGAATACACATGGGTCAGGTAAAGTGTTCAGCATTTTCACAAATGGATTCTAATCTCATCTAATTCTCACAGTGATGTCAGTTTTTCCCTTTATTAGTTGAGAAAATGGGAGAGGTTAAGTAAACTCCACAGTCATACAGTCAGCTAGTGGCAAAAATCAGAATTCAAAATCAAGTCTGCTTAATTTCACAAAACTCACCCTCTAAAATCGCCACTCACTAATAGCTATTTTCTTGGGTATTTTACATTTAGATTGTAGGATTACAGCACTTTAAACCAGATTAAGTAAAAATTAACAAAATCAAAAGGAAAGAATATTTTCAGGATGCCTCAAGACTAAAAACTAACAGGATATGAGGAATGAATTGATCTTTGCTCCTGAGCTCTTGTAACTCATAATCTGAATGGGAGACAGTAGCATTCAACTCTAAGGCTAGAGCAATGCTGCCCAGACTCCCATTTCTGTGTTTTCAGCTCTTCTTTGCTCTTCCTGGCCACTAAGTTTCACATATCTTCGATTCATTTTCTCCTTTCTCTCCTCATTGTCTAACTTCCATACTATACCAGGCAACACTGAGTCACTTATTAAAGAAGCTTCTATTTTGTATCTGCTTAGAGACAGAACTGAAATAAAGACCTACTCTTCCATGCAGTAGCCAGGCTTGTTAGAGCTACAGACTTCTACACCATGTGCCCAACTTCCTTGGTTCCTTTCAACCAACACAGCATTTCAGAACATCTGCAACAGAGTGGCAAATTTTAAACCTGGAGCTTAATTTGGTTAAGATCCACTCTGCCAATGTGTGTGAGACATTTTTAAAAACAAAATCAAAGAAAGAATCTGTAACTAAGTAGGATAAAAGTTTCTACTCCAAATTGCTAAAACTTCTCAGATGCCAGGATAGGCGCTTTGAGATATATAGAAATACATAAGACAATGTACCCTGGCTTATTTTAGATGGATAATTGAGATAAAGTCACAAGAAGGCATGCCTAAGAGCAGTAAAAAGTGTCTGGGTCTGGAGCTTGCTTAAGATTTTCTCTCTCCCTCTGCCCCCATGCACCACTCTCACACACACACTCTCTCTCTAAAAAACTAAAAATAAAAAAATAATCCTGTATCATATATTTAAAAGTTGCTAAGAGTAGAACTTAAAATTTGTCATCAGTAGAAAAAGAATCTGTTAAGTATGGATGAAGATGGATGTTAATTAAATTCATTGTGATCATTTTGAACTGCACACAAATAATAGATCATTATGTTGTAATTCTGAATTATGTCAATTATTATCTTATTAAAAAATAAAGAAAACAAAAAGACAATTTATATGAAGGCAATTATATTACTCTGTGCCTACCTCACTGAATTCTCTTTATTTTTTCTAAAAAATCAGATTATCTCAGGATTTCTAAATGAACAATCATATTGTTTGCGGATAGTGATCATTTTACATTTGACTTTCTAGTCCCTATGTCTCCTTTTTCTTTCTTTTTTTTTTTTAGGTTTTATTTATTTATTCATGAGAGATACATAGATAGAGGGAGAGACATAGGCAGAGGGAGAAGTGGAGACACATAAGAAGTTGCGAGACTTGATCCCAGGACCCCGGGATCATGACCCAAGCCAAAGGCAGATGGGAGCCACCCAGATGCCTACTTTTTATTCTTCTTTATTGATTACATTAGTTGGTAACTTCTTTACTAATTACATTATCTGATAAGTCAGAACAATGTTAAATAATAATGGTGTAAAGAATATTCTTGTCTTCTTCTTTGTTGTAAAAATAATTATATTGTGAAGATGAAGAGCCCAACTAAGCCAGAAGAGTAAGAGGTGGAGAAGAAGGAGAACCGCATAAGACTAGTTATAAGACAGAAAGGATTGGGTGAGATCATTGGAAACCTTGTAAACACAAGAAGCCATTGAAAGTTTGTTAACGAAGAAATGAAATGAGGTGGTAGAGTCATTTTTAAAAGAGTAAAAGGTGTTGTGGACTATAAATGGAGATGAAGACTAAAAAGGGGGAAAGACGATTAAATTAATCTCTAATTTTTTTGAAAAAGCTAAATTTCTAAATAGATTTTAATAGTATGCAAGCATTACAAATTGTAAATTATAAAATAATGAGACTATCTTTCATTTATAATTAGTGGAATCAAGCTATTCAGAGGCATTCAAGAACAATTAATTTTTTGATCCACATCTTTCCTAGAGAGCTTTACTTTATGTGCTGGGGGAATTAAGAGATGTTAAAATCTTGGTGCCCTTTTCTTTAGAATTAAAAATATAATTGAGTAAATATGTTAACTGAAATATACTAGGTTGTTTAGGATAAGTACCAGAAATGGTACAAAACAAGTGCTTAGAATAATGAACTAGGAGAAATTATCAGGAAGGCTTTATGTTTGAGGTTGAATTTGAACATATACTTGAACAGGAGATTGGTCTTTGATTGAGGTTATGTAATGAGGAGTGTTTATGTAGGACAGAAGTGTGTATTAAGGCATTGCATTTCCGGCTTAAGCAAAGCTAATGCAAGGGGAAAATACAGGACAAACAAATATAACTATTTGATAATAGCAGAAGGTTTTCTGTTTGGTTGGTTTTTGCTTTGTGAGTCTTAGTTTTTGTTTTTGTTTTGGAAAAGAGTAAATCGAAATTACTAAAAAGGTAAAATCAAGGACACATGATCCAGTTTTGGAATTTATTTTTTCATTATAGGGAGATGCAGAACATTTTATTGGCAAGAAGATACATGATTAGAATATTTTTATTTATTTATTTGATAAGAGGAGGCAAGAAGAATGGATGTGAATGGAAGATGCCACCATCCCTGGCACGACTTTAAAATAGTCTTTTCATCTCCTGTCTGTAGCCAGTATCACAGATCTGTAACATCTATTTTGTACTTTAGTTTTATGAATGCAAGTTCTGTTTTATTTAAATATTGAAAACTAGGACAATTGAAAATTTTACTTTTATATTGTCATGTATTTGTATGAAGTACTGTCATTATTCAACTCCAATTTAAAATTAGTGAGCAGGTCTAAAACTTAGCCCCAAGTGTCCTATTTATAAGGTTTGTTCTAGTGCAACTTCTAATTTCTTTTTCTAAGTATAAATCAATAACCCATCATATTTTAATTTCTAAAATCAAAACTTGGTTAATATATTCTGCTGGCATATAAGAAGCCTAAGTAGAACTGCCACTGAACAGGAACTCACACTCTTAGATATAACTTGAATAATACATTTTTTAATTAAAGAGGAAAAACAGAAAGCTCTTCCCAGAAAGTATAGGGTAGCTATATCATGAGTCTTGCACTCTATAAAAATAGTTCTTACATTTCACTTTCTCTTATAAAAATGAAGAAGGAAGAAGCAGACTCATGCTTTTGATAATCATCACAGTGAATGAGTAAAATCAATCTCCTGTTTCCCTAGTCAGGCATGGTTAGAAGGGCATAAAAGAGGTAAAATAGAATTGGGCTTTTCATGTCCCCCATATTCTTGCCCCGTTGTATTTCCTTCATGAACCCATGACTCATGAATACAAAGAGTAAATGGCACCAACTTTATGCATACTGATAGTCCCAAATTGTGCTTGAATTGGGACTCTGCTATATCCTCATTGTGGCCAAAGCAACAAGGGTGACAGCTGACTGGGGCATGAGCCCCCCCACAGAGAATAGGAATAATTACTAATAGGTTTGTTTCCCTCTGTGTCCATTGAGCATAGGCTATTCTCAGTGAAAATGCAAAGTATTAAATGGAAATTTCAGTTATGTGTAATAGAAGCTTTAGATGTATTAAAAAAGAAAAAAAAAACTGTTCTTCAAAGCCTTCCTTTCTTTGAAATAGACAAAAAGGAAAGGTGAAATTCATTTGAGAATTGTTCAAAAAGCATTATAATCTCAGTAAAAGGGGAAAAATGAAAATATGTTCAAAGCCATCTTTGTTTCTTCAGAAATATTTTACAAATGAAATCAAGGACTATTTGCTTAGAGCAATAAGGTCAAATGCACCAGAGAATGAAAATGATACACATGGATGTTTATAGAAAAGTGTTCTTCATTTGAAGTAAATTTACTTTATAGAACATTGAATTTACAGGATTAAGGTGAATAACTATTAAGTTTCAGGAAATGGGCAGCCAGGAATGCAAGAACTTTCCACCTGAAATGCATTATAAAGTATATTTTGGAAATATCTTAGAAAGTGTGACTCTATTTAGTACAATGATGCAATAATTTATGAATAATCTATGGAAGCACACTCACTTCTAAAATACTAAGAGTATCATGGGCCAGAAGAAGCAACTGTATCATCATAATTTTCATATATGAGCATCTGTCATAAACGGTGCCAGTTTTATGTCACAATACAATAACATAATAGAATTTCACCAATGCTGTTAAAACACACCTAGGCTGATATGAAGGGATTCTTGCATTCTCAAGGAGTTATCTTCTTTACTCAATTCATGAAGGAGGAAACTTACTAAAAGTTAATAATGCTTAAATAAGGCGAAGAGTATTTCAAAGTTAATGTAGAGGAAATCATACATGTTCTCAGAGTGCAGAATAAAAAGGTCATACTATGCTCAGGTTTCCAAGGTAGGAAAAGTTTCCTGTCACATCCTATTAAAATAGTTGATGAGGAGATTCTTCTCAAGCTTGGGAGTGGGAAAGAAGAATAGATGTGGAGGCTAATCTAAATTACAGCTCCATCATCTTTGGCTAAAACAGTGTCTGGCAAGTAGATGAAGTGGTGTGAGCAGCATTTACTTATGAGACAAGAACTTGTGTTTGGAATCCTGTTCTGCACTATTTAGCTGAGTAATTCCAAGGAAATTATAACTTCTTGAAGCCACAGTTTCTTCATCTGTGAAATGAGGATAGTGACATCTACCTCTCAGAGTTCTTTTGAATAGTAATTACTCAGAACTGCTTACTAAAAAAAAGTAGGAAATTGAACAACAACAAATATAATAAATATATATTTCTACTTTTTCCTATTCATATATATATATATATATGTATATATAATATACATATATTAGCTCCCTGGCACTAACTGAGCTCAAAGGCTCAAAGGATAAGCACTACATCCACAGGTAGATAACTGGTGTTAAATTTTATGAGGAATATACAAATATGCATGAAATACCATATGGATCTTTTACTCAAAATTATTTTTTAAGATTTTATTTATTTATTTGACAGAGAGAGTGAACACAAGCAGAGGGAGCAGCAAAGGGAGAGGGAGAAGCAGGCTCTCTGCAAACAGGGAGCCTGATGGAGTGTTTGATCCCAGGACCCTGAGACCATGACCCAAGCCACAGGCAGATGCTTAACCGAGTAAGTCACCCAGGCGCCCCCTTTCAAAAAAATTTATGCACACGGTTTTTACTCATTTTTTAAAAGATTTTATTTATTTATTCATGAGAGACACACACACACAGAGGCAGAGACATTGGCAGAGGGAGAAGCAGGCTCCATGTAGGGATTCCGATGTAGGACTCCATCAGGGGACAAAGACAGACCCTTAACTGCTGAACCACCCAGGCGTCCCTGGGTTTTACTTATTAACTTAATCCAAATTTTAAAAGTTTAAGTGCTATTACCATCCTTGTTTTATAGATGACAAAATAAGACACTAGGTAGTAACAAGTAGTAGTAATATTAGTAGGTGCTGCAATCTAGTAAATAGGATGTGATATCATCTAAAGCTAGTGATCATGAAAATGGAGCTATTAAAAGGAATTGGCCTATCTGTGGATAATTTGAGTGAAAAATTAAAGAAGTAAAAAAAATGTGGTATCTTTGCATAGGAATGAGCATTGGGCCTCAATCTAGAGGATCTCAAGCTTTAGGAAGGGCTATTTTGAGACACATATGCATTAAAATTGTAGTGGGATTGGTGTGAATATCTTGAAATTGACAGCCAAGCAGGTGTAGTTTTGTTATGAATTAATGGTGACACTATAGTTCAGGGATTTTTAAAAGTGGCCTGAGACAATTGACACAAAAATGTCACAATAACAACAAAAATCAAGAGGTAAAAGGAGAGAGAGCCTGGACTCACAGAGACCCATGAGGAGGAGTTTTCAACTGTTTCAACTGTTGATATTCTTATAAAAGGGGAAGCAATTTTTATATGTGTGTGGGGAGGAAAGAAACTGATTCCTTGGTGATCTCTAAACAAGAATACAGTGTTTTAAGTGATGTTTTGAGATAATATTTTAAAACATTTTTCGTTTTGAAGTGCTTTCACAGATATCAATAAATTCTCAAATGACATAAAAGGTGGAACAAAACAGCCATTTCTTTCATTGCTGGGTATGAGAACTAAAGAACATAGGGACCCTGGAACTGGCTCAGTCACAAATGTAGCAGGTGACAGACGTCAGAATGCAACCCGTGCCTGCTATCCCTTAATCACTTTCACTGCATTGTATCACACAAGCTCTCAAACACACGTGCCATGCCGTCATTCCCTTTTTCACATCAGGTTAGTTCCTAACTTGCAGTGTACTTTCTTTGAGGAGGCTCTTGTGAAATTATAAAAATCTCCTAGAATATCTAAGCTTCATGAAGGCAAAAATGTGCTTTATAAATCTTGTATGATAGATGACTGGAAGTATAAAATAGTTATTGCCTATGTTACTAGCAATAATTATGCATATTTTTAAAGGGCTGCTCTTTGAGGATTCTATTTATTTTTAAATCCAGTATTAAGCAATGCCCTCTCCTAATGTGGCCTTTTGTATTGGCTGCTTCCTCCTACCCATAAAGTCTGTTACATTCTATCAGTATAAATAAAAGTAGGAAATGCTATCCTAAACAAACAGAATGAACAGAAAAGCCAAGCTGAAGCTGGTGTTAATTGGGAACCACAGAAAGAAAAATAGTGAGAATGAATGTTGTGAGGATATTTTAAATCCAAGCGAAGAACTGGCTTGATTGATTGTTGGGAATACTCTGTCCATAAGGAAGAGTGGTTCCTAATGAGGATGGATGTATCATCTAAGTGCATACGAAACAACAGCAGCAAGGAAGAAATTGTGATGCATGTAGAGAGCCTTTCCTTTGAACGGTGCCTGTTATGAGACCCCATCTGAAACCAATAGAAAACATTCTCTTATGTATTGTGCAATAAGTAAAATGGCATGATGGAAGCAAATATTATCAAGCTCTAAGAGGCTACAAATTGTGAGTTCTTTGTTTTCCAAACAAAAGAATTTTCTACAGTCCAAATGTCTGAGGAGTAGACACACTGTATTTGTTTCAGTTTCCTAATCAAGATGAATCGCAGCAGGATAAGAAAATTATTTTGTAGGAGGATAAAAGACACTTATAGGGTCAGGTGTATTAATAACTAATGATTTTAGTTCAGATTTTATTGAAAACAATCGAGGCAGATAAGACAATGAATGTAAGAAAAGCATGATTTTCAGGTACCTGCTGGAAGCATGCAAATAATTGTGTATTTTTAGTTGTTTTTACTTATCAGTAATTTCAAAGAAGGTGTGCATATAAAAATATAGGAAATATTTATTCCCAAAATTAATATTGGACTTACCATTTTTCACAGAGAAAAAAATGACAGGAGATACAAATACTTTTGTTCATCATGCTATTATGAAAGGATAAAAAATTCTGTTTCATTTCCAAATAACAGTAATACCACCGTATGGTTATATGGTACATTTTGTCTGAGAGCTCAAAAGGTCAACTTCATGCAAGGTGTAACAGGATTTTTTTCATTAAAATTAATAACATTTCTGGTGGTGAAAATTCAAAAGTGATAAATAGCATCTGATTTTTGCTGTGCTGGCACAATACAAGCACTGAGAGAAATTTAGAAATTTGTGGCGTCATATTTTCAGATCCATAAATAGATAAAGAGAACCATCTGGAGACTTCTATAAATTTTGCATGAATTTCTCAGGAGTCAAGTTTGAATCCTAAAGGTGAAAAATGTGTCAAATATAAAAGGTTCATCTTCTGCTTAAACTACTCATTTAAGACAATTTAGAGTCTTTGCTTGGATTTGAAGTTCTCTGAGATTGTAGTCAATAATTTTCTAGAAATACAAAAGAAAAAATATTTATTGCAGTATCATCTGAAACTCTGACATAGTTCATCTGTCATGATATAGTTCAATTTCAATATATTCTCATTATACTAGTGAAAATAATTAACTCAAAACTATACTTTGGTCCCACTCAATAGTTACCTGTGATCACTGGTCTTATGAATATTGCATCTATTTTTATCTTCCAGAAAGAGACTTAGTGATATTTTGCTAACAAAGAAGATAAAAGACAAGTTCTACATGCTTCCTGTAGATGTCACTTACCAGTAATACTTAGCATTGACTACACTATAATTTCAGGTGACATTTTAAAATACATAAACATATATTCCAGAGGTATTTTATATAACCACCTCTCAGAATTTCAAAGGAAGAATAAAACTTAGGGAATCATCTAACCATCCCTAGTTTTATAGCTAAGGAAACTGGAACACAGAGAAAATTAAAGCGACTTTGCTTTAGGTTATGCAATATAAGTTATTAGTAGAGCTAGTTTAGAAATCTAGGTCTACTGATTCACTTTGCTTACATTATCTTCAACTGTTGATTTAAGAGTAAATTAAGACTTGTAATTTGCCTATTTGTGTAAATTAAAAAGATGTAAGTATCAAGAGCACTAAAATTTTCAGCATAGAACTGTTTCAATAATTTCTTAGATGATTGATTTAATTAGTTTAATCAGTATTATGCTACAATTAAAATTACTGTGACCTGAATAAAATGTAACTGAATTCTAGTGAGTAATCTGTACCCATTCATTCATTCAATCTATGTAGTAAATTCCTACTAATTGTAAGGCACTGTTGTAGACATTCAAAGTACTGGGGCAAACAAACAAATAAACAAAAAACAATTCTTATGCATTTTTAAGAGGAAGATGACATAAAATAAATGTTAATTGGTAGTAAGTTCTTTGGAGAAAAAATAATACACTGTGTGAGGAAGTTTAAGGTAGAATAGAGTTTCATTTAAATCAGGTGTTCAGGAAATTTAGATGCTAAAATTGGATTGGTGAGTGAAAGAGCCACAAGGAAGAAGAGCATTACTGGCAGGAGAAATGACAAATGCTGAGATCCTCCGAGGGGAGAATGCCTGACGTCCTTAAACAACAGTGAAAGCCTAGAGCAGGGGAATATATGACAAAGTTGCTAGGAAGAGAGATCAGAGCCAGGGTAAATCAGCCACGGACTGGGGAGGATTATTAGGGTTTTGAGGCCAGAGAACTGTCTCGAACTTTTAGATTTGAAGCCCTGCAACAGCTTTGAACGGAGATATGATCTAATCTTTCCTACATTTTAACAAGTTCACTCTGGTTCCTCTATTGAAGATTGACTTTAGTGGAACAAAGGTAGAAGCAGGGAGACCAAGAGGAGGCTATTGCAATAAATCAGGCAAAAGATGATGTGGCATTGAAGATTTTACTCCAAAACTACTGTGCTCTGGGATATCCATTCCTTACACAAAAAACAGATTTGTCAGGAGACTGATGGATCATTTAAATGGTGTAATTTGAGGTTTTACCAAAGGGATTATTTCCAAGAGTGTGTCAAGGTTTAAAGATACTATTAATAAATAAGGTATACACCAAGGCAAGCAACAATAAAAAAAAAAAAAGTACTATCATATAGGTCTAACAAGGCACTGGAAGCAAGATATTATTGTAACCTAAACAGCATAGCTATATGGAGAGGGCCTCCAGGATGGAAGTCAGCCTTTGCTATAAGGGCATAGTCAACTGATCACCCACAAACAGACACGTTGGGAAATAAATACCCCTTCATCACTCTCCTCCCTCAGGATGGAATGTAAACTAGAAGCATAAACAGAAGGTAACAATATACTGCCCTAACACACCCCAAGTATTCTCATGTACACAGCAGACTGTTAAGAGCTCACTATATTTTGTTCAGAAAGAATGCATATGTGCAGAAGCTTATATACATAATATATACATATATTCCTGAAAATAATTCATGAATATGACTAATTCATTAAAGTTGTTAATGTGTTCTTATTCTTGGGCAATGGCGTATAAAATCTATATATTATGGAATTTATTTTTAATGAAATAATTCTAGTCAGTATGTCAGTGGAAAAATGATGTATGTTTACTCATATAAAAACTACCAAAGCAGACATTTCGGAATTATTATTAGGAGTTATTGAACATGTATTGAGAATTTCAGAGATTTTCCAGAAGATAAAGGCATACTTAATTCACTTGAATTTCTGCTTATCTTCTCAACCAATTTCTCTCTTGTCTCTTATCCTGACCTTCATAGTATCCTCAGTCAAAACAGATAGTTCAGATGCACGAAAACCATCCCATTTCTCAAGATTCGGTAATTTTCTCAAGCTGATTCCTACTTTCAGAGTAATTTAGGGTAAACTCATTACCTCTTATCCCAGTAGAGTTCTTCAACATAAAAAAGAACAACAGTACGATAAAGGTAAATATTATGTTTGATAGTGTTGGTTTTTTTTTTTTTTTTTTCAAAGCATTTTCGCATCTAAGAACTCAACTCTTAAGGAAAGCACGGATAGTAAAAGACACAGACTTGGCTGAAGCAGTAGAGTCTCTGGGCTTTATGGAAAATAGATGATGTCAGCAGTCCAAACCAAATAAATCAAAACAAGAACAACAACAAAACCCCACCAAAACAATAGTCTAATGCAAGTTCAAATGACTGTAGTTATTTGGAAACCACTGACCCTATAATTCAGCAAAGACTAGAGTGTCAAATTTCACAGGGCAGAGGTCAGCCCTCCATCCTTGCTTTTTCATTTGAACATTCAGATGATCTTCCACTGTGGTTCCTAGTTATATTTGCAGCTATTAAATAATTGAACTGAATCAGGTAAATAGGAATTCCTAATAAGAATAGGAATTTATCTCACTGAGAACTCAGTGAAAGGTGTTATCTTTTTTCCACATTTCCTGTACTTAATCAGCAAGCAATCTCCAACCCATTCCATAAGAAAGATTTCTTTGATACTTGTTTTTGCTTCTATAAGAAAATATATTTCAGGTCCTACTATGATGCATGGTCATTAGTTTTTTCATATAGTACACAAAATTGTGTTTATTCTATGATTTATTTGAATTATACTATTATAAGAATTATAATGGCTTATTTTGCTCTGGGAAAATGGATTACCAGCTTCAACAAGAGAGTTGGGAAACTGATAACGTAGTTCTGGTCTGGTATAATGGAAAGAATATGTGCTTTAAAATTAGATATTTATTTGTTTCACAAACACTTAGATATTGTTTGTTGTGATATTCTAAACTTATAAATGTTAACTCATTTGCTCCTAATAACAACACCATGAGAAAGAGTTTATCATCAACGCTCAAATTTCATGGGCAAGGAAGGACCCCGAAGCACTAGAGGTTAGATAATTGACCACTTATAAATGATAGAGTGAAGATCTTAAATCAGTTAGTCTCTACTCCTAATATGAAAGAAATATATTGTACCTAAGAAAATTGTAAGGATCCAATGAAATACTTAAGTGTTATACCCTAATGTGACTGGCACATGGTCAGGACACAGTGTTACCTCTGATTGATTTAGATCAAAAATTGGTGTCAATAATGTCAACCTCATTCTCCTTCTAATTCCCTTACATTTAGAAAAGATCACTGTGGTTTCCCTCAAACTCATGGAAATGCTAAAGTTGGCCTAGCCCCAAGTACTGGAAAAGTCATTCATCTTCTACTCACTGTCCAAGACTACAAGTGTTTTATCTTCCCTCATTTGAGAATCCTCTTTTGCTCCCCACCCCCCAGGATTAGAAAAGATAGCCCTTGGTGGTTACCAAAAAACAGCACCAAAAAATTCACAAACAGCAACAAGAGTTCCTGCTATGATTCCAGCTATGACTCCCTCATATGCAAAGGTGAGGAAAACTTCAGGTGTTTATCAAACACCTGTACTACAAAGGACTACTTTGGAATCTTCAGTAGTACAAATTCAATGTAAGTAGAACAGAGTATTAGAGATCATTGAAGCAGTCACAGCATCCACCAATATGCAAATGAAGATATTTAGTATAATGCATAAGAAGACATTCCATGTAATGAAAGAAGAGAAAAAGACTGAATAAAAATGCCTTGCTTCTTGCCCAGATAGATCATCCAGCTCTGTGACCTTCAACAAGCCAGTTAGTGTAAAGTCTCAGGTTTTTTCATTTGTAAAATAAAGGCCATGATACCTTTCCTGCTCATCTCAGGGTCTATGGGGAATACTACCTCGTCTCCCAATGTCCTGGTTTCTTCCTCCAACAATGTAATATGCTTGGGATTCTGCCTTAAAACAAATAAATGATTTAACAAACAAAAAACAACCTTGTCTTATTCTACTTTCTTCTCCAAGAATTACCTGATTTCTCTCCCATTCATTGTGAAATTTATTGAAAGGATTGTAGCTGCTGCCTCTGCCTCCTTATCCATCCTTCACTTTCTCAGTTACTCAACAGCTACGCTTTTGTCTTTGATCAATCCATTCATAAAATTTGTTTTTATTATGTTACTAATAACTTCCAAATTCCAAGTCCAATAGCCATTTTTCATGATTAGTTAGTAGCAGTCAATTGGTCATTAGACACGCCTTACTCAGAATACTTTTTTTTTTTTGGTACCCTTAATTCAAAATTCAGAGCTCTCTTCTATGCCTCTCTCTTCTCATACATACTACATACTCAGCAGAGACGATATTATCGATTACTCTGACTTTCATTTCCTTGTGGATCGGTTCTTGTGAAATATCCTGGGCTCCAGTGCAGTATCTATTGCTCTAATGCCCCGCTGACAACAGCTGTTGATGCCTATAGTGAGGGAAACCTATAACTTGTTTCCTGATTTGTTAGGCTAATGTTGCTCATCCCTAATCTGGTGAAAAGGGCTACTCTGCCATTGGGTACACCAGTGGTCTTCAGAACCCAACTCTCTGCAGCTGGGTGGCATCGTGGACACTGCAGATGCATCACTGTTTCCCCTCCCTTCCCCTTCTCTAGGGCTCTTTTACCTAACTGGATAATCTTTAGTGTGAGGTGGTGAAGACAGACCATATCCCAGCCATCTGCCGCCTCCTCCTTTAAGGCTTAAAAGAAAACTACAAAGTCCTATGGAAAATGGGGAGTCTGCTTCTGCCCTTTCTCTGGTGGTTATGCTACTGCCTTAGATACCACTTGGGTGGCTACATGTAAATGGCACTCCCTCTAAGAGAACCTCGATTTTTCTAATTGGTAGGTAGGAACGTGAGAAACAAATATTCTTTTTTTATGTTTTTATTTTTTAAAAGATTTTATTTATTTATTCATGAGACACACACACACACACACACACACACACACAGAGGCAGAGACATAAACAGAGAGAGAAGCAGGCTCCATGCAGGGAGCCTGAAGTGGGACTTGATCCTCAGACTCCAGGATCACACCCTAGCTCAACCACTGAGCCACCCAGGTGTCCCAAACATTCTTGTTTTAGAAGTCCTGAAAATTTATCTGGTGCTTCTACTACTAGAATTATGATGTTGTAGACTGAGGAGAGAACGGAAGGACAAAAAGAATGGTTTTATACTTCATTTTCTGTCTCTTCCTAGCCAGCTCCCCCTGGCAACAGAACTGGCTATTTTCATTTTCATTCTCCTCAGCTTACAATTTGCTCTTCCCTTTTCTGGGGCCAAGATCTCAATATACATATAACATATTCAACATATTATTCTATATGCATTCAATAATAATATTCAATAATATATTCTATTACATCATTATATATTATGTTCAATTATACACATACACACACACACACAGACATAATTGCTTCCATTTCTCTGGAGAACCTTGACTATAACAAGGTCTTTGTGTCCTGGAGTGCCTGTTGATAAATCAAAGGTTAAATGAGATAGTGAAAGTAAGCATATTTTCTAACTCTAGGGAAGTATAACATGGGGTAATATGGGCGAGTATATTGACCAACAGTGGGCTCTGACTGCCCACTTGGTCCATCAGACTAGTGCAGAATCTGAAAGGAAACATTGTTAATATTCTCTATGATACAAAAGGATGGCCAAGTAGATATGCTAGGCATCAATTCACTAAATCTCCAAAGACAATTTAATCTTAATGACTTTTATTGCAGAAGTCTGTGATATAAGACTTAGAACTTCTGATCATGTCTTTCTGTGGGACTGTGGAATTTGTGTTAAAGATCACTGAAAGTTTGGAAATGGCATCTCTAAAATTAAAATTGAATGGCTATGGTCATGTTTATTTGCCTAAGGCATGGTTGGTGGTATAAAAATATGATCTATTTCAGCTGCCTATGTAGCATCTTAATAAATGCACTGACTCATGCTGTGATTTTAGTCACTTGACATGAGCTTTTTGGGTTAAACACTTTTCCCCCTGACTCAAACTCGTTTTTTGTCTAATCTTTACTACCTTCTACAAATTTATGCAGACAGGCTGTGCAAATGGTGGAAGGAGGATAAAGAAACCTCTTTGGCTTTGAAAATTTGCATTTTGATTTGTGCAGTGTTAAAATTGTTCAGAGGTGGTTAAAACAGAAGAAGCATCTACCTAGAGGTATGAACCTGAGTGAAAATGAGAAACAGCTGGGGGTATCCAGCTAAGCGTTTTCCCTATAAATATCCATTGGAATTATTCAGGGGGAAACAAGACTAAAGAATTTTTAAGTATGATATACTAAAGGGCTCTAGAAATTGCTTTTATGCTAAAAGTAGGGAAAATGAAAGTGTTAAGAAGGCAATTATCACCTGTAATCTAATTATCAATTGACTCCATGTGAAACCTAATGGATTTATAAACTCTGAATTATAGCTACCTCAAGGAAGGAAAACAATATGCTCATCCATTTATTCAAAAACTATTTATTAATCTAATGTGACAGAGAGTTGGGTTTCAGTGACCAACTATGAGAAATTGGTTAGACACAAAATAATCAATGAAACACGTGATAAACAACATACCAAAAGGCTATGGGAGGTACTATAGGAGAAATAAGCAGGTGTTTAGGGAGGGAAAACAGAAATCCAAAGTGAGAAATCTTCCAAACAGTATGGTCAGGAAACACCTCTATCAGTTTGTGACATTTCATCTGAGATCTAAAGAATAAGGAGAATCATGGGAAAGTTGTCCAGGTAAAGTTGAGACTCGACACAAAGACTCTAAGGCTAGAGAACCTCCTTGAAGCAAAAGCAAGAGGAAGCATGATGGGAAATCCAGACTAGAGTCAAATCATGTATCATCTTCTAGATCAGGATTAGGAGCTCATCAGTTTTATTCCAGCACAACAGAAAGCTATTGAGAAAATGTAAAAGGAGAAGTAGCGTGATCATGAACGATATTTCAAAAAGATTTGTTTTGTGGGGAAATAAAAGGAAGAAATACAAAAACAGACTAAGTAGAAGGCTGTTCTAGGAATAGAGATGGGCTTGGACTAGGGAGTGGCAGAACAGACAAAGAAGAATGCATTGAATAGACACGTATTTTAGAAGAAAAACTAGAAAACTGTGTATTGAGCAAATACAATTTAGAAAGAAAAGAATTAAGAATGGTTTTGTCTTGAACAAATGATGGTGCCAGTTAAAAAAAAAATGGAGAATATCTTGCAGGTGGACAGGGAAATCAGTTGATCTCGTTGGTTTTTTGCTGTTGTTTTTTTTTCAATAGAGGTCTTTTTTTAAGATTTTATTTATTTATTCATGAGAGACACAGGTTTGAGGCAGAGACACAGACAGAGGGAGAAGCAGGCTCCATGCAGGGAGCCCAATGCGGGATTCGATCCGGGGTCTCCAGGATCACGCCCTGGGCCAAAGGCAGCGCTAAACTGCTGAGCCACCCAGGCTGCCCAATAGAGGTCTTTTCATTGAATCTTTAAAATGTTACAAACAGGTCCTAGGAATCATCCAGAATTTTGTTGTTTCTATATTGGACAACTCTTAAACCTTATTCATCAGTCTGTTGAACTTTTCTTTTTTTGTAGGTATAGATACCATCCAAATTTTTTTTTCTCATTCCCTTATTTTTAACTGTTGTGTCTTGCTGAATCAAAGAAGCTGGATTTGATACAAGTTCAATGTCATATTCTTCAAGAATTAATTCATATTTCTGGACTTGAAATAAGCAATGCCCTGCTTCATCTGAACCCTGTGAATATATTTTTTAATGAAGACATTTCTTTCTTTTTTAAAATCTATATATATATATATATATGTTTTATTGGAGTTCAATTTACCAACATATAGTATTATACCCAGCGTTCATCCCGTCAAATGCCCTCCTCAGTGCCTGTCACCCAGTCACCCCATCCCCCCGCCCACCTCCCCAAGACATTTCTAACTTTCAACAAGAGGTCCATTCTAGATAACAAGGTTGATGGGAAGTGGCACAGATCTTATCCTATAACAGAAACACACTGTGATACCCTTGATCGTGTGCTATATATGACTAGAGATAATGTGAACAGTAGTCAGATCTTTTCTATTGCCCAACCATTTGTCAAAGTGTAGCCTCTTTCCATTCCAAGGAGACTGAGTTCTGCACTGATATGATGGACGTCCCTCTACAGAGTTCCTCCCAATTTGAAAATAACTGTGTGTCTTTTCAGACTGATGGTGACATTTCCTGGAATGTTGACAGTCTGACCATGGAGAATGTTCTTCATTTCATAGTAGATGTGGCAAAAAAAGCTAAAATGATCCGTTTTGAATGTATTATAATTGAATTATCCCAGGGAAGATGTCCAAAAGACAGTTGAATACATGTGACTGAAGCTCAGAGAAGAGACCTGGACTGAATATATGAATTTGGGAGTAACCAGCATATAACTAAATATTATTTAGGGTCATGAAACTAGTTAAGATCATTTAAGTACCAGCTGTTAGAGACCAAAGCTAAGTAACATGTGTGGAGTAAAAAGTCTGTTGAAGCTAAACCTGAAACTTGAAACTATTTTTACTAAAGAAATCATCAAAGAGGATTTCTGATGAACACACTAAATTTGGGTTTTGTTTTGTGATTCATCTACACCTAAAAGTCATTCTATTAAGTTATCCCTCTCTATTCATTCTCTTTAGTTAACAAGCCCTCTTGTATCATTCAAAACACCTCTTATAATTCTATCACTTTTATATACTATTTTCTAAGAATGAATTAGCACATTAAAGATATTGGTGATTTACTGCGATGTATTTCCCCCTTAGGACTGCTTTTGCTGCATCCCAAAGATTTTGAACGGTTGTATCTTCATTCTCATTAGTTTCCATGAATCTTTTTAATTCTTCCTTAATTTCCTGATTGACCCTTTCATCTTTTAGCAGGATGGTCCTTAACCTCCACGTGTTTGAGGTCCTTCCAAACTTCTTGTTGTGATTTAGTTCTAATTTCAAGGCATTATGGTCTGAGAATATGCAGGGGACGATCCCAATCTTTTGGTATCGGTTCAGACCCGATTTGTGACCCAGTATGTGGTCTATTCTGGAGGAAGTTCCATGTGCGCTTGAGAAGAATGTGTATTCAGTTGAGTTTGGATGTAAAGTTCTGTAGATATCTGTGAAATCCATCTGGTCCAGTGTATCATTTAAAGCTCTCGTTTCTTTGGAGATGTTGTGCTTAGAAGACCTATCGAGTATAGAAAGAGCTAGATTGAAGTCACCAAGTATAAGTGTATTATTATCTAAGTATTTCTTCACTTTGGTTATTAATTGATTTATATATTTGGCAGCTCCCACATTCAGGGCATATATATTGAGGATTGTTAAGTCCTCTTGTTGGATAGATCCTTTAAGTATGAGATAGTGTCCCTCTTCATCTCTCACTACAGTCTTCAGGGTAAATTTTAGTTTATCTGATATAAGGATGGCTACCCCTGCTTTCTTTTGAGGACCATTCGAATGGTAAATGGTTCTCCAACCTTTTATTTTCAGGCTGTAGGTGTCCTTCTGTCTAAAATGAGTCTCTTGTAGACAGCAAATAGATGGGTCCTGCTTTTTTATCCAATCTGAAACCCTGTGCCTTTTGATGGGGTCATTAAGCCCGTTCACGTTCAGAGTTACTATTGAGAGATATGAGTTTAGTGTCATCATGATATCTATTCAGTGCTTGTTTTTGTGGATTGTTCCACTGAACTTCTTCTTAAAGGGGAATTTTAAGAGTCCCCTTAAAATTTCTTGCAGAGCTGGTTTGGAGGTCACATATTCTTTCAGTTCCTGCCTGTCTTGGAAGCTCTTTATCTCTCCTTCCATTTTGAATGAGAGCCTTGCTGGATAAAGTATTCTTGGTTGCATGTTCTTCTCATTTAGGACCCTGAATATATCCTGCCAGCCCTTTCTGGCCTGCCAGGTCTCTGTGGAGAGGTCTGCTGTTACCCTAATACTCCTCCCCATAAAAGTCAGGGATTTCTTGTCTCTTGCTGCTTTAAGGATCTTCTCTTTATCTTTGCAAGCTTCACTATTAAATGTCGAAGTGTTGAACGGTTTTTATTGATTTTAGGGGGGGGTGGATCTCTCTATTTCCTGGATCTGAATGCCTGTTTGCCTTCCCAGATTAGGAAAGTTTTCAGCTAGAATTTGTTCAAATACATATTCTGGCCCTCTGTCCCTTTCGGCGCCCTTGGGAACCCCAATTAAACGTAGGTTTTTCTTCCTCAGGCTGTCGTTTATTTCCCTTAATCTATCTTCGTGGTCTTTTAATTGTTTGTCTTTTTCCTCAGTTTCCCTCTTTGCTGTCAACTTGTCTTCTAGGTCACTCACTCGTTCTTCCACCTCGTTAACCCTCGTCGTTAGGACTTCTAGTTTGGATTGCATCTCATTCAATTGATTTTTAATTTCTGCCTGATTAGCTCTAAATTCTGCAGTCATGAAGTCTCTTGAGTCCTTTATGCTTTTTTCTAGAGCCACCAGTAGCTGTATAATAGTGCTTCTGAATTGGCTTTCTGACATTGAATTGTAATCCAGATTTTGTAACTGTGGGAGAGAGGACTGTTTCTGATTCTTTCTTTTGAGGTGAGGTTTTCCTTCTAGTCATTTTGCTCGGTGCAGAGTGGCCAACAGCAAGTTGTATTGGGAAAAGGAGAAAAAGAGAGGAGAGAAAGAAGGAAAGAAAAGAGAAAGAGAAAAAAAAAGGAAGAAAAAAAGAAGAAGAAAAAGAGAAAGAAAAAGAAAGGAAAAAAGGGTGGGGGAAGGAAACAAATCAAAAAGCAAAACAAAACAAAACAAAACAAAACAAAAGAACAACAAAAACAAACAAACAAAAAAAAGAACCACAGGGGAGTATTATCTGATTCTGTATACTTTAAGTCCCTTGGCTTCCCCCTGGAACTTGTCCACGTCTAGCTGGTCTTCTGGGGGAGGGTCCTGCTGTGCTGATTTTCAGGTGTTAGCACTTGGGGAGCTGCTCTGCCCCCTGCCTGGTGCAGGACTCAGTGGGGGGTGTTTATCCCATGAGGCCCCAGGAGGAACAACCCCAGTGGCGGGGCCAGCTCTGGAGCCCTGGATTCAGCTCCCACAGTAACTCCGGAGCTCTCCATCTGCAGGGCCTGGAGGCTCCGGGGCAGGGCCGCTGATCTGCTCAGCTCGGGGCAGGAGCATCCTTGCGGTCCTGGGCCCTCCAAGCATCCATTCAAAAACTGGAAAGAACTCAAATACAAAAGCTAACCTTACACATAAAGGAGCTAGAGAAAAAACAGCAAATATATCCTACACCCAGGAGAAGAAGAGAGTTAATAAAGATACGAGCAGAACTCAACGAAATCGAGACCAGAACAGATCAACAGAACCAGGAGTTGGTTCTTTGAAAGAATTAATAAGGTAGATAAACCATTAGCCAGCCTTACTAAAAAGAAGAGAGAGAAGACTCAAATTAATAAAATCATGAATGAGAAAGGAGAGATCACTACCAACACCAAGGAATACAAACGATTTTAAAAACATATTATGAACAGCTATACGCCAATAAATTAGGCAATCTAGAAGAAATGGACGTATTCCTGGAAAGCCACAAACTACCAAAACTGGAACAGGAAGAAATAGAAAACCTGAACAGGCCAATAAACAGGAAGGAAATTGAAGCAGTCATCAAAAACCTCCCAAGACACAAGAGTCCAGGGCCAGATGGCTTCCCAGGGGAATTCTATCAAACGTTTAAAGAAGAAACCATACCTATTCTCCTAAAGCTGTTTGGAAAGATAGAAAGAGATGGAGTACTTCCAAATTCGTTCTATGAGGCCAGCATCACCTTAATTCCAAAACCAGACAAAGACCCAACCAAAAAGGAGAATTACAGACCAATATCTCTGATGAACATGGATGCAAAAATTCTCAATAAGATACTGGCCAATAGGATCCAACAGTACATTAAGAAAATTATTCACCATGACCAAGTAGGATTTATCCCTGGGACACAAGGCTGGTTCAACACCCGTAAAACAATCAATGTGATTCATCATATCAGCAAGAGAAAAACCAAGAACCATATGATCCTCTCATTAGATGCAGAGAAAGCATTTGACAAAATACAGCATCCATTCCTGATCAAAACTCTTCAGAGTGTAGGGATAGAGGGAACATTCCTCAACATCTTAAAAGCCATCTACGAAGAGCCCACAGCAAATATCATTCTCAATGGGGAAGCACTGGGAGCCTTTTCCCTAAGATCAGGAACATGACAGGGATGTCCACTCTCACCACTGCTATTCAACTTAGTACTGGAAGTCCTAGCCTCAGCAATCAGACAACAAAAAGACATTAAAGGCATTCAAATTGGCAAAGAAGAAGTCAAACTCTCCCTCTTCGCCGATGACATGATACTCTACATAGAAAACCCAAAAGCCTCCACCCCAAGATTGCTAGAACTCATACAGCAATTCGGTAGCGTGGCAAGATACAAAGTCAATGCCCAGAAATCAGTGGCATTTCTATACACTAACAATGAGACTGAAGAAAGAGAAATTAAGGAGTCATTCCCATTTACAACTGCACCCAAAAGCATAAGATACCTAGGAATAAACCTAACCAAAGATGTAAAGGATCTATACCCTCAAAACTATAGAACACTTCTGAAAGAAATTGAGGAAGACACAAAGAGATGGAAAAATATTCCATGCTCATGGATTGGCAGAATTAATATTGTGAAAATGTCTATGCTACCAGGGAAATTTACACGTTTAATGCAATTCCTATTAAAATACCATGGACTTTCTTCAGAGAGTTAGAACAAATTATTTTAAGATTTGTGTGGAATCAGAAAAGACCCCGAATAGCCAGGGGAATTTTAAAAAAGAAAACCATATCTGGGGGCATCACAATGCCAGATTTCAGGTTGTACTACAAAGCTGTGGTCATCAAGACAGTGTGGTACCGGCACAAAAACAGACACATAGATCAATGGAACAGAATAGAGAACCCAGAAGTGGACCCTGAACTTTATGGTCAACTAATATTCGATAAAGGAGGAAAGACTATCCATTGGAAGAAAGACAGTCTCTTCAATAAATGGTGCTGGGAAAATTGGACAGCCACATGCAGAAGAATGAAACTAGACCACTCTCTTGCACCAGACACAAAGATAAACTCAAAATGGATGAAAGATCTAAATGTGAGACAAGATTCCATCAAAATCCTGGAGGAGAACACAGGCAACACCGTTTTTGAACTCGGCCACAGTAACTTCTTGCAAGATACATCCACGAAGGCAAAAGAAACAAAAGCAAAAATGAACTATTGGGACTTCATCAAGATAAGAAGCTTGTGCACAGCAAAGGATACAGTCAACAAAACTGTAAGACAACCTACAGAATGGGAGAAGATAGTTGCAAATGACATATCAGATAAAGGGCTAGTTTCCAAGATCTATAAAGAACTTATTAAACTCAACAGCAAAGAAACAAACAATCCAATCATGAAATGGGCAAAAGACATGAAGAGAAATCTCACAGAGGAAGACATAGACATGGCCAACATGCACATGAGAAAATGCTCCGCATCACTTGCCATCAGGGAAATACAAATCAAAACCACAATGAGATACCACCTCACACCAGTGAGAATGGGGCAAATTAACAAGGCAGGAAACAACAAATGTTGGAGAGGATGCTGAGAAAAGGGAACCCTCTTGCACTGTTGGTGGGAATGTGAACTGGTGCAGCCACTCTGGGAAACTGTGTGGAGGTTCCTCAAAGAGTTAAAAATAGATCTGCCCTATGACCCAGCAATTGCACTGCTGGGGATTTACCCCAAAGATACAGATGCAATGAAACGCAGGGACACCTGCACCCCGATGTTTCTAGCAGCAATGACCACAATAGCCAAACTGTGGAAGGAGCATCGGTGTCCATCGAAAGATAAATGGATAAAGAAGATGTGGTCTATGTATACAGTGGAATATTACTCAGCCATTAGAAACGACAAATACCCACCATTTGCTTACGTGGATGGAACTGGAGGGTATTATGCTGAGTGAAGTAAGTCAGTCGGAGAAGGACAAACATTATATGTTCTCATTCCTTTGGTGAATATAAATAATGGTGAAAGGGAATATAAGGGAAGGGAGAAGAAATGTGTGGGAAATATCAGAAAGGGAGACAGAACATAAAGACTCCTAACTCTGGGAAACGAACTAGGGGTGGTAGAAGGGGAGAGGGACTGGAGGTGGGAGTGAATGGGTACGGGCACTGGGGGTTATTCTGTATGTTGGTAAATTGAACACCAATAAAAAATAAATAAATAAATAAAACAAAAAAAAGATATTGGTGATTTACATGAAGATTTCATTGGAACATTTAAATTTGCAAATGACAAAGAGCTGCCTAATGAATGTGTTGACAAAGGTATGGATGGCTCAGGTGTTGAATGACAGAACTTTCATAAAAACTCAATAGTTTAGAGTGATGACCTGGAACATTAAAAAGAAATGAAATTAGTTTATATGAAAAGTTACATATTGCAGAGGAAACTTATCTCTGTAATCTCTTTTATTTAAAAAGAAAAATAAAGGCTAAATTTCAATTAACTCTGTAATCCAGTTACTTAAAATGTAAATTTAAGCTGTGTGGAAATCTAAGTTTAAAATCAGATAGACCTGAGGTATAATCCAGGCCATCACTCCCCAGCACTGTGACTTCGGATTCTTAATATCTATACAACTTGTCAAATTGTGATGATAAAAGTCTAAAACATAAAGAGTTATAGATTACCTTTCCATAAATATTGTTTGATGGGATTTTTTTCATGTTATTAAATATTTTTAGAAAGTAATTTTATTGGTTGCGCAATAGTCCATATACTGAAATATCTAAACTTTTATCTCACTATTATCCCCTTGTTGTATATTTAGGACACTTTTCATTTTATATTATTGCTATAATTTATGTTTGTTATGAATCTTAGCCCTTCAGCTTGTTGACTTTTCTTCCTTCGCAAAGAAAGTAAGAAAAAAAGGAGAAAGAAGAGAAAAAAGCAATCAGAAGAGAAAGCCCCAAGCTGTTATAATCTTATCTCTTCACCTATTTGCATCTTCTTATACATTCTGCCTTCCCTTGTTAATTTTTTTGTTTTGTTTTGTTTTTAAAGATTTTATTTGTTCATGAGAAACACAGAGAGAGAGAGGCAGAGACAGAGGCAGAGGGAGAAGCAGGCTCCATGCAGGGAGCCTGCTGTGGGACTGGATCCCAGGTCTCCAGGATCATGCCCCGGGCTGAAGGCAGGCGCTCAACCGCTGAGCCACCCAGGGATTCCCCCTTCTGTTACTTTGAGTGAACAACTTGTGCTTTCATTGACAGACTTCCCTTCCATGGCACACTTGCTCAAACGCATCACTCCAGAAATTTTTCTTTCTTTTGAATATTATTTTCCATCGACTAAATTATCCCCCAAAATATAAATATTCTGTTATTTCTCCCATCTTAATAAAAGGGCAAAAATACCACATCCTTCTACTACCTCATCTACTCTCTCTTAGAGGAAAATTTCTAAACATCTCCTTTATAAGCTGTCCTAGTTCCTTTCTTTCCATTCTCTCTTGAATGCAGTCCAGTCAGTATTTTACCGCATATGCCACCAAAATTCCTTCAAGGTTATCACATCTCCACATTGTTCAAAGCCAATAATAAATTCTCCATCCTCAGCTTATCTGAAAGACCAGCAGTATTTATATGGCTGATGATGGTCTCCTTGATATACTCTCCTCACTGATCATCAAGGATTTACGTGTTCTTCCCTCTCTCCCCATATTACTAGCTGCTCCTTCTCATTCCACTTTTAGTTTAAAATACCTGCATGACCTCCTCCTCAAAACTGGGAAGGCCCACGCCTCAGTTCTGAACTTAAAACTTCTTTCTTCTCTACCACTACTTTCCTGTGATCTCATACATGAATTTTGTAAGCTGAAAACTTGCAGATTTATATAACCAGCTTAGACCTCCCCGCTGAACTCGAGATGCGTCACTGTCTACCAAATATGGACATCTATTGTGATGTGTTAGCCATCTCAGACTAAACTTGTGACCTCTACCTCCATTCCTCCAAACCTGTCCTTCCACAATCTTTTTTCTAAAAGCAGTAAGTAAATCAACATTCTGTCTTCCCATTGGCCAGGCCAAAAACTAAAAAGTCATTCATGAGTACTTTTCTTCTCTCATACCTCTTCTCTGCCAGCACATTCTTTTGTTTCTATCTTCAAAATATATGCAGTGCCTGAATATTTCTCATTATCTCTGCTACTTCTACCCTGATACAAGCCACAATTACCACTGATTTGGATTATCTCAATAACCTTCTAATTCAGAAGAATGCACTTTTCTCTGTAGAGCATTAAACAGTAAGTATTTTAGGTACTGCAGGCCATTAGGTCCCCATTGCAACTACGTAACTGCCACAGTGTGAAAGCAGCCATCAACAATATGCAATTGGATGATGTGGCTGTGTTTCAATAAAATGTTATTTACTAAAACAGCAAGCCAGCTAGATTTGATCTATGGGCTGTAGTTTGCTAACCACTATTCTGGTTCATCTCCCTGGCCCATCTTTCTTTCCTAGTATCTGTTTCCAACACAAGGGCCACAGTGATCTTTTTGAAATGACAACCATAGCATACGATGTGTCTACTTAAAACTGCTCCAGCTTCCTATGTCACTCACAGTAAAAGCCAAAATTCTTAATATTGCACACAGAGTTTTTAAGCAATATGTTCCTTCAATTTTGCTCCCTGTGATCCAGCCCTATTGATTTTTCTGTGGGTCTTTGAAATTACCACAAATACTAGAGCATCTTCCTTTCTATTCCCTCTGTCCAGAGAATGTGATAGAACTGATAGAACTGGAGAGCTCACTCTTCACCTTCCTCAGGTTCTTGGTCAAATGTCACATTTTCAGTGAAGACTGTCCCCCCTAAGAAATTATAATCACCATCCTCCCAACATGCCCTATTTTTTTTTTCCTGCTTAATTTTACTTCTGTAGAAATTTTCACCAACACCAGCTGGTATGAAAAAAAAAAAAAAAAGTTTAATTTTCTTATTTACCTGCCCCTACTTGAGGATAGTTTTATTATAATTATTCCTCATTTTATCCCCAGCGTCTAGGACAGTTTTTACTATAGAATTGAGGACTAATAAGTAAATATTTGTTGAATGAAACATAGTAGATGAACATGAGAAGGGCAAGAGAAGGTTCTTGGCCTGATTTCACAGATGTAAAATTATTCTATTACATGATAGAAGTTATTTAAGGTTTTTAATGTAATTTGCCAATTTTTGTCTCTAAATTTTTACATGAAGTTTTTGATGCCCTTTCTTATGCCTCTGTCTCTATGGTGGTTAATTTTTTGGTGTAACTTTATTATATTAAAAAGTACACAGATAGCTGGTAAAACATTACTTATGGGTGCTTCTGTGAGGAAGCTTCCAGAAGAGATTAACATTGGATAGGCAAACTGAGTAAAGCAGATGGCCCTCCTGACATGTGGGCAGGGGTCATGCAATCTGTAAAGGGCCTGTATTGGACAAAAAAAGTGGAGGAAGAGTGAATTTGCTCTCTTTTTGGTTGATCTGGCACATCAATCTCTTGCCCTCAAACATCAGAACTCTTGGTTCTCAGGCTTCCAGACCAGACTAAATCCCATCAGTGGCTTTTCTGGTTCTTCAGCTTGAAGACAGCACATTCTAGCACTTTTGGCCTCCTTAACTCCATAAACCAATTTCTATAATAATTCTCTTATCTCTCTCATTCTATTTCTGCCTTCATATTTATATCTACTATTAATTCTGATTCTCTGGGGAACTTTGGCTAATACAATCTCCAAAATGATGGAGACTATTTCTTTTTTTCTTTCTTTCCAAAAATTTATTCACTTATCCGAGAGAGAGAGAGAGAGAGAGAGCGAGCAATGGGGGGGGGGGCAAAGGAAGAGGGAAAGAGAATATCCTTAAGCAGACTCCCCACTGAGTATGAGGCCAGACCCCAGGACCCCAAGATCATGATCTGAGATGAAATTAAGAGTCAGATGCTCAACCAACTGAGCCACCCACATGCTCTGAAAGTGACAATTTCTTTAACAAACTTTCAGTATTACCCAAGAGAGCCATATGCACAATCATATATATAACATGTTCAGCTCACATATCAATCTCCTATTTTCTCCTATTATGCTCACAAATGAAATAGATTGCTCAAATATTCTACTTAGGATCAGAGAACTACAAGTGGGCTCTTTAAAGCATTCTATGAATTTATCTCTCTAAATTCTAAACATTATTTTTGTTGTTGGATGCTCTCATTAGAACACCATGCTACTGAGCATGCTAACTAATTTAGCTAGTAATTTAATAACTAACTTAACTGGCAACACCTAAGATCTCTCAATTTCAGGTATACACACACACAAAAAAAGGACTGAATGAAAAAAAAAAAAAAGGACTGAATGAATGAATGGTGAGCAGCACTAGAACCAGGGCTTGGGCTTTCTCACTTCACGTGTGGTCTTCTCTCTACTACAGTGTGTTTCTTTTCTGGTGACTTTACAAATACTTGTCAAAGAGGTAGAAGGATCCCTGGACTTAAAGTTCAAAAGATAAACAAAAGTCCAACATACACTACTGCCATTCTAACTGGACAACAAATAATTCATGAAATGAAAAAGACTAATAAAATAATAGTAATAAAAAAGCAAACCACCTTAACTTTGAAAGATTATTTTGAAAGCAAATGCAGTAATAAGTTACCATTGGTTGAAGTCTGAAAAGAAACTGGACAGAACAGAGAAGAGCTAATAGATAAATTCCTTCCACGAATCCACGACTGTGTTAGGTTTTGATTCTTGAACCACTGACATCAAGTATCACACAAGATGTTTGTTAAGAATTCAGTGTTTATGAACAGACCTCATTCGATCTCTGAATCTCTGGAGCTAACCCCAAAATCTGAATTTTTAACTATTTCCCAGATTCTTATATACACTTTTGTTTTACAATTAGAGTTTTGCTACTCAAAATATGCTCCAGAACCAACAGCAAGGACATTACTTGGGAATGTACTAGCGATGATGCATATTCTCAGATCTCTCCTCAAACCTACTGAATTGGAGTCTGCATTTTAAGAAGATTCCCGGATGATTGGAATGCAAATTAAAGTTTAAGAAGCACTACTCTTGAGAGTACCTTCCTATAAGCAATGAAACATAAAGGAACTATGATTTCCCCTATTAGGTAGTCTTTCTTTACACTTTCCCTTAATCGCCCTCCAATGTTCCTTTAGAGTCTACATGGAAAATGAGCCATTAATTTACATAAGATAGAATTATGTAATACATAAAAACAGAATGTTAGAAGAGGAAAGGACCTTGGAGAGCATCTCGAACTGCTTCATTTTACAGATGCAGAAAATTAGATCCAGAGAGGTCATCTGGGTTCACAGAGATAACTGATGGCTAAGCCAAAAATACACACTTCAGACCCCCTGCTTCTGCTATTCTGTCTACTTTAATTATATGCTATTTCCCTCCAGAAGAATTTTACCCATGATTGGGATTTTACTAAAAATTTGGCATTTAACATATAGTTTTTTTTTCCAAAGCAAAGCAAATAGCATGTAAGAAATCCATTGTGTTAATCAAATGTGATCTCATCATTCTTCCTAAAAAGGGACTAATTACAAAAATCAACTAGACTCCTCTATAATCAAGAAGATTATTTTTTAATCTAATTCATTTTTCAGAATAATTACTCAAAATCAATCACTGTCGGTTTATAACAATAATCAGAGAGGAGTTAGAAAATATTAGGGATATTGCAGGGTTCAATTTCTTCCCAAGATAAGAAGATCAAATCAATCCAGCAACTGGGAATTGCATTACAACTATTTCTAAATGAAGTTTAGCTGCATCATTTTACATTCCAGGCCTTTTGGTCTCCAATGTTCAATTTTTTTGTGTGGAAAAATATATGCACAGTGGATATAAGATGGTATTTTAGAACTAATTACAGCCCCTTTCAGCTTGCTAAAGGAGGCTTTCTTAGCACAAGCAAATGCCTTCCTTCATTTTCTTTCTTTGCTTTTTGTCTAGTGAAAAAGGAATGACAAGTAACTGAATCTTGAATGATCCTCTTTTGAGTTGTGAAAGGGAAAAATAAAGGAGTATGCCAGTAAAGCAATAATACAGTGAATATTCATATTAATGATGATATACTCATACCGGATTTGTTTCTCAAATAAACAACTTACACTATTCTGCATCTTTACCTAACGTGTGAAATAATTTAGCAAACCCATGGGTTCTAAGTAAATATTATTGTTGTTTTTATAACGCCCAAACCATAATATAAGCATTGCCCCCATGTATTAAAGTTAGATTTTTTTTAAAGTCCACCTAACTCCTTCAGAAGAAAACATCATATAACTCAAAATTTAAGTGTTTTTACTTAGAAATTGTGGAATCATGTCGGTCAGGACACAATTTTAATTAAGAGAGGAACCCAACTGAGTAGATTCAGGTTGTGTATATGGAGGAAAAAACTGTGCTGACTCATGGTCCATCTGACACTGTTTTTTTTGGCCAAATGTTTCATTATATAAAGATTTCTTCTTTAGTATGGCTACTTGCTGTTAAAACTTCTATATCTCAGTGCTCACAGTGACCTTAAATGTCACAAGGAATAATGCAAGTACGATGAGTTACTATGTATTTACAAGAGACAGATGACTCAGTTGGTCTAAAATGGTTTTAGGAAAATTAATCTTGAAATAGCATTATCTATCCATTTGATAAGTATTTTAGCCTTATCTAAGCTTCAGTTTCTTCTCTAAACTGGGGTTGCAAATATATGTTCTAGAAGGTCCCTGAAGGGGATTAATGTTATGACAAAGGAAAGCAGTTGCCTGACTGAAGTTAGACAGTATTACTGATTTCCTTTAACCTTTTCACATACTGGTCTGGTGATTTCCTGTATATCTTCTTAAAAGCAGTAAAAATTGTAGAATTTGGCAACATCCATTCAGTTGAAGTCAAATTACATAACCAAGAGCAGATCAGCCCTACAATAGTAGTTGGCAATCAGGAGGATAGTATCTTTTGATTATATGATTATATTATAGCATCTCTATGTGTGCAAATACATTTGGAATTCAGGCTAAAGGATAGAATAAGAAATTTGATTTTTAGGAGTGTCAAATGCAACGAGTAAATGATTACTAGAGTTTATATCTTGACCAGGAATTTTTCATATGAAAGCAATGATCAACTGCTTTCTCAGTGGTCACCAACAGACTCAAATCAAAACCTGGTAAAAGTAGGTAAATAAAAGCAAATCCTCGAAGACTCAATTCAGCCATTTTTTTTTTCTATTTCATTCACCTATATTTCACTTAATTGAGTTAGGAGGATATAATGATTCAAATAATAGTTCACTCCAAGGTTCATACTGGGAAATTTTGTAGCCTATGAGAATAGTGAAATGTATTATTGAGATCTTTGGGAGCATGTTCTTACGCTGTGTAAGCACTATGAATTTAATTCAGTAAAACATTTTTCTTTTGCTAAACTTTTCTCTGATGCTGAGAGTTTCAGTAAGATGTACTTGAATTTTTAGTACACCACAAAAATCAAAGGATATGCTATAGAATTAGATATTGGGTTCTTAAAAAAACACAGTAATAGTCAAGTGAATTTAGTATGCATGCCTGTGCTGCGTTAGACACTTAGAAGCTTGAAAAATTAACTATTCCATAAATAGTTTGACTGTACTTGGTTCCACATAAAGAGAAATGTATCTAATTCACACTAAGAGGTTAAAAAACAAAAACAAGCAAACACAAAAACCCACTATTGTGAAAGAGAGAACCTTTGAAAGATGGGAATTATATTAGTTTATTAGGGCTACCATAACAAAGTATCACATACTGGGTGACTCAAACAGCAGAAACTCATTTATCCTAATTCTGGAGTCTGGAAGTCCAAGATCAAGGCGTCAGCAGATTTAGTTTCCCCTGAGGCCTCTTTCCCTAGCTTGCAGATGGGGAGTCTTCTTGGTGTCCCTTCACATGTTTTTTTTTTTTTTTTTTTTTTTTTTTCCTCTGTGTGCATGCTCCTAGTTCCTTTTATCTTATCAGGATACCAGTCATATTGGAATAATGCCCTACCTTACTGCACTCATTTTAACTTAACCACCTTTTTGAAGATTCTGTCTCCAAATACAATTACATGGATCAGGGCCACTCATATAACCTCATTTAACCTTAATTACCTCTTAAAAGTTTCTGTCTCCAAATATGGTTACAATCTGTGGTACTGAGGGTTGAGATTTCAACATATGAATTTGAGAGAGTGCATAATTCAACCCACAATAGGAATATATCTTCATGTGGCCAGAACTAGTTCTTGCTATAATTTTACCAATTGCTATAAAACCAATTCCCTTTTATGAACACAGTCACTTATAAAACTCTTGGGTCTTTTGTTACTTATCTATCACTCTATCACCACTCTTTAGGTCTTTAGGCCGGCTATTGACAGAACATAAGATATTGTGTTTTGTTGGACCTTGTTATTGGGACTAAGATTTCTGTTAAAATCTTTTACTTGTAACAGAGTTAATAGCTGAGCATAACACACATTTGGTAACCAAGTCTCCTTTAAAATTTCATTGAAACAAATTGCTAGGTACAAACAGGGTAGTTACTCTCTCTCTCTTACAAATCAGGGCTTAGAATTAGAACTGTTTTATAAAAATGTGGTTGTTATGTAACTATAGAATTTGAAAGGTTCTAAAAAAAACCCTTAGTTGGATTTGTTTAGATTTAATTTCAAATAAATTGTAAGTCATATTTAGAATAAAAAACTAATGTATAGTAAAACATTCAATTCTCCATAATTCCGGAGCCGTAAAAGGTGAATTTTTCTAATTGTTTTTGCTACTAAGTATAGGCTTTAAAGAAATATTCCAGTATTTGCTGCCTCTATAAGAAGAGTAATATGGATATTAGATATAGGGAAAATTCCTTAAAATATTTGCATTATCTTGACTGAGTCATAAAGATAGTGTCATATGGACTCATGGTATTTCTCTCATCATCAATGTGATACACTCGTTATAGCCTGACACTCTGTGACTTTTTTCTTATAGCATATTAGGATGTGACAAGACACCATGTGTCCTTCTGGGTTCCCTTCATGTAAATCAGGTTTCCATTCTCTCAAAGACAAGAAGGGAGATACTTTGAATTTTCCAAGCTGCATTACAAAACTTCTACTTCAATCCTGCTGTATTTTACCATACATTTCACTTTTAAATCTCAATTTTATTCTTTTCCTTTTAACAATATTTACTACTGAAATATTTTAATACCAGAAAAAGTTCCACTCCAAGAACAGGTTGAACAACAGTAAAGATCAAATTTACACTTTATATGGAAAGACTTGTAAAATTATCACAAATATTTAAAGACAAATAATTCATGCCAAATATGACTTTGTAAATATCTGATTTATTTTTTTGCCTGGGATCAGGAATTTTTGGAAGGGTAAGAAAAATCATTTTATTCTCTTATTTGCAAATAGTTATTTGGTTGCAAGCAATATAAACCAAATGAAAAAATATTTTTTAGGATATTTTACAGTTTACAGAATTGAAGAGTTTAGCATTCAATTCTAAGAAAGAACAGATATATCAGGAAAGCTCCAGTGAGCGCTTAATCTCTTAGAAATTGAGTGCACAAAAAAAAAAAAAAGAAATTGAGTGCACAGAGAGTAGAAATGCTACAAAAATTGGAATTTGTTAGAGATTACCAGATAATATTAAGATATGGCAAAGATTTATGGCAGAAAATTGAGAAAATGAACATGTCTTAACTGAAATGCTATAAAATAGTTTATTGTTTAGATCATTGGAAGTATATGGTGGAAGATAAGGAGAAAAGATTTTTCCTATAGAAACTGTGCTAAAATAAGCACAGATCACCAAGATAGCCCAATATTCTAAGATTTTCTTCTAAATTTCAAATCATATTGAATAAAAAACAAAGCTTTGAAAAAGTTAATGGCTAAAATGGCCTATGCCAGAACTCTATCAGCATTTTTACAATTTTTTTTTTTTATAAAAAAAGACACCAACAAACAAAACAAAATACAAGACACAACATTTACTTTGGCTTGGTTTATGCTATTAAGAACCTATACCTTATCTTTATAAAGCAAAAGATGTGGACTCAACCAACACTAATCTATTAATGTAGCAACACTGAAGTTAGCTAGTTATCCAAGTCCATCTACAAACATTCTCCCATTTTATTATATTTAACATTTATGTGATATTATCCAACTGCATATATAAAAGTATGCATTTATAAAAGATATTGCAAAGAACATATTTTATTTGGAAGAAAAAGTACATAATGGATGGATCTCAGGAGAAAAACAGAAAGGTGGAATAAATGGGTCCAGTAATTTAAAATTACTGAAAAACATTTTTGAAACTAAAGGGTTGAACTTAAGGGCTTAAAAGTGAAAGTTAAAACAAATCACATAAAATATGTCTTAAAAATGTTTTCTTTAGCCTCTTCCATAATAACATTCAACTTCAGAATGTAGGATAATAATACCTTAAAAATTGTGAGAGAAAAAGACGGTAGCATAAGAAATTTATATTCAGGCAATCTGTTTTTCAAAATTACAATAACAAATAGGAATTACCTAACAAGCTTGGATACTGGAAAGATAGCATATATGAAAATTATATTAGATGATAAACTACATTAGATTAACAGATTAAAAACCACAATGAGATACCACCTCACACCAGTGAGAATGGGGAAAATTAACAAGGCAGGAAACCACAAATGTTGGAGAGGATGTGGAGAAAGGGGAACCCTCTTACGCTGTTGGTGGGAATGTGAACTGGTGCAGCCACTCTGGAAAACTGTGTGGAGGTTCCTCAAACAGTTAAAAATATATCTGCCCTACGACCCAGCAATTGCTGCTGGGGATTTACCCCAAAGATTCAGATGCAGTGAAACACCGGGACACCTGCACCCCGATGTTTCTAGCAGCAATGTCCACGATAACCAAACTGTGGAAGGAGCCTCGGTGTCCATCGAAAGATGAATGGATAAAGAAGATGTGGTCTATGTATACAATGGAATATTACTCAGCCATTAGAAACGACAAATACCCACCATTTGCTTCGACGTGGATGGAACTGGAAGGTATTATGCTGAGTGAAGTAAGTCAATCGGAGAAGGACAAACATTATATGTTCTCATTCATTTGGGGAATATAAAAAATAGTGAAAGGGAATAAAGTAAGAAAAATGAGTGGGAAATACCAGAAAGGGAGACAGAACATGGGAGACTCCTAACTCTGGGAAACGAACAAGGGGTGGCGGAAGGGGAGGTGGGCGAGGGGGGGGTGACTGGGGCACGGGCACTGAGGGGGGCACTTGATGGGATGAGCACTGGGTGTTATTCTATATGTTGGCAAATTGAACACCAATAAAGTCAGAGACATCAAAATCCTTCAAAAAAAAAACGATTAACAGATTAATCAAATTAAAAAATCCTATAACATTTATATTGTGGTGAATAGTTTGGATGTATGTAAAGCTAGTAGCCAATTAAAGTTTCATAACTGCAAAAAAGTAGTATTTACCTTGACAATTTAAAAATAAAAGTACAATTAAATAATATAATGTAGGGATGAAGGAAAAAGAAATAGAAGTGAGATAATTTCCTCATTATTTTTGTCAAGAATTCAATACAGTCTAAAATTGAAATATAATATTACAAAAAAACACACATAACGAACTCATAACCTTAAAGCTCTTCACAGTATTCCTTTTATACGTGGAGAAATATTTTTTTAATTTTTTTTTAATTTTCTTTAATTTTTATTTATTTATGATAGTCACAGAGAGAGAGAGAGGCAGAGACATAGGCAGAGGGAGAAGCAGGCTCCATGCACCGGGAGCCCGATGTGGGATTCGATCTTGGGTTCAAGATCCCAAGATCTTGGGTCTCCAAGATCGCGCCCTGGGGCAAAGGCAGGCGCCAAACCGCTGCGCCACCCAGGGATCCCTATAAGTGGGGAAATATTTATGTCATTTATAAAGAAATATATATCAGAAATTTAACAACTGCTTCATTGTAAACTTATTTTCCTTTTATAAAATATATATTGTTTAATGACTTATGTTAAAATGATATATAAAATAATGTTAGGTTTTAAAATTAGTTCTATCTATCTATATGCCTTTATATTTTTATAGAGATAAGTCTAGACCAATGTTTTTCAATTTTTAACAAATGATAATATCTCAGATGCTTTCTACATGTTTTCTTTTTTTTTTTCTTTCTCCATTGCATTTTTTTGGACTACTTGGACTTTTTAGTAGTAGCTCTATATAATTTTAATAAAAGAGAAAGCTTATCATTTTTTCAAAAAAGTATACTCTGTGTGATAATATATATAGAGAGATGGAATATTTAAAATATATCAAATTTTATAACATAACAATATAAACTGGAGGGAACAATGGTACCTATCTTGGAGTTGGCATGAAGATTAATTGTAAAAACCTAGAATAGTCCTATGCATATAGTAACCATGCAGTATATATTAACTACTCTTTCAACTAATCACATTTATACCAGCAGAGTTGTGATTTTACTTAAATGAGAATTTAATACATTGTAATTTGCAAAAACCGCTATTATATTTTTTCTCCTGGAAAATGAAAATAACAATAACAACTGAAGCATTATTATGATGGTTAAAAGAAATCATTACTTAAATGCAGCTGCTGGGTAGTTGTCTAGGCTACCTCTCTAATTGAGTCAGTCTTTTTCAGCATCTTATTGTATTCATCTATAATTAAATACTTGCTAGGGCTAAAGTATTGTGCTAGGCACCCGATACACAGTGATGAACAAGACAGATCGCTCATAGACATTCAAGGTTTCTCGTGAATAATTTCTCATGAATGGTAAATTCTTTAATATATACTTTTTAATACCCTTATTAACATATTCAATTTATTTCAATATTGATTGTAAACGAATTTAAACTGTTTAAGCTACATTTTGATTAAACTCATTTGCATCCTTGCATAAATTAATTCTGACATAATTTTTAGACATAATTTATTGAAAATTTCGATAAGTTTTTAATATGTTACTGATTCAAATGGGGTTTTGACCTAAATACTCAAGTATTCCCTATCATGTCTTTCAGAAGACTATGAGGCCATGTTAAGGAAAAAAGAGTTATAAAGTCAAGAGATCCTCATTGCCCAACCCAATGACTTTATAATAGAAACCACTGCTTTTCTTACTACAATTTAATTACTTTTTGACAAATTCTTAGTGTTTTATAAATTAATAAATTATTTTAATTAAAGCAATGCATTTCTTTAGTAAGAAATGGGCATTATAATATACTGCCTTTGAAAATAATAAATTACAAAAATTATAATGCTAAACCAAAAATCCAATAATAAACTATTTCCTAAAAATTATCTATTTAATAAGAAGTACAAATCATTATCCAGTTTAGTCCTTTAAGGGCCAAAATTCAAATTATCTTTAAAATAGATTATTCTTTAGATAAAAAGTTCAATAGTAAAGCTAAATATTTGCAAACTCTCAAACATATAGTAAGAATATTAACTCTCAAACATATAGTAAGAATATTTTGCTTTAATGTTCAAGACTTAAATATTTAATACTAATAATTCGCCAGCTTTATACTATACATGATTCACATAAATCCTTTTTATATTATCAGCAATTTAGGGAAATGATGTTACTTTTTATAATTATAATTCTCTACTATATTGTTGAGTATTGAATATTATTGTGTATGCTTGTAAAGATAAAATGTATAGATTAATTCTGAATTGTTATCCCAATAAAATAGGTTCACACTTGAGAGGAACAGTACCAGAAAGACATTCCAGTTTTAGTCAAAATGTGACTCAAAGTCATCAAGGAGAAGTGATATTCCCCTTGGTTAGCCAATAAGATGTTGAAATTGGGTAACCAATGAAAACTAAAATGCTATTAGATGAACAGAGAATCAGGAACATGCAAAGTAAACAGTAAAATGTTTTGTCACAAGAAGTAGGTAATATTGTAAGGAGTAAACCAGTAATAAGATTGCTAACGGGAAGTTCTTATCAAATGTTCCAGCTGAAAAAGCATGCAGCAACTAGAAAGGAAAGCAGGCAGTACAAATTGCCTCTGAAGCAACTTTACTGCCTCCAGAAGGAAATGTTTTCAATGCTGTGGAATTTTTACCAAAAGCATAATGTCCAGACTAGAAAAGGTTCAGCACTCCCAAATGCCTTCAGTGGGAACACACACAAAAAGGTAGATTTTCTAAACATCATATTCACAGCACATAACAAAATCTTCAAATAAACACCCTAATATCCTATGATTACCACATGTGTAATCTCTGGAACTTAACATGAATATTCAAAAAAGAGTTTCCTCCAAGAATGTTCTTTGGGAGTGTTAATGAGAAATTATTCTAAAGAAAAAAAAACCTAAATAGTCAAAAAAGGCAATTGGATAAATTAATTATGATAAGGCCATGGAGTCATGAAAGCTCTTGGAAAACCCCAGTGAATTGTCTTCTCTTCAATCTCATTTTTTTCATTCTTTTGGCATAATTTTCTCTTTAGTTCTTTTAAAGTCAGTTTTTTACTTCTATGATGTTTAACAAACTTTTAAAAATGTTCTTTCCCCTTTCTCACAAATCCTCTACCTCCTATCTAACTTCTATTCGATCTTCAGGATTATATTTAATTATTATTAAGTCTTCCCTGAGTACACAAGTCCCAGTTAAGTACTCCTCAGATGCATCCCTACAGCACAATGAATCTCTGCTCTTATCAACCTTAGTATACAATGTTATTTTTTTAGTTCTGTATTGTTCATTAGATGCTAAACCCCCTGAGAAAAACCACTATATATATTTTACTCAATGCTATATTCCAAGTGCTTATTACACAGTAGGTATTAAAATATATGTTTAAATAATAATTACTAAACTTGGGGGGGAGGAGCAAGATGGCGGAAGAGCAGGGTCTCCAAATCACCTGTCTCCACCAAACTACCTAGAAAACCTTCAAATTATCCTGAAAATCTATGAATTCGGCCTGAGATTTAAAGAGAGACCAGCTGGAATGCTACAGTGAGAAGAGTTCGCGCATCTATCAAGGTAGGAAGACGGGGAAAAAGAAATAAAGGAACAAAGGCCTCCAAGGGGGAGGGGCCCCGCGAGGAGCCGGGCTGAGGCCGGGGCGAGTGTCCCCAGGACAGGAGAGCCCCGTCCCGGAGGAGCAGGAGCTGCACCGACCTTCCCGGGGGAAAGGGGCTCGCAGGGGGTTGGAGCAGGAACCAGGAGGGCGAGGATGCCCTCGGGCTCCCAGGGACAGTAACAGCAACTGCGCCCCGGGAGAGTGCGCCGAGCTCCCCAAGGGCTGCAGCGCGCACGGCGGGACCCGGCGGGACCGGGAGCAGCTGGGGGGGGCTCGGGGGCGGCTCCGCGGAGGGGGCTGCGCAGCCCCGGGAGCAGCTCGGAGGGGCTCGGGCAGAGGAAGAGGCTCCGTGCGGAGGGGCCTGCGCGGTTCCAGGAGCAGGTCGGAGGGGCTCGGGCGGCGGCTCCGCGGAGGGGGCTGCGCGGCCCGGGAGCGCGAATCCACCAGCGCAGGCTCCGGAGCACAGGGCGCCGGGACACAGCCCAGGATCCCGCCTCCCCCGGGACAGGCAGAGGCCGGGAGGGCCCAGGACAGCGAGGACGCTCCTGCCCCAGCTGAGCAGATCAGCGGCCCCGCCCCGGAGCCTCCAGGCCCTGCAGACGGAGTTCCTGCCGGAGCTGAATCCAGGTTTCCAGAGCTGCCCCGCCACTGGGGCTGTTCCTCCTGCGGCCTCACGGGGTAAACAACCCCCACTGAGCCCTGCACCAGGCAGGGGCACAGCAGCTCCCCCAACTGCTAACACCTGAAAATCAGCACAGCAGGCCCCTCCCCCAGAACACCAGCTAGACGGACAACTTCCAGGAGAAGCCAAGGGACTTAAAGTATACAGAATCAGAAGATACTCCCCGGTGGTTCTTTTTTTTGTTTGTTTGTTTTTGTTTTTGTTTTTGTTTTGTTTTGCTTTTTGATTTGTTTCCTTCCCCCACCCCCTTTTTTTCTCCTTTCTTTTTCTTTCTCTTTTTCTTCTTTTTTTTTTTTTCGTTTTTTTTTTTCTTTTTCTTCCCTTTTTTTTCTCTTTCTCTTTTCTTTCCTTCTTTCTCTCCTCTCTTTTTCTCTTTTTCCCAATACAACTTGCTTTTGGCCACTCTGCACTGAGCAAAATGACTAGAAGGAAACCATCACCTCAAAAGAAAGAATCAGAAACAGTCCTCTCTCCCACAGAGTTACAAAATCTGGATTACAATTCAATGTCAGAAAGCCAATTCAGAAGCACTATTATACAGCTACTGGTGGCTCTAGAAAAAAGTATAAAGGACTCAAGAGACTTCATGACTGCAGAATTTAGAGCTAATCAGGCAGAAATTAAAAATCAATTGAATGAGATGCAATCTAAACTAGAAGTCCTAACGACGAGGGTTAACGAGGTGGAAGAACGAGTGAGTGACCTAGAAGACAAGTTGATAGCAAAGAGGGAAACTGAGGAAAAAAGAGACAAACAATTAAAAGACCATGAAGATAGATTAAGGGAAATAAACGACAGCCTGAGGAAGAAAAACCTACGTTTAATTGGGGTTCCCGAGGGCGCCGAAAGGGACAGAGGGCCAGAATATGTATTTGAACAAATTCTAGCTGAAAACTTTCCTAATCTGGGAAGGGAAACAGGCATTCAGATCCAGGAAATAGAGAGATCCCCCCCTAAAATCAATAAAAACCGTTCAACACCTCGACATTTAATTGTGAAGCTTGCAAATTCCAAAGATAAAGAGAAGATCCTTAAAGCAGCAAGAGACAAGAAATCCCTGACTTTTATGGGGAGGAGTATTAGGGTAACAGCAGACCTCTCCACAGAGACCTGGCAGGCCAGAAAGGGCTGGCAGGATATATTCAGGGTCCTAAATGAGAAGAACATGCAACCAAGAATACTTTATCCAGCAAGGCTCTCATTCAAAATGGAAGGAGAGATAAAGAGCTTCCAAGACAGGCAGCAACTGAAAGAATATGTGACCTCCAAACCAGCTCTGCAAGAAATTTTAAGGGGGCCTCTTAAAATTCCCCTTTAAGAAGAAGTTCAGTGGAACAGTCCACAAAAACAAAGACTGAATAGATATCATGATGACACTAAACTCATATCTCTCAATAGTAACTCTGAATGTGAACGGGCTTAATGACCCCATCAAAAGGCGCAGGGTTTCAGACTGGATAAAAAAGCAGGACCCATCTATTTGCTGTCTACAAGAGACTCATTTTAGACAGAAGGACACCTACAGCCTGAAAATAAAAGGTTGGAGAACCATTTACCATTCGAATGGTCCTCAAAAGAAAGCAGGGGTAGCCATCCTTATATCAGATAAACTAAAATTTACCCCAAAGACTGTAGTGAGAGATGAAGAGGGACACTATATCATACTTAAAGGATCTATCCAACAAGAGGACTTAATAATCCTCAATATATATGCTCCGAATGTGGGAGCTGCCAAATATATAAATCAATTATTAACCAAAGTGAAGAAATACTTAGATAATAATACACTTATACTTGGTGACTTCAATCTAGCTCTTTCTATACTCGATAGGTCTTCTAAGCAAAACATCTCCAAAGAAACGAGAGCTTTAAATGATACACTGGACCAGATGGATTTCACAGATATCTACAGAACTTTACATCCAAACTCAACTGAATACACATTCTTCTCAAGCGCACATGGAACTTTCTCCAGAATAGACCACGTATTGGGTCACAAATCGGGTCTGAACCGATACCAAAAGATTGGGATTGTCCCCTGCATATTCTCGGACCATAATGCCTTGAAATTAGAACTAAATCACAACAAGAAGTTTGGAAGGACCTCAAACACATGGAGGTTAAGGACCATCCTGCTAAAAGATAAAAGGGTCAACCAGGAAATTAAGGAAGAATTAAAAAGATTCATGGAAACTAATGAGAATGAAGATACAACCGTTCAAAATCTTTGGGATGCAGCAAAAGCAGTCCTAAGGGGGAAATACATCGCAATACAAGCATCCATTCAAAAACTGGAAAGAACTCAAATACAAAAGCTAACCTTACACATAAAGGAGCTAGAGAAAAAACAGCAAATAGATCCTACACCCAAGAGAAGAAGGGAGTTAATAAAGATTCGAGCAGAACTCAACGAAATCGAGACCAGAAGAACTGTGGAACAGATCAACAGAACCAGGAGTTGGTTCTTTGAAAGAATTAATAAGATAGATAAACCATTAGCCAGCCTTATTAAAAAGAAGAAAGAGAAGACTCAAATTAATAAAATCATGAATGAGAAAGGAGAGATCACTACCAACACCAAGGAAATACAAACGATTTTAAAAACATATTATGAACAGCTATACGCCAATAAATTAGGCAATCTAGAAGAAATGGACGCATTCCTGGAAAGCCACAAACTACCAAAACTGGAACAGGAAGAAATAGAAAACCTGAACAGGCCAATAACCAGGGAGGAAATTGAAGCAGTCATCAAAAACCTCCCAAGACACAAGAGTCCAGGGCCAGATGGCTTCCCAGGAGAATTTTATCAAACGTTTAAAGAAGAAATCATACCTATTCTCCTAAAGCTGTTTGGAAAGATAGAAAGAGATGGAGTACTTCCAAATTCGTTCTATGAAGCCAGCATCACCTTAATTCCAAAGCCAGACAGAGACCCCGCCAAAAAGGAGAATTACAGACCAATATCCCTGATGAACATGGATGCAAAAATTCTCAACAAGATACTGGCCAATAGGATCCAACAGTACATTAAGAAAATTATTCACCATGACCAAGTAGGATTTATCCCTGGGACACAAGGCTGGTTCAACACCCGTAAAACAATCAATGTGATTCATCATATCAGCAAGAGAAAAACCAAGAACCATATGATCCTCTCATTGGATGCAGAGAAAGCATTTGACAAAATACAGCATCCATTCCTGATCAAAACTCTTCAGAGTGTAGGGATAGAGGGAACATTCCTCGACATCTTAAAAGCCATCTATGAAAAGCCCACAGCAAATATCATTCTCAATGGGGAAGCACTGGGAGCCTTTCCCCTAAGATCAGGAACAAGACAGGGATGTCCACTCTCACCACTGCTATTCAACATAGTACTGGAAGTCCTAGCCTCAGCAATCAGACAACAAAAAGACATTAAAGGCATTCAAATTGGCAAAGAAGAAGTCAAACTCTCCCTCTTTGCCGATGACATGATACTCTACATAGAAAACCCAAAAGTCTCCACCCCAAGATTGCTAGAACTCATACAGCAATTCGGTAGCGTGGCAGGATACAAAATCAATGCCCAGAAGTCAGTGGCATTTCTATACACTAACAATGAGACTGAAGAAAGAGAAATTAAGGAGTCAATCCCATTTACAATTGCACCCAAAAGCATAAGATACCTAGGAATAAACCTCACCAAAGATGTAAAGGATCTATACCCTCAAAACTATAGAACACTTCTGAAAGAAATTGAGGAAGACACAAAGAGATGGAAAAATATTCCATGCTCATGGATTGGCAGAATTAATATTGTGAAAATGTCAATGTTACCCAGGGCAATATACACGTTTAATGCAATCCCTATCAAAATACCATGGACTTTCTTCAGAGAGTTAGAACAAATTATTTTAAGATTTGTGTGGAATCAGAAAAGACCCCGAATAGCCAGGGGAATTTTAAAAAAGAAAACCATATCTGGGGGCATCACAATGCCAGATTTCAGGTTGTACTACAAAGCTGTGGTCATCAAGACAGTGTGGTACTGGCACAAAAACAGACACATAGATCAGTGGAACAGAATAGAGAATCCAGAAGTGGACCCTGAACTTTATGGGCAACTAATATTCGATAAAGGAGGAAAGACTATCCATTGGAAGAAAGACAGTCTCTTCAATAAATGGTGCTGGGAAAATTGGACATCCACATGCAGAAGAATGAAACTAGACCACTCTCTTTCACCATACACAAAGATAAACTCAAAATGGATGAAAGATCTAAATGTGAGACAAGATTCCATCAAAATCCTAGAGAAGAACACAGGCAACACCCTTTTTGAACTCGGCCATAGTAACTTCTTGCAAGATACATCCACGAAGGCAAAAGAAACAAAAGCAAAAATGAACTATTGGGACTTCATCAAGATAAGAAGCTTTTGCACAGCAAAGGATACAGTCAACAAAACTCAAAGACAACCTACAGAATGGGAGAAGATAGTTGCAAATGACATATCAGATAAAGGGCTAGTTTCCAAGATCTATAAAGAACTTATTAAACTCAACAGCAAAGAAACAAACAATCCAATCATGAAATGGGCAAAAGACATGAACAGAAATCTCACAGAGGAAGACATAGACATGGCCAACATGCATATGAGATAATGCTCTGCATCACTTGCCATCAGGGAAATACAAATCAAAACTACAATGAGATACCACCTCACACCAGTGAGAATGGGGAAAATTAACAAGGCAGGAAACAACAAATGTTGGAGAGGATGCGGAGAAAAGGGAACCCTCTTACACTGTTGGTGGGAATGTGAACTGGTGCAGCCACTCTGGAAAACTGTGTGGAGGTTCCTCAAACAGTTAAAAATATACCTGCCCTACGACCCAGCAATTGCACTGCTGGGGATTTACCCCAAAGATACAAATGCAATGAAACGCCGGGACACCTGCACCCCGATGTTTCTAGCAGCAATGGCCACTATAGCCAAACTGTGGAAGGAGCCTCGGTGTCCAACGAAAGATGAATGGATAAAGAAGATGTGGTTTATGTATACAATGGAATATTACTCAGCTATTAGAAATGACAAATACCCACCATTTGCTTCAACGTGGATGGAACTGGAGGGTATTATGCTGAGTGAAGTAAGTCAGTCGGAGAAGGACAAACATTATATGTTCTCATTCATTTGGGGAATATAAATAATAGTGAAAGGGAAAATAAGGGAAGGGAGAAGAAATGGGTGGGAAATATCAGAAAGGGAGACAGAACGTAAAGACTGCTAACTCTGGGAAACGAACTAGGGGTGGTAGAAGGGGAGGAGGGCGGGGGGTGGGAGTGAATGGGTGACGGGCACTGGGTGTTATTCTGTATGTTAGTAAATTGAACACCAATAAAAAAAAAAAATCACTCTAAAAAAAAAAATAAAAAAAATAATTACTAAACTTTTTGGCAAGTGAACTGAATGCCTATTCATTATTCATGAAATAGATAACATATCAGATTTTGTCCTATCAGCCTAAAAAAAGGAAGAGCTTATATTGACTAACCTTCCCACTAAGTGTAAACTTTGAAAAGTACAAAAATATTCGTCTGGAATCTTAGGAGAACAATTCAAGCACTAAGGATTTGGGAGACAAAGGTCCTAGAGAAAAAAAAAATCAGCTGATACTCACCACAGCTTTTTTCCTGGGGGCTTTTTTTTTTTTCTAATTTTCATAGCAGGGCATAGAGTTCAGACAGAAACTTATAGGTTAGAGAATTCAGAGTCATACTGAGTTAAGAAGGTGAAAATTGTAGTTCAAGGCTCCAGTGAAGCAAGAAGGAAAGTAGGAGCTAGGATCATCCTGGATATAGAGAGATAATAAGATAAGAGTCTAATATTTTATACAGGTTCCTCAAGGCATTTGGGGATTCCTAAACTGCACAGGCACTGGGTTAAGTGTTTAAAAGATGGCTGCTAACAAGCTAAAATCTCATTTTAAAAATAATACGGTGTTAGTAAGAGACAAATTTGGAGTTTAAAGTCCATCAATGAAGAGGAACATTTCCAAATGCTTTTAAATAAGATCCTAGAATCATTTCAGCCACTGATTGATGAATATAATTATCTTGCAAGCAGGAAATTAAGTTCTGTCCTGGACAGATACAGTTAATCCTTATTCTTCAAAGATTTCATATTTGCAAATTTGTCTCCTCACTAAAATTTATTTGAAGCCCCCCAAATCAATACTTAGCTGTGTTTTGTTTGGGGTTTTGTTTCTTTGTTGTTTGGGGTTTGTGTGTGTGTGTGTGTGGTCATTGTGGACATGAAGAGAGTGATGAAAAATTTGAATTGCCCAAAACATTCTCAATTGAAGCTGAACAGATGACAGACACTGCCTTGTTTTTGTTTCAGTTCTCATACTGTAAACAAGTGTCCTTTTTAAAGGCAGCCCTGGTGGTGCAGCGGTTTAGCGCTGCCTGCAGCCCAAGGCGTGATCCTGGAGACCTGGGATTGAGTCCCATGTCAGGCTCTCTGTATGATGCCTGCTTCTCCTTCTGCCTGTGTCTCTGCCTCTCTCTCTCTCTCTGTCTCTATGAATAAATAAATAAAATCTTAAAAAAAAAAAGTGTCCTTTTTGTGATGTATTTAGTGCCAGATATTTTGCATTGTGATATTCTTTTTGTGATTTCACTGTTTAAAATGAGCCTAAAGCATAGGGCTGAAGTGCTGATTAGTGCTTCTAAGTGTAATAAGGCTATATTTGCCGATGTTAGAAAATACACATTAGATAGACTCCATCTAGGCATGAGTTGGAGTGCTGTTGGCCAGGAGTTCAATGTTAATGAATCAACAATGTATATTAAATAAGATCTCTTTGAATAGAAACACACATAGTAAAACAAAGGTATGTTTGATTGAATGATGAGAATACTATGACCCAATGCCCCTAGGAACTTGATCTTGTGTTTCCTCTAGGAACACTGGTTCAATATTCACTAATTCAGTGACTTTATAACATAAATACCAAAAATAGTGAGAATTGACTATACCATGATCCAGAGGCTCTACTATTATTTTATATAAAACATTAAGCATTTATTTAAAAATTGTGGCAGAAAAAAATCAAGAGACTGAAAGAAAAATATATAAACACATAATAAAATAAGACCCTTATGTAATCTAGATATTGGGGTTACCAGAGAATATAGTTTGAATTTTGTTATGAATATTAACTTTGCCATGATAATCGTAATAAACACTCTGAAGTCCATATAACACTCCCTGCCACCAACAGTACCTATAACTCTTAGTGTCTTACTGACTTTTCACTTGACAACTTGGATGATAAGACTTAAAGTAACTTATTACTATGTCCCTAAAATAAACAAACATATACGATGTGACTGAAGAGCTAGAATCCATAGACAGCAATTAAATAGAAATTCTGGGATTGAAAAATAAGTAATCAATTGATATAATTAAGAGCAACTAGCATGGCAAAAAAGACAGCTAGAGGACTGAAAATGTTATTAATAGAAAACTTCTAGATTGAAGTAAATACATGAATAAGAAGAATGGAAAAATGAAGAAAATAGTGAGAGGGACATGGAACATAATGACAACCCTAAATATATTTTTAATGAATGTAAAAAAGTGATGAGAGAATATGAGGCAGAATCAATATTAAAATAGGTATTCATCAAAATTTTCTCAAATTGATAGAGCATATCCTGTCCCAAATTTTAGAGGATCTTTGAACTCCAAACATGACAGATATATAAAGAAATGAATAAAATAAACCACTCAGGTACAACATGGTAAAACTACTATAAGCCAAAGACAAGAAGTATAGGAGAATCAAAACTGAAGAGAGGAGGGATTATTTTCAAAATGTGAACAACACGACCCATTCCTGGCTTTTTAACAAAAACATTGAAAGCCAAAGACCATGGAGTGACAGCTCTAAAGGACTGGAAGTAAAAACTGTCAATCTAGAACCTATATTCAGTAAAAAAATATATATATATTCTTTTAAAATGAGAACAAATAAAAACTTTTTTCCACCAAAAAAATTGAGAAAATGTGTTGACAGGAAACCCACAAAGTAGAAGGAACTTCAAAAGAGCTCTTCAGGTAGAAGAGATACAATTCCAGATGAAGGTATTATAATACAGAAATAAACAAAGACTACCAAAAAAAATAATAAATGTGCATATAAATATAAATAAGTATTGACTGTTTAAAATAGTAATAATTATTTATCATTATTTAAAATATACGTAGGGATGAGATACATGAGAATAATTAAAAAAGAAGAAGAAAAGGGTGAATGAAGATAAATTTTTATAGATACTTACACTATTTAAAAAGTGGCAAAAGTATTTAAAACAGACCCTTATAAAGATGGATGTTGCAAACACCATATTTAGCAATTCATTTCTAACAAATAATGTGCAGTAAAGTTGACACGGTTGGTGATCCAAAACTGGGCCATAGTATTGGATACAGTTTTTGTTGGCTTCCCTTTCTCTCTCTCTTTGGGGAAACTATTTACTACCCATAGGTCAGCAGAAGCAAAAAGGAAAATCATGTTACCCATGCCCATAGTCAGTGTGCTCTTTAGGTTGTTGGATTTGATGGACTGCATGTGGGGTTTAAGGAAAGGGAGAAATCTGCCTACCCAACCAAGAGAATGGAGGTGCATTCACTGAAATATACAACACTAGGGAAATATAAATGAACCAGGAACCCACAATCATAGCAGAGAGAAGCATAGAAGGCAGAAAAAATAAAACAAGCCAACTAACAAGTAACCTACACATGGAAAATATTTTTTTTATTACTAAGGGGTTAACATAAATTAGATTATGAGCAAATTAATCAATATTTTAAAATTGAGTTAATTTGAAATCTATATCTATCAAAGTTTCCAGAAGTACAAATAGGAATAGTATTTAAAATAATTCTAATGACAATGGACATTTATGTACACAATATTATCAAATTCCTTGCTTGATAAGACTGATATTTGCCCTAGAGATTAAAACAGAGCTAACAAGGAAATTTAAATATAAACATTGAAGGTCAGAGGTAGTATGAGATACTAAGTGGTTTCACTAGTTGAACTCCATGAAAGATTAAAAATCTTCAGATAATGATTTGAATCATGCTTCTGAGAAGGCATCTTGATGATTTAAATATCTAAAATCAGCAGTTTTCCTGTTCATTTGTGTTATCCAAAAAGACTCTTCCTGCTCATGAAAGATCCTTTGGAAAGTAGGTCTTACTGACCTTGAATGTCTTCTAAAACTATGCTATGCTACTGGGCCCCATTACCATCAGGAAAGGAAAAGTTCCTTATCATGTGTATTTTCTCCACAAGCATTTATTAAAAACATACTACCTTACTATACTCCATGTAGTAAGGAAGGCAAAAAGGAAATAATAATGAAAATGATAGATCTTCCTGCCTGATAGATATTTCGATCTAGTAAATAATGGAGACTAATATATATGAAAAACTCAAAGGAAATCGGTGTAACTAGATTCTAATATTTGGAGAAGAATAATGATAAATGAGGCTGGAAAAGATATATCACATTCAAATCATTCATAGCTAAAAGAGCCATATTGAAGAGTTTGGTCTTTATCTTGAGAGAAAAGGAATGATATTAAAGGATATTCAACTGCTTAGTGCCAAGATCAGATATATGTGTCTTAAAGGATCACTTTAGTTGCTATGCACAGAATAGATTGAGCGATGTTGTTACAATGATTAAATAGAGAGTAGTAGACCTGGCTTGGAAAAAGTGTCGTGGGAATGGGAAAAGAGAGGGATGGGCAGATTGAGAGACATTTAATGAATAAAATTAGTAGAAGGTGTTTATGAATTAGATGTGCAAAGTGATAAAAAGGTGGGGCAGGGAAGGGGCACAGCCGTATGTCAAGGATTAAGGCTGGAAAGAGTGAACAGACACTGATTCTAAACAGTTGAGCAAAACACCTCATATCCTTTGATGTGTGGCTTCCTTCCTCACTGCAGCACAAAATGGGGTTTCTCAAAGCCCCTGGATGATATTCTGTCTCCAAAGCCAGCAGTTATTTCCTGGCTTTCCTTCTCGATGTTTTCTGTAACTATTAATAGGTTCCCTTGGTTTCTCATACTTCTTTGATTATTCCTGATATTGAGTTTTCTTGGAGGATTTATCCCTAGCTGAATTTTTTACTTTGTTTCCTGTTTTCATTGATAGTACCACTCACCCCTCAAGCAGTACAGTCAAAGCCTCAAACTCATTATAACTCCTTTCTTTCACTCTCTTCCAACAAATTGGTTGAAAATCCTATTGATTTTTACATCCTCTCATTCATCTTAACATTCTTCAATCTTATACCCTTACTCTACTACATATATTTCCATTTCTATGGCGCTTACTTCTTTACAGGTCCCACCAACTTCAAAACTATCCTTCCTCATTTGAGTTTATGTATTGCTGACATATTAACTGAAGATAGCTCCTTAATTTCCCATTGTTGTTAAAAATAATTTGAGTTGGGTTTCTAACCCAACCTAACCAAGAATCTAATACAGTATGCTCTTTTCATTACATTTCTTATCATTATGGCTAATTATTTCATTATTTATTATTTGTCTAATACAATTATGTTTTATAATTATTTGCTCAACATTTGTCACTCCTGCTAGGTAGAAACTCCATGCAGGCAAGGATCATATCTGCCTTGTTTACTGCTCTTCTAGGTCCCAGCAGAAGGTCAAAGAAGTCAAAGATTAAATCAGTTTCCCATAAACACTAAAATACTTGAAGAAGTATATTTAAAATTCTGTTGTACTGAACACTTCAAATAATGGTGATGGCAAATTTTCTCTTACTTTCTTTTTGATTATAGATTAGCCCAATATCCAATATAGAGACCAGCACCTAAAATAGATGTCAAGCTTTGTTTAGATTTTCTGACCAAACCAACTGGTTTGAGTCTCATTTTTAATAAGCAAGAGCAATCTCAAAATTACTAGTCACAATTAAGCATTTAAAACTCCCCCAGCTGCTCATTGTTTAGACACAGAGCCCTATTTTATAAAGCAGTATTATATATGTTTTTTAATACTTGTTTTAAAATGTCAGTAAAAAATATATAATCTCTAGTACTGTTTTTTCTTAAATATTTGGATACTTTGCTCTTTCAAATAGATCTTTAACTAATTTTATCTCTTAGTGGTTGTCTAAATTCCATTTACATCAATAACATTTTGTTTTGTTTTCAACTATCAAAGTTTTTTTTTTTCAATTATGTACATACTGGATTTGATTGTGTGTGTGTGTGTGTGTGTGTGTGTGTGTGTGTGTGTGTGTTCTAGCAAGGGAAGTAACTGCCATGCTGCATATAAGATTCTCAGAGTTTATTTCAGATAAACTAGGCCAGTACTTGTGTCTACTGGGAAAATAGAGATCAGATGATTATTAAATATAGTCAACATAGATACTTCAGAAAAATCATTGTGAAATTTGCTTACTTTTTTCATCTTCAATATATAATCATAAATTCTTCATGGTTGACCTTTTATCTTCAAATGAATTTTAATAATAGAACTTTAAAAATATGATTATTCTCTATGCTCTCTACCACCTGCTAGGACAAAACTATAGAACAAAAGCTTATTATCAAAATATAGTGCCAGCATTAGCACTACTAGAATTTTACAAACTTTGTAACACATAACTGTTTATTTAAAATTGCAAGCAGATTTTCCTTATAAATAGATACAAATATACTACAATGAAACATCAGTCAAGAAGATTTTGAATCTCAATGAAACATATCTGCAAAATTAAAAAGAATAGTTGTACACTATCTATACTAGTTTCCCTGGACTGATGTAACAAAGTATCACAATCTTCAATGTCTTTAAACAAGAGAAATTTATTTTTTAATGACTCTGGAAGCTTGAAGTCTGAAATCAAGGAATCAGCAGAGCCATTTTCTGGCTGAAGATTCTAGGAGGAGATTTTTCCTTGCCTCTCCCTACTGTTGCTCAGAATTCTTGGCATTGCTTGGTTTGCAGATGGATCATTCCAATCCCTGCCATGGTTTCACATGGCCCTTTCTCCAAAATGCCTTTTCTTAGAGAACACAAGTCATCAAGGATTTAAGGTCCAGCCTAATCCAGTATGACTGTGTGTTTAACTTGATTACGTCTCTAAGACCCTATTCATAATAATATCACATTCACAGGTTTGAAAGGACGTGAATTTTTGGTTACACTAGTTAACCCCAAATGCTATGTAAAAATACACAACTTAAGGTATATTTTTAATGTAATATAATTGAAATATTACAATTATATTACAATGGAGTATCCTCTGAAAAGTAATGGCTAGAGAAAAAGATGGTTTGGGTACGGGCAGCACAGTGTGATTGAGAAGTGTGGCCTCTGGACTATCTGGATTTATTTTATTTAAAGATTTTATTTTTTTATTCATGATAGACACAGAGAGAAGCAGAGACATAGGCAGAGGGAGAAGCAAGCTCCCTGATGCGGGACTCGATCCCAGGTCCTAGGGATCATACCCTGAACCAAAGGCAGACACACTCAACCACTGAGCCACCAGGTGCCTCTGAACTGAGTTAAATCCTGTACCTGTCACTAGCTGTGTGACTTTGGGAAAATCAACAACATTTTTAGGTCTGACTTTCCTCATTTATCAAATGGATATAGCACAAGTAAGTACTTTCCTCACAAAGCTATTTTAAGTGGCAATGAATTAGTTGTAAAATCCTTAGAACTGGAACAAAGTTCTAGATAAAAGTTAGCAATTGCTAGATCTAGCTATAGACCATCTTCTGAAAACCAACAAGAACTTATTTTTAAAATATCTTGTATTTTGATAAAATATATATATATAACATAAAATTTGCCATTTTAACCATTTTTTAAGCACGAGTGAGAGCCATTACCTAAATTCACAATTAATTACTTTTGCAATGTTGTGCAACTGTCACTACTAGTTCCAAAATGTTTATATCACCACCAAGAGAAACTATGTATTCCTTAAGCAGTAAGTTCTCATTGCCCCCTTCTCCAAGTCCTGGTAACCTCTATTCTACTTTCTGTTTCTATGAATTTACCTATTCTGGATACTTCATAAAATTGAATCATATATATTTGTATGTGTCTGCCTTATTTCACTTAGTATAATGCCTTCAGGGTATCATCTATGTTGTAATATATATCAGAAGTTCATGACTTTTTATGGTAATAATATTCCTTTTTATGTATATTCTATATATTGTTTATTCATTGATTTGTTGATGAGCCCTTGGATTGTTTTCACTTTCTGTCTACTGTAAGCAATGGTGTGCAAGCATTTGTCTTAGACTGCTTTTCAGTTCTTCTGGGTATATGCTTAGGAGTGGAATTGCTAAGTCATTTGAGTTTATTTCTAGATTCTCAGTTCTGTCTATATATATCTCTATATGCAAATAGACGTGCATAGATATATGCCTATGTAACCTTGTTTTGGTTTCTATAGCCTTGTAGTAAGTTTTGAAATTGGGAAGTGTGAGTATTCCCACTCACATGGGAATTCCCACTCACATGTATGTGAGACAATACATGTTCTTTTAAATATTGTTTTGGTTACTTGGAGCTCCTTGCAATTTCCCATGAATTTGAGAATCAGTTTTTTTTCCTTTACACAAAAAACGTCTGTTCATAATCTTAGATGAAAATCTTTAGTCTTTTATAATTGAGTGTGATGTTACCTATAGGTTTTCTATAAATGCTCTTTATCATGTTGAGGAAATTTCTTTCTATTCCTACTTGATTATTTTTATCACAAAAGGACATTGGACCACCTTATTAAGTGCTTTCTCTGCCTCAATTGAGATGATCTCTTTTTTTCCTCCTTCATACTAGTAATGTATTGTATTACATTGGCTGATATTCTTATATTGACCCACTCTTGCATTCCTGAGATAAATCCCACTTGCACAGGGTATTCAATCCTTTAAGATGCTTTGGATTTGGCTTGCTAGGACTCTATTAATCATTTTTGTATCTATATTCATAAAGGATTGGTCTGTAATTTTCTTTTTACTATGTCTTTAACTGGCTTGATAGCAAGGTAATAATGGCTTCATAGAGTGAATGAGGATATGTTCCTTTCTCTTCTATTAAATATTCTGTAGAAAAATAAATAAATAAATAAATAAATAAATAAATAAATAAATAAATAAATATTCTGTAGAACTCACCAATGAAACTCTCTGGTCTTGGACTTTTGTTTTTTGTGAAACTTTTGATTACTAATTCAATCCCTTTACTTGTAGCTCTGTTTAGATTTTCTTTTTCTTGAGTTGGTTTAGATTTAATTTGTAAGTTTAATTTGTTTCTAAGAATATGTCCATTTCATCTAGGTTATCTAATTGATCACATACAAAATCCAGAGAATTCTCTCACGGTCTTTTCTTCTTATTTTTGGAAGATCAATAGTAATGTCCCTACTTTCATTCCTGATTTTAGTTATTGGTGTCTCACAAGAACTTTTGAAAAACATTTAAAGAACTAATGAAAAATATCTAGATTTCATATTGTCTGGTCAAGCAAATATTTATACAACTAAAAATGTATTTTATCATTCCATAATATAAAATCTTTGACATTTTTACCTTAATATTTCTAAGAAAATAATCTGAATTTCGTAATTTAGTGAGAAAGATTTTTTTTCAGATTTAAAATACTCTCTTACAAACCATCTAAATTTCCAGCATTAGGGAATAAATAATACTAAATGTGGTACCTACCTCCTTATATGAAATATACAGACAACAAAAAAATGTAGCATCATATTTAATATATTAAAATATAAATCCTCAAAATATAAAAAAATTAAATAGTCATAAAATTATGAATAAAGTATAAAGAAATCCCTAAGTCTTGAAAGATACCACAGGACATGGATTTTATTTCTGACTTTCCTTGATCTTACTATTACATAGAATCCTATACCATAGATGAGCTAAAGATCTGACTTCAAATTCTCTAGCTTATGGGAGAAAACTGAGTCAAATAAAAATACTGAATTTTCAGAGGCCTTCATGTTATTCATGATACTATGAATTAGCTAACCTATTTCAGCTTGTGCTTGCCTAATTTGTACATCAGGCTATCAGAAGCACAATACATTCTCATGTTTTCAAAACTATGTTTTTCTGTAAACTTGACCAGCCTCACTCTGTTAAGAATTGTCTGAATTGGAAAAAAAAAAAAAAAAAAAAAAAAGAATTGTCTAAATTGAAATTGTTGATAGAGCCTTAATGAAAGAGTGTGACTTTGGTTTTTGCTGATTTTTTAAGTGACTTAAAATACTTAATTGTTGGCATTTTCAAATTTTACTATGCCCTGAGGCCTAATGGAATGTAGTGCAATTATAATAAATAGAAACATAAAATTATCTAATTATGTTACATATTTAGAAAAATGCAAAAATATGTTCTGCTGTTTAGATTGCATCAACTCCAATGAAGCTTGCAGTGATCAATCAGTGCCAGTCCTGCCTTAGGCCACAAAGCTCTGGGGTTTTATTCTCCATCTTAAAGAGAGAGTAGAATGCTTATTATCTGACCATTCCTGCTCTGCTAACCCAGCTCTATCCCTTACTTCTCAGGCACCTTCCCTACATAAGCAGATATAAATCTATTTAGGTGCCTGCTATTCCAAAATTCATAAAATCTAGAGAATTTTCTTGTAAGAATAATGTGGGGTTTTTCTACTAACAAATTTGTTCTAAATTTTTTTTAAGCCAATGAGGCCCAAGAATATACTCTTTAAAATATTACTATTACTACTGCTACTTTCAATACAATAAAAAAGCAATCATCTCAAATAATAAACAAACAACAAAACCAAAATAATTCTACATTTGTATGATAGATACTACCACTATCAAGCCACCTGGTCTACTAGTTTTAAATTCTGGCATCTCTATTATACTGTGACCAATGTGAGGGGAAAGATTGTCTTAATCAAAGCTGCAAACATAGAATAGCCTAGTGCATGATAGAAGCCCAGTTAACATGTAGAGAAGGAAAAAAAAAAAAAAGCAACTACTTTTTTTTGCTAAAAATCATAGACTTTATTCTCTAAACAATTTAAAGCAAGGTTTTTTGACAAATGAATATATTTATCCAAGCCTGGAGAGAGCATTATAGAAGGGAGAAAGGAAGAAGAGTTTGAAAACATTTTCAATATTAAAAAAAAAGAAAGAAAATAGTTGAAAGGCAATATGAGTGGGGTGTAAATTAAAAAATAAATTAGGGAAACATTAGAAACATTATGAAGGTGAATTTTGGGACTCTATGTGGCTGTTAAGAGAATGAGGGGGAGCCAAAAAAGTGAGAATGGGTCCTGAGTAGTGCCCTATAGAAAACCTTTTTCCTAAGCTCTAAATTTATATAGGCAACTACCCACTTTCTGAGACTCCCAGACAATTCTGTTTCAGAATTACAAGCTAATTTATTTTTAGATTTTCCATGTTCCCATCCACATAGTTAACTTGTTTTATTTCACATTCTTGCCTTGTAACCAATACTACTGCCTCCAGTCTTGCTATCTAGGCCTCTCATGTGATCTCATTTATGAGTCAACTTAACAGAATGCAAAGGTCTTTTTTCATTTACTATGGAAGGAATAGCTTATAAAAAGAGTTGTTTTTGAGTGATAGCTTTAGTTTTAAAAATGTCAGAAAGTTTGTGAGTGCATATGTATACAACAAGTATGGAGGAAGGAAGCCAGATGTAAGAGCAAAGAAGAAAATATAGTAAAATGAACAAAGACAATACATGAGCCTCCCAGGTAACAATAAAGGTCACATACATACAAAAGATTTACCATTCTGCATTCCTTTTATTTATTTGGCTTAAAAGAAAAAAAAAATGAGTATCAGGATCTAGCAGGGGAGCACCCTAAGGTCATGTACAAAGAAGGTATATAACAGAGTTATCTCCTACACTTAACACAGTCAAAAAGACAGATACTATGAAGGAGGGATTTTCAAAAAAGTTTTTTAAAAATTTCAAAATTAACATTCTTCTAAGACCCTAAGAGCCAAACCATTTAAGATTGCCTATACTAATGTCTGTTAATGACTCTGTGATATATCTGAATCCCAAAATGGATATCATAAGAGAAAGAAAATGAAAAAAAAAAAAGAATGATTCTAAGCAAAAGAAAATGAAAGATAATGGGACTACAACAGATGTTATCTCCTCCTACTCCTCTTCCTCCTCCTCTTCTTTAACTTCTTCGGAGGGGGGAGCTGAGGCTGGCGATGCGGATGAAAAAGCAGCTCCTACTTCCTAGTACGACTCATACCCTCCTCCTCATCTCTCTTCTTCTTCTCTTTCTCTTCTTCTTCTTCTTTCTTCCTTCTACTTCGTCTTTCTTCTTCTTCTTCTTCTTCTTATTCTTCTTCTCTTCTTCTTTATCCTTTTTCTTTCTTTCTCCTTCTTCTTCTTCTTCTTCTTCCTTGGCTTTACTAATACTGCCAAAAATTTAGTAGGAAATAAATATGAAGAAAATTTCATCCATAATCATGTAAAAATATAAAACATCTGGGAACAGACAAAAGATGAAATATGTAAGAGTATGGGAAGAACGCTAGACAGCCAGACTGAAGGACAAACAACTATACACAATAAAGAGCCATATACATTATCCTATATTTAAAGACTAAGTATTGCAAAGATGTTGATTCTCCTTAACAGTGAATTTAATCCAATCTACCTCTAGCTAAATACTGAATTGTCTTGGAATATGAAAAATAATTTCATAGTTCCATTGGCATAGAAAGGGTATGAAAAGAGCAACAACTAAAAAAGTGGGAGGACTTGTCTTTCTTTATACTGTAACTCAGTTCAGAGTAAGGATAATTAAAGGCATATGATTACAGCATAAGAGTGAAAATGGAATAAGAAGTTCATGTGTATGTATATATACCATATAGATCAATGTACATCACATGCGGTATGAATTTAAGATATGATTATAGTGACTTCTCAAGCCAGTGTGTAATGTTAATAAATATGTGGTATTGAGATAATAAACTCATTAGCAAAACAAAAAAATAAAAAGATTAGATCCCTATCTCTTTACATTAATTTGGTAGGGCTTTCATAGCAGAATATTACAAATTGAGTGGATTAGCAACATAAACAAATTTTGCCATATTTCTGAAGGCTAGAAACACAAGACCAGGGCATTTACAGGATTAGTTTATTTTTTCTGAGGCCTCATTCCTTTGCTTATAGATGGCTGCCTTCTTCCCATGTCTTCACATAATCTTCCCTCTGTGTGGATCTATGTTTAAATCTCCTCTTTTTAGAAAGACATCAGGCACATTAGATTAGGGCCCACCCATATGACCTCATTTTACCTTTATTAACTCTATAAAGATCCTGTCTCCAAATGTCATCACACTCTGAGCTGCTAGAGATTCCAACATATGAGTTGGGGGAAGGGGCACAATTTGTTCTAAAACACGTATAAAAAATATATTTCAAAATAATCATGGAATGTTTAAAACCAAAAACAAAACATGGCCCTTTTGACCTTGAGGCACAGGTTCAGAGATTCTATGAACTCCTAAAGTGGTGGTAAAATTTTCTGTATACGGGCATTTGTGCATATTTCTGAGTGAGACACTTTATATCTCATAAGCTTTGTGAAAAGATCTGTAATTATAAATTTTTTAAAGTTTAAAATATTAAAGTAGGGGAACATAATAATATTTATATAATATTGAAGCAGGTAAAGACTGCCTAAGCTTAACAGCAGAAGCACACACCCTAAAGTAAAATGTGGATGGATTTGACTACATAAATATTAAACAAGTTTTATGGGGAAAGAAACTGTTAACAAAGTTAAGAGTAAAAGCCTGGGGGAAATAATTACAGCATAGATAGGGAGGTAGCATAAAATAGAGTTAAGCAATGGATTTAAAACATATATATATATATATCTAGCCTATCTGTTATAGCAATGTGACTCTACAGACTAAGTATCTCCTGTTTTTCCTTCAATTCTACAGTGAAGATTACAGTAATGTTTAACAGGGTATCAGAAAATTATATAGGATAATATTTGTTAAAAGTATAATGACTAAAACACAGTGTGAATAATAAGTATTGGTTAAGAAAGCAAATATTTAATATATGTATTAATATACATATTTTTAAGAGTTCTTTTTAAATTAATATGAAAAATAAACACCTCAAGGAAAAAATGGCATCAGTAATGAAGAGAAAATGTAGTAAAGTGGTGCACATAGTGAAAACTATCAAAAACAATATTCAACCCCATACTCAGAATAACAAACAGGCTAGTACAAGTGGCTTAGAGATGGTTCTAAATTGAACCTAGTTCATACATTATTAATGGATAATGCCTAGCATATGATAAGTATCTAATAAATAAGTGTGGAATAAATTGTTCTCACTTTAATAATACTAGGCAATAAATTTAAGCCATATTAATGTTTTAGAAGTTAAAAATGGAATAAACCATAAGAATAAATAAGATTAAAAGAGAAATAACTTTAACGGAAATAAATGCATGAAGCAAATGACAAGGCAGGATTTAAAAGGAATTCTAAAGAAAAAGCACAAATCAAGGCTGTAGAATGACTTATAACAACTCCAAGTTACCATAAGCTAAATATTTATAACAGAAACTCAATATGGTAATTTAGTAAAACATACCACAAAAAGGAAGAAGGGTGGTGGGGAAAGAAAGAATCAGTTGGAGTCAATCACGCATATAATTAGAATGAGTTAGTTGAATTTTTTAAACTCTCATGTTTTGGAAAGCCCCACTTCTAGGAAAAGTGGAGAATTTCATCTTCTTTCCCCACCCTCATTCACCTTTCCCCATGACTTGCTCTCCTTTCAGCTCCTCTTATCCTCACAGATGCTGTGGCTCTATAATTAAAATAGGGTCAACTGTGTCACTTCCAGTCTCTCCCCAGCTTGTCTTCCACTATGACAACCTGCTCCTTCATATGTTCATAATTGTCCTGTCTTGGTTTATTGTAACTAGAAAATTAGATGTTGCACATGAATATACTTTAAAAGTAGAAAGCAATAGAATATTTTCACATTATAAATATCTATTTTGAAGACTTGATTCAAAAAACATCTGACTATTGAGGTATGAAACGGTTCTGTGTAAGGACTCAAATTTGTATCACTTGTTCCGTAGCAATGTATTATCACCACTCCACTTGCTCACACCTGAAGAACTGAAATGCCAGCTTTCCATAAAGAGTAGCAGGTCAAGGACCTCTGAAATCCCAGCTGATAAAAAAAGATAATGAGATCCCAAACTGCTAATACCTTATACTAGAAGATTGAGTGTAAATTGATTAAATATCAATGTCTCCTGTTTCTTGTCCAATCAATTAGAAGAAAAATAAATTACCCTGGAGTAAGAATAGGGACTAGAAGAAAAGGAAAGGTAGACATAACATATAGATCCAAATCACAGCAGTAAGAAGGCTATAATCCAAGCCTCTGAGAGTTGTCACTCAGGCGATCAGAAGAAGAAACCATCTTACCTGCATTGCTAAACCTGCCTCTTAATTCCCAGACTAGCTTTCACTCCCCTAAGTCATGCCACTCTCCATTAGTCTCTATGTTTGTTGGTCTGTTTTACAAAGTGGATCATCTCAACCAGGAATTTATGAAACGGATTTTTGTCATAAGATTGGATCACAGTAAGCAGACAGCGTAATACGAAGCTGTAATAGGAAGCTCATTCTAAATTATTCATAAGAAATATGCCCTCTAGACTGAAGAAGCATCCCACGTGAGATGAACCTGCATCAGCACACACCTGCCCTATTTTTATTTCCCACTTTGGCTTGACACCTTACATACACACAGTCCCTCTGAGATTACTGTGGTTTGGTTGATTGCCAATTGCTGATATTACATCACTGAAATGAAAACTACATTAGCCATGCCTTTGATGTGCCCTGAATAAAGTGAAGATGGCAGATCACGTCCCTGAATAGATGTAGCCTACATCTGGCTGTGACAAGGTACAAATTTCCTCCATACTCTGAGTTGCATTACTTGAAGTGTTAATTTCCATGAGCTGAGATTTTTTTTTAACCCACCAAATTAATTTCCTCAAACACTAAAGTACAGTTGATAATCTTAATAATATAAAACTCTCCTCATTATTTTTCCTAGTTTAATTTTGCCCTATTTACAGCCCATTTAGATAACACAAATTAAAGAGGCAATTTTTTTTGGTGCTAGACTGTACACTAGCATGTAAATGAGGAATATCTCAGCTAGATAGGCAATTATGCATACTGAATATGTGTTTGTGTCTATACATGTATAAATGCATATATTACCTTGTTGCCACTTTGCAAAAATACAACAGGAATGTAGTCTTCGGTGGGCCCAAGAAGACATTTTGCTGTTAATTTCTGAAGTAACAATGTGTCTAGCTCCAGAATGTTGCTTACCATTACTGGTTGTGGCTTTAGGGACAGTTACTTTATTACCTTACTGAACGAACTTCAAAGGAATTAATTAATTGATGCTCTTAGCAGCCTCATCCTGACAAAAACATATGATACTCAAATGTTAAACATGGAACCTCAGATGAAACTGTCAGGAAAAAGCTGAAAGTGGTTATTAATATGGCTTTTGATAAATATCTGTTCAGCCTCACACTGTGCCTCGTCTGTTTTCATCTTGGAAAGTAGTTAATCTGATTGATGAAGATCCTGGTTCAGATTGTCTCCCATGCTGAGTTTAATAACGGCACTTTCTTTTTCCAGAAAAAAAAAATCTTATTTTTGAGTGAAGATATTTGTGCATTTTCATTTGACTGTTTTTCTGGAGCACAAGCTTTAAGTGGGGTCCCTGGAATTTCCTAATTCCTACTGTCACACATCACATAAGCACAAGAGGTAGAACTAGTTTCCAGGCCCTAGCTCTTTGCAAAGTGAAGTTCATAAGGATGCTGTCAAATACTAATGCTGACCCTCCAGGCATAGAAGAGCAAACCCATCAGAACAAATTAGGCAGCCAGCACGGATAGGCTACAAACCTTGGCTCATTATCATTATCTACCATCTTCAATGAGCCGTGACATTTTTTCATCATAATTCAAACAGTTCCACTTCTAGATTAAGCACAGACACAGAGATAGCTGACACAATAGAGAATGGGCTGTGCCTCATGGAATTCATGCTTTAGATATGGTGGAGCCACTTAAGTTCCCTCTTATCCACCTTAACTGCTTAGTGTTTGATACACATCGCTCTTCCCATTTTAATGAAAGATAAATATAATGCAAGAAGAGAGTTCAAAGATTAATCTAATTGGAAACAATCAACAATCAGTTTTGAAATAATTTCTTAATGTTATAGTAATTGGCCATTATGGAAATTCAAGAAGAGAATGGAAAACGTGTGTGTGTGTGTGTGTGTGTGTGTGTGTGTGTGGTCAATCATATTTGAATGACATGAATATGATAAAATTGTGAATCAATGTTATAGTGAGAGAAAACTCGCTGCTAAGATTCCCATTCTTTTGGTAAAAGGCCTATAATCATACAGGGAACTATGCTTCTCCATCCATTTCACTATCACAAATCAAGCAGAACAACTGATGTTTGTCATTTTATTTGTAATGCAGACTTCAAAACTCTTGTGTACAATCTAGGTATATAACTTGGATCTTCAAGGTTTGAAAGCTAAGTACTCTCACATGTTCAACAGTACTTTTGTGTATCAATTAATAATGGGTTATTGGGTAAGAGGCTTACTGCCTGTTTTCAATTATTTTTCAAATGCTCTTCTAAATGCTATGGGTGTCTGTGTTCATAAAATTCATATACATGTAAACACACCGCTGAAGTTTCTAAAACAATGTGCATCTTAAATAATTACTATTTTACATTAACCAATATTGATAGATAAGGTCAATATACTCCAAATTGAAATTTGCCTCTTTCTTTAATGCATCAACTTATTCATAAGGATTGTTAACTTATTTCATATTCCATATAGTTGGGTCAGTAAATTTAGCACATTTTCTACAATGAATAATCTAAAAAACAGTTAATCTCCACTTTATAAGCTTATTTCTACCCTAGGAAAATATTCTAGGCTATCTCTGGGGAAAAGACTGTTTAGAAATCTTCCTCCATGGAAAAAAAGAAAAAAACATATAACCTCAAGTTGAAATACTAATTAGCACTTATCCAGGTATGGCTACCATTTAGGAAAAAATAAAGCCATCACTATATATTAAAACAGTCTTTAGAAGGGTTTATTAATCAGAAATAGAATATCATTTCACTTTAAAGAAGAAATCTGATTGACAGAAAGATATTAGGACCAAGAAACTGAAGTTTCTTGTCTGGATTATTATACAACACTGGAAAAGTAAATTTTCCTACTCAGTGCCTATAAGAAGAAATGAGATGTCATCTTTAGTCTCTTCAAGTTTCAGCATTCTAAGTTTATAATTGTTTAAATCTATTTAACCTTTTATTTGGTGACAAATTTTAGACAAAAATTAAGTATAGGACTCTGAACTGTATCTTGAAGATGAGGAAATATACTGACAAGGGAGTAAAGAGGCAGTTGTAGAAGCACATTTCAGGCAGAGAGAAAATGCATGCAAAGGTCTAGAGGCAAAGCATTTGTGGTACAGAAAAGTGAGAGTGTGAGGTTCCCTGCTGGATTGTTGTGATGGGAGGAATTCAAAGATGGCATTCAATTATCCCCACTTCTGGTACTTATGCCTTTTTGTAATCCCCTTTTCTTGAGTGTAGGTAGGGCTTATTGACTCATGTCTAACAACAAGTAGACTATGAAAAAGTGATAGGCTGTTATTTCCACAATTAGGTGGCAAAAGGCCCTGACTTTGATCTTGTTAGTGGTCTCTCTCTCTCTCTCTCTCTCTCTCTGAACAGCCACCAACAAGGAAATCAGGATCTCAGAAAATCATCCTACCAGGAACTAAATCTACCAGCAACTCCATGAAGATGACACTGCAGACCGGCAGGCACACTGATTACATATCTGTGAGACTGCGATGCAGAGTACGCAGTGAAACTATGCCCAGATTCCTAGCACGCAGAATTTGCAAGATAATAAATGTGTGCTGTTCTAAGACTATATTATAGTTTTGAGTAAATTATTGCACAGTAATAGATAACTGATACAAATGTAAAATTCACTGAAACAAGGAGTTTGCCGGGCTCGGAACACAATTAAGTGCCTCATACACAGAAAATGCTAAAAATACTTTTTAATGGGAAGAAGGAAGGAAGGAAGGAAGGAAGGAAGGAAGGAAGGAAGGAAGGAAGGAAGGAAGGAAGGAAGGAAGGAAGGAAGGAAGAAGGATTTTACATTTGTAACTGATCAAATGTAAAATTCATTAAAACAAGGAGTTTGCTGTGATCAGAACACAATTAAGTACCTCATACATAGAAAATACAAAGAAAAATATTTTTTAATGGAGGGAGGGAGGAAAGGAGGGAGGAAGGAAGGGGGGGAGGGAGGAAGGAAGGGAAGATCTGTAAGTTTAGCATGACTAGAAAGCACATCAATATTAACATTTAAGGGACACCTGGGTGGCTCAGTGGTTGAGCGTCTGCCTTCGGCTCCGGGCAAGATCCTGGGATCTGGAATTGAGTACCACATTGGGCTCCCTGCATGGAGCCTGCTTCTCTTTCTGCCTGTGTCTCTGCCTCGCTCTCCCTGTGTCTCTCATGAATAAATAAGTAAAATCTTTAAAAAATATATTAACATGTAATTTTTTTTTTACTTATCATCTTTCAAAATAGTCAATCTAGGAAAAACATGAATGACTTCACTTCTGACCTTTGGGGACAGATGCCATATAGACATACAAAGTAACTAGGAGGTCTACAGGGAAATGTCCAGGGGACATCCCAAAATCAATTAAGAAGAGAATGGGGAAAAATTTTTCTTAAAGAAAATTTTCTTAAAGAATATGGTAAAATGTTCTTGGCTGAAAGACAGGTTCTGAAGGGCACAGGTAAAGGAAAGTTTTGGGGAGCAAGGAAGATGAGTAGAGCTTTTTAACTGGGAAAAAATAGCTGAACAGGAAAAATTAAAATTTTAGAGGCAAATAAAAAATTACAACTGTGAGGCATAAGGATTAATTGTCCTTGGGTCTTCACAGGTCCTGACTTCTCTGAATAGTCATCCTAATCGTGAGAGCATGTCTGAGCAAATCCCCATCTTTGTGTGCTGAGGCAATGAACATACTACTTGCATTACGCCAAGATGAGGATTTGGTTTAAATGTTTTTAGAGATAGATATGGTTAAAAGCATGCTCTCATGGAATGTCACTATATCAAGGGATTCTAAGTTACCAATATTGCATGATTTATTATTTTTCTATAGAAATTTTTATTGTTCCTTTCAAGTAATGAAAAAGCCTATCTGTATTTCCAAAATACAATTGCTTCAGAAGGGAGTACAACTACTTATGTGTCTTTAACTAAAAATTAGCCCTTCCTCTATGATACAACAAATGACACAGGGTGGGGGGACATGTCGATTGGTGAAAAAGAAAGGTCATAACTCCAAGCCAGCTAGGCAAGCCCCAACGGGTAGTTTGTGCCGCAGGCAAATTTCTCTCATATGTAAGTTCTAGCACTGAAAAAAAAAATCAATATATGGGAAAAAAGAGTTACTCATTTGAGTGTATTTGTAGTATGTTCAATGTCTATATGAATGGATTCACCAAAGTCTCTCTCTGATCAACAACAACAAATACTTTATGTCCCAATTTTATCACTCATGGCAAAAACCAAGAGAGTTCAATCTTTCAGGATTTCCTGGTGGAACCCCTAACCTGACTAAACAAAATATCGTTTTGTTTTGGTTTTTAACAAACTTCCATTATTTCAGAATAGTTGTAATGTACAAAATTATTTCAAAGACAGTACAAAGAGTTCCTGAATTCCCCATACTGTTATCCCTTTTATTAAAATCTTACATTAATATGATGCATTTGTTATAATTAGTGAAGTAATACTGATATATTATAGTTAACTAATGTACATACTACACTTAGATTTTCTCCGTTTTTACCTAATGTTATTTCCATGTTCCAGGACACCATCTAAGACACCACATTACATTTAATTGCCACGTCCTCTTAGGTTCTCTTAGCTGTGATAGTTTTTCCCAAACTTTGTTGTTATTGTTCTGTATTGATGACCTTAATAGCTTCGAGGAGTACTGGTCAGGTATTTCATAGGATTGTCTGTTTTTTTTTCCCTACTGATCAGACTGGAGTAATTTATTTTGAGGAGGAAGACTGCAGAGGTAAAGTGTAATTTTCATCACATCATATCAAGGGTTCATACTATCAATATAACTTTTCACCTTTGATATTAACTTGATAACCTGTGTTGAGATAGTGTGAGGTTTCTCCAATAGAAAGTTACTCCTTTTTTCCCTTCTCACACTGTACTCTTTGGAAGGATGTCACAATGTACATTCCACATTAAAGAAGTGGGGACTTATGCTTCAGTTATGTTTCCCAGAGGGCTAAGTATCTACAAAAATCATTTGAAAGTTTTCCTTCAATCCTGGAGACCGGGGATCGAATCCCACATCGGGCTCCCTGCGTGGAGCCTGCTTCTCCCTCTGCCTGTGTCTCTGCCTCTCTGTCTCTCTCTGTGTGACTATCATGAACAAATAAATAAAATCTTTAAAAAAAGAAAGTTTTCCTTTGGGACACCTGGGTGGCTCAGCGGTGTAGAGCCCGCCTTTGGCCCAGGGTGTGATCCTGGAGTCCCGGGATCAAGTCCCACATCGGGCTTCCTGCATGGAGCCTGCTTCTTCCTCTGCTGTGTCTCTGCCTCTCTCTCTCTCTCTCTCTCTCTCTGTCTCTCATGAATAAATAAATAAAATATTTTTTTTAAAAAAAGAAAGTTTTCCTTTATTGAGGAGTTGTCTACTCTCATTTATTCATTCAATCATATATTCATGTCAATTCAGACTTGTATTTATTTTATAATTTGTGTTATAAGTTAATCCTTTTTTATTTATTTTGCTCTAACTATTTCAGTTTGGCCATCAGGAGCTATTTCAAATTAGTCCTGTGTCTTTTTGACATACTTCTGTCACTGAGGATTTTGTTTTTTCAGGGGAAGGTAGGCATTTCCTTCCTTATTCTACTACCTTACACAGGTACTACAACAGGCTTCAGGCTCATCTTGTATATTTACTCCCTCACTCCTAGAGTCAGTCATTTCTCCAAGGAGACCTAATACCATTTTGGAGACTAGTAGAAACCAAGATTTGAATAATAGGACTACTGGAAGTTGTGGTTTCATTGAAAGTCTCTATTTTAAGAAAACATATGTCTATTTTGTATGTCTCAAATGATACCATCTCAGATTGGGAGTGGGGAAATTTTTCCTTAATTTACCTTAAGGAAAATTTAAATTTTGGTTTCAATGATGTGACAATCCACAAAAATGGGTTTAATGTATAAATGTTTCTCCCTGTAATGGAAACACTTAAACACTAAAGTACTATATCTGTACAAAAAGAATACTTTTTAAAAGATATTGCTTCATTTTAGCATTTGACTGTTCCCTTAATTGAAATGTTTAAATGTTATCCCATACTTTAATTCCAAGTTAGTTGAAGAAGGAAGCAGATAAGGCGAGACAAACATTAACGACTATCAGAGAAATTAAAGAAACTTAATAATGTTTTTTTAAATTAAAATCAATAAATTGAGCTGCATTATAATCTTAAATTTGTCCAAAAAATAATAATTTGGAAAGCTTTGCTTTAGTATTAATTTTTCATGGATAAACACACAAAAGTTCCATCATCAGATTACTTTAAATTTTAAAAATATAAAGTGAACATCAGTGGCATGAAATTGCTTAGTTTCACCACAAAAAAAAACAAAAAAAACAAAAAAAAGATACCCTTTCTGAAAGCCCAGTCTATTAAACCAAATGCTGTTAATTCAATTCAAGAATAGGGAATTTAACAATGAGAAAAACACCTGGATACTTTACTCAGCAGTTAGAGAAGGTTATTATTTGTTGTGGTTTCATTCATTTTTCACAAAAGTATAGAGAAACACAAATAGAATCAGTATCAAATGTTTATTAAGAATGAATAAGAATGACAAAAATTAAAATTTAAAGATTTTATTTATTTATTTATTTTTTTTATTGGTGTTCAATTTACTAACATACAGAATAACCCCCAGTGCCCGTCACCCATTCACTCCCACCCCCCGCCCTCCTCCCCTTCTACCACCCCTAGTTCGTTTCCCAGAGTTAGCAGTCTTTATGTTCTGTCTCCCTTTCTGATATTTCCCACACATTTCTTCCCCCTTCCCTTATATTCCCTTTCACTATTATTTATATTCCCCACATGAATGAGAACATATAATGTTTGTCCTTCTCCGACTGGCTTACTTCACTCAGCATAATACCCTCCAGTTCCATCCACGTTGAAGCAAATGGTGGGTATTTGTCATTTCTAATAGCTGAGTAATATTCCATTGTATACATAAACCACATCTTCTTTATACACTCATCTTTCGTTGGACACCGAGGCTCCTTCCACAGTTTGGCTATCGTGGCCATTGCTGCTAGAAACATCGGGGTGCAGGTGTCCCGGCGTTTCACTGCATCTGTATCTTTGGGGTAAATCCCCAGCAGTGCAATTGCTGGGTCGTAGGGCAGGTCTATTTTTAACTCTTTGAGGAACCTCCACACAGTTTTCCAGAGTGGCTGCACCAGTTCACATTCCCACCAACAGTGTATGAGGGTTCCCTTTTCTCCACATCCTCTCCAACATTTGTGGTTTCCTGCCTTGTTAATTTTCCCCATTCTCACTGGTGTGAGGTGGTATCTCATTGTGGTTTTGATTTGTATTTCCCTGATGGCAAGGGATGCAGAACATTGTCTCATGTGCATGTTGGCCATGTCTATGTCTTCTTCTGTGAGATTTCTGTTCATGTCTTTTGCCCATTTCATGATTGGATTGTTTGTTTCTTTGGTGTTGAGTTTAATAAGTTCTTTATAAATCTTGGAAACTAGCCCTTTATCTGATATGTCATTTGCAAATATCTTCTCCCATTCTGTAGGTTGTCTTTGAGTTTTGTTGACTGTATCCTTTGCTGTGCAAAAGCTTCTTATCTTGATGAAGTCCCAATAGTTCATTTTTGCTTTTGTTTCTTTTGCCTTCGTGGATGTATCTTGCAAGAAGTTACTATGGCCGAGTTCAAAAAGGGTGTTGCCTGTGTTCTTCTCTAGGATTTTGATGGAATCTTGTCTCACATTTAGATCTTTCATCCATTTTGAGTTTATCTTTGTGTATGGTGAAAGAGAGTGGTCTAGTTTCATTCTTCTGCATGTGGATGTCCAATTTTCCCAGCACCATTTATTGAAGAGACTGTCTTTCTTCCAATGGATAGTCTTTCCTCCTTTATCGAATATTAGTTGCCCATAAAGTTCAGGGTCCACTTCTGATTTTATTTATTTATTAATGAGACACACAGAGAGAGAGAGAGAGAGGCAGGGACACAGGCAGAGAGAGAAGCAGGCTCCACGCAGAGAGCCCGACGTGGGACTGGATCCCGGGTCTCCAGGATCACGCCCTGGGCTAAAGGCAGCACTAAACCACTGAGCCACCCAGGGATCCCCAAAAATTAAAATTTAAAAATGTTTTAAAATAATTATTAAGAATAATTTACAGTATATTTCCTAATTCCCAACTAAATAAATTGACAAGGAAGAATAAAAACCTGAGGAAGATAAAATAATATTTCATATTTAATTTGAACTGAAAATGTTTCTTAAAAATAGTAGTATAAATTTCAGTTCAAAATGTTCTTGTTCTTGAAACTTGTCTGACTACTTTGAGTGTCATAGTATATAAACAGTAAAAGAGTAAGTATACCTTGTATTTATTGATTTTATATAATTTAGAATACTGAATTATATTATTATTGTATTTCACCTGTCTATTCCTTCAATTAGATTTGTGTAATCTGCTTTCAACAATAAATATGGAGAGGCATTTAGGATAGGCAGTTTAACACAATGGTTATCGAAGTAACTATAATTAAAGTGCCATATTTGGACCCTGAATCTACTACTTGTTGTGTAGTGACTTTATGTAAGATGATTTACCTTGCTGAGACTTAATTTCTTCTTCTGTGAAAAGGGAATAATAAAAAATAGCACACTCCATAATACTGGAAGGAGTGATATGAGAGGAAATAGACACACACATACATATCATATATCATACTGTATTACATGAGAATATACCATATATATCATATGTATTATATCGTTATCATTACAGTTCTAGATAAGAAAATGCCCTGTATGTTCTGGAGATTCAATGCTAACATCATAGCTTCCGCCTTCAGTGAGTTTTCATTCCAGTGGATAGCAGGCAAAGTAAAAAGCAATTTTAATATGTTATTACAATAAGAGATACACAAAATGCTATGAATATATCTTGGAATATATCATGGAGTTTAGAAATTTAGGGAAGCTGACACATTTCTTTACTGTTAAAAGATAGTTGGGCTAGTTGGTAGTCAAGGTCCCTTTTACCTCTCTTTGTATGTAGACCAATGCTAAAGAAAAAAAAATCCAGTATATTCATAATTCTCTAGCTTTAGGTTTTCTCCTTTGTGAATAAGAAATGTTACTATACAGTTGTGAAGGCATGCAAAATTTCCAAAGTTTCTATGATTTTATTTTTATAAAAGTACTTCTACATCTAAGATGAAAAGAGAAGGTCCATTTGTTCACTTTATAAAATCTATATGGTGATGAATTAATACCTGGGACAGTTGATCTCCCAAGCTGTCTCTACCTCTTCGTCATTGTGTGCCATCAAAGCGTCAGTTTCATGATCCCACATAATTATTTTAAACTAAATGTAATTAGATAGGAATTTGCAGTTTGCTGAAATAAACCTCTTCAATGATGTGCTAAAGAAACCTTTGCAACTTAGTGAGTTTATAGATTTATTTGGATAGATATGTCTATTTAAGTTGTCTCTCCTTGTGTGACTCTTGGCAGACTGTGTCTACCAAGGAGTTGGTCCATTTCATCTACATTATCAAATTTATAATCATAGAGTTGTTCATAATGTTCGGTTATTATCAGCCTAAAGTCCATGGATCTGTAATTATGCTCCCCCATTCATTTCTGATATTAGTAATTTGTGTTTTCTCTCTCTTTATTAGTTAGCTTGGATAGAAGCACATCAATTCTATTGATCTTTTCAAAGAATAAGCTTTTGGTTTTGTTGATTTTCTCTGTTGATTTTCTATTTTCAGTTTCACTGATGTCTGCCCCAATTCTTATTATTTTTCTTCTGCTCTCTCTAGATTTAATTTGCTATTCTTTCTCTAGTGTCTTAAGGTGAGAACTTAGATTATTGATTTTAGGTCTTTTTCTTTCTTAAAGATGCATTCAATTCTATAAATTTCCCTCTAAGCAATTCTTTTGCTGCATACCATAAATTTTGCCAAGTTGTACTTTTATTTTTGGTTAGCCTCAATATTTTTAAATTTCTCTTGAGCTTTCTTCTTTGACCTATGTGTTATTTACAAGTATGTTTTTCTCAATTGTCCACATATTTGGGGATATTCTGACCACCTTTCTGTTATTGGTTTCTAGTTTAATTCTATGGTACTTTGAGAGCAGACATTGTATAATTTCTATTCTCTTAAATTTGTGTATTTATGGATCAGAATGTCATTTATCTTGGTGAACATGTCATGTGAGCTTGAGAAGAATATGTGTGCTGTTGCTGTTAGATAAAGGATTGATAGATGTCAATTATATACAGTAGATTGATAATGCTGCTGTGTTCAACTATGTCCGTGCTGATTTTCTGCCTCTGTTGGAGCTGTCCATTTCTGAGAGAGCTGTTGAAGTTTGCAACTGTAATAGTGGATTAGTCTATTTCTCCTCACAACTCTATCAGTTTTTGCCTCACATATTTTGATATTCTGTTGTTAGAAGCATAAACATTAATAATTATTATGTCTTCCAGATAATTAAACCCTAAACCCTTTCTCATTATGTAATTCCTCTTTTTTATCCTAATAACTTTCTGTGCTCTGAACTGCTTTGTCTGAAATTAACATAATGTTTTTTAGATTAGTGATAATATGGCATATCCTTCTTTATCCCTTTAATTTTAATCTAAATGTGTAGTTACATTTGAATTCTACTTCTTGTGAGTCTTGTTTTTGGTCCATCACAAAATCCACTGTCTTTTAATTGCTGTAGTTAGACCATTGGTATTTAAGGTAATTATTGATCTAGTTGGATTAGTACATGCCATATTTGTTACTGACTTTGTTGCCCTGTTCTTCATTCCTATTTTTTGTCTTCTCCTTTCTTTTCTGCCTTTTGTTGTTTTAATTGAGCTTTTCAGATGATTCTATTTTCTCCCCTTGTTTGGCATATCAATTATACTTCTTTTGTTTATCTATTTAATTGATTGTCCTAGGGTTTGTGATATGCACTTATACTTAATCCAAGTCTGCTTTCAAGTAACAGTATACTGCTTCATGGGTAGCACAAAAAACTTAAAGCAAAATAATCCTAATTCCTCCCTTCTCTCATTTATATCATTGCTGTAATTTGTTTCATATCTACAAATGTATATATCCATACATGTACACATATATATGTATGAAACATTTAAATAACCATATATAAGCTATTATTAATATGATATAACCCATAAATATAGATAATTGAATATATTATTGCTCTTATTATTTTGATAAACTGTCATGTTACATCAAGAATAAGGAATTGAAATAATCTATTTTACCTTTACTTATTTCTTCTCTAATGCTTTTCCTTTCTTCATGTGAAACCATGTGTATGATTACATCATTTTATAAGACTGTTTTTTAAAATATTTCTTGCAAGACAAATTTATTGACAACAAATTCCCTTACTTTTTCTGTAGAAGTCTCTATTTCTCTACTTTTGAAGAATAGTTTCACAGGGTAAAGAATTTTAGATTTGTGGTTTTTATTTCTCAACACCTTAAGTATTTCATTCCACTGTTTTCTTGCTTGTGTAGTTTCTGAAAAGAAGTCACACTAATTCTTAGTTTTGCTCTTTTATACATAAGTTTTACTTCTTCTAGCTCCTTTCAAGATGTTTTCTTTATCTTTGATTTTCTGCGGTTTGAATTCGATAAGCCTAGGTGTAGATTTTTTGGCATTTATCATCCTTGGTGTTTTCTGAACTTTCTGGATCTGTGGTTTGGTGTCTGCATTAATTTGGGGAAATTTTCGGACATTATTGCTTCAAATACATCTTCTATTCCTTTCTTCTCTTCTGGCATTCTTATTATGTATACATTATACCTTTTTGTAGTTGTCCTGTAGTTCTTGTATATATTTTGTCTTTCAGTCTTTTTTCTCTTTGCTTTTCAGTTTTGGAAGTTTTTACTGACATATCCTCAAGTTCTGAGATTCTTTAGTATGTCTCATCTACTAATGAGCCCATCAAAGAAATTCATTTCTGTTATGCTTTTGATCTCTAAAGTTTCTTTTTAATTTTTTCTTAGAATTTCCATTTCTCTACTTATATTTCCCATCTGTTTTTGCAACCTGTGTCCTTTATCCTCCTTTAGAGCCCGTAGCATATTATTCATAGTTATTTAAATTCATATTCTGATAATTCTAGTATCTCTGTCATTTCTGAGTCTGCTTCTTATGCTTGCTTTGTTTCTTCAGACTGCAGTTTTGGTCTTTTAGTACACCTTGCAATCTTTTCTTGATGGCCAGACTTGATGTACTGAGTAAAAGAAACTGTGATAAATAGGCCTTTGTGATAAATATGAGGGGAGGGAAAGTATTTTGTAGTCCTATAATTAAGTCTCAGTCTTTTAGTGAGAATCTGCCTCTGAACCATGAAATTCACAATTGCTTCTTAGGTTCCCCTGTCCATTTTGGGAGCTAATATGACTACAGTGGGCTAGAGTAAGGCAGTTCCCTCCCCCCACAAGGAAAGCTGCAGTGGGCTTAGGTTGGTATTTCCCTTCCACTAGATTAGTTAGGCTCTAATAAAACCTCAGTAGTTTGAAATTTTAATAGTTTCTCCTAAGAGAGGGCTTTGATAAGAAGAACAGGATGTCCTGGCATATTCATAATGGTTCCTTTTCTCCTCCCCCTGCTGGAAGCATGAAAGGACTTTTTCCATGAGAACATTCTATAGCCTCTGGAGATAAAACTCACAAAGGTGTAGCCTTCACCCCTCCCCACTCCCTAGTGTTTTTTAACCTCAGCGAGCCCCAACAACTAGCCAAATACAGTTCAGATTTTCCTATGCTGGTACTGGTTCCTATGGAGATTTCTGCTTGAGAGTTGATGCCCCACTAAGTTGTTATTCTTTGTGTTCCCCTGTTTGTCTCTCCAACTTGGTTGTAGTGGTTTGCCCTGTGACCTCACTTCTCTGAATGATTTAAGAAGAGTTGTTGACCTTCTCCGACTGACTTACTTCACTCAGCATAATACCCTCCAGTTCCATCCACGTTGAAGCAAATGGTGGGTATTTGTCATTTCTAATAGCTGAGTAATATTCCATTGTATACATAAACCACATCTTCTTTATCCGTTCATCTTTCGAACTAGGGGTGGTAGAAGGGGAGGAGGGTGGGGGGTGGGAGTGAATGGGTGACGGGCACTGGGGGTTATTCTGTATGTTAGTAAATTGAACACCAATAAAAAATAAATTAAAAAAAATAAAAATAAAAAATAAAAAATAAAAGGAGTTCCATCTATCTGAAAAAAAAAAAAAAGAAGAGTTGTTGATTTTTCAATGTGTTCAACTAGTTATTAGGATAGAGCGACAACTTCTATACTCCTTATATGCTGAATCAAAAAAGATAAGAAAATCAAAACACCAATTCCTATATTATTGTTAGTCTCTTTAAGATAGGATATAGCTGACTTTTAAAATCTCACCTGGGACTATTGTTTTTTGACTCCACACTTTTTGTGACTATTTGTACATTTAGATCTATTTGTTATTTTCTTTACTGTTTTTCTTGCTTGTTTTTCCCTTCTTCCTTCTCTCTTACATTTAAAGTATTATTTTTTCATCCCATTTTTCCCTCTTCTTCATTTTGAATTTATACAATATCTATTATTTTAGTTATTTTGGCAGGATATTTAACAATAGTTATATTATTCAATATTTGTATATACTCCTCTTAAAAAGTTTAAAGAGACAAATCATTATCTCTCACCACCTTCTTCCTAACTTGTGAGATAATGTTTTTCAGCATGTCATGTCTTTTTTCACACAACACTGTAAAGGTTATACTTTGTCTTTCATGAAAAATCTGTTTATAATACACATATTAACCAGTTTCTATGTGAAGCATTGATTCTTGTTTCTCACACCTTCCAAATTAGATCAAAATCCTTCTACCTGGAATATGTCCTACATTTGAATTTTTGATGTAAGTTCTATGAGTGTTAAATTCCCTCTACTTCTATTTGTCTGAAGCTGTCTTAATTTTAAGTCTTAGGTCTCAAAAGACAGCTTTGTTTGTTATAAAATCTTAGGTTAAAGGATATTTTTTATCAGCACAAAGAAAATATAATTCCACTGTCTTTTGCTTCTGCTGTGGGTTGGCCATTGCCAGTTAAGTTACAAATAAACTCTTTTTTTTTTTTTTTCCTTTTCTTTTCTTCCTCTCTGACTTCTAAGAACTTCACTCTGTGGTGTTCTAAGACTCTCTGGGATCTATTTGTATCTGAGCAATGTTTTATTTATCCTGTGTAAGATATTTAAATTCACTGGGTTTCTTGGATCTGTTTTGGTGCCTTTGTTATAAATTTTTACTTTGAATATTGCCTATCATATGTTTTATCTATTCTTTGTTGAATAGATATATATTAGACATGCTCATCCTAAACTATCTCATGACTATCATACTAGCTTCCTTCACTAGAGTTAAGGAGAGGTCTACAGGTTGAAAATTTGCTTGAGGATCCTCGTCTACCTATTTGGATTCCAATATTCATATTGTCTTTGCCTTTTGAGGATTCTTTATTTTCTTCACTAAGCAATTTACTAACTTTTCCCAAATTTATCTTAAATATTTTTAGAATTTTATTGTTTATGTTACTGTGATTGTTGTTTTTCCAAGGGGAATGCTTAGTTAAGCAATCAAATACTTCAGAACTACAGAAACAGTTCCAATCTCTTCTTAATCTCTATCAGGATTTTATGCCCATAAATTCACTAAAAGCACCCTTTTCAACTGCACCAAAGAATGCCATGTTAGCAAATCCAAAGTCTATTCAATACTCATCAGCATATGACACTGTTACACTTCGTTCTTTTTAAAACACTTTTTTCATTGGTTTTCAGATATCACACTCCTCTGATTCTCCTCTTTCCACACATATTGCTCCTTCTCACTCATCTCTTTCATTTCCCTCCTTAATTCTTTGAAGCATATATCACAAATTAAAATTATCATAGCTATTTTCTCATTCATTATATCTCCATTACATTAGACTAATAACCATCTTGTTTATTGCTGTTTCCAGAATTAAAATAATGACTGCCACATGAAAATGACATACCTGTATGAAAGGCATCTTGAATCTAGGCTACTGTTTAAGAACAGTATGGACGGACACTAGGGCCATTCTCACTGGGCTCAAATCTTCATTCTGCTGTGTACTATGAGCAAGTTACTCAATTTTCCCAGACCTTACTGTAAAATGTTATAGTACTCAATTGTTAAATGGCGACAATAATAGCATCAACCTTAGTATTAAATTAAGTCAATAAAGGTAAAAGTGCACAGAGCAGTTCCTGGTATAAAGTTAACAGTCAATAAGTAGCAACATGCTATTATAGTAGTAGACAGCAAACAAATGTTTGTTGAATTATTTATGAAATAAACAAATTAACAATTCAGGAATTAGATCTTTTCAAAATAGAATATTTGATATTAGCTTTATTTTCTTTTCCTCTGCAAGAATACACTCTATAAAAATAGGATATACCATTAAAAAATGAACTATGGATCTGCTTACTCCAGTTGCCCCATAAGTCGGGAATTTTATAAATATTTTAAATAAAACAAAAATGTTAAAACATACTTTTATCATTGTTTCTATATCTGATCAATTAAATTAGGTTTTGACATTTTATGTCAAGACCAATTGTCAGATAATCAGAAATAAGTGGGGTAAATGCGTAACATTTCTCTCTTTTACTCTTATTCAAAAGTGAGAAAATAAATATCAATAAGTGTCATTCTTTCTATTTCAACAATACTTTTAAATAATTTTAAATTTGACTTGTTCACTCTCTTAGTCAATTGTGAGTAAGTTTTGCTGCAGTAACAAACAAATCCACATTATCAGCGGATTTATCTTAAAAGAATACAACGTTATCTCTCGATTCTGTCACATTCATTGTCAGTCACCTGTAACTTAGCTACTTTTCTCTTTCTTTCATGACTCGGGTAGTCTGGAGTAAAGGAGCAGCCCCGTATAGAGAATTGTCAGTTTGATGACAAAAGGAAAAGACAATATGGCAGAATCATACAATGGCTCTTAAGGTATATACTTAAAAGTGGCACAAAGACCATTTACTCACATTCCATTGGCCCAGGCAAATTATATATCAAGTGCAGCGTCAATGTAGCTGAAAGGCAACATTATCTTATAAAAAGGAGCAATGCACAGCATGTATCCAAACATTACATTGAACTTGTGGGGATGGGGGCTCCTGGGTAGCTGAGTCAGTTAAGTGTCTGTCTTCTGCTAGGGTCATGGTCTTGGGGTCCTGGGATGGAGCTCTATGTCAGGAGTCCTGCTCAGCAGGGAGTCTGCTTCTCCTCTCCCGCTGCCTGACACTTCCTCTGCTTATGCTCTCTCTCTGTCAAATAAATAAATAAAATCTTTTTTAAAAAAGTGTGGGGATGTATAATCCCAACATAGAAAGGGTGAAATTACATTTAAAGATCTTTCATACCAACTTTATTTTTTTCTAACATTGGTGGCGGGGGGAGAGGGAGAGAGAACGCAGGCAGGGGAATTGGCAGAGGGAGAGGGAGAGGGAAAGGCAGGTTCCCTGCTGAGTATGGGAGTCTGGTCAGTGCTCATTCCCAAAACCTGGAGATCATGAGCCGAGCCAAAGGCAGAGACTTAACCATCAGAGCCACCCAGACACCCCTTCCATACCAACTTTAAGTAAAGGATGTGTGTGTATGTCTGTGTCTGTGATATGAGTACCTATTTTATTTTTTTTTTTTAAAGATTTTATTTATTTATTTATTATGATAATCACAGAAAGAGAGAGAGAGAGAGAGGCAGCGACACAGGCAGAGGGAGAAGCAGGCTCCATGCAGGAAGCCCGACGTGGGATTCGATCCCGGGTCTCCAGGATCGCGCCCTGGGCCAAAGGCAGGCGCCAAACCGCTGCGCCACCCAGGGATCCCTGAGTACCTATTTTAAATAAGACTTAAAAAGCCATTTCCATTGACAATAAAGAAGAATAGCCTTCGTTATGGTTAATTCATTAATTTAGCTAATCTTAATAATAATGCATATTATTATATGAATTATTTGGCTACAGTGATTACCATTAATTGTGAAACTGTCCAAAAAAGCAAAATTTGTATATGCCACACTGTCACTTATTGGAAATAGAATTTAGGGCTCATTGGATCATTGAATTTAAACTTTCAGACTCCGTAAGACTCTCCTCCTTCCAAAGTGTTCTTATATAAGGCATATATATTTTTCTCCTGATGCTTAATTAAGAGATTCATTAATAATTAGCTATATGAAGAACCGAGGAACAAAAAAGATTGACTCAGCCTCCTTTATATTTCCATGCAAGATATCCAGAGACAAAGATACAATAATTTTTGTAATTTCATGGAAATTTTCAGGGGAAAATACCAATTTCATGGCAACATCTAGAGAAATGTGATGATTTCATGCAAATTCTCTGTCCCTAAACCATTCACAAACACAACTCAAATAAATGTGAAAACAGACAGCTTCCTATAAAATTTTCAGGATTCTAATTATGAAAATAAATGAACAAGTGAAATAGAGCATTTTGAAAGGTATATGAGTTGATTCTAGAAAAATTAAGGCTATGATTATATATTGCCTTGAAGGAAACTATTCAAAAATATCAATTTAGATTAAAAAATTTTTCAAATCAAATACAATTCCCATTGGCAAATTCTTAATTTTGACATAAAATTGCCAATTTTCATATAAGTAACATAAATTGTCATCTGACAACTCAGTTTACAAAACCTACCAAATGTTGATTATTGATGTAGTCCAAAGGAGATATTCAATTAATTTTTAAATATGTTTTAAAAATATTATACCATGACATAACTCTGGATCTGTAAACAAATAGATATGTTCTGTATGACCTTTGTTAATATATCAGGATATAAACAGTCAGGCCTTTAATTTTAGTCTTTGTCCCACATAAAAATGATAAACCCTTCACTAAATCTATTCAAGACACATAGAATTCTTGTAATTGCTGACAGCTAATAAAACAAATACATAAATAATGCAGCAAAAACTTTTAGGGCCAATTTACATAATCTTCCAACCTAAAGATTTTCTTCTAGATCCAAATTTAACCCACCTCCAGAACCTAATGTATTTTGATTCTATTTTAGTTCATTAGAAAACTTCATAAAAATCACCTCGTTTAGGGAGGAGAATGAAATAAAAGCAGTTAAAGGAGGATTATGAATATACAAGAGAAGACAGCTACTAGTGTTCTTGAAGTCTCCTCCCAACTAGGCTGCAGCAATTCAACCTTCCTTGCTCATCTTCCTGTCTTGCACATAAAGTAGTTATTTACAGATAAATATTAATAAATATTAGTAAATATTTACAGATAAATATTAATAAACATTACAAAACAATTAATTGTATCTAGAGTATAATGTAATGAGACTGGTGTCCTGATGATTGTGAACCAGATCAGAAGTAATACCAAGAAAAAAAGTGCCAAAAACACTTGAATAGGGTAACTATTTTAAAGTTAATTCTGTGAAAAAGTTAATGATGATTTTAAAATCTGCTAAAATTCTGAAAAATCTGCCTTTTTTCCCAAAAACATAACTCACTCTGAGTATAGAGACAACCAACCAGTGTATCTCTATACTCAGAGTGAGTTATGTTTGCTGCTTGACTGATCGTATCAGTAAAGTTGTGAATTTATGTCTATGCATCCAAACTCATGAATTATGTCAAGACTCACAACTTGACTATTTTCAGACTTCTATAACATAGAAGCATAATAATGAAAATTCCTAGTGTTTAAGACTGCATGCTTTTCTTTATTAGTGGCAATGTGAAGTGAATTACATCAATTATTCTCCATATAATTATCTCCTAACTTCTCTCGTTTTTCATATTAGCAAGGCACCACTGTTTACTATCCTGGTTAGTACTAAACAACATCTTATTAAGGATATACTCTTGATTACCAAGGACAGTGTTTCCAGGATATAGCCAGCAAGGAATAGAGTGGCATAAGTAGTCTCTGAGAAGTTAGGCAGGCAGTTTGGGCCAGATCATGCACAGCCCTTTGGCTGGAGAATGCAGACTGGATTGTATTCTAAGAGCAATGGAAAGTTTGTAATATTGTTTTATAAATATATGAGGACATGGTCTGATTGACATCTTTAATATGTCTGTCTGGTGTACATGGAGAACAGTTTGGAAGTGGGCCTGAGTAGAAGCAGGAAAACAAATGGGGCAGAGATTGCAGTGGGTTGAGCCAGGAGTGAGGAGATAATAAAGATTTCCTAGCAGTAAAGGTCTAGAACCAGTTTTGTATTTTCTAAGGAGAACTCTGAGAAAGTATATATTGGGAGGCTATTGTATTAAGCAAATGTGTATACATGTAGGTATATAGAAACAAGATGGCCTGAAGTAGAAAAATGGCAGTAGGAATGAAATATAGAACACCTACATGAGAGAAGATAGAAAAATTGTCCCACTTTGGTAACTATGAGATGGAGGTTAGAATGAGGTGATAAATAAAGCCACTACCAATATTCCACACTAGCTAATTGAAAGAAACAACAATTTGAGAAACATGAGATGTTCAACAGAATTTGGGAGAGCGAGTCAGTTATTTTTCAAAGATGTTTTAATAAAGAATATAGAAATATAGAAAAAACTGTTGAAAATTATGTTTAGGAAAGTAGTCTAGATCTGAAAGCCATTAAAATAGTTACAGAAGGGTAGCCCGGGTGGCTCAGCGGTTTAGCACCACCTTCAGTCCAGGGCATGATCCTGGAGACCCGGGATCGAGTCCCATGTCAGGCTCCCTACATAGAACCTGTTCTCCCTCCGCCTCTCCGTGTCTCTCATGAGTAAATAAACAAAATCTTAAAAAAAAAAAAAAAAGTTACAGTCGTAAGAACAGACACATTCACTCAAACCAAGTATAAAGATAAAACAAGAAAGATGTTGAAAGAACTCTGAAGATTACTCATATTTAAGTAATGGGTCAAGGCTGAAAGCATACTCCTGCACTCTATGAACAGCCTATGATAACATCTTATGTAATCAAGTGAATAATGCATTATTTGATTCAGTACTGATTAATGTCCCAAGATTCAAAATAGCAAAAGGAGGACATTTAGTCTCTTCAATATCTTAATAACATCTGATAATCAATATATTCTTAATCATTTCTAAGTGTATCTTTCTCCAGTGGCCTCATCAATAATAGAGTTTGAACTTTTATATTTGGCTAACGTCTCCAAGGACATCAGATGGCATCTATTGCTGGTAGCAACTTTTTAAAAACTCCGACAGTATGAATATAAATTTGGTAAATGCACTGACATTATCAATTTGGAAATAGCTATTATGAAATAGTGACTGATCGTCACTACGGAACACAAAAAATATTAGTCAGTTCAGTTAAAATATTTCCTATGTTCTGACTAAATTTTTGCCACATCTGTTATTTATTTTCTGTACACTGTCATGACAATGACAGATCAGAAAATGGACAGGGATATTTTAATTTCCTAAAGTTGGTATTGTGGTCTTGTAAGTGGATATGGATTTAAAAAAAAAAAAACTCTCAAATAATAGGTAGGCAAGAAGTACAACTTGAAGTCATGAGAAATGGAATTACGAAAAAGACTGTTACAGTGTTTCCAAGGTAAAATTTGGACTTTCTGATTCTAGATAAAGGGTTATTGTATCCCAAATGTTAAAAGTGATTGCAGGTACAAGAAAATAGGGGTGACTTGATGATACTAACTATGCGCTATTTTATTAAAGATTTTTTTTTATTCATTTGAGAGAAGGAGAGTGGGAGAGAGAGCACAAGCCAGGGGGAGAGGCAGAGAGAATGGGAGAAGTAGACTCTTTGCTGAGCTGGGAGCCTGATGAAATGATGTGGAGCTCCATCTAGGAACTCTGTGATAATGACCTGAGCTGAAGGCAGAAACTCAACCAACTGAGTCACTTAGGTGCCCCCATTGCTTCACAGTTTTAAGGAAATACTTGATATAATGCAACCCTCATGAAGGCAGCAACTAGTTATTATTTTGTTCACCAGTGCCTGGCAATGAATAGATTTTATAATACTTATTAATTCAATATATGAATAAATATATGAATGCATATAATGCAATAATTTAGCCATAACATTACTGCAACTCACGCTAAGAAAGATGTTCCTGTCAAAATAAGAAAAGGAGGAAATAGAGAACCCAAGAAACTCTAATTCCAGTTGAAGTGATTAATTTCCATTCTTTTGTATACATTCATATCAATGTCCCCAAACCTAACATTATGTTTCACATTTTATGACTTTCTAAGGAGAATGATACTGACCTGTTTGTTTCTCAAATTAATTTTACCCTTAAAATAAAATACAATTTAGAACTCTAACATCCCTTCAAATGGATTGAGTCTAATATGTTGTTGATAACAGACATACTTGATTACACTGTCTAGTTAACCGATAGCACTGGCTAATGTGATCAGTGCATCTAGTTGAAATAGTCAATTATGAAACTGAGGAAGACTAAATGAAGGTTAATATTTCAGAGTTCTGTTGCAAGGTAAAATAAATGAATAGTTATCCTGGTGTTTGGGTTCTGTTTGAAATGTTACATGTGGCATTTTCCAACAAAAGATGCAATTAATGTCATGGCTAGCACTGTCATATTGCATCGGAAACACTTCACTAGATGTCTGTCAAAATCAAAGCAGCTGTCACAATTTAACATAAAAAAACTATTTTAAAGAATTTCCTGTATACTGATGTTAAGTCAAACCCGTAATTATACAGATAACAGCCAGAAATTCAGCCAGAAAATTAATATACTTTTGCCCAAAAAAATAGTTTTGTTTTACCTTTTCTTGAGGTTTTTTTTTTTTAAGATGTGACTTTGAAAAGGAACAACTCACAAAGTTGGTACTATTATGACATTAACTTGCCATTCTATGGAGCAAAAGGCATTTTTCCCCCACTAAATGTCATCTCAGACGCCTGCCATGAAAAAAATTGTAGCATTTTATTCCTTATAACTTTTCTATCCTTGGGACAATACATTACTTCTCTCAGTCTCAAGATTATTAGGTTTCTACAAAGACATTCATTTCAGTGATAGAGAAGAGAAAGTGTAGATAATTCACAAAGCAAGTGACTTTGCAAATAAAGACAAACCTCAGAGACCAAAGATTAGAGGTATTGTATATTTATGAATTACAAGTACATATTCTCTTTTTTTCACTATTCTGCAAATAAAAAAGTCTTTGAAGATGAAATTTAAGAGATTTACATTTCTGGATCTCCTTAAAGCTTTCAAATGAAATAACAATTCCTAGAATAAAGTTAGCATTTTGCATGTCCCAGTCCATGAGATAGTTTAAAAATAAATTATAAATGGACCTGGACCAGAACTTCAGTGTGAACTTGAGAGAGTCATTTTACCTTCCTTTTTTTTTTTTTTTTTTTACTGGTGTTCAATTTACTAACATACAGAATAACCCCCAGTGCCCGTCACCCATTCACTCCCACCCCCCGCCCTCCTCCCCTTCCAACACCCCTAGTTCGTTTCCCAGAGTTAGCAGTCTTTATGTTCTGTCTCCCTTTCTGATATTTCCCACACATTTCTTCCCCCTTCCCTTATATTCCCTTTCACTATTTTACCTTCCTAATTCCACAATCTTCTGTTTTCAAAATCAATTTTCCCCCTGCTTCTTTAATTTAAGCTTTAGAAAAACAAAACATTATAAAATGTTAATAACATACTAGCCCCAAAAGATATTGTAAAAACTGATTTTAAGATCAAATTAGTATGGGAACCATATGTATAGTATCTTCTTCTTAGATATTAAAATAGCTTTCATTTGAAGCATCTGTCAGAGGTTTTTTTTTTTTAATTTTATGAGAGCAGGACCATGAACTTCACTTTACTGTTAAGGAATAAATCATTTTGGTATCTGTGAGAGTAGCTTTCCTTGATGAATGAATTGAGACTAAGTAGCCCAATTATCTAAGAAAGGAGTTCAGAAGACCTTTGTGTTCTCAGAATTTAAAAGATAAATCACCAACATTTTGGGTAAACTCAGAGAATTGAATTAAATGAGTAGCGGAAAAAGTGTTTCTGAGAATGTTAGGTAGTGGATGCCCAAGCCAGGCCTAATTTAACACTTTCAGGTATAGTTTGTCCCAAGGTGAGTGTTTTTGTATATTAACTGAAAAAGCTGATGTCTAGGCCTTTAAATTCCAGATCCCGAGCAGGAAGATCCATGACTAGGAAGTTCCATGACTAGGTTGGCATTGAAGAAGGGAGCCCGTCCTCTCTTAAAGGCCAGTACAGACTCTGCAACAATCTGAATCTGCAAGAATCATTACAGCAAGACACAGATTTCATCTGTCAGGCCAGTCACAAAATGTAATTTTGTTTGGCAGGAAGATGAAATAATAGTAATAAGCTAATCCCATGCCAGTTGGCCCATATGACCCCATTTGAACTGTCTGAACTATTTTGATTCTTTGACAATATAAAAATATATGCAAATTTAAAGGGGGTAAAGTATTGATGTCTCTGTTAATAAGACAAGTGAGAATTTATGTACCTATTTGAAAAAATAAGAGAACTGTCACCAATTTTGAGTCCTGTGTTTTTGTCTAACTACAAAGGCATATGAGGACATGTGGAGTATGGGAGAAGTTCAACCAAACAAACAAACAAAAATGAAAAAAAAAAAAACAACTTTGGTTTGGGATGTAGAATTAAACTCTATGCTTCATTTGGAATACTCTCATTAAGAAAAAAAAATGTCATTGGTGTGAATGTAAAAAGATAGAACCCTCTCTGGAAAACAATTTGACAGGTTTTTCTCAAAAAACTAAGCATGCAACTACCATATGACCCAACAATTGCACTCCTGGGCATTTATCTCAAAGGAAAGAATAGTCATATTCACACACATACACACACACACACACACACATACAGTACAAAAATGTTTACAGCAGCTTGTTTGTAGTCATTAATATCTGGAATCAGCCCAGATGTTCTTCAGCAGGTAAAGGATTAAACAAACAATGATATATCCATACCAGAAAATACTACTCAGCAATAAAAGAGAACAAACTACTGATGCATACAACTTGGATGAATCAGAAAAATATGAGTGCAAAAAGCTTAGAGCTTCTGTATTATGTATCATAGACTGAATATTTGTGTGCCTCAAAAAATTCATGCATTAAAGTCCTAACCCGCAGTGTGATGCTGTTTGCAGCTGAGTTCTTTAGAAGGCAGTCAGGGTTAGATGAGGTCATGAGGGTGGGAACTTCACGATGGCAATAGTGGCCCTTAAGGAGAGACACCAGAGAGATATCAGAGCTTTCACAAGAAACTGCATTGGCCAATAACTTTATCCTGGACTTCTCAGCTTTCAGAAAATAAATTTCTTTTGTGTAAACCATCCAATTTATTGTATTTTATTATGAGAGCATGAGCAGATTAAGACATTACTTGATTCAATTTATATACATTCTTGAAACGTATATAATGACAGTATGATGAAAATGGAGAACTCATCAGCAGGGGTTAAGGAATGGGAGGAGGCAGGAGAAAAATGGCTATGGTTAGAAAAATGAGAACATGAAGAATGGCTATGGTATGAGAAATGTTTTGTTATCTTCACTCTGTCAATGACAATATTTTGGTGATTGTATTATAGTTTTGCAAAATGCTGATACTGGAGCAAAAAAATGTAAAGGGTACATATATTGTATCTTATGAGTAATATGACAAAAGTAGGAGAGGAGAGAGAAAGAGAGAATAATAGGTTCTAGAATTCCCAGCAAAAATAAAAAGACGTAGCTGAACCAGGACAAAATTTCCTATTGCATAGAGTAATTACAGAAGACAGAGTCTTCCTATTTATACTTACTGAAGACAGTAGGATTTAGAAGGGATTTGCTTTACAGAAAATCCCCTCAAGCAAAAAATATTCTCTATTTTTGAGACTGATTGCTTTTTTAGAATAACCCACCAAACGTATAAAATAGAGATCTACCTCACAAATTGCCAGGGATTTTCTTATTATAGTGATTTTCCCATTGCTAAAGTTTGCATAGAATGTTTGCCTTATGGTTGTGTTAGCCAAAGTAGCAATGAGAAAAAAGTTACTACATCATAGACAACTTTTTGTCATAGATAGAAATCTGCAAAATATTATTGTCTATTATGATAATAAAAAGGACTTGATTCTATACTTCAGAACTAAAGTAGACACCAACCTTCCTCTAACAAAATGAATAAATAATTAACAAACAAACAATCAGATTGAAAATTTCCTGGTTTCCCTTGCAGATATTATCACTTCTTGTCAAAAGGTAGAAAAGGAGAGCAGCTGAACTCTTCACTGTTCTGTTTACTATTTTATCCTTTTACCAAGTAAATTTCCATTAAATCTGGGTGTTATGGGCTGATTTCACAGCAGGAACACCCAGAAACAGACTTTAGAAAGGAAAGAATTGTCTTTTTAAAGTGTAAAGGAATCCATGCATTTATTGATTTTCTTGTCTTTCCCCTCAAATCCTTTGAAATATGATCAAAAAAGTGTCTCCATTTTATATACCACAATTTCCTTTTAATAGCTTTTTCTCCACAACAGAGTCAGAGCTCTGCCTTCTTAACTAAAGAGGAAAAAGCTGTCTCAGAGGAAAAGATAACTGAGCTAAGCCAACCCTAAACCACCATTAGACATGTGAACATGTGAAAGGTCACAGAAAGGCTGTCTGGTGGGCCAGCTGTCTCTACTATAGCTCCTCTGCCCAGCAGGGCCTCACTGGGCCCAGATCTAGATGATATGGTTTATCTTTTTTTTTTTTTTTTACTGATAATGCAAAGTACATCTCCCAAAGTTTATATGTGCATGAAATGTGCTCACACATGCATCACCCACCTACCCCCATGTCTCTTCTTATTTTCTATTTTCCAACTTCTTTGCCTACTAATCCTGATATATGACATTGCATGCCAGTCCCAACAGCCAGAAGGAATAATTCCCTGAGAATTCATGGAATGTTTAGGCTGTTAAAACGTGTTTTAATTAGCTTTTGATATTTGAATCCCACCGAGAACACTCTTGCCAGAGATGTCAACCAAACTAATGTGGGGAAACTTCCAGGTATGGGAAATTTGCTCTCTCAAAAAAAGTTTTTTGAAATTATTTTCAGACAGCTCTGAGAGGTAGAAATCGCTTTTTTAATATTTAGGTGAAAATATGAGCCTAATGCTTCTAATTCTAGTCTTTGGGTCTATTAAAGATAAGCTAATCCCTCTCTTATTTGACAGCCTGCATAATACTTAAAGGCAGTACACATATCTACCCCAAATTTTCTCTTTATCATGTCTTGTCCCACTTCATTCTGAAATCGCTTTAAGTTACTTTAAATTCTTTTCCCATCCTGATTTTTAGCTGCTAGATAAGCAACCATTAGACTATATAATCTTTTAAAGAACTGTATCCTTTAGTAAATATATTACGATGGTTGAATATGGATTCAGATCTTGGGTCTGGCAGTTAACTAACTCCATGACCTTTGCAAGTAGCCTACCCTGCCTCAATTTCATTTGTGAAATACTGATAATGCAAGAACATCTCCTAAGGTTTTCATTTGTATGAAATGTGCTCATATATGTAAAGAGTCTGAACAATGGCTAACAAATAATGCTCATTAATGGGGCACCTGGATGGCTCAGTCAGATAAGCATCTGCCTTTGGCTCAGGTCATGATTCCAGGGTGCTGGGATTGAGCCTCATGTCAGGCCCCCTGCTCAGCAGGGAGACTGCTTCTCCTTCTCCCCCTGCTCGTGCTCTCTCTCACTATCTCTCTCTCGAATAAATAAAATCTTTTAAAAAATTTTAGCTACCATTATCACTGTCTCTGATAGATTCTTAGAAGAGTTAAGTAATACAAGACAATCATCACATTCATTCTTCACTAGTCCTTATTGTAGTCCAAGCTGGGATTTGACTTGATACTTAGATAACATAGTAACCCACAAGATCTATAAGACTTAATCAAAATGAACCAAGGATAAGCACATAAGGCCTTGTTGGAGCTGTTGTTCTTGAAGCAAATGTTAAAGAACTAATAGAATTAAGTTTAAACAGAGCAATACCAGTATCTTTTCAAGTTGGGGAAAATAAACACATGATGTGTGCTCCTGGACTAGCAACTAGCAGTCGTAGTTCAAAAGAAAAGGCAAATAGTTGAATAGAGGAAGATAATTTTGAAAAGGTCCACTGAGACCAATCTAATTAATGGGACACTCTGGACTCTGTTACAGTGAGAGTTTCAGGTAAAGCCTGGTCTAATGTAGTCACTCTCACTTTCAGACATAGCTAGAAGCAGGGAAAATAAGATATCGACTAGTAGTAATGTCTAACACATTGCCTCTGGAGTTTTCAGTTTTTACTCTAGAAAGCAACCCTTGTTTTTGTTTTTGTTTTTAATTTTTATTTATTTATTTATTTATGATAGTCACACACAGAGAGAGAGAGAGAGAGAGAGAGAGAGGCAGAGACACAGGCAGAGGGAGAAGCAGGCTCCATGCACCAGGAGCCCGACGTGGGACTCGATCCTGGGTCTCCAGGATCGTGCCCTGGGCCAAAGACAGGCGCCAAACCACTGCGCTACCCAGGGATCCTGCAACCCTTGTTTAAATTAATTCAACTTGGATTTTCTGGTACTTATGACTGAAAAAGGATTAGGAATCATATATCAGTGTTAACAACAACAACACCACAAAAAAAAAAAAAAAAAAAAAAAAAAACACGGATTTGACACCAAATGGAACTGAATTCAAGTCCTAGATCTGTCACTTAAGAAATAAATTATTTAGGGGCACCTAGGTAGCTCTGTTGGTTAAGCATCCAACTCTTGATTTCAGCTCAGGTCATGATCTCAAAGTCATGAGATTGAGCCCAGCACTGGACTCTGTATTCAGCGTGGAGTCTGCGGGAAATTCTCTCTCCCTCTGCCCCTCCTCCATCTCTCAAATAAATAAATAAATCTTTTTCTAAAAAAGAGAAATTTTTTAACCGCTCTACGTTTCTTCCTCTAAAAAACTAACAAAAAAAAGGAGAGAAAATCTGACAGGATCATCATTGGTTCCAAGTAGATGACATGGAGTGACATTTTTCTGAGGAGGAGATGAAAATATCCAATTGTCAGAGATGGAGAAGGAAATACAGAAAATTGCCATTTTTGTGTCGCATTTACCTTAGCAAATAGCTCGTCTATAAATCAGAACTATAGAAATGACTATGGCCTGGACCTATTTTGCTATCCATCCCTAAGTCCCCTGAAGTTACACATTTTGGTCCCTGGTGGGAGCTGCTTTTATTAATGTAGGTCCTTGTCCTCTGGTCTATAGCGGATCTCTCTTTTAAAGTATATTCTCATATGCAGTCTCATCATTTCAGCAAATATTATATGATCATAAACAGGTGCTATTGCAGGTTCTATGCAATGTGATTGAAAGAAGCACAGATACTATCCTTTTGACAATTTTGCTTGGGGGAAACAACTGAACTCATTCATTCCTTTCAGTTTAATGGCTGAGCAAACTGTCCCCAGAGCTTGGCAACAGCAACCATCATGTAAGTTATTGAATATGGGCCCTGACTCTTCCAACATTACTTAACCATGCCCCCTTAAAGATCTTTAGGTTGAACTGCAGGGTAAGCAGGACTCTGGCCCAGAGAAGAACTGCCCTTCGCATCAAGGAGAGATAAAAAGAGGTCCATCATAACCTGATCTCTCTCTTCTGCAATGGAGAGAGCTACATTCACAAGTGACTAAAATGAGAAACAAAACAGAAGCTTTCCATCATCACTCCCACTTCCCATTAGGGTCCTTGACAGTTTCACTAGGCACTGCACAATATCTTAATGAGGAGGAGGAGAGAAGCCCTGTTGGTGAGATCATCATTCCACAAATCACTGTTATTTACAGATGAGACAAATCTGTCCTTCATCACCCTGCTAGCTATTTCTCCCAGCTTTACTTCCTCAGACACAGTATTATTAGGATGACATCTTGGCACAGAAAATGCCAATTCTCTAGTGCTGTAATGACATTTCTGAAAGTACTGTCTAAGAAAATGCTCTATGAAATCATGTTTTTGGAAGCCAGGTCAGTGACTACAGAACAAAAGAAGTAAACTCACAAAAATGGTATTTTATTACACAAAGAGAAATCATCATAACTAAGAATCTGAAACTGAAGTTGATAACACTTTCTATTTCCTTGTCAGGGAACTAGAATATGATGGGAAGGAAACCATAGTGTTGCATTTCATTCTCTACCCTGTAAAAGAAAAGAATTCTGGCTATAAACAAGCTGCAATTATGCAGTATTTGAGGAACACAAAAGAATGAATTGATCACATAAAACATAGATACATAAATATGAGTATAGAATCAAACATAATTTTAATACCAATTTTATGTCCATACCTATATGCATCTGTAGATATGTATATTATACTTAACCTAAATTTAGCAGTCATCAATGAAATAATTTCTTAAGCACTTAGCTATAAAAGTTTCAGACAGTGGCAAGTAAAATTAAGCAAACCCAGTCACTGTATTTTAGAAATTAATAATTTCAAGTACACTTCTGTAAAACAATGCCTTTTTAAAAATATATATATACATATATGTACTATCTCTCTCTCTGTAGATAGAGATGATAGATAGATGATAGATAGATAGATAGATGATAGATAGATGATAGGTAGATAGATAGATAGGTAGATAGATAGATAGATAGATAGATAGATAGATAGATAGATAGATAGATGATAGATAGATCTCCTGGAATGTACTCACTCCTGATCTTCCTGATACTTCTTGATTTTTCTTCAATAACACTGGATTTAATGATTTAAATTTAATTTGATTAATGTTAAATTTTAAAATCTAATGAAATATTATCAATTTAAATAAATCATAGTGCTTAACTATTAATGAAATTCAAAAGTTAAATAAGTCATAAAATTTAAATATTAATGATGATTGAAAATGTATAATCTATCGAATTCCTTAATACAACGACTATACTTTCTCATAAAACGATACTGAAATCCACATCCTATGAGAAACTCTGCACCTTCAGCATGTTCTCATTCTCTTCACTGTCAACAATGAATAACTGGTAGTATCCAGTTATGATATTGGATATATACATATGATTTTATGTATCTTATTTTGAGGGGAGAACTACAAACACCTAGTAGAACTTCTATTTAACTATACTCTCAGAATGTAGTAAACATCCTCCCTTTTTCAAGGTATTTTTCTGTGAGAGCAACAATGTCATATTCTGTGCTCACTCACATGAGGTTTCAGAGGGGCACTGACTTATATATTATGAAAATATTATTTATATTCTACAAGAAGAAATGAAAAGGACAATAAATATTTTGGCAAATGGTAATTTTTCTAAACTCAAAAACAATAAAACTATTCTTGTTGAACAAAAGAGAAATTTATAAAAATAAAAGTTGCTCACAATCTGACCACTCCTAGATGGAATTGATGTATCTATTATATTTTAATTAATCTTCTATGATGCATAACAATCATTTTTATACTAGTTTTCTATTTTTAGTTTTTATCATTAGCAATGTTGTAATCAACATTAATACACACAAATCTTTGTACACAAGTGTTAGTCTCTGGGGCACCTGCATGGCTCAGTTGGTGAAGCGCTTACCTATGCTCAGGTCATGAACCCAGGATCCTGAATCAAGCCCTACATCAGGCTCCCAGCTTAGTGGAGAGCATGTTTCTCCCTCTCCCTTGGCTTCTCCCCCTGCTTGTGCTCGTGCTTGTTCTCTCTCTCTCTTTCTCTCTGTCAGATAGATAAAATCTTTTTTTTAAAAAAAAGTGTTAGCCTCTAAACTGTGAAACCCTGGAATCAGAATTACTCAGTGAGGTTTGCACATTAAGAAATCTTAAAAAAAAGATAGATATAAATCTAGATAGATATAAATCTTTAAAAAAAGACAGATATAAACCAAATTTAAAAGTTCAAAAATTTACACTGTCATAGCAGTTTAGGAGAGTCTTCCTTTTTTAATTTACTAAAAACTATTCATCAAAATTTTTCTTTCTCTGCCAAATTACTTAATGAAAAAAACCCACAAAATTGTTTCATTATTTTACATTTATTTAACTATCAGAGTGAGCAGCTGCAGCTTCATATATGCTTAGCAGTTTTAATATTTCTCTTTCTGTGAGTTGCCTTATGTTCTTTGTCCAATTTCTCTATATTTTTATTTATTATTAAAAACTACATTTAGGAAAGTGAAAAAGATGCTATAACAAATACATTAATACCATTCCCAGTAAACAAAAAGAATTAATGGTAATATGTTAATATTTCCTTATTTTTTAAGAAATAAAGGGCCACCTGGACAGCCCAGTCGGTAAAGCATCCAACTCTTGATTTCAGCTTAGGTCATGATCTGTCTGGGTCCTGGGATCTAGCCCTGGATTCAGCCCTGAGTCCAGCTCCATATTCAGCTCCTCCCTGGGCATGGAACCTGCTTATGATTCTCTTTCTCTGCCTCTCCCTCTGTCCCTCCACTCCCATGCACACTTTTTCTGTCCTTTAAAAAAAAAAAAAAGACAGAAAAGAAAAAAAAAGAAAAATAACAATGAGAAGGTTGAAACTTACTTTCCCCTTCAAGTTTCCATCACCCTTTTTCCTCCCTTCCCAGGCATAAATTCACTGACACATATTTGACTGTATATGTGCTACCTGTATATTTCTGCTTTTATGAGGTTTTGTTTCATTTTTAATTATGTGAATGTTGTCATACAGCACTTGCTATTCTATATCTTGGTGTTTTATTTAATATTAATAAATAAAATAATTATATTATATAATATAATTATATACTATAATTAATAAATATAATATAATTAATAAATATAATAAAAATTAAAAAACATTTCAGCTGCTAATACATTTCATCTTATGAGTGCATCTCATTTTATTCATCTTTCTTACAAATTGACATTTGTGTTATTTTTTGTCTCTTTAAGAATAAATTAATATTTGTATATATCTTCCCTAGAATGGCATGTGAGAGATTCTCTAGAGTAGAGCTTCTTAAATTTTACTGTTTACAGAAATCATCATGGGATCTTCCTAAACTCCAAGTTCCGATTCAAGTTAAGGGGTAAAGCCTGGGAAACTTCACTTCTAATAAACTTCCAGGTGCTACTGCTGTTATGGATCCAAGGACCTCACTGTGAGTTGCAAACCCTTACATATAACTAGAAAAGGATTTTTCTAAGTACAGCATGTGTGCATTTTCAGTTTTACCAATATTCGTCAAGAGCCCTCAAAAGAGTTTGAACTAAATGTCAGTACTAGCAAATATCTAAGAGAATTTCCCCCTCATTCTCACCAACCTTTAGCATTATGATACACTTTTCCATAAAAGTATATAACACAACAGAACTAGGATTTTCTTTCAATTAACTGAAGCCTATTTATTCTACAAATTTCAATTCATTTTACTTTTTGACTAGACCATAGTTTTGTTCTTTTCTTTGACTGAATCACACACAGCTAGAAATGGAGCAGCTTCTCTTCAAGAAAAATAAGAAATTGCTGGTAATGTCTGATGCTTTAACAATAGTTCTATTCAAATTAGTCACTTTAGACCTTATTATGATTTCATATACTCCAAAAGATGAGCCAGTTTTTCCTACTTGAGTTGCATTGCTTGGTGAGTGGTACCAGTATGAGCAGAAATAAAAAATACATGACTGTGTTGAGGTGAAAACTGTTACCTCTTTGATGACAATTATCAGGTGCCACTGCTCTTAGGACATATTGTGATTTCAAAGATTTTTTTTAAGATTTTATTTTTATTCATGAGAGACACTGAGAGAGAGGCAGAGACATAGGCAGAGGGAGAAGCAGGCTCCCCATGTGGAGCCTAATGTGGGACTTGATTCCAGGACCCTGGGATCATGGCCTGAGCCAAAGGCAGATGCTCAACCACTGAACCACCCAGGCGCCCCTCAAAGATGTTTAAATACAAAAAAATATATATATTGCATTTTGTAATAGATAATGATGAAAAGTCTTAACATTATTTATTGTATAGGTAATTATTTTTCCACTCACCTGTAGCATCTCATATTCTAAGATGCACACATACTTCAGTCTTCCTTAGGATTTTCCATTCTTTTCCATTGATCTATTTCTTTATTCTTTGTTATTCATTTTCTAACGCACTGTTTTATCCATGTGTCTTGATAACTAAATGGGTGCATCGACACAACACTGCTAACCCTTTCTTACTCCTTATTAACTTTATCATCTTGGATCTCTTAGACACTACTGTTCTATATGACCTTTCAGTTCAGCTAATCAAGTTTCATATGAAAACAATACTGGGATTTTTATGGGAATTGTAGTGAATATTGGATATAAATTGGGAAGAACTGACCTTTTAATAAAACTGAGACTTCTCTTTCCTGAATATTTTTCAGCTTGTCTTAAATTAGCCTTCAATAGGATTATACTATTTTTTTCACTGATATTTTGCATGTCTTGGAAAGTTATTTCCAGAAACCATATTACTTTTATACTTTATGGCTATTATGAATAGGATTTATATTTTCTTGTTAGAAATGCTAGTGATGAAATAATTATTTTTTACATGTTATACCTTTTATACATAACAATTTTATAATTATCTCATTCTAATTGCATGTCTAGATTCTTTTGGATTTTCTATAGAGACATTATAATGTCTGTACGAATCAGCAATCTTATCCCTTATTTCCTTCTCCCTTTCCAATCTCTCTCTTTTTTTTTTTAACTGCCTTGACCAGTACCTTTGGTACAATATCAAATGGAAGGGGTGACAATAGGCATCCTTGTTTTGTTTCTGACTTTGTTGAAATGCTTTTAAAAATCATGATTAATGTGCTATGCACTTTTCAGATAAAAGTGTGTTCTTGCATTCTAAGTTGGTTAATATTTTTTATGAATGAGTGTTGAATTATTAAATGTATTTTATCTACTGAAATAATTATTGGGTTGTATCCTTTAATCCTTTCACATGGTGGCTTGCATTAGATATTTCTGATATTGGCTTACATCTTCATTTGTAGAAAATGCTCAATTTGGTCAAGATATATATTTTAAAAGATTTTATTTATTTATTCATGAGAGAGAGAGAGAGAGAGGCAGAGACACAGGCAGAGGGAGAAGCAGGCTCCATGCAGGGAGCCTGACATGGGACTTGATCCTGGGTCTCCAGGATCACGTTCTGGGCTGAAGGTGGCCCACACCACTAAGCCACCCAGACTGCCCAAGATATTATATTTTTAAAAGTATTTTATTTATTTATTTGAGAGAGGGCACAAGAAGAGGGGAAGGGGAGCAGAAGAGAGAGAAGCAGGTTCCCCTCTGAGCAGGGAGCCCAAGAATACAGGGCTTTATCCTTTATCCCAGGATACTGATACCATGACCTGAGCCCAAGGCAGATTCCTAACCAACTGAGCCACCTAGGCTCTCCAAGATATTATATTTTTATACACTACTTCAATTGGTCAGTTTATTTAGGAATTTGACATCTATTCCTTTATGCTAAACTGTAATTTTAGAGCTTACCAAGTTTTTGCAACCTTTTCCTATCAAAGTAATAATAATCCAATGAAAAGAATTGGGGAGATTTTTCCTTTTTATTCTCTGCAAGAGTATATATACAATAGGTATCATGTGTTCCTTTGATGTTTGAAAGTGAGAATTTCTGATTTGGAGGTTTTGGGAAGGAAATGCTTTAAATATTAACTTCGAAAACTATGAAAATACTATTTTGATTTATACTATTTGTTGAGCTATTTTTCCCTGGAAAATTGTCTATTCACCTAGATTTTCTTTCTTTTTTTAAGATATTATTCATTTATTCATGAGAGACACAGAGAGAGAGGCAGAGACATAGGCAGAAGGAGAAGCAGACTCCTTGCGGAAAGCCCAGGTGGGACTTGATCCCAGGACCCCGAAGTCACACCCTGAGCTAAGGGCAGACGCTCAACAGCTGAGCCACCCAGGAATTCTGACATTCACCTAGATTTTCAAAGAAACTGACTTACAGATATAGAAGCCATTCCCCCAACTTTTTTAAAATTTCAGTTTAGAGGTATAACTGACAAATTGTAAGATATTTAAAGTGTACCTCATGATGAAATGATATATGGATATATTGTGAAAGGAAGCTCCCCATCTAGTTAATTAATGCATCCATCACTTCACATACTCATCTTTTATTTTTATTTTTTAATTAATTATTTAATTTTCAGTGAGAGCATTTATGTTCTACTCTCTTATCAAATTTCAATTACAGAATATAATGTTATCAACTAAAGTCACCATGTTTTACATTAGATATCCATACCTTGTTCATCTTACAGCTAAGAGTTTGTTCCCTTTTAAATTATTTTTAAATATGATAAGTGCAATATTAATCATTACTTAATCATTACTATTATAGCAATATAATAATTTACCTAATTTTGTTTTTATTCTGGGTTTATTATATCTTTTTTAGTATATTTTTTGGTACTTCCTCAGGATAAAATCTAAGTTTTTATTTGAAAATGTCCTTATTTTGGGGCAGCCTGGGTGGCTCAGCGGTTTGGCACCACCTTCAGCCCAGGGCCTGATCCTGGACCCCCAGGATTGAGTCCCACATCGGGCTCCCTGCCTGGAGGCTGCTTCTCCCTCTGCCTGTGTCTCTGCCTCTCTCTCTCTCTCTCTCTCATTAATAAATAAATAAAATCTTTTAAAAAAAGAAAATGTCCTTATTTTGTGCATAAACTTAAATGATAATTTACCTGAGTATAAAAAGATGTGAATAAATATACAAATGGGGACAAAATTATGTTCAGATTTTGAGAAGTGCTGTGGAGATTACCTACTGGTGACCAAGAAAGGGAATAATGAAGGGTTAGGGTACAATAGAAGTAATATACTTAAGGAAGAACCCTCCATTATAGGGCCATCTAAGCTGAATTCAGGGTTAAAAGTGCAGAGAATAGCATTGTCTTTTCAAGCCAAGTAAAGAGCATTTACAGAGGCCCTGAGTTTGGAGTAGGCATTATACTGCAATGGGAGAATACAGATTACAGGAGTATCTGTGGCTCAGACACTGAAAGACTACAGTGGCTTGAGATGAGGTTTGAGAGATGATGAACTCTACAAACTATAAGTAGCCTGTATTTTATTTTAAGGATCACAGTTATTAAAGAATTTTAATTAGCTGTGATTTGAGATAAACTTGCAGTGATGTAGAGAATCAAAAGTCAAGATACAGAGGAACAAGGGAGTTAGAGTCTGTGACTGACTTGGTGACCTAGCAGGGGGTGGAGGCAGTAGAAACAGAGAGAAGGGGATAAATTTGTGAAATAATCTTGGGGCAGATTTATTAGTAATTACTGAAATCAGGAAAGGCACTGATCAAAGCAATTGGAGGGCAGTAGTTTTGAGAATTAAAGATAATGAATATAAAATACCTGGCACTTAGTGGGTATTCAAAACAGTAGTTTTATAATTTCCTCATTTTTTTATTTATTATGATTTTTGTAATTATAATTTCAACTTTGTGATGATTTTAGCACAACTACTGCCACTATGTAATTCTTGTCAATAATTAAGGTTATGTTTTTAGTGACCAGCACAGTTTATAGATCTATAACCAGTAAAAGCATAAAATTTAAAATAATAAAGCATGCCTTTCTGGCAATATTTTGCTTCCAGGGAGCAATATGCTATTTTCATAACAAAACCAAGGGAGTGTGTGTGAATGTGATGGTGACATATACGCCTTCCTCTATAATGAAGCTTTTGAATGAGGATTTTTAATATTTGCTTTTTGACATTCTGAATAGAACTTACTTAATAAGCTGAATTATACAGAGATACCTTCCTCCCTGTGCTTGGAATTATTCTCTACCCCCATTCAACCAATCATCAGTAATTTGAATTTTTCCAAGTGGTATTTTCTATTTTTTCTATTTTTTTCCTACTTCTATAAGGAAACATTTCACAATGAAAATCTTTGATACAAACATCCTTCCTAATTAATAATTTGATAAAAAGAACAGTCTGACAGGCACACATGTATACACAGGCATATTCTTTGTGCTTTTGAATGAAATTGTTCACTCTATGCTGAAATAAGTGTGTTATTCAAATAAGCAATATAAAAAATTAAAGTCAAGGTTTGGTTTTTACTGTTTTGTATTATTTGTGGCCTTTATTTATTTTTTGGACAGCCTGTTGAAAGGCTATATAAGATGTTTTATTTTTTTTATATAAGATGTTTTAATATGTTTCATTCACTTTGATTATCAATCTATCCTCAATATATCACTGAGTATTCTGTGGTAACTCCTTGGGTCTTCATTAATAAGCCTCACTGCTGACTTATTTTCTGGTAAGATTTTGTGAATTTTCAGGATTAAAACACTTCAGAAACTAACCCTACTATTTCTAGTGCAAAAGCATTCTCCAATGTTCCCTCTGCTGGTTCCTTACTCTTAAAAGTGGCATGTACCAGTATGAACAAATAACCTGCCAATATATCATATTATTTGATATCTTAACACAGTATTGCATTTTTAATTATTTTACTTCTGAATAGAAAATATACTCGTATGACAAAAAGCTCAAAAATATTGGGTACACATTAAAACAAATAATACAGTTAATCTTCCTCCTAACCCCTCTTCCCTAGATACCAGTTTTCCTTTCTTGAAGACAACCACTATTATGCATTTCCTCCATCTCCATACAGAAATATTCTAGCTATTTACAAACATATACGAGTGCATGTGTCTGTGTGTGTGTGTGCATAGTTAACTATTGCTATGCTGTATGACATCCAAAAGTTAGTGGCTCAAAATAACAATCATTTTCTTTACTCATAATTATGTGCTTTAGTAATTTGGTCCAGGGTGGTATCACCTGGGTGTTTTTCTGCTGATGCTTTATGGGGGTCACTCAAATCGTTACAGTCATCAGGACCTCAAATGAGGCTGAAAGGTAGGATATGGCCTCATTTCAATTTCTGGCAATTAGTGCTGGAACTCCTAAGAGTGCTGGGCCTCTGTTTCTACATGGTCTCTCATCCTAGAAGAGCCAAACCTGGCTTCTTCATATAGTAGCCTTAGGATAGCAAGAGGACAAGAGCAGAAGATCCAAAGCCTTTTGAATCCTAGGTTTGTAACTCTACAGAAGATCCAAAGCCTTTTGAATCCTAGGTTTGTATCCTAGGTCAAAGCTGGTCACAAATTCAGCTCATTTGAAGGAATGGGGAATAGACATGACATTTTCACAGAAGTTGGAATGTACAGACGTTGGAATAGTGTACATACATACACAAACACATATTCATACAAATGGTAAAATGTCATACAACTATTGCACACTTTGCTTTTTTTCTTAGCAGTATAACTTTGTAATATTTCTATGAATTCATAGAGATCTTTATTCTTCAGTGATCCATTAGTAGTCATTGACGTTGTTTCCAGCCTTTCACTATTATAGTCAATGCTGCAATTAATTTTTTGTTAACTGCATTTCCACATTCTTTTGCTTGTATAACAAGTAAATAACTTGTGTTGATGTAATTGCTAAGTACACTTTCAGTTTTGACATATATTCATAAGTTGCTCTGTTATGGGTTGAATAGTAGTATTGTGCCCACCCATATTCAATACCCCCAAGTAACTCAGAATGTGACCCTATTTGGTAATAGGGTCATTGCAGATATAATTAGTTGAGATAAGGTCATACTGGTGTAGAGTGGCTTCCTAATACAAAATGAGTAGGGTCCCTACAAAAGGGAAATTTGTAAAAAGACACACACACACACACACACCACAAAGATTGAAGTTATACTGCCTCAGCTGTCTGACAGAACCAAAGAACTACCAGAAACTAAGAGAAAGTGCTACAAAGGATCCTTCCCTAGTGCCATGCTGTCTCTGAAAGCACTAAGGAAGGATCTGTTGTTTGCCAACAACATGCATCAGTGCGCCCCTTTCTCCACTTGTTGCCAGTTTGACTTCTGCCAATTCGATAGGTGAAAAAACAGAACTTGTAGTATTTTCTCTATTCTTCTTTTACGTAGGACTGTTTTTTTCATATATTTAGTGGCCATTTGCATTTTGTTTTCAGAGAATCTGCAACTTGGCAAAAACTAGGCCTTAAAAATAAAATTTCAGCACAATGTTTTCTCTAAACAAATGCATTTGTTACTGACTTAGTAGCTCTGTGGAGGAAAAAAGTCCTTAATTATACAATATCATTGTCTTTTTCTTTTCAAGCTATAGTCTCACCTGAGAATATTAAATTTTATCTTCTTCCTCAACTCAAGCTCTTCCCTATACTCTTGCTGCAGCGTAGGTTTGCATTTCTATGTTATATGTGCTTTCACCAAGGGGGTCAGAGACATCTGATAAGTATAATTATACAATAATTGTACTAGCAGGGAGAAAATGAAGGCTTTGTATGTAAAAGAGTGAACCTGTATTCTGAAGCCCATTCTCATTAATTAGTAAAGGCATGGAAAGAGCTAAGGTTTCCAGAGGCAAGAGACCCCATCCCTGAGAAAGCTTCTATACATTGGAAAGCAAGAGAAATAAAGTATCTATGAGGGGCAGGGCCTCTGTTCCACTGGAAAGAGAACCTGAAGGCATTTTTGTGGTTAAGTGTTCATCAGTGGCATCCATGCTGCATGTCCAGCCCCATTCCTTCTTTGTACATATTGTTAAATAACAATCCCATCTTTTCATTGCATGGACTTGTGTTTAAAACTTTTATGGGGGCAGCCCGGGTGGCTCAGTGGTTTAGTGCTGCCTTCACCCCAAGGTGTGTGGCCCTGGAGACCCAGGATCGAGTCCCATGTCAGGCTCCCTGCATGGAGCCTGCTTCTCCCTCTGCCTGTGTCTCTGCCTCTCTCTCTCTCTCTCACTCTCTCTGTCTCTCTGTGTGTCTCTCATGAATAAAAAAAATTAAATCTTTAAAAAAGTAAGACTTTTATGGAACATAAAGAATTGTTAAATCTAATCAGATTTACAATATAATAAAGGAAAAAATGCCAAATTGTCATCTGAGTAGGGAGACACAGATGATTTTTTTTGTTTATAATTTTTAAATCTGAATTTTATTTATTTTTTCTATTTTATTTTTGAAGTTTTTATTTAAATTCCAGTTAGTTAGCATACAGTGTAATATTAGTTTCAGGTGTACAGTATAATGACTCAATACTTTCATACAATACCTGGTGCTCTTCACAAGTTCACTCCTTAATCCCCATCACTTATTTCACCCATCCCCCTGACCTTCTCCCCATTCATAACCACCAGTTTATTCTCTATAGTTAAGAGTTTTGTTTTTTTTTTTTTTTTGCTTTGCTTCCATCTCTCCTTTTTTCTTTTGCTCATTTCTCTTGTTTCTTAAAACAAAATCATATGGTATTTGTCTTTCTCTGACTTATTTCACTTAACACAGTACTCTCTAGCTCCACACATGTCATTATAAATGTCAAGATTTTATTCTTTTTTATGGCTAAGTAATATTCTATTGTATATATACACCACATCTTCTTTATCCATTTATCAGCTGATAGACATTTGGGCTGTTTCCACAATTTGGCTATTGTAAATACTTCTGCTATAAACATTAGGATGCATATATTCCTTGAAATTAGTATTTTTGTATTCTTTAGGTAAATATCTAGTTGTGCAATTGCTGGATTGTAGGGTAGTTCTATTGTTAACTTTTTGAGGAAACTCCATACTGTTTTCCAGAGACATTTAAAAAATATATTATTACTTTATGATTTGGGGTAATATTGAAGAAACATTGAAGATTATGTGCCAATTTCAACCTATAATGCAGCAAACATATTGCTGCCTAAAGTAATGTGGACTTGTATGAGAAATCTCAATAAAATCATGCCTACTACTATTTCATGCTACTATTGCAAATTTTTCTCCCCATCCTCTCTCCCCAACTATTGATTTTAAAAATACTTTAACCCAATTAATTATCTAGTGTTACTTTTATTTTTCACATTCCCAATATAGCAATGATAGGAACCCAAAAAATGGGCAGGATATATGAAGAAGAAAAGTGCAGAAATAAAACACAAACTGATACTATTTCCTAAATAATCAAGAACCAAATTTATTGTTATCATGCAATTTAAAGTGTGCATAACATCGTTTCTTTGTTATCAATTGTCATATAACCAATCACCCCAAAATTTAGCGGCTTAACCCAGTAATGATATTGAATCTCTCTACAAATCTGCAATTTGATCATGGGTTAGTGGGGTAGCTGTGCTGGGTTCCACTCAGTGTCATCTGGGACAGCCTGAAAACTAAAGATGGAATCACCTTAAAGCTTGCACACTCAAATGTCTGACAGTTGATGCTGGGAAGGCTCAAAAAGCTGGGAGCTTTAACAGCTAGGGGTCTTCAGGTATCTCTCCTTATCTTTATGTGACCTCAAATTGTGGTCTCTCTAGCATGGCTGCTTTAGGAATCCTGGCTTTTTACACACAATTCTAGAATTCCTTAGATGTGTTTCTTGAGAGAGAATAAGGCAGGTGGAGGTTCAATTGCCTTTAATGACATAACCTTAAAAGTCATGTAATGTCACTTCCACCACATTCTATTCATCAAGGCAATCACCAAGGCCCACTCTGGTTAAAAGAAGAGAAAACTGACTTCACTTCTTTTGTTTAACAAGTTTCTAAAATATATAGGACCAGAAATGCTTCTGTACCCATTTTTTTTTAAATAGCCTCTGCCTTATATCTCAAAGTAGCAACTATTTTACTCTGTCCTAATTTATGCCCTTTCTACAATCTTAGCTCCTATGTACTACTCCTCATGGAAGTAAATATACACAAACCATACAATAAATTGTGCTCTATCACAAATATGTATTTTCTTGAAATCATATACACATATATTAGAATAGAGTGGGCACACTACCTATGTTCTTGTGTTTTTTATTAAACTGCTATTGTATTTTCACAAATAAGCTTATTTTTCAAATATAAACTTCTTAGCAAATGCAAGTGAATAACTCAATCTGATTTATTATAAAGAGTTGGAGCTCAGAAGGTTTTAGAGGGTTAGTTAGAAGAGAGTTGGACAGAATGGCAGATTTCACTTTGGCTCCTAGCTTTTGTTTATGTCTGATTCAGCTAAAACTCAGATTCATATTTCCTTCTACTTCCAAAGCATGAATAGCAAGTAGTGGAGAAGATCGATTAAGAAGTTCAAATGGAAAATAAGAAACCTGTTCCAGGACTGCTTTGGGAGGGCTTTGAAGTTCATGCCTGGGGGAGTTATGAGACTACACATTTAAGCTATTTGTAATGAAAGGAATGGTTTTCGTTTCACCAGTTAAGCTAAATTCTTGCCTTTAGAAATAACTTTTCTCCAGAACTAGTTATCATGGTCTAAAAACTACTCTTTTTTTTTTTTCCGCTACCATTTACAGTTTCTACTGGAATTGAAAATAAGGAACTTTAATATTAGAAATATATAAAAAGAAGTTATAAATTAATATTATTGTGTCAACAAGGTGACTCTTTTATCTCATATAATATATATGAATATATATACAAATATATAATAAAGGACATGAATGAGCATCTACTTTACCTCAAAATAGCATGCAACCCACATGCATAAAGGAAGGTTAAATAATTACAGGGTGAATCTCTAGTAAAAATAGCAGGAAAAGCCCTGAATTTGCAAATTAGAAACGAAACTTTGATTCCTAAGTGCACTCTTGAGTTGCTCGGAGACCTTCAGCAACTCAGTTAATGTTCCCATATATAAAAGGGGGCTGCCTTATTTTGTTAACTGCTTTATTTCTTGCACTATTTTGTTGTGAAGGGGAAAATGGGATGTTAACATTGACGGTAACATTATTATTATTATTATTATTATTATTATTATTATTATTATTTTATTTGAGAAATAAAAAATAATGGTATGCTTGCATGGCTCTATAGATAATACTGGACATGATATCTTCCTTCTCCAAATGTGCCTGATTTGGACTTTGATAAAGCACGTCACTATTCAGTCACCAATCCAGAAACCTGGGCTCATATCGACCCTTCCTTTCTAGGTGCTCCCTATTCTGAGTAAGTGTCTTCACATGCTCTTCCATTGCCAGGCCTATACTGTCCCTGCTCCTGGCTCTGACTAAATCAATTCATCCTGTACAACTTAATTATGAAGCTTCTCCTCTGAGAAACACTTGATGACATTCCAGTCACAGTAGATAAGTAGAAATTTTGGTAAATTTTAAATCACTTTCCTGGAATTCCTTTTATAATATGCTCATTGATTTAGGGTAAAAACTACCTTTAAAGCATTTCTAAGCTGATAATAAAGCTGATATATTAAATGTGATAGGCAAAAATAATTAACCTCTTATTGTTAACTCATCACCCTATTTAAGAAAGTCTTAAAAATCAAATTAATATAAGCATGTAGTCTAAACTCTCATACTTAATACAATAAATCAGACATTAATTTCAGAATGTGAACAGAAAACCAACTACTGATATTTTAGAACACTATACTAAATAAAAATATTTCATAGATAAAAGTTAAAATAAAATATAAAATCACATAGAAATATAAATGATATTCAGAATCTCTACTTTAAGTCATACCAAGCAGTCTTATTTTAAGTGCATTCATTCTAACAAATCAAAAATAAACTTAAGGAAAATTAAAAATATATAATAACATGAAATAAGCTATAAACCATTAATAAAATCAGGAATCATTAAAAGAAAATAAAAATAAGGTGACTTGTTTTAAAAATCACCAAAATATATTAAGTGTAACTGGACTGTAAGTAAACTTGAAAATCTCTATGAAATGAGAGTTTTTTATATAAAACAAAACAAAAGAAAAAACAGGCAAAGTACACCTGAAAAGATCAAGAACTTAAAAGGTGTTTAGAAAGTTAGCCTACAAATTTCCAGAGATTGAAAAAAGGAGCAGATTATTTTCATGTTTCATAAACTCTGAAAAAAATAAAATTAATTTTAATTTAAAAAATAAGCCCTAATCTGTTTTATGAATACAGACCAAACTACCCTGTCTGATATGTTTATACACAAAATTTTTTGTCTAGTTATAAAGCAGCTTAGTACTAACTCCTGCCTACCATTTGAACATGCTTCCAATTTTCGGCACTGTCCACATGTGGCCTGGTCATCCTACCTGAAAGTCATAGAGGCAAATTCCTTTCCTCACCAAATAACCTGAAGCATGGCTGCCTGTGGTTTTGGATGATTTCTTGGCTCAAAAATATGAATTCCACATCTGCAAATATGACTATTATTTAAATCACACCATCTCCATAATAGTTTCCAAATTTTAAAATATCCAATGCTTTTCGAGTGTCATTATGAATCATATTCGTGTTTGTTTATTCACCCATTCTTTATTTATTATTTCCAGGTATTATAGCATTATAGCCCTACTTTGATGTTTATACAAAATAAAGTATCAGAGAAGTCTCTAGGTAACAAACATCTAGCACTATGCATATGGGAATGAGTGCTGAACACTTTGAGTCAAACAGCCCATAGTTACTCTTTATTCTTTTTTGGAAAGCCAAATATTATCTTAAGTAAAAATGTTCACACCACAATTCCACAGAATCTGAAAATGCATTGTTTCAAAATGAGCAGCTAATTCTCAGATGATTCTCAGATAATTATCTAACATACGGTTTATATTAGCATCATTGAACAAGACAAAATATGCCAATTTTGACAAAGGTTGACTCGACATATATGTATTAACTGGTGTGTGAATTTGAAATAGGGCCCTAAGATTATAAGCTATTTTATGTTGTCCTGCCTTAGCCATAGGTTGCATTCTTTACCAATCATATGTAGTAAATCAGACATGGACGCTGTGTATCTGAACATGTGAGCCAACTATGCATGGAAATGTGTGAGCTCCATTCCAAATGAAATCAATGAGTGAGCTCAGAAGACTATGGAGGAGCCTCCACACAAAGAAAGCACCACTATTTAAACTTTACTCTTAAACACTAAACTTTTTATAGTGCCAAACTGCTTGATTAAGGAAGTCAAAGACTGCAGAAGAGCTGAAGGTCAGAATAGCGTTAACACACCAGAGATGGAAAGCCCACTCCACAAATTCTCATTTAATGTGATTTGGCAGGCATATTTCCCAGGTTTTCCTGCTGAGTGTTAAACCAAATAAATAGTGGTATATACTCTACACTTCTGAATAGTAGTACTTTTACAGTATTTTATGAAGATATTTTTAAAAATGGTTTCCTGGAAACAGTTTAAACATTTCAGTAGCTCTTTGGTACAAATTCTTTGGTCATGAATTTATAAATTATCAAAAATAAAATCCTAAATATCAGCAGGTTCTTACACCAGACTTTCTTTATATATGGTATAATGAAAAGCAGTATAATACCGCCATTTGGAAATATCTCAGCAGAAAACAATAAAGGAGACAGAAATTCAGATAGCTATATATTATTGATAAATTTAAAGTATGTGTCAAGCTGAAATTTCAATAAAATGTGAAAGTCATAATGCACAGCATTGATTTTCATCCACAGAAATTGAGAACTCACTTACATATACCATGGGATCTCACAAATGCTTGGAAGCTTAATGCTGAATATAAGATCTGAATAACTGACTATGACAGTTTTCTCAGAATCCTAACATCTAAACCTTTGTCCTTCGAACTATTTCATTATCGTATTGCAAGTGTTCCACTCACCTTATACGAAGATCTGCTCCCTTTGAAATCCAGAGGCTGATACTAAAGGATGGTTTGGTTTGATTATGTCAATTGTGATCATAGCCTAAATCCCATCTCTTCTTTCATCTTCAGGCACTACTGGATTATAAACTGAAAAAATTGACATTCTATCTCTGTTAACCTTTAGAGATGCTCAAGGAACTATTCTTTGTTTGTGAAGCCATCTAATTGCTAATCTATAATCCTTTTAATATGCTCTGCTTTTTGGATTGATCTATTGCCAGCTGACCTAACACTGCCCATAGCTATATTAATCCTATTATTCACATCCTATTACAGAGTATCAGTGAAACTCTTTAATGAATCCTGAAAAGCTTGCTTGCCAGACACCAATATTAAGGATGATTACACATGTATTCATTCTCTTACTCTTAATTATAAAGCTTCTGATTGTATTAATTGTATTCAGTGGGGTTCGTAGTTTTTCTTCTCCACAGCTATCTGAGCTGGCACTAGGGTTTGAGAAGTATCAGGTTTTCTAAACGTCATTACCATACATATTGTTTTGATCCTTCTCAATGGTAAATAAATTCACAAGATAAAATGTTGTAATATATTTAGAGATTAAATCCCGTTGTAAGGTAAATAAAGTGTATGGGATATGATAGAATTAAGTAGGGTTTATCAAGAGTAGATAAAATATTCAAGAGAAAGGTTTGCATTTTGAGTTCCTGATATATTCACAGTGCCATTAATCCCCTAATAGGATGGATAAAACTGTCTTGGATGATAAGCCTACTTGTTAAGGGGAGTACATTCTCTATTGAATTAATCACCCCATATGAAAGCGAAAAGTATCATCAGCCTGAAAAACTATGATACCTTATCATCAGTTTTAGCCTGATGAATGGCTAACGAGAATACTTTTTTCTTGTTTAACCCTGTGAAATGTATTGGTAATGAGGTTACTTTTATTTTTTAAAAAAATCTTAAAAAGATTTATTTAAACAAACAATATTGCTGTTGATAATATTATTCTGTTTCATGAAAGGGCAAATGGGGCTTTAAGGTGATTAAAAGTTCTGGGAACTGGAGTTTGTGTTTGGGTCAGGAGTTTGAAATCTGAAAAATGGAAACATATGTCTACATAAGAAAAGTTGAACCAGTACCCAGGAGCCATGGATATTGGAAGCACCTGGAATCTTAGGAGATAATTAAAAACAAATATGCACAATAACATGGGTGTCATTGCAACCACCCTCTAGAAAATATGACATGTAGAGAAAGAAGTTCTCAACGTAAAGCCATCATTGCCTTCTTGTACATACTCACTTTGCCAAATCATAATAGCTTGAGTTGTATTCAAAGACCACAGTCTGTTTTTTTTAAGATTTTATTTTTAAGTAATCTTTACACCCAATGTGGGACTCAAACTCACAACCCCGAGATCAAGAGTTGCATGTTCTACGGACTGACTCAGCCAGATGCCCCTAAAAGACCATGGTCTTAAGTGAAACTTCACGTTGGTCTCTCTGAGACACCGATCACCAGAAATACCACTTTAAAAAAAATGTTTATTTATTCATGAAAGACACAGAGAGAGAGAGAGGCAGAGACACAGGCAGAGGGAGAAGCAAGCTCCATGCAGGATGCCCGACGTGGGACTCGATCCCAGGACTCCAGGATCACGCCCTGGGCCAAAGGCAGATGTTCAACCGCTGAGCCACCCAGGTGTCCCAGAAATACCAGTATTTTGTTTATTCCTGAGTATTTGAGTATGAGAACAATAGGATGTCAGTAAAATATAGAACATCAGTTAAATTTAATGTGTATATTTTTAAGGATAAGTATGTCTCAAATATACTGCATGTGACATACTTACACAAAACAAATATCTACTGTACATCTGAAATTCAAATTTAACTTAGTATTATGCATTTTTATGTATTAAATATGGCAATACTAGAGAAGGGCCCCAAAAGTGTGGACTAAAGAATAGACGATCTATAGTAATACCACAGGTAATTTTTTAGCTATGGATCTTCCTAGGTTCACTCAACAATAAGATTCCTCCAAAGATGGGGCTTTGTAGGTAATGATTTTAAAATTATCCATCTTAATGTTTCACCATTTTGGTGGACACTGGCTTTTTTCTCTCCCTGACTTTACTTTTTAATTTTCACTTTAAAGCAGTATTATTTAACTCAGCCTTTGGAACACGATTTTAAAGAAAGACTATATATAAAAGTAAAGTAATATTGAATTAAATGAGACCTTTCTCTGTACAAGTGCAATTTTCAAAACAGCAAGAGAGAGAGATTTTACACAGTAAAGTAAAAGCATTAGAATTGAAACTCAAACCAACTAAAATAAATTCACACTTCAATTGTGACCTTCATCGCCCCTAAATGCATTTTAAACAGTAGGTTGCTTTTCTTTTTATAGTGTAGAGCTGCATGTAATCATAAAGGAGCACAGCAAATGTATACACTGAGCCAGTTATGTAGGGAACTTGCCAGGTCCATATTCCCCACCTGCCAGCTGTACTTCTTTCCTCATGTGTTTACCTTAGAACTACAACTAGAGTTTGATGAGCAGTACATATAAAGTTAAGGTGCAATAGGCAAATGACTGCAGTACCCTCTTGTACATATGGCCCATAGTTATTCAGTCACTATCACTGGTAGAAAGAGAAATGCAATACAGTTTAAATGGTTAGAAATAGTGAGATTTATATGAGTCATTTTCATGTAATCCAGAAATTTCACAAATCCCTCTTTTATGGCATTGCTATATTTTATTTGACAGTTTTGCAATGCTAGCTTTTGGGAAGTCCTTAATACAAAGAAGTTACCTTCAAATCTAAATATATGATCCCTTTTTCTGTCTCTCACAGATACTCTTACAGATATTTTTCTCTTTCCTCATTGTTTTGATTCAAACAATTCCCCAACCCTGTATTATAAAGGTAATTATTGTTTTTTCACAGTATATCACTGTTACAATTTAATAAGTCATTAGTAACTTGCTATTATAGATATCATTAAATTCTATAAAGTTCATAGCATTCTGCATTTTATTCACAAATATTCAAATTTTAAAAACATTTTGCAAGGCTATTGTAGAAATTTGGAGACAAAGATCAAATACATGCTTGGTAATAGAATCAAATTATATCCTGAAAGGCTCACAGTTTGTATATACTAAAAAGCAAAACAAAACAAAACATGCTGGATTCAATGCAACAAGCCAACAGATGAGTGGGATATACCAGCCTTACTCATTCACTCTACATTATTAGGAAGTCAATAAATATAACTATTAACAGCAAATTACTTTCTAAAAAGTAAGATAAAAATAATAATTTAGCCATTTGCTGAAGGACAATTCATCATCTCTTTTTAGACTAGAATTCAAAACAAGATTAGCATTTTACTGTACAAAAAATATTGCAGGGTCAAAAGTAATATGTATTTAGAATTGGGGGAATAAAATATTTTCCCTTTATGTCTTTGTGTGTGTGTTTTTATTTTCATTTTTTTTTGATTGAGAAACATATATTTAAGCACAAATATATAGATCTTAAGTATGGAACTCCTTGAGTTTTGATACGTGTATACACTGCTATAACTAATACTTAATTAAAATACATATTTCCATTACCACAGAAAATTCTCTTGCATTCTTTCCAGCCAATCCCCAATCACAAATAATAAATAAATTAAATAAATAACTGCTGCTCTGATTCTATAAGACAGATTAATCCTGCCTGTTTTTTCAACTTCATATAAATGCATTCATTTTGTATGTACATCTTCTCCACCATGGCTTCTTTTATTCAACATAGTGTTTCTAAAATTTAACCATGGGTGGTTGCATCATTCTTTTCATCAGTGAATAGCATTTCATTATATAATTTCATTATATAACATAATTTGCTACTCCATTCTCTAGTTGATGGACATTTGATGTTTTGCAGTTTGAGACTATCATGGGTAACACACTATGGACTTCCGTGCACAACTCTTATGGATACAAGTTTTTTTACTCTTGGGTAAATAATTTAGATACACAGGGCAGGTATATTGTTCAAATTTATAAGAAAAGGCCAAGCAGTATTATATCTAGTACATGGACTGTCAAATATTTTCTGAAAGGGTCACATATCTAATATTTTAGGCTTGTAATGAATCATAAGTTACACAACTTTGAGTTGAGTACTCAACCATAAATATTCAACTTTGCTATTATAACACAAAAATAGCCAAAGATAATATGTAAGTCAATAGATGTAACAGTGTTCCAATAAACCTTTATTTACCAAAACAGGTGACTAACACATGGGCCAAAGTTTGCCAACTTCAGATTCCAGTCCAACAATCTTTGTTTTTTAATTAAAATTAAATTAAATTATTTAATCCATTGACATTTCATGTAATTATTAATGTGGTTATGTTATTTTTCTTCTAATTATAACACTTTTTTTCTTTGTTACTCCTTTTCTGATTTCTTTTTGGTTAACTGAGTGTCTTTTGTCATTCTATTTAAATTGCTCTATTATCTTTTTCTCCATACCTCTTTGTATTATTTAGAGCTAAGGGTTAAATGTGCATTTTCAAGTTACCATAGCTAATTAAAATTATTGTATCATTTCACACAAAATGTAAGAATTTTGAAGCAATGTAATTTTATTTACACCATTCCTTGAGCTACTAAATCATATAGTTTAATTATACAAACATTATTGAGATAAAAAGTCATCATTTTTTACTTAATAGACTATTAAATGAGAGAAGGGAAAAATATATTCTCTCATATCTACTCATATATTTACCAATTATGGTAGCCTCATACTTTTCTGTAAATCTAAATTTTATCCGGTTTCATTTCCCTTCAGCCTAGAGGACTTCTTTCAGGATTTCTTATATTGCAGGTCTGATGAAATATTCTCTTGGTTTTTATTTTTCTGAAACAGTTTTTATTTTACCTACAGTTTTGAAGATTATTTTCGCTGAATACAGACTCCTAACCTAGGTTTATTTATCTTTGTATTCATCATGCTTGCTCTTTGCTAATATCCTTGGATCTATATCTTGATGTTTTTCATAAAAATTTGGAAACTTTCAATCATTATTTCTTCCAAAAATGTTGTGCCTTATTGAATCCCCCTTTATGTGTCTGGAAGTCCAATTACACATATTTCATATTGCTTGATAATATCTCATAGGTCATTGGAATACTGTTCTTTTCTACAAATTTCATTCTTTTGTGTTTACATTTTTCTGATTGGATAATTTGTATCAATCTGCTTCATATTAACTAACTCATTCTTTTGTAATCTTAAATTCATTGCTAAGCCTATCTATTGAAACTTATATTTTAGAAATTATAGTTTTTATTTTTTAAATTTCCATGTTTATAGTTTTAATTCCTCCGATAAGACCTATATATTTACTTATTATAACTATCATTTCCTATAAATTCTTCTTTTTAAAAGACTTTACTTCTTTACTCATGAAAGACACAGAGAGAGAGAGAAAGAGGCAGAGGCAGGGAGCAGCAGGCTCCCCACAGAGCAGAGAGCCCACTGAGGACTTGATCCCAGGACTCTGGGATCATGACCTGAGCTGAAAGCAGACTCTTAACTGACTGAGCCACCCAGGTACCCCATTTCCTTAAGTTCTTAAGATGTTTTGGGGAAATATACAGAAATAAAATGCCCATAAATTCATATATATAGCCATATGCATATTCATATTCATATATATTTAGTGAGAATTTTTATGTATCCATTAGCCAGAGACTATGCTACAATTAAAATAAAATATAAAAAGTGTCAATAGAGAACTACATACAGTGTTATATCAACACAGAAAGGTGGTTTGATCAAGTATGCTTTGGTAAGATTGATAATAAACTGGTCAGTGAAGCCCTCTCAAAGAAGAGAACATTAATGTTAAGCAAGCAATCCTGTGAGCAATCCTTCAGTTTGTGATAATGATCTGGAAATAGTTTCCTTGGCTTTCCAATGGTGTGTGAAATGCTCCTGTTGTACCGACTCAGTAAAAGCTAAGAGAGTAATTTAACAGAACTATGGGTTGTTTGCAGTATTGCTGGTGAATAGACACACCTGCAGTATGTCGTGTCATCTCAGGAGGTAGAAGATAATAGAGCTAAACGATGCTTTAGATCTTACTATTTAAAATTATTCATACTGGAAGAATAACATCTTCATCAACTACAATTTTTGTACATGCTACAATTAATATTGGTATGTGGTCAGTGGAATGACTTGAATTCCTTAGCTCTCCCTGAAGAAACATCTCAAGAGGGAAAGACATAATGGTTCTAATTTTTGTGGCATTTAAAAAGACTTGTGGCATCTCAATTATCCTATAAAAATAAAGGTGAACAGAATTATGATAAATTAAAATTTAATATTCATTACATAATATATGAAAAAATACTATATTCATGTTCTTTATGCATACTTTATAAGAAGTGTCTTTAATCACCTTCTATAATCAATGCAATGAACATGGTGTATTTATACCTACAAGACAGTTCTATTTAAAAAAAAAACTATCAAAGGTATACACATAGTTGTTTCTGTACTTTAAAAGATCTATTTACTCAAGACTATGATTTATTTGGCATTGATCCTGGCCAGAAACAGAAAAAAGAAAAATAGTTTTATTCTGGAAAAAAGTGTCATACATTATGATAATACACAAGATCAAAAAAGTAGAATTCTCTCAATATGTCCTTACATTGGGTGGAAGGAGGAAGAAAAAGTAATACATTTAAGCACAATAAAATATTAGCTTCATTTTATGAGAGGAAAATTTTAAAATTGTATTTAATGGACATTTTTTCTCAAACATAAATTATATTAATACGTCCCTAACATTTTATCAAATAATCATCTATTTGTTAATCACTAATTCAACAAATATTTGTTGAATACTTTCTTTGGGATAGGCACTGATCACAAAACAGTGAACAATACAAATAGAAAAGTCTGGCTTCATGGAATGTGAATCATAACATCAGGGGTAGAAAATAATTAAAATATAAATAAATTATAGTTTTTAGATCATGGTAATTCATATGGCAAGAGCTAAGGCAGAAAAGGGGAGGAGGGTACAGGGTCAGTGAGGCAGACTGAGGTTTTATTTAAGATGGCCAGAGATAGTGATATTTAATCAAATACTACAAGGGGAGAAGTACAAAGGTCCTGAGGCCGATGCATGTTTAGAATGTTCGAGGGAGATTAAAAAAAAAAAATCATTGTGCCTCTAGTGAAATCATTTGGTTGTTGTTACAGGCTAGTTTAATGATGTTAGCTCTTTCCGTAAGACAGAAAGATACTGACGGGTTTTGAACAGGGAAGTGTCATGGTCTGACTTATCTTTAAAAGATTCACTGTAGCTACTGTGTTGGAAATAGATGTTAGAAAAGCAAGGACAGAAACTGAGAAACAAATAAGGATGGCGCTGAGGTAAATGGGTAAAAGATAAAGCTCGTGACATCCATGCTGGTAGCTGTGTTGACTATGGTGAGAATATGGTGAAATTTGGCAATGTCTAAATATAGTGGATGGAACTGGAGGGTATTATGCTGAGTGAAATAAGTCAATCAGAGAAGGACAAACATTACATGGTCTCATTCATTTGGGGAATATAAAAAATAGTGAAAGGGAATAAAGGGGAAAGGAGAAAAAATGAGTGGGAAATACCAGAAAGGGAGACAGAACATGAGAGATTCCTAACTCTGGGAAATAAACTAGGGGTGGTGGAAGGGGGAGGTGGGCGGCAGGTGGGGGTGACTGGGTGACGGGCACTGAGGGGGGCACTTGAGGAGATCATCACTGGGTGTTATTCTATATGTTGGCAAATTGAACACCAATAAAAAATCAATTTGTAAAAATAAATAAATAAATATAGTCAATAGTATTTATTAACAGATTTGATTTTAAAAGTGAGAAACAGAGTGTTTAAGAATGATTCCAAAGTTCTTGAACTCAGTAATTGGGAAGATGGAGTTGTCATTTATCAAGAGAAAAGACTATAGATAAAGCAGTTTTAAGGGAAAGATCCAAAGTTCATGCTACATTTGAGATATAATTAAATATTCAAATGAAGATGTCAAGCAGGCAACTGGATATAGTAGCCTGGAATATAGGGAGAAGACAGAGGTATACATACATTTATTTATTTTGTAGATATGTAGATATAGATATATATATATTAAATGAATATGGCATATATATACATATCTATAAGTATCTATATATTTAATACCTAAATATATAAATATGTGTATATATATGTATATGATTCAATAGCTTCTTGGTAGTTGTATCAGTTATTGAATCTATTACCCCTTGCCTTTACTTTCACTGTTTTTTGTCCTACATGTAATATTAGCATATTTGTCCCTTGCTGGCTGATATCAGGAAATGCTTCCTCAGTAGGTTCTAGAGCGACACTCCAGGGGAGTCTTTCTTCTTCCTGAGAATATGATCTTTTTGGCAGAGTGAGACAATCAGAAGCATATGGCACCTCTCCATGGGTAGCTCTCCTGGAACTCCAAGAGTTGGCTTTCCAGATTATCATCCCTACAGGAAGTTTCCCTGAGAGTTCCATGGTGCAATATCCCAGTGACCTGTCAATCATCCAGTTGACTATGGCCATTATCTCTCCAACAAAATCTGGGCCTCATCCCTGGGAGAAAGAAGTCCTTTTCCATGTTTGTTTCTGTCTTGAGTACTCTGTCTTAGCACTAGAAATAGATGCTACTCCTTATATTTGCATTCCTAAGTGATTTAGAGTTCCTTTCCTCTTAGTAGGCAATCCTGTTATGCATAATAATTATTTATAGTAAAATTGCCCTGTTCAAATTACTATGTGGTTCTGTATCCCAATTTGATTTTGACTAATATCATGGTATGTAAAGCTATGAATCGAAAAGATATAGAGGGTGTGCCACAAGAAAGGAGGTCCAAATATTGGGCCCCATGCTCTTCAACATCTAGGGATTGAACAGAAAAGGAATACTAAGCAATGGAATATTGCGGGAAAGGTGATAACAAGATAGAAGAAAAGCCGAAAGAAAACAGAAATCCCCTTTGGATTTCTGAAGGAACTGTTTCAAGGGTAAATGAATGATCCATCATGTCAAATGTAACTGATAGGTCAAGTAAAATGGGAATTGAGAATTAAGCATTCCACTTTACAATGTGAATCATTATAACCTTGACAGTAGTAATTTCCATGATTGCATGGAGAGAAAGACAGATACACATAAGCTTAAGAATAAATGGGAAATAGGGTTCCTCAGTGGCTTGGTCAATTAGGCGTCAACTCTTGATTTCGGCTAAGGTCATGATCTCATGGTCATGAGACTGAGCCTCACATAGGGCTCTGTGCTTAGCAGGGAATCTGCCTGAGATGCTCTCCCTCTCCCTCTGCTGCTTCCCCTACACTCATGCTCTCTCTTTCTCTCAAATGGATAAGTAAATCTTTAAAAGAAAAAGAATGAATAGGAAGAAAAGAATTTAAGAGCACAAACATAGGTAAATAATCAGAGGACTTTTTCAATTAAGGGAGGTATTGTAATGAAATATCAGGTGGAAAGAAATGTATAATCTGAAAAAGATTATTGTAATTGTATTGTTTATGATAATAGAAATAAGAGCATATGTAATTATTAATGTAAGTAATCCTTTTTATGGAAAAATTAATGATGCAGGAGAGAGAAGCAAGAATTACAATTCCCCAAATAATTTAGTAAAGATCTGAAATCATTTGTAATGGTCATCCAACAAGGTCTATTTAGGTTTAGAACTCAAGATTCAGCAAGGCTCTGACTGCTCCTAAAAAATCTTTAATGAATCACACGTTCTGATGTTAAATATGTTAAATTATACTTTAAAATATTAAAATATATTAAATTAAATTAAAACAGTATTTCATTTTGAGAATTGTTAGAAACAAAATTACTTCAAAAAAGCTTTTGATTTTTTATCATTGCTATATACCTCATCAGCATTTAAGGATCATTAATTTTAAGGCAATATAACTATATACAATATATGTATTCATAAATATGAAATGAAATATGCATAATTTAGGTATGTGTATCCATATATGCATATACAAGTAATGAGTAACAAAATAACAATACTTTATCTGATGGGGCCTGTGTCTCCTTATCTTTAATCACACCATACTCATTACATATGAATTATCTCCAGGAAAAAGCCATATATAGTTCAAGTGGTGTTAGAATTAAGAAAAGTACCTTAATATGTCTACTGCTTTGATATATTTTCTATTTTTGGACATTATGAGAATAGTTAATTTTTTTCCTGACTAGGGTACTTCTCTTCATTTCACACAAAGGAATAATTATCAAATATGGAGCCCCAAGATTCTCCTCAGTATAGTCCAGCTACATACTATATCCACTTCTCTTTCTCTGAAGAGTGTCATTTTATATATCGTGGATGAGATCCTGGAGCCACAATAACTATTGAATCTCTACTGAATTCTTTTGTGTTGCTCAGTCCTGATATTCTCAAAATCACCATTGTGTGAGGAAGTAGCCAATAGTACTAAGAATCAACAGAATCAACATGAATACTATTCTATCAAGGCATGTGGATCTTCCAAAAGAGTCTCTTCTTTGCTTTATAACACAGACTAACAATTGAATCATGGGACACTGATAAAATATAAATGATTCTGATTTCCCCAAGTCAACAGAATGTCGTACATCCAGCATATTAAATTTTTGTCTTGATTTTCCTTTCTGGAGGATATAAAGTCTTAAGTTCATCCTTTATATCCTTGGTGAAATATGGTAATGCTTTATTTATTGGCAATCTGACTCATCTGATTAATACGTTACAGTAAGCACTGCATATACTGACAAAGTTTCTAGGCAAGAGTAACTGATCATTTATATTTGGCTATATTTTTGTTTTTATCTGTCAATTTTTGCATCAATTACAAGGTATTTATACTGATTTATGTAAGCCAGCATCAGTGGTGCTCAAAGATCCCCTTCAGATTTCTGACATCTTCCTCAGCCATAAGCCAAATGAAATCATCCATGAGAAGTCTAGCTAGCTGTTTGGACACCAAAATGTACCTCTCTAAACATTAGTCTTCCTTCAGGTTCAAAGAAGCACTAACTCTATAACTAAATATAGAGTGCGAATGACCCTTAGTTGTCTGCATTTGATCGTCTTGATATTTATCTTTGAACTCCAAGTCATGTATTATATATAACACATTGTACCCCAAATAATATTTTGAGGATATTTACTATGCACCACCTTTTGTCTTCTTAAAAACCATGCAAGGCCTCTTACAGAATTCAGTAACACACTAATCCATACACCATGTAATTTTTCAACATCTTATATGTTTCTGTATCATTTTTCATATTCAGATAGATTTATAAAAATAAACAGTTTCAGACACACAGATGACTGGTTAGTAAGAGTTGCACTAAAGAGCTTCTGAAAGATATTATTATGTAACTTTTAGATTAAAAGATGTTTGTAAATGTTTATGACTATCTGATATGAGAATTGATTGATCTAACAAGCTTAAACTGCATTATGTTTCACTAAACAGTTATAACCTTGAGGCAAAGCCATCAAATAGAAATAGCAACATTAATCAAAAAATGGTTCTCCTCAATAATTGGAGCTTTAATAAGAATAAGTGTATTGAAGCAAAACAGTTGGTTGACATTGTATAACTCTGCTGAATAAGCAAACCTATCTTTATATTTACTGTAATAAAGAGGATCTTCCTCAAAATGATGGACTCGAATCCCTTCTGGGAGCCAAGTTTCACCACCACATCAGCCCTCCTTTTCTGCTGAATATTTCAGTTCAGCAAGTATTTATGCACTGGATGATATGCTGAACTCAAGTGTTTTTATCCTTAAATAATAAAAGGATCAGATCAATAAAATTCTTACTTTTAAATACTATAAAGTAAATCAGATATGTTTCTTGAGTTTGTTATCAAATGACCAAAATTTGTAATTGATGGGATGCCTTGGTGGCTCAGTGGTTGAGTATCTGCCTTTGGCTCGGGTTGTGATTCTGGGGTGCTGGGATTGTGTCTCCCTCTGCCTATGTCTCTGCCTCTCTCTATGTCTCTCATGAATAAATAAAGAAAATATTTTTTAAAAATTGTAATTGTTGTGAAAAAGACATTTTTATTGGAAAATTATGAAGGCATAATTATTAAATATGTATTGATCAGATAAAAATATGACCCATATATGCTGTTGTTTTATTTCCAACAAGTTCATCACAGATAGGCAAGTTCAGCTATAAAAAAAAAACATAAGAGAAATTAGCCATTTTACTATAACCCATTACTTATTTTTTTATTAATGTTTAAGTACTTAATCTGTACTATATTTCAATGCTGCCAAATGTTCCCTGGTTAAAATAGGCAAGTTTAATTCTAGAATTCTACTGCTCTCTGTATACAACTACTCAAAACATCTCAAGACACTTCCATTGCCAGCCTCTTGGCTTGTCCTTTGACATCCATTACTTTCTCATTTCTGAGCACTTTTTCCTGTTCTATGTATAGCAGTTTTACACCACCTTTCTAATCACTCATTCTACTTATTTTGGATTGTGAAGTTTGCTTATGTTATGTGATAGTCTTCAATTAGGACAAGCCAGGGACTAATTCAAACATTTAGCTTTAAGATCACCTTTGTTATCTCAGTGTAAGTACACATATATATTATATATAGGAGTGTATCTGCATATCATTTTCTTGGGCAAAGAACAAACACAGGTTAATGTATGAATACATAAAAGAGTTATAAGCAAAGTTCATCATTGTTTCTTTTATTAACAGCTATATTGTAAAGCATAATTCTCTAATAATCTAAATACAACCCTATTGTGTTGAATCAGTGTCATGCTTTGAAATATTAATCAGAATGGGTCTCTTCTGCCAAATGTAAACCAGTATTATTCACATAGCATTATAAATTTCAAGCTGATTATCTCTTACTGAGAGGCAGTAATGAGAGTAATATAACAGGGAGATCTAAATTAGAACACAGATATTTTTTCATGACAATAAAAATGCAAATGTGATCCTAATTAATTAATATGCTAATAGTTCTTTTCTATTTATAGATAGTAACTCAAGTCTAGCTTGGACTAATACATATAGAATTCTTTCAATTTTCTTCTTCAAAATTAGGTAAGATTCCTGAGGGTAAGAACAAAATCTGTTTTCTGTTACTTTTTCATAGAAAGAAATTGTGCTGTTCAATAAACATGCAATTATATTAACATAATTGCAATATTGCCCTAATCTGATACAATCTTGGACTTTCCTATGAGGTGCTGTATTAGTCAAGGAGAAAAAGGCTGGAATACTTTTGATTTTTTCAAGCAGAAAGGCTATCAGGAAACTTCTCTTGTGAATCCACAGTCATTAATTCACTTAGATCAGCCAATTTCAACTGTCAGAAATTTGAGTTTTTGAAGATGATTACACAGAGCTTCAATGTCCTATTCTCTGTTTGTGTATGTATGTGTGAAATTACCTATAATAAAATCTTTAAATGAAAAGAAAAAAATGCCATTGTTCTGTTATAAAGAAAAAGTTATGCATTTTTAAAAATCTCTTGGCACAATTTAGATTTTTTTAAGTATCTTAAAAAAGAAGTTAATATTTATTGCCTACAATTGCTATCTGATTTTCATTCTGTCAAATTTTTCCACTCAAGAGAAGTATATACCAGCATCTATCATGAAAATGTAGAAATACAGTAAGTTTTATTGCAGCTGGTAGAGTACAATTAGAATACAAGTTGTCCTGAAGAAAAAAAAATATATGCTTCCCTGGTAATTCCTAAATAGAAATTTAATATGAGCTCTAAGGGATATTAAGAAAGCAACTCCCTGATAATAGAATCATGTGCCCAGTTACCAGTTGCCAGAAAAAGTAGCAAGGATGAAGATGTAGCAAAGAAAAAGTAGTTCCTGTCAATGAGTTAATAAGCAAAGAATTCTTAGAATTTCACATTGTTGTGTTACTTATAATAATTCAATGACATGGTAAGTGTTTTCCAATTCAAAAACAATTGGAGCTAACAACAAAGCAAAATATACGATTTGAGCATGACAACCAACTTAAATAGGAGGGGAAATCCTCTTCTATTTGGAGGAATTGTAATTTTCTCATATAAATAGTTACTATCTATTCTGATGAAGAATTCAATTTCAAGCACAAGAGGAATAAAACATCAGTCTTAGTAATGGATTTCAATCTGGAATAGAAGACAAAAATAGGTGCGTGTATTAAATTATGTTAATTTTAGTGCTCATGTGATATTGTAATATGTTTTTAATGTACTTTGACAAACTGGAAACAACCCACATTAACAGAAAATAACAAATATGGTTAGTCTATGCGTCCAGTTGTTAATTTACATGAAATGATTATTATATTTTTGTCATATATTTATAATGAAATAGCAGCAAAATAAACTAATTTAAAAACAGTATGGAGAGGGTTCTGTCATTGAATTTATCACCACTCCAAAACCAAAAAGAAATAAATGGGAAACAACAAGAAATCCATTTTATATATATGCTATTACTAGCACAAGAGTTCAATTGAATACATGGAAAAGTTGCCAGAGCCCTAGGAAAATGTATTCTATTTAACCTGTCAATAGCAAACCCCATCAGCATAATGGAACCAATATTCAGGTTTCCAAGTGGGTTGAATGTCATTGATAACTCCATTCACAAAGAATGGTCAATAGAAAATATTATTTTCTTAATAGAAAAGGGCATAAAACTGATAATTAAATAAATTTCTAATAATGAAAATGTCATGGGTATGGAAGTGCTATGAATCATTCATACTTGACTTAAAGTTAAAAGTGAAAAATGGTACACTCATTTATAGATTTCTCTTTGCCTATTTTGGAAGGTTTTTATCAATTTGATTTAACTTTTAACTACAGTAACTTCATTCTGTCTTTAAATGGTACATAAACTGAGTAAATGACAGAGTTATGACCACATGATGAGTCAGCATGGATAGAACTAATCTTTAAGAGTATACTTTCCACTAACTGAGCATCATTTCCAGAAATGCTATTGGGTATTATTCAGGAATAAGAGTTAACCAAAACACTACATTTTATTTGCATTTTTTTATTTATTCAACCAACCAACATTAAGTACTTCTTTACTAAGTGCTGGGCAACACAGTTTGATTTTATGTATAACAAAACAATTTAATAATTTTTTCCTTAGATAGTTCCAGTGGGTATTGAATTGTAGTTACAAGTATTTTGGAGAAGAGCAGATATCTGGTTATTGTTCTTAATAATTTCAGAAAAGATTTTTTTAAATATAATTGTCTGAATATTGATATAGCAATATGATTCATCTGTCATTTATTATTTGTATATGCTGGTTAGTGCTTAGATGTTTAAACATTTCTTAGGTGAATTTATTTGGTAAGGAAGGGACATGTATTACAATAGGAAAGTTCTAAATATGAGCACAATCTTCCTCATAGAGGTACTTTTAAATCATTTGTCAACAAAAAAAAAAGTGTTTTAAATAAATCTAAAAGAGAAACTTCAAACTTTCTGTTTCCAGAACTATGAAGTATTATGCAATTTGCTATAACTTGGGATAAAAAGCCATTTGGGTTGATTTATATCTTCTTGCTTCTCACAGAGGAAAAGGGGGTAATCCCACTCTACTGCTCACTATCTATACAACTTTTAGTTAGTTTTTTGTCTCAATTTCCTGAATTTAAGTAGAATCCTTCCCTCACAGAAAATTCTAGGACTAAAGTGAAAATGTCTGATCCATAGATGGTACTCAATATATGGTAGGATTTTTTCCTTCACATTTTTACAATTGGCTCAATTTGTAATACCTTGAAAACCTTACTCATCCCCTAGCAATGCATAACAAAGTGAAAAAAATTTCTGCTGTAGGTTAGATGTGGTCTTCTTGGAATCACTATCATCTCTCCTGATAATCAATAAATGTAGTACAAAGTAAGGCTCAAATGTAAACCGTAGGGAGAAACTACTGGAGTCAAATTCTGATGGCTTTAAATGCTACATCTGAAACAGTCTCATGAGCTTAATAGCTTTCCATCCCTCTCCTACTAGCTACATTTCAAAGAAGGGCAAGTTATCAACTTCCTGCCATTTCCCTTCTTGCATGTCTACCCATAGTTTCCTTCAATCCAACTGGAAATATGAATAAGTGATTCCCCTCAGCTTAAAGGCCAGTCCTTCCACTTAGACTCCTATTCCTGCCTCCTCCTATGTTTTTACTTCCTTTACTGGATTTGGCCCAACACTGTTAAAACATTCTGAATTCTATACTCTCTCCCATCTCCCAAACAAGACATTCATTGACTCCTGTGTTCCCACTCCAACTACTGTCCAATATTTCCACTTCAGATACATAATCCAACTTCCTGGAGAAGATCTTTGAATACACAGCCAGTGACCATTTTTTCACCTCCCATTCACTCCTAAACCTACCTCACTAAGGCTTCTTTCTCCCCACCAG